>NC_138968.1:193830500-198630500 GCF_055761805.1 Camellia sinensis | reverse complement strand
GCTCTAATTCATAATCCATTTTTCCAAGTGTTTGATTTTCTCTCCTTCTCCATGAATATAATTATTGTTTTATCGTTTCAATTCTGGGTGTTTACTACTCGGATTCTCTGTTTGACCTAGTTTTTGAATTTAATTTGTTTTAATTTTGATTCATAATTTACAATTGGATTCAGAATTTGTGATGATATGTATTTTACGACAATTTATTGCTCATTAATTCAAATGCAACAATAAATTTGTTAATACCTTCAACAGTTGTTTTTATCATCATTAATTTGTCAACTTTCCCTCTTTGATCTTTTGTTGTATCTCTTTGTCTTCTCTCTCTGTGTCTTTTTTATGAACTTTTATATATTTATTTGTTTATTTGTTTATTTATTTATTATTTTGGGATAAAAACGCCTTTAAATAGATTGAATGCCATGAAATTTGTGTATCTTTTTTCTCTTTATGAATTCATTGATTGCGAACGACAAGATATCTCCTTATTTTTATTGTTTTGACTTTCGTTGGAAATTTATTTTGAAAAATTTGAAATTAGTTTGACAAAAAGTTTGAATTTTCAAATATTATTTCTGCTCTAAAAAGAGAGAATTTTATGGAAATTGTGTGTGTTCCATCATATTATTAGGCCTCATTTGAAAAGATATTATTTTAATAATTTTTTAACTCTTCATAAAAAGATGTGTAGAAAAATAAATATATATAATGACTTTTTTGACTAATATATGTAGTTCTTAAACGGAATTTGGAGTGATTGCCGTGCAAGGGACACAGCAGCCACTGCTGTGCAGTCAAATGGATCCATTTCAACGTTATGATTCGAACCGTTCACATTTTAGAGTATATTGAGTAGAGTATACTTGTAAAAAATTAAATTTATCGGATATCGTTAACCCTTTCATCTATTCACATTTGTATATTTAAAAATAAATAACAATTGTGATTTAAAGTATTAAAATAAATATAAATGTGAGTGGATGAAAGAGTTAATGATATCTGATTAACTTGATTTTTTTCTGGTATATTATACTTGGTATATTTTAAAATATGAACGGGTCGGATTATCAAAATGGGCATTGTAATAAAAAATATTAGAGATTCCAAAAGTTCTATCAAAATTTCTACCAAATGTCTCACATATGGGTGTGAGACTCACATATATAAGACATTTGGTAAAAATTTTGATAAAACTTTTAAGGTATGTAACATTTCTCCTTTGAAATGGGCCCATTTGACTGCACAGTAAGGCCTCTGGGCAAGCCCCAAAGTCCCTCCCAAACGAGGCCTTACATTCTTGTTAACTTAAAAATCCATATGATCATCTTTAGGATTTGTTTGTATGATCATTTATTCGGGTCTCTCTTGGCTTATCAATCTCTATCTTCCAAATTCTTCAGAAACAGAACAATTAATCCCTGTATTGTCTTTAGCAATTAATGCTTTGTTTGTATTGATGATAATAAAATCTTTTTAACTTCTCCCCCTTACTTTAACTACACAATTTTGTGTAATTATCAAAACCATTTATTCTAATTTTATTTATTCTAATTTTTATTATCTTTTTTTGACTCATAATTATTTTTATGATTACAGTCCGGAAAAGTTTACCTCCAAAGATGCAACTCTCCAAACACTTCGTCTGTATCATCAGACCATAATCACCAGTCCAATGAAACAGTTCCAAAGCTTCAAGATCTAAACTTCCCTCCATTGTCAAAACAGCCACTAAACCTCTTTGACGACACCAACTTAGACCTAAAGCTCGTTTCATCATCATCAAATTACCAAAGCGTATGCACTCTTGATAAAGTAAAATCCGCACTTGAAAGAGCAGAGAAAGAAACAATCAAGAAGAGATCAATATCTATGTCAAAATCATTGTCCCCGCCTTCAAATTCATCATCTTCAATAAAAAAAACCAAAATGGATTACGAGGGGAAATTATCATCATTGTCATCATTTGCTGCTGGCTGCCCGAGTTGCTTGCTTTATGTGCTGATATCGAAAAACAACCCTAAGTGCCCTCGGTGTAATACGATTGTTCCGTCACCGGTTATGACAAAGAAGCCCCGTATCGATCTTAATATATCAATATGAGAAGTTGAGGGTCATTTATGCTTGAATTCAATTAGTTTGATTTTTGTAAATGATAGAAGATAGTTTTGTAAGTGAAAGAATGCAATATATACGGGCTGGTGTACTCTACTGGAAATAGTAAAGCTCAGTTTTATGGCTTTTCTCTAAATCATTTCAGTAATTGCTGTGATAGTAGTCATGTTGAAATTCTTCTCATCAATGTGATCGAAAACATAGCTCTTTTATTGTGGAAATTAGGTCTACTATTAAGGTCGATTTATCTTTCAGCCATTGAAAACTAAAATTGGCACAATATAGTAGAAGTGGCTATTTTATTGATGCTTTAGCATATTGGTTGTATTTTTCTTCATCTTCATAGTTGTGTTGTATGTAAACAATTGTTTCACATGCCCAGAATATGATCATAGAACTGGATGCGACTCTCTCCCCTGGGGTGAGAGTGGAATCCATTTCATGTGAGAGAGTTGTGTTTAATTCTGTACCCCAATAAATGCCTTAAATGAGCCATGCATCTACAGAAATTTTTTGTCAAAGGTTTGTGTTTTATCTTATGGGTTTTTCATGAAAAGCTAATCTATGACATGCATATCTATTGAAGCATTTCATTTATATATACACCTAACTCATAGTAAATGGAATTTATTTCTTTAAATATCCATAAAGGTGAATACCTACTGTCTCAGAAGAGTTTAATGTCTTTTTTTTAATAGTTTCAACCAATTTTCTTTGTGGGCAAATTCAATACAATGAGATCATGTTCTGCTGCATGTGATCAGTGGCTGAGTCTTGAAGAAATATAAGTGGTTTCTGTTGTTTCTGAACCCTGATCTTAATATATGTAGTACTTTCTAGTTGCTGCTATTCATGGTTGTCTCTGGTTCTCATCAAGTCGAAAACATAGAAAGTCAAATTGTATATATATTTATTGACATTTATGAAAATATTTGACTCTTGAAAGTTGAAACCATAGCCAAAGTTCCAAAGTAAAAGAGTGAACTTTAACTTGAAACGGCATTGTAATAAACTCAAGCAATTCACTCTGCATTTATTTTACTTAAACATAACTCAATCACAGAACTCGATCCAGACCTACAAAAAAGTGGGATCAAACTTTTAAGAGAGTTTTATCCAGTTATATGATTAGTAAAAAAAGCGATTGGAAGAGGAAACACAACAAAATGCATGAGGTTTTCTGTTCTGATGTTCTTGTCTGAAACACTTTATACTGTAGGATCAATCTTGTTAGATGAGATGGTGTGACAAAAATGTGGTTTAGGAGATGGAAGGGGAAGAATCTAGAGTGGACAAACTAGGCCTGAGACTCCCTTTGAGGGATGACACTTCGGTAGGAAAAAAAGTTATTGCCGTGCCAATCATGGTACTAAAAGCAAAACTGATTGAAAAAAAAGAGGGTAGTGCTAAAACACTTAATGAAATTATTGGCAAGAGTGTAGTAGTAGTAGTGTTGTTTATATGGGGTGGGAAGGTGTACTAAATTATAGATACCGACGTCAATGTCTGACTCCTCCTCGGTCACTACAACATTAGAGCCACTCTTTCAATCATCCTCAAAACTTAACTGAAGCCCTCTCAAACGTACGAACCTTCCTTTCGGCTCGTCGAACTATTTTATAATTCACATATTAGGTAATCGAGATGAAAATAATTAATAGATTTTGTTAATTAGATTAATATATGTAAGTATAAATACTCCAATTAAACTACTAATACAGTTGAGTTTAAAGTGTGTTAGATATTCTTTAGGAAGTGATTACCAAAGGGTTGACCTTAGCAGTTATAGTAATCAAGGCAGTCGACTTCTACCCCCAACTGGGCTTGATTAAGATTTATTCTTTATTATTTTTTTATTTTTTATTTTTTTGGGAGGGAGAAGAAAACTTAAGCCATAATTGATTATAAAGGGCAAAAAGAAAGAAATCGGAATTAAGGTGCCTCAAAATAGTTTCATGAATCGTCTATTCCATCTCATACTTGTTTGAGTACTAGGTTAGGTCCCACGCAAAATTTGTTTAGGACATGAGGTCCACATTTTGAGCTGAAATACTTTTTGAGACAGATATTTATCCCTGCACAACAAAAGAGAAATTTCTCTATTCTAATGGTTGTGGTAATAGAGAAATTTCTCTAAAGCTTAAGCTTACGCGAATTTATCAATGAGGTCAGAGGTGTGTTTTATTATGTGGTTGGTTCATGAAAAAATAAAGGTTAACTATTTGTGAAATTTCATCATGCACCTCTCATGTATGAATCCATACACTTCTAATCCCATCAATCATAAAAAATTCGTCATTTTCACCCACTCTTATTGATTGTGAAAGAAGTGGGTTAAGTTTTGATAATTTTTTTTTAAAACGAAAATAAAATAAAATAAAATAATTAGAATAAAATAAATAAAATAAGTTGAACAAAGAAATTAGATTTTTAATTTTTTATTTATTATTTTTTTATATGTAAATAAAATAAGGAAATAAAAATAAATAAAGAAACAAAATTTGTACATTTATTTTTTTTTTAATTTAATTTAATTTGTATGGAATTTTAGAAGTTTCATATATTTATTTTCTATTATTTCTTCAAGTATTCGACTTTTTGTGATTGTTAAATGTTTTCATGGAGGAGTGGAAAGAAGAAGAGGATGAAGAAGAAGCTCCTATGAAAGTCTCCTTGAAGCTTTTGGAAAATATCACCTCTTGAATAACCTAGCCTCTCTTTCCTTGCAAATCAATTTCAGAACCTTAATCCAGCCTCCTTCTTGCCTATTTATCCTTTTGTTGCCTTTCAAACATGTTTAAAGCATCAGGCCCGTTTTCCAAAAAAAGTCAACACATGTGCGGAAAAGTCAATGCACGTGTGGAAAAAGTCAACGCACGTGTGGGAAGCTGTTTTCTCTCCAAATTTTGTCTTTTTGCCCATTTTATGATCCGACTATGTATAACCTAATTGACGTTAAACACACATAAAATATACAGTGTGACAAGTAAGTAAAGTTAAGAGATCCTAATTAACGGTCTCAATATTGTACAATTCGGGCTTAATCACTTACCTTGCTCTAGAACGGAGCATTTGCATGGTTTTTATAATTGAGGGGAGCAAACTGTACCAATTTATAATTGAGGGAGTCTTGATGTAACTAACCCAAAAATAATTTATGACATGCAACTATTGAAGTATTTCATTTATACATACATCTCCTAACACATAATAAATGGAATTTATTTCTTTAGCAATCCATAGAGGTGTATATACCTACTGTCTCAGAAGAGTTTAATGTCTTTTTCTTTATATGTTTTCCTTTTACAACCAATTTTCTCTTGGGTGAATTCAACACAAATCAGATCATGTTCTGAATGGTTCTGTGGCTTTTGAAGTTTCTGATCAAAATATACTCTCCATCTGCTGCTTATTCGTGGATGTTTGGTTCCCAGAAAGTCAAAACTTAGAAACTCATATTGTATAAATATTTATTAATATTTATGATTATATTTTGACTCATGAAAACCATAGCCAAACTAAGAATAAGTTTTCTCTTAATGTGAATATCATTGCAAATTTACTGATAAACTGAAGTAATTTACTCTGGGAGAGAGAAAGAGAGAAAAAAATAAATAAATAAGTAAAAGAAAAGTAAAAAGAATGAACCACCAATAGCCACAAAATATACACCGAAATTTTATATTATATATATATATATATATTTTATAGTATTAGAAGATAAATCACCAATACTATACTTTTTCATAATAAAAGTTAGGAGGGGAGACTTTTGTAGAGCATTTCCATCCATCTCTCTTCATATATTCGCAATGTGAGATTTATAGATTTTTATAAAATCCTCAAAGCTTCTATAACTACATCATTTACACTAAACTGGAAAATTGACAAAACCAAATTATAGTATGTAATCGATTTTAGTTCGCTTATTAATAAAATTAGAAGGTTCTGCTCAGTTCTAATTTTTTTCTAAACAAGCCACTTACTTTCTATTTCCACCACACAATGAGTCTCATTGTGCAAAATCGTAGTGGTGTGACATATGAGGGCAAAATAGATGAAACAAAGAATCTAGTCTTGACAAAAATAGGTCTTGAATAGTGTAAGGGTTTTCCCAGCCTTTTAATGACTTTGGTAGCAAAAAGTTATTGCCGTGACAATTATGATACCCAAGTAAAGTGTTTGATGAAAGTCATCAAAACGCCGAATAAATATAATAGTCATCATAATATTATTATCATCAAGAAAATGTATTAAATTATAGATAACGACATGGATGCTTGACCTCTCCACTTGAAATAGTATTCTCGATACAACATTAGATTAGAGCGAGCCAGCTAACTGGAGAAAGAACCAAACCATCGAGCTCTCTCAAATGTCCAAACCAAACCATTGAGCTTGAGGTTGGTTTCTTTGCCCACCGGAACTAATTGTCTTGCCTTTAATTAATTAGATCAATAGTTAAGATTACTCCAAATCATCAACAAAAAAGTTAATCAAGGCAGTCCACATCTACCAGCAGCTGGACTTGAAAAAAAACTTATCAACAAATTTTGTTTTTTTGATGATGGTAGTGATGATGGAGGCAGTGATACAAGCTTCAGTTAATGTTTGTAGATTGAAATCTCCATCTCCATGATAATACATTAAATAAAAAAGAAGTCCTGCCAAAGAAAATTATGGGAGTTCTGTTTGGGGACTATGTTTCCCTGGCTAGAAGAAGATTCAAAGTTAGCAATTTCATGGTTTGCCATTTGCTGTCCATAACACATTGACATGTCTCGTCTTTCCTTTTTTACATGTGGATTACTAATTAATAATTGGCATCTCAATAGTCATATCTATGTTTCTTCCACAGAAATTTACTATATATTGTTTTAACTCGTAAGTTGTGTTTGGATCTTAAATTTAGAAAGGACTTTGTGAAGAAAAAAAAAATAAAATTGGAACCTTTTTTTTCTGCACAAATTCCTCCTCTCTTTTTTTTTTTTTTTTTTTCTTTTTCTTTTTCATTTCATAAATGCATTAGCAAATATTAAAGATCCAAACACAATTAAATTTTCTTCAATAATAAATATGGTTTCTAAATACATGTTAGAATTAAAAGAATTGTGAAGAAAAACAGCCTTTAAAAATGTCCAGATAATTAATGGAAAGCCCATTAATTTAAGAAAGTGACATGTCACGTTTCTAATTCCATCCAGTTTCTGAAATTTTTGATTGCTCTTCAAGGGTTATCCTTTATTTTCAAGGACCTCAAGTTACATTAATTGATTATACGTACTATATATAATTCTATTTTATCTTGTGCCTCTCTCTGCTAACTTTTTTAGCAGGTTATAAATGTTGTGACACACATAAATGAATGAAATGAAAGCAGTGTCTACCTAAACTTTATATTTTTTAAAATTAAAAGAAAAAACTATTTTTCATGTTCAATATATGGCATTTACTTTAGCAATTTATTTATATACCTAACAGGTTAGCACCCAATAAATGAGAAAATTGCAGGACATGGTACGATCTTTAAAGTGGCACATAATAGGTACCATCACCGGTACTTCAGTTTTGGGTCCAAATCCTATTTTTATTTATGAATTACCAGTTTCCCAAATCCAATTATTTTGCTAGGATTTGATTTTCCTGAATAATTTGGAGAACTATTTGTTGGTCGGATAATTATTAGTGTATTCATTTTATTTTTTATCAAACTAAATATAAGAATAAATATTTAATATATAATTTTATTTTAGCAAATCAAATGCTTCCATAAATGTGATGTGATTTGATTGGATTCCATTTTGTAAATTTGTTAACTTCCTAGACATGATTGCCTCGTTTGTTACACCAAGGATCCTCTAGAGTATTTTTTTCTTAAAGTTTCCTAAAGTGGTGCATTGTGTGGTTGAAATTTAATGTTGAAAAATTGATGTGACTTGTCATTAAATCTCAACCACACAATGCACCACTCTAACAAACTTTAGAAAAAAAAATACTTTAGAGGATCCTTGCTCCGTTTGTTAGTTAAAAAGTCAAAAAATTATTATAAGTTGTCATATCACTCTCTTTATTTTTTTGCACATCCTTTTATAAAAAATAAAAAAAAATTATTAAAATAACCTATTCCTAAATGAATGAAACATAATAATTCCTAGTTCAGACCCTATATTTAATTTAAAGCTACAAAGTTCGGTTTCTTCTATAATATTGACTTGGATACATTTAGGTTGATTGATCAGCTCTTATTTGAATTGATTCTTAAATGAATTGGTGTATTGTGTTGGTAAAGATTTTGTTTTAACTAATAAAGTTAGTTCAGTTAGTCATTCTTATATATTTTTGAAAAATGTTTAAAACTTTCATTTTTTGAAGACTCTCACAATCTTTTTGGATCTTCACCATTAATGTATGTATGAGACCTACTCATGTATGTGTGAGCCCACACTATTGGAGATCCAAAAGAGGTTGTGGGGTTCTCCAAAAAATGGGATCAAGGTGCTATAAGAATTTTTTGTTGTATTAATTTGATTATTTTCTTCAATTATAAGTTCTTTCTAGCAGTGGTTGTTAGATTCTAACTACGTGTTTGGTTATAATTATTTAGTAATTATTTTTATATTTATAATAAATTTCATACCGTGTTAAAAATAATAATAATATTTGATGTTTTGAGTCTAATAATAATACGATAACTATTGTAGAACGAACTCTAGGGTTAGAATTCCTTGGTATTAGGTGAAACAAAAAATTAGGTGAAGCCAAGGTCGGGTAAACAGCTCAAGAAATCAAAAAAAGCTTTGTATTTAGGTTGATATCTAAGAACACTGACTTTTCCGTTGAAGCAATTAATCTAATATTAGACATTAAAGAGCAAGAGTAAGACTTAACTGTATGTGGTCCCCACATAATGTATTGTAGTTGCTGTGCTTAGCGGAGATTTCAATACTTAATATTTGGCATTAACCATGATTGCATGATTCCTAAGGCCTCTTGGGTACTGGGCTTTTAGCCATGTTTGTGTGTTTGTAACAAAAATTAAAAGTTAATTTTTTTTGTATTTAAAAATATTTAAGAAGTTGGTTTTCAGTCATTAGTGAAATTACAATTCTATCACTCATGGGTCAAAATAGGCTATATAGGTGAAATTATAAATATTTTAAATTGAATAAGGGGTAGTTTGGTCATTTTATTGTAATTTGATATTATAAACAAATATTAATCAAAAAAAGTCAAAAATAACTTTTTACTAACTTCTCAAATCACTTGTCTGAAAAAGTCAAAAACTTGATTAAAAGTTAAAAAGTCACTTTTTACTATTTTCTCAAAACACCCGTAAATGAGATTAGGCTTTTTGATTCTCATTTTAGCATTTTAGATGATGTAAAGGATACAATGACAATACTTGTGGCATTATCGCTGGAATAGTAACGTAGGTACATGTAACTGCAAGTTTAATAGTTGGCCAAATTTCACTTACATATCATATGCAATGTTTGGTGGAAAGTTATTAAATATTCTTAAAATATTATGTAACATTATTTATGTAATTCTTTTGATTAATGAAATATCGCTAAATACAATCTAAGTGACTTACTATTTATTTCCGAATTACTTAACAATATTAATTCAACATATTGTACCAATAAATTTTTTGATTACATGTTTAATTTAAAACATATTGTAGATAGGACTTGGGGTAGGGGAGTACTTTCTCTTATCAAGAGAGAGAGAGAGGGAGAGATGGAGAGAGCCCACAAGCAAACCACAAAGGGGCTTTCGGATCCAGCTTTAACTTGTTACATGTTAGCATCACTCCTTAAAGTCATTATAAATATATATGACTGCATTCAATGGTTGTTTGGTTGGTTTACCTCATCATTAATTAATTTCAGCTAATTAATTGCATTTAAGATATTCATCTGTACATGAAAGCTCCTAAGCAACCATAAAAGATAAGGACCCATTTGGACAGACATAGATATAAACATTGGGCATGTCTTTTATATATTTTTTCCAATATTTTCGCAACATGATTTTCAACACAGTTTTATTAAGGCATGGACTGCTTCTTTGAAATGCTTGATTTGTACATTTTCTATGTCAAAATTATAAGAATTGTCATACGGTTAATTAATTTTGGATTGTAAATTATTTTAACCATTTTAACACAGTTTTCCTACCTAGCTAAAAAAAACTACTCAAAATTAAAATGAGTGAACAAAATTCATTTTAAATTTAACTTACAATACACTAAAAAGTTTATATTTTCTCTCTACACTCCACTTTCTAAATAAATTCTAGCTAAATTTTATAAGCTACTAGAATTATATAAACGACAAATTGACTAATAGGGCTGATCCACGAGTTAGAATCACTATACCTCAGTAAGAGTTTAGAAATTAAACTCTTTGCACTCGTGTATAGTTGTTATTCACTTTATATTTATTTCAATATTAGATTTGAGTAGATAATTGCATAGGAAAAGTAAAGTGAAAGAAAATGTATTGAAATATAAACTGATTGCAATTTTGTAAATTTTATTAATTGTACTAGAAAGATAGACGTATAAATTAGAGAGGGTTTGTAGATGCTCAAAGTCAAGCAAATATACAGTTTTTTTTTTTTTTTTTTTCTTAATTTTAAAACCTCCATTGATTTCTTTTGAGGTTTGTCACTTTATATTAACAAGCATTTAAATGCACAGCACTTTAGTCATGATCATACGGCTCAAGGATTTAAATATAAGCAATTATTTCATTCAATAGTAGTTGTCAATCTCTAAATTTCCTGGTTCCCGGTGGTTTAGTATAAATGGCAAAGTGATAGGAAATATATGGATGGTGTCCCATAAATGTATGAAAATAGCACTTACCTAAATTTCATCGAAAGAGATGTTCCATTCTTTTCTATTCGATGGTTGCTTCATGGAGACAAATATAGGGCAATTTGTGGGAGTGGTTCATTTCTTTACCTAACCCACCATTAATGACATTAATATGTTTTCTCATAATGCTTCAAAATGTTGCTCATAAAATGTCAAAGTGTGTTTAAACACTTGATATGCACATAACATATTCATTTTCTCAACCACCCATCAACACCACAAGGAAAGAACTTTAAAAAAAGACAAATAATAATAAGTGTCTCTTAGGCATTATTTAATGTTGGAAAGTGTTTCAAAATATGTAAAATTTTTAAAATATATATTGATTTCAATAAAATTATATTGAATTTAGTAAAAAGTGCATTGCATTGTTTAATTTTTTTTGTCTTTTACTTATATCTTAAGAACACTTGTTAGCAAAACCCATTATAATAATCACGTATATTTGTCTCACATTTGTGTTCAATTTTATGAAAATGTTATGTGCTCCTAAATATAATTGAAAATAAATAAATAAATTGTTTAGCACACATATTAGGAAAGAAAAGAATCAAGACTATTGATTTAATAGCCAATAGAGTAGCTAGAAATTGTAATTTTGAATCCCATTTCATTCCACGATCTCATTATTCTTTTGTTACAAGTACGATCAACATGACAAGTGAAGCAATGACTAAATTTAATTACAAATTACTATTCTTATTATTCTTATTATTGTTTGGGTGTATTGTTCAGTTTTGGTCTTTATAGTTTTAATTGTATTTATTATATCATTTAATTTTTTACATTGTGTCAATTTATTTATTCAAATTGGAGGCCAACACCTTAATTCAATCATTTTGAGAAGAGTGAATAAATTAATTAGCCTCTTGATTTTAGTTAAATTTTTAAAAGAACATTATAAATTGAATTAAATTAACACAATATGAAAAATATAAAGATAAAATTGATGCAATTAGAATTACAAATACTCTGACACCAAAAGAACTATGAGCTTTTTTTTTTTGTTGGGGTGAAAAATTACAAATATAAGTTCAGATGCAAATTATACAAGCCACAGTAATGCAATAAAAATTGGCTAGGCAGGAATGGAATAGTCATGTTATTGAAGATTTTTTTTTTGTGTTTTTTTTTTTTTTTTTTGACCAACGTTATTGAAGATTTTGGTTTAAATTTTTTTTGTAATAATTGTATTTGTGGTTTAAATGTACAAATACAATTATTACAAAAAAAAATTATTAAAAAAACTGATTATTTGATTATTGAATCGGAACCGAGAGTCTGTACCTCCGAACACAAAAAGTGGAATATTAGTGTGGAGAAGTATTGGAGGGATTGAAACAAACACGATCTTATCTAAGAATTTAATAATTGTGGGTGTTGATTTCTGACTACACTATCAATCAAACACTTAGTTCGACAATACAAGTAGAATAGATTAAGCCCGAATAACCTGTCACAGAAGATAAGAATCCCGTGGTGGTTCGTCCACCCGGGGACACTCCGACGATCAAGTCAGTAAAATATCTCTAAAAAATAATCAATAGTGCTTAACTCACTAGACAAAGCATAAAAAATATCGGAGTACCTCCCTTTTATAGCCAACACAATCATAGTCCCAATAGAAGCCTAACTCTAATGGACTTAGGATTACTGCTAATCTTGGACTCCCCTAAGAGTCTTATCTTTATCCAAATTGAAGTCTTCTTCTATTCTAGGACTCTTGTCCCTTATCCGTTTATCCCAGATTCTGGTATTCTCGCAGATAACCTCGGCCTAGCCGAGATCATCTCGGCATCATGACCAGGACATGTAGCACCCCGGCTAGCAGTTCAGTGCCACTTCGGCCACGTGTTCGTCATTCAAAAATTATGCCCCCCACAACTGCCCCCTAGGTTTTATTACCTCAGCATCCTGAGGTGATGGAACCTATATCATTCTTTTCTTTAATCATGACCCCAGTTTAACTTCAGTTTGTAAATTTAAATTTCAACAAGTGTCAAACATATTCTCGGCTTAACTTCAACTTGTAAATTTAAATTTCAACAAGTGTCAAACACATCCTCGGTTTAATTTCAACTTGTAAATTTTTCCTAAAGATTTCAATAAGTGTTAAACCAATCTTGGCTTGAAAATTCCAACTCCCAAGCATCATTCTCCAACCCTCTGCATGGCTTCCACCTACTCCTTTATGGACCTTATATAAAAAGTCTTTAACTTAGGCTGAGTTTTTCTCTTCTCGGACTTAATCATATAGACCGAGATCTTGTCTTATGGAATCTGGGATTTGCTCGCTTTAGGCTGAGCTCTTCTCTTCTCGGATCTAATCATCTAGGCCGAGATCGTGTCTTCTGAGATTCTCCATGGCCGACCTCCCGCGAAAGTCGGTGAGAATGTCCCTTGGTCCCACCATGCTGAAGGATTGAAGGATTGCAGGAACTGTTTTTTGCCCCCCTTTGTGGGCACCTTTCTTGGCCGCTAAAATCAGCGTATCTTGTAACGGGAATGGTGGCTGCATGACGTTGTTTTGTACCATGAAATTGACAACCGTTTGCAGGTCCGTCATTTTGTTCGCCATTCCCTTCACCTCGTCGTCCCTCTGCAGGCATCTATCTTTCCATACCTGGAGGTCGTCCTCGTTATGATACCCGTTTCGGTCCGATTTCTTTAGCACGTTGCCCTCCTGGCCGACATTCTTTTCTACGTGATTCTTATCACGAGTCTCTTCGTTGCAATTGTCTTCTTCGACGTCAAGGTCAATAGGTTTCCCACTCCCAGTAGGAGTGTCGTCCCCAACCTGCTCTTTCTGTCCTTCGTTGGCCATCTATTCTCCTTTCTTTCCCACAGACGGCGCCAAATTGTATGTGTTAATTTCCGACCACACTGCCAAACTAGTATTCACCTGGAGAGCACTGACAGAATAGATTAAGCCCGAACGACCTGTCACAGAAAGATAAGAATCTCGCGGTGGTTTGTCCACCCGGGGGCACTCCGACGATCAAGTCAGTAAAATATCTCTCAAAGATAACAAATAGTGCTTAACTCACTAGACAGAGTATAAAAGACATACCTTAGACCCATGGGGGTGCCCCCTTTTATAGCCAACACAAACCTAGTCCCAATAAAAAGCCTAGCTTTAATGGGGTGTCACCGAAGTGCCAGCCATGTGGGGACATAAATTTTGAATGACGACACGTGGCCGAGGTGCCACGTGTCCTGGTCATGATGCTGAGATGATCTCTGCTAGGCTGAGGTTATCTACGAAGCAATCGGAATCCGGAATAAGCGGATAAAGGACAAGAGTCCTAGAATGAAAGGGGACTTCAGTTTGGGTAAAGATAAAACTCTTAGAAAGTTTATCCCAATGCTACTCGGAGTTCAAGATTAGCAGTAATCCTGAGTCCATTAGAGTTAGGTTTCAATTGGGACTAAGTTTGTATTGGCTATAAAAGGGAGGCACCCTCATGGGTTTAAGGTATGTCTTTTATGCTTTGTCTAATGAGTTAAGCACTATTGGTTATCTTTGAGAGATATTCTATTGACTTGATCGTCGGAGTGCCCCCGGGTGGACGAACCACTGCGGGATTCTTATCTTTCCGTGACAGGTTGTTCGAGCTTAATCTATTCTGCCTGTGTTCTCCAATTGAGTGCTTGATTGACAGTGTGGTCAGAAATCAACACCCATAATAATAATAATAATAATAATAATAATAATAATAATAATAATAAAGAGTGATAAATTAAAAAAATTAAAAAATTAATATAATTATATTTAGACTTATTATTTTAAAAAATTATTTTTATATAATATTTAATTATAAAATATTTTTGCTGCATCATTTTAGTCATAAATTTCATAGGAATAGAATTAGAAAACAAAAATAAAAATAAAAAGATAAATCGTTGGTGGCTGCGTGAGCCTAATACTTCTACCCTCATACCATTTAATTCAAATGGTTGGTGAGCTGCAATTAATTAAGTTGCTAAAGTGATGGGACTACAAGTCGATCTCCACCGTGAAAATTCAACTATCTTATTACAGTTCAAAGGTCAAATATAAAACCTTTAATAATAATAATAATAATTTCAGATTATTTCATCAATACAATTATATACATGTGAAAATTCTGTTATTCCTCTCTCTTCAAATGTGATAGACAGAGGGGTGTTTGTTTCAGTTTTTCAAAATTAATTTATGATTTTTAGTTTTAAAAAAGTTATTTTGGATTGTTTGGTTAAACTTATTTTAAACAGCTTCTTATTCTAGCAGCTTATTTTAACTCAAAAAGCTGATTCTGAGAAACTGCTTACCCCTTGCTTCTGATTATCAGCTTCTGCTGTGGATATGTTAATTTATAGTTATATTCTTAGATTTTTTTATTTTTTATTTTTTTTAAAAATAGAAAAAGACCCAAATGAACTATAGATTATTAATATTTTTTTTATGAGAAATGTAGACAAACAAAAAATAAAAATTAATTAAGAAGACTATTTCACAGCTTGTTTAACAAACACTACTCGGCAACTTAAATCTATAATCCAACAGTTACACCAAACAGATTAACAACTTCTGATTAAAGTCATAATCTATAATCTGTTAAGATATAATCTATAAATTGTTTTAACAGTTACACCAAACGGGACAAAAAAACAAGTATTACTATTTAGAATATAATAATACAGTTATGTCACTCTCTAATATTTAATTTTTTAAATGAGTTACTAATTAACAATTTAATATGATATTAAAGTGCAATTCAAACATCACTGCTTCCCAATAATTAAAATATTTGCCGCAAGAGGATAAAAAATAAAAATAAATAAATAAATAAAAAAGAGAGAAGAAGAGCATTTCTAAAACTATTTCCAATTAACCAGCTTTTAATAGAAATAGCCTCAGTTATGATTGATGGTATTATATAAAATCATATTAAAAATTACCAAAAAAATAATAAGCAAAATAAATATGCGTACACAGGTGTTTCGGCTTATTGGTAGGTTGGGAATTACAACAAAGGCCCCATTTGATACAGTTAATAAGCAGCTTAAATCAGTTTTTAATTTAAAATAAGTTATTTTGGAGTGTTTGGTTTAACTTATGAGGGATAGATTATAACTTAAATTAATTGATTTTGAGCTAAAAGTTGTAAGCTGTCTCAGAGGTGCTTTTTTTTTGAGCTTATGCACGAGCAGCTAGTTATAGAAGGGTGAAATGACTTAAATGTCCCTTCAAAAATTCAAAAATTACCAAAATGCCACTATATAAACTTGACATTCAAACACTGTTCACGTCCAGAGAGAGAGAGAGAGAGAGAGCGAGAGTTCCGATGTCTGAGAGGCGATTTTCGGCAACTATTTCTAGCGCTCTCTCTCTCTCTCCGACTATTTTCGGCCACATTCAAACGCTGTTCTCTCTCTCTCTCTCTCTCTCCGGCGTGCGTTCGTCACTATCGCAATCTGTCTCTGAACCATCGCGATCTATCTCTCTCTCTCTCTCTTTGTGTCTTTGAACCATCGCAATCTGTCTGTCTCTCTCTCTGTCTCTTGTTGTTGGTCTCTCTCTCTTTCTCTCTTTCTGTCTCTCACTTTGTGCCTCTGTCATCGTCCCCCATCCCCCTTTGTGATTAGTCGTGCGAGGCGATCTCAAACCCTAGCGCTGGTTCATCGCTGCGTGACCTGCCGGAGCTAGGGTTTCAGTTTTTTTGTTTTTGTTTTTGTGTGTGTGTGTGTGGAGGTTTTCAGTATTTTTTTTATAAAAAAAAATAATAATTAAGCATTTATAATGAAAAAATAATTTTATACTACAAAAAAACTAATGAAATAATTTTATACTAATTGATTTATAATGAAAAAATGGAAATAATAATCTATATGAAAAAATGAAAGTAAGCCATTTATTGACACTAATTAATTAATTGAAAAAATGAAATAATTTTACATTAATTGATTTATAATTAAAAAATAGAAATAATAATCTATATGAAAAAATGAAAATAAGCCGTTAATTGACACTAATTAATTAATTGAAAAAAATGAAATAATTTTATACTAACTGATTTATAATGAAAAAATGGAAATAATAATCTATATGAAAAAATGTAAATAAGCCATTAATTGACACTAATTAATTTATAATGAAAAAATGAAATAATTTTATACTAATTAATTTATAATGAAAAATTGGAAATAATAATTTATAATGAAAAAATGAAAATAAGCCATTAATTGACACTAATTAATTTATAATGAAAAAATGAAATAATTTTATACTAATTGATTTATAATGAAAAATTGCAAAGAATAATTTATAATGAAAAAATGAAAATAAGCCATTAATTGACACTAATTAATTTATAATGAAAAAATGACGTAATTTTATACTAGTTGATTTATAATGAAAAAATGAAAATAATAAATTTATGGAATACTAATAATATTAAATTTTATTAATAAAATAATTTTTTTTAAAATTAAAACTGAAAAAAATGACAAAATAATTATTTTTATATTATATAAGGGCAAAAAGGACAATTACACATCAAAAAATTATTTTACAACTTATTAACCAAACACTACTCTGCTGCTTAAATTCATAATCTTACAGGTGCACCAAACAGATTAACAGCTTATGTTCACAACTATAAGTTATAATCTATTATCGCTTTTTCACAACTCTACCAAACGGGCCAAAATCAATTATTGAAATCATGTATTTTTTTGGGCCTATCGTGTTTTGTCCCAACTCCTGTAGCCCAATTCACATGGGCATTAAATTTGAACTTTATATTTCATTACACTGTAGTTGGGCCTATTTTTTGAAACTACCATGTGGCCCAATTTACATGGGTAGTGAACCTGAACTTTAGTTCTACCAAAAAAATTTACATTCGGCCCAGACAAGATGAAGCCTTTGGGTCCTGGATAAGAGAGCGCTCTGCTGGTCCGGATTCCATCCTCGTTTGGCCCACAAAAAAATTTAGAAACGTTGGGCCTTTGTTAAGTGCTTGTAAAATATACACCAAGGGGTTAGTTCAACGGTAAAGCCTTTGAATTTCTAGCTCAAAGTTGGGTTTGAGTTTTCATAGCTCCTTATTGAGATTAAACATATTTCTTAGTGTTTAGAGCACTGAGGGCCTTAACTTCAGCCTCGACATATACTGTAGATGCACTGTGAGTGTTAAGGGACAATATTTTGTAGACTTAAACAATTATGTAACCAATCTGCATATCTATTTTAAGTACCTTAAAAAAAAATGTAAAATATAGAAGCCATGCAATGCATATGAGGAGACGACATAATAAACCGAAGTTGTACATTGAATAAACATATATCAAAAGAAAAATAAATTTTTACAAAAGTTATTTGTGTAAAAATTGGAACATAAATTAGCTGAATTTAGACTATTCCATTGTAGCTGTTTTTAGATGTAGTCTCTCTCCTTTTTTTGTCCTAATAATTTTCAAATAAATGATTTTTTTTTTAAACTCGTACTTAGTATTCATTTTTTTTTTTTTTTTTTTTTTTACATACAAATGTGTGAAATGATATTTTATAATTATCAAATCAATTTACAAAACCTTAATCATAATTTATGGTCCAAAAAAGTAGAATCCTTGATAAGCTCATGGGGGCCAAACTACAGGTCCAAATCCACTATTGTGGGCTGGATAGAAACTTATCTTTGGAAATCTTACATAAAAGAAATCATTTTAAAATAATGTGACCGAAAATAAAAGGATAAAAAAATATTTATAATTGATACGTGTTTATAAATAATATAGGCAGCAGGAAGCTAACGTTGCGGAGTCCCCGGTAAGATGTGTTGACACCATGGGCGCCGCACAACTATGATTGAGGGAGGAACAATATATAAAAAGAATAATACAGTTCATCATCCTATAATAAGAAAAGTTACAAAAGTATAAAATCTTTTACAAGTGGAATAGGATCTCTTTTAGGAATGATGAGTCATGTCATGTGTTATCATTTTTCATAATTCATTGATTCTTCCTTCTATCTCACTCCATAATTTTTCGTCTACCCTTTTTCTCAGATCTCTGTGTCTTATTAGTCAAATATTATATTTTTTTTTAAAAAAAAAAAACACACACACACTAACAACATAGCATAAATGCCTTGGCCTCTTCAAAAATAATTATATACCTACAGTGATGATGAAGAAGAAAAAAAACAAGAGAAATGAAGGAGCTAGTTGGAGAGGGGTAAGCATGTGCATGCATGGGGCGCCAATCAAGGACATTTTTAATAAATAACGGTCTTGAATAACCAACCCCCCAACCCCCTAATCATCAATATCGCGTCCTATGTGAGCTCTCTCTCTCTCTCTCTCTCTCTGATTTATTTACATATGATATTCTATTCTCTCTGCTTTTTTTGTCATATCTTCTACGTGCTTGTACAGTTGCATATAAATAATGGTTACGGTAAGGTAAGCTGTAAACAGCTTACTTTCACATGGCTGGCACAACTTGAAAAGATTTATCTTATGTTTGGTTGAGAGATTTGGGGAGGGATTTGCAAAAGGAAAAGGTGTGTGAAACTAGGTGAAATGTAGGTATATTTTATTCACATTTTATATAACTTTTTCCTTTCCCTTTTCAAATCCCTCCTCAAATCTTTTAACCAAATACAGCGTTAGTGATATTCAATGAGAGGAATTAATGGCCAATCAAACTTGGGGGTGGGAAAACACAAAAATGCACAGTTTAGCAAAGTAATTATTTAGTGGTTTCGGAACACTTGGTGACACTATCAACATAGTTCTGATTTCGTGTTAAAAAAAAATTATATATAAATCTACTTTCTAAATATTTTTAAATCCAATAATGTATTACTAAAATGATTATTTGTTGATTAGAGAAAATATGAGGGAGAGAATTGTCTTAAATATTTTAATTGATTCTCATATCATTGAGTTTAGAAAGTACTCTTTTTTTTTTTTATTAGAATAGTACTACTTTAAAAAATATTATAAATTGGACAATCTGACTCATATTTATTAAATATTTAAGAAACAATTGATGAGTTTGATAAATTTCTAGAGTTGAACTGTATATATAACTAACAACATTCATGAACAGAACTTCATGTTTTAGGTGTCTCTTAGGTGTTAATCTAACAACTAATATTTGTTGATAAAAAAAGAAAAAGAAAAAAAGAAGCTAAATCAAATATTGAAACATTTAAAGAGTTGTTACTCACCGATGGAATGTGACTAATTTATTATTCCTTGAATTGAAGTGTGTTTTTGTTGGATTGTGATCCTCTCCATTGCACATTTGTAATGGAGAGGTTCCATCACATCATCCAATGATAAGTGCAATGATTTTTTTAAAATTTAAATTAATTATAAATTTATATTCTTATTTCATAGTCGTTAATGTAATGAAAATTCTTCATTACATACATGGAATGAAGAAATCAAAGTCCGAGATTCACCAGTAGTTACAAATGAAATATTGTTGAATTAAAAATAAATAATTAGTTGATCGTTCTTAAATATATATAAATATAGATAGTAGGTGACATCAAAAGAAGGATTGCCAACGAGAGCAACAAACCAACCATTAAATAAAAAAAACATTATGACAGAAAGGAGATGGAGGAGCATATATTGGATTTAGGATAAACAGATACTTGAATCTAGCTAGCTAGCTAGCTAACTTTTATACAATACTCATACTCTCTCAAAAAAGCATATATAACTCTCACATTTCACCGACGAATCTCTTTCCCTTTCAACAATTTAACATTGTTTTTTCAGTTAGCTGGATAATATTCTTCTTTATTGCTTTTATGCCTATTAAATGTACATATTCCCGATTTCTCGTTTCTTTCTTTCTCTTTTAAATATTTTTAAAAGTACGACTATTATATTAGATCTTCCTATCGTCACCATGTTTACTTGCTATCAACTATACACCATAGCTCAATATGTAAGGCGGGTAATAGCATTAACCAAATTTTAATTCTAATTAAAAAAAAAAAAACAACTAATTTTAACTTGAGATTTTCTAATATTCTAATTATTATTATAATTTTTGGTACTTTATAGGATATTGTTTAAGTAATAGATTAGATTAGCACAATCAAACATTTGATGTTTGCCTACAAACTCGAATTTCAAACCTCTCGCGCTAGAAACCTAGATATACAACACTTGAGCTAAGCTCAATTTCAATTAGCAGCCTAATTAGATGACTTACAACAAAATAATAATAATAATAATAATACATGCCCAGAATTTATAACCAAAAATATTAATTTGTGATCAAGATTATATATGAACTGCATAATACACCATTTCAATCTTAACCCTCCACTTTCATTATGGGTAATTTTCATGATTTTTTTTTTTTTGGTGTGGTATTTGGAGTATTCCAAAAGCAATAGATCGATAATTGAACTTTTACACCATTGTACATGTGACAAGGCTGAAATAAGTTAAAAGAGTCTAGATTTTAGATGATATAGAGAATTGTGTTTAGGGGTCCACTAATTAAAAAGATAATCTCATCTTAGATCTAGTAAGCAAACAGACGAGACTAAAGTTGCTTCAGTTAACCAAAGACATTATTCATTAATTTCATCATTGCGTTGTGTAGATCATGCTGTATACATATAATTGTTCTGGTTACTTGCAATTTCAAACTAGTGCGTGCTATACAAACTAAATTTGCACATAAAAATAACACTACATATATAATTATGTCTCTCATTTATATATGTTTATTGGAAATAAATAAAAAAAGCTCTTAAGTGTGTGGTTTATGATAATTACAAAAATGTCATTGATATGCATTCGGTATAACTTTTTCGTATACAATTTTATATATTTATAACATTTCTTTTCAATTTTGAAGAATAGACTAAAGATTTGTCAAAAGAAGATGGAATGGTGTTGGTATTCCAGTTCCAGTTCCAGTTCCAGTTCCAGCTCATACAATTCAAGCTCCAGTTCAAGCTCATATGACTGCACCAGTTCAAGGAGTTCAAGGAGCTAAGTTGCAGTCTCATTGTGGCATTCCTGTGCTGCTGCCTCATGAGAATATCTCTTCAGTCAGTTAGATGGTTAGATAGTTATCAGTAGGTTGTTAGATAGTTAGAGATAGTTAGAATAGTTACTTAGCCTCTGATTGGTATATATAGAGTAGAGAATGATATGTGTAAAGTGTGAGGAAAGAGATTATGAAATAATATTGGTTTCAGTTTTTTTGATGGTATCAGAGCACTAGTCTCTCACGAGTTCCTGATCCATGGCAACTTCATCTTCTCTATCTTCATCTGTTTTGTCTTTTTCAATTCCTTCAAATTTAACTCTGCAAATCTTCAATCTTTCATCATTTGTCATTGTAAAGCTTGATGGATCCAACTTTATCATCTGGAAGACTCAATTGTCTAATATTCTCAGAGCTACTAATCTCATCGGTTTTGTTGATGGTTCAACGCCATGTCCTACTCACACAATTACAAATTCAACAGGAACAGAGGTTTCTAATCCAGATCTTCTTCAATGGCGTATGACCGATGCTCATCTATTAAGCTGTATCATTGGTACACTTATACCACCAATCTATTCTACTATGCTTCAGTTCCAACACTGTTCTGAGATCTGGTCTTCTCTTCACAAGAGATTTACATCTCTTTCTAGATCTCATATTCATCAATTAAAGACCAAGTTGAATCTTGCTTCCAAGAAATCTGATACGATGGAGGAGCATCTTTCAAAGATCAAGGCCTTAGTTAGTCAGTTAGCATTTGCTTTAGTAATTGTTGAGGATGAAGATTTGGTATTAATAACCTTGAATGGCCTGTCATTTGAATATGATGCTTTCACCACAGCAATTCGTGCTTAAGCTGACACAATTACTATGGATGGTCTATCATCTCTACTGTGTTCTAAGGCAATCCATTTGGAAGCTAAGCACAAGAAGGTTGCAGAAGCAACTATTGTTTTCTCTTCTGTTAAAGGATCTGCTATTTCTTCTTCACGTGCACCAAATTTCAATTATTCTAGAGGAAGATCTTCCTATAGAGGTAAAAGAGGCGGTCGAAATTCTGGATCCTATAGAGGCAATGGTCGATATTACAACAACAACAGAGGCAAATGAAGAAATTTCAATCAGGTTTATTCTACTCAAGGTTGTCAAATTTGTGGAGGATTAAGTCATTCTGGACTGGATTGTTAGCATTGCATGGATCCTCAATTTCATTCATCTTCAAATGCTTTTTCTCACTCTCCATCCTCCCAATTCTCTTATTCTCAGCAACCTAGAGCTCTTTTTGCTTCCTCTTTACCTGGTTCCAGTGTTTCTTCCTTACATTTGTCTCAGGCTTCTACAGATTTTCAGTCTAGTCCTTAGTACTTAGACTCTGTAGCCACCGACCACATTACTAATGATCTAACTCATCTCAGTAGCTATCAATCTTATCCAGGCTCAGATCACATTACCATAGGTGATGGAAATTCGATTCCAATTCAGAATACTGGTAAAGGTCTCCTTACTACGCCTCATTATCCTTTCAAACTTAATAATGTTCTTCATGCTGATTCTATGTCATCTAATCTTGTTTCTGTTCAAAAGTTGATTCAAGATAATAATTGTATCATTAGTTTTGATAAAGCCAAGTTTGTGATTCAAGACAAAGTTACAAAGAACATTCTTCACCAAATATCTAATCTCAATGGATTATATCATTTTCTTCCATCAGTTAATCACGCATCATCATCTGCTGTCTTTGCTGCTCAAGCCACAGCACCACTCACATTTGCTGCTCATTCTACACAAGATTCTTTTGTTACCAATTCATTACCTACTTCTAGTATTGTTTGGCATAATAGACTAGGCCATCCTAGTAGTTTGAAATTTCAACATCTTGTTCCTGATTTGCAGCTTACTTCAAATAAATCTGTCACTTCACTTGATTGTATTGCTTGCTGTGTTGCTAAGAGTCATCGATTTCCTTTCCATTTGTCTAACTCATCTGTTAATAAACCTATTTCCCTAATACATAGTGATGTTTGAGGGCCATTTGACTCTACCTCTAATTCAAATATTATGTTCTTTTTGTGGATGAATTTAACAAACTTACTTGGTTGTATCTTTTAGCTTACAAAAGTGAAGTGTATGATAAGTTTCTTGAGTTTAAGGCTTATGTAGAAAACCAATTCTCTATTTCACTTAAGATTCTTAAAATTGATGATAGCACTATGTAATAATAAGATGAAGGCTTTCATTGTAACGCCCTCAAAAAAATACATAATACCCATCATTCAGACATGCAGTAATATAAGAAAATCAACGCCTTTCCATTCATCAGAGTAGTTCTTACAACAGTATTACATGTTATCAATAAAAGCAAGTGCCCTACGGGCTTACAGCTTTCCAAGTCAACACTTGGTTACACAAAAGAAGAGTACTAACTCTATACAAAATAAGTCCTTGGCTTGACATACGTGTAACACAAACAAAATTGATCAAAAAGAATCTTCAATTCCCATAACTATCCAAGCTATGTCCTTGGAGGTGGCATGCTACCTGTACCTGAAAAAAAATGTCCCATATAGGGTGAGCCAAAGCCAAGTAGAGATATGCTAAACACAATATGAGCAGTAACTAAGACATTAACAATTGATAAATGTTTAACTCCCATAAATCAATTCATAAAAAAAAACCATTTCCATTACATGACCACTATGTCTATATTTCATTTCATTTTCCATTTCTTATCCAATTCCCAAATTCATACCCATGGCTCAGAACCTGGCCACACACTCTAAACGAAATAATAATTCATATTAAACGTTTCCCAGTTCGCAATAGATAAGCATACAAGCTGTATCAACACCTCCACAGATAAGCATATGAGCTATATCAACACTTCCATAGATAAGCATATGAGCTTTATCAACACTTCTATAGATAAGCATATGAGCTTTATCAACACACTAACTGACAAGCATATGAGCTGTATCAGTGGAGTCCATCCCCTATTTCCTCCCAAACAACATCCGGTTTAGAGGTCCATCCCCTATCTTCCCCTAAACCGTGGAGTACATCCCCCATCTCCTCCCATACACAGAACGTATATACACAAAGGTCATATACATAATCAATCAATACATAACGTTAATGTATTCTATCAACCGTCATACTCTATGACACATCCACTTGATTAGTTTTAGTTTGCCTAATCATCATGCATTGTCTACAACAATCAAAAGTACCCTCCACCGGTAGTCCAAAGCAATTATTTCTAAACAGATAATAAAAGCTCCAACAGATAAAATATCAGTGTTTTCAAGAGTGAGTGATTAATAAATCCAACTCTACCATTCTACAATATAATGAGCCAATTTCATTATTTCCAACTCAATTCCAAATAACAACAATTTTTTCAAATTAATTATACCAATTAATTTATACAACAGATTAGGGTTTTCTACTCTATTTCCCAATATAGACCTAAGAGTCCAAATATCAACGACCAACAACAATATCATTATTTTGAAACCCCAAAATACACATTTTAGAATCAAAATAACAAACCCTCCTTTATACATTTTGAAACCCTAGATCTCAAAACCAAATCATTTAACAAAGTGCCCAAAAATCTAGGTCAAAACCCATAAGAGTGAGTACGAATCCCTACCTCAAAAGATGAAACCCAACGAAGGAGATAACGAAAATGAAGATGCTCCAAATCACAAATTTCTCGGATCAAAAGATAACCCTCAACGATCAACATCCTTTTTGTAAAGGCCAAAGGTGAGGAAACAACTCCTACTAGATCAATACTTAGAGAGAAGTGGAGGTTTTAGAGAGAGAAGCTCTCAAATGGCGTTTTTGAAAAGTAAGAGAGAGAGTGAGGATGTAAAAAGTGACTTGAAAATGCCCAACAGCCTTCTGATATACGACAAGTCCGCTCGAGCGAAAAACACAACGCTCGAGTGTCAAAAACAAAGTACTGAGTTCGCTCGAGCGCAAGAAATCCCGCTCGAGCTCCAAGACACAAGAATAAAGTACATCCGCTCAAGCGTGAAAACCAGTCCGCTCGAGCATAGATTTTTCCCTCCCAAAACTTATACCAAAATATACTACCCGCTCGAGCGCAGGAAATCCGCTCGAGCGTAGAAATCACACCTGCAGAAGTTTTGCAAAGCACGAAAGTACTGGGAGTGTGCAATCTCCGCTTGAGCGCTAGACTACCCGCTCGAGCGGAACGACCAAAAACCTGGCAACAAGAAATTAGACCAAGGCTCAACCCACCTGCTCGAAACATGCCCAATACATCCTAAAACTCAATCAAATGGAATTAACGGATGACAACAAGGTAGACACAATTTCCAACTCCACGGAACTGATATCCGGAATGCAACTGAACAGTAAAGGGAATACCGGAATCGTTATATTCACTACAGCTCAAGGCATTGTGCATCAATATTTTTGCCCATATACACCACCACAAAATGGTGTGGTTGAGAGAAAACATCGACATCTCACTAAAGTTGCTATAGCCCTGTTACATCACTCTTCAGTTCCTCTCCATTTTTAGTTTGATGCTCTTACTTGTGCTACTTATCTAGTTAACAGATTGCCTTCTTCTAAGCTAAGCCACAAAACTCCTTTTGAAGTCTTGTTTCATCATCTTCCAGATTTTTCACTTCTAAGAACCTTTGGATGTTAGTGCTTTCCTTGGTTAAAACCTTATACATCTATTAAATTACATCCTAAATCCATTGAATGTGTGTTTTTAGGCTATCATCCATTTGCTAAGGGTTATAGATGCCTTGATCCAATTTTTGGTAAAATTTACCTATCCTGACATGTTGTCTGTAATGAACATGTGTTCCCTTTTTCTGTTTCCACATCTACTTTCAATTTTCTTCCATCTGTTTCTTCTTTACCTCAGATTTAGTCTTTTTTCTGGTCTTCTCCAGTTTCTTCTCCTTCTCCTTCAGCTGTCAACAACATTTGTTCTTCTTCACTATCTGATATTTCTTCTCCAGCTGAGTCAGTCTCTTTGCCTCTGGTTTCTCCTCTTATTCACCCTTCTATTCCAATTCAATATCTCTCTGTTCATTTGCCTTTGGTTTCTCCTACTATTTCTCATTCTTTTGCTCCATTTTCTTTTAATCTTCTGCCCCTGGACCCCCGCGAGCTGACCGGGCAGCTCAATCTCCGTAATACTCAGTGAAGTGGCAATCTTGAAAGTATTAACATCACAAACATCTCTGCAAGTTACAATTCGGGTTGGATTCGCATCTAAAAACTCGTAGCCTCACTGAAATAAAAAGTGCGAAAACAAATACAACTGAAAGGAGTTTTGTCAAACGGGGTTGCCAAGAATAAAAACCTAACAATCTCCCCCTTTGGCAATGCCGTGACAAAACACACCTAACAAATAAAATCCTAATCACCCCAACCCATTACAGCACCCGACACATGAATTGATGAAATCACACTACGACACATGTGCATGAAAACATGAACAACAACTTGCTCCCCCTTTTTGTCACGAATTGACAATGGAAGCTCAATCAACTAAAGCAAGATCATAAACCACACAAGCAATGACAAGATGATGGAAAAATTAATAACCTGCGAGATGTAAGCAAGAAACAAGTAATGGATAGCAACACACAAACCAACTAATGCCAAACTCCCTTACCAAAACAATCCAAAATGAACCAAACTCCCTCTCACTAATATCAACCACAAATTGAAAAAAAAGAACAAGAAGAAAAATGACAAAAATAATATGGTGGAGCAAGTAGGGAATTTCAGATTTTTACCTTAAAACACACAAGACTATCCAAAAAGCACAATTACTTAAAAACACAATGTGTACGGCCTCTAGAAAATTTCTCATAAAAGAAAGTGATGCATTATGTGAAAAGCATAGATCCCATGATAAAAGTGTGTGTGTGACTCTTGGAGTTCAACAAACACAAGATTCAAATTTTAGTAGTGATCTGATAGCTAGACCTCTGGTATGAGAATCTAAGCACAACAAAGGAAAGTCAAACCACTAGGAATCAAGGGGTATTTGGTGAGTAAAAGCAGAAGCTCTCCCTCAATCAATGAATCCTATTTTTATTTTATATTTTTTTTGTTATTTTCACATCTTTTTCTTTTCTTTCTTTTGCACATCTTTTTTTTTTTTTTGTTTCTTTCTTTTCCACATTTTTTCTTTCTTTTGCACACTCATTGGCGGCTGACACGCTCAAGAGTATGGAAACCGAACCAGAGAAGCATGGATATAATAAGGATAGCCTGGTTGGTGACTCTAAGGTAGCCTTTTCCCCATGGCTGGACTACAAAGAATAGAGGGAGAAAGCCGTGGAGATGCAAAAAGATGGAAGGTGGTTAAGAGACTCAACATCACCCAAGATATGCTAGTATCGGTCCATTCCTCTAGAAAAACAAAAGATACCATGCCAGAAGTCCATAGAGAAAAAAAATCACTAAGGCGGAAGACTCCAATATTGGCTAATCCAAGAGAGTGTACAGAATGAGACATACTAATCAAAAAACACACACTCCAAAATGAGTAATGACCATAGAGATCACACACATATTAACATGTAATGGATATTCTCATCAATTCCAGTATGCACCAAGGACCACACAAAAATTTCAAACTTGCAAAACCATACTAAGAAAATCTTTTTGGATTTTTTTTTTTCATTTTTTTCTTTTTCAAAACAAAAGTAAGACAAAAATGAACAAGAACAAACTAAATGATACCACGCATTAAATGACCCAAAAAGAAAAAACAAAAACAGAAACCAAAAACTGATACGAATAAACAAATTAACACAAGTCAAGTTTTCTCACCCAAACCGCTTTAGCATGAACAAAGTTGAGAGAATGGCGATTCTTGGGTGGTGTCTTGATGTTGTGGTTCCCTTCCCTTTCAAAGGGAACCCGTCTCGACTTGGTTTCCAACTTCCTATTCCTAGGTCTAGGAAAATGCAAACTCACTCCATGGTTGGTCTCAAGCACATCAAAATAGCAAGGTCTATTATTACCCTTAACCTCATTACGACCAATAAAGTGTCTCCTATTCCACAAGATGTTGGAATTTCTTCCTTCTCTATGAGACACTCTCCCATGCAACTCATAACAATAAGGGCGAATATAACCATACATACCACAATGAAGACAAATAAAGACAGAGTGTACCTTCTTTTCTTTGGCTTTACCAACTTTAGGAAGATTGAGAAGTCCATCCTCATGTTAAATTTTTTGATCTCTCTTTCCTTGAGTTCTTGTATCATGAGATGTGGATGCACTCTATTTTTGCTCTTTCTTACCACCAAAACTAAAGCCAATGCCACTCTTGTCAGAACAAATTTGTTGAGACCCAATGATATTGTCTAAAGTCTTTGATCCTTTGTTCCAAAGACCAATGGTTGCCATAGCACACTTGAGTTCTTCCTCTTTCTTGATCATTAGTTCTTCCAAAGCAACTTGAGAAATCTTGAGAGTTTCAATCTTTTCTTTATATGTTGCATAGATTTGCTGTAGCTCATTCCTCTCCGTCTCACAAGTCAAGAGTTTTGCGTAAAGAGCTTGTCGATCATTAGATATCTTGATGGCATCAATCCTAGCCTCAGAAATCTCCTCATTAAGTTTGACATTCTCACTTTCACATGCTTTGAGTTTCGTTATGAGTTTGTCATTCAATTTGGATAAGTTAAGAGACTCCTTATACAACTTTTCATAAGCTTGCTCAAGCTCTTCATCATCACTCTCTGAGGATTCATCATCAATGTCATTCTCAACCAGCCTCTTCGGATACTCTGTTCGTCCTTCAGTTTTGGAAGCCGTTATAAAAGCAAAGAATTGTTTATGTCCCTTTTCGCCTTGATCTTCATTGTCACTTTTATCTTCATCAGATTCTGATTCATCATCCCAAGTGATGGCGAGGGCTTTCTTCTTCCTCAAACAAGTAGGGCATTCTTGAGCAAAGTGACCAAATCCTTGGCATTCATAGTATTGAACTCTTTCCGAGTTCCCTTGTATCTTTCTTTTCTCCTTCTTGGCTATAGAATTAATTTTGAATTTATCTTTACCATTGGATTTATAAGTATGAGTAGATTCCAAAAGATTAGGATTCTTTTTCAAAAAAGATTTTTTAAATTCTTTTACAAAAGCATCCGTAATCTTGGAATCTATCTCACAATCCTCATCAGAATCCTCTCCAGCTCTATGAGCACTACTAAAAGCAACATATTTTTGTTTCTTTTTGAAATTCCTATATGCCTCATAAGTTTAGAGATTTCTAACCAAATGATCTAGCTTGAGGTTGTCAACATCTTGAGCCTTCTCAATAACCGTAACTTTTGGTTGGAACTGATCGGGCAAGGACCTCAAAATTTTTCTTACAATCTTGGATTCCGGTATTTTTTCACCTAAATTGAAGGTGGAATTTACAATGTCACTCAACTTCACATAAAATTCATCAAAGGTCTCACTATCTTTCATTGAAAGGTTTTCGAAACTAGACGTGAGCCTTTGAAGTTTTGAGCGTTTAACTGAAGGAGTGCCCTCATGAATAGTTTGTAAAATATCCCAAGCCTCTTTTGCAACTTCACAATTGCAAATTTGACTAAACTCTTCAGGTGTGATAGCGCAAAAAAGAGAATTGATAGTTTTATTATTCCAACTACAATTTTGGTAATCAATTGTGTCTCACTTATCGATTGGTTTGGGAAAAGTTACTCCATCAATGGTAATCGTCGGTTTAGTCCACCCATACATGACAGATTGCCAAATTTTTTCATCAATAGATTTTAAAAACGATCTCATCTGAGCTTTCCAAAACGAATAATTGGATCCGTCAAGTAGAGGTGGTCGAACCATAGAATTTCTCTTACAAATTGAATCCATTATCACAAATCAAACAAGATCTCGTTCTAAACGATTTTTTTAAAAAGAATAGAACGACCTGCTCTAATACCAATTGAAATATCTAGAAATCTCCTAAATGTTGATTTGTGATTATGTATCAATTTTAAGCAGTATATAACAATCTCAATCAAACAATCAAGACAAATCGACACAACAATTTTACGTGGAAGAACCACATTTGGAGCACCTCTAATTATGATAAAAAAAACCAGGGGCAACAGCCACAAAACAATCCACTAAGAAAATATAAAGGAATTATACAGGTATACTTTCAATTACCTAGCGAATCCACGCCCGAATTGAACCAACCCCTATGTGTCTCTCCCAACCTCGTCTTTACCTCGGAATTGTCTTGACGATAAGCCACTCCAGAATCCACCAAAGCTTCAGGCTCGAATTCTTCAGAATCCACCGAAGAATAACTCTCTCTTTTGTGTAGAACAAACAAATAATCCTTTGATGTATACTTTTTAAACCATGAGTTGAATACTCAATCAAAACATCAAACAAAAAACTAACAAAATATTTTCAGATATAAACCTTAATATCCAAAAAGAAGATCTGAAACAGTAATCCTAGTTTAGGGCTAAAACAAATACTTATAGAAATCTGAAATCGCGAGATCCGTTCGAGCGTGGAAATGGACGCTCGAGCGGGGACACTATATGACGTGTTCCAAACCAGGATGTACGCTCGAGCGGGGATTTCGACGCTCGAGCATGAACACACGGATCACAGTATTTTTGCAGACTCACTAAACTTCTGGAACTCAGCATTCTCCGCTCGAGCGGGGGAATGTTCGCTCGAGCGAACAAGCAACTTCGAAGGTAATTTTCCATTTTGCTTTGGGGGCGTTGCCCCTCGACCCCGTCGTGGTGCTGTCCCGGACCCGCCATGTAACGCCCTCAAAATAATACATAATACCCATCATTCAGACATGCAGTAATATAAGAAAATCAATGCCTTTCCATTCATCAGAGTAGTTCTTACAATAGTATTACATGTTAACAACAAAAGCAAATGCCCTACGGGCTTACAGTTTTCCAAGTCAACACTTGGTTACACAAAAGAAGAGTACTAACTCTATACAAAATAAGCCCTTGAGCTATATCAACACTTCCATAGATAAGCATATGAGCTATATCAACACTTCAACGGATAAGCATATGAGCTGTATCACCAGAGTCCATCCCCTATCTTCTTCCAAACATTAACCAGTTTAGAGGTCCATCCCCTACCTTTTCCTAAACCGTGGAGTACAACCCCTATCTCCTCCCACACAACACAATGCATATAAACAATTATCATATACATCATCAAACAATACATAAAGTTAATGTATTCTTTCACTGTCATATATGATGACACATTCCATTGATTAGTTTTAGTTTGTCTAATCCTCATGCATTGTCTACAACAATCACGACTACCTTCTATTGGTAGCCCAAGACAATTATTTCTAAACAGATAATAAATGCGTTAACAGATAATTTATCCATATTTCCAAAAGTGAGCGATTAATAAATCCAACTTTACTAATCCATCTCATAATGAGCCAATTTCATTATATTCAACTCAATTCCATATTTTCTCAACACTTGTCATTAATTACACTAGTGACCCAAAAATACCCAAATATGGCATTTTCTCCTTGATTCCCAATATTGACTCCAAGAGTCCATATATTACCAACAACATCAATATACTCATTTTGAAACCCAAATACGTATTTATGGTCCGAAATAAACAAAACCCTCTTTCAAAATTAAACATTTGAAACCCTAGTTTCCAAAACCCAAAACCATTTATACAAAAACTCAATATCTAGGTCAAAACCCACAAAAGTGAGTAGGAATCCCTACCTCAAATTCGGAGCCCAATGGAAGGAGATGAAGAAAACCAAAATGCTCCAAACTCCAAGATCCACGGATCAAAATGAAGCCCTCGACGATCAACACAACTTTTACAAAGGCCAAAGGAAAGGGAAGCACTCTAACTAGATCAAACCCTAAAGAGAAGGGAGTTTCTAGAGAGAGAGGCTCTCGAAACCGGTTTTGGAAAAGTAAGAGAGAGAGAGTGAATGTAAAAAGTGATTCAAAAATGCCTAACTGCCTTCTGATATACGACATTTTCGCTCGATCGGAGAACATGACGCTCGAGCGTAAAGCACAAAAATCTAGACACGCTTGAGCGCAATAAGGCCCGCTCGAGCGCCAAGACACAAGAATAAAGTACATTCGCTCGAGCGCGAAAACCAGTCCGCTCGATCGTAGATTTTTCCCTCCCAAAACTTACACCAAAAATGTATTACCCGCTCGAGCCCCAACAAGCCCGCTCGAGCGTAGAAATCACACCTGCAGAAGTTTTGCAGAGCACCAAAAAATACTGGGAGTGTGCAATCTCCGCTCGAGCGCTATACGACCCGCTCAAGCAGAACGACCAAAAACCTGGCAACAAGATTTTAGACCAAGGCTCAACCCACCTACTCGAAACATGTGTTACTCGAAACATGCCCAACACATCCTAAAACTCAAACAAATGGAATCAAAGGATGACAATAAGATAGATATAACTATCAACTCCATGGAATCAAAGTCCAGAATACAACAGATATCGAAAGGGAAAATCGGGATTGCTATAACCTTCCCTCCTTAAAGAATTTCGTTCTCGAAATTAAAGACAAGTTTTTCAGAAGCAAGATTTTCTCAATTCCCAACATTATTACAAATGCAAAATTTAACAACTCGACCCATTTTCGGTCATTCCATCTATATTCAAGAGGCAATTTACCACATATCTCAATATGTATTAACAACATGCTTTCCTCGAAATTCATCAATTTCTATATACATGTTTCAGAATTCTATATCATATTTCACATTCATGATATAACTCCATTTCTACAATACATTCAACATATACAATGTTATAATAAACTTCCAATTTAAGGCAAGTTCTACAATACTTCCATAAAACAAAACATTCACAATGTTTTACAACTTAAGACATATATAATGCTCTTAAGGTTCAATAAGATTACAAAATTTCCAATGCATGATTACACGTCAACAAACAAGTCCAGATATTTCTCGCGAACCTCCAACTCACGTTCCCAAGTGGCTTCCTCCACTCTGTGATGTTTCCACAAAACCTTTACTAAGGGAATGGTCTTGCCTCGCAAGACTTGATCCCGCTTATCCAAGACCCGAACTGGTCTCTCCTCGTACGAGGCATCCTCATCTACCTCCAAATCGGTCCAATCCAACACATGGGACGGATCCGGCTCGTACTTCTGAAGCATACTAACATGAAACACATCATGAACCCCGGACAACTGCGGTGGCAAAACCAAACGATAAGTAACTTCCCTAATCCTCTTAAGGATCTCAAAGGGACCGATAAACCGAGGGGATAACTTCTCACTCTTCCCGAACCTCATCAAACCTCGCCTAAGTGATATTTTCAAGAAAACATGATCACCTACCTCAAACGCCAAAGGTCTCCTCCTACGGTTGGCATAACTCTTTTGGCGACTTTGGGCTGTAACAAGCCTCCTACGGATAAGCTCAACTTTCTCCGTCGTCTCTCTAACCAACTCCGGACCCAACAAAGGTGCATCACCCACCTCAGCCCAACAAACTGGAGACCTACACGGTCGGCCATACAAGGCCTCAAACGGTGCCATACCGATGCTAAACTGGAAACTGTTGTTGTAGGCAAACTCCACCAATGACAAGTGCCTCTCCCACGTCCCACTAAAGTCAAGGACACAACCTCGAAACATATCTTCAAGGATCTGAATAGTACGCTCGGACTACCCGTCAGTCTGAAGATGATAAGTCGTACTAAAGGTCAACTTAGTGCCCAAGGCACTCTGCAAACTCTGCCATAACCTAGCAGTAAAACGAGGATTTCTATTTGAGACGATCGTAATTGGGACCCCGTGCAACCTCACTATGTCCCGAATATACAAGTTGGCAAGATGATCTACCGAATCTCTCACACGCATAGGAATGAAGTGCGCTGACTTAGTCAACCGGTCTACAACCACCCAAATAGCATCACTACCCTGCTGAGTCTTTGGAAGACCTACAACGAAGTCCATAGTGACATGCTCCCACTTCCACTTGGCAATAGGCAAGGGTTGCAACAAACCCGCTGGCCTCTGATGTTTGGCCTCACTTGCTGACAAGTAAGGCACTTAGACACGAAGACTGCCATATCTCTCTTCATTCCCCGCCACCAGAACTGGCGACCCAAATCTCGATACATCTTAGAGCCTCTCGGATGCACCGCAAGACAGGATTGGTGAAACTCTCGGAGTACTTCCTCTCGGCAAGACTCCGGTACAAACAAACGGTCTCGATATCTCACACTCAAGTTAGGATACACCGTCAAACCCTTCTCAACTTTCCCACTCGAGATCTTCTCTCGGAGGGATTCTACCTCAAGGTCACCTCTCTGTGCCTCTAACACTCGAGTCACAAGTGTAGGCTGCGCAACAATTGAAAACAAGGCCGCAGCCTCAACAGATTCGCTCAGAAGCAAATCGAACTCGCCAAGTGTACCCAACATCTCCCATTCCTGGATGGCTATACAAGCTACATCACTAATGGATTTCCTATTAAGGGTATCGGCCATAACATTGGCCTTTCCCGGGTGATAGTGCAACTCAAAATTATAGTCCTCAATGAACTCCATCTACCTTCTCTGCCTCAAAGTTAAGTCTCTCTGTGTAAACAGATACTTCAAACTCTTGTGGTCCGAGAACACCTCAAACCTCTCACCATAAAGGTAGTGCCTCCAAATCTTCAAGGCAAAGATTACTTCTGCTAACTCTAGGTCATGCGTAGGGTAATTTTTCTCGTGTATTTTCAACTGACGTGAGCCATAAGCTACCACTTTCCCCTCTTGCATCAATACACAACCCAAACCCTCTCGTGAGGCATCGCAATAAACCGCATAACCCAACCCTCTATTCGGAATAATCAACACCGGAGCGGTGGTCAATCTAACCTTCAACTCTTGAAGCGACTTTTCACAAGTCTCACTCCACACAAACTTGACCCCTTTCCGTGTCAATCTAGTCAACGGCGAAGCTAGCCTGGAGAAATCTTTTACAAACCGGCAGTAATACCCAACTAATCCCAGAAAACTGCGGATCTCAAAAACACTCTTAGGCTGTGCCCAATCTTGCACTGCCTCAACCTTGGATATATCAACTGACACCCCTTCCCCGGATACCACATGGCCTAAGAATTTGACCTCTCCTAGCCAGAACTCACACTTTCCAAACTTGGCATGCAACCTGTGGGCTCTAAGCAACTTAAGCACCGCTCTCAAGTGTTCCTCGTGCTCCTCCTCTGAAGGTGAATAGATAAGAATGTCGTCCATGAAAACGACCACAAAGCGATCTAGGAATTCCCGGAAGATCCGGTTCATCAAGTCCATAAAGACTGCCGGTGCATTGGTAAGCCCAAATGGCATCACCAGAAACTCATAATGGCCATACCGCGTACGGAATGCCGTCTTAGGAATCTCCTTCTCCCTGGCCCTCAACTGGTGGTAACCCGATCTCAAGTCTATCTTAGAGAAACAACGGGAACCCTTCAATTGGTCAAACAAATCATCTATACGGGGCATAGGGTACTTATTCTTAACCGTAGCCCGATTTAACTTCCGGTAATCGATACACAATCTCAAGGCACCATATTTCTTCTTAGCAAAGAGGGCCGGTGCTCCCCACGGCGAAACACTAGGGCGAATGAAGCCCTTATCTAACAATTCCTAGAGCTGAACCATCAACTCACTCAACTCGGCTAGGGCAAAACGGTAAGGTGCCATAGAAATCGGCGCCGTGCCGGGCACTAAATCAATAGAGAACTCTATCTCTCGGTGAGGTGGCAAACTAACGAGATCCTCGGAAAAGACATTCAAATACTCACAGACCACCCTCGGCAACACAATCTGGGTTTCATCACACTCACTACTCAAAAGGCTAGCAAGAAGACCATTAAGCTCACTCCACCCTCGCGGATTATGCACCGGTGGAAACACACTACCAACCCGATCCCCAAGAAATGGAAACACTCCCCGTTCAAGGTACAAACTGTGACCCTCTGGCGGTAGCAATCAATAACAGTCCGGTATGACGATAGCCAGTCCATACCCAAAATAATATCAAAACCCTTCATGGGCATGACAACAAAAGGAAAAAGAAGCCTATGGTCGGCGACCTCTATATCACAACCTCTACATCCATGTTTCAAAATCAATTCACCCCCAACAGGTGATACAACACATATAGGAGATGCTAATAGTGCCAACTCCAACTCCAACACAGATGCGAATGTAGCAGATACAAAAGAATGAAATGCACCTGTATCAACCAACACACTAGCAACCGAGTTGCAAAATAGAAAGGTACCTCTCACAACTGATGGAGTCGGTACTAGGTCCTGCGCGGTAATAGCATACACGCGCCCTGTAGGCCCCTGATCCACCTACTCATCTCTAGGAGCAAAAGACTGCTACACTGACTGGGATGACGAAGCTCCCGGATTGGCCCTCAAGGCCTGCACAGACTGAGCTGGCTGATAACCCTGCGTCTGCCTAGAACCAGACGCCCCCGAAGTGGCACTCAACTGTGGGCAAAACCTCTTCAGGTGCCCGGGCTGACCACACTGATAGCAAGACAAAGGCTGGCCCCTGCCCTGACTCTAGCCCTGAGGTCTAGTTGAAGAAGAAGCAGCTCACTGACCCCCTCCCTACTGCGGGCAAACCGAAGACTTGTGACCCAGTTGGCCATATGTGAAACAAGTCAAGCCTCCCTAATTACCTCTCCTGGAGCTTGCACTCGGCATTGGAAAGGTCGATCTAGCCAAACCACCCTGAGACTGCTAAAGGTTGAAACCCCTCTGTCTCCTGCCATCACCCTGGCCATCCTGGCTCCTCTTGGAACCTCTATGCTTCTCCTCATCCTCCTCCTGCATCATAATCTCCATATGGGCTGCAACATCCACCAAACGTCTATACTCTCGAATAAACGACCCTCCAATCCTCAACTTGAGTCCACGCCTCAACTTCCGCTCAAACTCAAAGCAACGGCGTTCCTCGGACGCCACAAGTTCAGGTGAAAACCTGGACAAGCTAGTAAAAGTAGCCTCAAACTCGGCCATTGACAAACCCTGCTGTTTAAGCTGGCAAAACTATTCCCTCAGCTTCTCCCTAGCAGCTGAAGATAAAAACTTCTCCTGGAAGGCATCCACAAAAGCCCCTTATGCACCACCAACACTGCCCTTCTCGTACTTCCACCATTGACCCGTATCTCCCTTCAGTTGGAAGGATGCCAAGGTCACCTTTAAAGCCCCGTCCTCGATGCCAAGAATCTCGAACGTCTTCTCCATCTATTCCAACCACTCGTCAGCCTTAAGTGGCTCCTTCAGATCCCCAACAAACTTGTTTGGGTTAGACCGAAAGAATTTCCTCTTCAGAAAAGAAGGCCCTACCTCAGCAACGTGGGCCTAATCCTGATTCCCAACTCTGAGAATACCCAGAGCTCCTGCTATCTCTCGGGCCAAGGCATTCATAGCCTGCTGACCTGCTGGCTTGGCCACATTGGCCTGACCAACTCCCTCTTGTTGTGCTAGAATATTATCCGGTAAAGGCATCTCCTGCCTACTCCGCCTGCCACGCCTACCATCTCGTCCTCGTCCTGACATCCTAATAAAGGTAACGAAGAACGTTAGCACAATCATAAATGTGTTGAAGTTATAACACTCGCGTTCTAATACATGGACAACTGTAATTCATTCCACGTAAGCACACAATCACATAAGCACTTACGAATTTCATTTCCGGATAATGATAGTCCCGAGGCGTTACTAGAGTTCCGGTTAGAAACAACATTGATCAAGTGCTTTTCCAACAAGACTCACAGAAACCCAAGGATCCAATCAACATCCTAGAAACTAAATCCCATACCCAAATAATCACATAAACATGTTATCACATAAGCACATAACATTACATCTAAGTCTCTAACAAACGATACAAACCCATTGTGATACTAATCACTTCCCACGTACCCAAAGTATTCGAACCCGGTGCTCTGATACTAAGTTGTAACGCCCTTAAAATAATACATAATACCCATCATTCAGACATGTAGTAATATAAGAAAATCAACGCATTTTCATTCATCAGAGTTGTTCTTATAACAGTATTGCATGTTAACAACAAAAGCAAATGCCCTACGGGCTTACAGCTTTCCAAGTCAACACTTGGTTACACAAAAGAAGAGTACTAACTCTATACAAAATAGGCCGTTGGCTTGATATACATGTAATACAAACAAAATAATCAAAAAGAGTCTTCAACTCCCATAACCATCCAAGCTATGTCCTTGGAGGTGGCATGCTACCTGTACCTGAAAATAATGTTCCATATAGGGTGAGCCAACGCCCAGTAGAGATATGCTAACCACAATATGAGCAGTAACTAAGACATTAACAATTGATAAATGTTTAACTCCCATAAATCAATTCATAAACCATTTCCATTACATGACCACTATGTCTATGTTTCATTTCATTTTCCATTTCTTATCCAATTTCCAAATTCATACCCGTGGCTCAGAACCTGGCCACACACTCTAAACGAAATAATAATTCATATTAGTCGTTTCCCATTTCGCAATAGATAAGCATACAAGTTGTATCAACACCTCAACAGATAAGCATATAAGCTATATCAACACTTCCATAGATAAGCATATGAGCTATATCAACACTTCCATAGATAAGCATATGAGCTATATCAACACTTCAACGGATAAGCATATGAGCTGTATCATCGGAGTCCATCCCCTATCTTCTCCCAAACATTAACCGATTTAGAGGTTCATCTCCTATCTTTCCCTAAATCGTGGAGTACATCCTCTATCTCCTCCCATACGACACAATGCATATAAACAATTATCATATACATCATCAAACAATACATAAAGTTAATGTATTCTTTTACTGTCATATACGATGACACATTCCATTGATTAGTTTTAGTTTGTCTAATCCTCATGCATTGTCTACAACAATCACGACTACCCTCCACCGGTAGCCCAAGGCAATTATTTCTAAACAGATAATAAATGCGTTAACAGATAATTTATCTATATTTCCAAAAGTGAGCGATTAATAAATCCAACTTCACTAATCCATCTCATAATGAGCCAATTTCATTATATTCAACTCAATTCTATATTTTCTCAACACTTGTCATTAATTACACTAGTGACCCAAAAATACCCAAACATGACATTTTCCCCTTGATTCCCAATATTGACTCCAAGTGTCTATATATTACCAACAACATCAATATACTCATTTTGAAACCCAAATACGTATATATGGTCCAAAATAAACAAAACTCTCTTTTCAAAATTAAACATTTGAAACCCTAGTTTCCAAAACCCAAAACCATTTATACAAAAACTCAATATGTAGGTCAAAACCCATAAAAGTGAGTAGGAATCTCTACCTCAAATTCGAAGCCCAAGGGAAGGAGATGAAGAAAATCAAAATGCTCCAAACTCCAAGATCCACGGATCAAAATGAAACCCTCGACGATCAACACAACTTTTACAAAGGCCAAAGGAAAGGGAAGCACTCTAACTAGATCAAACCCTAGAGAGAAGAGAGTTTCTAGAGAGAGAGGCTCTCAAAATCGGTTTTTGAAAGTAAGAGAGAGAGAGTGAATATAAAAAGTGATTCAAAAATGCCTAACTGCCTTCTAATATACGACATTCCCGCTCGATTGGAGAATAAGACGCTCGAGCGTAAAGCACAAAAATCTGGACACGCTCGAGCGCAATAAGGCCCGCTCGAGCGCCAAGACACAAGAATAAAGTACATCCGCTCGAGTGCGAAAACCAGTCCGCTCGAGTATAGATTTCCCCCTCCTAGAACTTACACCAAAAATGTATTACCCGCTTGAGCCCCAACAAGCCCGCTCGAGCGTGACCCGCTTGAGCGCAGGAAATCCGCTCAAGCGTAGAAATCACACCTGTAGAAGTTTTGCAGAACACCAAAAAATACTGGGAGTGTGCAATCTTCGCTCGAGCGCTATACGACCCGCTCGAGCGGAACGACCAAAAACCTAGCAACAAGAGTTTAGACCAAGGCTCAACCCACCTGCTCGAAACATGCCCAACACATCCTAAAACTCAAACAAATGGAATCAAAGGATGGCAATAACATAGATATAACTACCAACTCCACGGAACCAAAGTCCAAAATACAACAGATATCGAAAGGGAAAATCGGGATTACTATACGCCAAGGAGCACTGCCCCCTGGACCCCCGCGAGCTGACCGGGCAGCTCGATCCCCGTAATACTCAGTGAAGTGGCAATCTTGAAAGTATTAACATCACAAACTTCTCTGCAAGTCACAATTCGGGTTGGATTTACATCTAAAAACTCGTAGCCTCACTGAAATAAAAAGTGCGAAAACAAATACAACTGAAAGGAGTTTTGTTAAACGGGATTGCCAAGAATAAAAACCTAACACCATGGTTACCAAATCTAAAGCTGCTGCTCTATCCTCTGTCAAAACTTTTTCTATGTCTGATTCTGATTCCACTATTGAGCCTTCCTCTCATAGAGAAGCTGTAGCTCAACTTTTTGCGCTCCTTTCGGAAGACGACTGGCCATACAGTATCGGACTCCTGTGGTTCTGAATCTGATCTCGCAAGTGCAATGTGAAATAGATAAACACTAAAGAGTCTAAATCTGACAAATCTTTTAGAAAATCGATTTTGAATCAAATTGCCAAAAATAGACTGTTTTGCCAGATACAAAGTCGCCACTTAAATATTTTTGAAAAATTTAGGAAACCCATAATTCGTGCCAAAGGCTACGTATCCGTCATCACCAAGATTGTCTTGGCTCGGAAACTTAGGTACGAGAGGGGAAGGTCATGAATTGAGCACCTCCACTTACCTGAATCAAAAGATCGATCTCTACTAATCATGATGCGATTCTTATCTACATTTATGTTCTTGTTTCGATTTATTAGACTAACTTTACTATGTGATGCACACACAAGTATAGACTATTTTGCCAAAATTGGAACATTTGATTTCATGTTTGTTTTTTAAAAGAGTTTGTGAATTTGTCACTTTGAAAAAGTGGACTCAAATGTACATTAATAAAATTATCCCAATTCAAGCAACTAGCCTTCATCCACAAGCATTCAAACAGTTTATCATTTAAGCACTTAGCCTTATGGTGAACATGCTTTGACATGGCAATGCTAGCATTCAAATGCGATTATGATAAAGCAAATAAAAGCTCACCTAGTATTCTAAGCCAAAAAAGATGACAGAGTTAGAATAATGCATGATCCTAACTATGCAATATGGCTAATGCAACACATGTGATATGCAATTACTAGACTCGACTACTAATATGGCATATGAATCAATTTGATAGCATACGGTCTAAGCACGCATTCAAAAAATGTATTAACTAACAATGCAAGTTAGAATGATACGCCAAGCTCAATGCATGTAAGACAATGTATGCAAGGCATAAGAAATGTTAATCGAAACATGATGCCCTAAACTAACTATCATAAGCAGGTAAATAAAAGAGAGAAAGACGTGGGGTTAGAAGACATACACATTATTACAATTGTGCCCTCACGCAGGAGGGTCTGAATAAACTAACTAGCTAAACTAATTAACTAGCTATTACAAAATGAATTAGCTAATTATTACAACAACAAATAAACTAACTATGCTAGCTAGTTATTACAAAACCAATAATTAATTAACTAATTAACTATTCTATGGAACTAATTAATTAATTATACTAATTAATTAATTACAAATAACTAATTAATTACAACATGAATACAACATGAAATAAGTAATTAAGCTAACTATCAGCCCCGGAAAGCGAGGAATGCTTATGCATGCCCGGATTTCCACCCGAATAGCACATCGTTCTGCTGCCAGAATGCTTCTGTTGCATAGTAGAACATATTTTTACCTCAATCTCTGCTCTGTTCTGTTCCAAAAAAGGTTGCTGCTCAATTTGACAGAAGTGGTCGGCAAGCCAGAAGTGGTGGCCGGCTGGCCACAAATGGTAGCCTGCCGGCCACTGGAGCTTGGTTCCTCCTGCTGCAACAGAAAGCATAAAGAGCACAAACAGGGTATTCTCAAGGTATGTTTGTACACCTTACTCCTCCTTATTATCAAAACAGCTCAAATGAGTGGCAAGTTCAATTAACAAGTCATCAATCGATACAATTTCATTGCATGATGGCCTATGAACCAAGGTGTACAATTTCAATAAATGCACAATAAAAGACTCTCAAACCTCCTCCCTGTCATGGATTGATCAAGAGAAGTGGTTGACATTGACTCTTGAACCGTTTACATCACTAGAAAGTATGAAACAACTCAAGACTCAATGGGTTCAATTAACGTCCAATTGAACCCAAGTTGCTTTTATTATCTTGTATCACTTTTAGTCCTGATTTTATTACTTCATTTTAATCACCAACCATTCCTTAGTTAATTGAGTCCAAAAGTGAGCTTTAAGTCCTCTAATAGAAAGGAGTTCCAAAACAAATGTTTGTTTTAGGCATGAGAAAAGTGTCATGCCGTTGGTAATGAACCCACAAAGAGATAAACCATTAAACACAATACCTCAATCTCATGTTTAAACAAACAACTAGTTTGAAACAACTTTCAAAGCAAAGAAAAAGCCAAGAAATAAGGAAGGTTGCAGAGGTGATTAAACATGAACACAACTATAGAAAGCAAGAAATAAATGCTATCAACTCAAATAGGTTGGTGGCTAAGGCCTAAACCACCAAGCCTATGAGGACTATTACACTACAAACATGCTAGACAAAGCTCAAATGTAATAAAAAAAACTAAAAACGGTACTAAAATAGTCCTAAAACATGCTGGAATTAAGACAAAAATAGCTACAACAATAAGCTAAAACACGGAGCAAGTTAAGCTAGTAAACAAGCACAAGGAGGGGAGGCTAACCCCTCCACTTTTGGGACTTCAAAACATGATTTTTGTCTCTGAAAAACCTCTAATATTCGGTGGTAAAAGGCTCAAAAAAAATTGAGAAAAGAATGGAAAACATAAGGGCAAAAGCTTAGAGAGCAAGATTCAAAGAAGGATGATTAAACCATTCACCTTGGATAGCTTTAAACCACAAGTTTCAGCCCATAAAAATAGGTAAAAAACAGCATAGAGAACAAGTGGTGTAAAGATGGTACAAAAACACTATAAGATATACCTCTTGAAAATGAATGCTTCTTTGAGTTACAAACCACCAATTTCACACTCTCAATTGCCTTAAGAGTTCAAATTCAAGCTTAAATCACCTTAGCAAAAAGCTCTCTAGGTTTGGCTTAGAGTGTTTAGGCAAAGGCTATGCAAGTTGTAAGAGAAAGAGAGAATTGTAAAGAGGGGAATTCTTCAAAAATATTTTCTCACTCCTAAATCTTTCTAACCTTGAAACCAAGAGAGAAGGTCAAGTATATATAGAAAACATGTGCCTTAGGTTGAGAATATCTATATACAAACAACTGGTGCAGTGTGGAAACAGTTGACAGAAAATATCTGCAAAAATCTACTTTTTGACACTAGTGGCCTGCCGGCCACTATTATTAATGGTCGGCAGGCCACTAGGGGGGACACTTGGAAGGCCAAAACACTCAAAATGGCCAAATTTTGCACAATTGGCCGGCAAGCCACTAAAAGTGGCTGGCCACAAAAATCTGCTTCCAGACTCGATTTCAAATGGGCATATCTCCCTCATCTGGACTCGGTTTTAGGTCATTCTTTAGTCTAAATTGAAGTCCCAGAAGTCTACTTTCCAAGTGGTAGCCTCACATCTAAATTCTAAGTGTTAAAAGAGATATTCCTATTTTAGTGAAGGCTACTTATTTCTATCCTATTAGATTGATGCCCAACTTCCTCCTTTACTAGTTTTCTTTCCTCCCCTCCTATTTCTCTCAACTCCAAACCTCTAAATAAGATGTTTTTAAAGATTTTTCATAGAGTTCACCTCCTTTCCATTTATTTCCACTTTGTTCTTACTCAGTTTACGGAAAAGTGCAATTTTTAACGAAATGCGAACCTTGGAATATCGTAGAAACATTTTCAAAAATATTTTGAAAGAGAGAGTTTTAAGGTCTAAAATAGTTTTGGTCAAAAATAGGGTGTAAGCAGTGGCAGAGTCAGAAAATTAGGTTAGAAGGGGGCACTTATTAATTATAATTTTTTATTTAAAAAAATGCATAAGGAACATTAAGATAATAATCATTTTATGAGATAAATTTAAAAATAAAAAATTACATATTCATTATTAATAAGAACAAATCCAAATTCTATAATAGTGTGGAATAGCTCGGTGTGGGGACGATGATATAAGTTTGTAATTTTAGCACAAAAAATTTTGGATCAAAATTCCTAATGTTAATTTAAAAAATAAAAACACATCATTTATAGCATAAATTATTATAAAATCTATTTAATTTTTATTTGATAGAAAAATATTAAAGAGATGACATTGCTTATAAATGATGTGTTTTGAATGAAAATTATTAAACAGTCTTAAAATATCATATGGCGTTACCTAGGTGATGCTTAAAGTATAGAAAATCACAAATCACACTAAGTTGTATGTCAATTACTTGAAAATAATGAGTTCATTATATCTAATCTATAATATTTTTTGCTACACTATTGATTTAAACTACTACATAAATAACACCACATAGTATTCCCAAAGTATCAAATAACTATTTGTTGTGAACAATATAATAAATCATTAGCCAAAGAACATGTTAAGGAAAAAAAAAACATTTTATACATGATAAAAAAAAAAAAAAAATTGCAAAACTGAGGAGGGACACGTGACCCCCCTAGCCCCATGTTGCCTCCGCCACTGGGTGTAAAGTTGGGATTTAGAAGCTCTTCTTACTGAAGAAATCGAACATTTGCACAACATAACTTTCATCATCCAATGATCAATCAGTGGCGCCCAAGTCTTAAGGGCCGTCAAAAATGGGGTGTTTACAGAAGCTCTTCTCATTCCCATTTGGAAAAAGGCGATGTTAGATGAATTTCAAGCTTTTCAGAAACAGCATACTTGGTCCCTTGTTCCTCTTCCTCCTGGCAAAACTGCTATAGGCTATAAATGGGTGTTTAGAATCAAGAGAAACTCTGATGGCACTATTGCTAGGCATAAGGCTGGGTTGGTTGCCAAGGGTTATCTCCAACAAGAAAGCATTGATTACCAATAAACATTCAGTCCAGTGGCCAAGCTTCCCACTATTCGTATCCTCTTATGTATAGCTTTACATTATAAATGGCCTATTAAACAATTAGACATATCCAATGCTTTTCTTAATGGTGTGCTTAAAGAGGAAATCTACATGTTACAACCTCCAGGGTTTGAGAGCTCTTCTCAGTCCAGTTATGTCTGTAAACTTCACAAGGCTTTGTATGGACTTAAGCAAGCTCCAAGAGCCTGGTACTCTACCTTTTCCTCCTTCCTGATTTCTCAACGTTTTGTTAATAGCAAGTGTGATTCTTTTCAGTTCATTCAGAAGACATCATTTACCTTTATTGGTCTTCTAGTGTATGTAGATGACATTTTAATCACTGGTAGTGATACTAAGCATATTCAGACTCTTGTTACTCAAATGCACCAAGTGTTTTCCATGAAAGAACTTGGCCCCATATCCTATTTTCTAGATATATCTGTTGACCCCTCAGCATCTGGCTATGTTTTATCTCAACCAAAATATGCTCAAGACATTCTTCATAAAGTTGGGATGATGGATTGTAAACCTTGTTCTTCTCCCCTTGCTGTCAAACCTGCTGTGTCTCCTACTTCTGATACTCTCTTTGCAAATCTAACTCTGTATCACAGTGTGGTTGGTGCTTTGCAATACTTAACCATCACCAGGCTTGACTTGTCTTTTGCAGTCAATCAATTATGTCAACATATGCAAACACCTACTAATGCTCATTTCTCTGCAATTAGGAGGGTTCTTCAATTTGTTAATGGTACTCTCAATCATGGTTTCACCTACACTCCTAGTTCTTTTGACCTTCATGCTTATTCTGACTCCAGCTAGGCTGGGGATGTCCTTGTCAGAAAATCTACCTCTGGTTATTGTGTGTTTCTGGGGTCTAATCTCATCTCTTGGTCTGCCAAGAAACATGCTACAGTATCTCGGTCCTCCACTGAGGCTGAGTACAAATCTTTAGCCCATACTGTTGCAGAACTTGCTTGGCTTACTCCATGATTTTTGTATTGCTTCTTCTACTGTGCCTTTGCTCTGGTGTGATAATGTTTCTGCCATTGCTCTGGTTTGTAAGCCTGTCTTTCATTCTAGATCCGAACATATTGAGATCGACTGTCATTTTGTGAGAGATCAGGTTCTTGCCAAACATCTTGTCTTGCATTATGTTCCTACCATTGAACAACTTGTTAATATCTTCACCAAACCATTATCCGTCTCTCGCTTTTCCTATCTTAAGGACAAGCTTATGGAGGTTTCACATTCCCTTCGCTTGAGGGGGAATGTTGACATTCCAATTCCAGTTCCAGTTCAAGCTCATATGACTGCAGCAGTTCAAGGAGTTCAAGGAGTTAAGTTGCGGTCTCATTGTGGCATTCCTGTGCTGCTGCCTCATGAGAACATCTCTTCAATCGGTTAGATGGTTAAACAGTTATCAGTAGATTGTTAGATAGTTAGAGATAGTTAGAATAGTTAGTTAGCCTTTGATTTGTATATATAGAGTAGAGAATGATATGTGTAAAGTGTGGAGAAAGAGATTATGAAATAATATTGGTTTCAGTTTTTCTTCAAATGGGCATCTGAATATTGTCATACAATAACCACCAAACCAATTATTTGCTTTGAGAAATCCATACGGTAGCTCATTATTCTTTATTATTCAGTACAGCATTTTCAAAAATTGAATTTAAAGTAATAATAATAATCGTTAGAGGTAAGACTTGTATACACCCTCGTACATTGTTCACATTAATACCAAAATAAATTAATAAGAAAAAAGTAGACGAATAAAAAATTTTGAAAAATATTAAAGAGTCAAACTTTGATGAACATATAAACAAATTACAAAGAGTTAAAGTCGAGAACATGATACAGCAGTCTCATGAGTAGACAAGCAAGAGATACATGATCATCACAATATTGAATTTTGCTTAGACTTTAATCTTATCTAATAATAATTGCTCTGCTTCTCGGTCGTATTTTCACAATAATTAAGCAGAAGAATAAAAAATTAGGCACTGATCCGGGGGTCTGTTGGCTTCGCATCACGGGAGATTGAAAATGCCAATTGTCAGTTCCAAGTGTCGATTCCGGACATAGTATCTAGACTGGGTCCATTGGATGTTTATATCAACTCTTTAATCAAGTGATTTTAATCATCATAATGCTTTTTAGTACACATATATATTTCATTGTTCAAAGCCATAGAAAAGGACGATTCTCCCACTATAGCTATCGTCCAAGATCTTAAATTTGCAACCCTTCAACCTACTCCTATATTATATTGTCATATATATATATATATATATAAATATATCATTACCTTCAAGAATTTAAATCAGGGTTATAAATTTTCTAAGTACATGAATAAACCTGGTTTTCATGACAAATGGAAAATGTTTGATGGAAATTTAAATATTGTTCCCTAGTCCTGTTTTCTTTTTCTTTCTTGTTTTTTTTTTTTAATATATAAATAAAATAATTTTTTAAAAAATGGGCGTCCAATATATGCCTTCATGCACACCTAAAATTATTATGTCAATGCCTTTGGCCAAGTTTGGCATGATTGAAAAAAGTCAAAAAGTTACTATCCTATTTAAGTCACATCATCTTATTTAAGTCACATCACATCTCTAACACATCACTTCAAACCCAACCCAAACCCAACCCATATTTCATAAAAAGTCAAAAAGTACACTTATTTAGTCTTCCCAAACTAGGCCTTTGTTTTCACACCATGGGACTATATGATAGCAAGCTTTTGACTTTGTTCATTCATTCTCGATGAATGGCCTCATTTCTACTATATTTTTTGATTATATTTAGCAACAATCCATAAGACCACATGAACTCAAATGGATTTGGATGCAATCGGAATTTCAAAGGAAAAAATCATTATAAAGTTTTAAACGCCACTTTTGCTGCACTAGAAGTTTATTTATTTTCACACAGTTCAGATTCAGATTCAGATTCACGAAAAACTCAATTCACTTTTGAAAAAAATCGTTTTCAAATTAGTTAAAATCTACAGTGTGTGTTACTATGAGGTGTATTCGCAATTACAGCAAAATGTGCTTGAAGTTATGACCGAACTCTGCTATGTTATAATCCAAGTTTGATGAGTCATAATTAGGGTTACAATCTAATAAATTCACATTACATAAAGAAATAAGTGTGATGGAAGTATATCTTTGACTTTGAAGGAAATAGTAGTAGGTGTACATATATATGATATAGTAACTGTATAGAGCTCATGCCAATACTTATTAGATCAGTCATGCCTAATTTTTGAAATTTCAAATTAAGTTGCTTCTTCTGACAAAACATATATGGGTTAGGTTAAGTCCAAGTTGAGTCAGTTTTAGGATAAAGAACCCATTTATTATTTAAAACAGCAAACAAAAATTGAAAAACTTATGTACAAACAAAGTACAGTACCTGATGCAGGAAAAGTGAACTAATCTTTTGAAAACCCAAGTGGGCATGTGAATGAGACTATAGTTTTTTTTTTTTTTTTTTTTTTTTTTTTTTTTTTTTTTGGATTTTTGTCAAATTTTTGAAGTCAATAATAATAGGCTACACAAGTAATTAAAGGGTGTACTCTCTTACCTAAAAGACTCTTCCCATTTTTCATCAATGTGGGGTAGACAATCCACCATACACACAGATATATAATTAATAAGATACCTTGCAAGACAATAATAAGGAGCTTCAACAAACTGTGGAAACTGTACATATTCAAATATTATCAAAAATCAAAGAGAGGTTTTGTAACACAAAAATTGGGTTGTGAAGTAGAAAGAATGCAAACCAAACACATCTCATGCATTTAAAGAAGATTTTATGGGGGGTGACCTATGAAGCACGGATACTCCAAAATAGGCCACGTATGCGTATCGGATACGGATACGCGCCCGATACGCGAGGATACGTATCGGATACGGGAAATAGAGTATCCGATTTTTTTTTTAATTTTTGAATTTCGGATACGTCTCGGATACGGGAGGATACGGTCAAGATACGGGCGTGATACGGTATGGATACGGCGGGGGCAAAAAAATAATTTAAAAAACTTAAAATGGGGCCAAAATGTAAAATATGAAAATTAAATCAAATAAAAAACAAAAACAAAAAAAATTATAATCTAACTTACCTTCTAGGTCGAATTCGAACAGCACCCGCGAAGGAGAGGAGGAGTCCACCGATCTGCCTCTCAGTCGATCTCGAACAGCAGCTCGACGGTCGTCCCTCTCTCTCGATCAGGTTCGTCGATCTCTCTCTCCCTTTCGCTCCCTCTGTTTGTTTGCTTGCATCGATCTCTGTCGATCTGTGTTTCGTCGATCTCTGTATACCATAATCTCGATCTGTTTCGTCCTCTCTCTCGATCGATCTGTTTCGTCCTCTCGATCGATCTGTTTTTTGGTCGATCTGTATCTCGTCGTCTCGTCTCTGTGTTTAATCGAGAGAGAGAGACCATTTTTTGTTTACCCTGTTTCGCCGTGTCTGTGTTTACATATTTATTTATTTTTTTTTTTTAAATTTTTTTATGTGTAGTTAGTTACTCTGTAAATAAAATCAAATAAATGAAATAAATATATATCCCTCTAAAAAAAAATAAATGAAATAAATGAAATAAATAAATAAATAAACTTATGAATTACTTATAAAACAAATAAATAAATGAAATAAAGTTATTAAAAATTATTCAAATTACTTATAAAACAAATAAATAAATAAACTTTAGGGTTAAAACAAATAAATAAATAAAGTTTTATTTTATGTATGTTCTATTAAGTTGTCTTTTGTTTTAAGTTTTATTTTTATGTATGCTACATTACTAAAAATGCTTGAAGTTTTATTTTATGTATGTTCTATTACTAAAAATTGTTGAAGTTTTATTTTTGTGTATTCTACATTACTAAAAATTGTGGAAAAAGATATTTTTTATGAACGTATCCCCGCCGTATCCTTATCCTACTTTTTCGAATTTTGCCGTATCGCCGTGTCCGTATCGTGTCGTATCCATATCCCGTATCCGTATCTGTATCCGTATCCGTGCTTCCTAGGGGTGACTAAAAGCCAAATGCTCAACAACGCCTTACCTAATCAATATTAGGTGGCGGATGTTTATGCCACTAATGGACATGTCCCACATTGTTTTAGGTGGCAACCCCCTTCCTTGCACGCCTGTATTTCCAAATATCATAAAAACAAAATCATTTTTTTTTTAATTTTTTTTTACAATTGATAGGAAGGAAACTTAGGAATCACACACAGTAAATTTGTATTTGAATCATAAATTTAAGTAGAAATTTGAGAAGACAAATAAAAATAGAACAAAAAGTAATAAAAAAAGTTAGCTTCTATTGTTGTCACTTTTTCCCCCATTTTCCTTTCTTATTACCAAAATCACTACACAAATCTAAGATCAGACCACAATCGAGCTGAGCACTTAATCCATTATGCCAACCCTTAATCTTTAAAAAACAATGATGGCCATACTAGTTTTTTAAACAGAAATTTTACATAGAATTTGAAAATGATAATTTTGCAATTATGAATTTAAGTGTTGATTTTGATTTTGATTTTTTCAATTCTACTAAATGCATGTTTGTATAGTGTGATCTAATTCATAAAGATAGGGATTTTATTTTTTTTTAAAGAATATTTGCTTTGCGAATAAGTTTTCATTGGGCATGAGTTTCAAATAATAATGCTACACTAATCAAATTGGCATAACAATTTTTTTGATGTTATTGATCACCAATGTATTAAATTATGATCACATATTTTATGTATTATACCGATGTATTAATGACATGTAAACGTCACTTAAAATTTGAAATCTAAGGTGGTGTTTGGCAAGTGATTTTGGGGCTAAAATAGTTATCAAAGACAAAATAGATTATTTTAATCACAATAAACAAAACATCACATCCAACCCATAATCATTACACTTTTCTCTCACAAAAGAAGTCAAAAAAGTTAAAAAGCCAAAAAGTCGTTCCCAAACCAAGCTTTTTAGCCCAGGTTAAAATGGCCAAAAAGCTAAAAAGTCAACCTACTTCCCAAACGGAGGCTAAATCTAATTGCGGTAATATTATGGTGAGTCAAACAACTAGTAACAGCAAAATATAATGCCAGAAGACAAAATGTGTTTAATGTGGATGAAAAAAATTAAAATAAGTTTTCACATTGGTTTCCATGTTAAATGCAGAACTAAATGTTATAAATAAGTTGTTTTCCATTGGATATAAAGCAGTTACTTTTTCTTTATTTGTTCATTGATTTTTTTTATATATATTTATTCATGCGTCATAAATGTATTAACATCGTTTCGTTATTAAATCCATAGAAAAAGTTTAAATAATGTTATAAGTATCAATTAATATATTAACAGATGATATGACATAATTTTAAAAGTTTTGAATATTTGTAATTTATATAATAGGTGCAGTCAGTAATAATAGTATAACACTAATTGATATGCTAATGTGTATATTAATTGGTGCGTGTAGCACCACCAAAAAAGTTTTATTAGCCCCAAGTATTTGTCTCCAAGAATTTTGTGGGCTTAAATTCATCTGCTTTCTTGTTTTAGTATATTTTTAGTTGGGTACATATTATTTAATATCTAATAAGTCATATAATAATTAATAACATTTTTCATCAAATACTATTAAAAAAATCACTAATTATAAGTTTGAGTGACAATTTAAAAAAATTGTCACAAAAAAGTTACTAATTTTTAACTTTCAGCGACGGTTTAAAAAATTCGTCACAAAAAAACGTTACTAATTGTAAGTTTTAACCACAATTTATAAAAACTGTGACAAAAAAATCATTAATTGTCAATTTTAACGACATATGCAAAAAATCGTCACAAAAAATTATTTTTAACTGCGATTTTACTATGATTTATTTTTAATAAGACATGATGAGAATTAAATCAAACTATTAAGATCTATTAATAATTTACCTTTTTAGTAATTATTGATTTTGTTAATGTGTGTTCTTATGGAATCTGTTATGAAATTTTAAAAAATGTAACAATTTTCATGAAAATGCGAGTAATACAAAATAAGTAATTTTTTTAAAATTTTCTTAACACATACTTTAAAGACACACCTTAAAATCTAATAATTCAAAGTGTGTATTAACAAAAGGGATTTAGGAACGAAAAATCCCAAATAATTTTTTTTTGTTTTTTTGGGGTCTGTTCAATCAATGAGAGATACTAAAAAAATTTAAGTATTTTTCGGAGGGAGTTTATTGTTCTTTTGGCAAGGGCTTTTTCAGGCTTTTTTGGTTATTTTAGCCACAAAAAACAAAATAGGCTATTTTAGCCATAACAAACAAAACATCACATCCAACCCATAATCATTACATTCTTCTCTCACAAAAAAAGTCAAAAAAGCCAAAAAGCCAAAAAGCCCTTCCCAAACCAAGCTTTTTAGCCCAGGCTAAAATAGCCAAAAAAGCCAAAAAGTCAAAAAGTCAACCCACTTCCCAAACGGAGGCATAATATCCCATTGGGGAGGGTGAAAAAAGGAAAAATTATTGGGTGTTCCTGAAACGTCACGTGTTCATATTTCTTTATTAATCATCATACATTATGGTGGTGTTCCAAGAGTACTAGATGATTGTACTCCAGGGGTGTGTTTGTTTTGAAGGATTAGAGTCTATCTCATCGGACTAATAATCCATTATTTGTTTCATTTTTTTTGTTCCAGACTATTAGTCTCATATTTGTGGGACTATTCTATCCCATGGGGGGTGGGATTGGACATGGGGATTAGGCTTTGAAATGTACATTTTACCCCATGCTATTACTTAACAAACAATTAAAAAATGGTAAAATAGTCTTTTGAATATTTATAAATTATTTTTTTAGTGTTGTTAATTTAAAATTATATATTTAATAAAAAAATTAAATTATAAATTATAAATTATAAATTTAATTTAATTAAAAATAATAAATAATAAATAATAAATTATGGCCTTATAAATTAAATTTTTTTAGTGTTGTTAAAAAATTAAATTTACATATTAAATTAAATTATTTTTTTAGTATTGTTAATTTAAAATTATATGTTAAATAAAAAATATAAATTTAAAATTAAATTTATTTAAAAATAATAAATTATAAATTATGGCCTTATAAATTAAATTTTTTTAGTGTTGTTGAAAATTTAATTTATATATTAAATAATTAAATAAAATTATTTTTTATTGTCGTTAATTTAAAATTATATATTAAATAAAAAATATAAATTATAAATTTAATTTAATTAAAAATAATTAATTAAAAATTATGCTTATAAATTAAATTTTTTTAGTGTTGTTAAATTATAAATTATAAATTATAGACTACAAATTTAAAATTATATATTAAATAAAAATTATAAATTACAAAGGTAAAATAGTCTTTTGAACATTTATCCTTATCCAGTCCGTCTAACTAAACATTGGATTCACTAAAAATAGTCCAATCCAGACATCTAATCCCATGACTAAACAAACATAGGATACAAATCCAATCCAACCAAATAGTCTAGGGACAATGTATTTCGGGACTAAAAGTCCGATGGATTACAATCCCTCCTTATCCCATCCATCCAAACAAACACACCCCAGGAACACCCAATAACTTTCCAAAAAATGGGTACAAAATGTAGGGGAAATCTTTCTTATTCAAAAGTAATTTTTAATTGAATTCAATGTTAGGCTTCGTTTGGGCTATGGGATAACTTTTTGACTATTTTAGCATAGGGTTAACAAATTTCGTTTGAGATAGGTTTTCAACTTTTTTGAATTTTGTGAAAAAAAAATAAAATCTTATGGTTTAGATATAACATTTTGTCTTATTAATTTCTTTAACCTTTTTTTTTGTTTGTGTGTGTGAGAGAGAGAGAGAGACTCTTTTAGCTAAAAAGCCTAAAAAAGTCATATGGAACAAATGGTTAGTCTACCAATTAAAATTGTAATCTTAATACCGTTTGTTTTTAGAATTAGATTAGATAAGATTATTAGTGTAGGGATTATTAGTGAGGGAATTATTAGTGTAGCAACCGTACTGGAGACTACCAGTGAGAGGTGACCCCAGCACCCCCAGCTCCACATGTCCGGCTATGAGAGCAAGACTGAAAAAAATAAAATAAAATAAAATTCAGCCAATGAAAAAATAGTGGGGGTGGTGGGGGTCACCTCCACTGGGGGTCTCAGTCATTTTCTATTAGTGTAGGAATTGTTAGTGAAGAAATAAAAAAAATATATATATGTTTGTTTGTAGTTTATTTTAGTGAGAAGATTAAGTATATGAAATACCATCTTTTAGTATTTTTAATATGTTTTAATATTAAAAAAATTATATTTTATAAATATATTTTTTTTGGGGAAAATTGGTCTAGGGTCCCTCTCCCACTTTTCATAATGGAAGAGATCCACAAAATTATTTTTTAATGTCTAAGGTCCCTAAACATATCACAGAGAAATTTGACCTTACCAAATCAAAACTCATCTCTCTCTCTCTCTCTAAACTTCTCCATTCTCATACCTGTCCAGATCAACTCTTGTTCCTCACCCCTAACTTCATTCTCCAACCGATTGAGCTCCAGCTTCACCGGATCCGGCCTTCAATGGCGTCGCCGAGAAACAAACAGTCAGTAGGAGACTTCAATTTCTCGAAACCAGATCTAAGGTGCCTTCGTCACTTGTTGAACTGGGTATTTGGGTTCTTGTCTCCACATTGATGATGTGATTGTTGTTGTTGTCTAGGGTTTTGTGGTGGTTTTTCAACCATAATCAAACAGTCACTCTTAGTTATCTTATCTATGGTTGCAAACGTATATATATATATATATATATATGATACATACATATATATATACAATGTCAGCACATATATATATATATATATATCCAGTGTTGAATATAATATCTTCAGGTTCAGAGAAATTTGAATTTTCTCTGGATTCAACCCAGAGAAATTCAACCCAGAGAAAGTGATCCAGAGAAATTTGAATTTTCTCTGGATTCAACCCAGAGAAATTCAACCCAGAGAAAGTGATCCAGAGAAATTTGAATTTTCTCTGGATTCAACCCAGAGAAATTCATACCATTAAGTTTAAAGAAAATCTATCACAAACTCATAGAAGAACTATTAATTGCCCAACTATTGTAACATACAACACGTACATTCATGGGCTTTGTAGAGTTGGATGTGTTGAATTTGCTTTGAACCTCATTCTCTGGATTTTTCAAATTTCTCTGGTTTTTAACTGAATTTTCTCTGGGTTAAAACCAGAGAAATTTTCTGGTTTTGAACTAAATTTTCTCTGGGTTGGTCCAGAGAAATTCTTCCCAGAATTTCTCTGGACCAATTTTCTCTGGGACTGAAATTTCTCTGGATTGATGTTGAGGGACCTTAGACATCATGAAAATATTTGATGTCCTTTTTACTATAAAATCATAATATCAGGGACCTTAAAAAAAATACCCCTTTTTTTTGTACTATATTATTTATATATATATATATATATAATGCCATAATGTAATATCAAAATGCGCGCGTGAGCGCACACACAAATATCCTTTATTTTAATATACTAGTTTTGTCGATCATAATCCCTTAGGGCCATTTATTTTTAGAGGTACGCTGGGTGAGATTATTAGTGAGAGGATCGTTAGTGAGGAGATTAAAAAAAAAAAATTTGTTTAATAATCAGTTAATTAGTAATAGTTTTTATTTGTTTTGAGATATAGGAGTTGGATTAACCATATAAATTTCTACAAATAGCCTTGTTGCATTACTATCAAATTTAGACTTATACCAACTAATTAATGCATTACATATTTTAATATTAAAAATTATATTTCATATATATGTATATTTTTTGATACTATTTTGTTTTTTTAATATAATTTTTTTTTTTTGTTATAAAAATTATTATACTATTATATTTTCATATTAAAAATTAGTTTTATATTAAATTATTTTGATGGAAAGAATGGTAGAGTAAAAAATGGTAGAATAAGTTTTTAAAAAATGATAGAGAAAAGACCGTACTAATCAAGTAGAGTAAGTAAATGAGGTAGAATAACTGGGGGCAAAATAGTAAATTTTCCTCTAATCCCAAGAGAATTTTTTTTCTAATACCATCTCCTATAGTAGACTACTAATTCCATTCATGAAGGCCTATCATACTCTCAATGTATTATGAAACCCAATCCCATTTTGCAAATGAACACAATATTAGTAGACTTTACATCCATCTTAATCCAATTTCATTCCCTATAATCCAAAACAAACGAACTATCCCGTTTGTTTTCAGAGATAGAATAGAAGGGATTGATAGTAAAGGGATTAAATAAAATTATATTTGTTTTGATGATAATTGTTACCCTATAAAAGAAATATAAAATATTAAAACAAATAAAACTATGATTTTACTTAACAAAAAATACAAAAACATTAATTATTAATGTTAAAAAAAAATGGTCACCTCCATCTCAATCCCCTCTCCATGGCCCATCTCAATCCTCTCTCCATCTCCCAAAACAAACACAACATTAGTGCATCCTACCTCCATCTCAATCTTAATCCCTCCTTCATCCCAAAACAAACTATGAATCCCCTTCTCTTTTTTACAAACAAACATCATTAATCCCACATTTATTCTAATTTAATTTCCTCCTCTATCACCCAAAACAAACAAGTAAGATTCTATAATTTAATTCCCATAGATATCCAAACAATAAAGGAAAAATCTTGAAAATTCAAAATTCTGCTTCTCGAGAGTAACCTGAATAAAAGTGTCAAGACCTTGCTATTTCGTCAATTAAAAAGCCAAATTATATTAAATTGGACACATCAGTAATTGGACATTCAACGAACCCACTAACCCTTTCATAAAAACTAAATTAGATTCTAATTCAATCCAAAAGAATCCTATTCTATCTGTTAGTTGATTATGGATGAGGTGGAAGAGGAACAAGGTTGTATAATCATGTTTTAAATGCATAAAAAAAATTAAGGGAAAAAAACTTACCCTACTTAATTGATAATACTTTTTTCCGATCTTGAAAGAACATTATGGTGTCATGAAATTCTATATTGGAGAATCTAATTGGTGGCTATATTAATTAAAAAATTATTATAAATCTTAAATTTTTTATTAAATAAATGACCAAATATCTTGTATAGGTGTACCTCTATGTGAGACATTTAATACTTTATTTGATAAAAAATTTAATATTTTTAGCATTATTCTATTAAGTAAACATGAATATTGACGAAAAAGTAAAGGGTAAAAAGAATACACTTTTCGGATGCTATTTATTTATTTATTTTTTGCTAGCTCGGATGCTACTATTAAAATTGTTTTATACAATTACTAATTGGATTCATTTAACTAATCATGTGAGTATTATTCCACTACATCTATTTATAAACATATTAATTTGATTACAATCCGCATAATAGGGTTAACATGAACAAACAGTTTATTTTATACAAATTGTTTTAGTGATTAACAAGAATAAATACATATTTTCATCTACATCTATCTATCTATCTACAAATTAAATTTCCATAAAGATAACTCAAAAAATTCATGAATAATTTATTTTAAACAAAAAAAAAAGAAATTGAAAAACCACACAAATAGTCAAATAATAAGTCCGAATCTCTATAAATAGTTAATATTTCATAAAATCATAACTTCCATTTTTTTTAAATACATAAAAGGAAAAGAAAAAATGTTAGTTGTATTAAATTCGTATTTTGGTACTGATTCAAGTATTTATTTTTGCATTATGAATCAATTTATTGGTTACAAGTAATCCTAACACATCAAAAACTATTGTGCATCTTATTAGTCTCATTTCAGAGCTTAATTTGATAATCTAAACCGTTCACATTTTAGAAAGTATCAAGTGGAATATACCAGTAAAAAATCACGTCAATCAGATATTGTTATCTCTTTCATCAAATCACATTTGTATTGAGTTTTATATTTCAAATTACGTTTATCTTCTTCTTTTTTTAAATACAAATATGATTTGATGAAAAAGTTAACAATATCAGATTAACGTGACTTTTTACAGGTATATTTTACTCGAGAACTTCTAAAATGTAAACGGTTCAGATTTTTAAATTAAGTCTTAAAATGGACCCAATAAAACGCGTAACAGTTGCTCCTGCTTTAACACCGGACTTGGGGTCACTGCTGTGCCAAAGGTACAACAGTGACTGTTGTGTCTTATTTTAAGATGTATTATGGGCTTATTTTTATGATCTGAACCGTCCATTTTGTAAGATTTGTTGAGTACTTCAAGCCTACCAAAAATCATATTAATCGGATATTAATAACTATATGATCGAAATGCATATTTGTATACTATTTTTCAAAAGAAAAACTTCTTGTTTATTTTTTTGGTTATCAATCATATAGTTATTGGTATTCGATTAATATGATTTTTGGTAGGCATAAAGTACTCAACAAACCTTACAACATAAAAGTTCAGATTATAAAAATAAATCCATAATATACTACAAAATGAGCCACAACAGCCACTGCAGGGACCCCAATTCCCTTTACACCATGCGCAGCAATCCCAAATCCCATCAAAATCATGTCCAATGGCAAAAATTCTCAAAGCAACAGCCAGCCACCACCACCAATGGCAAAAATTCTCAAAGCAACAGCCAGCCACCACCACCATCATACACACGGAGCACGTGTTAAGGGCTTATTTAGAATGTTTTAAATAAATATATTTTTTAATTTTTTTACAAAAAATAAAAAATTATTATGATTCAAAAAAAATGTGTGTTATTGTAGTTTACCCTAAATAAGTTCTAAATTCCTTAATAGAAAAAAGATTATTCAATAATTATAATTGGTGAAAAAAATAAATATTAATGAGATATTATGTTTAAGGATTAGGAAATATAAAAAAATATATATATTAAATGATGATTGATTAGAGAATTTTCGAAAATATTTAATAATTTTTCAAGAAGATAACAACAGGGTGTTTGAGAAGATGATTTTTGATTAAAATAAATAAATAAAATAATCTGAAAAAAATAAAAAATAAACTAAAATAGTTAATTTTTAAAATTAACTTTACGTGATGCAAAATGACAAAAACACCCAAAACTTTTACTCGAACAAACCCAAATTGACCGACATTGAAATCCAAAATCAAATGTCAGAAATCACAGAAATTACGCAAGAGTAATCCTAAACGTCTCAAATAATTTATCAAATCTTTTATATAGTGTAAAATTGACACACATGTAAATTTAATGTCTCACACATATATAAAAAATTTAATAAAATATTTAATAAATTACTTAAGTCCCTAACATTTTCCCTTACACAAAACTGTCCACACATCCAGCCCACATCCCAAGATGTACCGGCCCCGTTTACCGGTCGTCGGTCACAACTCTCAACGTTAACAATATCAACAACAGATTCTATTGGTGCTGTTTGGAAAGTTAGAAATGTAGCTATTATAGTCTCATTTGAGAAAAAAGTCTAAAAATAACACCGTTCACAGGTTTTTAAAAAAAAAATAAGCTGTAGTCCGGACAGTGTAGGCACAAAAGTCATCATCAACGGCTAAATTATCATTTTACCCCTTCACATCATTTTAAAAAATTATAATTCAGGAACAAATTTATCATTTTAAATTCAAACATCATTTCAACACACTTTCCAATACAACAACTCAATTAAAAATTCATCTCATCTTTCCAAACACAAAAACTAAAATAATCTGCTAAAATAGTCAAAAAATCAAATAACTTACTAAAATAGTCACTTCCTAAACGAGGCCATTGTTAAATAAAAAATAGTCATGGTAAAGGCTTCGAATTTTTGAGATTCAAATGCCTTGAGTTATGATTTTTTTTTTAATTTTAAAAAAGGTATTATGTGTAGAGATTTGTTAAAAAATTAGACATTTCATACTAATTTAACCTGCGTGATTTGATAAAGTGAATAAATTAGATTAAATTAATTTTGTGATAAAATTGACTAATGGATTAGATTATTAGTTAAAATTTATTAATTCAATCACATGATCAGTCCAACTTAACTCATTCATCATATCAAACCATACAATTGAATTCTAATTTTTTAACATTCCCTTACACATAATCACCCTTTCAAAAGAAAAAAAAAATCAAACCATCACATGCCAACAAAAAAAAAAAAAATCAAACCATCACATGCCCAAAAAAAAAATAATTTCGAGGCATTCAAGCCTCATTCACCTCGAGCAAGCAGTTTTGACAAAAAAAAAATATGGGTAAATTACTGACATTCCTGAAATTTATGTTCATTATAATTTTTGTTTACATTTAAAAAATTACACTGATCCTTTGTTAATTTAATTTTATATATGATCATCATTATGGTGAAGGGGAAACTGTTATTAAACTTTAAAACAATCTTTAATAAAACTTTAAACCTCAGAAAGAGAATGTAATTTTTAAAAGATAAGAAGAGAATTGTAATAAATATAAATCTCAGGGGTGTCAATGTAATTTCCCCAAAAAAATATATACATATTACAGCCATTAATGTAAATTTCATCTACAGTACTTTTCATGTCCGAATATCAAGAGGAACAGAGACAGTTGCGGAGCTCAGTTTAAAGTTTTGCGACCGGAACAAATATAACTGTCACAGTCAACAAAAAGAGAATTTGGAAAAAAAATTCCGAGAACCAGGCAAGAGATATAAATTGAACAAAGAACATGAGACTAGGGCCAAAAAAAGAAGTGATCTTCATTCCTGTTTCAGGGACGAGTGTTTTCTCTTTACACCATAGCAAAAACACTTTTAAGGAAACCCTAAAATTTGACTCCTTCACTTTTCATACCGATCGCAGAGTGTATGTACAAAGAAAAAACGATCTGGTTATATTATACCACTAAGATCTGCTCGAAACTCAGCCTAGAGAAACTCATCGGACAAGGAATTGATAAGGTCTTGAACTGACTCGTCACCGACACGCAAAGCTTCGAGAACGCGCTCGAAGACGAAGACATGGCAGGGGATGCGAAGAGCTCCTTTTTGCTCGTATCCGTACTCCTGAGCCGATTTGTTGAGCAGCTTCACGAAGATCGGGTGATTTAGGAGCTCTGCGCTGACGACGAAACGTTCCATCTCTTCTCCTACGTACACCGGCAGGTGCCCCTCCGGTACAGTACCGGATCGGAGTTTGGATCGGCGAAACTTCCCCGAACGGAACGATTCCGTCTGGTAGGCTCGAGCTGGCGTCCGAGTCTCGGATCGGAGGAGACAGTACTGCGACGAGTCCGCCACACGCGATAACCGTCGGATCAACTTCTTCATCGTTTTTCTTGTGAGAGAAACACAGATTCTCAGGCACCAAACAGAGAGAGAGAGAGAGAGAGAGAGAGAGAGGGGCCGAATGTGCTGTGATTATACAGAGAGATGCGGTGTAGAGAGAGAGAGAGTGCTGGGGCAATGGAGGGAGAACGTGGAAGGAGTGGGGGAGGAAGAGATATAAATATTGGGAAGGGGTTGGAATAAAATAAGGGCGTACACATGGAGAGGTCGTATGCGTACTTGGTAGGTACTATATTATTTTCTTTTCTATATTACTTTCCGAGAAAACTGTTTCCATATATGCATCAATTCAATTCCTAATTAAATCCGGAAAAAAGATAATTCAAAAATTTACTTTCAGAAAAATGAAGAATTATATTTATTACAGATAAGCATTACAAGGTTTTTTATTTTTCATCTTTTAAATAAAAAAAGTGGCTCATCGTATCGGAGTTGGGTGATTACTGTGCATCCAGCATAATAGACACTGATGTGTGATTTTATGGACTTATTTTGTAATTCATTTTGAAAATACAAACGATTCATATTTTAAAGTACATCAAGTAGAATATACTTGTAAAAAATTAAATTAATCAAATGTCATTAATCCTTTCATCAACTCACATTTGTATTTATTTTAATACTTTAAATAACAATATCGTTTATTTTTGAAGATACAAATATGAGTGGATAAAAAGGTTAACGTTATCCGATTAACTTAATTTCTTACAAGTACATACTATTCAATATACTCTAAAATATAAATAGTTCGGATTATCAAAACAGACTTCAAAATAAGCCCATTGAACCGCACAATAATACCTACTATACATCTAGCACAGCAGCACCCCAACTCTCATCGTATCCAAATATATATATATACATGTTTGATCTATTAAAATAATAAGATTCCAATCTTTATATATAGATAGAGCTTTTTGTGTATATTAAGGCCAAGTTTGGGAAGACTAAATAAGTGCACTTTTTGACTTTTATTGAATTATGTGTAAAAAAAATAAAGAGGAGATGCTAATTAATGTGACCCAAAAAAGATAAAAAGATAAAAAGTATGGACTAAAATAGTCTAGCCAAACTTGGCCTAAATATACAAGTTAAAAAAAATGAATAAAATTCAATCGCCGGCTTGTGAAGCAGTGGATTCAAGAAGGGTCAAAGTTAGGTTCGGAGCAATTGTCCTACTCTCCCTTGTGGTATTTATTCCTCAAGTAAAGCAGCATAAATATGAATTTAACAACTAAAAATCTACGCCTTTTCATTTTTTGATTCCTTATGAAGATAGAAGTTCAACCCATGAGATTTTCTGGTTATAAAATAAATGTATGAACAAAAATGATGACACTTACTATATTACACAAAATAGCCCACATATTTGAAATGAAATATTCTTGTTATTATAAGAAATTATAGTTTTTATCAAGATTTTTTTGTCACGCAAAAAAAAATAATAATAATAATAATAATAATAATCAATGCTATGAGATACTTGCCTCTTAAATTCTGTAAAAATAAATAACTTCTGGCAAAAAAAAAAGAGCCTTTTGATGATGAATGTTATTAAAATAGAAAGACACATAAACAATTGACTCTCATTCCGTGGAGTTTGATTTTGTTCACGCACTATACATATTTTTTAATTAGTAAAAAATGATGGGATCGACATTTTAAGGGGAGATCAATGTACTTTTTGGATATGGACCCATTGTTTTAGACCAATTAGAATTTTTATATTTGTCACACACTAAAATTATAATTTTTATAAGCGAATTTTAACATTTACCCTTACTTTAACAATGTTTATTGACAAAGTTAGACCGTGGGATCAAATTAACACACACAATTTTATATATTGAGTTTTAAATTGACACAATTTAAATACTAAGAATTAAAATGACATAAATTACGTACTTTTAAAAATTAAAAACATAATTAATCATATTTAATTTTGTAGTAAAGTTCAACAACATATTACAATAATTATATAACAAATGCAACAATAGCAGAAGAATGAAAAAAAAAAAACACAAAACAAAACAAAAAAACAAAGACAATGGGAAAAGGGCTGAGGTTTGCCTGTCGAAGGAAACGATTTGGACCACCAAAATTGGTTTTCACCGTTCGATTGATATACTTGGTTCTAGTGTGTAACCAACAAAATGTGTTGGTGACATTCACATCACCCAAAAAGTGTTTGTGGCTTATGATGTGTGTTTGATAAGTAACGATGCATTCACGTATCTAAATAAAGTTTCTTTTTTTAATTGCTCATATATATCTAAATGAAGTTATGATAAACTAAAAAAGTTATATATAATATAACGGCTGTGATTCAGACCCCCAGCTGGGGGCACCCCCAGTGACCCCAGCGCCACATGGCACTCTGCCAGTGGCTGAAACCAAAGAAAAAAAAAAAAAAAAAAAAAAAACAGTTTTTTTGGCCAATCAGGAGTGACCCCCAGTACCCCCACTGGGGGTCTTAAGCTTTATTCATAATATAATATGAACTTACGTGGATCTTTCATTTTGAATAAAATATTTGATATTTTTTATTAACAAAAATAATATTATCACATATATAAGAGTATCATTGTATCAACATCAAATTGGTTATTTTTAGTTTTTTAACTAAAATATTGAATAAATCACTAAATTTTACTTATATCAAATTAGTTATCAAATTAGTTATTTTAATTTTATGATTTTGACTCAATAAATGTAGCAAGTAGTTTATCTTAGCCAAACATTAAAAAGGTATTACTTTTTATATTATGAAATTAAGTGTATTGAGTTTATAAAATATAATTCCAAATTAAAATGAATAAAACAGAAAAGAAAAATAATAGAGAGTTTGTTTGAGAAGGGCTAAATAGGCTATTTGGAAAGGGCTAAACCGGGTTTTTTTTTGGCTATTTTAGGCACAAAAGATAAAATAGGTTATTTTAGTCACAAAAAATAAAATATCATATCTAACTTATAATCATTACACTCTTCTCTCATAAAATAAGCTAAAAAAGCCAAAATGTTCTTCCCAAACTAAACTTTTTAGGCCATGCTAAAATGGTCAAAAAAGTCAAAAAGTTAACACACTTTCCAAACGGAGGCTAAAAATGGGATATTTACACACAAGTCTTAATTTATGAACTTATACTCTATTAAGTCCTAACTAAAATTTTTTTGATCTTCAAGTCCTATTAAATTTTTAATAGTCGAAAATATCCTTCAAATAATGATTGTTCATCATTTATGATTATCTATAAAGGAATATGATGATTTGACATTTATTTCAATTTTCAAAATTTTCAAACATCAACTTTCAAATTGAAAAATCTAAAAAAATTATGTGCAAAAAAAAAGAACTAATCAGTGTGTTTGATTTCAGTTTTCTGAAAATTGAGTTTTTTGTTTTTTGTGTATTTTGTTTTTAGTGATTTTTTTAAAATTTTAAGCATTTTTTTTTCTTTTTTAGATGCACCTTACTTAGATGTATCTAAATAGTCAAATATTTGTGAAAAAATATTTTTAAAAATTAACAAATACACAAAAATATGAAAAATATATTGAATTTTTCATTTTTGTATTTTTTAGTATTTAGTTATTTTTTAAAGATTTTTTTCACAAATATTTTGCCTTTTAACTGCATTTATGTTAAGTGTGTCTAAAAATTAAAAAATAAATTGCTTAAAATATTAAAAAAATCATTGAAAACATTAAAATACAAAAAAATAAAAAGTAGAATTTTTTGAAAATTGTTTTTTGAAAACCAGAACGAAACAAACTGATTTTTTTAAAAAAAATTGAAAAAACTTAATTATTTTATGTGCAAAACTGAAAATTTTGTGTCTATAAAGAAGCAGGATGATGAAATATTGATGTGTAAAACTTAAAAAAAAATAAATAAATAATTTTAAAAATGAAAAAACTGATAATATTTTCAGTTTTAAAATTGAAAAAAAAAATTGATTATATTTTCGATTTTATTGAATAGTTGAATCAAACTAATAAGTAGAAGAACAAAAACGTTTAATCTCATGCTCCCTCTTTTTTTATCAATTAGTGAAACAATTATCTAAAATATTACTATGTAAAATTGATAATATTCTTAGTTTTAAAATTTGAGAAAAGCTGATAATATTTTTAATTTTATTAAATAGGATTTATTGATTTAAAAAAAAAATTAGATAAAACATGAGCTACTATAATATTTGTAAATAGGACTTGTAAGTAATTAACTCTTTAAAAAGATGTAAAATTAAAATAAAAAAAATAACTTTTGTATTAAAATAAAATAAAATTTTAACTAATTTGACGTTGATATTCTAATAAAATTATACTACCATAAAAATAAAATTATTTTGTCACTGTATAAATGAGATGCAATTTTTCTATATTACTAATTTGTGATTGACTGTGGGGGACAACTAGAATTAGGCTGTTGAGTTTGTCCGGAATATGAATTACGGTTCATCATAATAAATGTTTTTTTTCTTTTAACCGTTTAAAAGGTTTTTAGGAATTATTTACAATTATTTAAATAAATATATTTTTGAGAAATACACAAATAAATTTTAAGTTTAGATAGTTTGAACTATTTAGTCCTGTAATTTATTTTGTAGACTGAGATTGGTCCATGTCAATGTTAATTACATTTGAGCCCACGAATGTAATGCATGGATTGGCTGTTTGGAGGGGTATATTAGGCGTTTAGATAATATTGTAGTTACCAAGAAGTCCAAAAGTATACTATAACATTTTTTTCCTTTTTTCTCTATTGCGAACAAAATGGAAGCTCAAAAATGGGAACGCCAACGTTTCGTTGACGATGTTGCAGTGTTAATTCTCAATTTGTGTGAGTTGAACGCTGGATTTGGGAACGTTACATTCAGAATTCATTATTCCCCAAATAACATTACAAAACTCCCAAAAAACCCTAGAAAATCATAGAAACCCCTTCTATCAAATTTACAAAGGCGAAGCGGCATAGGCACTAGGACATCTTGGAGTGTGAATAACATTGAAGACGTAACGTCGGCGATTTAAAATTAATTCGTTAACCGCATCGTCGATCGTGTGTTAGTGTGATGACAACAAATATGGATGTCTTCGATGTTAGTTTGGTTATTTGTGGAACAATACGACATCAAGGTCGATACTTGAAATGAGTTTTTGTTTTATTGGTGCGTCATGTGGGGTTTAGGTGATCTTGTTCATGTCGCACGTTTGGGGTTTACCATTGATTGCAAGTATGATGTTGTATATGTTTGTAATGTGACAGACACATGGTTTTATTGGTTAATGTTGTAATATTTTCAAGGGTTTGGAGGTTACCAGTGATTGCAAATTTGGTATTGTGCATGTATATAATGTAACAAATGCATGGCATTGTAGCTAATGTTTGTATGATTAGGTGTGTATTTTGTAATGTTGGGAGCTAGTGGAAGGATGTATGCTTAAAAGTGTTGGTGAGGTTTGGTGGTAGTTAGGGGCAATGGTTGTTAATTGTCCGAGATTGTCAGACTGAATTGATATTATGTTATGTAGTTGGTGTTTGGTGCTAATGTTATACGTTGTTAATAGGAGGCTTGATGGTATGGCAACGTGGCTTTAGGCTGATGCTATGTAGGTAAATGCGAACTTTACAACCCACACACCTTCCTAGGAAAATGCAAACGATTTAACATCAATAATGTAACACCAAGTAGGCAATATCAATAATCCCCACAACGACTCTATGAAATCCCTAAAAAAAAATGGAAATGTTAAACCATATCTTATCTGAGAGGGTAATTTTTGGTAAAAATTAAGCAGAGCTATGAGATGGACTTTATGGCCCAAAGTATGAAGGACTGGGTAAAAAGGCCGAAAAGTTATTCCGACCCAAGAGAGATAAAGTTACTCCGGCCCAGAAATTATGTTAAGTTACTTCGGTTTGGACAACTTGGAGTTAGTCCAGTCTTAGAATTAGTCCGGTCATAACGTATTCTGGATAGATCGGTCAGGTCTTTGCTACTCGGTAGCTCGGTCCAAACACACCATAGTTCATACAAGGGAGAACCAAGATAAGGTGTAAACGAGAGACAGAACCGAACCAATGATAGCACGGCTTATTTTATGGCTCGGCATAGCCGTGGGTACTTCGGTCAAATGGTAGTTCGACCGTGGTAAAAACCATCCCACTTGGTTTAAGCAGTAGGGGGTGTAAAAGGATAAGCATTATCCTTTAGGAGTATGAATCCTAGGAGGACTCTGCATGGGGAAATAAAAGTCCTACTAGGATTGTGCCATTTGAAACCTATAAAAGCTCACAAACATCACCTTGGAGGAGGTAACACAACACATAATTTTGCTTTCTGAATACATTGAGCTTTGTCTATTTGTCAAGTTTGCTGACTTGGGCATCGGAGAGGTTTCCGGCACACACCCGCCGACTAGCTCACATTTGTATTTTCAGGTGACAAAGTGACGTCGTATGGAGAAGCGCAGACTTAATCAACAGGATTATACGAGAAGGGGGCGCAATCAATGGCACACATTGAAGAATTGCCGCAGTTCGCCGTCAACGGGCTAACTCCAGATGGGGGCGCAAGGCGTGAAGGATTACCCTCTGTCCCTCCCATGGCGGACTTGGAGCCTCAAAGACATAACACCAGGAGGAATACTAGGGGGAGGCGAACTAACAGCCCCCGTCACTCTCGTTCTCAAAGTCCTGACAGGCAAAGGCGGAGGATTGACCCTCAAGCTCTGGAAGATCGCGTGAAAGAGCAAGATGAATTGATAAGAAAGATAGCGGCAGACATGGAGGCCTTGAAACGCCAGATGAAGAAAAAAGAAGTGGCGACAGGAGAGGGGCGCAAAAACAAGACGCCCCCTCACCACTCAGAAATTCGTAGTAGGAATACTACACCCTCACAAGGAGAGAGTAGAAGCCTCAGGACAGGCCATACTCAATCATGGTCTTCCAGAACTCGTCACACCAGGTCTGATAGGACGAGGTCTGAAAGATCATACACTGAAGGAAGCACATACTGGCCCGCTCATTCGCATCAAACCAGATCTAGACAGACGGAATTACCCAGATCATCCGACCTACGAACTGTGCTTGAAGAGAAGGCACGATGCAAGGAGGATACCAGGGCAAGGGATCCACACAGAGTTTCAGCCTTACAGCGGTTGGCTCCTCGGACGCATGGAAGCGTCGAGGTTGGAACACCAATACCGCGCCCTACCTATGAATCGACGGACAAGGCATTAGCAAGGCTACAGACTTCACCGTTTGTTCCGACGATTAAAAACGCGCCCCTACCATCAGGCTTCCTTCAGCCGAAATTCACTACATATGAAGGGAAGACGGATCCCTACTCACACTTGAGCCACTTTCGCCAAGTCATGGCTGTATACAGACGAAACGAGGCCTTAATGTGCATACTCTTCCCATCAAGTCTTGGCGACCTAGGCTTGACTTGGTTCGAGAAACTTCCAGAAGGCAGCATAGCCTCTTGGGCACAATTGGTAGAAGCCTTCGTGACAAGGTTCTGAACAAACACTAAAACCCTGGTGGAGATCGACCAGCTACTCTCCATCGACATGGGCGATAAAGAAAGCCTAAGATCTTATAATAGTCGCTACTGGGAGACATTCAATCAAATTGGGGACTGCCCCACCAATCTCGCCATTGCACAGTATAAAAGAGGCCTTCCAGTTGGGAATAGACTAAGCGACTCGATCACCATGACGCCACCCCTCACTATGGAAGCCCTGATGGAAAGAGTGCATCAGCACATTAGGGTAGAAGAGGATGGCGCACGTGCCAAAGCAAAATCTAGTGCAACCGCAGTACCAGAAAAGAAAACCTTAGCAAAGGTCAATACAGTGGATCGTCAGAACAGAAATGGACGTGGCAGACGAGATAATGGAGAAGACGCGGATAAAAGGTGGTTGAGAATCCGCACTGCCATAACCACGGTATTCAAGAAACCGATATATCGGATTCTGAGCGAAATAAGAGATGAGCCTTTCGTCAAGTGGCCAACCAAGCTAGGAGAAGCTCAAAAGAACTATGACGAAAGATCGCGGTGCACCTTCCACAAAGAAAAGGGGCACCGAACTGAGAATTGCACACCATTGAGACAACACCTGGAGGAGTTGGTGGCAGCAGGTCACCTGGACAAGTACATTGAAGGAGGGACGCAACCGGCCCCCCAGGATCACAATAACCCCAACGGCATGCCAGTCGACGCCCCGTCTCAAGGCATTATCAATGTGATACATGGAGTCTTTGAACCTGAGCGCGTATGCGAGCTCAGGGGATCAATCAAAAAGGCTGAGCACTTTAGAGAGGTGCCAAGTGCCCAACCTGCCATCAAGAAGGGAAAAACAGAGGCAACAAACGTCATGTCTTTCTCGGATAAAGACTTGGATCGAATATACTGTCCTCACAATGATGCCCTAGTCGTCACTCTCCGAGTCAAGGATTTTGACGTCAAGCAGATTCTGATTGACCAGGGTAGTTCATGTGAAATCATGTACTACGTAACATTCAAACAATTGAAGTTGCAAGACAAAGACTTGGCACCTGCCGTATCTCCCCTAATTGGGTTCAACTCCATGCCAAAATGGCCTCCAGTCAGAGCAGGAAGCGTGACAAAACAAGTGGAGTTCTGGGTATTAAAGGTCGCCTCCACTTACAACATCATCTTGGACAGAACATGGCTGCATGCCATGCGATCGGTGGCGTCATCCTACCACCAAGTCATGCGGTTCCCCAACGACATCGGTATAATTGAAGAAGTCTATGGAAATCAGATCATGTCAAAGCAATGCTTCGTCACGGTGAACGGCAGCCGCGCTGCCAGAGGATACGTTCATTCGGTTGAAGAACCTGAGAGCAATGAACTATTCGCAGATGTCGGCAAAGCGGCGGATCAGAAAGCAGTGGAGGACTTGGTAGAGGTAAAAATAGATGAAAAGGAGATTAGAGGTCTTAGAATTCTTAACCTCAAACATCGAAGTGTTCGCCTGGACGCCCTACGACATGCCAGGCATTGATCCAAACTTCATCTGTCACCAACTCAATGTCCACCCATCAGCCAGACCGGTCATTCAGCGTACTCACAGATCGGCACTTCACCATGCTGAAATAGTGGCAGAAGAAGTAGGTAACCTACTGGAGGCAGGAGCAATTAGAGAAGTGCACTACCCAAGATGGATCTCCAACACAGTCGTAGTGCCAAAGAAAAATGGCAAATGGCGAGTCTGCGCCGACTACAAAACAGTCAACAAGGCATGCCCAAAAGACAGCTTTCCTCTACCACGGATAGATCAACTGGTGGACCTAACGGCGGGGCACAACCGACTTAGCTTTCTAGATGCATACAGAGGCTACCACCAAATCGCCATGCATGAACCAGACCAGGAGGTCACATCTTTTACAACTCCAAGAGGACTATACTGTTACAAGGTCATGCCCTTTGGCCTGAAGAACGCAGGGGCAACATTCCAACTGATGGTCACCAAGATGTTTGAACCATTGTTAGGCAGAACAATGGACGCATACATCGACGACATGGTGGTCAAAAGCAAGGATGAGAATGACCATCTCAAGGACTTAGGGGAGATGTTTGAAATCTTGAAGAAACACAAGTTGCGCCTCAACGCTTCCAAGTACGCATTCGGAGTAGGATCTGGCAAATTCTTGGGCTTCCTGGTGACCAACCGAGGTACAGAAGCAGACCCCTCCCAGATCAAACCAATCCAAGATTTGGAGAGACCCAACTCTGTGAAAGAAGTACAGCATCTCACCGGCATGGCGGCCGCACTCAACCGATTTATCAGCCGGTCGTCAGACAGACTACGACCATTTTTTCATGCCTTAAAGGCCAAGTTTGAGTGGGATGAAGAATGCGACCAAGCTCTGGAAAGCTTGAAGGAATATATGTCTTCCTCACCACTGCTTATTACCCCAGTACCTGGTGAAGAACTCTTCTTATACCTGGCGGTCTCTCAGCACGCAGTTAGCGCAGTGTTGGTTCGTGCAGAAGGAATCCAACACTTGCCCATCTATTATGTCAGCAAGACACTGCTGGGAGCCAAAACAAGGTATTTGCCACTGAAAAAAATGGCATTAGCCTTGATGATGGCCTCCAGGAAATTGGCACACTACTTTCGCGCCCACACCATAGTCGTCCTCACAGCTTTCCCACTAAAAGCTTTGTTTGAGAGGGCAAACTTTTCTGGGCGAATTTTGAAGCGGGCAGTAGAGTTGGGACAATTCGACATCAAGTTCCAACCCAGGACCGCAATAAAAGCCCAATCTTTGGCAGACTTCGTCGCAGAGTTTACACCTGGAAGTCATCATATCTGCCCAGTCGACCTAACTGACACAACCGAACTGGGGACGGAAGTTGACGCCGGAATAGCGCAACCCCTAGTAGAAGGTACTCAGTCAGACCCCAAGGCAGACCAGACTAAAGACAACAAGGAAGAAACAAACCAAGGCTCACCAACAGTACAATCAGATGGCGAGGGGCAGACAGCAGGCATGGACCTTGAAGAAAACACCATTCTTGAACCCACGACATCATCTGACCCCTCCACTTGCTGGAAGTTATTTGTTGGTGAGATGTGGAAGCTCTTTATGGATGGAGTATCCAACCGGCATGGTGCAGGACTCGGCATAGTCCTCATCTCACCAGACGGCCTGGTTGTAGAGCAAGCAATCAACCTTGGCTTCCCAGCATCAAACAATGAAGCGGAGTACGAAGCGCTTCTCGCAGGACTCAAATCAGCATATTACATGAAGGCCACCGAACTAATGGTCTACAACGACTCACAGCTGGTGGTAAATCAAATTTCTGGCGACTATGAAGCGAAGGATGATAGGATGGCCAAGTACCAAGAGTCGGTCAGAACAGAGATCAAGAAATTTGAAGTAGTAAGGATAGAACAAATTGGCAGAGAAGAGAACAGCAGAGCAGACGAACTAGCAGGCCTCGCCTCAATGGCAGATACCTCCATACCTCATCCACTACTGATCGACTACCTACCTAGGCCAAGCATAGAAGACCCCGAAGCAAAGGAGGTATGTTGCGCAGAACTAGGCCCCTCCTGGATGGATCCCATCATCCTGTTCTTAAAAGACGGCATCCTCCCAGAAGAGAAAAAAGAAGCCAACAGAATAAGAGCAAAGTCGCAGCGATTTTGGCTCTCCCCATCCTTGGCATTATACAAAAAATCATTCTCAGGACCTTACCTAAAATGTGTTCACCCCGGCAAAGTGGAAGCATTCTTGTTCGAAATACACAAAGGGGTGTGCGGAAGCCATCAAGGAGGAAGATCGCTAGCTTACAGGGCCATTTCACAAGGATACTGGTGGCCATACATGCAGGCAGACTCAGAAAAATATGTGAAGAAGTGTGAGAAATGCCAAAAATTTGCACACCAAATACATCAACCAGCCAGAGAACTCCTACCATTGACTAGCCCATGGCCTTTCGCAATGTGGGGCTTGGACATAGTAGGACCACTTCCAATAGCATCCGGCAACAGGAAGTTCTTTCTCGCGACAACAGACTACTTCACAAAGTGGGTGGAAGCAGAAGCATTGGCATCAATCAAAGAAAAAGATGTGAAGAAGTTCGTTTGGCAGAATATCATCACTCGTTTTGGCATACCAAAAGCCTTAATTTCAGACAATGGCACTCAGTTCGACGGCAGAATCTTTAGAGGCTTTTGTGAAGAATACAAGATAGAGTTCTACAATTCTACACCGGCATATCCTCAAGCAAATGGCCAAGCAGAAGCATCAAATAAAGTTGTCTTGGATGGACTGAAAAAAAGGTTAGAGAAGGCAAAAGGCAAGTGGGCAGACGAACTTCCTCATGTTTTATGGGCTTACCGCACCACACCTCGACGATCAACAGGAGAGACCCCATTCTCCTTAGCCTACGGAATGGAAGCAGTAATCCCACTGGAAGTTGGCCTCCCCACAATTCGAAGCGAAAACTTTGATCCAGACTTAAATGGAGAAGCCATAACATTGGAACTCGACCATGCAGAAGAAAGAAGAGAAAGAGCACTGGTTCACATTGCTTCATACCAACGAGAGCTAATTAGAAAATACAACAAAAAGGTGCATCCAAGACAATTCAAGATCGGCGATTGGGTACTGCGCAAAGTAATGGGAAATACCTTGGTGCCAGGAGATGGCAAGTTAGGGCCAAACTGGGAAGGTCCTTACAAATTGGTTGGGTTAGCAGGCAAAGGGGCATACCACCTAGAAGACAAGGACGGCAAAGCAATCCCTAGGCCATGGAACACGGCCAATCTCAAGTTATTTTACTTTTAAGCTTTTCTCTTTCAAACATGTGTAATTTTTTCTTTCTTCAATAAAACAAGCGATTCTTTTCAACATGAGTTGTTCTCTGTAAAAGTTAGCTTTAGTAAAATTTAGGAACATTGCAAACACATTATTCTAAGTTAGCTGGAAAAAACTAACTTAGAGGTTGGCTGGAATAAACCAACACCCTTCCTAAGCCCAGGATAAGGATCCAGGCTGCAGGGCGTTTGGTCGGAATAACCAAACCTTATTCTAAGTTTGCTGGAAAAAACTAACTTAGAGGTTGGCTGGAATAAACCAACACCCTTCCTAAGCCCAGGATAAGGATCCAGGCTGCAGGACGTTTGGTCAGAATAACCAAACCTTGTTCTAAGTTAGCTGGAAAAAACTAACTTAGCGGTTGGCTGAATTAAACCAACTCTTTGTACTCTTCAGCCGAAGTATGGGTATGGCTGAAGAGTGGTTAGCTGGATTAAACCAACTCTTTGTACTCTTCAGCTGAAGTATGGGTATGGCTGAAGAGTGGTTGACTGGATTAAACCAACTCTTTGTACTCTTCAGCCGAAGTATGGGTATGGCTGAAGAGTGGTTGGCTGGATTAAACCAACTCTTTGAACTCTTCAGCCGAAGTATGGGTATGGCTGACGAGTGGTTGGCTGGATTAAACCAACTCTTTGAACTCTTCAGCCGAAGTATGGGTATGGCTGAAGAGTGGTTGGCTGGATTAAAACCAACTCTGAGTACTCCTCAGCCGAAGTAATTATGTAGGCTAAGGAGTGGTTGGCTGGTAAGCATAGTTAGTTTAACCATCTAAAAACCGGAATAACAGTTAGAATAATAGAGGACATTACAAGTGCAAGCATACAAATCAAAACCGGAATAAGAGTTCAAGCAAAATTTTTCATTCATTGAAAAGCAATTATAGAGGGGCATAGCCCGGTTACAAAGACAAAAGGTAACAAAAAAGAGAAAAAGTACAAAATCAAGAGAAAATGTCTTCAATTTCGGCATCAAAAGCTGCATCAGCATCAACACGAAGACCGGTTTCAGACGGGAGCTCGCTCACGATCGCAAGGGTGGTTTCGGTCGGAACCACGGTTTCCCCTAGACGTTCAATAGTCAGGTTTTCCACCATGGGCTCCAACCGAACTGTCTAATCCGCATTGACAACCGAAGTATCCTCAGAGGTAGAGTCTTCATCAGAGTCTGAGCCTTCAAGAAACTGCTGTTGCATGGCATTAGCATACTCCACAAGGGAGTTCGGTATGTAGTAGGCTGGAGGGTTGAAAACCTCGGTCTGTGGATCATGACCGAGCTTCTCAACGGCTGCCCTCCAGCCGCACTTAAAGAACAGTTCCTTGGCGGCTTCACACTGCTTGACATATACATCCTCTACCTTCTTGAAGCCTTTCTTTTCGGCGCCTTTTGCGCTCTCCTTCAGTTGGGATATTTCGGTATTTTTCTTCTTTTCAAGCTTCATCAGCTCGCGCAGATACTTGCCTTTTAGCACGATGGCGGCCTTTTGCTTTTCCGCCTCGGCCGAACTAACCAATCCGGCCAGTCGGCCGTTCTCAGCTCGTAGCTCGGCCATTTGCTTTCTGGCCTTTTCTAGCTCGGCCGACTTCACTTCGGCTTCTGCCATGGCTTGCCTTGTTGTTTTCCTGAGCTCTAGCACTTTCCTATGAATAATGTGGTTTTTCTGAATGGCCTGACAAAACAAAGGTTTCCCTTTAGCCGAAATAAGAGTTGAAAAAAGTAGACAGAAAAACGGCCGAAGTTACTTACCAGAATCATGGATTTTGTTGAAGACCGGATGGCCTTTAGTTCGGTGTTCAATTGTTTTTTGTGGTGCTCCATATCTTTGGGGAGGCACACACTCTTGGCCAGGTTGAAGGCCAATTGGTGATCCTTCTCAGCAACAACCGAGTCTGAGTCTTGGATATCTCGGTTGTTGAAGGAAAGTTTTGGCACCCAGCTAGTGGTAGTTCGGTCGGAAGGCTCCGGTTGGGGGCTCGGTGGCAGGCTTGGTGGAAGAGCAGTTTCTTCTTCATCAACCAAACTTGGTTCGGTTTCAGCGGTCCGGGCGCGCTTGGTTCAGCGGGTTGAGGACGGTTGTTGAATAGGAAGGGCCACCACCGTTTCTTGGGTTTGACTTTCTGGTGGTACTTCGGCCCTGTTGGTTTCGGTCAGGAGAGCCCTTACTCTGTTCTGTTTGGCCATCTCCTCTTCAGCAGTGAGTGGAATGAGTCTGATTTGGGGTAAGGTGGGGTCCGGTGCTGGGGCGTCTTCAAGCAGAAAATCAGTGACTCTGGCTTTTCGGCGACCACTATATCTGTAGGTCGGCTCAAACTTCAGCAATTTGGCCCAACTACGTTCTGGGCACCGTAGTGCGGCGCGCAAAGTGGCTAGGTTTGGGTAGCTGTATAAAGAGTGAAGGTGGGCAGAATCTGCGAAAGAAGACAACTGTTAGTCCGGCTGAAAGATTAAAAAACCGAAATATAAGAAAGCAAGCAAGAAAACCGAAGTAAATTTACCGGACTCTCCTTTTTTCCAATTTATAGGTCGGCCAGGAATCTGGGCTTGATAATCCTCAAAGTTCCCAGAGACCTAGAAAAAATCGTCGTCGTTTAAGTCTTTATCCGGTGTATATTTTATTATTTTCTCTTGGCGGCGACGTATTCTAAGATAATAGACCCACCCATCTTCTTTTGAGCCAATAGAATATTGGTGGAAGATTTCGGCCAGGCCAAGGTTTAGTCCGGCTTGACGGTTCAGTTCGGCTATTCCCATAATGATGCGGTATGAATTGGTGGATAGTTGGGTAGGGCATAATCTAGTCTGCCTAAGAAACTCACAGATTAAAGGTTGGACTGGAAATCGTAGTTCGGTTTCAATAATTGACAGGAGGGTGAAGGGGACAAAGCCTTCGTTATCCCAAGGAATGACATCTTTTTCGGCTAAAGACAGGTAGACGTCATCAGGTATGTTATAGTCCTTTCTGAATTCGGATAGGCCGCCTGGAGTGTCTACTAGATACCTATACTTCCTCATTTAAGGTATAAATTATGAATAAGTTATATCGGTGCAAAAGTTGTGCTTAGTAGCTCGGTTGAGCGCACGCAGGAGTGCCTGGGCAACCTAAGTCTGCAAAGTAGAAAACAGAGGGGTTAAGCACAGATCATTGGACCGTGCTACAAATTAAAAGCAAGGTAAAAGAGCCCTACTTCGGCTTTATGAACAGGTTCTATCTCGGTTCAGTAAAAAGCTTCATAGCTCGGTTTGAGCAGGGTTCTTATTTGCCAGATCTTGGCAAGCATCTCGGCATACTGGCTTTGGAAACAATTTTTGCTAGACCGGCTCATCGTCTAGGGGCAGCTTTCTGAGTTCGGTCTAAGAAAATAAGAAAGCTGGTTTAGCCCCAAAGGCCTAAATCGGTTGAACTATGAGTTTTTGTTACTTGGGTTGAGCCTCTAGGGGCAGCTTTCTGAGTTTAGTTCAAAAACTAGGAAGGCTGGCTTAGCCCCAAAGGCTTAGCTCGGTTGAAGACCGAGGTTCCTAGTTTAATGAGTTCAAACGTCGTTCGATGAGCTTATCTCGGCCAGAGTAATTCGGGAGTTGGTAACCTACTGAAACTGCTGTTATTTTTACAAGTTCTAGTTCGGTTATTGTCTAAAGTAATCTACCTATATAGGACAAACAGTTTCCTAGTTCGGTTGGGACATGATTCTGGATCAAAATCGAGTTGTCTATAGGATATATAGCATATACTCATAGGTTCTACTGATTTTCCCATGAAAGTTCAGAAGCAAAAACAAAAATAAACAAGCATGTTTCGCAAAAACATAGAAAGCAGAAAGAAGAAAAACAAAACGGGTTTTTTGAAGCTTACCAGAAGAAGATGAAGCTGAAGAGGGGAGCAACAGCACCAGCAAAGAACGCGAGCTCAGAGAACTCAGAGGTTGGAGAAACAGAGGCACGAAGAGAGAAGAAGATGAACAGAGAAGGTGAATGATTCAAAGATAAAAGGGTTATTTTGTGAAAAAGACGAAAGGCAAAAAGGGCGGGACTGTTCGAATTTTTCGTAGTACGAGGGCGGCGTGACAGCTGCCCACAGCCTATCAGAGTCTGCCACGTGTCATTGGAAAGTGAAGCGTTACAGTCACTGATTGAAGAGACGTTTTGACCGAACGAAAAGAGCCCGGAGTGAAATAAGCCCGACTGGAGGGCTAAAAAGTTTTTTTTAAGCTCGGCTGGAGAGGCTGAACGGTTTTTTAGCTCGGCAGGAAAGGTTTAAAAACTTCAGCTCGGTTGGTAGACAGGTAATCCCAATCATGCTGTGCAGATGGAATTAAGGGGCAATTGAGAGGGTAATTTTTGGTAAAAATTGGGCCGAGCTATGAGATGGACTTTATGGCCCAAAGTATGAAGGACTGGGTAAAAAGGCCGAAAAGTTATTCCGGCCCAAGAGAGATAAAGTTACTCCGGCCCAGAAATTATGTTAAGTTACTTCGGTTTGGACAACTTGGAGTTAGTCCGGTCTTAGAATTAGTCTGGTCATGACGTATTCTGGATAGATCGGTCAGGTCTTTGCTACTCGGTAGCTCGGTCCAAACACACCATGGTTCATACAAGAGAGAACTGAGATAAGGTGTAAACGAGAGACAAAACCGAACCAATGATAGCACGGCTTATTTTGTGGCTCGGCATAGCCGTGGGTACTTCGGTCAAATGGTAGTTCGGCCGTGGTAAAAACCATCCCACTTGGTTTAAGTAGTGGGGGGGTGTAAAAGGATAAGCATTATCCTTTAGGAGTATGAATCCTAGGAGGACTCTGCATGGGGAAATAAAAGTTCTACTAGGATTGTGCCATTCGAAACCTATAAAAGCTCACAAACATCACCTTGGAGGAGGTAACACAACACATAATTTTGCTTTCTGAATACATTGAGCTTTGTTTATCTGTCAAGTTTGCTGACTTAGGCATCGGAGAGGTTTCCGGCACACACCCGCCGGCTAGCTCACGTTTGTATTTCCAGGTGACAAAGCGACGTCGTACGGAGAAGCGCAGACTTAATCAACAGGATTATACGAGAAGGTATATTTCTTTCCCGTACATTATCCATATACACTCAATCCCAAAAAAAAATCAAAAACATAATCACAATAAAGGGCAAACAAGTAAACTCAAATATTACTAAATTAAATAAAAAATACATACTACAAATAAAAAGAACTATTTGATTTATAAAAAAACATATATGACTAAACGGACTAACATTTTCCCAAATGGGATTTATGAGTATTTTTTCTTATATTTTTTATTTTTTAAGAAAAAATATATACAAATATGTTACTTAAATAAGTGCATTTATTTAGGTACTATTTGGCAACCTCTATAAAAGTATATATTTTTTATCCTTCTATCTTTTTTAAATTGCATTACCTCTTTATTTTTTTCACATCTTTTTTTTTATAAAAAGTCAATAAATATATTTATCTAAGCTTTGTTTGGCAATTGTCTTTTTGGTTAAAAAAGTATAAAAGACAAAATAGGCTAAATAAAAATGTCATATTTAACTTATAATTATTTTATTTTTTATGTTAGAAAATTCAAACCAAATAAATTTTTAATCCCAAATTAAAATAATCAAAAAATTAACTTAGAAAAGTTAATTGTCAAACGGTAATTTAAATTATCTCAAATACTCTCTCAGAGAATGCTAAACAAATTCCTAGGGTTCATTTGGGATGTAGATTGGCTTTTTAGCTTTTTGTCCTTTTGGTTATTTTAGCCTGGGGCTAAAAAGCTTCGTTTGAGATAGGTTTTTTGATTTTTTTGACTTTTGTAAGAAAAAAAATAAAATGATTATAAGTTAAATATGATGTTTTGTCTTATTGGATTAAAAAGACTATTTTGTTTTCTGTGACTAAAATAACTAAAAAGCTAAAAAACCTGACATGCCAAACGAAGGTTTAGTAAAAAAGTTTAGCATATAAGGCGGCTAACTATTCCCCAAAGATTAGAATAAGGGTCAGGAGTCCTTTTGGATCCAAAATCTAAGAAGAAGAAGACAACGCACGTTATGTCTTTCAAAATTGTGAGATTTGGGTAAACTAAGGGTCGTTTGGGCGTAAATTTGGTCCGGGCCGACCCATGTCGGGCCTTGCAAGTTTCCGCCAAAATTTAGGTCACGGGCCAAAAAATTAAGCCTAGGCCCAGGGGATATTCGGGGCCTTGGGTTGGGCCTCGGGCTTGGGCTCAAGCTTGGGGCGAGCTTGGGTAGGCCTGAACAATTTTTTTCTGTTTTTTTTATTTTTTTTACCAAAATTTTATTATTTTTCACTAAAAACGACACTGGGTCTCAGGTGGACCGAGCCTTGAGTGGGTATTAAGCGAGCCGAGGGCCAGGCCGGGGTTCAAAATGAGAGCCCAAGTCTTGGCCCAAGGTCTCGGATTGGGCTCGTGTTCGAGCTCAAACGGGCCGGGCCTACCCTGGGTCGCCCACGGGCTGCATGCCATTTTTACACTCCTAAAGGTCGGTTTGTTTTCAGGAGTAGAATTAAGAAGATTGATAGTGAGTAAATTGTTAGGAAATGAATTGATAGTGAGAAGATTAGTAAAATTATATTTGTTTTGATAATAGTTATCAGTGTAGAAATTATTAAATTAAATAAATATAAAATAATAAAACAAATTAAATTATGATTTTTACTATTAAAAAAAACGAAAACGTTAAACATTAATGTTGAAAAAAAATATCCAACATGTAAAAAAAATAAAATAAAATTTGCAGTTGATCGACTAGATGTCCCGGCTGAACAACCGGTAACACCCTAAGTCAAACAAACTATGTTCTAATACTATCTCCTAGCCTAGACTATTAATATCCTCGCCCAAAGCCTTTCATTGTCCGAAAGGACGACCAATCCAGAGTCCTATAAGCCAAACAAACATAATTTATGTTCATTGTTCATCACTAGGAGTCCGGAATGGACTTCTACAATGGAAAACAAACGGGGCCTAACAGTGCATGTGAATGTGCATACTAATGCAATAATATCTATAGCTTTGCTCTCCCTATTTAAATTAGGCTATTACTACTACAATATAGATGCCCCCATCAAGACAACAAAATTATGAGGCAAAAGGGTATAGGGGTATGGTCTAGAGGGTTGGGTTAGAGGCAAGGTTGTCCTAAAAATTGTGTTGGGTACTCCATAAAATATAACATTACAGTTTAAATTGGGCCTGGCCCAGCTCATCGGGGCCCAAGCTCAGGTTTGGATTGGCTCATGTCGCGCCGCTCGACGTCCTGTCAAAATTCTGGTTGGGTCGAGCTGAGCCAACTTACGCGCCAGAAAATTAGGTCAAAGCCCAGGCCTATGCCTAGGGGGTATTCAGGCATTACATGGGTCGGCGGACCTAAGCTCGCATTGGGCTTGGGTCAAGCCTGGATGGGCCTGAACATTTTTTATCACTATTTTTTCAACCAAAAATTTATTCTTTTCCACTAAAAATGACATTGGGCCTTTGTTAGACCAAGCCTCAGGCCTGGTTTTAAGTGGGCCTTGAGCAGACCGACAGGGTGGGCCACACGGGCCAGGCTCACGCACCGAACCAGACTCTAAAATGATGGCCCATGCCTAGGGTCCTGGTTTGGGCTCGAGCCCAGGCCTAATTGGGTCTAAGTGGGCCAAGCCCACCCTAGGTCGCGGGCAATTTTTACACCCTTAGGTGTGAGGTTGAAAGAAGACCATGTAAAATTGTAAACGAACTATAGCGATCCTAGGTTTTCCCCTTTATGTACAGTATTCTGGACTTAGGTTCCGTGGTTGAGTATTGTTGCATTTGTTTCATTTCCGTCCTTTAATTCCTTATAGTTGAGTTATAGGATGTGTTGAGCAGGTTTGTAACAAGTTTGGTGAGTTTTGAAACAAATGGTTGCCGCATAGGTATTGGTGTCTTCCCTCGAGCGAGGACTTTGTCGCTCGAGCAAGCTCCTTGTTTTAGATCCTTCACTCGAGCGAGAGTTGGTTGATGTATCTGGTGGCTCGAGCGAGAAGTCCTTCGCTCGAGCGTGCGTCTGCGTCTGGGTTTGGACCTGAGAGTTGCAATCCTTAGCTCGAGCTAGCTTTCCTTCGCTCGAGCGAGCGAGGACTATGTTTTGGAGTTCTTCACTTGAGTGAACTTTTCTTCGCTCGAGCGTGCTTCTGGGTTGCAGACCTGAAGCTTCGAATTGTTGGCTCGAGCGAGGCTTTCTTCGCTCGAGCGAGAGTTCTTTGTGTCTGGTCGCTCGAGCGACTAATCCTTCGCTCGAGCGAACCTGTGTTATATCAGTAGACAGCAGTGGGATTACACTTCACTTTTTTATCCCTTTTGATTTCAAAACGCTAGATTCAGCTCCCTCTCTCTCTACACTTAACTTCTCTCTAGGGTTTCATCTATTTTTAGTGTGTTACTACCCTAAGTTCTTTGTAAGAAAGGTAGAGGGTGTTGAGGGCTTCCTTTTAGTCTGAACAATAGTGGATTTGGAGCACTTTGGTTTTTCCTTATCTACTCCTTTGGGCTTCTAATTTCGAGGTAGGGATATCCTACTCCATCTTATGAGTTTTGTCTTTAATTTTGGTCATTTTGATTAGTTGGGTAATTTTAGAAAAAGTTGGGGTTGTTGTGTAATTTATAAAAGAGGGGTTTTCAAATAATAAAACCCATATGTGTGTAAGACATTGAAAAATGGAATTATTGATGTATTATTAATGAAAATGAACCTTAGGGTTGATATTGTAAATTAGGAAAAATGCCCTAGTTATGTGATAAATTAATTAAAATAATTAATTTGTGGGAATATGAAATTGAGTTGGAAATTATGAGATTGGAGAATTATAAAATTGAATGATGGAGTTGGATAATTTAATCACTCACCAATGAAATTGTTGATATTATATCTGTTGGTGCATTTATTATCTGTTTAGAAATAACTACTTTGGGCTATCGGTTGAGGATAGTCTTGATTGTTGTAGACACTGCATGTTGATTAGGGAAAATCAAAACTAATCATATTGAATATGTCATTGAATATGACGGTTGAAATAATACATCAAATATGTGTGTTGATTGATCCTTGTATATGATAATTGTTTATATACTTGGAATATGTGTATTATGTGGGAGGAGATAGGGGATGTACTCCATGGTTTGAGGGATGATAGGGGATTGTAACAACCCTCACCACTGATAAGTGCTAATCTATGATTAAGCATGTCAAGTAACTGATTAGACTGACATTTTGAACTGATTGATTGAGTGTATTAGTTTAAATGCAAATTTATCTGTTTGACTGCTAAATGATATGTTCATGTTTTATATTTTAAACTGCAAATTAAAGGCCTTATCGGCGGCTGAATCTGAAATTGATTAGTGTTTTATGCTAATTAGAATTTATGTGATTTTATGGCATGCTTAATTGAAATTTGATTTGGAATGATTAAATTGGATTAAATAGTGTCGAATTACATTAGTTACTTATTTACCCTTTTGCCATTAGTGGGCCCTTACCTACAACATTGTTTGGAGCCTTTGATACATCATTCTTGTTCAATTTTCTTATGGCCAAACCGGCTAGAGAGAGAGAGAGATAGGAGATAGTTTGAGTACTTCAAGAATTGCTTGGAAATTTAGAGGAATTGAAGTGTAGATTGCACAATTGAGCTTCCCTTCTTGAAATTGAAGATTTAAGGTAGAGCTTTTACCTTCTTGTTTATGAATTGAGTTGATTCTTGCATGGTTTAGAGGAATGTTGTAGTCTAGAGCCAAGTTATGGCTTAAATATGGAATAGTGAGCTTGTATTATGCATGCATGTGCACATTAATGAATTTTGAGGTTGTTTTCATGAAAATTCTTGCATGCAAGTTTACATTCTTGTTCTAGCCCATGAATTCGTCATATTCTTGAGCTCCCTCTTGCTTTGGATCATGTTTTGGAGCACTAGAAGTCATTAGGATTCATGCATGTTACATGTACATCATGTTCATGAAGCTTTGTTTGAATTTATGTTTAATTGAACTACCTTTGGGTTTTGATTTCTCAAATTGATCTTCAAAACATGTCATATTATGAGTTTTAAAGTGTTTTTTTAGAAAATTAGCCCAAAAGGATCGGATTTGATACTTTAAAAGTTGATTTTGAGCTTGTAGGTTCAATCTGGAAATTCCAGAATTTGGACCCACACTCGAGCGTAGGACTTCATGCTTGAGTTTACACTCTGAGTTCATGCAGTCCGCTCGAGCGAGGAAAGTAACGCTCGAGCTTGAAATGCGTGTATCTAGTACTTTGCATGTGTTTACAATCCGCTCGAGCGAGGGAATGCACGCTCGAGCAAGGACTTGTGTCTCACGCTCGAGCGGGGGTCGAGCGCCCGTCGAGAGTGAATTTCATGCATCTAGTACTTTTGCAATCTGCTCGAGTAAGGAATGTCACGCTCGAGCGGAGCTCCTTTGTCTGCATGTCACGCTCGAGCGGAGCTCCTTTGTCTGCATGTCCGCTCGAGCGTAGAAAGCCACGCTCGAGCGAGACCCTTGTTTTCTGAAAATTCTGAAAAGTGTTTTAAAGTGCATCTTTGCATCATCATTCCATCCTAGGCATTCCTAGGCCTAGTTTAAGGCATCTTAATGAGGATATTGATGTAGAACCACACCGAATCAAGTTAGGGACTAAGTTATTGTTTCCCAAACGTGTAACTTAGTGTGTGTTCATCCTGTAACTGTGTAGGGTTGGCATCCGAGGACGCTCACTAGCCTATTTGTAGCCCAGAACTCTGTGAGTAACAATGTTGTAAAGATATATTCAATCATGAATATTTTCTGAATGATCAACTGTACTGCTTTTTGAAATGGTATTTCTTACTGAATGAATGCTTGTTCTAATTGCGAACTGTACTCGTGGCATCCATAGCAATTTACTGTTACTGTACTGTACTGCTGCTGTCATAGAGATCTCTGTCGGTTCCCATGTTTAGAACCACTACTGTTTACTGATAGGATGGCCATCAATTGACTGTTTGGTCTGTTAAGACCTACTGTACTATTTGCTATTGGATGTACCACTTATGACTGCTATGATCGAATAACTGATATACTGTTCAAATGACTGTTTTAAATACTGAAGGGACATTTATTCTTAACCTCTTTACGCATATGTTATTCACTGGGCTTTAGCTTACTGTTTATATATATATGTAGGTGTCCAGGCACCGGATCGGAGCTAGGAGCGTTGGGTTAAGCTCCCTTTTTGTCAAGCCAACCAATGTGCCTCACTGCGAGGTTCCGTGTGTGTCCAAGCCAAGGCTGCTTCGGGGTGTTTTAGATTTTCCTTTTCTGTCTCTGTTTTGTATAGACTGTGTAGACTTGTACTGTACTATTATGATAGGGATTTGGTCCCTAACCTGAATGCCTGTATATGTTGTATGTACATACTGCTTTTATCCTGAATGTGAATATGATATGAAAAGTCTTTTTGCATACAGACTGTCACAGCTCATTGGACACCTTTTGTTACTGTTTTAGCTTCCGCCAGCCCCTGTACTCTGTATTACTGTCTTTACTGTTAAGTAGGTCTTCGATAATCAAAGATTACTGGCCGGTTACGGTGCTAAACCCATAGGGACGGGTTTGGGTCGTGACAGGGATGGACTCTCAAACCTGTTTGGAAGGAGATAGGGGATAGACTCTATAGATACAGCAAATATGTGTATCAAATTGAAGTGTTAATATAGCAAATATGTGTATTGAAAGGAAGTGCTAATACAGTGAATATGTGTATTATTTGAAGTATTGGAAGTGTTTTAATATGAGTTGCGATCTCCTTTGAATTGTAAAGTATGGAAATGTTATAACCTGAGATATAGTCTCACTGAATGATTGGCCAGGTTCGGAGCCATGTTTATGAAATGATTGGGTTAAGTAAGGGAAGGTGGAACGCAACATGGACATGATTGTCATGGGACTGTATAGTGATACAAACTGGTTATTAAGTGTTAACCATCTATCAAATGCTATTGTTTTAGTCATTGCTTATATTTGGTTTAGTATATCTCTACTGGGCTGTGGCTCACCCTTTATGTGACATCATTTTCAAGTCCAGGTGATATGCCACCTCCAAGGACATAACTTGGGAGGTTCTAGGAGTTGAAGACTCTTTGTTATTTTGTTATCTTTTGTTGTATTACATGTACATTCAAGCCAAGGGCTTAATATGATATGAGTTAGTACTCTCTTTTGTGTAACCAAGTGTTGGCTTGGAAAGTTATAAGCCGTTGGATATTTACTTTTGTTGTCAACATGTAATACATTTGTAAGGAATACTCTAATGAATGGAATTAAGTTTTGTTTACTTATGTCTTTGCATGTCTATAATGTGGGTTTCTAAGTATTATTTTGAGGGCATTACATGAACCGAGTTGTTTCATGAATAACTTGAGCTCAACACATTTAAAATTTATTTGAGTTCGATTCATTTACAAAAAGAAAGAATTTGAACTCAATTTTACGCTTATTTATTAATCAAGCTAAACTGTAATAACCACAAACTCGGTTCAACAAGACTCATGAATATAAAGAAAATAAATTAATATTTATTTTTAATAATATAGCGAATCAATTTTTATTAATTCATTTTATTATTTTATTTGTGTTTTGATGTTTGTATAAATTAACATATTTAATTGATGAAATTTATTATTAATATATATTGTTAATATTTTACTCACAATTTTTATTCTCTTTTATCTTACTAAGTAATTTAATTAAAGTTTTTTTTTTTTCAAACTCAAACTCGGCTTTTTATGCAATGGAGTTGGCTCAAGTTGAGGTCTTAATTATTTAGAGCATTGGTATTAACCCCTATCTTTCTTCTTAGAACCTGCACATTTTTCATTTTTTTTTAAGTTCTAATTTTGTCCCAACCTAAAATCCTATTTTTACCATCATTTTTAATCTTGTAACCCTAATTTTCTAAACCTTAATCCTAATCCTAATCACCTTTGGCAGTCACTTCATCTTCGACTAGGGTTGGCTCTGAGGTGGGGCGACTAAGACGGTCGCTTCGGGCCCCCAATTTTGAGCAAAATTTAGGACCCCCAACTAGAGGAGTGTATCATGTCGTGTTATTTCATAATTACTTCAATATTAGCTCAATTCATTTATTTTCATGTTATCGTAGGGTGTTATTTTGATTTGCGTCCAATTGATGTTTAATGTGAAAACCATCACTTTTAGTTAAATATAACTTAGCAAGTGTATGTAGAGATTAAAATTTTTTCCATAAGTTGAATTTTATAAAATTTATTTCTACTAAATGAAATTATTCATAGAATGTTTGATTTTAGTTCAATTACATTTTTCTAATTAAAAAATTTGTATCTTATTACCATATATTTTTTACTAGATTGACTCTAAAATAGGTAACAAAAAAATACATATCTTAAATGAAAAAAAGATATTAGCCTTAATTATTATTTTACATACTTTTTTATTCAGTTAGATGAGTTAAATAAAAGATTAAAAAAATGTCATGATATCCCTTAGTGAACATTAAAATATATAACTTATAATTCAAATTATTGAGTCATGTTATACTTGGATTTATGTTGAAAAATAGTCAATCCTAACTTTCTAATTTTATATATTGCTTTAGTTGTATCGAAAATTCTTACCCTTACTCCCAATTAATTTTGGTTATTATAGTATTGGTAAGCTAAAAAATAAAGATTGGATTCAACTATTATATATATATATATATTTGTTGTCTAAATTTTGTTGAATTGTAATGCAATAGAAATAAATTTTTATCCATTTTGTTTTATCCAAACAATTTTTTTTTTTTGGGTAATGATATATGAAGGGCACAATTTAAAAAATTTGCCTTAAGCCCCTAATAACTCAGAGCCGGCCCTGTCTCCGACCACCCTTCACCGTCGCAACCACCACCATCTCTGACTACACCTCACCACCGTAACCACCACCATCTCCGACCACCCCTTAGAGAGAACGAGATAGAGCGAGAGAAAGGTAGAGAAAGCAAGATTGAGCAAGAGAGGGAGAGAGTGAAAGATCGAAACTCTAACCCTAGCCCTAAGGTTTTCAAAAATAGCAACAGTAGTAGGTCATGATTAGGGTTGCGATGGGAAGAAGAAGGAAAAAAAGAAAAGAAAGGAGGCAGTGATAATGGTAGCAGTGGATCGTGATGGGGAAAAGAAAAAGAAAAAGAAGAAGAGAAGAGGAAGAGATAGCAGGGCGTGATGGTATTTTGAGGCGGGCAACGGAAGTGTAACAGAGTTGGAGAGGAAGCGACGGATAGGAGGGTGTAATGGTTGTGGCTGCTTTGGGAGCTGTTGGAAGGAGAAGAAGAAGAAGGGGAGTTGTCGGAGGTGACAGCCGAAGGTAGTGGTGACAGCCGAAGGTAGTGGTGACTACCGGAGTTGGTGAAGATGGAATTAGGGTTAGGGTTAGGGTTAGGGTTTAGGTTTGGATTTGCGGTTAGGAGTATAGTTGGTATTAAGGTGGAGGTTCAAAGAGAAAATGGAGGGGTTTTATTTTGTTGGGTGGGAGTTCAAAGAAGTGGAGGTCAAAATAAAAAGGTGAAGGCAAATAACAACTCTCATTATTTAAGCTTGACTTAGGCTCGGTTTGAGTTCAAGCTTAACTAATTTTTAATAAACAAATTTGAATGTTCAAAAACTCAACTAGACTCGTTTGTAACCTTAAGGTAGAGTAGCCCAAAGTTATCAACCATTAAAATATATATATATATATATATATATATATATAAATTTGTTATCATGTTTAATGCATTTTATTATATATTAAGATTTCATAATTAAAAATTATTAGTTAAAAGTGCCTTTCTATCATATTCCATAATCAATTACAAAATTACCAGCATAAATATCATTAGCAGAATCTCAATTGGGATGGTAAGATATTAAATGATTCGAATTTCACAAGATCTTGAATTGTTTGGAATTTTAAAGTGACTGTAATCCTAATTAAAAAAATTGTGTAGATCATATTACGGTTCTAATTACATTACTATTCTAATTCTATCGAAAAAATAAATTTATTATTTTGTCCTTACGTATATCTATATAACCTATAAATAAATTCATTTTTTCAAATATTTTTTTTTTAATTTATGTTAATATAGAAGATACATTCAATCAAAACTATTATTATTTTTTAATAAATTTAAAATTATGAAACATATATTATTATTGATAAATTTTTGTTTTATCTTATATTAAAAATAAAATTTATGATTTTCAATCAGATTTACAAATTTCTCCTGATGATCACACCCAAAATCCTAATTCTAACAATCTTGAATATGTTTAATCATAGTGAAAACTTTGCAATACAAATTATTTCATTCAAATTACTCTATCAATATTTGATGTGATTGGTTGGTTTGAGATGTCCTAAAAAAGTGTATTTTTTGTCATTTTATAAAAAAAATGTGCAGAAAAATAGAGATATGATGTGATAAAAAAAAGATAAAAAAATAAAAAGGTAAATTATATAAATTATGCCAAACCTAGCCTGATTTTGTATGAATTACCTAATAATTTTTCGTACTTGTGGGTAACGTGTTATTTTACACTGCGTACCAAACAGAGAATAAGTTAAACATGAAGTGAGGAGAGGGTGTGCCGGAAACGTTTGGGTGCGTGATTACCGGGTGGTCCCCACCCACACTTTCTCATCGTTTTTCTCTCTCATCGTTTTTCTCTCATCAGTCACTCTTTACTCTTGTCTTTTTTGTTTGTAATGTTTCGTTTGTTTGTATACTTTAATTCCGTAGTCCGTTGCAGTACAGCTTCCGTGATGGATGTCGCTTTAACGTCTCCCCTTTAACTGCCTTTCTCCTTTTCACCCCTTTTACTTTTTTCTCACCCTGCCCCACTCGCGCGTCCACCAAACTGTCCCACCGTTTGATTAATGCTTTATTTTGATTTTTTTAATCAAATGAAACCTAAAAATAGACATTTTAATCAAATAATAATTTTATTGTAGTAAATTAAACGCTACGTAAATTCTCCTCTCTCTTATTTAAACTTAGAAAAATGATGTAGACTACTAATTAGTGGTTGCTCATGTGGCAGTGGGTTCCACCCACTGTCACATGTATTTTGTGTCTTAGTTTTGTTTTTGTTTTTTTTTTTTTACTTTCTACATCATTAGTGATGGTGTTAGTGGTAGGAATTTAGTGGTTTGTAGCATTGTTGTTAAGCTTATTTAACGAGTTTGAAACTTGTCTGGATTTGAATTACTCAGTTTTTTTTTTTAATAATACATTTATGTTTATCAAATCCAACAGTAAATTATTAAAAATTTAATTTAAAATTTTGAAAGAATTAAATATATATATATATATAACTAGGTTTGAGATGATATAAATAAGTATATTTTTTTTACTTTTTACAAAAAATATGCAAAAAAATAGAGAGATAATGAGACTAAAAAAAGATAAAAAGATAAAAAATATATACTTATTAGTACACCCCAAACAACCCTTTAATTTACTTGCATAACTACATATGGCTCTTTTGAAAAGTGGGTTAGTAGCTGTATGAGAGGGTTGAAGAACGTCGTTGAAAAATTCGAAGATCTTTGAAGAAAAATTTGAATTTTCTAGAAAATAATGAGAGGTTTAGATTCTTCAATAGTCACAACTAAGAACACAAAGGCAAAGAGATAATGGAGATAAGAGATTGAGTGAAGAAGAAGGCAAAGTAGTTAGAGAAAGAATAATGACAAGGCTCTCCCATGAATCTCTCACTTTCACTCTCAAAGTAGATAATGAAGAAGAGAAATTAGTTCTTTCCTAAAAAATGTCTCTCCAAAATCTAACCCTTGTAAAGCTAGGGTTAGGTGCTATTTATAGGTGTCTCATGATGTGGGATGGAGCCCATATGCAAGGCACATAGGAAATATTTTCTGTATCAACCTTGTTCGAGGAGATGACCTTTCTGAGGATAAGGAAAATCCTGAAGAGGAGATTCACCTCTCGGCGAACCCTTTTTCTTAGTCGCACCTAGCCAATGATCCTCAATCATTCCAAAGAGTCAGGGGTAGTCCTAGAGGACGGCCTACCGCAAAAGGGCCTGGGGTAATTCAAGAGAACGTCATGCTGCAAATATTGCCGAGCCTCAAGGACCCTCTAAATCGTGCCACCTCAACCCGGGTATAGGCTAGTTTAACCGAAGAGTGAATTTATCTCTACGCACCGTCCTCGGGATCGGGTCCTTTGTTCGGACTCCATCACGCCCATGGTTCTGGTGCGTAAATCTTGGAAAGATTCGAGCCCACAAGTATTCTGCGACTCATTAACGGAGCAACTTCTGGATTGTGTTTGAATCCATTCGAAGCCAAGTGTTTCGGATCTCTAGATTCGTGGATCCGAATCCTTTCGAGTCCGAGCTCAAATAGGTCTCTAGGTTCGTGGTTCCGAACCCTTTCAAGACTAAGTTAATATCTCAGAGAATGGATCTCCTCGTGAGGGTTTCATCTTTTCTGAAAAACAACGGTTAACCTCCTTGGATGCCTGTATGATCTGATCCTTCTCAGATGGGCTTGTTGAACTCTTTTTAGAGATATATGCTTGATGGGTCTTCCTCGGCCCAATTTGTTGGATTTCTTTTAGGCCTGCTTAATAGAATTCACTTGGGCCCATTTGGCAACAATTTCTCCAAGCTCACCAATTTTGGGACTTTCTGATTGGGCCTAATTAATTGGTGAGCTCAAGTTAACCTTTCTTATAGTAGCCAAAAGGTAGCTTTTAACCCATTTTAAATTACATCATTTTTCACATATTTTACACTTTTTTTAAAAAAAAAAATCAAAAAAAGTCAAAAAAATCAGCCTTTGACTATCTTCTCAAAACAACCTATAACTTAAGCCTCGTTTGGGAACAGGCTAATTTAGTAACTTTTTGGCTATTTGGCTAAAAAGGTAGGTAAAAAAAACTTGTATGTTTGGGATGACTTTTTGGCTAATTACGAAAAGATGTGCAAAAAGTAGAGAGAAAAGAGAATCTTTGACTTTTTGGTATGAGTTGTTGGCTTTTTGGCTAATTTAGTAACTTTTTGGCTAATTGGCTAAAATAGCCTCTTGCCAAACGAGGCCTTAATATAATTTTAATGAATTGAAGAGAGAGTAGTTTGGTTCTAGATTGTATTAAAAATATAGAAAGTTTCAAGCACTAAATCTACATATATGAGATAAAAAATAGACAAATTATTAACAGGTTCTAATAATTGGACTTAATTCTTATTAAGTCTTATCAATTCGTACTAAAAGTTGATTCTAACACAATCGTAGCTAAAAAAGACTTTTACTGATGATTTTTTGAATTTGTTGCTAAAAATCACCAGTTAACAACGTTTTTCTATGATAAAATTTTCAAATTGTAACTAAAAATTAATAATTAATGATTATTTTTAAAAAAATGTTACAAATTATTGTAAGACTTATTAAATAATAAACCCATCTATTAAGATCTTTATACAAATTCTCCTAAAAAATATTTATATATATAATTATAATCATATATATAACATTTATATATTATGAATTTAAAACTTTATCCTTACACTTTTTCTTTGCATCTTGATTTTTATTTAAAGTAGGGGTGAGTATGGTTCGGATTGGACTAGATTAGGGTAAAATCAAGACCAATCCGTTATTTACGATTCCTAAAAAATTAGAACCAATCTAATCCGTTTAAATCGTGGAACCAATCCGAACCAATCCATTTAAATATGGATTGGATCGGTTTAGGACCACGGATTCACATAATTAAATAACAAATATATATATATATATATAACACTTTAATTTCATAAAAATATAAACATGGCGCTATATTAGTTTCACAATAACAACATGTCTTTCTATAATAGCGACATACTATTCTAGATTTTAAACAACCATAAGAAAATTGGTTTCACCATAAGTATTTAGGCCATTACAAATTAAAATTAAAAATTAACAAACAAAAGTAATAAAAGAAGATATTATGCAGGTTTATGTTTGAGTTTATGTTTTATATGAAATAAGAGAAGATACTATGGGAATGATGTATAATAAAAATATAGACTATTTGTATACGGTGCAGATCGGTTCCAATCCGGAACCGTGGGGTTCAATCCGGAATCAATTCATAAACTACGAAATTTTAATTTTTTAATTCGAAACCGAATTATGAATTCAAAAAACTAATCTAAACCTATCAAATTAAACTGAATTGAATCGAATTACGAATTTCACGAATTCCACGCTAGTGAAGCTGAGAGTGGGATGATTTGTAATCAAATAATTTTTTTTTTTTCTTTTTGGGGTGATGTACGAAAAGTAATGATGGCGTCTTGCTACTTTTTACTAGGGTAGGAATAAGGATTTTGGAGCATCTTTACCGTGGTGGAGGGTGGGGTCCCACACACATGACACATGACCCACACACCCATTCAATTCATGCTGGCAATTTGCCGTCTACTATGGGTTTTTGTCTACTTGATTTTCACTAGAACCACACACTGCCACTTTCTTAAATATATATACATATATATATTTCTAAGTTTTAGTTTATACAACAAAAATAAAAAATAAAAAAAAATCAATCCTTTTATTTTTTTTACAAATTTAAGTTCAATTCAACTTAATTGTGACTGTGAGAGTTTAAAATGAGTTTGTCTTGTATCAGTTAGAAAGATATTCATAACTCAATAAATTAATTAATTCTTTCTAATTAGCCAGAGGCTTCTTTTAAAGAAGAGCAAAATCGAGAAACTCCGGTCAAAGCGGATAATATTGTACTAATTAGGTTGGGTTGGCTGCTTCATTTGGCACCGTCTATAAGAACTCCCTTCGATGTGAGTCTCTTGACATTCGAAACCAATCAATTGGAAATTTATGTAGGAGCCTAAAATGGGTTTCTCCCACATTAGTTTAAGAAACATTCACAACTCACTTAATAAATTGACTAACTCCTTTTAACTAGCATGGTTTTTTTTTTTTTTTTCCAAAGAAGAGCAAAACCGTGAGATTTTGGCCAAAACAGACAATATTGTGCTAGTCGGCCAACGCGAACAATATTGCGCTGGTCGGGTTGGGTTGGTTGCTTCATTTGATGCCATCTGTGGAAACTCCCGCTAATGTGAGTCCATTTGCATTCAGAGCCAGTCAACTGAGGACTTTATGTGGGAGCTTGAAATAGGTTTATCCCAAATCGGTTTAAGAGGCAACCAGAACTCACTTGAATGTTTGGGAAGTGAGTTTTTTTGTAAGTTTTTTTAATTGCAGAAAATTATTGAATTTTTTTTTTTTTTTTTTTTTGTGTTTGGGAAGATAATTGGATTTTTTTGTAGTTAGATGTGATGTTTGTGAGAAAAAAAGTGAAATGATTATGGAGTTTGATGTGATATTTTGTTTGGATTTATTTTTTTTTGGTTTTGTAACCAATTTGTTTTTTTGTGAAAAAAAACCCAAAACCTAACTTTCCAAACAGCGCCTCAATAAGTTGACTAACTCCTCCTAATTAACATAAGAACTTTTTTAAAAAAGAACAAAACTGTGAGACTCTAACCAAAATAAGTAATATTATACTAGTCAGGTTGAGTTGGCTCCAGCTAAAGCGGACATTAATGTCCAACACTACACATATACCAAATGAATAAGCAACGACCACAATAGAAATTATGTGTTAGGTGGGCCAATATAAGAGTATAAAAAATAATTTCTTACATAAACACTGTACAATAAAAAAAAAAATATGTTACTTGTTTCTTTGTATATTGACGTGGGTAAGCCTATAAAGATTATATCCTAACATTTAGGGCCCAATACATAACTCAAATGCTAAAACCCAGCATTGCTGAAGCCCCATGAAGCAAAAAGAACCAATGACATCAAGACACATGGCAAGAAAGAAGCAAGCCATCTCAACAGACAAAAATCTACAAAGTTATTGCCACGGCACATCGCCATTAATGAGGCCCCTTACAACATTTATTGCGATAACCCCTCTCCGTTGGGACAGAACGTCTTCACCCTGAACAAGGTAAGCTAGAGCATAGACTTTTGGTCAAGGTGACAGGTCAGAAGGGACAACGTAATGATTACCAAGGGATATAAACAAACGTTAAAGACAAGAAGAAGGTTAAGTTTTTCTATCTCTAATCTATCCACATATTTCACTTCTCTTTCTAACTTGCTCGTCAGAGGGTTCGCTGGGGGACTCTCCGTTTCCCGTTGAACTCTTGTGCAGGTTTTCTGGTGGGCTTGGTCATTTGGACATAGGCTTGAGCACTTGGAACGAACTACATCACCAGTTGGCACCGTCTATGGGAAACGTTTCTTGTTCCGTGCGCCAGTTGTGCCCATTGTAGCCGGAGACCCTCTCCCGATAACTCCCTCCTACCACCTGTGAAGGTGGATGGTCACAACTAGATCCATGGCTTCTCACCCCAATGTTCTCGATCATCAAGCCGACCCTCCCAATCCAAATAACCCACTACCGTATTTCATCGAGCCTACCAACAGCATTAACCGCTTGGCCGAGCAAAACCAAGCCCTGATTAACGTTCTACTCCAAAGAAACCTTCTTATGCATCCTTCACCACCTCCAGATATTCCCTCCAACCAAGAACGAGCCCCGAGCCAGACTATTCTACAGCCTAATCCACACAACGTAGAGGGCTTGCAACCCCCTCCCCTAGGTATAAACCTGCCACCCCGGGGCCTACAGCCATCGATTTCGGCACCAACCCCTGATGGAGAGGCCAGCAGCGTCCAGCCCCCATTGCCCTCCGGTGGTGACAACATCCCTCTGTAGGACGCAGAACTCTGAGCCATGAAGCTCCAACTCCAAGGGGTCATGCAGAATATACAGCATAAACCATCTACCACAGCCAACTCCTCATTTGTCGCCTCTATCAGGGACAAACCTCTCCCTCTTAAGTTCAAAATGCCCACCATTGACTCTTTTGACGGTACAACGGACCCAGTCGACCACTTGGAGACCTACAGAACCCTTATGATCCTCCATGCTTTCCCTGATGAAAACATGTGTCGGGCTTTCCTCGTGACACTTAAGGGGTCCGCTCGACTTTGGTTTAGTCAACTGCCAGCAGACTCTGTATCCACTTTCCAGCATCTCAGCGAATCCTTCCTCAGCCATTTCATCGGAGCCCAGCACCAGCGACGTCCGGCAACCCAACTCCTCAACATTTGTCAGACTAAGGGGGAGTCGCTGCGCAGTTTCGTTACCCGTTTCAACACTGAAGCCTTACAGATAGTGAAAAATGATGACAAGGTCATCGTTACAGCTTTCATGGCCGGTCTACGGTCATCTGACTTCCTTTTCTCCCTCTCTAAAAACCCCCCGACCTCCATGGCAACCCTACTCTCCAAAGCTCAAAAATACATGAACGTCAAAGATTCCCTAGCTGCTCGCCAAGACCCTACAGCCAAAAATCCTCCCCCCAGGGAGAAGAGAAAAGATTCAAAAACCAGAAACACTCAGTACAATAACCAAACACCGCATCATACCGACCGACCCCCGAAACGACCGGTCGGCCCCAGCCCAATTGCCCGGCCGGTTCAAGCGGTACACACCTTTCAATTTCCCAATCGAATAAGTCCTCAATCAGATCCAGCGAGATTATCCTCTCAAATGGCCCCAACCGTCACGAACTCCTTCCAATCGGAGAGACCAGTCCAAATATTGTCGTTTTCACCAAGACCACGGCCATAATACCAAGGAGTGTGTTAACCTCAAAGATCAGGTCGAGCGCTTGATTCGCCAAGGACGTCTCAGTCGATTCAGGGAAACTCGCCCTCAGCAGAGACAATGGACTGAACCCATCAGAAACAACCGCCGGCGTACCCCTCTCCGACAGCCAACACAACCCGACCAAGGTCATGATCACCCTCCATAGCAACCTCGGGCTTAAGGTCATCCCGCCCCATCTGTTGGAGAAATCAGAGTTATTTTCGGCGGGCTTGCTTGTGAGGACCATCCCGCTCGGCATAGCGGGTAGAACTCAGAAAAATAAGGCAGGGCTCAGACAAAGAAGTTGCCACATTGGACCGACCCTGCAAACAGGCCAGGCAGTGGACCGAGCCTATCACTTTTATGGACGCCGACTGCACAGGCATTCGTTACACCCATGACGATCCCCTCGTCATTTCGGCCCTCCTCTCCAACTACAAGGTCAGACGGGTTCTCGTAGACAACGGCAGCTCTTCAGACATCATCTTCCTCAATTGCTTCGGCCAGCTCAAGATCGGGAAAGAAAGTCTATCTCCTCTCAAACCCCTTTGTTTGGTTTCACTGGTGACCGGGTGACCTCCATCAACTCTATCGATCTCTCCATCACAATCGGGGAGCACCCGCGGCAGACCACCAAGTTGCTCACCTTCCTTGTTGTCGACTGCCCCTCTGCCTACAACATCATCCTTGGTCGCACCGTCCTAAATGCTTTCCAAGCTATCACATCAACTTACCACATTGCCATCAAGTTCCCCACCGATTTGGGGGTCGGGACAGTAAGGGGAGAGAAAACCATGGCCAGAGAATGTTATGTCGCCTCACTCAAAGAAGTCAAGCTGAAGGAGGCTAAGATCATTGAGGGACTCGATGTCAGAGATGAAGACGAGGTGGTTAGGGGGGAACTAGTGAAAGAACATATCGAGGTCCCCATCGATCCCACCAACCCAGTAAAAACTGCCAAGAGCGGCAGCCAACTACCCTCCCAAGCAAATGCTGACCTTACTGCCCTCCTGATCGAACAAAATGATGTATTCGCATGGACCCACTCAGACATGCCGGGTATTGACCCCTCCTTCATAACTCATTGCCTCAGCATTGAGCCCCATTTCTGACCCTTCCGCCAGAAGCAGCGCATCTTTCATCTGGAGCGCAATACTCACATTGCTGCAAAGGTCGATAAACTCTTTGAGGCACAATTCATCAAGAACGTAGATTACCCTAGATGGTTGTCAAACGTGGTCATGGTCCGTAAGAACAGTGGTAAATAGCGGCTCTGTGTCGACTACTCCGACCTTAACCGAGCTTGCCCCAAAGACAGCTACCCTCTTCCTCGCATAGATATTCTGGTTGACGCCACGGCCGGTCATCAAATGCTCAGCTTCATGGATGTCTTCTCTGGGTATAACCAAATTCTGATGCACCCATCTGATCGGGAAAACACCTCCTTCATCACCGACAGAGGTACCTACCATTACCGTGTGATGCCATTTAGGTTGAAAAATGTTGGGGCCACCTACCAACAGTTGGTCAATGCTGTCTTCCATCACTAGATAGGCCGGAACATGGAAGTATATGTCGACGATATGCTAGTCAAAAGTAAGCTCTCCATAGGTCATCTAGCCGACCTGCGAGAGACCTTCGCCACCCTACGAAAGTACCAAATGAAGCTCAATCCGGAGAAATGCGCCTTCGGCGTAGGATCTGAGATGTTCTTGGGTTTCATGGTCAGTCAGTGGGGCATTGAAGCTAACCTTAAAAAGATCAAGGCCTTGATTGAAATGCAGTCTCCCAGAACGGTTAAGGAGGTTCAGAGACTTACTAGCCGAGTTGCCGCCCTCAACCGCTTCATTCCATGCGCAACGGATAAGTGCCTCCCCTTCTTCAAAGTGCTTTGGCAAACTTTTGAATGGACGGCTGAATCCGAAGAGGCCTTTCAGCAGTTGAAGCAGTGCATGGCCAACCCCCCCTCCTTTCTCAGGCAATCACGGGCGAACCCCTCTTCCTCTATTTAGCCGTGTCGAACACTGTAGTCAGTGCAACTCTTATAAGGGAAGACAGCTCGGTCCAATGGCCAGCCTACTACATCAGTCGGGCTCTTAAGGGAGCATAACAGAATTACCCATTGTTAGAAAAAATGTCCTTGGCCTTGGTCACCGCCTCCAAACGACTTCGTCCCTACTTTTAAGCCCATTCCAATGTGGTCCTCACTGACCACCCATTGAAAAAGATAATGCAACAACCAGAGCTTTCTGGTAGACATATGCAGTGGTCGGTCGAACTCAGCCAATTTGACATCTCTTACCGGCCTCAGACAGCAATTAAGGGGCAGGCTGTTGCCGATTTCATCATGGAATTCACTAATCCCACTCCAACCACAGCTCCTCCACCTCCACCACCCCCAACCGAGCCAGAAGACCCCCACTCTTGGACCCTCAACGTCAACGGATCATCTCGCAAAGAAGGCAGCGGGGCTGGTCTTATCCTCACCGCCCCTAAGGGTGGTTATTTCAAATGTGCTCTCCGCTTCTTGCTCGATGCAAGTAATAATGAAGCCGAGTATGAGACATTGATAGCAGGTCTCCGCCTAGCTAAAGACATTGGTGTCAGCCATATCCAAGTGTTTAGCGATTTCTAGCTCATTGTCGGCCAAATCATGGGGGAATTCGATGCCAAGGACAACATAATGTGGGCTTACAGGGACATTGCACTCCCTCTCATTCGCCTCTTCAGTAATTTCCACATCAAGCACATCCCTCGGATAGAAAACTCCAACGCAGATGAAATGGCTCAGTTGGCCTCGGCAGACCAGTCAGACCTTAGTTACGGTGTCCGCCTCGAGTACCTGACTCACTCTGCCATTTCCCCAAACCAACAACAAGTTTACTTTCTCCAAAACGAACCCATCCCCTGGGCGGCTGATATCTCTCTCTTCTTAATAATGGAGGAACTGCCAGCCGACAAACAACAGGCCGCCAAAGTCAGGGCCCGGTCATCCAACTACATTCTTGTCGGCGACCTCTTATACAAACGTGATTTTTCACGTCCATACCTCAAATTCCTCAATCCTGCTTAAGCAACCTACGTGATGAGGGAAATCCATGAGGGTATCTGTGGTAATCATTCGGGAGCCCGGTCTCTAGCCCACAAAATACTTCGCACTGGTTATTTCTGGCCTACTCTTAATCAAGATGCGACAGACTTTGTGTTAAAATGTGATAAGTGCCAGCATTTTGCCAACATCCCCAATGATCCTCCTACAGAATTAATCACGCTTTGCAGTCCCTACCCATTCGCCAAATGGGGGATCGACCTAGTTGGCCCATTGCCCACTGGTCGAGGCCAAACCAAATTTGCCATTGTCGCCATTGATTACTTCACTAAATGGGTGGAGGCAGAACCCCTTGCCACAATTACCGAACAGAACACAACCAGATTCATTTGGCAGTTGATCGTATGCCGATTTGGCATCCCTCACGCCATCGTCTCCGACAACGGCAAACAATTTGACAATGCCAAGTTCTGAAAATTCTGTGCAAATCTTCAAATCCAGCCATGTTTCTCTTCCCCAGGTCATCCCCAAGCCAATGGCCAAGTTGAGGTCACCAACTGTTCTCCTCTGAAGATCATCAAACCAAGTTAGAAGCTGCTATGGGACTCTAGGCGAAGGAACTATCAAATGTACTCTGGGCCTACCGTACTACCGCTCGAACTCCTACTGGGGAGACCCCCTTTCGCTTAACATACAGCGCTGAGGCGGTTATCCCAGTGGAAGTCGGTCTTCCTACCCCAAGGGTTCTACATCCGAATCCAGAACTGCCTGAAGAACTGCGTCGGGCAGACCTAGACCTAATTAAAGAGCTTCGAGAAACCACCGCAGTTAGACGGACCTCATACTAACAGAAAATGAGAACTCACTACAACTGCAAAGTCCGACCGAGGGAGTTCGCTGTGGGAGACCTTGTTTTATGAGAAGCAACCCTTGTCACCAAAAATCCAACTGAAGGGAAACTGACAGCCAAGCGGGAAGGACCTTACGTTGTTAAATCCAGACCTCGTCTGGGCACATACCGACTTCAGGACAAGGAAGGTCGAGACCACCCCCATCCGTGGAACGCCGAACACTTGAAGCGTTATTTTTAATAATTTCCCATTCTTGTACTGATCAGTTATTGTATTTTGTTTTCGGCAATCTACACACTTGAATGTTCTTGTTTTTCTCTCACATGATGTAAATTTCTGATCAAATGGGCTACACTTTAATGACAGTAAGCTTATATCTCAGTTATTTGTGTAGTATTCCAATAACGCTTTGATTGTAACCTCAGCCAAACCGAGTTACTTAAAACCTCAGCCAGACTAAGCACGAAGACCTTCGCCAGACTGAGTCACTTAAAGCCTCAGCCAGACCGAGCATAAAAAGCCTTAGCCAGACTGAACATAAAAAGCCTCAGCCAGACTGAGCATGAAAAGCCTCAGCCAAACTGAGCACAAAGACGTCGGCCAGACTGAGTTACTTAAAGCCTCAACCAGACCGAGCATAAAAAGCCTTAGCCAGACTGAACATAAAAAGCCTCAGCCAGACTGAGCATGAAAAGCCTCAGCCAAACTGAGCACAAAGACGTCGGCCAGACTGAGTTACTTAAAGCCTCAGCCAGACTGAGCACGAAGACCTCAGCCAGACCGAGTTACTTAAAGCCTCAGCCAGACTAAGTACGAAGACCTCGGCCAGACTGAGTCACTTAAAGCCTCAGCCAGACTGAGCATAAAAAGCCTTAGCCAGACTGAGCATGAAAAGCCTCAGCCAGACTGAGCATAGAGAGCTCAGCCAGACTGGGTTACTTAAAGCCACTGAGTTACTTGAAGAGCCAGTTAATCGTAGTTTAACCTAAACTGAGCACGAATGAAGAGCTTAGTGAAAGCCATTCATGCCAACTTCATGGTTGTGGCACAGTGGCCATACTTAGTCAAACTCCAGGTCCATGCTTTTACACCTCTCAACACTCTTTACATTTTTTGTCTTTCATTTCCTAACTTAATTTTTCATTTATCAACACCCTTACAACATGATTTACAACTTCATTTTTGGGCGTGATTTGAAACTTCACATTTTTGACATTCTTACATGCTTCCTTTACAAGTCAGATTGTTTTCTTACTTATCAACTTTTACAATTCAGCCTCTTTCCTTACAAGTCAGGCCTAATTTGAACAAACCATTCTCATTCATTTTAGACTCATAAACATAAAGATAGCAGTGTGACAAACACAACCTTATAATTTTATTCATTCACAAACTTATACAAAAGTTTATTACAGCAATTCAAAAAAAAAAAAAAAACAACAACAAAAAGAAAACAACCAAAACTCTGAGTACAAATTTTGTCCACTTCTATCATTCTTCCTCACTTGACACGAGGTCTTTTTCTTGAATGCCCTCGTCTAGGGGGGTCTGGGCCACGTCGTCGTCGTCAATCTTGACAATGCTAAAGTCTAAGTCTGGGAATAGCTCTTCTGCTTTACGCTTAAACATCTTCCATCCGCTGTCCCAAAACTCAGCCATTTCGGGTTTGTAGAAGTCCGACCACTGGAAGCTCTGGATCACTTCTTCTTCACTCCTGCTCCCAGCGGTCGCTCCCGACAGGCCAGCCCCCCCAGCCCCCTCTCTCGCCAAGTTGCTGGCTATCGCAGCATCAATAGCCATCTGAAAGTCAGCAGACCCCTTGAACTGCTCCACTGCTGCGATGCACAAATCGGGGTATGTTGCCCTCTTAGAGGCTGACTTGGTCTTCTCTTCCTCCAACTCCTTCTGCAACACTGCTGACTTGGTCTTCTCTTCCTCTAACTCCATCTCTAATCCTGCCTTCTCCTCCATTGACTTGACCGGCTCGTCCGCCAACGTTCTCTCTAGCTCAGCAATCTTCCGACCCAACTCTTCTTTCTCTTTGATCGACTGAGCGCGAAGATCTTCGTTGTTGGACATGGCCTCCTCCCACCGCTTGTTGGCGACAGTGCAGGCATTTTGAGTGTTTTCTAGCTTCTTCCGCTCGCCAGCCAGCTGGAACTCAAGCCACATCACCTTGCGGCGTTCGTCCTCCAGCTCCAACTTGGCCGCCACCAGCTCAGCATGGGCACGGTCGGCAACGTTACTCTGCACCATCGCCAGCACCTCCATCTTCTTTGCCTTCTAAGCCTCTTCCAACCCCCTAGCACACGCACTCCGCACGGCCTTTCGCCACCTTGTAGTCTCCTTCCTTAAGTTCTCAAGTTGGGCCACCACCCTCTCAGACTTTGCTGCCAACGGCTCCACTTCACCTTTTGCAGCCGCCGCTTTTCTCAGAATGGCCCCTGCTAAGGAGGTCACCTCAATTTGGGCAGAACACAACCCCCTCAACAGCTCAGCCTTAGTAAAACTCTCCACCAAGCGCAAGGCTGCGTCTTTCACTACTCGTAAGAGGTGATCTGCAGCGGCCCTGGCCTCTATTCCTTCTCCCTCTAGCCACCCAGATATGGTCGGGGCGTGATTAAAAGCGGTCTTCAACCTGGCCCCGTCTTCTTCTCCTTGGGGTGCAGGAGCACCCTGGGGTTGCTGCTCTACCCCCTCCACAAGGTCAGACACACCAACCTCCACTCGTTTTTCAGGGCCAGTTGCCCTACCTTCCATCCCCTTGGCTAATTCCCCCAACCTCACTTCGGAGGTCTCCTCCGCCGTAACCTCTTTCCTCCTCTTCAAGGCGGGCTCCTCTTTAGTCTCCCTCACCCTGTTCTTCTTCTTCTTTTTCAAATCCTCCCCCTTCCTGTTCGCCTTTTCCTTCACCGGATCAACTGGGGGCGGTTGTGGCTCAAAACTGCCCAAGACTTTTTCACCGAGCGGTTTGGGACGCGATTGGATTCTTTCCATTGGGATCGCCTTCGGCGGATGATCTGCCTGTGTTTCTTTGTATTTATCGGTCTTAGCGAAAATGGTCCTATCCTCCGCCTCTTGCGCCTTCCTTCTCGCTTCTAGTTCTGCCGGTGGCAGATCTCCACCGGTTGGCTGAGGGCCCAGCCTTGCGGCAAACAAGGCTGAACGCTGAATGAGGTCGTCCCATATGACGCCCTCCTTTTCCCTCTATGCCTTCACCTTCTTCACCTTCTCCTTTGCCACTGCCCCCAGTTTTGGCTCCACAGACTTGGTGGGCACTCTCCACACCGTGCACACTCCCACTCCTCCGTTCGTGGACACATAGAACCACCATGGCCTCTGCCCCCTTGATTGACGACGGCAACCCCGCCACTAGACCCTTTCCCGTCGCCACCTGTAGAGTGACCCAAGTTTCTTGCTGCCCCGAGGCCTTATAGCATGAAAGAAATTCGTCCACCGTCATTTGTACCCCCCCGTTCGCCTTCGGCCACGCGCTCACACAGGCTAACAAGATCTTTCACGCATTGGGCATCAGTTGGCCTCGAGCCACGTCCAACCGGTCCAGCACGTCCACTACTATCCGGCGGAGTGGCAACCTCAAACCCCCCTTTAGCACCTCCTCGTACAGGGCGAATTCCCCTGGTCAAGCATCGGATGCCCTCTCCTTTGGTGTCGGTAGCTTTAGCTCTATTTCTGCAAGAACCTGGTATTTCTCCCGCATACCCTCCAATTTCTTTGCGGTAATGGTCGACTTGTCGGCCTTCGTATGCCAGTGATCTGGCTCAACCTGGCTGATTGGCTTCGGGGCCGCTATCATTGTGGACGAATGAGGTCGCCCCGACGGTTCCCCCCCACTCCCTACTTGCCTCTTCGTCTTGTATTGCTCCGCCAAATCTACCGCATTATCGTCACCCAATGGATCAACCCTTGCTTCCTCTTGGGCCATCTCTCTTATGTGTCTGCGAATAACTTCAGACGCTGGTGCGAGATGATTCACAAAGTGTTGCAGTGGTGTATCACTAGCAACGAAGGAGTTTACACTTGGAATGTTTTGATTTTTTGTAAAAAGGTAGGTAAAGCGAATAATACCAAAGGCCTAAGGCTTGCCCGTATTCCAAGGGTCACAATTAAATTTCGCTAGTTTGAAAATTTTCAAAAATCCGCCAAAGCTGTCTTTTTAACACCCTATGATGACCTATCGTTTCACTTATTGCCCAACGCCTAACTTCCCCTACTACGAGATTCTGCTACTTGTACGACCACGATCCACTGCCCCTTTCCCCTTTCCTGTCTATTCCATTTCACTTCAATACGTACCCCGCCACCTCTCGAGCCCCGCGCCTTACCGCCCACCCACCCTTTGCGGTTGGCCCTCTTCATGGTCGGTCCCTCCACTCGACCACCCTTCGCGGTCGGCCCTCATCGTGGTCGGTCCCTCCACTCAGCCATCATTCGTGGTCGGCCACTCCTCTCGGTCGGCCTTCACCCTGCTGGTCTCTCACAACCCTTACTTTCTTCATTATTCCCTTCGTTGGACTAAAGCTGCACTTGGGAATGGGGGACTACTGACGTGGGTAAGCCCATAAAGATCATAGCCCAGCATTTAAGGCCCAATACATAACTCAAATGTTAAAGCCCAGCACTGCTGAAGCCCCATAAAGCAATAAGATCCAATGACATCAAGACACATGGCAAGAGAGGGGCAAGCCACCTCGGCATACAAAGATCTGCAAAGTTATTGTCATGGTACATTGCCATTGATGAGGCCCTTTACAGCATTTATTGTGATAACCCCTCTCCGTTGGGATAGAACGCCTTCACCCTGAGCAAGGTAAGCTAGAGCATAGACTTTTGGTCAAGGTGACAGGTCAGAAGGGATAACCTAATGATTACCAAAGGATATAAGCAGACGCCAAAGACAAGAAGAAGGTTAAGGTTTTCTATCTCTAATCTATCCACATATTCCACTTCTCTCTCTAACTTGCTTGTCAGAGGGTTCGCTGGGAGACTACCCGTTCCCCGTTGAACTCTTGTGCAGGTTTTCTGGTGGGCTTGATCATTCGGACATAGGCTTGAGGAGTGTGGATCGATCCGACCCGTTCCATTTGGAACGAACTGCATCATCATATACTTAGATCAATTATTCTATGCATTTTTTGAGCTATATATAATGCGGATTTTAGTGTATGATTTTATTAGATTACAATTTAAAAAATTTTTATTGACTGATTAATTTATATAAATTTAAAAATCGACCTCTTTAATTTTTGTAGTTGAAAAAGACAAATGACATTTACATATAAGACCAAAGTCTATAGAATAATACAAATAGTTTAGATTCATGCCATATATAGAGTATAAAAATACTCATAAAACATAAGGTCTATAGAAGAATTTTCAAAAATTAAAGGAACAATTTTATGTACATTGTAGAAATACTTATAAATGATAAGACAACTATTTGTTTGGTTTAGTTTTTGATTTTTTTTTTCTGAGTATTTTATTTTTTACATTTGTTTTTAGTAAAAAAAAATTGATATTTTAATCAAATCTTTTTCTAAATTTTAGATGCAACTAGAAAGTGAAACATTTATGAAGAAATAAAAAAATGTTTTTAATAAAAAAAATTTAGATTTATTTTTACAATAAAAATTTTATTTTCACTAAATACAAAAAAAATTAAATTTAAAAACTAAAAACCAATTTTTTGAATTTAAAAACCAAACAAGGTGTAATTTTAAACAAAAAAAAAAAAAAAAAAACCAATGAAGACCCCACTCCTATCATGGTCCCTAGTGAAGAGGTTATCAAAGTCACGCTTAGATTATTTAAGGGAAGGGATTATTTGGTTTTATACGGCCCCAAGACCCGACAAGTCTTAGTAGTTATTTGTGGACCGTGACATGCAATCCACTTGAGTTTAGACAATATATGTCTCTTTCTTTTGAACTATTGGTGATGTATTTTCTATATTACATACATTATAAGAATTAGTTTGGAAACCGAGAAATAGTAGAAATTTATAATTTCAATTTTAGAATTCATTAATTATGTTTTATATAATTCAATTTGTAATAAATTAAGAAGATGTATAACTCGATAAAATTGTCATCAGTATTAGTGGCCAAAGTTTGATTCTATAAGCTCCAACCCATCTCCTTTAGGTTTGGGTCTCCATCAATGTCTTTGAACAATTTATTTATTGGATTTGTTTTTAAAAAATTATCAATTTCTTTCTTACTTTTTAAACTATTAATAGACTAGAAGACATTGATATATATATATATATATATATTTAACAAATAGACTCAATCAAAAAATGGCAACAAAAAAAATGGGCTGCTTTTCTTGACTTTCTATTCTCAACATTTTGAAATGTTCTAAAGAAAAAAGAAAATGATAAATTAATGATAAATTTCTTAAATTTTGCAGAGATAGAACAATTCCAAAATTCGTTTAGAATAAATAATCTTTAATAATACCATCTTAATCATCTAATATGTGTATTTGTGTGATACAATTTTTAATCTTAAAATTATTAAGTCTTAAAAGAAAAAAAAATAATACAATTAAAAGAATAGAAAATGTCAGGGGATATTGTTTACTCAGTGCTCTGAAAAAATAAAAGACAATAAAAAACACAACACACGCAGTGTGGGTGATGCTTTAATTTTTAATTAGTTAACAATTGTATTAGCTAGTATTTATGTAACATATGGTGTTTTGAGAAGTTGGTAAAAAATTAATTTTTGATTTTTGATTTTTTGTGTTTTTTTGACATTTATATGTATAAAAAAAAAAGAAGTAAAAGTAGAGAAATGATGTGATTTAGAAAAACCTAAAAAATGGCTTTTTTACTGTACTACCAAAATGCCCCACATTTTGAATACGGAGTAGGAAGAAGCGTAATTTATGGTAGTGTGGGCGTATAAGCCTGTGTTTGGCAAGTAGGTTTGCAGGCTTTTTTGGCTATTTTAGCCACAAAAAACAAAATAGGCTATTTTAGTCATAACAAACAAAACATCACATCCAACGCATAATCATTACATTCTTCTCTCACAAAAAAACTCAAAAAAGCCAAAAAGCCAAAAAGCCCTTCCCAAACCAAGCTTTTAAGCCCAGGCTAAAATAGCCAAAAAAGCCAAAAAGCCAAAAAGCCAACCCACTTCCCAAACGGAGGCTAAGTAGTGTTAGAAAAAATAATTTTTGGGGACTTTAATTTAATATTAAAGTGTGGTGACTTTAATTAAATATTAAAGTGGGTCCTAACTATTTTTTGTGTTTGGTCCAAGTGAGCCAAAAATCATTAGGTTTTGAATAAGAAATTGCCAAGAAATTACTTCATGATGTTAGATTCATGAATAGGATTTTAAAAAATATTTAAATATTTTTTCTTGGCTAAAGGGTGTGAATCCTTTGGGCATCCATACTTTTCATTTTGTGGAAAGGGGCTATGAATGCTTGGTGTTTTAATGACTAGCCTTAAAGGCTGGAGGCTTTTCCTCTCTCCCCTATACATGTATAAATTGAGACCCTCTTGTCAAGTTTCAATATAAAAATTTTTGCTTCCATTTTACAAGTCAGTTTGCTTGATAGTTCCTATTGTGATAGAGTGCTGCCATTGTTTTGTTCGCTAAGCTAGACAGATATTGCTTCTGCCGTAGCTGGTTTTGACCGTCGTATCCTGGGAGACAGACGCCGGGTTTCCTCAAGCACTCGACCCGTGAGGCAGCGAAATCTGTTTTAAAGAAACTGCTTCCGTGCAGGCTTCGGTTTCGTCTCTTTACCCTTTTATTGTTTTGTGTATTTCTGTTGAAATTTATTTGTAATTATCAGCATATGTTCTTGGTATATAATTTGTTTTCTTCATAAACCTATTTATTTAATTTCACAATATTTTGAACAACAAGCTTAAAACAGATTTTATATATCTTTTCTATGAAATTGATCGAATAGATTTATATAGACTATTAGGATAGCTTTGTATAATGTTACTAGGAATTGTTGCGGAATTGCTCACTATTTCAATAATTGTAAATTATGCAATGGTACTCTCTAATTGCTTAGTTTAATTAGAATGCTCGATTATAATTTACATACTTAATTGTATTAGTATGATCTTGTTTTATGCGTATGGTTCATCATTTTCCTACCATGATTTGCATGAATTTTAAGGTTATAAAATATAATTTATGGATGTTGCAATTTTGACATGCTAATTCTATTCTAGTCTCAATTTGTTACATGCTTATTATTTTCTAGGTTAGATTACATAATTTAATGTATTTGGAGTTATAGAGTTTTATGAATTGTGTACATGATTAATCTAAATTATCTAATTGTGTGCATTAATATGAATTATTTAATTGGGTGCATTAATCTAAATTATCTAATTGGGTGCATTAATCTGAGTTATTTAATTAGGTGCATTAATCTAAATTATTTATTTGGGTACATTAATCTGAATTATTTAATTAGGTGCATTAATCTGAATTATTTAATTGGGTGCATTAACTTTGAATTTGACTTATCTATTTGAAGTTATTAGTTTAAATGTTTATTATGAATTAATTTCATTCATGACTCATGAGTATTGAACTTTATTTTAAAGTTGTAATTTAATTTTGAAGTTACAAATTGTATTTTGTTTTGGTACTTTATATTAGTTGGTTTGTTTATCAATTTGTGGTAGCAGGTTTTATTTGCTTGTTTTGTTAGAAGCATTTTATATGCGTGTAATTGTTATAGCAATTTTTTAAATTGTTTGTAAGTTTGGAACTTGGTTTGGTTTTATGTGATAGAAACCAAAGTTTTAGCTTTGGCTAAAGAGTAGTTCTTATTTGTTCAGAAATGACAACTAAGATGGATTTGGTTTCAAACCTTTGGAGTTTGAGGAAGTCTTTGGGTTTAATCATTTTATTCCCAAAGTATTGGAAAACCAAATTTGGAGAAAGTCTCTGGTTATAATCTGATTATGTCCAAAGTGTTTTGGTTTTGAGAAAGGAAACCAAATTTTAGCATTAGCTAAAATATTTTTGATTTTATTCAGAAATAATGGGCTTAGTTCCGGGAGTACCGGTTAACTTTTATGAGTGGTGTAATTCTGGTAGCAAATTTTATTTGCTTGGGAATCAGTTTGTTATAACCTGGTTTATCTTCTGGAAATCTTAATTTTTAAATTGTTTCCTATGGATTAGGAGTCAACATGCTCTTGAATGTTTTGTCAAAAGGTTAACTGGGTTTTAAGTGAGACTGATGTGACCCCTCCAGTCTTCCTGGAAACATTCCTGACCATGTTCGATTCTAGGTTAAATGGTGAGACTAGTTTTGAATTAAATTTCCATCTAAGGGATTTTCTAAGGGTTAAGTTTATTTTCTGGAATCACAGAAGTGAAATTCTGTTGTGATGCTTCAGAAATGGCTTCAAAAGGTGACAAACAGAAATGTTGTTCCACCTAACAACCTTAGCCTCGCGAGATTCTTAAAGAAAGATTTTGAGAGATCAAGTATGATTAAAGAAAATTAAAAATTTCTCTGATTTGATCAAAGGCAATTAGTTTGGTATCCTTGTGATTGCTATGCGACTTTGCTTGAAAGCAAAGATGAGACAACCTGTTATAGTGGGTGAATATTTTTTGGATTTTTAAATTCCAAATATATTCTTAAATTGGTGGTTCCTAGTGAGTACAAGATCACTGATCACAGAGATAGAAAATTAGTGGTTCCTAGGAGGTGTTAGACCACTGGCTACACAGTTATGAGATTGTGGTTCCTAGTAGTGAACAGATTACTGATCACATGTCAAGACATCATGATTCCTAGTAGTGGAGAGGCTACTGGTCATATGTCAAGACATGATGATTCTTAGTAATGAAAGAGTCTATTGACCCTATGTCAGGTCGTTGTGATTCCTAGTAGTAAAGGACTACTGATCACAGGTTAAGACATTGTGATTCCTACTAGTAGAAAGTCTACTGACCACATGTTGAGAAATTAGTGATTCCTAGTAATAAGACTACTGGCCATGTTATGAAGTTCCGAATAGTAGACTATTGAACACTGGATTTGTGTTTCCTAATAGTAAGACTATTGGCTTCAGAGTGATAGGTTGGACCAAATATATTTAGGTGCCTAATTCGGTTGATGACATTCTGGGAATGTATTTACTATGATATGATTTTGAGAGTTTCATAATCATTGTGACACAAGAATTTGTTTAAAACTTTGTATAAATTCTACAAACAAGACCTGATTATCCGACTCTGTAATGAGGAGGATAATAGAAATAAAGGAGGGAGTACCTCCTCAGTGAAGGCCAATGTCATTGAGCATGGCAAATTTTCTGGGATAAGGAAGAAGCCCCCCCTTGAACAAGGGCTCTTAGCTGGGGCCAAGGGGTGGTGTTGCAAAGAAGTTGGCATACAAGCCGCGAGAACCTGGTTCTCGGTTCTTTGGGAAGTGCTACAACTGTGGTAGTGAGGCTTTTAGTTTTACTAGGGCTACACGCCACATCTGCTCCGAGAAGGAGCTGTTTACAACTTTCAAACCGGTTACAAACGGTGAGAAGTTGTTTATGGAAAACTTCACTACCTCATTTGTTGAGGGAAAGGTGGTCCTGATGTTAACCTCAGGAAAAGAGCTAACCTTGAACGAAATCCTGTATGTTCCGGACATTCGTTAGAATCTTGTCTCAAGGTCTCTTCTCAGTAAACATGTTTTTCGCATGGTTTTTTGAGTCCAACAAGGTTGTTCTGACGAAACACAAGTGTGAAACTTGTGTTGAAACGAAGTGGAAAAGATCCCGTATGAGTTATGGAAAGGCGTTAAGCCTTCTTATAAATTCTTACGAACGTAGGGGTGTCTTGTAATAGTGGCGATTCCTACACCCTAACGGGTTAGGATAGGCCCGAAATCTGTGGATTGTATATTCATTGGTTATGCACATAATAGTAGTGCATATCGGTTTCTTGTTCATAAGTCTGAAATTCCAGACATACATAGGAATACCATCATGGAGTCAAGGAATGCATGTTTCTTTGAAGACATTTTTTCTTGCCGAACACATGCAGGGGTTCCAAGGTCTTTGGAGCAATTTGATGAGCTTGCCAGTGAGGATGATCATGTTGATGATCCAGGTGATGATCAAATTGAGGTTTTAGATGAGCCCAGACGGAGTAAAAGGGCTAGGACATTCAAATCTTTTGGTCCAGTCTTCTTGACTTATATGGTTGAGAACGAACCTCAAACTTTCCACGAAGCTGTGACTTCTCCTGAGAGTCCTTTATGGAAAGAAGTGATTAAAAGTGAGATTAACTCTATCTTACAGAACCATACCTGGGAGTTGGTAGATTTACCTCTAGGTTGTAAGCCTTTAGGCTGCAAATGGTTTTTTAAACGAAAGATGAAGGCCGATGGATCTATTGACAAGTATTAGGCGAGGCTCGTTATCAAAGGGTACAGGCAACAATAAGGCCTGGATTACTTTGATATGTACTCACCTGTAACTAGGATAACATCCATTCGCATAGTGATTGCGATAGCAGCTTTGCGCAATCTTGAGATACACCAGATGGATGTAAAGACAGTTTTCTTAAATGGGGATTTGAATGAAGAAATCTACATGGAGCAACCTGAAGGGTTTTCAGCTCCAGGACAAAGCAAGAAAATTTGTAAACTTGTCAAATCTTTGTATGGTTTGAAGCAAGCGCCTAAACAATGGCATGAGAAGTTTGACAATGTAATGTTGTCAAATGGGTTTCGAATCAACGAATGTGACAAGTGTATTTATGTCAAAGACACTGATAGAGGTTATGTCTTTTTGTGTCTATATGTTGATGATATGCTCATTATAGGTAGTAACGATGAAATGATCAAAACTACCAAGAAATTGTTAAACTCTAAATTTGACATGAAGGATATAGGCATTGCAGATGTTATTTTGGGAATTAAGATTACCAGAATCTCTGGCGGAATTTTACTTTCTCAGTCTCATTATGTTGATAAGATACTTGAGAAGTTTAGTGGATCAGATACGAGTGTGTCATCGACACCTGCAGACTTAAGTCTACACTTTACCAAGAATAATAAAGAGAGTGTCTCTCAGTTAGAATATTCTCGGGTAATTGGAAGTTTAATGTATCTGATGAGTTGTACTAGGCCAGATATAGCTTACTCGGTTAGCAGGCGTAGTAGATACACAAGTAATCCTGATGCTTCTCATTGGAAGGGCATTGTGCGGGTGTTAAGGTATTTACGCTACACTCGGGATTATGGGGTGCATTATACTCGATATCCAGCGGTGCTTGAAGGATATAGTGACGCGAATTGGATATCAGATATAAAGGACTCAAAGTCCACTAGTGGATATGTGTTCACTCTTGGTGGGGCAACCGTGTCTTGGAAATCTTCCAAGCAAACGTGTATATCTAGATCAATGGTGGAATCAGAGTTTGTTGCTTTGGATAAAGCAACGGAAGAAGCTGAATCACTTCGCCATTTCATTGAAGATATTTCACGTTGGTCTAAACCTGTGCCAGCTATTTGTATTCATTGTGATTGTCAATCTGCAATTGGTAGGGCACAGAGTAATATGTATAATGGAAAGTCGAGACATATCCGTCGTAGACATAATTCCATACGACAGCTACTCTCGAATGGAGTTGTCTCTTTAGACTATGTAAAGTCTAAGGACAACATTGCGGATCCGCTAACTAAAGGGTTAAGTCGAGTGTTAGTCGAAACGTCGTCAAAAGGAATGGGGTTAAGGCCTTTGGAAGTTACCGGAATGGAAACCCAACCTAGTTGACTGGAGATCCCAAGATCTAGGTTCAATGGGACAACCTAATTGCGTGTAACGGTGGTATGTCACTGAGGAGGTTAAACCTCCAGCCATTCCTTCTATTAGTGATACCTGCAAGTGTAGAGGATAAGTTGAGCTTTTAATGACTCTTATGTGTTAAGCTGTTGAGCTAAGTATTGCAGGATACTTTAGTAGAGTCACCTATGTGAGTTTGAAGTGGGGCTGCTTCTAGAAGAATTGGGCAAGCCAAGATTCTTTGAAACCACTCGCTGAACTAGACTAGTGTCCAGGGCCACACAGGGCACACTAGTGAGAACATAATGGTGGTAGGAGTAATTCTCGTGTGAGATCTATTGTCTCAGTTTACATAAACGGTAGAGCAGTTCAAGATGTCTTATTCACTGATCTGCCAGTAAACTCGATAGGTTTTCACTAGGAGAGGTTCAAAGCCAAAAGCTACCTTCTCTGATGTCGAGGTTAGTCCGTTGTACTCTCTCTCAGAGTCTTTATTGTTGAACGATGTCCGTTTGTTGAGTCATTCGGTCAATTTTTATTCATGTGGGGGATTGTTGGAAAAAATGATTTTTGGGGACTTTAATTTAATATTAAAGTGTGGTGACTTTAATTAAATATTAAAGTGGGTCCTAACCATTTTTTGTGTTGGGTCCAAGTGAGCCAAAAATCATTGGGTTTTGAATAAGAAATTGCCAAAAAATTGCTTCATGATGTTAGATTCATGAATAAGATTTTAAAGAGTATTTAAATATTTTTTCTTGGCTAAAGGGTGTGAATCCTTTGGGCATTCATATTTTTCATTTTGTGGAAAGGGGCTATGGATGTTTGGTGTTTTAATGACTAGCCTTAAAGGCTGGAGGCTTTTCCTCTCTCCCCTATACATGTATAAATTGAGACCCTCTTGTCAAGTTTCAATATAGAAATTTTTGCTTCCATTTTACAAGTCAGTTTACTTGATAGTTCCTATTGTGAGAGAGTACTGCCATTGTTTTGTTCGCTAAGCTAGACAGATAGTGCTTCTGCCGTAGCTGGTTTTGACCGTCGTATCCTAGGAGACAGACGCCGGGTTTCCTCAAGCACTCGACCCGTGAGTTGGCGAAATCTGTTTTAAGGAAACTGCTTCCGTGTAGGTTTCGGTTTCGTCTCTTTACCCTTTTATTGTTTTGTGTATTTCTGTTGAAATTTATTTGTAATTATCATCATATGTTCTTAGTATATAATTTGTTTTCTTCATAAATCTATTTATTTAATTTCACAATATTTTGAACAACAAGTAGAGTTGGGGGAGTAGCAAGTTTTTTTGCAATATGAGTTTTGTTGAGGGAGTTGAAATAGGTAATTTTAGTTTTTAATTATTTTAGTAAGTTAAAATATTTATATTTATAAAAATGATTAGATTTTTTTATAATTAAATTTAATGTTTGTGAGAGAAAAAATAAAATAATGATAAATTTGGTGTGATATTTTATCTTATTAACTATTTTAACTTATTTTATTTTATTTTTTTATAAATTTTAATCAAAAAAAATTATTTGCCAAACAAGATCAAAAAATCAAAAAAATATTAGTATAATTATTACATAATTTTCTCTACTTTAAACAAATTTTTTAATAAAAAATAAGGGTAAATTACAAATATACTTCCTTAAGTTTAATTAAAATACGAATTGTTCCTGTGATTTTGAATGATAATAGAAATATATTTTAATTAATAATGAAGTAATTTTATTATTATATAAGAGAATAATTATAAATTTTATTTATTTAATTAATTTTATTAAATAAAAAATTGTAACAAATGAACATTTATAATTTTTTAAATCATAGAAGACAATCTGTATTTTAAAAAAAATTACAAGGGTGTATTTATAATTTATTTAAAAAAATAAAAAAAAATCAATATTCAAACGGCTAATGCTAGTAGTGTACGGAGAAATAGAGGAGAGTTGTTTGAGAGGGAGGTGGTGGGACCACGGAGAAAACGATGGGCGGCCATCGGGAAGCGTCAGCGCCGGACATGTCCGTAGTACCGTACAGTCGTACTTTGAGACCACCGACCCAATAACTATATTTTAAATAAAGTATTAGTAGTAGGAAGAGGGGTAGTTTTCTTTTGTTTGTAAAAAAATAAAAAATAAAAATATGGGAAGGAAAGAGAGAGAAATAGCATGGGGGAGGCGGCATGGATATCCACGAAGTAGTTGATTAATGGTCCCATCACCACCAAAACTAGTTATTTATGGAGAAATTGGGGTTTGGCAAGTTGGGTTTCGATTATTTATTATTTTTTTTTAAATGAAGATAAAATAGAAAATGTAATGTTATGGATCTTAAATTTTTTTATTAATACCTTATTAAATATTTTATATAGATGTAAGATCTATATAAGATCCACACTTATATAGTGTAGGTCCCACACTTATATAAAAAAGTACAACATGTCATATCAAATGTCATTATAAAAAAAAAATTATTCATCTTTCTAAACAAAACTATTTAGGTGTATTTTTTGCTTTTTTAAACTAAAAAATTGAGGTTAAAAATATGGATGTTTGGGTTAATTTTTTGACTTTTTATGAAAAAATGTGCAATAAAAAATTATAAAAATTAATTTGTAGGGAAAAATTCGAATTGAGAGTTGTACAGTCATAATTGTTGACTTTTGGTGAATAGTGTTAACTTTTAACTTTTTGAGTAACCTTTTGACTTTTTGACTTTTTTTACAAGTTCTCAAACTTGACCTTAACCTATTAAAATAGTTAAAAATTAAATTAAATTACTAATATAATTAAATTTTCAAATGACGCCATTATTTGGTGATATTGAGCTACGGTAACGTGATATCTTAGAGTGTTCAGATTAATAAAAAATAAAAAAATATAATTTTATAATAAATGATTAAGAATAATTAGGAATATGATGGTTGGTGACATAATATTCACAGGCCAACAAATATTTTTTTCTACTGTTATGGCTCCTTTTGAGAAATAAGTTATGATCCACTTTTCAAATTATAATCCACTTCATCTCTCACAAAAAAAAAAAAAAAAAAACAACAACTTACAAATAACTTTTAACCAAAAAAAAATTGATTATAACCAATTTTTTCAAATTAGTCATATATCCCGCGTCAATTAAGCTCTTTTCCTTGCACATGGGTCGCTCTCTCCCAACGGAAATTAATGAGCGTGTGGTTTCAATTTTTTAAAAATTTAGTTTTTTATTTTTTATATATTTTTATTTTTAGTAAATATTTTTTAAATTTTAAATAATATTTTTTACTTTTTTAATGTACCTTACTTAAATGTATTTAAATTACAGAATATTTGTCAAAAGTATTTTAAAAAATTAATAAATACACAAAAATACAAAAAGATATATTGAATTTTCGTAATTTTTTTTCATATTTTTGAAATTTAGTGAATTTTTTAAATATTTTTTTCATAGATATTATATTTTCTAAGCGTATTTATGTTAGGTGTGCTTAAAATTTTTAAAAATTACTTAAAATATTAAAAAAAAATTCAGTGAAAATAAAAAATATGGAAAACGAAGAAGAAAAATATTTATGATTAATAAAAAATAAAAAAATTATAATTTTATATTAAGGCCAAGTTTGGCATATTGCAAAAAAGTTAAAAAGTCAAAAAATTACTCAAGAAGTTAAAAAGTTAACACTATTAACTAAAAGTCAACAATTACGGCTGCACAACTCCTAATTCTAATTTTTTCCTACAAATTAATTTTTATAATTTTTTATTACACATTTTTTTATAAAAAGTCAAAAAGTTAACCCAAACATCCATATTTTCTTCCTCAATTTTTTAGTCCAAAAAGACAAAAAATGCCCTTATTTAGGACACCCTAAACAACCCCTTAAGTGATTAAGAATAATTAGGAACATGATGGTTTGTGAGATAATATCCGTAGGCTAAGAGCATCAGTATCAGCCTCAGCCTCTTCAAATTCTTAGTCAAATTAGAACTTAAAAAGCTATTTTGCTATTTTAGCTAATCATTTTGTAGTACCCACTACATCAAACTCTCTATTTTAACTCAATTATATTAAAATATTATTTTCTTATTGTATTTGCTATTATTACTTTTTTTTATTAAATTGATGAGCTGCCAGCCAAACAATTCCTAAAAAATACAAAAAAAAATAATAAAAAATTGCTATTGACCGGCTAGATGTCTGGCCGGATATCCGATAACACTTAACCTGCTTGTTATAGCGATGAATGAATATTAAAAAATTTAAAACATTGCTTAAAATATTAAAAAAAATTCAATGAAAACAAAAAAATACGAAAAATGAAGAAGCAGAATTTTTTTAAAAATAAATTCTAAAAACTAAAACTAAACAGAATGAATAATTTCAATGTCTATAAATTGTAAGAAAATATTAAGGTGTAATTTTTTTTAAACTATATCATAATCAAAGTCTGTTGAATAATAGATAACAAGATTTAATAATTAATTATACAAAATAATTTTAACCATTTGCAGAGTAATGACTTTTGGGGGAAATAATTTTTTTAAGAATAAAGAATTCAAAATAATTAAAAAAATATATAATCCATTAATAAAATTATCAATCTCTCTTTTTTCCCACCTTCTCTAGTCGACGATCCTCTTCCATCCTCACTCATTTGTTGCCATCTCCAATTCCTTTCCTGTCTTTTTTCATGACTTCTTACCCATCCGCATCCCTTTTCTCATCTCAATTCTCCCTCGTTGTGGCAATGATGTGATGGAGAAGGGGGTTGGGGGTGGGCGATGGATTTACAAAATGCGACAGAATGTGAGAATGGGATTGGTTGTGGCAAGGTTGGTGTGGGTAAGAGGTGTGGTTAGGGACTAGGAAAGGTGGAGGATCACTAGATAATTTATTACCTTAGCTCAAATTACAAATTACCACCTACCTATGAAAACGGCGCAAGTATACTTTGAAGTTATTTGATCTACATCACTCTACGAGTTATTAAAAAGAAGTCTGATTTATTTTTTTTAAATAAATATAATCTAAACATGTGATTATCTATAATTTATGAAAACGGTGATTATCTATTATCTATAATCTAAACATGTGATTATCTATAATTCAAGTATACTTTGAAGTTATTTGATCTACGAGTTATTAAAAAGAAGTCTGATTTATTTTTTTAAATTATCTAGTGATCCTCCACCTTTCCTAGTCCCTAACCACACCTCTTACCCACACCAACCTACCTATGAAAACGGTGCAAGTATACTTTGAAGTTATTTGATCTACATCACTCTACGAGTTATTAAAAAGAAGTCTGATTTATTTTTTTTAAATAAATATAATCTAAACATGTGATTATCTATAATTTATAAACTTAATTTTTTTCATGAATAATTTATTCAGGAAAAACTAAAAATTAAACTATTTAAATTATCAAGATGAACATAAGGTGTTGCAGAAATTGTTCTAAATTAATCTTCCAATCCAATTAGTAGACCAAAGGAAAGCCTGCATTCACTCCTATTAAATGATCGCTTATTAATTGCTCGGATTAAACTCAGATGTGATGGAGAGCATAAGGCACAACTAAGCACATTCTGTATATTATTTGGCAGAGTCATCGAATCAGTAGCAAGTCATCTTTGTAAAGTTGAATATTTGTCCAAGAACGTGGTGAGAAAATGAGGGAGAACATAGAAATTTTTGGAGAATTGATGGGAAGAGAATTGAAGTAGGTGTTTGTTGGGTGTGAAGTGTAATTAGAATGTTCGGTTTGAATTTTCTCAGCGGACTCTTTGGAATAAGCGAATATGAAGAAGAATTTCCATTATAGTATGCATGTGGGCTCATTTCTTCACATATTGCAAAGAGTGAGGTTGGAAAGGGACAAGAGATCTCCCATCTCAGACCAAGTTATTAATTTTGATGAGTCATTAGTGGTCCCATGTCCTTTCACCAAGGATCCTTTAGAGTAAAATTTCTCTAAAGTTTTCTAGAGTGCTACATTGTGTAGTTGAGATTTACTGGTAAGTCACATCAGACTAATTGATGTGACTTGCCAATAAATCTCAACCACACAATGTAACACTATAGGAAACTTTAAGAAAAAATCACTTTAGAGGATCCTTGCTCATGTCCTTTACCTTGTGTAAAGTCCTGAGTCATTCAGGACTACTCTGGCCTCTCCTTCGAAACAAAAATACTTGGACCCCAAAGTTGGGATTCATGACCCCAAAAATAATTTGGATCAATTGTGTATTTTTTTATTATTTCTAAACTAATTATAGGTGAGTGAGAATTTTGGAGGTTGTATTTTTGTATTTTTTGGGGGTACGTAGCATTGTTACTTTCGAAAAAAAGATGCAAAAAATAGATCAAACATATTTTTTGGTTGAGAAATACTAGTTAAGATCTGTTTGGTTTTAGTTTTCAAAATTCACTTTTTAAAAAAATTTACATTTTTGGTTTTTGTATTTTTTTATTTTCATTGAATTTTTTTTTAATATTTTAAGTATTTTTTTTTAATTTTCAGACACACTTAATATAAATACACTTAAAAAGTAGGGAGATTGACCAATAAATCTCATATTTTGGACTTGTAATCCATATAGTCCCATATTTTTTCTTGTGATCCATTTAGTTATTTTGGATGTATAATGACTTATTCGTCGGCCATATTGGAGTGTCACATTTGAAAAAAGTAGATTAAAAAGTGTCTTAGTGTCACATTACACCAGCTACGTTGGATTGTAATACACTAAAAAGTTTTTAATTTTTTTTATACTTGTCAAGTTTGAGTGTTACATGTCACATTAGAAAAAGTATACTAAAAAGTTATTATTTTTTTTAGTGTCACATTATACCCGTTACGTTGTCAAATTTAAGAAAAGTATTTTAAGGAGTTTTTATTTATTTTTTATAATGTCACATTATATTTATCACGTTGTAACATTTGGAAAAAGTACACTACGGAGTTTTTGTGACATACCCTCACGTTGTCACATTTGAAACAAGTACATTAAAGAGTTTTTAATTTTTTTTGAGTAAAAGTCTTGGAATGTCACATCATGTTTGCCACGTTGTTACATTTGAAAAAAATACAGTAAGGAGTTTTTAGTTTTTTTGGAGTGTCACATTAATACATGCCACATTAGAGTATCACATCATACCTGTCACATTAATAAAATGGTATAATTGTACACCAAAGCACTATCAAAATAAAAAATAAGACTATATGGAAATAAACTCTCCATTAATAGGATTTAATAGATCAATAAAAAAAATTTGGAACTAATTGGAGTACTTGTTTATGAGATAAGATTTATTGCCAAATATCCCTAAAAAGTATAATATTTGTGAATTTTTTTTTAAAAAAATCACTAAATACTAAAAATATAAAAAAATACAAAAAATCAGTATATTTTTCATATTTTTGTGTATTTATTAATTTTAAAAAATATTTTTTCACAAATATTTTACAATTTAGATACATCCAAGTAAGTTGCATCTAATAAAGTAAAAAAATTACTTAAAATTTAAAAAATATTCACTAAAAACTAGAAAAGCATGAAAAATAAAAAAAAAATTAATTTTTAAAAAATTGAAACTAAACACACTCAAAGTTTTGCAAAACAATTTATGGATTAATACTATAATTAGAACGATAATGCTACGTAGCTCAAATTTTGTGGCTCAAAAGTGGTTTAAATGGTCAAAACGACGTCGTTTTGAGTACAGAACAACATAAAAATAGCCAAAACGAGACATTTTCCTTATAATGTTGGGACAAATTTTTTTGGGGCAATTAAAACCTACATGTAATTCCACATTACGAAAAGGATTGTACGAGACTCCTACGTCAAAACTTATTTTTGAAATGAGTTTTCAAATTTTGCTTGAAACGAGTTTTTAAAAGTATTGTAGAATTAATTTTTAAAAGTTAAAACCAAACATTATACTCCAATATAAATGTAGAATCATGATGAGAACTTCACATCAAATACAGCCTTTAACTTTATCTTGTACTAGTTCAAAAAAATGTAATTATGTGATCAATTTGTTTTTATTTTATTTTATTTTAAAGGGTTTGGTTATGGTGTGCAACTTACACCTTACACCTTATACCTTACACTTACACCTTACACTTACACCTTTTGTAAAAAATTAAACCTTACACTTACACCTTTTTTGAGGTTGCACACCATGTGCAACCCACTTACACCTTACACCTTACACTTACACCTTACACTTACACCTTATACTTATACTTACACCTTACACTTACACTTTTTGTGTAAGTGGCACATGGTGTGCACTTGCACACTTAAGAAAACTCCTATTTTAAATGGTCAAGTCCACGTTATTGTTGGGGGCAGAAGAACGTATGATATTTTTAAAATATTGGGAGTGTCTGGGAAGAAAAAAAATAGCCTAGTTTAGACTAAAAATCATAATAAAGTAAAATATATTAAAATAGTTAATAAGAAAAAATATCACATCAAATCCATAATCATTTCACTTTTTCTCTCACAAACATCACATCCAATCACAAAAAAATCCAATCATCTTCCCAAACACAAAAATTTTAACCTACTAAAATAACCAAAAACTAAAATAACCTACTAAAATAGGCACTTCCCAAACGACACCATTGAATAATAAGACGAGTAAGCTTTTCAGATTTAGGAGCGACTCCCCAGATCTTCTTCCTTCATCCCCCTCCAGTGGATTGAAAAAAATAAAAAAATAAAAAAAGATTCCTAAACTTGGAGCATGAATACAAGCGTGAAATAGCATAATATTGCTCACAAAATTTGGAAAATGAAGAAGGCATGGAGTGTAATGTGTGTGGGGGCGGGCGGGGGATTTTAGCATTTGGCAAGAAAGGTGAAAAGGCCTACAAAGGTGGCTGGCCCCTGCTTAGTTCTGTCGTTTAGGTTTGTCATGGAGTTGCTTGCTGTTTGTTCCCTCAGAAAAGTAAAAGGGTGACTAAAAAACAATGGCTGGGTTACCCATTGAAAACAAGATTACAACCCCCTCTCTCTCTCTCTCTCTCTCTCTCTCTCTCTCTCTCTCTCTCTCTCTCTCTCTCACACACACACACACACACACACACACACACACACACACACACACAAAAGAATGCACATAAGAATGCAAGAGAAAAGTATTCTCTAAATAGGAATCACTTTTTCTTTTTCTTTGCATTTTTGTAAATTGACATTCGACAAATTAGATTTGTAGTTATGCATTATTAAAATTCTTTTTACATAATTGATTATCTAATTTAATATTTTTTTATGGTAATTATAAGTAATCTGTAATGATTAAAAAATAAGATGAAATCATAGTTCTAAATATCGGCCGGCACGATTCGTACCAGAAAATCATATCACCGATTCGGATATCGACCGGTATACCGGTGAGAATAAAATTCGCAGCCGTACCGTCCGAGTCCCGGTACGTAGCAGTCCGAATCCGATACATGCAACGATACAGTCCGATACAAATTTGTTGTGCTGTTGTTGTGCTCTTTTTTTTGTTGTTGTGCTATGTTTCTGGTCTTTTTTTTTTTTTTTTTTTTTGTCGATCTAAAGCTGAAATGTTTGTCTGGGTTGGCCGGATTCTGCAGCTTCTGGTCAGTGTTTTTACACACACAGAGAGAGAGAGAGAGAGGGGATAGGTGGTATGGGTGTCTTGCTTCCGGTTAGCGTCTTGCAGTCTTGTATTATGGTATGAGTATCTTGCTTCCGGTCAGCGTCTTGCAGTCTTGTATTATGGTATGGGTGTCTGAGGTTGGAATGGATAAGAAGAGAGATAATTAGGTACATGGAGGTGCATTGGGAGTCTGAGATTGAAATAGATAGGAAGGGAGAGGTACTTGGGTACATGGAGTTGCGTGTGTTTATGGTGGATTTGTAGATTGTAATTGTTTAGATTTTTTTTTTCTTCTATGTATTTGTTTATACACCTACACCTCTATTTATATTAATATATCTATATATATATATATATATATATATTTATTTTTTTTCTCAGTACAAGAAAAATAAATAATCAAATTAATATTTTTATTAAAAGTTTAACATATGTCAAAAAAAAATTTGAGACTAAAATAAATACATATCATTTAGTTGAAAATGAGTAAAAAATGCTCCTACATATCAAAATTTTGATTAAAATGTAACAAATTAAGGCTAAAAGAGTTAAAAAAATACATAAAATTTAGTTTTAGAGGGATTGCTAATGATTTTTAAAATTTCACGGTCACGACACCCGATTTCTGATTCGTACCCGCCGATACTATCGATACCGATACTTCGCAATCGATACCGTTATGTTATCCGATACCATGATTTAGAACTATGAATGAAATCATGTTATGGCAATCCTATCAATCCTAATTTCGGCTTAGAGTTCTCATCAAAATGATTAGAGCTAATTCAAATTTTTTCATTGAATATATAAAGGTAAATCCTTGTGTGGTGTAATCACTCTGCTAATTTTCCAGGTTGATCGCCTCATTCTTTGCTTCTAATACAATTTTTAAAAAATTTCAACAATACAGCTAGCATCACAGAATCAAAACATATATGGCTATGTTTGGCATGAAGGTTTGGGTTGGGTTGGGTTGGAGATATTTTAGTCACAAAAAAACAAAATAAGCTTTTTAGTTCAATAAGACAAAATCTTACATCCAAACCATAATCATTTCATTTTTTCTCTCATAAAAATTAAAAAAGTCAAAAAACTTATTTGAAACCACACTTTTTATCCCAAACTAAAATAGTTAAAAAACTAATCCACATCCTAAACCAAGGCATAATATGATTTTGAGTTGAATTTTTTTTATCTTCAAGATATCATTGAGATTATGTGCTCTCGTGAATATTAAATACAAAAATAGCCATTCAACTTCCCAACGTCACTATATGATATATGGAAATAAAAATATTAAAAAATCTTTAAAAATTTATTAAAATTTTTATTAAATGTCTCACATAATTGTGAAATCTACATTGGCCCTGTTTGGTAGAGCTGTGGGAAAGTGCTTATAGCTTATGCTTCAACAGCTTATAGCTTATAACTTTCAATTTAAGCTGATTTTCAGTTTATTCTTAAAGCATCTCCTGTCCTATTCAAAGAATAAGCTGATTTCTGACTTCCAAAAAGTTATAAGTTATAAGCTATAAGTTAAACTAAACACATCAAAATAGCTTAAATTAAGCTGAAAGCTGAAATAAGCTGTAATTAAGCTCTGCCAAACAGGCACATTGTGTGGACCCACATTCATATAAAATATTTAATAAAATTTTTAGCCTATCTAACCATATTCATACTATATACATTTGAACTACAAGAAATCAATATTTCAATGCTCTACTCCATGATGGGGAGAAAGCCTATAGGCTAATGTGAACTTTACCATTAAATGTTTTAATTAAAGTCTATGCACACCAAACTTATTAATTGAGTCCCCCATCACCTAACGAAAAATTTTGGCATATTATAAGAGTATTATGATGGCTACATGTGCTCTAAAACTATGTATTCCACATGCAAAAAAAAAAAAAAATGTCTTGGCCCGTTAAATTTTAGTTTTCATTAATTAAAATTTTTGTTTTGTTCAAACATTTTAATAATGTAGGAACAAAATTAGACTTTTAAATGGGTAATGTTTTGTCTTTTAACTATTTAATAAAGGTGAATAAGCATATCCTACTTATAAAAATTTGTAACATAATTAGTTTGGGAAAATAATATTGAGTGGTACTCTGAAATTATTAAATAGTTACTCATGATTTAATAAATTTTATAAAGACGTATTGTTTGAAAAAAAAGATCTTTTGGTACAGAGAAAGGATATTCTTATTAGTTGCTAGCAACATAATTGTTTTAAATTTTTATTCAGTATACAAGGGATAATCCAGTATCTTAATTTGGTTGATTGTTTGACTAAATAAGTACTCTATATATAAGCAGTAAGAACATTACTCATCAAATTTCATAAACACAAAAGCCATATAATAAGACTAGTTTAAGATCATAAGAATACCAACCAATAAATCATCACATGTATGTATCACAACAACACATTAATAACAAAAATGAGTGGTGGGGGCATTGAATTTCTGGGCCTATTTTCTTGACTGAATGAATGGAGATAATATCATACCAACCAACAACCCAAAGTTTTCTTCTTTGTGGAGTTTTTTAATTTTGAAATAGTTTTAAGTCCCAATTGCAAAGCAAGGTTTTCAATGGTCAGACTATATATGTTAATTTGGGTGAAGCAATAATCTTTGAAGCAACAATTTTTTTCCCGTATCTATTTCGCTCTTTAAATTAATAGACACTAGATATATAAGATTAAGTCTCACTTCTATCAATTTTATATTTTAGTAAAACTATAACACACAATTTTAATCAATTTTACTGTTTGGGAAGGGCTAAAGTGGCTATTTTCGCCACAAAAGACAAAATAGGTTATTTTAGTCATAAAAACAAAATATCACATCCAACCCATAATCATTACACTCTTCTCTCACAAAAAAAGTCAAAAAAGTCAAAAAACCCAAAAGTTCTTCCCAAGCTAAACTTTTTCCTAAGCTAAAATAGCCAAAAAAACTAAAAAGGCAAAAACTAAAAAAGCCAACCCACTTCCCAAACGGAGGCTCAATTATCCTAGTGTGAAAGATCCAAGTGAGCAGTCTAGTTGCCCGAATGATATGAACTGGGGGATTCAACTCCCAACATGGTCTAATTGGGATTGCTATTTTTTTTTTGTTTGTTCATACTATACTACAAAACCTAAAAAAAAGAAAAATCCACGATTGAAAAATAAAATGATTGTATAAGAGGGTTCAAGAATGTTGTCGGATAATTCGAAAATCTTCGAAGATCTTTAAAGAAAAGTCAAATTCTCTAGAAATGATGAGAGGCTTGAATTCTTTAACAGTCACAACTAAAAACACAATAACAAAGAGATGATGGAGATAAGAAATTGAGTGAAGAAAAAAGCAAAATAGTTAGAGAGAGAATAATGGCAACACTCTCCCATAGATCTCCCACTTTCACTCTGATAATGAAGAAGGGAAATTAGTTCTTTTCCAAGAGTTGTCTCTCAAAAAATCCATCTCTTGTAAAGTTATGAGTGTGTTATTTATAAGCACCTCATGATGTAGGATGGAGCCCATGTGCAAGGCACATAGAGAATATTCCCTCTAACTGCCTTGTCTGAGGAGGTGACCTCTCCGAGGATGAGGAGAATCCCGAAGAGGAGATCAATTTCTCAGCGAACCCTTCTTCTCAGCCACACCTAACCAATGATCCCAATCATCCCAACGGGTCAGGGATAGTCCAAGAGGACGCCCTGCTGCAGAAAGGTCAGGAGTAGTTCAAAAGAACGCCCTATCGCAAATATTATCGAGTCTCAGGAACCTTCTAGATCGTGCCACATCGACTTGGGTATAGGCTAGTTTAATCGAAGAGTGAATTTATCTCCATTCACCGTCCTTGGGAATGAGTCTTTGTTTGGACTTCGTTACGCCTATGGCTCTGGTGTGTAGATCCCAAAAAGCTCCGAACCCGCAAGTGTTCTGAGACTCATTAACAGAGCGACTTCTAGATTGCATTCGAATCCGTTCGAAACCAAGCGCTTCGGATGTCTAGGTTTGTGGATCCGAACCCTTTCGAGTCCGAGCTCAAATAGGTTTCTAGGTTCATGGTTTCGAACTCTTTCAAGACTGAGCCAATACCTTAGAGAATAGATATCCTTAGAGGGTTTCATCTGTTTTGAAAGCCTCCTTCGACGCCTATATGATGTAAGCCTCCTCGGATGGGTTTGTTGGATTCTCTTTAGAGATATGCTTGATGGGTCTTTCTTGGCCCAATTTGTTGGTATTCTTATGGGCCCGTTCGATAAAATGCACTTGGGCCCATTTGGCAATAATTTCTCTAAGCTCACTAATTTTTGGGCTTCGATTGGGCCCAATTAATTATTGGGCTCAAGTTTTCCCCTCCTACAATGTCAAATTTTTAAAAAATTACTAAAACGAAAAAAATCTAATTTTTTTTTTTTAAACTTTTGTAATTGTTACCGAACTGTAACTAAGCGACAATAGGGTAGGGTTTGAAGATACAATACAACAGAGCAGTAGCTCATGAGCCCCAAAACTAGAGAGGCCCAAAATTATAAGAGAGTGTATTTTGGGTGACTTTTTGGCAATGCACTAATAAGTGCACTTATTATAAATTGTCACATTATTTTTTTACTTTTTTGCACATTTTTTTTAATATAAAAAATCAAAAATAACTAAATAACCAAAATCCCAAACCAACCCTTAAATTATAGGCCAGGGCTACAAAGGGTAAGACTCACATGCATTTTTTCATCAAACCTTTCAAAATTTTGGTGAATACAAAAGTGAATTCTCCCTTGATATATTCGTTTGTATAGGTTTTATTAAGCACTTAAAAAGTATGAATTGTTGATTCCAAAACCTTTTACTTGATATTTTTTTATCTTATACATGCACACATATATATAGCATGTATATGAGTAAATTATCTTCTTCTTTATTTTGGTGACAAACCCAAGATCTATTATTATTATTATTAAAAGGGGAAACTTGTTTAACAGACTTCAGACTTTAGAAAAACTTTCTATAACCATTCACTTGTTCCAATTTATGGAAGCAAAAAAATGAAATTAGGGGGAGGATGGATTTTGGTGCTCAAACTGGAGGCCCAAGTATTGGCCCATTGTGTGTTGGTTGCCGTCACTCCGTGGGCTTTTATGGTGGACCGTTTCTGAAGTTAAGAACGATTTGCGGGCTTGAGGGCCTACACTACACAACACAACTTATTGAGATTTAAACAGTAAGTAGGCCCCCAAGAATAGTGGGTATGTTTGGTTTGAGTTTGGGAGAGGAGTTTTAGAGATAAAAAGTACGAAAAATTGTTTGGTTTGGTTTTTTTCAAAAGATGTTTTGAAAAATTATTGTGAGAGAGAGTTTTGGAAAAAGTGATTGATTTGATGTGTATGAGAGAGATTTGTTTGGAAAACTTGTAAACCAAACAAGTTTTGGGAAATTTTTTTGGAAAAATTTGTTTGGTTTGATTACTTTTGAAAACTAATTTGTAGATAATTTTTTCTAAAAATTTTTGAGAAACACAAACCAAACAAGGCCAACCTATTTGAGGAAGTGGCGGTGGTGGTGAATATGAAATCATATATAAATATGATGATGATTTAGGTCCTGCCTAATGAGAAGTCCTTGGATCATAACTTACAAACTGAATGAGAGGCGAAGATCTCTTCATATAATACATTTGAGTATTTGAATTCACTCCAAATGAATCCCAAGCAGTTTGAGGAGGTGAGTTCAACTCAAACAAAAATTGATCCTTGTGAAGTATATACACTGTTGGGTAGATTAATAGAATTTTTTGATTTCCCATTGGAAGTAAATTAATCCAATGAAAAAAAAAAAAAAACAAAGTTATCCATCCCTGAAGCTACCTTTAAAATGCAGAAGTACAATGCTATGCGTTGAAGTCATAATTGGTTCCTACCTGCCAAAATAAAATCCTTTGTGTAGCAGCACCTGTTGGATTGCCTTCTGGCCACATCGGAATGACAATATAAGCTGCAAACCTCTCACGTGCTCTGATTTTCTCAGCAATTTTAAGTGCAATTTCCATGGGAATCAAATTGTTCGCACCTGTAGCAAGAAAATATGCTCACAATCAGTATTCAGTAAAGGAATTTCAAGCATAAAAGCTCAAGAAAGCGTTTATTTATTGTCATATCAAAGGCCACTTCACTCTCAACTAAAACACGATGTAGCAAATCAAAAGAACTACCTAATCCTATTAAACCCTCCATCGTAAGTAGAGACACAGAAAAAATCCTCAACCAGTCTCCTTGTTTGCTACAACCAAGCAAGTTGGGATAATAATATGCTGCTTCTCAATGATCAAATTGCATGCTAAGAGAACCAAGAACAGGTTTTAACATTAGCATCCACGACTCTATCCTACCGGCAAATGAAACTTACTATCCAGAACAAATAGCTGCATTATGTGAAATTGAGAGAGAGAGCAAACAAAATGACAGGAAAAAAAAAAATCAATCTAACAAAAGTAACATAGAAACATAATTTCTTTTCCTAACAAAGCTCTGCCAATAATTAGTTCATTAAAAGAAACTTGAATGCCCAATGAAATGGGGCATTAGAATGCAAATTCAATGAAAACAGAGCTAAACCAAGGCCAAGTGCATAGTCAATGTTTATATGGTACGCTCCAAATAAGGCTTAGGTAGCACATAATCATGTAAAAGGATGTGATTACTCCTCAAGGGAAGTCTTCTCCCAAAACTTCAAAAGAAAATGAATAAATAAATAAATAAATCTGCTACAATGGAATTGCCATTCAGAACAGGCCCAAGATTGGTCACTACAATTCCTCCAGTAGTTTCTATCATGCTGTTATTTACTATTCTTACAGCCAATTCTAGGTTACTCAAACAAATACTGAATATATTGTAATGAGCCCTTAAACATTGTTTTATGTCAAGTTAAGAAAATCTATACATCAAGGATCCCTTAATCACATTTGAGAATTTAGAATCCTAATTGTTAGCATAGTGAGTTCTAATTAGTAGGTTTACCTTCATCAGATATAAATGATGCATAAGAAAGCACTCACAGATAGGGACGCCAATTTTAAGTGTTCAATGACATTTTATGGTAATCCAAAAGAAAAATAAACACATGACCTGAAAAGGAAAAAAGTAATTACATAATTGGAGTTACATCAGTAAATCAATCGGAGTTTGAACCATCTTGTAACAACTTCCTGAAGCCCAACTGCCCAAGCAATACAAAAGGATAAAGTCTCCACTATTGTTGTTAGGTTTCTTTTAAAAGTTCTCCAAAAAATTCAAAAAAAGTTTTGTTGGGTTGACTTGAGCTGAAGTTCTCATAATTAATGGAACTCCACAGAGATGGATAAATATCTGAGTTATGACAACCTAGCATGATGTGGGCAATCAACTCTAATTATTCAAACTACTTATTGTGCCTCCACTCGGATCTAATTTTGTTCATTATTTTTGGGGCCTATGGCACTAAACACTTTCTACCTTAACTGGTAAAGAAAATATTTTAGCTCAATTGTTTAAAGCCAGCAAGTTAGTATAACAACTGAACAACCAAAACGACCCCATTTGTGCTAGTCTCTAATAATGCTGCAATTATGTCAGAGTTAGATATTTCAACAGTAACAAAAAATTCTGAACCTTATAAATCAGTAGAAGGCAATTATTTTAACTGGTAAAAGCAACACCCTGACCTAACTAAAAAAATCAAGGAGAGACATCCATGCGGGATTAGATTGCACAAACATGAAAGGATGACATTGCAGTTAACGCGAATAATAATAAAACAATGTATGTGAGATAAAACAAAACTTAACCAGCATTGAAAAAAATAACACCTGAAAAAAAATTACAAAAATAAAAAATATATATAAACCAAATCATAATCTAAAATTACAAAATCACACCTGGAAAAAAATATAAAAATTAAAAAATAAATCTAAAATCATAATTAACTATTTATTATCCATGCCAACAACACTTCAAATGTATAAACATATATGGCCAATCAAACCAAAATGGAATACATAAATCAAACCAAAACCAAATTACTTACATTTATTTGAGCAAAGGTAAAACTTTCGGTTCACCATCTTTCAGACACTCTAAGTTTTCCTGTACCATGGGTGAAGAAGAATGGCCAGTAGTCATCAAATTAACTGGGAAATGTTGACCCTCCTTAGATGAGGTAGATGACCAGCCATTTCCTTTCCCACCTGAATAACAAAATACATTCTCTTCCAGAAAATACCATCATTGTGTCTCAAATTTGATTTATGTTGGAAAAAATCCAGGGAACAACTTGCACAATTCCATATCTGGCCAACTGCTGAGATGAGTTCAGCCGTGCTTAGCATCTCAGAAGACTTTGGTTCAGATTTTTTGCAATTTTGCTTACCATTACCAGAGGAGGTGGGGGCATAATTTCCATCATCAATATCAGTAAGCTCAAAGGAAGCCCCCTCCAGTGGGCTACACCTATATTTTATTGAAGGTTTATTGCTTCTTGGAGGTTGACTAAGCCTAGTCATTCTTCTAAAATATTTCAAGAATTTTCTTGAAAAAGATGATTGTAGATGGAAACGTAACTGCAAAATGAATCCGCAGGTATATTACTAAACAAATTTAATAGTTAAAAATTTTAATTATGACAAAATCCGCACCAATAAAAATTTAATTATGACAAATTCCGCACCAAAATGAATCCGCAGGTATATTACTAAACAAATCCGCACGTAACTGCAAAAAGATGATTGTAGTTAAAAAATCATTAGTTCAAATCTTCGGAGCTGAAGGCTAAACAAATTTAATTAATGCCACAATTCATGTAGTAAGAATAATGCAATCAACTAACAATTCCAAAAGATGACAAAATCTTGGATTGGGCTACTTGTAAATATTTCAAGTCAGAAAAAGTGGAGGTGGGAGTGGGTGGGTGGGTGCTATGTTCAAAACATGGTTGAATTCAGAATCCCATGACTCTATGAGATAAGTATTGAACACTCCTATATTTGAATTGCACTAAAATATTGCAGAATCATTAAATACACATGTAGACACAATCAGAGCTCAACCTAGAGATTTATGTTTTCATTTCATTACTACTAAATAATGAACAATCCTATGCTTGAGATTTAAAACCTCTTCTTTTTTTCTTTTTTTCTTTTTTATACAATTTCACAGGAATCAAAACCAAGCATTACCAACAAACAAACAAAAAATGCAACAAACCCATTTATCTGCATAAAAATAGATCAAATCAAACCCAAAATTAGGGCTTTTAATCAAGTATATATCAATAATCAAAGCAAAAAACCTAAAATTTTAATTTTTTAATTTTTTTATGTGGGTAGTTTTACCAGACAAATCTCAAGGTTCGCATTTGCAGACATCGATCTCTCGAATAACACTGACTTGGTTCTCATCGCCGTTGATCTTCAACTTCAGATAGTGATTGATAAGTACTTCGTCGGTAGGGCGAAATCGGTACCCAACTGGAAGAGACTCCTCCGCCAAAATTTTAGAGAAAGAGAGAGAAGAAAGGGAAAGTGGGTATGGATCGAAATGAAGAATTAAAAACCTATAGAGGTAGCATAGGGAATGGATAAACAAATCGAAAGAGAAGATGTATGAGATTCAAAGAAAATTCAGTGGGGTTTCAAAGACGTGGGGTTTGAATTGAAAAAGGAAGCAACAGAGAAAGTGAGAGAGATAGATATCGAGATTGACAGAAACCATCACAGATTCCTGGGCGGGAGATCTATTGATCTCAACCATTGACATAAATTTAGGATTAATCTCAGACATTAAAATGTCTCTCTCATATATTTATATATTTTCAAAAACTCTCATTCCTTATTATATAGATATATATATAAGCATATCACAATTAGGGAGAGCCAAATGCACCCTTACGAATCGTATGAAATCAAATTTCAATTAAACTTCCCAGATGACTCTAAAAATCATGCTGATCATACTTACGTAGTCCGTTCTGGTTTCTGAAGCCTCTAAGGCCTTCAATTTGCAATGTAAAGTTAACCATCCAAACATACCTTAACGAATCAGACGAAATAAATTTCCAATTAACTTTTCCAAATGGCTCTAAAAATTCCCATTAGCATATCCATGTACTTAATTTTGATTTTTGAACCTATAAAGGTCGTCAATTTCAGTTTTAAAGTTGTAACTCAACAGATAATTCTTCAATTCAAACAGATATCATTAAATTAAAGTACATTAACCCAAAATTAAATAAAGATAATTTCTGATATGCATTTTGGGATAGTTACGCAAATTGTAACTCTGACTGATCGATGATTCAACTAATCAAACCAACCGATTCAGCCCGGTTTTCTAAACCATGAATAACATGATGGAATGGTCGAACAACATCATCAACTTATGTTATTGGTTAATACAAAAAATTGGTACACACAATTTCTCATCACCCTCTCTCCCAACTAAAACAATAAGCCATCGGTACTATGACACTGGTGATGCTATGGTACATTTAGATGTACCATGTATCAGTTATGAAGATATGTAATTTTATATTATAACTAATATCATATAGGTCATAACCATTATCATATTAACTCATAACTTAGTTATATTTAGTTATTCATACATACCATATTATCTCATAACTACCACATAACTAAATTATTTTAATAATTTAATTTTGAATTGGCAACCGGTGTAACCGATTACCAAAAAGAGGGCAAAAGAAATCAGAGGAGTCCAGGGGTCCCAATATCACATATCTCATAACTAGTCACATATTTCATAATCAACATCAGATATCTTATAACCACTAGTCACATATCTCATAACCAACACATTTTTTTCATAACCAACATCACGTATCTCATAACTACTAGTCACATATCTAATAACTAACACCATTTTGCTCATAACCACACCACTTTGTTTATAAACAATATCACATATCTCATAACCATTGATCACACATCTCATAACTATTACCCACATGAATCATAACCACATCTCATAACTAACCCCATTAAGTCATAACTACATTAAGTCATAACTAATATCACAGATTTCATAACCACTAGTTATATATCTCATAACAAACAATCCTTTTGTTTATAACTACACCACTTTGATTATAACCAATATCTCATATCTCATAACCAGTAACACATATAGCATAACCAAACACCCTTTGACATCCCTGTGCTCATAATCAAAATCACATGTCTTGTAATCACTAATCAGATATCTCATAACTATTACCCACATATCTCATAACCAACATCACATATATCATAACTACTAATCACATATCTCATAACCACACCACTTTGATCATAACCAATATTGCATATCTCATAACCACTAATCACATATCCCATAACCAAACACCCTTTGACTTATAACTGCATCACTCTACTCATAACCAAAATCATATATCTAATAATCACTAATCATATATCTCATAACCTTTACTTACTTATGTCATAACCACATTTCATAACTAACACCATTTGCCTCATAACCAACATCACATATATCATAACCACTAATCACATATCTCATAATCATTACTCATATATAAGAGTGTAAATTTGGCCATTACTCAAATATAAGGGTGTAAATTTGGTCCACGAGCTCGCGACACACCCCAAGTCTAGAAATTATTCTCTCTCTCTCTCTCTCTCTCTCGCGCGCGCGCGCACGCGCGCACTCGTTTAGGCTAAACAAAGGGTCTACGGATTTGTCAAAAACAATTAATGAGAGAATTTTGATTTTGACAAAATTTGGATGTTTGTTCCCAAGTTTTGGAGAAAATGGGGCCGAAATTATGTAATAATCATTATAAAAAACAAAATTAAAATATTTATTAAGAAAGTCTTTTAATAAAATAAATTATTAATTTATAATTTTGTTAATTTATACTTTAATTTTTATTTATTTATTTTTAATATAAATCCTTCATCTATTTTTATTAAGTAAAATTAATAAAAAAAAGGGACTATTTTACTCATCAACTACAAAATGTATAATCACACCATTAATTGGCGTGATAAAAATATTTAAAATTTTAGAAACCACAAATATCATAATCAAGTCACAAACCTTTGTAATATAAAACACTAAATACATAACGCCATCACTAATTGGCGTAACAAAATTGTTTAAAATTATAGAAAATTACAAATGTCGTAATTAATTTCCAAAATTTCATAACATTAATCAAAAATTATGAAACTATCCTCTAATTGGTGTAACAAAAATATCTAAAAATTTAAAAAACCACAAATGTCATAACCAACTCACAAAATTTAATAACATCAATTACAAAATGCATAATTGCACCACTAATTGCCATAATAAAAATAATCAAAATTTTTACAAATCACAAATGTCATAACCAACCCAAAAATTTTCATAACATCAATCACAAAATGCATAACAACACAACTAATTGATGTGCCAAAAATATCCAAATTTTTTATAAACCACAAATATTGTAATCAGGCGACAAAATTTCATAACATGACTAAACAAATCACTAAAAATCTTAGAATCACCAATCGGGATCTCTCATAATACAGAGAAAACAAAATGTAATGACAATCATTAAATAATTTAATCAACGACTTAAAGCCATAGAACAGAAAATGAGAGTTAGAGAAGATTAGCTAGTAGAGCGAGAGGAAAGAGAATATAAGAAAGAGAGACTGAATCGGCTTATCGGCTGTGAAAATGACTTCAAAGGTGCTGTCGTTTTCGATAAGGAACATCAGAGATATTTACAATGACAGTAAAGAATGAGAGAGATGCTTGAGGGATAAAAAGGATTGAGATAGCAGAATAGTACAACAAAATGCGTAATATTCATTTTTCAACAGTTCTATAACACATGTATAAATTGATGATAACAAAACCTTTCAAATCATAACCACGGCCAAAGGTTTGTGTATGTATGACATATTAATGTGAAAGAGCTAGAGTTTCGAGATAGATGCATTTACTAGATAGAGAAATATCACCAGAATGAATAGCGTTGAAATAGACAAAGAGAGTTCAAGGATCTATTGTAGAGACACGGGAGTATAGAGAGGAAGAATCTAGTGACGAAGAACTATCAACAATGGTCATTTGATAAATTGAGCGAAATAGAGAAGTTTGAGTAAAAAATAGAGAGAGTTTGGGCACAATTAGACAAATCAAGGGAAACAATATAGAGTAAAGAAAAAAACGAAAGAAAGTTGGGGAACAAATTTAAGAGAAAATTTATTTAGGAGAACAAAATAAAATCACGTCATAGAGAATTTTTTTCAACATAGTTTTTTATTAAAATTTAGTTAAATTATATATATATGTATATATATATATGTTTATAAGTGTATATAGATATTTTAAAAAGTATATCGTTTGTATATTACTATTTTTATTATATTTAATGAAGATATTATGGCTAAAAATAAATCTAAAATAGAGATATGTGATCAATTACAATTGTCACTTAAGGATGACACTTCAAAATTAATTGAGACAGTTGAGAGTTCAGAGATAATGAGAGTTTGAGAGACAGATTTGTTTGTGAGAAATAAAATGAGAGAGGAGAGGTATTTATAGGACTTGGGAGGGAGTGGTTAATTTATATATATAAAAATAAAATAAAATAAAATAGGCTGTTGGTGGAATTAACTATTATATGACTATTTCAATTTTATTTTTTTTCAAAATTTTGACCGTTACACTAAAAGCGTGCCGTTGGGGTTGGATCGGGCCAGATAGGGAAAAAAATTTCGGGTCGAGCTCAGAAGATGGGTCACACTCCATAACACACCAGAGTCAGGGCGGGCTCAAGAACACATAGTCCAAGGTCTTAGGTTAGGCTTATGCTCAGGCCTAGTTGGGTCTACCCAGGGCGTAACTGGACTTGGGGTGTGTCGTAAGCTCGTGGGCCAAATTTACACCCCTATATGTGGGTAGTGGTTATGAGATATGTGATTAGTGATTATGATATATGTGATGTTGGTTATGAGGCAAATGGTGTTGGTTATGAGATATGATTATGACATAAGTGGGTAAAGGTTATGAGATATATGATTAGTGATTATTATATATGTGATTTTGGTTATGAGCAGACTGGTGTAGTTATAAGTCAAAAGGTATTTGGTTATGAGATATATGATTAGTGTTTATGAGATATGTAATGTTGGTTATGATCAAAGTGGTGTGGTTATGAGATATGTGATTAGTAGCTATGATATATGTGATGTTTGGTTATGAGATATGTGGGTAATGGTTATGAGATATTTGATTATTGATTATAAGATATGTGATTTTGGTTATGAGTAAAGTGGTGTCAAAGGGTATTTGGTTATGCTATATGTGTTAGTGGTTATGAGATATGAGATATTGGTTATGATCAAAATGGTGTGGTTATGAGCAAAAGGGTTGTTAGTTATGAGATATGTGACTAGTGGTTATGAGATATGTAATGTTGGTTATGACTCAAGGGGGTTGGTTATGAGATGTGGATATGATTCATGTGGTTAATAGTTATGAGATATGTGATATTGGTTATGATCAAAATGGCGTGGTTATGAGCAAAAGGGTGTTAGTTATGAGATATGTGATTAATGGTTATTAGATATGTGATGTTGGTTATGAAAAAAAGGTGTTGGTTATGAGATATGTGACTAGTGGTTGTAAGTGTTAGGTTTTATTCTTGGCAATCCTGTTTGACAAAACTCTTTTCAGTTGTAATTGTATTTGATTTTCTTATTTCAGTGAGGCTATGAGTTTTAGATGCGAATCCAATCCGAATTGTTCTTTGCAGAGAAGTTTGTAGTGTTTAATTCTTTCATGTTTGCCACTTCGCTGACTATGTTGGGGATTGAGCTGCCCGGTCAGCTTGTGGTGGTCAAGGGGGTAGCGCCCCTTGTGAGTCTAGGCGGGGTTGAGAGGTAGCACTCCCGAAGCAAAAAGCAAAAAGCAAAAAGCAAAAATGCAGTTGAAGTTGCTTATTTGCTCGAGCGGCCATTTGTGCGCTTGAACGAAAAATGTTTGGTTCTAGAAGTTTGACCTATCTGCAAAAGTATTAGAACTTGGGATTTTATGCTCAAGCGAACTTTTCTATGAGCGGAGATCGCGGATCTGTTTTCTATAAATATGTGTTTTAGTTCGTGTAACAACCCTCATACTGTTTACTGATTAATGACTGACCGATTACCGATAATCACCGATTACTGTTAAACGAAACGGATAATGACTGATAACTGACTGACTGAAATTGAAACTGAATTGATTGAGTATAGGTTAGTTAAATTGCATTCTATCTGTTTGATTGTCTGATTATCTGTTCATGTTTATATGTTTAAACTACTAATTGAAGGCCATATCGGCAGCCGAATTAGAAATTGATTGATGTTTTATGATCCACATAATTAATGTGATTTTATGGTATATTTATCTGAAAACTGATTAGGTATGATTAAATTAGATAAAATAAGCTAATTAAAGAGTTTGGTTTATTTACCATATTGCCACCCTTAGTGGCCCACTCAACATACATGTTTGAGCCTCATTACACCTTGTATCAAAAACACATTTCCATCAGCCATTTCTCCCGAGCTTAGCCGACCTTGAGAGGAGAGTTAGAGAGAGAGAGAATTGTTCTTGTTGATTTGGCTTGAATTGCTTGGAATTGAAGTGTAGATTGCTATATTGAACCTCTAGACTTGCATTCGAGGAACCTAGGTATGAATTTCATCTTTTGATTTTGTCCTTAAGTTGATTCATGCATGGTTCATGCCTCATTTGTAGAGCTAAGTCATGATTTGGTTCATTAATGGTGGATTGAAGCTCAATCTTTGCATGCATGTTAGTATTATTGAAGTTTTGAGGTTGTGGTTCATCATACCTCACATGCATGTCCATCTTTTGGTCATACTCCATGAGTTCATCTTGTTTTTGAAGGCTTGAGTTCTTTTGAAACAGCATTAAAGCTTTGAAAATGATTTAAAGATCATGCATGTCATGTTTGAAGATTGTCCTTGGAAAAATGGTTTAAATTGAGTTTGAATTAAACACCCTTGGGCTTTGATTTCTTAAAAAATTGAGCTTTGAAACATGATATTCTATGTGTTTATAAATGTTTTCCAGAAAATGGGCCCAAGAGGATTGGCTTTGATGCTTTTGAGCTTGGTTTTGAACCTGGAGCTCGAATCTGGGATTTCCAGATTTCAGTCGTCCGCTCGAGCGGGGGAAATGCCGCTCGAGCGGGAAAATCGAGCTTCCAGCATCTCTCTGCACTGTTTTGCAGTCCGCTCGAGCGGAGTATTGGGCGCTCGAGCGGAGTCATGTCTCAAGCTCGAGCGGGCGTCGAGCGGAGATTTCACCCAGCCAGTACTTTTACAGTACGCTCGAGCGGGAAAGTTTGCGCTCGAGCGTGTACCTTTGTTGCCTGTACGCTCGAGCGGGGAAACCTGAGCTCGAGCGGGACTCTGTTTTTCTGAAAATCCTGAACATGCTTTTAAATGTACATCTGTGCATCCTCATCCCATTCTAGGCATTCTTAGGCCTAGTTTAAGGCATCTTGTTGAGGATATAGATGTAGAACACACCGAGGAATTAGGGATTAAGTTATTATATTTCCCAACTGTATAGCTTAGTGTGTGTTCCACCTGTGAACTGTGTAGGGTTGGCAACTGGGGAGACACGCTCTAGCATACTGTAGCCCAGAACTCTGTGAGTAACGATTGTGTAAAGATATGTTCAACTGATATCTTTTGAATACTAAACTGAACTGTTTACTGAACTGGTATTACTGAATGAATGTATGTCCTTTATTTCTGAACTGTACTGTGGCATCCTTAGTACCTACGGTTTACTGTTACTGTTACTGTTACAGAGATCTCTGTCGGTTCCCTCGTGGAACCACTACTGTTTACTGACTGATGGCCATCATTACTGTTCGGTCTTTTAAGACCTACTGTTACTGTTATGCTAATGGATGTACCACATATGACTGTTTACTGTACTGAACAACTGAAATACTGATTGAATTGAACTGTTTTCATTACTGTAAGGACATTCATTCTAAACCCCTTTACGCTTTATGTTATTCACTGGGCTTTAGCTCACTGCTCATATATATATGTAGGTGTACAGGCACCAGATCGGAGCTAGGAGCGTCAGGGTAACTCCAGTTTTGTCAAGCCAGCCTTTGTGCCTCACTGCGAGGTTCCGAGTTGCCATGCTATGGCTTGGGGGTGTTTTGTTTGTTTTCCCCCGCCTGTCTTCTGTACTGTCTAACTGTTCTGTATAGACTGACTGTTTACTGTACTGTTACCAAGGGATTAGGTCCCTGTACTGTGTGACTGTAAATTCTGTATAGACCGTACTGTTTTGTACAGACGGAATGTTTTCTGTACTGTTGTGTAGGGTTGAGTCCCTAGTTTGCATGGATGTCAATATTGTACATACTGTTTATGTATGAATGCATGAAAAGCCTTTTCGCATACAGACTGTCACAGCTCAATGGACACTATTTATTTACTGTATTGGCTTCCGCCAGGCCCTGTACTCTGTTTTACTGTATTACTGTTCAGCAGGCCTTCGGTAATCTCGGATTACTGGCCGGTTACGGTGCTAAACCCATAGGGCCGGGTTTGGGTCGTGACAGTTCGATTTTAGGGTACGACTTTCAGATCTTGTTCTTGGGTATTAGGGTTTTCATCTGGAGGTACTTTGCTTGTTTCTTTTGATCTCTGTGAGAATTTATATCATGAATTGAGTGAATCATATCAAATGGTTTGTTTGTTTAGTTTGTTTTATTAAAAAAGATAGAGTTGTTCTTCAGTGGATTTCGGGGAATTTAGGCATAAAGTTTTGGTGGATTCTGGAGTCAAGGTTTTAAAAATCGGACCGGACCGGCCGGTTCAACCGGTCAGGGTTCTAGTCCAGATACACCCACTAAACCGTTCGAAATAAAAAACCGGTCTATTTTGTGAGAACCGGAAAAATCGACGGTTGAACTATCGAACTGGTCGACCCGGGGGCGGTTTATCGGATCAATAAAATTGATTTTTTTTTTTTATTCTTTCTTTCTTTCTTTCTTTTCTCTTTCTTACTATATATATATATATATATATATATATATAAAAGCAAATTTTAATTGAAAACTTTGTTTTAAGGGTCTCCTCTTGTGAGGAATCCCATTGAGAACTTGAAATTATTTTGAAAGCCTCTACATATTTATAAGAAAAAAATTCTTCTAAAAAAACTCAAGAAAAATCTATGTGGGATTCAATCAAATTTATTAGAGGGAAACTTAAAATTTTGATATCCCTCCAAAATTTTTGTTTTTCTTTCAATCAAATTATTTGAATTAAAATCATATGGAGGGAATATTGAATATTTGATTTCTTCTTCCAAAATTAAAATTAATAATATTTTAAAATATATTTTTATATTTTTTTAGTAAAAAAAGCATTAGGAGAAATATTTAAGATTATTTAATTTTTTTAATTTATAATTTTATTACTTATATTTTTATTTAAATATAATTTTAATATATTTATGACGTCACGGTTTGATTCTGATTCAACCAGACGGTTGAATCGGTGACCCGTCCATCCGATCCCTTTTCCAGTTCACTCACCGGTCTGGTTTTTAAAACATTGTCTGGAGTGACTCATCATCATCAGCGCTGTGGATTGAACATTGGGCAAGACAATTCCGAGATGAAGATAGAGCTGGAAGAGGCACATAGGGGTCGGTTCGATTCGGACGTGGATTTGCTAAGTAATTGAGAATACACTTGTGTAATTCCTTTATGTCTTCTTAGTGGATTGTTTTGTGCCTTTTGCTCGTGGTTTTTTTTATTACAATTGGAGACGCTCCAATTGTGGTTTTTTTTTACGTAAAATCGTTGTGTTGATTTGTTTTAATTGTTTGATTGGGGTTGCTATTTACTAGTTAAAATTGGTACATAATCACAAATCAATATTTAGGGGATTTCTAGATTTTTCAATAAGATATGTGATGTTGGTTATAACTCAAAGGGGTTGATTATGAGATGTGGTTATGAGATATGGTTATGAGATATGTGATTATGGTTATGAAATATGTGATATTAGTTATGAATAAAATGAGTTGGTTATGAGATGTGGTTATGATTAAGTTATGGTTAATTTGATTATAATTATGAAGAAATATGATTTTGACTCATAATTATAAAAAGTGACTACTTTATGTCACGACCTAAACCCGCCCCTATAGGTTTAGCATCGTAACCGGCCAGTAATCCTGGGATTACCAAAGGCCTCTAAGACAAATTAATATAATATTAGGGGCTAGTGGAACCAAATAATAAATATACAACGTCGATTGAGCTGTGCAGACTTATATGAGACAGAAAAATTTCAAACTTTTTATGTATATATATACACATCCTCACGTCATAATATATATACAGATCAGATAAAAAGGGACTTAGCCCCATTTACAAAATACACAAAACTTGTTTAACCAAACAAGAAAACAAAACTTAAACTTTAAATCACATAGCCATAGTCACTTGACATATCTGGAACCTCTACGGGAGGCACGTAGGTTGGCTGACAAAAACAGATTCCAGGCAGATGCCTCTAAGCTTGGTCACGGGCCTGATCACCTACATATATAAATAATACAGTGAGCTAGAGCCCAGTGAATAATAACAAAGTAAAAGGCTTTAATGAATGATGTCCATACCAGATTAAGAAATCATAGTTCAGATTCATAACAGATTCATGTTCAAATTATTGTTCAGATCATACACAGAAATCAGAGTTCATGCCTAATCATACGTGGTACATCCATTAGCGCTAACAGAACAAATGCAGAACACATGGTGGTTATGAATAACCAGTTCCATAAAGGAACCTCCGGATCCGGGTAACAGAGAATATACATACTGAGCCCCATGATGGAGCCTCCGGTACGGGTAACAGAGTGCAGACATATTAAGTTCCATAATGGAACCTAAGATACAGGGTAACAGCTAACAGATATCACATGATGCTAAGGATGCCACGAATACATTGTTAGAAATTGGACAATCATTCATTGTACAGAATATATCATTTCAGAAAATAGATCTTAATTTATCATACAAAAAATAAATAAAGTTGAACATTACTTTATTAAGTTATTACTCACAGATAGTAGAAGAAGCAGATCAGACAGATCAAGCAGACATTAGCGCGTGACCTACACAAACACATAACATATACACATTGAAGCACAATATTACTCCATTGATCAAACTTGATTTTCTTGTTTTCTGTCTAAATAATTCGAAGGCCCATTATGCTTATTCTTCCTTTAGTTAAATGAATCGGGTTCTCATTTCACAAATCCCTTTATTACTAAATCATTTTTTCCTGAATAAACCAATTCCTCACTTGGCTTCTTAATCAAGTATCACTAAGTTAATGACTTATTCTTTAATCAACTAATTAATGTTGATTGTTAGCTTATTAATCTTTATAGAGCCATAAAACATGTCTAGAATGCTTTGAAAAGAGATGAGAATAAAAATGTAAATTAAATGCAATTTTTCAAAATATGCTAAAAATAGGGTCTTCGCTTGAGTGCCACTTTGGTCGCTCGAGCCGACTGTAAAATTTTGCAAAACTTCTGGGAGCTTGATTTTCACGCCTGAGCGGAGCTTTCCTCGCTCGAGCGTACAACATGAATTCTGGAATTTCCAAAACTGTGTTTGAGCTTCAAGGTTGATACTCAAAGCCTCAAAACTTATGTTTTTGGTACAAAAATATGGAGAACCACCATATAATTTAGTAAACACTCTCAATTAGAAATCATTTATTCAAAGTCATGCTCCAATTGTCTAAATTTAGATTTAACTCATTTTCTTTATATCAAACCCACAATTTTAAAATATGAATTAAACTTTCCAAACCCTTGAAGATTTCATGATGTATGTAAAAATAGAACCCAATTTCATTATTAATAACAAAATCAAACTTAACTAATGAATTACAAAATCAATTCCTTGGAATTTCAACTTAACTCAATCTTTAACCAAAAATTCAATTTATAATCATAGATGTTCTAAAATGTGTTTAAATTGAGTAAAACTTTTAAATTTAATTGCATGCATGGATTAAAGGTTAGAATCAAACAAACTCCTAATTTTCAAAGCCTTTCTTTTTTTTTCTTCAAAATATGGGATCGAATTAGTTCAAACTCTTCAAAATCTATGATGCATGTACAATTAGAGTATTAAAATTTACAAAATTTGTTCATGCATGTAGAAATGGAGCCCAAATTCATACAAGACTACAAAAATTAAACTCAACATAATTGATTTTTGAATTGATTTTCATAATTATGAATCTAATTTACTTTCATCATCTTCTTGCTAGTTTTGTTCTAATTGTATGAAATTGAAGCACCAAAACCCTTGAAAAATAATGATGCATGTAAAATTAGAACTCAAATTCATCAAAGGTGACTAAAATCATACTCAAAAGATGAGCTTCTAAATCAATTCCTTAATTCTTGAACTTAACTTAATTTTCTATATTCAAAATCAAATCATAATTTAATTCTAGAATTGCTCTAATCTAGATTTTATTACTTTCTTCATATTAAACCCAAATTTAATCTCATAAGTCTTTTTTACACATGAATTAAATCCAAAACTTTGAAATTCTAACATGCATGTAAGGATGGGCCTCAATTTGTGAAGAATAATAAAAATCAAACTCAAACTAATTAATTTTCAAATTTATTTGCATAATCCTAAACCTAACTTGATTTTCTTTATCCTCTTTCTCATTTCTTTTTGATTACGTGAAATTGAATCTAAATCCTTTTTAATTTCAGCTTTTAGGTGATTAATCTAAAAGATTTGAGCTTAAATTCCATACCTAGAGTTCTTGAGTGATGAATTTCTTTTGAATTTCCTTTTCCTTTCTTTAGACCTATGCTTCCTTGAGCTCCATCTCTCTCTTCTTGACATAGAGCAACTCTCCCTCTTTTTTTTTTGAATTTCCTTTTCCAGTAACTAAATACATGGAATACTCTTTCCCTCTCTCACACGGTTTCCCAGCAGAACACCCAAATGGGCCTTCATTCTAATCTTTCAACACATACACACACATGCACACATCTCTTGTTGACACATATTGCACACGTGCACCTTGGTTCAAACTTCCAGCACATCATTTATACATATACACACAATCAGATTTCTCAGTACACCCACACAAGTTTCTCTGCACACCCACACATACAATTCTAGTTTGTTCCATAATTTACTTTATGTCTAGGATTGATTAGCACAAAATTAGTTAATTATAACTAATCTTAAGTCTCACATAATTTAATTAGTCTAATTGACTTCCATTAGAGCCTAATTAAATATATTAAAATTTATCAATTCGAATCAGATTTTTAATCAAACTTCCAAAAAGTTCCAAATATCAAATTAAATTTATTTCCATCCTCAATTTTGGTTTCTTGAATCATTAAGGTCTTCAATTTCAGATTAATATTCAAAATCTTCCCAATAAATTACATACTCAATGAATACCTCAATTGAATGCCTCATAAAGAAATTTAATTCATAATAATCTTAATTCTCAATTTTCATAACTTAATTAACTCTAATTCGGACCCAATTAATCAAATCTCAATTTTATAAATCTGAATCGAATATTTAATTAAATTCTCATACGGTCCGATACTCGAAATTAAAATAATTCAATTCACCAATTATACTTTCTTGAGCCATGTAGGCTTTCAACTTCTAATTTCAAAATAAATCCTCAATAGAGTTATATATGAACCAGTCTCCATAGTTTTCATAAATCTTGGATTATATTGGAATAATTGACAATTAAAATTCAAATATCCTCGATTAATTAACTTTTAATGATGTGGCTCAATCTTAGCCATTGATTTTCTATATACCGTACATTTTTTAGAAAATGTATTATAAACTTTCCCACTATGACACTACTTAGGACCCAAAAACCATATCTATGCCATTTGATCAATTGAGATTGAGCACACTTACCAAATCTAGCCACTATTCGATATCAACTTATGGTTTATATCTTCAGCATGTCTCTTTAAATTTGGTTGGACTTTTCTTTATTAACAGTTCAAATATGTGCAAGTATTTATCTATATAATAAGGCCAATCTTGAAAAGTGGTTTTTTTTTATTTATTAATGAGAGGGAGATTTGCACCGGTCAATACAGCCGAGCTACGGTAGCACGGGATATGATGATGGGCCTTGCAAGGACCGAACCGCGTCTGACCGAACTGAATCGACACAATTCCCCGGCTCATCACGTTGAGCTGAGCAAGATCGTCGACCAGAGTGCGGAGACATGCATGTGCTCAACCGAGCTATGTTGGATTCACAGTGATGCATTGGGACCGAGCCTAGTACTGTCTGGAATGAATTTGGGCCGAGATGTAAAACCGCGCGCCTTACGGCCGGTTAGTTCAGATAGACCGACTTATTATAGTCCGGCTATCCCAGTCATGGTGGTGTTTCTCCCCAAGTGATAGGTCGGTCGTGATAGCCTGGTTGTGTAAGCCACCTGGACTAATGATGTGAAGAAGGGAAAATCCACTCCTGGTATACGTCAATACTATTTGGCGGTTCAGCAGACACTATTTGGAGGTATTGGTCTCTACACGTGTATGGAAAGTAGAGGGGAGCACAGCCACCTGTCCAGGGAAGGACAGTAGAGGTAGTGCGCCCACAATCTCTGAGGCTGCATGGCCAGCCTAGAAAATGAGGAATGGGAAAACGTTAGAGGTAAACAATTTGAAGGAATTCCCGACTCTCTCTCTCTTTCTCTAAAGTGCTCTCTTTTTATTATTCTTCTTCTTCTTCAAGTTTGCTAACTTGATCATCGAAGGGTTCATTTGGCAGCACACCGCCGAGTAGCTCACCATCTTTTTGCTTTCAGGTCAAGCGGCGTTACATGGAGCTTGGATTCAAGGAGTACGAAGAACTGAGAATATTTCACCCCCGTACAATTGGCGCCGTCTGTGGGAAGGCTTTGACAGACAAACCTTGCTCTTCAAGTTTTTTTGACCATTTCGATGGCTAACAATGACGAAACTCTGTTGTCCGTCGTCGATGGTATTACACCAGAGTCTGTCCGACGAAGAGATGGCCCTTCTATTGTTCTAACTATGGCGTGCTTGGAGACCTCTTCCAGAGATGCGTGAGTCAAATGCGCAAGGATCACAGATCACTTGAAGAGTCCAGAGGGCCAAGACGCCCTCATTCAGAAGATGGTGGCTAAAATGGAGGCACTGAAGCGCCAGATCAAGGGGAAGGTGTTGCTGGAGAGGGCAACCACAGTGAGCGCACCTCGCCCCCTAGCTCTGGTAGTCACCACCAAGATAGGACGCCCTCACTCTCTATCACCAGAAGCTATGGGGTTGGGGACTCCGATGCACGGATGAGGAGTTCTTACACTCGCTATAGTAGCTACCGTCCCTCACGTCCCTCGACGACGTCGAGATACTCTTATTCCGCCTGTTTGGAGGACTTGAGGGATGTGTTGAAGGAACAGGCCCGCTGTAGAGAGACCAAAAGATTGCCGACGTTGCAAAGACTGAGTCCCCAAATCCATTGTAGTGAGGAATTGGCAATGCCAGCACCTAGGGTGATGGCGCCAGCGCCGCTGGACAAAGAGCTAGCAAGGCTTACCACTACCCCACTATCCCCAGAAATCGAGAGCATGCCGCTCCTTGCCGGGTTCCACCAACCTAAGTTCACGTTGTACGACGGCAAGACGGATTCGTACATGCATGTGAGTCATTACCAGCAGGTAATGGCTGGCCACCGACGCAATGATACCTTGATGTGCCTCATATTCCCAGCAAGCTTGGGAGAATTGGGCCTGAAATGGTTCGAAAGGCTTCCGAAGGGGAGCATCGAGGGATGGCAACAACTAGCGGAGGTCTTCGTCACCAGATTCAAAACAAACACTCGAACACCGAAGGAGGTCGATCATCTCCTGAGCGTCAAGATAAAACTGGAGGCTCTTTGAAGGCATACAATGCCAAGTATTGGGAAACCTACAATGAGATCCTCGACTGCCCCACCAATTTGGCGATCACATAATACAAGCAGGGTCTCCCAGTCGGACATAGGCTGTGAGATTCGTTTACGATGCACCAGCCCATAACCATGGAATCCTTGATGCAGTGGATCAACGAACACATCCAAGTAGAGGATGATGCCACTACCACAACCGAGAAGGCAAATCCGGTCGTGGTGGACAGAAGAGTGGCCGGGAAGGTTCACTCAGTAGGACAGGAGGACAATCGCCCAAATGACTGAGCTAAAGATCAACATCGCGGTTCAAACCGCGATGATAGGAACAAAAGTCGCAAAAATGATTGAGCTAACGCTTCTCGTGATGAAGAGGAAGATGCCAAGAGAAAGTTAAAAGCGCGAATCGGCATAACCACTATCTTTAAAATCCCTATTTATCGTATCCTAAGCGAAATCCGTGGAGAACCTTCAACTCGAGGTATCGTTGCACCTTCCATGAAGAATAGGGACACCGAACGGAGGACTGTGTGCCGCTCAAACAACATTTGGGGGAGCTGGTGGTGGCAGGGCATCTAGACCAGTACATAGACAGCGGTATGAAAGCCGCTCCCCAGGGACAGGCCGAGGCAAACGGCCTCATCGCCCTAGATGCAGCGCCGTAAGGCGCAATCAATGTTATCCATGGCATCATCGAATCGGCACGGGTCTGGAGCTAAGAGGGATGATCAAGAAAGCTGAGCACATGAGAGAGGTGCTCTCCGTTCAGCCCGCCGTGAAGAAAGGAATGACCGAGGTAAAAGACGTCCTGACCTTTTTAAGTAAAGACTTAGAGAGTATTCAGGTGCCTCATAATGATGCCTTAATGGTGACCCTTCACATCAAAGACTTCGACATCAAAAGAATTCTGATTGACCAGGGGAGTTCGGTCGAGATCATGTATTATGACGTGTTCAAACAAATGAGGTTGGAGGACAAGGACTTGGCTCCAGCAACGTCTCCTTTGGTTGGCTTCAGCTCTTAACTGGAATGGCTAATCGGAAACATTATATTGCCGGTCAAAGCAGGATCGGTCACGAAGCAAGTGGAATTTTGGATGCTTAAGGTCCCATCAACCTACAACTTAATTTTGGGCAGGGGCTGGTTACACACCATGCAAGCAGCAACGCCAACCTACCATCAGGTCCTGCGCTTTCCAATGTCGACCGGACAGGTAGAAGAGGTTTGGGGAGACCAAGTGATGGAAAAATAATGTTTTTTCGTGGCAAATGGTAGCTGAGCCGCCAAAGGCTTCGTTCAAATGATAGAGGGTCCGGAAAGAAAGGAAGTCTTGGGGGACGTGGGAAGAACGGCCGAGGAGAAATCGGTCGAAGATTTGGTAAAGGTGCGCGCCGACGAGAATGATCCAAATAAGTTCTTTCTTTTGGGATCATCTTTGTCCAGCGCTTGCGACTCGATTATGTTGACTTTTTGATTTCCAACATGGAGGCCTTTGCATGGACGCCTTACGATATGCCTGGCGACGACCCTAGCTTCATTTTCCACCAGTTGAATGTCTTTTCGAATGCACGGTCAGTCATCCAGAGGACACGGCGCTTGATTTTGCACCATGCCGAGATAGTGGCGGAAGAGGTCAAGAACTTGCTAGAAGCAAGGGTGATAGAAGAAGTGCAGTACTCTAAATGGATCTCTAACACGGTGGTAGTACCGAAAAAGAATGGTAAATGGCGTGTGTACGTCGATTATAAGACGGTCAACCGTGTGTGCCCAAAGGATAGCTTTTTCCTCTCAAGAATCGACCAGCTGGTAGATCTAACCGCTAGCCATCAGCGGTTTAGCTTCCTGGATGCATATCGTGGCTACCACCAGATAGCCATGTACGAACCAGACCGAGAGATCACTTCGTTCACCACTTCGAGAGGCCTGTATTGCTACAAGGTCATGCCATTTGGACTAAAAAATGTCGGGGCAACTTTTCAAATGATGGTAACTAAGATGTTTGCTCCCCTTCTTGGCCGCATTATGGAGGCTTATATCGATGATATGGTAGTAAAGAGCAACGAAAAGTCTCAACACCTCGTCGACCTAACAAAGATGTTCGCTATACTTAAACATCACAAGCTGCGTTTGAATGTCTCCAAGTGCGCCTTCGGAGTTGACACCGAAAAATTTCTAGGTTTTTTGATCCCGAACTGAGGAATTGAAGCTGAACCTACCCAGATCAAGGCGATACAAGAACTAGAGCATCCAAACTCCACGAAGGACGTGCAACATCTCACCGGGATGGTAGTCGCGCTGAACTGATTTATCAGCCGGTCTTCAGATCGTTGCAGACCCTTCTTCAAAACTTTGTAGGCCAAGTTTTTTCTGGAATGACGAATGCGACCGTGCATTGGCGGATCTAAAAATGTACTTTTCCTCAACCCCAATCTTGCTCATACCAAAACCGGGCGAAGAACTGTATCTTTACTTGGCAGTCTTTTAACAAGCGGTAAGCGCCGTCCTCATCCGTGCTGAAGGTATCTAACACATGCCCATCTTCTACGTAAACAAGACCTTGCTCTCGGCTAAATCAAGGTATCTGCCGCTAGAAAAATTGGCTCTGGACCTAATGATGGCTTCTAGAAAGCTGGCGCACTATTTTCATGCCCACACAATAGTTGTGCTAACCGAATTTCCACTTAAGGTGCTCTTTGAAAAGGCATATTTTACTGGTAGAATTTTTAAGTGGGCCGTGGAATTGGGGCAATATGATATCAAGTTCCAACCACGCACCGCCATCAAAGCTCAAGCTCTTGTTGACTTCGTGGCAGAATTTGCCCCTAGGACAAACCCTGTTTGCCTTGTCAATTTGGCCTCACGAATTTGGCGTAGCTTGCAGCTTAGACAGTAAAATCAAATGGTGAACAACATGTGGCAGAAGGGCAAGAGAAAGCCGAGCAAAAAATGGAGAAGTCGGACAACCTACCAAAATACAAGCTCGACAGAGACATAGAAAGAGACCAGAATGAACCAACCAGTACCTCGGAGTTGAGGAGCTCCCAAAATCCCCCCGACTGCTGGAGGTTGTTCATTGGTGAGATGTGGAAGCTCTTCGTTGATGGGGCCTCCAACAAACATGGTGCCGGGCTAGGGATCATGCTGACTTCCCTAGATGGGCTGACTATCAAGCACGCGATCACACTCGGTTTCCCGACATCCAACAATGGGGCAGAATACGAAGCCCTCATCACTGGATTGAAAAGTGCGTTGAGAATGAAAGCATCAGAACTTATGGTATTCAATGACTCCAAGATGGTGGTCAATCAGGTCTCCGGGGAGTATGAAGCTAGGGATGAAAGAATGGCCAAATATCAGGCGCTGGTACATGCAGAAATCAAAAAGTTTGCCGCAATAAGAATGGAACAAATTAACTGCGAGGAAAACAACGCAGTCGACGAACTGGCCGGCCTTGCATCCATGCAAACAACTTTCCCCAATCCTTTGATGATATAATTCTTACCCCAGCCAAGCATTGAGGAACCAGAAGTGCCCGAATCACTCTGCTTTGACTTGGGACCATCCTGGATGGACCCCATCGTCGCCTTCCTAAATGATGGAATTCTACCCACGGAAAAGAAGGAGGCCAACAAGATCAGGGTCAAATCAGAGCTGTTTTGGCTCTCTCCATCTTGCGCATTGTACAAGAAGTCTTTCACTGGGCCATACCTGAAGTGCGTCCACCCCAACAAGATAGAAGCTTTCCTTTTCGAGATTCATGAAGGCATCTGCGGGGGTCATATTGGGGGCAAGTCTTTGGCTTACCGAGCAATTTTCCAAGTTATTGGTGGCCATGCATGCAGGCGGATGCACAGAAATACATTCGCAGGTGTGAAAAATGTCAAAAATTTGCTCACCAAATCCACCAGTTGGCCAGAGAGTTGCTGCCTTTTACAAGTTTCGCGCTTTGGGGGCTGGACATTGTAAGACCACTTCTAACAGCTCCTGGCAACCGCAAGTTTTTCATCGCTGCTACCGACTACTTCACTAAGTGGGTTGATGTCACACCCCAAGTTTTGTTACTCAAAATTACAACCAAAACCTTTAATACAAGTCCATTTAATTAACTACAATTATTATTACAAACACCCATTACATGGGGGTAACAACAACAACATTGTTTTCTCTCAAATAATACAACAATAATACATGTACAAAATTCACATTGAAATACACATGAATCTCTCATTTACAACAAGCATCTCTCATTTACACTATGACCAAATAATAGAAAATAAACTCTTCAATCCTCAATCCGACGTTCCGAACTTTGTTCTTGAAAAATGGTTAAAATAATTGGGATGAACACAAAGTCCGGTAGGATTCTTCCCTGATTCTAACAATATAGTCCTTAAATACATGAGATCATGAAGTGCTAAAGAGTGAAATAAACATAAATTCTTTGTACTCTTCTTATACTCGAATTACAATACATATAGGGAACACCATTCTCATAAAGGAAATTCATGAAAACTTTTCAAAGAAAAACCTTTTCGTTTGTTTCTGTATCAGTCAAATATATGTTTCGACAAAAAAAAAAAAAAAAAAAAAGTCTTTTCAGGAATTCCTTGCTAACTTTATCTAGAATTATAAACATAACAACGAGTCATTCTCCTACATGTCACAATTCAGTATAACCCATTATAATCCACATGAAAAGAACCCATACAATTTCATATATTCGACTTTACCCAATCAAGATTATGCACTTTCCATTATCTCAAACCCATGTACAAATTGTTTTATAATTATTCCACACAATCCAAATCGGACACTGGCTCCATTACCAAGCCTTAACATCATACCACACACTTTACCAGTCACAAGCCGAAAGGAATGCGGAACCTCACGCTTTACCGATCACAAGCCAGAAGGAATGCGAAACCTCACGCTTTACCGGTCACAAGCCGGAAGGAACGCGGGACCTTTACACATTTCATCAACCCATACGCTTTACCGGGCGTTACTCCGGAAGGAAGGCGGAACCTTTATTAAACACCACGTTTTGCCGGCTCAAATACGGCAGGAAACGGACCCCAAGGCAACATTACAATCCATTAATTTCTTAAGTCATTGCTCATTACGAATTGTGGGTAAAGCCAACACATTCATTCACCATTTCCCTTACTTATTAGCTCAAGAACACGTACTCATTATTTTCTACCATTCTCTAGTATTCATCAAGTCATTCGTTGTTACAATCCCAACAAAATCAATAATAACATTCATTATTTTTATCACAAAATTCACCCAATAACACATCCACTAAGGGCATTTGGCGCATTTTTAGAAGCATTCTCAATTCTTATATTTCAAAGGTCTTTTAACTTTTTCACAAAATTATCAAATCTTCATACTCAATTTCATAACACAATAATCATCATAAATTGTCCCTAATTAATTAATTTAATTACTCATATTAATTTCTTTAAAATAACATTTCTATACAATAGTTATTTTCAAACCATTATTCATCATAATTTATTCTCATCTTCTACAAAACATGAACTCAATTCCATAAATCAAATGCCAATTGAAGCTTTCTTTATTCCCAACATAGATTTCATAACTAGGGTTAAACATAAATTTGGACTTTTTACTATTTAACATAAAACCACATTCTCATAACCCAAACATCATATATTCCACTTAAATCATCAATTCAAATTCCATAAATCAAAAAACCCTAGCTCTCTTCACATGCCATTTCTAAAAATCTCCTCAAAATGAGGGTTTTATGTAATAAAAAGGATCACCCATCTATCCACAAGACAATATTGAAGAGAAGCAAGGAAAATCCCTACCTTAAACAAGGAGAGAGAGAAACCCGAAGTTTTGACTTCAACGAAAACACAATCTGCTTGGATAGATTGAAAGCCCTTGGTGCGCTCTATAACCTTCCTCAAGGGACCTAGGTGAGAAAATACTTCTAGATGAGTAGATCTAGCAATCTAAGTGGGAAAAAGTTAGGTTTAGAGAGAGGTGAGAAAGACTCACGGTTTGAGAGGAAAGGAAAGGAGAAAAGTGAAATGAAACCATGCTTGGAGCCTATTTATAGTAGGAGAGAAGTATCCGTAGGGTCAATAAAATAATAGGCCCAAAACCCCCCAAAGGTAGGGCCTATTTGAACTCCAAAATCTGGAAAAAAAAACACGCAAGGGTCAACCCTTCGGGCAGGGGGGTCGACCTTTTAGATAGAAAAGACAATCTGGCACAAGCCTTAGACAAGAGGGGGTTGACCCAATTTTCAAGCAACCAAAACACAAATTCTACAACATAAGAGGGTCGACCCTTCCCAGACTGGTGTTGACTCTATAAAAAACCAACGGAGGCACTAAGAATTCAAACAGGTATAACTCTCTCGTTCGAACTTCGTTTTAGGTCGTTCTTGTGTCCAAATCGAAGCTCCAGAAACAAGATTTCCAATGGTTCTAGCCTCATATCCAAATTCAAAGTATAGAAAAAGAAAAGGGCAAAATAGTGAAGGCTGGTCAAAAACAAAAATTCAAACTTGGGGCTTTTGATCTAATCTTGCCTAAATACCTTGTTAAGGCTTCAATCAAGGTTCCAAACATCGCCCAAGGGTCCTCAATTATAATATTTAACGTTCATTTTCCAACCTATCAATACCAAGAGTCCAACAACCACATAAGTTTTAAGGTGACGAGCACCACTTTACACAAATCTGATACGTATTAAAATCTGGGCCACTACAGTTGAGGCAAGCCGTTGGAAACCATCAAGGAGAAGGATGTAAAAAAGTTCATTTGGCAGAATATCATCACTCGCTTCGGTGTCCCAAAGGTTCTCATTTCGAACAATGGAACTCAGTTCGATGGGAAACTCTTACGCAAATTTTGTGAAGAATTAAAGATTGAATTTTACAACTCAACACCAGCCTACCCTCAGTAAAATGGTCAAGCAGAAGCTTCAAACAAGACCGTCCTGGATGAACTGAAGAAGCGACTGGAGAAGGCCAAAGGGAAGTGGGCTGAAGAACTCCCTAATGTGCTCTAGGCATACCGCACTACGCCGAGACGCTCGACCGGGGAAACTCCATTTACCTTGGCCTACAGCATGGAGGCTGTCATACCATTGGAAATCGGTATGCCAACCATTCGATCTGAAAGTTTTTAGCCAGACTTGAACAATGAAGATGTGGCCCTGGAACTTGACCTAGCGGAAGAAAGAAGGGAACGGGCTCTAATTCACATAGCGACCTACTAGCAAGAACTCTCTAGAAAATACAACAAGGCCGTGCATCCTAGGCTATTCAAGATCAGAGACTAGGTCTTGAGGAAGGTAATGGGCAACACAGTGATCCCTGACGAAGGCAAACTAGGAGCAAATTGGGAGGGGCCATACAAGGTAACTGGCCTTGCAGGCAAAGGGGCATACCATCTGGAAGACTTAGATGGTAGGGCTATCCCCAGACCGTAGAATGCAACTAATCTCAAGATATTTTATTTTTGAAATGTAATCTTTTCTATTCCTTTCTTTTTTGAACCTTGGCCTTTTGGCATTTGAGGTAAATCACTAACATGTAATGAAAGATAGCCCCACATTTTTCTTATACTATACGTTTCTGTACAAAGACATTACAAGGATATTGAGCTACTATGAATACCAGGGGCAAGAAGCCAACAACGGTTTGACTTTGGCCATGCAAACAGTTGGCGTGTTGCCCAACTTGCATTAGGGCTGAGCTGACTTTGCTCGCCAGTACGAACAGTTGGTGTTTTGCCCAACTTATTCTAGGGTCGAGCTGACATTGCTAGCCCGTACAAACAGTTGGCGTTTTGCCTAACCGGAATTGAGGCCGAGCTGACATTGCTCGCCCACACAAACAATTGGCGTTTTGCCTAATTGGATTTGAGGCCGAGCTGACTTTGCTCGCCAGTACGAATAATTGGTGTATTGCCCAACTTGTTCTAGGGCCGAGTTGACATTGCTCGCCCGTATAGACAGTTGGCGTTTTGCCCAACTGGAGCTGAGGCCGAGATGATATTGCTCGACCACGCAGACAATTCTATCCAATTTGTACTTAAGGCGGGCCAATTTTGCTCAGATCTTGAGGCTGATTGGCTCATCATTGACCGAGCTAGTATTTGCTCGCTGAGTGAAGTGTAGATTTTTCTCATCATAACCTAAGCTGTTACTTGCTCACCAAGGCGGAGCTGATGTTGCTCACTCACCGAGCTGACATTGTCTCCTACTTAAGGTGTTGGTGTTGTATTCAACAAATATTTTAAAACAAGGCAAGTTTGCTCATTAGACCGAAGAAAATAACAATCGCACAAGGCAAAAAAAAAGATTCACATAATATGGCGAACGGAAAGTCAAACTTTTCATTAATTATAAAGTGGGATTACAAAAGTGGGGCGTAGCTTGGTTACATCAAAACCAAAAAAAGAAAAAAGAAAATAGAGAAGCAAAGAGATCAATCTAAATTGATAGTGTAAGCCTGTTCGGTTGCCCCCATCTCGGCGTCACCGACTTGGGCGCTGACCACCGCATCAACCTCCTGTTCGGTCTCACAATCTTGGACCCCTTCCTCTGGAGCTTCAGATGGAGGATTTTGCTTGGCCGGTTGTGCGGTGGTAACTTCTACCCCAGTTGCCTGCTTTGCCTCTTCAATTAGTTTCTTCTGTACAGCGCTGACGTAAGCTTGCATGTGGACTGGGATGAAGGCGGCATGTGGGTTTTGGAACATGTCGGAGTCCTGGCCAAGGCCAAGTTTTTCCACGACGACTTTCCAACCGCACTGAAAAAAGATGTCCTTGGTCCCCTCCACCTGTTGTTCGTAAGCTCTCTCACCCTCTACATAGTTGCGGTCTTCAGCATCGTTGACCTGCTTGTCCAGCTCGGCTTTGTGGGTGTCACGGAGTTTGTGTTGCTCAGCGATTTATCTGGCCTTGGTCACTTGGAGGGCGCTCTGGTTATCTTCGTCCGCCCGGGCCAACCACTCAGCAAGTTTGTCGCGCTCGGTCCTCTTGTTCCTACGCGGTCTTCAGTTTTACCAACTCGGCTGTCTTGGCCTTGTTATTGGCAATGGCCTCCCACAGACTTTTCCGCACGACGATCATTTGCTCGTGGGCCAGGTAGTTCTTCTGCGTGGCCTGCAAACAAAAGGAAAATGTCAGAATGCCAAAACCGAACAACAACTTAACGATAGGAGAGCTTGCTAACTTAGCAACACGATTGACTTTGTTGCCAAGCGGAGGACTTTTTGGTCTGACAGCTCCTCGTGCTTCTTCATGTCAGCAGGGAGGAGCAACCCCTTTGTCATGTTGTAGCCCAGAGAGTAGTCCTTGTCGGCGTAGACCGAGTCGGCAGTAGAGACAGCCCGACCTTTGTATGTCACCTCAGGCGACTAGACTGGGGGGGCACTGGAGCGGGCGGATGGCTCGGTGATCGGTTGTTCAATCTGGTCCCCCAAGTCGGCAGAAGGATGCTCGGTGGAATCCTCTAAATGACTTCTAAGGAAAATCTTTCTTTCTGTGATCTTTACGTACAACTTCTTTTCCTACTACACCCGGATGTCTATACATGTTCAGGAGACCTCTTTCTTTGTACTTTCTTCTCAACAAACTCGGTTCCGTCTTCCGTTCAATTGCCCTTTTCAGCAATTTCAACATTTTCGGTGCCGTGGAGCTAAACTAGTGAGTCGCGGATCGAGATGGATTCGACCCCTCGGTACTCCCTAAAACAATGCCTCTACCTTTTTCATCGTGTTTGCGGATGGAACATTTGAGTGATCTTTAATTTTCAGAACACTTAATAATTTTTGGAGTTTTGTAGATGCTGATATCTAAATGAATTGAGGATTGAGTGATCTATAATTTTCAGAACATTAATGTGTGTGTGTTTGGTTTGAATTTTTTGGTTTAAGTTTTTTGAAAATTAAGTTTTTTATTTTTCATGTTTTTTTTAGTGAATATTTTTAAAATTCTAAGTATTTTTTTTATTTTTTTAAATGCACCTTACTTAAATGTATTTAAAAAGTAAAAAATTTGTGAAAAAATATTTTAAAAAATTAATAAATACATAAAAATACAAAAAATATATTGAATTATTATTATTATTTTTTTTTAGTATTGTTGATATTTAGTAAATTTTTAAAAGATTTTTTTTTACAAAAATTATATTTTTTATGTGTATTTATGTTAGGTGTGTCTAAAAATTAAAAAAAAAATACTTACAATATTAAAAAATTTAGTAAACACAAAAAAAGTAAAATTTTCTGAAAAACAAAAGCAAGTAATTTTTAGAGTTTTGTAGATACTGATATTTAAATGACTTAAGAATTGAGTTATCTTTAATTTTCAGAACACTTAATAATGTTTGAAGTTTTGTAGATACTGATATGGTGCTCTCTCACTTAGATACTGATATTTCACTTTTTATTTTTACATCCAAGAGATATGAGATTTTGGTTTGGGGGAAGGATGTCAAGGTGGAAGTGTCATGATTAGGTCTGGAAGATTATGGTGCTCTCTCTCTCTGTCTCTCTCTCCCTCTCATTTTTTAATAATTTTTTTTTTAAAAAAAAACTATATTAATCTTTTCCATTCCTTAATTTATTTTTTATTGTTTCAAAATATTAATTCATTTTTAAAAATTATGGATAAAAATAAAATAAATATATATTAAAAATTATATATACTCCTCCGTCCTAAAATAATAGTCTCTTTTGGGAAATTTAACTCTTTTTGTAGTACAATTATTACACTTTAAAAAAATTAATTTTCCAATATTACCCTTTCATAGTACATTTTTTTGAAAAATATCGTTCTTGTTTGGTTTAACTCTCAAAACATAATTTTTGAAAAAAATTTCTAAAATTTTGTTTGGTTGAAATTTTTTTGAATTTTTTTTCAAAATCTCTCTCTCTCTCCTACACATCAATTAATCACTTTTTCTCTCTCTTCTCTCTCCTTCTTAATTACCTTTTCTCTCCCACATATATCTACTCAACTACAACAAAATAATCAAATCATCCCAAATTCCCAAACTACAAAACTATTTTCAAAATATACAACCAAACAAACCAAAAAATTTCTAAACTTTCTCAATTTTTTTTTGAAAATTTATCTCAAAATACAAACTAAACATACCCATCAATTGTCATAATTGTACTTTTTATATTTTTAATGAACTTAAAAAAAGGGCAAAATATGAAATTTATATTATTGTTGTCCTTAATTTTTGAAAAGAAACTAATATTTTGAAATAATGAAAAATAGAATAAGGAACTAAATTTTGGGGCGGAAGATGCATATCTTATGAAAATAAAATGAAAAAGGTTAAAATAGGTTTTTTAATTTTTTATTAAAAATGAGAGAGAGTGAGTGAGTGAGTGAGTGAGGGGTGAGACGCGTGTCAGTGAGTTAATTGCTTCTTTTTTTTTTTTAGTTAATCTCAGCCGTACATTTTGAATGTGATGATGTGGGGCCGTTGCCTGGAGGGGGAAGAGAAAAGCTGGAGAGAATCTCAACTCCTGGAGAGAATGGCCCCAAGGAGATTGGTCATTGCCAATCCTGGTATCACTTTTGTGTTGCTGAGCTTTGAAGGTACTAATCAGAGAATGAAAAAGCTTATCCCCCAACATACGCATTTATGTTATATTGGAAATGCAGCCCCACAAGCGCATCTAATTTTTGTCCCTTTGTTATGAAGATGGAATTGGATCCTAGCTATCACTTTACTAAAAACGTTTGCATCTTTGTCTGATATTATTCTAGTCTTTGATATACTTTATGGAGTGGCCAATTGGCCTTTCAATGACCGTGATACAGCAACACTACAGACACAGAAACCAGAATCCTTTTTGGAGGGGTGAAACTGAAATAATTTTGATAGTTAAGGAGTTTAAATGTATGATTTTAAAGTTCAGGGAATAATTTGATATTCTTATATAGTGATAATTGAAGGGGTAAACTGTAATTAACCCAAAATATACTCCAGTGATTAAATAGTATTGAAGATGTCAGCTAATTTAGCTATGATGTTATGCAAAGTTGGTGACATTTTTGCCATTTTACAACCATGGAGGCACTATTGAAATCAAAATGGTTGTGTCCATGGTGCTAAAGTAACTCCCTCAAATTATTGTTTGGAGAAATTACTATTCACTATAAGTTTTTTATTGGAGACTCGGTCTATAAATTCAAATTAAGATTTTCTTTGTCTAAAGGTCCACCATCGAAAACATTATGTATGTCCAGTGGTGCTACACACACCATTTGATATACCAATTAGTATACCAATACCTATTACTTGAAAATTATGAACCCACTCATTATACTAATTGCAAATACCTACAACCTTTAAAATTATGTCACATCATCTGTTAGTACACTAATTAGTATACTAATTGATATATATATATATAGCATTATTCATGTCCACAAGGACAAGCTCCACGAAAATGACCAAACTATCCATATATATATAGATATATATTGTATCCAAACCCAGCCAAACCCTAACCACTCCCCCTCTCTCTCTCTTTCTCTCTCTCTCTCTCTCTCTCTCTCTCTCTCTCTTTCTTCTCTTATCTTTTCTGTTAATTCCCTCACTACGAATTCCCTCAATTTTACTTCTGAAAACAACGGTTCCCAAAGATCGATGATGGAGATCTGGTTTTTGAAGATGGATTTACCATGAAGGTTGACAAATCTGCCTCTGATATTCCACTGTGTGTTTAGTTATGGCATTGCGCCTTCAACATCCATCCGAGTCGCCACCATCTGCTGAAAATTTGCCATCAATGTCACTCTCCTCCTTCGCCTCCCGATCCCTGTCTCGCCAAACAACAGATTCTCAAATCTATTCCACAACTGCACTAAACTCGTCAGATTTAACTCCAAAAGCAAGTAAATCCCTCTCTCTCTCTCTCTCTCTCTCTCTCACATTGAACACCAAGTTTACACTCAAATTCTCTAATCATTGGTGTTGTTTTTCTTGGTTTATACGGTAAATATGTTGCGATTTGCTTGATTCTGTTTCCTATCTATATATTTTGGTTGTTTCTAAGATATAGTTGATTTGTATAGTTGTGATTTCAGATCTATACGTTTTTTTGTGCCTCTGTTATAGATGATTTTTGTCACGACCCCAAACCGGCCCCTAATAGTTTGGCTAGTAATTCGAGATTACCGAAGGCCAACTTACAATTTTCACACACAACAGAGTGTAAATATATGGGGCTCACAAGTGCGGAAGCGATTTATACAAGTAAATTAGTCTATAAGAGCTGTGCATAAGTCAAATGGGATAGCAACCATTTACATAACGGTTATAACTTAATTACAAACAAAGCAAAGTACAAATTACATTTTTTACATCTTAGCAAAGGATTCCACAGGCCGACATGAACAAATTGTACGAATTACAAGTCTAAGGGCACAGTCTGCCAGATTGCCGACATCTTCTTTACCGACATAACAGTCATACAAAAATATACATCTTGATCAAAAGGCTTCTTAGCCGACGTGTTCGAAATATAAATATTGCAAGCCGATGAGCATGATTTTCAAGATTGCCGCCATAAATACAGGTTAAGCCGACATATTCAAAACCCAAAACAAGCTCCAGAAATCACATCTAGGCGTCACCGCCTTCTTGTTCATCACCTACATATATATAGAGAGGGTGAGCTTGGATACTCAGTGAATGCTATAAATAATAAAGGGGTTTGCATGCATAACAGCCCAATTCCTTTCAAAACAATACAAGACAAAACTCTATATATGACAAGGGATGGACCTCGTCCATCTGACAAAATCTTCAAAGCTTCAAGGGATACTTACTAGCATCACATATTACAAATAATAACGTTCCGGCAAAACATATCCACGCGGTAAACCGCCCGTGGCAAAACAAGACAAAGCAAAGAGAGGCATCTCAAACAAGGGTGCTACAAAAGTTTAGAGTCCTCTAGCACAAGGGACTTTCAAGGCAAGATGTGCTGCGAAAGTTTAGAGTCCTCCAGCACAAGGGACTTTCAAGGCAAGATGTGCTGCGAAAGTTTAGAGTCCTCCAGCACGAGGGACTTTCAAGACAAGATGTGCTGCGAAAGTTTAGAGTCCTCCAGCACGGGGGACCTATGTTATAAAGGCCCGTAGCCCTTTAACACTAGAGTACAAATCAAGGCTGCTGCGAAAGTTTAGAGTCCTTCAGCACAAGGGACTTTCAAAACAAGATGTGCTGCGAAAGTTTAGAGTCCTCCAGCACAAGGGACTTTCCGAGGTGGTCATCAAGACAAGATCATACTTGATATACAAACAGGGGCAATTATTCATGCTTAACAATCACTTTCAAAACAAAGCAAAGCAAAGTCTTTATCAAAACGTATAACATAGCTTTATTAAAAATACCACTCACCTAGTTCTTCAAATGTCGGGGGCAAAGCAAGTCCAAGTCCTACAAACGCATGGCAAAGTCCATTGAATGCACTACTCAAAACAAGTTTAGCATACATGTAAATGACCTCGGAATTCTTCAAAACTAAGTCAAATCAAATCAAAACACAGTGTCTTATTTTGGAAGATACGCTGGGTAACTACCAGGTCTAGGCCGAGGTCCCACACCTCCTTGCTGAGGTGTGGCCTCGATGGCCACATTCAAAGGAAAAACTGGGTTTCCCTCTTGACAACATGAAGAACATGAGCATGAAGAGCATGAAGAACATGAACACGAGGAAAATGAATGCAAAGATCAAAACTTGCTATAGCGAAAGCTAAGACTTTATGCTATGAATTCAAAAACGTAGGCCTGGGTACCCATACACGAGGATCTTATCAAAACAAACACAAAAACATGAGCCTTAGTGCAAACTTTCGGATCAAACAAGGCTTTTCTTCCAAAAACACATGAAAATCGTTTTCTCTTTCTAAAACCGATTTTAAATCAATGCATGACGTGCCGAACAGGTTCGATCGTGCAATACAGCTAGATGATCAATAAGAACAACCAGAGTAGGTTGAGATTCTGACCTTAAAACTCGAATCTAACGGTTCAAGCTCCAATGATCAAGCTTGGAAGTCGCCTTCACTAGCTCAAACTCCTCCTCCTTCTAACTAGAGCTTCTCTCTCTAAAAAAACAAGATTGATACAAAATGATATGCCTCACACGACAAACACTGGCTTTAATCCCTCTGTCGGGACACGTGGCATCGGCTGATTCGCTCAACTCAAAAAGGTGACTGACTTGACAAGACAAGACCAAGACAAAGCGTACTCAGCAAGCTAGGCGGCACGAACACACCGGCAAGTAACGACATCGGCTAGGAAGGACAACACTCGACTAAACTGTGCCACACTCTGGCCTAGGTCATACCATTCCAGGAACAAAATTACTCATGCGAGGATCAAGGATCTAGAACGCCTAGATATTAACATCTCGGCCCAGATGACGCACATCTCGGCCCAGGCGACGTGCACCTCGGCCTAGATGGTGACACCTCGGCCAATATGCCAAAGTGAAGATGGAGGTCAATCAAAGGGGTTCCAAGATAGTTCTAAGTGACAAAGGTCTCGAAGGTGCCTAGGCTTAAAGATGACCTCGGCAATGCACCAGACGAGAACAAAGCATGCAAGCAATCATTCAAGCAAAACAAGACAAGATTTACATGTAAGGCCCCGGTGTCCCACATCGGGAATGGAGGGGGAGTTCCTGGGCTATAAAAGTAAAAACCTGGACCCTCATATAGCATCGAGGCCTTTTCCCAGGTGGTGAAATCCCTATTAGAACTCCCTAGTTAAGCGTGCTTAGGCTGGAGTAGTTCTAGGATGGGTGACCCACTGGGAAGAACAAATCCGTACGGGCGTGGCCCAAAGCGGACAATATCGATGACGTGTAAAGGGTCGGGGCATTACAAATGGTATCAGAGCCGACTCTCCGGAGTACCGAGTGTGGGCCCCTGGCGTTTCTTGATGCATGTGGGCGGGCTTGCGAGCTGGCAGGCTACTGCACGGGGACGTGCAGCCTTATGCGGGGTGGATTGTAAGGCCCCGGTGTCCCACATCGGGAATGGATAGGGAGTTCCTGGGCTATAAAAGTAAAAACCTGGACCCTCATATAGCATCGAGGCCTTTTCCCAGGTGGTAAAATCCCTATTAGAACTCCCAAGTTAAGCGTGCTTAGGCTGGAGTAGTTCTAGGATGGGTGACCCACTGGGAAGAACAAATCCGTGCGGGCGTGGCCCAAAGCGGACAATGTCGATGACGTGTAAAGGGTCGGGGCGTTACATTACAAATGCACATATTAAGACAAGATCATCCATAAACGTATGCAAGTATGACTAAGTCAAAATGAGGGTTGTTACAATTTTCATTGTCTTTTGGATTCTTTCAAATTTATCATCAAACAATTGTTTGGGTTTTTCTCTAATTGATGTGAATATGTGAGTTGTTTTGTAATGTTCTAATATAGTTCAAATGATTTGGGTTTGGGTTTAAGTTTTGGCTGCTAAACTATATACTTTTTGATATGTATTTCAGGCGGTGAAGAATAAGATTTAGGATTCGAAAAATTGTCCTTCAGTGACGGAGTGAAGAAGATCTATGCCTCTGTGTTTTTTTTCTCCTCTTATTGTTGTTGAACAGATAGTGAATGGAGTTTTTTTTTTTTTTTGTTTTTTGAACAGAGAATAGTTTTGTTCAAATTTGAACAGATAATGGCTTGTGTATTTCAATAACTAGGATTTGAACAGATAAAAAATCAAAAATAGAATTCAAGAAAAAAAATTGAATAGATAATTAATTTGGACAGATATTTGAATAGATAAAGAAAAAATTGAACAGATAAGAGAAAGAGATGAGAGATTTGAACATATGGGGAAAGAATAAAATTTTGAACAAATAGAACAAATTTGTTTTAAATTGATCTATTATAGTTGATTTTCAACATGGTAGCAAAATGAATAGATAGACAAAAAATTGGACAGATAGAATTTTATTTGGACAAATATTTAAACAAATAAGAGAAACTTGAATTGAAATGTTAAAAAATTAGATAGATAGGGTAAAAAAACTTGAACAGATAGGGTAAAAAATGTGTACAAATAGGGAACAAATAGTCAATGAAAAGTCAAACTGATTAAAAAAAAGTCAAGGGATAAAATTGGAATGTCCTACAGGACTTTTCACCAAATTATTTCACAAAGTGTAGACCTCCCACTAACAAAAAATATTCACTAGAACTAATGCCTTAGACCCTCTCTAAATTGGATTTATCACAATTTTTTCCTTTTTTTATTTTTTAAATTCGCATCAGTAGTAAATTTTTTCATAAATTTGCTTTATTTTCTGAAAGTACTATTAAATTGTAATTTACTCTGCATGAAACTTGCCGAGAATGGTAGTTGACGTGAGGACTGGTGGATGATAAATCGTGTCTGTCCCATCTAAAAGTATAAATCATGTGACACTCTCTTCTAAACATCCATATTTGCATGGTGAAAAATGACATTGACACTCCAACTTTCTCAACTTTAATACTGATGGAATATTATTATTTTCAGTCACTTTTTTTTTTTTTTTCTTCTTCTGATTCCATGCCTTCTTGGCATCTATTTATACTCCTCTAATTCCAAAATTTCTTTCAAAACTACATAGCACATGTAGATCCTCTTTCTCCATTTGCTTTTGAAGTCTGCCGCTGACTGTCCTCAGCACTAGCTATCCTTTCTACACATTGCAAGGTCAGCTTCAAAGTTTTTTTCTTTTTTTTACTGTTGTCACTGCACAACCCTTGGTTTCTCATCCCATTTTATTAAGCACACGGTTTCTCTCCAGTTAATGTCCAATTGTAAGAGTAGCCGTAACATTTCAAGCACAGTTTACAAAAAGATCGCTGCATTTGATTACTTCAATGAGTTTTTTTTTTTTGTTCTTTTTTTTTTTTCACTTGAAATATTCTACGAAGTTGTCCACTATCATCATCTATGGAAAGACTTTAGGCTTTTATCACTACAGGAAAAAAAAGTACTTTTAGCGACGTTTTTTTTGTCACCAAAAGTGTAATTTTCGTCATTAAAAGTAGCAGTGACGCCAAGGAGGGCTGCCGAAGCCATGTCACTAAATGATTCGGAGACTAAATAAATTATGGTCGCCTTATAAATAAATCGGCGACCAAATAATTTAGTCGCCAACAACCAAAAATTCGTCGCCATAAATCAACATTTAGTTGCTAAAAGTACCCTTAAGCGATGACATGTCAAGTTTTAGCAACGAAACGAATTGGTTGTTGAATGTCAAAACTTTTGGTGACCAATTAGGTTTTTGGTTGCTAAAAATTCATATCCTATTTTGTGAAGTGTTAGCAACGGAAACAAAGTGTCACCAAAAATAAATTCACAGCTGAAAAACTTGTCACTAAAAAATCATTATATATATATATATATAAATTTTTATAATTTCTACGTTTTGTACATAATTCATAAACGTATAAAAAAAAATCCAAATCCAAACCCAAACATACATCCTTGTGCATCATTTCTACACATATATGAAATCAAAACAAATTAACACACTTGTGCAAAGCATCCAAAATATAAACTTAATTCAAAAGTAGTAGTATATTAAACAGTGCAGTCAGCCGCGCGAAAGAGAGAGAGGGAGAAGGAGAGAGGGAAGAAGAAGAAGAGACGACATACTTGTGTCGTTCAAGGTCGCGAGAGAGAGAATGAGAAGATGGAGCTTCAAGTCATGCGTGGATTAACTATTTCGGGGCAATAAAAACTAGGACTTCATTCAAAACGGTTTAATATTGACAAATAAATTATTAGAGACCAAAGTAATTAAGTCGCTATAAACATAGCGCACATTTTCCACGACTAAATTATTGTTGTCGCCAAAAAGTAACATTTGGTGACTAAAATTTTAGTTGCCATATATTAACTTGTAAAAATTTAGCTTCGCACCAAACCCAAGCTCGACCAACCATGTTAACTAGTTGCTAATCAACACATGGTGACCGATTATGTATATTTGGCGACCAATTAATATTTTGTTGCCAAAAATAGTCGCCAATTTTTTTTTTTTTTGGTTGTTGTTGTTGTTGTTGTTGTAGTGTATGCCAAAGGTAGGCACTGATGATTATTTCCCATTTTGGGGAAATATTGGAAGTGTGAAGCTCTTAAAGCTGTCCAGGAAACCTAAAACGACTACACAGCAAACTGGCTACCGGACAGTCAGATAATAGGCCATCGGCCTAGGACACATTTAGAAATAAAAAGAAGAATAAAACTTGAGACCCCCACCCCCACCAGTGACCCCCACTGACCCCAGTGCCACGTGGCACCGCGTGATTGGAAGGAAAGGAAAAAAAAAATGTTTTTGGCCTACTGGGGGTGCGGGGGTGCCCCCACTGGGGGTCCTAGCACCACTGTAAAAATAAGGTGCTGGTATGGTAATCATTTTTCTATTTTAAAAAAAAAAAATATTCCAAAATTGTTTTGATACTTTCATCAGCGGGTAAATTATGCTTTACCCTTTTCTGTTTGGTCATTCACTTTGCTGTTAAAATTTATATTTTTTCATTTCGATCTTTCATATTTTAAATTTTTTATAATTTATTTAAAAATTAACTTATGTTCAGAATTAAATAGAAAATGTCACAATAACAATTATATAATATAAAAAATATATTATTATAATAGAATTTGAATTTGTGTTAATTGTGTAAGTTATGTACAATAAAATATTTTTATGTCATGTCTCCTCAATGTATTATTTTTTATTTAATTTTGGACATAAGTTATCTTTTGGAATAAATTGAGAAAAATTTGAAATATAAAAAGTCAAAATGAGAAAAAAAAATTTAACGGTCAGAGTGAGAAAATTGCCAAACATAAGTATAATTTACTTATCATCAAATGAACAAATTCTGAATCTATACGGCTTACTTCAATAATTCCCAATTTTTTCAAGCCTCCAGAATATTATCAACAAATTTTATATTTCTACAAAAACAAGTCTACTTGTACAGAATTTTAATACAAAAAGGGCGTGTTTGATTCGCCGGATCAGGGGGGACTATCCACTATTTGGATTGTAATCTAAATAGTGCTCTTTATTCACCGTTTGATTTTTTTTTAGTCCGTCGGACTCTATGTCCGGCCGGACTCCTTATCCCCATGTGGGGGACTATTGTGTCCTAGGAGGGTATGGGATAGTTTATGGAAGACTATCCACTGTTGGGATTAGGTGGTCAAAATGACCATTTTGACCCTCTACTATTTAATTATGTATTATATTTAATAAAATTCAATAAGATTTAAATGTCTCAATTTAAAAATAAAATAATTTTATTTAACTTTTTATTGATGTTTTATTTATTTAATTTTTTAAAATAATTTTTTTATAGACATTTTATTGATGTTTTATTTTAAAATTTTGTTTATATTTTATTTAATTTCATTATTTAAATTTAATAGATGTTTTATTTAATTTCATTGTTTGATTATTATTATTTTTAAAAACAAATTTATTTAAAATTTTAATTAAAAAAATAATATATATTTTTATTGATATTTTATTTATTTATTTATTTTTTTAAAAAAATAAATTTATTTAATTGTGTAAAAAATAAAATAAAATAAATTTTTATTTAATCTAGCTAAAAATAATTAAAATATTAAAGATATGTTTAATATTGCTATTACTTAGTAAACAATTGAAAAATGTTAAAATAGTCTTTTGTTCACTTATCCTATCCAGTCCGTCCAACCAAACGTTGGATTCGCTAAAAATAGTCCTTTCCAGACATCTAATCCCATAAAAAAACAAACACAAGTGAATCCCCCGGACTATTTGATTGGATTGGATATGTATCATGTGTTTGTTTTTTTATGGGATTAGATGTTTGGAAATGACTATTTTTAGTAAATCCAACGTTTGGTTGGACGGACTGGATAGGATAAATGAACAAAAGACTATTTTGTCCTTTTTCAATTATTTATTAAGTAATAGCAATATTTAAACATATCTTTAATATTTTAATTATTTTTAGCTAGATTAAATAAAAATTTATTTTATTTTATTTTTTTCACAATTAAATAAATTTATTATTTAAATTAAATAAATAAAATATCAATAAAAATATATGTTATTTTTTAATTAACATTTTAAATAAATTTGTTTTTAAAAATAATAATAATTAAACAATGAAATTAAATAAAACATCTATTAACATTTAAATAATGAAATTAAATAAAATATAAACAAAATTTTAAAATAAAATATCAATAAAATATCTATAAAAAATTATTTTAAAAAATTAAATAAATAAAACATCAATAAAATGTTAAATAAAATTATTTTATTTTTAAATTGAGACATTTAAATTTAATTGAATTTTATTAAATATAATACAAAATTAAATAGTAGAGGGTCAAAATAGTCATTTTACTGTCTAATCCCAACAGTAAATAATCCCCCCAAAACTGTCCCACATCCCCCCTAGGATAGTATAATCCCCCATATGGGGGATAAGGAGTCCAACCGGACTCCATGTTCGGCAGACTAAAAAAAAAACAAACGATGGACTACTCCTTCGAATAAGCAATCCGAATAGTGAATAGTCCCCCCAATCAAACACATCCAAAGTTTAATAAAAGATTGAGTTAAAGAGATGTGTCATGCACAAGTGGATTTTGTATGAGATTCTTCTAGGAGAGATTATGGCTCCGTTTTGGTAAGCCTCTCAAAATATAATTCTATCCATTGATTTGAGTGTGTTATTTGTTTGAAGCTTTCAAATCATAATTTTACACCCATTTTTTAAAACTCAATTCAAAACATAATCATGACTTTTCAAAACGCATAACCAAACACATAATTCAAAACTCTTTCCAAAATTCAATTCAAATCAATATTTTAATTTTTTAAATATTTCAAATATTTTAAAAATATTTTTGTTTTGTTAAGATTTTAAATATTTTAATATTTAAATATGTTACGATTTTTTTAATTTTTTGAATATTTTTAAATATTTTAATTTCAAAATATTACGATTTTAATTTTTTAAATTTTAAAATATTTTATAAAAATAAATTCAAACTCTATTTTATAAAAATATTTTTAAATATTTTAATTTTTTTTGTTATGTATTTGGTTACAATTTGAGTGTAGAGTTATGAAAGTAGTATAGAGTTTCGAATTATGTGTTTGGTTATGAATTTTAAAAATAATTTCTTAATTGAGTTTTGTTTTATGTGTTTGGTTACGATTTGAGTGCAGGGTTGTTTTTAAATTTAAAATATTAACATTTTAAATTATTTAAAATTTTTGAATATTTAAATTATTTAAATTTTTACGATTTAAATTTTTTGAATATTTATTTTAATTTTTTACTTATTAAATTTTTTAGATTATTTAAATTATTTAAATATTTATGATTTAAATTTTTTGAATATTTATTTTGAAAAAAAAATTATTTCCTTTGTAGTATTTTCAATTAAAAAAATGATTAATGTTATTTTCTGTCAATAGTAATTTTTTTAATTAAATTTTAAAAAAGTTTAGTATGAGTGTTGATCAGAATTTTCAATAGTGTGAAAATAATGTGTTTTGTTATGAGTTATAATAATTTGAATTAAGTTTTGAAAACTCTTTCCAAAACTCATAATCAAACAAATTTTCCTACTTCACATGTCAAATCAAGCTTTCAAAACACAATTCCACACTCAATTCAACACTATATTCAAAAACTATAACCAAACAAATTTTCTACACTCAAATCATAATTCCACAACTCACAAACTCAAAATACAACTTATACTCTCAAATCATATTTACAAAACTCTACCAAACAACCTATTTGTCTTCCTAGTCTATGACGCAAGGTCAGAAAATTTTCATCCTCATCATTAGGATCGGTATTTCCCCGGTTATCAATAAAAATCACTACTCATTTGGCTTTTCTACTTTTTGTCCTGATTGTATGAAAATTAATCACCTTATTGGGTTTAATTTTGAAAACAATTTTTGAATTTAAAAATCAAACAGAATGTGTTTAAATGTGTGCAAATGTCACACCTGGTTTGCATATATATATATATAGGTTTGATGACAAGTTTGAACATGAATATTTGTGAGGTAAGCGTTCTCAATTCAGAAATTAGTTGCAGCAACCTTATTGATTGAAGGAAAGCAAATGGCAAACGAGTTACGGACCCCACTGACTCTTCGAAGTACAGGGTCAAGTTTCTTGAAAGCTTGCTTCAACACTACAAATGCATTCCTTGGTAATCTTTAATAATTCTGATCATAATACATCCGTTATTGCTTCAACGGGATTTTTTGTCTTCGAATTTTTTTGCTTTTTCTAAACTAATCGATTATATTTTCAAGATTTTTATATTTTAAAATTTTCGCATAACAATAAAGGAAAAAATATTTTGGAAACATGTTAATTTTATAGAGCAATTTTGATGATCATTCCACACCACGTAAAGGTGGTTTTTTGGAAGTCAAGAATGGAGGCTACAAAAGTTTTTTTCAACTTAAGATGGCTATATATTAAGTTTGCCATTTATGTTTATGGTTGATGGTTGGCAAGCAAAGGTTGAACTTTGGCACTCCCGTTTGTGTGTAAAATGGAAAGAGGTGATCTAAGGTAGATCATCAGAAAGAGAAGGAAACACAAAGAGTGTAATCTGTGAGTGAGAGTTCTATAGAGAGAGAGAGAGTAAGGTGTAAGTGTTGTACAACTTCCTTCGGGAAAAATTCTATAGTGGATATCTCTCCCGTGGACGTAGGTTATTGCCGAACCACGTAAATATCTTGTCTCTTTTTTGTGTGTGATTAATTTCTGGTGTGCCTTAATCCTAGCAAGTGGTATCAAAGTCTCGTTGGTCGATTTTCGGAAAAACAAGTTGTTTTTTCAAAACTGTCAGAAATCAAGTTGCTCGAAATTCCCTTTTGAGCATACTAGAAGAAAGCTCTCGACGAGAGGAGTCCAAAACACTACAAAGCCGAGCCCTAGACCAGCTTCCACGCGCTCTCACATGCCACCTAAAGAAGGCGCGTGAGTCTTAGTCTTAGACACGCGCCGTTGGCGGTTCTGGCGCGTCACACCAGTCTTAGGCACACATCCAACGCATGGTGAAAGGAAGAAGGAGAGTGGTGTGCCCGTGTTCATGACGTCACCGCCACGTCACATGTCATCTGGCAATCGCGTCAGCGCCACGTCAGCACTACATGTCAGCCATGTCATCGCCACGTACCTCCACGTCATCGCCACGTGTCAGCCATGTCATCAAGCCGGCTGACCAGTCAACCCGTCGGGTTGACCCGACCTGACCCAGAAGCAAAGAGATTATCCGGTGCTACACGGCTAAGGTATATCCACAGATTTGAACCATCGAACTTATTTTGGCTAGATCTGAGTAGTGATTTCCAACTATTTGGAGTATTCTGGAGAGATCCGTATGGTCAAATTTTTTAATTAGATTTTCTGTCAAAAATAGGAAGACAATAGAGGAATCCACTTCAATTTCAAGATCCATGATCAAGTTGAATCCTTCTAATTATGCAATTTGGAAGTCGCGGATGCAAGACGTCCTATATTGTAAAGACCTGTTTGACCCTATTGCTCTAAAAGGGGTTAAATCGGAAGAAGTAAAAGATGAAGACTGGATAAAGATGAACCGGAAGACTGTCGGTTGTATCAGACAATGGATAGACCATAGTGTGTTCCACTATATCGCCTAGGAGACAAATGCATATGTTCTTTGGACAATGTTAAAAGGAATGTACCAATCAAAGACTGCCCGAAACAAAGCCTTGGTGATGAGAAAGCTTGTAAATCTGAAGTTGAAGAATGGTGTGTCTGTCACCGAGCACCCTAGTGAATTCAAGAATCTGGTGAATCAACCTACAACTGTCAAGATGCCCTTAGACAATGAAATGCAAGCCGTACTACTGCTCAGTTCTTTACCGAATAGTTGGGAGATGTTGGTGGTTTCTCTTAGCAACTTTGCACCAGAGGGAAAGCTGACCATGAGCATGGTCATAGACGCCATGTACAATGAAGAGACAAGGAGAAAAGACATGGGAGATAATCAGTCCCATACTCTTATCACAAAAGATAGAGGCAGAGGTAGAGGAAGAGTTAGAGGAAGAAGCAAGAGTGGAGGCAGATGGAACAACAGAAGTAAATCCAGAGACAATAAAAGGGAAGGTAACTCTAGCTTCACTTGCTTTCATTGTGGCCAAGAGGGTCACATAAAGAGGAACTGTCCAAGCTGGAAAAATAAAGGCCAAAACAGTAAGTCACAGGGAGATGAGAACACGACAGCCACAACAACTGATGAAATACTTCTTGCAGTTGGTGAAGCGGATGATTGCCTTCATGTGGCTGACCACAGCTGTACATAGTGGGTGATAGACACAGCTGCATACTATCACGCCATTTCCCACAGAGAACTCTTTAACTCGTATAACATTGGAGATTTTGGAACTATTCGAATGGGAAATTCTAGCTATTCGAATATTGTGGGCATTGGAGACATTAGTATTCAAACTAATGTCGGACACAAGCTGGTTCTCACGGATGTGAGGCATGTTCCAAATTTGCGCCACAATCTTATCTCCGGAAGCGCCCTGGACCGACAAGGCTATACGAGTACATTCAGAAATGGCCATTAGAAGCCAACAAGAGGAGCTTTGACAATCGCCAGAGAAGAGACGTTTTTAACACTGTACAAGACTCAAACGAAGATCTGTCTAGGAAGTCTTAATGTAGTAGAAGACAAGGAGTCACTAGACTTATGGCACAAAAGACTGGCTTACATGAGTGAGAAGGGATTGCATCTGTTGGCAAAGCAATCCAAGATACCCTTATCCAAAGGGAGTGCTTTGATGCAGTGTTGTCACGACCCAAACCCGCCTCTATGGGCTTAGCACCGTAACCGCCCAGTAATCCGAGATTACTGAAGGCCTGCCTAGAAGTAATACAGTAATGCAGAGTACAGGGGCTGGCGGAAGCCAATACAGTAAATAAATAATGTCCAATGAGCTGTGACAGTCTGCATGCAAAAAGACTTTTCATTCAAATATTTACAGTCAGACAAGACAGTATGTACATATATACAATCATTCAGTTCAAGGACCTAATCATTATCAAACAGTACAGTAACAGTCGAACAAGACAGATGGGGAATTTAAAAAAACACCCCTAAGCCGTAGCTTGACAGGCTCGGAACCTCGCATTGAGGCACATAGGTTGGCTTGACAAAACTGGAGTTTACCCCGGCGCTTCTAGCTGCGGTCTGGTGCCTGTACACCTACATATATATATATGAACAGTGAGCTAAAGCTCAGTGAATAACACAATGCGTAAAGGGGTTAAGAATGAATGTCCTTACAGTGATGAAAACGGTTCATTTAATCAGTATTGCAGTCATTCAGTCAGTACAGTCATATGTGGTACATCCATTAGCATAACAGTATAGTAAACAGTAGGTCTTAAAGACCGAACAGTACATGATGGCCATCAGTCAGTAACAGTAGTGGTTCCAACAAGGGAACCGACAGAGATCTCCGTAACAGTAACAATAAACAGTAGTTGCTAAGGATGCCACAATACATTTCAGAATATAGGACATACATTCATTCAATTAACAGTAACAGATCAGAAAGCAGTACAGTTCAATTGTTCAGAAGATAATCATTTTGAACATATCTTTACATAGTTGTTACTCACAGAGTTCTGGGCTACAGTAAGCTAGAGTGTCTCCTCCGAAAGCCAACCCTACACAGTTAACAGATTGAACACACACTAAGCTACACAGTTGGGAAAGATAATAACTTAACCCCTAATTTGCCTCGGCGTATTCTACATCTATATCCTCAAAAAGATGCCTTAAACTAGGTCTAATAATGCCTAGGATGAGATGAGGATGCAAAGATGCACTTTAAAAGCATTTTCAGAATATTCAGAAAACAGGGGTCACGCTCGAGCGTAGGTTACTCCGCTCGAGCGGATATGCAGACAAAGGTTTCCGCTCGAGCGTAGACTTACCCGCTCGAGCGTTCTGCAAAACAGTCAAAAGTGCTGGAAAGGTGAAAATCACACTCGATTGGGCGCTCGACACCCGCTCGAGCATGAGACACAATGTCCCGCTCGAGCGTCAATTATTCCACTCGAGCGGACTGCAAAATAGAACAAAATGCTGGGAGCACGATTTCCACGCTCGAGCGCCAGTCACCCCGCTCGAGCGTGAGTCCAGATTCTGGAAATTCCAGATTTGAACCTCAAGCTCAAAACCAAGTTTTCAAACCAAAAATTCGATCCTCTTGGGCCAATTTTCCAGAAAACACATCAAAACTCATACTTTAACATGATTCAAAGCTCAATTTGCAAAATCAAAGTCCAAGAGTGTTTCAAATAAACTCAATTTGAAACCAATTTTCATGAACAATATTTCAAACATGACATGCATGAGTTTAACTCAATTCAAAGCTTCAATTTCATGCTCTAGTGAGCCAATTCTCCCAAGGACAAGATGAAATCATGGACTTAAACACAATATAAACATGCATGTAACATTTTACCATGAAATCACCTCACAACTCAACAATTCAAACATGCATGCATGGAATGAGCTTCAATTTGACATGCTAGGACTAGAACATGACTCAATTCATCAATTTAGACATAACAATGCAAGAATCCACTTAAACACAACAATGAGAGGTTGAATTCCTCACCTAGAGCTTCAATTACAAGTATAGAAGTCCAATTAGGCAATTCTCCTATGATCCCTTCAAGTCTTCCAAGCCAATTCTCTAGAACAATTCAACTCTCTCACTTCCTCTCTCTCTAGTTCGGTGGTGTGCTCAAAAGAAGCTGAGGAAATGTTTTGTAATGTAAGGCTAAGGCTTAAACAAAGTTTGGTGTAGTGGTCCACTAGGGGCTAGTTTGGTAAATAATGCAACTCTTGTAATTTAGCACTATTTAATCTAATTTAATCATACCAAATCAGTTTTCAGATAAATATACCATAAAATTACACTAATTACGATGATCATAAAACACTAATCGGTTTCCGGTTCGGCCGCCGATAAGGCCTCCAATTCACAATTTAAACACAAAAATATGAACAAATAGTCAAACGGTCAAACAGATAAAAACGCATTTAACAGATACAGTTTACCAATCAATTTCAGATTTCAGTCAGTCAGTTCAGTAGTTTATTCAGTTCACTTATCAATCATAATCAGTTTCAGTTTAACGGTAATCAGTGGTTACTTGGTAAACAGTGACGAGGGTTATTACAAGTGTGATCATTGTCTTTATGGCAAGCAACATCGAGTATCATTCAGCTCAACGAACAAAAGGAAAACAAAAGTGCTCAGTATGGTATACTCAGATGTTTGTGGCCCAATCGAAGCGGAGTCACTTGGCGGCCGCAAGTATTTTTTAACCTTCATTGATGATGTATCAAAGAAGTTGTTGGTGTATTTCCTAAAGACGAAGGATGAGGTATTCCAACACTTTCAAGAGTTCCATACAATGGTGGAAAAAGAGGTCGAGAAGAAGTTGAAGTGCCTTCACATAGACAATGGTTTTGAAGCATATTATGCTAGCAGAGGTATCCGGTATGAGACAACAGTGCCTAGTACCCCACAACACAATGGTGTGGTAGAAATGATAAATCGCACTATTGTTGAAAGAGTCAGATGCACGCTTAGAATGAAAAAGTTGCTAAAGTCATTCTGGGTTGAAGCCGCACATACAACCTATTATCTCATCAACAGGTTGCCTTCAGTCTTGTTAAATTTTGTGATATCTAAGGAAGTTTGGTCCAGAAGAAAGATATCATATTCTCACTTGAGAGTTTTCGGCATTCGCACACATCTCTAAGGAAAACAGATAGAAGCTTGATGACAAGTCCACTCTATACATATTTGTGGGCTATTCAAATGCAGCATTTGGATACAAGTTGTGGGACCTAGTGAACACGAAGATGTTCAGTAGTAGAGATGTTGTGTTCAGGAAGACTAGGCAGTAGCAGATTTTGAGAAGTCTGTAAAGTCTAGGGATGTCATCACTCTAGACTTGTTCCCATCTCCTGAGCCATCACAAAATTCTAGATGTGATGATGTGTAACAAAAAGTGCCAAAGTTGTAGGATCCTATGCCAGAAATTGAGGATCAAGAGGAAAGAGATGAAGACTTGAATAAAGAAAGTGTTGAACAGGGGGAGCAACCCCTTCAACCAGAGGCAACTGGGCCTGAGTTGCGGAGATCTGGAAGAGCTATCGTGCCATCAACCAAATATCCCGCTTTTCAGTATATTCTGATTTCTGATGAAAGGGAGCCCGAAAGTTTTTCGGAAACAAAGAGTCATTCAAAGAAAGATTGTTGGATACAAGCCATGAATGAGGAGATGAGTTCATTGCAGAAGAACCACACGTATGAGCTTGTTTCACTTCCAAAGGGCAAAAAGGAATTGAAAAACAAATGGGTGTATAAATTAAAGAAAGATGTAAATGGTAAAATACTGCAACATAAAGTTCGCTTGGTGATCAAAGGTTTTGGGCAGAAGAAATGAATTGATTTGATGAGATCTTCTCCCCAATTATGAAGATGAATTCCATTCTAGTAGCTCTGGGATTAGCAGCTCGCTTGAATCTGGAGGTAAAATAGATGGATGTCAAAACTGCCTTTCTCCATGGTGATTTGGAGGAAGAGATCTACATAGAGCAACTAGAAGGATTTGAAGTTAAAGGAAAATAGAACCTAGTCTGCAAACTGTAAAAGAGTCTCTATGGCCTGAAGTAGGCGCCGAGACAATGGTACAAGAAGTTTGATTCATTCATGGTGGATCACGAGTACACAAGAACAGTAACAGACCAGTGTGTATATTTTCGAAGGTTTTTGCATGGAAACTTCATCATCCTACTATTGTATGAAGATGATATGCTGATCATCGGACATGATATTGCTATGATCAACAAGTTGAAAAAGGACTTGTCGCAGTATTTTGACATGAAGAATTTAAGCCCAGTACAACAGATTTTGGGCATGAAGATTGTTCATGACAGGAAAACCAAGAAGATATGGATGTCACAGGAGAAATATGTTGAACAGGTGATTGAAAGGTTCAACATGAAAGATGCCAAGCTAGTCAGTACACCATTGGCCAACCATTTCAAGGTGACAAAGCGTTCGTGTCCCACGACCAACTTTGAAAGGAAAGAAATGGAGGCAATCCCCTATTCCTCTGCAGTAGAAAGTTTTATGTATGTAATGGTGTGTACCCGGCCAGATATAGCTCACGCAGTTGGCGTTGTGAGCAGATCCTTGCCAATCCAGGAAAGAAGCATTGGGAGGCAATCAAATGGATTCTTCGATACTTGAAGGGAACTTCAAAGATGTGTTTCTGTTTCGGGGAACTGAACCAAATTTGGAGGGTTTTGCAGATACCAATATGGCAGGTGATCTTGATGGTAGAAAGTTTACATCAGGATTTTTATTCACCTTTGCAAGGGAAGCTGTTTCATGGCAGTCTAAACTACAAAAGTGTGTTGCTTTATCTACAATAGAGGCAGAGTGCATTGCTATCGTAGATGCTGGAAAGAAAATGTTGTGGTTAAAGCGATTTCTTCAAAAATTGGGTCTATAGTAGGAAAAGTACAAGGTATATTGTGATAGTCAGAGTCCAATTGATCTGAGCAAGAATTCCATGTACCATTCACGTACAAAGCACATTGATGTTCGGTATCATTGGATACGTGAAGTGATGGAGAAGCAGTTATTGAAACTGGTCAAAATCCACACAAATAAGAATCCAACCGACATGCTTACAAAGGTGGCCTCGAGAGACAAACTCGAAGTATGAAGGAACATTGCTAGGATGGACTTCCAGTAAGGATTCTACTTCTCATAGGTGTGAAGGGGGAGAATTGATGAGCATTCCCCCTATTTGGTAGAGCTGTGGGAAAGTGCTTATAACTTATGTCTTAACAGCTTATAGCTTATAACTATGAATATAAGCTGATTTCTGACTTATAAATTAAGCATCTCCTGCCCTACTCAAAGAATAAGCTGATTTCTGACCTACAAAAAGCTATAAGCTGCATTGTTAAGCTAAACTAAACACATCAAAATAGCTTAAATTAAGCTGAAAGCTGAAATAAGCAGCTTTTAAGCTGCACCAAACAGGCACGATGTGAAGGTGGTTTTTTGGAAGTCAAGAATGGAGGCTACATAAGTTTTTTTTTCAATTTAGGGTGGTTGTATATTAAGCTTGCCATTTATGTTTATGGTTGATGGTTGGCAAGCAAAGGTTGAACCTTGACACTCCCGTTTGTGTATAAAATGGGAAGAGGTGAGTTGAGTTAGATCATCAAAAAGAGAAGGAAACACAGAGAGTGTAATCTATGGGTGAGAGTGCTATAGAGAGAGAGAGAGTGAGGTGTGAGTGTTGTAGAACTCCCTCTGAGAAAAATTTTATAGTGGATATCTCTCTCGTGGACGTAGACTATTGCCAAACCATGTAAGTATCTTGTCTCTTTTCTGTGTGTGATTGATTTCTAGTGTGCCTTAATCCTAACAAATTTCTCTCTGATTAGGCTTGTGACCGAACCAGTCCACTCTAAATTTTGAAGCCACAATAGGTCTCATTAGGATGATTTGAGCAATTTATACTATCTATTTTTTTAAAGACAATAAAATTATGACTGTAACTATTGGATCAATTTAATTTTTTTCATGAATAATTTATGTACATAGAGATAAAAAAAAAATAAACAATTTGAATCAACTTACGGGCCCTGTTGTGGACCCAAAATACTAGACAATGGTCTTTTTCACTCCACAAATAATTTACAAATTTGATAAGCATGGTTTGATTTCATAGGAATTGGTCTTCTGACAGTTCCCTATGCCCTCTCAAGTGGTGGTTGGTTGAGCTTACTATTATTTTTCGTAGTCGCTGCCATGACCTTCTACACTAGACTACTACTGAAGACATGTCTTGATGCTGATCCATCCATTAGATCTTACCTTGACATTGCCGAACGAGCATTTGGCAAAACAGGCCGAATCATAGTCACAATCATCATGAACTCGGAGTTGTACCTAGTTGGAACAGGCCTCTTGATACTTGAAGCTGACAATTTACATAAACTCTTCTCAAAATTCATGATCAAGATCGGAGCACTGACTATTGAGGGAACACAGTCGTTTGTTTTTATCACTGCACTTGTGATTCTGCCTTCGATGCTGTTAACTGACCTCAGCATACTCTCCTATGTCTCAGCCACAGGGGTGTTCTTTTGCCTCATTATCTTCATCTCTGTTGTGTGCGTTGGTGCTTTCAATGGTGTTGGTTTTCATGAGAAAGGAAAGTTGGTGGATGTGGGTGGCCTTCCTACTGCTGTCAGCTTGTGCATTGTTTGTTTTGCTGGACATCCAGTTGTCCCTTCCGTGTACACTTCCATGCGAGATGCATATCAATTCAATAAGGTAAAAGATCTTTTTTTTCCCAAAAAAAATCGTAATATGGTATTTTTGGCAGTAGCAAAGTGGATGGATTCTTTTAAAAAATTGATTTATAAAATGCTTCTTGAGTACTGTTTTCTAGCCTGCAATTTTCCCTGGAAAATGGTTATGGTGAAGGGTCCATTGTCTATGCATTTTCGTTGAAGTCTTGTTCTTCTCCAAATCCTATCACATTTTTTTTTCCCCCGACCATGACCAACTTGCAGGTCTTGTTATCAAGCTTTACTGTCACAACTATCACCTACATATCAATAGCGATCGTGGGGTATCTCATGTATGGGAACGATGTCGAATCACAAATTACGTTGAATCTACCAACAGGGAAAGCTAGTGCAGAAGTAGCGATTTACACCACTTTGCTTATTCCAATTACAAGATACGCATTGATGCTAACCCCGGTGGCAAACGGCATAGAAAACGGATTATCATAAAATTACAAGAACCGGACACCTGTTAGGTTGCTGATCAGAATGGTATTGTTGTTCAGCACAGTAGTTCTGGCTTGTGTGTTTCCATATTTTGAGTCGTTGATGGCCATTGTTGGATCAATCTTTGTTGTTCTAGCTTCATTCGTGCTTCCATGCCTATTCTACTTGTAACGCTCTCAAAAATAAACCCATAATATCATACAGTCAAGTTACAGGAAAGAGATATTATATTACTATCATCAGAGTTTCCTTACAAATTGTATTACACGTTGACAACAAAAGTAACTGCTCTATAGGTTTACAACTTTCCAAGTCAACACTTGGTTACAAAAAGAGAGTACTAACTCAAATACATATTAAGCCCTTGGCTTGAATTTACATGAAATACAACACAACAACAAAATAGTTTCTCTGGCTCGAGCCTCCCAAGCTATGTTCGTGGAGGTGGCATACCATCAGTACCTGAAAATGAAGTCCCGTATAGGGTGAGCCACAGCCGAGTAGAAATACAATAAACCAACTATAAACAATGACTAAAACAATAGCATTAGATAGATGGTCCACATTTATATTCCAACGTATACCATGTTACAGTTTCATGACGATCATGTCCATATTACAATTCATTTTCCATTTCTTATCCAACTTTAAGTTTGAAAACAAGGCCCAGAATCTGGCCACATAATTTAATGAGATGATAACTCATCACTAAAATACTTTCGAAATTCATAATGGATACACTTTTTGGTGCTGTATCAAAGTCAACAAAAACATTTCCATACTTCACAAATGATACAAATATACATTTTAGTGCTACATCAAATCAAACAACACTTCTATGTTTCACAAATAATAATGATATACATTTTAGTGCTATATCAAATCAAACAAACACTTCCATACTTCACAAATTATACACATTTTAGTGCTGTATCAATCTCAAACAAAATCCGGTTTAGAGGTCCATCCCCCATCTTCTAATAAACCGTGGAGTACATCCCCCTATCTCCTCCCACACAATACAATGTATACAAGCAATTATCATATACAAATTTAATCAATCAAGACAAATGATACACATGGTAGTGCTATATCAATGTGAAACAAAACACTTCTATGATTCACAAATGATACACATAGTAGTGTTGTATCAATGTCAAACAATATCCAGTTTAGAGGTCCATCCCCCATCTTCCAATAAACCGTGGAGTACATCCCCCGTCTCCTTCCACACAATACAATGTATATAAACAATTATCATATACAAGTCCAATCAATCAATACAAAATTTTGATGTATTATACCAACCACCATATTCGATGGCATACTCAATTGATTAGTTTTAATTTGCCTAATCATCATACATTGTCTACAACAATCAAGACTATCCTCCACCGATAGCCCAAAGCAGTTATTTCTAAACAGAAAATAAATGCACCAAATGGATAAAGTATCAACATTTTATCTAGGTGAGCGATAAATTAATCCAACAACACCCTTAGATCCCGTACCTTTCCAATTTGAATATTTCCTATTCAATTCCTCATTTCCCTAAATTAATTATACAAATTAATTTATCATAACAATTATGGCTTTTTCCCATATTTACAATGCCAACCCTAAGGTTCCATTCTCCAACAATAATCCAACACCAAGTCCATCTTCGAATGTATTACGTACATAACGGTTTATATGTTTGAAACCCCATCTTTTGAAAAATTACACAATGACCCCAAACTTTCACAAAATTACACAACGACCCCTAACATATCAAAATGCCAAAATTCAAAGACAAAGCTCATAAGATGGAGTAGGATATCCCTACCTCGAAGTTAGAGCTCAAACGGAAAAGAAGACCAAACTCAAAGTGCTCCAAACTCCAAACTTTTCGGATCAAAACGTAACCCTCGACGATCAACACACTTTTTGTAAAGGCCAAAGGGTAGAAGAACACTCTAACTAGATCAATCCTAAGAGAGAAGGGAGATTCTAGAGAGAGGAGCTCTCAAAAGATATTTTTAGAAAGTAAGAGAGAGAGAGAGAGTGTGTGTGTAAAAAGTGATTCAAAATATCTCCCGCTCGAGTGGATATACGATATACGACTCTCCCGCTCGAGCGGATAATAGGACGCTCGAGCGTCAAACACAAAAACTGGACCCGCTCGAGCGCGAAAACCAGTTCGCTCGAGCGTAGATTCTCCTCTCCCAGTATTTTCATAGGCAATGAACACCCTGCTCGAGTGCCAACATACCCGCTTGAGCGCGACCCGCTTGAGCGTAAGGAAACCCGCTCGAGTATGAAAAACACATCTGTAGAAGTTTTGTAGAGGCACAAATACTGGAAGTGTGAAAACTCCGCTCGAGCGTGAAATGTCCTGCTCGAACGGACAACCAAAAATCTGGGCAACAAGGAAAGGGACTCAACCAACCTGTGTGAAACACACCCAACACATCCTAAAACTCAAACATATGGAATTAAAGGATGACAACAAGACATACAACCACCAACTCCACAGGACGTAAGTCCAGAATACAGTAAATAAAGAGAGGGAAACCGGGATTGCTATACTACTTGAAGATTTCTGGTTCCCATCAGAATTGGAGTTACAAGGAAGTGGGCATCATTGGAATAATCATATTTGGAACTGTTGCTGGAATTTTTGGGACTTATTCATCTATTGCTGAACTTGTAGATGACGTTTGCTTTTGTTGTATAATCTATAGCCTACCTTTAGCATTTCTGGTGGCAATTCTTCAAAGTCAGTTTCAATATCTTGTTTTTCTCGTCCACAAAGGCGATTTTGAAGTTGTTGCCAAAAAAGACTAACATTGGTGACATATAAAGCTTAAAATTCTCAGTAGATAGAGTCCCAATTTCACATATTTTTACACATTCCTATGCTCTTTCACATTTCTGAACATATTCATACAAAATTTTCCTTTGAAAAATAGCATATCTCCTAATATCAATGCAATAAAACGATGACAAATATGAATCGCATGAAAAGAAAGGACCAAAAAAGAAGACGAATTTAACAATTGCAACAAAAAAGAAGACAAATTTATTCCATAAATTTTCCAATGATCTTCCCCAAATTATAAAAAGCAGAACAGTGTATTCTGCACTCCAACCTTTCCCACCTTTAAAGCCTATTTTTCTCTATGTAAATGACACAAACCAATATCGACCAAACTTGAAAAACAAAATGAATTCCCAAAAGACAATGTTAATCCATAAGCTCGAGAGTGTCCGATTCAAATCTAACAATTACCCATTTCCCCAACTCCTATACTCAGATCCATTATGGAAATTCTAATTACATAGGATGAACCTTGTAAGACCCAGAACCAAGCAAGAGACAGTGAAGAAGAACATAGTAACAAAGTCCCTCGCTGACCACTTTCGAACCGCTTTCGCTTCGACCCTCAAACTTTTAGCCCTCCGAAGTGCATCGACTTCCTTCAGCAAATCGAATTCAATTCCCTTTTTCTTCAATTCCTCAACACACTTCGCCAAGAGATTCCCATCCTCTTTTTCTCTCTCTAACAGCCTCTCCAAGTGGGTCTCTACATCAGTCTTGTATCGGACAGCCCAAACGATACCGAGAGAGAAGAGCAGGGAACAGAGAGAGGGAATCCAAGATCTGTGACAAACTTCGCCTTGTGGACCCCTTGAAGAGGCACTGAAGAGGAGGACAAGAGCTGTGGAGTGGAACAGGAAGAAGAAGCAGTAGAGTTGGGTGATCTCTTTGCGAACAGAGTCGATTTGGGTCTCTTTGAGGGCGATTCGATTGAGAATTAGTTCTTCTTCTTTGAGCCATTGCTTCAAAAGAAGCTTGTGGGTTGGGGTTTCAGCGATTTGGTGAAGTGGGTGTGGAGGCTTGGACTCCATGATTGATGAGTTACTGTTGTTGTGATCGACCATGTCTTATGAGAGAGAGAGAGAGAGAGAGAGAGAGAGAGAGAGATGATGTGAGAGAGAGAATTTCGGAGAGAGCGGGGGAGAGAAACGGCAGGAGGAAGTACTCAAATATCGAACGGTCCACTGGATTTTGAATCCTATAACGGTCGAAATTGTGTACATTTCCAGGCGTACCCCTTGGCTCTAATTGAATTATCTGAGCATGCCATGAGGAGATTTTTTTTATTTTATTTTAGGGGGAGGAAAGAAAAAATATAAATTAAATCGGTCACAAATAATATTTTTTAAAAATCAAAACTCCACTAATACAGCGGTGGAAAATTTTCATAGCAAAATTATTTCACTTTTCATTTTTATTTGCCATGTATTATACCATAAAAAAAATTAATTTAAAAACAAGTTAAAAGGTATTTCCTAAGAAAATGGAAATTTGGATATTTTTGGTTTATAGAATTTAATTTCAACATGAATTTTTTGTAATAATCTAGTTGGAAGAGCACTAAAAATTAAACGGATTAGATCATCAAATTGAACCCGAGATGTCTGCAAATTGTCTCTTCACGGCTAGACAAAAATGTTGTGCATTGACTGTAGGAGTTGGCTAAAATGTTGACCATCCATGAATAATAAATCATGTTCAAACCCAAATCCAAATTCAAATTCAAATTCAAATCTAAATCCAAAAAACTTCAGTAGCTACCAACTTTGAGCCTTTGGCAACAAAGATCGACATATGGAAACCAAGTCCTTATACATAACAAAACAGTAAAGTGATCAATTTTTGCTGTAGCTTTTATAAAAATCATATATACACAAAGTATTGGTTTACCTACTTTTTAAAATTCTTTTCCCGTCCTAAGTCAAGCACACAAGAGAAGTGAAGCTATTAGTAACTTTCCATTTTCCAAATTTCACACATCTGATTAAATCTCAACCCTCTGTAAGCAACAACACTACCGTATAAAGCTTAGGCTGTACCTCTGACATTAGTATTAAGGTTTAGTCCTTATTATGGTGTATCAATGAAATTTCACCAAAACCCCACAAGTTTCTTCCCACTGTTTTGTCAGTCCCCGTTCCTGCGCCAGCGTTACACGTGATAGGCCATACCCATTTCAATGAGTGACGGGTGTGGAATCCCAAGCGCAGCAGCCGGTCGCCTACTGTTACGCCTGAGAAACGCGTACACAGTGTTAATGGCAAACTTCTTCATAACCGGTGATACCTCACTTGCCACAATGTAAGTGTTGCCCAGCATGTAAACCACCCCAGCTTCCCTTGCTTCTATCAGTTCCTGTAACTCCTCGTTCAATTGCAAACTTGTTGACCCAGCATTTCTTCTTCTGCCAACACCAACTCCAGCCTCATCATGAAGAACAGGAAATGATGGATATCCATTAATCGCCGGTTCTTCATCATGTGAATCACTTCGCAAGAATTCTTCCACCTTGTCAATCAGCTGAGTTTCAAGGTTATAGCTGTCTCGCGGATCCTTGAATCCATACCTGACATAGCAACATAATAAAAAACAACATATATATTAGCTAGAATCTTTTGGCGCCACCTTATGAGTTACCATATTTTAGACCTATTTTTGTCTTTATCAAACTTTTTAAACTTTGAGTGAAAATATATTATTCTTTCGGTCCTTCTAAACTAGACAACCATTAAAATTTCAAGGAAAAAAAAAATAGCAAAGATATCAATAAGCCTACTTGCATAATTTTTTTCAATTAGTAAACTTTTTCAAATGTTTTTTGAATTTTTACAATTTTAAGGGTTGTCAAATCTAGACAGACCCAGTAAAAAGAATTGACATGTTTTTTTTATAAAAAAAAAAAAAAGAATCATTGAGAACAAAAATACATTAGGAAAAAAAAAGTTTATAAGTTGGTGTCGAAAGAAGTTAGGTACTGGTGAAATCTTATCTACATGCACCTGACAATACACCAAAATGCTCTGGAGTCTTGAGGGCCAATCCGCCCGACATGGATACGATCAGAGAGTGGAACATTGGGGACCATATAATTTTCAAGGGTCACAAAAATGAGAATCTGATGCAAAGCAGGGAAATTTGTTACCCAATGTGCAAACATCGGTGGCACCGTGGCTGCAAGGCTCGAGTAAATTAGAGCGATCCCACGAACCCTGACCATACCCAAGCTTGGGCCAAGACTGAGAAGCCTCTCCATGGATGCTTTGTTCTCAAGCTCAAAGGCCTGTTTCTTTGACGTTCCATACTGCCACGCAGACATCAGAGCCAAGATCACGAGAGAAAAGAGAAGGGGAAGCCAGCCTCCTTTATGCACTTTACAAAGGCACGCAGAGAGATAAAGCAGCTCTATGGATCCAAAGACTACTACGAACGTAGCTGCCAAAAGCACATTTCGATTCCAAACTGTACTGATTATTAGAAACATCAAGCAAGTCGTGACAAACATTACTGTGATCACAGCAAGACCTATATGCAAAACAATAGTTTGATAAGAAGCTCAATTTCATATCATGCACTCACATCCAAGAGGGGAGAGAGAGACGAACCATATGCATTTCCAATCCTATTGGTGTCTCTAAAGCCAATCACAACTCCAAGACACAACACCATCAAAGTCCAGTTCACCTCAGGTATGTAAATCTGTCCGTGTACTTGGCCTGATGTGTGTATTATGTTCACACGCGGGAAGCACCTCAGTGCCCTGCACTGACTTATAATTGAGAAAGTAGCTGATATGATTGCCTGACTTCCCACTGCAGTTGCAAGAGTTGCAATAATAAACACTGGCCAAAATATTCGCTCTGTAGGTCAAGATAAAAGCAAGAAGACATGAGATTGTGCCCAAAACTTCTAACAATCAATGGAACTACAAGCACACATGGAAACAAAAACCACATAAAACAAATGGACAAAACCAAAAAAAAAAAAAAAATTAAATGTGCCGAGTTTTACCCATTCAATGCATCAGTGTGTCAGCAAATTTTACCCTCATCTAGACCTTAAGTCTCACCTGGAATAGCCTTGTAGAAGCTACTCTGGAGTTCCATTTTGTTCTTAGTGAGGTAAGCGGCTTCACCCATGTATGCCAGAACTAAGCACGGGTAAACAACTACAATAAATGTAATCTGTCCGATGAAGAAAAGTGAAAATCAATAAAAATTTGTGGACATGCAAATTTACATGCATGTACATAATAAATAAACACACACACACACAGTGCGAGTAAATCAAGAAATTCACCCTGAGAGAGAGTTGGGAGAAATGACCGAGATCAGCAAACATAGCTTCTGCACCTGATGGAATGGAACCAGAGTAATTTTGAGCTTTATAAAAAGATGTTCTTGCTGAAATGCTGCCAAAAAAAAATTAAAAAATTCTAACTGACCTGTAATGCAAAGGACAACGCCCCCAAGGGACCTCCATCCATCTTTTCCAGCTAGCTTGAAAAAATTGTATGCATAATATGGTGACGTCGCATAAACTACTTGGGGGTTCCAATAAATTATGTTGTAAATTCCTATTCCACTTATGCATACAAGCCAAGATATCAAGATAGGAGCGAAAAGGAAGCCGACTCTGTGTGTCCCATAGTGCTGAAGAGCAAAAATGCCCACCAAGATGACGCAAGCGATTAACGAAGTATAATCTGCCATTTAAAATTTAGAAGAGTACTGTTTACAATAATTAATTTGAGGGGATAAAAGTTGGAAGGGGATACTTGAGTCTTTTTTTCTCTTGAATACTGAATGAAAACAATATTGCATGCTTCACTGCACTAACATACTATGTAACCTATGAAGCGGACATTTCCAATATGAGGAATGAAAATGATCGTATATTCTAAAATATTGTATAATAGGGGTAAGATCTACTTTACAAGGATTCGGGTGTGAGTATCGGGTGCGGATGTGTATTTAGAGGTTGGACACTTCAAAATTAAAAATTAAAGATACGTGAATATGAATCTCAATGTGGATACGGGTACAGGATATGTTAAATAATTATTTTTAAAATATATTTATTGTATAAAGATGAGTTAAATTGTTATTTTTTAAATATATTTATTGTTTTATGTAGTATTTTTATTAATAATATTTTTAATTTATCTATATAATTTATTTTTAATTTTTAATTGACATATATATATTATAAATAAAAAATTATAGCAAGTAAGTAATAACAAATTATGTTAAAATAAATAAAAATTAAAAATTGAATGTTTTATTTTATAATTTTTTTTAAGATTTTTTTTATTATATATGATTTAATTAGATTTTTTTAAAACAAATGGATGATTTATTTTATTTATTATATGTTGAAAAGGGGAGAGAGAGAGAGAGAGAGAGAGAGAGAGAGAGAGAGAGAGAGAGGGGGAAAGAGAGAACAGATCGACAAATAGAGAGAGAGAGAAGAGGAGAGACAACATTGAAGAAGATAGACAGAGAAGAGGAGATCGAAGAAGACAGAGAAGAGAAGAAGCTGGATCGACTGAGAGAGAGAGAAGAAGAGATCGATTGAGAAGAAGATGCAAGACGAGATCGAAAAAGGCAGAAAAGACTAAATCGAGAAGAAGGTAGGTTCTCTCCCTCTATACTCTTTCGTTTCTTCTATATTTAGGACAAAACCTAGACGTATCCATTTGTAAAGAGCCATATTCCGGCCGTATCTCGCATCCATACCCGTGTCGTGTCGTATTGTGTTGACACAGGTACCTCCGAAATTTCAGAGTTACACGTAAGATGTCCAATAAAATATAATCTTTTTTTTTTTTTTTTTTTCAAAACATGTTTTTCAAAAGTAAATCATTAGGAATTAATGGCAACATTAAATAGCAACTACTGTTCTACCCTTATATATATATATATATATTCTAGTTTCCAATTCTATATTCCACATCTTGTTAACAATCAAATGAAGCAATAAATAAACAAGCATTTGCCAATTCAGCTTACATCCATGCAAATCTGTGACTGTGATTTTGATTCTAAGTCCATTGACTGCAGAAACGACTGCCAACCAACATAAAAAGAGTGTAAGTCAATCATTGCTATAGGAAGAATGTACACGAGTAGAAAAATACTTTAGTTGGAAAATCAAAACTTGATCTTTCTTGGGTCCATTACAATTCATACCAGACATTGTTGGGGTCAGGATTCCATCACCAATAACCATGCTAGTCCCAAGAAGAACAACCAGCAGCAACACAACGCGAGAGCTATGATGCTTTTCGAAGAAGTCCTTTATAAGTAAGCTAGTTTTCGTCTCTTTGACAGAAGTTCCAGCGTTGTCAGAAGATGTTACACGATGAAGTGCACCATGGGAAGTGCTCAAAAGGCCTGTCTTTAAGTGTCGACACAGTAGTGAATACAAAGCAAAGGTTCCACCTGTAAAAACAAGGATAAAGGCTCTATTGCACTCAATCCAAATACCAGTAGAAGTTTATAAATACATAAACAATATCAGTTATTATACAGGTCATTGTGAACACCTTCACCATTGTCGTCGGCTGCTAATACAATTAAAATGTATTTGCAAAGCGGGATGAGAGTCAAAGTCCAGAAAACCAGAGAAAGTACCCCAAGAATCTCATGGTCTTCTCTGTAAGGGCGCAAGCTTCCAGAAAAAGTACTTTCGTAGACATATATGGGCGATGTACTGAGGTCACCGTAAACAATCCCAAAGCTCTGGTAGGCCAAACACAGAGTCCTCTGGTACAATTTCCACAAATGAAGCATAGAGGACATTGTTATGTTTTTCATCATTATTCAAAAGAAACAAGAAAAGAAAAGGTAAAACAGTTTTGTAGGAAATATCGGAAAGAAAAGCATATTGGGGATTTTAGAATCTATGAACAAGATTAGTTAAAAAAGAAAGAAATGGGTTGGTAGAATTTGGACAACAGACCATGCAATAAACCAAAAATCCCATTCGGTTCAACTGGGACAGAGTGTTATTAAAAATTAAACAGCAATTGAAAGAACACTCCAAGTAATTTTCACATTTTAAGTTCTTTCTTTCCCTCCACCTTCTTAAACCAAGTATGGAACAGAGCAGAGATCAAAGGTACATTAAAAACAAAAAAAAAAACTGGCAAACACAGGGCAGTAACAAAAACCAGTGAAACTGAACCGACTGCACAAGATCAGCCGAAATTTTGGTCTTCAATCGGGGTTTCCATAATGATGGCTTGTTTCGGTTCTGACAAATTTTACACTTAATAACTTGTACTGACCGGACCGATCGAAATATAATAAAAAATATTTCTGATATTCTGATTATCTAAGGATTAGAAAATAAGTGAATAATGCTTCACGTTTTGTAACAAAGGTTAGGGAGAGACCATTTATAGAGCAGATTTTATAGGTTTCTATAAATTTTTTTTGTAAATTCCTCTGTTACACAAAATCAGATACTGATAAAATTGAATTGTAGCATGTCTTCCTTTACTAACAAAATCGAAAGTTTTGCTAAATCTTCGTTTTAACTTTGACCAAACTCAACTAATTACACCCCAAAATAAAATTATACGCACTAATTAGTATATCATGTACTATTTGATATAATTTTAAAAATTTTAGATTTTTATAATTTGTATAATGATAGAATTTATAGTTTCAAAGTGACAATATCATAACGTCACTCTTACACGCCTAGGCAAAGATATGAAAGAGAACTACTTCTTAATTAAGACATTATCCTTCTTTCTGAAAAGTCTATGTTACCTCTTTTTTCTCGGCATTTTTCTTTCACCATTTTTCTCTTTCTTTCACTTTCTCTAACCACTCGTGCTCTCTCTCTAAAAATGTGTTAAAAAATAAAGATTATTTGAAGAAAGTGAGATGAAAATTCATTTGGCACATTATTTTTAATATCAATTTGGCTATTTCCAAGTAAACTGTTTTTTTAAGAGTTGTTTGGGATGATCTAAATAAGTGCACGTTTTGACTTTTTATGAAATATGAGTTGGGTTTGGATTGGGTTTGAAGTGATGAGTTAGAAAGGTGATGTGACTTAAATAAGATGATGTGACTTAAATAGAATAGTGACTTTTTAAGATTTTAACTTTTTTCAAACATGCCAAACCAATCCTAAAAAGTCAAAATAAATAAATCACATTCTTTTCAAATCAACTCATCATGTAGGGTCGACGTGCCGCTAAACCAATTTTCCTCTATTTTTTTTATTTTTTATTAAGGGGTTATGTTTGTTTTTAGCCAAATCATATAGTAAGGGTGCAATTACTAAAGACAAAAAAAAAAAAAAAAAAAAAAAAAAAACATTATACGATGAAGAACTAAAAATTCAAACTTTAAAATATTAAAAAAATAAAATAGTCTACGCCTCCACTGTTAGAGAATCCATAGGGAGACAAGATATAACCTTACAAAATCATAGTATTTACAAAGAAACATGTATGAAACAGAGTAATAGAGAACTACAAACAATTGCACCCTAAACCATAACCCCTGTGGCTGTTTTGTGCTCGTCAATGATCTGTTCGATTCTATTAGGTACAAATAATTTCTTAAAACCAGTTCATACGAGATTTAGCCCCAGTTTTAATTGGGTTCCGCTAGTAGATGGTGAAATTAGTTTCTGAATTAATCGGTTTATTGAGCGGGATACTGAGTTATTAGAGGGAGAGAGAGAATTACAACTACAAAAACACTTACTAATCGATTCGGAGGAGGAGATTCAGACAGCATTTTCTTCCAGCCCAATATAAATTTCTGGGTTCTTTCTCAATTATTATACTCCTCAGCTATATCAATGAAATTCAAACTGAGAGTCGATACTCTGAGACTTGAAGATGATTCTACTCTGTATTTTTTCTCTGAAAAATCCAAATTCTTTGCCTAAAATAACTAAAACAAAATTCGAAAGAAGCGAAATAAATAGATTCCTATGACTCACAATGGAATATCATGGATACATATTGCATGGAGAGAGAGAGAGAGAGAAGATACGAATGGGCGGAGAAGGAGGGAGTTCAAATAGAGAGAATACGAACATAAGTCAATTTGTCAAAGCGTTAAACAAATGGATGAGATCAATTTGATCCCACGGTTTTTATTGGAAATTATTCAATAACCAAAGTACTAGTCTATATTTCAAGTCAATCATTAATTATTTAATTTTGCGTTATTTTCTATCCCTAAAATAATAAATAGTAGACTCTTCTTCCTTTCTACCAATTAAAACATTAGGGAGTAGACTTTTCCTCCTTTCTACCAATTAAAACATTAGGGGGATCACGTGTCTAGAATTGAATAACCCCTGATTTTTACTCACTGTGTTGCGGCTTTACTAAAAGAAAAGGTCGCTGCTATCTCCTACCGACATCTGGCATTTTACAAAATCGCCATATACTTTAATTACGAAATTACCCCTCCATGTCCACAAATGTGTAATATCTCCTCCGATTCTTTTGGAATTCTTTGTTGGGAAATTCTATGAGACACATTTGTATGATACGCTTCAGTTATGAGGTTTTTTTTTTTTTTTTGTAATTTTTAATTATAATTTATTGTAATGTTAATAATGATATGGTTTTTGTTATGATTTAGAATATATTTAGTTATATGTAGTGTTCGATTTTTTTTTTTTTTTTTTTAACATTGTAGTATTTGATTATGACTATTTTGTTTTTTTAGTTATCCCTCAAAAAGAATCTCTAGTTATAATATTTGTGATAAATAACACTATAAATATCATTAACTTATAGAATGGTGTGCATCATACGATGATCCTTGTTTTTTTACTTGATTATATAGTAGAGATTAGGAGGGGGGAAAATACATGTGGAATTTAATTTTCTTCATTAAGGCCAAGTTTGGGTAGTTTAAAAAAAGTCAAAAAGCCAAAAAGTTACTCAAAAAGTTAAAAAGTCATCACTATTCACCAAAAGTCAACAATTACGGCTGCACAATTCCCAATTCTAATTTTCTCTTACAAACTAATTTTTACAATTTTTTATTACACATTTTTCAGTAAAAAGTCAAAAAGTTAACCCAAACATTCATATTTTCAACCTCAACTTTTTAGTCTAAAAAGACAAAAAGTGCACTTATTTAGTCTTCCCAAACTTAGCCTAAGTTGTGTTTCAATTATAAATTTAGGTAGAGACTTGAAAAGTAAAAGGGAAAAAAAAATGATGAAATATAAATAAAATATAATTTCATTTCATCTCACACTTATTATCCACTTTTTTCTTTTTCCTTTCTAATCTCTGTCCAAATCAACAATTCAAAACACAATAGTATTTTTTTGTCTTTGGATGATGGTAACTTATTCATGAACATATTGTAAACATAAATTTCAGAACATAAACCTTATACTTTGGATCATTTACCATGTGTATTATCAAGAAATCAAGACAAAATGACATACCTGAATCCATTGATGAATGGTTAAACGGAAGCGTGATTATCAATGAACTCTTTGTTATTGATTATGTTATTGCCTTCTAATCCTTTCCCCTTTGGTGCCTTATGTTTCTCCTTGAGAGGATTTAGGAAAAAAATGATGGTGTTCTTATTTTCCACTTGGGAAGGAACAGCGACCATAACCTTTTAAAGGTTGTAATTGGTTTTCAAAACTGAAAGGTTGTGAAAGTTCAAAAGGAATGAAAACCAACTTTAACCATTATTGGTTTTAATATCTATTTATTGGTTTTCAAAACTAAAAGGTTGTGGAAGTTCAAAAGGAATGAAAACCAACTTTAACCAATATGTTTTAATTTCTATTTATGCCCCTCATAGAAATAAAAATTATACAACTAGTATCTACACATTAGGTCCATAACACATATACCTTTAAGCCTATTAACTAAATTGAATCACTTAAATTGTAGGCTTCTTATAAATGATAACACCACATTTAATTATGTAGTCCCATTGAGACATTATCTAACACATGTATAATAGATTGGTGAATAAATGAACAAAAGTCATTCTTTCAAGTAAATAATTTTTTTTTTTTTTTATTTATGAAAAAGCACGAGACACATTTGAAAATAAATTGTCAATTTAAAAATGTTCTTTTATAACTAGATATTTAAGTGAAAGTAAAATTACCAAAATCACTTTTAGATATTTAAAAACATTCTCATTTGTTTTCGTACAAAATGGAATTGATTCAAAATTATTTTGCATCAAGCATCATTTCTTTTCTTCTTAATTAAATCAATTTTATTTTCATGTTTTTCAAGAAAATATAAAACTATATTGTGTTGCCACCACAAAATGAGAAGAGAGACCATAGTAAAACAAGGTGGGGTGAGCTCATTCTAACCCGTCTCATTGGGAACACTCCTTTCTAGGACGGGGATTACCATTTTTTTTTTTTAGATTCATAAAAAAATAAAAAATAAAAAATAAAATTTAGGAGGAGGAGAGGCTACCCTCGTTCTAAGGCCAAGAAAAGCGTTACACAATATCGCTCACCAACAAAGAATTGCCGACAGCAAGATTCGAACCAAAACCAAATGAGCGAATAAAAAGAGTCTTACCAACTGAACCAACCCTTGTTGGTGGGGATTACCATTTTTAAAGGTCAATTAAACTTTTGGATTTTAATGAAAGCGACAAAAAGGTCACTTTTGACTTTGCATTCGTGAACACGAAACATTTTCTAATTTCAAAAGCATTGAACATTCAAACTCTTTCTTTCTATTATTGTTTGCTAGTTAGTTTGAATTTTGAGGGATGCCTCGGCCAGGATTCACACCCACGACAACAGCTGTAATAATTTTATATGTAAAACGTTGTCTTTTCTAAATTAAATAAACAAATTGTAAGGACTCCGAAGTACTATTTTGGAAAGACGTCCGAGTAGTAAGATTGCAAATATCACAAGGCTATATTCTTTAGTAGTTATTGTGATGCAATTGGGTTGGGCTATAGTCAAATTTATAATTGAAGTAAACAAAACAAATTGATCAGTCTTCAGAATCCAACCAACCTAATTAGAGTAAATTAGGATTGGAATCACAGTTCCCTCATAATTTAAAATTTGGGTAAATTATATTTACAAATTTTGATATTTCAAACAAATACACCGAGTCACATAATTTTGACATAATTTGTTATGGGTATTTTAAAATTTTAATTCACATAATATTTTGTCCATTTTTTAGTCAATAATCCATTAATCAGGATAAAAAAAATATTACTCTTTATCTCTTTTTAAAAAAAATTATTGAAAAAACCAATTTCACAAACTATTTAAAAAACCCAAAAACAATGTGTCATTTTAAAAAGAGAATTGGTTCAATTCTCGAATTTTTTAAGCCTAGTTCGCCCACACCTCATGTGAACAATAGCTTGAATAAGATTAAAATGTAGGGTAGTTATTCCTCAAGTTGTATCCTTTTTGGTTTGGTTCGAGCTTTGGTGGCTTTGGGCTGAGGCTGAGGCTGAGGCTTATGACCTACCAACAGCATGACAATTTTCACACTCAAAAGAAGTAACATTACATGCAGTGTGCTCCTCAAATAGTTGTATTTTAGTACAAAATGGGTCAAGTTGGTCATGATGCTTGCTTTTCCCCCTTGTCAAAATGAGGGGCCAACTTGGGCAACCTCTATTTTTACCCAAACCAGACATGAAATGTACCTACCTATCATTTTGGCAATTACATACCACCGTAGATCCGTAGATGCATCATACGACTTAATTCATACATACATGTTAGGTGGAGAAATTACCATTACTTATGGAAGGGGCAAGAATAAAAATATAAATCAAACTTTTCTCCGCTCTAGAGGGTCCAATTGGAGGGCTGGAGACCCATCCAAAATTTATCTCGGGAATCGATGTTATATATCTTCTAAAGCTTGTAGGATAAATTATTCATACAAAAAATTAGACGGATCAGACATTAAAAGTCATGTGATTTGATTATATTTGTCTCAAAAAATGAACAACTAATATGATTTTGAGAATAGATCGTGTGTTTTCTTAAGATAGTTTGATTCAATTGGATCAACTGATTATTTTTACATGATTTTGGTCATCGAAAGTGAAACATTTGGCTACTAAATTTTATTTAGTCGACAAATGTAATCTTTTCGCAACTAAAACATTGGTCGCCGAAAGGGCACGTTTGGCTACTAAACATTGGTTAGTTGGCAAAAGTGATATTTTAGCTACTAACTATTTGGTCGCTAAAACCCATTTCGTTCTATTTTTGCTACTAAATTATTAGTCGCCAAACCATTTGCTTACATATTTGGCAACCAAAATATTTAGTCGCCAAATACTATATTAATTTTTTTTTTTAATAAAATTTTCTGAACCACCTATATCCATTAATACTGAATATTTAGTCACCAAATACTATGTTATCAACCATTCGACAACGTCCACACATTTCACTTCCAGCCATCCAAAAAATTAATATTGAGCGTTCAATTCTAAATGTAATACAAATTCCATACATACCAAGTATAATCCAACCTCAATAATTTAATTTCATACATAATATAGGATTAACCAAATTTAATATCCAAAAGGAAATCTGTACCATACCAAAAATTTAATATATACTACCTGAAAAATTAATTTGTACGACGTCGAATGCTAATATCTACCAAGCCAAATTTTAGATATTTACCACGCCAAAAAAATAATTTGTATGAACCATATATACAAACAGAGGTATAAAAACAATGGCCTTACATACTTGTCAAAAAAAGTCATATCTACATTTGGACGTCAAAAGCCACCTGCAAAAATAGAATTAATCATTAGTATTGACTAATTATTGGCCAATTTAAAATTATAAGAAAAAAAATATAAAACTCGAACTTAATTAATCTTTTCAAATTAATCATTAGCAGCAAAAGTGGGTGTTTGCACAAATCAATCACTATATGAAAAAAAGAAGGCCAAGTGTGCTACGAAAGAGCACACCTTACACTTATAAACTAGTACAGAACATCAAATAAGAAAGAGCACAACCCCTAGAAATGAATCCATCTTACAATCATGTTAAAGCTTACTAATACTCTGGAGTCCATATGATATTCTTATAATTTCACTAAGTGGCTCTCAAATGATTCATTAACGTATGACCAACATTAACACGTACTTTCAAACAAAAAAATTCAATAGCAAAATTATATAATTTGAAATAGATTTATGCATTTCAAACAGATTTAGAAATGGATGTATGATGACTTTCAGCAATTTCCCTTTACCTCTCCCTCTCCCTTTCCCTAGCCAAATCCATGACCCAAACATACCATGAAGAAAATCCCAAAAGCATCCCATCTCCAAATGTAAGAAAAGAGACTAAAACCTGCTTTCCAATCCAGATTGGCAAACAAGATAGCTATAATTTTTTTTAAAAAAAAAAAAAAGAAAAAAGGTTGGCTTCTTCAATCAACCTTAGTAATAGAACAGAGGAAAAGAATCACTTAATAGACTGGAAAGTTTATAAAATCAGCTTCTAAGTTATTATAGACTACAAACAGTTGGGATATATGAACAAAACAAAAAGGGAAATAGGAGTATTAATGTCCTACATGTACATATAACATTTGTTGCATAATTTATGTAGAAGGCGAAAAAAAATGCTAAAATTATATAGTGATATATAATAGTTCTCAAACAAAAACGAGTTAGGAAAACGATTTAGCAAGTCAGTCCTTCCCAACAATGCACATTCTAAAACGATATAAAACTAAAAAACAGAAAAGTAATTAAAACACATAAAATGATATGAAGCAATGTGACATCCCGAATTTACACTATTGGTTGCAATCAAGGGAAAGTCACTAATGAGTCTTATGGTCAATAACCAAGTAAGATCACAGATCGCCGAAGGAGCCAAATTAGCCTCCCTTATAAGTCCGGCTTTCTTAGGCAGCGCACTACCTTTTTGACAGATCTTAAGAGGTATTGACACAAGGTCTCATAGTTAGGGGTTATATTGGTGTTAGAATAAATGTACATAATAACCACGAATATCCTTAATTACAAAAGCTCGTTCCATTACATTACATCCCAAAAGAAAATTTAAATCTTCATATGAGCCTTACAAAATATCAAAAGGGAAATTTCTAACTTTTCTAAGATAGCCAAAAGTCTTCGAAGGTTTCCGGCTCGTCGTCCCCAGCTATAAGCTCCTCTTTGGCACTTGGCATGATATGCCGTAAGCTTTGAATGCCTAGTAAATGCACACACACCTCGTCCCTTTTTCCCAATCCAATACACAATCACAAATATGACAAGAAGTAATGAAGCATGATATTTAACTAAACAACAAAGGGTTACAAAGTTAGACGTTAGTAAACTAGAAATCCCCCAAAGAGATTTCGTCCTCCCAACCACAAGAATCGGATGCGGATTATTCGGTATGCCCTCTCTTTTGCTGCTTGGTTGCAGACCTTACCTCGGATGCCTACCAACAGTTATGTACTGCGTAGCGCTAACCACAGGACCTCAAAAAATACGGTAATAATGGGCCTTGTCCAAATCCCTCCTCACACCAAATACCTAGGGTCCGAATACAACCGCTTCGTTCAAGGGTTCCGAAAAACCACTTGCGCAAGACTTTAACTTCCAAATAGGGAATGTATCCCAACAATCCATACATAACACATTATCATCTCTTCATTATTCAAGTGATCGAAAACCCAATACCATCTCAATTAAGTTTTTCGTTGAGTTAAATGTTTTGAATTAAGGTTAGACCAACTTAACAAGATAGTAATATCCACGTAAGCATGCATCATTAAAATGAAGAAGATAAGAAACATAACCATAACACATGCGATATCATATCAAGACATGATCATAAACTAATAAGCATATTCATGAACACAAGAGCATAAAACACCCATGCGAAACTAAATTTTCAGATTCAGTACCATTTAAAGATTAAAATAAAAAGGGCTATTTTAGATTTTTATAGAACCTGGCCTTCCTATGTTCGTAGAGAATTTAATCTAGTTTCTAGAACATATTTCGGAAATGGGATAGCTTTTCTAGATTTTTAGTTATTTAAGAAATACTCCAGCACTGTCCAGATTCGTCGACCGTTGCGAAAATTTGATTTTCTTACAAACCGCTCACTTTTTTTTCAATGAAACCAATTTTCCTTGAAAACTAACTTCTTAATGAAGATTTTGGCATAAAAATGAGGTCCAGAATATTTTTCTACATTTTTCTAAATTTCTTGAAAGTTGGACGTAAAAACAGATTTCTAATGCACAATACTAAAAAACAAGAGGATTTGTGAGAAAGGAGATCCACTAAGGGAAATTTTTCTTCATTTCTTTTGTGTGATGAAAACATGCTAAATAATAGATATTAGACTCAGAAATTTATCTTGAAGGTGTGCCTTTGGAAAGTTTGAGAGATTGATATGAAAAAGATAGTTTTGTACCGATTAAGGGAACCTACAAGAAGAGTAGAATCATGGCTCAACTCTTTTCATTTTTAACACAAGGAAATCATTAAAACACATCTGAAAACAATGTTTACAACCCTTAAGAGCATGTATTTGAAAGAGGAAAATGAGAGAGAGAGTTGTGTTGTGGCTTACTTGCTAGGCTAGGCCAAGTTGAACAAGATTGCTCTCCTCTTCCTTCCTCTCCCTCTCAAGACTCTTCTCTTGCTCTCCTTCCTCTCCTCTAGGCCGAATGTAGGTGTGTGCGTGTTGTTTGTGTATGCTATACTAAGTGGATGGTTGTATTTGTAGGCAAATTTGGTGTGAAAAGACACAAAGGCCCATTAGTTGGAATTGGATTGAAAAGTTTGGATTTACTTGGAGTCTAATGAAATAGGAAGTGATTAGGGGACTTAATTATGTGATTAGACATGATTTAACTAGTCTCTAGCAGAGTTTTAAAAGGCTTTCTCGAGGCTCGCCTCGCCTTGAGGCGAAGGTAAAACGCATTAAGGCTTTGATTTTTAGGCATTACTCCCCAAAGGCTTGCGCATCATAGTTTGAAACATGCGCCTTAAGCGCGCTTTTTACGCTTTTTGCGCATAAGCATGCGAGGAGTATGCACATGCAGAAGTTGCCCTGGGCATTTGTTAAACTTAGTCTATTAGATTGTTTAAACATAAAAAATTAAAAAGAATCCATTTTTACAACTATGTTCTACAGGAAAAATTAAGTAAATGATCAATCAAGAAAAACATAGTTAATGGTCAAGTGAGAAGCTCAATTACTGAAGTTAAGAATATCGATTTCTCTTTCAGTAAAGGAAAACTTCCTTCTATGCAGTAAAATGTTCGACGCATTAAAGCGAAAAGTATTTTCATATTTATATTTAATTTTGTTTTTATTTTTTTAACTATTTAAAAATATTTAATTTATTCAGTAAATATTAAAATTTGAAATTTAAAATGCTTACGCCTCAACGCCTTGAGGCTTACGCCTCGCCTCATGAGAGGTAAAACGCCTTAAAGTATGCATTTGCCTTTAAAAACTTTGGTCTCTAGTTGGAATGGAACTAGGTTGGGGACACAATTCCTAGATTTAAGGGTACCTGTACTTTGCTTCTAGATTGTCATGATTACATGCCTCGAAAATTGGTCCCTCACATTCTCCTAGGTTGGCCGGCCATGGGGAAGGGAAATGTGGTATATTTTATTCAATATATGAGTACTATGGATATATTCCCAATGTATATATAGATCCACAAATTGATTTGGTGGTATTATAGTATAAAAAGTACATGTACTAGTTTTGGGCAAATCTTGAAATTAATAAAAGAAGTGAGGGCTTGGAATTAAACTCATGTATTGGAACCTTATTTATGTAGAATTAAATTAAATTAGGCTAAGGAACCTAATTCGGCTAGGATATTCCTATTCCGATAAAAATTAAAAATGCTAACCGGCAAGATTCGAAATAATTTAAGAAACTTAGGGGCTTTTAAGGAAATAATTCAAACGTAAGGGTTTTTAAAGAAAATACATTTTTCAGGGGCTTCACAAGCAAAATTGAAGAATGTTTTGAATTCTCATTACCTTAGAAGGAATTGACAAACTCAGTTTGTAAGTTTTGTAAAAACCAGAAGCAGTTAGGACATGAAACCAAACACACAAAAAAACAAAAGCAGCTAGAACAAAATTTCAACTGCAATATGTGCTCATAGTAAGTCCATAGCAACATGCCTCTAGTTGAGAAGAAAATGAACATGTCAAGTCATCTTAGCCCCACATTGTGCAATTATAGCAGACAGGCCAGACTATTCAATTGATGATTGATGATTTAAAGGGAATAATACACACAGTTGTGCACATAACCAATTCAATTGTGTCATTTACTACAAGTTGGATTCAACAGCATTGGCTATCCTACATAATTAGAACTTTAGGCTTATGTTTTTGTTCCCATTATAAATGTATTCTCATGATCCCTCTACTTCAATAAATCAAATTCAATGTTCTCTATGAGATTTATATAACTTGTAATAGATTTACACTTTTCCCAAAAAGAGTCATTGCCTTTCTTTTCCTCCCCCAATTTTGAGCAACACGCCATACAAATCCACATCCCAGTTAACTCACAATCCCTCTGTGTAAAATCAATTTTACTTTGTAATCAAATCAAACAACTTCAATGCAAAAAAATATATATATATTGAAAAAATATAATCAAAACCCAATTCAGTAAAATCTAAATTAGAACACAAATTCCCCAAAAAAAAACAAAACAAAATACAACCCAACCCAACTCAACCCAATTTGTAAACAAATCAGCAACTCATTATAACAAAGAATGAACTTCATGCACACAAATTACAAAAATATAATCAAAACCCAATTCAATAAAATCGAAATTAGCTCAATACAAACAGAGCGAACACAAAATTCCCCCATAAACAAACAAAAGAAAACACAATCCAATTCAGAAAACTTGGAAATTTTATCAAAAATCAAACAAGAAATGGCATAGGAAGAACAAAGAGACAAGGAAGGGGTGTACTTCAGTGAAAGTGTCGTTGAAAGAAATGCGATAGCCCTCCTTCTCTTTATCAACGAGCATGCCGTCGCAGTTGAAGAGGAGAGCAGAGGGAAGAACAGAAGAAGAAAAAGCCGAGCACGTGAGTCCTCCTCCATTTCGATAGCTCTTCTTTCTTGATCCTCTGTTTGTGCTTAATGACTCTAAATAGAGAGTAAAGCAACACAACACTATCATCTTAGCATAAGCAAATACATATATATACATATATAGCAATCTGTTAAATATGTTAATGCCAGATTTAAGCAAAATAAAGATTGATTCAAACCAGAGTTTGGAGATAATAAACAAATCCTCGCGCTTCACGATACCATTTTCAAACCCTAGAAATCCTAGAAAGAGAAAGACAGAGAGAGCAAGAGAGACAGGGGAGAAAGAGAAAGAACCTGTTTGTATTGCGGCGGTGGCGGTAGCGATTTACAGCGGTGGTGATGTGCGACGAACGTGATCAACAGTGGTGATGGACTTCGGTGAAGAGGTGAGGTTCTCTAAGAGAGAGAGACACACACACAGAGGAAAGAGAATCAAATTTGGGCACCAAATCTGGGCGCCTGAAATATGTTCCAACTAAATATTAACTCTTTTAGCGACAAAAACATTTTTTAGTCGCCATAAGTTCACTATTTGGTGACTAATTGTACTTTTGTCAGGAAAAATTGAGTATACCGCGACTAAATATTTTTTAGTTGCCAAAGCATATGTAAGCTGTTATTTAGAAAAATTTCCCCCCAAAAAAATTGAAAAACTTTCCCTCCAAAAAATATGTTATCAATGCCGACTAAATTCAGATTTTAGTCGCCAATTGTACCACTATTGGCGACTAAATAATTTTTTAGTCGCTGAAACTAATTTTTTGGCTACTAAACTTGTGGTCGCCAAAGATAAAAAGTAAATTTTTGTTTTTCATTCGGCGACTAAATAATTTTAGTAGCTAAAAGTAACTATACAGCGACTAAAATTGTTTTTGGTCACCAATTGTGACATATTTAGCGAATAAATATTCTTTTAGTCGCCAATTGTGGCATTTTTAGCAACTAATTTTTTTTTAACCGCCAATAATTAATATACCCCGACTAAAAAAAATTAGTAGCCAAATCTTGTACTTTTGCCGACTAATATAATTTTTTGGTCGCCAACTCCACAACTTTTGGCGATCAAATTTTTTTTAGTCGTCAAATATTGTCACCAAAAGTGTAATTTCCTGTAGTGTACAATCACACGGTGATTGTATTTTTAGTCTATGTTTTTTGAAAAAAAAAATTAGATTGTATTTATTAGATTCACATAAAGTAGTCACTGTAAGTTTTTTTTTTAAAAAATGTTGTGCTTTTTAACTATCAATTAACTTAATTTGTATGTTTTTTTTAAAAAAAATAATAATTTTATTTTTTAATTACCAATGGACTTCATTGTTTTTCAATACGGTGATTGTATTTTTACACTCTCTTTGATTGATGATGATTGGATTGTATTTTGTGATTGTAATTGGACTTAATTTATTTTTCAATACGGTGATTGTATTTTTAATCTATGTTTTTTGAAGAAAAAAAATTAGATTGTATTCATTAGGTTCACATAAACTGCGCACTATTGATGATGATGATTAGATTATATTTTGTAATTAGATTTTTTAACTTACTATATTTTTTTCAAAACAAATGGTTGTGCTTTTTAACTATTAATTAGCTTAATCTCTGATTGGGTTTTTAACTCACTATGCTTTTTGAAAAAAAAAATAATTGTATTTTTTAATTATCAATTGACTTCATTGCTTCTTTTTAATTAGCTTAATTTGTGATTGTGTTTTTTTATACTCCATTTTGATCCCACGTTGATTTTATTTTTTTTAATGATTGTGTTTTTCAACACTCCATTTAATCTGTACTTTTTGAGAAAAAAAATTGTATTTATGTTTTTTTGAATTTTTAATCTTTGTTTTTTGAAAAAAAAAAAATTGATTGAATTTATTAGGTTCACATAAAATGCCTACTATTAATGAAGATTAGATTGTGTTTTGTGATTGTGATTAGATTGTATTCATTAGGTTCATATAAAATACTCATTATTGATGTTGATTATTAGTTTGTACTTTGTAATTGGATTTTTTAACTCAATGTATTTTTTTTTTGAAAAAAAAAATTGTTGTGCTGTTTAACTATTAACTTAATTTGAGATTGGTTTGTTAACTCACTATGTTTTTTGAAAAAAAAAAATTAATTACCAATTGACTTTGTTGTTTTGTTTGAGTTGTGACAATTTCTATGTTTTTTGATAATTAGATTATATGATATCTTGCAAAAAATTGTAATTGGGTCTTTAATCAACTATGTTTTTTAAACAAAAAAATGATTGTATTTTTTAACGATCAATTGACTTAATTTGTGATTGAGTTTTTGGACACTCCTTTTCAATCACATGATGAGAAAAAAAAATTGTGTGAATTGTGACAATCTCTGCGTTTTTTAAAAACTTATTTAGTCAAGTAATAGATGGGTACCAATACAGATATTTGTGTGTTTTTATTTTCTACTTTATAATTTATTAAATATTCATTCCAGATTTGTTACAAAAAATTTTATCATAGGATGGAACATGATATAATTACCACCAAAATCAATCGACTACCTCGAAAAAGAAAATTACTTATTTCACGCCAGACTGATCATGATGATCCCACATTTAAGGATAAATTGAAACAACTTCAAAAAGAAGCACGTCGGTTAAGAGCATGTGTTTTACATGACAAATAATTCCATTACAGAACCAACGTTCGAAATGTCACAAGTAAGCGCTGAAGTATTATCATTTCATATATATACATTTCTTATTATTTTTTATACTAAATATATTTATTTGAAGAAATTTACAATTCAAGAGTCACTGCATTAACAAACTATACTAATGTTCTAAATGGTGAGAATTTCAAGTAATAATATTTTTTAATTTGGGTTATTTTATATCTGCTACTTTCATAATAAATGCTAATAATTATATTCTTTATATTTTTCATGAAAATTATATGATACAATAGTCATACCTCTCATATCTGAGGAAGAAGATAAGAAATATTATTTATATTAATTTTACAATTATGATTTATTTGACAATATTCTTATAACTTCAAAACAGTAATGATTTTATACTAATCATTTTATTCATGTAAATCCAAATAAATGAATTGTTATGTTCCCGATATCTGAGTGTGCTTAGATACGAATGTATATAATATTTTATTTGCCACTTGTGGACTTGCCTTTTTCCGCGCCCCGCCTTTCGGAAAGGGTTTGTAAAGTAGGCCTCAGAGTTCGGACTCCCGCGGTTCTAAATCAAATCTCACAAAGTGCGATGTGAAATTGATAATCACCAAACAGTCCAAATCCGGCAAAGGTTTTTAGAAAATTGATTTTAAATCAAATAGTGCCAAAATTGGACTGCTTTGCCAGATACAAAGTCGCCACCTAAATATTTTGTTTTGGGAAAATTTAGAAAACCCTGACTCGTGCCAAAGGCCACATGTCCGTCATCACCAAAGTTGCCTCGACTCAGGAACTTGGGTACAAGAGTGGAAGGTCCTGAAATGAGCACCACCGCTCGCCCGATCAAAGGATCGGCCTTTACTAATCATGATATGTTCTTTTATAAACATTATGTGCACATATTAGATTGTTAGCTAACATTACTATGTGACGAGCACAAGCAAATATAGACTAAAATTGTAAAAATTTATAACAACTTAACTCATGTTTGTTCTCGAAAATGATTTGAATTTGCCACCCTCAAATGGGCTTAAAAATACAGATTTGCCACCAAACACGATGGGTTTAAAACATGATTTTGCCACAACAAAGTGGGCTTAAAACACACATTCATTGAATTGTTCCAATTCAAACAATCAAGCCTCCATCCACAAGCATTCATGCAGTTTAGCAAGTAAGCACATAGCCTCATAGCAAACATGCGAATCATGGAAATATGGCAATCACACTCGTGCAAGTATGCTAAAGCAAAAAACTTACCGAGTACTCCAAGCCAAAACAAAAACTAGTTAGAAAAATGCATGATCCTAACTATACAAGATGTCTAATGCAACACATGCAATGATACGACTAAATAGGCTCGACTACTAATCATGGTATTTGCAACTATCACGACCCAAACCCACCCTTATAGGTTTGGCGTCGTAACCGGCCAGTAATCCGTGATTACCGGAGGCCTGTTTAGCAATAATGACAATATTACACTATAAAGGGGCTGGCGGAAGCCAATCAACAATAACATACGTCGTCCAATGAGCTGTGAAGACCTGAATAGAAATAACTTTTATGTACATAACCATATTCATAGTCACTTATACCAAAAATGCAATACAAGATAGGGACATAATCCCATCACGAAAACTGTACAATTAAAAGTCTTAAACATTCATTACACTTAGCAAAAGGGTGGATAGTATCACCCAAAAAGCCTTGACTCGAGCAGGTTCGGAACCTCGATGTGACACACAATGGCTGTCTTGACAAAACATGAGCTTGGGTCAGCGCAGCTTTGGTCCGGTGCTTGACCACCTACGTATATATAATAACTGTGAGCTATAGCCCAGTGAATAACAAACGTGTAAAGAGTTTAAGAATGATGTCCTTCAATTTTTTAAACAATCGATTAGCATTAGAACATTTTCAATCAATATCGTTTGTCGAGTTATCATTCGATTTTATCAATTCAATCAATCGATAACTATATAAGTCATACGTGGTACATCTGATAGCAACAATACACTTGGTCTTAAATGACCGAACAATCAATTGATGGCCATCATACAATAACAATAGTTCCCAGATTTGGAACTGACAGAGATCTCTGTAACAATAACAATATCAATAACAATAACAATCACAATGCACTATGGATGCCACGAATGCAATTCAAAATAGGATCATCATTCAATCGATAAAAAGTATCATTTCAGGAAGCCATATGATTTATCAATCTAAAAATAAATACGACTGAACATATCTTTACAACGTTGTTACTCACAGATAACAGGGCTGTAAGCAGGCTATTCAGCTTCCTTGAGGTGCGAAACCTACACAGTTACAGAACGAACTCATACTAAATTACACACCTGGAATTGATAACTTAGTCCTTTCTACTTGTGTTGGTGTGGTTCTACTTCATTATCCGCATTATGATGTCTTAATCATGACCTAGGAATGCCTAGGATGGAATGAGGATGCAAAAATGTACTTAAAAATATTTTTCAAAACTTGCTGAAAATAGGGGTCTCGCTCGAGCGTAGCTTTCTTCGCTCGAGCGAACATACCGAATGTGAGAGGTCGCTCAAGCGCAGACTCCTTCGCTCGAGCGGTTTGCAAAATGTAAAAAAGTTCTGGTTGCGTGCAATCTCCGCTCAACGATCGCTCGAGCGTGAGACACAAGTCCTCGCTCAAGCGCAAGTCTTGTCGCTCGAGTGTGCTTCCAACCACGCAAACTTCTGAGAGCATGCAATTTACTATCGAGCCAACCTTTTGTCGCTCAAGCGGAAGTGTGAAAATAAAGGTGGTCGCTCGAGCATGGAATCCTTCGCTCAAGCGTGGAAGCAAAATTCTGGGTTTTCCAGATTTGCTCCCAAAGTTCAAAACATGAATTCAACACTCCAAAACTCATCCTTTTGGGCCAAAATTCTGGGAAACACTTCGAAACTCACAACACATCATGATTTAAAGACCATTTCATAAAATCAAAGCCCCAAAGGCATGCCAATTGTACACAAATTCAACTTAAACTTTATAAATGTTTCAAGAATATAACATGCATGACTTTTCTTAAACTCCACCACTTCAAAACATGATCAAACTTGGCAAATTGATAGAAAACATGATGATTTCCTACTATTAAGCTCAATCTATGACATGCATGAGAGAATTCTTAGCAAACATGCTCCAAATGTAATGAAATGGATATGCATGCATGGATTGATCTTCCTTCTTACTTCTTAAACTTAATTCTTACATCTCATAGCTCAATTCACTTGAATTCATAGATGAATCAACTTAATTTCAAGACTAGAGACTTGATTTCTTACCTTAGAGGTTCAATTGGGCTTTATGTGCTAAATTCTTGAGCTAGATGATCAAATCTCCAAAGTTTCTTCTTTTCTGCTAGCAATTCCTCTTGTTTGAGTTTAATTATCAAGCCTAGGACCCAAATCTCCCTACTCTCTCCCTCTCTCACGTTTGAGCATCAAGTTAAGGAAGAATGAGATGTAAAGTTGAACTAGTGGGGTCAAAAATGGCTCACTTGGTGGTAAATGGTCAAAGTTAATTAAATAGCATTAAATTAATCTAATTTAATTGTTCCGAACCGAATTTTAATTAAACCTACCATAAAATTCTATAAATCCTAATTAACATATAAATCAAGTCAATTTCTAAATCGGTTGCCAATAAGGCTTTCAATTCGCAAATCGAAATCAAAATATGAACAGATCTTTCTACATCAAACAGATAAAAATGCATTTAAAGCAACACACTCGTGTAATTAATTTAGGATTTCGTCTTAATCATTTACTTAGCATGCTTAATCATGAATTAGCGTTAATCATGAGTCAAGGTTGTCACAGCGACAGTTTGATAGCATGCTTTGAAACACGTATTCAAATAAGTATTGAAATTGCAATACAATTTGAATGACGCGCCGAGCCTCAGTGCATGCAAGACAAATGAATGGATGCAAGCATGTAAGCATAAGGTATGCTAATTAAAACATGTCCCTAATCTAACCATCGAAAGCGATTAAATAAAATGGAGGAAGACGTGGGGTTGGAGGACATGCACATACGCACGCACACTTATTATAACATTACGCCCTCGCGAAGGAGGGTCCGAATAAATAAGCTAACTAGCTATGCTAATTAAGCTAAGCTATTACAACACGAAACTAATTAACTAACTTAGTTAACTAATTATTACAAACCAAAATTGAGTAACTAGCTATGCTAAGCTAATTAAAGCAATTAAACTAATTAACTATCTAAGCTAATTAAATAATACAACATTTTCATTAACTAGCTATTCTAAGCTAACTAAAGCAATTAAATAGCCTCGAGGGCGAGGGACACATGCATGCTTGGTTGGTTTCCTCCCGAGGATCCACCACATTGCCGTTGCAGCCTCTATTTGCACATGCTTGAACACCAACAGTATTGCCGACTTCTAGAATGCCTCTGCTCCAACTCAGGAACACACTTGTGCAAAATTTCATTTATGGCCGGTCGGCTACCAATGGTGGTTGTCGGCTACCATTGGTGGCCGGTCGGCCACTGCTGGTGGTCGATCGGCCACCACTTTCTTGAATTTCCCTTTTTTGCTGCAACAGAGAGCAAATAGAGGCAAAGCAATGTATTCTTATGGAGTGTATGTACTGTTACTCTCCTTATCATTACACAAGCTCAAAGAAGTGTAACTTTTGGTCCTCAAACCATCAACCAAGCATTTTCAATGCATGATGGCTAAGGAACCAAACTTGTACAGGCTTAATGACTGCAAAATAAGACTCAACAAAACCATAGCCCCATCATGTATGATCAAGGGCGATGGCGACCAAGGAAAGTGGCACGTTTTATCACTTTGAGTATGAAACGTCCCATTTTTCTGGTGTTCGAATTAACGTCCGATCTGAACACATGTAATGCAACACGTAAGATGCCTATCTTGCCTCTTTTACTTGTTCATTTTTATTTACTCATTTTAGCTTACCAATCCATTATTTAATTGATTAGCCCAAAAGGTGAGTGTCCTTTAATTGAAAGTAGGCTTAAACTACAAGTGTCATGAGCATGAAAGAGTCCTCATGCCGTTGATAATGAACTCCCGAAGGAATTAAACCAGTAAGCATGAATGTCTCCATTTCATACTCAAGCCAACAAGGGGTTCAAAGCCACTTTCAAAATAAATGAAAGAGTGAAGAATAGAGAGAGATTTCAGTGCTAAAATGGAGTGCAAAATAACACTAAAACATGTAAGCAACCCATGCAATTCATGCTAAAAGCCTAAAAATATTAAGCTAGTGAAGCCTCTTTACACTACAACAACTCAATACAGGCCTCAAAGGACCAAACTAACTCAAAATAGAGCTGAAACCAGTCAAAACGGTAGCAAAAGCATGCTGAGATTAAGGTACAAAATGCTAGAAAAACATGCTCACGTGTTAAGCTATCTTGACATGCAAACAAGACATAATGAGGGGAGGCTACCCCCTCCAATTTTAGACTTCAAAACAAGGTTTTTCCCATTGAAATAACTCTAAATTTTAGTGGTTTAAAAGCCCAAAAAGTTTAGTTTGAATATGCTAAAAGATGGTGCAAAAGTCTACACAATTAAGCAACAAGAAGGGTAGATCACCCCTTAGCACAAAATAGCCTCAAACCATCATGTTAAGCCTCAAAAAATAGAGTTTTTTGTAGTTGAAAACCAGCTCAAAAACAATACAAAAGGATGACAAAATAAGTAGTCAAAGCAAGTACACTATACAAGTGAACTACCTCTTGAAGCTCAAGCACAAAACAGCCTCAAATTCCAGCTCAAACCTCCTTCAAGAGCTCAAACTAGACCCCAAAGAACCTCAGCTCAAAGGTAAGAGTGTTTGGTTAAGGCTTAATGTGCAAAGGTGTAGAGAAACAAGACTTTAAGGCACAAAATAAGAAGAGAGAGAGAAATTTGATCCAAATTTTCTAACCCCTCCAAATGGGGGAAAGCACCCCCTATATATAGAAAACCAAGGTTGAAGCTTGAAATCATCCTACCATACACGTGTATGGAGATGCACTTCAGTGAACAACAGCTAGCACAGCTGGCAAACAAATATCTGAAAAAGGAGAAAAATGGTCGTCGGCCACCGCTGGTGGCCAACCGGCCATCAATGTAGCCGACCAGCCAACAACATAGCCGACCAGCCACCACTGATGGCCGGCAGGCACAAGTCATGGCCGATAGGCTATAGGGCTAGTCGACAGGCCACCCTCTTCTCCAGACCTGAAATAACAAGCTTTTAGTCCACAACCAAGCATAAAGCAGATAAGGTTTGAAGGCTCAAGACGAGGGGGCCAGCCAAGACCTTTACGCACTCAAAACGAACACGAGCATACAAAATCATCGAGTGTTCAAACGACGATGTCCAAGTCTCGAGGACGGTCAAAAATAGGGTGTCTACAGTTGCCCCTCTTTGACAGAACTCAGAAGTCATGAAATGACATGAGTGAATGTCAAAGCCTAGAGACGACCCATTTTTGACAAGGCCAAAGACTTGGATAAACAGACAAGAAAAACAAAGAACAGTTGCGCCCGCAAGCTGTCTACATATCCCTTTACAAGGAATCAAACCAACGTAGTTTTGGGACAAGATGCAAAATGATATGCATAATGCAACAACATAACTTATGATCATGCAATGAAGCTATAATGAAACATCTAGATACAAGTGTTATGCAAAGAAATGCTACATTTGAACAAACCGAAACACAGCATAACAAACTCAAACATGAATAGAAATAAGTAAACACGCCACACGTGAAAAGCACAAGCCAAACTACATTTCATGTAGAAAGGATATAAGAAAATTATTCAATCTTAACTGCGCATCACGCAGGAAAGGCAAAGAACAACATAACCATCGGGCACACCCGAGGCGTCAAACAAGATCCTAACACGTGGCACACGTGAGGAGAGAGATGGTGTGAACCCAGGGACACACCTGAATGTTCCTAACCAAAGAGAACAGTGATGAATATCGGAACACGTCCAAATATATGTAACCAAAATAAAGAGTGTATAAGCATCGGAACCCGTCCGAATGCTTTTAACCAAAGTGTCCTAACGCGTCACACACGAGAGGAGAAGAGAATGATGTAAACACCGGGCGCACCCGAATGCTTCTAACCGAAAAGAGCGGTGTAAACACCGGGGGTGGTATAAATATCAGAGCACGTCCCAATGTTTCTAACTAAAACAGGGTGGGGTATAAGCATCGGAACACGTCCAAATGCTTCCAATCGGGAGGTGGTATAAACATCGGAGCACATCCCAATGTTTCTAACCAAAAGGAGTGGTGTAAACACCGGGCGTACACGAATGTTTCTAACCAAGAGGAGTGTGGTATAAGCATCGGAACATGTCCAAATGCTTCTTATCGGGGGGTGGTATAAATATCGGAGCACGTCCCAATATTTTTAACCAAAAGGAGTGGTGTAAACACCGGGCGTACCCCAATGTTTCTAACCAAGAGGAGTGTGGTATAAGCATCGGAGCACGTCCAAATGCTTCTAACCGGGAGTGGTATAAACATCGGAGCACGTCCCAATGTTTCTAACCAAAACGGGGAATTCGAAAGACAAGAATGATTTCACCTGGAATTCCTCTGAATGAACCATACATACAATATCGTCTGGTTGCACCAACTTTGAATGAATCGTACATACAATATCGTGCTTGCATAAGAAAGAAACTCAACAAGCATAACATAGCAAGAGTGCATGTTCTATGCAAGACGAATAACCATTACACAATGCCAGGGACATGTTTCATGCACAACATGGAAGGAACAAAACGAAAGCATATTCTATGCAACGAAAATTGGAGCATATTCTTTGCAACACCAAAATGCATATTCAATGTAACAGTACAACATACAAATTCTATGCATGATCAAAAGCACAAAATGCACATTCTATACAACATCGGAATGCATGTTCTATGCAACAATACAAAATGCATGTTCCATGTAAATGTAACAAATGCAAATTCTATGCATAATTGAAAAGTGCACATTTTATGCAATAATGGAAGCATAATCATTAAACCCAATTGTAGACGCGCCCGAACATCCCGGGAAAATCCCGTTTTGTTCATTGGGCTCACTACAGTTCGAACTCAAATGTCACGGTTCTGAATCTAATCTCACAAAGTGCAATGCAAGACCGATAAATCACCAAAGAGTCCAAATACTTTGCCAGATACAGAGTCGCCACTTAAATATTTTATTTTGGAAGAATTTAGGAAACCTTGACTCGTGCCTAAGGCCACATGTCCGTCATCACCAAAGTTGCCTCGGCTCGGGAACTTGTGTGCGAGAGGGGAAAGGTCATGCAATGAGCACCCCCGCTCGCCCGATCAAAGATCGGCCACTACTAAATATGATATCTTATTTTTGAAAACACATGTGCTCTTATTCTAGTTAATAATCTAGAATTACTATGTGATGCGCACAGCATACAAGTATAGACTGGATCGCCCAAGTTGGAACAAAACATCTCATGTTTATTTTTTTAAAATAGTTTGCTACTCGTAAGTAAGCTAAAATGCGGATTTTGCCACCCTCAAGTGGGCTTAGGAAAATATGGTTATACCACTCTCAAATGGGCGTAAAACTTGCAACCGAGGAATTGTTTCAATTCAAGTAACCCAACCTTCACCCATAGGCATTCAGGCAGTTATATCACATAAGCAGTTAGCCTCATGGCAAGCATGCTCTCATGGCAAGCATGCTATCATGGCAGTTGTAGACACCCCATTTTTGACCGCCCTTAAGACTTGGGCACTATTGATGATTTACTTGATGGAGAAAGGTATGAAGGGCAAAGGTTCAGTTTCTTCAGCAAGGAGAGAGTCAAATCTCAACTTCATACCTGAGAGGGTAATTTTTGGTAAAAATTGGGCCGAGCTGTGAGATGGACTTGGTGGCCCAAAATGCCAAGGACTGGGTAAAAGGCCGAAATGTTACTGCGGCCCAAAAGAGATAAAAGTCACTCCGGCCCGAGCTGTTGAAGTGACTCCGGCTCAAGAACAATAGATTTACTCCGGCTCTGCGGAGATGATTGACTTACTTCGGCTAAAGGAATGTAAAGTTGCTTCGGTTTTGACAACTTGAGTTAGTCCGGTCTCAAAAGGTAGTCCGGTCATGATTGAATTCGGGATAGGTCGGTTGTAACGTTGTTACTCAGTAGATCGGTCCAAACACACCACGGTTCATGTATGAGAGAACCGAGATATGGTGTAGCATGAAGAAGAACCGAACAACTGTTAGTACGGCCTACTTTGTGGCTCGGCATAGCCATTTTTACTTCGGTCAAATGGAAGTTCGGCCATAAAGAGAACCATCCCACTTGGTTTAAGCAGTGGGGGAGGGTGTAAAAGGATAAACATTATCCTTAGGAGTATGAATCCTAGGAGGACTCTGCATGGAGAAATACAAGTCCTACTAGGATTGTGCCATATGAAACTTATAAAAGCTCACAAACATCACCTTGGAGGAGGTAATTGAACACAACCTTTTTGAGAACATAAAACTTTGTCTATTTGTCAAGCTTACTGACTTAGGCATCGGAGAGGTTTCCGGCACACACCCGCCGGCTAGCTCACGTTTGTGTTTTCAGGTGATAAAGCGACGTCGTACGGAGGAGCGTGGACTTGGTTAACAGGATTATATGAGGAGAATTATTTCCTCCCCGTACAATTGGCGCCGTCTGTGGGAAGAACAGACAAGAACGAAAACCTCTTAACTAAGCTTCTCCTTTTCTCATTCAATGTCACACATTGAAGACTTGCCGCAGTCCGCCGTCGACGGACTAACTCCAGAGGGGGGCGCAAGGCGTGAAGGATTACCTTCTGTCCCTCCCATGGCGGATTTGGAGCCCCAACAACATAACTCCAGGAGGAGTGGCAGGGGAAGGCGGAATAGCAGCCCTCGTCACTCTCAAAGTCCTGACAGGCAAAGGAGGAGGATTGATCCTCAAGCCCTGGAAGATCTCGTAAAGGAACAAGATGAACTAATTCGGAAGATGGCGGCGGACATGGAGGCATTAAAACGCCAGATGAAGACTAAAGATGTGGCGACAGGAGAGGGGCGCAAGCACAAGACGCCCCCTCGCCACTCAGAGAATCGTAGTAGGAATACTACACCCTCCCAGGGAGAGAGCAGAAGCCTCAGGACAGGCGACACTCACTCCTTATCTTCAAGGACTCGTCACTCCAGATCTGAGAGGAAGAGATCTGAAAGATCATACACTGAAGGAAGCACGTATTGGCCTTCACATTCACACCAAACCAGATCTAGACAAACGGAGCTGCCCAGGTCATCCGACTTACGAACCGTGCTCGAAGAAAAAGCACGATGCAAGGAGGATGCCAGGGCAAGGGATCCACACCGAGTTTCGGCCTTACAACGGTTGGCTCCTCGGACGCATGGAAGCGTCGAGGTTGGAATGCCAATACCACGACCGGCCTACGAACCAACGGACAAGGCATTGGCAAGACTACAGACTTCGCCGTTTGTCCCAGCGATCGAAAACGCGCCCCTGCCATCAGGCTTCCTTCAACCGAAATTCAATACATATGAAGGGAAGACGGACCCATATTCACACCTGAGCCACTTTCGCCAAGTCATGGCTGTGTAAAGGCGAAACGAGGCCTTAATGTGCATACTCTTCCCGTCAAGTCTGGGCGACCTAAGCTTGACTTGGTTCGAAAAGCTCCCAGAGGGCAGCATAGCCTCCTGGGCCCAATTGGCAGAAGCGTTCGTAACAAGGTTTCGGACAAATACTAAGACACCGGTGGAGATAGACCAGTTACTCTCCATCGACATGGGTGAAAAAGAGACCCTCAGATCTTACAACAGTCGCTACTGGGAGACATTCAACCAGATTGGAGACTGCCCCACCAATCTAGCCATTGCGCAATATAAAAGAGGCCTACCAGTAGGGAACCGACTAAGGGATTCAATTACCATGACGCCACCCCTCACCATGGAGGCCCTGATGGAGAGAGTGCATCAGCACATCAGGGTAGAAGAGGATGGCGCACGTGCAAAAGCAAAATCTAGTGCAACCGTAATACCAGAAAAGAAGACCTCAGCAAAGGTCAATACAGTAGATCGGCAGAATAAAAACGGGCGTGGCAGACGAGATAACGGAGAAGACCCAGACCAAAGATGGTTGACAATCCGCACTGCCATAACAACGGTGTTCAAAAAACAAATATATCGGATTCTGAGCGAAATAAAAGACGAGCCATTTGTCAAGTGGCCAGCCAAGCTAGGGGAAGCTCAGAAGAATTACGACGACAGATCACGGTGCACCTTCCACAAAGAAAAGGGGCACCGAACTGAGAATTGCACACCACTGAGACAGCACTTGGAAGAATTGGTGGCAGCAGGCCACTTGGACAAATACATTGAAGGAGGAGCGCAACCGGCCCCCCAAGATCATAATGACCATCCCAACAGAATGCCAATCGACGCCCCTCCACAAGGTATCATCAATGTAATACATGGAGTCTTTGAACCTGAGCGTGTATGCGAGCTCAGGGGATCGATCAAGAAGGCTGAGCACTTCAGGGAAGTAAGAAGTGCCCAACCTGCCGCCAAGAAGGGGAAGACAGAGGCAACAAACATCATGTCCTTTTCGGACAGGGACTTGGACCGAATTTACTGCCCCCATAATGACGCCCTGGTTGTCACTCTCCGAGTCAAGGATTTTGACGTCAAGCGGATTCTGATTGACCAGGGTAGTTCATGTGAGATCATGTACTACGACACATTCAAACAACTAAAGCTGCAAGACAAAGACTTGGCGCCTGCAGTTTCTCCCCTGATTGGATTCAACTCCATGCCAGAGTGGCCTGTCGGCAAAATAATCCTTCCAGTCAGAGCAGGGAGTGTAACAAAGCAAGTGGAGTTCTGGGTGCTAAAAGTCCCCTCCACCTACAACATCATCTTAGGAAGAACATGGCTGCATACCATGCGATCGGTGGCATCTTCCTACCACCAAGTAATGCGGTTCCCCAATGACACAGGCATAATCGAAGAAGTCTATGGCAATCAGATCATGTCAAAACAATGCTTCGCCACAGCGAATGGAAGCCGAGCTGCCAAAAGATACGTTCATTCGGTGGAGGAACCAGAAAGTAATGAACTATTCGCGGACGTCGGCAAAGAGGCTGATCAGAAAGCGGTGGAAGACTTGGTGGAGGTAAAAATAGATGAGAAGAACCCGGATAAGTTCTTCTTACTTGGCTCATCGTTGTCCAGCACTGAGAGATTAGAGGTCTTGGAATTCTTGACCTCTAATATCGAAGTGTTTGCCTGGACACCCTACGACATGCCAGGTATTGACCCAAACTTCATCAGTCACCAACTCAATGTCCACCCGTCCGCCAGACCAGTCATCCAACGCACACGCAGATCGGCACTCCATCACGCCGAAATAGTGGCGGAAGAGGTAGGCAACCTGCTGGAGGCAGGAGCAATAAGAGAAGTGCACTACCCAAGATGGATCTCCAACACAGTTGTAGTGCCAAAAAAGAATGGTAAATGGCGTGTCTGCGTCGACTACAAAACAGTCAACAAGGCGTGCCCGAAAGATAGCTTTCCTCTACCAAGGATAGATCAACTGGTGGACTTAACGGCAGGGCATAACCGACTTAGCTTTCTGGATGCATACAGAGGCTACCACCAGATCGCCATGCACGAACCAGACCAGGAGGTCACATCCTTCACAACACCAAGGGGGTTATATTGCTACAAAGTCATGTCCTTTGGCCTAAAGAACGCAGGGGCGACATTCCAAAGGATGGTCACCAAGATGTTTGAACCATTGTTAGGCAGAACAATGGAGGCTTACATCGACGACATGGTGGTCAAAAGCAAGGATGAGAATGACCATCTTAAAGATCTAGGCGAGATGTTCCAGATCCTGAAGAAACACAAGCTGAGCCTCAACGCGTCCAAATGCGCATTCGGAGTTGGATCTGGCAAATTCTTGGGCTTCCTGGTAACCAACCGAGGTATAGAAGCAGACCCCTCTCAGATCAAAGCAATCCAGGAGTTGGAGAGACCAAACTCAGTCAAAGAAGTGCAGCATCTCACTGGTATGGCGGCTGCACTCAACCGGTTCATAAGCAGGTCATCAGACAGGCTACGACCATTCTTCCAAGCTTTAAAGGCCAAGTTTGAGTGGGATGAAGAATGCGACCGAGCTCTAGAAAGCTTGAAGGAATACATGTCTTCCCCACCACTACTTGTTACTCCAGTACCTGGTGAAGAACTCTTTTTGTACCTGGCAGTTTCTCAGCACGCAGTCAGCGCAGTGTTGGTTCGCGCAGAAGGAATACAACACCTGCCCATCTTTTATGTCAGCAAGACATTGTTGGGAGCCGAAACAAGGTACTTGCCCTTGGAGAAACTAGCATTAGCATTAATGATGGCATCCAGAAAATTGGCGCACTACTTTCACGCCCACACCATAGTCGTCCTCACGGCCTTTCCACTAAAAGCTCTATTTGAAAGGGCGAACTTTAGTGGGCGAATCTTAAAGTAGGCAGTGGAGTTGGGACAATTCGACATTAAGTTCCAACCCAAGACCGCAATAAAAGCCCAATCTTTGGCAGACTTCGTCGCGGAGTTTACTCCTGGAAGTCATCATATCTGCCCAGTCGACCTAACTGACACGACCGAACTAGGGACGGAAGTTGACGCCGGAATAGCGCAACCCCTAGTGGAAGGTAGTCAATCAAGCACCAAGGCAGACCATACTAAGGACAACAAGGAAGAAGCAAACAAAGGCTCACCAACAGTTCAAACAGAAGACGAAGGGCAGACAGCCAACATGGACTTGGAAGAAAACACCGTTCTTGACCTCACGACATCATCTGATCCTTCCACTTGCTGGAAATTATTCGTTGGAGAGATGTGGAAGCTCTTTGTGGATGGAGCATCCAACCGACATGGAGCAGGGCTTGGCATAGTCCTCATCTCTCCAGACGACCTGGTTATAGAGCAAGCAATCAACCTTGGCTTCCCTGCATCCAACAATGAAGCGGAGTATGAGGCACTTCTCGCAGGACTCAAGACAGCACACTTCATGAAAGCAACCGAACTAATGGTATACAGTGACTCTCTGCTGGTGGTAAACCAAATTTCTGGCGAATACGAAGCAAAGGACGACAGAATGGCCAAGTACCAAGAGTTAGTCAGAACAGAGATCAAGAAGTTTGATGTGGTAAGGATAGAACAAATTGGCAGGGAGGAAAACAGCCGAGCGGACGAGCTAGCAGGCCTTGCCTCAATGGCAGATACATCAATCCCTCATCCATTACTCATCGACTTCTTACCAAGTCCAAGCATAGAAGACCCCGAAGCAGAAGAAGTATGTTGCACAGAATTAGGCCCTTCTTGGATGGATCCCATCATCCTATTCCTAAAAGACGGCATCCTACCAGAAGAAAAAAAAAAGAAGCCAACAGAATAAGGGCAAAGTCGCAGCGGTTTTGGCTATCTCCATCTTTGGCATTATACAAAAAGTCGTTCTCTGGGCCTTACCTCAAGTGCGTTCATCCCAGCAAAGTAGAAGCATTCCTATTCGAAATACACGAAGGGGTGTGTGGAAGTCATCAAGAGGGAAGGTCGCTCGCTTACAGGGCTATTTCGCAAGGATACTGGTGGCCATATATGCAAGCAGACTCGGAGAAATATGTGAAGAAGTGTGAAAAATGCCAGAAATTCGCACACCAAATACATCAACCAGCAAGAGAACTCCTACCCTTAACTAGTCCATGGCCTTTCGCAATGTGGGGCTTGGACATAGTAGGACCACTTCCAACAGCCCCCGGGGGAAGAAAATTCTTTCTCGCAGCAACAGACTACTTTACAAAGTGGGTGGAAGCAGAAGCATTGGCGTCAATCAAAGAAAAAGATGTGAAGAAGTTTGTCTGGCAGAATATCATCACTCGGTTTGGCATACCAAAAGCACTCATCTCAGACAATGGTACTCAGTTCGACGGCAGAATCTTCAGAAGCTTTTGTGAAGAATACAAGATAGAGTTCTACAATTCCACACCGGCATATCCTCAAGCAAATGGACAAGGTGAAGCATCAAATAAAGTCGTCTTGGATGGACTAAAGAAAAGGCTAGAGAGAGCAAAAGGCAAGTGGGCAGATGAACTTCCTCACGTCTTATGGGCTTACCGCACCACGCCCCGGCGATCAACCGGAGAAACACCATTCTCCTTAGCTTATGGAATGGAAGCAGTAATCCCACTAGAAGTTGGCCTCCCCACAATTCGAAGCGAAAATTTTGATCCAGACTTAAATGGAGAAGCCATAGCCTTAGAACTCAACCTTGCAGAAGAAAGAAGAGAAAGAGCATTAGTCCACATCGCCTCATACCAACGAGAGTTAATCAGAAAATACAGCAAAAAGGTACATCCAAGACAATTCAAGATTGGGGATTGGGTACTACGCAAAGTAATGGGAAACACTTTGATCCCAGGAGACGGCAAGTTAGGCCTAAATTGGGAAGGTCCTTATAAGGTGGTTGGGTTAGCAGGCAAAGGGGCATACCACCTAGAAGACAAGGATGGCAAGGCAATCCCTAGGCCATGGAATACGGCCAATCTCAAGTTATTTTACTTTTAGCTTTTCTTTTTCAAACATATGTACTTTTCTCTTCCTTCAATAAAATGAGAAATTCTTTTTAGCACAAATTATTCTTTGTAAAAGTTGGCTTTAAAGACTAAGTATATTGCAAGCATTCTATTCTAAGTTAGCTGGAAAAACTAACTTAGAGGTTGGCTGGACTAAACCAACACCCTTCCTAAGCCTAGGATAAGGATCCAGGCTGCAGGACATTTGGTCGGAATAACCAAATACTATAAGTTAGCTGGAAAAACTAACTTCAATGGTTGGCTGGAATAAACCAACTCTTGTTACTCTTCAGCTGAAGTAAGTGTATGGCTGAAGAGTGGTTGGCTGGAATAAACCTACTCTTGTTACTCTTCAGCCGAAGTAAGTGTATGGCTGAAGAGTGGTTGGCTGGAATAAACCTACTCTTGTTACTCTTCAGCCGAAGTAAGTGTATGGCTGAAGAGTGGTTGGCTGGAATAAACCAACTCTTGTTACTCTTCAGCCGAAGTAAGTGTATGGCTGAAGAGTGGTTGGCTGGAATAAACCAACTCTTGTTACTCTTTAGCCGAAGTAAGTGTATGGCTGAAGAGTGGTTGGCTGGAATAAACCAACTCTTGTTACTCTTCAGCCGAAGTAAGTGTATGGCTGAAGAGTGGTTGGCTGGAATAAACCAACTCTTGTTACTCTTCAGCCGAAGTAAGTGTATGGCTGAAGAGTGGTTGGCTGGAATAAACCAACTCTTGTTACTCTTCAGCCGAAGTAAGTGCATGGCTGAAGAATAGTTGGCTGGAATGAACCAACACTTTGTACTCCTCAGCCGAAGTGATTATATCGGCTAAGGAGTGGTTGGCTAGTAAGCATATTTTAACCAGCCTAAACCGAAATAACAATTGAAGTAATAGAAGACATTACAAAATGCAAGCATACACACAACAACCGGAATAAGAGTTGCGTAAAATTTTCATTCAAAGAAGAGTCATTACAAAGGGGCATACTTCGGTTACAAAGAGAAGAAAAAAAAAAAAAAAAATTAAGAGAAAAGTTCATCAATTTCAGCATCAAAAGCCGCATCATCACCAACTCGAAGACCGGTCTCAAGAAGAAGCTCACTCTCGGCTGCCATGATTCCTTCGGTTGGAACCACGTCTTCATTCGGTTGCTCGATAGGAAGGTCCTCTACCATGGGTTCCAACCGAAGTGATGGGTCGGCACCAACAACCGGAATGTCTTCAGGAGCAGAGGAGTCATCAGTGTCTGAGTCCTCCAGAAACTCTTGTTGCAGAGCGTCTGCATACGCCGCAAGGGACTTCGGTATAAAGTAAGCTGGAGGGTCGAAGACCTCGGTCTGTTGATCATGACCGAGCTTCTCCACAGCCGCCCTCCAGCCACACTTGAAGAAAAGCTCCTTGGCGGCGTCGCATTGTTTGACATAGGCCTCCTCTGCCTCCTTGTAACCTCGCTTGTACCCCTCCTTTTCGGCCGCCTCCATGTTCTTTTTTAATTCGCTTATTTCGGCGTCTTTTCTCTTCTTAAGCTTCAGCAGCTCACGCAGATATTTGTCTTTCATTACAATGGCCGCTTTTTGCTTCTCTGCTTCAGCCGAACTAACCACATCAGCAAGTCGACCGTTCTCTGCTTGAAGCTCGGCCAGTTTCCTTTCGGCCTCCGCTAGTTCGGCCGCCTTTGCCTCGGCTTCTGCCATTGCTTGCCTTGTAGTTTTTCTTAGTTCTTGAACTTTCTTGTATGTAATATTGTTCTTTTGTAAGGCCTGGCAAAACAAAAATTTCTTTTCAGCCGAAGTAAAAGTTGGAAAAAACGGGCAGAAAAAACAGACAGAGCTACTTACCAAGATCATGGACTTGGAAGCAGACCGAATTGATTTCATTTCGGTGTTCAGTTGCTTCAAGTGGTGCTCCATGTCCTTGGGGAGGCACACACTTTTGGCCAGGTTAAAGGCCAGTTGGTGGTCTTTTTCAGCCACGACCGAGTCAGTGGCTTTGATATCTCGGTCGTTGAAGGTCAGCGGCGGAGCCCACTTCGGAGATTCAGCTCGGTCTGTTTGCTCCGGTTGAGGGGAAGGTTGAGGACTCTGGGGGATGGATTCAACCTCATCGACAAGTTGCTGTTCGGTCGATGTAGGTCGGGCGCGTTTGGAAGGGCGAGATGAAGAAGGCTGCTGAGAAGGGAGGGCCACAACGGCAGGCTGCGCCTCGACGGATGGCTGTACTTCGGCTCTGGATGTTGAAGTTAGAAGGGCCCTGACTCTGCTCTTCTTTGCCATTTCTTCCTCAGCAGTTAATGGAACAAGTCTTATTTCGGGCAAAGTTGGGTCCGGTTCTGGTGCTTCCTCAAGTAGGAAATCGGTTACTCTTGCTTTTCGGCGACCGCTATATCGGTAGGTCGGCTCAAAATTTAGAAGCTTGGCCCAACCTCTCTCTTTAATCCATAGTGCGGCTCGCAAAACCGCAAGGTTGGGATAGCTATACAGGGAATGGAGGTGGGCGAAATCTGCAAAAAAGAAGAAGTGTCAGTTCGGTCAATAGATTAAAAAACCGAGATAACATACAAGGAACAAGACCGAAGTTAAATTACCAGGCTCTCCCATTTTCCAATTTATAGGTCGGCCAGGAATTTGGGCTTGAAAATCCTCAAAATTCCCAGAGACCCAGAAGAAGTCATCATCATTAAGATCTTTGTCCGGTGTATGTTTAACAATCTTCTCTCGGCGGCGGCGGATCCTAAGGTAATAGACCCACCCAGCATCTTTCGAGCCGATGGAATATTGATGGAATATTTCGGCAAGGCCGAGGTTTAAACCGGTTTGGTGGTTTAGTGCGGCTATTCCCATAATAATACGGTATGTATTGGTGGACAGTTGGGTGGGGCATAACCTAGTTTGCCTAAGGAATTCACAGATCAACGGTTGTACAGGAAACCGTAGTCCGGTCTCTATTATGGATTGAAGAGTAAAAGGAACAAAACCTTCGTTGTCCCATGGAATGACGTCCTTTTTTGCTAAAGCCAAATGAACGTCATCCGGTATATCATAGTCCTTCCTGAATTCGGCCATCCCACCAGGGGTCTCAACTAAATACCTATACTTACCCATTTGTTGTATAATTTAACGAATAAGTTATTTCGGTGCGATAATCGTGCTCAGAAGCTCGGTTGAGCACACGCAGGAGTGCCTGGGTAACCTAAGTCTGCAAAGTAAAAAACAGAGGGGGTTAAAGCACTGATCAATGGACCGTGCTACAATTTACAAGCAAGGTATAAAAGCCCTACTTCGGCCTCAAAGAACTAGTTCTTTCATCAGAAGGTCTGGTAGCTCGGTTTAAGCAGGTTGCTCGATAGACCGGTTTAACGTCTAGGGGCAGCTTTCTGAGTTCGGTCTAAAAAACTAAGAAAGCTGGTTTAGTCCCAAGGCCTAAATCGGTTGCAGTGTGAGGAAAGTTACTTCGGTTGAGCCCCTAGGGGCGGCTTTCTGAGTTCGGTTTAAGAACTAAGAAAGCCGGCTTGGCCCCAAAAAGCTTAGCTCGGTTATAGACCGAAGTACCTAGTTCGGTATGTGCACGTTTGTTCGGTGATCTTATCTTGGCTAGAGTGGTTCAGAAGAAACTACTGATATTCCTACAAGTTCTAGTTCGGTCATTTTCTGAATCTATCTACATACATAACACAAACAGTATCCTAGTTCGGTTGGGACGTGATTCTGGATCAAAATCGAGTTTTCTCTAGGGTATATGATATATAGTCATGGGCTTTACTGATTTTTTCCATGAAAGTACTAAAGTAAAATAGAGCTGGAAGAAAAATGTTTTGCAAAAGCAAGCAGAACGTGGAAAACAGAATATGAAAGCAAAACAAAGGAAAGGAAAAAGGATCGCTTACCAGGAAAAGATGAAGCAGAGGGCAGGAGCAACGGAACCAACGAAGAACACAGACTCAGGAAGCTCAGAAGCTGGAGAAGCAGAGGCACAGAGAGAGAAGAAGGTGAATGGTTCAAAGGTAGATTGATCGTTTTGTGGAAGGAGAGAGAAAGGGCGGGAACTGTTCAAAAATTTCGTACTACGAGGGCGGCGTGACAGCTGCTCCCAGCCAATCAGAGCTTGCCACGTGTCACTGGAATGGGAAGCGTTACAGACGCTATGATTGAAGAGACGTTTTTGACCGGGCAGAACGGAGCCCGGAGTGAAATTAGCTCGGCTTAAAAGTCCGAGAGTTTTTAGCTCGGCTGGAGAGGCTAAAGTATTCTTAGCTCGGCTGGAAAAGCTTAAAACGACGCCAGCTCGGTTGATAGACTGATAATCCCAATCATGCCATGCAGATGGAATTAAGGGGCAATTGAGAGGGTAATTTTTGGTAAAAATTGGGCCGAGCTGTGAGATGGACTTGGTGGCCCAAAATGCCAAGGACTGGGTAAAAGGCCGAAATGTTACTGCGGCCCAAAAGAGATAAAAGTCACTCCGGCCCGAGCTGTTGAAGTGACTCCGGCTCAAGAACGATAGATTTACTCCGGCTCTGCGGAGATGATTGACTTACTTCGGCTAAAGGAATGTAAAGCTGCTTCGGTTTTGACAACTTGAGTTAGTCCGGTCTCAAAAGGTAGTCCGGTCATGATTGAATTCGGGATAGGTCGGTTGTAACGTTGTTACTCAGTAGATCGGTCCAAACACACCACGGTTCATGTATGAGAGAACCGAGATATGGTGTAGCATGAAGAAGAACCGAACAACTGTTAGTACGGCCTACTTTGTGGCTCGGCATAGCCATTTTTACTTCGGTCAAATGGAAGTTCGGCCATAAAGAGAACCATCCCACTTGGTTTAAGCAGTGGGGGAGGGTGTAAAAGGATAAGCATTATCCTTAGGAGTATGAATCCTAGGAGGACTCTGCATGGAGAAATACAAGTCCTACTAGGATTGTGCCATATGAAACTTATAAAAGCTCACAAACATCACCTTGGAGGAGGTAATTGAACACAACCTTTTTGAGAACATAAAACTTTGTCTATTTGTCAAGCTTACTGACTTAGGCATCGGAGAGGTTTCCGGCACACACCCGCCGGCTAGCTCACGTTTGTGTTTTCAGGTGATAAAGCGACGTCGTACGGAGGAGCGTGGACTTGGTCAACAGGATTATACGAGGAGAATTATTTCCTCCCCGTACAATACCCCTTTATTTTTTTGGGCCAAAACAATCTTGATCAAAATATTTTAGACTTGAAACCCTCTCTTTCAAAACATTTTCAAAATAAAGTTCTACGATGTTCCGACGCTCGCATTTTGTTAAATGTCGCGCTTTTCGGTAAATCGAGCAAGGGCAAAGTGGAAATGAACGAAAGAGAGATGAGATCTTTGAAAAATCTTTCAAAACACCTTGTTCGGGGGTTTGGAGTTAAAGAAAAGAAGAGTGGAGAGAAGAAACCTAGTTGAGGAAGAGGATGGGCATGAATCGCTAAGAGAGAGTCGAACAGTCCTCGCTAAATTAGGCTTATCTGTCTATACACTTAGATTTAAGCTATGAGGCCACCACCGTTGGAAAGGAAAATTTCGAGGCTTCATTTTGCACTCAAGAATCTCCTAAAGCCAAGTCCGGACAGGGGAGATATGGTTGGTTGAAGCAGGGCATCAATCCGGTTGGACCGAATCTGCGCGGCTTGACCAAAATAGGCATAACTTTTTGCACAGATGGAATTTTAATGCAAGGTTTATGCCATTAGAAAGCTTACTTCTGGGGCTTCATCCTAGGAAGTGGCCGACCACCTTGACCCTTTTGACCTGGTCGGCCAGCTCCCATCCTGTTTGTCTCAGTGAGTGTGTTCCAGCTGTGCCAACTGGGAGGCATTTGCTGCATCCTCTATACACGTGTATGGAGGATCTTGGCCCTTGGTTTGAAGCTTCTTTAAGAAGCTTTAGACCTTTTGTTCTATAAGAGAAACCATATCCCTCACTTGAAAGGGTTCAAAAAATTGCTAGGGCTAAACAATATTTCTCTCTTTATATCTCCCTCTTTTGAGCTCTAAATTGCTTGGTTCTTAGCCCCTTTGCACCACCTCTCATAGCCTAACACTTCCATCATCAACCTAAGGTCCTTGGAGGGTATTTTCAGAGGTTCAAGGTTGGGTTTTTGGGTCCAGAGGCTGCTGGTTTCTGCTGGCCTTCAAGGGTAACCATTTTTTCCCTTTTTGAGCATTATTTTGATCCATCTTTTAGCTATACTTGCAAGAATTTTTGAGCTTTGACATAAACTGAAAAGAGTCTTATTTTGAGTCCCTCTTGAAGTTTGTTTAAGGATATTTTCTGTTAGAGGTCATCTACCCCCTTGTATGCTCCATCCCTCTTTTAAGGCTTATTTTACTTCATATGTTAGCCTTACTTGCAAGAATTTTCGAGCCTTGACATAAACTGAAAAAAAAGTCTTATTTTGAGCTCCTCTTGAAGATTGTTTAAGGTCATTTTTCTATTGGGGGTCATCTACCCCCTTGTATGCTTGTTTGCATCTTATTTTGAGCCTTGCATCTAGGCCTTGGTTTTGTGCTTTGTTTGGCCTTCTAGCCACTGAAATCCAATGGATTTTCAGTGGCTAGCATACTATTTTGAGAGCCAAAATCAGAGGGGGGTGACCCTTTCTCTCCTTGCCTTGTTTGTTGGCCCTTTTGGCCTTACAAAGGAGCTCCACTTTGCATGTTTTGAAGCCATGTTTCAGGCCCTATTTGGTGAGTTTTAAGGTCTACATGAACTCTGTCCAGAGCCCATTTTGCTATATAAAGTGTCTATTATGCATGTGTAGAGCAATCCTATTCAAGGCCTTTCAAAGGGGCTTCCACTTGCATGCTTCCTAGACTAATTTCAGGACCTTTTTGATGAGTTTTAGGGTCCTCATAACCTCTGTCCAGAGGTTATATGTCTATCTTATATGTGTGGAACAACCCTTTGCATGACCTTCTAAACGAGCACATCATTCTTGCATGCATTGACTGAGTTTCAGTGGGTTTTTGGGCATTATTTGGCATGGCATACTTCTATTTTTGGCTAGTTTGGTGAGCTCTCATGTGCTTCATATAGCTGTAGTGCAAATCATGGTTCACTAGCTTATTTCGCATGCTTTGTTGACCCTTGATTTTAACTCTTTTTGGCCTTGCCTTAAACTGATTTTGTGTATATTTTGGACTGCCCTAGCTCTTTTTTTGGGTCTCATGGTTGAATGATGTTTGTTTTGCATGCTTATAGTTCAATACACTTGCCTTGCTTTGAGTTTCGAGGTCCATTACATGTACATGCTGAGGCATTTTCTTGTTTTGGGGCCATTATACATCATATTTCAGAGCTTGTTTGAATGCCATATTGCCATGTTTTGTACACTTTAAATGTGTTCGAGAGTCAGGCTTGTATGCCTCATTTACCGACCATTGAATGAGCTCCATTTCTTTGCGTTCCGAACCATCATTTTAGGCCATTTTCCCACTGTTTCAGACCTGCCTAGGGTCTGTTTGGGGTTGGTTTTTCCATTTGTGCATTGCTTTGGGTACCTCTAGTGTAACGCACTTCACTAGTTTCGGTACCCGGGTCATCTAGCATGCATTGGGTGACATATTTGCATGTTTCGGGACTATCTTTTATGTCATTTCAGAGCTGTATCATGTGCCATTCTATGCCATATTTCATCCTTTGCCATGCTTAGTTAGAGTTGCATGTTGTGCCTTAGGATCGGTCCTTTGCATTCGTGCATATTTGCATGTATCTCGGTTGTCTCATTTTCATCACATGGCCACTGATTTGAGTGTGGCTGAGGTCCACTCATATTGGTTTAAGTCCACCTTGCATTGTGTATGCCATTTGGTTCATATTGTTGCATGTTTGACCATCGCATTGTGTATGCTTTGATTATGCCTTTGTGTATGTCCATCTTCGTGTGTGCATTGCGTATGCTAGGTTGTTAGTCGCATTGTGTATGCCATATAGTTATAGCATTGTGTATGCTAGTAGGATGGTTGCATCTCATCCTTGCATGTTTGCATGGTTAGGTCGCATTGCATTAGGATTGCATGCTAGTTGCATTTGTGCATGTCATGCATATTGCATTGTGTATGGAGTAGGAGTTAGTCCAAACACGAGAAACGAGGGACGTTTCGTACTCAAAGTGACGAAACGTGTCTCAATTTCCGGTCGCCGACACTCTTGACAATCCATGATAGAGTTGTTGGCTTTACTTGCTTATATGTGCATTCACGTCCTATTGAGTCGTGCAATTCGACTTCTCGGCCATCATGCATCAAGATGCATGATTGGTGGCACGAGGATCGAGGTCTACACTCTCTTGAGCTTGTGCAAGGATGAGGAGAGTGGTCTTGCACACATATGTTGAAAATATCTTGCTTTCTCTCCCTCTTGCCTTTGTTGCAGAAAAAACCAAAATCCAGGGGCAGAAAGTGGTCGGCCGACCAGGTTTCCTGGCAGGCCGACCACCTTTTTTGGTTTCCACCACAAAGGGTGGTCGGTAGGTGTTTCCTAAGCCAATATCTGGTCGGCAGCCTTCCCAGGGTGAAGTTTCAGCCTCTTGGAGCCTTGTGCAAATTTCTAAAATCAGTTGCAAACAAAGGCGAGACGAGACATCGCGATGGAATTTCCCGACGAGGCGACTCGAGCATGCATGTATCCATTGTCACCCAAAACAAAGCCGAGGCAGTCACATTCATGTAGTTTACATGCTTACTTAGCTAGTTTGTTAATTAGTTAATGTTGTGTAATAATTAGCTGTAGCTGTTATTTATTCGGACTGTATTATTTTTTCGGACCCTCCGAGTGAGGGAGCAATTGTAGTAAGTGTGCGTTTGTGTGATGTATGTCTTCCAACCCCACGTCTTTCTCCCTTTTATTTACCAGCTTATGATGGTTAGACTAGGGCATGTTTCAATTAGCATACCTATGCTTGCATGTTTGCATCATTCATCTGTATTGCATGCACCGGGCTCGGCGAATCATACTAACTGCATCGTATTTCAATTCCAAGTTGAATACATGATTTTTGTAGCATTTCATATGCCATCTTAGAATAGCCGAGCCTATCTTAGTTGCATTCTTGCATGTGTTGCATTAGACATCTCAGCATAGTTAGGATTCATGCATGTTTTATAATTAGCTTCTTTATTTGGCTCGAAGTACTCGGTAAGTGTAGACGTCCCCGAACGCCCCGGGAGGGTTAAGTCCCGTTCTGTTCATTTGGGGTCACTACAGCTCGGACTCTTAAATGTCACGGTTCCTAATCTGAACCAAAGAGTCCAAATCCGGCAAATCGTTTTGAGAAACTGATTTTTTGAAAAAGTAGTGCCAAATATGGACTGCTTTGCCAGATACAGAGTCGCCACCTAAATATTTTATTTTGGGAAATTTAGGAAACCCTGACTTGGTGCCAAAAGGCCACGTGTCCGTCATCACCAAAGTTGCCTCAGCTCGGGAACTTGGGTACGATTGGGGAAGGTCACTTCGTGAGCACCCCCGCTCGCCCGGTCATAGACCGGCCTCTACTAACCATGATATCAATTTTTGAAAACTTTGTGTGTCCTTAAACCGGTTATTAGCCTAGGTTACTATGTGATGCGCACAGCATACAAGTATAGACGGGATCGCCTGAATTGGAACAAAAACATTTCATGTTCGCTTTTTGAAAATGGTTTGCTACCCGTAGGTAGGCTTGAAATATTTGATGATTTACTCCAATTCAGATAACCCAGCCTTCACCCACAGGCATTCAGGAAATTATATCATATAAGCACATAGCCTCATGGTAAGCATGCTATCATGGCATTCACTCACACGCATGCAAGGATGCTAAAGCATAAAGCTTACCGAGTACTCCAAGCCAAAATAGAAACTCATTAGAAATCATGCATGATCCTAACTATACAGAGATGCCTAATGCAATACATACAAAATGTAATTATAGCAGGCTCGGCTATTCTAAGATGGTATATGAAATGCTACAGCTAATCATGTACTCAATTTGGAATTGAAATACAAATGCAGTTAGTATGATGTGCCGAGCCCGGTGCATGCAATACAGATGAATGAATGCAAACATGTTGTCATACTGTATGCTAATTTAAATATGCCCTAATCTAACCATCATAAGCGGATAAATAAAAGGGAGAAAGACGTGGGGTTGGAAGACATACATCACACTCACGCACACTTATTACAGTTGTACCCACACTCAGAGGGTCCGAATAAATAATACAGTCCAAATATTACAGTCCCGAATAAAAGAATATTACAGTCTAAAATATTACAAAATCCTAATTAATTAATTAATGAATTAACTAAGAAAGTAAATGAAACTGGCGTGCAAGCCAGGGACTGCCTTGCTTCTGATGGATGATGCATGTCCGGGTTGTCTTGCGCGGAAATCCACCGGAATGCCCCAATTAGCCTCTGTTTACACCTGTTCTTGAAATGCGTGCCAAGCCCCAAAAAGTTGCTGATTCTTCATTTTGCTGCAACAGAGAGCAGGAAAGGGGCATAGCAATGTATTTGCACAAATATATGCATGTCTCGATCCTCGTGCCACCAATCACGCATATCGAGGCATGATGGCCGAGGAGTCGAAATGCACAACTCAATATAGGATGAATGCACATGAAACTACAGCTAAAACCTAACCCCATCATGGATAATCCGGAGTGTCGGTGACTGAGGAATTGAGACACATTCCGTCACTCGGAGTACGAAATGCACCTCGTTTCCCGTGTCCGGGCTAACTCCTATTCCGAACATGATGCAATATGCATGACATGCATGAAATGCAACTAAGATACAATCCTAACATACATAATGCTATGGAAATGAGATGCCTCGAAATGCGTGCACACGGGCACGCAAACCGAGAAAATGGCAGAATGCTATGAAAATGAGATGCCTCGAAATGCGTGCACACGGGCACGCAAACCGAGAAAATGGCAGAATGCTATGAAAATGAGATGCCTCGAAATGCGTGCACACGGACACGCAAACTGAGAAAATGGCAGAATGCTATGAAAATGAGATGCCTCAAAATGCGTGCACACGGGCACGCAAACTGAGAAAATGGCAGAATGCTGTGAAAATGAGATGCCTCGAAATGCGTGCACACGGGCACGCAAACCGAGACAATGGTATACGCAATGCAAGTGACTAAAATGGCATGGAAAATGCAACAATGGACTTATACTAACATGAGTGAGCCTCAGCTACACTCACATAGGATGCCGACGGATAAAAAAGAAGTGCCTCGAAATGCGTGCACACGGGCACGCAAACCGAGGCGACGACAAAATGTGATGAAATGACATGAAAACATGATATGGGCTTATACCAACATGAGTGAGCCTCAGCCACACTCACATAGGATGCCGACGGATAAAAATGAAGTGCCTCGAAATGCGTGCACACGGGCACGCAAACCGAGGCAATGGCAGAATGTGATGAAATGATATGGAAATGATAGAAATCATTCTAATGGAATTTCAGCAGTAAAATATGGGGGAAAACAGTCCCGAAATGAGGCGAAATGACATGAAATGCATGGAATTGTCCCGAAATGTGAATTTAGGCACCCGAAATGACTTATAGCTATGCCAAACATGTACAATATGGACATGCAATGCAAAGACAGAAGCTAGACATTCCCAAAAAATGCATTTTCACAGTTATAAACATAGCCAAACAGCAAGCATAGGTATGGTAAAAATGGCATGCAAGAATAGGGGCCAAAAGAGGGGTAATGAAGCAAGTGATACAAGCAAAACCCAAACTGAAAAATTTCCTTCTAAAACACTGAAGAGGGACCAAAAATATGAATATTTACAGTATATGGTAGCCTCAAAATCAGTATACAAACATGATAGAAATGTGATGCAAAATAAGGCTCAAAAGTGGCTATAACATGAGGTATACAAAATAATCACCAAACAGCCAAAGACCCTTAATAAAATATGTAGAATGGGCCAAAATAAGCACTTTTTCAGAACTGTAAAATGGCCAAAAACAAAATCATGGTAAGCTAACTAAACATGCAAGAATGGGGAATAAAAGAGAGATATAACATGAAGTGACCTATGGAGGTCCCAAACCATGAAAGGACCTAAATGAAAAATGAAGAATGGACCAAAATAAGGACCTTTTCAGAACTGCAAAATGGCCAAAAACAAAAGCATGGTAGGCTGCCATTGCATGCAAGAATGGGGAAGAAAAGAGAAGTATAAAGGTAGGTACAACATGGAAGTCCCAAATGGTGTTGAGCCCTTCTTCAATGTTTAAGAGGGGCTCAAAATAAGCCTAATATAAGTTTACAACATGCTCAAAAACAGATTAATCATGTGCCAAAAATAGCATGCAAAATTATGACATATAAGAGGATCAATGAAGCAAGTGTATCATGGAAGGCTCAAACAGGGTTGAGCCCTTAATGAAAAGTGAAAATGAGCTCAAAAGAGGGCCCTCTTCAGTTAGGGCCGGAGCTTGAAACAAAAAGCAAGTGAGGCTTACAAATGGATCAAGAAAAGAGGTCAAAGAAGAGAAAGGTTACTCACCCTTGAAGACTAAGACTTTTGTTGCTTCTTGGATCAATTTGCAGCTTCTTTGGCCTTTGAGAAACCTTCCTTGTTGCTAGAAATGAGGTGGTGGTGGTAGAGCTTGGTGGTGTAGAAGAAATGGTGCTTAAGGACTTAGAGATTTTTAAAGAAATGAGAGGTATGGAGATGGAGTTGTGTATGGAGGCTTGAAGATGAAGTTTTCTAACCCCAACAAAGGATATATCTTGCTTGCTATATAGGCCAACAAGGGGGTGTAAAGGTGGGGGAAAAGGAGACAAATTTTCCCCCACAAAATATCCCCCGGATAAAGATCTTTTCTAGGGGATAAAGCCCCACAGCTGTAAAGGGAACAGTGCAAGGAGCTCGGCCGGCCTGGTACTTTTGCTGCAGGTGGCCGGCCGGCCACACCCCCTAGCCGGCCGGCTAGGGGTCAAAAAGGTCAATCAGATTTTCTGGCCGGCCACCAACTGGTGGGGTCCTCCTATCTGTGTACAACACAACCCTGTGGTTAAAAGTCCAAGAAAGTGGGTCCAAGGGGTTCAACATTAGCCCGGAAGGAGGGGGTCAAAAGGGTCAAGTTGAATTAATGGCCGGTCATGAACTTTTAGGGTCCTCTCATGTGTGTACATCACAAATATGTGGTTCAAAGTTCAAGAAAAAGGGTCCAAGGGGTTCAACATTAGCTCGGAAGGAGGGGGTCAAAAGGGTCAGGTAGCTTAATGGCCGGCCACCATTTTTTAGGGTCCTCCCATGTGTGTACATTACAAATATGTGGTTCAAAGTTCGAGAAAATGGGCCTAAGGTGTTCAACATTAGCCCGGAAGTGCGAAAAACGAGCGCCGGAGGGCGTCGGAGGATGTATAACTGGTTGCTACAACAATTGCTGGCCTCCCACCCTTCAGTGACCTCCCCGGTGATAAAACAGAGGTACCTGCCAAAAATGAACGAAAACCGTTGCAAAACGAATGCTCGGGGACCAAAACGCGCAGTTCGGGGTCCCGAAAATGGGCTGTTAAGCACCGAAAGTGGCATTCGGCCACGAAGTGGGCTTCTCAGCCCCTAGTGTCCCTCAAAAGGGAGCAAATAGGATGTATGCCAAAAATTAGAGCAAACGGAGATGGTTAGGCGGTCCCGAACCGAGGCACACGGCCAACGGTCCCGAAAAATCGGAAACCGGACTCCGAAATGGGAAAAATGGCCTACGGCCACCAAATGTAGCCCACGGACATTGAGAGATGGTCTACGGGACCTCTCCCTCCCCTCAGGAAAAGAAACAAAGAAAACCGAGCCTGGTTCGCAAACCGAGACAAGGCACAGAAGAGGGTTCGGAAGTCCGGAGGCAGGGCTCACGGCCGCAACTCTGAAACTTCTGAACGAGCACATTATGCAACATCACCAAGCGCTCAATCGGTGACGTCTGGGTCTTAAGGTCGATCAAAAATGGGGTGTCTACAGTAAGTCTTTATGCTTTAGCATCCTTGCATGTGTGTGAGTGACTGCCATGATAGCATGCTTACCATGAGGCTAACTGCATATGTGATATAACTGCCTGAATGCCTGTGGGTGAAGGTTGGATTACTGGGATTGGAACAATTCATTGATTGCGAGTCTTAAGCCCACTAGATAGTGGCAAAACCATGTTTTCTAAGCCTACCCGAGGGTGGCAAAATCTGCATTTTAAGCCTACTTGCGAGTAGCAAACCGCTTTAAAAAACAAACATGAAATGTTTTGTTCCAATTCAGGCGATCCGGTCTATACTTGTATGTTGCACGCATTACATAGTAATTCTAGGCTAATAACCAGAATAAGAACGCATAATGTTTTTAAAACTTGATATCATGGTTAGTAGAGGCTGATCTTTGATCGGGCGAGCGGGGGTGCTCACGAAGTGACCTTCCCTAATCGTACCCAAGTTCCCGAGCCGAGGCAACTTTGGTGATGACAGACACATGGCCTTAGGCAACGAGTCAGGGTTTCCTAAATTTTCCCAAAAATAAAATATTTAGGTGGCGACTCTATATCTGGCAAAGCAGTTCATGTTTGGCACTTCTTTCAAAAAAATCTATTTTCAAAAACGATTTGCCAGATTTGGACTCTTTGATGATTCATCGGTCTTGCGTTGCACTCTGCGGGATTAGATACAGGACCGTGACATTTGAGTCCTGAACTGTAGTGAGCCCAAGTGAACAGAACGGGATTTTCCTCCCGGGGCGTTCGGACACGTCTACAGTTTCTAGCGACTCTGCTGGGGAGTTAGAGAACTTGACTCGAACTCGTGATATCTGGTTTTGACTACACTTGTGTGTTTCTTTGCATTGCATTTGCATTGGTGCGCCTAGGACACCGTGTTTGTCGTATGCTATTCCTGAACGGTTTGCCGGAGGCTCGCTTCGAGAAGCATGCCATAAGGCTGACCAGTTGCGGGCTCTGCCACGACGAGAACACAAACCCCGATTTTACCGAGGCACCCTTTTTGACCATTCGGCCTAGTGCATATTCGGAATCCACAGTGACCATTCCAAGCTAGGACAGGTTACTTACCCGATCATAGGTTGTTTGAAACCGCTGCGTGCATAGTGAAACCCTAGCTCCTGACAAAATAGGACAGGGAAACCCTACCCCAACATAGGGGTGTTTTGGTTCTCGCTTGCTTGCTATGTGCTTTTAGAGTGTGCCTCTACAGGAATGCATGCATCAGTTTGCAAATTTGGGTATCAGGCCTGCAGGCACCAGCATCAGTATTTTGGGGCAATCAGTTTTACCTGAGGGTGTCAACTTACAGGCAAAATTTTGGGACAGAATTCAGTAGAGGGCACAATCATTCTGCTATGCTCATATCTATTTTGGTGAAATCAGGCTGAAATGCTCTCTGTTTTCTCTTTTGCTAGGGATAGTCCTAGAACCATAGCCTCAGAAGGCTCAGATATCTCCCGGGTACATTGGACTAGTGCTGATAGACTTTGTTAGGTCAGAGATTCAATTCAAGGGCAACCAGTATTCTTTTGCTGAGGCAAGGCAAAGAAAGGCTAGTCAGGGCTCACTAGTTCATCTGATCCGTCAGTCGCTAGTCACATCACCTTTGTTCAGACTCAGCAGACTGTGATGGCACAGGGTTCGAAAGAATTTGTGGCCGTGATAGCAGCGGCAAATCAGGGAACTGTCATGTAGGCTGAGACCAGTATTGAAACGCAACGCCCATCTGGGGCATCTGCCTCACATCCAGCTTTGGAACCCCAGCCAAACTTTGACCCACTTCCGCCAGCTAAAGATTTGCAGGGTCCAGATCCTCGAGAAGGGTTAGCTCAAGCCCGAGTTTTCAGACCCCCAGTGCAACCTAATGAGAGGCTTTATCCCCTTGATGCTAATGACCTTGATTCGACCGCAGTGAAAATTACGAACCTTGAGAAGCAATTCAAAAAGGTACAGGGCCTTAACTCCATTCTCGACATTGAGAATAGGTACACCGAGGCTTCCGTACGGCTCCCAGACAGATTCAAAATGCCACATATTGACCGTTTCGATGGGTTTGGAGATCCTATGGTACATATCCGACTTTTCTTGGATTTCCTAAAGCCAATGGGTCTGACTAAGCCACAGAAACTCTCTCTGTATGGAAGAACCCTGTCGGGTGTGGCAGCCGCTTGGTACGCCAAGTTGGAGAATACAGTGAAACAAAACTGGGAAGAATTGGCTGAGGCCTTTGTTGATCAGTATTCTTACAATACCCAAGTTAAAATGACCATCCAAGAGCTTGAAGCAACCCGCCAGAACCCAACAGAGCCTTTTGTGGAGTTTGTTGCGAGGTGGAGAGCAAAGGCAGCACAGATGACAGATTGCCGCCCTTCTGAGAGGGATCAAGTGCAGATGATGGTGCGAAACCTCGAGCATGATATGTTGCAAAGGTTGATAGTCGCTCCGCTATTCACTTTCAAAAGTTTGCATGAACTGGGGGTTCAAATCGAGAATGCGTTCAACAGTGGGATCATTCCCAGAACAAGTGAACCGACAATGAGGGTTTTTACAGGAAGTACCAATGCTGGTAGTAGCGTTATTCCCAAACCCACTGAAATCAATACAGTCACCACAGCCAACCCTTTTGCCAAACCAAGCCTACAAACAGCCGGCCTAGCCCGAGCTCAGGGCAGAACTTTCACCCCCCTCTATATGAGCCTGACTAGCACACTAAAAGTCTTGATGGAAAGAGGGTATCTCAAACCCCTCGATCCTTAACCTCTGCCTGACCCACTCCCAGCCAGACATAACCCCTCCAAGTACTGTGTGTACCATCAGCAGTGCGGTCATGGCATCGACCGTTGCTACCGCCTTCGTCACGAGGTCCAAAATCTCATCGACAACCGAACGATAGCTCCACCTTCAGACCCCAATGACCAAACATCTCCTGCCTACCTCAATCTCATCCATATACTGCCATCCACCTATGACCCCAGCATATACATCACCCCGGCCCATCTACCCAAGCCTGAGGTGTTCATTCCAGAAAGCATGGACTTATGCATGATGGATGCACCTGGATCCCAATCATCTCAAACCCGTGAGCCAACTACTTTTGAGCTAAAGAGAATGATCGAAGATCTTCAGAGAACTGTGACAAATCTGGCCTCCGAGACATTGGCTCCTTCATCGACCACATCACATACCAGGAATTTCATGACAAAAGGCTCTCCAATCTTGGGACCGACTGTATTTGAAAAAAGCCAAACCCTTGGCAAAGGGAAAGCAGGTGGTAAGAACAAGGTAGGGGCAGGCATTGGTCCCCATGAACACCTTTAACGGGCTGTGGAGGCTTTGAAAGCGGAAAGGCTAAACAAACAGCAAGTACTCGCAGTTGTTGCAAAGATTGTGGCGGATACTTTCGTCACTCAGAATGAGAGCAGTTTGAAACAAGGGGAAAATCGGGAGAAGGGTCGTCGTACTAAAAATGATCTTTTGAGCTCTAATCTTGCACTCGGAAGAGATTGGCAAACCAGGCCAGCACCTGCCAATCCCTTTGCTGGTGCGTCCAGCAAAAATCCAGAAACTTTGAAGTACCAACCCCGAGGTCAGAGGGTCTTCCATGCCCTCTACATGTCTTTGTCCAAAGCTCTCCAAATCCTTGTTGGACAAGGCCATCTCAAACCCCTTGAGCCTCGGCCTCTCCCGAATCCTCTTCCGACTACGCATGATGCTGTCCAATACTATGCCTTCCATCAACAAACCGGTCATGGCACCGACAATTGCTTTTGTCTTCGCCATGAAGTGCAAGATTTGATTGACAACGGGGTCATTGCCGCGCCAAGCTCGGCAAAGTCTATCGGTACTGGATCGGTGAACTTAGGGGATAATGCGAACATATGATCAGGGGATGAACCACCTGCGGGTGGCACTCAGTTTACTCCAGATGTGGCGTATGGCACGCACTGTTTTAAGCATTTGTGAATGCTGGTTTTTGTACTTTCTGACTTGGGTATTGAGTCAGTTTTGTTTTGTCGTTTAGAGTCTGTCCCGTTGTGTAGAGTCAGTCTTTTCATACTGAGTCAATTGGGTCTGTCTTGTTGTATCGAGTCAGTCCTGTTTTGTTAGAGTCGGGTGATTCAGGGGATGTTACCTCGGATATCACTATTTTGTTTTGTGGTTGTCTTTTCACTTTCTTTTGAGTCTGTTTCTGCCTTGGAGCCAGTAATGCCAACAGATTTGAATGAACAGCAGTGATTTTCACATTCTTGTGTTCGCTTCTGCCTTGTGCCAGAAGTTTGAATGAAACGACAGTGTTTTTCACCTGTTTTTCTGTGCTTTGGAAATCATTGCATTGACCTAAGTTTTTCAAAACTTTTTGAATATTGTGATGAAAACAAAAAGGGAGGAATTCCTCAGGTTTTGTAAAATTTGATCAACTGAGAGAAAGAGAGACGTTCTAAATCCTTAATGAATGAAATCATGCTTGTTAATGTGAGTATTGAGAAGGATCCTGGCTTGATCCAGATTGGTCCTACACTGTCTTCAGCATGAGCGATTAGTCGTTTTCTTAAAAGGTTTCAAAAATGTTTTGCGCCGTCCTGCGAAGACCTGTGTGGAATCGCTCTTGAGATTGTGCAGCCTAGGATCGCTCTCAGTCTCGAGACTTGACCCCTTGCTTTCGAACCTTGAACTTAGATTCAGAATGTTCAACGGTTAACCACCATGTAAGGCCTATGTGGCCGAATCAGAAATGCCCCTCGAACTAGGGGCATGGAAGTTAGATCAAGACGATCAGATGTCATCAAAAGGAGCTTGCAAAGCTAGATCAGAAGCATCCCTCGAACTAGGGGCAAAAGATGCCAGATTGTGCTCGAAAAGCCGAAGATGGATCATTCCACAAATCAATGAAGATCGGCAAGAATGCCAAACCCCAGAAGGGAGGAAAGAAAAAGACATTGCTGAAGGACAACCGAGTTCCTATCTACAACACTAGAGGCAAATTCACCCTCTATTGGATGGACTTCTACATCATCAGCGAATAGCAGCCATTCTCCTGAGTTCAGATGACTTCAAGATCTCAAACTATTCAACATGGACAAAGCTACACTTTTACCCTTGAGAGGCTCGCTGGGCCAAAAACCCAGAAGGGCGACCCAGGCAAAAGTTAGAGCAAGAAAAAGAAAAAAAAGAACAAAGAAAAAGAAAAGAAAAGAAAAAGAAGAAAAAAATAAAGAAAATGAAAAGAAAAGATGAAAAAGAAAGAAAAGGACAAAAAGAATTGAAAAGAAGAAAAACAGAGCTCGCAAGGTTGAAAACCCGGAAGGGCGGCCTTGGCAAAAGTTAGAGCACAAAAGGAGAGGTTAATACCCAAGTGTACCTTAATCCCGAACTACGTAAGGCTTGATTCCCATCTTTGGGATACGTAGGCAACTTCATTCTGAAGCCCAGCCGCAAACACTTCTACAATTGATTGTGTCCATGTAATGGTTTTTGATCGTCTTTGCCTTCTCTGTATCCGAGAGTTCGGTTGTGATCGTCACTCTGAGGACTGATTGCAGTGTGCTATGGCGCTATCCAAACAAGGGGCAACTTTCCGTTGCCATTCAATGCGCTGCGGTGCCATTCAAACAATGGGCAACTTTCCGTTGCCATGCAGCTCTCTTCGAGCAAGGGGCAATTTTCCATTGTTATGGATCCAAGGTTGTGCATCTCAAAAGCAGGTTCCGTGCTCGTTGAGCAGTGGTTGATTTGCAAAAATAGTTTTTGAGATTTTTTTACAGAGGTTGACTAATTCTCTCGAAAATTGTTCCATTTTTTCCAAAATTGGACCATTTCTTGGACCCAAAAAAGGGAAAATTTTCAGTGTTCATAACCTAACTTGCATGATTTTAAATCAAAAAATCGAACAAGCATGTTAATTTAACTCTCATATTGGTCAAATTATTTTAGTAGAAAACCAAAACAAAAATGGTCAAAATGATGAACTAGGGGCACAGTTGAGTCAGGCTTCCTGTCTTTTCCTCGTTGTCAATGCATTTGCCAGAAAGGGCACCATACTTGCCAAGAAGGGCACTCTCCCTGCCAGAAAAGGGCACAACTGAAGCTAACAACAAAGGGCTGAAAGCTCTCTCATCCTCTAAGCAACGAGGTATCAGGCCATGTACAAAGCATGAATTGGAATGGATCAAGATTTTCCACTCCCTCATCTGGACAGATCTAACCATGTCCAAACTCCCCGGCAGAGCATCGACAGCCGATGTCAACTGCAGATTCACTACACGCTCAGTTGCAGCACAACCCCTCTATGGGAGGAACTCACTAGCTGCGCACAGAAAAAGAAGAATCCAGCTGAGTGCTAGGGGCAAGAGCCCGCAACTTTTTGTTTATCCACCAACCACTCAGGGAAGGGATAAAAAATAAGAGATTAAAGAATAGAGAGATGTGCACTGAGAGAAAAAGTGAGGAAAAGGGTTTTGTGAGAAAAGCCGAGCCTGAGGGCCGAGTGATGTGAGAATCACAAATAAGAAATGGTGGGAAATAATACCTGGAGAAACTGGCTCCTCGTGCACCGAGAGGTCTCTTGCCTTTATAACACAGCTGAGTGTTGTGATTGTGTGTTTTTGTTTGTCTCGATTCTCGTTTTGAGTCGTTTGAGTGTCAACAGATGTTTAGGTCATTTTACCTTGTTTTTCCTTTGTTGAGTTGTGTTTAGGTTGTTCTACCTTTGTTTTCCATTGTTGAGTCGTTTTGGCTGTGGTCAGTTGTAGGCTCAATACCCAGTTGAGAACCCTTTTCTCATTTCAATTTCAAAAATCGTTTTGTGCTCAGAGTGCCGTGTCGTTCTCCACATTTGTGCAAAACAGGATTGGTTCTTTCATAAAGCCGCAGGGTTCAACCCAAGTTATGTCAGAATAGTAGAACAAGGACCTATCTGAAGCTATTTAGGTTCCGGATTGCAAAGCAAAAGAAAAGAGGGAAAATTTGGAGCATCTTAGCATGTTTCAACTTTAGCAAAATCTAAGACTGCATTCCAGGTGCACCTTCTCAGGCCTCGCCGTTTCTCTGGAGTATGAGTGTATCTCGACCCCAAGTGTAAGCTTGCTTCAATTCAGAATGGCAGTTCAAGCAGCACCCGAGGGTTTCACATGCAGATGTTATCTCTCGCCAATATGAACAGGGTGTGCCCTTTTTGAGCTGAGTGTGTTGCGAAGTCCTCTAAGAGGCAAATCAGAGCACCAGAGTACATATTTGATGCTCCTCTATTGCATAGAATGTGAACTTTCATATACACCGTTGTTACATGCGTGTCGCGCATCGTTATGATTCATGCATAGAATATGCTTGCTTTCGATTCCGCATAGAATATGCTTCGCTTGTCTCATACATAGAATATGCTTTCAATATTGCATAGAATGTGCTTCCATACTTGCATAGAAAATGCTCGTATCAGTTGCGTAGAAAATGCCCCCATACTTGCATAGAAGATGCATTTTATCGCACTGTCTTGTGCACTTACACTTTGTATCTCACTAGCACTGTCTTGTGCATCTTGTGGTTGTATCTCACTCATACCATCTTGTACATTGCATATCACTCGCACTGTTTAGCGTATCGCACTGTTTAGTGCATTTCAAATCACTCGCACTGTTTAGCGTATCGCACTGTTTAGTGCATTTCAAAGCACTCGCGCTGTTTAGCGGATCGCACTGTTTAGTGCATTTCAAATCAATCGCACTATTTAGCGTATCGCACTGTTTTGTGCAGTTTACATTCGCACTATTTTGCGCATCGCACTGTTCTGTGCAGTTTATCATTCGCGCTATTTTGCACACCTCAATCGCACTGTTTTGTGCAGTTTACATTCGCGTTATTTTGCGCATCGCACTGTTTTGTGCAGTTTATTATTCGCGCTATTTTGCGCACCTCAATCGCACTGTTTTGTGTAGTTTACATTCGCGCTATTTTGCACATCGCACTGTCCTGTGCATTGCATTCATTCGCGCTATTTTGTGCACCTCAATCGCACTGTCTTGTGCTTTGCATATCACATCGCGCTATCTTGCGCACCTTACCTGCACTTGTTAGTGCATTGCATCGCGCTATCTTGCGCACCTTATCTATATCGCACTGTTTTGTGCATTCACCCTGCTCGTACTGTTTTGTACACCTTTAGCATCGCACTATTTTGTGCATCTGTTTAGCATTGTTTTGTGCATTCGCTCTACATCGCACTGTCTTGTGCACATTGTATTTTTGTATCATTCGCACTGTCTTGGGCACTTTCTGGTCCGGGAGACCTTAAATCCTCTGGTCTAGGAGACCTTAAATCCTGCATCTTTATTCGTACTGTCTTGTATACCCTCCGGTCTAGGAGACCTTAAATCCTCTAAAGGTGCAATTCCTTTGGTGTTTGTCGTGCCCGAACGACTTCTGGTGGTCTGGTATAGCCACCTGCCTGTGTTAGCGGTGAGTTCCTAGGAGATCAACTGAGATGGTGGAAACTAGAGTTCGAATGGCTTATGCCTAGAACGCAAAGGTTCGGGATTTTCGAGACTAAAGTCTGGTTTAAATACCCAGAGGTATATCCTCGGCTTGAAATCTGTATGGCAGCCCCATAGATTGAGATAGCATGTGTATGCACCTCAATTCTAGATACTAAACCAACCTAGTCTGTCACCCTGTTGGAGAATAGGGAAAGCTGCGACCACAGTCAGGGAGAAAAGTAGTACCTGTGGTTCAACCGAAAGAAGAAGCGAGAGATCCCCAGCAGCATGAGGTACGTCATTGACAATTGCCCCTGTAAGGTACCTTCACTTCCTAGCTATTACATTGTATTTTAGCTATTACATTGCATTGCATTGCATAAATCCTGAATTTTCAAACCAGCTTCGCGTAGCATGTAAGTCCACTTTTCAAACAGGCTTCGTGTAGCGTATAAGTCCAATTATCAAAATCTTCCTGCATAACATTTTGCATCCTGCCCCTGAACTACGCTGGTTTGATTCCTTGCAAAGAAATACGTAGGCAGCCTGCGGGCGTAACCATTTATTTATCCGTACTTTGTTTGTTTGTCCAAGTCTTCGGCCTTGTCAAAAATGGGTCGTCTCTGGGCTTTGACATTCACTCCCGTCACTTCTTGACTTTCCGAGTTCTGTCAAAGAGGGGCAACTGTAGACACCCCATTTTTTGACAGCCCTTAAGACTTGGGCACTAATGATGATTTACTTGATGGAGAAAAGTGTGCAGGGCAAAGGTTCAGTTTGTTCGGCAAGGAGAGAGTCAAATCTCAACTTCATACCCCCCCTTTTTTTTTTTGGGCCAAAACAATCTTGATCAAAAGATTTTAGACTTGAAACCCTCTCTTTCAAAACGTTTTCAAAATAAAGTTCTATGATGTTCCGACGCTCGCATTTTGTTAAATGTTGCACTTTTCGGTAAACCAGCAAGGGCAAAGTGGAAATGAACGAAAGAGAGATGAGATCTTTGAAAAATCTTTCAAAACACCTTGTTCGGGGGTTTGGAGTTGAAGAAAAGAAGAGTAGAGAGAAGAAACCTAGTTGAGGAAGAGGATGGGCATGAATCGCTAAGAGAGAGTCGAGCGGTCCTTGCTAAATCAGGCTTATCTGTCTATACACTTAGATTTAAGCTATGAGGCCACCACCGTTGGAAAGGAGACTTCCGGGACTTCATTTTTCACTCAAGAATCTCCTAAAGCCAAGTCCGGACGGCGGAGATATGGTTGGTTGAAGTAGGGCATCAATCCGGTTGGACCAAATCTACGCGGCTTCACCAAAACAGGCATAACTTTTGTCACAGATGAATTTTAATGCAAGGTTTGCGCCATTGGAAAGCTAACTTCTGGGGCTTCATCCTAGGGGGTGGCCAACCATCTTGACCCTTTTGACCTGGTCGGCCAGCTCCCATCCTGTTTGTCTCAATGGGTGTGTTCCAGCTGTGCCAGCTGGGAAGCATTTGCTGCATCCTCCATACACGTGTATGGAGGATCTTGGCCCTTGGTTTGAAGCTTCTTTGAGAAGATTTAGACCTTTTTTTCTATAAGAGAAACCATTTCCCTCACTTGAAAGCGTTCAGAAAATTGCTAGGGCTAAACAATATATCTCTCTCTTTTGAGCTCTAAATTGCTTGGTTCTTGGCCCCTTTGCACCACCTCTCATAGCCTAACACTTCCATCATCAACCTAAGGTCCTTGGAGGGTATTTTCAGAGGTTCAAGATTGGGTTCTTGGGTCCAGAGGCTGCTGGTTTCTGCTAGTCTTCAAGGGTAACCATTTTTTCCCTTTTTGAGCATTATTTTGATTCATCTTTTAGCTACACTTGCAAGAATTTTCGAGCTTTGACATAAACTGAAAAGAGTCTTATTTTGAGTCTCTCATGAAGTTTGTTTAAGGACATTTTTCTGTTAGAGGTCATCTACCCCCTTGTATGCTCCATCCCTCTTTTAAGGCTTATTTTACTTCATATCTTAGGCTTACTTGAAAGCATTTTCGAGCCTTGACATAAACTGAAAAAAAAAAAGTCTTATTTTGAGCTCCTCTTGAAGATTGTTTAAGGTCATTTTTCTGTTGGGGGTCATCTACCCCCTTGCATGCTTGTTTGCATCTTATTTTGAGCCTTGCATCTAGGCCTTGGTTTTGTACTTTGTTTGGCCTTCTAGCCACTGAAATCCAGTGGATTTTTAGTGGCTAGCATACTATTTTGAGAGCCAAAATCAGAGGGGGGTGACCCCCTCTCTCCTTGCCTTGTTTGTTGGCCCTTTTGGCCTTACAAAGGAGCTCAACTTTGCATGTTTTGAAGCCATGTTTCAGGCCCTATTTGGTGAGTTTTAAGGTCTGCATGAACTCTGTCCAGAGCCCATTTTGCCATATAAAGTGTCTATTATGCATGTGTAGAGCAATCCTATTCAAGGCCTTTCAAAGGGGCTTTCACTTGCATATTTCCTAGACTAATTTCAGGACCTTTTTGGTGAGTTTTAGGGTCCTCATAACCTCTCTCCAAAGGTGATTTTGCCATTTTGTATGTCTATCTTATATGTGTGGAACAACCCCTTGCATGTCTTTCTAAAGGAGCTCATCATTCTTGCATGCAATGACTGAGTTTCAGTGGGTTTTTGGACATTATTTGGCATGACATACTTATATTTTTGGCTGGTTTGGTGAGCTCTCATGTGCTTCATATAGCTGTAGTGCAAATCATGGTTCACTAGCTTACTTCGCATGCTTTGTTGACCCTTGATTTTAGCTCTTTTTGGCCTTGCCTTAAACTGATTTTGTGCATATTTTAGACTGCCTTAGCTCTTTTTTTGGGTCTCATGGTCGAATGATGTTTGTTTTGCATGCTTATAGTTCAATACATTTGTCTTGCTTTGAGTTTCGAGGTCCATTACATGTATATGCTGAGGCATTTTCTTGTTTTGGGGCCATTATACATCATATTTCAGATCTTGTTTGAATGCCATATTGCCATGTTTTGTACTCTTTAAATGTGTTCGAGAGTCAGGGTTGTATGCCTTATTTACCGACCATTGAATGAGCTTCATTTCTTTGCGTTCTGAACCATCATTTTAGGCCATTTTCCCACTATTTCAGACCTGCCTAGGGTCTGTTTGGGGTTGGTTTTGCCATCTGTGCATTGCTTTGGGTACCTCTAGTGTAACGCACTTCACTAGTTTCGGTACCCGGGTCATCTAGCATGCATTGGGTGACATATTTGCATGTTTCAGGACTATCTTTTATGTCATTTCAGAGCTGTATCATGTGCCATTCTATGCCATATTTCAACCTTTTCCATGCTTAGTTAGAGTTGCATGTTGTGCCTTAGGATCGGTCCTTTGCATTCGTGCATATTTGCATGTATCTCGGTTGTCTCATTTTCATCACATGGCCACTGATTTGAGTGTGGCTGAGGTCCACTCATATTGGTTTAAGTCCACCTTGCATTGTGTATGCCATTTGGTTCATATTGTTGCATGTTTGACCATCGCATTGTGTATGCTTTGGTTATGCCTTTGTGTATGTCCATCTTCGTGTGTGCATTGCATATGCTAGGTTGTTAGTCGCATTGTGTATACCATATAGTTTATAGCATTGTGTATGCTAGTAGCATGGTTGTATCTCATCCTTGCATGTTTGCATGGTTAGGTCGCATTGCATTAGGATTGCATGCTAGTTGCATTTGTGCATGTCATGCATATTGCATTGTGTTTGGAGTAGGAGTTAGTCTAAACACGAGAAACGAGGGACGTTTCGTACTCAAAGTGACGAAACGTGTCTCAATTTTCAGTCGCCGACGCTCTTGACTATCCATGATAAAGTTGTTGGCTTTACTTGCTTATATGTGCATTCACGTCCCATTGAGTCGTGCAATTCGACTTCTCAGCCATCATGCATTGAGATGCGTGATTGGTGGCATGAGGATCGAGGTCTACACTCCCTTGAGCTTGTGTAAGGACGGGAAGAGTGGTCTTGCACACATATATTGAAAATATCTTGCTTTCTCTCCCTCTTGCCTTTGTTGCAGAAAAAACCAGAATTCAGGGGCAGAAAGTGGTCGGCCGACCAGGTTTCCTGGCAGGCCGACCACCTTTTTTGGTTTCCACCACAAAGGGTGGTCGGTAGGTGTTTCCCAAGCCAATATCTGGTCGGCAGCCTTCCTAGGGTGGAGTTTCAGCCTCAAATCAGTTGCAAACAAAGGCGAGACGAGGCATCGCGATGGAATTTCCCGACGAGGCGACTCGAGCATGCATGCATCCATCGTCACCCAAAATAGAGCCGAGGCAGTCACATTCATGTAGTTTACATGCTTACTTAGCTAGTTTGTTAATTAGTTAATGTTGTGTAATAATTAGCTGTAGCTGTTATTTATTCGGACTGTATTATTTATTCGGGCCCTCCGAGCGAGGGCGCAATTGTAATAAGTATGCGTGTGTGTGATGTATGTCTTCCAACTCCACGTCTTTCTCCCTTTTATTTACTAGCTTATGATGGTTAGACTAGAGCATGTTTCAATTAGCATAGTTATGCTTGCATGTTTGCATCATTCATCTGTATTGCATGCACCGGGCTCGGCGCATCATACTAACTGCATCGTATTTCAATTCCAAGTTGAATACATTATTTTTGTAGCATTTCATATGCCATCTTAGAATAGCCGTGCCTATCTTAGTTGCATTTTTGCATGTGTTGCATTAGACATCTCAGCATAGTTAGGATTCATGAATGTTTTATAATTAGCTTCTTTCTTTGGCTCGGAGTACTCGGTAAGTCTTTATGCTTTAGCATCCTTGCATGTGTGTGAGTGACTGTCATGATAGCATGCTTACCATGAGGCTAACTGCTTATGTGATATAACTGCCTGAATGCCTGTGGGTGAAAGTTGGATTACTGGGATTGGAACAATTCATTGATTGCGAGTCTTAAGCCCACTAGATAGTGGCAAAACCATGTTTTCTAAGCCCACCCGAGGGTGGCAAAATCTGCATTTTAAGCCTACTTGCGAGTAGCAAACAGCTTTAAAAAACAAACATGAAATGTTTTGTTCCAATTCAGGCGATCCGGTCTATACTTGTATGCTGCGCGCATCACATAGTAATTCTAGGCTAATAACCAGAATAAGAACGCATAATGTTTTCAAAACTCGATATCATGGTTAGTAGAGGCCGATCTTTGATCGGGCAAGCGGGGGTGCTCACGAAGTGACCTTCCCTAATCGTACCCAAGTTCCCGAGACGAGGCAACTTTTGTGATGACGGACACATGGCCTTAGGCAACGAGTCAGGGTTTCCTAAATTTTCCCAAAAATAAAATATTTAGGTGGCGACTCTATATCTGGCAAAGCAGTCCATGTTTGGCACTTCTTTCAAAAAAATCTATTTTCAAAAACGATTTGCCAGATTTGGACCCTTTGATGATTCATCGGTCTTGCGTTGCACTCTGTGGGATTAGATACAGGACCGTGACATTTGAGTCTTGAACTGTAGTGAGCCCAAGTGAACAGAACGGGATTTCCCTCCCAGGGCGTTCGGGGACATCTACAGCAATCACTCACACACATACAAGGATGCTAAAGCATAAACACTTACTGAGTACTCCGAGCCAAAACAAAAGCTATGTTAGAAATCAATGCATGATCCTAGCTATGTCAAGAATGCCTAATGCAACACATACAAAGTGCAACTAAGATAGGCTCGGCTATTCTAAAATGTCATGTGAAATGCAATTTGATACATGTATTCAAACAGGAATTGAAATACAATGCAGTTCGTATGATGCGCCGAGCCCGGTGCATGCAAGACAGATGAATGGATGCAAACATATAAGCATAAGGATGCTAATTGAAACATGCCCTAAAACTAACCATCGAAAGCTAGTAAATAAAAGGGAGAAAGAAATGGGGGTTGGAAGACATGCATCACACGCATACACACTTATTACAAAATTTGCCCTCTTGACGGAGGGTCCGAATAAATAATACAGAACCAGCTAGCTAATCTAAGCTAATCTAATTAAACTAGTTATTACACGACGAAATGAATAACAAGTTACAACTACTTATTACACAACATTAACTAAGTAAGCAATCTAAATGAGCATGCAAACTAAATGAATGTGGGTTGCCCCAGCTCTGCTTTGAATGACAAAGGATGCATGCATGCTTGAATTGCCTTGTTCGGAAATCCCTTGCGACGCCTCGACTTGCCTCTGTTTGCAATTGACCTCAGAACACTGCACAAAGCTCCAGAAGACTGAAACTCTACCCTGGGGATCTATGGGAAGGCTGCCGACCAGCTATTGGCCTTGGAGACCACCTGCCGACCACTTTTGTGGTGAAAAACCAGAAAAAGTGGTCGGCCAGCCACTAAATCTGGTTGGCCGACCAGTTTCTGCCCCTGGTTTTCGGTTTTCTGCAACAAAAGGCAAGAGAGAGAGATGGCAAAGTATTCGCAACACATGTGTGCACGACCACTCTCCCCATCATTGTATAAGCTCAAGGGAGTGTAGTCCTTGACCCTCGGGCCACCAATCACGCATCTCGATGCATGATGGCCGAGGAGTCGAATTGCACGACTCAATGTGAAATGAATGCACATACAAGCACCTAAAGCCAACAACTCCGTCATGGGTAGTCAAGAGTGTCAGCGACCGGGAATCGAGGCACGTTTCATCATTTCAAGTATGAAACGTCCCTCGTTCCCCGTGTTTGGACTAACCCCTATTCCAAACACAATGCAACAAACAAGGCATACACCAACGCAACTCTAGCATGCAATCTCAATGCAATGCAACTAAGTCATGCAAACATGCAACTAGCATATACAATGCTATGAACTAACAATGGCATACTCAATGCACATGACACTTGGCATACACAATGCACATAGAAACTAACATACACAATAAGATGAACAAGGCATGCACAATACAATGAGCAATCATGCGACAACATGGTATACTCAATACTATGAACTACAATGGCATACTCAATACAAAATGGACTTAAACCAAAATGGATGGGCCTCAGCCACACCCAAATCAGTGGCCAATAACACCAAGATAAAAGCACCGAAATGCAAAGCATGCATGCACAATGCATTGGCCAATCTAGTAGGCCAAAGAGCACAACTCTCAAGAGTGCTCAAGTAATGATAAAAGTGGAAGTGTAACAACACTAAGTGCACTGAAATGAAGTAAGAAATGATGCTAAATCATTCAAACAACACAAGTATGACATGCTAGGACCCTAAGGCATGGAAGCTAGCAAAGAGGACTACAAATGAGGCATGCAATGCATGGCACAAATGCATGAACTAAGCATGGACAGAGCTCAAGTCGGTCAAAATAAGGACCCAAACATGCTGAGATGATGGCTCAAATACCTAGGCATGCAAGCATACAAGCTAAGCCATAAACTAGGCAATAATGCACAACACTTAAAGGCATTCAAAACATGAATGAAGTGAGGACATAGAAAGTCTATATGCTCTTAAATCAAGTATTAAATGATGCCAAATCATCCAAATAGCTCAAAGATAGCATGCGTGAAGCATCAAAACACAAAGCTAGCAAGGCCAATTGCACTATAACTATACAAAACATAAGGCATATGACAAAGGCGACCCAAAACAGTCCTAGAACATGTTAAAATGAGTCTAAAACATGTATGGATGGAAGCCAAAATATGCTAGCATGAAGGGGCATAAGACATGGAATATGTAAGGCAAATAGGGTGAATTACACTACACCTATTAGGACCAAACATGATATGACTTAAGCACCAAAAATAAGAGTTATATTATGGCAAAATAACCCCAAATAATCACTAAAATGATGGCTCGCAAGCTATGGCATGAATGCATACGTAATGGCTCATGTTAAGGCATAAAGGGACAAACCCTCCAACGCATTGATTGAGTGACAAATGTGAATGTATGGACATGAAAAATGGACTGAAATCACATTATGAATGATGCCAAATCATTGAAATAAGCCAAGTAGAGCATGCTAGATGACTCAATACACAAAGCTTACAAGCAAGATCGAACCAAAGTTATGCAAAAAAAGTCATGGATGACCAAGACAACTAAAATTAGACCTCAAGCATACCAAAACATGGATAAAAGCTTCTTGAAGTCAAGCCAAAAGCATGCTAAAAAGACATGTCACAACATGACGCATGTTAGGCTATTTCATGGGATTGCATGGCAAGTGTATGGAGCATGCAAAGGCTAACCAAACCAAACCTAAACAGAGGTATGACATGATAAAATAAGCCCAAGAACATGCTGAAATGGACATAACATAGGCTAAAATGACATGCCACTTCAAGGAGCATACAAGGCTAGTATGTGTGATTTACACTACAAGTGTATAAGGCATGCAAGAGCCAAACAAACCAAGAAAAAAAAGATCTAAGGCATGTTAAAACTGCACTAAAAATCTACTGAGATGGCCTAAAAAGAAGCTAGAAACACATGCTCAAACATGAGGCATACAAGACTAGATTGTGTGATTTACACTAGAAGTGTATTAACCATGCAAGGGGTGACCAAACTAAGCAAAATCAGTGGCATGTCTCAGCAAAATAACCACAAACACAAGCTAAGATATGGCCAACACACACTTACCAAAGGTGCTCAAACATGAGGCAAATAAAGCATGTATTGAAGACACTGAAATCCAGAGGGATTTCATCATTTCCCCTTCTTAGGACCTTAAAACACCATCCCCACCACTGAAATCCAGAGGGATTTCAGTGGTGAGAAGGCCAATACAAGGTGGTCCCGAAGCTCACAAAAGAGGCGCAAAAACAAGGCCAAACAAGGCCTAAAAGGGGGTAAACAACCCCAAACGAAAAAATGACCTTAAACAAACTTTTTAATCATACAAAAATAGAACTTTTTCCAGTTAAGAGATAAGCTTAAAATAGTATGCAAATAAGGCTAAAAGCTTAAGCAAAAACGGAGATTTAAGGGTTAGAAACTCACCCTTGATGACCCTTTTCAAAGCTGCAACTCCAGCAACCTCTTTGAACCCAAACCAGTCCAAAAACTCCAGAAACAACTCCTAGGTGCCTCAGCAACAAAAGGATCATGTTTGGATAGGAGGTTGTTTGCACAAAAGTGTGAAGAATGGTCACTTTAAGGTACCAAACAAGAGGGAAATGGAGGATTATAGATATAGATGATATGTATAGCTGAAGCCCAAAAATCTGAACCTTAAGAAGGGAGAGAGGCCTCCCCTCTTATAGAGAAACAACTCTCAAGCTTCTTGGACAAGCTAAGAGCTTGTTTAAATCCCTCCATACACGTGTATGGACGATACAGTCTGTGCCCTCCAGCTGGCACAGCTGGCATCCATAGACTTTGCAAAATCTGCAGGAAGGCCGCCGACCAGAAAAAGTGGTTGGCCTACTACTTTTACTGGTCGACCGACCACTTTTTCTAGTTTCCCAAAAAAAAAGTGGTTGGCCAGGGTAATTGGTGGTCTCCACACTGAAAGCAAGCCGATGGTAGGGTGGGAAACCAGAAAATGTGGCCCAAAGACCAAGAAAACCAATTTCCCGACCAGAAAATCGACTGGCGGGGAGAAAAGTGGTTTCCGAGGTGAAAGCTGGTCTCCCACCCTTGTACCACCTTCGAAATAAGGAAAACAAGGTTCGTGCCAAGAACGAACCTACACGGATGCAAAATGAGAGTTCGAGAGGCAAGACGTGCGGCCAGGGGCCTCGAAAACTGGCTGTTGAGCACAAAAAGTGGCGTATGACCACAAAAATGGTCTCCCGGACCACAGTGTCCCTCTAGACAGAGGAAACAAGGTGTGTTTCAGAAAAAATGTGCCAAACGGAGAATGTTAAGCGGTCCCGAACCAAGGCGCACGGCCGACGGCTCCGAAAATCGAAAACTAGTCTCCAAACGGGAACAGTGGCCTACGACCACAAAAAGTAGTCTATGACCACTGAGAGATGGTCTACAAGACCTCTCCCTCCCTTTGGGAAGAGAAAACAAGACTTAGTTCACAGACCGAGTCAAAGTATAGCGATCCCGATTTTCCTTTCCTTTGATTATTGCATTCCAGACTTGGTTCCGTGGTTATGTTGTTGCCTTATTCTCATTAACATCCTTTACTCTTTGTATTTGAGTCTTTGATTTTGTTGGGCAGGTTTGAAACAGGTTGGTTGTGTTTAGAAACCTAGAGCTGATGCCCAGATTTTGGCCTTCACGCTCGAGCAGGGATTTTGACGCTCGAGCGGGCCCTTTGTTTTTGCTTCTCCATTCGAGCGGGAGTTTTGACGCTCCAGCATGGTTTTTCATCTCTCAGCATTTTTGCTCTGCAGGTCATTGTACGCTCGAGCGGGAGTTTTGACGCTCGAGCAGGCCCTTTGATTTTGTTCCTTTGCTCGAGCGGGGAGTCTGGCGCTCGAGCGGGGACCATGGTCTGTAAAACTTCTGGAAGTGTGCATCCGGCGCTCGAGCGGCGCTTTTGACGCTCGAGCGTGAGTTTGTATCGGACGCTCGAGCGGGGAGTTCCATGCTCGAGCGGGCCGACTGTTATTTCAATCTGAAAAGTGACATTTTGGATCACTTTTTGATTTTCTTTCTCTCTCCTACTTTTTCAAAACCTCCATTGGAGAGCACCTCACTCTAAAATTCCAACATCTCTCTAGGGTTTGATCTAGTATGAGTGATCCTCTATCCTTAGGCCTTTGTAAAAAGTGTTGATCTCGTTGTGGGCTACATTTTGATCCGAAAATCTTGTGATTTGGAGCATCTCAAAATTCTTCATCTTCTCCTTTTGAGCTCCGAATTTGAGGTAGGGATAACTACTCGTGTATATGATCTTTAACATAAGCATTTGGTCATTTTGATTTAATGTTGATATTGGGTAATTTTGGGTGTTAGGGTTTTCAAAATGAGAATGAGGGGTTTTGTTATTTTGGCCTACACTTGTGTATCTTGGGTCATAAAATGAGGGTATTGATGTTATTGAAGATATTTTAGGCCTTTGGGTCAATATGGAGAAAGAGGGAGAAAAGCCCTAATTTGATGCTATGAATTAATTTATATAATTAATTTGGAAATGTTATGGAAATATGAAATTGAGTTGGGAATAATGAAATTGGCTCATTATGTAGTAGAATGGTGGAGTTGGATTCATTAATCACTCACCTTTGAAAATGTTGATAATTTATCTATTGGTGCATTTATTATCTGTTTAGAAATAACTGCTTTGGGCTATCGGTGGAGGATAGTCTTGATTGTTGTAGACACTGCATGATGATTAGGTGAATTAAAACTAATCAATTTGAGTATGTCATTGAGTATGACGGTTGGAATAATACAACGAATTTGTGTATTAGTTGTCATTGTATATGATGAGTATTTGAATACATGGGTGCCGAATCCCGCGAATGAAATTTTCGTAAAATGGCAATTCAAAAATATCTATACATGGGTGTCGAATCCCGCGGATGCAATTTCTGTAAAATGGCAATTCGAATATAATTATACATGGGTGCCGAATCCCGTGGATGAAATTTTCGTAAAATGGCAATCCAAAAATATCTATACATGGGTGTCGAGTCCCGCAGATGAAATTTCTGTAAAATGGCCATAAGAAAATAATTACACATGGGTGCCGAATCCCGCGAACGCAATTTCTGTTAAATAACAGTTTGAAGTATTGTTGGCATGAGATGTAGTCTCACTTAAGTTGTTTGGCCAGGTTCTAAGCTGTGTCTATAAGTTGAGAATTGGATAAGTAAAAGATTATGGAACTGGATTGTATTGTATGTTAGTTTATATGAGTTAAACGTTTATCAAGTGCTAATGTTTTAGTTATTGCTCATATTATGTTTAGCATATCTCTACTGGGCATTGGCTCACCCTATATGGGACATCATTTTTAGGTACAGGTGTTATGCCACCTCCAAGGACGTAGCTTGGGAGGCTTGAGACTGTCAGACTCCTTTTTGTTGTTTTGTTGTATTACATGTATATCAAGCCAAAGGCTTATTTTGTGTAGAGTTAGTACTCTGCTTTTTGTAACCAAGTGTTGACTTGGAAAGTTGTAAGCCTATAGGGCATTTACTTTTGTTGTCAACATGTAATACTTTTTGTAAGAATACTCTGATGATTGTAATATGAAATCTCTTCTATTTATCGTGAATGTATGTTATGATGGGTTTATTTTTTAGGGCGTTACACAAAGTACAAAGAGTCCCGAGGTCCGACGATGAGGCTCTCGGCCAAGAACTCCGAAACCTCGAAACGAGCACAACATGCGCAATCACCGAGCGCTCAAACGATGACGTCTGAGTCTTAAGGTCGATCAAAAATGGGGTGTCTACACCAATTTCAAGAACAACTTCCGACTTAACCCCCGAAAAAGTTATAACAAATTTAAAAGGATACACCTCATTCGTGTTGAACATCATACACCGAAGACATGGCCCGGAGCTTCCACAGAGGTGTTTGAGCTTAAAAGTCAACCTTTCTTGCACTTTCTTGAGAACTAAAGACACAATACAGCATAAAGACCCAATTTAGGAGCACTGGGAACCTGTCGGCCACCATGGAAGGTGATCGGCCACCCATCGGCCAGCAAAAAAAGTTGTCGGCCACCAGTGGTGGCTGGTCAGCCACCGATGACAGTTTCGGGGCAAAATGGCCATTTCACCTCGGGTGTTTAAGTATAGGGTTCCAAACTTTATTTCCCCACTTCTCCATTGTCGAAAATCATCCTTCTCTCTCTCTAGACCATTTTCTTCCCTAGATTCGCGCTTTATACACGTTTTCCAATGCCCCATAAACATTTTCTTCACTAAACCCTCGTAGTTTACACCGTTTTGAACCGATTGAAAGTCGATTTCAGTGCTTCTTTCTTCATTCCCACCACTTGAGGCTTGTCTCCCTCAAGTTACCCTTGAGTTTGGTGCCCTTTCCCGGACTTTGACTTTTTCTGCCATTTTCCCTCTTTGAGAGTTGACTTTTGTTGACTTTTGGCATTCTCCACCCATTTTCCCATTGTCGACCATTTTTTCATCTTTTTTCGAGATGGCGGACGACATCCCACACGACAGAGCTTCTCCAGAGATGGAGGTGGATCCAGTGCTTGAGCCATTGCCACTCAGCATTCGACCTTTTGACCCGACGACGTATCATCCTGAGATACATGTGCTACCACCCAATAGCATTCATCAGTTCAGAGGCTTTGCACGAGGCGCACTAGAGGACCTCTTACTGCGCGGACCGGCATCATATTTATCTCATAGTGCCTCTGAGGTATACACTGCATTCTCACATTTTCCCAATGTACCTTGCATTGCTTGCCTAAATCACACTCTTGCACTGTATTTCTTACACTACATTTCATCTACTTGTTCTGATCACAGGGGGATTCACACACCATCAGAGGATACAGGACCAACTCCACAAGGAAGTAGCACATGGAGCTCTCTGACAGTGTTCGCTATATCATCGATGAGGCCAGCTTCGGCTCATTTTGCATAGGACTCTCACGCTTCATAGCGAGTCGGCCTTTACTGGGTGCATTGATAGAGAGATGGTGGGATACCACCGACTCCTTTCACTTCTCTACTGTAGGGAAGATAACGATGACTCCCTTCGACTTCTCTATGCTCACTGGCATAAAGGTAGGGGGTCATCCGATTCCTTACGATACGGATATGGGCAAGTGGGAGGCCGCCTGAATTTATCTGCTGGGGGTATGCCTACCTATCTCTCGATCAAGGATGGTCCGATACACCTAGTTTGCAGACCATTATAGAAAGACAGCACCAGCGACCCGAGAGGAGACTGAGCAGTATGCCTGAGGTTTCCTGATATTCCTCTTTGGCACTACCTTGTTTGCCGACCGGGCGAACACCGTCGGGCTATATCTCATGAGCGCCTTTATGGACTTGTCCGGTGTCTGATTTTACAATTGGGGCGGCGCAGGCCTAGCCACCTTATACGGATACATGAGGTCGACCTCCCGCAGGAGCGGACATCTAATTGGAGGCTCCTGAAGGGCCTGTGAGGTATGCTTTACTTTTCTGTTTTGCATTTCCTATCGTGCTTTCTGCTTGGCACTTTCTGTACAGTGCACACACTGTCTACTTTCTGCTTTACACACTCTATATCCTGCATTCTCTGCACATTGCATTTTTCTGGACATGACCCACATACTCTACTTTCTGTATTACTTGTATTTATCTGTTATATACTCACTGTTGCCTTTCACTTTCTGCAGTTATGGGTGTACACCTACTTTTCGACACTTGCCCCAGAGCCGGAGGTAGAGATGCCGCCAATCGTACCATACTCTCACCGATACGACGGAAGATGCCAGCGGAGGTTCGGGGAGTCATTCATCTTCTTCCATCGATACTTCGACACTATGACTATGGCTGAGGTAACTCTAGATTCTCTGTTATTTCCATTGTCCTTTGATTCTGATTCATATCACAATATCTGATGACAGCTAACAATCTGCACATTCTCTATTTACAGATCACTTGGCAGCCTTGGCCGACGATGTCTTAGGGAGTTAGAGATCAGTTCACTGGTGCTCGAGAGGTTTCCCATTTTCGGCTTGCCCGAGCCGATAGTTCCCATGCCACCTCCGACATATATGAGACCCACAAAGAAGTTCATTTTTCAGGAGATGATTGATTTCACCAGGGGCTGTCACTCTGACTCTTTCCGAGTCGAGGGTGATTACACAACCTTCATCCAGACATACCTTATACCACCTCTGACTGGCGCCTATAGAGGTGAGAGAGCAAGGGCTCTAGTTACGAGAGAGAGAGGCAGAGGGGCCAAGGCTACCAGGACCCGTGGTAGAAGAGATGTTCAAACGAGACAGAGGACGGGGTGGCCAGAGCTGCTTACCACACTGTAGCACGCGCCCGTGAGGGACCCCGCTACTACAGTTCGGACTCGATTTGTGTCACGGTTCTTAATCTTGAACCAAAGAGTCCAAATCTGGCAAATCGTTTTGAGAAAATAGATTTTAGGAAAGAAGTGCCAAACATGGACTGCTTTGCCAGATACAGAGTCGCCACCTAAATATTTAAAAACAGGGGAATTTAGGAAACCCTGACTCGGTGCCAAAGGCCACGTGTCCGTCATCACTGGAGTTGTCTCGGCTCGAGAGCTAGGGTACGATCGGGGAAGGTCAGCTATGAGCACCCCCTTTTGCCCGGTCCGAAAGACCGGCCTCTACTAACCATGATATCCGATTTTGAAAACGTTATGTGTTCTTATTCCATTTATTAGCCTACAATTACTATGTTATGCGCACAGCAAACAAGTATAGATTAGATTGCCTAATTTGGGAAAGAAACATTGCATATCCGTTTGTTTTGGGAAAATGTTTTGGAATTTGCTACTCGCAAGTAGGCTAAAATACGGATTTCAACGAGTTTTTCCAACTCAAACAATCCAACCTTCACCCACAGGCATTCAAACAGATTATCTCATATAAGCATCTAGCTGCATGGCGAACATACTGTCATGGCAACACTCACATGCATGCGGTATGCTAAAGCATAAATACTTACATCGTACTCCGTGCCAAAACAACAAACTAGTTAGCAAACATGTATGTCCTAGTTCATGTCAAGTTGACTAATGCAACACATGCAAGATGTAATTAGAGTAGGCTCGGATAACCTAAACATGGCATGTGAAATACAACCAATTGATGCACGTATTCAATTTGGAATTTAAAATACAAATGCAGTTAGCATGATGTACCGAGCCCAGTGTATGCCGGACAAATGTATGAATGCACGCATGCATCGCATAAGGTATGCTAATTTTAAATATGCCCTAGTCTACCATCATAAGCAGGTAAATAAAAGGGAAGAAAGACGTGGGATTGGAAGACATACACACACTCACCCACACTTATTACAGATTTGCCCTCGCGCGGAGGGACCAAATAAATATTACAGTCCGAATAACAAATAAATTAATTATTACAGAATTTCTACTTAATTAATAGAACGAATGCAAAATGAAGGAGAGAGATGGCCGCAGCCTCCGCCTCGAGATGCGCGAATGATGTATGCTCGAACCCGCCTTGCCCGGAAAGTTCGTGCCATACCAAGGCTGTCTCTGTTTACACTGCCCTATCTCTCTGAAAAATTCCAAAGTGCTGGGACAGGTTTATTGCATACTGCAGAGGACCACCGGCTGGGGGAAATTCCCACCGGCAGTGCATAATTTCCACCGGCTGCTTCTGGATTTATCGGCCATTCACCAAAGGCCGGTCGGCACTGAATTCTGCCGATCGGCAGAAACTTCCTGCAGGAGACAGTTTTGACAGCAGCAGAGAACAGACAGTATATGGCATGGGATTTCAGGCACATGTGAGCATGGTCATGTTTCCCATCATACTTTGAACTCAGGGAAGCATGGCCCTCGATACTCGAGCCATCAATGGTGCACGATAGCCCAAGAGATCAAGCTTGCCACTTGATGTAAAAATGCATGCAATCACACAAATGAGGACCAAGACCTTATCATGTCGAAATCAAAGGCCCCGGTGACCGAGAGTTAAGGCACATTACATCACTTATAGTATGAACGCCCCTTAACCCTCACACTTGGTTTGACACCCCAAACCAAGTAACGCAATGCATGTTATGCAAACATGGCTCAAAATGCAACATGATATCAAGATGCAAGGCATGCCAAGTGTCATGCAACTAGTATGGCAAGCATGCAATGTTAGACATACAAGATGCAAGTGCAATGTAAATATGGACAATTTAAGCCAAAGGGTCAACATAATACAACACTTAATGAAACAATTATGCAATGACATCAGACAAGCATGCAAGAGAGCCTTATACCATAAAGGGGCAGGCCTTGATCCACCCCAAAACAGTGGCCAAAAAGTTCCTAAAAGGTGGACCAATACTCATGCTAACAATCAAACCAATGGTCCTAAAGTTAAGGCACAAAAAGGAGGCACTTCACTCCCACCAACATGACCACTCATGGCATGACTTGGACAAGCCAAAATAGAAATTTAACATGCAAAGATGGACTCCAAAACCCATTAATATGGCAGCTAAAGTGGCTCCAAAGAGATGTATGCACCAAGGCTCATATGTAGGCATAAAAGGGCATACCCTCAAGGCATGAAAGAGGTCATACATGCATACATATAAACATGATTCATGGACTGAAATGTGACCCTAAATGATGGCAAATCATAAGGATGGTCATAGCTGTGCATCCTAGAGGTCAATATGCTCAAAGCTTACAAGCCAAAACACAAAAGGATGACACCAAACAAGGCAAGCATGACTGAAATAAAGGGCCAACAGACCTTAAACATGGTAAAATAATGCCAACATCTTCATGGAACCAAGCCAACACATGCAAGAATCATGGCCTAAACACAAGATACAATTCTAGGCCAAATGGAGGAATGTAAAGCAAGTATGTTAAGCATGCAAATGGGTACAAATCCGGCCAAAAACAGAGATCACATATGACCCAAAACACCCAAAAAACTTCTGAAATGGGGCCAAAAATGATCAAGCATGCATGTTACCCTTTTAAGCCAAAATGCAAGGAAACAAGACAATGAAGGGAGAGGGGTGTCCCTCCCCTATGCAAGACTTCAAACCACCTTCCTCACCACTAAAAATCCACTGGTTTTCAGTAGTGAGAAGACCAAAACACTTAGGCAAACAAGGCCTTACCAAAGAGGCAACAAAAAGGGCCAAATAAGGCCTAAGAGGGTGAGTTTGAACTCAAACCACAAAGGACCCTTAATAAAAGTTCTTAAGCATGAAAATACAAGCCTTTTTTATGTTATGCACAAAAACTAAATCAGCAAGTAAGATAGGTAAAAGACTAGTGCAAGTTTGGGGAAACTAAAGTAAAATGCTCACCCTTGAAGCACACTTCAAGAACAGCCAAGGCAGCCCCCTTCTTTTGATCAAAAACAGCCCAAAAACTCAAGAATCAACCCTCAAAGTCCTCAATCTCGGAGCAAGGTGTAATAGTGTGTGTATTGGTGCAAAAGTAAGGTAAAATCACACTTTTAGGCCAAGAAACACACACAAAGGAGAAGAGAGAGGGAGATATAGAGATAGGGTGTATCTATATATGTAAGCTCTGGTTTTGCCTTCAAAGTCTCTAACCTAGAGCAAGGAGAAGGCCTCTCCTCTTATAGAACTCCCTTTTGCAAAGCTTATACAACAAGCTTGCTTAGAGGGAAATCCCTCCATACACGTGTATGGAGGGAAGCAGAGTTGGTGCCAGCTATCACAGCTGGCACAAAATATCTACATAAAGTAGATGAACAGTGGTCGGCTGCCCAAAAATGTCATTTTGACAAAATTTAGTGCCGACCGGCAACAAACAGTGCCGACCGGCAACAAAAAGTGCCGATGGCAACAAAAATCAGCCGGTGACCTCTAGCCACTGCCGGTGGTGTGTGGGGATGCCTCACAAGGCATTCCCTGCCCCTCCAAGGCAAAACACAAGTGTTTGGTGCAAAACCAGACACAAAACGGTCAAGTTCGGAGATCCTGAGGCAGTGCGCGTAGCCGAGACCCCCGGGAACTCCAAACGAACACAAACATGGATAATCACCGAGTGTTCAAACGATGACGTCCAAGTCTTGAGGACGGTCAAAAATGGGGTGTCTACACACACTCACCTGTTGGCGGCATACCAGGGAGGCTTACCAGATCACCATTGAGCCCGCACCAGTCGGGCACGAGCTTGTTAGGGTTCAAGGCCCAACTCCAGTATGTACCACACTTTACATTTTGCATGTTCCATTCATTTCAATTATGCTTTATAGAACACTGATCTTCTCAACGCACTTGCAGGCACCTATAGCGTACACCGGGCAGGCTCTCGAGCTAGTGGCTTCCCTGATGGAGATGGTGCAAAGCAGCATGAACCTGCTCAGCCTCTACAGGATTCCGGTAATTTCCTTTAGTTCGCACTTCATGTCATGAAATTTCCTGCTAATACATTAGTATTTCAACTGTAATCTGTTCCACACTGCACTGATCTGATACATTGCATTCAAGCACTGCTCCCATACACTACATCCATATACTACATACTGCATATTATCTTTACATCTGATATGCACCGCAACTGATATATTTTGACAAACTGCCCTTTTCAGATCCCAGCCTCACCGGACGCTCCAGCAAGAGCTGCAACTGGACCATCAGTGCCTCCTCCGACAGCAGGGAGAGGGAGACAGGAGGCTCCAACGCGCAGCCGAGGGAGAGCTAGGGGCACCCGTAATGAGTGTAACGCCCTCAAAATAATATGTAAAACCCATCACTTTAGACATGCATTGACATAAAAGAAACCAACCATCTTTCCATTAATCAGAGTAGTTCTTACAAAAGTATTACATGTTAACAACAAAAGCAAGTGCCCTACGAGCTTATAGCTTTCCAAGTTAACACTTGGTTACAAAAAGAAGAGTGCTAAATCAATACATATTAAGCCCTTGGCTTGAATTTATATGTAATACATCAAAAGAAAGCAAACAACAAAAGCAGTCTGTCTGCCTCTAGCCTCCCAAGCTATGTCCTTGGAGGTGGCATGCTACCTGTACCTGAAAATGATGTCCCATAAAGGGTGAGCCATAGCCCAGTAGAAATACACTAAATCAGCTATGAAAAATGACTAAAAGATTAGCAGTTGATAGATGGTCAACACCGATACATTCACTTATATCACATTTCAGTTTCATGACATTTAAGTCCATGTTACACTTCATTTCTCATTTCTTTTTCAACCTTGAGTTTGAAAACAAGGCTCAACACTTAGTCAAATAACTTAATGAGAATAAGACTCATCTTAAAAACACTTTCGAAATTCATGATGGATACACATTTTGATGCTGTATCAATAACACATAAACCACTTCCATACTATATGAACAATACACATTTTGGTGTTGTATCGACATAACATAGAAACACTTCTATACTTCACAATTGATAACGATATATATTTTAGTGCTATATCAAATCAATTTAAGCACTTCCATAATCAACACTTGATATACATTGTAGTGCTGTATCAATGTCACACGAAATCCGGTTTAGAGGTCCATCCCCTATCTTCCCCTAAACCGTGGAGTACATCCCCTATCTCCTCCCACGCACACACAATGTCTATAAACATAGATCATATACATAAACAACCAATACATAAAGTCGATGTATTATTCCAACCGCTATATTCGATAGCATACTCAATCGATTAGTTTTAGTTTGCCTTATCATCATGCATTGTCTACAACAATCAAGACTATCCTCCACCGATAGCCCAAAACAGTTATTTCTAAACATAAAATAAATGCACCAAATGGATATATTATCAACATTCAACTTAGATGAGCGATTAAATGAATCCAACTACACCTGTTAATCCCATAATCTTTTCAATTTGAATACTCTCAATTCAATTCCTCATTTCTCAAAATTAATTATACGAATTAATTTATCCAACTAATTAGGGTATTTTCCCATAATTAACATAACAACCCCATGGTTCCATTTTCATCTATAGTTCATCATCTATATCATTTCTCTATGCCAAACATGCATATAGGTTTAATTATAAATAAAACCCATCTTTTGAAAAATTACACAAAGACCCAAACTTTCTCAAAATTACCCAACTACCCCCAACATATCAAAATGCTAAAATTCAAAGACAAAGCTCATAAGGAGGAGTAGGATATCCCTACCTCGAAGTTAGAGCTCAAACGGAGAAGGAGAAGAAAATGAAAATACTCCAAACACCAAGATTCTCGGATCAAAACGAAGCCCTCAATGATCAACACACTCTTTACAAAGGCCGAAGGGTAAGGAGACACTCTAACTAGATCAAACCCTAGAGAGAGAAGCTCTCAAAAAGTGTTTTTAGAAAGTAAGAGAGAGAAAGAGAATGTAAGAAGTGATTTTAAAACGCCCAGCTGCCAACTGATATACGACATACACCCACTCGAGCGGATAACAGGACGCTCGAGCGTCAAGAACAGAAAACTGGGTCCGCTCGAGCGTAAGAATTCCCGCTAGAGCTCCAAGACACAAAGATAAAGCACACCTGCTCGAGCGTGAAAGACCAGTCCGCTCAAACGTAGATTTTCATCTCCCAGAACTTTCACCAACGAGGTATTACTCGCTCGAGCGCCAACAAGCCTGCTCGAGCTCAACCCGCTCGAGCGCAAGAAACCCGCTCGAGCGTAGAAAAAACACCTGCAGAAGTTTTGCAGGGACTCGAAATGCTGGAAGGGTGTAAACCCCGCTCGAGCGCAAAATGACCCGCTCGAGCGGACCACTCAAAAACTAGGCAACAACAATGGGAGCTAAAGCTCTACCAACCTATAACAACCAAGCCCAACACATCCTAAAACTCAAACAAATGGATTTAAGGGACGACAACAAGATAGATACAACTACCAATTCCACGGAACCGAGTCTGGAATACAACTGAACAGTAAAGGGACAACTGGGATCGCTATAACCTCCCCCCTTGTAGACGCGCCCGCGTGAGGCCCTCGTGCTGCAGTTCGGACTCAATTTTGTGTCACGGTTCTTAATCTGAACCAAAGAGTCCAAATCCGGCAAATCGTTTTGAGAAAACAGATTTTTAGAAAAGAAGTGCCAAACATGGACTGCTTTGCCAGATACAGAGTCGCCACCTAAATATTTTTTAAGGGGGAATTTAGGAAACCCTGACTCTGTGCCAAAGGCCACGTGTCCGTCATCACCAAAGTTGCCTCGGCTCGGGAGCTAGGGTACGATTGGGGAAGGTCAGCTATGAGCACCCTCTCTCGCCCGATCCGAAGATCGGCCTCTACTAACCGTGATATCCGTTTTTGAAAATGTTATGTGTTCTTATCCCGATTATTAGCCTAGAATTACTATGTTATGCGCACAGCACAAAAGTATAGACTAGATCGCCTAATTTGAAAATAAGCATTGCATATCCGTTTGTTTTGAAAAAAGTTTTGGAATTTGCTACTCGCAAGTAGGCTGAAAACACGGATTTCAATGAGCTATTCCAACTCAGACAATCCAACCTTCACCCACAGGCATTCAAGCAGTTATATCGCATAAGCAGCTAGCCTCATGGTAATCATGCTATCATGGCAACACTCACACGCATGGAAGGATGCTAAAGCAAAAGAACTTACAGAGTACTCCAAGCCAAAACAGAAACTAGTTAGTAAACGTATGCATGATCCTAGTTCATGTTAAGATGGCTAATGCAACACATGCAAAATACAACTAAGATAGGCTCGGCTAATCTATAATGACATGTGAAATGCTATAACTAATACGTATTCAATTTGAAATTAAAATACAAATGCAGTTAGAGTGATGCGCCGAGCCTGATTCATGTAAGACAAATGTGTGGATGCACGCATGCATAGCATAAGGTATGCTAATTTAAATATGTCCTAGTCTACCATCATAAGCGGGTAAATAAAAGGGAAGAAAGACGTAGGGTTGGAAGACATGCACACACGCACCCACACTTATTACACAATTGCCCTCACTCGGAGGGTCCAAATAAATATTACAGTCCGAATAAATAATACTAAATTAATTATTACAAAATTTCTAATCTAATTAACAAATTAAATGCAAAGAGAAGATGGCCGCAGCTCCCGTCTCGGGATGCGTGAATGATGCATGCTCGGATTTATCTCGCCCCGAAAGCCCGTACCATACCACTGCTGCCTCTGTTTACACTGCCCTGCTTCTCTGAAAACTGCCAAAATCCTGGGACAGGTTCCCTGAACCCTGTAGGACACCATCGGCTAGAGGGAATACACACCGGCTATGGAACTTATCCATCGGCTGGGGTTTCATATTATCGGCCACCAATCCATGGCCGGTCGGCACTCTACAGTGCCGGTCGGCAAGAACTCCCTGCAGAAACTGGTTTTTGACAACAACAAGGACAGACAATGTATGGCATGGAATTTCAAACAAATGTATGCGCGGGCACACTCCCTATCATGCAAGGGACTCAAGGGAGCATGACCCTCGACCCTCGGGCCATCAATCATGCATTTTGATGCGTTATGGCCTAAGGAGCCAAGGTTGCGATTCAATGAAAATGCATGCAACACACGAATGAAGACCAAGACCCTATCATGTCAAGGTCAAGGGTCTCGGTGACTGAGAGTTAAGGCATGTTACATCACTCGTAGTATGAATACTTCTTAACCCTCACACTTGGTTTGACACCCCAAACCAAGCAATGCAATGCATGTTATGCAAACATGGCTCGAAAATGCAACATATCACAAAAAAAACAAGGCATGCCAAATGTAATGCAACATATCATGGCAAGCATACAATGTTCCTAATATGCAATGCTACAATGCGACTCATCACGTAATGCTAATATGGTACAATGCACGCATGCAATTAGAGGCAACAAGTCAAACATACAACCATGTCCAAGAAGGGACTTAGACTGAAATGGGAGGCCTCAAACACCCCCAAAAACAGTGGCTAAAAGTGCCTCAAGTGATGGACAAAATGCACTACAAACATGCAAGCCAAAAGGGGGGCCAAAGGGGGACAATGCACGAAGCCGGACACAACTTATGATCATGCAAAGAAAGGTGTAACGAAGCATAACATGCGACAGTTTTAAGCTAGCATACACCAAACTACACTACAATGCAGAAAGGATGTAAGAAAATTATGTAATTCTCGATACGTCTCACTCGGAGGATATAATACCTGTGCGGCTCGTCTGGTTGCACCAACCTCAAATGAACCGTACATACAATATCGTGCCTGCAAAGAAAACAAACTTAACAGGTACAATATCGTTAACAACATGCATAATAGTGTACTCGAAATGCGTGACAGCGCAAAGCAAGTGGGGAGTATAACAATGTTGCGAAGGTACAGATGTGTAAGTGGAACATGCGGTCTACGCAGGCAATGATATTGATCATGAGCATGCGGTCTTCGTAGGCAATGAAATTGGACAATCATGCGGTCTACGCAAGTAGTGAAATTGAACAATTATGCGGTCTACGCAAGTAATGAATTTGAACAATCATGCGGTCTACGCAAGCAAGATATGCGGTCTACGCAAGTAATGAATTTGAACAATCATGCGGTCTACGCAAGCAAAACATGCGGTCTACGCAAGTAATGAAATTGAACAATTATGCGGTCTACGCAAACAAAACATACGGTCTACGCAAGTAATGAAATTGAACAATTATGTGGTCTACGCAAGCAAAACATGCGGTCTACGCAAGTAATGTAATTATCATGCGGTCTACGCAAGCAATACATGCGGTCTACGCAGGTAATGAAATTGAACAATTATGCGGTCTACGCAAGCAAAACATGCGGTCTACGCAAGTAATGTAATTATCATGCGGTCTACGCAAGCAATACATGCGGTCTACGCAAGTAATGTAATTATCATGCGGTCTACGCAAGCAATACATGCGGTCTACGCAGGTAATGAAATTGAACAATCATGCGGTCTACGCAAGCAAAACATGCGGTCTACGCAGGTAATGTAATTAACATGCGGTCTACGCAAGTAAAGAAAGTGATTACAAACATGCGGTCTACGCAGGTAATGTAATTAACATGCGGTCTACGCAAGTAAAGAAAGTGATTACAAACATGCGGTCTACGCAGGTAATGTAATTAACATGCGGTCTACGCAAGTAAAGAAAGTGATTACAAACATGCGGTCTACGCAGGTAATGTAATTAACATGCGGTCTACGTAAGTAAAGAAAGTGATTAAAAAGAGACTTGAACATGCGTGAGTGAGAACATATCATCCATAATGCAGGGATGTAAAACATTGTAACACAGCGTAATTGAAGCGATTTGTGGGAATCCTCAAGACATGAAAAGGATATGGGAAGGGACGTTCTTCGTACGTATAGAGCATCATTCGCAGAAGTTGTGGCCTGAGGTCAACTCGAAGGTCCACGTTTCAAAAGTGCACTTCCCCGCATGGTCTCAAGTAACGAAGGTGCGAAACCACGTCGTTGACCCGAACAGGCATGGAAGGTGCGTTGACCGCAAGGGGAGTTTTACTGGTATCCATTCCGACACTTGGCTACCCTGTCATTCTATGTTTTACTTTCCTTTTTACTAGTAGTTTAAGCACATTGCACTGCCTCGGGCAGGTTTTATTCTTTCTCAAAATTACACATTTTGCAAAGCACGTGACGGGAATGAAACAACCATTTTATTCAAAAGATTTTTGCGTTTGTAAACTTTCTATGTATCGCATCGCAAGGTATCACACCGCAATGTGAACGAAATCGAACTCATTTTGAACACCGAGTATTCGCATCGTAATAATCAGGCAGTGAACCGACTTACAACTCGATAAGCAAATGTACAAAGGCATGATAGGACCAAACAAGCGCGAGTACAACTCGATAAATAAATCAAAAACTCAAAGAGAGTGAAATACAACTCGATAAGCAAATGTTCAAAAACTCGACAAGCAGACAGGCATGACTTCGCAAGAATCGGTCACCGGGGGAGGGATCGGAGATTCACCGGAGGAGGGATCGGAGGTGATGGGGTTTCCCAATCCCTAGCATAAACAACTTAGAGAACCAGGAGGAAGCCCATCGGCCAGAAGGAGAGGCCATCGGCCACAAGGAATGGCCATCAGCCAAAAATTTGTTCGGTCGGCAAAATATGATGGCCGGTCGGCAGAATATTTGGCCGGCCGGCTATGAATGAGGGAATCACCAGAATGTTGACACCTGTCCTCCACCCAACCTTATCTCCTACAAAAGACCCCAACTTCGCAGTTTTTCTCAATTCCACACTAATTTGCTCTGATGGAAGAGTTTCTTGCTCAAAATCTCACAGCTTGGATTGCTAGCTTGGATGGCTCGGAAAAGTTGAATTTCCGGGGTTTCGGCATAAATGCACTATTCACTCTGGGTCGTACCCCGTTGCACCTCCCGTTCCTTCAGGCCGCGGTAAGGTTTTGGAATCCGGTGATGCATGTCTTTAGCTTCGCCGGGCAAGAGATATGTCCTACCTTTGAAGATTTCTGAGCCTTAATGGAGTCCGAGCGCGACGAGGAGCTTCTGCCCCAACTTAATTTTGGCCATGCCCAATCCCTAGGGCGAATGTGTGGACTCAGCATGCGCGACGCTCGGTCTCTGATTTGTGACGGGATGCTGGATATTCTGAGTTTGACCGATCGGTTTTCTGATGCTGGTGATCGCAACAACCATCACTGGCAAGGCTTCCGGCGACACGCCCTCTGTTTGTGCATGCTATCCCATTTTCTATTCGTCTCAGGCTCTGGGGGGGCTAGTGTCCGACTGATTGAGGTTGCCCAAGGCTTGAAGGAGGGCAAAAACTGCATTGCCATGACTCTGGCCGAGACGTTAATGGGCTTAGACGCCTTTTATCGTTATGAGACGACCAGATCAGCAGGGAGTCCACTACTACTACAGGTAATGTTTCCCACCCGATCTCGCATATGCATTTGCTCACATCACTCGGCCCTCAAGCTCGATCTTTTCTCGCAAAACCCTATTCTCACTTTTCTCTCCTCGTACATCTCTCTATTCTTTGCTCTCTCATTTTTCATCCCTCCCCAGGTGTGGTTGATGGACAAACTGCAGGTTGTGGACTCTTGCCCAGCATATTCAGCTCGCGGCTACTTCTTCCGGCACCGTCTAGTCAATGCCTTGGATGAGGGATGGTGGTTCGCCTGGATGTGCTGCTTGTCCGCGGACCGTATTGCTTGGCGGTGCCCTTGGCTGAGCCTTCCGGCAATGAGTTATAATATGCCCCGGCAGACTGGGATTCAATTGGTTGGTTTCACTCACTGTGTATTCTACTTCCCATTTCGGATTCGACGCCAATTTGGCCATGATCAGACCTGCCCGCCGGAGGGGATAGAGTATCCCGCTGCATTCCCAGCCCGAGGCACACAGCTTGCTTGGCAGGCCACCGCGTGGAGGATGAGAGAACTCCTGGCCCCTGCTCCTACTTTCAGTTGCACTTTGTCTGACGAGTGCGTGGATTGGCTCAACGAAGAAGCATAGATTGGGCCCAGCTTGGCATCAGAGGCTTCGACCAGCTCTGGGAGGGGGCGCAGGAGCACCTGACTTGACTATGCCCTAGATTTATTGCTTTATTAGTACTTTCAAGTTTTCCTTATGCATGTAATAAAAAGCAACTTCGATTGTATGCAAGAGCAGGAGAACTCTGTTTTGAAATCAATGAAATTGAAGGTTGTGGTACTGAAAATTTTCCGCTTTGGTCCAAAAATGGTCAATGTTGTAAAAAGATTATTTTGAACAAAGTCAGCTTTTATTAAAACTTCTCAAAATCATTTTCGATGTGGATCAGAACTGGACACGCCTGAGATCTGTCACTGAGATGCACAATCCCAGATCCCTGCAACTGGAAAGTTGCCCCTAGTTTGAAGAGCACCGCAGCACTGCACAGCAACGGAAAGTTGCCCCTAGTTTGAAGAGCACTGCCCCGGAGATCATAATCGAACCCTTGAATGCTGAATAGACAAAGATGACCGAGATGATCAAATGGACAAAGTTAATCGGGGAAAAGGGTTATGGCTGAACTTCAGGACGAAGCTGCCTACGTATCCCAAAGATAGGAATCAAGCCTTACGTAGTTCAGGCTTAGGTTCACTCGAGTATTTTCACTCTCCTTTTGCGCTCTAACTTTTGCCAAAGCCGCCCTTTGCGGGTTTTCAGCCTTGCGAGCTCAGTTTTTATATTTTTCTAATTTTTTGTGCTCTGACTTTTTCCTGGATCGCCCTTTCGGGTTTTCGGCCTAGCGAGCCTCTCAAGGGTAATATTTCTTCAACTTGTCCATGTTGATCGGTTGGGAGAATTCCAGGCCATCTAGGTCCATCAGAACCACAGCTCCACCTGACCAGATAGCTTTGATAATGTAGGGACCCGTCCAATTGGGTCTGAACTTGCCCCTTGGGTCGTGGATGGGAGCTCGGTTGTCCTTGAGCACCAAATCCCCTTCCTTTAGATTTCTGGACTTAACCTTCTTGTTGAAAGCCCGGGCAATTCTCCGCTGATAACTTTGAACGTGGTACAGTGCTTTGAGTCTTCTCTCGTCAAAAAGCATGAGTTCCTCAAACCTGCTCTGCTGCCAATCTGCTTCAGCTATTTGACACTCAGCCAATACCCGCAAGGACGGAACCTCAACTTCGATAGGTAGAACGGCCTCCATTCCATAAACTAAAGAATACGGAGTCGCTCCGGTAGAAGTTCTAATTGAAGTCCTGTAGCCCCATAGAGCAAACGGCAACTTATCTGGCCAATCCCAGTAGGTTTCCACCATCTTCCGCAATATATGCTTGATGTTCTTGTTGGCGGCCTCAACTGCTCCGTTGGTTTGTGGTCGGTATATGGATGACTTATGGAAAGCCACGTTATATTTCTCCAACAAGTCAATCACTTCCTTCTTGAAGTGGGAACCATTATCCGAAATAATCTCGTTTGGCACCCCGTAGCGACAGATTATGTTGTTTCTGATGAACTTTGCGACGTGCGACGCCTTCAACACCGCGTATGATTGGACCTCAACCCACTTTGTGAAATAATCTATCGCTACCAGGATGAACTCATGCCCATTCGACCCCTTTCGGGGTAACAGCTCCGATCACATCAATTCCCCAAACGGAAAATGGCCATGGGGACGTCATGTTGTACAGCTTGGATGGTGGGATGTTCATACGGTTTGCATGGATCTGGCATTTGTGGCATCGCCGAACGAAGCCCATACAATCCTCCTCCATGGTAGACCAGTAGTAGCCCTGCCTGAGGATCTTTCTGGCTAGCATTACTCCATTCATGTGTGCACCGCACTCTCCTCCATGGATGGCCTCCATCAGGCTCTTCGACTCTTCGGCTTCTACACAGAGCTTATGCATTCCCAAATGACCTCTCTTATACAGTTTACCCCCGCAGATGATGAACTGAACAGCCATTCTTCTTATTGCCCTTTTATCCTTGGCATTTGCCCCTGGCGGATACGCCTCCTTTTCCAAGAAGTTCCAAATGTCGTAATACCAGGGGTTGTCGTCCTGAGCCTCATCTATGGCGGAAATTGATTCGTATGCTGGCGCAAACTTCTGATCAATAATGACTGGACGCATCCGGACTCCAGACGGGATGTCTATCATGGAAGATAGGGTTGCTAGTGAATCTGCGAACCTGTTGTTCTCTCTTACTAGGTGGGTGAAATTTAGCTTCTCAAATCGAGGAATTAACAAATCCAAGGTTTGGTGGTAAATTATCATCCTTTCCTCTTTGACCTTCCAGTCTCCTTTGGCTTGAGATACAACAAGGTTTGAGTCCCCAATGACGTCCAACCGTCTTGCCCCTAGTTCTTGGGCTGCTTCTAGGCCGGCAATACATGCCTCATACTCTACTTCATTGTTCGAGACTTTGAACCGGAGTTTGAATGCTAAAGGGATAAGAGAATCGTCCGGCGCTATCAGCAACACTCCTATCCCATACCCGTATTGGTTCGACGCTCCGTCAAAGTACATCGTCCAAGTTTCATCCTCGATGTGCAGAATGGCTTCATCTGGGAACAGGTACTCAACCGCCTCATCCCCTTCAACCGGGTGGTCGGCAAGGAACTCCGCTACTGCTCTTCCTTTCACTGACTTGCGTGTTACATACTTCAGATCAAATTCGGAAAGCAACAGCAGCCAACGAGCTAGCCTACCCGTAAGTGCTGGTTTCTCGAAAAGATATTTGATGGGATCTAAGCGTGAAACCAACATTACAGAGTGAGCTAACAGGTAGTGCCGCAGCTTCCTGGTAGCCCATACCAAGGCTAAGCAAGCCTTCTCCAGCGGAGTGTAGCGGGTCTCGTAATCCAGCATCTTCTTGTTCAGATAGTAGATGGCCCTTTCCATCTTGTCCTCTGACTCTTGTGCGAGCATGCAGCCCATGGTAGTCTCAGTTACTGAAAGGTACAATATCAACGGTCTCTCCGGCTCTGGTGGTGACAACACGGGCGGGTTCTGTAGATATTCTTTGATCTATTCAAAAGCTGCTTGACATCGGCCGTCCCATTGGAACTTCTTTCCTTTCTTCAGGAGACCAAAAAGTGGTTCACAAGTCAAGGTTAATTTAGAGATAAACCGTCTTATGAATTGCACCTTACCCAGAAAGCCTCGCACCTCCTTTTCAGTCCTTGGTGGTGGCATTTCCAAGATGGCCTTGATTTTGGAAGGGTCGACCTCGATGCCTCTTTGTGTAATCAGAAACCCTAGCATTTTCCCTGCTGTAACACCGAATGTACACTTCTGGGGATTCAACCGCAGCCGAAACTCTCTGATCCTTTGAAAAAACTTTTGTAAGGCGGTGTAGTGGCCCTCTCTTTCTTTGGACTTGACAATCATGTCGTCCACGTACACCTCGACCTCTTTATGGATCATATCATGCAATATTGTGGTTGCTGCCCGTTGATAAGTAGCTCCAGCGTTCTTCAACCCAAATGGCATCACTCTGTAACAATATGTACCCCACAGGGTAGTGAACGCAGTCTTCTCCCGATCTTCGGGTGCCATTACTATCTGATTATAGCCTGAGAAGCCATCCATAAACGAAAGCAAGGCGTGTCCTGCCGTGAAATCCACCAATTCATCAATGTGCGGCAAGGGAAAGTCGTCCTTCGGACTGGCCCTGTTCCAATCTCTGAAGTCTACACATACCCGAATTCTACCATCCTTCTTCGGCACCAGAACAATGTTGGCCAACCAAGTCGGGTATTCGGATACCAGCAGGAAGCCTGTATCGATTTGCTTGGTGACCTCTTCCTTGATCTTAATGGCCCAATCAGGGCGGATCCTTCTGAGTTTCTGCTTGACAGGTCGGGCCTTGGGATTAAGAGGGATCCGGTGCTGTACAATCTCAGGATCGATTCCAGGCATGTCTTCATAGGACCATGCGAAAACATCTTTGAAATCTTTTAATAAAGCGACTAAGCGCTCGCGTTCCTCTGAAGACAACGTGGACCCGATCTGGACCAGCCGCGGGTCCTCCTCAGTACCAACATTCACGGTAGTGATTTCATCCATTAAGGGTTTAACAAATCTTTCCTGCTCTTGATCAATTAACCGTTGCAAAACCAGAGGAATTTCTTCCTCATCGTTTTCATCAAAATTTTGAAAATCCTGACTTAAGCAATAAATCAAAGGCACAGAAAAATACTCAGAAACCACATCCACATCGTTCTCATTAAATACTTCCAAGTCGTCTGATTCTTCTGTTACAACAGACTCAAAAGAGAAAGAAAATGACGACCTAGGCAGGACTGTGGCATCCGGGTTATCACCCCCAGGAATATCAGACTCAGACTCAGTCGAGCTGGAACCTGATTCCGAATCACAGGACTCGGTGGAATCAAATTCCGGCTCACTACCTGACCCGGTGCTGCTGGACAAAAATCCTTCTTCATATTGCCAGACGAGAGAGGGTGCGATGGATGCATCCAAAATAGTTGCTGATAGGCCCGCAGCCGTTTCATTCCCGATCATGCATACTGAGGAGTTATCCCCCAAGCACTTCTGTTCGATCGGGGGATCTGAAAGTAGACATGCCAGTGCTACCCCCATTTCATTTTCAGCATCCTCAGACTGCATTTCCCTACTTTGTTCAGCCTCAACTGATAGATCTGTTTGCCCTTCGGCGATGTCACTCTCAGGTAGCTGCAGGTCGAAGAAAATCTCAAAGCCCGGCACGCACTTCTTCTCCGCATTCAACCATGGTTCTGGGAAACCAGAAAACGGAAAGTCCTCCCCCTCCCGGACGAAGCGTCCGTTTAGGGTACCCTGAATGGGCCTATGCATCAACTCGAAAGGCTTCCCAGCCTTCTTTGCTTTGGCTCTTCCGGCCATTTCCTTTCCTTTCCTTATCCAGTCCTCTTTGGTGGGTAGATAACCCAATCCAAAGGTATGAGGTTGTGTGGCACTTCGGCCAATGCTGCGACGCCTTTCCGGCCGCTCTTGCCCAATCCCATCCCGGGGATATGTTGGAGCTTGTTCATGAGATAGACTGCCTGAGCACTGACACATACCCCTTCACTAGCAGCCATAATGTTCTGTACAACCCGAGCCTCAGCCAAGGTAAAACCCGATATGAACACATCTTCCATACCGTGTTCAATTTCTAGAACAGGCGTGGATACTTCTGGCGGCGGATGAATCGATGAATTTCCGAAAACGATGGCTACTCCCTTCCCATAGGGGTATTTCACCACTTGATGCAGGGTGGAGGAGACTACCTTTGCCTGATGCAGCCACGGCCGTCCTAAAAGCAGGTTGAAAGTTGCAGGAACCTCCAGGACATGGAAATCTATCTCATGCTGTCCCGGCCCAACCTTTGTTTGAATCTTAACTGTTCCCATTACTTCCCGGCTTGTGTGGTCATACGCCCGAATCACCTGGGCCGTTGGCACAAAATCTGCGACTTTTAAACCGATCGCATAGGCTGTCCTTGCCAGGCAGACGTTGATGGCGGACCCCGTGTCAACAAGCACTACGGGTATCCATTTATCTCTGCATTCCACAGAGATGTAGAGTGGCTTGTTATGGTTCGCACCCTCAGGTGGCAGTTCTTTGTCAGAAAAGGTCAATGCCGGGGAGCTTCCTCCCGAAAAAACTAGGCCCACCAGCTGTTCGGGCGTGGTGTCTATAGAAAGCTTGGCTTTATCCATGGCCGAAAGGACAGCCTGTCTATGTACTCGAGAAGCCATAAGCAGCCCCCAGATGGAGATATCTGCTTGTATCTTCTTCAATTGTCTCAATACGGCTTCATCTTCAAGTTGCTTTTCCTTTTGCTTATCTGCCTCCTTATCTTTTCTAGACGCCTCTGGTTGATCTAGGTGTGGAGGCTTGAAGTACCGTCCACTCCTAGTCATGTGATCGACTTCGCCGATATACCAGGTATCATCTGGTTGGTTACCTTCCCAATCCTCGTCCGTGTGAGCAAGACATAGATCATCGTCTTCCCACCACATGCCATCTGCAGCTGACAGGCACCTGTCCGGTTCTGGCATGACTGTTCCGATACTTGTAGTACCTTTTACTCCTATGCTCGCAGCATTCTCCATTTCTGTACTTGTGGCAGTCTCAACCCCCACGTGGGCTTTTGCCTTCCTGATCCTTTCAGAATCTTCGAATCTTTCTTGTTCTGACTGTGTCAATGCAGTAGATTGTTCAATGATCCCTGTACTCAAAATGCTCCATTCCTGAGCGAAACTCTCGACACCGGTGCTCTCCGGCGATGTATTCTGTTCTTCGACCCTCCCGGCGGTTACTGACATTCCTGCCCCTGCCGGGCCTTGTTCTGACTGAAACTCTCCTATCACGTCTGGCTGATCGTCCAACCATCCCGTGGCCTCGGCCGATTCCTCATAATCGAACCAATTGATGGCTGAGTCTTCTAGATCTTGGTTCTCGTAAAACTGGAACTTGGCAAGATCCTCTTCTACAGCTGTCAAATCATCCGTTCCCTGTCCTGGACTGTCCCCTTGGATTACACACAGCTCTCCTCCTGCTGGAAATTCCACATCTGGTCTATTCTGGCCCATCGGTAAAATGTAGTCACTCGGACTATAAGCATTCCCAACATCACTCCCAGACTCCGCAAACTCTGGCTCGACAACCCCCTTCTCTTTTGGAGTCTTCTCTCTCCTGCTCTCGATGGTCACCACCACAGGCTTGGATTGGGTTATGGAGACGTCCATCATGCACAAATTGGTGCAATCAGGAAGGAAAACCTCCGGCTTAGGCAGGTAGGAGGGTGTGATATAGATACTAGGATCGTAGGACACGACCCCAGTATGGATGAGATTGATTCTTTTGGGTGGTGGAGCTTGGTTATGTGTGGGGAGAGGGTTTGTAGTAACATTGGGTTTCTCAGGTGGTAAAATCACCCCGTTATCAATAAGATCTTGAATCTCATGACGCAATCGAAAGCACAGGTCGGTGTCGTGACCGTGCTGTTGGTGAAATGCACAATACTTGGCTGGATTGTGGGCAGCGGGGAGTCTTTCCGGTAAGGGCCGCGGCTCTAGGGGCTTCAGATGCCCTTTTCTGATCAAAACCCCCAAAGCTTTGGACAGGGGCATATAAAGCGGAGCGAAGGTTCTGGTATTTTTGGGAGGGTATTTGGCTGTTTGTGGGTTGCTTCCGGACACACCGGAGAATGGTGTGGCTGCCATAGTTCTTGGGGAAGGGTTGGTGGTGACCATACTCACTTCGGAGGTCCTGGTAGTTGTAGCGCCACTCGGGCCTGCATTAGTATTATGATTGAAAGTTCTGCGGGGTTGCTCCCGGTCGTTATTAATCAGGCCTTATTTTAAGGCATCCTCGATCTGCACCCCCATTTTATGCAGATCAGAAAAGGTGGGAAAGGGGATTACAATCATCTTTTGCATTAGCTTCGGCTGAAGATTGCGCACAATCATCCGAATCTGGTCCTTGTACGTGGGTCTTAAGGTCATCATCGAAGCCTTAGCCCGCCATCTGGTTACGAATTCTGAGAAGCTCTCCTTGGGTTCTTGCCTCGTTGTCTCGAGATCCCGGGTCGTGATCTCGATTTGTGTATTATATGAGTACTGTAGGATAAAGGCCTCAGCCATCTCGTCCCAACTTCTCTTGACGTCATCCTCCAACTTGGCATACCACGCGGCTGCTACACCCGATAGGGTCCGGCCAAATAAAGACAGCTTCTGCAGTCTGGTGAGGCCCATTGGCCTTAGGACGTCTGAAAATAGTCGCAAGTGTACCATGGGATCCTCAGATCCGTCAAAACGATCAATTTGTGGCATCTTAAACAGATCTGGCAGCGTTACGGCTACGTTAGTGTATCCGTCTCCAATGTCCGGAATAGACTTCACTCCTTGAGATTTCTTGAACAGCTTTTCAATTTTTAATGCCACGGGGTCTACCTCGGACTCGAAAGGAGAATCCTATTGATTGATGGGAGTGGGTGCCTTGGATAGTTGAGGCAGAATCGGGGGTGGAGCCGGCCCCATCGGGATGTCTGTATCTTCTTGGACATTCCGGGCATTTGGCGTCTCTTCGGGTATCGGAACCCTTAGTGGGGGAGGGACTTGCTGTGAAGCTGACGCCCCAGTTTGCTGCTACAATCTCACAATTAACTCCGCTTGCTCACTCATAACTGTGGCTTGTTGTTTGGCGAATTCTGCCTATCGGACAGCATCCTACTACATCATTTTCATGCTTTCTTGGAGTTGGCGCACCATCTCTTCTAAACTAGCCATGCTGCTCTGTTCTGACTGAATTGTCGGTATATGTTCCCTTTCTGCGGGTGAAACAGGATCCTGATCCCTACTGTACACAGGTGGGGTAGATAAAGCCCTCTGTACTGACTGTTGAACTGATGCCCTCTGCCTAGTTGCCCTCCGTTTAGTAACCGGGGGTAGAGAGTGGTACACTAGTTGTCCGTCTATCAGATCCCCAGATCGATGGAGCCGACGACCTCTGATCCAGATTGCTTGGGGAATATCTATCGAGTTGGAAGCAATGATGCTAAACTACCTAGCAAAAAGATAAATAAAGCAGTAAATAAACTAACAACCGGACAGCATAACGGCATAAAATAAACACACACAACGCACAGTTGGACATCCATAATACACAGTTGGTAAGCCGAACGCACTGTTCCTCGATACTGATCACTGTTCCCCAAAATCTCTGTTCCCAAAACTGAACCTGATACCCGCAGATAACTGATTCTCATAAACTGACACTGATGCCCTCAGGCCTAATACTCAATCTTGCAAACTGATATGCACGTTCCTGTAGAGCAACACTTTAAAAGCACATAGCAAGTAAAGAGAGCCAAAACACCCCTATGTTGGGGTAGGGTTTCCCTGTTCTATTTTGTCAGGAGCTAGGGTTTCACTATGCACGCAGCAGTTTTCAAACAACCTAACATCGGGTAAGCAGCCTGTCCTAACTTGGAATGGTCACTATGGATCCGAGTATGCACTAGGTCAAATGGTCGAAAAAGGGTGCCCCGGTAAAACCGGGGTTTGTCTTCCCATACTGTCAGAGCCCATAACCGGTCAGCCTTATGGTCATGCCTTGACAAGACAAGCCTCCGGCAAACCGTTCAGGAATGGCAGATGGCAAACACTGTGTTCCTAGGCGCACCAATGTAAATGCAAATGCAAAGAGACACATAAACAAAATCAAAGCAGGATATCACGAGTTCGAGTCAAGCTCTCTAAGTCCCAAGCAGAGTCGCCAGAAACTGTAGCACGCGCCCGCGAGGGACCCCGCTACTACAGTTCGGACTCGATTTGTGTCGCGGTTCTTAATCTTGAACCAAAGAGTCCAAATCTGGCAAATCGTTTTGAGAAAACAGATTTTAGAAAAGAAGTGCCAAACATGGACTGCTTTGCCAGATACAAAGTCGCCACCTAAATATTTTACAATGGGGGAATTTAGGAAACCCTGACTCGGTGCCAAAGGCCATGTGTCCGTCATCACCAGAGTTGTCTCAGCTCGGGAGCTAGGGTACGATCGGGGAAGGTCAGCTATGAGCACCCCCTTTCGCCCGGTTCGAAAGACCGGCCTCTACTAACCATGATATCCGATTTTGAAAACGTTATGTGTTCTTATTCCATTTATTAGCCTAGAATTACTATGTTATGCGCACAGCAAACAAGTATAGATTAGATTGCCTAATTTAGGAAAGAAACATTGCATATCCGTTTGTTTTGGGAAAATGTTTTGGAATTTGCTACTCGCAAGTAGGCTAAAATATGGATTTCAACGAGTTTTTCCAACTCAAACAATCCAACTTTCACCCACAGGCATTCAAACAGTTTATCTCATATAAGCATCTAGCCACATGGCGAACATACTGTCATGGCAACACTCACACGCATGCGGCATGCTAAAGCATAAATACTTACATCGTACTCCGTGCCAAAACAACAAACTAGTTAGCAAACATGTATGTCCTAGTTCATGTCAAGTTGACTAATGCAACACATGCAATATGTAATTAGAGTAGGCTCGGATAACCTAAACATGGCATGTGAAATACAACCAATTGATGCACGTATTCAATTTGGAATTTGAAATACAAATGCAGTTAGCATGATGTACCGAGCCCAGTGTATGCCGGACAAATGTATGAATGCACGCATGCATTGCATAAGGTATGCTAATTTTAAATATGCCCTAGTCTACCATCATAAGCAGGTAAATAAAAGGGAAGAAAGACGTGGGATTGGAAGACATACACACACTCACCCACACTTATTACAGATTTGCCCTCGCGCGGAGGGACCAAATAAATATTACAGTCCGAATAACAAATAAATTAATTATTACAGAATTTCTACTTAATTAATAGAACGAATGCAAAATGAAGGAGAGAGATGGTCGCAGCCTCCGCCTCGAGATGCGCGAATGATGTATGCTCGAACCCGCCTTGCCCGGAAAGTTCGTGCCATACCAAGGCTGTCTCTGTTTACACTGCCCTATCTCTCTGAAAAATTCCAAAGTGCTGGGACAGGTTTATTGCATACTGCAGAGGACCACCGGCTGGGGGAAATTCCCACCGGCAGTGCATAATTTCCACCGGCTGCTTCTGGATTTATCGGCCATTCACCAAAGGCCGGTCGGCACTGAATTCTGCCGATCGGCAGAAACTTCCTGCAGGAGACAGTTTTGACAGCAGCAGAGAACAGACAGTATATGGCATGGGATTTCAGGCACATGTGAGCATGGTCATGTTTCCCATCATGCTTTGAACTCAGGGAAGCATGGCCCTCGATACTCGAGCCATCAATGGGGCATGATAGCCCAAGAGATCAAGCTTGCCACTTGATGTAAAAATGCATGCAATCACACAAATGAGGACCAAGACCTTATCATGTCGAAATCAAAGGCCCCGGTGACCGAGAGTTAAGGCACATTACATCACTTATAGCATGAACGCCCCTTAACCCTCACACTTGGTTTGACACCCCAAACCAAGCAACGCAATGCATGTTATGCAAACATGGCTCAAAATGCAACATGATATCAAGATGCAAGGCATGCCAAGTGTCATGCAACTAGTATGGCAAGCATGCAATGTTAGACATACAAGATGCAAGTGCAATGTAAATATGGACAATTTAAGCCAAAGGGTCAACATAATACAACACTTAATGAAACAATTATGCAATGGACATAAGACAAGCATGCAAGAGAGCCTTATACCATAAAGGGGCAGGCCTTGATCCACCCCAAAACAGTGGCCAAAAAGTTCCTAAAAGGTGGACCAATACTCATGCTAACAATCAAGCCAATGGTCCTAAAGTTAAGGCACAAAAAGGAGGCACTTCACTCCCACCAACATGACCACTCATGGCATGACTTGGACAAGCCAAAATAGAAATTTAACATGCAAAGATGGACTCCAAAACCCATTAATATGGCAGCTAAAGTGGCTCCAAAGAGATGTATGCACCAAGGCTCATATGTAGGCATAAAAGGGCATACCCTCAAGGCATGAAAGAGGTCATACATGCACACATATAAACATGATTCATGGACTGAAATGTGACCCTAAATGATGGCAAATCATAAGGATGGTCATAGCTATGCATCCTAGAGGTCAATATGCTCAAAGCTTACAAGCCAAAACACAAAAGGATGACACCAAACAAGGCAAGCATGACTGAAATAAAGGGCCAACAGACCTTAAACATGGTAAAATAATGCCAACATCTTCATGGAACCAAGCCAACACATGCAAGAATCATGGCCTAAACACAAGATACAATTTTAGGCCAAATGGAGGAATGTAAAGCAAGTATGTTAAGCATGCAAATGGGTACAAATCCGGCCAAAAACAGAGATCACATATGACCCAAAACACCCAAAAAACTTCTGAAATGGGGCCAAAAAATGATAAAGCATGCATGTTACCCTTTTAAGCCAAAATGCAAGGAAACAAGACAATGAAGGGAGAGGGGTGTCCCTCCCCTATGCAAGACTTCAAACCACCTTCCTCACCACTAAAAATCCACTGGTTTTCAGTAGTGAGAAGACCAAAACACTTAGGCAAACAAGGCCTTACCAAAGAGGCAACAAAAAGGGCCAAATAAGGCCTAAGAGGGTGAGTTTGAACTCAAACCACAAAGGACCCTTAATGAAAGTTCTTAAGCATGAAAATACAAGCCTTTTTTATGTTATGCACAAAAACTAAATCAGCAAGTAAGATAGGTAAAAGACTAGTGCAAGTTTGGGGAAACTAAAGTAAAATGCTCACCCTTGAAGCACACTTCAAGAACAGCCAAGGCAGCCCCCTTCTTTTGATCAAAAACAGCCCAAAAACTCAAGAATCAACCCTCAAAGTCCTCAATCTCGGAGCAAGGTGTAATAGTGTGTGTATTGGTACAAAAGTAAGGTAAAATCACACTTTTAGGCCAAGAAACACACACAAAGGAGGAGAGAGAGGGAGATATAGAGATAGGGTGTATCTATATATGTAAGCTCTGGTTTTGCCTTCAAAGTCTCTAACCTAGAGCAAGGAGAAGGCCTCTCCTCTTATAGAACTCCCTTTTGCAAAGCTTATACAACAAGCTTGCTTAGAGGGAAATCCCTCCATACACGTGTATGGAGGGAAGCAGAGTTGGTGCCAGCTATCACAGCTGGCACAAAATATCTACATAAAGTAGATGAACAGTGGTCGGCTGCCCAAAAATGTCATTTTGACAAAATTTAGTGCCGACCGGTAACAAACAGTGCCGACCGGCAACAAAAAGTGCCGATGGCAACAAAAATCAGCCGGTGACCTCTAGCCACTGCCGGTGGTGTGTGGGGATGCCTCACAAGGCATTCCCTGCCCCTCCAAGGCAAAACACAAGTGTTTGGTGCAAAACCAGACACAAAACGGTCAAGTTCGGAGATCCTGAGGCAGTGCGCGTAGCCGAGACCCCCGGGAACTCCAAACGAACACAAACATGGATAATCACCGAGTGTTCAAACGATGACGTCCAAGTCTTGAGGACGGTCAAAAATGGGGTGTCTACACACACTCACCTGTTGGCGGCATACCAGGGAGGCTTACCAGATCACCATTGAGCCCGCACCAGTCGGGCACGAGCTTGTTAGGGTTCAAGGCCCAACTCCAGTATGTACCACACTTTACATTTTGCATGTTCCATTCATTTCAATTATGCTTTATAGAACACTGATCTTCTCAACGCACTTGCAGGCACCTATAGAGTACACCGGGCAGGCTCTCGAGCTAGTGGCTTCCCTGATGGAGATGGTGCAAAGCAGCATGAACCTGCTCAGCCTCTACAGGATTCCGGTAATTTCCTTTAGTTCGCACTTCATGTCATGAAATTTCCTGCTAATACATTAGTATTTCAACTGTAATCTGTTCCACACTGCACTGATCTGATACATTGCATTCAAGCACTGCTCCCATACACTACATCCATATACTACATACTGCATATTATCTTTACATCTGATATGCACCGCAACTGATATATTTTGACAAACTGCCCTTTTCAGATCCCAGCCTCACCGGACGCTCCAGCAAGAGCTGCAACTGGACCATCAGTGCCTCCTCCGACAGCAGGGAGAGGGAGACAGGAGGCTCCAACGCGCAGCCGAGGGAGAGCTAGGGGCACCCGTAATGAGTGTAACGCCCTCAAAATAATATGTAAAACCCATCACTTTAGACATGCATTGACATAAAAGAAACCAACCATCTTTCCATTAATCAGAGTAGTTCTTACAAAAGTATTACATGTTAACAACAAAAGCAAGTGCCCTACGAGCTTATAGCTTTCCAAGTTAACACTTGGTTACAAAAAGAAGAGTGCTAAATCAATACATATTAAGCCCTTGGCTTGAATTTATATGTAATACATCAAAAGAAAGCAAACAACAAAAGCAGTCTGTCTGCCTCTAGCCTCCCAAGCTATGTCCTTGGAGGTGGCATGCTACCTGTACCTGAAAATGATGTCCCATAAAGGGTGAGCCATAGCCCAGTAGAAATACACTAAATCAGCTATGAAAAATGACTAAAAGATTAGCAGTTGATAGATGGTCAACACCGATACATTCACTTATATCACATTTCAGTTTCATGACATTTAAGTCCATGTTACACTTCATTTCTCATTTCTTTTTCAACCTTGAGTTTGAAAACAAGGCTCAACACTTAGTCAAATAACTTAATGAGAATAAGACTCATCTTAAAAACACTTTCGAAATTCATGATGGATACACATTTTGATGCTGTATCAATAACACATAAACCACTTCCATACTATACGAACAATACACATTTTGGTGTTGTATCGACATAACATAGAAACACTTCTATACTTCACAATTGATAATGATATATATTTTAGTGCTATATCAAATCAATTTAAGCACTTCCATAATCAACACTTGATATACATTGTAGTGCTGTATCAATGTCACACGAAATCCGGTTTAGAGGTCCATCCCCTATCTTCCCCTAAACCGTGGAGTACATCCCCTATCTCCTCCCACACACACACAATGTATATAAACATAGATCATATACATAAACAACCAATACATAAAGTCGATGTATTATTCCAACCGCTATATTCGATAGCATACTCAATCGATTAGTTTTAGTTTGCCTTATCATCATGCATTGTCTACAACAATCAAGACTATCCTCCACCGATAGCCCAAAACAGTTATTTCTAAACATAAAATAAATGCACCAAATGGATATATTATCAACATTCAACTTAGATGAGCGATTAAATGAATCCAACTACACCTGTTAATCCCATAATCTTTTCAATTTGAATACTCTCAATTCAATTCCTCATTTCTCAAAATTAATTATACGAATTAATTTATCCAACTAATTAGGGTATTTTCCCATAATTAACATAACAACCCCATGGTTCCATTTTCATCTATAGTTCATCATGTATATCATTTCTCTATGCCAAACATGCATATAGGTTTAATTATAAATAAAACCCATCTTTTGAAAAATTACACAAAGACCCAAACTTTCTCAAAATTACCCAACTACCCCCAACATATCAAAATGCTAAAATTCAAAGACAAAGCTCATAAGGAGGAGTAGGATATCCCTACCTCGAAGTTAGAGCTCAAACGGAGAAGGAGAAGAAAACGAAAATGCTCCAAACACCAAGATTCTCGGATCAAAACGAAGCCCTCAATGATCAACACACTCTTTACAAAGGCCGAAGGGTAAGGAGACACTCTAACTAGATCAAACCCTAGAGAGAGAAGCTCTCAAAAAGTGTTTTTAGAAAGTAAGAGAGAGAAAGAGAATGTAAGAAGTGATTTTAAAACGCCCAGCTGCCAACTGATATACGACATACACCCACTCGAGCGGATAACAGGACGCTCGAGCGTCAAGAACAGAAAACTGGGTCCGCTCGAGCGTAAGAATTCCCGCTAGAGCTCCAAGACACAAAGATAAAGCACACCTGCTCGAGCGTGAAAGACCAGTCCGCTCAAACGTAGATTTTCATCTCCCAGAACTTTCACCAACGAGGTACTACTCGCTCGAGCGCCAACAAGCCTGCTCGAGCTCAACCCGCTCGAGCGCAAGAAACCCGCTCGAGCGTAGAAAACACACCTGCAGAAGTTTTGCAGGGACTCGAAATGCTGGAAGGGTGTAAACCCCGCTCGAGCGCAAAATGACCCGCTCGAGCGGACCACTCAAAAACTAGGCAACAACAATGGGAGCTAAAGCTCTACCAACCTATAACAACCAAGCCCAACACATCCTAAAACTCAAACAAATGGATTTAAGGGACGACAACAAGATAGATACAACTACCAATTCCACGGAACCGAGTCTGGAATACAACTGAACAGTAAAGGGACAACTGGGATCGCTATAACCTCCCCCCCTTGTAGACGCGCCCGCGTGAGGCCCTCGTGCTGCAGTTCGGACTCAATTTTGTGTCACGGTTCTTAATCTGAACCAAAGAGTCCAAATCTGGCAAATCGTTTTGAGAAAATAGATTTTTAGAAAAGAAGTGCCAAACATGGACTGCTTTGCCAGATACAGAGTCGCCACCTAAATATTTTTTAAGGGGGAATTTAGGAAACCCTGACTCTGTGCCAAAGGCCACGTGTCCGTCATCACCAAAGTTGCCTCGGCTCGGGAGCTAGGGTACGATTGGGGAAGGTCAGCTATGAGCACCCTCTCTCGCCCGATCCGAAGATCGGCCTCTACTAACCGTGATATTCGTTTTTGAAAATGTTATGTGTTCTTATCCCGATTATTAGCCTAGAATTACTATGTTATGCGCACAGCACAAAAGTATAGACTAGATCGCCTAATTTGAAAATAAGCATTGCATATCCGTTTGTTTTGAAAAAAGTTTTGGAATTTGCTACTCGCAAGTAGGCTGAAAACACGGATTTCAATGAGCTATTCCAACTCAGACAATCCAACCTTCACCCACAGGCATTCAAGCAGTTATATCGCATAAGCAGCTAGCCTCATGGTAATCATGCTATCATGGCAACACTCACACGCATGGAAGGATGCTAAAGCAAAAGAACTTACAGAGTACTCCAAGCCAAAACAGAAACTAGTTAGTAAACGTATGCATGATCCTAGTTCATGTTAAGATGGCTAATGCAACACATGCAAAATACAACTAAGATAGGCTCGGCTAATCTATAATGACATGTGAAATGCTATAACTAATACGTATTCAATTTGAAATTAAAATACAAATGCAGTTAGAGTGATGCGCCGAGCCTGATTCATGTAAGACAAATGTGTGGATGCACGCATGCATAGCATAAGGTATGCTAATTTAAATATGTCCTAGTCTACCATCATAAGCGGGTAAATAAAAGGGAAGAAAGACGTAGGGTTGGAAGACATGCACACACGCACCCACACTTATTACACAATTGCCCTTACTCGGAGGGTCCAAATAAATATTACAGTCCGAATAAATAATACTAAATTAATTATTACAAAATTTCTAATCTAATTAACAAATTAAATGCAAAGAGAAGATGGCCGCAGCTCCCGTCTCGGGATGCGTGAATGATGCATGCTCGGATTTATCTCGCCCCGAAAGCCCGTACCATACCACTGCTGCCTCTGTTTACACTGCCCTGCTTCTCTGAAAACTGCCAAAATCCTGGGACAGGTTCCCTGAACCCTGTAGGACACCATCGGCTAGAGGGAATACACACCGGCTATGGAACTTATCCATCGGCTGGGGTTTCATATTATCGGCCACCAATCCATGGCCGGTCGGCACTCTACAGTGCCGGTCGGCAAGAACTCCCTGCAGAAACTGGTTTTTGACAACAACAAGGACAGACAGTGTATGGCATGGAATTTCAAACAAATGTATGCGCGGGCACACTCCCTATCATGCAAGGGACTCAAGGGAGCATGACCCTCGACCCTCGGGCCATCAATCATGCATTTTGATGCGTTATGGCCTAAGGAGCCAAGGTTGCGATTCAATGAAAATGCATGCAACACACGAATGAAGACCAAGACCCTATCATGTCAAGGTCAAGGGTCTCGGTGACTGAGAGTTAAGGCATGTTACATCACTCGTAGTATGAATACTTCTTAACCCTCACACTTGGTTTGACACCCCAAACCAAGCAATGCAATGCATGTTATGCAAACATGGCTCGAAAATGCAACATATCACAAAAAAAACAAGGCATGCCAAATGTAATGCAACATATCATGGCAAGCATACAATGTTCCTAATATGCAATGCTACAATGCGACTCATCACGTAATGCTAATATGGTACAATGCACGCATGCAATTAGAGGCAACAAGTCAAACATACAACCATGTCCAAGAAGGGACTTAGACTGAAATGGGAGGCCTCAAACACCCCCAAAAACAGTGGCTAAAAGTGCCTCAAGTGATGGACAAAATGCACTACAAACATGCAAGCCAAAAGGGGGGCCAAAGCTAAGGCATAACAAAGGGCATTCTACCACCACTAACCCAAACAAACATGGCATGAACTATACAACTAAAAACAGAATTTTAGCATGCAAAAAGAGCTCCAAAACCCACACATATGGCATCCCAAATGAAACAAACACCTAGGCATACACAATGCACGTTTCAAGGCATAAGAGGGTACAACTTCAAAGCATGAGAGGAGCGATGAATGCAAGTATACAAGCATGGTTTAGGGACTGAAATGATATGCTAAGTGATTCCAAATCACCGAAATAGCCTAACCAATGCATGTTCATGACCCATACCCTTAAGGCTCTCAAGCCAAAATGCAAAGAGGTGACACCAAACATGGCAAGCATGACTGAAACAGTGGCCAACAGATCTTGAACATGGCAAAATGATGCTAATACCTTCATAATATTAGGCTAGATCATGCGAGAATCATGGCCTTAATGTATGGCATACCTCTAGGCAACCTTGAGAAGATATAAAGCAAGTATAATGTGCATGAAAGAGACCAACAAACCCACATGAGACAGAGGTAAAACATGTTGTATAAACACCAAATAAGCTCTGAAATGAAGCTAAACAAGATTAGACATGCATGCTACCACATTGAGCCAAATATGCAAACAAGAGAGAGACCAAGGGAGAGGGGTGTCCCTCCCCTATGCAAGACCTCAAACCCTCTTCTTTACCACTGAAAATCCATTGGATTTCAGTGGTGAAAAGAACCAAACACTCAAGCAAATAAAGCCTAACAATGGAAGCACCAAAAGGGCCAAACAAGGCCTAAGAGGGTGAGTTCGACCCCAAACCCCAAAACACCCTTAATGAAAGTTCTTAAGCAAGAAAATGTAAGACTTTTTTATGTTATACTCAAAGCTTGAATCAGCATGCAAGACAGGTCAAGAACCAATGCAAGATTGGGGATAATAAAGTGAAAGTCTTACCCTTGAAGAACACTTCAAGAACAGTTGGTCCAGCCACACTCTACTGAGCAAAATCAGTCCAAAATCTCAAAAAACAACGCTCAATGCCTCTCAATCTCGGAGCAAGGTGTAATGGTGTGTGTATTAGTGCAAAAGTAAGGTCAAAATGCACTTTTAGGCCAAGAAAACACACACAAGGGAGGAGAGAGAGGGAAATATAGAGAGAGAGTGTGTATATCAGATGTATATGTATATAAGCTCTGGTTTTTATGTTCAAAACTCCAACCCTCTACAATGGAAGAAGAGAGGTGCTTATATAGGCAAAAGAAATGATCTCAAGCTTCTCAAAGAAGCTAAGTGAAAGGGGCAAAGGGGGCAAAGGTGTCAAGGCTTCTTGAGGAAGCTAGGACAGGTGGCCAAGCTTCTTGAGGAAGCTTAGACAAAGGGTCAAGCTTCCTCAAGAAGCTTTGACCAAAAGGGGGCAAAAGGGGCAAAACAGCCATATCATGCACGGGGAGGAGTGTTGGTGCATTCCAGCTGGCACAGCTGGCATGCACCAAGTCTGAAGGGTGCAAAAGGGTCACACCGGCCAGCAAAAAAAGGTCACCGACCAAAACAAAGTGCCGGTCGGCAAAATATAGTGCCGACCGGCCATTGGTTTTAAGAAACCACTGCCGGTGGCACCAATAAACGGCCGGTGATGTGAGGGGATAGCCGGTGGGGTGTGGGAATGGCCAACAAGCCATTCCCTGCCTTTCAAGGCGAAAACACAAGTGTTTGGTGCAAAACCAGACACCGAAAAGTCGAGTCGAGAGATCCTGAGGCGAGGCGCGCAGCCGAGACCTCCGGGAACTCGAGACGAACACAAGCACGAATGATCACCGAGTGTTCCAACGGTGACGTCCAAGTCTTGAGGACGGTCAAAAATTGGGTGTCTACACCCCTTAAAGAATTTCGTCCCCGAAATTAAATACAAGTTTTCAAAAACAAGTTTTCCTCAATTTCCAATAATGTTATAACACAACATTAAACAACCCGACTCATTACTGGTCGATCTCATCTCCTTTTCAAGAGGCAAAACACATTATACATATATCAACCTGCATTATCAACATGCATTCCCTTGAAATTTACTAATTTCAACACATTTTCCACAATTCTACCACATCTGCAACATTAATGTCATGTTTTCATTTCCACAATATATTTAACACACACGATGTTAAAACAAACTTCCATTTTTTAAGGCAAGTTCTACAACATTTTCATAAACCAAAACATCACTTTGTTTCACAACTTAAGACATATACAGTGCTCTTAAGGCTTAATAATATTACAAAATCTCAATACATAATTATACATCAACAAACAAGTCCGGATAATTCTCGCGGACATCCACCTCACGTTCCCAAGTGGCTTTCTCCACTCCGTGATGTTTCCACAAAACCTTTACCAAGGGGATGGTCTTGCCTCGCAAGACTTGATCCCTCCTATCCAAGACCTGAACCGGTCTCTCCTCATACGAGGCATCCTCATCAACCTCTAAGTCTGTCACGACCCGAACCCGCCCCCATGGGTTAAGGACGTAACTGGCCAGTAATCATGAGATTACCTACAGTCTCAAACCAAACCAAATGTATTTTAACAGAGTTAATGGGGGCCAAACGGAAGCAATTTAAAACTTTGTCCATAGAGCTGTGCTTATATGCACTTTAAAACAAACCATACGCATATACGTTAATAACCCACAACGAAATACAGTACCAGAAAATCCTTTACAGACAGGATCATCTAAGCTGAGTCAACCCATATCACAACTACATACCGATATACACAAGATCCTTGCCAACAAGACAAAATGGAAATACATAACAGAATGGCAAGGTTGAGTCTCGTGCGTGAGACACAAGGCTGACTCTCCAAACTCATGTTGTTCCTGGCAGGCTTCATTGGGGCTGGGTTTGGACTTCTCTTGGCTCACCTACAAACACATGAATGAGTGTGAGCGATAGCCAGTGAATAATGTCAAATATAGAAGTCATATAAACAATATGTAGAACAACATACTCCAAACGGCCTTGGGCCCAATTCATTTTCCTACTTAACAGATATATAGCTAAATATAAATCAAGTGACTGTAACTCCAAACATTCTGGCCTTTGGCCCATTCAGATCTCCATTCTTGTCAAAGCGGCCTTCGGCCCATTCGATTATGTCAAAACGGCCTTTGGCCCAATCATTTATGTCAAAACAGCCTTTGGCCCAATTACGTACGTCAAAACGGTCTTCGGCCCATTCGATTATGACAAAACGGCCTTCAGCCTAATCATTTATGTCAAAACGGCCTTCGGTCCATACATTCGTATCAAGACGGCCTTCGGCCCATACATTCGTGTCAAAATGGCCTTCGGCCCATACATTCGTGTCAAAACGGCCTTCAGCCCGTACATTCGTGTCAAAACGGCCTTTGGCCCATTCATTTATGTCAGAACGGCCTTTGGCCCACTCATTCATTTCAAAATGGCCTTCGGCCCACTCATTCATGTCAAAACGACCTTGGGTCCATTTATGTTTATCAAAACGACCTTGGGTCCATTTATGTTTATCAAAACGACCTTGGGTCCATTTATGTTTATTCATATCAGACTTACGTCCATAATCCCAATTAGCAATTCATAAAGCTTATAAGGGAATAGACAATTGGACATTCACAAGCATTCAAATATCGATATTACTCACAGTGATCGGCTTGTGGATTTGCCCTGGAGCTTGACCCTACACGTTTCATGAACACAAAAAGGTTATTAACAGTTCAATCCGTTCTTTAATTCACATATTCCTCTTTAGGCTTTATTATTATCTCATTAACTCATTTACAATGCTTAACATATGCCTAAGAGTGCTTGCAAGTGAAAGAGAACGGAAAACAGAACACAAAATGCAAAAACAGGATTTCAGAAAATAGGGTCCCAGCTCGAGCGTGGACTTCCCCGCTCGAGCGGACCCTTAGGTCTGCGAAAGTACTGGTTGCCTTCAATTCCAGCTCGAGCGTGAACTCGACCGCTCGAGCGGACTGCCTGTCTACATAGCTCCCTGCTCGAGCGTCAACTTCCCCGCTCGAGCGGGAACCATGTTTGCAGAAAATGCTGGGAGCTCGATTTGTCCGCTCGAGCGGCACTTCACCCGCTCAAGCGGACATCGAAAATCTGGGTTTTCCAGATTGAGTTCTTGAGCTTCATCTCGACATTCAAAGGCTCTAAATGCATGATTTCGGTCCAAACTTCACATAATCATGTACTAACATGGTACAAACATAGAATTACAACATATTGAAGCTCAATTTCATAATTTATCTACATGCATGGCTCATTTTCCGCCAACTCATTACCAATGTAACCATTTCATGCATTCAAAGCTTTTACTTCCATGGATTGTACATGCATGTGACATATAACCTTCATTCTCGTCTCATATGATGAAAAGATGGTCAAATACATGGATTTCAACCAAAATTGAAACATGAGTCATGTAATTCAAGCTCAAATATGTAAATTCAAAACAATACATACATGCATGCATATATAGTCTTCAAATTCATCAAAACCAACTCCTTTCATGTTCTAGATCACAAATTAATCTTCAATTCACGAAATCACAACTCAAATTCATGAGTTAGGGGTTGGTTACTCACCTAGGAGCTTTAATCTTCCAAACTCTAGTCAATTCTTGAGTTAAATCTTTAAATTCCCAAGCTAGAGCAAAAAATTGCTCAAGTCTCTTCCTTTCTCTCTCTATAGCCGGCCTCTCTCTCACTCTCAATTGTCTAACTCAGATTTTGAGTTTTTAAGAGAGCTAAAGGAGAGTGCAATGCAAATATACAACAAGCCCCACTAACAAATATTTTAATATAAAATAATGGGGTACTTAATTTATCAATTTAATCAGTTTAAATTGACCAGAATCAATTTTCAATTAAATTTCACCGTAGGCTCTAAAAATTATGCCAACCACAATAGCGTAATCAATTTCGAGTTCCGTAGACGATAAGGCCCTCAATTTAATTCCAAAGCAGATTATTCAAACAGATATTCCTACGGTGGACAGATAGAATTCTAGAATCACATATATCACATAATGGCACACCAAATCATGTCAAACATATAATCAAATTCATATTAAGGGCTAATTAACGCATTACGGAACAGGGGTATTACAGTTTCCCCCGCTTTAGGAAGTTTGGTCTTCCAAACTTAATTTACCTGTAGCCGAAAATAATTCAGAATACTTTCTTATTCAACGGTTCCATTCCCTTTTTAGTTATCCACTCAATCTCAAAATCAGGCAACACCCTGTTCTCAATCAGTCAAAGACTCAACTTTTAGCTATTGTCGTAAACAAAGTTTGCCAATGATGGATGGATTTCCCCAACTGCCTTGGAAATCTAAAACATACATTTGGAGCATTCCCTCCAGAATCTAAAAGGTTCCTTCTGACTGTACATCAATTTATGGATGGAAAGTAGTGCTGAATCCCATTTCAGTTCTCATTGCCTCTTGAGGGCTCATCAAAATTCAAACACATTTTAAAATTTCTGTCTAAAACAATAGACACTGGGACCTCATGCAAATGAGCAATCTTATTGATATAACAGTGACTAGTTTACAAGCATCTTATGAAAATTTCACAGGGGGGAGACAGGCAACTTAGTAATCCCATATTCAAAAACTCAAACGGGACTTATACCTTGGGTGCTCAAGGTAGCCCCACAACAAAATTCGTAGTCACATATTCCCATTTCCATCCCAAAATAGAGAGATTGAAGTAGTTCCGCCACTATCTGATATTCGGCTTCGACCTGTTGGGCCCGAAAAATACTTAGACACACATTCACCAATTACCCTCTTCAAAGCAGGTCACTAACATATTTATTTCACATGTTATCTAACTTGTCACAGAAGTTCGGTCTATTCCCTTGTCACAAAAGTTCAATTCATTCTTCAATAGTTCCACAATTCATAATCTGATTCGGTATTTAGTCCAGTGACTCATCACAGTTATCCAAGGTCAGTCAAAAGTCTTCAGAAATTCAAAGTGAATCCAGACACCGATTCCCTAACCAACAAAGGTAGTATCGAAGTAATTACCCATACAACGCACATATTCCGTATATCCCCATAATACTGATTGTAAGATATAATAACATCGAAGCAGTCAATTTCTAACACAATACACGTGTTCTCAATTCATTCAACAGGTTACGGTCTACAATTCAGTTCAATATTCAATTTCCCGCTCCATCGAGTCTTTCCACACTATTTCATAGTCGCCAAAGCAGAAGGAAATTCATATATTAATCCCCATGATGTCAAAGATAATATCAAAACAATCAGTCACATGTTAGACCCAATTTACACATCCTCAGAGCCCCAATCACAGAATATAATCGCACTGAGCAGTTATTCACAAGACGTACTAAATTCGCACATTTCCGAACAATCAGGGTTTTTCAAAGCTTTTTGGATGTTAATAACATCTACATAATACCAAGGGATGACATTCCGGACAAAACAAAGGAATAATCGTCTCGAAACCAAAGCACACCCGTTCACAACCGTCGGTGGCCGACCCAAGATCGATTAAACAAACCCACCCGTACGAAACCGTCGGTGGCAAAAGATATCTCAATCAAAGGTGTTACATAGGCTTAACGTCCCCTAGCACGAAAGAACACTCTAAGAATGTCATCAAAGCAACACAACACCATTCACTATAACCTGATTTCCCCAAAATTTGATAACACTGAAACAACCACTCTCCCTTACAAAACATGTTCTGATCAGTCCAAGACAAATGTTCAGTACTGCTCAAAATCAAATCAATCTACCGTCATCGGTTCCCATAGCGTCAAACAAACAGAATGGAACAACACTCCTTACGACACCCAATCACGGGGTTTGTACAATTCGGTTCATTTTTAACACGTATGTCCTCAATAGTTGGGGATTGGTTCTCAATGGTGTTCATAGTTAGATCAATCTGTTGATAGCCCACAAAAGGTCTTTCAAATAAGTCAAGTATTCCAAACAGATTCAAGTTTTGGGTCTATCAGTTTTTCTGCCAGGAATATTCTGGCTATTTATTTACAGGCAATCCTCAATCCCTTTTTACAAAATTAAATTGGATAGAGGGTCTTATCAAACCAATCCCGACACAGGTCTTGCTAAGTTAAATCAAACAAAGGTTCTATCAGATTATATCAAATAAGGGTTCCATCAAGACAATATCGGGCAAGGGTTCCATCAAGTCGAATCAGATAAAAATTTTCTCAAATAGGGCACATTCAGTTTCGTAAGGCATACTTCGTTTGCCTAGGTACATGGTCAATAGTTCCTCAATTGTCCCAAATTCATCAATTTTCAAGGTCATATCAGAATCATTCATCACAACTGTTCATATCAAAGTGTTTCAAATCACGTACAATACAGTATTGTCCACATAAGTTCAGGTATAGTTACATAAGCATGCAAGTGTTCATATCAGGAGGTACGTATCATAATCAGTATAGCAGTTCCCAAATAAGTCTTATATGCAAGAACATGGTGCACAGTAATACATCATACAAAGTTCCTCGGGTACACATAGCATGGGATTGTTACGCAAAAGTTCCAAATTAGTCACGTCACCCAGTCAACCTTCTACCAATCAAAATATATGGTCTCACAATTATAGAGTTCGTCATTTAAGGCGCTCAACTTGGTCACACGATTACAGAATCATAAACCCACTGGCCTCTGATGTTCGGCCTTCACTTGTTGACAAGTAAGGCACTTAGATACGAAAACTGCCACATCTCTCTTCATACCCCGCCACCAAAACTGGCGACCCAAATCCCGATACATCTTAGTGCCTCCCGAATGCACTGCAAGGCGTGAATGGTGGAACTCTCGGAGTACCTCCTCTCGGCAAGACTCCGGTACAAACAAATGATCTCAGTATCTCACACTCAGGTCGGGATACACCGTCAAACCCTTCTCAACTTTCCCACTGGAGATCTTCTATCGGAGGGACTCTACCTCAAGGTCACCTCTCTGTGCCTCTAACACTCGTGTCACAAGTGTAGGCTGCGCAACAACAGAAAACAAGGCCGCAGCCTCAACGAATTCGCCCAGAAGCAAATCAAACTCGCCAAGTGCACCCAACATCTCCCATTCCCGGATGGCTAAACAAACTACATCACCAATGGATTTTCTGCTAAGGGTGTCGGCCACAACATTGGCCTTCCCCGCATGATAATGTAACTCGAAGTCATAATCCTCAATGAACTCCATCCACCTCCTCTGCCTCAAGTTCAAGTCTTTCTGTGTAAACAGATATTTCAGACTCTTATGATCCGAGAACACCTCGAATCTCTCACCATAAAGGTAGTGCCTCCAGGTTTTCAAGGCAAAAATCACTGCTACTAGCTCTAGATCATGTATAGGGAATTCTTCTCGTGTATTTTCAACTAACATGAGCCATAGGCAACTACTTTCCCCTCTTGCATCAACACACAGCCCAAACCCTCTCGTGAGGCATCACAGTAAACCGCATAACCCAACCCTCTCTCTGGAATAATCAAAACCGGAGCGGTGGTCAATCTAACTTTCAATTCCTGGAACGACTTTTCACAAGTCTCACCCCATACAAACTTGACTCCCTTCCGAGTCAGTCTAGTCAACGGCGAAGCTAGCCTGGAGAAATCCTTCACAAACCGGCGGTAATACCCAGCTAATCCCAGAAAACTGCAGATCTCAAAAACGCTCTTAGGCTATGCCCAATCCTGCACTACCTCAATCTTGGATGTATCAACGGACACCCCTTCCCTGGATACCACATGGCCTAAGAACTTGACTCCCCCTAGCCAGAACTCACATTTCCCAAACTTGGCATACAGCCTATGGGCTCTAAGCAATTTAAGCACCACTCTCAAGTGTTCCTCGTGCTCCTCCTCTGAAGACGAATAAATCAGAATGTCGTCCACGAAAACGACTACAAAACGGTCTAAGAATTCCCGGAAGATCCAGTTCATCAAATCCATAAAGACTGCCGGTGCATTGGTGAGCCCAAACGGCATCACCAGAAACTCATAGTGGCCATACCGCGTACGGAATGCCGTCTTCGGAATATCCTCCTCCCTGACCCTCAACTGGTGGTAACCCGACCTCAAGTCTATCTTAGAGAAACAACGGGAACCCTTCAACTGGTCAAACAGATCATCTATACGGGGCATAGGGTACTTATTCTTGACCGTAGCCCGATTCAACTTTCGGTAATCGATACACAATCTCAAGGCACCATCTTTCTTTTTAGCAAAGAGGGCCGGTGCTCCCCATGGCGAAACACTGGAGCGAATAAAGCCCTTATCCAGCAACTCTTGGAGCTGAACCTTCAACTCAACTAACTCGGCTGGGGCAAAACGATAAGGTGCCATTAAAATCGGCGTCGTGCCGGGCACTAAATCAATAGAAAACTCTATCTCTCGGTGAGGTGGCAAACTAACGAGATCCTCGGGAAAAACGTCCGAGTACTCACAAACCACTCTCGGTAACACAGTCTAGGTCTCACCGCACTCACTACTCAAAAAGCTAGCAAGTAGACCACAAAGCTCACTCCGCCCTCGCAGATCATACGTCGGTGGCAACACACTACCAACCCGATCCCCCAAGAAATGGAAACACTCCCCGCTCAAGGTACAAACTGTGACCGTCTGGTGGTAGCAATCAATAACAGCCTGATATGACAATAGCCAATCCATACCCAAAATAACATCAAAACCCTTCATGGGCATGACAACAAAAAGAAAAGGGAGCCTATGGTCGGCGACCTCTATATCACAACCTCTAACACCTTGTTTCAAGATCAAGTCACCACCAACAGGCGATACTACACATATAGGAGAGGCTAACTGTGCCAACTCTAATTCCAAAACAGGTGCAAATGCAGCAGATACAAAAGAATGAGATGCACCCATATCAATCAATACACTAGCAACCGAGTTGCAAAACAAGAAGGTACCTCTCACAACTGACAGAGCAGGTACAAGATCCTGCGCGGTAACAGCATACACGCGCCCTGTAGGCCCCTGATCCAACTGCTCACCCCTCGGAGCAAACGACTGCTGCACTGACTGGGATAACGAAGCTCTCGGATTGGCCCTCGAGGCCTGCACAGACTGAGCTGGCTGATAACTCTGCGTCTGCCTAGAACCAGACGCTCCTGAAGTGGCACTCAACTGAGGGCAATACCTTTTCAAGTGCCCAGGCTGACCACACTGTTAGTAAGACAAAGGCTGGCCCCTGCCCTGACTCTGGCCCTGAGGTCTAGCTGAAGATGAAGCAGCTCTCTGACCTCCTCCCCTCTGTGGGCAAACTGAAGCCTTGTGGCCCAACTGACCACACTTGTAACAGGTGAAATCTCCCTGATTACCTCTCCCCGAGCCTGCACTCGGCACCGGAAAGGTCGATCTAGCAACACCTCCTTGAGACTGCTAAGGGTTAGCACTCCTCTATCTCCTGCCATCACCCTGACCATCTTGGCTCCTCTTGGAGCCTCTCTGTCCCTCCTCTTCCTGCATCATGATCTCAATATGGGCTGCAGCGTCAACCAAGCGCCCATAGTCTCGGATCATCAAACCTCCAACCCTCATCTTCAGGCCGCGCCTCAACCTCTTCTCGAACTCGATACAGCGGCGTTCCTCGGACGCCACAAGTTCTGGCGCGAACCTAGACAAGCTAGTAAAAACAGCCTCATACTCGGCTACTGAAGAACTCAACTGTAAAAGCTGACAGAACTGGTCTCTTAGCTTCTCCCTGACTGTTGGAGATAAATACTTCTCCTGAAAAGCCTCCACAAAAGCCTCCCACGTGCCAGTAATACGGCCCCTCATGTATTTCCACCACTGACCCGCACCCCCTTTAAGCTGGAAGGATGCTAAGGTCACTTTCAATGCTCCGTCCTCAATGCCAAGCATCTCGAACGTCTTACTCATTTGCTCTAACCACTCGTCAGCCTTCAGTGGCTCCTTCGGATCCCCAATAAACTCGTCCAGGTTAGACCGGAAAAACTCCCTTTTTAAGAAAGAAGGCCCTGCCTCAACAACCTGGGCCTGAACTAGAGCCTGAACTGGAGCCTGAACTGGATTCTCAGCTCTGAGAATTCCCATAGACTCCCTCAAAGCATCGGCTATTCCTCGGGCTAAAGCGCCCATAGCCTCCTGACCTGCTGGCTCGGCCACATTGGCCTGGCCAACCCCCTCCTGCTGTGCCGAAATATTATCCGGTAAAGACATCTCCTGCCTACCACGTCTACCACGTCTACCACGTCCTCGTTCTGACATCCTAATAAAGGTAACCAAGACTATTAGCACATTCACATATGTGCCGAAACTATAACACTCACGTCCTAATGCATGAACAACTGTAATTCACTCCATGTAAGCACATAATCACATAAGCAATTACGAATTTCATTCCTGGATAATGATAGTCCCGAGGCGTTAATAGAGTTCCGGTTAGAAACAGCATTGATCAAGTGCTTTTCCAACAAGACTCCCAGAAACCTAAAGATCCAATCAACATCCTAGAAACTACATTCCATACCCACATAGTCACATAAACATGTTATCATATAAGCACATAACACTACATCTAAGTCTCTATCAAGCGAGACAAACCCATTGTGATCCTAATCACTTCCCACGTACCCAAAGTATTCGAACTCGATACGCTCTGATACCAAGTTGTAACGCCCTCAAAATAATATGTAAAACCCATCACTTTAGACATGCATTGACATAAAAGAAACCAACCATCTTTCCATTAATCAGAGTAGTTCTTACAAAAGTATTACATGTTAACAACAAAAGCAAGTGCCCTACGGGCTTACAGCTTTCCAAGTTAACACTTGTTTACAAAAAGAAGAGTGTTAACTCAATACATATTAAGCCCTTGGCTTGAATTTACATGTAATACATCAAAAGAAAGCAGACAACAAAAGCAGTTTGTCTACCTCTAGCTTCCCAAGCTATGTCCTTGGAGGTGGCATGCTACCTATACCTGAAAATGATGTCCCATAAAGGGTGAGCCACAGCCCAGCAGAAATACACTAAACCAGCTATGAACAATGACTAAAAGATTAGCAGTTGATAGATGGTCAACACCGATACATTCACTTATATCACATTTCAGTTTCATGACATTTAAGTCCATGTTACGCTTCATTTCTCATTTCTTTTTCAACCTTGAGTTTGAAAACAAGGCTCAACACTTAGTCAAATAACTTAATGATAATAAGACTCATCTTAAAAACACTTTTGAAATTCAGGATGGATACACATTTTGATGTTGTATCAATAACACATAAACTCCCATACTATACGAACGATACACATTTTGGTGCTATATCAACATAACATAGAAACACTTCTATACTTCACAATTGATAATGATATACATTTTAGTGCTATATCAAATCAATTTAAACACTTCCATAATCAACACTTGATACACATTGTAGTGTTGTATCAATGTCACACGAAATCCGGTTTAGAGGTCCATCCCCTATCTTCCTCTAAATCGTGGAGTACATCCCCTATCTTCTCCCACACACACACAATGTATATAAACATAGATCATATACATAAACAACCAATACATAAAGTCGATGTATTATTCCAACCGCTATATTCGATAGCATACTCAATCGATTAGTTTTAGTTTGCCTAATCATCATGCATTGTCTACAACAATCAAGACTATCCTCCACCGATAGCCCAAAATAGTTATTTCTAAACAGAAAATAAATGCACCAAATGGATATATTATCAACATTCAACTTGGGTGAGCGATTAAATGAATCCAACTACACCTGTTAATCCCATAATCTTTTCAATTTGAATACTCTCAATTCAATTCCTCATTTCTCAAAATTAATTATACGAATTAATTTATCCAACTAATTAGGGTATTTTACCATAATTAACATAACAACCCCATGGTTCCACTTTCATCTATAGTTCATCATCTATATCATTTCTCTATGCCAAACATGCATATAGGTTTAATTATAAATAAAACCCATCTTTTGTAAAATTACACAAAGACCCAAACTTTCTCAAAATTACCCAACTACCCCCAACATATCAAAATGTTAAAATTCAAAGACAAAGCTCATAAGGAGGAGTAGGATATCCCTACCTCGAAGTTAGAGCTCAAACAGAGAAGGAGAAGAAAATGAAAATGCTCCAAACACCAAGATTCTCGGATCAAAACGAAGCCCTCGACGATCAACACACTCTTTACAAAGGCCGAAGGGTAGGGAGACACTCTAACTAGATCAAACCCTAAAGAGAAAGGAAATCCTAGAGAGAGAAGCTCTCAAAAAGTGTTTTTAGAAAGTAAGAGAGAGAAAGAGAATGTAAGAAGTGATTTTAAAATGCCCAGCTGCCAACTGATATACGACATACACCCGTTCGAGCGGATAACAGGACGCTCGAGCGTCAAGAACAGAAAATTGGGTCCGCTCGAGCGTAAGAATTCCCGCTCGAGCTCCAAGACACAAAGACAAAGCACACCCGCTCGAGCGCGAAAGACCAATCCGCTCGAGCGTAGATTTGCATCTCCCAGAACTTTCACCAACGAGGTACTACCTGCTCGAGCGCCAACAAGCCCGCTCGAGCTCAACCCGCTCGAGCGCAAGAAACCCGCTCGAGCGTAGAAAACACACCTGCAGAAGTTTTGCAGGGACTCGAAATGCTGGAAGGGTGTAAACCCCGCTCGAGCGCAAAATGACCCGCTCGAGCGGACCACTCAAAAACTAGGCAACAACAATGGGAGCCAAAGCTCTACCAACCTGTAACAACCAAGCCCAACACATCCTAAAACTCAAACAAATGGATTTAAAGGACGACAACAAGATAGATACAACTACCAATTCCACGGAACCGAGTCCGGAATACAACTAAACAGTAAAGGGACAACCGGGATCGCTATAATGAAAGTGGCCCTTCAAAGCCCGCCTTGGACGATGATGATGATGAGATGGGCGAGGACGAGGAGGCAAGGAGTCCACAGTTAAAGTTATCTGAGGATGGAGACAACGACGCTGACTCAGATTCTGAGGGCGGAGATGATGCTGAGGCAGGTTCAGCAGCTAGCTCAGATACAGAGGCCTCTGACAGTGGTGTTGATGGAGATAGCTCTGAGTCCATGCCAAGGAAGAGGACAAAGAGGGCCTCTCAATCCTGAGGTGGATAGCACCGATTCATATGTTTTTTGCTTAGTCTCTTTTTGCTAGTAGTGTTAGCACATTATACAGTTTTAGACAGTTTTATTTTCTTAAAAACTTGTACTCTTTTGTGAAAAGAAACCATGATTGGAATAAAAATCAGTTTTTGAAAAAAAGTGTTGTGTTTTACATTCTGAGCTTCGCATTGCACCAAATCGCACAAAAACCCGGGATTGATAGAAACTGAACTTTGTACATTGTATTGGCAATTACTTAATCAGGTAATGAACCGACCAACACATAACAAACAGAGTAAAACTAATGATAACAACTCGATAAACAATGCAATGACTCAATAAACAAAATCAATACAACTCGATAAGCAACACAACAACTCGATAAACAAATCGAAACAACACAAAAGCAACTCAACAAGACTACTAAAACAGGACAACAAGATGTGCCAAGAGCAGAACAATACACAAGCTCCCAACACATAGAAATTGACCAGAGGACAGATCAGAGGACAAAACAGGAGGCCATCGGCTAGGAACAGAGGCTGTCGGCCACCAAAGGGGCAGTCGGCTACAAAAGGTGGCCAGTCGGCTACCAGAACTGCCCGGTTGGCCACCAGTGCAAGGAGCCCCTAGATTGCTGCCACCTATCTTCCATTCAGTGCCTTATCTTTTACAAAAGTTGGGACTTCGTAGTTTCTTCATTCCAGCTCTATTTTTGCAACAAATGAAGCCATTCTTCACCGAAACACTATCAAATTGGCTTGTAACTTTAGATGGCTCGGAAAAAATGAATTTCTGGGGTTTCGGGATAAATGCACTATTCCCGCTAAGTCGTACCCCGCTGTGTTTTCCGTTCCTTCATGCCGCGACTAGGTATTGGAACATGGTTACACATGTTTTCACCTTTTAAGGGCAAGAGATATGCCCCACAATTGAAGAATTCCAAGTTCTGATGAAATCCCGGCGTGACGAGGAAATCTTGCCCCAATCCCGTTTTGGTCACATTCAAGCTTTAGGAAGGATGTGTGGGCTCACTTTACATGAGGCTCGCTCCTTGGTTCATAACTAAGAGCTAGATATTCCCAAGCTGATTCATCAATTTTCTAACGCCGGTGACCGCGACGACCGTCTTTGGCAGAGTTTTTGATAGCATGCCATTTGCTTGGGTATGTTGGCTCATTTTCTGTTTGCCCCTGGCTTTGGGGGGTCTAGCATTCGACTGATCGAAGTGGCCCAAGGCTTGAAAGAGGGCAAAAACTGCATTGGCTTGACATTAGCCGAGACATTGATGGGCTTGGACGTCTTTCATCGGCAAGAGACAAACAAATTGGCAAGGAGTCCACTACTTTTACAGGTCATGTTTCCCACCCTATCTCATATGTGTTTCTCACATCACTCGGCACTCATGCTTTGTTTTTCTCTCAAAACCCGTTCTCACATTTTCTCTCCACATACATCTCTTTATTTTTTAATCTCTCTTTTCTTTCATCACTCTCCAAATATAGCTCATCGACAAGTTGAGGGTAGTGGATTCTTGCCCTGCATATTCAGCATAAGGCTATTTATTTCGCCAACAGCTAGTCGATTCCTCGAACGAGGGGTGGTGGTGTCATTGGATGTACAACAGGTCTGCTATTGACATTGCTTGGTATTGCCCCTAGTTTGATCTGTCCGAGATGAGCTACAGCATAGCCCAGCAACCCGATATTCAACTGATTTGCCTGACACACTGTGTGTTCTACTTTCCATTCCGGTTCAGGCGTCAGTTCGGACACGACCAGATTTGCCCAGAAGATGAGGTAAAGTATCCTGCTGTAGACACCCCATTTTTGACCGTCCTCAAGACTTGGACGTCACCGTTTGAACATTCGGTGATCATCCATGATTGTGTTCGTTTGGAGTTCCCGGAGGTCTCGGCTCGCGCGCCTTGCCTCAGGATCCCCGAACTCGACTGTTTAGTGTCTGGTTTTGCACCAAACACTTTTGTTTTGCCTTAGAGGGGCAGGGAATGCCTTGTGAGACATCCCCATACACCACCGGCAGTGGCTGGAGGCCACCGGCTGGTCTTTTTCTTCCATCGGCAATTTTGTTTGCCGGTCGGCACACTTTATTGCCGGTCGGCATAATATGTTGCCGGTCGGCACTGTTTTTTGCCGGAATAGCTTTTTTGGGCAGCCGACCACTGTTCCTCCACTTTATGGAGATATTTTGTGCCAGCTGTGATAGCTGGCACCAACTCCTTTCCCCTCCATACACGTGTATGGAGGGATTTCCCTCTAGCCAAGCTTGTTGAATAAGCTTTGCAAGAGGGATCCTTATAAGAGGGAGGCTTTCCTCTTGGTTCTAGGTTAGAAAAACAGAAGCAAAAATCAGTCTTGAGAGATATAGATACATATTATCTCTATACCTCTCTCCCTCTCCCTTCTTGTGTGTGTTTCTTGGCCCAAAAGGTGTGTTTTACCTTACTTTTGCACCATTACACACACCATTACACCTTAGTCCGAGATTGAGGGACTTGGGGGAGTTGTTTCTTGAGTTTTGGACTGGTTTTGATCCAAAGAAGGAGGTTAGACCATTTGTTCTTCAAGGGTTCTTCAAGGGTGAGCATCTTCCCTTTTATTCCCCAAACTTGCATTGGTTTTCTACCTATTTTGTTTATTGTTTTGGCTCTTGTGTATAACATAAAAAAGGCTCATATTTTCCTGCTCTAACACTTTCATTAAGGTCACTTTGTGGTTAGATTGCAAACTCACCCTCATAGGCCTTGTTTAGCCTATTTTGGTGCCATTTTGATAAGGTTTTGTTCACTTCAGCATTTTGATCTTTTGATCACCAAAAATCAGTATATTTTAGTGTCAAAAAAGTTGGTTTGAAGTCTTGCATAGGGGAGGGACACCCCTCTCCCTTTATGGTTTTGTTTCTTTGCTTTTTGGGCTCAAAAGGATAGCATGTGTGCTTGTTGTTTCTTGGCTTCATTTCAGCATTTTTTTAGGTATGTTAGGTCATATATAACCTCTATTTTTGGTCAGATTTAGGCCTCCTTGCATGCTTGTAATACTTGTTTTGTATTGTTCTACTTTGCTTAAAAGTGCACATCATGGTTAGGCCATGATTCTTGTGAGAGTTGGCTTAGTTCCATGAAGTTCTTGGTGTTGTTTTTCCATGCTTAAGGTTTATTGGTTATCCATTTAGCCATGCTTGACTTGTTTGTTAGGGTTACTTTGTATTCTAGCTTAAAAGCCTTGAGCATGATGGCTTCTAGCATATATGTTTGTGATTACCCTCTTGGTTTAATATCATCTAAGGACTTTCTTTTTTAGTCCAAGAATCATGCCTACATGTGTGCATGCATGGTCTTTTTCATATCCTAAGGGTGTGTCTTCCTATGCCTAAGAATGAGCCTTGGTGTATTTGTTTCATGGGGTTTATTTTAGTTGCCATATTAGGAGTTTTGGGGGTCCTATCTTGCATGCATAAATTCTGTTTTTTACTTGTTTTAATCATGCCATGAATGGCCATGTTGGTGGGGGTAAGTTGTCTCCTTTAGTGCCTTAGCTTTGGGACCATAAGTTTGCTTGTTAACATGAGTTGATTGTCTATCATTTTAAGCATTTTTGGCCACTGTTTTGAGAAGGATAAGGGCCTGCCCCTTTGCCACTTCAAGCCCTCTTGCATGCTTGCTCCATGTTTGTTGCATATTTGTTCCATTAAGCTTTGTAGCACATCAATTCCATGGTCAATTTGCTCCATGTTTGCATCATGTTTGTATCTTGTGCGCTTGGTATCATACATTTTATCATGATAATTGCATATTGCTTGTTGTGTTTTATATCTTGGTGGCATGACACATTTGAGGCTTGTGAGCATTACATGCATTGCATTTACTTGGTTTGGGGTGTCAAACCAAGTGCGGGGGTCAAGGACCATTCATGCTTCAAGTGATGTAATGTGCCTTGATCCCCGGTCATCGGGACCTTTGACTCCACCTTGATAAGGCCCCGGTTTTCATGTTATTTGTTGCATGCATTTTCATATCAAATGGCAAATTCGATCCTTTGACTCACCATGTACCATTGATGGTTCAAGGATCGAAAGTCATGCTTCTTTGAGTTCAAAATATGATAAGAAGTAGGACCATGCTTACATGTGTCCAAAAACTCCATGCTATGCACTGTCTGTTCTCTGTTTGCTGTCAGATTGTCTTCTGCAGGAAGTTTCTGCCGACCGGCAGAATTTAGTGCCGACCGGCACTATCTGGAATGCCGATGAATCCGATAGAGTGCCGATGAGAATTTTGAAGTGCCGGTGGCAATTCTGTCTGGCCGGTGGTGCTCTGCAGGATGCAGAGAGCTTGTTCCAGTACTTTGGCAATTTTCAGAAAGACAAGGCAGTACAAACGGAGGCGACAAGAGTATAGTACGGGTTTTCCGGGCAGGACGGATTCGAGCATGCATCATCTGCGCGCCCCGAGGCAGAGGCTGTGGCCACCCTCTTCATTCTTTTGCTTCCTTTTTTTAATTAATTAGGAAATTTTGTAATAATTTTATTAGTTCATTATTTTGGGACTGTAATATTAATTCGAACCCTCTGAGTGAGGGTAAACATGTAATAAGTGTGCATGAGTGTGTGTATGTCTTCCAATCCCCATTTCTTTCTTCCTTTTTATTTACCAGCTTATGATGGTAGATTAGGGCATTTTTGAAATCAGCATACCTTATGATATGCATGTGTGCATTCATGCATCTGTTAACATGCACCGGGCTCGGTACATCATGCTAACCGCATTCGTATTTTCAAATTCCAAAATTGAATACATGAATTAGTTGGTTGCATATCGTATGCCATATTTAGGTCAACCGAGCCTAACTAAAAAAATTGCATCTTGTATGTGTTGCATTAGGCAAAATAACATGAATTAGGACACGCATATTTTGCTAACTAGTTTACTGTTTTGGCTCGGAGTACTAGGTAAGCTTTTATGCTTTAGCATATCGCATGCGTGTGAGTGTTGCCATGACAGTATGATTACCATGAGGCTAGCTGCTTATGTGATATAACTGCTTGAATGCCTGTGGATGGAGGTTGAATTACCTAAATTGGGATAACACATTAAAACTGTGAGTTTTAAGCCCACTAGATAGTGGCAAAACCATCTTTTCCAAAAGCCCACTTGAGGGTGGCAAAACCTGCATTTTAGCCTACTTACGAGTAGCAAACCATTTTCAAAATGAACATAGAATGTTTTGTTCCAATTTGGGCATTTTGGTCTATACTTGTTTGCTGCGCGCATAACATAGTAACCCTAGGCTAATAATTGGAATGAGAATACATAAACGTTTTCAAAACTCGATATCACGGTTAGTAGAGGCCGGTCTTCGGACCGGGCGAAAGGGGGTGCTCATAGCTGACCTTCCCCGATCGTACCCAAGCTCCCGAGCCGAGACAACTCCGGTGATGACGGACATGTGGCCTTCGGCACCGAGTCAGGGTTTCCTAAATTCCCCCATTTTAAAATATTTAGGTGGCGACTCTGTATCTGGCAAACCATTCCATGTTTGGCACTACTTTCTTTTTTCAAAAATCTGTTTCTCAAAACGATTTGCCAGATTTGGACTCTTTGGTTCAGATTAAGAACCGTGACACAAATCGAGTCCGAACTGTAGCACGAGGTCCCACGCGGGCGCTGTTACACCTGCTTCATTTCCAATCCGAGTTTCACAACTAGCTCGATATCCCACTGCCTGGAAGACAAGAGAACTTATGGCTCTCGCTCCCAATTTTTGTTGCGCCTTATCTGGCGAATGCATAGCTTGGCTTAAACATGAGGTGCAAACCGGGCCTACTTTAGCATATGAAGTTTCCACAAGCTCTGGGAGGGGACACAGAAACACCTGACTCATCCATGTCCCAAGTTTATTGCTTTGATCTGTACTTTCAAGTTTTCCTTTTGAATGTAATAGCACGCAACTTTGATGTGTATCAAGAGTTAGAGAACTCTGTATTGAAATTAATGAAATTAAAGTTGTGGGACTGAAAATTTTCCTTTTGGTCCAAAAAAGATCTAAGTTGTAAAAAGATTAATTTGAACAAAACCAACTTTTATTAAAACTTTTCAAAACCATTTTCGATAAGGATCATAACTGGACACACTTGGAATCTATCCTCGAGATGTATAACCCCAAATCCAGCAAATGAAAAGTTGCCTCTTGACTAAATAGCACTCCACTATACTATAACAAGCTCTCATAGTGAAGATCACAACCGAACTCTTGGATGTAGAAAAGACAAAGATAACTAGAACAATCTCATGGACACAGTTGATTTGGAAGTGTTTATAGCTAGACTTCATAATGAAATTGCCTACGTATCCCAAAGATGGGAATCAAGCCTTACGTAGTTCGGTCCAGGTTCACTCGGGTGTTAACACTCTCCTTTTGCGCTTTAACTTTTGCCAAGGCCACCCTTTCTGGGTTTTCAACCTTGCGAGCTCAGTTTTTCTTTTTTCTAATTTTTGTGCTCTAACTTTTGCCTAGGTCGCCCTTTCGAGTTTTCAGCCTAGCGAGCCACTCAAGGATAGTATTTCTTTAACTTGTCCATGTTGATTGGTTGGGAGAACTCCAGGCCATCTAGGTCCATAAGAATGATAGCTCCACCCGACCAGATAGATTTGATGATGTAAGAACCAGTCCAATTAGGTCTGAACTTGCCCCTAGGGTCATAGATGGGAGCTTGGTTGTCTTTGAGCACCAAATCCCCTTCTTTCAAATTCCTGAACTTAACTTTCTTGTTGAAAGCCCTAGCAATTCTACGTTGATAACCTTGGACATGGTACAGTGCTTTCAGCCTCCTCTCATCGAACAGTATTAGTTCTTCAAACCTGCTCTGCTGCTAATCCACTTCTGCTATCTGGCACTCAGCCATAACCCGCAGCAACGGAACCTCAACTTCAATCAGCAGAACAGCTTCCATCCCATAAACTAAAGAATATGAAGTTGCCCCAGTAGATGTTCGAATTAAAGTCCTGTAGCCCTAGAGAGCAAATGGCAGTTTGTCTGGCCAGTCCCTATAAGTTTCCACCATCTTTTGTAGAATGTGCTTGATGTTCTTGTTGGCAGCCTCAACAGCTCCGTTGGTTTGCGGCCCACATGTGGACGACTTATGAAAAGCCACGTTGTACTTCTCCAACAAGTCGATCACTTCTCTCTTAAAATGGGAACCATTGTCTAAAATGATCTCATTCGGGACCCCATAACGACAAATGATATTATTCCTGTTGAACTTGGCTACATGCGACGCTTTCAGCACTATTGGGCCTCGACCCATTTTGTAAAATAGTCTATTGCCACCAGGATATACTCATGCCCATTCGAGCCTTTTGGCGTAACTGCCCCAATAACATCAATTTCCCAGACTAAAAACAGTCACGGTGAAGTCATGTTGCACAGCTTCGACAATGGGATGTTCATACGATTTGCATGAATTTGTCATTTGTGGCATCGCCGAACAAAACCAATACAATCCTTCTCCGTGGTTGACCAGTAATAACCTTGCCTGAAAACCTTTTAGGCTAGCATTACTCTGTTCATGTGCGATCCACACTCTCCTCTGTGGATAGCCTCTATTAGGTGCTTTAACTCTTCTGCATCAACACACAGCTTGTGCAATCCCAGATGGCCTCGTTTGTACAATTTATCCCCGCAAATGATAAACTGAGTAGTCATTCGCTGTATTGCCCTTTTATCTTTGGCATTTTCCAAGAAATTCCAGATATCATGATACTAGGGGTTCTGATCTTGTACTTCATCTATCGCAGCGATCAACTCGTAGGCTGGCACATACCTCTGTTCAATAATGATCGGACGCATCTGGACTCCCAAAGGGATGTCTATCATGGAAGATAGAGTTGATAAGGCGTCAGCGAACCTGTTGTTCTCCTTTAACAGATGTGTGAAGGTTAGCTTCTCAAACCTAAGAGTCAAAACATCTAGGGTTGGGTGATAGATTTTTATCCTTCTTCCTTAACCTTCCAGTCTCCTTTTGCTTGAGACACAACCAGGTTCGAGTCCCCAATGACATCCAACCTTTTTGCCCATAGTTCCAGGGCAGCTTCCAAGCCAGCGATACATGCCTCATATTCTGCTTCATTGTTCGATACCTTGAATCGGAGTTTAAAGGCTAAAGGTATATGGGAATTGCCGGGTGCTATCAGCAGCACCCCTATCCTATAACCGTACTGGTTAGACACTCCGTCAAAGTACATAGTCCAAATCTCTTCCTCGACCTACAGAATAGCCTCATTTGGGAATAGATACTCTACTGCTTCGTCCCCTTCTACTGGGTGATTGGCTAAGAACTCCGCTACGGCCCTTCCCTTAACAGACTTGCGAGTCACATATTTCAGATCAAATTCGGAGATAAGAAGCAACCAACGGGCTAGCCTACCTATAAGTGCTGGTTTCTTGAAGAAATATTTGATGGGATCTAACCTCAAAACCAGAATTACAGAGTGAGCTAACAGGAAGTGCCTCAACTTCCTGGTAGCCCATACCAAGGCCAAGTAAGCCTTCTCCAGCGGGGTGTAACGGGTTTCATATTCCAGCATCTTCTTGCTCAGGTCATAGATGGCTTTCTCCACTCTATCCTTAGATTCCTGCGCAAGCATGCAGCGCATTGTCGTGTCGGTTACTGACAGATACAAAATCAACGGCTTCGCCGTCCCTGCTAGTGACAACACAAGCGGGTTTCGAAGGTACTACTTGATCTGCTCAAAAGTAACCTGGCATCGATCATCCCATTGGAATTTCTTTCCTTTCTTCAGAAGACCAAAAAGTGGTTCACAAGTCAAGGTTAATTTTGTAATAAACCATCTTATGAATTGCACTTTACCTAGAAAGCCTCGCACCTCTTTTTCAGTCCTTAGTGATGGCATTTCTAGGATGGCCTTGATCTTGGAAGGATCAACCTCAATGCCCCTCTGTGTAATCAAGAACCCCAACATTTTCCCTACTGTAACACCAATAGTGCATTTCTGTGGATTGAGCCTCAATCGATATTCTTTGATCCATTGAAAAAATTTCTTCAAGGCGGTGTAGTGGCCCTTTCTTTCCTTGGACTTGACAATCATGTCGTCCACGTACACCTCAACCTCTTTGTGGATTATATCATGCAAGATAGTGGTTGCAGCCCATTGATAAGTAGCCCCAGTATTTTTCAAACCGAACGGCATCACCTTGTAGTAGTAGGTTCCCCACGGCGTGGTGAAGGCAGTCTTCTCTCTATCCTTGAGTGCCATCAAGATCTGATTATACCCAGAGAACCCATCCATAAAGAAGAGCAACGCATAGCCTGCAGTGAAGTTCACCAATTCATCGATGTGCTGTAGAGGAAAGTCGTCCTTCGGACTGGCTTTGTTCAGATCTCTGAAATCCATACACACCCGAATTCTGCCATCTTTTTTCGACTCCAGAACAATGTTGGCCAACCAAGTAGGATACTTAGATACCAGCAAGAACCCTGCATCTATCTGCTTGGTGACCACTTCCTTGATTTTCAAAGCCCAGTCCGGGCGTATTCTTCGAAGCTTCTACTTTACGGGTCGGGCCTCGGGGCCAAGAGGGATCCAATGCTGTACAATCTCGAGATTGATTCCAGGCATGTCTTCGTAGGACCACGCGAAAACATCTTTGAAATCTTTTAATAAAGCGACAAAGCGCTCGCGTTCCTCCGAAGACAATGTGGACCCGATCTGGACTAGACGAGGATCCTTCTCAATACCCACATTAATTTGAGTGATTTCATCAACAAGAGGTTTTACAAACCTCTCCTCCTCTCAATCAATCAAATGTTTCAAACCCAGAGGAATTTTTTCCTCGCCGTTTTTATCAAAATTTTGAAAGTCATTATCAATGCAATACACAAGTGGCATAGAGAAGTAGGGATGGCAATTCGAACCCGGCCCGATGGGGACCCGACCCCAATTTAAGCTGTTTTTCCCCGAAAAATATCCCCAACGGGGCAAGGATGGTATTGAAAAATTAATCCCTGATCAGTTTCAGGCCGAGGACGGTGATAAGTGTCCCAGCCCCGTACCCGGCCCTTCCCTGTCCCCGCCTTAGTTTATTCATAAAGTGAAATTACTATTTTAGCCCTCTATATATATATATATATACCAAACCTCATTAGCTCTCACTCTCTCATAGCGTCTCTCACTCTCTCACTGCGTCACTGCGTTTCTCACTCTCTCAGATCAGTCTCCATTTCCCTTATCTCTCTCCCTCTCTCTCCCTCCCTCTCCCTTCCTCTCCCTCTCTCTCTCTCTCTCTCCCTCTCCCTCTCCCTCCCTCACTCACGCAGATTTCTCCACCGACCTGAACAGATCTGAAGAAGTGAATAAGCCCTCCGTTGACACCGATCTGAACAGATCATGAACCATGAAGCCTCTGTTGCCCTCCATATATATATATATATATATCTGTTGTTGAAGAACAAATTTTTTTTTTTAAGTTATTATATATATATATCTGTTATTGTTGATTGATGATTGTGATCTGAACAGTTGTTGTTGTTGTTGTTGTTGTTGTGTGTGTGTGTGTGTGTGTGTGTGTGTGTGTGTTGAACAGATCTGTTGTTCGTTCATTATACAGAATTTTTTTTTTTTTGGTTGTGTGTTGAACAGATTTGCCGAGGATGTTTCAGGGTCAGGAAAACCCGATCCCCATTAGGGGACGGAGGCGGGGGCGGTGATGGGTTCCCTGCCAGGAATCGGGGGCAGGAACGGGGATTTTTCTACCTTCGGAGACGGGGAGTGTCATCGCCGGCCCCGCCCCGGCCCGTTGCCATTCCTACAGAGAAGTACTCAAAAATAGTAGTGGTATCATTCTCATTCAAAGCTTCCAGCTCGTCCAATTCCTCGGTTACAACCAACTCAAAAGAAAAGGAAAAAGACGACTTGGACAAAACAACAACATCTGGGTTATCAACCCCAGAAATACTGGACTCCGACTCAGAAGAACTGAAATCTGATTCCAACTCCACAGACTCTATGGAATCAGATTCTGGCTCACTACCTGATTTAGAATTGCTAGACAAAAAGCCGTCCTCTAACTGCCAAACGAGAGAGAGTGTGATAAATGGATCCAGAATACCACCGGAAGGGTCCACACCTAATTGATCTCCAATCATGGAAATTGTGAAGTCATCCCCCAAGCTCTCCGGTTTGATCTGAGGATCCAAAATGTGACAAGCCAGCGCTGCTCCTATCTCAAGTTCACTACCATTGGACTCATCCTCTGTACTCTATTCTGTCTCAGCAAGTAGTTCAATCTGTTCCTCTGTGAATTCATCCTCTTGCAGCTGTCAGTCGAAGAAAATCTCAAGCCGAGCAAACGCCGCTTCTCAGAGTCTAACCATGGCTCGGGAGTTGTCTCGATAGAGAGCTTAGCCTTATCCATTGCTAATAGAACAGCTTGCCTGTGTACGCGCAAAGCCATGAGCAACCCCTAAATAGATATGTCTGCCTAAATCTTCTTCAGCTGTTTCAGTACAACTTCTTATTCTAACAGTTTCTCCTTCTATTTTTCGGCCTCCTTATCTTTTCCAGATGCTTCTGGTTGGTCCAAGTGTGGGGGTTTGAAATACTGCCCTCTCCGAGTCATGTGATCCACTTCCTCGGAATACCAAGTATCATCTGGCAGATTCTGTCCCCAATCTTCATCAATGTGGGCAAGATGCAAATCATCATCTTCCCACCACATTCCCCCAACAATCGACAAGCAACTGTCTGGTTCCGTTGTAAGTATTCCCACATCCACATCATAGTCAGTCCCCGCAGGGCCTTTGGCTTTTCTAGCCTTCTGATCATTCTCATCACTTTCCTGTTCAAACCGCTTCAGCGCGACCTCCTGCTCTGTATCAGCTGTACTAACACTACTCAATTCTTGAGCAAAATTCTTAGTACCGGTGCTCTTTGGCAACTTTCCCTTGTCATTGCCCGTTCTGGCCCCTGTAGCGATTCCTGTTTTCGGTTGTTCCAGCTTGGGTTGAAGTCCCTCATCCACATCAGGTTCATCACCAAGCCACCCCGAATTATCCACTGATCCATTCATATCAAACCAATCAATCTGTACACTCCCCAGATCTTGTTCATCGAAGAACTGTAGGTTGCTGATGTCCTCCTCGAGATCGACTAAGTCATCCAGTCCCTGGCTTGGTCCATCCTCCCAGACTACATTAACCTCCAGCCCTGTTAGCAACTCCACCTCTAGTTTGGCCTGATTGGTTGTCACAATGTAGCGGCAAGGGTTATATTCCTCTTCTACTAAGTCCACAGATCTCTCAGGTTCTGAACCGACATTTCCATTCTCTACCAAGGTTACCCTGTCTTCCTCTTCCATAGTCACCACCATAGGTTTAGGTTGGGATATAGGCGCGCTCATCATGCATAGATCTGTGCTTTCCGGGATGAACAGCGTCGGCTTGGGTAAGTGGAAGGGGGTAATGTATATACTGGGATCGTAAAGAACGGCCAGTGTTTGGATAAGGTTTACTTGACGAGGTGGAGGGACCTGGTTATATCGTGGAAGGGGGTTTGTAGTGACGTTAGGCTTTTGAGGAGGCACTATCACTTTGTTATCAATGAGATCCTGAATCTCATGACGCAATCTGAAGCATAGGTCGGTGTCATGACCATGCTGTTGGTGGAAGGCGCAGTACTTGGCTGGGTTATGTTTCGGGGGAAGAGGGTCGGGTAAAGGACGAGGCTCTAGTGGCTTCAGGTGTCCTTTTTTTATTAGGACTCTCAAGGATGCAGATAAGGACATGTATAGAGGGGTAAAGACCCTTTGGCCTCGAGGTTGGTGTTTTGTTGCTTGTGAGGTGGTTTCGGATGTACCAGCAAAGGGATTGGCAATTTTCGGTGTAGTGGTGACCATACCAACATCAGAAGGCCTTGCAGTTGCACTACTACTCGTAGCCGCATTGGAACTGCATGTGAAAGCCTTCTTAGGCTGCTCTTTCTCATGGTCTATCAGACCTTGCTTTATTGCATCCTCTATCTGCACCCCTATTTCATGGAGGTCAGCAAAAGTAGGCAGAGGTATGACTATCATTTTCTGTAGCAGCCTTGGTTGCCGATTACGGACAACCATTCTTATCTGGTCCTTTTCAGCTGGTCGGGTGGTCATCATGGAGGCCTTGGCCCTCCACTGAGTGACAAAATCAGAGAAGCCCTCCTTCGACTCTTGACAAGTTGCTTCGAGATCACGAGTTGTGACCTCGATTTGAGTGTTATAGGAATATTGAGCAATAAAGGCCTCAGTTATCTCTTCCTAGCTCCTCTTCACAGAGTCTTCCAGCTTAGCATACCAAACGGCCACAATACCTGACAGGGTCCAGCTGAAGAAGGATAATTTTTGCAGTCTAGACAGGCCCATTGGCCGCAAAATGTCTAAAAATAGCCACAAGTGGACCATGGGATCACCCGAGCCATCAAAGTGGTCTATATCCAACATTTTAAACCTGTCTGGCAATGTCACCACCGCATTAGTATAGTCGTCCTCTATATCCGGGATCGAATTGACACCCTGAGCTCATTTGAAGAGCTTCTCAAGCTTGCTCACTTTTAGCGCAGTAGGGTCAACCTCAAACTCAAAGGGCGCATCTGTTGGGTAAACCGGTGCTTTGGAGGTCTGAGGTGGAATCGGATCCACTGGGATGTTCGTATTTTCCTGGGATACAGAGGCTGTGGGAGAAGGAGCTCTGGGTACTCGAATGTTTGCAAGAGGTGGATAGGATGCAGAGGTTGTTGCCTGCTGAGGCTGTTGCTTGCTGTGGCTATTGTTGCTGTAGCCTAGCGATCAACTTAGCCTTTTGGGCTGCAATTTTCGCTTGGCAAGCAGTGACTTTTGCTTGGCGGGCAGCGTCGAGCTGCATATTCTCGATAGTCTGTTGAAGTTGGCGTAGCATTTCTTCTATGCTGTCTAAAGGGTGTTGATCTATCAGAACTGGTGTGTACTCGCTTTCTGAGGCGGAAGCAGAAAACTGGACTTCACTGAAGGAAGGTAACTGCCGAACCGATGAGTTATGCCTGACTCTCCTCCATCTTGTAACTGGGGTAGCGAAGCAAACACTGGTTGTCCTTTTACAAGATCCCCAGATCGATAAAGTCGCCTTATTCGAGTCCAGAGTGCTTGGGAGGTAACTGCCTCATCTAACGCAATTGTGAAACACTACCTTGCAAAAAGAAAATAAAGCAAAAGAAACAAAAATCAGAAAATGCACAGTACCTCGGCTCAAACAGAAACAACACACAGTTGTAATCTTAAGCCGGATGACCGTACTGAAACACTGATTTCTGCCTCAAATTTCTACCTCAAAACTGATACCCAGACTTGCAACTGATACATACATTCCTGCAAAGTTTCACTCTAAAAGCACATATCAAGCAAGTGAGAGCCAAAATACCCCTATGATGGGGTAGGGTTATCCTGTCCTAATTTCGTCAGGAACTAGGGATTCACTCCGCAAACAAGTGGTTTTATACAATCCTACATTAGGGTAAGCAACCTGTCTTATTTTGGAACAATCTCTAAGGCTTCCGATATGCAACTAGGTCGATTAGTCAAAAAGGGTACCTCAGTAAGACTACCTAATATACCTCTCACACCTAACACCAAGAAGTGAAAGGAGGATCAAACGGTACAGCGGTAGTCCAGATCCAAGGCTTGTGTTCCCATCGTGGCAAAGCCCACAACCGGTCAGCCTTATGGCACGCTTTCCAAGAGAGCCTCTGTCAAACTGCACAGGAATAACAGATGGCAAACACTATGACTTAGGCACACCAATGCAAATGCAATGCAACGAAACACATAAATGTAAATAAACATATCATGAGTTCGAGTCAAGTTCTCTAAGTCCCCAGCAAAGTCGCCAGAAACTATGGGCTCGCCTTTTTTCGCGCCCCGCCTTTTGGAAAGGGTTTAAAAAGAAGGCCTCACAATTCGGACTCTCGTGGTTCTGAATCAAAACTCATAAAGTGCAATGTGAAATTGATAATCACGAAAGAGTCCAAATCCGGCAAACCTTTTTGGAAAATTGATTTTAAATCACATAATGCCGAAATTTGACTGCTTTGCCAAATACAGAGTCGCCACCTAAATATTTTGTTTTTGGGAAATTTAAGAAATCCTGACTCGTGCCAAAGACCACGTGTCCACTATCACCAAAGTTGCCTTGGCTCGGGAACTTGGGTACGAGAGGGGAAAGTCCTGAAATGAGCACCCCCACTCGCCCGATCAAAGGATCGGCCTCTACTAATCATGATATGTTCTTTTATAAATATTATGTGCTCTTATTCGATTATTAGCTAACATTACTATGTGACGCGCACAAGCAAGTATAGACTAAAATTGCAAGAATTTGGAATAGCTCAACTCATGTTTATTCTCGAAAGTAGTTTGAATTTGCCACCCTCAAGTGGGCTTAAAAATGCGGATTTGCCACCAAACAAGATTTTGCCATAACAAAGTGGGCTTAAAACACACATTCGTTGAATTGTTCCAATTCAAACAATCAAGCCTCCATCCACAAGCATTCATGCAGTTTAGCAAGTAAGCACATAACCTCATGGCAAGCATGTGAATCATGGCAATATGGCAATCACACTCGTGCAAGTATGCTAAAGCATAAAACTTACCGAGTACTCCAAGCCAAAACAAAAACTAGTTAGAAAAATGCATGATCCTAGCTATACAAGATGCCTAATGCAACAAATCCAATGATGCAACTAAATAGGCTCGACTACTAATCATGGTATTAGCGTTAATCATGAGTCAAGGTTGTCACAGCGACAATTTGATAGCATGCTTTGAAACACGTATTCAAATAAGTATTGAAATTGCAACGCAGTTTGAATAATGCGCCGAGTCTCGGTGCATGCAAGACAAATGAATGGATGCAAGCATGTAAGCATAAGGTATGCTAATTAAAACACGTCCCTAATCTAACCATCGAAAGCGATTAAATAAAAGGGAGGAAGACGTGGGGTTGGAGGACATGCACACACGCACGCACACTTATTACAACATTACGCCCTCGCGAAGGAGGGTCCGAATGAATAAGCTAACTAGCTACGCTAATTAAGCTAAGCTATTACAACACGAAACTAATTAACTAACTTAGTTAACTAATTATTACAAACCAAAATTGAGTAACTAGCTATGCTAAGCTAATTAAAGCAATTAAACTAATTAACTATCTAAGCTAATTAAATAATACAACTTTGCATTAACTAGCTATTCTAAGCTAACTAAAGCAATTAAATAGCCTCGAGGGCGAGGGACACATGCATGCTTGGTTGGTTTCCTCCCGAGGATCCACTACCTTGCCGTTGCAGCCTCTATTTGCACATGCTTGAACACCAACAGTGCTGCCGACTTCCAGAATGCCTCTGCTCCAATTCAAGAACACACTTGTGCAAAATTTCATTTATGGCCAGTCGGCTACTAATGGTGGATGTCGACCATTGGTGGCCGGTCGGCCACCCCTTCCTTGAACTTCCTTTTTTGCTGCAACAGAGAGCAAACAGAGGCAAAGCAGTGTATTCTCATGGAGTGTATGTACTGTTACTCTCCTTATCATTACACAAGCTCAAAGAAGTGTAACTTTTGGTCCATAAACCATCAACCAAGCATTTTCAATGCGTGATGGCTAAGGAACCAAACTTGTACAAGCTTAATGACTACAAATTAAGACTCAACAAAACCATAGCCCTATCATGTATGATCAAGGGTGATGGTGACCAAGGAAAGTGGCACGTTTCATCACTTTGAGTATGAAACGTCCCATTTTTCTCGTGTTCAAATTAACGTCCGATCCGAACACATGCAATGCAATATGTAAGATGCTTATCTTGCCTCTTTTACTTGTTCATTTTTATTTACTCATTTTAGCTTACCAATCCATTATTTAATTGATTAGTTCAAAAGGTGAGTGTCCTCTAATTGAAAGTAGGCTTAAACTATAAGTGTCTTGAGCATGAAAGAGACCTCATGCCGTTGATAATGAACTCCCAAAGGAATTAAACAATTAAGCATGAATGTCTCCATTTCATACTCAAGCCAACAAGGGGTTCAAAGTCACTTTCAAAATAAATGAAAGAGTGAAGAATAAAGGGAGATTGCAGAGATTTCAGTGCTGAAATGGAGTGCAAAATGACACTAAAACATGCAAGCAACCCATGCAATTCATGCTAAAAGCCTAAAAACATTAAGCTAGTGAAGCCTCTTTACACTACAACAACTCAATACAAGCCTCAAAGGACCAAACCAGCTCAAAACAGAGCTAAAACCAGTCAAAATGGTAACAAAAACATGCTGAGATTAAGGTACAAAATGCTAAAAAAACATACTCACATGTTAAGCTATCTAGGCATGCAAACAAGACACAAGGAGGGGAGGCTACCCCCTCCAATTTTGGACTTCAAAAAAAGGTTTTGCCCACTGAAATAACTCTAAATTTCAGTGGTTTAAAGGCCCAAAAAGTTTAGTTCAAATATGCTAAAAGATGGTGCAAAAGTCTACACAATTAAGCAACAAGAAAGGTAGATCACCCCTTAGCACAAAATAGCCTCAAACCATCATGTTAAGCCTCAAAAAATAAAGTTTTTTATAGTTGAAAACCAGCTCAAAAACAATACAAAAGGATGGCAAAATAAGTAGTCAAAGCAAGTACACTATGCAAGTGAACTACCTCTTGAAGCTCAAGCACAAAACAGCCTCAAATTCCAACTCAAACCTCCTTCAAGAGCTCAAACTAGACCCCAAAGAACCTCAGCTCAAAGGTAAGAGTGTTTGGTTAAGGCTTGATGTGCAAAGATGTAGAGAAACAAGACTTTAAGGCACAAAATAAGAAACGAGAAAGAGAGAAATTTGATCCAAATTTTTTAACCCCTCCAAGTGGGGGAGAGTACCCCCTATATATAGAAAACCAAGGTTGAAGCTTGAAATCATCCTACCATACACATGTATGGAGATGCACTTCAGTGAACAACAGTTGGCATAGCTGGCAAACAAATATCTGAAAAAGGAGAAAAATGGCCGTCGACCACCACTGGTGGCTGACCGACCATCAATGTAGCCGACCGGCCACCACTGATGGCCAGCAAGCACAAGTCATGGCCGATAGGCTATAGGGCTAGCCAACAAGCCACCCTCTTATCCAGACCTAAAACAACAAGCTCTTGATCCACAACCAAGCACAAAGCAGATAAGGTTCGAAGGTTCAAAAACGAGGCGGCCGGCCAAGACCTTCAGGCACTCAAAACGAACATGAGCATACAAAATCATCGAGTATTCAAACGACGACGTCCAAGTCCCTAGGACGGTCAAAAATGGGGTGTCTATACCACCAGATTAACAGTTAAAGATTACTATGATAAGATTATTTTTCATTGACTTTTATAATATATAGATGCATATACAAATATTGATATTGATAAATTATATTTTCTCAACTTCTAGGTCCATGTCTCGCTACATGCAAATACAGCAAGTTATTTACTAATCATTCATTCCATTATACAAATCATATTCGAGTGTAATATGTTATGATTGTATAATATTAACCAATTACATATGACAATATAATTCTCACAATTGTATATATATTGATGTCTATCTAGGCTTGCTATGAATCCTATATCACAAAAGTTGGTATCTTGGAATCGAAAAAATGGATTCTCAATTTCACAATCATTAGTTATATCAAATGCCAAAAGAATTCGAATGCGTGATTTTACACTTATGCCAAAGGTAAGAATTGTTATTATTCCGAGTAATGAAAGTTAAACGATATATATATATATATATATATTCGTTTATAGAGAGATATTAATTTATGTTTTTTCAAATATTTTGTAGGTTTCATATTTTTGAATACTTGGGTACATCGAACAAATTGATGTTGACAACCTTTGGATTGATTTGTACAAAAGTTGTTATCAAAAAGTTGAATATCATTATGGTCACATTGTTTGTCGTCACTACATGCATGATGATATTGATATTATAACGAGGTAATTTTCTTTAGGCAAATAATTGCTATGTACAATAATAATTGAAACTTAACAAGTGTTTTAATTTTTTATTAAATAGAATATTTTCTTTTAACAAGTTTTTTTTTTCTTTTTTTTATTGGATACAATGTTAACATTGTGGTCAAAGACAATACTAGTTCAATAAATCTCATTGTTCAAGATAAACTGGCATAGTTTATCTTGCAATGTCAACCATCATATTTGAAGAATATGAGATCAAAGGTGTGCAACTATATAATTTATTATAAATAACTTATTCCTATATTTTCAAACACAATGTTATAATTCCAAAATTTTACAGGACAATGGAGTTAGAATGATTAAAAATTCTATTGTGTCATGCTAAGATTGTCCCTATGCATTTATCATACATGTACCCAGGGGCAGAGCCAAAGAAGGCCCAGGGGGGTCACATGCCCCCCCCTCAATTTTGAACTTTTTTTGTTTTTGTTTTGTGATCATATACAACATGTATTCTTTTTTTCTTACCATGTTTTTTGACTAAGGATTTATTGTATTGTTCGCAATAAGTAATTATTTAATACTTTAGGAGCACTATGTGATATTGTTTATGTAGTAGTCTAAATCAATAGTATAGTGGAAAATCTTATGGATTGAATATAATTAACTCATTATTTTCAAGTAGTTGACAAACTACTTAGTGTGACTTGTAATTTCTCATACTTTGAGCATCACATAGGCAACGCCATATGATACTCTAAGACTATTTTATAATTTTCATTCAAAACACATCATTTATAAGCAATATCATCTCTTTAATATTTTCTGTCAAATAAAAATTAAATAGATTTTATAATAATTTGTGCTATAAATGATGTGTTTTTATTTTCTAAAATTAGGATTTTCGATCCATAATTTTTTGTGCTAAAATTACAAACTTACATCACCATCCCGCACCGAGCTATTACACACTATTATAGAATTTTGATTTGTTCCTATTAATAATGATTTTTAATTTCTTATGTTTAAATTTAGCTCATAAAATTATTATTATCTTAATGTTGATCATGATTTTTTTTAAATAAAAAAATTGTAATTAATAAGTGCCCCCTCTAATTTAATTTCATGGCCCTGCCACTGCCTGTACCAACAATGCAAAGTCAATTAGATTATGCATTGTGCGTAACCTTTGTCTGAAAAATGTTTATACCTTTTAGAAAGTAAAGGAAAATAATATATGTAAGTATAACATTTTATAAATACATAATATATGTGTTGTTCATCAATTATAATACTAACTATCATGTTGACAATGCAAGAATGCTGATGGAAGACCCACAACAATTTAGATTTTAGTTATACTTTATTTTTTTATTCAGTGAATTCCGAACAAATGTAATAAATTCTTATTTTTATTACTTTAATTATGCAATATCAACATTTTCTTTTAAAATTACATATATTTTATGCTAATAATTTAAAAATATGTTTGATATAATTATAAATAATTTTTTTAAATTCAATTTTGTGCTATGCACGAATGATATGCTAGTAATAATAAACTTTTTTTTTTTCCTCAGACTATTCGTTCACAATTTGTCTTCTTTTTTGATTTTAAGGGAAAACAAAAAATAAATCTTAAAAAAAAAAGAATATATTTTGAAAATGCCCCTACCAAAAATATAGCTTTGATTTCATAAACTTCAAACCCAGCAAAGCAACATAAATTTTTTATTTTATTACCATAAACGGAGAACATAAATTTAGATTTTTTGAATTAATTTTATGTTATAAGATTATCATTTGAGTATGCCATAAAATTAAAATATTATATTATTCAAAAATAATTTATAAATAAAAAAATAAAATATATATATTAAGAGCAAATGATATATTTAAATAATTTAATAAAAAATATTTAAAAATTAGACATACTAATTAATTTTTTAAGTATAAATAGAATCCCCACCAATTTGCCAAACTTTCGGCCAAAGCTTTGGCAACTCAATGGCACTCACAACTGCCCAAGGCCCAAAATGGGAAAAACACGGAAACGAAACCATGGATCTCCGTAACAGAAATACTAGTAGAGTGATTGTGGTTTGTTTGTCTTAAAAAAATATCTAATAGAGTAATTGCGGTGACATACATTAATATGTATGATTAGGGACTCGATCTGTTTTTTAGGGATAGGGATTGTCTAAGATTTTACGTTACTAATTTTTAAATACATATTATTTTATATCTTATATATATCAAGTAATTATTAAGTTAAAGTCTTAAAAATAAACACCAGTAAAAAAATAAAATAATTAATCTTTGATCTACCACTCAAAGATTCCAATCCCCTAGGCTCTAGTCACCTAGGACAACCAGTTAGCTCAGGTCTACTTTGGGAATATATTATTTTAGTAATTTTTTTATTTTTTAATTAAAATTTAAAATAAAAAAAATTAATATATTTAGAATGATTTTTTTATTTTTTATGAAAATATATATAAAAATAGATTAAAAAAAATCTTTAACTTTTTAATATAAACTATTAACTTTTTAATTTTTTTTAATATTTTTTAATTTTTAAACAAAAAGATTGAGTCAATGTGCATGTTTTCTACATGAGTATATCACCCTATGTTCTTCTACGCTAATCATTTGACATCTAATTAAAAATGTTATATTTTATCTTTTATTTTTTTTAAATGTGTCAAAAAAATTTATTTTTTTAAATCCATCTTGTATAAAAGAATCTAAAATATATAAATAAATAAATAAAGTGCAGTAAAGAAAATAAAAATCTTTTAATTTTATTGTTTCGTCTAATTGAATAGAACCTAATATCTATAGCTTTTTGAATTTTTTTTTTTTAAATTCACTATAAATTTTTAAAATAAAAATAAAAATAAATTAGCAAAAAAATTATTTAAAAGTAATCAAAAACACTCATACTTAGGGGTGTTTTGGAAATGTAGTTAAAACCTGGCTTTTGGCTTTTGATCAAACTTTTTGATTTTTTTAAAAAGTAATTTGGGAAGTTAGTAAAAAGTTACTTTTGATTTTTTTTTATTAATATTTATTTATGATGTCACATCACAATCAAATGACCAAAATATCTCCACTCAATTTAGTAAATTTACATTTTTACCCTTGTATAACCCTAAATAACATAAAGAGTATAATTATAATTTTATATTTGACTTTTTTAGACTTCTCAAGTGACTTCATGCCAAAAAAGCCAATCTAGCTTTTTATCCCCAAGCTACATTACACAGCTTTTAAGCTTGGTTCCCAGATGGGCAGTTAGTCTTAGTTTGACATTGGCTTTTTTAACTAGTTTTTTTATGTTGAAACTTTTTTAGTCTAGTTTGGTTTGACTCTTTTGATTTTTGTGAGAAAAAAAGTATAATGATTATAATTTAGATGTGATATTTTATCTTATTAATTTATATAGTTAATTTTATATTTTTGTACTTTTTTAACCAAAAATCCAAAACCAAACGAAGCTTTAGGCCAAGTTTGGGAAGACTAAATAAGTGTACTTTTTGTCTTTTTGGACTAAAAAATTGAGGTTGAAAATATGGATGTTTGGGTTAACTTTTTGACTTTTTATTGAAAAATGTGTAATAAAAAATTGTAAAAATTGATTTGTAGGGAAAAATTTGAATTGGGAGTTGTGCAGCCGTAATTGTTGACTTTTGGTGAATAGTGTTAACTTTTTAACTTTTTGAGTAACTTTTTGACTTTTTGACTTTTTTAGAACATCCCAAACTTGGCCTTAATACTTTCAATTGAAGCGCATATTGCAGATACCAAATGATTGACCACATTTTGGACCGTTCCCTCAGAATGGGGTGGGCCCACAGGCTCAATAACAAAGCGGCTCACTGGGTGGATAAGGCCCAAACTTCTAACTGGGCTTTCTATCCTCTAGCCCCTTTTATTCCTCTTCATTCCTCCGATGTTCAGTTTGTTTCTTTTTAATGGAAAGTTTTGTTGTTAAAAAAAATAAATAAATAAAAATTAGTACATTTTCAAAGATCATACTTCAATATTTTATTTTTATTTTTTTTTTAAATTATTTTCTTATGTTTTCGGCGACCAGATGGGCGGTTAGCTCATTATATATTTTATTTTTTTTGTTAACCTGCTGTATCCACAAAAATGGATGGGCCTTTTACACTGAGGTGGCTTACATAAACTAAAGGGGGATTTTATTTGAATTCAAAATATGTTTAAGTGCATCTAATTTAATTTTAATTTATAAACTTTCATTTTTATTATATGTTAATATGAATTTATTAATAAAGACAACACATATTAAATCCTAAAATAATTATTTTTTCTTATGGTACACGTTAATCAGTTATTCCTATTCAAATCTTTATATCTTCTTCCTCAAGAGATCAACGTCATTTTTTCTTCTTCTTCTTCTTCTTCTTCTTCTTCTTCTTCTTCTTCTTCTTCATCCTCCCTCCAAAACTCCAATTCACCCTACCAAAACTCACCATCATCATCAACATCATTGTTTTTATTATTTTGAAACCCTAAATTCTAGAAGAAAGTTTGAAAAAAATCAAATAATAAATGAGAGTAATAATCAAAATAATTTTTTGAAGCAACCCATGAAAAATGAGGTAAGTATTCATATAAAGGGATTTCAAAATTTTTGTAGAGCACCATCAATTATTTTCTATATCGTTTTTTTTGACAAAAATTAAAGGACCCAGTAGTTAGATTAATAATAACATATTATTGGAGTTGTTCTTATTTTGTTATTTAAATAATACATTGTTTGAGAACTACTTTTTCTTGTTAGTACTTGATACTTATGTGCTTATAAGTTTGGTTTTTATTTTTCTATGAGTATTCTTGTGAATAATTTATAATATAAAAGTTTTTTTCTGTATTGAAAAGTTTTATAATGCTTATGTAAAAGTTTAATTTTTTTGTGTATTTATAATACTTATATGCTTATAAGTTTGATTTTTTTTGTATTGAGGATTATTTTATGTATTGAAAAGTTTTTGAAATTCTAGTTTTTTTTTAGTTTGTTTATTATTTATTATTTGGGATTATCTTGAGGATAATTTGGGAAAAATAATAGGGTGTAATGAGAGTAAAATAGATTTTTAAATAATTAAACATGACATACCTAGAAATTGAGAGTACTTAATGATTTTTTAGGTGTAAATAGAATCCTCCTACACTAAAGTGAAATTAAAAAAAAAAAATCAATTTCATTTTAGTCTCTTTAGTTTTTTTGCATGTATTATTTTTTCATTCAAAATATTAACAACGGGTGACAAGGGGACAACATCATAATAAAACTAAAAGTATAAAATTCAAATTGTTTAAATTAAAATTACTGGTATTAAAATGAAGTTTCACTTAAATTATATAGATTAATGGGAGCTTTTTTGATAAATCCATTTTCTAAGAGCTTTATTCCATCCAACCCATATTCTTTTTGACTATTCCATTAGGTCCAATTTGAGATAAGAAGACCAAAATACCCTTTTCATCTACTTATGTTCCATTTAGCTCACATTATTTTCTTATGTTTCAATAAGTCCTATGGGTGACATAATTATCAAAATACCCTTAATGTGAATGTTCACACCGTCAATATAAATGTTTATATCGTCAATGTATAGGGGTCCGGCTCATGTCGATCCTCGTGGGTGCTCGGAAAAATTCGAGTCGGGCCAGGCCGGCCCACAAGCCAAAAAAATAGGCCCGACCCGGCCCGTTGATAATATGAATATTCACATTGACAAGTTAACATTCACATTGATAGGAGTGTAAAATTGGCCTGTGGCCCGTGGGCGGCCCGAAACCAGCCCGTCGCTCGGGGCGGGCCCGAGCCGGCCCGTTCACAATATGAATATTCACATTGACATATTAACATTAACATTAACATTGACAAGAGTGTAAAATTGGCCTATGACCCGTGGGCAGCCCGAAGCCCGGGCCCGGGTCGGGCCGGTTGACAATGTGAATATTCACATTGACATGTTAACATTCACATTAATAGGAGTGTAAAATTAGCCCGCGGCCTGTGGCCGGCCAAAAACCCGCCTGCGGGTCGTGGGCTGCCCTGGACGGGCCCGGCCCGACCCGTTGATAATGCAAATATTCACATTGACATGTTAACATTCACATTGATAAGAGTATAAAATTAGCCCGCGCCCCGTGGCTGCCCGAAACTAGCCCACGGCCCGTGGGGGGCCCGGGACGGGCCCGACCCGGTCTGTTGACAATGTGAATATTCACATTGACATATTAACATTCACATTGATAAGAGTGTAAAATTGACTCGCGTCCCATGGGCAGCCCGGGGCGAGCCCGGTCCGGTCCGTTGACAATGTGTGTAAAATTGGCCCGTGGCCCGTGGGAGGCCCGAAGCCCGCCCGCTGCCCAGGGCGGGCCCGGCCCGGCTCGTTGACAATGTGAATATTCATATTGACATATTAACATTAACATTGATAAGAGTGTAAAATTAGCCCGTGACCCGTGGGCAGCCCGAAGCCCGGCCCCGGGCCGACGCGGGCCCGGCCCGTTGACAACGTGAATATTCACATTGACATGTTAACGTTTACATTGATAAGAGTGTAACATTAGCCCGTGCCCCGTGGCTGCCCGAAACAAGCTCACGGCCCGAGGCGGGCCCGGCCCGGCCTGTTGATAATGTGAATATTCACATTGACATGTTAACATTCACATAGATAAGAGTGTAAAATTGACTCGCGTCCCATGGGCGGCCCGGGTTTGGGTTCGGGCCTACCCCGGGCCACGGGCGAGCTTCGGGCAGCGGACAAGTTTTACACTCCTATCAATGTTAATGTTAACATGTCAATGTGAATATTCACATTGTCATGGGTCGGGCCAAGCCCGCCTCGGGCTTCAATCGGGCTTCGGGCCGCCCACGGGCTGCGGGCCAATTTTACACTCCTATCAATGTGAATGTTAACATGTCAATGTGAATATTCACATTGCCAACGGGCCGGGTCCGCCCTGGCCCGAGGTCGGGCTTCGGGCTGCCCACGGGTCATGGGCCAATTGTATACTCTTATCAATGTGAATGTTAACATGTCAATGTGAATATTCACATTGTTAACAGGCTAGGCCGGGCTCGCCCCGGGCCGCCCACGGGCAGTGGACGGGTTTCAGGCAGCCACGGGGCGCGGGCTAATTTTACATTCCTATCAATGTGCATGTTAACATGTCAATGTGAATATTCACATTGTCACGGGTCGGGCCAAGCCCGCCTCGGGCTGCGGTCAGGCTTCGGGCGGCCTACGGTCTGCGGGCCAATTTTACACTCTTATCAATGTGAATGTTAACATGTCAATGTGAATATTCATATTGTTAACGGGCCGGGCCGGGCCCGCCCCGGGCCGCGGACGGGCTTTTGGCCGTCCGTGGGCCGCGGGCCAATTTTATACTTTTATCAATGTGAATGTTAACATGTCAATGTGAATATTCACATTGTCAACGGGCCGGACCGGGCCCGCCCATGGGCTGCGGGAGGGTTTTGCGCCGCTACGGGACGGGGGCCAATTTTACACTCCTATTAGTGTGAATGTTAACATGTCAATGTGAATATTCACATTGTCAACGGGCCGGGCCGGGCCGGGCCGAGTCTGGCCCGCCCTGGGCTGCTGTCTAGTTTTATACACTTATCAATGTGAATCTTAACATGTCAATGTGAACATTCACATTGTCAACAGGCCGGGCCGGGCCCGCCCACGGGCCGTTGGCAAGTTTCGGGCAGCTACGAGGCGCGGGCTAATTTTACACTCCTATCAATGTGAATGTTAACATGTCAAAGTGAATATTCACATTGTCAACGGGCCGGGCCGGGCCCGTCCCGGGCTGCGGGCGGGCTTTTTGCTGCCCATGGGCCCCGGCCCAATTTTATACTCTTATCAATGTAAATGTTAACATGTCAATGTGAATATTTACATTGTCAACGGGCCGGACCGGGCCCGCCCCGGGCCGCCCATGGGCCGCGGGCGGGTTTTGCGCCGCCACGGGACGGGGGCCAATTTTACACTCCTATTAATGTGAATTTTAACATGTCAATGTGAATATTCACATTGTTAACGGGCCGGGCCCGCCCTGGCTCCCGGGCGGGTTTCGGGCCGCCCACGGGTCAATTTACATTCCTACAAATGTGAATTTTAAAATATGAATATTTGCATCATTAAATTGCTAATCGTTGAAAAAATATTTATAAGGGTATCAAAATTAAATATAAGGGCATAAGTGTCCAAGAAAATAGTGTAAATCAAGAAAATGGACTTTATGGAATAAAACTATACATACATAGGACTAAATGGGTTAAAGAATTCCTTCATGGACTTCTTGGGTTAAAACACTTCTAAATTGGATTTATTAATAAAAATCCCTAGATTAATGGTCTAATTTATTCCCAAAAAAAATTTATATTTATTTGGGGCATCTTATTTATTGTCATTTAGTTTTAATGGGAAAATAAATGCTAGTATAGCTAATCACATTTTTCGGGTAAGAAAAAAAACAAAACTTTGTTAGCGCTGTAACAACTGAAATTGCCCACAAAACACGTACAATGTGAACCCATAAATGTGTCACGCTAATCATCTAATTAATTTCTAAACCGCTTCTTAACAACAATTTTGCAGCCCCATCTTAAAAAAAAACAACAACAATTTTGCTGTAACACACAAATCGAACACACTTAACATAAATGTGTGAAATCTTACAAAATTTATTGGTGAAACTCATTTATAAAATTAAAAAAAAAAAAAGATAATTTATTTATTGGTTTGGTTTATTTATTTAAATTTTATGTTCAATTTTGTAATTGATGTTATCTTCCTAAATTTATTCATCATCAATTTTGCTGAATACACAAGAATGAGCAAGAATGTTACGAATTTAATTTGTTAAATTTGTGCTACACACTTCCGTAAATATTTGTCTATTATATATACATTCTATGTCCGCCTTTATGATTGTTTTTATTTTGTATTCTTAAAACGTATCTAATCCTTTATTAAAAATAAAAATAAAATAAAAAAATCATCAAATTATAATTTGATGAAAAATTGCTAAAAGTGTGTTTCAACCATTTCATTAAATTTGTATCATATCAAAGGGGGATAATTTTTCACCAAATTAAAGATAAACAAAATCATTCACCACATTCTCAACAGTCATATTTTTAGTCAAATTTAATGAAATCTTAAAATAAATAAATAAATAAATAAGTGTAAGAATTGAAATGGTTTTCTTTTATCAAAAATGGTCAAGATAAGTTTTTAAGATAAATTTGAATTTTTTCAAAAAAAATTTATATCAGATCCATCTTTTAACCAAATTTAAATAAAACAAAAGAAAAGAAGAGAGAGAGAGATTGCCACCATACCTTGTCCCAAAGAGGTCATGGGTTCAATTTTTCTTAAGGAGTTGAATTAATGGAGTACAAGCACTTAGGTGCTTTGCCAAGAGTGGAGAGATTTTCTCCCGTAGGTACTAATCTAATAACTAACAACTAACATTTACCGGTCAAAAAAAAAAACAACCAGATTAAGGATTATTAGACATATTCTTAGACTGACCATGTTTGGAGAGTTTGGTTTTTAGTTGAAAAGGCACAAAAATGCTATTAATTATTATATCATTTTTTTTTAGTTTTTGAATATTTTTTCGTAAAAAATTAATTAAAATAGTCAATTCTTAAATAGTCCTTAATCTATAAATTTAAGATTAATATTAGGATTCATGAGAAAAATATCATGAAATGTATCATGAAGATTTTTCATCCGTTGATTAGTATGTGATGTTTTATTGTATATATAATCTAAAGATGATGGATATTTGATGATCATTTTTATGATATTTTTTTATGTCTAATTCTGTGATGAATGTATGTTTCATAAATTCAAGTCCTATATAACAAGAACACCAAACCAAGCACGCCAACACGGTCTCCATGGCTACTACAACCACCATACACTACTCCATCCTCTTCCTCATTGCTTCTCTCTCACCTCTCATCTTCCAACAACCACATTACAACTCTCTGGTCCAAGCAAATGACTGGCTCATACAAGTAGAGTGTCACAACGCAAAGGTCCCCGCAACATGCATCCAGTGCCTCCACTCCGACCACCGCAGCACCCATACCACCAACGCCGCCACCATCGCCGCCATCCTCCTCAACTGCCTCAGCAACCACGCCACCAACTTGGCCGGCAACATATCAAATTTAAAAACTTCTAAACACGACATGGTTTCGATGAAGGTGTACCACGACTGTACTCGATTGCTAGTGAGTGCGAAGAAGGAGATAGTTGAAGCTGGTGTGAAAATTGACACGGGCGATTATGATGGTGCTGATCACTCTGTGTTCATTGCGTTCAGTTATTGTGTCCAGTGTCATACTGAGATTGATCAAGATGGAAGGAGGACTAAAATCGATGTTCCCATGAAAGTTGAGTATGAAATTAATGTTCTTGAAGAGCTTTGTGAGGCTTCCATGAGAATTATCGAGCGACTCAAGTGAATTTCTGAATAAGTTTTCTTGGATTCGAAATGTATGTTTCGTTTTCAGTATTGTAACTAAGATGAATGGGTTTTGAGAAAATAAAGGGACAAATGGTTACCAAAGTGTCTATTATATTGTAATTTAGTTTTTTATTTTTAATTTTACTAATATATTTAAATTGATTAATAGGATAGCAGAGTATTTTCGAATTTTATCACCCAAAAAAATAAAATAACAAAATTAAAAGATGAGGGACTACATGCCCAAATGCAAAGTAGATACTTCCGAGATCATGTATTTAATCTATTTTAAAATTATAAAGATTACAATTTGATCATTTTCTTAAGTCTTTGCGTAAAATTACAAAAATACTCTCATTCTTGTTTATTAATTTAGACGGCATGAACATTGGGGAACATTTTAACTCACATTGCATGGTTTGTAAATTAAATTGACAAAATTATAAATGAAAAGAGAAAGAAAGAAAGAAAGAAGTGAACTAAATATAATAAAATACACATTTTAGAGATTCTTCGGATAATTAGTCCGAAAATAAAATAGATAGCCTGGTTCTTTGTCAAGCTTGAAGTATCCATTTACAACAATGCTAAAATTATGATTTGGAGTGTGCACAGCAATTACACAGTTGGAGGCAATTAATTCATCAGAATAGACAAATTTGATCTAATTTAATTGCTTGTTAGTTTATAATAACACAATTAAAGAAAAAAAAAATTCCTATAGATAACACCAGAGTTGGTGAGTAGATTAATGAATAATAAATAAACTCTAACGCATAGAAATGGGGTGTGTATCACTTTTGTGTGCGTAGCACAGCTGGATTATAAACAAAAAGTAAGTTTATTTTCAATCATAGAAATTAATTTCACGGTCTAATTTGTCATTTTGCTGGTATTGTGTTGTCAGTTTTAATGATATGATTCCATTACTTTTCAGTGACGTGTTTAAGTTATTTAGAACATCTTTAACGGTGTGTCAAATCTTTTACTAAATTTAAGTAAGAAAAAAATAATTTTTTCAATTTGATATGATTTGTTTCAACTGTGCATCAAAAGGGAAGGGTCGATCGGAAAGGACAATTTTTTTTTTTTTTTTACCTGTTTAAACCTTTTTTGACCGGTTTGAACCTACCTATTTAAAAGGGAACTGGTCGGCCGGTTGGTCTACCGGCCGGACAACCAGATAGTTGACCGGTTGGCCCACCCCAACGGTAACGCACAGTGAAATGGTGAAATCTGGAGCTTGTTCTCACTTTGATAAATTTTTTGTTCCATTCTCATTTTGATACTAATTTGGTAAAACCATTGGAGCTCCAAAAAGTGACTTTTTCACTAAAATTCAAATCTGACGCAAAGTTTAATAAATCGTTGGAGATGGTCTTAGTGATCTTTTGGGAAGCTGGTAAAAAGTTAACTTTCAGCTTTTTATCAATTTTAGGTCACATCACCTCTCTCATAGCTTATTCACAAAAAGACAAAATAAATTAAAAAAGCTAAAAAACTAACTTTTTGCCAACTTCTCAAAACATCTCTTAGGCTTCGTTTGGAAAGTGGATTGACTTTTTGACTTTTTTGGCTATTTTAGTCTGGGCTAAAAAACTTAGTTTGGGAAAGGCTTTTTAGCTTTTTTGACTTTTTTTGTGAGAGAATAATGTAATGATTATGGATTGAATGTGATATTTTATTTTTTGTGACTAAAATAGCCTATTTTGTCTTTTATGACTAAAATAGTCAAAAAAAATCTCAAATCCATCTTCCCAAACGGAGCCTTATAAAAAAATAAATTAATTAGTTAATTGTAGTCACATATTTAATTGCATTTGTTACTTAAAAATGAATGATAAATATAATTTTTAGATAATATTATCCACTTCTTTTAAAATAATTTAGTTGAGTTTCCAGAATATGTTTTCTAAAGATTTTCAAAGAATAGCTTAGTATATAAAAAATAACAAAAAACAAAATATTATTTTCATATGATTTTCTCTTTTAAGAGGCATATTTTTTTATAAAAAATTAAAATATCAATTTTTTTATTTATTTTATCAAATTAAATCAATACCCGAACCCATATACCCCAACGGGAGAACTGCGGTGTGTAAGCCCAGATTCCCTAACTTAAATCTTACGAAGCCCATTACTTATTGGGCTTTTGTTATAAGATCAAAAAAAAGTCGATTTTTGTCTTTTGTTTTTTTTTTAAAAAGTCATTAAGCTATTTTTTAAAAAATTAAATGCAACATCAATTTTTTTACTTGCAAAAAATAACTACTTTAATAGCTTTAACTTCTAAAGAAGTCAAAAACTCACAAAAAATAAAACCAGAAAAAAAAAAAAAAAAAGATCAACCCAAAATGTGCAAAGGAAAATATTACTCAAACTACATATTTCATAAGTCTTTTTAATGGATGTGTCAGGCAATAATGAACCTTCAAACTTTGAAATAAGCCCCAATCTAATCCTATGATAAGTGCCACTTCAGCAATTTCAAAAAAAAGCTATCACACACAATGGGGGTGTTTGTTTCAGCTTTTCAGAACCAACTTATGACTTTTAGCTTTGAAAAAGTTATTTTAGACTGTTTGGTTAAACTTATTTCAAACAGCTTTTGATTCTAACAGCTTATTTTAACTCAAAAAAGCTGATTCTGAGAAGCTGCTCACCCCTTGCTTTTGATTATCAGCTTCTGCTGTGGACATGTGAATTTATGGTTATACTCTTAAATTTTTTTTATTTTTTATTTTTTAAAAAATAGAAAAAGACTCAAATGGACTATAGATTATTATTATTATTTTTTATGAGAAATGTAGACAAACAAAAAATAAAAATTAATTGAAAAAGCTATTTCACAGCTTATTTAACAAACACTATTCAGCAACTTAAATCTATAATCTAACAGCTACACCAAACAGATTAACAACTTCTGATTAAAGTCATAATCTATAATCTGTTAAGCTATAATTTATAAGCTGTTTTAACAGCTACACCAAACGGGGCCAATATGTGCCTTACCACAACATATGGAACATAATCACAATGTTCTGTAACAAATACTATATTTCTTGCCAAAATAATTCGTAATATTTACACATTCAATGTCACATTGTTTATCAAATAACCATCATGTTCCTAACATAACTATAATAATTCATAACTTTCACTTTAAGAGTGTACATATATTCATCATTCATAACTTATACCACAAAGTGACATCATACATACCACGAACATTCAGAATTTTCTTATTATAAAGAGGGATGAGCATAGTAGCATTTTTCAACAAAAAAAAAAAAATTTTGTAAGAATTTTTAGTTTGTAGGGAGAGTACTGCATACACCCCTTCAAAAATTACATACTATAGGCACAGTCACTTCTAACCATTAAATCTAAGCCATTAATTTGATTCATAGCCAACACTATTGTAGATGGTAACCAAACACCACTAAATTCATAACCTAAAAAAAAACTACTATTGTGGATCATTACAAAAGATTAATATGAGTTACAACCAAGTAATATTACATTCATACGTCTTCGTATTTTGATGTGATAAATTTTTTTATTTTAAAATTGTCTCTCTCCTTAAATTGGAGAAAAACTTGAATTTGCAATAAAGCATTTTTTTTGTAAACCAAACAAAGATCCTTTTTCAAAATAGAGTTTTCAAATCACTTTTTGAAAAAAAATAATTCAAAAAAATAAAACCAAACGTGATGAATATAATCTTACAAAATACCACAAAAAATTATAACCAAGACGTCTAAGTGTATAACCGGGTATATGGTTCACAAGCAAGAATTCTCCTAGTTTGTACAGAATTACTCACGCCTAAAATAGTCATGCAAAATGGCACACTCTCTGAAGTCTCAACCAACAAACCAACATAATATATATATATATATATATATTATTTTTTTTTTTTATCACATTCACGCTATCTCATCAAAAAAGTAGCAATCCCTCAATTACGAAAAATAATCACATAGGTCCATAGGTCCATTTTATATTCTACGTGACATGTCCTTATAATTCTAATGATTCTATACCCACTGCTCCCTATTTTTCTTCTCCTATATAGTACATAGAACAACTACTATTATCTTGGACAAACAGCAATAAAATTCCTGAAACACAGAATAATTCATCCTCAGTTACACTTACAACCAACAAACAAGGCAACTTTACCATCAAATAATTCTTAAGGGATTAAATTAAAACAAATAAATTAAATTGTTATTAGCTTCGTGATGCAATTAGATGTTTTACCTAAAAATCAAGCAGAGTTATTAAACTCAAATAATTTTTTTCATTTACGAAAAGTAAATTCATAATTTGAACGAGCAATTTACACTGCATCACATGTACCACAATAAAAATATAAAAATGTAAACATAAGAAATGAAAGAAAATTCAAAATTAATAAACATACCTGATATTGGCATAACTAATGTCGAGCAATTAAGACTATCAAATTGCCACGCATAACTCTTGTGGGATTTTTATGTAAGATCGGATATGAACATTATAAAAGCCCAGCCTGTGGAAGATAATAACAAGAAATAACTTACAAGTTTCAAAGCTCCAATGGTTTGTTGGCTCCATCCACTACCCACATGGTAATGAGCCCACCATTCACATAGTGTAGGTAGCACCATGTTGTAAAAGAAGGTGGTGGAGGGTTACACCAACTCACTAAAGGAAGATAGTGAGGGTGGCACTACCTTGGCCAATTATGGCTAGCACTTCACCTACTCCTCCTCTCTTGGTTATAAATTGAGATGAGTGAGGAGAGGTTTGAATCATCAGAAATTGAGAGTGAGAGCTGTGAGTTGAGTGAGTTTCATCTCCTCCTCTGTATTTGTATTTTTGCTCCATTTTAGTGAAAATTCTTTTTCTGTCCGTGGATGTAGGCATTGGGCCGAACCACGTAAATATTGTGTTCTCTGTGTGTGTGAGATATTTTTCTGGATGTGTTTGATCCTAACAAAGTGGTATCAGAGCTAAGTTGTACGTTTTTCGAAAAAACAGAGTGTTGTTTCGAAACTGCCCAAAAATCGTATTGCTCGAAATCAGATTTTGAGCATACCAGGAGCAAGGGCTCGACGAGAGGAGTCCAGAAATATAAAGAAGACACCCAACGGAAGCCGGACGCTCCCTCACGCGCCCCTGGAAGTTGGCGCGTGAGTCCCAGTCTCGACACGCGCCAACACGCGCCGTTTAGGCCACCGGCGCGTGGTCTCAATCTCACCCACGCGCCCCACGCGCGGCGAAAGGAGGACGACGACTGAGGGAGCAGCGCGTGCCATACACGCGCCATCAACACGCGCGCGCGCCAGCCGAGTCTTCAGCCGCTGACCGAGCCGCTGACTGAGCCGCTGACGTCAGCCTGACGCCAGCCGATCCGGAGAAATAATCTAGTGCTTCTTAGGCGCACCAGATTCTGCCGATTTGAACCGTTAAAATTGTTTTGGCTTGATCTAAGCCATTTGAGGTCCGATTTGGGTGAGCCAATAGTGTTTTCAAACTATTTGGAATATTTCGGACACATCCATACGGTCATATTTTGCAAATAAGCTTTCAAAAATTTGCAGTTTTTATTTTGGCAATCCGAATTGCTTTTCCGGCTAATTTGAGCAGGCCGGACTTCACAGCAAAGCCTGTTTTTCAAACAGATTATTTTCTGGATGATGGAGGAATCCACATCAGTTTCAGGGCCGATGATTCGGTTGAACGCTTCTAATTATGCGATATGGAAGCCGCGGATGGAGGACGTCCTGTATTGTAGAGATTTGTTTGACCCTATAACGCTAAAGGGGGTCAAACCAGATGGAGACAAGGATGGGGATTAGATAAAAACCAACCGGAAGACTGTCGGTCAAATCAGACAGTGGATTGACCACAGTGCATTCTACCATGTTGCCCAAGAGACAGACGCCTATGCCCTATGGATGAAATTGGAGGGCATGTACCAGTCCAAGACCGCACGGAACAAAGCCTTGATAATGAGAAAGCTTATAAACCTGAAGCTGAAGAATGGTGTGTCTGTTGCTGAACACACCAGTGAATTCCACAGCCTTGTGAACCAGCTTGCATCAATCAAAATGGAGTTGGAGGATGAGATGCAAGCATTATTATTACTCAGTTCCTTACCAGACAGCTGGGAGACGTTGGTGGTTTCTCTCAGTAATTCTGCACCCGAAGGGAAGCTGACCATGGGGATGGTCACAGACACCTTATTCAACGAGGAGGCAAGGAAGAAAGAGATGGAAGGAGAGCAGTCCCATGCCCTTGTCACAGAAAGTAGAGGCAGAGATAGAGAAAGAGGCAGAGGTAGAGGAAGAAGTAAAAGCAGAGGGCGTTCACAGTCCAGACAGGACAACACGAGGAGGTGTTTTTACTGTGATCAAGAGGATCACGTAATAAGAGATTGCCCAGAGAAGAAGGCGGACAGACAAGCCAAAGAGAAGGCTAAGGGACACGGAGGTCCCTCAACTACAGCAGTTGCAGTGCATTCCTCTGACGATGAAGAGGTGATGCTTACAATCTCGTCAGAGTTGGAAACACCCGGCTGGATTTTGGATTCAGGGTGTACGTTCCACATATGTGCGGATAGGAAGCTTTTCTCCACTTACCGAAAAGTCAGCGGTAGCATTATCCGGATGGCCAACAACATAGTGAACAGAGTTGTCGGCATAGGGAAAGTGCGATTCCTTACTAAGGATAGAAGAAAAGTAATTTTATCTGAGGTCCAACATGTGCCAGGAGTACGGAGGAATCTAATCTCCCTGAGTATGCTAGATCTAAAAGGAAATTGTTTCTCATCTAGTAGCGGGGTTCTTCATGTACACAGAGGTGATAAAGAATTGTTGCAAGGCAAATTGTGCAACAAATTGTACAGACTGGAAGGAGAAGTTTTGACAAAGATGAGTGTTGTCAAATGCTAGTCGAAGGGTACAAAGAGAGAACATACGCAACCAAAGCGTATGATTGAGCAAGGCTTTCATCAGGAATGGCGAAAACGGTGCACGGGAACACAAGGAGGCAGTTCAAAGGTGCACAGAGCTGAGCCAGTGAAGCCAATCTTGAAGAAAGTTCAGAGCAAAGAAACCAAGTCTGTAGAGACTATGCCAGTGAAGAAGAGAGTTTCTTTTGCTTCCGTGTTAGAGACATTTTGCAACCTCTCAAAAGATGCATGGAAAGGAGGGATGCAATCTCGAGTCGCAAAGTGAGCGTTGCAATGCACTCTAATAAGGGGGTGCGAGCACTATGCACGGAGTTGCATAGTGATAACTTGTACAGACCGATGGAAGTTGTCTTGGCAGAAGGGCTAACTGTCAAACATCAGTACGGACGTACAAGTGAGACTGAACCGAACATCAGGGATTGCAGCACAGACAACGGGCGTATGAGATCGCTGGGAAGTTGTTCTAAAGTGCAGAAAGCAAAGGCTGGTTGTTCAGAAATAAGCTCCGAGCAAGGAAAATTGAGGATGTTGATGTGTCACACTCTGAAGTTTTCTAGTTGCTCCCGTGTTCATCATGCAAGGAGTTGCACGGTAATGCAAGGGTATCCCGAGCAGGGGGTACAGGGCATCCAATCAGGGGGAGCTGTGTCTTGGCAGTCCAAGCTGAGAAGTCAGTTGTCCATGTGGGCATGGAGGGGGAGAATTGTTGGCTCCATCCACTACCCACATGGTAATGAGCCCACCATTCACATAGTGTAGGTAGCACCATGTTGTAAAAGAAGGTGGTGGAGGGCTACACCAACTCACTAAAGGAAGATAGTAAGGGTGGCACTACCTTGGCCAATTATGGCTAGCACTTCACCTACTCCTCCTCTCTTGGTTATAAATTGAGATGAGTGAGGAGAGGTTTGAATCATCAGAAATTGAGAGTGAGAGCTGTGAGTTGAGTGAGTTTCATCTCCTCCTCTGTATTTGTATTTTTGCTCCATTTTAGTGAAAATTCTCTTTTCTGTCCGTGGATGTAGGCATTGGGCCGAACCACGTAAATATTGTGTTCTCTGTGTGTGTGAGATATTTTTCTGGGTGTGTTTGATCCTAAAATGGTTTTCATTAGGTATCATGAGATATTGTCAGTTGTAGTTTGTTTTCTTTCCATGATCTATTAAAGGTAGAGTCGAAGACAGCACAAAAGCCGTCTGCCAACAAACTGGCCGGTCATTGGTATGCTACCGGGACTGCTTCAAAACGCTCACCGCTTGCACGAGTTTGTGACAGAGCTTGTGAAGGAAAGTGGGGGCACATTCATGTTTGAAGGCCCTTGGTTTGCTAACATGGACATGCAGGTTGGGCGATACTGCCAACATCCAGCACATCTTGAACAATAACTTCTCAAACTTTCCAAAAGGCCCTGCATTTAATAGGATCTTCAACATTTTGGGAAATGGAATTTTCAATGCGGATTCTGAATTCTGGGAAACCCCGAGGAAAACCGCAATGTCACTGTTCAACCACCACAGGTTCCAAAAGTATGTGGCAAAAACTAGCTGGAACAAAGTGGAAAAGGGGCTAATCCCAGTTTTTGAGCACGCCTTGGAGCTTGGAACAGAGATGAATTTGAAAGAGTTATTTCAGCACTTCACTTTCGATAGTACATGCATATTGGTTTTGGGTCATGACCTAACTTCCCTCTCTACATTGGCTTACCAGATGTTGCATATGAGAAGGCATTCACTGATGCTGAGGAGGTTGTTTTATACAGACATATATTGCCAGAAAGTTTTTGGAAGCTGCAACTGTGGCTTCAAGTTGGCAAAGAAAAGAATTACAGTAAAGCTTGGGAGACCCTTGGTCTGTTTATAGCCCAGTGTATCTCATCAAAACGTAAGGAATTAAGAAGAAGAAACACAACCCAAATGGTGGAAGACCGAGACGAGGCTTTTGATCATGACTTATTAACTGCTTACATGATGAAAAATGACGTATCTGGTGATTCTGCAGATAAGTTTCTAAGAGACAGCATACTTAATTTGGTTTTTGCAGGGAGAGACACCACTAGTGCAGCTCTCACATGGTTCTTTTGGCTTGTTGCAACAAACCCTTCTGTAGAGAACAAGATTCAAGAAGAGATCATCACGAAATTGCATCCAAAAGAAGATAATAGATTTTGTCTTACGTTTTTCCAACATAAATGATCAGGAGATGGAGAAACTGGTCTGCCTTCATGGAGCTTTGTGTGAATCCTTACTGCTATTCCCACCAGTACATATACAGCACAAAGCTTCACTTCAACCAGACATTCTTCCAAATGGCAACAAGATAGGTGCAAATACAAGAATGTTATTAGGTTTCTATGCCATGGGAAGGATGGAGACAATTTGGGGAAAAGATTGCATGGAGTTCAAACCAGAGAGATGGATTACGGACCAAGCAGGGATCAAACGTGAACCATCTTACAAGTTCATAACATTTAATGCAGGACCAAGGTCCTGTTTAGGGAAGGACATGACTTACATCCAAATGAAAACTAATTGCAATTGCAATTATATATAATTATAACATTCAAGTGGTAGATTCTCGTGCTATTTCCCAAAGTAGCTTTGTCATACTGCATATGAAAGATGGTTTGAAGGTTAGGGTTACCAAAAGACGTGTTTGATGCATGCCGAAGTAGTACTGTTACTCCAATGACAATAAAGTGTGAGATGTTTTTTATTTGTAACGTTAAATGATAGCCTCTGTTATATGAATTAATTACAAATTGCAATATAATTTCACAAAATGAATAAAGAAGTAATTTTGTTTTCTAAATTTGTAGGAGATAGTTCATTAATATTATGAGAGTTACATGTACTTGATACTTATCTCTATTAAGCTAATACAACAATCATGTCTAATTGTGAAACCCAACTTTCAATCATGCAAGTTCCAGTGTCTTACTATCAGTCCCAATCATGGGGGATTTGAGCTCTTGATATTTAAATCTGAACCCATGCCCTTGAACCACATGGGTTTTAGTGGGTATATCAATTAAAAGCAGCAATATGAAATGTAAGAATGTCATAAAATGTCATAATAATCACTTCAGCCAGCACCCAAGTCTCAGTTTATTGGCTTTCTGCAGAATTACATAGAGACCCAAAATTGGCCTCCATCCATGTCTCTCTTAAACAGTGATATACAACTTCCCAATTTGGAATGACCATGCACTATCTTCTTCCCAATTACGTAAGCACATATACATACATATGCACATATATTTGTGTGTCTCCGGAATGTAAATCTGGCCATGTATTTTAGACCAAGTGTGTGTGCTATTTTGACAATCGTGAAGCAGCAACTCAGAGCAGAACAGTGCTCGATCATTGTGGTAGGTCTCTCATAGGCAAACTATCAAACATGTTGTGGCCACGGCAGTATAAGTCAACATATCAGCACTTTCCTTCACCCCCATTGCCACTTTGCTTCGCATTTCTAATTAAGGATCGCAATGATGGAGGGCCTATGTTAGGTAAAACAGATAATCATATCCAATCTGATTTCTCCGCAGACAAATGAACGGAGAAATCAGAATGGACTTTCAGCCGCCTGACCCATTGTTGTCTCCGAATAAAAAGGTAACACATTTGGGTCATGTTTGGTTGTATGATTTTTTTAATAAAATTAAATATAATCAGCTTGTTTGATTCTGATTTTTAGAAAATAATTTTTAAAAAATTTTACTTTTTATTTTACATATTTTAATGATTTTTTTTAATATTTTAAGTAATTTTTTTTAATTTTTAGACACACCTAACATAAATACACTTATAAAGTATAATATTTATGAAAAAAAAAATTAAAAATACACTAAATATCAAAAAGTACAACAAAAATTCAGCACATTTTATATTTTTGAGTATTTATTAATTTTTTAAAATATTTTTTCACAAATATTTTACTATTTAGATACATCTAAGTAAGGTACATTTAAAAAAGTAAAAAAAAAATGCTTAAAATTTAAAAAATATTCACTAAAAACCAAAAAAAAATATGAAAAAACAAAAAACTCAATTTTTAAAAAATTTAATTCATAAAACTGAAATCAAACACACTATATAATTTTATTGAAAAAGTTGTGAGAGTAAGTTATGTTGTGAAATGATATGAGGTGTAATATTGTTTATATTTTTTTCCAAAAAAATGATGCCTCATTTGGGAACAAGTTATTTTAATAACTTTTTAATTTTTTATAAAAAAATGTATAGAAAAATAAAGAAAGCGATGTGATTATTTATAATAACTTTTTAACTAAAATATGTAGTTATCAAATGAAACCGGAATAAATGATTTGATTATGATTGCCAATAAGATTACACGTTGATAAGTTTTGGTGGAACTAGTAGATGAAATAAAAATAATAATAATTTTGAATATAGAGAATGAATTATTATATTTGTTTATAGGGACATAAAAATATATCATTATTTTTTATCATGAGATGAGGGAAATAATAAAAAAATTATAATTATTTTCTCCTAATACCACAATATCTATATAGTTTTATTTTATTTTTATTTTATTATATTAAATGCTACAAACTAATGTTAAAATTAAAATTTTAATATCATACAAAATAAATACCCACTAATAATAAATGTGAAATTCACATGTTTTTCACATGTTTCTTACTTCTAATTCCTCATCATTATCACACAAAAATTTGAAATTAAAATAGATGTAGCCCCACATTGCCACATCCATTTTCATCCTTCTATCTGTCACGATCCAACTCCAACACTTAGGCTGAATTCGTATTTAACTAAATTTTAAAGATACCAAGGTTTAATTAAATTAAATAAATTAAATAATACAGTGAAATAAAACTAAAATTCAAAAAAAAAATGTCTATAAATGTTTAAGGCATACATAGAAACTTTTATTGATGTAACACAAGTTAATAATTATAAGTAAACAACAAAAAAAATAAAGGAAAAAAAAACGATATTCATTTCATGTCTGGATCCCGGTTAAAGGGGTTAAACAATTCCTCTTTAAGTTTCTCTACCTGAAAAAGGTTTAACAGCTATAAGTACATGACAGAGTGAAAAATATTATATTAAGAGCATAAGGATACATAATTCAACATAGATAATTATTTAGTGTAAACAATGAATAGTTTAACTTGAGTAAATCAATTATTTTAAATAACAGACGTATAATACAAAAATCATATAAATGAGTTAACCATAAGATTACATCCCTAACCATAACCACAATATAGAATAAAATAGATGGTCAATAGGTTCATGATAGACAAAGGGTCACAAAATGACCAATAGTTATTTAAGTTCCCAAAGCGTAGGACTCTCAGAAAGTCACTAAAGTGACTAATTAGAGGGTAAAGAATTATTTAAGTTTCCCAAGATAAAAGACATCTATGGTAATACTTACAAAATAATTATTCAAAAGAACATTTAATAAATAATTATATCCATAGATTTCTATTTTTAAGCAAATAATATTCATAAAATAAATAACATAATTATAATACTAATACAATTTAAATATATAATTTATATAAAATAATAAAATAATTTTAAAATTATTCAAAATATAATATAATTCACGGTAATATCAACACTTATTATTTTCAATTTCCTCCGAATCTCCTAACCCACCCCTTACTTCTATTTCTGTTCTGTGATGCCTCTGTTTATTACCTCATCCTCAACCCCTTTCCCTATATACTTGTCCGAAGTGCTGACACCTCAAGCCAAATTCTCCGTTAATCATTACGTTTACACGTGGCACAATTCTGCTGCATCCAGCTATGTTCTCTTAAGCCTCCTAAACTTATCAACAGATTACACTCATTATATTTGTGCCACCTACCAACTCTTGTTAAGTAATTATACTTGGACCCCAAGTAATATAATAATTACATCATCCTCTCTTGATACCATACCATAATTCCTAATTAAATTAAGTTATATTTTAACACACATAACTACTAAATTAGATAAATTATTATTATTTTATTTATATATATTATTTTTTTATCATTATTTTTTAATATTAATGCGATGTTAAAATTAATTAAGTATTTAGAGTGTCACAATATCCATGTAAGAAAGAGCTATAGGTAGAGAGTGAGGGATTCAATTGGTCGAGGACATTAAGAATGGTGGTAAGAGATGTAAGTCGTGGTGGTCAAAGGAAATTAAATGATATAATTGATGGTAGTTAACAAACAAACAATAAAAAGTGGATAGTGAGATCTCCAAATGATAATGGATGATGGAGAAGATAATGAGTAGTTGGCAATCTAAATAGTGGTTGATGAATGAGAAGGGATATGCGCGATAGTAATCAACAAATAGTGGATATTTAAAAGAAATGAAAGTAGGTGGTGAATGATGCAAGTGATAATGGTCATTAGAGATAGCAGTAAATAGTGGAGAATCTAGTAATAGCCAGTGAAGGTTAAGATATTTAGATAGAAGTATACATTGAAAATAGAAATCGATAGGTAAGGATTTGGGTGGTAATGGTTGCCGAAGATGTGAGTTGTGGAATGGAGATGTCGAAGGGGTTGTTTATAAAGAATTAAGCAAATGAAGAATGAAGGTACTCGAGACAAATAATTAGACATGATGGAGAAGTACAAAAAGATAAAGGGAGCCAACAATATGATTGGAAATGATTTAAAGAACCTTTTTTTGAGAAGGAGAAAAATCGAGATCATTCATAGAAATATAAACAAAAGTCATACAAACATAACAAAGTGAAATCAGCCTTTAGACACAACTAACTTGACTTCCTTATGAGTCGTTTTAATTACCTGTTGTTGGCACCATAAATCTGCAATTATTATTATTATTTATTATTTATATAATTCCAGGACATGTGGCATTCTCATACTCGTTTGGATGTTATGAGAAGTTATGAAATGTGACAAGATGATGGAGAATAAAGCCTAACCTTGAAACTTCATTATAAGTATCATCATCCTATATCAATACTTACAACCTTCGAGGGGTGATGTTGTTCCTTCAAAGTTGTGCCGCAAGACCTTCGAACAATGAATTTGGCCTTTTATACCACCTTCGAAACTTGTTATTGGTCATCTAGTCATAATTTCATGCTTATTCGAAGCACTTTATTGGTGCTATTATATCATTCGAAACACTTTATTGATATTATTCGAAACACTTTATTGCTTAGATTAGTCATGTGTTTGGTTTCGCCCTTCAAAAATTCAAGTAAATATCATTTTTAAGGGCCATGGGGAGTAATGTTGACACCATAAATCTACAATTATTATTATTTATTATTTATATAATTACAGGACATGTGGCATCCTCCTACTCATTTGAAGGTTATGAGAAGTTATGAAATATAAAAAGATGATGGAGAACAAAGTGGAGAACATAGAGCATGAATTAGAGGTTAAAGGAAGTTATGAAGACATTGAGGGATATGTGGCATTATGGGAATGAAGATGGAAGAGTAGGTAGTTTTAGGTGGTTATTATGTAGTTATTGCTGGAAGTTTTTTCCTACAAATATTTGCCTATAAATAGTCATTCATGGCTATATTGTAAAGGATCCATAATTCAAATCAAAGACAATTGATTTCAATATTTCTTGTCATTTTCCTTATCTTAGGAGTAGTTTAACATAGATTTATAGTTTGAAGCATTTATTTTCAGCACTTCCTTTTCGAAACATCTTGTGTACTTCCTTTTCAAAGCATAGGAGTAGAGGTAAGTAATTATTACTGTGATTGTTCATTCAATCGTCTTTCTCCATCTCGCTCATTCTTCTTTTAATTTTTATTTTCTCTACACTTGGCAATTTTGAAGTTTTCTTTGGTAAGGCAAAAGAACCGTCAACACAATCGCTTGATAATTGACTTGAATTTAATCTGTAAAGATATTTCAATCCTTACTAACACACTCGCATTTATAATATTTTTCTTCGTAGGAAAAATAAGCCAATACCTGCCTAGACATCTTAATTATACATGCATAATCAAAACAATTAAAAAGATAATTTATATCTTTCAAAATAGAGAATTTTGTATCTATTGAAAGTTAGTTTTTATAAAATGCAAATGCGTATACTAAAATTTGATTTTTGCAAAAAGTTTGTTATCACTAAAAAAATAATTTATTTTCAAAAACAGCAATGCTGGGGGGCTACAAATTATGTGGCTTAAATAGTCCAAAATTGTCAAAACGACATCGTTTTGAGTGCAAAACAAGTCAAAACGACGTCGTTTTGACAATTTCGGACCATTTGAATCACAAAATTTGTGACCACCAAACATTTTCTTTTCAAAAATGATTCATCCAAAGTTTTTAAAATAAAAGTCTAAGTTGCTCTAGGCTCATGTCAAGTCAAGTCGAGTTAGGGTCAGATTAGTATCGCATGACATTTTCCGTCGTTGAGTTGGATGGAAGTTACTAATTGAATTGCATTGAAAAATATAAATAATTTAGGGATTAGATTTAAAATATATATTTAAAGGATCAAATGAGAAGGATCAAATGAGAATAAAATCTAAAATTTAGGGGCAAAATATAATTTACCAAAAAAAAAGAAACATTTGATTCCGAAGCATCGTCAATTGGCCTATAATTGCTCCCGCCCGAGACCACAAAAAAAAAAAACCCCAGCAACGCAAGCACCTGTCTATTTCTTCCAGAGATTTATACCTCCTCCTCCTCCTACTAGATATCTCCTCCTCGGAATCTCCCATTTTCTGATTTCTTATCTCTATATTTATACGCAAATCTCTCTCTCTCTCTCTCTCTATATATATATATATATATATACACTTTTGTGAAAGATTGATCATTCAATTTATGTATTGTGCAATTTGATCCATTTTTATCTGATTTTTTTGGGGGGTAGATTTTACTTAAAAAGTGTGTCTTAATTATTTGATTGAATAAATCGGCCTTTGACTCAGTGAGAGCGATTGATAAAATCACAAGTAACAGAGATTAATGGCGACTGCTGCATCGGCGCCGGTGAACAAGATCGAGAGGGCTCACCAGATGTATCGCGAAGGGCTGTACGAGGAGGCCTTGGGGTTCTATACTGAAGCCCTTGGTTTGGCCAAGACCAAGTCCCAGAAGATCGCCCTCCACAGCAACCGAGCCGCTTGTTTTTTGAAATTGCACGATTTCAAGCAGGTTCCCCCCCTCTTTCTCTCTAATTCGACTTTGTTTTTTATAATCGGAATAGATGTATATTTTTGGGGAATTGCAAATCAGAGGGAAGAAGAAGTCAAAGTAATTGTAAAAATATGCAAGTGTAAGTATAGTAGTCTATGCACGGTGTAATTAAGGCCACACCTTGATATTTTTACAATTATTTTTTACTTCCTGGTTTGTAATTCCCTATTTTCTGATGGGTTGTATTGTATGTATATAGTTAGGTTTGCAATTGACTATGTTTTGTTTAGCTTATGTGACATTGTTCAATATAGTAAATGGTCACCTAAATGATTTTAGTTCACTCAACTTTGAATAAGGGATGAATGAAGCTGTTCAGTACTACGCATGCGTAGTTGGAATTGATGTGTATTTATTTATTTATGATGACAAGATGCATTTGTTGTGTGTATACATAGGTATACATTAGTGGCAACTACTAACAGAAAACAAAACTACAAATTTTGATTCTTTGTTATTTAGGTGGAGACACTCTGTAAGCAGAAAACTGATTTGCTATGTTGCTTTGACAACAAATGTGGCTATACACACCTTTCAAGGACCACAAGGAAACAAGTTAATAGAAAAAACACTATTCATCGTAACAGGAATGCAGATGAAACATTTAGAATGAAATTATTTACGTTGTCTGACAGAAGCAGGCAGTTTTAATTTCTATTCAATGCCTTAAGTTCAAGCTCAATTGGCTTCAATTCGATTTGCCAGTGTTGTTTGCAAGGGCTTGAGTTCAGTTTGGACCAAGGTACTATTTATGCCCAAGCTGAGTGGCTTGGCCAAATGGAACAAGGACCCTGACCAATTTAGCCTGAGGTACAGCCTTAGTGTGGATACTGCTAGGGGGTTGTCATTGCAGTGCATTGATGAAATGATGAATGAGTGACACCGCAAAGTGTAGTTACCTTTGTTGAAGTTCCAAGTTTGCTAAAGTTATTGCAGCACTGTGCTGAAAATGTTGCTTTGGCATCCAAAATGCAAGGTTTGGGTTCTAGTTCCAAGTTTTTTCACTTGCTTAAGTAAATTTCTAGTTCAGAACTATGACTGTTTACTACTTAGAAGCTTGTAGGGTTCAAACCCGCTTCAAAGTAATTAGGTTACTGCAACTAACAAACAATTGTGACACTGACAGGATACGCGTTGCAGGAAATGCTATTGGAAGAGAAATATCAAAATTAACATGTGTTGTGATAGTAAACGAAGTTATGGTAGCATATAATTTTAGTGAATTTGTGATGCTATATAGCAGAAATTGATCAAGTTATTGATTTTTGTTGAGTTGTCCCATCGATGCCTTAAGGTATTATGTTGGGAACTGTGTATTTTTGGAGCATATCTGTCACATTAGCTTCATGTTGGGGCAATATACCTCTTTTGCTTTGATAGGAATTTAATGTTCTGTTAAAATACCTCTTTTGCTTTTTCTATATATAGCCTACTATGGACTGAGCAACTCTTCTTATGCTTTCATGGTAAATTCAGCTGACATTCTCTGTACTGTACCATCTTAGGCAGCAGAGGAGTGTACCTCAGTCCTTGTGCTTGACCATGATCACACCGGAGCATTAATGTTGCGAGCCCAAACTTTGGTCACACTCAAGGAGTACCACTCAGCACTTTTTGATGTCAACAGGCTCACGGAGTTGAACCCATCATCAGAAGTGTATCGAAACCTTCAATCCCGTTTGAAGACACAATTGGTAAATCTCTCAACAACAACAACAACAAAAAAAAACAAAAAGTAAATGGTGGTCCATTCCGTGTTCTTTAATTTTTTTGGTTTCAATTTATTGACCGAGATTTAACTAATAACTTGGTAGCTAATCAATAAGGGCACTGCCAGGATATGGTATCACGGTTCATAAGGCTTTTGACTAGTGATGATTCTAGTAGCCTGTGCTGTTTTATAATCTGAGTAAATGTAGTTACTCGGATCATATATGGATGAACACAATTACCTGCTATGCTCGGCATCTGCAAGCTTTATAGTTTATTCTACCTTCCTTTTTTAGGAGCTTTCTATTCTCAATAGTGGCGTCATTCTTTTCCCCAATAAACTTTTTCCCAGTTGGATAAATAAAAACAACTATCCATAATGACTTTACTTACCTGGTTACATGGTCATCCAGTTTTGATTGGCTTTTGATATAATAACATAGACGTCACGTCTCGTGTGGTGGGTTTGAGTTTGTTGATTACAAGAATTACATATGGACTTTTAAATATTTTTAGAGGCAGTTCTGGTCAGCTCAGCTTGTAGTCAACTCTTTGGATTGATATGCAGAGCCTGTTGTCTACAAAATGGGAAGTCCGAGCAGCCTTATTTTCTAACTGATCCAAATTGCTTTTATATCACCTTTGAGTTATTCTACAATAGTATTTGGAAAAATCGTGGTGCAAATTGTGATTTTATTATTGTTGAATTTTGGGCTGACATTATAATAGTTTTCAATTATTGATCTTTAAATTGTCAATAAGATGTGGTAATTTTTTTGATCAAGGAAAGTCACTTGCTCCAATACCTGAAGCTGAGGCAGAGTTTGAAGAAGAGGATGAAAATGAAGAAGAGGATGAAAGCAAAGAAGAAGCAGAACCAAAAAGAGATGAGGAAGAAATACACGAAGAAAACGATTTGGTAGATTCAGAAGTAGAGGTAGATCAAATGAGTGATAGGTCTACTGATGCTGAAGTTTCTGCCCCTCAAACTCAGAGCGTCAAGGGAACATCTGAACAAAATTCGAAAGGATGGCAAACAATCCCAAAACCCAAAGGACACTCACAACTCGACTACTCAAGGTGGGACAGAGTTGAAGATGAATCTAGTGAAGAAGAAGATGATGATGATGATGAAGAAGAATCTCAGCCTCAATATCGGTTCCGTGTGAGGACTGTTGGTGTACGACCAGTTAAGTGAAAGGGCGAATGTATACACTGTAAGGTCATATAAATTGACTCTTCTAATCCTCAAACCATCCACATGGTGTTGTAAGCGGTCTTACCAAAAGCGCCAGTGGGTTCAACTGCCTGAAGCTATGATTTGAAGCCTTGTGAGCTGCAAGAAATCATCTTTTATGTGGAGAAGGATGTGAAAGCTGTAAAAAGGGGCAATTTGTGAGCAAATTGAAGCAGACAACTTCTCAAGCAAGACTCAGGGTGGTTATTCCCATTAGGAAACAATTTAATTTCTTCAGGCTGCCAAAACCAAGTGGAGAGACTACCTGCTAACAGTTAACCCTAGAATGGTTGTCCAATGTATTTATTATGTGGGGGATTTAATTGCATGCCTGTTGTTGTAACTGATCGCAATTTGTTAATTGCCTTACTCTGGCTGCTGATCACCCATAAGAACAGAAACAAGAACTAGAATCTTATGACTGGTTTTGGTTGGTGTGACATCTATATGAGTCCAAAAGCGTGATCTTGGCAATCAAGTGGAGGATGAACTTCTATTTCTTGATTATACACTTCTGGGGATATTTTAAAGCAGGATTGAGATTGTATTAATTGACTTTGGTTTGCAATAAATGTTTGTTTTTTGTGTGTTGAGTTTTATGTTATTTAAATGGTTGAGAAAAATGAAAATAGAATTCTGTTAGAATTTACCAATTTACTCCTCCACCTACCATCTCCACTAGCACCCACTTCACCTACCACCTCCACTACACTACACTTACTACCCAAACCCTCTCCTATATAATGCCACTCTGATTTGTAATAAATATCAACACAACAATCTTGTAATCAATCAATCAATAATACATAAATTCTTACATGGTATCAGAGCGGGTTTAGAACCTAATATTTTCGCTTCCCCGGCGGGCGGCAACCTCACCTTAGCCGCCTGCCGGACCTCAACCTAGTCCGCTAGAATTTTCGACACATACCTTAAAATTTCTTCGAGTCCACCGCCTTCACGCCCAACTCCTTCCAGTCGCTGTTCTTGACTCACCCAGTCAACCCATCACCACCAATTTTCTTCCTTGAAGCTTCCTCTGTTCTCGTCCCATTCCAGACTCTCCCACTTGAAACCCAACACAACCCCTCATTTTCTCTCACTTTCAATTAAACCCCCCAAAACACTCAAATCTCTTTTTAATGAAGCCATCATCATCATCTGTTTGATCAAATTTCCATCTTCAGATTTGTACCACACCTGCAGGGAATGAATGCTGCAAAAGATTGGCATCCTATGGAATGAGCTCCAACCAATTGGTGCTTTATTTCAAGCATCAACTCAACCAGCAGAGTGCAACTGCTGCTAAGAATCAATCAGATTGGTCTGGTACAGGCACGCATACACACACACACTTGCACTAAACCAACCTATTTTAATATTTTACCATCCACTATCCTAACCCACACATTCCACGACAACATTTTCCACCCACCACTAATTCCTTTTATTCTTATTATTATTATGAACAACCTCAGAACCCATGTGCTCGTTGATCCCTTTTATGACACTTTCTTTATTTTATTATTTTCTTTTATCTTAAAAAAAAAAAAAAAAAAAAAAAAAAATTCCCAACACCATTGCTGTTTTTCACCAATTCGTCCAGACTCACTCTTTCGTTTTGATTTCAATTTTTTTCTTATTCTTTTTCAAAATTCCTTTCATACCATATAGATTTACATTCCACAACCTTGTCCTTTTATTCATCTCAGGGATCAACCCCGATCACACTTACACACAAAAAAAAAAAAAAAAAAAAAAAACCAACAAACCAAAACAAAACACACAGCAATGACCACCATCACCCCAACAAAGGTTTACTCTGCCGCCGGTCTCTTTTTTTTGCCTCCCTCCTGGGCGGCTCTTGACGGTGCTACCTCAGTACTTCCCACTCCACTGGGCACGATCACTCCACCCTGCTCCTCCACTACAGCATATGGCGGCCCTCCAAATCGGAACATCACGGTGGCCTTCCGCTTCAGCTCCTTATTTTCCGCCTTTAGCACACTTATCTCTGCTCGCGCATCCTTATACATGCGTTGGAGCAGAGCCAGCTGGGAGTTTAACTGTTGCACTTCATTTGTCCTGCTCTGCAGCCGGTGCGACAAGTTTGTGACCGCCGTCATGGTTTCCACACATGACTTCAGAGTATACTGATTGGCCTCAATATCAGTTTGCACCGCCATTTTTTGCTCCACCGACCGCATCGGAAAGTTCAATGGAGCAAAACCAGCGGTGTTTGGTTGAGGTTCACTGGCCACCGCACCAGTTATTTCTCTTGTGGGCTCGTTCAGTTCTGGAAAGAGCGTGAGCAGGTTCTGGGTAGCTGGACGGAAAGAAGAGGCCATGTTTTTGAGTTGCTAAGTGTTTCAGAGAAGGGTTGGTTTCCGGGTGTTTCAAGAATTGCAGAGACAAGCTCTCCGAGCGTTCAGAGGTTTCAGACTCGTATGCACAGCCTTCGCCTCAGCCTCTGCCTTCGTCTTGGTTATATAGCCAAGGCAGCCACGCGCATCGCGCGCCTCTTGACGCCCGACAAACTGGCACGCCTTTTCATGGCACATCTTTTGATAAAGTGGACACGCCTTTTGATGGCACGTCTTTTGATGGCACGCCTTTTGATGGCACGCCTTTTTATGAATTGGGCACACCTTTTGAGGGTGCGAATTTTTATGGGTCCGACAAGACTCTGTAAACTGTCCCGACATTGATTCCGGTTAGCTCCTTTATGGGTCCGACAAGACTCTGTAAACTGTCCCGACATAGATTCCGGTTAGTTTCTACAAGGGTCCGACAAGACTCTGTAAACTGTCCCGACATTGATTCCGGTTAGTTTCTACAAGGGTCCAGCAAGACTCCATAAACTGTCTTCTACAACGGTCCGACATGACCCCATAAACTGTCTTCTACAACGGTCCGACATGACCCCATAAACTGTCTTCTAAATCGGTCTGACACCACCATACAGTGTCCTCTACAACGTTATGACACCACCATACAGTGTCTTCACCAACGGTCTGACACGACCATACCGTGTCTCCTATCCTTTTTTTATGTATTTTCTTGTTTTGTTCCTCTCTTCAAACTCAAGTTGGTTAGTTTCTATCCTCCTTGAGTTTGCGGGGGGCTGTTAGAATTTACCAATTTACTCCTCCACCCAATTTACTCCTCCACCTACCATCTCCACTAGCACCCACTTCACCTACCACCTCCACTACACTACACCTACTACCCAAACCCTCTCCTATATAATGCCACTCTGATTTGTAATAAATATCAACACAACAATCTTGTAATCAATCAATCAATAATACATAAATTCTTACAAATTCCAATCCCATGAGTTTCCTAAATGAGTTTTTGTGTATGAGTTTTTTGTTTTTTTTTTTGGAGCGTGCTAAAAATTTACATGTGGAACATGTTATTATCCCTAGCCGTGGTACTTTTAGATTGCTATGCTATGATTATTGATATTAAATGTTTAGAAAAATGTTTGAGGGTCATAAAAACAGTGGCTCAAATGGCAGTTTGAGCCATTTGAGCCACTGTTTTTGTGGCCCTCTACCATTGCTGTAAATGTTTTCAGGTACTTGAAGACTGAAGTGGTGTTAATATGTATATAAACATACAACAATGCTAGAGGGCCACAATGGCTCAAAACTGTCAAAACGACATCGTTTTAGCAGTTTTGAGCTATTGTGACCACAAAAATTGTGACCTTCAAACATTTTCCATAAACATAAATAAGAAGGCTTTCTTTTGAGTTTTATATCAGGAGGATTGTTATGCCTCATTTTGGATGACGTAAAGACTGTATATGTATGTTATTGTCATTTTGTGTTGGGCCAATAAGTGTTACAATGACTTCGTATACCTTATGTATTGTGGATTGAGATTTGAGTTTGGCACTTGGTTTAATGGAATGAATCCACAGTTGTTCATTATATATATCCCCCATTTTTTGTTGAATAAATTAAAATTTAATCATGTTATTATTATATTTTTTTGGTCTTGTAAGAAATCTAATAGTAATATTATTTATATAAAAAAAAAGAACATGGGATGGAAATTGAAATCTCTATAAGATTCTTTTAAGAATCTTTTATTTTTTAAGCTTTCGTTTGAGAAATAAAAAAATTAACTTAGTTTTTTTGGCTATTAATCTAGTACAAAGTGTTCCGTTTAAAAAGAACTTTTGATTTTTATGTAATTTTGCAAGAGAAAAAATAAAATAAATATAATTTTAATGTGATATTTTATTTTATTTTTTAATGAATTAAATTAATCCCAACTTACTTCCCAAACGAAACCCAAATCTTATAAAATAAATTTAGACCACGAGCTGATATATATTTTAAAAATAATTATTAAAAAAAATAAAAAAGACTTGCCCCTTAACTTGGGGATGAGATATAGTGGTGTACCTATCAACTGAAAGGCTCTCTTGGCAAAGAAATTAAAAGCAATTTTTTTAACCTTTTAAGTTTTTTTTATCACATTACTCCTCTCTTTTTTTTACATGTTAAAAAAAACACCTAAAAAATCAATTTTTAATTTACTTTCCAAAAAAATCATTGTATGCCGTTTAGCTTAAGAGACTATGGGTTCATTTGGGATGTGAGTTGGTTTTTTGACTTTTTAGTTATTTTAGCCTGAGCTAAAAAATCTCGTTTAATATAGACTTTTTAGCTTTTTTGACTTTTATGAGAAAAAAAATGAAATGATTATGGTTTGAATGTGACATTTTGTCTTATTTGACTAAAAAATCTATTTTGTATTTTTGTGACTATTTTAGCCAAAAAAAAAAAACCCCGTTTAGTTTAAATTCTCTTGCTTATATCTCTAATTCTCTAATTGTTAGGTGCAATTCTTTGTTTTCTATACTATGATCTTCTCGCATCTCATCGTTACTTTCTAATGTTATTGTGTGTGTCATATTTAATTTTTCTAGACAAACTATACAATAGGTTATACTGCATAATAAACATTAAGTTATCTTATTTTTAGCTGGAAACCAATTACAATAACTACATCTAGTGGTATCAAATCCTAGTCCAATCTTAAAATTATGCTAACATTCAGCATCTGGGTTACATTCCATCATAAAGAAATTATCATGGGAAGAGGGTATTTCTATTTCTTGGTTATGTTGTCCTAAAAGATCGTCTATATTTGTATTACTTTCTGAATCACTATCTGAACTTATGGCTTATATTTGGTATCCATAATCACTGACTATGCTATAAACTTCTGAATCATCACTCTTTATACTAACTATATCTTCTTCTAAATCTTTTGTAATATGTAGTCTTTCTGTCTGTTTATTAGTATTAGGTTCATGTCTTTTCGGGTAGTTTTTTGCAAAATGATCAAGTTCTCCACATAGAAAACAATTGCATTTTTTACTACTAGATTTTCTAATATATCTCAGTTTTCTTTTACCTTTCTTTTCTTTCGGTAGTCGCTTATAATTTATCCTATTAAAAGTTCTACTCTTTCTAATGAATTTTTGTTTTCTCCACGGTTTTCAATATTTTCTCTTCCAATATTTTTCCTTTCTATATTTTTCAAATTTTTTATATTTTTTCTTATTATATTTAGGAGTATATATCATGCTACTACAAAAGCCATAGTTTTATTTTTTCAAATCTTTCTGTATTTTGACTTCTATACATCTTTCTCTAAGCCTTTGGAACGTAAAAACTATTATGGGTCTTATTCCTAAAGCTCCTCTTATATTTACTTCTCCTGAGGCTATTTTTGCTGGTAAGTTTGTATAATAAATTGACCACTTATTTTCTATCTATTTTCCTAGGTTTTTTGGTAATTTCCTAAAATATTTATTTTATATTTCTTCATCAAAACTTTTTCCAGTTTTAGCTACTATGGCTAAATATTATTTGCTAAAGGGTACACCATATTTCCAATTTCCTAATGGTATCTGATCTAACTCGGTTAATGCTATATTCTGAGTATAATCATTTCTTTTAGAAGGGTCGTATCCGATAAGCATTTTTTTTATAAAACTAGTAAAATTCCATGAGTTATCTCCTAGTCCTTTAAGCTGTCTAATTGTCTCCTCGTATTTTCTTTTAAAAGTTAAATATCTATTAAAAGTTGAATCACCTAAAAGTGTTTCCATATATTCCCACATATCAGTTGAATCAAATGGATTATTCATCTACGCCTTTACCGCGTTTTTTTCCCATTTCTTTATTATTTCTTGCCATATTTGTGGGTCGAATTTAGCTAAGTCTAAAAGGGTTCCTTGATTGGTTGCTAGTTGTAAGTGTATGCTCATATCTGGTTGTCTTCGCTTTTCATGAAACTTATACTTTTTATTAAGATCTGCTTTACTACGTCCTGTGTTGAATAGTGGTTTCCTTCCTCCTACGCCAAATTGCATTGAGTCTACTGGTTATTTTACCGTATACTATTGTTTGAGTTCATATAAAAAATGTCTTCTACGTTAAGTATTTTAAATATTTTACTTTGATGTATTTTATTTTCTAAAATATCATCTACATATTTAGTATGAAATTCTTGGTCTAAAAATGACACTGCTTCATCATGGATATCTCCCCTAGCTATATATTCATAGTATCTAGTATCTAATATCTAATATTTTATTCTTATCACTTAGGGTGAAATTTTCCATATCTATCTCATCAATATTATATGTCTTATTTTATGATATTGTTTTTTCTTCTGTCATTACATAAAACTGATTTATCACACTATGATTATCTTGATTTTCTTCCCTATCTATACTACTAAATTCATCAAATTCGGATTTTTCTAGTGCGACATATGTGTATTGAGTAAATCTTACTGCATAGCTTCCATCTGTTTTTGAATATAATAAATTATCTTGAGGGGCTAACCTCTTTTGTCCTAGGAAATTTTCTAAATTCCAATCTAGTGTTGCATTATCTTGAGAATTGTATTTTTTAGCTGGTAGTGCCTTTATTCCTTTTGCGCCTAATATTTCAACTAGTTGATCATTTGTAAGTCTATAATGGGTATTGCAATCTAAGACCGCTAAGCTTAAAAATCCTGTGTAAATTAATAAATTCTTTTCTCCTTTTTTTTCATTTTATAGCATCTACTTTTTATTCTTATTTTTATTTTCTTATGAAAGGTCGAGGTTGGTAAAAAAAAATTGGTGTAAAATAAACTATTCTTCCTTTCGAATTCATATCTAATTCATAGCTACCTAAAATACTTTGTCTTACATCATTAAACCTATCATCATAAAGACATACAAAAACTTTAGTTTCTAGATTTTCTCTGATTAAAGTCTTAACTCCTATCACAACTAATCCTAAGTAGAGGTATAAAAATGGCCTGTGACCCGTGGGCGGCCCGAAGCCCGCAGTAAGCCCGGCCCGTTTCAGCTCGGTTAAGCCTGGGCCCGACCCAGCCCAGTACCTTAGGCCTGGGCCTTCCATTTTGGGGCCCGGCCCGGCAAATTTCAAAAAATAAAAATAAAAATAAAAAACAACTTACAATAGTTAAATAATTAAAAAAAATAAATAAAAAGATTGATCTTATAAAAATAAAAAAATAAAAATATTGATCTTATAAAAATAAAAATAAAATAATTGATCTTATAAAAATAAAAAGATTGATCTTATAAAAATAAAAAAATAAAATAATTAAATAAATAAAAAGATTGATCTTATAAAAATAAAAAAATAAAATAATTAAATAAATAAAAAGATTGATCTTATAAAAATAAAAAAATAAAATAATTGATCTTATAAAAATAAAAAAATAAAAAGATTGATCTTATAAAAATAAAATAATTGATCTTAAAAAAATAAAATAATTAAAAAAATAAAAAGATTGATCTTGTAAAAATAAAAAAAATAAAATAATTGATCTTATAAAAATAAAAAAAATAAAAAGATTGATCTTATAAAAATAAAATAATTAAATAAATAAAAAGATTGATCTTATAAAAATAAAAACATAAAAAAATTAAATAAAAATTAATATAATTAAATAAATAACATTAATAATTTAAAAAAAATAAAAATTAATAATAATTTAAAAATCAAACAAAAATTAATAATAATTTATTAAATTAAAATCAAATTGTGAATTATTTAATGAAAAATAATGATATGATGTATCACTGTGTGCACAGCTACACAGTCTGTGTGTGTGTGGCTAGGAAAGTGGGAAAGTGCACCTAATAATATATATGGGAAAGTATACCTAAGGTCCTAAGCTCACGTGAAAGAAAAAAAAAAAAAAATATATATATATATATATACTAAGTTGGAAGGTAATACTGGGCTTGTGGGGGCTCACCGCGAGTCCCATTTTGATAATTCGAACCGTTCAATGTGTAGAACTCTTCCATTACTATATGCCTGTAAAAAATCACGTTAATCGGATATCGCTAACTATATGATCAAATCAATTTGGTATAAAAATGCATGGTGTTACAGTTAATGGTTTACAAAAAAAAATAATTCGATTAGAAAGTTATAGATATCTGATCAACGTGATTTTTTACAAATATATAATACTCGACGAGTTGTACACATTGAACGGTTTCGATTAACAAAACGGGACCCGTGATGGCTCCCACTGGCCAAAGAGCACCATCCAAATAGTTGCCTGAGAATGAGGCAACCATTTCCTAGCCTAGCCTCAATTTTGAGCCATTGCAAACTCAAACGGATATATATAAAACGGTCATAATAATTCAAACGGATAGATTTTAAACTAGTATAAATATATTTTAGTTTTCAAAATATATTTCACAACAAATCATTCTCTCTCTCTCTCTCTTCAACTCTCTCAATCTCTTTCAACTCTTATTTAGTTTTGAAGTGTCATCCCTAAGTGGCTATTGCAATTATGCGACAAGAAATTTTTAGCAGAAGAAGAAAATTTCTATATCGCATTCATCAGTCGGTAACATTAATTAGTTTAATTAAATTTATGCACATGTATTAATTATTATTTTTTACTGATTGAATTTACACATTATTTAAATTAATTGTTAATTCTTATATATTGTTTTACTTGTATTACTATGGATCCTAATGTTTATGTCGATGTTGATACATATACTACACCACATGAATCTGTTGATTCTTATTCTAATATCCCTGTTCCAATAGTTGCATCAGCATCTAGGAGCAGAAGTAGTAGTGTTTGGGAACATTTTAAAAAAATATCTATAAATAATCCTGATGGCACAATTATATTTAATGCAAAATGTAAATATTGTGCACGTTTACTTAGTGCTGCATCTGCAGGGGATACTAGTCATTTAAAAAAGCATTCTGACAAACATTTACAAAGTAAACAACCTGATATTCGAAATCAAATGCAATTAGGAGTTTCATCAACTGGTAATTTGCAAACATTTTCATATGATCCTATATATGCACAAAATTCTGTAATTGATTATATTATTAAAAAAGAACAACCTTTTAGTACTAGTGAATGTCCTGATTTTACCGAAATGATTCACGAAAGTTTTGCACCGCAATATCAAAAGTTTTTCAAGAAATACTATTAGAAACAGGATTTTAAAGAAATTTGAGAATATTAAAAGTGAATTATTTGATATCTTTAAAATTTTGAATTAAAGAGTTTGTTTAACATCTGATCAGTGGTCAAATAATGGTTTTGAATATCAATGCATCACTGCACATTTTATTGATAATGATTGAAAGTTAAATAAAAGAATTATTTCATTTAAATTAATTGAATTTCCATACACTGGTCATTCGCTTGGTGTACAAATAAGAAATGTATTATATGAGTGGGCTTTACAAAATAAAATATTTACGATTAGTTTAGATAATGCATCATATTATAATCAAACTGTAGCCCATTTAAAATCAACTTTATAATTACTTGTTGATGGTGATTTATTTCATGTTCGTTGTTGTAATAACCCCGACCTCCGATTAATGCTAAACCATGATTATTTATGCCTAACAGTAATTTAGAAGGAAGCCGGAATTAAATTGCATATGTATTGCATTATCTTTGTGTTTTTATCTGTTTGCCATAAAATGATATGTTCATGTTTTATGTTTTAAACTGCGAATTGAAAGCCTTATCGGCGGTCGAATCCAAAACTGATTAGTGCTTTGTGTTAATTAGAATTAATGTGATTTTATGGTAAATTTAGTTGAAATTTGATTTGGTATGTTTAAATTGGATTAAATAATACTAAATCACATTAGTTGAGTATTTACATGTTTGCCACTTAGTGGGCCACCTTTACAAACTTGTGTGGGACTTAATTTACACCCTTGAGGCATCATTTCTTCATCCATATCTCAGACCAAACCGTGAGAGTGAGAGAAGAGTAGGAGAAAATTGATTCAACAATAATTTTGCTTGATCTTTGGAGATTTAAAGAAAATTTGGAAGATTTGAGCTTCTACACTTAGAATTCAAGACCTAAGGTACATATTTCACCTTCTCCATTGTGAATTTAAGATTAATTCTTGCATGGTTTATGGAAGATTAGAGTTTTAAGTCAAGAAATGGTTGAAAATGTTGATTTGAGGCTTAAATCATGCATGCATGTTCATATCTTAGCATTTTGAAGTGTCTTCATGGAAGTTCTTGCATGCAAGCCCATATTCTAGCCTTAGTCCATGAATTCATCATGATTTTGAGCTCAATCTTACATTTGGTCATGTTTTAGAGCATTGGATTTAAAATGAACACTTGCATGTTAAGCTCTAGTTTTGTTCTTGAAGTTTTATTTGAAATTGTGTTTAATTGACTCACCCTTAGGCTTTGATTTTTACAAATTGATCTTTGAAACATCTTATACTATGAGTTTATAAGTGTTTTCCAGAAAATGGGCCCAAGGGTTGAGATTTGAGGTGTTGAATGCTTGGTTTGAGCTTGGGAGGCAAATCTGGAAATTTCAGAACTTGGCTTCCTCACTCGAGCGAAGGATTCCACGCTCGAGCGACCATCGTTTGTTTAGAGCTCCGCTCGAGCAAAGGAATGGTGGCTCGAGCGTAAATTGCAAGCTCTCAGGTTTTTGGTGCACGCAGACGCACGCTCGAGCGACAAGACCTACGCTCGAGCGAAGAGCCATGTCTCACGCTCGAGTGAGCATCGAGCGAGTATCGAGCGTAAAATTTTAACAACCAGTACTTTTGCATTTTTACAGATCGCTCGAGCGAAGGAGTCTACGTTCGAGCGACCCCTCTGGTTTGACAAGCTCGCTTGAGCGAAGGAAGCTACACTCAAGCGAGACCCCTGTTTTCAGCAAGTTTTGAAAATGTTTTCCAAGGCATCTTTGCATCATCATTCCATCCTAGGCATTCCTAGGCCATGTTTAAAACTCTATAGTGAGGATTTAAGGTTAGAAACACACTAAGAACCATCAACGTAAGTTTTGTGCAATTAGAATGTGTGTTTCAAGTGTGTGTCCGTTATGTGTTATGTAGGTCACGTGCCGCGTAACGTGTGATCAATCTGCTCCGTCTGTCTATTTCAAGGCCAACTGTGAGTAATAATATAGTAAAGTTATGTTCAAACTGTATCTACTTTCTGTGTGATAAAATAAGATCTGTTTTCCGAAATGATATGTTCTGAACAATGAATGATTGTTCAATTTCCGATATGTATTTGTGACATCCTTAGCATCATGTGATATCTGTTAGCTGTTACCCGGTATCGGAGGTTCCTTTATGGAACTTATTTCTATCTACACTCTATTACCTGTACTGGAGGCCCTGTCATGGGGGCTCAGCTTCTGTTCTGTTCTGTTGCCCGGATCTAGAGGTTTCTTTATGGAACTGGTTATTTGTAACCTCACGTGTATACGTTCTGTTCTGTTCTGTTCTGTTTATGCTAATAGATGTATCACGTAAACTTAATCATATCTTATGATTTCTGTCTGTATATGATTTCGACAAATGATGAAATTGATACAAATCTGAATTATGGTTTTTGAATCTGTACGAACTCATTCATTGAAACTCTTTACTCTATTATTATTCACTGGGTTTCGCTCACAGTTTATATTATGTATGTAGGTGAGCCAGCATGTGACCAGGGCCAGAGTTGACGGCCTTCTGTTTTGTTTTTGTCAACCAACTGTTGTGCCTCCCGAGGAGGTTCCGAACGAAGCCTAAAGCCATAGCTGTTTTTGTAATCATGCTAGTCTTTGTGTATGCTCTGTAAAGTCAGGTCTTGGGAAGTACATTCTGTAAATACCTTGTGAATATGGTGTATCTGGACTGGCATGTTTATGTATATATAAATAAGTTTTGAAATGTTCTGTCCTATGTACGTTATCACAGCTCATTGGACCTTGTCTATTTTGTATTATTGCTTCCGCAGCCCCTTATTATTTGCTAATCTGTTCAGAGGCCTTTGGTAATCCACGAATTACTGGCCGGTTACGGTGCTAAACCTACAGGGGCAGGTTTAGGTCGTGATAGAGTGGTATCAAAGCACGTGTTCTACTGCACACACAGGTCCATATGAGCTTAGGATGTCCTAGTAAGAGTTGGGGGCATTCCGTCTGCATGTGTGAGTGTGTGGTAATGCAACTGAATATGAAAACTGAATGTACATTTGAATCAAATGAATTGAAGGAAATGAATAAGATTATGCTTGTCTTTATTATCATTCGATGTCTGTATAGTAAGATGGAGAATGCAAGGGGAAGTGGTGAAAGTGAATCTTCAGAGGCTCGCATGGGCCGAATGGAACAGATGTTAGCAGCATTGATTGAAACCTTGACACAACAACAGAGACAACAACCTTTGCCCCCTTCCGCCTCCACTGGAACAAGCTGAGACAGATAATAATGACATCATCAATCTGACACAGAAATTCATGAAAATGAAACCGCCAACGTTCTATGGTGGAATTAAACCTTTGAAAGCTGAGACGTGGTTGCTTGAGATGGAAAAATTGTATGAAGTATTTCCTTGTTCTGAAACTCAGGAAGTCCTCCTAGCCACCTACACTCTGAAAGATGAAGCCCGTAGGTGGTGGTTACTGATTCGAAGTGGCAATGGAAATATGACATGGGCACAGTTTAATGCTATCTTCTACGACAAGTATTTTTCCCAATGTTTCAGGATCGAAAAGTGTCTGAATTTCAAGAACTCAAACAGGGAAGAATGTCTGTGGCGGAATATGAAGCTAAATTCACCGAACTGGCACGGTTTGCTCCACATATGGTGGACACTGATTACAAGAAAGCACTGAAGTTTGAAGGTGGACTGGATTTAGAGGTGTTTGATCGGGTAGGCGTCCTGAAATTACCTACTTATGTGGAAGTTCTAGACAGAGCCTTAATGGCAGAGGCCACCCTAGCCGCCATGAAACAAGGTAAAGCCCCAGCAACTACAACAACTGAGTGGAGAGGAAAAAGATCCGGGTTTGGTTTTAAAAGAGGCTGGTCCTTTGTCGGTAAGAAGTAAAACACAGGGACTTTGAACAGTTCGAGTCAGAGTAGTGGGTCTATTCCGGTCTATTCTGATTGTGGTAAGAGGCACAGGGGTGTGGGCTACCGGGTGTCTGGTGCTTGTTTCCGGTACGGCCAACCAGGTCATGTAGTGAAAGATTGCCCGCTCAGGTTTGAGACTACTAGCCGTCTTGCAGCAAGTTCAGCGGGATCCGCTTCTGTGGCCAAAACCAATGCCAAGGCCAATACTGGGAAAGAACCTCTGAGATAAGGCCGAGTGTTTGCCTTAGTGCCCGGTGACGTACCGAACACCTATATTGTGGTGTCAGGTATACTTCCTATATGTTCTCAAAATGCATGTGTATTGATAGATTCTGGTTCTACACATTCCTTTGTATCGCATACTTTTTCTCGAAAATTGACTAGACCATTAGAACTTATGACCTATGTGTTATCTGTGTCTACGCCGTCTGGGGATTCTATGATGTGTACTCATGTTTATCCAGCATGTGATGTTATGATCGGCGATATGATGTTATATGTAGACTTATTACCCTTGGACATTAATCATTTTGATTGTATTTTGGAGATGGACTGGTTGACTAAATACTGTGCTACCATTAACTGTGCAAATAAAACTGTTATGTTTAGACCACCGGGTATGCCTGAATTTACTTTTATTGGGAATGGGGTAATTCCTCCCCCATATTTGATTTCGGCTATGAAAGCTATAAAAGTCCTTAGGAAGGGATGTAAGCATTATCTGTGTTGTATACTGACCGCACCATCTGACAGTACTACTGTAGAAACAATCCCTGTTGCTTGTGAATTTCCCGATGTGTTTCCGACTGACTTACCTGGGGACTTAGTTGATAGAGAAATTGAATTCACTGTTGAGGTGTTTCCGGGGACGCAACCTATTTCCAAGACTCCCTATAGAATGTCTACCTCTGAATTGAAAGAATTAAAAACCCAACTTCAGGAATTGTTAGATAAGAAATTTATCCGTCCGAGTACTTCACCTTGGGGTGCTCCAGTTTTGTTTGTCAAAAAGAAGGATGGATCTTTAAGATTGTGTATAGACTACCGAGAACTGAACAAAGTGACTATCAAGAATAAATACCCTCTGCCCCGAATAGATGACTTGTTTGATCAACTTCAGGGTGCCCAAGTGTTTTCCAAAATTGACCTCAGGTCCGGGTATCATTAATTAAAGGTTAGAGCTAAGGACATAGAGAAAACTGCATTCCGAACTACATATGGACATTATGAATTTTTAGTAATGCCGTTTGGGATGACTAATGCACCTGCAGCTTTCATGGATCTTATGAATAGGGTGTTTAAATCATATCTAGATGACTTCATTGTTGTATTTGTTGATGACATTTTGATTTATTTTACAGACAGGGAAGAAAATGAGAACCATCTGAGAACCACTTTGCAGATTTTGAGAGAAAAGAAATTGTATGCTAAATTGTCCAAGTGCGAATTCTGGCTTGACAGTGTGGCATTTTTGGGACATGTAATCAACAAGGATGGAGTTTCTGTTGACCCTCAAAAAATTGAAGCTGTCATGGATTGGCCTAGACCGATAAATGTGATAGAAGTTCAAAGTTTTCTGGGACTTGCAGGTTACTACCAGAGGTTTGTGAAAGACTTTTCCAAGCTTGCCATGCCATTGACTCAGTTAACTCAGAAAAATGTGCCATTTGACTAGAATGAACAAAGAGAGGCAGCTTTCCAAGAGTTGAAAACCAGGTTAGTGACAGCACCAATCTTAACCTTGCCTAATGGTACTGATGGGTTTCAAGTGTACAGTGATGCTTCCTATAAAGGCTTAGGGTGTGTACTAATACAAAACGGAAGGGTGATTGCCTATGCTTCTAGACAACTTCGACCTCATGAAAAGAATTACCCAACACATGTTCTTGAATTAGCGGTTGTGGTGCTTGCTTTGAAAATATGGCGTCACTATTTGTATGGGGTAACTTGCGAGGTATATACAGACCATAAAAGTTTGAAATATTTCTTCACCCAAAAGGAATTGAACACGAGACAGAGACGATGGTTAGAACTAATCAAGGATTATGATTTGCAAATCTTGTATCATCCCGAAAAGGCTAATACCGTAGCAGATGCCTTGAGCCGAAAATCCAGTGCGAACTTGTCATATTTGCTATCCAACCGAAAAGAATTGTTGACTAACCTAGAACAAGATGGGCTATTTACTGCTATCGCCACTCAACCTACAATTCTTGACGAGATCAAACAGAAATAGTGCGAGGATGAATACTTGAAAAAGATCACGGAGGAATTTGATTCAAAGCCGAGGCCAGGATTTGTGTTTGAGAATGATGTGCTGAAATCTCAGAACCATCTTTGTGTGCCCGATTGTTATGATTTGAGGAAACGTGTTATGATCGAAGCTCACAGTAGTAAATTTGCTATGCATCCGGGGAACATGAAGATGTATCATAATTTGAAACAAAATTTTTGGTGGCCTGGAATGAAACAGAGTATTGCAGACTCTGTAGCTAGATGTCTACAATGCCAACAGGTTAAAGCTAAACATCAACGACCCGCTGGTTTGCTACAACCACTCCCAATACCGGAATGGAAATGGGAGCACATTACCATGGACTTCATTGTGGGATTGCCTCGTTCTTCTCGAGGTATGGACTCTATCTAGGTTATAGTTGACCGTTTAACTAAGTTTGCCCATTTTCTACCTGTCAAAACTATTTATAACGCTAATAAATTGGCCAATATCTATATGACTGAAATTGTGAGATTGTATGGAGTGCCAGTATCTATTGTGTCTGACAGGGACTTAAAGTTTGTATCAAGATTTTGGCAGAGTTTGCAACAGGCTTTGGGGACTGAATTGAGACTGAGCAGTGTCTATAATCCACAGACAGATGGCCAAACTGAACGAATGAACCAAACTCTAGAAGATATGCTCAGAATGTGTGTGTTAGACTTCTAAGGGAATTTGGAGACCTACTTACCATTAGCTGAATTTGTGTACAACAGCAGTTACCATTCAAGCATTGGAATGGCTCCTTACGAAACTTTATATGGAAGAAAATGTCGTTCTCCGATATGTTGGGCTGAAGTAGGTGATAGACCTTTGTTGGGATCGGAACTTGTACAAGAAACAACCGAGAATGTGAAATTGATACAGCAGCGTCTGAAAACTGCACAGAGTTGGCAGAAGAGCTATGCCGATGTTCGAAGAAGAGAGAGAGAATATGAAGTTGGGGACCACGTGTTCATAAAGATGACCCCGATGAAGGGTCAAACTCAATTTGGTGTTAAAGGAAAATTGGCGCCAAGATATGTTGGACCTTATGAAGTCCTCGAAAAGATCAATCCGGTATCGTATCGGGTAGCCTTACCTCCAGTAATGGAACATATGCATAACGTCTTTCATGTATCAATGCTACGAGAATATTTGAGGGATCCACTCCACGTCATTGAACTAACACATGTGCTTTTGAAAGACGACTACACTTATGAGGAAAAACCTATCCAAATTGTGAATCGCCTGATCAAAAGTTGAGAAATAAAGAAATACCATTGGTAAAAGTTGATTGGAAAAACCACGAAGGAACCTATGCAACTTGGGAAACCGAGGAAGACATGATGAAGAAATATCCGGAATTGTTCCCATTAGACCCAATGTTGTTTCCGAATGAAGATAATTCGAGTTTGGAGGACCAAACTCTTTTAAGGGGGGAAGACTGTAATAACCCCGACCTTCGATTAATGCTAAACCATGATTATTTATGCCTAACAGTAATTTAGAAGGAAGCCAGAATTAAATTGCATATGTATTGCATTATCTTTGTGTTTTTATCTGTTTGTCATAAAATGATCTGTTCATGTTTTATGTTTTAAACTGCGAATTGAAAGCCTTATTGGCGGCCGAATCCGAAACTGATTAGTGTTTTGTGTTAATTAGAATTAATGTGATTTTATGGTAAATTTAGTTGAAATTTGATTTGGTATGATTAAATTGGATTAAATAATGCTAAATCACATTAGTTGAGTATTTACATGTTTGCCACTCAGTGGGCCACCTTTACAAACTTGTATGGGACTTAATTTACACCCTTGAGGCATAATTTCTTCATCCATATCTCAGACCAAACCGTGAGAGTGAGAGAAGAGTAGGAGAAAATTGATTCAACAAGAATTTTGCTTGATCTTTGGAGATTTGAAGGAAACTTGGAAGATTTGAGTTTCTACACTTAGAATTCAAGACCTAAGGTAGAGATTTCACCTTCTCCATTGTGAATTTAAGATTAATTCTTGCATGGTTCATGGAAGATTAGAGTTTTAAGTCAAGAATTGGTTGAAAATGTTGATTTGAGGCTTAAATCATGCATGCATGTTCATATCTTAGCATTTTGAAGTGTCTTCATGGAAGTTCTTGCATGCAAGCCCATATTCTAGCCTTAATCCATGAATTCATCATGATTTTGAGCTCAATCTTACATTTGGTCATGTTTTCGAGCATTGGATTTAAAATGAACACTTGCATGTTAAGCTCTAGTTTTGTTCTTGAAGTTTTATTTGAAATTGTGTTTAATTGACTCACCCTTGGGCTTTGATTTTACAAATTAATCTTTGAAACATCTTATACTATGAATTTACAAGTGTTTTCCAGAAAATGGGCCCAAAAGGTTGAGATTTGAGGTGTTGAATGCTTGGTTTGAGCTTGGGAGGCAAATCTGGAAATTCCAGAATTTGGCTTCATCGCTCGAGCGAAGGATTCCACGCTCGAACAACCATCGTTTGTTCAGAGCTCCACTCGAGCGAAGAATGGTGGCTTGAGCGTAAATTGCAAGCTCTCAGGTTTTTGGTGCACGCAGACGCACGCTCGAGCGACAAGACCTACGCTCGAGCGAAGAGTTGTGTCTCACGCTCGAGCGAGCATCGAGCGTAAAATTTCAACAGCCAGTACTTTTGCATTTTTACAGACCGCTCGAGCGAAGGAGTCTACGCTCGAGCAACCCCTCTAGTTTGACAAGCTCGCTCGAGAGAAGGAAGCTACGCTCGAGCGAGACCCCTGTTTTCAGCAAGTTTTGAAAATGTTTTCCAAGGCATCTTTGCATCCTCATTCCATCCTAGGCATTCCTAGGCCATGTTTAAGACTCTATAGTGAGGATTTAAGGTTAGAAACGCACTAAGAACCATCGACGTAATTTTTGTGTAATTAGAATGTGTGTTTCAAGTGTGTCCGTTATGTGTTATGTAGGTCACGTGCCGCGTATCGTGTGATCAATCTGCTCTGTCTGTCTATTTCAAGGCCAACTGTGAGTAATAATTTAGTAAAGTTATGTTCAAACTGTATCTACTTTCTGTGTAATAAAACAAGATCTGTTTTCCGAAATGATATGTTCTGTACAATGAATGATTGTTCAATTTCTGATATGTATTCGTGACATCCTTAGCATCATGTGATATTTGTTAGCTGTTACCCAGTATCGGAGGTTCCTTTATGGAACTTATTTCTGTCTACACTCTGTTACCCGTATCGGAGGCCCTGTTACGAGGGCTTAGTTTCTGTTCTATTCTATTGCTCGGACTTGGAGGTTCCTTTATGGAACTGGTTATTCGTAACCTCACGTGTATACGTTCTGTTCTGTTCTGTTCTGTTTATGCTAATGGATGTATCATGTAAACTTAATTATGACTTATGATTTCTGTCTGTAAATGATCTGGACAAATGATGAATTTGATACAAATCTGAATTATGATTTCTGAATCTGTACGAACTCATTCATTGAAACTCTTTACTCTATTATTATTCACTGGACTTCGCTCATTGTTTATATTATGTATGTAGGTGAGCCGGCATGTGACCAGGGCCAGAGTTGACGGCCTTCTGTTTTGTTTTTGTCAGCCAACTGTTGTGCCTTCCGAGGAGGTTCCAAACAAAGCCTAAAGCCATGGCTGTTTTTGTAATCATGCTAGTCTTTGTGTATGCTCTGTAAAGTCAGGTCTTGGGAAGTATATTCTATAAATACCTTGTGAATATGATGTATCTGGACTCGCATGTTTATGTATATATAAATAAGTTTTGAAATGTTCTGTCCCATGTACGTTATCACAGCTCATTGGACCTTGTCTATTTTGTATTATTGCTTGCGCAGCCCCTTATTATTTGCTAATCTGTTCAGAGGCCTTTGGTAATCCACGGATTACTGGCCGGTTACGGTGCTAAACCTACAGGGGCAGGTTTGGGTCATGACAGTTGTTGTGCCCATATTTTAAATTTGATTATTAAAGAAGCTATGCATGTATACGAAACTTCTGTACTTGTAATAAAAAATGCAGCTGTTACTATTATGTCTTCTAGTAATCGAATTTCAGAATATAGAAAAATTTGACAACGAGAAAATATGTCATTTAAAAAATTAATTTTAGATGTAGATAGTAGGTGGAATTCAACATATAATATGTTAAAAATAGCTTGTAAACAAAGAAGAGCAATAGATTTATTTTTTGCAACAACATCAATAGGAGGAGTACTGACACCCACTGAACTTAATTGGCGCAAAGTAGCCTTGTATAAAGATTTTTTAAAAATTTTCGATACTTTAACAAAATTATTTTCTTATATATATTCCTATTTCACCTTTTGTTTTATATATGCTATCAGAAATAATTAAAGTTTTCATAAAATATATGGGTAGTGAACATTATGTAGCCATTATTACTTCAATGAAAGAAAATTTTGATAAATATTTTCATCCTTTGCTTCATCTGTTAGGTTTAGCTATAATAATTGATTCTAGGTGTAAAGAAGTTGGTTTACAAGAATTTTTAGAGCTTATTTTCGATGATCAAATACAGTTTGCCCCTATTATGCAAACATGCAACATATTATTTCAAGAATACAGGGCAGCTGCAGCTGCATCTGCATCTATAAATACACCTACACACACTACACTAGCTGTCCAACAATCTCGAGGCAGGAGATTAAGTATTTTCACAGCAATAAAAAGTAGAAGAATATCTCAACATACAAATGTAAGTAGTTCTGAACTACAACGTTATTTGGAAAGCCCGTTAGTGGATGATTCCGATAATTTTGATATTTTGGAATGGTGGAAACTAAATGAATCTATGTGGCCTGTGCTTTCACAGATGGTCCGTGATATACTAGCCGTTTCTATTTCTACAGTTACTTCAGAAACAGCTTTTAGTGTAGGTGGACGGGTACTGAGTGACTACAGGAGTAGACTTTCACCCGAAATGGTTGAGGCATTGATGATATCCAGGGATCATATGCACGCGCTTACAAGAAGACAAAATTTTAGTGAAAATGAGCGAATTCAATATGATCTGGATGACATATCATCGGGCAACGCGACTAAAATGTCTGTCTCCTCCGATGATTGATCAACAATTTATTTTTTACTATTTCATTTCGTTTTTTTTTTTTTTTTTTTTTTTTGTTTTTGTTTTTGTTTTTGTTTTTGTTTTTTTTTTTGTATTAGATTATTGAGGTGGAGTATTATAATGATTGGTAGGCTAGTAGGTGACAACCTAGTTGGGACGTACTTGACCTATAGTGATGCAATTGTTATACCATCATCAGTAATCTACACCTAATTTATTTAATAATATCAATTTTTGTAATATTTTATTTCATTTTGAAATAAAAATTATTCATTCAATAAATGTTATATAAATAATTTAATATTGTAATATTGAAAGTTTCAATTTCATATATATAAAATTATTCATTCGAAAGAAAAAAAATTACATAATTGCATACTTTTTTAGTTATAAGTTCACAATTAAAAAAACATAAGTCATATATAATTAAATTTAAATATCACTATAAAACATTACATAACCAAACACAATATCTCATTAATCGTGATTAAAATACTTTAGTATAATTTTTTTTAAATTTTTTATTTCTATTATTAAAAAAAAAAGCCCGACTAGGCCCGGCCTGTGGGCCAAGGCCCGAGCCCAGGCCCTAGGCCCGGCCCACGACCCTAGGCTCAAGCCCAGGCCCTATTATGAGTGGGCTTGGGTCCCACATTTTAGCCCATGGGCCGGGCCGGCCCACTGTACACACCCCATTTTTGACCGTCCTCAAGACTTAGACGTCATCGTTTGAACACTCGATGATCATCCATGTTCGTGTTCGTCTTAAGTTCTCGGAGGTTTCGGCCGCGCGCCTTGCCTCAAGACCTCTCGACTTGTTTGTTTTGTGCTTGGTTGTGGACCAAACGCTTGTGTTTTTTGCTTCTAAGGGTAGGGAATGGCTTGTTGGCCATCCCCACACCTCACCGGCCATGGCTTGAGGCCACCGGCCCTGTTTTCTTGCTACTGGCCAAAGGTGTTGGCCGGTTGGCAATGTTTTTGGTCGGCCGGCCATTGTTTTGATCAATCGGCTACTTTTTCTAACCAAGACCTTTTCTTAAGGAGGTTTGAACCTTTTGAACCCTTATTTTAGCTTCTTAGGGAAGTTTGAACCTTTTAAACCCTTGGTTTTAGCTTCTTGAGGAAGCTTGAACCTTTTGAGCCCTTGGTTTTAGCTTCTTGAGGAAGCTTGAACCTTTTGAACCTTGGTTTTAGCTTTTCCAAAAATTTTGAACCTTTTTAGCTTCTCAAAGAAGCTTGACCCTTTTGCTTTGGCTTCTTAGAGAAGCTTGAACCCTTTGCTTAGCTTCTTGAGGAAGCTTGACCCCTTTGCTCTAGCTTCCTCAAGAAGCTTGGCCCTTTTGCTACAAGCTTCTTGGCCCCTTTGCTCCAAGCTTCTCCAAGAAGCTTGGACCTTTGTTCCTCTATAAAAGAAGATCTCCTCTTCCATTGCAAGAGTTCCAAAAATTTTGCTAAGGCAAACAATATACATCTCTCTGTATCTCTCTATTTTGAGCTCCAAATTGCTTGGTTCTTGGCCCCTCTGCACACCAACTCTTAGCTTAACACCTCCATCATCAACCTAAGCATCTTGGAGGCCATTTTCAGAGGCTAAGGGACTGGTTTTTGGTCCAAGAACCTGCTGGTTTGGCAGCTATGCATCAAGGGTGAGAAACACCCTTTTTATTCTCCATTTTTTGCATAGACTTTTAGCCTATCTTGCATGTTGTTTTGAGTTTAACTTATAACTGATAAAAGTTCTATTTTTGCATGCTTTTGAAGTTTGTTTAAGATCACTTTTGTGTTTGGGATTGTTTACCCCCTCTTAGGCCTTGTTTAGCCTCATTTTTGTGCCTTTTTTGTGAGTTTCGGGACCACCTTGTATTGGCCCTCTCACCAATGGTGTTTTGAGGTCCTAAGAAGGAGAGGGGTGATCCTCTCCTTTGTTGTCTTGTTTACTAGCATATTTGGCCTTCCAAAGGGGCCTATATTTGCACACTTCTTGAGTATGTTTCAAGCCTTTTTCAGTGAGTTTTAGGGCCTGCATAACCCCTTTCTAGAGTTGGTTTTGCCATGTTAGATGTCCTTCTTGCATGTGTAGAACAACCCCTTGCATGGCCTTCCAAAGGAGCACCTCATTCTAGCATGTATTGGACACATTTCAGTGGGTATTTGGTCATATTTTGGCATTCCATAAATCTGTTTTTGGCTGGTTTAGTGGCCCCTTGAATGCTTTATATACATGTAGTGTAATCTATGCTTACTAGCCTATGTTGCATGTTGTTTTGGCCCTCCATTCCAGCATGTTTTGGCCATACTCCAAACATGTTTTGTTCATATTTTGGGTTGCCTTAGCTCTGTTTTTAGGCCTCTTGGTCGATTGGTGCTTGCCATGCATGCTTGTAGTGTAATAGCCACGCTTAGCTTTGAGTTTTGAAGCCTATTGCATGCTTATATCGAGGTGTTTGCATGTTTTAGTATCATTGTGTATGATATTTCAGAGCTAATACTTGTGCCATACTCTCCTATTTTCCATGCTTTAAATTTGTTTGAGAGTTGTACTTGTATGCCCCATTTATAAGCCTTTGCATGAGCTTCATTTAAATGCATTTCGAGCCACCATCTCATATCATTTTGCCACTGTTTTAGGGCTACATAAGGTCTGTTTGAGGTTGTTTTCATCATTTGAACATAGCTTTGCATGACTATAGTGTAATGCACTTCACTAGTCTTCAGTGTTTGAACCTTCTAGCATGCATAGCATGAGTGTTTGCATGCTTCAGAGTCATTTTGGAATCATTTAGTATGCCATTTCAGAGCTGGAATGTATGTCATTGTATGCCATGTTTCATCCTTGCATTGCTCTTGGAAAGTTGCATTTTGAGCCTTAGGCTTGAAGCCCTTGCATTGTGCATGATTTCATGAATCTTGGGCCTTGTTCTCATCTCATATGGCCACTGATTTAGACATGGCTGAGGCTTGTCCATATTAGTTTAAGTCCATTTTTTGCATGTTGCTAAAATGTTGTTACATTGCTTCATGTTTGCATGCTTTGGTTACATCATGTCTTGCATGCTCATTGTTTGAATATTGTCACATGCTTGCATGTTTGCATGTTTGTCCACATATTAATGTTTCATACTTAGCTCGCATGCTTAGGTTGCATAGCATATCATGCATCTCTTGCCTCTTGATCAAACCATGATAGAGGTTGGAGGCGTCTTGTTTGTTTTGTGTGCATTTCATTTGACATTGAAATTGCACACTTTGGCTTCTCGGGCCATCTTGCATTGAAATGTGTGATTGGTGGCCCGAGGACCGAGGGCCACACTCCCTTGAGTCCATAACATGATGGGGAGGGTGGTTGTGCAAACATTTGCTTCAAAAATGCATTGTCATGCCTTGTCTGTCCTCTGCTACTATCAAACAAGGTTCTGCAGGAAGAAATGGCCGACCGACCACATTCAGTGTCGGCCGGTCATGCATCGTTGGCCGAGAGCCTCACAACTGGTCGATGACCACTTTTCCATAGCCGATGACCATCTCTCTTAGCCGGTAACATCCCACAGTGTTCAGGGAGTGTTCCAGAACCAACCTTGGGACTTGTGCAGTCTTCAGAGGTGCAGGGAAGTGTAAACAGAGGCAAGTGTGGCATGGCAACGGGTTTCTGGGCGAGGCAAATCGAGCATGCATCATCCCATCATTCCGAGGCGGGGCTGCGGCCATCTTCTTCCTATAATTAATTAGAAGTTTTGTAATATTTAATTAGCTAGAGTAGTTAATTATTTATTTGGTTTGTATTATTTATCCGGACCCTCCGAGAGAGGGCAATGTTGTAATAAGTGTGCGTGTGTGTGATGTATGCCTTCCAACCCCACGTCTTTCTCCCTTTTATTTACCAGCTTATAATGGTTAGATTAGGACATGTTTCAATTAGCATCCTTCATGTTATGTTTGCATCCATTCATCTGCTTTACATGCACCGGGCTCGGCGCATCATACTAACTGCATCGTATTTCAATTCCAAGTTGAATACATGATTTTTGTAGCATTTCATATGCCATCTTAGAATAGCCAAGCCTATCGTAGTTACATTTTTGCATGTGTTGCATTAGGCATTCTTAGTATAGTTAGGATTCATGCATGTTTTCTAATTAGCTTCTTTCTTTGGCTTGGAGTACTCGGTAAGTGTTTATGCTTTAGCATCCTTGCATGTGTGTGAGTGACTGCCATGATAGCATGCTTGCCATGAGGCTATGTGCTTATGTGATATAACTGCCTGAATGCCTGTGGGTGAAGGTTGGGTTGCTTGAATTGGAATAATTCGTCGAAACCCGTGTTTTAGCCTACTCGCGAGTAGCAAACTTCAATCCATTTTCAAAACAAACGGATATGCGATGCTTTGTTCCAACTTAGGCAATCTAGTTTATACTTGTATGCTGTGTGCATCACATAGTAATTCTAGGCTAATAACTGGAATAAGAGCACATAATGTTTTCAAAAACTTGATATCATAGTTAGTAGAGGCCGATCTTTGATCGGGCGAGCGGGAGTGCTCACGAAGTGACCTTCCCCAATCGTACCCAAGTTCCCTAGGCGAGGCAACTTTGGTGATGACGAACACGTGGCCTTAGGCACGAGTCAGGGTTTCCTAAATTCTCCCAAAATAAAATATTTAGGTGGCGACTCTGTATCTGGCAAAGCAGTCCATGTTTGGCACTTCTTTCTAAAAATTAGTTTTTCAAAACGATTTGCCGGATTTGGACTCTTTGATGATTCATCGGTCTTGCATTGCACTCTGCGAGATTAGATACAGGACCGTGACAATTGAGTCCGAGCTGTAGTAAGCCCAATGAACAAAACGGGATTTCTCCCGGGACGTTCGGGGACGTCTACAATTTTTGGCGACTCTACTGGGGATTTAGAGAACTTGACTCGAACTCGTGATATCTTGTTTTGACTACACTTATGTGTTTCTTTGCATTGCATGTGCATTGGTGCGCATAGGACACCGTGTTTGCCATCTGCTATTCCTGAACGGTTTGCCGGAGGCTCGTTTTGAGAAGCGTGCCATTAGGTTGACCGGTTACGGGCTCTACCACGATGGGAACACAAACCCCGGTTTTTACTGGGCCACCCTTTTTGACCATTCTACCTAGTGCATATTCGGAATCCATAGTGACCATTCCAAGCTAGGACAGGTTGCTTACCCGATTGTAGGTTGTGTGAAACCGCTGTGTGCATAGTGAAACCCTAGTTCCTGACAAAATAGGACAGGGAAATCCTACCCCTCCATAGGGGTGTTTTTGGCTCTCACTTGTTTGCTATGTGCTTTTAGAGTGTGTCTCTACATGAATGCATATATCAGTTTGGAAGTCTGGGCATCGGGCCTGCGGGCATCAGCATCAATATATTGAGAATCAGTTATATCTGCAGGTATCAGATTCAGTTATGGGGGAGTAATTTGGGGAACAGTGATCAGTGGTCGAGCACAGTCATTCAACTATGCTCAAATCTGTTCTGTTGAAATTGGGCTGAGATGCTGCATGTTTTCTTTTTTGCTAGATAGTCTTGGAACCATAGCTTCAGAAGGCTCCAATATTCCCCGAGGTACATTGGACTTGTGCTGATAGACTTTGTCAGGTCAGAGATTCAGTTTAAGGGCAATCAGTGTTCCTTTGCCAGAGACAGGTTAAAAAAGGCCAGTCAGGCACAGATCATCAGTTCAACAGTCTTCGGATTAGTGATCATTATCCACCTCACCTGTGCGCAGTTGGGCAGAGATATTTGTTTCTACCTCAGAAAGGGGATACACACTTATTCAGTTAGACCAGCAGTTTTTAGTTAGCACGGAAGAGATGATGCGTCAGCTCCAGGAAAGTATGAAAACCATGCAGCAGGACGCTGTTCGTCAAGCAGAATTTGCCAAACAACAGGCCGAGGTCATGGCTCAATAGCCAGAGTTAATTGCCAGGCTACAACAGCAAACCGGAGCATCCGCTTCACACCAAGCTTCTCCCCCACCAAGAGTGCCAATACTCGGGGAGATAGCTAATGTCCAGGAAGATACGGACATTCCAACAGGGCCGGCTCCGCCTCCAATCCTACCCCAGCTATCCAAAGCACAGACCAACCTGTCGGATTCTCCCTTTGAGTTCAAGGTGGACCCCACGGCACTAAAAGTAAGCAAGCTTGAAAAGTTATTCAAGAAATCTCATGGTGTGAAGTCCATTCCGGACATAGAGGATGGATACACCGATTCGGCGGTGACATTACCGGACCGGTCCAAGATGCCACATATCGATTGTTTCGATGGTTCTGGAGACCCAATGGTGTCCCTTCACTTATTTTCTGATATCCTGAGGCCAATGGGTTTGACCACAGCCCAAAAGCTGTCACTATTCGGTCAAACCATGTCTGGGATAGCAGCATTCTGGTATGAGAAATTGGAGGACTTTGTGAAACAGAACTGGGAAGAGCTGGCTGAGGCCTTTATTGCTCAATACTCCTACAATACACAGATCGAGGTCATAACTCGTGACCTCGAAGTCACCCACCAAGAGCCAAAGGAGAGTTTTTCAGAGTTCGTGGCGAGATGGAGAGCAAAGGCCTCAATGATGACTACAAGGCCTTCCGACAAAGATCAGATCAGGATGTTTGTTCGGAATCTACATGGCAAGCTGTTGCAAAAAGATGGTCGTCCTACCTTTGTTTACCTTTCCAGCCTTTCATGAAATGGGGGTTCAAATCGAGGATGCCATCAGACAAGGAATCTTTGTGGAAGATGATGAGCCTTTGCGGAAGAATGTTGTTCGCAGTTCCAATGCTACTACTGATGGTAGCACTACTGCAAAATGCTCAGAAGTAGACTCTATCACCACTTCCCTCAATGGCCAAAAACCCACCACTTCAAATCGGCCCCAAGCCCGAAAGTTCAATCCTCTTTACATGAGTCTCTCTCAAGCTTTGAAAAAGCTACGAGAAGAAACCCCTTCTAAATCCTCTTCCACCAAGATATGACCCAACTAAATACTGTGCCTATCATCAACAACACGGTCATGATACGAACCGTTGCATCCGCCTCCGTCATAAGATTTAGGATCTTATTGACGAAGAGACCCTAGCTCCACTCAAAGGACCTCAGGTTAGTACTTACTCGTCACCTCCCCACCTCAACCTCATCCATACACTACTATCCACCTTCGATCCCAGCATATACATCACCCCAGCCCATCTACCCAAGCCTGAGGTGTTCATTCCGGAAAGCATGGACTTATGCATGATGGGTGCACCTGAACTCCAATCATCTCAAACCCGTGAACCCACTACTTCTGAGTTGATGAGAATGATTGCAAATCTTCAAAGAACTGTGACAGATCTGGCCTCCGGGATATTAGCTCCATCATCGGCCACATCACATGCTAGGAGCTTCACGACAAAAGGCTCCCCAATCTTGGGATAGGTTGTATTGGAAGAAGGCCAATCCCTTGGCAAAGCGGAGGCAGGTGGTAAGAACAAGGTAGGGGCAGGCATTGGTCCCCATGAACACCTTCAGTGGGTTGTGGAGGCTTTGAGAGCCGAAGGGCTGAACAAATAGCAAGTGATTGCAGTTGTTGCAAAGATTGTGGAGGATACTTTCGTCACTCAGAATGAGAACAGCTTGAAGTAAGGGGAAAATCGAGAGAAGGGCCGTCGTACCAAAAACGATCCTGTTAGCTCTAATCCCGTGCTCAGAAGAGATCAGCAAACTTAGTCAGCACCTGCCAATCCCATTGCTGGTGCGTCCAGTAAAAATCCAGAAACTTTGAAGTACCAACCCTGAGGCCAGAGGGTCTTCCATGCCCTCTATATGCCTTTGTCCAAAGCTCTCCAAATCCTTGTTGGACAAGGCCATCTCAAACCCCTTGAGCCCCGGCCTCTCCAGAATCGCCCAGTATTGTGCCTTCCATCAACAAACCGGTCATGGCACCGACAATTGCTTTCATCTTCGCCACGAAGTGCAAGATTTGATTGACAACGGGGTCATTGCCGCGCCAAGCTCGGCAAAGTCTATTGGCATTGGATCGATGAACTTGGGGGATAATGTGACCATGTGATCAGGGGATGAACCAGCTGCGGGTGGCGTTTGATTTACTCTAGACGTGAGAATGACATGCACTGTTTTGAGCGATATGCAAATACTAGTTTTTGTACTTTCTGACTTGGGTATTGGGTAAGTTTTGTTGTTTTGAATATAGTCAGTCTTTTTGTACTGAGTCAGTCAAGTCTGTCTTGTTGTATCGAGTCAGTCCTGTTGCGTTGGAGTCGGGTGATTCCGGGGGTGTTGCTTCGGACATCACTATCTTGTTTTGTGTTTGTCTTTTTGCTTTCTTTTGAGTCTGTTTCTGCCTTGGAGCCAGTTATGCCAACAGATCTGAATGAAACAGCAGTGATTTTCACACTCTTGTGTTTGCTTCTGCCTTGCGCCAGTTGTGCCAGAAGTTTGAATGAAACGGCAGTGCATTTCACCTACTCTTTTGTGCATTTAAGTCATTGTATTGATATAAGTTTTTCAAAACTTTTCGAACAATGTGTTGAAAACAAAGAGGAAGGAATTCCTCGGGATTTGCAAAAATTTGATCAAGTGAGAAGAAAGAGAGGCATGCTAAGCCCTTAATGAACGAAATCATGTTTGTTAATGTGAGTACTGAGAAGAACCCTAGCTTGATCCAGATTGGTTCTACACTGTCTTCAGCGTGAGCGATTTGTCGCTTTCTTAAAAAATTTCAAAAAATGTTTTGCGCGGTCCTACGAAGACCTGTGTGGAATCGCTCTTGAGATTGTGCAGCCTAGGATCGCTCTCAACCTCGAGACTCGACCCCTTGCTTTTGAACCTTGAACCTTAATTCAGAATGTTTAACGGTCAACCACAATGTAAGGCCTATGCGGCCAGATTCGAAGCAGCCCTCAAATTAGGGGCAGGGAAGTCAGACCAAAAGATCAGATGTCATCAAAAGAAGCTTGCAATGCTAGATTAGAAGCACCCCTCGAACTAGGGGCAAAAATGTCAGATGCGCTCGAAGAGTCGAAGATGGATCACTCCGCAAATCAGTGAAGACTGGCAAGAATGCTAAATCCCAGAAGGAAGGAAAGAAAAAAGTTTGTGCTGAAGGACAACTGAGTTCCTATCCGCAACACTAGGGGTAAATTCAGCCCCATTGGATGGACTCTTACATCATCAGCGAACCATAGCCATTCTCCTGGATTCAGATGACTTCAAGATCTCAAAACCATTTGACATGGACAGAGCTACACTTTTACCCTTGAGAGGCTCGCTGGGTCGAAAACCCGGAAGAGCGACCTAGGCAAAAGTTAGAGCGAAAAAAAAAAAGAGAAGAAAAAGAACAAAAAAAGAAAATTGAAAAAATGAAAAAAAATTCTGAAAAGAAATAAACAAAAAGAAAAAAGAAGAAAAGAAATGAAAAGAATTGAAAAGAAAAGAAGAACAAAGCTCGCAAGGTTGAAAATCCGGAAAGGCAGCCTTGGCAAAAGTTAGAGCACAAAATGAGAGGTTAATACCCGAGTGTACCTTAACCCCGAACTACGTAAGGCTTGATTCCCATCTTTGGGATACGTAGGCAACTTCACTCTGAAGTCCAGCCGTAAAACATTTCAAATCCGACTGTGTCCATGCGATGGTTCTGGTCATCTTTGTCTTCTCTATATCCGAGAATTTGGTTGTAATTGTCACTGTGAGGACTGGTTGCCATGTGCTGCGGCGCTATTCAGACTAGGGGCAACTTTCCGTTGCCATACAGTGTGCCGTGGTGCTATTCAAACAAGGGGTAACTTTCCGTTGCCATACAGTGCCCTTCAAGCAAGGGGCAATTTTCCTTCAGATCTGAGGTTGTGCATCTCAAGAGTAGGTTCCGTGCTCGTTGAGCAGTGGTCGTTTGCAAAAATAATTTTCGAGATTTTTTACCGAGGTTGACTGATTTTCTCGAAAAGTATTCTATTTTTCAAAACTGGACCATTTCTTAGACCCAAAAGGGAAAATTTCCAGTGCTCATAACCTGACTTGCATGATTTCAAATCAAAAATTGAACAAGCATGTTAATCTAACTCTTATTTTGGTCAAAATTGTTTTAGTAGAAAGCCAAAAACAAAAAATGGTCAAAATAATGAACTAGGGACACAGTTGAGTCAGGCTTCCTGTCTTTCCTCCATTTTCAACATACTTACCAAGAAGGGCACTCTACCTGCCAGAAGAGGTCACAACTGAAGTTAACAACAAAGGGCTGAAAGCTCTTTCATCCTCCAAGCAACGAGGTATCAAGCCAAGTGCGAAGCACGAATTAGAATGGATCAAGTTACTTCACTCCGAAGCATCGACTAAACGTCATCGGAGGAAGTAGCCGCGAACTAATAATTTTGAACAACAGCTCACAACTTCTTGTTTATCCATTAACCGCCCAGGGGAGAGATATAAAATGAGAGACTGAAGAATAGAGAGGTGTACGTTGAGAGAAAAAGTAAGAAAAGGGTTTTGAGAAAAAAATAAAGCCTGAGGGCTGAGTGATGTGAGAATCACAAATGAGAAAGGGTGGAAAACAATACTTGGAGAAACTGACTCCTCGTGATCTGAGAGGTCTGTCGTCTTCGTAATATATCTGAGTGTCGTCTCTTTTGTTTTGTTTGTCTCGATTCTTGTCTTAAGTCGTTTCGAGTGTCAATAGATGTGTTTAGGTTGTTTACCTTTTGTTTTCAGTTGTTGAGCCGTTTTTGCAGTGGTCAGTCGTAGGCTCAATACCCAATTCAGAACTCGCTTCTCAATCTAAAATTCCACAATAAAATCATTTTGTGCTCAGAGTGCTGTGCTATTCTTCACGTTTGTGTAAAACAAGATTCGTTCTTTCATAAAACTGCAGGGTTCAACCCAGGTCATGTCAGAATAGTAGAACCATGACCTATCTGAAGCTGTATAGGTTCCAAACTGCAAAACAAAAGAAAATGGGGAAAATTTTGAGCATCTGAGTATGTTTCACCTTCAGAAAATTTCGTGATTGTATTCCGGATGTACCTTGTCAAGCCTTGTCAATGCTCCGAAGTATGAGTGTGCCTCTACCTCAAGCGCAAGATCAAGCCTGCGTCAAAGTTATGCACCCTTCCACCCGCATTGTTATGCACTCTTCCACTTGTATTGTCATGCACACCTTACTTGCATTTATTTGCATCTTGTGTTATCTTCTATCGTTTATCCTTTTACGTTGAGCAGCGTTTGGGATCGTTGTCCTTCGGGACTTTCTCAGGTTGCGCCGGACACGCGCCTGATAGTTTGTTTTTTGACCCCCTCTCACGATTTCAGCGTGGTTTGAGTGTCCTTTTCCTCACACGATTTCAGCGTGTTTGGAATTTATCCCAGGTTGCGTTGTAGACGCGCTGGGTGGATTGTTGGACCTCTTCTCACGATTTCAGCGTGGTTTGAGTGTCCCGTTCCTTACGCGATTTCAGCGTATTTGGAATTTATCCCAGGCTGTGTTGTAGACGCGCTGGGCGGGTTGTTGGACCTCCTCTCACGATTTCAGCATGGTTTAAGTGTCCCGTTCCTTACGCGATTTTAGTGTGTTTGGAATTTATCCCAGGTTGCGTTGTAGACGCGCTGGGCGGATTGTTAGACCCCCTCTCACGATTTCAGCGTGGTTTGAGTGTCCCGTTCCTTACGCGATTTCAGTGTGTTTGGAATTTATCCCAGGTTGCGTTGTAGACGCGCTGGGCGGATTGTTGGACCTCCTCTCATAATTGCAGCGTGGTTTGAGTGTCCCGTTCCTTACGTGATTTCAGCGTGCTTGGAATTTATCCCAGGTTGCGTTGTAGACGCGCTGGGCGGGTTTGGACCTCCTCTCACGATTTCAGCGTGGTTTGAGCGTCCCGTTCCTCACACGATTTCAGCGTGTTTGGAATTCATTTCAGGTTACGTTGTGCGCACCTGGGCGGTTATTTTCGGGCCTCTTCTCACGATTTCAGCGTAGTTAGAGTGTTCTTTTCCTTACACGATTTCAGCTTGTTTGGAATTTGTTACCTCTTTTCGCGATTTCAGCGTGATTGGAACCTCCTCTTCCTTACACGATTTCAGCGTGTTTGCAATTTATCTTAGGTTACGTGGAACGCGCTTCTAATTGATTTTCTTTGTTCTTCCTCCACTCATGAGTCCAGCATGGTTGGAGTATGTCACCCTTTGTATCTATTGTACTCTTTGTTGCATCGCATCTATTATCTATTGCATCACATCTATTATATCCATTGCATCATATCTGTTTTATTGTCTGGTCTAGGAGACCTTAAATCCTCTAAAGGTGCAATTCCTTTGGTGTTTGTCGTGCCCGAACGACTTCCAGTGGTCTGGTATAGCTACCTGCCTGTGTTTGCGGTGAGTTTCTAGGAGACCAACTGAGACGGTGGAAACTAGAGTTCGAATGGCTTATGCCTAGAACGCAAAGGTTCGGGATTTCTGAGACTAAAGCCTGGTTTAAATACCCAGGGGTATATTCTCGGCTTGAAATCTGTATGGCAACCCCATAGATTGAGATAGCATCTGTATGCGCCTCAATTCTAGATACTGATCCAACCTAGTCTGTCACCTTGTTGGAGAATAGGGAAAGCTGCGACCATAGTCAGGGAGAAAAGTAGTACCTGCGGTTCAACCAAGAAGAAGTGAAAGATCCCCAGCAGCATGAGGTGAGTCATCGCCAATTGCCCCCGCGAGGTACTTTCACTTCCTAGCTACGTTGCATTTTGTTATCTATTATGTCTATTACATTGCATATAGAATCTATCGCATGCAATTACTGCATATTCCATTGCATTATCCATCTATCGCTGCATATTCCATTGCATTATCCATCTATCGCTTGCACCTTTTCATGTTGAGCTTGGTCTGGCATGTGCTCATACCTTTCACGTCGAAGCATGGTTATGAGATTTTGTGTACGCACCTATTCCACTGAGGGAATTATGGTTTGAAGGTGACGGCACCATCTCCGTGTTAGACGTGGTCTGTTTGTGTCCATGCCTTTCCTAGGTAAAATACGGTTTGGCCGCGTGCCTTATCCATTGCATTCATTGCATTGTAGTGCGGTGTGTTACATCCAGCATTTAGGATCATGATCTTTCCTTAGCGGGTCATTCCTCACTTATATCATGTCACCCAATTACTTGTATTTTGTGTTCCGTCTACACACACATAGTTCTGCATGTGTACGCGCCTATTCCACTGAGGGAATTGTGGTTTGAGGGTGTCAGCACCTTTTCTATGGTAGACGGATTTTGTATCTCCATCCCCTTATGATATGGTGAGGTCTTTGTACTGCTTTTGGTTTGATCATCTCAAATGCACTGCATATCATTTGCATTATTTATTATATTGTTTTGTAATATTGCATATCATTTTGCATCCTGCCCCTGAACTACGCTGGTTTGATTCCTTGCAAAGGGATACGTAGGCAGCCTGTGGGTTCAACTACTACATCTGTAGCTTGTATGCTTTGTTTAAGTCTTCGGCCTAGTCAAAAATGGGTCGTCTCTAAGCTTTGACATTCACTCCCGTCGTTGTTATGACTTTCGAGTTCTGTCAAAAAAGGGCAACTGTAGACACCCCATTTTTGACCGTTCTCAAGACTTGGACGTTATCGTTTGAACACTCGATGATCATCCATGTTTGTGTTCGTCTTGAGTTCTCGGAGGTTTCGGCCGCGCGCCTTGCCTCAAGACCTCTCGACTTGTTTGTTTTGTGCTTGGTTGTGGACCAAACACTTGTGTTTTTTGCTTCTGAGGGTGGGGAATGGCTTGTTGGCCATCCCCACACCTCACCGGCCATGGCTTGAGACCACCGGCCCTGTTTTCTTGCTACCGGCCAAAGGTGTTGGCCGGTCGGCAATGTTTTTAGTCAGCGGGCCATTGTTTTGATCAATCGGCCATTTTTTCTGGTCGAGACCTTTTCTTGAGGAGGTTTAAACCTTTTGAACCCTTGTTTTAGCTTTTTGGAGAAGTTTGAACCTTTTGAACCCTTCGTTTTAGCTTCTTGAGGAAGCTTGAACCTTTTGAACCTTTGTTTTAGCTTTTCTAAAAAGCTTGAACCTTTTTAGCTTCTCCAAGAAGCTTGACCCTTTTGATTTGGCTTCTTAGAGAAGCTTGAACCCTTTGCTTAGCTTCTTGAGGAAGCTTGACCCCTTTGCTCTAGCTTCCTCAAGAAGCTTGGCCTTTTTGCTACAAGCTTCTAAGAGAAGCTTGGCCTCTTTGCTCCAACTTCTCCAAGAAGCTTGGACCTTTGTTCCTCTATAAAAGAAGAGCTCCTCTTCCATTGCAAGGGTTCCAAAAATTATGCTAAGGCAAACAATAAACATCTCTCTATTTTGAGCTCCAAATTGCTTATTTCTTGGCCCCTTTGCACACCAACTCTTAGCCTAACACCTCCATCATCAACCTAAGCATTTTGAAGGCCATTTTCAGAGGCTAAGGGACTGGTTTTCGGTCCAAGAACCTGCTGGTTTCGCAGCTGTGCATCAAGGGTGAGAAACACCCTTTTTATTCCCAATTTTTTGCATAGACTTTTAGCCTATCTTGCATGCTGTTTTGAGTTTAACTTATAATTGATAAAAGTTCTATTTTTGCAAGCTTTTGAATTTGTTTAAGATCACTTTTGTGTTTGGGATTGTTTACCTCCTCTTAGGCCTTGTTTAGCCTCATTTTTGTGCCTTTTTTGTGAGCTTCGGGACCACCTTGTATTGGCCCTCTCACCAATGGTGTTTTGAGATCCTAAGAAGGAGAGGGGTGATCCTCTCCTTTGTTGTCTTGTTTACTAGCATATTTGGCCTTCCAAAGGGGCCTATATTTGCACACTTCTTGAGCATGTTTCAAGCCTTTTTTAGTGAGTTTTAGGGCCTGCATAACCCCTTTCCAGAGTTGGTTTTGCCATGTTAGATGTCCTTCTTGCATGTGTAGAACAACCCCTTGCATGGCCTTCCAAAGGAGTACCTCATTCTAGCATGTATTGGACATATTTTAGTGGGTATTTGGTCATATTTTGGCATTCCATGAATCTATTTTTGGCTGGTTTAGTGGCCCATTGAATGCTTCATATACATGTAGTGTAATCCATGCTTACTAGCCTATGTTGCATGTTGTTTTGGCCCTCCATTCTAGCATGTTTTGGCCATACTCCAAACATGTTTTGTTCATATTTTGGGCTGCCTTAGCTCTGTTTTTAGGCCTCTTGGTCGATTGGTGCTTGCCATGCATGCTTGTAGTGTAATAGCCATGCTTAGCTTTGAGTTTTGAAGCCTATTGCATGCTTATATCGAGGTGTTTGCATGTTTTAGTATCATTGTGTATGATATTTCAGAGCTTATACTTATGCCATACTTCCCTATTTTCCATACTTTAAATTTGTTTGAGAGTTGTGCCTGTATGCCCCATTTATGAGCCTTTGCATGAGCTTCATTTAAATGCATTTCGAGCCACCATCTCATATCATTTTGCCGTTGTTTTAGGGCTGCATAAGGTCTGTTTGGGGTTGGTTTCATCATTTGAACATAGCTTTGCATGACTATAGTGTAATGCACTTCACTAGTCCTCGGTGTTTGAGCCTTCTAGCATGCATAGCATGAGTGTTTGCATGCTTCGGAGTTATTTTGGAATCATTTAGTATGCCATTTCAGAGCTGAAATGTATGCCATTGTATGCCATGTTTCATCCTTGTATTGCTCTTGGAAAGTTGCATTTTGAGCCTTAGGCTTGGAGCCCTTGCATTGTGCATGATTTCATGAATCTTGGGCCTTGTTCTCATCTCATATGGCCACTGATTTAGACATGGCTGAGGCTTGTCCATATTAGTTTAAGTCCATCTTTTGCATGTTGCTAAAATGTTGTTACATTGCTTCATGTTTGCATGCTTTGGTTACATCATGTCTTGCATGCTCATTGCTTAAATATTGTCACATGCTTACATGTTTGCATGTTTGTCCACATATTAATGTTGCATACTTAGCTCGCATGCTTAGGTTGCATAGCATATCATGCATCTCTTGCCTCTTGATCAAACCATGATAGAGGTTGGAGACGTCTTGTTTGTTTTGTGTGCATTTCATTTGACATTGAAATTGCACACTTTGGCTTATCGGGCCATCATGCATTGAAATGCATGATTGGTGGCGTGAGGACCGAGGGCCACACTCCCTTGAGTCCATAACATGATAGGGAGGGTGGTTGTGCAAACATTTGCTTCAAAAATGCATTGTCATGCCTTGTCTGTCCTCTGTTGCTGTCAAACAGGATTCTGTAGGAAGAAATGGCCGACCGACCACATTCAGTGTCAACCGGCCATGCATCGTTGGCCGATAGCCTCACAACTGGTCGATGACCACTTTTCTATAGCCGGTGACCATCTCTCTTGGCCGGTAACATCCCACAGTGTTCAGAGAGTGTTCCAGAACCAACCTTGGGACTTGTGCAGTCTTTAGAGGTGTAGGGCAGTGTAAACAGAGGCAAGTGTGGCATGGCAATGGGTTTCCGGGCGAGGCAAATCGAGCATGCATCATCCCATCATTCCGAGGCGGGGCTGCGGCCACCTTCCTCCTGTAATTAATTAGAAGTTTTGTAATATTTAATTAGCTAGAGTAGTTAATTATTTATTTGGTTTGTATTATTTATCCGGACCCTCCGAGAGAGGGCAATGTTGTAATAAGTGTGCGCGTGTGTGATGCATGCTTTCCAACCCCACGTCTTTCTCCCTTTTATTTATCAGCTTATGATGGTTAGATTAGGGCATATTTCAATTAGCATCCTTCATGTTATGTTTGCATCAATTCATCTGTTTTGCATACACCGGGCTCGGCGCATCATATTAACTGCATCGTATTTCAATTCCAAGTTGAATACATGATTTTTGTAGCATTTCATATGCCATCTTAGAATAACCGAGCCTATCGTAGTTACATTTTTGCATGTGTTGCATTAGGCATTCTTAGTATAGTTAGGATTCATGCATGTTTTCTAATTAGCTTCTTTCTTTGGCTTGGAGTACTCGGTAAGTGTTTATGCTTTAGCATCCTTGCATGTGTATGAGTGACTGCCATGATAGCATGCTTGCCATGAGGCTATGTGCTTATGTGATATAACTGCCTGAATGCCTGTGGGTGAAGGTTGGGTTGCTTGAATTGGAATAATTCGTCGAAACCCGTGTTTTAGCCTACTCGCGAGTAGCAAACTTCAATCCATTTTCAAAACAAGCGGATATGCGATGCTTTGTTCCAACTTAGGCAATCTAGTCTATACTTGTATGCTGTGTGCATCACATAGTAATTCTAGGCTAATAACTAGAATAAGAGCACATAATGTTTTCAAAAACTTGATATCATGGTTAGTAGAGGCCGATATTTGATCGGGCGGGCGGGGGTGCTCACGAAGTGACCTTCCCCAATCGTACCCAAGTTCCTATGCCGAGGCAACTTTGGTGATGACGGACACGTGGCCTTAGGCACGAGTCAGGGTTTCCTAAATTCCCCCAAAATAAAATATTTAGGTGGCGACTCTGCATCTGGCAAAGCAGTCCATGTTTGGCACTTCTTTCTAAAAATCATTTTTTCAAAACGATTTGCCGGATTTAGACTCTTTGATGATTCATCGGTCTTGCATTGCACTCTACGAGATTAGATACAGGATCATGACAATTGAGTCCGAGCTGTAGTAAGCCCAATGAACAAAACGGGATTTCTCCCGGGACTTCTCCCGGGACGTTCGGGGACGTCTACACCCGTTAAAAAATCGCGAGCCCACAAAGCCCGAATAGGTCGGGCCGGGCCATTACTACACCCTTAATCTTAAGTGAGTCATTTTGAGGTGTTCATTTATAGCATATTTATAACTTTCTTTATTTATTAAATTTAGCTCTATTTTTTCATCTTCTTGAGTTACACTAATCATTTGTTCACTATAGTGTTTAAATAAATATTATTTTTTATGAATTTTTTCTAACTTATATACATATTAGTTGGAATTAATTCTAGTTTTTCCTTTAAAATTTTTTCTATTTGCTGTTTTACAGCTATAAATTCTTCTACTTTAACATTTCCATCCTCGATACGCTTTTTACTGCTACTTCCTTTTATTTACTGTTTAAACATTTTTATTTTCTATAAGTTCTACAAACAAGTTTCTTTGGTAATTTAAGCTTTTCGAAATATTTAGCTATATCTTTTTTCATTTATTTGAGACTGGGTTTTACTTGCTTGTCCTTCTATTTCTTTCTTTTTTGAAGTACTAATCTTTCTAACGAAGCTAAATAATTTTCTAAATTGTGTAGTTGTTCTAATAATTCTTCAAATTTTGCATACAACCTAATAAGAAATAAAATTTCTATATTATTTTATCTGATAACTACTAATTCCCTCTAGGTTATTATGAAAATCTTCTACTTGTTTTAAAATGACCTAGTAAACTCTGTTAGCTTTTTTATCACTAGTCATAAATTAAGACCTTATTAGCTATTCTAAAATTTCTAATTTTTGTTTTAAATTATCTTGAATTTGTTTGATATGTTCTATTTGTCTAGCTATTTGGTCTATTTGATTATGATTTTTTTCAATTAATTGCTTAAATTCTAACTCTATTTGCTTAGAACTGCTAATATTTATAGCTGAAATTAGAGTTTCTATTTCAAGCTTGGTGGGGAATTTTTCTAAATTTAAATCTATTCATTTTTGTAGAATTGAGTTACACTGATCTTGGATTTAATCTAATTTTTTATCTTGATTCTTAATTATATTGCAAGTATTACAAAGATGGTCTATAGACGAAGTAAAAAGATTACTGATTTTATCTACGTCATTTTTAATATTTTCTGTAAAATTAATCTAATGATCTATAATACTATTTAGCTGAGAATTATGTTCACTATAGAGCTGATGTGTAAAAGTACCTTCAAAATTACAACGAAATTTATTGTTTTTATCTATATTAAGACGATGGTTATAATTATTGAGTTCTAAATCTAAGTATTCTATTCTTTTCATACACAAAATTAAATCCTACTTTAAAATTATTGAGAGCTACTATAATACGAAATTTATAACTAAATTGTCCAACAATAAAAACTACTTTATTACCATAAGCAAAATGCATATACTAACTTAAACTATCCTAAAACCAAACGCTACTCTGATACCATTTTTTAGAGAGGGTTAGTGGTTTACCACTATTTTGAAGTAGGGCTGAGAATTATCTAATTAATTCTATAGTTTTGCTAATATTAAATCCTCAAGCTGTTGTATGGTTAGCTATAAGGCTTCTTGTTTGATAGTTATCTGTCTATTTATTTGTGTGATTTTCAAACTATAATGTATTAGAGATCTACCGGAGGCTAATGATAACAGAAATTGATATCTTAGTTTTTGATCTTCTAATTCTTGTATGAGCTCAGTACTAGATCTGATTTTAATTCTAAGTTCTTCTTCTAAAAGCATAAAATTTTGATTTTAAAACTCTTATATTAAAAATATTTCCTTGATATTTCTACTCAGGTTTCTCTTCTTATATTCTAAAATTCTTTTTCTTATTTGGTAAAACTATTTTTAAGTAATGTTTGCTTTCATTACATGTACTCCCACCTCGAAGCTAAGCCTTATTTAACATAGTATATTTTTATTTTTTATTTCTTACCTTTCCCTTTCTGCCTACAATTTACCCTCAATGCCTAACCACGGCTCACACGGGCTCTTCAGCTAAGGTCACTCAGTAATGAAATAGAAAACAATAGATACTATGAAGGTGCAAAACATGTAATATTAATGAGCAAGCAAGCATTTCATAAACTTAGTTTTTCCAAAAATGAAAATAAATTTTAGAACAAAAGAGTTATCCTTTTGAAATTTTTAAGGAAAAAGAGAGACTATTCACACTTCATATTAAATATATATTATACTTACAAAGATTTTGTTACAGACTTTGAGATACTGAAAGACTTGAACACTTAGAATTTTTTAGGCGAGGGTTTGAGAAATTGGAGAATATTTTGCAAGGAAGAGTGGAGAGAATTTTCATTGTTTCATCCGTTAGCATGAATGCCAATTTATACAATACATTTGATGGATACAAACAAAAACCAAAGACTTACCCTTACATCTAATTTTTGAACAAAAAGTCCAAAAGCCTAGTCAAGCTTAGTTATAGGCTTTATAAAATTTCGACATAATAAATACAAGGACTTTGACACATTTTATGACCAACTTCCTATTACTCTATACATAAAAAATAAAAATTATATCAATAAAGGGTTAGGATAATGATGTCGGGTACTGTTTTGGGCCCTATCGCGCATCATTCAATCCTCCCATCTTGATAAAATTTTGACACCATAATTTGTTACAAAACAAGTGTAAAGATTCTCACAGCTTTTCTTTAATGGAGCAGGGTATGGGTCATCTGCTCTATTAAAGTAGTGAGTGAAGGAGAAGCCTTACTACTGACAGATGCAAAAAATTACAGATAAATAATTTACAATTTTATGGCTCAAGAGAGGCCTTATCTTTTATAGATTTTATCTTTTTCTTTTGAGCATCTTGATGCCAATAATTGATGTGGACATGTGGATGCTTGGATGATGGAGAGGGTCTTCAAAGCTACTCTTCCGCAGATACAAAAAGATACAAAAATTCAATGAGTCAAAAAGTCAAGTCTGAAACCTATAAGGCTAAAAGTCCGAGATAGTAAATGAAATATGGACTTTGTGATTAAGCTTCCAGGATCTTCAAAGAGTCTAATTATAGAGTACGCGGCTTTGTTTACGGCTTTGTACTCTATAATTAGACTCTTTGGAAGTAAAGTCCAGTCTCGAATAAACGAAAAAGATATAACTAAATATTTCGAAAAGCTTAAATTACCAAAAAAACCTGTTTGTAGAACTTATAGAAAATAAAAATGTTTAAACAGTTAATAAAAGGAAGTAGCAATAAAATACATAACGAGGATGAAGACGTTAAAGTAGAAGAATTTATAGATGTAGAACAACAAATAGAAAATTTTAAAAAGGAAAAACTAGAATTAATTCCAGCTAAGTATGTATATAAGTTAGGAAAAATTCATAAAAAATAATATTTATTTAAACACTATGGTGAACAAATGATTAGTGTAACTCAAGAAGATGAAAAATAGAGCTAAATTTAATAAATAAATAAAGTTATAATTATGCTGTAAATGAACACCTCAAAATGACTCACTTAGAATTAATTGTGATAGGAGTAAAGGCTTTAACCAGAGAAATCCTAGGAGCTAAATGTTTGTATGTCTTTGTGATGATAGGTTTAATGATGTAAGACAAAGTATTTTAGGTAGTTATGAATTAGATATGAATTCGAAAGGAAAAATAGTTTATTTTACACCAGATTTTCTTTTACCAACCTTGACCTTTCATAAGAAAATAAAAATAGGAATAAAAAGTAAAGGATATAAAATGAAAAAAGGAGAAAAGAAGTTATTAGTTTGCACAAGATTTTTAGGTTTAGAGGTCTCAGAAAGCAATACCCATTATCGCCTTATAAATGATCAAATAGTTAAAATATTAGGCGTAAAAAGAATAAAGGCACTACCGGCTAAAAAAAACAATTCTCAAGATAATACAACATTAGATTGGAATTCAGGAGATTTCTTAGGACAAAAGAGGTTAGCACCTCAAGATAATTTATTCTATTGAAAACATATGGAAGCTATGCAGTAAGATTTACTCAATACACATATATAGCACCAGAAAAATCCGAAAATGATGAATTTAGCAGTATAGATAGGGAAGAAAATCAAGATAATCATACTGACATAAATCAGCTTTATGTAATGATAGAAGAAAAAATAATATCACAAAATAAGATATATAATATTAATGAGATAGATATGGAAAATTTCACCCTAAGTGCTATGAATAAAATATTAGATACTAGATACTATGAATATATAGCTAGGAGAGATATCCATGATGAAGCAGTGTCATTTTTAGACTAAGAATTTCATACCAAATATGTAGATGATACTTTAGAAGATAAAATACATCCAAGTAAAATATTTAAAATACCTGAACAGCCTAACTTAAACGACACTTTTTATATGAACACTCAAATAACAGAAAACACAAGAACTAGCAACCTACAACATACGGTAGAATAACTAGTAGAATCAATGCAATATGACGTAGGAGGAAGGAGACCATTATCCAATACATGACGTAGTAAAGCAGATCCTAATAAAAAGTATAAGTTTCATGGAAAGTGAAGACAACCAGATATGAGCATACAATTACAACCAACAACCAATCAAGGAACCTTTTTAAACTTAGCTAAATTCGACCCACAGATATGGCAAGAAATGATAGAGAAATGGGAAAAAGACACGGTAAAGGCGTGGATGAATAATCCCTTTGATTCAACTGATATGTGGGAATATATGGAAACATTTTTAGGAGATTCAACTTTTAATAAATATTTAACTTTTAAAGGAAAATACGAGGAGACAATTAGACAACTTAAAGGATTAGGAGATAACCCATGGAATTTTACTAGTTTTATAAAAGAAATTCTTATAGGATACGACCCTTCTAGAAGAAATGATTATACTTAGAGTATAGCATTAACCGAGTTAAATCAGATAACATTAGGAAGTTAGAAATATGTTGTACCCTTTAGCAAAGAATATTTAGCCATAGCAGCTAGAATTGAAAAAAGTTTTGATGAAGAAATAGGAAATCAATATTTTAGGAAATTACTAGGAGAACTAGGAAGAGAAATAGAAAATAAATGGTCAAATCATTATACAAACTTACCAGTAAGAATAGCCTCATGAGAAGTAAATATAAGAGGAGCTGTAGGAATAGGACCTAAAATAGTTTTTGCGTTCCAAAGGCTTAAATAAAAATGTATAGAAGTCAAAATACAGAAAGATTTGAAAAAACAAAACTATGATTTTTGTAGTACCATAATATATACTCCTCAACAATATGAAGATAAATATAATAAGAAAAAATATGGAAAATATAGAATGGACAAATATTGGAAGATAAAATATAGAAAACCGTAGAGAAAACAAAAATTCATTAGAAAGAATAAAATTTTTAATAGGATAAATTATAAGCGACTACCTAAAGAAGAGAAAAATAAAAGAAAACAAAGATATGTTAGAAAACCTAGCAATAAAAAATGCAATTGTTTTATATGTGGAAAACTTGATCATTTTGTAAAAAACTGCCCAAAAAGACATAAGCCTAATACTAATAAACAGATAGAAAGATTACATATTATAAAAGATTTAGAAGAAGATATAGTTAGCATAAACAGTGATGATTCAGAAGTTTATAACTTAGTCATGATTATGGATATCGAATGGAAGCCATAAGTTTAGATAGTGATTCAGAAAGTAATACAGATATAGACAATCTTTTAGGATAATTTAACCAAGAAATAGGAATACCCTCTTCCCATGATAATTTTTTTATGATGGAATGCAGCCTAGATACTGAATGTCAGCATAATTTTAAGATTGGACTAGGATTTGATGCCCCTAGATGTAGTTATTGTAATTGGTTTCCAGCTAAAAATAAGAGAGCTCAGTGTTTATTATGCAGTATAACCTATTGTATAGTTTGTCTAGAAAAATTAAATATGACACACAAGATAACATTAGAAAGTAACAATGAGATGTGAGCATAGAATAGAAAACAAAGAATTACACCTAACAATTAGAGAATTAGAGATACAAGTAAGAGAACTTAAACTACAACTACTTGAGATAGAAACTAAGGCCGATCTTGACATAGAATTTTTAAAATTGGAAAACAAATAGCTTAAACAACAATTAGAACAATTTCATTCTAAATATCCTTTAAAAGATAAACTTGTTGAAGAACATATGCACTCCTTAAAATTAATCAACCTAGTTGATTCTCAACCTTTTAGTCAATATTCCCAAGCACAATTCGACAACACATATTTACCATTTAATTACCCTGTTATACCCAAGCTAAATTTGGTTGAGATCTCTTATGTAATCAAATTTACAGAAAAAACTCTTTGTGTAAATGCCATGATAGATACCGGAGCCAGTAAATCATATATTGAACAACACATAGTTCCACTAGGATAGAGTACAACTTTAATAACCACAGCTTTAGTCAGTATAGCTGATGGCACTAGACAGACATATACACATTGCATCAATGGAGCACAAATTAATTTTCATTACATAGGCTCTCAAACTCAACATATCGAGTGGTTCCCTTTACCCCAAGTTTGGATTGGGAATACTCAACAAAACCATCCCTTTATATTAGGCCTTAATTTCATAGTCTATTTCAATAATAAAAAAAAATGAAAAGAAAAAAAGAAAAAATGAAAATGAGAAGATTAAAAAACCAATCATATTAAGGTAATTTTGTCTTGCTAAATTTATTGGACAAACATAAGCATTTTTCTACTCATAATGGCAAAGCAGCACACACACACACAAAAAAAAGAAACCAATCAATAAACCGTTTGAATTGGATCCAAGCTAAAACTCCCTTAAACCGCTCTGAATCAAGTAAGATGTGTTATCGGTAAGGCTGCAAAATGAATAGGGTCGTTCGTGAACAAATTAGTTGCAAATGAATAGTGTCGTTCGTGAATAGATTGGTTGCAAATGAACAGCACATCGTTTGTGAACAGATTCAAACTCAATTCGTTATTTGTTTATTTATTTATTTATTTTTGTGTTCGAGTTTGATCTAGAATTCGTTAAATTTTTAATAAATAAATCCAAATATACTAAAACTTGGCTCGTAAGTTCAGTTCGTTAACTGCTCATTTAATATTTATTATTTATATATTAAATAATATAAAAATATATATAAAAAATAAGATAAATATGTTATTTCTATATTTAAAAAGTATAAATGTAAATAATAATTAACTATAGATAATACATTTAAAAAATAGTGGTGTGAGATATTATTATTTTGATAAAATATTAACTTTTTTTTAAAAAAAAATTGCTTATATATATTGTATATATAATTATATAATCAAAATTTTCATTGTAACTTTTGTCTCATATGCAAATATAAATTTATAATTTTTTTACTCGTTAAATCTGGTGAATAGGTTCAAACTCAAGTCTAAGTCAACTCAACTCAACTCAACTCAAACTCGATTTATTAAGTTTTGGTTTGGATAGAGTTAAAATAGTCTGGATTTTTGATTATTTTAGCCTGACTTTTTTAGTCTCACTTGGTTTTTATTTTTGGTTTTTTTTTTTATTTTTGTGAGAGAAAAAGTGTAACAATTATGGTTGGAATATGACATTTTGTTTTATTGACTTATAACAATTTTGTCTTTTATGATTTTTAGCCAAAAAAACAAATCCAAACATAGCTTAAATTTTTATTGAGTTCAAATTTAAATTTAAAAATCTTAATGGATAAATTCAAATATATTAAAATTCGACTAGGCTGGTTTGATTTGGAGTCCTATTGCCGGTTCGACCCAAAGGTGGCATGATGTGAACTCGGTTATTTATTCGGGGTGTTTGGCAAATGTTATTTTTTAGTTTTTTAGACTAAAATTTACAAAATGAAAAAAATATGTTAAAATAATTAATAAGACAAAATATTATATCAAATTCATAATTATTTTACTTTTTCTCATATAAATATCACATCTAACTATAAAAAATACAATTATTTTCTCAAACACAAAAAATTTAAACTAATAAAATAATTAAAAACTAAAATAACCTACTAAGCCCTTATTTGAGAATAAATTATTTTAATAACTTTTTAATTTTTTATGAAAAATATACAAAAAAAAAAAAAAAAAAAAAAAAGAAAAGAAAAAGAAAAAAGAAAAAAATAAGTGATATAATAACCTATAATAATCTTTTAATTTTTTTTTTTTTTTTTTTTTTTTTTTTTGACTAAACTATATAATTGCGAATATGTACATTTTGATAGAGAGAGTGCTAGGGTTGGATAGAGCGAGTTCAATCGTTCATTACTATCCCAAACCCAGAAAGTGCTGCTTCTGAATTCAGTTTAATTGCATTTGTGTTTTTGTTTCTTCAAAAACCAAATCAACCCCGAGGTGCAAAGATAAGAATCACAAAGCCGAAGGCAAATTACGATTACTTTGCCTTCACCAGGTTAATCTTCTCTCTCTCTCTCTCTCTCTCTCTCTATATATATATATATATATATATATGTATGTATGTATGTATCTTGTCGGCAATGTTTTTGTAAATATTTTGATACGCTACATCGATAACCTTGATCATGTATCAGAGAGTTTCACCGTTTGTTCTGGCATTCCAATTTTACACTACCTCTATCTCTTTCCAGTTTCATAGGCGATAATTTTAGGGTTTAATCAAAAATTGTTTCTGCGCAAGAATTATTTTTAGGGTTTTGATCCTTTTTTTTTTTTAATATTATTTTAATTTTCTGCTTTGTAGATAGATAGTGATTTTTCCGATTTCCGGTTAGGGTCTCCAAATACTCAGAACCAGAATATGAGTAAATTATATGCAACCAGGTTAACTTCACTTAGATATATGCAATTTTTGTTTGTTTTTTCTAAGGCCTTATTTGGCCCCCAAATGCTCAAATACCCAAAGCTATGAGGGCAACCATTATTTTAGCGTGAATATTTTACTGTGACTATGTTTTTTGCTTGGAAAATCTGTTACGTGAACCAAATGGAGTTATAATTGGAAAGAACACAACACAGTCAGAGTGTATAAGGTGGGGCTAAACCTCAAGAGTTATTCAACTTTCTAATGGAGTAGGCAAGAAAAGCTACAACATTGAAGTTGTCTAATGTGTAATGTGCAGTTGTACAAATCCAGGAAGAAACTGTGCGGTTCTTAGTAATATTTGAATTTATGATGGTCCTGTTTTTGTTAGTTATTCTTTCTACTCATCTTTATACCTATATGGAAATTTCTACAAACTATTTTGTTTTCTTAATATAAAAAAATGATTGCTTATAACCTAATTTCATTATAACCTAATTTCTTGATTTACCATGTTAATCCACAGACAGGATGCAACTGGATGATGGTGATGTGAGCATTTAATAGGCAAGGCCTTCCATTTAAGAAGGAAAGAAAGAAAGAAAGAAAGAAAGAAAGAAAGAAAGAAAGAAAGAAAACCTTCCACACAAATCAGTGAAATCATATATACATTTGGTGATTGTCAAAAAAATATATACATTTGGTGGAAAGAGATACACATGGCTGGTATGTTACCTGGTGATCCTTCACATCAGGGAATGTACGAAGGTGGGCCTTACAATTTTTCTCAGGAAAAGCCAGAGGATGGTGGCCGTTGGTATTTCTCTAGGAAGGAAATAGAAGAAAATTCTCCATCAAGACAAGATGGCATCGATTTGAAGAAAGAGACTTATATACGCAAGTCATACTGTACATTCTTACAAGATTTGGGCATGAGGCTTAAAGTGTAAGTATTTGTTCCACCAATTTAGTGTTTTGAATTATCTTCTACTCTCCCTTTATTTCTAGTTATAAGCAATTGCCTTTGTTGATTGGCTTTTCAAAATTACATATGCATGTACCTATAGATGCTCAACTGTTGGAATTCTATTTTTGGTCTTGTAAGTTGTTTGGTTTAAATGAGCAGTGATGGCTAATTGTGATAGTTGTTTCAACTGATACACCCATATGATAAATGCTTAAAAAGTTGCCTATTGCATAAACAAACAGTTTAAAGAGCAGTGATGGCTAATTGTGATAGTTGTTTCAACCGATACACCCATATGATAAATGCTTAAAAAGTTGCCTATTGCATAAACAAACAGTTTAAAGAAAAACTACTTTTAAGATTAGTTAGGGCTGTACACGGGTCAGATCAGATCGGTTTTGCCGGCCATCCGTACTCGAACCGACAAACTTCGGATTGGTGTAAACTTCAACCGATCTTGACCGGAGAATGGTTTGAAACCGATCGCTTCGAGTAATCGAAAAGCCGGTCGGACTTCGGTCGGCCCCGCACCAAACCCACCATCACGATTCACTACAACAAAACATAAGAAGATTGAGGGGTTTCGGGAGAAAGGAGATTAGATCTTTACCATCGTGATAATCTCATAGTTTCCGCGATGATCTTGACGCCACCACCACAATTATCTTGACGCAATCTCACAATAGCTACCACCGATCTGGAGTTTTGGACCTTGCACCATCGGATTTCAGAAATCAGGATGATCGGAGTAGGAATTGCTTGGAGAGAGAAAGGAGTTTTGGGGGTGATGAATTGCAGATTTGAGAAAGAAGGAAGGAAGGCACATCGAAGATAGAGTGAGATACAAGAAGAGAGAAAGGAGAGACAGAGGGAAGGACAGAGAGAGGGTGAAAGAAATGGTAAACACATGAGAGAGAAATAGATTGAAAGAAAAACGAAATGAGAGAGAGAGAGCGAAAAGTGAACATGTGACATAGGCTATAGATAGAGGATAGTGGGTCACAATCAACTAATGATGTCTATACTATATAGGCTATAGAGACAATCTGCAATTTGCACAACCAATAAATTAATGGCATGGGTAAATGTATCATTACAAATCATTGTCGGTTGGTTCGGTGTCAATGAATACAGACTGTTTAAGCCCGATACCCGTTCGAGAAAATGAAAATTTTCATTCTCATCAACCGTAGCCGACCGTTAAATACATAAAAACCGATCATTGACTGATTTTTCGAGTTCGTTTCGTCGGTTTGAGTGGGTGGTTCGGATTTTTGTACATCCCTAAGATTAGTAATGATTTTGTTAGTAAACGAGGCCTTACTGAATTTTATTGATAGGCGAATGACATAATTAATTAATTTGAATAGTAACATCCTAGCTTGCATTTATTAATTGTTCATTTGGGCTTCACACACAATTAGGCACTGTCCATTGTAATGGACAACAATGGTTGAAATCTCTCAATGTAAATCATCACACATAGCCTCTGGTAAACTTTCAAAAATGACTTGATTTCTACCCCCTTGCCAGCCACCCACAAAATCCCTAAACTTAGGAATGATCAGAAGCCAATTGTTCCTTAGTCTCGAGTCAGGGCAAGTGGGGTAGTTGAAGGGGGTAGTTAGATCAGTTATGTTGAATTTTGGGTTTTGAGTTTTGAGTTTAAAGAATGTTCTTTCTTTCCCCATTAGGGATCAATCAACTTAAGAAGGTTTTTGAAGGTACAGGGCTATCTTTGGTTAGGAAGACAAGGGGAGGGGCAAAGGGTGGGGGTTCTTTTGAGGCGAAGAAATGTGAAGGTAGGTAGTAGCTAGAAATGTTTGAGAGAGCTAAGAAATTTTGAGACTGGAGTTAACTACGATGGGGTATCAAGGGTGGGGCGGGATAATGCTTCTACCCAATGAAAATTGTTAGTTGGAATGGACGAGGTTTACGGTCTAGATTTGGAAGAAGTGTGGTTAAAGAGCTGCTTGTCAAACATTGTCCAGATATTGTGATATTGCAGGAAACTAAAATTTAGGTTATTTTGCCTTCGGTAGGTAGGTTGGGAGGTGTCCTTTTAGGTTGGGATGATTGGGGACATATTGCGTTTTTCTAGTTTCAAAGTGGGCTCCGAAATTAGGCATTTTAGACGCTTCAATCAAGTGTTGTTGGGTAAATGGTTGTGGAGATATGCTTTCGAAGAAGTATGCATTTGGTATAAGATTATTTTAATGCAAGTATTACTCTGAAAGGGTGGAGACATAAGGAATTTGGGGGTTCGTACAAGGTTGGTGTGTGGAAAAGAATTAGGGAAGATTGGTTTAAATTTTCTCCATATGAAATTTGTTATCGGAGAGGGAACATGTTAAATTTTGGTATGATATGTGGTGCAGGGATATTCCGTTATTGGTGGCCTTTTGCTGCATGTGTAGGAATGCAGAGGAGTCGGTTAATCACCTTTCACTGTATTGCGAAGTGGCTTGATGCCTGTGTAGTTCACTTTTTTATTTGTGGAGTTTATTAGGTTTGCTAGATCTGGTGCTCTCTCTATGTGAAAGTTGGGAAGGAAGGACGATACCAATCAAAAGGGTCAAAAAAAGGTTTGATGTTGTTGATTTTATGGGAGAGTTAAAATCTTTTGCAGATGACTAGTAGTTGCCATGTTGTACTTGTGCCTTTCATGAATGTATTTACCTATAAAAAAGAAGAAGAAATTGATGAAAAACATTTCAAAAGAAAAAATAAATTTGGAATACCTAACAACCTTTCAATCTTGAGATTTAAGATTTACCATCAAATTTTAATGTTTTGTAGCTTGCAAAGACGCGCGCGCGCGCGCACACACACACACATAGATATAGATATGTAGATTTATATACAAGTAAAGGCTTGGTTAATAAAAAGAAAAAGATACCTATTTAGAAATTCACTTATTCAACCACTATGGAGCAGTTGCGGTCATTATGGCACCATAAAGGGCTGCTATGGCCGTTATGGTGCTGTTGTGCCCATTACTGCATTACTACAGGCTGTTACACTGGTGAATTTGTGTCTCATTGCTGTTGCAGCCTGTAATGAGTTTAAGACCCTGCAAAATCATTGCATGTAGAAGTGGTCTATATCTTGCTCTGGCTTTCCCTCAGGTTTATTATTAGCATCGCTGAACTCTTCTATGCGAATAGATGAGTTGACAGCTGTAATACTTTTAAATGAAACTAAACACTGAACTTGTAAGAGACAACCTGACAGTGGAGGTGCCACAGAAACATCACTGTAGGTATGGGATTATGTCCTGAGCTTGGGGTGAGGTTTTTCTATGTGTACCAGAGTTTTTCATAGGTTCATGTCTTCAGCACAGAAGACTGTTAGCTTATTCATCATCTTAGATCTTTTCATTAATGCTTGTGTATTGCTTTCTGTCTCATATTTGTATGCCTCTAATCTGTGGTTGTAGAATTTTGATTTTTCATTACACATGTGACAGTGTATGTTTTTAAATGCAGGCCTCAGGTAACAATTGCTACTGCAATAATTTTCTGTCACCGTTTCTTCCTTCGTCAATCCCATGCAAAGAATGATAGGAGGGTGAGTTTTTGATCCTTTGTAGCTTTTAACCTGTCATCCTTTTTGTGCCTCATTAGGAATCTTAGCTAAATGGGATCTCTCATTAGTTAGTTGCAAGCAACAATGTCTTGGGCAATATATTTCTAGGAACGTTGGCATTTGGTAATGTAACGTTATGGAAATTACAGGGTAGATAGAATATGAATAAAATGTTCCAGTCTTCCAGACAGTTAAATCTGGTGAAGGCTGTTTGTCCCTCCCCCATTCCCTTAATAAGAGACCCCATGTGAATAAGGGATACCAGATAACTAGCAACTTGAGTTTACAGATAGGCAGTACTGAAGCTTTGAGCTATTATATACTGTAAAAAATAAACTGATGTATTATTGATTGATATCTTATTGTTGTTTTTAGTACAAATGTGAGAGGCTCCTTATATAGGAGATATAGGTGTAGTAGGTGAAGTGGAGGTGGTAGTGGTGTAGGTGAAGTGGAGGTGGTAGTGGTGTAGTGGGTTAGGTTTAGTGGAGTAGGTGAGGTGAAGGTAAATTCTAACAGCCCCCCGCAAACTCAAGGAGGATAGAAACTAACCAACTTGAGTTTGGAGAGAGGAATAAAACAAGAAAAATACATAAAAATAAAAAAGGATAGGAGACACTGTATGGTCGTGTCAGACCGTTGGTGAAGACACTGTATGGGGTGTCATAACGTTGTAGAGGACACTGTATGGTGGTGTCAGACCGATGTAGAAGACAGTTTATGGGGTCATGTCGGACCGTTGTAGAAGACAGTTTATGGGGTCATGTCGGACCGTTGTAGAAGACAATGTTGTGACAGTTTACGGAGTCTTGCTGGACCCTTGTAGAAACTAACCGGAATCTATGTCGGGACAGTTTACAGAGTCTTGTCGGACCCATAAAGGAGCTAACCGGAATCAATGTCGGGACAGTTTACAGAGTCTTGTCGGACCCATAAAAAGTTGCACCCTCAAAAGGTGTGCCCAATTTTGTCAAAAGGCGTGCCATCAAAAGGCGTGCCATCAAAAGGCGTGTCCACTTTGTCAAAAGATGTGCCATGAAAAGGCGTGCCAGTTTGTCGGGCGGCAAGAGGCGCGCGATACGCGTGGCTGCCTCGGCTATTTAACCAAGACGAAGGCTGAGGCTGAGGCATACCATTCTGAAACCTCTGAAACCAACCCGTCGCTGAAAAAACTCTGCCTCTGCGGAGAGAGAAACTGTGGAACTCTTTGTTGCCATTCTGTCACCAACCCTTCCGAACATTACCAGTCTGAAATTGCTATTTCGCTGAAACACTTAGCAATCCAAAAACATGGCCTCTTCTTCCCGGCCAGCTACCCAGAACCTGCTCACGCTCTTTCCAGAACTGAACGAGCCCACAAGAGAAATAACTGGTGCGGTGGCCAGTGAACCTCAACCAAACACCTCTGGTTTTGCTCCATTGAACTTTCCGATGCGGTCGGTGGAGCAAAAAATGGCGGTGCAAACTGATATTGAGGCTAATCAGTATACTCTGAAGTCATGCGTGGAAACCATGACGGCGGTCACAAATTTGTCGAACCGGCTGCAGAGTAGGACAAATGAGGTGCAGCATTTAAATTCCCAGCTGGCTCTGCTCCAACGCATGTATAAGGATGCGCGAGCAGAGATCAGTGTGCTAAAGGCAGAAAATAAGGAACTGAAGCGGAAGGCCACCGTGATGTTCCGATTTGGAGGGCCGCCATATGCTGCAGTGGAGGAGCAGGGAGTAGTTATCATGCCCAGTGGAGTGGGAAATATGGAGACAACACCGGCAAGGGCTGCACAGGACGGAGGCAAGAAGAAGAGACCTGCAGTAGAGTAGAGAGAAAAAATCCCACTGTTCCGATATGTGTTGGTTTTGATTGTTTGTTTGTTTGTTTGTTTGTTTGTTTTTTTTTTTTTTTTTTTTGTGGGAAAATTGTGATCGGGGTTGATCCCTGAGATGAATAAAATATGGTTTGGTGTGCAAAGTTATATGGTATGAATGAAATTTGAAAAAAAAGTAAAAATAATGTGAAAGAAAAATAAAGAAAGAAATAATAAGAATAAAGTTGAAATCAAAACGAAAGATAGGGGAAATAAGGAAAGTGGTTCACGGGGTTTATTGGCCCAGTTTTTTATTTTTATTTTTATTTTTATTTTATTTTTATTTTATTTTTAATAAAAAATTGAAGAGAAAAAGAAAAGAAAAGAAAAGAGAACCAACTATTGATGATGAAAAAGTGAGAACCAACCACGTGAGTGCAAAAGGTGAAGATGGGTTTAAAAAATAAAAAAAAAATTAGTGGATGATGGCATGCTATCAAATTGCAGATTTATGAGAACCAACCCACGTGGGTGGCTTTGGTTTTTTTTTTTTTTTTTTTTTTTTTTTTAAATAAAATAAAATAAAATAATAAAATAAAGAAAGTTTCATAAAAGGGATGCACATGGTTCTGAGGTGGTTCATAATAAGAATAAGAATAAACGGAAGTGGGAATAAAAGGGAAATATCGTGGGGGGCATGTGGGGGCATATGGGTTGATTATTAGAGAGAGAGAGAGAGAGAGACCAGAGAAGACTTCTGCTTCATCTCCTTTCCCATCTGCCTCCACCTTCAGATTATCCTCAACTAAGCCATCCATTTCCCTCGTTCACAGCTCCTAATCGGAGGACCCTCTCAGACGAAGCTGAGACTCCCAAATGGAGACTGGAGTTGACGATGATTCCGGCGAGATTCTCCAAGACAAGTCAAGCAGAGGCGGGACGTGGGGGATGAAATGCCTCTCATCGGCAGGTAGAGTTGCGGCCCGGTGTCGTTGATCTTGTGATAAATCGACCTCCTCGGCAGTCCAGAACGATGCTGCGGCCTTCTTGTACATCTCCCAGATTTGTGGGTACTGGATTGGAAATATACAGAAGCGATCTGGGTTGGCTTTGAATGTGATCTTCAACATCTACAACAACAAAAAAAAAAAAAAAAAAAAAAAAAAATACTCAATTCTTTTCCTTTTCCATGGCTTACTTCGACTCTATCTCTCGCTTGTGGATCTCTCATGATGTTGATCTCTTGGGCTACCAGACTAGCCGAAGCACCAAAGACTGATTTCGAGTTCTGGAAAACCCTCTTTCCTGTTGCTGTGGCGCATACAATTGGGCATGTGGCTGCGACAGTGAGTATTGCAGTGTCGTTTACTCACATCATCAAGAGTGGTGAGCCTGCTTTCAGTGTGTTGGTGTCGAGGTTTCTCTTGGGGGAGATTGTGCATCCAGAGGTACATGAAGACACTGATGAGACCTAGGCCTCTCTGATTTCGATGTTGATGATTGGATCGGATCGGATCGGAATGAAAGATCAGACTTTAGGACAGAGAAGAGTGAAGGTATGTGTAGAAAATTTTAGTGGATTAGGTTGAGGTCCGGCGGGCGGCCAAGGTGAGGTTGCCGCCCGCCGGGAAGCGAAAATAGTAGGTTCTAAACCTGCTCTGATACCATGAAAAAAATAAACTGATGTATTATTGATTGATATCTTATTGTTGTTTTTAGTACAAATGTGAGAGGCTCCTTATATAGGAGATATAGGTGTAGTAGGTGAAGTGGAGGTGGTAGTGGTGTAGGTGAAGTGGAGGTGGTAGTGGTGTAGTGGGTTAGGTTTAGTGGAGTAGGTGAGGTGAAGGTAAATTCTAACATATACACTGGTACTTGGGGGATATTATTAATCGCAAGGGATGCTTTGACATGCAATAATTGTTTAAAAAAAGATGAAGAAAGAATGTTGTGGTGGATTTCATTTTTGTTTTTAACGCTAAAGAATAAAATGATTAGGGACTTTTATCATCTTCATGTCATTGGACCATACACTGTGGAGGGCAGGGGAAGCATCAGTCGATGAGCTCTGCTAATGCTTGTTGTACTTGGACACCTTATATTTTGCCATCCCCCTAATCCCCTCCTCAAGAACCAAATTATAAAATATAAAAAAAATGCTCCCTTTTTTAGACGAATAGTCTTTGGAAGCTCTATGGTTTTGGGGGGGATGTAATTTCAGGATACTTTTGTTAATTGAGTGGATCTCTGAGTTGGCAAATTTCTTCTATGCAATCAGTCTAATGCAAGGACATTTTGCAATCTGGCTTAACGTCAACTTTGTTAATTGGGTAAATTACATTGACCTCACATGAGGTTTGGGTTTATTACAGGCAGCCCCTTAGTAGGGGAATATTACACTGGCCTCCCAATAGATTTGTGTTACTATCCCCAATATATCCATGTCCACCGGATGTGACAGGGCAAGGGTGTGGGATATATGTCTTAAAACCCATACCCAATTTAGACATTTAGATCTCTAATTTATATGATGTTTGAAAAAGAAGACACTCACATTTGCTGGTAAAGAAACATTGCAGCTTTTCACATGAATGTTTAAAATATAAATTTCTTATTTTTCCCAAATCGCATTTAATTTGAAGTAAATTTTAAAATAATTTATAACATTTTATCTAAGAATATTATACAGTATAATATATAAGTGTTTAAGACGTGTCTTTGTATCCTTACCTAACTTTTGGATGCATATCCCAATACCCTAAGATTTAGATTTAAAGGGATCCGATGCTTGGGCTCTTGCACACTCCCAATACCTGCACCCAATACTCATACTAGAGTCCAAATAACATAGATTCACATTACCTCACGTTGTTACAGAGCTGTTTACAAAGTGATTTTTTTTGCTAAAGTAAATTATGTGCAGCAGCTAGTTTGCAATTAATAAAAAAATAATGTGCAATAGTTCAACAATATGTTGCCATGTTTACTCCAATATTAACCTTTTCCTCTGAAGTGTATACAATATACGAACAAGCATTTACATATATATACACTACGTATATGTATATGTTTGTTGTGTAATTAGCAGTACATCCATACACACTTTCTTCAAACTCATCAAGTCTACCCCCATTGGCATCACAAAACATCAATTGGAAGCCAAAATTGGAGACACAAACATCAATTGCTGCCACAATAAAAAATCAGAGAACCCTTGAGAGTTGAAACCCACAATTATCAGTTGCCACCACAATCAAAATTTGCCCTGTTTGGGGAGAAGAGGTTGCTTACGGGGAAGGACAAGCAGGTTGGAGGGGGTGAGGGAGATGACGGGGAAGAGAGAGAGATGGCGGTGGCAATGGCTATGGCTATGGCATTGGGGTTGTGGTTGGTGGGTGAGGGAGATGACAGAGGGCTTTGAGAGAGAGGGATGGCAGTGCTGTTGGGATTGCAGTGTATAGGTGAGGGAGGAGGAGAAGAGAGAGAGGGGTGTCGGTGGTGTGGTATTGGGGTTATGGTAGATGGGTGGCTATGAGGGCGGTGGTTGTGATGGAGGGAGACGGTGGTGGGTGAGGGAGGAGAGAGAATCAAAGGTGGCAGTGGTGGTGATGGCTGTGAGGAAGGAGGAAAAGATTCCGAGTGTAATTAGGTCAATTCTCAATTAAGAAGGATAATTGTATAATTTAACATTATTGCACACATATATGTGGTTAAAAATGTAATTTCATCACTTTCAACTCCATTGCAGCTACCGTTATTGGAGAGAAGGATGGTGTAATTTTGATACTTAATGGTGTGTTGGTGTATTGCTAATAAAAAAAATGGAGTCCGTGTAATTTACCCTTGTTAATTTGTTACTGATTTGTGTCGGTAGACTTGAACCAATACTCCATGTGTGTGGAGTGTTGGAATTTTGGTGTATCATGATTTTATACTTGACACTTAATATATGTAGTGGTTTTTCGCAATGATCGACAGCATACAATCATCTGGCTTTGGGCAGATGATTTGTCCTGGAACCCAATTTCTTTGATATTTCTAACTTCTCTAAAATTTCTTTCAGACTATTGCAACAGTGTGTATGTTTCTTGCGGGAAAGGTTGAAGAAACTCCTCGCCCATTAAAGGATGTTATACTTGTTTCTTACGAAATTATTCATAAAAAAGATCCTGCCGCAGTACAGAGGATCAAGCAAAAGGTACTATTTTATGGGACTTAAGGCTTGGTTTGGTTAGTGCTTATGGTAACATCTTTTATTCACATGTTCTCCACTTGAGCTTATTTGGTTCATTATTATGCGTATGTGATAGGCCCATCTTCTATACTCTCTTCTTCAAATGCCTATAGCACAAAAAAGGTTGATGCCACTGCAAATAGAAAATAACTTGAGTGGTCCTCGCCTATGTATTTTTTTCATATCTCAACCTTCATCTTTTTTATTTTTATTTTGAAGGAGGTAATTTTGGTAATTTGAAGTTTTACTTCATACTTGACTTACTGACATCAATCATGCAGGAGGTATATGAACAACAAAAAGAACTAATTTTACTGGGAGAGAGGATTGTACTTGCAACTCTTGGTTTTGATCTTAATGTGCATCATCCATATAAACCCCTTGTTGAGGCAATAAAGAAATTCAAGGTTGCTCAAAATGCCCTTGCTCAAGTTGCATGGAATTTTGTGAATGATGGGTATGACAGATTTCTTGTTCTTTTATATAATGCCCATCCATGGTCATTATTCCTTCTCTCTTTTTGACTCGGAAGCGGGCATGCAGGCTGCGGACATCTCTTTGCTTGCAATTTAAGCCACACCACATTGCAGCAGGTGCCATCTTCCTTGCTGCCAAGTTCCTCAAAGTTAAGCTCCCATCTGACGGTGAGAAGGTTTGGTGGCAGGAGTTTGATGTCACCCCACGCCAATTGGAGGGTTGGTTGCTTGCCTTCCTTTGAAAAACAATGACGTAAACCTATAGTGCTTTACTATTCTTTGTGAATTAAATACAATCTCATCTTATATGCATATATAGCCCAAAACCACCACCACCACGTGGATGGTGACATGGACAGTGTCTCTCTTCTTCTTTTTCTTCTTATTTTAAGGCTTCATGTAGCCGACCCTATTTGATGGAACGACTTAAGGTTTAGTTTGGTTTGGTTCATTTTAATATTGTGCATTCATTTCTCTTTTATTTTCCTTTACGCCTAGGAAAGAAAGTTATCCACACGGATGCTGATATTGATAATTGTTTATTTATTTATATATATTATGCAATTCGACATTTTTTATGCAGCATATTACGTTTTATTTATTTTTTATCATTAACCATTTTTATTATTGTTAAAATTCTTTATATGCCCTGTAATCACCTCTTTGATTGTATCTTATTTTGCAACACTGGACTGCTATACTATTTTTTAACTAGTTCATGTTACTTTTGCGGATATTGAATATTGCATTTAACCCCCCTGATTGTTCATTTTGTGCAGAGGTTAGCAATCAAATGTTAGAACTGTATGAACAAAATAGAGTACCGCCTTCTCAGGCAAGTGAAGCAGAAGGAAGTGCTGGGGCTGGGATTAGTCTTCGGGCCCCTTCAAAACCTGCTACTGGCAATGAGGAACATGCAACAAATAACAGTAATTCTCAGGGCGGAGGTACTATTTCAAAGCCTGGAACCTCGAAGCCAACATCATCTCGGCCGTTGCCTGATCATTCATACGCTGATAATCATGTTGGGCCTTCGAAAAGCACCCAAAATTGGAATAATGACTATGGGAGCACCGAGATAAAGGGTATTGCAGGCCACAAAGGAGATGGTGAGGTCAATCAACACCATGAATCAGAGCAATCACTTTACCAGGAAAACATGGAGGAAATCCAAAACAGACCTAGGTTCGTTTCAGAAGGACATGGCGAAGAAGATCAAGAAAGGAATGCTGCGAGAAGTGATACAAGAGAAGCAGGGGAAGTGAAGGACAAATACCATGGTCGAAATCTGGAATACAGAGACGGTACACTTGGCCAATCACCCCAAGAAGCTATTATTAAAAAGATTGACAAAGACAAGGTAAAGGCAGCCCTAGAGAAACGAAGAAAGGCCCGTGGTGACCTAGCTCGGAAAACAGACTTGATGGATGAGGATGATCTCATTGAGAGGGAACTGGAAGATGGGATTGAATTGGCTGCTGACAGTGAGAAGATCAAGCGGGAGAGGAGGCAGAGCTGGCCCAAATCTTCAAGCTGGTCGGATAATGAGAATACACATCATGGGAAGCATCAAGATGATGGTGGAGATGGACACCGCCAAGGAATGAAAGGGCAGTTGTCACGAGGTCAAGGCTTTGAGAATGTGGAAGAAGGGGAGGTGGCGGCATTTGAGGATGCTGGCCATGCATATCGGTCACCGAAGTCTGGAAATCGCAAGAGAAAGGTGGGGAGCCCACCGGACAGACCAATGGAGGGGAAGCAGCGGCATGATTTCGTTCCTGGGTCCCACCAGCATAATCACCATGAATTTCCAGAAGATAGAAACAGGTCAGCCAGACTCGGTGGTTATTCAGAAAGGGATCAAAAAAGGCACATACAGGAAAATCATGTGTGAATGGTGCCAGTGTTCAACAATTATGAGTATGCTTTGAATATTTTATTGATTCGGCTGCCAACAGAATGTAGCAGTAGGTGATAATTCTGTGGCTGGGACTACTCAGTATGGACCATGGAGGTCCATTTTCAGGCTGATAGTTTGGTCCAACTACTAGGGTGAACTTTCCCTAGCTGTGTTTTACGGTGAAATTTGTATGAAAGGAACTAGGGTGATTATAAACAAAGTTCAGTGGATTTATGGTATTACCTGTGTTTTCTCTGTTTTGATCTCTTTTAATATTTGGGACTTATCAAGTCCAAGTCGATGATGAGGTAACGATTATGATAGCTAGTTGAGGAATTTTAATGATTTGAATAGAGGATACTGTTGATATTCTTCTCAGTTGTATGTTGCCAGTCTATTCTGAAAATGTGTTTCAATCATGTTCTGTTGGAGAACTTAATGTTATTATTGGACGATTATTTTCTCTGTCATGACAATCGTGAGATATGGATTTTAATTGTGAGGTGAAGATTCTCATTGTTATTATCTTCTTTTCTTACATGAAACTTTCGATTTTTAAAATGTTGTTTTTTATTTGAAGAAATGTCACAGGTTGTTTCTTCTTCGCTAGCTCCCAGGTTTTGCAATGGTTTTTTTTGGTGCTCTTTCATGACTGCATAGTGTTTGAGAAATTTCATAGCTAAAAAAGCATTAGAGTAATTCTACAAATTTACTCTTATCAACTCTGAAATTATCCAGAAATTAATTTTTATCACACATTACATGGATCTCACCCTATACAAATTAACATTCACTATACAATTACTTACTCACAAAATTTTGGATTAGTCTGGGTTACCAAACTTTCCCAGAGCACTATGAATGAGAAATGAGTAATGTTAGAAATTGTTACAGTTTTGTTAAATGTTTTACATTAGTGTAGAACTCATGTGAAGATTCACATGTGAGTCTCACATCTATGTTATACATTTGGTAAAAATTTTAATAAATTTTTAAAAATTTCTAATATTTTTAATCATGTGAAATCAATGGTCTTTGAAGATTATGTACATGTAGTGTATCTTAATGTATACGCGATGGGAATCTCCAAAGCTCTACAGAGGCTGGTTGGTTCACATTCTTTTCTACATTATCGTGTTTGAAGATTATGTACATGTAGTGTATCTTAATGTATACGCGATGGGAATCTCTAAAGCTCTACAGAGGCTGGTTGGTCCACATTTTTTTCTACATTGGGGGTGTTTGTTTCAGCTTTTCAGAGTCAACTTATGGCTTTTAGTTTTGAAAAAGTTATTTTAGACTGTTTGGTTAAACTTATTTCAAACAGCTTCTGATTCTAACAGCTTATTTTAACTCAAAAAAGCTGATTCTGAGAAGCTGCTCACCCCTTGCTTCTGATTATCAGCTTCTGCCGTGGACATGTTAATTTATGGTTATACTCTTAAATTTTTTTATTTTTTATTTTTTTAAAAATAGAAAAAGACTCAAATGGACTATAAATTATTATTATTATTATTTATGAGAAATGTAGACAAACAAAAAATAAAAATTAATTGAAAAAGTTATTTTACAACTTATTTAACAAACACTACTCAGCAACTTAAATCTATAATCCAACAGCTACACCAAACAGATTAACAACTTCTGATTAAAGTCATAATCTATAATCTGTTAAGTTATAATCTTTAAGCTGTTTTAACAGCTACACCAAACGGGGCCATTATCATGTTTGGATCTTTTGTCCGCAAATCTTTTTTTCCTTTCTTCTTGAGTACAAAAAATGGTATTAAATCCATAAATTTCAAAATTTTTTAAAAACTAAAAAAGAGTTGTTTTTACTCTCTTTTTTTTTTTTCAAAAATAAATTTTTACTTTTGTTTTGTCTCACCACAATTGGCAAGTTCCAACCATCTCCCAGTGATTATTAGTCGGCCACTGTTATGACCTTGGTATGATATTATGACGATTAACTCTAATCACCTTTTGTGATATGTTCATCTTCCACCGTTGCCTACTATTTTTGACAATTCACCTAATATGTTTCTCTAATTTTTTTGTATTTACAAACTAATTTTATACACAAAATAAGACATGACAACAGTAATAAACAATGCCTAACCATTTACAATTTTAATAATTGAAATATAATTTTTATTATTTTAAAAACACTTTCTACACAAAATTTAATATTAATAAAAGGAGAAATATCACTTCAGTGCTATTTATAAAAAACAATTACAAATCAGTGACAATTTTTATAAATATTAATATTAATAATTAAAATTTAAGTTTTTCTTAATAGATTGATAATTATTTCCTGAAACCACCAATTTGTAATTTTTCCTTACTAAAAATTGTCCAAAGGCCACTTGTTAGTGTCTCCAACACTTATTTGTTTATTTTTTTATTGAATTTGAATTTTTGATGATAGTCGTTGAGGTTTCACCGTACACCGAACAATCGGCTGGTTGTTCTGTCAGTTGTCCTCTCGAACAACCTTCTGCTTGCAAAGTTGTCCATTGTTAGTTGTCCTCCCGGTCAACTGGCTATTTGATAAAATTTGAAAAATTAGTGTTAAAATGCATGGTATCAAATGAAATTTTTCATCAAATTTTTACTTAAGTTTGATAAAAAATTAGAAATGCTCTTATACCATTTGTTTTTTTGGTAAACTACCCATAGATTCCAATAGCTGAACTTAATTCCCATTAAATCCTATTGAAAATAAGTAATAGTAAAATTCTTGCTAAAAATAATTTGTTGCATATGTAGCTAAAAATTGACAATTAATGACTTTTTGTTTGTCACAATTGTTATAAATTGTTGTTAAAACTTACAATTAATGACATTTTTCTGTAATGAATTTTTTAAATTGCTGTTGAAAATTAAAAATTAGTAATTTTTTGTGACGAATTAGTGATATATTTTGTGACATAATTTTTAAACTGTCACTGAAAATTAACAATTTGTAACGTTTTTAATAATATTGGATAAAAAATATCATTAATTCTTACAAAACCTATTAGATAATATGTCTATCTATTAAGATTTACAGGTCAGTTTTATTTTTATTTTTCAAAGATAATAATCAAGACCTATTTACCAAAAGTGAAGAGACAAGTATTCATTTAAATTTTGGAGGGAAACCCAAAATTTTCAAAACTCGCAGTTCCGGACAACGAATCCCCCAAACCCCTTATTAGTAGTATAAAAATTTTAAAGGCCACCAACCAAACACATTCCTAGAAAGACAAAGCAAATAGAGAGCAAGAAAAAGCTAACATTTACAATTCACAATTCACTTATCGTTTTCTCCGAAGCCCCTCCTCGCTCTCCATCTTCTCCAACTTCTCTCTCTCTCTCTCTCTCTCTCCACACATTCATCAAATAAAATTAGGGCTTGAGAGGGAAAAATTTGGATTGAAGATGTCGCAGCAGAGCAGCGGAGGCGGCCCGGACTTTCATTTACCCGATGAGATTCTGGCGGTGATTCCAACCGACCCCTACGACCAGCTCGATCTGGCCAGGAAGATCACGTCCATGGCAATCGCCTCTCGCGTTTCGAAGCTCGAGTCGGAGGTTGGGAGGTTGAGGCAGAAGAGTCACGACAAGGATCGCCTGATTTTGGAGCTCCAAGACAAGGTTTCGCACCTCCAACAGGCCTGCCACGAATCAGATTCGCTCTTGAGAATGGCTCGTGATGATAATGTATGTGAATTTTCTCTCTCTATCTGTGATTTTTTAAGGAATTAAATTGAATTGAATAGATGATTGATTTGTTTTTGGTGCTATTCTGTTTTTAATTGAAGGTGAAGCTTTCAAAGGATCGAGATTCATTGGCCATGACAGTGAAGAAACTAGGCCGTGATTTGGCCAAGGTGAGATTTTTGTACCTTTCATTGCTTCGATTGAGAACTCATGAATGGAAATAAAATGTTGTTGAAGCTGCATTGACTACTAATTTATGGAATTTGCTTTCTCATCATTGTTTTATGATAAAAATTTAGTATAGATTGCATGTTAATTAAGCATTTGTATGTTGTTCCATTCTAGGGCTCTTTTCCTAAACTCCTTCGTGTTTTTTAATTTTTTCTTTGCAAGAACGGTGAGTGCCCGAGAATATATTAGGAATTGATAGGAACACAACAAATGCTTGAATACTGTATCCTTAATATACTTAGTTTGCTTCGGGTTCCTTTGAAGGGTAGATTGAAATTTTGTTGCATTATCTATCTAGGTTCTGTAGAAACGTGACAAAAAATCATAAAAACTACAAGTATGGAACTATCTCTGCATGTTGAAGTTTGAGATCTAGGTTTCCTTTTACTCATGCATATATTTCTCTTTGGGCGGTATATAAATATCATATGTATTGTGAGAAGTTGACGCTTAAATCACAAATGTCTGCCTCATAATTAATAGGGAGATAATTGCTGAAGTTAATTGAACATTAATGAAGAGAAAAATGCTTCTGATTTTGTGTTTTCATAAAATACTAATCAATTTTTTGGGAAAAAGGCTGTGCTTAAAGGACATGCATCTTTGACAAGGGTTGGGAAGCGGCAAAACTTTAATGTGCAATTAGAATATCAGATGTCCTGTGTTGCTGGTGTCATAACTTTAAATTTCCAGTTTCTATTATATTAATTTGGTGCAAAAACTTATCTGAGTTGTTTTGAGTCTTTTGACAGCTGGAGACATTCAAGAGACAACTGATGCAGTCACTAAATGATGATAATTTGCCTGTAAGATTTCTATACCAGTTGTTCACAACCCTTATGTTGACTTTGTTGCTGATTTCCTCCAACAATTCTTTGCAATTTATGTGAACTGTTTGAAACAATGAAAAATTCTTTTTTGTGACACTATTTTTATTATTATTTTCTCATTTCAACAGCAAGCTGAAACTGTTGATATCGTGACCTGTGACCAATCAGTTCCCAAACCCTATCCTGTGAAAGGTACTTACAACCTGATTTGATACAATTTTTCATTTTTTGTTATTTTCATCTAATTGAACTCTTCTCTTTCTACAAATTTTTCTTGGCTCTTGCCACTTATAGATGAGGAGATGAATGGCCACACATCACCATATTCCTTAAGAGGCTCTACAGAATGTGCATACCCAACTGATGATGGTATTTGAACTTGACTCTTGGGTTTTGTTTGGCATTTGTATTTCTTATTCATGGCGTGATCTGTGCTGCTTGTTTGGCCTACAGCCTCAAAGCAAGCTGGGAAAAAATTTTCTATGACGCCGTATATAACACCACGGTTTACTCCAACTGGAACTCCAAAAATCATATCCACAACTGGATCCCCAAGAAGGTATTCTGCTGATGGATCTCCTCAGGAAACTTCTCGTACCATGTCTCCCACAAGAACTCAATATGATGGACATGGTGCACTGTCTTCATGGTACCCCTCGAGCCAGCAGTCATCAGCTGCTAACTCCCCTCCTCACAGACGCCAAGCTCCAGGTTTGGAAGAGTTTTGCAAATTCAGCTTTACTTTCAAGAGTTTTGTGAATGTCAGATATTACCGTTGGTTCTTTTGCAATAGTTTTATTGTAACTGCCAACAATTGTTGAGATCATCCCATTATTTTTATCATTTAAAAGAAAAGAAAAAACTCAGACGACTAAAAGTCTGAAACAGTCACTTGTACTTTATTCTATTCTTTGTATGCCTGTTCTGCTGTAACAAACAATTTTTATGTTTGTATGTTTCCTTTCTTATTCTGATTAATCTTCCTTACTCATCTGTCAAAAATTTTAAGCACGCACTCCACGAATTGATGGAAAGGAGTTCTTCCGTCAAGCTAGGTATATTTTGATTCTCTGATTTATGCAGCAATTGATTTTTATCAGCTTGGTTGGCCATTTATGGGCTGTTTTTGGATTTATTTGTAATCCAGGAGTCGCTTGTCATATGAACAGTTCAGTGCATTTCTGGCAAACATAAAGGAATTAAACGCTCAAAATCAATCTCGGGAGGTAATTAGTTGTTTATAATTGCCTTAATCATGTTCTAGATTGATGCAGTTCAGATCTCTTGTGTTTAGGGGTGCAACTCGGGCGGGTTGAGAGGTTGTCTAAGTTCAGTTCAAGTTGTGTTGAGATCTGTCTAGGTTTGCCTAAGCCTGAATTGTAACCCGAGGTTGCTTGTCTAAGCCTGATCTAAGTTAAACTCGAAATGCCTGAGTTGCCCGAATTGTATTTTTTTTTTTTTTTTGTAGCTACATTATTAAATTATTAAAATTTGACTCTATTTATATTTTTTTTTATATATAGAAAATCATTAATGTCATCAAAACAAATAATTTATATAATGTAAGAGAGATGCCGTTATAGTAGTCTTTACAATTTATGAGTGAAACTAATAAAAAAAAAAAGATAAGATTTTATGTTATTTGTATATATAATATATATTCAATATGATTTAATAATCTAAATTATTTTAATATCATGTAATGGATAATAATTTATATATATATTTAATATTTTTACATATCTATATATGTATAATTCGGGCTTCGGGTTGTTCGGGTTGTTTGATGTCTTTGTCCAAGCCCGTTTAAATTTAATTCGGGTTTTTGAATTTTTGTCTAAACCCGTACCGAATTTGAAAATATCTTGTTTATGCCCTAAAAAAATTCAGGTTGTGTTCGGATTGCTTGGGTTGAGTCTGCCCAAGTTGCACCCCTACTTGTGCTCTAATTGTTTGTTAAATGAACAAATTTTTTTTCCCTTTCAGGAAACTTTGAGGAAAGCTGAAGAGATATTTGGGATGGATAATAAAGATCTTTACTTATCATTTCAAGGATTGCTTAACCGCAACATGCGCTAAATGTTTCACTGAAATGGTTTGTGATTTTAGGCTTGTTTGTCCCTAGTCATTACCCTTTAATGTTTGTATTAACTTTTTTTTTTTTTCCTCTTTATTTATTTAATCTAAGAAATATATAAAATTACTTGTAAACTTTTGAAGATAATGCTGACAATTGGTTTGATCTGCAGGGGACACTGCAGCTGCTTTGAGGTTTACCTCTTATTGAGCTGCATTTTGTGGATGGTCCTAAATCATTCTCTATGAAGAATTTTTGAAATGTGATCAACCTGCATATGAGCTGATTATTTTTCAGGGAACTAGAGTATAGAATTTGCAGGCTTGATTTTCCTCCTTCCTTGCAGGTATGCTCTGTAAATAACTGCATCCTTTTGCATGCCTGTTGCATCTTATAAAAAATGTATCAATTGACGCTAGCAAGAGATTCATGTTATTGAATGCAGTATCAGAGTTTTCTTCAATGCATCTCTCTCTCTCTCTCTCTCTCTCTCTCTCGCCCCCCTTGTGTGCATTTGTGGTCTCTTAGCAACTTTATTAGGGCTTCAGGTGAGGACTTTGGTGGAAATGGAATTTTTTAAGAGGCAAGGTTCAGCAAGTCTTGTTAGTAGAGGAAGGCTGGGAGTTATCTCATGCTGGATCCAAAACAAAAGCTATTACAGTGCATAGTATGAGCTTCACATTGAACCGAGTTAAGTTGCGCAAATACTTTGGGCCAACCTGGCAGATGTTCAGCTATGTCATGCCTGCAAATTTACGGCTCTCTGTTGTAACAGTTGTGTAGCTTTGATTGTTTAGTAAGTTTTTGCCTTAAGTGGACCCAAATTCAAAACCAAGATATGGCATCTAAACCCCAAATTTTTGACTGCAAGTGTGAAAAGACATATATGCTTCGCAATTTGAAAAGGACAAATTTAGTGGGATATTGACAGGGTTAATGAGTATAGTTGATGAGGAAGCGAATAATTACCTTGATAAGAATTTAGAGAGGAAGCAAAGCAAAATTTTGATTCATTATCTGAAGATTAATGTTTATGTGAAATTTTTTGATTCATTAAAAAATTTGTAAACCTGCTTTCATGAATGCTAATTTACTTAAAAAAACACACTACATATGCCCTCTCTCTCCCCAAAGTTATTTCTTGCCTAACAAAAATAACAAACTTTTATTATCATGATAATTACACATGATTTACTAGTGAAAATCTTATTTTGGTTGGGAAGTACTGACCATATCATTTGTCATGTGAAGGAGAAAAAAGCAACTTGATCTTATTTTGACAAAGGGATATTGGGCATGCCGACCTGATAGCGTGTTAGAGAATTGAACATGTAGATGAAAGGGTAGACAAATCTCTGAACTAAGATCCTCCTAGCTTGTTATGAGAAACAAAGGAAGTGTACTGTATAGAACAAGAATATGATGGGAAAAGCAAAAGTTGAGATAATATCTGTAGTGATCTTATACCCAGAAATCAGCTTAAGATTCACTTCCAGGCAACATGCACCAACATGACCTTGTTGGAACATGAAACCAATTGGGTGAGAGTGGAGAAAAAAAGATGAAAAAAAGAGGGTATGCTTGTCAGTTGTTTAGTAGGGAGATAATGGGGGTTAATGGGGTGGATATTAATTTCTCATCTCCATTCTTCTATAATAAATTTTTTTCATTCCCCATGGGTACTATCCTTCTCATTTCTTAATGAGTTTGGATTTTTTCTTCTTCTTCTTTTTTTTTTTTTTTTTTTCAAGATTTTAGCTAAATATACCTTCAGTTTTTTTCTTTCTTTTTTAATATATTTAATATTAACAACTTATTTATTTATTTATTTATTTATTTTAAGGTTTACAACAGGATAGATTATCACTTACCTTATCTAATGGATGAAAAAAAAAGGAAAAAAAAAGTTGTTAACAAAATTGAGATAAGGTTTTCCTTTTTTGGTTCAACAACAAAATCAAATACATATTAATTAATTAATTAAAAAGTGTGTTTTGTAATAATCAAATATATAATTTTGAGACAATTAAATAAGTTTTAGTAATTGAAAAAAAAAAATGTGGAAGATTAAAAAAAAAAAATTACAACCATCTCTCTCTCTCACTCTCACTCTCTCTCCTACATGTTATAAGAACCTGTTTATAATGTTATAAGAGCCTGTTTGAAGAAATAAAATGTGAAAGAATCTGTTTGAAGAAAGTGTTATAAGACCTATATTTAATTGCATCAGGGTATAAATAATGAATTGTTTGTTAATTTTTTAACCACGGACATTTTAGACATTAAACTATTTTTCTCTTAGCAAATTTGAACTATTTATTTTAATTTATTCAAAATTTAATTATATCTTTTAACAAATTTGAATCACTCATTTTAAGATATCTATGCCTTATCATACCCAATCCATCCTTTATTTTCTTCCTTTAGTTCCTTACGAATTTTGTTGTTTCTTACTTTTAAAAAACAAAAAATGTTTTTTCAATTAAATTTTTACTAATTTTACAACTCCATCACCATTATTTTTACCTTCACTATCACACTACTATCACCATAGCCACTACCATCATCACTGTCGCCATCACCCCATTACTATGTTACAATCTCTACTTTCACTTTTGTTCCATTATCACCATCACCAAATATAAAAAAATATATGTTTAATTTTTTTTATAAAAAATATTTTTCACTAAAAAATATTTTCTATCTAAATAAATGAAGCATAATACTGGGAAACAAGTTGATTTTAGTTAAATCTATTCATAATTAAGAAAAATTCTTTTATTTTAAAAAAAATTTTGTAGTAATTGAAAAAAAAAATGTGGAAGAATGTGGAAGATTAAAAAAAAAAAATTATGTAGTAATTGAAAAAAAAAATGTGGAAGAATGTGGAAGATTAAAAAAAAAAAATTACAACCATCTCTCTCTCTCACTCTCACTCTCTTCTCTACATGTTATAAGAACCTGTTTACAATGTTATAAGAGCTTGTTTGAAGAAATAAAATGTGAAAGAATCTGTTTGAAGAAAGTGTTATAAGACCTATATTTAATTGCATCAGGGTATAAATAATGAATTGTTTGTTAATCTCTTAATCACGGACATTTTAGACATTAAACTATTTTTCTCTTAGCAAATTTGAACCATTTATTTTAATTTATCCAAAATCTAATTATATCTTTTAACAAATTTGAATTACTCATTTTAAGATATCTATGCTTTATTACACCCAATCCATCATTTATTTTCTTCCTTTAGTCTCTCATGAATTTTGTTGTTTGTTACTTTTAAAAAACAAAAAATGTTTTTTCAATTAAATTTTTACTAATTTTACAACTCCATCACCATTATTCTCACCTTCACTATCACACTATCATCACCATAGTCACTACCATCATCATTGTCGCCATCACCCCATTACTATGTTACAATCTCTACTTTCACTTTTGTTCCATCACCACCACCACCAAATATAAAAAAATATATGTTTAATTTTTTTTATAAAAAATATTTTTCATTAAAAAATATTTTCTATCTAAATAAATGAAGCATAACATTGGGAAACAAGTTGATTTCAGTTAAATCTATTCATAACTAAGAAAAATTCTTTTATTTTAAAAAAAATTATTTAGTAAGACTTTGTATCCCCTTTTTGTTTTTCCAGCGAATAAATTTTTGTACCCATGCTTTCTAATCAATCACGACTTATACTTGTTTTGATTCTCTACAATTTCTTTATTTTTAAATACATTCATATATATATATATATATATATGTTGTATAAATTGTGTGATAACATAAAACAAATAGATTTATACCCGTTAATTGAAATTTCAGAACAAGCAAACCATTCTGAAAATTATAATACATAACAAAATAAAATAACATAGAAAAGCAAATCGAAACTTGCACTAGACAGTGTCCTTAATTTTTTTAAATAAATTTAAAAAATTCTAGATATGCATAAAATTTAACAAGAATAATGTGATAATGTTAATTAATGTGTATTTGATTTTATTGTTGAGCCAAATAAAATAAATTAAGATTGAATGTATATTTAACTTTGGTTGTGAATCTTAAAAAAAAAAAAAATGGTTGTGAACCTTAAAAAAAAAAAAAAAAAAAAAAAAAAAACAAAAGAAAAAAGATTGAATTTATGTTTAGCTTATTTTGTAAATCTTAAAAATTAAAAAAAAAATGGTTGTGAACCTTAAAAATAAAAAAAAAAGATTGGATGTATATTTAGCTTTGGTTGTGGATCTTAAAAAAAAAAAAAAAAAAAAAAAATACAAAACATATAGGGAAATTAGTGGGTACTCATCCTCAACCCATCCCCTGTGGATATTTAAAGAATATCACTTACCTTATTTAATGGATGAAAAAAAAAGGAAAAAACCCATATATTTGCGTTGGGTCTCTATGGATACCTACAGGATAGATTATCCACTGCCATCCCTATTGATTAGTAATTATAATCTCACATTTTTCCCCCCTTCAAATTATCAAGAGCTTTTGAACCTCTGAACCTGCCCTGTCTACATGACTTCGCAGTTTTTGCCTTAGTTATTGTGGGTGTAGACTCCATTTATCATCCCCATGTCTTGAGCTTTGTCTTATGCCATTAGATAACTGGTTTTGTAGCAAATTTGTTGTTGAATTGAACGTTTTATTGATCTAATTAGCACTTCTAATTGATGATTTGGATTTGACAATGCAAAATTGATAAAATTCTGAAGTTCTATAACAAGCAAGTCACCCAACATCTATGGCCACATGTTTGGTTGTTTTTGCAAGGTGATAGAATGGATTCTTTGGTGGTGTTTGGGAGGTGTTTTTTTTTTTGTTGTTTTTTTTGCTAAAAAAACATTAAAAGACAAAATTGATTAAAAAAAAAAAAAAAAAACAAATCTAGAAAAAATGTCACATCAAATTTATAACTATTTTATTTTATTTTTTTACAAATATTCCATTCAATTACAAAAAAACTCAATTATCTTCCCAAATACAAATTTTAACCTCTTAAAATAATTAAAAACTAAAAAAGCTTATTAAGTCTCCGTTTGGAAAGTGGGTTGGCTTTTTGGCTTTTTTGACTATTTTAGCCTGAGCTTAAAAGCTTGGTTTGGGAAGGACTTTTTGGCTTTTTTGAGTTTTTTTGTGAGAGAAGAATGTAATAATTATGGATTGGATGTGATGTTTTGTTTGTTATGGCTAAAATAGTCTATTTTGTTTTTTGTGGCTAAAATAATCAAAAAAAGCCTAATCCATGGCTTCCCAAACGAAACCTAAAATAACAACTTTCTAAACACTCACTTTGATAGTAATAAGAATAGTATAAACTTATAGGTTAAGCATGTTTTGTGTTTGACCATTTTGGACAACTCTAGGCTATTTTCTACTTTAAATGGCGGATATAATTTTTGTTTTCACTTTGTAATTGTTTGGTATAACTTATGGAGTTGCTAATAATAATTTTTTTTAAAAAGAAATCTATGCCAAATTGTTTATTATAATTTTTGTTTTCAACTTATGAAGTAAAAATAATTATAAAAAATTAAAATAATTAATTATTAGGAAGTAGGAGATGTTCTTAGCTTCAATGTTTTAATTATTAATTTTCAGCTTGTTAAAAGTTGTATCAAATTATGAAGTAAAAATAATTTAAATAAGTTGATATTTTTTTTTTATATTATAGGTGTAATAGATTTTAGGGAAAATTATTTATAAGTTTTATTAGGGAGATTTATGCTACATATGGTCCTCCAAAAAATTTATATTCCCATAAGTTCTGTGTGAAGTTTGTTGACACATTTATCCTTAATATTAGTTATTAATATCATAAATAATGATAAAACCATATATAGGAAATTGAATGTTACCATATATCATATCTTTATGAATATGAATTTGAATTTCAAAATACACATTTGTAAAACGTAACGTGACATGTACATAAACGTAATGTAACGTGACACTTACATAAACGTAACGTGACGTGACACGTGTATAAACGTAACGTGACATGACATCTATATAAACGTAACATGACATTTATATAAACGTAATGTGACGTGACATTTACATAAACATAACGTAACGTGACACCTATATAAATGTAACGTAATGTGACACCTATATAAACGTAACGTAACGTGATACTTACATAAATGTAACGTAACGTGTCACGTTACGTTTCGCAAACTTACTAAGTTTTTGATTTTTTAAATTGAATGTGATCTATGGTAACATTTAATTTCCTATATATGGTTTTGTCATTATAGTGTATAATAATATATTAATATCATTTATTTACAATTCATAAGATCTTGTGAAACACATTTCTATTTAAATAGGACTTGAAATTCTATAAAAAATTACACAGGACTTAATACAGCATAAATGTCTCAAATAAGACTTATAAATAAGTCTCCTTCGATTTTATTTATAAATTATTCACTGGTAATTTAAAATATCAAATAAGCACGGCTAAAGCTTCCTTTAATTTAAGTTGGTTGAATGGATATAGGTGGAGGTAAACCAGAGGCACCTGATGCTCAGGCGTGTGTACAAAAATTTTCAATCTATTTTATATTATTTTCCATTTTTTTTTTTTTGAGTCAAATAACCAGACAAAGATAAACACTCAATTTGGTTTTGTTTTTAGAAATTTATTTTATAGAAAAAAAAATACTAAAAATTAATTTGATAAAAATAACATCCAAAGGATGTTTGTGAATTTAAAAAAATTATTTTTCCGCAAAAGAGAATATATTATCGAGTGGTGAGTGTTTTTGAACTTTTTAAATTTTTTTTCCCACCTAATTAGTTTTTGATGATTTTTGAGAAAACAAAACTTGAAAACGAAACTAAATACAGTGAAAGTCTCAGTCACAGGAGAATCCCTTGCAAAAAAAAAAAAAAGGTCCCTTCACTATCAATTATGGCCTTGTTTGGCTTAGAGGTTATTTGGTTAAAATAATCAATAAAGATAAAATAAGTTAAAATAATTAATAAGATAAAGTCATATTTAATCTATAATTATTTTATTTTGGGCAAATTACGGCGGTAGTTCTTGTAATTCACCTTTTTTTTTTTGATTTTGATCCTTATTATTTCAATTTGTTTAATTTTACAGATTGTGTCATATTAATTTAATAAATAACAATGGTTAGGTTTGATGGATAGAAAATTAAATGATGTTTCAATTCAGTCCTTATAGTTTATAGAATGTGTTAATTTAATTCTTGTTTTGACTTTCCTATGAACTATATGGATTAAATTGACATATTCTTTAAACTACATGGATCAAATTGAAACATCATTAGATTTTTCGTCTATCAAACTTAATCGCCGTTATTTATTGGACTAATATAATACAATTTGTAAAATTAAGGGATAAAATTTGTTAAACTGAACAATGGGACAAAAATGAAAAAACAGGTAAACTATAGGGATCATTTACATAATTTATCCATTTATTTATTTTTTCTTCATAATTATCAAATCAACAATTAAAAAAAAATTAATTATCATCATAAACACAATTTTTTTAATTAGTTTAAAATAATCAAAGAGTTAAATAGTTAATTGTTATAATCTATTCGGAAATGGGGTCGCATATTACATTCTCAATCTGTAATTTATAATTGATAAGGGGGAAAGCAGGTACTTTCTTTGATATGCTTTTTGAACCAGATACCTTTTCAAATTCAGGAAGAAAGTTTGCTCCCCCTTCACCCCTGAACATTTTATGCTTTGAAAAAAGCATTTCTTGAAGATGGAAGTAGAAAAAATAAGATCATATTTTTACTGAACTGATATTATTTTTATTTCACACTTAAATGATATTTTCCCTACAAGTATGACTTTTACATAGTAACTATTTATTTGTTATTTCTTAACATTGGCTTAGAAATAACAGAGACAATTATAAAATGTGATCATATCCTATGACAATTATAAAATGTTTAATATTACAATTCATACAAAACAGGTTATATATACATGTATCACTATCGGGTTCATCTGAATTACAGCGTATAATGTACCAAAGAAACATTTTTATGTTCTAGCTTGGAGGAATACGGATAGACAACAAAGTAAATTTACGTTTGTTGGTAGTTTAAAAGTTAGTTTCGACTAAAAAAAAATTCATTTTAATAAAAATGTCTTGGTTTATTTGACAAATTTATTTCTTGTTCAAAATTCACTTTTAACCACTTAAAAAATCTTTTAGAAAAGAGGGGGAAAAAAAAATTAAGATTACTAAACAAACAAAGTTTTTGAATAAAATATTAAGCTTTTTAACTTGTAAAGAACCTAAATAGATAGTTGCAAAGGAATTGAATTTGAGGGATATATGGCTGTACTTGTTTTGTGGAAACATATCGTAGCTATCCCATGTGTTAGATTCCTGGTCTATTAAATAGGGTTAGGTCTTTTTAGGGTACATCTTAAACAGTATAAAAGAATAGTAAATCACATGAGGCCTCTGCTCACCTTTTATCATGGATTTAAGGGTATTCCTGTCTTTTCGTCCTAAGTTACGAGAAGTTATTCGGTGTTCTTGTTAATTAGATTTGGTTTGTAGATCTCTGTCGTTTTGCACCCCTACTCTAATCAGATAAATCACTCTTAATTGTAATTAGAGGAATTCTCAAATTAATTGCACAGTGAAAACAAATAATATCATTTTGCTAGTCTGTTTTATATTTCAGCAACGTTACAAATCTAGACTTATAAACTTAAAAAATTTATTCATGAAAAGAAATTAATGGTTCAAATTCATTTTATTTATACATCTTACATTTTATTAATTTAATTTTTATCACATAAACATATTAGGAATAAATTATAAATTGATAAGAATGAATTCATAATATTTAGTGTACGTCATTTTTATATTGTTTGTGTTAAACTTCCAAAGCAAAAATAAAAATAAAAATAAAAAAATAAAAAAAACAAACTTGCACTTAAAAGAATTTGAAGTCATTGAACCTTTTTTTTAAACAAATTATTTCACCGATAACCAATTGTCCCTTCTAATTATATGAATTGTTCTACTCTAATACTAGCTGATTATATATAATATATATACCGCTTCCGATTAACATCCTCTATAATATATGATTGGGATGGAGTTCTATATTTTATGAAAAATGATTGATTCTTTTAATTTAATCTTTCAATTTCACATTAATAATGTGAAATTAGGAAGGCAAAAAATGAGAGGGAGAAATGTAAGGATCTTAGCCTTGTTATTGGAGTGGAATTGGGAGTCTCAATTAAGAAATGTAACGGGATTGATATTTTATTGCATAAAGCCATTATACGTAGGGGTGAGAGTTTGTGACATAATATGATAACACGACTTAAATTGTATATAAAATTAGCGGGTTAGGGTTGATCATTTCTTGGTATAAACATGTATATGACACAATTTGATAATACGAATATTAAATAGGTCGAGTTAGTGTCAAATTTGTATAACACAAAATTGACATGGATAACCTGTACAATAAAGGATTAGTTGCACATTTTAATATCATTTCTATTAAAGAGTATCGTGATATTTTTAATCTCTTACATAATTGCATTCAATTTATTAAAAAGTATGTAAAATACGATTTCAAGTTTAATATAAGTTTTGTTTTTGCTTTTAATTGAACTTAAGTCTCGTTTGGCAACATCATATTTTAACTTAAAAGTTAAAAAGTCATTAAAAAAGGAAAAAATTCAACAAACTATACAAAAAAGTCAAAGTTTTTTTTATACCCAGAATACTTCCAAAGCAAGATCCTTAGGATTCATCATTTCAAAAGATCCACCCTTACAAGTCAATGGGGGAGAAGCTAGTGGATTTACCTAAGCCGTCGAACTTTCACTTGAGTATTAGAGGATTCAAATTCTGGTCAATAAGGAGAGGAGTAAACTCTCTTATCAATTAGGATGGCCCATTGGTGTTTATTTTCTCTCTATTTTTTGCATATATTTTCGTAAAAAAATCAAAAAGTCATTCAAAACATATTAATTTGTTTACCTGATATTTTAACCAAAAAGTTAAAAAATTACTAAAATAACTTGTTTCCAAGCGAGACTTTAATGTATTTTTTGTCTATTTTTTGAGTTAATCTAGTTAAAAAATATAATAACAAAATATAATTTTTATAAATTAAGAAAATAAAATAAAGCTAAAATCAAATATTTTAATAAATAATTTCATTTAATAGAGATTAGTTTCATTACATGTAATTTGTGAAGAAAATTTTAATTTTTTCATACATTTGATATTTTTTATTAATAGTAAAATTTTTTGACATGACAAGTTAATACGACACGAATTGAACACGGACCGAAAATGATACGACACGATAATACGAAATAATAAACTAATTAGTTTAGTTTCAAAATATTTTAACATGAATCCGAAATGATATGACACGAATACGATCCAACACGATACGACGTCTATCACTAATTATACATCATTAAAAATTAATTATATTAAGTAAATATTAAATATAATAGTAATAATACATGATAATATAATTATTTAATGAGTAATTTTAATTTACAATAAAAATCACAATAATATTGAATTAATTTAACTTAATTTACCGATGATACTTGTACACTCAACATATATAGATATATATTTCTGGAGGATTCTACCACTTTTCCCAAAGGCAGTGGAGAATTGTGTTGTACTTACAAATGCTATAAATTTCAAGGAATACACTAAAACTGACCCACAACCACTAGAAGATCACCTTGCAATGTCTCCAATGGCTTCCATTCCTCAATACCACTCTGATTACACTTTCTGTAACGAACTCTGCGAATTCTTCCCACCTCCTTTCGCCGCCGGCAACATTGGCGGCGCCGCCGCAATGTGGGCTGACCAAAACTTACCCTTATTCTTCGACAATGGAGCATCAGTAGTACTTGATGACGTGGTGCCACCGGAACAGGACGTCACGTCATCGTCGTTTTCGACTAGGACACCGTTTCCGGAGCGATTTGGGGTGTCGGACATGGCGGTGCCTGTGTCGCCGGAGTTCAATATGGGTTTACGTGACATTGCCGGAACTCAGAGTGCTCTTGATTTAGCTGGTTTCAACCACCAAGATGTTTGCGAGTTGGGTGAGAAATGCAATGGGTTTGTGCATGATTTTCGGACAGTTTATCCCTCTAATTCCAATGATAATTGGGTACCCTTTTGAATCTTTAATCTTGAATCCTCATTTTAAGTAACCTTATTGAGATATATATTAGCATATACCTGTTGATATTAGACAGTATCAACTGATATATCGATTGATATATTTGTTGAAAGTCGAAAGCCTTTGATATGCAATATCATGTATTTTCATGAGCATGATTTAGTAGTGGATATATTTATAAGAAGAAATTCCAATTTATAGGGTTTTCAAGTTAGTCAAGCTCCAGCTATGGAAGAACCCAGTATGCCGGTTGGAAGGTACTCGGTAGAAGAAAGGAAGGACAGAATTCTCAGATATCTCAAGAAGAGAAATCAAAGGAACTTCAACAAAACTATCAAGGTCTCGCTCTCTAACATGCCCAAATCACTTTTCTTCTATTTTTTTTTGTAAGCTCAATTCAAACCATAGAAATAGTGTGTCCATGCACGGGAGCTTTAGAAATTAGACTAAAAGTAACATGTAAAATAGCCTATTCACTATTCTCAAAACAAGTTGGTATTTAATTTAAAATAATTTATCTGTTAAATGACCTATGTTATTGATTTCATGTCCAATTTCTTAGTGATATTAGTTTGACTAACTCAATGTAGAAATTAAATAGTAAAATTACGATTACACAGAGGAACTACGTGTATAATTTGGCCTCGATTAAATGTGACATAAGTTTTGCACTAAAGAAATAGATTGTACTTTGTACAGTATGCATGTCGCAAGACCTTAGCTGACAAGAGGGTTCGAGTTCGCGGAAGATTCGCCAAAAACAATGAGCTGCTATGCGAATCAGAATTACCAGTAACTAACAACAACAACACTTCTCACCAAGACACTGAATTTTACCACGATGAAACTATTAAGGTAATTTTAAAGACAGCTGCCCAAAATTCTCAATACCATTTTTTTACAGCCTTGTTGAAACAATATAATGCATCGACTGCACTACTATTTAGTTTTATGTTTTTATCTTATTTGTTAATTTAATTTTTTTTTTTTTTTAAATGTTGTGGTTTGGCAGATCAAACATGACGAGGAGGATTGGCTACAAGAGGCTATGGCGAGTCTCATGTATTTACCATATGTTTCTGGGTGATTGTTACTATGTATAATTAATTACAATGGTCTCATTCACCTATGGAAGACTGTAGAAGTTTCAATATTATGTACAACCTCATGTATTATTAATGAAGATCTTCTTATTTGGTTTCGGACAACATACTATCGACTACTGTTCCCAGAAACTTATTTTATTTTATTTTATATTTTATATTTTTTTTTTTGTGCCTATCGAATACATATATCCATTAAGAAGAGAACTTGTCTCTAATTCATGTTTTTTATTGGAGGGTCTAATTTTTATGGTTGTAGATCTTTTGTCTCGGTGATTTAAACTATTTAATTTGTAAAATACATTACGCACATTATTTATATAAAAAAATTAACTTAATCGGATATGAACAGTTACATAATCCAATCACGTTTTTGTTTTTGTTTTGGATTTTTTAAATAACATGTATAATTTTGAAAAAGAAAAATTAGTATGGTTAAGTAATGTAATAATGTCAAATCATATAATAAACTAAATATAATATACAAATAGTAAATAAGTTTAGTTAATAGGACTGATTAAGTACTCCAAAATTCTATGGGGTGTGTACCATATGTCTCTTATTTACAATCTTTATGGTTTTTAATTATGACCTATTAGAGTGTTAGTTATGACTTGATTAAAGTATCCGCATCGGTCTCTCTATAATGGCTTTGAAGCTATTGTAGAGAGCAAAAATTGTGAATATCAGCTCCATCAGACTCTCTACTCACTTCATTCATTTTGACTTTGTTACAGTGTCTCAATAATCAGTTGAGGCACTGTTCATACAGTAATCTATTTTTTATTATATTTTATAGAGCAAAGTTGGGCCAAAAAGCCATGGCCAGTCGTCCACCCAGATGTCTTGTGAGCACTCTATAATAAAGAAGGAAAATGCCTAAAATTGGCCTGACCGGTCAACCGCCCAGTCGTCGACCGGTGGACCGCCTGATCAACCTCCCTGTGTGATTGTGTTGTTACTCTTTGCTTGTTGTTTGCTGCTCTTTTGAGATTAATCCATCATATATTTAAATTGAAAAAGATAAAAGAATAAAAAATAATATTTTAATGAAATAAAATTTTTAAATAGAGAGTTTGATAGAGTGTGTACATAAAAAAGAGATTAGGTAAAATACAAAAGTAAATTTTGGTTTATAATTTGGCTCAAAATTTGCTGAGATTGATGCGGATGCTCTTATGCACATTGTAGTGTTAGTTATGGCTATTTTTTTTTTCTTTTTTTTGATGAATTTTACGAGAAGTTAATTATGATAGTATTTTAATTATAATTTAAGAATTTTTTAATTATAATTTATGTGATATTTAATTGTAGGGTTAATTTAATTTAATTTAATTTTATTATTTTTTTTTTACATACTATACACACTCGTATCATTACTCTATTACAATACCCTTTTGTCAAATTGATTGAACATGTGGCAACTGGTTCCATTTTTTTTCTTCACTCTATTCGCGCTTCAAATGCTCAATGTTTATAATTACTACCGCCGCCTACATCAACGGTTAATGATGGTAGGTCATCAAACTTTTTCGCTAATGTCAATTTAGTTTTTTCTTCTTCTTTTTTTAAGATAAGATGTTAACGTTAAATTAAAATAAATAAATAAATAATTAATGATCTCCTCCTCAGGATCATCTCCATCAAACCACAAAACCGGCCGCCCCATCATCACCAAACCATCACCCTCCCCTGCAGCACCACAACCATCATGGCCAAATTAATCGAGTCCGGATTCTCGGCAGCCCTACCCGGCAGCCCCCAAAACGACGTCGTTTTGGGGGTTTTTCTTTTTTTTTTTTTTTTTTTCTTTCTTCTTCTTCGTTCAGAGAAACCAGAGGGGAGGGGAGAGGGAGAAGAGGGAGGAAGGAGGAGGGAGGAGGAGGAGGAAGGGAAGGAGGGGGCCATAACCAGTGGGGGAGGAGGAGGAGGAGGAGGAGGCGGAGCCGGGGCCGGAGGCGGAGGCGACGGCGGTGCAGTGCTGAGATGAGCTGGATCGGGCGACGATCGGACCGTTGCGACGGCCGGCGGTGAGGCGACGAGCTGCGAGCTCGCCATCGCAGCCTCCTCCCTCCTCCTTCCTCCCTCTTCTCCCTCTCCCCTCCCCTCTGGTTTCTCTGTTCGAAGAGAGAGAAAGGCAGAACGAAGAAGAAGAAAAGGAAAAAAAAAAAAAAAAAAAAAAAGAAAACCCCCAAAACGACGTCGTTTTGGGGGGCTGCCGGGTAGGGCTGCCGGGTAGGGCGGCCGAGGATCCGGATTCAAATTAATCACCACTACCTATAACCAAACCACCCCTACCCTATCACCAAATTGGTGTGCTTTGCCCCATAGTGATTTATGAGAATTGTCTATAGACCTTACTCAAAATATCATTTGTCTTGCCCAAATATGTAAGAAGCATACTCAGTGGATAGTATGGTATCACACATGCTGAACATACACACATAGCTTGGCTTTGTGAGAAAACATTCCCAAATTAATCTTAGATATGATTTGTTACCAAATCCCAATCTAGTCAAACATAGACCACCAATGGAACTGAGGCAAACATTGGAGAATATGTACCCTGATTGATTTGACAACAAATACCATGCCTAGCCTAACCAGCCATTTGTTGGTCAATTCTACTCATGCAATACATTTGAGATTATATCAGATTTGAAGCTTCTCATACTGATTATTCTTGTCACATTTCTTATCTGACTTCTATGATTTCTAAGATTAAAATGAATTTGATTGACGTAATTTAAATTATTTTTTTAAAGATTGATGTGCAAATTCAACTCATCTTAATAGTAAATAACTTTTAAACGTATCATCAACGGAATATATTATTTGGTTTTCTCTTAAAACAAAATATAATGAATGAGGTGAACAAGAGAAATGGCCAAAGCACGGTGCGTAACTTTATTGATGATGAGCTTTTAAGTCAATATTTTGGTGGTTTTAGATTTGCCATCGAACTGTTCTTGTTAGATAATGTCTTAATGGGACCACATAATTAAATGTGGTGTTATCATTTATAAGAAGCCTACAATTGAAGTGATTCAATTTAGTTAATAGGCTTAAGGGTATATGTGTATGGACCTAATGTGTAGATACTAGTTGTATAATTTCTATTTCTATGAGGGGCAGAAATAGAAATTAAAACATATTGGTTAAAGTTGGTTTTCATTCTTTTTGAACTTCCACAACCTTTCAGTTTTCTATGAGGGGCAGAAATAGAAATTAAAACATATTGGTTAAAGTTGGTTTTCATTCCTTTTGAACTTCCACAACCTTTCAGTTTTGAAAACTAATAAATAGAAATTAAAACCAATAATGGTTAAAGTTGGTTTTTATTCCTTTTGAACTTCCACAACCTTTCAGTTTTGAAAACCAATTACAACCTTTAAAAGGTTATGGTTCCTATTCCTTCCCAAGTGGAAAAATAAGAACACTGCCATTTTTTTCCTAAATCCTCTCAAGGAGAAACATAAAGCACCAAAGGGGAAAGGATTAGAAGGCAATAATATAATCAATAACAAAAGTTCATTGATAATCACGCTTCCGTTTAACCGTTCATCAGTGGATTCAGGTATGTCATTTTGTCTTGATTTCTTGATAATACACATGGTAAATGATCCAAAGTATAAGGTTTATGTTCTGAAATTTATGTTTACAGTTCTATGTGAGTCAACATGAACATGCTGAAGCTGAAGCTGTGGGAAAGAAAGTCTTGAATCTTGATTAGTTCCTTCATTATTGCTATTTTTTTTCTTGACATTTTTGGTATTGGAAAGAATTTCAATATGAGGAGATAATAAAGCAAAGCAAATGGGGTGTCCCAAGCACGCATTCTTTGAGTCGTAAGAAATCACTAACATAAAGTGAAGATATGCACTCACTGCAACACAATCATCGATCCTCTCATTTTCCATTAAACTGTCTCCATCCATCAGCTTTGCGGCTTCTACTTCTACTTCTACTTCAATCTCTCTCCTCTTCAATCAATTTCTAATTTCCTTTCCTCTACATTTATGTTTGGTTTGATTTTTAGAAACTTGTTTTAAGATTTTTTTTTTAAAAATCTAAAATTTAGTTTCGTGAAAAAAATATAAAAAAACACTTATTATTTTTATATTGTTTTATCTTGTTTAAGGACTGAAATAATTTTTAAAATTTAAAAATATATTTTTTATATTTATTTTTGTCAAGAGAAAATCATTTCAAAAAGACAAACCAAACATAAAGCTCTTCATTGAAGGGAAGAGTTAACCTTTCAATGGGATCAAGCAGCAACTCTATTACTTATGATAATTCACTATTTTTTTCTTCACAATATATATAATTTTGTGTTTGGGAGGAAAAAGATTAGTTATACATTTAACCTTTGGTATAATGCATAAAATGGTTGCTCCGTAATTTGAACTCATAATCTCAAGGTTATTAGGCTAATATTTTACCATTGAACCAATGGTCTTTCAAACACACATTAATGGGACTAATTGAGCATTTTATTTTTTCATATATATAATTCTATTTGTCATATATAAAAAATAATTAACGGGACTAAACCCTGAAAATGATCTTAAAAAGAGTAAAGTACGAAATTTTAGTAATTAATCCACCTTTTGAGATCTGAACCCTTGAGTAACTGGAAGAAAACCCAATTGATATGATATCTCAACTGTTGTCTCTTAAGTTCAAAATTGGATCAATACTGAAAGATTTGTGGGCAAATGAGTGGGTAATATATAGTGCAACCCACATAATGTGGGAGGTGCAACCATTGCCACAAGTGTGAGCTTGGGGCCCTAGGGGATCACCTAAGAACATTGCATTGGTTGACCCCCCCCATCCTTCATAACTTAAAAGGAGCTGGATTGGACCCAAAAGATGATAAATTTCCCCATTCTCTTCAGCAAAATCAGATTGCCACTTTCGGTGAGGCTACATTCTTGCATTGCACTTATTGCTTTTGTAGTCAAATGGATTCTGTGACATTTGTGTGAGTTGGAATTTTTGCCTGTGTATGAGTTGGCGATTTATCGCTACATGATTAAATGATTCTGCTATGTAATATCATTTAAAGATGATTTTTGATACCTCAGCACCTTAGGATCTAGTCCTAAAAGTTGCCCCTCTATTACGCCTTTAATTCTGTGATATCGAGATGTTACTTTGTGTACTCTTAAAATGGGTATATCTTATATACTTTTTTATAACATACATAATATAATCACAACATTTCGTAACTTTCACTATAGAAGTGTTATTCATTCATAACTTTTATCACAAAAAATAGCATAATTAATACCACAAAGTGGTGTAACATTTCTTACCGTCACTTTTCAGAATGCATACTAGATTTTTGCCCAAGTTGTTGATAATGATATTGGTGTTACAGTTATAGGCTTTTATAGCACAACAAAATCAAAGGATCACTAGAAAAGCAAAATAAAGTATCTCCGGTAATTCATGTCAAAATCAAATTTTAATATATTATAATGTTCAAATATTATAATTTCATAATCGAATGGCACAAATATAATTTCTTCTTTTTTCCTTTTTTTTCTTCACAAAATGCTAAATGAATAATGTTATTTGAAAGTCTCATCTTGAGGAAAAAAATAGAGGTTTGCCAAATTTTGACAATTGACAAATCTTGTGCTAATACTAAAAGGATGACCATTTGAGATATTTTGAAGAAATTTTGCCCAAATTTTAATTTAGCGGGGGTGCTATAACACACTATTCTATATATATATATATATATATATTGAAAAATAAGGAAAAAAACACAAAACCTAGGTTAGACTATGAATGTCATAACTAGTGTTGTTTTCTTCTAAGATTGTTATGATTCTGTTTCATTTGCCCTTTCTCCAAGTAAACAGACCATGTTCACACCATGTGGGTCGTAAATGGGTTGCACTATAGCTTTCTTTAGTTGCAACTTGCAAACAATACTACGCATTAAATATATATATATATATATATATATTAAAACATTAAGTAAATAAATATAAAAATTGCATTTATTCCAAGTGCAATTCACACTGTATTAAATTTAAATTTTCAACATATATTTTATTTTATAATGTATTTTTCAAAATATTTTTTCATCTTATTGGGATAACTCAATGAAAATGATTATCTTTAATCGGATAAGATAAATTAATTAAACACAACTTAATAAGAAATTATTTTATGCGTAAAACTATATACCTCAATGTGCATCATGAAGTAGTAAGAATAATGTAATAATCTAAATAATTTTGGATTACCCAAACACAACCTTGGAGTGTGCAAAAAAATCCTTTCTTTCTTGCCTTTTATTTATTTATTTTTTGTGGACCCTTAGTTGTTCTTGTACAGAGCTTGTGTTTAAAGCCTTTTCTGAGGTCATGTAGATTCATGGTTGATGGATTGGATCTGGGCCGATACAAACTAATCTAGTGGTACCCATTTGGTGCCTGATTATGGACAAACTCATGGGCTTTTACGGCCCAATTAGGAGTGTTCTGTTTTAGGGCCGTGTCGGCAATGCGGATTCCCTGTTTGTTTGGATCTCGGATTTTTAAGTAGCTACTTGTGAAAAAAAAAAAAATAAATAAATTATATTTTGGAAAATTATGAAAGAAAAAACCCTTAAATTTTGACTATTGTAACGAAATAAATTCTGAATTTTTAATTTGTCAATTTAAAACTTAATTTTTTCATTTATTTTCATTTTCAATATGATATTTTCATTATATAAAATCAATGAAAAAAATTGATATTTTTGCTTTTAGACTCAATAAAAAAGATATTTTATTTACATCTACATTGATTTTAATGGGTAAAATATATTTTTCATGTCAATTTTACTTAATAAGAATAAATAAATAATTTCAATTAAAAATAATTTAAAAATAGGAATTTACAAATCGAGACAAATTGATATATATTTTTTATATTATAATATGAAAGTTTGAAACGGTTGGTTCAACTACTCTTTCTCTCTCTACGAAAAAAGGTTTGAATGGATGATTGTGAGGGAAATACTATTGTGCACACTCTTTCATATATACTTTATAATTAAAAAAAAAATTATATAATTTTAATTTTTTCAGTCATAATTAAAATTAAAAAAATATTATAATTGAACACAATATGAGACATAATTAAAGAATTCATAAATTATAATCAAAATAATATTATAATTAAAAAATAATAATATAATTAAAAATACATATGATACATCTTTTTTTAAAGTGGTGTATATTAGGGGTGTTTGGTGAAACTTTTTTGAGTCAACTTATAGTTTCTGACTTTTAAAAAGTTATTTTGGACTGTTTGGTTAAACTTATTTCAAACAGTTTTTGATTTTAATAACTTATTTTAAGTAAAAAAAGCTGATTCTGAGAAGCTGCTCATCACTTGCTTCTGATTATCAGCTTCTGCTGTAAATATGTTAATTCATGGTTATACTCTTAGATTTTTTTATTCTTTATTTTTTAAAAAATAGAAAAAGACCCAAATGGACTATAAAATATTATTATTATTTTTTATGAGAAATGCAGACAAATAGTGAATAATAAAAAATAAAAGTTAATTGAAAAAGTTACTTCACAGCTTATTTAATAAACACTGCTCAGCAACTTAAATCTATAATCCAACAGCTATACCAAACAAATTAACAACTTTTGATTAAAGTCATAATCTATAATCTGTTAAACTATAATTTATAATCTATTTTAACAGGTACACCAAACAGGACCATTATAATTTCCCTAATAACTCTACTTTAGTCATTCCAAAGTTAGCATGCTTCTACATCACAAACGGTCCTCCTTTCGGCCAAAGTTGAAAAATTATAATGGCAGCAGTTACATCATGAAAGTAGTAGTAGTTATTAACTTATGGAGGATTTATTAGGATTTTTATTTTAAGTATTTGTATTTTAATTAGTTCATAATAAATTTTTATATTTTAATAATTTTTATTATTTAGGCATTTGATTTACAAAATTTTAATTCTCATATTTAAGATATTTTTTGTATAATTTTACTCTTACAAATATTTTTTGAAACCTTAGAAACTTGATGGTGTAAACATTTATATTTTATAGTGTGATGTTCATATCATAAAATATTCATACTATCAGTATGAATGTTATTATTAGAGGTATTTTGGTTACTATGTCCCCATAAAACTTATTGGAATATAAAAAAATAAATTAGATTAAGAGAAATATATGTAGGTGAAGAGGAATTTATGAATAAATCCCTCTTAACTTATGCTCCCTCTTTCATATTCCACACACAAAAAAAAAAAAAGTCATTAATATTTTTAATTTATTTATTTTTAACGATTTTCAAAATTTTATTTATGAGAATTAATTGAAAATTTTTAATTTTTTTTATGAAGATATGTTTTTTTATTAATTTGATTAAAGGAAGAGAACATAGATCCTATGCTTCCAAACACAATTTTGAAGTAATAGAGTTCTAAGCAGCTAGCAAACACACCATATATGTTTTCTTGATTATTCTAAGCCAAAACATGAAATTGAAAAGGGAAAGAGGCAAAGCATACAGAACATAACTAATTAAAAGTAGTCAAACTCAACATTAATTAATTATATATATATATATATATATAATAACTCATAATTATATGCTGAAGACATTTACAATATGGTTAATGATTACAATAATAATAATCATCATCATCATCATCATCTCTGGGTCAAGTAGAGAGATGTGTTGCTGCTATAAAGATGTGTAAGTAAAAGAAGCCAGAAAATAGGCAGACAATAAAGAAAGCTAGCCTATGATAATAATCGTAAAAGAGCAAACATCCATGCTAAAATTTCATTTAACGGAACACAGATGTGAGACAAACATCTCGTCATTTTGTCTCACATCTATATTCTATTTTGTGAAATTTCGAAACTCGTTTAAACTTTCTCATGCAATTAAAGCTAGCATGACCACAAGGACTCCCCCATATTGGGATGATCAACCACCATGGCGTCCATGTTAAAAAGGGACTTGGTCTGATGAGAAGATGACATGAGCTTGGACGACGGTGGTGGTGGTGGTGAATTATTATTGTCTGGTGAATCGGTGGATGCACTAGACATTGATAAAGAGAAGTGGCGCATTCGCATATGCACCACCTCAGCTTGTGCAAGAGCCAACTGGGTCTGAAGAAGGTCAATTTGTTGCTGCAACGATGATATTGCCCCTACACATCCGTACACTGGATCACGTACCCTTGCGTTTGCCTCATATACCATGGAACTCACTGCATCTCCTCGTTGGTGCATTGGCAACTCCTGCAAATTTCACGTTAACCCATCAAATCTGAAATTAAATTTAATTGTCAAAATCATAAAACAAAATCAAATTGAACCAATTAGACGCAATTTAGTTTTATTTTATTTTTTTGAAACTATAATTTCTAACAGCTTGTCTTGTCATTATTCTCTGATCACAAAATCTTATTCAATTCTCAAACATTAAGCAAAATGCATCCTTTTCAAACAGTAAGTAATATGCCATCATTGACTTTTTTTTTTAAGAACAAAATGTCAACCTTGTCATCATTTTCTAAACAACATGCAATTTGTCATCATTTTTTCAAAAAACAAAAAGAAATTTGCCATCAGTTTTCAAACATCAATTAAACAATCAAAATATTCCTGCTCACAAGCAAGAGCATTGTCAAACAATATAGAATTGAAAACTAGTACAAATTTATTTCAAGATTGCCTTGATCAGCGGCTAAAAGCTGTTGAAATGAAACTACTACTCATTCGAGCCGCAAAATTTTTCATAGGCATCTACAGCAGTTTTTTTTTTGTTGTTGTTGTAATGATTAAGCATGAGCAATTTGATTCTGTGTCTTTGTACTGCATGCATGTACTGTTTTTTGATGAACGGTTTGACGCGCGCCCTAAATCCGTCTTTTTGGACTTCAATTAAAAGGCGCCTCTAAAATAAAGGTGCTTTACATAATATTATTTGTAAAAATGTTTGAGACTTCTAAATGAAGAATTTTAGAGGTGAGCCCCCATTTTATGATTTGATGTTTTGGCTTGTAATATTACATTATTTATTTATTTATTTATTATGTATTGCTATATTACTAGAGTTGGCATTAGAATTTCAACTCTAGTGCTTTCTATCATCACTCTATTATTTGCATTCGGATGTCAACATCTCTATCTCGGCACAAATGCAACTCTGACTTGGATATTCATATTAAATGTACAATCTAGCCTCACCTTCGTGGATTGTTCACTACAAGGTAGGAGCTATGGCTTGGCCTAGGGTGGCCATGGCCCCCCGTTTTTCCAACTCCATTTATAGATAGTATATATAGGGTGATTATATGCAAGGACTTCTCAAGTTGCAGGTATTGATTGACCTCACTACCCAATTAGAATAGTAATATAAGCCACAAAACAAAAGTCTCATAAAGTCTTTTAATTACACTTGACCCAACAACCCATCACCATTCTAAATAAAAGAGTAAAAAAAAAAATAAATAATACAATCAAACTCTATTTCTTTCTATATATAATATTGATTTTTTTTTTTTTTTTTGATGTGCATAGAGTATAATGTTTAAATTTTTATGTAGTATAATATTTGGCCCTCTTTAAGATAAAATCCTAACTTTGTCCTTAATTCTCTGTACACATTTTTAGTTATTTTATTTACCAATATTTTATTCATATTTCCCGTTTCCTTTCTTCTTATCCTTCTTTTTTTTTTCCCCACAAATTTCTAGTCAAAATTAAGATCCCAACGCACCCAAAAGACAAATACTTCATAGAGATTCCAATGGCTCCAAGAACTATAATCCTATTTGGGCCCCAAACCTTGACTAATGATAAACGCTGCCTTGATCCCATAATTACACTACTTTAATTAGTTTCAACAACTTAGAAAAAAAAAATCAAAATAAAAAAGAAAAAGAAAAAGAAAAAGTTATTGGAGCCAAAAATTCAATTATGTGTGACCCAATTCATTGGGCCTGATCTATATTTTTCAACCCAAAAGTTAATAATCAGGAAGCAAAACTTAAAAATACCTCTCTCCTAATTTTCAAATAATAATTTTTTTTTCTTAACCTATGTAAATTATTTTTGTCGCATAGATTATAAATAGAAAGTGCAAAAAAAGTTACAACAACCTTATAAAGCACACAAAACAGGACAATAAGTGTGAACCGTATGACACTTTAGAAAGCCTCAGGTGATCAATATGAACGCGTAGTCATAAAGCAAAAGGCTCAAGTGATTTAAGCACATACTTTTCAAAAATTATGAAGGAGTAAGAATTTTTAGACAAAAAAAGCTCAAGCAGGTTTGCGTACCCAAAAGTTTAAAAAAAAAAAAAGAAAAAAAGAAAAAAAGAAAAAAAAAAGCATGGCATGCATAGAGCTTAATGTTCAAAAAGCTAGATTCTATACTAACTATTGATGGTCCTAAAGTAATTAACTACTTTCTTTGAATGGAATTTAGTCTCAACATCCCACCTTTATTCTTTATTAATAATCGTTTCTTATAGTAGTTAAAGCTGATTTTCAGTCCTTTTTATCTTTTTTAAATAGTATTTTACTTACAAAATACCCAACCAAAAACCACATCTCGAAAAATATATTTTGAGTAATATTATGATGTTCAATTTTTTTTTTTTTTTTTTTATTGAATTTGTTTAGTATGATATGTTTAACACATTAATACATGTCATCCATGCAATGATACATAGAAAAAAATTCAAAAATTTTAATATGTGATCTTGATTTATTCAAGATGTGGATTCCATTGAATCTGAATCGCGTATTATTATTTTGGGTATATTTTTATGCATGAACTAAAGTAAATTTGGCGCACCATGTGATAAATAAATTTAGTACAAAAATATAGTTATCATAACATTTTTTTATATTTATAATACAGTAATGTTAGGTATTATGAAAAACCTTTTATGAAAATAATCATGAAAGCTTTGTGATCCTTGGATTACACTTAGAATAAAGCACCACACACTAATTAAAGTAATTTAATAATCATAAATCTTTCATCATCATTTACATGAATTTTTTTTTATGATTCCTAACTTTTCTCTTTATAATATAAAGGGTGAGAGAACTATTGATAATGATTTGGAATGACTAAAATGGCACATGAATATAGTACTAGTAAATTTATTTCCCAGGTACCCCCAAAAGAAAGAATATAGTAGTAGTAAATTAGAAATAAAGATTAAAGAATGTATAAAGTTACTGCCGTGGGTATTGGACCATTTTAACCACCATAACCGACATAACGGTGAAAAAGTCACTACTTTACTACTTTAGTAACAGTTTTTACAAATATATATATTATTTTGACAAATAGTATATTATTAAAAGATTATAGTATGTTAGCACTAGAGCATTATATATCGTTCCAAGCGACTTTAGTACCGTGGTCAAGAATTTAAATCATCACTTCCTGGTTAATTATTTTAAAAATTAATATATCCTCGTTACCTAAATTATACAAATCAAAATCATAATCTAACAATAGTTATAGCCTTAATTTTCTTTTTATTTTTTTCTTCTTTTTTTTGAAGTAATAATTTCAAGTTGTCAAATTTAAATTCTATTTAAGGCGTCATCAATGTATTAATTCAATAAATCTCACATTTATTTGTTATGCTAATATATTTGTGACGCATCATATAATATGTATATCCAAATTTAGTCATTGTAATTATTTTTAATAAATTAAAATGAAGAAATAGAATAAAACAATTAACAAGAAGGAAAAAAAAGGGATTAGTTAGCTAAGGAAACTAGATATAATTAAGGGAGAATTGTTCCGTACACATTGCATACCGTATATAATTCTTCACAAAATTACGTAAATTTTAATAAATATATATAAATAATCTTACAAAAATACGTGAATTGAACAAAAATTTGTGTAATCATGTAAGTTTTTATAAACTCACACAAATTTGTGTTCAATTTTGGGAGTTCACTTATATAAATTTGTGAAAATTCACATAATTTTATATAAGATTATATTACACACCAAAGCATTTTCCATAATTTAGTATAGACATGAGCATTTCTTTAAATTAATCTAAAAACACTTGATGTGACATCTCAAAATGTCATGAAAGTTGTAGGCTTGTAGCACAGGGATTTTTTTATCGTTAATTTTTTTTTTGTTTTATTATGATGTACTCTCAGCCAGCAAATGTGAGAAAAATCTCAAAATATTAAAATTTCGACATAGTTGAAGTGTCCTGGGACAGAGGGGATATAGTGGCACAAGCACCATGTCTTACAAGAAGAGTATTTAAGATGCTTAAAATTAAAGGATTGGCTTGTGAGACTCCTGAGTTTGAGTCTTGTTGTTACGTTTTGCAGTCTTTTCAATTGTAAAAAAAATTAACACAAGGAAAGAGAGAGAGAGAGATAAAGAGAGAGAGAATGCATGCATGGGAAGAGAACCTGCAACATCTTGTTAACATTGCTAGCACCAAAGACCTTGTGAACACTGGCAAACTTCTGAGGCTCGTCGGCCGGAAAATAAGGAGCAAACACACAATCCTGAGCACATCTCCGCCGTAGAAGCTTGCATGCTGCACAAGGGGAAGCTGCCCCTTGTTTCCTTCCACCGTTCTCCTTCATATTTTATATATGTATATAGATACTCCAAGTGCGTAATGTAATGTAACTAAGTAAGTGGCACTACCTCAACACTCACTATCTACTAGCTAGACTTACATGATCAAGAGCAATTTGGCTTAAATATATATATCAGCAACACAAGCAAAGATGAGTGGGGCGAGAAAAAAAAAAAAAAGAAAAAAAAAAAAGAAAAGCTTGAACAAATAAAGAAAGGTGGAGAGAGAGAGGCGTGAAGGAAGAGAAGAGGGGGGTTCAGGGTAAGGGGCTTGGGGGTTATATAGGAAAAAAGTAGATGGCAAGGATATCTTTTTGGGTCCTACCCAGGACCTTCAGATTTTGTTAGACAAAAACATCCTTGTTGATAAGATCTTTGTCCCTACCTCTTCCATTATATTTTGCATTTTTTTTACATATTTTTTTCTCTCTCTCTCCATACCAAGAGCGTGTTTTTTTTATTTTTTATTTATTTATTATTATTATTTTTTAACCTATAGAAGGGGAATTGGAAAGAAAAATTGTGTATATAGCGACATGACTCGAACTAAATATCACACAAGTGAACGCCTCATCTACTAAACCAACCTTTTATACCAAGACAGTTTATAAACATAACAAATATTAGAGAGAAATTCAAAAAATTGAAATGTTAAGAAAAAAATTTCTAACTAATGAAGGTACAAGATTTATTTACATAATTGAATATGTAAATCACTTATACCTTCATTATTTTGTAATTATTTTTTCACTCTTCACTTTTTTGATATTCTCCATAAATGTTACCAATTGAAGTCCTCTCTAGTATAAAGTGGGCAAAATTGTCTAGTTTGACTCATGGGATCTACTGCAAGTCCCATCTTGATAAACCAAAGATTCTAACCTACTTTTTTTTTTTTATCAGCAAAGTGAACTTTATTGATGAAACACATACGAAGTACGGTAAATTACATCAATAAAGAGAAGCTTGGAGCTAGATAAAGCCCCAACCTCCTAGTTGGTGAGGAACCAATGAACAAAGCAAAAACAAAGACAAAGACAAACAAGATCAAAAGAAAGATAGGTCCTGATCAAAACAGCAAAACAACCAGCAGTGCATAGCAGACCAACAGATAGAACCAACACTATGTGGCAACTCCTCTGTTTGAAACACCAGAATCTAACAGCAATAGATAACAAAAACAAACAGCAACAAAACCGGAGCAAGCTCCAACCACATAATCTTTTGGCCACCAAGTCTCTCTTAAGAGAGAGGTCTTCGATTCTATTCTTAGGAGTGAAATAGAAGGGCAAGATTTTCTTGTAAGGTATATGTGAATGAATTTCAACTCTCCCGATGTGCTAATTTAACAACTAACCATTAACTTTCACTGATCCAAAAAAAAAAACCAAGTTCTCTATGATAATTAATTTTGTTTATTTTTTAAATATTGATACTTTTATCAAGTTAATTATTTGCTTGCATTTTTATGTAATTGGATGTCAAAATAATTGCAATAAAAAAATTACTGCAACCACCAACATGTTTTATATTTTAATATAATATGTCTTTTTTGTTTGTTTATTTTATTACGCCTTATCCCCCCTTTTTTAAATCTTTTCTTGGGAGCCAAGATGGGAGAGATGTATACGCTATTGGATCTTTGTTTCATAGCTTGATTTTGAAGCTTTATTACTAGATTGCTCTTTCACTAAGCTTTATTATTAGTATTCTATGCATTGCATTCTTCTTAGTGGCTCGAGGTTAGATCTTTGCCTAATGCTTTACAAACAGGTAGAGACATGTTTACACAAAATGGAATAGAAAGTTTGATGAATCCTATTGACAAGCTCCTACTGATAAGATATCTGTGATTAGATTGGAATCTACTTTGAGTATAAATTATAAAAAAGCCGATGGTATTGTGGCATGGGTCCAACACTCATGTGCTTATAAGGGTGAGGTTGGGGGTTCAATGGGTGCGTATAGCAGTAGTAGGAGTATCTTTATACTTCCGAAACTCTTTCGATGCATGCCATCTTCCTGTACTTTTAATTTCATACTGTTAAATGAAATTTTTCTTTGCTGATCAAAAAAAAAAAAAAGGTTGGGGGTTCAATTCTTCCAGTGTGCTCAACTAACAATTAATAATTGATTTTTGTTGATATGAAAATAAAAAAATTATCATGATATTAAAGCATATAATAAATATCATTTTCGATTTGGTTTATTTATGGAGAATAATTTGGTCACACTTGAGGAATGTGTTCGAGATATAACCCTCTTTAAAAGTTTAAATTTTTAGATAATTTTTTTTTTTTTGATCGGCAAAACAAATCTTTATTGATGGGAACATACGAAGTATGAAAAAGTACATCAATAAAGAGGAGATTGGAGCTAGCAAAAGCTCCAAGCTCCAATTGGTGATAAATTTTTAAATAAATTGATAGTCAACAATTTATAGCCAAACATAAAGAAAGAAATGCATGTATAGGACACATGTTAAGAGATTTAAAAATTTTAGTTATTTTTTATTACATCTATTTTCATATAAAATGTACAATTTTCTTTTTGAATTTTTTTTAACACGTGTTAAAAATTCCCGTTAACAAAGTCCTATATGTAATTACCATTCTTCTTAGTGGAAAATTCAGGCCAAGAGATCTCATGTTGGGTGATGTAATTAATAGAATGATTTGGAGGCAGGTTAAATCAAAGAGATTGAGTGCATTGATGGTGGAGTATTATATTATACATATTTAATTACTAGTTCCATTAGCATTAATAGTGCAATATTAAAGGTTGTTTATTTTTCTAGTGTTTTTTGGATTGGTTATGTGGTATCGTGCTTGCAGATGATTTGGTTTTTGTTCAGTACAACTTAGTTAGGATTGGAGAGTTTTGAACATTTATCTTTGCTTTATTGATGTCTTTTTTCAATATTTATTTGTACATTGATTTTAATCAATAAAGTTTCTTTTTACCGATAAAAAAAAAAATTGATTAAGATAATTGGTTTTTGTGAAATGAAACATTTTATAGACTTAAGCAAGCTTAGGAACAGATAAGATTCTCCCAATGAATTGATTAGAAATTTTTGTGCGAAAAAATACATTAACCCTTCACCACACCACCTGACAAATTTGACTAGGAATCGCCGCATGGATTGGTTGATGTCACCATCGGCTGAGTCTTGCAAAGGAGTTTCCAAAGCTATTATATGTATGCATTGCATCTAAGCGTGTGGATTCAACAAGATTAGATGTTTCTTTGTTTGTTTATTGTGATTATTTAGATCTATAACTGTTGAGAAAATTGAAATTATTGTTTGTTCACTATGGACGTTTTAGCTATTTTAAAAAAACTGCTCTAGCCATTTTAGAAAGTTGAAAAAAATAAAAAATATATAAAATAAACTAATTTTTTTAGAATGAACATTTTTGTAGGATAATAAATTTTGCTAATAAATTAACTTTTTAACTAATTCTTAAAAAAAAACTCTTATATTTAAAATAACTGCTGAGAAATCAAAAAATAAATAAATGAGCAATTACAAAGTGAAGAGGCAACAATGTGGAAATGTGCTGTATCACTCGTGCACTTACACCAAAAATTAAATATATATATATATATATATATATATTTACTGATAAAATTTTAAAAGGACAAGCCCACAATCCCCTTTTTCAACCATTTTGAATGAGAGATATCATGAAGACTAGCAACTCCTCTTAATAATAAATAAATAATAAACTAATTTTTTAGTTATTTTACAATAAAGTTAACAACAATTTTCTCCACTGGTGGTTGTAGTAGTGACCATTTGAACATTGATGGTTTTGACCTTGCAAAAATCTTTCTGATTATTAGTTTTTTATTTGTTTATTTATTTTGTCAAGGATAATTTATACAGGTCTCTCTCTAAAAAACAAATGATATTACATATTCATATGTTTATTCTTTTGTAATTTGTAAAAAGCTGGCAGAGAGAGTTCAGTTAATCAATCTGAATTCATTCAATTAATTGCCAAATTCTGATGATACAATATTCCTATCAAAAATAAAACAAAATCTTCAACTTTTTGATGATTTGTAGTCAAATTAATAGAGATATAACAGAAAACTGCAACATTTTAATTCTTTTCTGATTCACTTAGCTTTTGAAAGTAGTTAATCCATATATAATAAATATACTATACCCAAAAGCCACCATTTACTTTATGGTTGGGGTTGCCCATGCATATCACTCTTATATATGTTTGACTAGCATTGGTCTCACTTTGGATTGGAAGAACCATATCAACCATAGATAGCACCACCATTACTCATCACATTCTTTTCCAGTGTAACCTACTACTCATTATCTAGATCCCCCACTCACCCTTCTTATTAGATACTCCAACATTGAAGAGGACTTCTTCAAGATTGTATTATATATATATATATATAATATGGGGCCTCCATGTCCTATGTTGCCATGCAGTCTTTTTTATTTGTTTATCTTTCTCCGTTATCTTGTACACAAAGCAAGCATGGCCAACAAGAGAATTAACCATATTTCACGACAAAGTGAAAAGGTGTCAATATATGTCCTCCATGTAAAGAGTGATTGGATCCTCTGTTTCACTCTCCCCTCTTTCTTTGTTCTTTTTTTGGTTACATCGGAAAGAACCCTCTTTCTATGTTCCGAGAACGTTTTCTCTAACACAAGTGTTAAGTTTTTATTCTTGACAATCTCGTTTAACAAAATTCATTTCAGTTATAATTTTATTCGATTTTTTATTTAAGTGAGGCTATGAGTATTTATATGTGAATCCAACCCGAATTGTGCCTATGTAGAGGAGTTTGTGATCAAAATTGCAGTCGAAGTTGTTTGACTGCTCAAGCAGCCATTCCTGCGCTCGAGCGGAGATGTAATCCGTTCAGAAGTTTCACTCGCCTGCAAAAGTACTAGAAGTTATTTTTTTCCGCCCGAGCGGCCATTCCTGCGCTTGAGCGTATACCCTGTTTAGTCACACGCATTTTAGTCACTCTGCTCGAGCGGCCATTTTTGCATTCGAGCAGAGATCGCGGATCTATTTGCTATAAAAGCTGCGATTCAATCAAGTTTTAGGGTACGACTTCTAGATCTTCTTCTTGGGTATTAGAGTTTTCATCCGGAACTTCTTTTCTTGTTTTCCTTTGATATCTGTGAGAGTTTAATCATGAATTGAGTGGATTATATCAAATGATTTGTTTAGTTTGTTTTATTCACAAAAGAGAGATTTGTTCTTTAGTGGATTTCGTGAAATTTAGGCTTGAAGTTTTTGTGGATTTTGGAGTGGCTCATCGTCGTAGATTCGGCGTTGTGGATTCAACGTTGAGGAAGACAATTCCAAGGTGAAGACGGGGCTAGAAGAGGCACATAGGGGTTGGTTCGATTTGGGCGTAGATTCGCTAGATAATTGAGAGTACACTTGTGCAATTCCTTTGAGTCTTCTTAGTGGATTATTTTGTGGCTTTTGCCGTGGTTTTTTTTATGACAATTGGAGGCGCTCCAATTGTGATTTTTTCACCTAAAATTATTGTGTCAATTTGTCTTTAATTAGTTGATTGGAATTGCTATTTACTGATTAAAATTAATAAATAATCACAAATTAATATCTCCGGATTGATGCAATGAAAAAGAGAGTGTTTGAGATAGGGAGTCAGGGACCAACCAATAGATAGAAGACCCGCATGTAATGCCGGAATTTTTATCCATAAATGTATATAAAATTTCAATGTATGATGTAAATTTAAATTTGATTTGATATGAGCTAATGAATATGATCTATACCTTTTAAATTTTTGGAGGTGCTTTTTTTGACTAAAAAATTCTAAATAATCAATGCAAATGGATTATTTTTTTGAAAAATGCTTGGGAGCACTAAAAAGGGAGCACTAGAAGGAGCACTAATGATGTGGCAGTGGGCCCCGTTCACTTTCTATGCCTTGTTCTTTTTTTTTCTTTTTTTTTTTACCATTCCCAATGCATTAGTGCTATTAGTGGTGTATTTTTTAGTGGTCTAAATCATTGTTGTTTTTTTTTTTTTGGGTGTGGAAATGCAAATGAATTCAGACATGCATAAACATATTCTATGTTATAAAATTGACAAAACTGTAAGGAAAAAGGGAGTGCTTGTGAGAACCACTCGATGATGTTCAGGTCTCTTTTGGTGGGTTAAATCTTAAGTTACACTGGGCCCACCCACCTAATGGCAATATAATTAAGAAAACATAATCATATATTTGATTTTGAAGTATACTGTTAATTGCTCAAAAAATATTCAACTATAAATCTTTTTAGGTCATGTTTGATTCACAACACTAATAGTGAGGTATTAATAATCCTATTAAATTAGTGTGGTATTAGTTATCCCACCCCTACCCCATTACTAATAATCCTACAAATTTGTTGGATTAATTATCCATTGGATTAATAATCCTAAACCAAAATGTCAAAACAAACATAGGATGATTGGGCCCACGGATTAATAATCCCAATCCTATGCTTTAATCCTTCCAATCAAACATGCCCTTAATGTACAGTTGTGTGAAACAATGATTGTACTAGCCTTTCTAAGGAGAGATCAAAATCTGTGAGTGCAAAGAGAAAAAGAAAATGAGAAAGGCAATATTTGCAAAAACTACAAACAATTTGTTTGAAAATTATTAGGTAATTTTAAAGTATCATGAGAATTGTATATGTAATACTATCCACAAATGAGTATACTAAATAGATTAGATTATTCTTTAACTATTAACTACTTAATAAAAGTGAGTCAATATATTTCACTTTTAAATTTTTTTTAATAAATAATTTGGTTAAATTATATAAATAATATTATATCGTGCTTTAAAATTACTAAATAATATATTTCAATATTTAGGTTGAGACTTGAGAGCGCATACCTACCTATCATAATTGGCTCAAGTAGGAGATTGGTGCTTTTTCTTCATGCATAAAAGCAAATCCAACTACATAGATGATAGATATAGCAAATTAATATGAACTGTTAAAAGGGATGGCGATGATTGAGGATTCCCATTGACTTTGGGTGGCTGGACCCTGCACCCATCATGATCAGGTGGTATGCGACGGAAGCAAGTCGCTTGTCATGCCTCCATTGGCCTTGATGATCATGTTTCAACAAATGTGAAAGAGATTTTTTTTTTTCTTTTTCTTTCTTCTATTTTTGTTAAGTGACGTTACTGAATATTAATTATTTTATTATAAATTTTAAAATAAAAGTATATTTTAGTATTTTTACACTTATAATTTATAATTTAGATACTGTATAGACTTAATTGGGAATGACTATATTTGAATTTTTACAATAATTCTTTTGTGATCATAATAAAAGTGCGGCAACCATGCATTCTAATTTTAGGATGAACTACTTAAATCTTATGTTTTTATGTGTATGGTAATTTAGAAATTTTGATTTTAGATCTTCTATATTATCACGTCTCACTTATTTTGATTTGATATTTTGCAATTCCTAATAATTTTGACATCCCTCACTATTGTGAGATTAGACAAATAGGATCTATTGTATGCAACGGAGGTGACTTAGGATGGAATCCAGCCTAGACAAATATACATCAAGGCTCGATCTACATTGCTTGTCATGCATTCATTGGCCATGATGATCATGTTCTAATATGGTAAGAAATTTTCAATTTCAATCTTCTTGTTCTTTATTTTAAAGTTTTTGTTCATCATACGATTAGGATAGAACGATTCATCATATGACATAGACCATGAATTGGAACGGAGGTATAAGAAGAATCTTCGTCCTCAACAAATACATATGTGGTATATGAAAGTTCAATTTACCTTTAATTCCAAAATCTCAACCAATTGCTTTTAGTAAATTGGTTAGGCTATGCTATCAGAAAGATTAGGATAAGATCTTGCCTGAAGATTTTCGTATGAGAAGACAAGGGTAAAGCTGACAAAATAAAAATAGAGAGAGAGAGAGAAAGAGAGTGCTCATAAAGCCAAGTAAAGAAGCCCCTTAAGCATGATAAGATGGGAAACCAACAATAAATAAGCTGCATGAATCAATGCATACATTGGAGGGAAAATTCTTGCAAGGTGGTTCATCTTTTGTGATATATATAATAGTGGGAACATTTTCTAAGGAGTGACATCATAGAAGGGTAAGTGCTTTTTATTTAAGTGCTTTTTGATGCAGGGAAATCATTGTGTTATCACCAACTACCCATTATTCAATAACAAAAATTAAGGTGATTAGGGTTTTGTATATATAATTTTTTAGATTAAATTAAAGATTATTCAAGAAAGGGAGGGTGGGTTGAATATGGAGATTTGATAGGATCAAAACTATATAGTAATGAACATGTCCCAATTAATAGGGAGAAACAAGCTAAAGCAATGCTAGACAAGTGCAATTTTTTATTTAAATTTTATATATTTATGGTGAATAATCTTAACTACCACTCTTAGAGCTTTAATTACTTGAGATTGAAAGATGCGTAAAATATATATTAAAATATATAATTGAAAAATGCATAAAATGTATATTAAAATACGTAAAAGAATATACCGTGGGAGTGAGAGTGGGAGTGGGAGATTGGTGATTTCACGCTTATAACAAAAACCTAAACTCTCTATCGTATAGAGAGATAATGTTACCAATGAATGGTGGTTTTTTCGGTGGTTTTCCTTCTTAAAAAAAAGAATATATAAAAACACATGAAAATATAAGAAAGTATGTGAAATATATATTGAAATTTTAATTTTATCAGCACTATTATTTAAACTTCAACCACTACCTATTGAATGCTGATTAATAAGACCTATTTATAATTAGCAAATGAAATGAGGGTCATGCCCATGACCCCTTTGGACAGTTTTCCCAGGACAATCAAGGTACTTTTGTTGGGTTTTTTGTCCCAATTTTGTTGGGACATATCTCAGCAATGCAGCAATTCTTTTTGTTTTTTGGTGGATTGTTGGTGTACTCTTTTGTACTCCTTTTATACATCAATAAACTTTTTTTATGGATCAAAAATAAATAAATTACTAGTGGATCGAAATGGGCTAATCTTAATCAATAATTCTAATATCATGAAAAGTTAACTAGGATTTTACTCGGAAAATGAAGTAAATGTAAGTTTTCTAGGTATGTTGCACAATTAAATCTTAATCTCTAATCCTAACATTTGCAATGGGATATGGTTCTTTTGTTTTTTAAACCAAATTCAATATGTTGAATCAAATTAACGGTCTTACGTTGGAATATAAATTTTTTTTTTAATAATGAGGAGCCTTCCAAGACAAATCCTATGAAACTTTCATAATACCTCTAATCACTTGCAAATCATACATATCGATTTTATAGAAAAATATCAACAAAAGTCAAACTTAGAAACGAAAGGTTCATGGCTCGCTCGCCTGAGAGTTGACCTTCTTGTTTTGGGAGGGTCAGAAACTTAATTTGGAGTTTAGATAGCACATGAGATTATCTTTCTATTAAGTGACTTTTTGACTCTAATCATGTAATGAAGAGGTGGTTTTAAAACTAAAGGTGATTTAATGGATGAACCCTAACCTAAACCCTAAGCAAGCTTGACGAGACTAATGATTTTTGCTAATCACTACACTTCTTGAAAGTCAATGCATCCACAACTTTGTGGAATTACTCAAAAGCTTCACATAATTAACAAAGTTTGAAATTATTAAGAGCATGAGACCATTTGGGAGTTGGAGGGTAGTGTCCTGTTTTTGGGGGTTAGTGGGTCCTGTTCTTGTTCTTGGTGTTTTTTTCTCCTTTGGTTGGTTCCTCATCAGCTAGCTTGGTTTGGAGCTCTGTATGCTGGTGCTATCATCTCTGTATGGTACTGCTCTCACCACTTTTATTGATGTAAATTCATATATTTTGTATGACTTTCATCAATACAATTTTTCTTTTGTTGATAAAAAATAAAAAAATAAATATATATATCTTTGCCCCCCATGCTCTTCATGGTTTTTCTGGGTCCTTTTCACTGTCTCAAGCCGTCTAAAGCTTGCCGACAATTAAATTCTACTCGGAGCTATTTAACTTGTTTGATTTGAATTTTCTGAATTTATTGTTCAGAAAATAGATATTTTTTATTTTTTATTTTTTTCTTTACAATGAATTTTTTAAAAATATTTTAAGTAATTTTTAGATACACCTAACATAAATCCACTTAAAAAGTATAATATTTGTGAACAAATTTTTTTAAAGAATTCACTAAATATCAAAAATATAAAAAAATATAAAAATACATTTTTCGTGTTCTTATGTATTTATTAATTTTTTTATAAATATTTTACTTTTTAGATACATCTAAGTAAAGAATATCTAAAAAAAGTATAAAAAAAATTGCTTAAAATTTTAAAAATATTCACTAAAAAAAATACGAAAAATAAAAAATTCAATTTTCAGAAAATTAAATTTAAAAAATTAAAATCAAACACAGTGATTATTTTTTTAAACCAGCTTCAAAATTATTATTGTCAATTATTTATTTAAAGACAATTACGATGAAATTATGTGATTGTAATTATTAGATTTTTTTTATTTTTTATGAATGATTCACACACGGAACTATAAAGTATGGCTTTCCTAATAAAATTTTTCTTTTATTGATAAAATATATATGTGTATATATATATATATATATCTTTGGGCCATGCTCTTCATGTTTTTTCTGGGGCCTTTTCACTGTCTCAATCCGTCTAAAGCTTGCCGACGATTAAATTCTACTCGGAGCTATTTAACTTGTTTGATTTGAATTTTCGGAATTTATAGCTTAGAAAATTGAAAAAAAAAATTTCTGTACACTGAATTTTTTTTAACATTTTAAGTAATTTTTTTTAAAAACATAAATACACTTAAAAAGTATAATATTTGTGAACAAAAATCTTTAAAAAATTCATTAAATACTAAAAATACAAAAAAAATATAAAAAAAACATTTTTCGTCTTCTTATGTATTTATTGACTTTTTACAAATATTGTACTTTTTAGATACATCTCAGTAAAGAACATCTAAAAAAAAGTTTTAAAAAAATTGCTTAAAATTTTAAAAATATTCACTAAAAACAAAAAAATACGAAAAATAAAAAAATCAATTTAAAAAAAAAATTGAATTTAAAAAATTAAAACCAAACACAGTGATTATTTTTTTTTAAATCAGCTTCAAAATTATTATTGTCAATTATTTATTTAAAGACATTTACGATAAAATTATGTGATTGTAATTATCATAATTTTTTTTTTTAATGAATGATTCACACACGTAACTATAAAGGCTTGTTTGGTTTGTTTATGAGGAAAAAACTTTTTAGAATTTTTATGAAAAAAATTAATTTGATAAAAATATATATTAAAAAGATATTTTTAAATTTTTAAAAATTATTTCTGACTTCCAGAAAATAAAATTATATAAAAATAATAAGTGGTTTTAATATTTTATTTCTTTTACAAAATTAATTTTAAATTTTTAAAAAACAAAATTTTGAAATAAATTTGTTCTAAATAAGTGTACTTTTTGTCTTTTTAGACTAAAAAATTAAGGAAAAAAATATGAATGTTTGCATTAACTTTTTGACTTTTTATGGAAAAATATGTATTAAAAAATTGTATAAATTAGTGTGCAGAGAAAAATTAGGATTGGAAGTTGTGCAGCCGTAATTTTTTACTTTTGGTGAATAGTGACAATTTTTTAACTTTTTGACTTTTTGACTTTTTTTCAACTTGTCAAACTTAGCCCAAGTATGAAAAATTTAACAAATTTGATTATCAAAATGGGATCAGTATTGGGGCTAAGGGCCCAAAATAAAATGATCTAGTCCAATAAGCTCAACCCATAATTTTTGTCGAGGCCAAACTCCTCTCTAGTTTGGGGGAAATGATTTTTTGCTCCGAGATATGTTAATGTGGTATGTCAACTTAATTTTTATTAGTTGAGAGAATAAGATTTATCTTTTTTTAAATCTTTTTAAGATATAATTAGATAATTATCTTTCAATAAATAATGTAGTGCAATACTCCTGCACTACCAGATAACTTCTCCTAGTTTGGGGTCCCAAATTGTACCGAGCGGCGGATGTTGACCACATTAAACACTTTTTGTAATTTAATAAAATTTAGATTTTATCTATCTACTTATAAATTTAATATTAAATTCACGAGAAAAAAATAGAGGTAAATTATATTACCTCTCTTAAAATTTTTGGCAATTATAGGAATTTTCCTTATAATTTTAATAATTATATAAACTCCTTTACTTTTAAAACTATTATCAAGATTTTCTCACTGTGAGTTTATTTAACAGAATTTGCTAATGTCATGTCATGCTAATATCATACAAAAAATAACGAAATTACCCATTAATTACTTTATATATTCAAATGAAAAATTTCACTCATCACTTCTAAGATTTTGCATATATATTATCAAAAAATTCATACATATTTTATCATTATTTAATAAAATTATTAAATTTTATGCAATATTAAATAAAATCTTTAAATTGTTAAGACATTGTTAAATCATTTAAAAGAACTCAATTTTTATTGATAAAATACTTGAAAATAAATAATCTCTCTAAAATTTAATGTTAGATAATATCCTAATTATTTAATAAAAAACTTATTTCACACCACATGAATAATCTAAAATTTATTATTTTAAGTAATACATTTATTATTTGAATTTTTTTAAACTTAAAATGAATAGATTTATTTATTTTTCGATAATTTGCATTACTTATTTATTCATATCTGAAAAAATTATTATTTTATCTTTTCACAATCATATATTATTCTCAAATTTTAATTTTTATCTTTGAGTCATTAAACTTCTAGTCGATGTATTTTTAAAAAAAGCAAATCAATATTTCTTATATGATTAAAAAAATAAAAAAATAAGAATAGAAGTATGAAAAAAAATTAATCGCATCACAAGAAATTAAAATTAGTTAATAGGGAATGAAAAAAATCATTTGAGAATAATAAATAAATCAAACAATTTGTCTTTACACTTAAAATTAAAATTAATCTTTACTTGAATGGAGAAATTATTTGAGAATAACAAAATACTCAATTAATTTGTTATGTTTGATACTTAAAATCTATTTCTCCATCTTTATTTATCTCATTTAAACTATTTTTATTAAATTAAATTTTAAAATTTATTTCTCACCTTCCTTAATAGTTGAATTTTTATTTTATTTTTTGTTTATAAAAGTTCAAAAACTTGCTGTGAAAATAGAGTCAAGAAATTACATTTATATTTTAAAAATATTTTGAAAAATAAATAATAATTTCATATATATTTAATAGGGTAAATTAAATTATATTTATATTTTTTTTTAGAAGGTGTTTTATTTCGTTGTGTGTTTAAATTAGTATTAGAATTTGATTTCTCAATCTTATCAATAAAGTATTAGATATGCGGAAGAAGTAAAATTAGATAATTTAAATATTAACACTCCGCTATAAATAATAACAAAACAAAATAATGGTGAGAAATTAAACAAGAAAGTAAAAATTTAACCATTAATGAAGGTGAGAAATTAATTTCAAGATTTAATTTAATAAAAATAGTTTAAATGAGAAAAATAAAGATGGAGAAATATATTTTAAGTATCATACAACATATTAATTAAGTATTTTAGTATTCTAAAATGATTTCTCCATTCAAGTAAAGATTAATTTTATTTTTAGGTGTAAGAAATGAGAAATTGTTTAAATTGTTTATTATTCTCAAATGATTTTTTAATCTTTCATTTCCTATTAACTAATTTTAATTCATTGTGAGGTGGTTAGATTTTTTTTTCTTCTATATTTATTTTTTATTTTTTTGAATCATGTAAGTATAACTTGAATTTTTTTTTTTAAATATGCATCAACTAGAAATTTAATGACTCAAAGATAAAAATTAAAATTTTTTAATAATATCTTAAAATTTGTTAAAATTAATATTTAGGGATAAATAATTTACTTAGATATGAATAAATAAGTAGGACAAATTGATGGGAAAAAAAAATAAAAGAAAAAAGAAATTTAACTAATAAATACGTTAATTAAAATTGATAAATATTTCATTGTTTATATAGTATGAAATAAGTATTGTATTATATATTAAGGTCTTCAACAATGATTCATCCCCCCTTTTTCCCCCACCCCCTTTGACCCCCTCTCTCTCTCATTGGTCACCTTTTCTTTTTCTTTTTCTTTTTTTTCCTGCTCTTCCAATCATCACCTGCCACGTGGCAAAGGGGGGTGAGGGGGTGACCCCCAAAAGGGGGTCCCAAGCATTATTCTTAAGGTCTTATATTAAACTATTATGGTGTTACATTAAAATAGCAATGATAGAGAACTCTAATAGTAGAGCTCTAAAATGATGTTTTGGCTTGCTTTTCCATGTTTTTTAATTTTTTTTTTCATGAAAAAAAAAAGGCATAGAACACTGTGGCAGTGGGTGGGGCTCACTGTCACATCATTAGTGCGACCACTAATTGGTGGTCTCAAGCATTTTTTTGTTTTTGTTTTTGTTTTTGTTTTTTTTTTGACACCTCACTAGAACACATGTTAGAGCTTTAGTATTAGAGCTCTCTATCACTAGAAAAATAGTTGAGAGCACTAAAAGTGGTGTCCTAATAGCACCACTATGCCTTGTTTTTTTTTTCTTTTTGGCATTCCCAATACATTAGTGATATTAGTAGTCTTTTTTTTTAGTGATATGAATCATTATTGTCTATCACTACCCAAGTGATGATATAGAGCTCGGAGCTCTAATTATGCGGCAAGGCAAAAAAAAAAAAAAATCAGCTAGCATAAAACATCACATCACAGTGGGGCATATCACAATTAGAGCTCCCTAGAGCTCCATTTTTAGAGTTTTCAATCATTTTTTAAAATAAAAAACTAAGCACACATATCACATTACAAGTGAGACCCATTTATTAGATCTCTCTTTTTAGAGTTCCAAATCATTTTTGTAAATTAAAATATGCATAGATGTTTAATAATATATACGCAAAACCTCAGAGGAGGTGAGTGAAAAATTTCATTTAAATCGCTTATTAGTTCAAAGGGGCAATATGATTCATTTTGGATAAAAAAAAGTAACGACATTTGTGCTAAATTAATGGATTTGGGTTAATCTTAATATTGTCAACAAAAGTATATGAGATTTCTATAATTATTGAAACCATAAGGGAGGTTCTTATATTTGTCAGAAATCTCAGGAGATGTAAGTATAATTTGTCAAAAAAAATATAATCCAATATTTACTGGATAAACAAAAATCTAAATATTTAATTCTAAAAAAGTGTCAACTAAATCATAGAATTAGAAGAGCATTAAAGTTAATTATGTGGCTGCTCTCAATGGTTTCTGGTTCAGGTTTTGTTATCGAAAAATGTTTGAGGGCTCGAAAGGCGTGGCTCAAAATTGGCTCGAAACTCAAAACGACGTCGTTTTGAGTTTCGTTTTTTTTTTTTTTTTTTTTTTTTCTTCTTCTTCCTTTTCTTGACCCATGCCTCATTCCTCTCGCCTCTCTGGATCTGGACTCATCCCTCTCATCCCTCTCGCCTCTTGCTATCTCTTCAGTGGAGACTGAGTGCATCTGGACTCATCCCTCTCGTCTGTTGAAGCAGTACGAAGGACAACTGAGGTAAACCCCCAAATCGAGCCATGTTAGGGTTTAGTCGTAAAAATTAGCTGATTTTTTTATAGAAATTAGCCATGTTAGGGTTTAGTAGAAATTAGGGTTTATAATAATGTTTGGAGGACTGAGGACGACTAATATTTTGTAGAAATTATTCGAGGATGTTAGGTGTTTTGCATTTCATCTCTGTATTGAAATCATAATATGTTGGTTTGTATTGAAATTTTTTGTATAATAATGGTTGGCTTTCTCATCTCTATATTGAAAACATAATATGTTGGTTGCATTTTGAACCCACTTTAAATGAAATTTTTTGTTGTCTGAAATTTATTGTTGGTTGGCTTTGTTGTCTGAAATTTTTTGTGCTACTCTGTTGTCTGAAATGTTTAAATTTTTTGTGCTACTCTGTTGTCTGAAATTCAATGGCCTTCAATGGAATGAAGGCCTGGGAGGAAGAAAAAAAAGCAGTATTGTAAACCACCTAACATCCTGTTCTACTCTGTTCAGGTTGGCTTTGTATAATACAGGTTGGCTTTGTGCTACTCTGTTCTCTGTTATCCTCAGCTGTTCAGATTGATAATAATGGCTCTGTTAGTAAAAAAAAGCAGTCATGTTTTGTTGAACAAGTAGGAATTTGTTAGCATTAGTTACAATATCTCCAATAAGAGAATCTGTTAGACCATACCTGAGAATCTGTCAAACTGAAGCAGAATCTGCTAGAATCTGTTACAATGTTGAATGCTATGCTCAGGTAAACATTTTAGTTTAAACATTTTCGTTGTCATCATCAACATTTTAGTTTAGCTAGTTTAAAATGTTTAAAATGGATTCTGCTTCTAAAAGTTTAAAATGTTCACAGATTCTGCTTCTAACAGATTCAGATTCAGTTTAAACACATTCTGTTACACAACAGAGTCTGAGACATTTGACCAGTTTTATGCTATGCTCAGTGACATAGTTTATTCATCTTTCAGCCTCGGTGAGACCATACTTGAAGCAGAATTGTATGTGAAGTCCTTAGATCTGTTTCTCAATGTTAAAGACCAATAGTGACAGCAATAGAAGAGAGTAATAGAATAAGGGACATTCATAAGGATTCAACATTTATAAGAATCAACATTCATTAGAATTTAAAGTGGCTTTGTTATCAAGATTGAGGTAGTTAAATGAATTCGTATTTTTTATGCAGATTAAAAAATGGCTTCATCTTCTACTAGTGGAATGAAAATAAGATTGAAGCCAAAATTCTGTTATTGTGGAAGAACAGCATCCGTGCACATTGTACGAACGAATGAAAATGGAAATGAGGGACGTGTGTTTTTTGTTTGCCCAGACAAATATGTAAGTATCTGTAATATAAATTAATGTTTTACTTGTTACAAATTTCATTTGTCTAATTTGATTAACCGATTCTTTTGCATTGTAGACTGTGAACGAACACTGCAATTACTTCGCCTTCGCAGATGATGATGACAACGATGTTGCCTCCACAGATATAAGAACTGAAGAAATTAATGAGCTAAGGAGAAGGGTTGGTGAGCATGATAGAAGGCTCGAAAGGATGGAGAAGATTTTGAAGGCAATGACTTATGTCATTGTATTTTGTGTATTTTTTTACTTTATCATGTAAATGAACGTAATGGAAATATGTTGGGAAGTGTTTGAATGGATGTAATGGACATATGTGAATGACCTATTCTATTATGTAATGGACATATTTTGTAATGGACGTATTTTGTAATGGACCTATTTTGTAATGGACCTATTTTGTAATGGACGTATTCTATTATGTAATTTCAATGGATCTGTTTTATTATGGATTGAACAACCATAACAGATTGAATGGATGAATTTACTGTTTGAACAACCATAACTTGGACCATTTTATGATGAATCTGTTTCAATGGATGTGGCGCATAACAGATTGAGCATGACAGATTGAGTATTCAGGCAGATTGAATGGATCTGTTAAAAATAAAAATATGAACCATAAAATACAACCTGTGGCTATCAGATATATAAATTTCAGCATGACAGATATACATTCAAAATCTGGCCCATTCAACATCAATTTGCCATCATTGAACATAAAATATGACCATTACAGTAAAAGGACACATCTCCAAATAGATGATTTACAACAACATATTTGTAGTTGTCAGTGAGCATTTTTTACAACAGTCACCCATCTTCAGGTAATGCATCAGGAATCAGATTCAGCATTCTGCATCTTCTTCATCACGGAGCAAAGACAGCAGCTCCTCTTCCTGAAAAAAATGACATCTTTATTTCAATACTTTAACATCTCCATTAAATCTTCCATGCGTATGTTCAAGGACAACTGTGGTCAACTTAAATCTTCCATCCTTTTGTAGAGTTGCTCTAACCTTTGCTTTACAGTCAATGAATGATGACAAAGATGGTTCGAGAGGGTGTACTTCTGATCGTTTTGTTCTCTTGCGTGCCCGAGTACATTCAACTCCAAAGTATTTTACTTCCCCATCTTGTCCAATATTCCGTGATCTATAAGCTACAGCAAATCCGACGCGCTTCGCATATTTTGCATAAAATGAATATACTTCTTGCTTTGAGCTAAAACACATGCCCTTCATAGGTTCTTCAACTTCACCAATGTCATTTAATGACGGATTGTTTTCCGCCTCTTCAACTTCCTCACTCCCATTTAATGAAGGATTAGTTGAATCAATGTCCATTGAAGTGTGTAGTTCGTGTAGCTTCAAACCAAATAGAAACTAAACTGTAAGTGCATGTATGTGCATTTCAATTTTTCAAACTGAGATGAAATTCAACACTGATATTAATTCAACAACACTGACATTAATTCAACAACACTGATATTAATTCAACACACTGAGATTAGAAGGTGGTGCATGGCTCGAGGAGGTTGATTCATTTTAACAAACAGAATCAAAAGCAAACTGAAAATCTATGGTTGAGTTAAGTTGATTACAAGGAAATTTATGTTGCGGTGGGGAGTTCAGAAACAAACTGAAAATATATGTTTCAGTTAAGTTGATTACACAGTAAGGGAAGTCCTGATTTTTCATGTGAACTCAACCAACACAAAAAATAGGCTAAGTTCTCTATGTGGACTTTCATCAAACAATTGGCATGCATCACAACCATGAAAATGTTTAACAGAGGGCTTGCTTCCAGAACAACCAAAATTTTTTTTTTAACATACACATATCAATAACCAGATGTTCAATCAATAACAAACAAAGATCAATAACCAGATGGTACATAGCTGCAGTGGAGCCTAAGTGCAGAATTTTTTTAACATACACAGATCATTATTAAATGGAGATTCAGTGGAGAACATACAGATTAAGTAATTGTAGATAGGTAAGTAATTGTCTCCAGATTCAGTGTGTTGAATCTGCTAAATACACACAGATTCAACATACAGATTACTTACCTACAGATTCAACATACAGATTACTTACCTACAGATAGGTAAGTAATTGTCTCCAGATTCAGTTGAGACAAACGTTTTTTGTATTAACATACATCTCAAATTCCTTACCTACAGATACAAAATGGAGATTCCGAACACCGCTGGACGGTGGTCAGCGACGCCCGTCAGTGAACACCAGGTCGGTCGTCATCGTCTGTCTCGCCCTCGTCGTCGTGGTTGCAACCTTCTCTCGCCGTCGTGATCGTCTCCCTCTCTCTCCCTTTTCCCTCTCTGGTTTCTGCTCTTTTGTTTCATTTTTCTTCATCACTTTGTGCAGAACACGTGAGCTCCACGTGAATCAAAATTTCACGCGGGAAAAAATTTGAGCCATTCGAGCCGTTAGTCTTTCGAGCCCTGTACCGCGATTGTTTGTTATCATGAAGATTTTGAACAAGATCTTGTCCGGAGCAAGACATCTACAGAAACAAGGATTGATGTTGGTGCATTTGACGATGAGAGCTATAAGAAAAATGATTCATTTTTTTAATTTTGTCCTCACAATTTCACTCTAATAATGTGAAATTATGAGACTAAAATATGAGCGAGATGAGTGTAGAACCGCTTTATATAAAATGGGTAACGTCATTGAAAGTGAAATTAAGAAAACAAAATTAAATAATATAACGGGACTATTAATCAAAACATGCTAACAAATCAGTTTCTTTAGTCGTTATTACATTCTAATTAAATTAGCATTAATTTTATTACTTGTACAAAACAAGCCTCGGATTTCTGAAAACAACAAACATGAAGGGCAAAATTTTGTTGTGCATTATTGATCGTTGTCAAAATAGCTGAAGTGAAAGAATATATGCTCTTGGACCGTTGTATAAAGTTGAGGATGACAAAAGTTAAAACAAAACAAATACATAAATATATAAAGATCTATGTGGTTGGATGTTTTGGATACGATTTTCAAATCTTAACTCAAGAAGATCAGTATCATCTTTAAAATTTTGAGATAAGCCAAAATGTGAGTGTTTGGGAAGTTACTATTTTAGATTAAGGCGAATTATACTAATAGTTTTTGTAGTTTAGGACTCGTGTCGGCCCTAACTTTTCAATTGTAGTATAATTGATCTCAAATTTTGAATATTGTTACAAATAAGGATAATTAAAGATATGATTGCTTAATTTCAAAGGCAAAATCATTAATTTCATAAAATATAAACTAATTTGACAAAAATAAATATCAAAAAAATATTTTGTGAATTTTTAAAAATAATTTCTACTCACCAAAGATAAAATTATATAAAATTGATAAATCTTTTAGACATTTATTTATTTATTTATTTTACCAAACTAATTTTTATTATATGATTGGATGATAATCGTGTAATGGGTGGTTGTTAGGCTTTTAATATGTAATCGATATATTTAATATATGAAATATTTTTAGTTTTGGATTTTTTGATTTGATGAATTGATTTAATAATGATATCAAAATTGTTGCCGTATTTGACTTTTGAAAAAATAAAAACTAATTTAATGAAAATAAAAACAATCACTCATCACATGATCATCATCTGAACATATAATAAAAATTAATTTGATAAAGTTAATTAATAAATAAATGTCCAAAAGATTTATCAATTTTATATAATTTTATCTTTAGTGGGTAGAAATAATTTTTATAAATTCAAAAATATTTTTTGATATTTATTTTTATCAAATTAGTTTATATTTTATAAAATTGACGATTTTGCCCTTGAAATTGAGCAATGATATCTTCAATTGTCCTTATTTGGACAAGATTCAAAATTTAGAGTCAAATGTGTCACAATTGAAAAGTCATGGACCAAAGTGACACAAGACTCAAACTATAAGGACCGTTAGTGTAATTTGCCCTTTAGACTAAAATAACAAATTAGACTAAAATAAATTTAAATACAAAAGTCTATAGGAGTGTTTTGGAAAGATAACTAAAAGTTTACTTTTTGACTTTTTTAATTTTTTAAACTTTTTTATGTGAGAGATAATGTGATCTAAAATGTGTTAAAAACTAACATTTAATTTTTTTATTCAGGTTCCAAATCAGGGCCGGCCCTGCCCTAAGGCAGGTAAGGCTTGTGCCTTAGGCCTCATATTTTGGCCCAAAAATAGAGCCTCAAAATTTAAAAAATTGTTATAGGTTCAATTTTTTTTTTTTTTTTTTTGGTTTTAAGATCAATTTAAAGGGCCCCAAATGTTTTATTGGGCCCATGTATAATTTAACCCATATTTATTTATAAATGTGTTTGGCCCATATTTATTAAAATGAAAATATGTAAATAAATAAATAAAAAACAATAGGGCCCTAAATTTGGTAAAACATATAAACATATATAACATAGGGCCCCTAAATTTGGCCCAAAAATAGGGCCCCTAAATTTGGCAAAATATTATAGGCTCAATGAATTTTTTTTGGGTTTTAGGATCAATTTAAAGGGCCCCAAAATATTTTTTTAGGTCCATGTATGATTTACTCCATATTTATTTATAAGTGTAGTTTGGTCCATATTTATTAAAATGAAAATATATCTTAAAAAAAAAAGTGTTTGGGCTCAAGAAAAATAATACAGACAATATATGGGCCCTATTTTTTTTATTTTTTATTTTTTATTTTTACCTTCTTTATCTATTTGATTTTAGTGGAATAAATAATTTTGCTCAAATTTTTTTACCTAGGTCTTTATCAATTTTAATTGAATAATTTTTTCCTAATTTTTTTGTTCTAATTTTGTTTTATTAAATTGTTTTATTTATAATTTTAATAATTATATGTGTAAGGAAATTTTTTTATGGTTACAAACAAATAAAAAAATTGTAACTTATCGTTTTATTCATGAATTTTTTTTCAATATAAAAGGGCCCCCATTTTCAAAATTCGCCTTAGGCCCCGACGAACTCAGGGCCGGCCCTGTTCCAAATGGCCATTAGCCGAATTCGAAATATACCAACAATAGGAACAATATGTTCCAAACGTCATAAAAGATAACCAGTGATATGAACCGTTTGTTTTGGGAGATAAAATGGATGGGATTGATAGTGAGGGGATTAATAGTGAGGGGATTGTTAGTGAGGGGATTGATAGTGAGGGGATTAATAATGAGGAATTGTTAAATTATTTTTATATAAAATAATAAAAAAATATAAAAATATAAAAAATTAAACATTATATTGAAGAAAAAAAATTCCCAATATATAAATTTTATTTTTTTTTAATCCCCTCACTATTTTCTAATACCATCTCTACCTCCTCCTTACCAATCCCCCTTCCAAGGGTATTAGCAATACCAAGGGACTAATAGTCCCAAGGCTTTCTCTGCAAACAAACAGGGGCAAGGTATTACTAGTCTCAATACCTTCCCTATAGCCCAAAACAAACGGGGCCTAGGATACTTCAGATTGTTTTGAAAAGTTGGTAAAAAGTTAGTTTTTTAAATTAATTATTACATTGTCTTGTTGTAGGTAAAAAATGTAAAAGGTGATGTGACCTAAAATTAGTAAAAAAGCTAAAAACTGGCTTTTTTTGCTCTTCCCAAATGACCCTTCACATGAGACCAACAGTAATAAAAAACTAAGATTTTTTATTTTTTATTTTTTATTGTGAATAAAAGGATAAATTATAAATATACCTTCTGAGGTTTGATTAAAATACGAGTCACCTTTTGTGGTTCTGGAAATTACATTCTATCCCTTGAGATTTCTAATTTCATAACAAATTATCCTTTTTATTAATAAATTATGAAGTCAATTAACAGTTTTAATGATATTATAAATATGTTTTAATTAATAATTTAGGTAATTTTATTATTGTATAGGAGATCAATTATGAATTTCATTTTTTTAGTTAATTCTGTTAAATAAAAATTTTTGACGAGAGAGTATTTATAATTTTTTAAATCACAAGAAAAAATTGGTACTTACCTGAATAAATTTAAGACGTTAGGATTGTGATTTTTGGAAAGAGTTATGCTAAAAACCTCAAATATTCTATTAAATATTTTACAAAATCTCTCACATAGATATAAGACTAGACAAGTAAAAAACCAACGGTAATAAAATTAATTATACACGTTCATTTTTATGAGTAATAACTAAACAAAAGGTACTATCTATAAATATAAAATAATAATAAAAACTAAACAAAAGGTGGATTTTTTCAACAAATATCTGTTCATCTTATTCTCTTTTTTCTAATCTAACTGGAAATTAACCTATTTTCCTTTGTTTTCATTTCTTCTTCTTATTATTATTATTTTTCTGCTATATCTATCTCTACAATGTATAAACAATTCTACGCATGTAAAAAAATTAGATTAATTAAATATCGATAATTACATGATTATATCATATTTATTTTAAAAAAATAGATAATTTATTTTTAAAATTATATTAGCTTACTTTTTTAAAGATACATGTGACTCAGCTATGTAGTTTTCAATGTTTGATCAATTTAATTTTTATATCCATAATTTACCCGTTTTATAAAATAAATAATTTAAAATATAAAAATATGTCCACAATAGACCCACCATAAAAACAAATTACATCACCATTAATTTAATCGCATGCGAGCGATAAACAATACTGAAGGTTCAATTGTGAAATCAAAAACAAAATTAAAATTTAAAAAAAAAACAATCGATATGGAGAACCAGTTGGGCCCACATGTTTTTATTTAACTTGCCTCCCAATATAACTCTCTCCCGGCAAACAAACAAGCTTTGGAGCTAGCATTATCGAATGCCTCTCTATAATGGACTCTCTATCTCTGAGTGACTAAAGAGTATGTTTTTTATTAAGTGGAAACTTTACTCAGCAGCACACAATTTCTGATGGAAAGAAAATTTGAGGACAAGTAACATCATTGAGACTAAGTGCTTTGCTTAATCTTAATTAATTAAGCCTTGTTGATGATTTTAGTCACCAGAGTGATTCATTGTTTATTTATTCACAGTTGAAGATAATTCTTGATCATTTGTTATATGCTTTAAAATTTAAATTAATATATATATATATATATATAAAATACATTATATGGTGAACAAACTTATGATATGAAGATCTTTCAGTTTATTTCCTTGTCTGGAAGTTGGGTTTTGTCAACCAAACAACACTAGATTTTGATGACTAAAGCCGTGGAAATTAGCCAAAAGGCGTTATCTCTAAGCAGGAATGTTACGTTCATGTAAAATAAAATAGCTGAATAATTTATGGAGTAATTGGATTAGAAAAAGATCAAATAAAGAGATTGAATTCTTGATCAGTCACAAAATCATAATTTTGAATGAGTTTAGAATATATTCTTTTATTATTTTTCTTGATTAGCAAAAATTAATTTTGTTGGTTATTTGTTAATTTAGATTGTTTGGTCTTCAATATGGTTCGGTTTTCAAGACTTGGTTTATTATGGAGAGAATTACACTAAGGGCGTGTTTGATTGGGTAGATTAGAGCACATGATTGAGATTATTAATCGATGGGCCCAATTATTCCATGTTTATTTTAACATTTTGGTTTACTATTATTAATCTAATGGCTAATTAATCCAACAAATTTATAGGATTATTAGTAATGGGGTAGGGGTGGGATTATTAATCCAATGGATATTAATCCAATTGGATAGTTAATACCACACTAATTTAATATGATTATTAATATTTCACTATTAGTCATGTGAATCAAACATGACGTGAGGGTGTGTTTGTTTTGAAGAATTAGGGGGTGTGATTGGACTATTAGTCTCACCGAACTAATAGTCCATTGTTTGTTTCATTTTTTTTCTCCGGACTATCTGTCCCACAAATATGGGACTATCCTATTCCATGGGGTAGGGTGGGATAGAAACCATGAGATTGGTATCCCATGGGATTATTTTGTGAAATGTCCATTTTACCCTTCATGCTATTACTTAGCAAACAATTTGAAAATGTTAAAATAATCTTTTGAATATTTATAAATTATTTTTTTAGTGTTGTTAGTTTAAAATTATATATTAAATAAAAAAATTTAATTATAAATTATAAATTATAAATTAAATATTAAATTTAATTAAAAATAATAAATTATAAATTATGGCCTTATAAATTAATTTTTTTTAGTGTTGTTAAAAAATTAAGTTTACATATTAAATTAAATTATTTTTTTAGTGTTGTTAATTTAAAATTATAAAAAATATAAATTATAAATTAAATTTATTTAAAAATACTAAATTATAAATTATGGCCTTATAAATTAAATTTTTTTAGTGTTGTTGAAAATTTAATTTATATATTAAATAAAATTATTTTTTATTGTCTTTAATTTAAAATTATATATTAAATAAAAAATAAAAATTATAAATTATAAATTTAATTTAATTGAAAATAATAAATTAAAATAATTAAAATATTGTGCAAAAAATAAAATAAAACAAATTTTTATTTAATCTAGTTAAAAATAATTAAAATATTAAAGCTATGTTTAATATTGTTATTATTTAGTAAATAATTGAAAATGATAAAATAGTCATTTGAGCATTTATTCTTCTCCATAATATCCCAAACAAACATTGGATAATTAAAAATAGTCCAATTTAGACATCTAATCTCATGACTAAACAAGTATAGGATACAAATTTAGTCCAACCAAATTGTCCTGGGACAATATATCCCAAGACTAATGCGTTTGTTTGGACGGACTGGATGAGAGGGGATTGTAATCTATCGGACTGTTAGTCCCGGGATACATTGTCCCCGGACTATTTGGTTGGACTGAATTTGTATCCTATGTTTGTTTTGTCATGGGATTAGATGTCTGGATTGGACTATTTTTAATGAATCCAATGTTTGGTTAGACGAACTGGATAAGGATAAATGTTCAAAAGACTATTTTATCCTTGTAATTTATAATTTTTATTTAATATATAATTTTAAATTTGTAATCTATAATTTATAATTTAACAACACTAAAAAAATTTAATTTATAATTTATATTTTTTATTTAATATATAATTTTAAATTAACGACAATAAAAAAATAATTTTATTTAATATATAAATTAAATTTTCAACAACACTAAAAAAATTTAATTTATAAGGCCATAATTTATAATTTATTATTTTTAAATAAATTTAATTTATAATTTATAATTTTTATTTAATATATAATTTTAAATTAACAACACTAAAAAAATAATTTTAGAGAAATATGTAAATTTAATTTTTTAACAACACTAAAAAAAATTAATTTATAAGGCCATAATTTTTAATTTATTATTTTTAATTAAATTTAATTTATAATTTATAATTTAATTTTTTTATTTAATATATAATTTTAAATTAATAACACTAAAAAAATAATTTATAAATGTTCAAAAGACTATTTTACCCTTTCTAATTGTTTACTAAGTAATAGCATAGAGGGTAAAATGAACATTTCACTAAATAATCCCATGAGATACCAATCCCATGGTTTCTATCCCACACCCTCCATGGGATAGAATAGTCCCATATTTGTGGGACTAATAGTCCGGGGAGACTATTAGTCCGGAGCAAAATTTTACAAACAAACAATGGACTATTAGTCCGGTGGAACTAATAGTCCAATCCCACACCCTTATCCCTCAAAACAAACATGCTCAGTTCCATAGATTACAATTCCCCCTTATCCAGTCCGTCAAAACAAACGCACCCTAAGAGATATTTGAAATGATATAAATAAATATATTTTTTTATTTTTTACGAAAAAATATGAAATATGGGTTGAGTTTGAAATCATGTGAGTTAAATAAGATGATTGTGACCAAAATAAAATAATGTGCTAAAATAGTATGTGACCAAAATAAGATAATGTGCTATTTTAGTACATGCTAAACACTCCTAACAGTACCTATAGTTTGGGACTTGTGTCACCTTAATCCTTAACTTTTCAATTATGATATATTTGATTTTGAATTTTGAATCGTTTTTTAAACAAGGACAATAAAAAAATATTTATTTTGCAAATGGTCCATTTCAAGGACAAAGTCATTGTACAACTTATTTTGTATTGATTAACTTGTGTACTGTTTGAAATGTAATGACATTATTTTTAATGAATAATATTGACACTTTCTTGGTTATAAAGTTCTATTTGGCTTGATTTTCAAAATCTATTTTCAGAAATTTTTTCTAAGAAATTAAAAATTAAAAATTAAAAATCAAATTGATAAAAAAATTAAAAACACATCATTTTTATATAATTTTATTTTTTGGATGGGTAGAAATAATTTTTTTATATTAATTTTCATTAAATTAGTTTTTATTTTTTCAAAAGTTAAATATGACGATAACTTTGATATTATTATTGAACTAATCCATTAAATTAAAAAATTCAAAAGTAAAAACATTTTATATATTAAACATATCGATTACACATTAAAAGTCTAATAACTATCCCAAAATATCTATTAACAACAAAAATAACCATCTATTACATGATAACCATCCAAAAACATCAACAAAAAAACAACCACTCATTATATGATCATATCCAAACACATACTAAAAATTAATTTGATAAAAATATAAAAATGTAAAAAATTTATCATTTTTATATAATTTTTTATTTGGTGGGTAGAAATAATTTTTAAAAATTAAAAATAACTTTTTGACATTTTATTTTTGTCAAACTAATTTATATTTTATCATATTGACAATTTTGTCTTTAAAATTGAGCATTTTTTGTTTTTAAAGAAAATTGTATCTTCAATTGTCCTTATTTGGAGCGATATTCAAAATTCAAAATTAAATGTATTACAATTAAAAAGTCAAGAATCAAAGTAATACAAGTCCCAAACTATATGCACCATTAGTGTAATTGGAGCAAAGACAAATTTTTTTTAATAAGATTCATAATTTTATTTTATTTTTTGCAAAGTTCTATCTTTCTCTTGAATTTGAGAGACCACTTCATCTATTAGAATTTAAAACTATATCTAATTCGAGGGTGTATTCTGTAACATCATATCTACTTACATAAGTAGTTAGAATTTAAATTTACTATTTGATTTGGTGTGAATTACATCAAATAAAATGAATTAAATTCATACATTTTAAGTTATAACATTTTTTTCCCTAAACACATAGGCCATGTTTGGTTTTCAAAACTGGGTTTAATTTTTATTTATTTTTTTGAAAAACTAAAAACTAATTTGGTGAAAGAAAATTAAAATAAAAAAATAAAAAAACAAAAATACTTATTATTTTTACATAATTTTATCTTTTAAAAATCAAAAATAATTTTTAAAATATTTAAAAAAATCAAAAATAATTTTAAAATACTTTTTAATATTTATTTTTATCAAATTAGTTTTGATTTTTTTCTCAAAAATAAACCGTATACGGCCAATAGCATTTCTATGGTTGCTATTACCTTTTTCTTGGTCTTTAATGTCGACTCACTAAGGAAAACAACATTTACATAGAATCTTTGCACGTGCAGATGAATGTGTAATATCTTTATTAGATCATTGCAAGATATTATACATATAAGGAAGATGGAAACTGAATTAAAGGGGGACAATGACAACGGGAATGCTTTTTTGTTATTTTTTAATGTTATTCAAACTTCTGTTTTTTTCTTTTGTTCTCAGTTACTGTCATAAGCTTGATTCTGATTAAACTATTATGAAAATTTTAAACATCGATACTGACAGGCACTCAAGAAAGCCCAACCCACTGGGCACCTGAGAGAGCCCAGTCCGCGGCTCAAGGCCCAGCTTACCGCCTGGGCATTAAAGCCTAATAACTTTGAGAAGCCAATGTTAGATCAGAATCAATAGCATTCAAACGCAGGCAAAGAATTAACTACGTAAGCAGACAAAGATCATATAAAGTTATTACACCCACGCTTCAGCCATTTAATGAGGCTCGCGTAGCATTAAATGCGGCAAGGCCTCTCGCGCCAGAGTATGCAGAATCACCATGAACGATATTAACTAGGCTATAGACTTTTGGCTAATAAGACGGCTTACAAGGAATAAGGAAATGACAAGCAAATGATATAAAGAAGCCTTCGAGATACGTTAGAGGTTAAGTTTTTCTATTCTCTTACTTCTCTCTCTCTCAAATCAATCTATCCCAACCTAACTTGATCGTCGAAGTGTCCGTCGAGAGATTATCTCCCCTTTTGGTTTTTTTTACGGCCACGCTTTAAAGATACAAAGACCAGCAGACTCGTTGCAAGCGTGGATCAATCTGACCCATTCTCCATTGAAGTTACTGCATCATCAAACATCTTTCTCTCTCTCACCACGTGTGATAAATAAAGATATACATCATTTTTGCGTGTAAATATCACAATGCAAGTAATATTAAATAAATTAATATGTTTTATAGGAATAATTAACCATAATAGTTGTTCCCATGTCATGTGGATATAATTTTATTTTTTTTAAATCTTGTTTGTTTACATTACACTCAATACAAGCAAAAACAAAAATTAAAATGCGCCACAAAGATAGGGATGAAGCCGATGTAGGGGACAGGGATGGCAATTTAAACCCAGCCCGACGAGGACCCGATCCCCCGATCCCCCGACCCCGATTAGAATGGTTTTTTCCCTAAAAATACCCCAGTGGGGACGGGGATGGTATTCGAAATTAAATCCCCGATCAGTTTCGGGCCGGGGATGGGGATCAGTGTTCAAGCCCCGGTTCGTTCCCGACCCCGAATTTCTCCGAAGTAAAATTACCATTTTACCCCTCTATATATATATAAAAACCAACCCTCGTCACACAGAGCAGCACCTCACTCAACACCACCTCTCGTCTCTCTCTCTCTCTCTCTAAAACCCTTTGCCGATCTCCATCCTCCCATTACCGCGATCTCCCTCCTCTCCCTCCTTCATCACCGCCGAGATCTGAGTTACTTTCCCCAACCTCCATCCATCGTTCCACCGTCTCTTTTTCTTCTCCAATGACAGTGAGGCCAAGCTTGCCGAATCACCGCCACCATCACCACTATTTGCGGCAGTTGTAGTGACACCATCCGATCCGGCAGTGACACCATCCGGCGGTGACCCTAGATCTGGAATTTTCCTTCTCTCTCTCTCTCTCTCTCTATTTGTTATGTATATATATATATATATATATTAGATTTGAGCATCAGATCTCTCTCTTTCTATATATGTTGTTATTGATGATGATGATGATAATTAGGTTACAGATCTGTTAGATCTGATTTTTTTTTTTAATTTTTTTTATAACATTTGAGCTCATATGTTAATGGTGATGATGATGATGAACATATCTCTCTCTCTCTACTATCTCTCTCTCATCAGATTTTTTTTTTGTTGTTGGATCTATTTTTTTTTTTTGGTCGGGAAATTTTTGGGTTAGAGAAGCCCGATCCCCGTTAGGGGGCACGGGCGGGAGTGGATATAGGTTCCCTGTCGGGGATCGGGGCCGGGGACCGGGAAATTTCCACCGTCGAGGATCAAGTATGGGAGGTGTGATCCCTGACCCCGCCCCGTTGCCATTCCTAGTAGGAGAAGAAGATGATTGAGCCTAGTTGGTTAAGAATTTAGCCCAATAATAGGACATATGTGAGGTTGAGTCTAATATTCACATATGGGCTTATGTATTTTGTATTATGGCCCAACCATCGAGTCTTGCCCATGTTTATTAGGCTTGTTTATAACTTTGTTTTTTATTTTGAGTACTTGTAGTTTATGAGAGAAAATTAATTTAAATAAATTAAAAAAAACTAATTATTGAAAATCTAAGAGAATTGTATTTAATTTTCTACTTTATAATTTTTAATTTTTAAGAAGTTGCACCACAAAAAAAAAAAAGAAAAAAAAAGAAAGAAAGAAGCAAATTGACAAATAATTTGGGATTGTGTTAAAAGAAAAAGAATATCATAGGGGGTTGAACCCGCTTGATGACCTCGGTGTTCAAGAACGCAAAGATTGGTCTGGCCCAACAGGCCTATCCCTTATTTTTAGTTGAGATTACAATCTATCTATTTATATTTAGAGTTACATGACCCATCCTCAGATTTGAGCCGCCTAAAGTCTGAAATGGGCCGGGTATTCTACTCCCACAAAAAGATCCACAAGTCGCTGTTTGGAAATATGAATAAAAATAAAATAACATAAAAGTTACATCTTTTTAAGATTTTTAATTTTTTTTTATCCATCTTATATAGATGAATCAAAATTTTTTTGACAAAGCCAAAAAAATTTCTAAAATTCACTATTTTTTGCTCTTTTTTTAAAAATATTTTTTTGGAATTTTTATATAAAAAAATAATTTTCTGATTCATCTAAAATTTAGAAGAGTAAATATTTTTTAATTTTTTTTAAAAAAATTCACTATAGACACAAATTAAAAAAAAAAACACTTAAAAAGCAAATCCGACTTTTTCTTTTGAGTGTGACCTCAATCATGCTTTCAGAAGAAATCAGCAACTAAGATTAAAAGAGAGTATATGTTGTGGTCAGGCCGGCCTTAGGCAAGGGCCAATCAGATCATATCCTAAGTCCCTTAAAATAGAGTTAAAAAATGATTTCTCCTATTATGATTTAGTGTAATATATTAGGTATATTTTAAGTTAAAAAAAAATTAAAAAAGATTTTAACTAACTTAAAATAAATAGACTCATTAAAAAATTAATAGGCCTATTCAAAAAAATTAACATTGTTATCTATTAAAAACAAACTCCAAAAAAAGACCCCTCCTATTATAGTTTATTGTAATATATTAGGTATATTTTAAATTCAAAAAAAATTTAAAAAGACCCAAATTAACTTAAAATAAATTGATTCATTAAAAAATTGAAAGCCTATTTAAAATAATTAGCATTATTATCCATTAAAAATGATTTTTCAAAAAAACTAGATTATGCAAATATTATGGATTTATTTTCTTCTAAAAATACAAGAAGAGCGATGATCAAGCGACATTTATTAGTTGTTGTAATGTAATACTAAATATTTTTTGTGATTTTACACAAATCTTTTATCTTTTACCTTCATTTTTTTTTATTTAATGAAAAAAAAAATATGAAAGATTTCAAAAATTTAAAGTCCCGAAAATCTCAAGCTGGGCCTGGATGTGGTTCTCATTTCATTATGGTTGGCAAAATATCATTATCAGACTAGTCGCTTCTCTAGTATTTAATTACTAAAGTGGTTCTCAACAAAATAATGGTGGCGAATAAAATAAAATAAATAAACAAAAAGAGTACATTACACTTTTTAGATCAAAGTGTAACTCATATATTCACATAACATTTTAGGTGCGGTGGGAATCCTACATATATGTTATAAATGATAAAAGATAACACTATTTGCCGGATATGTGAAACTGAGCATATCTGCATATCTATTTTTTATTACTTAAAAATAAAAGAGCACACATTTGCAAGCTTTGACACTCAAAAATGGCTCCAAGTTCCGAAGATGGAAACTCCTTATTCAACTTCGTGGTCCGAGACGGCAACGGCGTCAAAGGATTGACAGATTCAGGCCTATCAAAAGTGCCCGACCAATACATCCAACCACCAAACGAGCAATTTGGCAAAACCACTGCCGCACATCCACACGACCAACCGGCAATCGACTTGTCGGGCCTTGATGGGCCCAACCATGATCAGGTGGTTGAGGCTGTTGCTAAGGCTGCTGAGACTCTTGGGTTTTTCCAGGTGGTGAAACACGGTGTGCCGGTGCAGTTGCTGGAGGCGGTGAAGGAGGGGGCTCACCGGTTCTTTGGGCAGCCAACGGAGAAAAAGGCGGTGTATATGAAAGGAGTGAGTACGAGTCCGTTGGTGAAGTATGGGACGAGCTTTTTGCCTGAGGTAGAGAAGACCTTGGAGTGGAAGGACTTTCTTAATATGGTTTATACTAATGATGAAGATGCTCTTCAACATTGGCCTAATCAGTGCAAGTAAGCTTACAATTATGTCAGTTGATTGCTTTGCTTTGTTTATAGTGGGATTTGGGTAAAAACAAATTGTATTGAAAATAGATGGAAATTTGAAAAGAGTTTTGAAATCAATGAAAATGTTTAAATTTTTTTTTTTTTTTTTTTTTTCGCGCGCGCTTGATGTAGTTGTTACCGAGGCTTATATTTGTTTGTGAAAATTACTAAACAAACCAATGTTTTTAAAGGCGAAAGCGCAAGGCGAGGCCTTTTACCCTTGTTGAGGCGAGGCGTAAGCCTCGAGGCGTTGAGGCGTAAGCCTTTTGAATTTTGATTTTTTTAATTTTTATAAAATGTAAAATTAATTAAATATAGCATAAAAAGAATAAAAAAAATAAGAATTGCCAAATAAAATTTTTAAAGGCCATTCTAAGCATATAACCAAAATTAATTAATTATTTCAAGTATTATAAGTGCTTTCTAAGTCATTCTGATAAATACTATAATAAAAAAATAACTTAAGTCATGGTCAAAAACTTAAATTCCAATTGTTCAATAAACAAAATAACTTAAAACTCTAATACTCTATGAACAAAGCAATAAATAAATAATAGGTCATTCTAAGTCATCCTCATTAATTTTGTCATCATCTTCGTCCGCTATATCTATAATGGGATAAGTTCCATCATCTATTCCACCAACTTCTTCCGACTCCATGTCTTCATCCGCAAGGGTGCATCTTGCTGCCTTGCCTTTTCCTCTATCATTTCCTATACAAGAAATAGGATTTCAAATTAATTAAATAGGCACATATAATAATATATATGCAACTAGTGCATAATTGTTTAACAACTTACTTGAACCTTCACCAACTTTTCTTTTCTTCGCATTCGAAGATGAGTCAACATTACTCGTAGTCGTAGTTGATCGATTCTCTGCACTTCTATCATATGTAGTGATAGGCACAGTCCTAATTGCTTCAGCATCGAACAATTCTTCTTCATCAAGCCAAGAAGCATCAAGGGAGAGGACAGGATCTTCTTTTTCAGCAATCCATTCATCATCCGAATCAATTTCATCAATTGGTATTGGATCGATGTTTTGTCTTCTTCTAATACTCCTCTCTCTTAGTTTAGTGTTGTACTTCACATAGACCAAAGCATTCAAACGTTTGTGCTCAAGCCTATTCCTCTTTTTTGTATGAATCTAATATAATAATATAAGAAACGAAATAAAAAACATGAATATTTTATTTTATGCATAAGAAACTTTAGGAAAGAAAGATATATTACCGACTCAAAGGTGCTCCAATTCCTCTCACATCCCGAAGCACTACAAGTTAGACTAAGTATTCGAATAGCAAATTTTGTTAACTCTGGTGTTTTGCTCCCAAAACGAATCCACCAATCAGCTACATAATTAGAAAAATGCACAAATAATTTCAATCTCGTATTTTAATTTTATATAATGTAATTGGAAAATTATTTTCATATTAGTTTCTTACCGGGAGAGCGTATCGCTCTAGAATCAATTGCAACACGACTTCCGAATTCCCTTTTTGCTTGATCATAATAGTCCAATTGGATATCAGCCTTGAGACGCTCATCATAACTCAACATTCTATCCATGCACTGATACAATCCTTGCCTCACTTCCTCAACATTGGAGAATGAATCTCGATAGCGCAACTGAGGGTTTAGATAATAACCAGCAGCATGTAAAGGTCTATGAAGTTGTGGTGTCCACCTTGCATCTATCTTATTCCAAATTGGTCCGTACTTCCTAACATTTCCTCCACAATTGAAAGCAATCTTTTCTTTAGCTAAATCCATCAACTCATAAATGTAACCCATAGCAGGCCTTTCCTCTGAATCAACTTCTCGCAAAACACTAACCAAAGGTATTGTGCTTTTGATACAAAAAGCAACATTCGGCCAAAATTTTGGATCAAACAACACAGTTGCACGAGCCTTTACCCCTTCAACCTTTCTTGCCCAACTACTAGAAGCCCACTTTTCTGAAGAAAACATAGCTTGGAGTGGTTGCTTTTGTTTGTAAAGACTTTGGAGAGTAAGATAAGCAGTGGCAAACCGTGTTACTGCTGGACGGAGTAGTTCACTGTTCTTTGTATATGATCTCATCATTGAAAGAACCCAACAATGTCCATATATAAACTTGACCACTTGCCTAGATAACGAGAGAGTTTGGTCACAGACTTTCAATTTTCCAATGTCCTCCAACATTAAATCAATACAATGCGCAGCACATGGAGTCCAATACAACTTCTTCCTCTTCTCCATAAGTCTCGACCCGGCATTGACATAGTTTGAAGCATTATCAGTAATAACTTGAACAACATTATCTTCCCCAATTTCATCTACGACACTATCAAGATAGTTAAACATCAACTCCCCATTTTTTATAGTATCAGATGCATCAATTGATTTTAAAAACCAAGTTCCAGCAGGGCTATTCACAAGAAAATTAATAAGTACTCTACTTTTCCCATCTGTCCAACCATCAGACATAATTGAGCATCCATATTGTTTCCATGCTTTCTTATGTTCCTCCATCATAACATTTATATCCTCTACTTCTGCTTTAAGAATCCAAGTTCTCAATTCATGCATAGAAGGGGCTTTGAAACCAGGTCCATAATTTGCAATTCCATCAACTGCAGCTACCCAATACGGATCATTCACTAAATTAAATGGAAGAGCTTTACAATATATAAAACGCCCAATCTTTCGACACACATCTTTTCTTTCTTCTTGTTTCCATTTGGAGTTCAGTGTAGATTGTCGTGCTTGAGAACTAGCAAATTTATCCATTGGACCCCTCGGTTTCGGTGCTTGTGTATCGCCTTCAATAGATTGAGAAGCACCACTCTCGCCCTTTGCTCCAGCACCCATCCCAATTTCATATAGCATCTCATTACGGGCACTTTTTTGCTCAAAGAAATTTTTTAATGCGTGTTGGCATTCCAACTTTACATCTTCAGGAACTTTTGAACACGGTTTAATGCCTTTATGTGTGCCGGCTAGATGATTTTTAAATCGACTTACAGTACCACTACAAGTTTGATCACAAAATTTACATCTAAAATACTTTTCCCCATCAACTTCTTTTACATACTTCCAGACAAAATCTTTTCTTTGGCCTTTGGGTTCAGTCATTTTTTTTTCCCCACAAACTTATCAACTGTAGCACTACATAAAAATAAACAAAAAAAATTTTAAAAAAAAAGATACTGGTTAGGTGGGATGACAAAAAGAAAAAAAAATATTAATATTAATAATAATAAATTATAGTCTATCAAAAAATAATAATAATAATAATAATTTTAAATAAAAGAAGGAGAAATATTAAAATAATAATATTAAGCATGATATGGTAATCTACTATACATATATAATATATTATATAATAACATGTTAGTCCACTACATATATAATATACTATTTAATAACATTACACTGTACATATATAATATATTATATAATAACATGTTAGTCCACTACATATATAATATATTATTTAATAACATGGTAGTCCACTACACTGTACGCTTGAAACAAAGATATAATATATTAATATAAAAATATGTTAGTCCACTGTACGCTTGAAACAAAGATATATATATATTATATAATATATATCCATCACAGTCGGCTAGAAATAGATAGACAGACCACTATACTACACTGTAGCTATATTATATAACATATATACTGCACAACAAAGATACATATATTATAGAATATATATACATCACAGTGACAGAACGAGAGAGACGATGTAGAAAGCAGATCGACAGAGACGATGCAAAGAACAGAACGAGAGAGAGAGACACAGAGACAGAGTCGACTCAACTCGACAGAAAGAGAGAGAGAGACTGCGTACCTTGAAAACCCTAGTTCGTTGAAGAAGATTAGGCGATTGATTTGAAGTTGTTGGACTCTGATTTGAAGATCGACTTACATGGTATTTATAACTTATTCTTGAGCAATTTCTGTTTGAATCGAAGTCAATTTATAGCAATTTTTCCATCACCTACTCTATCTTCTCTTTTTTGAATTTTGAAATCGAACTCTTCAAAGGCTTCCGCCTCGCTATCGAAAGCGTCAAAAGCGCATGAAGCCCGACAAAGGCTTGCGCCTCTGATCTTGACGCGTACGCATAGCTGGGGTCTCGCCCCAAACAGAACGCATCTGTGCGTTTTCTGTACGCCTCGCCTCAAGTCGCGCCTTAAGTCGCGCCTCGAATACGCCTTTGAAAACCTTGAAACAAACTAACAAATCTTATAATTATTGTGTGGGGAGCAAATATTCAGGCAAGCCCGCACTCCTTTCTTCCAAACTCCTGTCTGTCCGATCGATCGATCGACCTGCGAGCACAACGGCGGTGAGCTACCCAGCGGTGTGTGGCTGGAAAACCCCTCCGACGATCGAGTTAGACACACACACAGGGATAGAGAGAGAGAGAGAGAGAGGACTGAGTTCTGTTCAGTGTTTATCTCACCAAAATGTCATCCGTCCAGTATGGGGGGCGCAGACTCGCTTATACACCTTCTGCGCCCCATATCTACTCTCATTAGTCTCTCGACACGTGGTGCTGCTATTCCATCTGTCAGCACAAATCTTGCTGAACATCACCTAACCCAACTGCCAGCCCACTCTACTGGGAGCTCGGCAACTGGATTGCAGCATCTCGACTGCCAACGGCCATGCTGCACTTCAAGCCCAAGCGTTCCAATAACCAAGCTCATTGAGGACTGAGCTCGATTGCATCCCGGCATAGCCGAGCTCGGGACAGCTCACACTAGTTTGCCACTGGCCTTCCTGCCGAGCTAACTCATGAACCGTGGAAACTCCACGCCTTGCCTAGCGCCGGTCATCCCACTTGACTAGCTTCTACACCATGGAGCCACGTAGCTCGGTCCGACCACGCCTGGCCTGGCGTCGGACATCTCGCTTGACCGGCTTCTATACCATGAAGCCAAATAGCTCGGTCCGACCACGCCTTGCCTTAACCGAGCAAAACCTTTCAGGATAGGCCCGTTTCACCGCGGCCCAAACTTGTTCGGCCTAGATCTGCCCGGCCATTTCCACGGCCTAAACCAGACCATAAATCTCCCTCTCAATTACCCCTTAATTCCGTCCGCCAAAGCGTGAATGGGACTACCTGTTATGACCGGGGTAAACACTTCCTCGGTTCTCAGTTTTGCAAGAAGTCGACCGGGCTAATTTCTGCGCTCGGTTCCTTGTCTTGCTCGGTCGACGCCTCGTCTGACCTTCTTGTAGCTTGACTTGTTCGGTCGACGCCTCGTCTGATCAGCTCTGACGCTGCCATTAATAGGGACACATGTCGTGCGCTGATTGGCCTTGAGCCGCAAACAGTCACGTCCCTTCAATTCAAATTTTGGGCGGCCTTTCCACTCCTATAAACATGCCCCATCTCATTTCCTTCCATTCTTACTGTCTCACCTCAAACCTTCAATGTTCCAGAGCTCAAGCATCCTTAGTAAGCTTCACTCCTGCTCTTTCTTGTACTCGTGCTCGAAGAAGTAGTCCCTGCCCTCAACTGGTAAGTCCTTCAACTCTTCTTATTGTCATTTCATTTGATATTACTCCTTTTAGGGCACCAAATCCGTAGGTTTTAGGACATAACCCTCCCAAAACCCACATTTGCCCCTATTCTCTTCGTTACTCTTCAATCCCAGTGATGAACACATGAATACACGAAAAAATAGGGCAAACCGGGCTCTAGGTCACCTTTTGATCCCAAAATACAATAAGACCGAGCAATTTACTAATTTATCAAAACCTTTAGCAAAAACCGGGATAGACAGGGACTTGGCCGCTCGAACAGGCTAACATCTGGTCCGCTTGAGCGACCGAGCTCCTTGGTTCACCTTCACGACCGAGGTGGTTGGCACTCTTCATGATCGAGCTAAAGTCAAGCTCGTTTTGCACGACCGCGCTCACACTTACAACTGTCATCCTTTTCCTGCAGAGTCCAAGGAGACCATTGACCAAATATTGAGGCTCTCAAAGACCGAGCAGCCATCAAGACACCAGTCTGTGCCAAACCACCTCGGCCGAGCTAATCCAGCCTGCTACACATGGGGCGCTTCCGCTTCCTTGTTGACACTCCGGCTGTCTTGGCCGCGTTTTGGGAAGACTACGGTATCCCGGCAGATGTTCACCTAGAGCTCGCCGAAATTGAGACAACCCCTTGAGGAAGATTAGACCAGTACCCCTTCACCGTGCTTTCCATCATTGAAGGAGGCCTCTGCTTCCCGGTCAACCTTCTACTGACCGAATTCCTGCGCCATACCGAGCTAGCACCCACACAAGTATCAACCAACACCTACCGAATAATCAACGGCATCCATGAGCTAAATAACCGGCTAGGGACCAACTTAGGTTTAGCCGAGATACTGCGACAGTACACCCTTGGGCACACCGGTGATGGCCTCGCCTATTACTTAAAGATTAGGCCGGGCAAAGAAAAAATAGTGACCAGTACTCCAGACAAAGACTTACACGACGACGACGACTTCTTCTGGGTGTCCGACAATTATGAAACGGCCGACGTACCGGGCTGGTTCATTAGCAAGCATTTCGGCGAGACATGTAAGCCGTGCTAACTGGCTCGGTTAATTGCCTTTTCTCAATAATTTGTACTTAAACATTTTTCTTCTTTCCTTTGCAGCGATCCAAGCCTTACAAGCCAACTACCATTACCCCAACGAAGAAGCCATCCGGACCGTGCTCCGCTACCACTACCGGGATTGTAACGAGCTACTCGGTTACGTCCAACATATAGATACTCAGCTTTGTGCCAGAGTAAGGTCACTGACTTCCTCCGTGCTCCGTCACCTCCTCCAGACCTAACATTACCGGACGTGCCCCTAATCCGATTAACCGAAGAAGAAGAGATGGCAAAATGAAGCCGTATCAAGAACCTCCTCACAACAACTTCCACCGAGATGTCGAGCGTCATCACCCGCTCTCCAGCTGCCGGTCAATCCAGCGGGGCCGTGGTTGCGCTAGCGTCTCCTGCTGCCGGGCAAGCCAGCCAAGACAACCGCCAGGTTAGGAAACGGCCTCGCACAGACTCCTCTGCCGAGCTAATTGAAGAGCTGACTACCGAGCAACCCGCCGTCATCGTCAACCCAGCACCGACATGACGACCGCAGCTCAAATACTAGGGTAAGGAGATCCCGGCAACAGCTTTCGTGAAGGGCGACAAAGAACATCTTCTCGCCTTTGACCTCTCTAAGGCCCTTCTCCTACCGAGCGATGTGGTCGACAGCGACCATGTTCCAGACACCCGGTTGGTGAAGTCGGCCGTGAAGTCCATGACCAGGGTAAGAGTCAAACTTCTACTCAAATTTTCACAAGTGTTTGCACGGTTTCCTCTTTGATCAATCTCTCTTCTTGCAGGCCATCCAGAAGCTACACTTGGTCATGGAGCGCATTCATCGACTACGGCAGAAGACGAATGACACAGCCAGCCAAGTTCAAAGTCTTCAAACCGAGCTCGGCCGAGCAAAGTTTTCACTGCAGATAGCAAACGCGAACAACTCTCGGTTGCTCGGCCAACTTGGTGACGCTGAGAAAGAGAGAGATGCGCTCCAGGCCAAGTTGGATGCACTGAAAAAGTCCAAGAAGAAAGAGCTGGAGGACGCAAAAAATTACATTCTGAAGTGTAAGGCAAAAAATTCCTTTGCGCGAAAAGAAAACAAAAGCTAGAAATAATACAGTTTGAGGTTGGTCGCATTCCATGGCCGGGGTATTCCTCTACCATCCAAGTCCTCCAAGTGGTATGCCCCCTTGCCCGCCAGACCGGTTATCTTGTAGGGTCCTTCCCAATTTGCCCCTAGTTTGCCTTCACCTGGCACCAGGGTATTGCCCATGACTTTTCTCAAGACCCAATCACCTACTTTGAACGGTCTGGGGTGCACCGTTTTGTTGTATTTCCTTGAGAGCTCTTGTTGGTAGGCGGCCACATGGATGAGAGCCTTTTCTCGGCGTTCATCCACGAGGTCCAATTCCAGGGCAATGGCTTCGGTGTTCAGCTCGGGCTCAAAACTTTCACTTCTGAGGGTGGGCATTCCAGCTTCCAAAGGTATGACTGCCTCTATGCCATATGCCAAAGCAAAAGGAGTTTCCGCGGTAGATCGCCGCGGGGTTGTTCGGTATGCCTAAAGGACGCTGGGGAGTTCCTCAGCCCACTTTCCCTTTGCCTTCTCCAGCCTTTTCTTTAACCCATCAAGGATGGTCTTGTTTGATGTCTCGGCTTGACTATTAGACTGCGGGTAAGCCAGGGTGGAGTTGTAGAATTCTATCTTCAAGTTTTCACAAAATCCTCTGAAAAAATGTTCGTCAAATTGGGTGCCGTTGTCAGAGATCAGAATTTTGGGGACGCCAAACCGCGTTACCACATTCTGCCAGAGAAATTGCTTGATGTCTTTCTCCTTGATTGTTGCCAAAGGCTCTGCTTCAACCCATTTGGTGAAGTAGTCTGTGGCCGCGATGAAGAACTTCCGGTTGCCTGGTGCGGTTGGAAGTGGCCCCACTATATCTAGCCCCCACATCGCAAAGGGCCAAGGGCTAGTGAGAGGAAGAAGTTCCCTGGCCGACTGGTGGATCTGGTGGGCAAACTTCTGGCACTTCTGGCACTTGTGAACATACTTCTACGCGTTGACTTGCATGCACGGCCACTAGTAGCCCTGCGAAATAGCTCGGTAGGCCAAAGATCTGCCCCTATGTGACTGCCACAGATGCCTTTGTGAATTTCGTACAGGAAGGCTTCCACGCTGCTCGGGTGCACACACTTCAAGTAGGGACTGGTGAAAGACTTCTTGTATAAAGCGCCAGATGGAAAGAGCCAAAACCGCTCTGACTTCACCCGCACTTTATGTGCTTCCTTCTTGGCGGCTAGAAGGGTCTGGTCTTTGGGAAAAATGATGATTGGGTCCATGCAAGAAGGACCTAGCTCGGCGCAGAGTACTTCTGTCTGTCCGGTTTCCTCAATGCTGGGCCTCGGAAGGAATTCAATCAAAAGAGGGTTGGGAGATGGGCTGTCGACTATAGAAACAAGGCCGGCCAACTCATCTGCTCGGCCATTTTCTTCTCGGCCGATCTGTTGGACCCTGATCGCCTGAAATCGCTTGATGTGGTCCCTGACTAGAGCTTGGTACTTTATCATTCGGTCATCCTTTGCTTTCTAAACCCCAGAAACTTGGTTAACCACAAGCTGGGAATCACTGTAAACCATTAGCTCGGATGCTTGCATCTGAAGGGCGCTCTTGAGCCCGACCAAGAGCGCCTCGTACTCGACCTCATTGTTGGATGCTGGGAAGCCAAGGGTGATAGAATGTTCAATAGTCAGTCCGTCTAGCAAAATCAGAACTATGCCCAGCCCGGTGCCGTGACGGTTCGAGGCTCCATCAACAAAAAGTTTTCACATTTCGCCAACAAAGAGCTTCCAACACTCTGAGGGGTCCTGAGAAGCCTGAAGGTTGATGGGATCACGGTTGCTGGGCTGTTCGGCCTCCAGTTCCGTGCTGAGCGGTTCCACTTCAACCCCCTTTGGTGATTCGGCGCCGAACTCAGCAAGTTGATCCATAATGCCTAAGTTCGTAGGCGAATCGCCAGGTTGCGGTATTATGCCGGCCGTAGGCTCTGTGCTGAGCGGTTCCATTTCAGCCCCCCTCGGTGATATGGTACCGGACAGAGCAGGTTGGTTGGTGATACCCAACTCCGTCATCGCATCGCCGGGCTGTAGTATCGTATTAACTGAAGGTGCCTCGGCGGGGCGCGCAAGTTCCGCGTCGCCAACACCGCTAAGCGGCGGTATTTCGGTCAAGCTTGCATTCACCTCTTCATCTGCCGCGACAATATCAACCGGGCATACCGGATGAGTTCCGGGTGAGAATTCAGCAACGAAGTCAGCCAAAGTCTGGGCTTTCATGGCAGTGCGCGGCTAGAACTTTACGTCAAACTGTCCCAACTCGACCGCCCACTTAAGAATTCAACCGGAGAAGTTCGCCCGTTCGAATAAAGCTTTGTGGGGGAACTCGGTCAGAACGATTATTGTATGCGCATGGAAATAGTGCCCCAACTTCCTCGAGGCCATCATTAATGCCAACGCAAGTTTTTCCAGCAGCAAGTATCTCGACTCTGCCGGTAATAAGGTTTTGCTGACGTAGAAGATAGGGAGGTGCTTGATTCCTTCCGACCGGACAAGCACTGCACTGACTGCATGCTGTGAAACGGCCAGATAAAGGTAAAGTTCTTCACCGGGCTTCGGTGTTACCAAATATTTAGGCAAGCCCGCACTCCTTTCTTCCAAGCTCTTGTCTGCCCGATAGACCTGCGAGCACAACGGCGGTGAGCTACCCGGCGGTGTATGGCCGGAAAACCCCTCCGATGATCGAGTTAGACACACACACAGGGATAGAGAGAGAGAGAAGACTGAGTTCTGTTTAGTGTTTATCTCACCAAAATGTCATCTGTCCAGTATGGGGGGCGCAGACTCGCTTATATACCTTCTATGCCCCATATCTACTCCCATTAGTCTCTCGACACGTGATACTGCTATCCTATCTATCAGCACAAATCTTGCTGAACATCACCTAACCCAACTGCTAACCTACTCTACTGGGAGCTCAGCAGCCGGATTGCAGCATCTCGGCTGCCAACGACCATGCTGCACTTCAAGCCCAAGCGTTCCAATAACCAAGCTCATTGAGGACCGAGCTCGATTGCATCCCGGCATAGCCGAGCTCGGGACAGCTCACACTAGTTTGCCACCGGCCTTCCTGCCGAGCTAACTCATGAACCGTGGAAACTCCACGCCTTGCCTGGCGCCGGTTATCCCACTTGACTGGCTTCTACACCATGGAGCCACGTAGCTCGGTCCGACCACGCTTGGCCTGGCGCCGGACATCTCACTTGACCAACTTCTATACCATGAAGCCAAATAGCTCGGTCCGACCACGCCTTGCCTTAATCGAGCAAAACCTTTCAGGATAGACCCGTTTCACCGTGGCCCAAACTTGTTCGGCCTAGATCTGCCCGGCCATTTCCACGGCCCAAACCAGATCATAAATCTTCCTCTCAATTATAATTGTTATGCTTATAAAGGTGGCATATAATCATAAAATTTTAATATTTAAAATGGACCCAATATAAATATAATATAGGTGTTAGTCTGGTGAGTAAGAAAAAATTATAAGAATTATTAATTTGTATATCATTACTCTTTGCTTGTTGCTATTGGCTTATACATCATCATTATCATTACAAAGTTGAATAATTAATGAATAGTATTATAAAAAAAAATTATAAAAAAATGATTTGGTATATTATGATACCTTCATTTAAAAAGACTAAGCATATTGTCATGTGCAATTGAAATTTTTAATACAAGTATTCCCGGAGTATATACACGTAATGTTTCATAAGATTTTGATTGATAGAAAAGAGTAAGGGCCCATGATTTATGTTGGAGATTGGGGAACAATATAAGGGCTAAGTAATTAGTGATTGATTTGGAGTATGACCACGTAATATTCTGAAATTATTAAATAATTTCCCAGGGGGATCATAGATGAGAGTGGAGATAGGGAGAGAGTTTATGTGTAGTGGAAAACGGTTTTTGATTTATTAATTTTACTTTAACAACTAGATTGAGGTATACATATATATATATATATATATATATATTTGACAAAATAGTGTGTGATTTTTTTTCAATACAAAATTATGTGACAATTAAAGTTTCACTGAAGCGAGCCAAGTATTTTATATAATAGAATATATATACATATATGACTTATTGTTATGTTCATAATTTACAAGTTTGTCAAAGTAAAAAATTATCATAATTTATCATTTTTCAAATTAATTTACTTATCGTAGGGAAGCGGCACTGGAGTACCTCAACACATCGACCCAGTTGGTGAGGAGACTATTGGCAGCATTAATTGGGCATCTTGGAGTGAGAGTAGATGAGTCTAGAGTTGAAGCACTTATTGGGCTAAGGATGGTAAACATGAACTTCTACCCACCATGTCCCAACCCAGAGCTCACAGTAGGAGTGGGCCGCCACTCGGACTTAGGCATCCTAACCGTCTTACTACAAGACGGCATTGGTGGTTTGTATGTCAAAGTAGAAGATGACACAAATTCTAGAAGAAATCGAGGAGAAGAGTGGATGGAAATACCACCCATCCCTGGAGCTCTGGTCATCAATGTTGGTGACACCCTTCAGGTGTGTGTGTGTTTTTATATATAATTTCTCTCGTTAGACTCTTATAATTGACAATTCTGTTTTAAATAATGTATTGTTTTTTTACTAGATACTGAGCAATGGAAGGTACAAAAGCGCTGAACACAAAGTGCGTACCACAAGCACTCAATCAAGAGTTTCAATCCCTCTGTTCACTATGCCACGATCATCAGAGAAAATTGCGCCACTGCCTCATCTAGTGGAGAGGGATGGTGTGGCTCGATATCAAGAATTTATATTTGACGATTACATGAACAACTTTTTTAGTAATGCCCATGAAGGAAAGAAGCCCCTCGAATTTGCTCAAATCAATTCTCAGTGATGCCAAGTCTCTTCTATTAATGTGTTCTTATTTTTCCACTCATCTTCTCCAGTTGAAATAATTCCACTTTTACTTAATCACATGTGTATTGTTTGGTGAATTGTACTTTTGATTTGAAATTTGAAATGTTTTGGGACAACAAAAACAGTTTCGCCTCTAGAGGGCATGAAATTCATGTCGAAACTCCTAATTCATGCCTAGTTTCTATATACTTTGATTAAAGAATATGGAAATACGATGTTGTCTTATCTAAATGTATGTGAGCAAATAGTTATCCAACTCAAGTCATGCATGTAAGAAAATTCCAAAGGTGATGAAATTTGGCCATGAAAAACCTCATTAGTCCCTTCCAAATTGTATTCTTCAACAATTAAACAAAAAACAGTAATTGAATAATTTAGAATAGATAATTTTGAACAAATTCATCAGTAAAATGAGAATGAATGTGTTATAATCCCACATTAGAGAAAAAGATAATTGGCCTAATGAATGTAAATTTCTCCAGATACTTTCCCTTTGAAAGCCAGTTTTCAAAATTAATAAAATTCGATTCATATTAAAATTTGGAACAATGTTAGTGTCACGACCCAAACCCGCCCCTGAAAGTCACTACAAGAAAACAGGGCAAATAACACGAAGGTTTTTGTGACGGGGTAACTGCCGTCGCAAAAAATGGTTTTTTGCGACGCAGTATAGTTGCCGTCGCCAAAAAAAATCTTTTGCAACGGCGTGTATCTGCCATTGAGAAAAATGACCTTTTGCGACGCACGATATACCGTCGCAAAAAGTATTATTTTGCAACGGTAAGAAGTTACTGTCGCAAATGGTGGACCATTTGTGATGGCAGAAGCCCATCGCAAACAAATATGGGTAAAACGACGTCGTTTTTATTGGTTAATCATGTATCATTTGTGACGGTTGAAATATGCCGTCGCAAAAAAATAAATATTTGTTGTCCCGCTCATTTGTATCCCATTTGCGGTCATGTGTCCCAAAGTACTTAAAATCCCCAAAATCCTCAAAATCAAAATCCATCTGAAACCAAAATCCCAAAAATGACCAAACCAAAATCCTCAAAATCCCTACTCACATTCAGCATTGCTGGAGTGAAGGAGGGTGAACGATGGCCTTCGCCGGAGTAACGAGCAACAACGACTGTGAACGACGAGTGATGAGGGTGAATGACGGCCTTCGCCGGAGTGACGAGCAGCAGCGAGTTTTGTGCTCTAGATCTCACTCCACTCTCAACTCCCTTGACTTGAATCTCAATATAAAATGCCCAAGTTGGAAGCTCGAAGGGACACCTCTCCACTGGACTAAAGGTAAGAAAGAACAAAATTGTTCCAAACACTTTATACTTACATTGCGTTTTTTCCCTCCAATTTCTCTTCCCAAATTCCTAATTTACATGATTAATAATTTTTAAAATCCAGTAATTTTGTAAATGCATCAGTAATTTACATGATTACATCGGTAATTTTTATTAAAATCCAGTAATTTACATGATTAATTCCTAATCAAGGTTTCTGTTTTTTTTTTAAAAAAAAAAATGTGATTGTCACAGATTTAAGGTTCCAGTAATTGTTTTTTTTTTTTGTTGTTAAAATCCAGCAATTTTGTCACAGATTTAATTTTTATAAATGCTCATGTGAATTGGGTTTCTGTGTGTTTTTTTTTTTATAAAACTTTGTCCCAATTTAGGGTTTCTTGACCAATTTGTTTGTTGATGTTCTTGATAGATCATTTTATGTTGGAACAATATTCTGTGTAAATAAATTAAATTGAAACAAAACCAAACAAATAAATAAATTACGTACCGAATTAAAAATAAAAGACCAAGTCGAGTGTGTAACACTCTGTCCTTAAGACAGATTCGCCCCGCTACGATACTTACGGTTATGTGGCATCTATCTCCTAGGATACAATGATCTTCACAAATTTGTAGTAGCAAATTTGTGATAGCACTCCAAACAAATTTATCCGGCGAGCTTGAACCTTGTGTTCAATACTCTCTTTATTTTCTCTAAAACTAGAATGAAGAATAAAATGCAAAGGAGAAAATTCTGGACAGCAAAATGGAATAATTTCAGACTGTTTTGGGATGTCAAAACACTGTTGGAATGATCTGTATTTATAGGCAAAATACACAGCCCCGAACATGTGCTGTTTGTCACTGAACAGGCGCAATCATGTGTTAACAGATATTGTTTTGAAATTCAAACAGATTCAACAGTTTTATTATTTGTTTGGTAGTTTTAAAACTGTCTAAAACTGCTGAACAGTTATCCAATCTGTTTAGAACAAATTGAACCTGTTGAACTATGTTTTGAATCTGTTCAAATCTGCCTAGTAGATTTAAATCTATTTGAAATAACAGAATCTGTTCGAAATTTGCAGAAAATTATTTTGGACAGTTTTGAATCTGTTCGATAGTTTAAACCTGTTTAACAGTATGGAAAAAAATGGAACTCGGAGACACAATTATTGGACAATAAATTTGAATTCAAATTTGAATTTGAAATAATTTTCTGCAATAATTTTTGAAATAAATTCAAAAGAATTTTGTTCAAAAAATTAATATTAGAACCGACCTACAACCCACACCCATGCGCGGCACAGCTCGGCTCGGGTCGGCTGGACGGACGACGACGACGGCGTGCGCACGTGTGTGGTGGTTTGGGCTAAGGTTCACTTTGTCCATAACTCCTCCCTTCTACAAACTTGGGGTGCCTTTTGGGGCCTAACCCAAGTGTTGTAGTATAGAGCTTATATATATAAACAAACTCTCTTAAAGTTTCAATGTGGGACAACCCATTTCAAGAAACGCACATTTACTTCTTTAAATGTCTATTCCACGAACCCGAAAACGACGCTAAATTCTCATTCACTTCAAAATGGTTTTGATGAACTGTCTGCATTGTGTGACTTACCACGCGGCAAGGAACACGTCACCGCTTCGGACCCGCCCCAAAAGACGTTTGGGGCCCACTCAATTTTAGGCTCAAAGATGGCCCAAAATAAAATAAGCCTAATAATAAAACCAATTTTCCAACAATCCCCCATAAGAATGGAATTTGACGGAGAGAAAATGCAACAACATGATCTAAATACAGAGAGTACATAAATTGAAAATATTCTACAAATGATAGGTAGCTTTTGGCTTTGAACCTTTCCTTGTGAGACACTATCAAATTTACTAGCTAACCAGTGAACATGATGTCTTGAATTGTTCAGTCGTTTGTGTAAACCAAGACAATAGAACTCACACAGTATATCCCCAGACACAGTTTAGTTCTCACTATTGTGTTCATTTTGGCCCTGAACAACCTGGTCTTTCATGAGTGCTCTAGAGAATTGTAGCCCTTCACAAATCTCATAGAATCGGCCCAGTTCACACTTACATAGGTTATTCTTATGAAGAGTATCCTGCCATACTTCACTAGTTTTACCTAGATATAAGAATCATTAAAATTTTACTTAACCTAAAACGCTATACACATCACTATTTCATCCTAGAAATGGGTAGGAGTTGGACTCCCTAGTGATTCTTCTGAGTCATACACAACTCGGTTGTCCCTTTAAACCTAGATCTTGGGATCTCCAGTCAACTAGGTTGGGTTGCCGTTGTGGTAACTCTTATTTAATAGGCTTAAGTCCCATTCGCCTCGATGAATTCTCAACTAGCTCTCTTGCTAACCCTTTGGTTAGTGGATCCGCTATGTTGTCTTTTGTAACAACCCTCGTCACTGTTTACCGATTAACCATTGATTACTGCTAAACTGAGACTGATTATGATTGGTAACTGAATTGATTGAAGTACTGAACTGATTGACTGAAATTTGGAACTAAATTGATTAAGTATATCTTTTTAATTGTATGTCTATCTGTTGACTGTTTGATTATCTGTTCATGCCTTTGTGTTTAAATTGCGAATTGAAGGCCTTATTGGCGGCCAAATCTGAAATTGATTGATGATTTGTGATCCTTAGAATTAATGTGATTTTATGGCATATTCAGTTAAAATGTGATTCAGTATGATTAAATTAAATTAAAGAATGTAAAACACATAGGTTGCCTTATCTACCAAATTGTCTTTGTGAGTGGGCCACTACCTAGGACATCTTTGAGCCTTTTTACACTCAAACAAAAACATTTCCTCAGCCCCTTTGTCCTTGCTAGCTGACCAAGAGAGAGTGATAGTGAGAGTAGTGAATTCAACATAGAGATTTGGCTTGAATCTTGAAGAATTAAAAGCTTAAGTGCATATTTGAGCCTCTAGACTTGTAATTGAGGAACCTAGGTATGAATTTCCTTCTCTTAATTGTGTATTTAAGTTCCTTCTAGCATGGATCATGGAAGATTAAAGAGTTAAGTCAAGTATTGGTTCAATAATGTTGAATTGGAGCTCATTCCATGCATGCATGTTTGAATTGTTGAGTTGTGAGTTGATTTCATGGTAAAATGTTATATGCATGTTCATATTGTGTTTAAGTCCATGATTTCATCTTGTCCTTGGAAGAATTGGCTCATTAGAGCATGAAATTGAGCTTTGAAATGGTTTAAGTTCATGCATGTTTGCATGTTTTTCATATTCTTGAAAATTGGTTTGAAATTGAGTTGTTTGAAACACCCTTGGGCCTTGATTTTACAGTTGAGCTTTGGAATCATGTTAAACTATGAGTTTTGGGATGTTTCCTGGAAAATTGGCCCAAGAGGATCGAAATTTATGTTTTAAAACTTGATTTTGAGCTTGAGGTTCAAATCTAGAAATTCCAGATTTTGAACTTACGCTCGAGCGGGGTGACTGGCGCTCGAGCGTGGAAATCGTGCTCCCAGCATTTTGTTCTGTTTTTAGGTCAGCTCGAGCGGGGTAATTTACGCTCGAGCGGAACCTTGTGTCTTACGCTCGAGCGGGTGTTGAGCGCCCAATCGAGCGTGGATTTCACCTATCCAACACTTTTGACTGTTTTGCAGAATGCTCGAGCGGGTAATTCTACGCTCGAGCGGAAACCTTTGTCTGCATGTCCGCTCGAGCGGAGTAACATACGCTCGAACGTGACCCCTGTTTTCTGAAAATTTTGAATATGCTTTTAAAGTGCATCTTTGCATCATCATCTCATCCTAGGCATTATTAGGCCTAGTTTAAGACATCTTAATGAGGATATAGATGTAGAACCACACCGAGGCAAATTAGGGATTAAGTTATTATTTTCCCAACTGTGTAGCTTAGTGTGTGTTCAATCTGTAAACTGTGTAGGGTTAGCGATGGGGGACGCGCTCTAGCTTTACTGTAGCCCAGAACTCTGTGAGTAACAACTGTGTAAAGATATGTTCAAAATGATTATCTTCTGAACAATTGAACTGTACTGCTTTCTGAACTGATACTGTTAATTGAATGAATGTATGTCCTATATTCTGAACTGTATTGTGGCATCCTTAGCAACTACTGTTTACTGTTACTGTTACAGAGATCTCTGTCGGTTCCCTTGTTGGAACCACTATTGTTACTGATTGATGGCCATTATTTACCGTTCGGTCCTTCAAGACCTACTGTTTACTGTACTGTTATGCTAACGGATGTACCACATACGACTGTATTGACTGAACGACTGAAATACTGATTTAATGAATTGTTTTCATTACTGTAAGGACATTCATTCTTAACCTCTTTACGCATTACGTTATTCACTGGGCTTTAGCTCACTGTTCATATATATGTAGCTGTCCAGGCACCAGGCCGTGGTTAGAAACGTCTGGGTAAGCTCCAGTTTTGTCAAGCTAACCACTGTGCCTCACTGCGAGGTTCCGAGCCCGTCAAGTTATGGCTTAGGGGTGTTTTAGTTCCCCCTTCTGTCTCTGTGACCGTTTTGTTTACTGTACTGTATTGTTTAATAGGGATTAGGTCCCTGAACTGAATGATTGTATATATGTACATACTATTTTGTCCGACTGTATATATTTGAATGAAAAGTCTTTTTACATACAGACTGTCACAGCTCATTGGACATTGTTTATTTACTGTTTTGGCTTCCGCCATGCCCCTTTACTCTGTTTTACTGTATTACTGTTAAGCAGGCCTTCGGTAATCTTGGATTACTGGCCGGTTATGGTGCTAAACCCATAGGAACGGGTTTGGGTCGTGACATCTTTAGACTTCACATATACCATGGAAATAATTCCATTAGAGAGTAGTTGTCTCACGGTGTTATGCCGACGATGAATGTGTCGTGACTTGCTGTTATATATATGACTCTGTGCTCTACCTATTGCTGATTGACAATCGCAATGTATGCATATAGCAGGCACCGGTTTTGGCCACATTGGAATATCTTCAAGGAAGTGGCGAAGCCATTCTGCTTCTTCTCAAACTTTGTCTAAAGCTATGAATTCTGATTCCATAGTAGACTTAGCAATGCAAGTCTGTTTGAAAGATTTCTAAGATACAGCCGCCCCACCAAGAGTAAAGACATACCCACTGGTGGACTTTGAGTCTCTAGTATCCGATATCCAGTTTGCATCACAGTATCTTTCAAGTATTGCTGGATATCTAGTATAATTTAGCCCAATGTTATGAGTAAATCAGAGATATCTTAGAACCCTTATAATTGCTTTCCAGTGTTCTACTCCTAGGTTACTCGTATATCTACTTAATTTACTTACTGCATAAGCTATATCTGGGCGAGTGCAGTTCATCAAGTACATTAAGCTTTCAATAATTTGGGCATACTCTAATTAAGAAATACTTTTCCTGTACATTCTTAGATAGAAACAAATTAACATCTACAGGTGTTCGAGCAAGATGATCATTATCTTTACTAAATTTGTCAAGTATTTTCTCAATGTAATGAGATTGTGACAAAGCATATCTTTATGATGTTTTGGTAATTTCATACCAAGAATTACATTAGTAATGCCCATGTCCTTCATGTCAAAATGTTTATTCAACATTTTCTTGGTAGTTTTAATTATATCATTATTACTACCTATGACGAGCATATCATCTGCATAAAGACATATAATGACATAACCTTTGTCTGTATTTTTAATATAAACACATTTGTCACACTCATTAATTTTAAAACCATTTGACATCATTGCCTTGTCAAATTTCTCATGTCATTGCTTTGGCGCTTGTTTTAAACCATATAATGATTTATTTTATTTACACAGAAGATTGTTCCAACAATCTTAAGACAGATTCGAGTTATTCTATTTACAGAATTTTTTCTTTTTTTCCCTTTCTCTTTCTTCTTTTAAGAAAATTATTTTTTGTGAATTTACAAAATAATATTCTGGTTGGAAAAATAAATAGTGATTATATGCTATTTGATAGATAGTAGTAATATACTGTCTATTTTCTTTGACAACTAGTAGTAATATACTGGTGTCATTAACAATTCAGAATATTTATTTGTGGAATTTTGTCAGAAATTAATTTTGATTTTTAGAAATTATTTTATGAGTATTCTATAATTAAAAAATTCTGTTTTAGTTTTTTTTTTAATTATTGAAGTTGTTACAGAAATTTAATTTTTTGTGTGGAATTAATTTGGTTAAATAAAATTTTATTTTATTTCCAAATTAATTGAAAAATAAAAGTTACATTATTGTTTCTTTTATTTTTACAGAATTTAATTCGGTGAATTTGGATTAGTTTTCTGCGTAGTATAAATTCTAATTATAATTTTGTTTTATAATTTAGAATTCATGGCTACTGAAACAAATGCTCAAACAAGTACTACTGTGGTGGCTGCAATTGCGCCAACTCCCTCTCATGTTGTGACAGTAACGGTAAATCACGGTGAGAAACAAGAAAAGTTCTCAGGAACTGATTTAAAAAGATGGCAACAGAAAAACGTTGTTCTATCTTACAACTCTGAACCTGGCTCGTTTTCTCCGTGAGGATGCTCCTATTTTGAATGAGGATGAAACTGACTGGCAAGTGGTTGCTGCGGTCATGCTTGGAAACATACTGATTTCCTTTGCCGAAACTACATCTTTAACGGACTTGACAACACATTATACAATGTCTACACTTCTATCAAGACAGCAAAGGAACTTTGGGAGTCTTTGGAGAAAAAATACAAAACGGAAGATGCCGGCTCAAAGAAATTTGTGGTTGGCAAATTCCTGGATTCATTAATGGTTGATTCAAAAACTGTGATCAGCCAAGTTCAAGATCTCCAACTCATTCTGCATGACATTCACACAGAAGGCATGTCTCTCAATGAATCCTTCCAAGTTCCAGCCCTAATTGAAAAATTACCACAAGGCTGGAAGGAATTCAAGAACTACCTCAAACACAAGCGCAAAGAAATGTCTATGGAAGAATTAATTGTACGTTTGAGGATTGAGGAGGACAACCGCAATTCTGAAAAAGCAAGTTGGTAAGCATCTTATGGAGTCTAAGGCAAATGTGGTAGAACGTGTTTCAAAAACCAAGAAACGAAAGTCTTCTGGAGAAAGTTTATCACAAGGCTCTAAAGGAGGGAAAAATAAAAAGTACAAGTTTGATGGCAAATGTTACATCTATGACAAAGAGGGACATCAGGCCAAAGATTGCCGTAACAAAGGCAAAAGCAAAAGAAGAACAAGCAAGGAGCCTGCTCAAGCCCATATGACCGAAGTGGACAATATTTCTAATGGTGTAGATGACATCAATCTTTCTGCAGTTGTTTCTGAGGAAAATCTTGTCGGAAATCCTAAAGAATGATGGGTGGACACTGGTGTTATTCGCCATATCTGTGTTGACAAAAAGATGTCCATATCTTATTCTACAGTGGACAATGGTGAACAACTTTTTATGGGCAACATCTCAACTTCCATAGTTGAAGGACAAGGGAAGATTGTTTTGAAGATGACATCTGGAAAAGAACTCATTCTCAACAATGTGCTGCATGTACCGGACAATCACAAGAATCTTGTTTCCAGATCTCTGTTAATTAAGAATGGGTTTAGGCTAGTATTTGAGAGTGATAAATTTGTACTTACTAAGAATGGGATGTATGTAGGGAAAGGTTACATGTCTGATGGCCTTTTCAAGATGAATATAATGACCGTTGTACCCTCAGTTATTAATAAAAATACATCTTCTTCTTACTTGCTTGAGTCTTCTAATTTATGGCATGGTAGACTAGGACATGTTAATTATGGATCTTTGCGTAGATTAATTAATATGAAATGTTTACATAAATTTGATATTGATTCAAATCATAAATGTGAAATTTGCATTGAGGCAAAATTATCCAAAACTCCTTTTCATTCAATTGAAAGAAGTATGGAACCACTTGAATTAATTCATAGTGATATTTCTGATTTTAAATCAATTCAAACTAGAGATGGGAAAAAATATTTTATCACTTTTATAGATGACTATACTAGATATAGTTATGTTTATTTAATTCGAATCAAGGATGAAGCTTTGGAAACTTTCATTCAATATAAGGATGAAGTTGAAAATCAACTTGGTAAGAAAATCAAGAAACTTAGAAGTGATAGAGGTGGTGAATATGAATCACCTTTTGGTGAGTTTTGTAAAGAACATGGAATAATTTATCAAAACCACCGCTCCTTACTCACCTCAGCAAAATGGAATTGCTGAAAGGAAAAATAGGACTTTAAAAGAAATGATGAATACCATGTTAATAAGTTCTGGATTACCTCAGAACTTGTGGGGGGAAGCTATACTTTCTGCTAATTATATATTTAATAAAGTACCCCGAAAGAAAGTGAATCAAACACCTTATGAAATGTGGCATGGAAGAGTACCATCCTACAAATACTTAAAAATTTGGGGGTGTTTGGCTAAAGTGGCTATTCCTAGTCCTAAAAAGACTAAGATAGGTCCTAAAACTGTTGATTGTATTTTCATCGGTTATGCCAAGAATAGTAGTGCATATCGGTTTTTGATTCATAAATCAGAACATTCCGAAATGCATGTAAATACTATTTTGAAAAATAAAAGACCAAGTCGAGTGTGTGACACTCTGTCCTTAAGACAGATTTACCCCGCTACGGTGTTTATGGTTATGTGGCATCTATCTCTCAGGATACAATGATCTTCACAAATTTGTAGTAGCACTCCAAACAAATTTGTACGGCGAACCAAACCTGTGTTCTAACTCTCTGAATTTTATTCTAAAACTAATATGAAGAATAATGCACTAAAGATAAAAGTTTGGACAGCAAAAGAATATTTTTTTAGACTGATTTTTGGTGTCCAAGACTGCTGGAAATGGTATGAATTTATAGGCAAAAATCTGACCCGAACAGGTACCAAATTGAAGTGAAAAGGTGCACATTAAAATTGAACAGGTGCAGGCACTATTCAAACAGATAACTGTTGAATAGTTGATTTGTTCGTTGCTTAGAACAATTTTTCAAACAGTTTGAAAAAAGTATCCGTTGGTGGAACAGTTTTTAAACTGTTGGAATATTTTTATTAAACTGTTTGAATAGTTTAATCAATAAAGGAAGAGGTACGTTCTTAAGAAACCACTTAGGAAATCAAAATTTGAATTTAGATTTAAATTAAATTCCCACATTAATTTTTTTTTTTTAAAAAATTCAAAATGATTTTTGTTTAAAAAATTAATGTTAGACCCGAAAACGACGTCAACTTCCCATTCACTCATAAATAGTTTTGACGTTCCGTCTTCACCATGTGACTTGCCACGCGGCAAGGAATACATCACCTCTTCGGACCTAACCCAAAAGATGGTTGGGGCCCACTCAATTTTGGGCTCAAAGATGGCCCAAAATAAAATAAGCCTAATAATAAAACCAATTTTCCAATAATCCCCCACATGAATGGAATTTGACGGAGAGAAAATGCAACAACATGATCTAAATACAGAGAGTACAGAAATTGAAAATATTCTGCAAATGATAGGAAGTTTTTGGCTTTGAACCTTCTCTTGTGAGACACTATCGGATTTACTAGTTAACCAGTGAACATGATGTCTTGAATTGTTCAGCCGTTTGTGTAAACCAAGACAATAGAACTCACACATTATATCCCCAGACACAATTTAGTTCTCACTATTGTGTTCATTTTGGCCCTGAACAACCTGGTCTTTTATGAGTGCTCTAGAGAATTGTAGCCCTTCACAAATCTCATAGAATCGGCCCAGTTCACACTCACATAGGTTATTCGTATGAAGAGTATCCTGCCATATTCCACTAGTTTTACCTAGATATAAGAATCATTAAAATTTTACTTAACCTAAAACGCTACAGACATCACTATTTCATCCTAGAAATGGGTAGGCGTTAGACTCCCCAGTGATCCTTCTGAGTTATTCACAACTCAGTTGTCCCTTTGAACCTAGATCTTGGGATCTCCAGTCAACTAGGTTGGGTTGCCGTTGTGGTAACTCTTATTTAATAGGCTTTAATCCCATTCCCCTCGATGAATTCTCAACTAACTCTCTTACTAACCCTTTGGTTAGTAGATCCGCTATGTTGCCTTTAGACTTCACATATTCGATGGAAATAATTCCATTAGAGAGTAGTTGTCTCACGGTGTTATGTCGACGACGAATGTGTCGTGACTTACCGTTATACATATGACTCTGTGCTCTACCAATTGCTGATTGACTATCACAATGTATGCATATAGCAGGCACCGATTTTGGCCAAATTGGAATATTTTAAAGGAAGTGCCGAATTATTACTACCTATGATGAGCATATCATCTACATAAAGACATACAATGACATAACCTTTGTCTGTGTTTTTAATATAAACACATTTGTCACACTCATTAATTTTAAATCCATTTGACATCATTGCCTCGTCAAATTTCTTATGCCATTGCTTTGGTGCTTGTTTTAAACCATATAATGATTTAGCCAATTTATACACTTTCTTTTCTTTTCCTGGAACTGAAAAACCTTCTGGTTATTCTATGTAAATTTCTTCATCTAACTCACCATTTAAGAAAGCGGTTTTCACATCTATTTGATGAATTTTTAGATTGTATAGAGATGCAATGACAATTTATATTCTAATGGATGTTATTCTAGTAACCGGGGAGTATGTGTCAAAGTAATCAAGACCTTCTTTTTGTCTAAAACCTTTGACCACAAGTCTTGCCTTGTATTTGTCTATTGATCCATCCGCTTACAATTTTGTTTTGAAAATCCACTTGTACCCAAGAGGTTTATAACCTGGTGGAAAATCCACCAATTTCCAAGTGTGATTTTGTAAGATGGATTCAACTTCACTATTGATAGCTTCCTTCCATAAAGGAGCTTAGGACTGGACATAGCCTCTTTAAAAGTTAAAGGCTCATTTTCTAACAAAAATGTTAGAAAATCTGGACCAAAAGATTTTGAGGTTCTAGCACGTTTACTACGCCTAGATTCCTCTTCATCAATCTGATCTCGCTCTTGCTCTTAATCATGTTCTTGATTATTACTAGTAATAGCATCATGAGATCTTTTATTGTTACTAGTCTCTTGTCCAGTCTTATTTGGAAATACATGTTCAAAGAAATATGCATTTCGAGATTCAATAATAGTATTTATATGCATTTCGGAATATTCTGATTTATGAATCAAAAACCAATATGCACTACTATTCTTGGCATAACAAATGAAAATGTAATCAATGGTCGTAGGACCTATCTTAGTCTTTTTAGGACTACGAATAGCCACTTTAGCCAAACACCCCCACACTTTTAAGTGTTTGTAGGATGGTACTCTTCCATGCCACAAGTTATAAGGTGTTTGATTCACTTTCTTTCGGGGTGCTTTATTAAATTTATAATTAGCAGAAAGTATTGCTTCCCCTCACAAGTTCTGAGGTAATCCAGAACTTATTAACATGACATTCATCATTTATTTTAAAGTCCTATTTTTCCTTTCAGTAATTCCATTTTGCTGAGGTGAGTAAGGAGCGGTGGTTTAATGAATTATTCCATGTTCTTTACAAAATTCACCAAAAGGTGATTCATATTCACCACCTCTATCACGTTTTGGTTTTTTGATTCTCTTACCAAGTTGCTTTTCAACTTCATTCTTATATTGTATGAAAGTTTCCAAAGCTTCATCCTTGGTTCGAATTAAATAAACATAACTATATCTAGTATAGTCATCTATAAAAGTGATAAAATATTTTTTCCCACCTCTGGTTTGAATTGATTTAAAATCACAAACGTCACTATGAATTAATTCAAGTGGTTCCGTACTTCTTTTAATTGAATGAAAAGGAGTTTTAGATAATTTTGCCTCAACGTAAATTTCGCATTTATGATTTGAATCAATGTCAAATTTTGGAAAACATTCCATATTAATTAATCTACGCAAAGATCCATAATTAACATGTCCTAGTCTACCATGCCATAAATTTGAAGACTAAAGTAAGTAAGAAGAAGATGTATTTTTATTAATAACTGAAGGTACAACGGTCATTACATTTAACTTGAAAAGGCCATTAGACATGTAACATTTTCCTGCATACATCCCATTCTTAGTAAATACATATTTATCACTCTCAAATACTAGCCTAAACCCATTCTTAATCAACAGAGATCTGGAAACAAGATTCTTGCGAATGTCTGGTACATGCAACACATTGTTGAGAGTGAGTTCTTTTCCAGATGTCGTCTTCAAAACAATCTTCCCTTGTCCTTCAACTTTGGAAGTTGAGGAGTTGCCCATAAAAAGTTGTTCACCATTGTCCACTGTAGAATAAGATGTGAACATCCTTTTGTCGACAAAGATATGGCGAGTAGCACCAGTGTCCACCCACCATTCTTTAGGATTTCTGACAAGATGTGCCTCGGAAACAACTGCAGAAAGATTGATGTCATCTACACCATTGGAAATATTGTCCACTTCGGTCATATGGGCTTGAGCAGGCTCCTTGCTTGTTCTTCTTTTGCTTTTGCCTTTGCTACGGCAATCTTTGGCCCGATGTCCCTCTTTGTCACAGATGTAATATTTGCCATTAAACTTGTACTTTTTATTTTCCCTCCCTTTAGAGCCTTGTGATGAACTTTCTCCAGAAGACTTTCGTTTCTTGGTTTTTGAAACATGTTCTACCATATTTGCCTTAGACTCCATAAGATGCTTACCAGCCCGCTTTTCAGAATTGCGGTTGTCCTCCTCAATCCTCAAACGTACAATTAATTCTTCCATAGACATTTCTTTGCTCTTGTGTTTGAGGTAGTTCTTGAATTCCTTCTAGCCTTGTGGTAATTTTTCAATTAAGGCTGGAACTTGGAAGGATTCATTGAGAGACATGCCTCTTGTGTGAATGTCATGCAGAATGAGTTAGAGATCTTGAACTTGGCTGATCATAGTTTTTGAATCAATCATTACAAAATCTAGGAATTTGTCAACCACAAATTTATTTGAGCCGGCATCTTCCGTTTTGTATTTTTTCTCCAAAGACTCTCAAAATTCCTTTGCTGTCTTGATAGAAGTGTAAACGTTGTATAATGTGTTGTCAAGTCCGTTAAAGATGTAGTTTTGGCAAAGGAAATTAGCATGTTTCTAAGCATGACCGCAGCAACCATTTGCTGGTCAGTTTCATCCTCTTCCAAAATAGGAGCATTCTCACGGAGGAAACGAGCCAGGTTCAGAGTTGTATGATAGAAAAACATTTTCTGTTGCCATCTTTTAAAATCAGTTCCTGAGAACTTTTCTGGCTTCTCACCGTGATTTACCGGTACTGTCACAACATGAGAGGGGGTTGGCGCAATTGCAGCCACCACAGTAGTACTTGTTTGAGCATTTGTTTCAGTAGCCATGAATTCTAAATTATAAAACAAAATTATAATTTGAATTTATACTACACAGAAAACTAATCCAAATTCACCGAATTAAATTCTGTAAAAATAAAAGAAACAAGAATGTAATTTTTATTTTTCAATTAATTTGGAAATAAAATAAAATTTTATTTAACCAAATTAATTCCAAAGAGAAAATTAAATTTCTGTAACAACTTCAATAATTAAAAAAAAAACTAAAACATAATTTTTTTAATTATAGAATACTCAGAAAATAATTTCTAAAAACCAAAATTAATTTCTGACAAAATTCTACAAATAAATATTCTGAATTGTTAATGACACCAATATATTACTACTAGTCGTCAAAAAAAATAGACAGTATATTACTACTATCTGTCAAATAGCATATAATCACGATTTGTTTTTCTAATCAGAATATTATTTTGTAAATTCACAGAAAATAATTTTGTTTTTTAAAAAGAAGAAAGAGAAAGGAAAATAAACGAAAAATTCTGTAAACAGAATAATTCGAATCTGTCTTAAGATTGTTGGAACATGTACCAAATTAAAGTGAAAAGGTGACTATACTAGATATAGTTATGTTTATTTAATTCGAACTAAGAATGAAGTTTTGGAAACTTTCATACAATATAAGAATGAAGTTGAAAATCAACTGGGTAAGAGAATCAAAAAACTAAGAGATGATAGAGGTGGTGAATATGAATCATCTTTTGGTGAATTTTGTAAAGAACATAGAATAATTCATCAAACCACCGCTCTTTACTCACCTCAACAAAATGGAATTGCTGAAAGGAAAAATAGGACTTTAAAAGAAATGATGAATGCCATTTAATAAGTTCTGGATTACCTCAGAACTTGTGAGGGAAAGCAATACTTTCTGCTAATTATATATTTAATAAAGTACCCCGAAAGAAAGTGAATCAAACACCTTATGAATTGTAGCATGGAAGAATACCATCGTACAAATACTTAAAAGTGTGGGGGTGTTTGGCTAAAGTGGCTATTCCTAGTCCTAAAAAGACTAAGATAGGTCGCATGACCATTGATTGCATTTTCATTGGTTATGCTAAGAATAGTAGTGCATATCAGTTTTTGATTCATAAATCAGAACATTCTGAATATTGAATCTCGGAATGCATTTTTCTTTGAACATGTATTTCCAAATAAGACTTGACAAGAGACTAGTAACAATAAAAGATCTCATGATGCTATTACTAGTAATGATCGAGAACATGATCAAGAGCAAGAGCAAGATCAAATTGATGAAGAGGAACCTAGGCGTAGTAAACGTGCTAGAACCTCAAAATCTTTTTGTCCAGATTTCTAACATTTTTGTTAGAAAATGAGCCTTTAACTTTTAAAAAGACTATGTCCAGTCCTGAAGCTCCTTTATGGAAGGAAGCTATCAATAGTGAAGTTGAATCCATCTTACAAAATCACACTTGGGAATTGGTGGATTTGCCACCAGGTTGTAAACCTCTTGGGTACAAGTGAATTTTCAAAAGAAAATTAAAAGCGGATGGATCAATAGACAAATACAAGGTAAGACTTGTGGTCAAAGGTTTTAGACAAAAAGAAGGTCTTGATTACTTTGACACATACTTGCACCTGTTCAATTTTAATGTGCACCTTTTCACTTCAATTTGGTACATGTTCGGGTCAGATTTTTGCCTATAAATTCAGACCATTTCCAGCAGTCTTGGACACCGAAAATCAGTCTCAAAAATATTCTTTTGCTGTCCAAACTTTTATCTTTAGTGCATTATTCTTCATATTAGTTTTAGAATAAAATTCAGAGAGTTAGAACACAGGTTTGATTCGCCGTACAAATTTGTTTGGAGTGCTACTACAAATTTGTGAAGATCATTGTATCCTGGGAGATAGACACCACATAACCGTAAGTATCGTAGCGGGGCGAATCTGTCTTAAGGACAGAGTGTCACACACTCGACTTGGTCTTTTATTTTTGATTTGGTTCGACAAAATAAATTATGTAAGTTTTATTTTATTTTGTTTGATTTAGTTTCTATTTATTTTATTTGCACAGAAGATTGTTCCAACAATCTTAAGACACATTCGAATTATTCTGTTTACAGAATTTTTCGTTTATTTTCCTTTCTCTTTCTTCTTTTTAAAAATCAAAATTATTTTCTGTGGATTTACAAAATAATATTTTGGTTGGAAAAATAAATAGTAATTATATGCTATTTGATAGATAGTAGTAATATACTGTCTATTTTCTTTGACAACTAGTAGTAATATACTGTTGTCATTAACAATTCGGAATATTTATTTGTAGAATTTTGTCAGAAATTAATTTTGATTTTTAGAAATTATTTTCTAAGTATTCTATAATTAAAAAATTATGTTTTAGTTTTTTTTAATTATTGAAGTTGTTACAGAAATTTAATTTTTTGTGTGGAATTAATTTGGTTAAATAAAATTTTATTTTATTTTCAAATTAATTGAAAAATAGAAGTTACATTCTTATTTCTTTTATTTTTACAGAATTTAATTCTGTGAATTTGAATTAGTTTTCTGTGTAGTATAAATTCTAATTATAATTTTGTTTTATAATTTAGAATTCATGGTTATTGAATCAAATGCTCAAACAAGTAATACTATGGTGGCTGCAATTGCGCCAACCCCCTCTCCTGTTGTGACAGTACCGGTAAATCACGGTGAGAAGTCAGAAAAATTCTCAGGAACTGATTTTAAAAGATGGCAACAGAAAATGTTGTTCTATCTTACAACTCTGAACCTGGCTCGTTTCCTCCGTGAGGATGCTCCTATTTTGAAAGAGGATAAAACTGACCGGTAAGTGGTTGCTGCGGTCGATGCTTGGAAACATGTTGATTTCCTTTACCGAAACTACATCTTGAACGGACTTGACAACACATTATACAACGTCTACACTTCTATCAAGATAGCAAAGGAACTTTGGGAGTCTTTGGAGAAAAAATACAAAATGGAAGATGTCGGTTCAAAGAAATTTGTGGTTGGCAAATTTCTGGATTTTGTAATGATTGATTCAAAAACTGTGATCAGCCAAGTTCAAGATCTCCAACTTATTCTGCATGGCATTCACATAGAAGGCATGTCTCTTAGTGAATCTTTCCAAGTTGCAGCCTTAATTACCACAAAGCTGGAAGGAATTCAAGAACTACCTCAAACACAAGCGTAAAGAAATATCTATGGAAGAATTAATTGTGCGTTTGAGGATTGAGGAGGACAACCGCAATTCTGAAAAGCGGGCTGGTAAGCATTTTATGGAGTCTAAGGCAAATGTGGTGGAACATGTTTCAAAAACCAAGAAACGAAAGTCTTCTAGAGAAAGTTCATAACAAGGTTCTAAAGGGGGGAAAAATAAAAAGTACAAGTTTAATGGCAAATGTTACATCTGTGACAAAAAGGGACATCGGGCCAAAGATTACTGTAGCAAAGGCAAAAGCAAAAGAAGAACAAGCAATAAGCCTGCTCAAGCTCATATGACCGAAGTGGACAATATTTTCAATGGTGTAGATAATATCAATCTTTCTGTAGTTGTTTCCGAGGCACATCTTGTCGGAAACCCTAAAGAATGGTGGGTGGACACTGGTGCTACTCGCCATATCTGTGCCGACAAAAAGATGTTCACATCTTATTCTACAGTGGACAATGGTGGACAATGGTGAAGAACTTTTTATGGGCAACTCTTCAACTTTCAAAGTTGAAGGACAAGGGAAGATTGTTTTGAAGATGACATCTGGAACAGAACTCATTCTCAACAATGTGCTGCATGTACCAGACATTCGCAAGAATCTTGTTTCCGGATCTCTGTTGATTAAGAATGGGTTTAGGCTAGTATTTGAGAGTGATAAATTTGTATTTACTAAGAATGGGATGTATGTAGGAAAAGGTTACATGTCTGATGGCCTTTTCAAGTTAAATGTAATGACCATTGTACCCTCAGTAATTAATAAAAATACATTTTTTTTTCTTACTTACTTGAGTCTTCAAATTTATGGCATGATAGACTAGGACATGTTAATTATGGATCTTTGCGTAGATTAATTAATATGGAATATTTACCTAAATTTGACATTGATTCAAATCATAAATGTGAAATTTGCGTTGAGGCAAAATTATCTAAAACTCATTTTCATTCAATTGAAAGAAGTACGGAACCACTTGAATTAATTCATAATGGCATTTGTGATTTTAAATCAATTCAAACCAGAGGTGGGAAAAAATATTTTATCACTTTTATAGATGACTATACTAGATATAGTTATGTTTATTTAATTCGAACCAAGGATGAAGCTTTGGAAACTTTCATACAATATAAGAATGAAGTTGAAAATCAACTTGGCAAGAGAATCAACAAACTAAAACGTGATAGAGGTGGTGAATATGAATCACCTTTTGGTGAATTTTGTAAAGAACATGGAATAATTCATCAAACCACCGCTCCTTACTCACCTCAGCAACATGGAATTGCTGAAAGGAAAAATAGGACTTTAAAAGAAATGATGAATGCCATGTTAATAAGTTCTAGATTACCTCAGAACTTGTGGGGGGAAAGCAATACTTTCTGCTAATTATATATTTAATAAAGTACCTCGAAAGAAAGTGAATCAAACACCTTATAAATTGTAGTATGGAAGAGTATCATCCTACAAATACTTAAAAGTGTGGGAGGTGTTTGGCTAAAGTGGCTATTCCTAGTCCTAAAACGACTAAGATAGGTCCTACGACCATTGATTGCATTTTCATTGGTTATGCCAAGAAATGCATATCGGTTTTTGATTCATAAATCAGAACATTCCGAAATGCATGTAAATACTATTATTGAATCTCGGAATGTATCTTTCTTTGAACATGTATTTCCAAATAAGACTTGACAAGAGATTAGTAACAATAAAAGATCTCATGATGCTATTACTAGTAATGATCGAGAACATGATCAAGAGCAAGATCAAGATCAAGATCAAATTGATGAAGAGGAACCTAGGCGTAGTAAACGTGCTAGAACCTCAAAATCTTTTTGTCCAAATTTTCTAACATTTTTGTTAGAAAATGAGCCTTTAACTTTTAAAGAGACTATGTCCAGTCCTGAAGCTCCTTTATGGAAGGAAGCTATCAATAGTGAAGTTGAATCCATCTTGCAAGATCACACTTGGGAATTGGTGGATTTTCCACCAGGTTATAAACCTCCTGGGTACAAGTGGATTTTCAAAACAAAATTGAAAGCGGATGGATCAATAGACAAATACAAGGCAAGACTTGTGGTCAAAGGTTTTAGACAAAAAGAAGGTCTTGATTACTTTGACACATACTCCCCGGTTACTAGAATAACATCCATTAGAATATAAATTGTCATTGCATCTCTATACAATCTAGAAATTCATCAAATGGATGTGAAAACCGTTTTCTTAAATGGTGAGTTAGATGAAGAAATTTACATGGAAGAACCAGAAGGTTTTTTAGTACTAGGAAAAGAAAAGAAAGTGTATAAATTGGTTAAATCATTATATGGTTTAAAACAAGCACCAAAGCAATGGCATGAGAAATTTGACGAGGCAATGATGTCAAATGGATTTAAAATTAATGAGTGTGACAAATGTGTTTATATTAAAAACACAAACAAGGTTATATCATTGTATGTCTTTATGTAGATGATATGCTCATCATAGGTAGTAATAACGACATGATTAAAACTACTAAGAAAATATTGAATAAACATTTTGACACGAAAGACATGGGCATTGCTGATGTAATTCTTGGTCTGAAAATTACCAAAACATCAGAAGGATATGCTTTGTCACAATCTCATTACATTGAGAAAATACTTGACAAATTCAGCAAAGATGATGATCATCTTGCTAGAACACATGTAAATGTTAATTTGTATCTTTCTAAGAATGTACAGGAAAGTAATTCTCAATTAGAGTATGCCCAAATTATTAGGAGCTTAATGTATTTGATGAACTACACTCGTCCGGATATAGCTTATGCAGTAAGTAAATTAAGTAGATATATGAGTAACCCAGGAGTAGAACACTGGAAAGCAATTATAAGAGTTCTTAGATATCTCTGACTTACTCGTAACATTGGGCGTAATTGTACTAGATATCCAGCAGTATTTGAAGGATACTATGATGCAAATTGGATATCGGATACTAGAGACTCAAAGTCCACCAGTGGGTATGTCTTTACTCTTGGCGGGGTTGCTGTATCTTAGAAATCTTCCAAACAGACTTGCATTGCTAGGTCTACTATGGAATCAAAATTCATAGCTTTAGACAAAGCAGGAAAAGAGGCAGAATGGCTTCGCCACTTCCTTGAAGATATTCTAATTTGGCCAAAACCGGTGCCTGCTATATGCATACATTGTGATAGTCAATCAGCAATTAGTAGAGCACAGAGTCATATGTATAACGGTAAGTCACGACACATTCGTCGTCGACATAACACCGTGAGACAGCTACTCTCTAATAGAATTATTTCCATTGAATATGTGAAGTCTGAAGACAATATAGTGGATCCACTAACCAAAGGGTTAGCAAGAGAGTTAGTTGAGAATTCATTGAGGGGAATGAGACTAAAGCCTATTAAATAAGAGTTACCACAACGGCAACCCAACCTAGTTGACTGGAGATCCCAAACTCTAGATTCAAAGAGACAACCGAGTTGTGAATGACTCAGAAGGATCACTGGGGAGTCTAACTCCTACTCATTTCTATGATGAAATAAGTGATGTCTGCAGTGTTTTAGGTTAAGTAAAATTTTAATGATTCTTATATCTAGGTAAACCTAGTAGAGTATAGCAGGATACTCTTCATAAGAATCACCTATGTGAATGTGAACTGGGCCGGTTCTATGAAATTTGTGAAAGGTTACAATTCTCTAGAGCCCTCATGAAAGACCAGGTTGTTTAAGGCCAAAATGAACACAATAGTTAGAACTAAACTGTGTCTGGGGATATACTGTGTGAGTTCTATTGTCTTGGTTTACACAAACGGCTAAATAGTTCAAAACATCATGTTCACTGGTTAGCTAGTAAGTCCGATAGTGTCTCACAAGGGAAGGTTCAAAGCCAAAAGCTACCTATCCTTTGCAGAATATTTCCAGTTTTTGTACTTTCTGTAATTAGATCATGTTGTTGCATTTTCTTTCCATCAAATTCCATTCATGTGGGGGATTGTTGGAAAAATTGTGTTATATAGGTTTATTTTGGGCTATTTTTGAGTCCAAAATTGAGTGGGCTCCAACCGTTTTTTGGGTTGGGTTCGAAGAGGTGATGTGTTTCTTACCGCGTGGCAAGTCACATGGTAAAGACGAAACGTCAAGACCATTTATGAGTGAATGGTAAGTTGACATCGTTTTCGGGTCTAACATTAATTTTTTAGACAAAATACATTTGAATTTTTTCAAAAAAAATTATTGTGGGAATTTAGTTTAAATCTAAATTCAAATTTTGGTTTCCTAAGTGGTTTCCTAAGAATGTACCTCTTCCTTTATTGATTGAACTGTTCAAACAGTTTAATAAAAATGTTCCAACGTTTTAAAAAACTGTTTCCCCAACGGATACGTTTTCAAACAGTTTGAAAAATTGACCTAAGCAACGGACAGATCACTATTCAACAGTTATCTGTTTGAATAGTGTGTGCACCTTTTCACTTCAATTTGTTACCTGTTCGGGTCAGTTTTTTGCCTATAAATTCAGACCATTTCCAGCAGTCTTGGATACGAAAAATCTATCTGAATTTTATTTCTCTTGCTGTCCAGATTTTTCTATTTACATTGTTTCTTCATATTAGTTCTAGTGTAAATTTAAAGCGAGTATAGAACACAAGGTTCTAGTTCGCCGGACAAATTTGTTTGGAGTGCTACTACAAATTTGTGAAGATCATTGTATCCTGGGAGATAGACGCCACTCAACCGTAAGCACCGTAGCGGGGTGAATCTGTCTTAAGGACAGAGTGTCACCTACTCGACTTAGTCTTTGATTTTTAAATTCGGTTCGATAAATAAATTCGGTACGTTATTTATTTATTTGTTTGGCAAATAGTTTAATCAATATATTCCAACAGTTTAAAAACTGTTCCACCAACGGATACTTTTTTCAAACTGTTTGAAAAATTGTTCTAAGCAACGGACAAATCAACTATTAAACAGTTATCTGTTTGAATAATACTTGCACCTGTTCAATTTTAATGTGCACCTTTTCACTTCAATTTGGTACCTGTTCGGGTCAAATTTTTGTCTTAAGATTGTTGGAACAATCTCCTGTGTAAATAAAATAAATTGAAACAAAACCAAACAAATAAATAAATAACGTATCGAATTTATTTATCAAACCGAATTAAAAATAAAAGACCAAGTCGAGTGTGTAACACTTTGTCCTTAAGACAGATTCGCTCCGCTACGGTACTTACGGTTATGTGGCGTCTATCTCCCAGGATACAATGATCTTCACAAATTTATAGTAGCACTCCAAACAAATTTGTCCGGCGGACTTGAACCTTGTGTTCAATACTCTCTTTAATTTTTTTCTAAAACTAGAATGAAGAATAAAATGCAAAGAAGAAAATTCTGGACAACAAAATGGAATAATTTCAAACTGTTTTGGGATGTCAAAACACTGTTGGAATGATCTGTATTTATTGGGAAAATACACAGCCCTGAACAGGTGTTGTTTGTCACTGAACAGACGCAATCATGTGTCAACAGTTACTGTTTTGAAATTCAAACAGATTCAGTAGTTTTATTATCTGTTTGGCAGTTCTAAAACTGTCTAAAACTGCTGAACAGTTATCCAATCTGTCTAGAACAAATTGAACCTGTTGAACTATGTTTTGAATCTGTTCAAATCTGCCTAGCAGATTTAAATCTGTTTGAAATAACAGAATATGTCCGAAATTTGCAGAAAACTGTTTTGGACAGTTTTGAGTCTGTCTGACAGTTTAAACCTATTTAACAGTATGGAAAAAAATGGAACTTGGAGGCACAATTATTGGACAATAAATTTGAATTCAAATTTGAATTTGAAATAATTTTCTGCAATAATTTTTGAAATAAATTCAAAAGAATTTTGTTCAAAAAATTAATATTAGAACCGACCTACAACCCATACCCGCGCTCGGCACGGCTCGGCTCGGCTCGGGTCGGCCGGACGGCAATGGCGGTGCGCGCGCGTGTGTGGTGGTTTGGGCTAAGGTTCACTTTGTCCTTAACTCCTTCCTTCTACAAACTTAGGGTGCCCCTTGGGGCCTAACCCAAGTGTTGTAGTCTAGAGCTTATATACATAAATAAGCTCTCTTAAAGTTTCAATGTGGGACAACCCATTTCAAGAAACGCATATTTAATTCTTTAAATGTCCATTCCACGAACCCGAAAATGACGTCAAGTTCCCATTCACTTAAAAATGGTTTTGACGAACTATTTTCATCGTGTGACTTACTACGCGGTAAGGAACACGTCACCTCTTCGGATCCACCCCAAAAGACGTTTGGGGCCCACTCAATTTTGGGCTCAAAGATGGCCCAAAATAAAATAAACCTAATAATAAAACCAATTTTCCAGCATTTTACTTGTAGTGGAAAAGTGGTTTTGGGGTTAACAGATTTGTGGGTTTTTTTGGGTACCAGTTTTACTGTTAACGTAAAAGAAGATAATCAGAAATCTGGGTAAGGTCTATGCAAAAAAAATAATAAAATAAAATATGGGTAAGGGTTAGATATGTTGAATCTAATTCTCAAACTTTGTAATTTGTTAAATAAATTGTTGTGAGTTACAGATCTGGAATTTGTTGGTTTTTATGTTCTAAAGTTACTGAATTTTGTTGTTTTCTTCAACATCAGGATGTAGTGAACGGAGTTTTGAAATGCTTTAGGTCTGTAGACAGCTCAGATTGTTGGATCAAGATTATGTAAGTCTTTTTTTTCTTGGATCAATTCTGGTTGTATTCTTTTTTCACGTAGTTATAAATTTTGCGGTGAAATTATGAATTTTTATGGCCTTTTGGATCACTAACTATAACTATTTTGATGAATTGGTTTATTCAAATTAAACTGGAAAGTATTACTTGTTGCTTTGGTTCTATTTAACTTATATAAATATCTTTATATCTTTATTTATAAAAATACAAAAAGTATTACTTGTTCTTATTGATGCAGGCTTATGAATTTGTCAATTGGGCTTATGAAAATGATATATATATATATATATATATATTAATTTTGAAAAAATATTTAAAAAAGAAATACTATATGGGTTTCAAGAGAGAGATACATAAGTTTATGATTAATCTAGGTCTGTCTATGGTCATTTAATGAAAATGTTTTACTTATTTCTTAACATTAATTATTCTGTTATGAATCTAGACTTATCTGAAAGATAGAAATGCCTGTGATGAGCCTTAGATGTAGATGCAAACCTTATGTCAGATCTGAAGTTTTATCAATGGTTTTTCTCATCATATCCAGTTTGTTTTTGTTTTTTCTGTTTTTGTTCCTGCAGTATGCTTTGAAACTTAAAAATGTATCATAAAAGGCTTATAATACCCAGGCAATTTATGTTTTGAAATGCATGTTCTGAACATGATACATTTCTGTTGAATCTATTCTTATTCTAATTCTAATATTCTAGATTTAGGGATCCAGAAATTTCCCCCCTATTTATTTCCTTAGGTTTATGCTTTTTCATGGAGTTGAAAAAGTTGCATTAGAGAGCATGGAAGGAGATCACATTCCCATCTTTCACTAAAATGAGATTAATCTAAGGTTTACTAAAAGTTGGATCTTTACATGCCTCTGCTTTGTTTGAACCTATTAAGAAAAAGGTTTGTTTCATTTTTAAAGTTCTTTATAGTTTATTAAAATCGGAAAGTAAAACCCTAATAATATTTGAAAATTGGAATCCCTAATAAAATAAGAAACCAAATGTTAATAAAACTCCAAATTAAACTATAATTAAAAAGAAAATAAATAAAATACTAAAGACTTATATTAAATAAAAACATTGGTTGCTGTTGGATTATATTAAATAAAAACAATAAACAGATGAATGGAAGTTACGTGAAGAATCCACAATTATAACATTGGTTGTTGTTGGATTACATTACTGAAGACAACTCGCTCTCTCTCTCTCTCTCTCTCTCTCTCTCACACACACACACACACACACACACACACATACAAAAGCGATAGCATACAAATGAAATAGTTCACCAACCACTACGGTTCATTGTCGGGATAAAAAACATTTGACAGTGTGAATACACTTGTTATATCTTCCAATTAAAACATTTTCAAGAGAAATTAGTGACTTTGGGGCGTTAACACCTTGAATTCTAAGTACCGAGGAGATATTAGTTTGTCTAGACCGAAATCCAACTCTAACTCCTAAACCGAGAATCCGATTCGAGTCTGGTCTTGTCCCACAAGTCTCTCATGCCTAGGTGGTCGTATGTGCCAAGTTTCGTCCTAACCCGACGCCGTTTGGTGATTTTGGGGCGTCAACACCTCGAATTCTAAGTTTCTTAAGGAACTAGTTTGTTTAGACCGAAATCTGGCTCTAACTCTTAAATCGGGAACTCGATTCGAGTCTTGTCTTCCTCTACAAGTCTCTCGTATCAAGGCGGTCGTGTGTGCCAAGTTTCGTGCTAATCCGACGCCATTTGGTGACTTTGGGGAGTCAACACCTCAAATTCTAAGTTTGTTAAGAAACTAGTTTGCCTAGACCAAAATCCAGCTCTAACTCCCAAATCGAGAACCCGATTCAAGTCCCATCTTCTCCCATAAGTCTCTCGTACCAAGGCGGTCGTGTGTGCCAAGTTTCGTGCTAATCCGATGCAATTTGGTAACTTTGGGGTGTCAACACCTCAAATTCTAAGTTTGTTAAGAAACTAGTTTACCTTGACCGAAATCCGGCTATAACTCCCAAATCAGAAACCCGATTCGAGTCCCATCTTCTCCCACAAGTCTCTCATACCAAGGCGGTCATGTGTTTAATCGTCAACTCTCCATGCTACCTGAGGATTGTCGGACTTTGGAGGTTAGAAATGCTATTTTCCATGAGTTGATAGGTCATGATAGACATGGATATTGTCGCACATACGGGAGAACTGTGCCTCAGAGAGCAGTGTATAAAGATAGTGTTGGGCCATCACAGTCAACACCCCAGCCATCGACTATTGTTCAGATCACCTAACAAGTTCGTGCGGAGCTAAGGGATGAGCTGAGGGAGGAGATGCGAGCAGAGTTCTCTATACATTTACAACAGATGAGAGCTGAGATGATGGCCCTTGTGTCACACGAGGCGAGTGTAGATCCCAACAGACAGGTTCGATATAAATTAAATTGTTTGATAGTTAAATTTTCATATAACATAGATGTACATATATATAATAAAATTCAAATATGATTAATACCCATTATGTATTGACTATCATAGGATCCTGATGTATCGAGTGGCCACCGAGCATTTAGAGAATCTACAGGAGACAAGAATCCATATACACCACCACCAGAAGATCAGGTATAAAATGTATCTTTGCATTCTAAGCTAAGAATAACCATAAATTAATTATACACAGCCCAAAATGATAGAGGCCAGGCATGAAATACTTGAATTCGAGGGGTTAACGGCCCAAAATCACCAACGGCGTCGGTTTAGCACGAAACTTGGCACACACGACCGCCTAGGCATGAGAGACTTGTGGAAGAATACAGGCTCGAATCGGGTTCCCAGTTTGGGAGTTAGAGCCGAATTTCGGTCTAGGCAAACTAGTTTCTTAAGAAACTTGAATTCGAGGTGTTAACGTCCCAAAATCACCAAACGAGTTTGGTTTAGTACAAAACTTGGCACACACGACCGCCTAGAAACGAGAGACTTGTGGGAGAAGACGGGACTCCAATCGGGTTCCCTGTTTGGGAGTTAGAGCCGGATTTCACTCTAGGCAAACTAGTTCCTTAAGAAACTTGAATTTGAGATGTTGACGTCCCAAAATCAACAAATGGCATCGGATTAGCACGAAACATGGCACACACGACCGCCTAGGCACGAGAGACTTATGGGAGAAGACAAGACTCCAATCGGGTTCCCGATTTGGGAGTGAGAGCCAGATTTCACTCTAGGCAAACTAGTTCCTTAAGAAACTTGAATTCGAGGTGTTGACGTCCCAAAATCATCAAACTGGGCCAGATTAGCACGAAAATTGACACACACAACCGCCTAGGCATGAGAGACTTGTGGGAGAAGACGGGACACGAATTAGGTTCCCGGTTTGGGAGTTAGAGTTAGATTTCACTCTAGGCAAACTAGTTCCTTAAGAAACTTGAATTCGAGGTGTTGACATCCCAAAATCACCAAACGGCGTCGGTTTAGTACGAAACTTGGCACACACGACCGCCTAGGCACGAGAGACTTGTGGGAGAAGACGGGACTCCAATCGGGTTCCTGGTTTGGGAGTTAGAGCTGGATTTCACTATAGGTAAACTCGTTCCTTAAGAAACTTGAATTCGAGGTGTTGATGCCCCAAAATCACCAAACGATGTCGAATTAGCACGAAACTTGGCAGACACAACCGCCTCGGCACAAGAGACTTGTGGGAGAAAACGTGACTCCAATCAGGTTCCTGGTTTGGGAGTTAGAGTCGGATTTCAGTCTAGGCAAACTAGTTCCTTAAGAAATTTAAATTCGATATGTTGACTCCACAAAATCACCAAACGGCGTTGGTTTAGTATGAAACTTGGCACACACGACCACCTGGGCACGAGAGACTTGTGGGAGAAGACAGGACTCCAATCGGGTTCCCGGTTTGGGAGTTAGAGCCGGATTTCACTCTAGGCAAACTAGTTCCTTAAGAAATTTGAATTCGAGGTGTTGATGTCCCAAAATCACCAAACGGCATCGGTTTAGCACGAAACTTGGCACACACGACTGCCTAGGCATGAGAGACTTGTGGGAGAAGATGGGACTCCAATCGGGTTCCCGGTTTGGGAGTTAGAGCCGAATTTCACTCTAGGCAAACTAGTTCCTTAAGAAACTTGAATTCGAGATGTTGACGCCCCAAAATCACCAAACGGCGTTAGTTTAGCACGAAACTTAGGATACATGACCGCCTAGGCACGAGAGACTTGTGGGAGAAGACGGACTCCAATCAGGTTCCCGGTTTGGGAGTTAGAGCCGGATTTCACTTTAGGCAAACTAGTTCCTTAAGAAACTTGAATTCGAGGTGTTGACCCCCCAAAATCACCAAACGGCGTCGGATTAGCACAAAACTTGGCACACACGACCACCTAGGCACAAGAGACTTGTGAAAGAAGACGGGACTCTAATCGGTTCCCGGTTTGGAAGTTAGAGCCGGATTTCGGTCTAGGCAAACTAGTTCTTTAAGAAATTTGAATTCGAGGTGTTGAAGCCCCAAAATCACCAAACGGCATCGGTTTAGCATGAAACTTGGCACACACGACCGCCTAGGCACGAAAGACTTGTGGGAGAAGATAGGACTCTAATCGGGTTCGCAGTTTGGGAGTTAGAGCTGAATTTCACTCTAGGCAAACTAGTTCCTTAAGAAACTTGAATTCGAAGTGTTGACGCCCCAAAATCACCAAACGGTGTTGGTTTAGCGCGAAACTTGGGACACACGACCGCCTAGGCACGAGAGACTTATGGGAGAAGACGGGACTCTAATCGAGTTCCCGGTTTGGGAGTTAGAGCTGGATTTCACTCTAGGCAAACTAGTTCCTTAAGAAACTTGAATTCGAGGTGTTGACCTCCCAAAATCACCAAACGGCGTCAGATTAGCACGAAACTTGGCACACATGACCGCCTAGACACGAGAGACTTGTGGAAGAAGACAGGACTCCAATTGGGTTACTGGTTTGGGAGTTAGAGTCGGATTTCAATCTAGGCAAACTAGTCCCTTAAGAAATTTGAATTCGAGGTGTTGACGCCCGAAAATCACCAAATGGCATCAGTTTAGTACGAAACTTGGCACACACGGCCGCCTAGGCATGAGAGACTTGTGGGAGAAGACGGGACTCCAATCGAGTTCTCGGTTTGGGAGTTAGAACCGGATTTCACTCTAGCCAAAATTATTTACTTAATTATCGTTATAGTTATATAGTAGTTAATTTTTTTATGTTTTTTTGTAATTAAAATATTAACACATAATTATATTGTCATTAATTATTTTTATTTTTTGTTTACAAATATTTCCCGAGTAGCAGTTTGCTTTTTGTGAAATGCAGGCGGGAGTTAGATTGCGACTAACTTTGTTTTTGTTACCTACAGAAGAATCATGAGGAAAACTTTTGTTTTTGATTTATGTTATTTTGATTTGTGAACAACATTATGTATTTAAACATTGTATATGTATTATACAACATTATGTAGTGGGATAATTTTGTTGATGTGTTGTTATGAATGGAAGAATATTTTTATTATGGATGAATTGTTATTTTTATATTGGAATTTTTATATTATTATATAACTATCAGTTTCTTTTTTAGTTATTTTTTATTTAATACAGGTAATTTTCATATTTTTAATATTTTTATTACTCTTTTTTTTTTTGAGACAGCACCACACCGTCTAAAAAAAACATAAAAACTAGATTTTTTTTGCGATGTCAACATTGTCGTCGCAAAAGATATTGCCAATAGTTGGAAAAAACCTTTCGCGACAGTCTTGTTTTCTGTCGCAAATAATACTTTAGCGACAGCGTGTCTGTGCTGTCTCAATAACTTTTAGCGACGGCAAGTACCCTAGTCGCAAATAACACTTTTAGTGACGGCAAGACAGTGTTGTCCAAAAAAATCTCAGATTTTTACATATTATTGCCGACAGCATAATTCCGTCGCAAAAAAGGCAACTTGCCGTCGCAACAAAAAGGTGACGGCAAAGTGCCGTCGCAGAAAACTTTTAGCAACGCCCTTTGTTGTGACCCCCCTGCCGTCACTAAAAGTCAGCATTTTGAGTATTTGCGACAGCATTTTGCCATCGCAAAAAATCGAAATTTTTGTAGTGAGTTAAGGTCATGACCGGCCTGTACTCAGGCCTTAGAGACAAAATTTCAAAATATTCAAATCATATTGGGGCCTAAAACGGAAGCGGAACAAAAATAATAAATGTCCATTGAGCAGTGCTTATTGTTGGACAATCTTGATTGTATTTGGAAAATAAATTCCGTTTGTGTACTTAACAACAAACGGAATACAAAAGAAATAAAGAAAAGGAAAGAGTTTCTTTGATTACAAAAATCAAACCAAAAAATAAAATAAAATAAATAAAATAGATTTTTATTTTGTTACAAAAATAAAATGAAAATCTAAAACGGAAAAAATAATAAAACAGAAAATAAATTAATTACTTACTAAATTAATTTCTTGAACAAATTTTCTGATCAAGTCCAGTGTTTAACACTGTGTCCTTAAGACAGATTCGTCCTCTCCACGATACTTTCAGATTGTCGACATCTATCTCCTAGGATAAAATGATCAGCAGCAAATAATAGCAGTATTACAAGTTGTTTGCACAATGAACACACTAAGTGTTTACACTCTTACTCACAAAAATTTAATGCAGCAAAAAGCAGAGATGTATTGCAGAGGAGAAGATCGAAAATTGTGAATGAAAGAAAAATCAATAGAGGGTCTGTCTATTTATAGGAGAAAATGTGGCTATTTGGTTTGAATTAAACAAGTGCAAACCTGTTCAGTTTGAATGAACATATATGGCACTGTTTGGGTTTGAATTTGAACAGATACTAAAACTGTTCCGATTTAAATTTAAACAGATAAAAATCGAGCAAAATTTTGGTGGAGGAAAAAATAGGGAAGAATTTTTGGAATTAATTTCCGAAATTCAAATTTCAAAAATTAGAATTTAATTTTAGAAAAATAAAATTCAAAAGTTTTTTAGTCCAAAAAATAATTAGTATTGGACTGGACAAGCCCAACCCAACCTCACACCACGCGCCCAAGCCCAGGCCCAGCCTACCCAATCGACCGGACGACGGCACACGTGTGTGTTTATTTTGGGTTCAATGGGTCTAGCCCATTTTGCCTATAACATCCCTCTCTACAAAACTTGGGTGCCCCTTGGGGCCTATCCCAAGTTCCAAACTCAAGCCTTATAAATCCACTTAAAGTATGCCCACCAAATCAATGTGGGGCAAGCCATTATTCAAACCTTAAGAAATTTCCACCAAAAACTCCATTTCCATGGAGCTCACTTTGGCTTCAATTTTTCATTCAACCGATAATGGTTTTGAGCAACCAAATATATCACGTGAATCACAACGCGGCATAGAACGCGTTACTAGTTAGACCCGCCAACTTTGGCGCATGGGTTCCACCTAAAAATTAGACCAAAGTTAAGGAAAAATCTAATTTTTCCAAAACTTCCAAACCATTTCTAACAATTCCCCATTTGAATGGAATTTGATAACAATGAAAATGCAACAATATGCAGAATTTGTCGAAAGAGTATAAATCAAAAATATCTTGCATCAGGATAAGTAGCTTTCAGCCTTGAACCTTCCCCAGTGATAACCTATCGAACTTACTAGCTAACCAATAGACGCGATGCCTTGAATTGTTCAACCGTTTGTGTAAGCCAAGACAATAGATTTCACACAAAATATCTTCTGATGCATCGTGGTTCTCACGGTTGTGTTCATTTTGGCCTTGAACGCTCCTAGTTGTTTAAGAGTGCTTGTAGAGAATTTAACCTCTTTATTCTCATAGAACTGGGCCCAGTTCGACACTCATATAGGTGATTCTTATTGTGAGTATCTCTTGTACTCGTCTTAATTTTATGCCTAAATCAAGATATAAGAAATCATTAAAAGCAAAGCTTATCCTTAGACCCCTGCATACAACATATGTTGCAGATATCACTCTCACCATAGGAATGGGTAGGAATTTTAATCCCTTGGTGATTTCTAGTGAGCCACACATAACTTAGTTGTCCCTTTGAACTTAGTTCTTGGGATCTTCAATCATATAAGTAGAGTTACCATTATGACGACTCTTACGTAATAGGCTTTAGTCCGATCCCCTTCGATGAACTATACACTTGCTCTTTAGTCAAACCTTTTGTTAACGGATCCGCAATATTCTCTTTAGATTTTATATAATCTATTAAGACCATTCCATTTGAGAGCAATTGTCTTACGGTATTATGTCGACAACGAATATGTCGTGACTTACCATTACACATATGATTCTGTGCCCTGTCTATTGTAGATTGATTATCACAATGAATGCAAATAGCTGGCACAGGTTTAGGCCACATTGGAATCTTCTAAGAAGTGACGAAGCCATTTTGCTTCTTCTCCTACTTTGTCTAAAGTAATGAACTCAGATTTCATTGTGGATCGTGTGATGCATGTTTGTTTCATGGATTTTCAAGAAACAGCAGTGCCTCCCAGAGCACAGACATATCCACTAGTGGATTTTGAATTTTTAGTATTCGATATCTAATTGGCATCACAATAACCTTCTAGTACTGCAGGATATCGAGTAAAGTTCAAACCATGATCATAGGTAAATCTTAGATATCTAAGAACCCGAATGATCGTTTTCCAATGGTCTTCTCCGGGATTACTAGTGTACCTACTCAATTTACTGACAGCATAAGCTATATCAGGACGAGTGCAATTCATTAGGTACATTAGGCTTCAAATGATTTGGGAGTATTTTAATTAAGACACTGCATCACCTTTATTTTTAGATAAATAAAGACTGATGTCTACATGTGTTCTACCTACATTCATATCATCCTTGATAAATTTATCAAGAATTTGCTCAATATAATGTGATTGAGATAATGCATATTCGTCAGATGTTTTAGTAATTTTCATTCCTAATATTACATCTGCGACCCCCATAGCTTTCATATCAAATCTTCTATTCAGCATTTGCTTAGTTGATTTGATCATATTTTGACTGCTTCCAATGATAAGCATGTCATTCACATAAAGACAAACAATGACATAACCTTTGTCAGTGTTTTTAACATAGACGCACTTGTCACATTCGTTTATCTTAAACCCATTAGTAAGCATAGTATGATCAAATTTTTAATGCCATTGCTTAGGTGCTTATTTTAATCTATAAAGAGATTTTACAAGCTGACAAACTTTCTTTTCTTACCCTGGCACTACAACCCCTTCGGGTTGCTCCATATATCTTTTCATTTAGATCATCGTTTAAGAAAGTTGTCTTAACATTCATTTGATGTGTCTCTAAATTATACAATGCTGCTATGACAATAAGCATGTGGATGGATGCTATTCTTATCACAGGAGAATATGTATCAAAATAGTCTACACCTTCCTTTTGTCTGTAACCTTTTACTACAAGTCTTGCTTTATACTTATCTGTTGAACCATCTACTTTTATTTTTCTTTTGAATATCCATTTATATCCAAGAGGTTTAGAACTAGGTGGAAGATCCACCAATTCCCAAGTATGATTTTGCATAATGGATTCAATTTAATTATTACTAGCCTCTTTCCACAAAGGTGCTTCAGGACCTGTTATTGTTTCCTTAAAGCTTTGAGGTTCATTTTCTAACAAGTATGTCAGAAAATCTGGACCAAAGGATTTTGATGTTCTTGCTCTCTTATTTCGTCTTGGTAGATCATCAGTTAAATCCTGTTGGTCGAGACTATTACTAGTCTCTTGTGTTTGATTGTCATTAGTCTCTTAACTTTGTGTACAATCATAAGTTCTTTTCTGTGAACTTAATTCATGTCCTTTCTTGTAAGGACAGACATGTTCAAAAAGAACAGCATTCCTTGACTCCGTAACAGTGTTTACATTTATATCAGGTATTTCTGATTTATAAGTCAAAAACTGATATGCACGACTATTCTGAGCATAACCAATAAACACACAATCCACTATTTTTGGTCCTATCTTAGTCATTTTCAGAACAGGAACTTCAACTTTTGCCAAACACCCCCACACTTTTAAGTATTTATAGGAAGGTGGTCGACCTTTCCATAATTCATAAGGAGTACTGTTGGTTTTCTTGTGGGGTATTATGTTAAGAACATAATTAGCAAACAATATTGCTTCCCCCCTGTAGACACCCCATTTTTGACCGTCCTCAAGACTTGAACGTCATCGTTTGAACACTCGATGATCATCTATGCTCGTGTTCGTTTTGAGCTCCCGAAGGTCTCGGCTGCGCGCCTTGCCATAGGATCTTTTAACTTGTCTGTTTTGTGCTTGGTTATAGATCAAGGACTTGTGGTTTTGCTTCTGAGGGAAGAGAGTGGCTTGTTGGCCACCCCCTCAACCCATCGGCCAAGGCATGATGCCATCGGCCTTGTTTTCTTGCCATCGGCCAAAAGTGGTGGCCGATCGACACTTTTTTTGGTTGATCGGCACTTTGTTTGGTCGATTGGCTATATTTTTTAGTTGAGACCTTTCCATCTGCTTTTTGCAGATATTTTCTGCTAGCTGTGACAGCTGGTGGGCACAATTCTCATCCTCCATACACGTGTATGGAAGGATTTGCACCTTGTTCTAGCTTCTCCAAGAAGCTTTGAAATTGAATTCCTATAAGAAGGGAGCTCTTCCTCCCTTCTTAGAGGTTCAAAAAATTGAGATACAAAAATATATATCACTCTCTCTCTCTACATCTCCTTCTCTCTATATTTGTGTGTGTGTTTGTGCCTAAAAGGGTGTTTTGTCTTCACTTTTGCACTACACACCATCCTTTGGTTGCTGAGATCCTTAGGAGTTGGTTTTGGTGTTCTTGGGTTGGTTTGAACTCAGAAAACCTGCCGGAGGTGTGTTCTTGAAGAGGTTCTACAAGGGTGAGCTCTTAACATTTTAAACCCGCATTTTTGCTTAAGCTTTTAGACATACTTGCATGTTGTTTTAAGCTTAGCTTTCTAATAAAAAAAAGTTCTGATTTTTCATGATTGAGATGATTGTTTAAGGTCACTTTTTGGTTGGGGATTGTCTACCCCCTCTTAGGCCTTGTTTGGCCTTATTTTGAGCCATCTCTTTTGAGCTTTGTTCTTGCTTTTGCATAACCTTTATACCACTGAAATCCAGAGGATTTTAAGTGGTGAAAAGGTGGTTTTGGAGTCTTTTATAGGAGAGTGACACCCCTCTCTCCTTGTCTCTCATTTGCTTGTATTTATGGCTCATAATGGTAGCATGTTTGCTTAGCTTGTTGTGGCTCCATTTCAGTAAGTATTTGGTGTTATTTTGCCATGCTATACCTCTGTTTTAAGTTGGTTTGATAGCCTCTTACATGCATCATGCACTTGTCTTGTAATCCTCTCATTTGCCTTAACATGCATCATGTATTTAGAACATCATGCTTGCATATTTTGGCTCAACTCAAAGGAACTTTTAGTCATATTTTACCATGTTTAAGCTCTATTTGGTGTTGTTTTAGTCATGCATACATTGTTTTGTGTAGCCTTGGTTCAATCTAGCTTGTTGGCTTTGAGTGTCCAAGTCATTAGCATGTATTACTTGGACCATTTCCATGATTTGGCATCATTTCATATGTGATTTCAGTCCATATAGAGTGGTCATACACTTGTACTTGTCACTCCTTTAATGCTTTGAAGAGTTGGTGTTTTATGCCTCATGAATGGATCATTGTACATGCCATCATACTTGGGTCTTTGGGATGCCATCTAAGTCGGTTTTTGGACTTATTTTGACATGCCATAACTCTGATTTTTATTGGTTAAGTCATGCCATGTTTGGTCTTAATAGGTGTAGTATAACACCCTTTGTTAGCCTTGCATGCCTTATGCCTTTTGGACTTTTGTTCTAGCTTGTTTTGGCCTTGGTCCACGCATGTTTTAGACTCACTTTGATATGGTTTAGGACTGTTTTGGTTTGCTTGGGCCATTGGCTTCATGTTTTGCATAGCCTAGTGTGAACCCCTTTGCTAGTTTCGAGTTTTGAGCTTTCTTGCATGCTATGCTTAACTTGTGTACATGATTTGGCATCATTCCTCACATGATTTCAGAGCTCATTGCATAGCCATATTATCATGTTTGTCACTCCTTGCTCATGTTTGAGAGTTGTGTCCTTATGCCTAATTGATAAGCCAATAAGCATGCATGCTTGTGTCGCATTTTATTCCATCATTCCTTGGCATTTTGGCCACTGTTTTTGGTATGGCTGAGGTCTATCCATTTTTAGTATAAGTTCATAAATCATGCGGTTTGTGTGTTGTTGCATGTTTGTTGTTGATATTGTTGTTGCATACCTATTACATTGTATGTTTGCATGTTTAGGTTTCATTGCATTGTGCATGATTGTTAGATTAGCTTGTTTACATGCTTAGGTTGCATTACACGGTTTGCATGCCATTATCATTGCGTCTAATATGCTTGCATTGCATTGTGTTTGGTTTGGGATGTCAAACCAAATACGAGGAACGAGGGACGTTTCGTACTTGAAGTGACGAAACGTGCCTCAACCCTCGGTCGCCGACACTCTTGATCCAACATGATAGAGTGTGAGGCATTCATGAGTTTTTGTGCATTCATTCCATATTGATTTGTGCAATTCGGCCTCTTTGGCCATCATGCATCGAAATGCGTGATTGATGACCCGAGGGTCGAACACTACACTCCTTTGAGTTCCAAACATGATAAGGGATGTAGTTGCACAACATTTTCTTGTAAATGTATTGCCATACCCTTATTTGTCCTCTGCTGCAGCAAAAGGAGTATTCTGCAGGAAGAGATGGCCAGTCGGCTATCTTCAGTGCCGATCGGTTAACAATTTTTTTCCGATATCATCAATTGTGGTCGATGACCATTGTTCCCTAGCTGATGGCCTCTCACAGTGACCATGAGGTGGTTCAGAAACATCACAGGAACTTTCACAGTTTTCAAAGGAGCACAAGTGTGCAAACAGAGGCAACATGAGGCATGGCAATGGATTTCCAAGCGAAGCCGATCGAGCATGCATCATTCAATCATTCTGAGGCGGAACTGTGGCAGCCTCTTTAATTTCATACTTAGTCTGTTTTGTAACTTAATTAATTTGTTTAATTAGTTAAGAGTTTTGTAATAATTAATTAGCTAGGGTAGTTAATTAATTAGTTGGCTTGTATTATTCATTCAGACCCTCCGTCGAGAGGGCGAATTTTGTAATAAGTGTGCGCGAGTGTGTGAATGTCTTCCAACCCCACGTCTTTCTCCTTTTTACTTACCTGCTTTCAGTGCTTAGTTTTAGGGCATATTTCAATTAGTATCCTTATGCTATGCATGTTTGCATTCATTCATTTGTCTTGCATGCACCGGGCTCAGCGCATCATACTAACTGCATCGTATTTTAATTCCTACTTGAATACATGTTATCAAGTGTTGCATTTCATATGCCATTTTAGAATAACCGAGCCTATTTCTAGTTGCATTTTGCATGTGTTGCATTAGCCATCTTAACATAACTAGGATCATGCATTGATTGCTAACTAGCTATTGTTTTGGCTCGGAGTACTAGGTAAACTTTTACGCTTTAGCATCTTACATGAGTGTGAGTGTTGCCATGACAGCATGCTTGCTATGAGGCTATTTGCTTAAATGATATAACTACCTGAATGCCTGTGGGTGAAGGTTGGATTATTTGAATTGGAACAATTTATCAAAATGCGAGCTTTAAGCCCACTTGAGGTAGCAAAATCATGTTTTCTAAGCCCACTTGAGGGTGGCAAATCCACGTCTTAGCCTATTTACGAGTAGCACCTTCAAAACCATTTTCAAACAAACATGAGATGTTTTGTTTCAACTTAGGCGATCTAGTCTATACTTGTGTGTTGTGCGCATCACATAGTAATTATAGGCTAAATAACCGGAATAAAAACACATGTGTTTTCAAGATATCATGTTAGTAAAGGTTGATCTTTGATCGGGCGAGCGGGGGTGCTCATTGCATGACCTTCCCCTCTCATACCTAAGTTCCCGAGCTGAGGCAACTTTGGTGATGACAGACACGTGGCCTTAGGCAACGAGTTAGGGTTTCCTAAATTTCTCCAAAAATAAAACATTTAGGTGACGACTCTGTATCTAACAAAGCAGTCCATGTTTGGCACTTCTTTATAAAAAATCAGTTTTCCAAAACGATTTGCCAGATTTAGTCTCTTTGGTGATTTATCAGTCTTGCATTGCACTTTGCGAGATTAGATTCAGAACTGTGACATTGAGTCCGAACTGTAGTATGCTAATGAACAAAACAGATTTCGGGCCATTTTGCGCGCGGAGCCCGGGACGTTCGGGCACGTCTACACCCCCACAAGTTCTGCGGTAAGCTTGAACTTAGTAACATGGCATTCATCATTTGTTTAAGGGTTTTATTCTTTCTTTCAGTAATTTCATTTTGCTGTGGAGAATATGGTGCTGTAGTTTGGTGAATAATGCCATGTTGTGCACAAAATTTATTTAATGGTACATCATATTCACCACCCCTATCACTTCTAACCATATTAATGGTTTTTCCAAGTTGATTTTTAACTTCAGTTTGTAGAATTTAAACATTTCTAAGGGTTCATCTTTACTTCTAAGTAAGTACACATAACAATATCTTGTGCAATTATTGATAAATGTTATGAAATACTTTTTGCCTCCTCTAGTTTGAACAAATTTTAGATCACATACATCTGTATGAATTAATTCTAGAGGTTCGGTTTTTCTTTTAACAGATTTAAATGGAGCCTTAGTTAGTTTCGTTTCTACACAAATCTCACATTTGTAATTAGGATCATTTTCAAACTTTGGTATATAATCCAAACAAATTAATCTACGCAAAGTATCAAAATTCACATGTCCTAATCTACCATGCCATAAATTTGACTTAAAAATATAAGTAAAAGATGTGTTATTCTTATTCATAGCAAGTTTTGGCTTAATCGTCATTACATTCAATTTGAAGAGACCATCACTCATGTATCCCTTACCAACATACATACCACTATTTGTATATACAAATTTATCAGACTCAAATACAAGCCTAAAACTATTTTTACTTAACAAAGAATCAGAAACTAAATTTTTCCGAATGTTTGGTACATGCAGTACGTTGTTGAGGGTAAGTTCCTTCCCTGATGTCATCTTCAAGATCACTTTTCTTTGTCCAGCCACAGTAAAGTAGAAGAGTTTCCCATGAAAAGTTGTTTACCATTTGCAGCCTCATCGTAAGTTGTGAACATCTTCTTGTCCGCACATATGTGACGAGTTACCCCAGTGTCAACCCACCATTCCTTGGGATTTCCAACCAAATTAACCTCAGACACCACAGCAGAGAGGTTGATGTCATTTACCTCGTCAGAGATATAATCTAATTCTGTCACATTGTCTTGATTGGTGGTTTTTTTTTCTTGTACTTCTGCGATCCTTCTTAGGGCGGTGGCAGTCAGCAACTCAATGTCCGGTCTTGCCACAATTATAGCATTTTCCTTTGAACTTCTTATTGCCATTGTTATCGCCTTGTTTAGAACTATCTCTAGTAAGCTTTCTCTTTTTGTTATGTGGTTTGTGCACTTGTACAACCACATTAGCCTTGGACTCAATGGGATTTTTACCATTCTTCTTTTCAGCCTTTCAGTTATCTTCCTCAATTCTTAGTCTTAAAATCAATTCATCAATGGTCATCTCCTTGCGTTTATGTTTTAAATAATTTTTGAAATCTTTCCAAGCCGGTGGTAACTTTTCCACTAAAGCAGTGACTTTGAAAGATTCGCTAAGAGACATACCTTCAAAATGAATATCATGCAAAATTAATTGAAAATTTTGAACTTGAGAAATTACCGTTTGGCTGTCCACTATAATGAAGTCCAGAAATTTACCGACAACAAATTTCTTTGTGCCAGCATCCTCTGTCTTGTATTTTTTCTCCAAAGAATCCCATAATTCTTTTGCTGTTTTCAGAAGGCTGTAAACATTAAACAGCATATTGTCAAGGCCATTGAGGATATAGTTTTTGCACAGAAAATCAGAATGCTTCCAAGCGTCTACAGCGGCAATAACTTGCCAATCAATTTCATCCTCTCTAAGTACTGAAGCCTTTTAATGGAGAAACCAGGCCAAATTTAGAGTTGTAAGATAGAACAGCATTTTCTGGTGCCATCTAAACTCCGTGGCATTAAATTTTTCCGATTTTTTTTTATGATTTATCGGAGGTTGAATATGGTTCTGGATAGGGACCAGAGTCTTTGTAATAATCGGATTTGAAGTACTACTTTTAGCAGTCATAATATTTAATTACAAAAATTAGAAAAAATCAAAATACAAATTAATTTTCTAGTTACTAAAATTAGAAAATAAATTATAACACAAAATAATTTTATTTTCCTTGTTACTAAAACTAGAAAAATAAAATACAACAAATTTTTTTCTGTAATACAAATTAATATTCTGCAATTGTTAATGACACTAGTATATTACTACTAGTTGTCAAAGAAAATAAACAATATATTACTATTATTTGTCAAACAGTACATTATTACTATTTATATTTTCCGACCAGAATATCACTTTGTGAAAGCACAGAAAAATAAATACAATGAAGACACCAAAAAATGATCTATCTTAAGATTGTTGGACAATCTTCATTGTATTTGAAAAATAAATTCTATTTGTGTACTTAACAACAAACGGAATACAGAAGAAATAAAGGAAATGAGAGAGTTTGTTTGATTACAAAAATCAAACCAGAAAATAAAATAAAATAAATAAAATAGATTTTTATTTTGTTACAAAAACAAAATAAAAATCTGAAACAAAAAAAATAATAAAATAGAAAATAAATTAATTGCTTACCAAATTAATTTATTGAACAAATTTTCTGATCAAGTCCAGTATTTAACACTGTGTCTTTAAGACAGATTCGTCCTCTCTACGGTACTTTCAGATTGTGGACATCTATCTCCCAGGATAAAATGATCAACAACAAACAATAATGGCACTACAAATTGTTTGTACAATGAATACACTAAGTGTTTACACTTTTTCTTACAGAAATTTAATGCAGCAAAATGCAGAGATTTATTGCAGAGGAAAAGAACGAAAATTGAGAATGAAAGAAAAATCAATAGAGAATATGTCTATTTATAGGAGAAAATGTGACTGTTTGGTTTGAATTAAATAGGTGCAAACCTGTTCAGTTTGAATGAACATATATGGCACTGTTTGGGTTTGAATTTGAACAAATACTGAAACTGTTCTGGTTTAAATTCAAACAGATAAAAACCGGGCAGAATTTTGGTGAAGGAAAAAATCAGGAAGAATTTTTGGAATTAATTTCCAAAATTCAAATTCCAAAAATTAGAATTTAATTTTAGAAAAATAAAATTCAAAAGTTTTTGGCCCAAAAAACAATTAGTATTGGGTCGGAAAAGCCTAACCCAACCTCACACCACGTACCCACGCCCAAGCCCAGGTCCAGCCTGCCCGATCGACCGGACGACGGCGCGCACACGTGTGTTTATTTTGGGTTTAATAGGTCCAGCCCACTTTGCCCATAACCTCTCTCTCTACAAAATTTGGGTGCCCCTTGGGGCCTACCCCAAGTTCCAAACTTAAGCCTTATAAATCCACTCAAAGTATACCCACCAAATCAATGTGGGACAAGCCATTATTCAAACCTTAAGGAATTTCCACCAAAAACTCCATTTCCATGGAGCTCACTTTGGCTTTAATTTCTCATTCACCCGATAATGGTTTTGAGCAACCAAATATACCATGTGAATTACAACGCAGCACATAACGCGTTACCACTTAGACCCGCCAACTTTGGCGCATGGGTCCCACCCAAAAATTATACCAAAGTTAAGGAAAAATATGATTTTTCCAAAACTTCCAAAACCATTTCTAACACTTATATGCCAGAATCATTAAACATCATATTCAAATTGTTCATATACACAGTTTATATATATAAGTACAAATCATGTACGTTAGCAACCTAAAAATTACATATTCACAAGTGTCCATAACAAAATGCGGAAACAATTTCCAAAAGACAAAAGGCTCTACTTTGGAGGCTTAACAAAACCGGTCCATCAAAAGGTTCCTGAAGCTGACCAAGGGCTGGCCTTCAAGCTGATCATGTCACGACCCCATTCCGCCCCTAGTAGAATGGTGCCGTGATGGCCAGTAATCCGAGATTATCGAAGGCCAACTTTCAAAATTCACACACAAGCAGAGTATTATATATGGGGCTAACATGTGCGGAAGCAATATATACAAATCTAATTAGTCCATAAGAGCTGTGCATAAGTCAAATGAAATGACATACATCCTTACATAGATTTACAACTTGAATATAAGCAAAATAAAATATATATTACATCTTGACTAAAAGGCTTCTTAAGCCGACATGTTCAAAATACATAAGCTTCAAGATTGCCGATATAACATGCATTCCAAAACATCTTGCAAAACACACATCTCGGCGTCACCGCCTTCTAGCTTGTTACCTACATATATGTATAGAGAGGGTGAGCTTGGATACTCAGTGAATGGTATAAGAAATAAAGGGGTAAATGAATGATTCCCGAGATCCTTGTCAAAACAATACATATATCATAACTTGTACAAAACAAAGTATGGGATGAATCAAGTTCATTAATCAAATCTTTCAAAGCTTCTTGGATATTAAAACATCAACATGTACTTGGGGTGATGACATTCCGAACAAAACAAATCCACCCGTTCATAGACCGTCGGTGGGGGCTATCCGTTCATAGACCGTCGATAGCAAATTTAGACAAATCCACCCGTTCATAGACCGTCGGTGGGGGCTATCCGTTCATAGACCGTCGATAGCAGAGATCTCACAAACATAATGCTACATGGGCTTAAAGTCCCCTAGCATGGAAGGACTTTCTAAGAATGTCATCCAAAACAAAGCTAATTACTTGATACATGAACTTATACTTGATACACAAAATAGGGGTAATCATTCATGCTTAACAAATACTTTCAAAACAAAGCAAAGCAAAGCCTTTATCAAAACGTATAACATAGCTTTATTAAAAATACCACTCACATAGTTCTTGGGATGTCGGGATCAAGGCAAAGGTCCAAGTCCTACAAACACATGGCAAGGTCTATTGAATGTACTCTTAAAAATAAGCTTTACATGAATGCAAATGATCTAGGGAAAACATGCTGGAAAACATCTAGGGAAAACATGCTGGAAACATCTAGGGAAAACATGTTGGGTACCAACCAGGTCCTGGAATGGATGCACAGAGATGATCTAGGCTAAAATGACCTAGCTGGGTGAACTCAGGAGGTCTTGGCCGAGGTCCCACACCTCTTGGCCGAGGTGTGGTTACTTAGGCTTCAATGTGCAGCTGCCTGTCGAGGTGTTACAAAGTGCCGGCAAGGGTGTACCATAGTCGGCCTAGGTGTGCAGTGGTTAGCCTAGGTGTGCATGCAAGATAAACTAACGTGTAAGTGATCATGCAAGGTAGGCCAAGGTGAGATACGATGCTTGGCCTAGGTGTGTGATCTAGGCAAGAGTGGTCTCGGTGATCACACCTAGGGAAATGAAGCCTGGAAATCTGGGTTTCCTCCTTAAAGAACATGAAGAACATAAGCATGAAGAACATGAAGAACATGAATACTAAAATCATAATAGTTATTACAAGATTTGGGATTTCATGCTATGAGTTCGAAAACATGGACCTTGGTACCTGTACTTGAAGATCATATGAAAACAAACACGAAAACATGCATCTTGATACAAACTTTCGGATCAAAACATGATTTTCTTCAAGAACACATGAATATCACTTTCTCTTCCTAAAACCGAACTTCAAAGCAATGCATGGTTCATGAAACATGCTAGATCATGTAATGCGATTAGATCAACATAAAGAATAACAAGAGTAGATCACGAATCTAACCTTAAAATATGGATCTAACGGTTCGATCTCTAGGGATCAAGCTTGGAAATCTACCTCTCTCTAGAATTCCTCTTCCTCTCTTCCTAGAGCTTCTCTCTCCTCCTTAGAACAAAGATATAGAAATGTTAGGTTTCTCTCTCTGACGGCTGACTTAACACTCTGCCGGGACACGTGGCACTACCGGATTGGTTCTCCTAAAAAAGGTGACTAAGTGACAAGACATGTGTAAGACAAAGTGTATACAACAAGCTAGATGACATGGGCACTGCAGCAGGTAATGATCTCGGCTTAGGACAAAGGCTTCGGCAAGTAAGGTTCCAATGACCTCGGCTAGGAAGGATAACACTTGACCTAGCTGTGCCACACTTCGGCCTAGATGTGCCACACCTTGGTCTAGGTCATTCCAGTCCCGGAACAAGATCACTAGGTGCAAGGATCAGGGATCTAGGACGCCTAGATGATAACATCTCGGCCCAGATGATGCACATCTCGGCCTAGGTGGTGCACACCTCGGCCTAGATGATGACATCTCGGCCAATATGCCTAGGTGATGGTGGAGGTCAACCAAAGTGTTTCCAAGATAGTCCTAGGGGTAAGAGGTTCAAAGGTGTGACCTAGGCTTGGCATGACCTAGGCTTGACATGACCTAGGCTTGGCATGACCTAGGCTTGACATGACCTAGGCTTGACATGACCTAGGCTTGGCATGACCTAGGCTTGACATGACCTAGGCTTGGCATGACCTAGGCTTGGCATGACCTAGGCTTAACATGACCTAGTCTTGGCATGACCTAGGCTTGGCATGACCTAGGCTTAACATGACCTAGGCTTGGCATGACCTAGGCTTAACATGACCTAGGCTTGACATGACCTAGGCTTGGCATGACCTAGGCTTAACATGACCTAGGCTTGGCATGACCTAGGCTTGACATGACCTAGGCTTAACATGACCTAGGCCTGGCATGACCTAGGCTTAACATGACCTAGGCTTGACATAGCAAGAAAGGAACAAAGCATGCATACAACACTTAGGGAAAACATGATAGAATCAAGACAAGACAAGAACCTTTACCTAGGCAAAACAAGTCTAAATCTACAAATGCAAGCTTAATAAGACAAAATCATGAAAATGCACATGAACATGACTAAGACATGAATGTGCGTTATTACAGATCACCTACATAAACATATATAAATACAGAGTGAGCAAGGCTCAGTGAATAATAATAATGTAAGGAGGTTCGTGTGAATGGGAATATGTCTTGGAGAATATTTATCTATCCATAAGCAAATTCCAAACAGCCTTAGGTCTACCTAAGATGGAAAAGTCTTGGGCCCACATCAGACGGAACGACCTTGGGCCTAACATAATGCACAACGCCCTTAGGCCCAACATAATGCACAACGCCCTTAGGCCCAACATAATACACAACGGCCTTATGCCTAACATAGCAACAGTTGTTCTGAACTTTATAGGGTAGATGGAACATCGACATATCTCCATCTCCTTCGGCCTTAGGGCCATTAATCATAACCATTCATACATGGTAGGGTAGATGGAACATCGGCATGTCTCCATCTCTCTCGACCTTAAGGCCAGGAGTCATAAGTGGTTCACATCATAACGGAAGCAAAACGATCTTGGGTCCATTTCATATACCATTGATCAATCATTCCAATTGTTCCGATCACAATACAATTTATATAACGTATGCCATTCACAAATAAAAAATATGATACGTAATCGTAATACGTAAAGAAGACATATCGTTACACTACTATTACTCACAGTGGTTTAGTCGAGTAACGATCGCTTCCTGCAAGTGACTTACATATGACACATAAACATAAATGGATAAGCAACACATTCTTTTCTTGGCTTCTATTCTTTAATCATTCCTATACTTTGTTCACTTTCTATCCATTTTTAAACATTTCAGAGGGAGTAAATATACATATTAACAGATTCAGAGGGCCAAAAAAAAAGATAACAGAAGTTGATAGGATTTTCTCCCAAGTCCCGCACGTGCCTTTATTTCAGAGTGCTGAAGTTGCTTCCCCTGTTTTCTGCACGTGTTGCTGTGCCTCCTACACGTGAGGCCATGAGCCCCGCACGTGCGGTCCTGGGCTTTGTTTGAGCAGTTCAAAAATTCATCAAAAATCAAACTTTCCAAATGCATTTCTAAGCTCAATTCAAGCAACTTCACTTCAACAACATGACATATGATCATAATAAACATGAAACCTAAACTCAAATGGATCATAACTTATTTTAATTTGGCATATACAACTCTAATTTCCTTATTTCCTTCATCTTCTTCATCTTTTCATGATATATATATACAAACATATACATACATATATGCATAGGTTCAAAACATGCCAAAAACTAAAGATAAAAAGGCAATGGCCCACAATCTAACTCATGGCAACTCAAAACACAAGAATTAACCCTTTAATTAGCCAAATCCAGAGAATACATCTTCAATTTCATGAAATTGGTTAAGTTAAGATCATAACCCAAAACCCTAGCTCCTATACATGTAAGAAACTTCATTTTAAGATTTGATTCCAAGCAAGTGAAGAAATATTGTAAGTATTTAGGTTGATTAACACTTACCTTGATCCAATCTTTAAGTTACTTATCCAATCTCCAAGCTTAAATTGAACTCTCTTCTTTTCTTTCTTTTCTCTTCTTCCTTTCTCTCTCTTGGGTGACTCTCCAAATTTTTCCACTCACCAAAATGAGAGGAAAATGAATTCAAAAGGGACTTATATCACATATATATGTATATAGCTAAATGGCTTGCCAAACATGTCTTAACGAATCAGACTGAATCAATTTTCAATTAAACTGCCCGAATGGCTCTAAAAATTCCCATTAGCATATTCATGTACTCAATTTCGGTTTCTAAATTCATTAAAGTCGTAAATTTCAGTTTCAAAGTGTTAACTCTAGGAGTTTTAGCCAAATAAAGCTAATTAATTCATTACGAATAAAATTTTTACAAAAACTTCATATAATGTCCTAAAAATCATGCTAGTCATGACTATAAAGTCTATTTTGGTTTATCGCGCCTCTAACACGTTCAATTTGCAGTTCAAAGGCCGTAATTTTAACAGATTTTCTCATAACCGACAGATACAAATTTATAAATATGTAATTCACACATTAAAACATGGAATTTCACATCAAGCACATAATCACACATATAATTGCACATATAATGAGGGAATTAAAGCATATGAAACATTTGAAAAAGTCAGGTTATTACAATTGGAGGTCTCAAAAATTCTATCAAAATTTTTACCAAATATCTCATATGGGTGTGAGACTTACACCATGTGGATTTTATACTCATGTGAGACATTTGATAGAAATTTTAGTAGAACTTTTGAAATCTCTAACATTTTTGCAAAATTTATAACCTATAATAGCACACATATTAATTGTGTATACTGCTTGCTAGTATCGTAGTACACATAACATAATCACAAAATTTTCATAGCAAAAATCACTAAAAGTAAGTTTTTCATTTTAATTTGTAACATTTTCGTCACAAATAATTGGTATCATTTGTATTTATTCAACACCAAAAATGGCATCGTTCTTCTACAATTTTTTTCACAAACAAATCAATTTGCATTTAAATCACATGAATCGAATAAAATAAAATAAAGGAAAATTAGGTGGGGCATTCAACATTAAATCTCCAAATTCCAATGATCTCATAGAGGATCTGCGATTTGTAAAACTTGTTTTTCGCGAGATAGAAAAAAAATTAATTTATTAAAATTTTTAAATTTTTATAAAAAATATGTAAAAAAAATGAAAAATGTTTGGGACTCCCTTTTTTGGGAACCCTACAACCCATTTGGATCCTAACTAGGCCTGTCAATGGATCGAGTATAACCCAAATCTGACCCGAATCCGATCCGATTAACCCGATCCATTTATACAAATTCGAATTCGAATACATGTTTAATCTTGTTAGGTTTTAATTCTTGGCAATCCCGTTTGACAAAACTCCTTTGAGTTGTAATTTTATTCGCACTTTTTATATCAGTGAGGCTATAAGTGTTTAGATGCGAATCCAACCCGAATTGTGCTTTTCAGAGAAGTTTGTGATGATAAAGCGTTCAAGATTGCCACTTCGCAGCGCCCCTTGGCGGGTCCGGGGCAGCGCCACGGCGGGGTCGAGGGGCAGCGCCCCCGAAGCAAAATGCAAAAATGCATTCAAAGTTGCCTGTCCGAGCATGTTATTTTTTTCCAGTTTTTCCATTTTTGGCCTTCTCGCTCGAGCGGGGAAAGTGACGCTCGAGCGGGGATTGGAAGCTCTCAGCATCTCTGCAGTCGCCTGTAAAATTACTGGAATGTGTGATTTTACGCTCGAGCGGATTCTCCTACGCTCGAGCGCATCTCAGTTTATTCGCACGCAGTTTTTGGTCAGTCCGCTCGAGCGGGCTGTGTTGAGCTCGAGCGAAGATCGCGGGACAGATTCTATAAATTCGCGTATTGGGTCAGATTTTTAGGAGAACCTCTCCAGATCTTCTTTTTGGTTTCTAGGGTTTATATCTGGGGATACTTTGGGAGTTTTCTTTGATGTTTTTATTGAGTATTCAACTCATGATCTAAAGAGAGTACATCAAAGGTTTGTTTGTTATACACATAAGAGAGAGTTATTCTTCAGTTGTGGATTCTGAAGAATTCGAGCCTGAAGCTTTGGTGGAATCCGGAGTGGCTCATCAGAAAGACAATTCCGTGGTGAAGATGGGGTTGGAAGAGGCACATAAAGGTTGGTTCAATTAGGCGTTGTGGATTCGCTAGGTAATTGAGAGTATACCTGTGTAATTCCTTTAATTCTTCTTAGTGGATTGTTCTTGTGGCTGTTGCCCGTGGTTTTTTTATCACAGTTGGAGGTGTCCAATTGTGGTTTTTTCCACGTTAAATCACTGTGTCTCTTTGTCTTGATTGTTTGATTGGGATTGTTATATTCTGCTTAAAATTGTTACATAATCACAAATCAACATCTAGGGGATTTCTAGATTTTTCAAATCTGTATCGACGTAGCCCGATTTAAAACAGGTCGGATTCGAATAAATTCAATCCAGCTCATTTGCTTGCCCAATCCGATTATATTGAATTCTCAAAAATGAAAATCAGATCTCTCATAATCAAATATCTCTCTCATCGTCTCTTTCATAATCTCTCCTTGAAGAATACCTAGATCTGAAAAGTACATTAGGTTTGAAACCAGATATCTCATAATCAAATCTCTCTCTCATCGTCTTTTTTGCTCCAATTGATGAAGATGAACTTAGCCAAATCGAGCTCTCTGTTGTTTATGATCTAGGTATTCTTCGGTGAGCTCTCTGGTCAGTATCAAATATCTCTTTCATCGTCTTCTTCTCCGATTTCGACAAAACAAGCTCAGATTATGAGAGCTCAAAATCAAACTATGTCAGGTAATTGAATTTCTAAGCTTTCTCTAAATTTTTGGCTTTGATTTTTGTTTTGTTTTTTATTTCTGAGCTTGGGCTTAGGTACCTCTGGTTTTTTACGATTGATATTCTTTGAGTAGATCTAGTGGATCTATTTCGAATTGTTGTTTTGAGGGTTTATAGTTGTGCTCCGTTTGTGTTTGTCGTTGTATCTATTTTTTACTGCTTTTTACTTGTGCTTCTCCTTTATATAAGAGGTTTGGGTTGCTTGTTTGAATGAAAAATCAATTCTGAAACATTTTCTTGGATGTTTTTGTGACTATTTTAACAAGTCTGGGGACATATAACCAAACATAGAAAATAGTTCTAGTTATACACATCAGATGGCAAGATCTGCTATTAAAGAGACCATTTTACTCTAATTGTGTTAACTACTTTTTTTTTTCTCTGGTTGATTTTGTGATTAGTTTTGTGTTTTCAGACTTATTAATATTATTTTCATGGGTTTTATTGGGCTGTTGTGTATTTTTTTAAATATATTTTTGTTGGGTTTAATTTTCTACATTTAGTAGACCAAGTCCTGAAGAAAAAGTAGACAAACAATTTTTTCGTTGCATCTGAATAATTATTTTTTTCTCCATAATTTACATGCATAAGTAGACAAATCATACCTAGGGTGTTGTTTTTAATAGTTTGGATGCGAGGAAAAACACAGAATCTGCAAGAAAATTATAGCAAGAAGATTAGAATTTTATTTTCATCTTTCATCTCAAAAAACATGCAAAGTTTTAATGATGGAAATAAATACATGTCTGTGATGAATCCTTTATGGTCTCTGATGATGCTAGTCTTCACAATTCCTGGATGTTTTGTTTTTGTCTCTACTTTTTCCCTTTGTTGTATCCAAATCTTTTATGGGATGTATTAAATTTCCCTTTGTTGTATCCAAATCTTTTTTAAGAAACACAGAAAAAGAAAAAGGTTGGGAAAAATGGGCCTCTCTTAAGCTCAGTAGTTTTGGAACTGTTATGGTTGGTTTATTTGTTTGCTAACAGTATACACAAGATAAAATGAGGCTCAATTTTATGTGTTAGTGTTTGTTAATTTAGCGAGTGTACCTAGTTTTCTCTGTACTCTTTCCAACCACTGTCTTATAGTCTTTGCTGTATTTACCTGTGTAAAAATCTAGTTAGCTGAATCTGTACATAACTTCAGTCCTAAATCTATACAATTTTGGTTCTATTTTGGTGCTGAATGTGGAAGATCCTGCATCAATTATTTATGTTTGATTTCTTATGCAGTGCATATTTGAGTTTTTGAGCCAAAGATGTCTTCGGATTATAGTGAACCTATTATTGCTGATGATGCCAAGTTGGATGACGATGTATCTCAAGGATCCACAAAGAGGATTCAAAAACTAACTTCAAAGGTATGGAATGACTTTATCAAATTTAAAGGACCCAATGGAAATGACATAGCTAGATGTAAGCATTGCAATAGGGAATTTGTTGGAAAGAGTAGGAAAGGGACTAGTCATTTAAAAAATTATTTGTCGAAGACATGTCCTGTACTTAAAGGACCAAATGCCCCTGGGAATGCTAGTAAGGCTGCTTTTGAATCTACTCCTAAGGTTGCAACTTTTAAATTTGATCAAGATAGAAGTCGTATGGATTTTTCTAGGATGGTAATCAAGCATAATTATCCTTTTAACATGGTTGAGCATGAATTTTTTGAAATATTTTGCAATAATCTTCAACCCATGTTCAAACTTGTTTCTCGTAACACTGTTAGGGCGGATGTTCTTGATGTTTATGAAATAGAAAAGGCCAAGTTATATCAATTTTTGGATGAACTCTCTTCTAAGATCACCTTGACAACTAATATATAGACTTCAGACCACCATAATTTTGCCTATACATGTTTGACTACCCATTATGTGACTAATGACTGGGTGTTAAAAAAGAAAATCCTTGCTTATAGATGCATTGATTACCCGCATGATGGAGACCATTTATTTAGCTTTATCAAAGATCTAATTTTAGAGTGGAACATCGATAAGAAGTTGTTTTCAATGGTAGTCGATAATGCAACGAGTAATGATGTCATGGCGAGACTCTTAAAGCGATGGCTACATGACCAAGGATTACTGCATTTGGGTGGACAATTGATTCATGTGCGTTGTAGCTCGCACATATTGAATTTAGTTGTTCAGGACCGTTTGGAAGTGATTGGGAGTCTTATTTAAAAAATCTAAGATAGTGTGAGATATTTAGGGAGGTCTCCTTATGGAAAACAAAAATTTGATGTTGCAGTGAATCATGTTAAGTTACATCATAAAAAGAAAGTCCCTATGGATGTTCCTACCAGATGGAACTCCACTTATTCAATGCTTGAAACTGCATTAGATTTGAAAAGTGCATTCTTAGGGCAAATTGACAAACAATATAAGCACAATCTTTTTGAGGATGAGTGGAATGTAGCAAATGTGATTTGTGGGTGCTTGAAGATTTTTTTTGATGCTACATCTCACTTTAGTGATACCACAGTCTGATGAAATTTATGTGCGCGCACACACACACACACACACATATATATATATATATATATTTTGGTTTGAGCTTTCAAGTTGCCTTCAATATCTAGGTAGACACCTTATCTGAAATGGTTTTAGGTGGTTTTAGGTGCATTTTTTTTTATAAGTTAGATACTGAATGATTTAGTTGCATTATTGATTTATTAATTAATGCGTTCTATTTGTTATTTTGGAAATTTTTTACAATGAAAGTAGTTAGTTATCTTTGTCTAGGTGGGTATGTATTCATTGTGTAGTGTGTGTGGGTGACGATTATGATGATTTGGGGCAAACTCTTTTAAAATATTTGTAAATTCCAATGGTTAATCGTCACAAATTGCAGGCTCCTTTTAATCGTTAGGAAAATCCTGTATTTGAAGGGAGGCTTTCATATCCTATCGCCTTAGGTAGCAGAGTTTCTGCCATTATCGCTTGGGATATGCCATGAGAATTACATTACATTACATACTCTTTAAGATATATGTCAATTTCAATTATATACATTTATTAGTGTTCCAAGGTTGTTTTTCTTGACTGTTTTTCTTTCATGGCATGTGTTGTTTTCTCTATGCAGGTTGGTGCTAACTTTATGGATGCTTGCATCTTTGGGATGATTAAGAGTTTAGTTTTTTTGTTTTAGCTTTAGGCCAGCTTAGGGAGGTTCTGTCCATTTGTGTTCTTGTTAATGTTGTTTTCATCTATACTTGTTTTTTTGTTTTAGGTTTTTTAGCTTTACTCAGATGAGGGGTTGATCTGTTTGCTTTTTGTATTCATCTCCCCTTATTATGTTCTGTCCTTTTTTTTTTCCCAAAAAAAGCATTGAATGTGTTAGATACTGAAAAAAAAAATAGTTTTGTATAATCTTATGAGTAGTAGAAGTATTCAAAATTTGATGTTACAAACAATGTTTTTTTTATAATTGGTATTTTATTGACTTTATCTATCAATGGGTGTATTACCCACAAAACCCTTTTGCCTCCTCTCTCTTATCCTGCTCTTCCATTTCAATCTTGATCTCATGCCACTGTTTGAATCTGCATTTGATTACTCAACCTTGGTCTACAAGGGCTGTGCAAAGCAAGAACTATCAGATCTAATTGGGGTTTTGTAGACACCCCATTTTGATCAGCCCTAAGACTTGGGGGCTTTCTTTTGATTACCCGATGATGACAAGTAGAATGCGTTACTCACAGAATCCTCAGTAAGAGAGATGGAATTTGAACTTTAATCCCAACTTTCACCATTATAGCTAAATTATTTTAAAATACTAAATATTTCATTAGTTTAGTATTTTTGTAATTTTACATAATTTTATGTGTTTGTTCATATTTTTGGAATTTTTATATAAATTGGTATAAATTATATATCATATATATATAAAATAAAATAATAAAGTTATATTATTATATTATATGTTTAGTATTTTATGTATAGTTATAGTATTATATTATATGTTTAGTATTTTGTATATAGTTATATTATTATATTATATGTTTAGTATTTTGGAATAAATTATATATTTTAGATATTTTATATTATATATATATATTATAAAAGAAAAATAATGAAAAATTATATTGATGTCGGTCAACTCTCGGTTACCGACATCAATCTCAGCAAACATATATAAATAAATATATATATATATATATAATCTTTGTATACTTTATATTATTATATTATAAATAGATATATATTATATAGATTTATATTATTATATTATCTATTTGTTGCTTATATAAAGCAACCAAATGGAGAGATTTCAGGGGCCAAAAAAAAAAATGATTCAAGAAGCAAAAAATTATCAAATTGATTCAAGAGAGAGTTAGAGAAAAAAAAAGAGGAAAAGAGGAAAATTTGTTTACATTTCAATCTTGAGCCAAAACGGTTCCAAGTTTCCGTAGCTACTGAAGATTTGAGAACACACTTCCTACACTTGAGGGTGATCAAGGGGGAGTTTGTAAACTAAGGAGTTCATCCTTTCCTTCGAAGGTGAATTTCACAAACCTTTCATTTTTTTGCATTTCTTCCTTATTTTTCTCTTTTGCTTTGATTTATTGTTATATTATATATTGTTGTAATTTAATTGAAAATGGTGAATTGAAGTCCCATATATGTTGTTTTTAGCATGAGAAAGAGACCTTTCGTGCTAAATGGTTTAATCTCTTCAAAGGTTCATTACCAGGGCATTACATCTCTTTCATGCCAAGAACAACTTCCCGTTTGACACTTTTCTCCTTTTAGAGGACTTAATAATCACTTCGGACAAATGGACTAAAAAATGGAAATGACTAAGAAAATTGATTTAAAAACAATCAACATACATAAGAAAATGAGTCATATTGCTTGGGCTTGGCCGGACGTGATGCCAAGTTTATTGTGTTAAGGCTTGTCTAAACACCAATTCATGATGTTTTAGACGAATCTTGAAGCGTCACCTATCATTAGGGCTGCAAACGAACCGAGCTTTGCTGAGCTCGAGCTCGGCTCGTTTACTTATCGAGCTCGTTTATTAAGCTCGAGCTTGGCTCGATAATAAATTAGGCTCGAGCTCGGCTCGGCTCGATTAGATTTTTTTTAATATTATTTATATTATTTAAATACAAATATTTAAATAAAAAAATATTATTTATATTATCTATTGTATAAATAATGCATTTATATTATTATTTATATATATTTATATATTATTTAATATATAAATAATATATTTATTATATAATTCAAATAAAGATAAACGAGCCGAGCTTATGTAAGCTCGAACTCGGCTCGTTTACTAAACGAGCCGAGCCGAGCTAAGCTTGTTCATGAACAGCTCAGTTCATTTGCTGCCCTACCTATCATCCATTTCTTTAAATTGAGAGTGATTTCAAATGGTTGATAGTTATTCAAAATATGAGCTAGAGATTTATGCTTAATGGCTTAATCTCTATGGAGGTTCATTAATCTCTACGGAGGTTCATCGCTAACGGTATAATCTCTCTTTCATATTAAGAATTACTTCCTATTTGGCGCACTTCTCATTTAGTGGACATAATTCTCATTTTTGGACTAAAATGACTAAAGAATGACAAGGTAATTAAAAAGGCTAATAAATGGGTTAAAAGAGGTAAAATAAGATAATAAAATCAAGTTGGGTTCAATCGAATGTTAAATGAACCCATTGAGTCTTGAATCATTACATACTCTTAGTGATGATAATGGTTTAAGAGTCAATATTTACCACTTCCCTTGAGGTAACTCCATGATAGGGAGGAGGTCTTGTGGTCTTTTCTTTTCATTCATTGAGCCTTTGTCCCATCGAGCCATGGATCATCACGCAATAATCTTGCGACCATTGATGATTTGTGGATCGATTCTATTCCTTCCTTGATTTGTTTCATGATACGGTGGAGCAGAGAGGATAAACATCCCCTCAAAACACTCTATTTGTGCTTTGTTTCTTTTTTGTGGCAGCAAAGCAGTACCCAAAATCAGTGGCCATTCTTATGGTAGAACAGAAAAGAGGCTGGGATAAAAATATATTATTTTTTTTTTACTGCGAAACAGAACAGAAACTAGACATTAAACAGAGAGTTTCCCGGAGAATATTCTTATTCATATGCGTGCGGCTACTCGTTTCCCATGCCTTTGATTTAATGCTTCAATAGTAATATGTCATACTTAGAGCAATTTGAATTTGTAATAATTAGTTAACTTAGCTTGTTAATTCATTTGAATTTGTAATAAGTAGTTAATTCGAACACTCGGATATTCGGACCCTCCTACGTGAGGACAAATATGTAATAATTTGTGTATGTCTTCCAACCCCCATTCTTTCTCCCTTTTATTTATCTGTTTATGATGGATAGTATATAGCATCATGTTTTCCTTAGCATTTTCCATGAATTGCATCTATTCGTTTTGCATGCATAAAAGTTCGGCTCATCATATTACTCGAATGTCAATTTCAAACTCCTTACTTGAATACATGCGCTATCACATGCCTTGGATTGACTCACATGTCATGCTAGTAGCCGAGTCTATTAATTGCACGTTGTATGTGTTGCATTAGTCATATTGCATTATTTAGTATCATGCATTCTTTTTCTCTAACTATTTTCTTTCTTTTGACTTGCCTTCGAACATTTGAGGTAAGCATTTTTTGCTTTAGCCTAGCGCATGACTATGGTTGCTGCCATATCAAACATATTACCATGAGGCTAAATGCTTAGTTGATATACCTGTTTGAATGTCTGTGGATGAAGGCTATTTCTTGAAATTGGGATATTTTGATTAATGTATATATATGAGATCACTTTTTCAAGTGGTACATATTCAAAACACTTTTTCAAACAAACATGAAATCAAAATGTTCCAACTTTCGTGAAAATTAGTCTATACTTGTGTGCGCATCACATAGTAATGCTAGCCTAATAATCGGAACAAGAGCATATAATGTAAATAAGATTCACATCATAAGTAGTAGAGGTCGATCTTTGATCGGGCGAGCGGGGGTGCTCAATTCATAACCTTCCCCTCTCGTACCCAAGTTCCTGAGCCAAGACAATCTTAGTGATGACGGACACGTGATCTTTGGCGCGTGTCATGGGTTTTCTAAATTTCTTAAAAAATATTTAGGTGACGACTCTGTATTTGGCAAAGCGGTCTATTTTTGGCAATTTGATTCAAAATCAATTTTTCAAAAGATTTGTTGGATTTGGACTCTTTGGTGTTTATCTATTTTACATTACACTTGTGGAATTAGATTCAGAACCGCAAGTGTCAGATACTGTAGGGCTTATTTCGACCTCTGAAAGGGGGCGCAAAAAAGTCGAGCTACAGGTTTACTCACAAGCAATCTGAACACTTTATGGGTCTCTGATTTCACAGTCCTATAATGCCAAGTTCTTCAAAACCACCACTGGTAGTGGCTATGGCTGCTAACCATAGAGATGGAGAGAGAGAGAGAGAGAGAGAGAGAGAGAGAGAGAGAGAGAGAGAGAACAGAATTAATCAGATCGGGTTATACGGATTGGACATCTATTTAAAATGGATCGGATCGGATTGTGCGCGATCGGATTTTTTAATAATCGGATTCAGATTAATGGTTAAATCAGATCGGATCGGATTCCAACGGATCCGATCCGTTGACAGGCCTAATCCCAACCATTGATGTATGTGTAGGACCTACTCATATATGTGTGAGACCCACACCATTAATGGTTGACCTCATAACCCAACTATTAATATATGTGTGGGGCCTACACTATCAATGATTGAAAACCAAAAAAGATTGTAGAGTTCCAAAAAAAGAAAGAAAATGTTATGGACTCCAAATAAATTACCAAACTTTCTACCAAACCTCTCACATAGGTGTCAGACCCACACAAAGCACATGTGTGTGAATCCCACACTTATGTGAAAAGTTTGATAGAAAATTTGATAATTTATTTAGAATTCGTAACGAATTCGTAACGAATTTGAAAGCACATGATATAAAATTTGGTATGTTGAAAAAGAAAAACATATGAATGGAGTAGGGATAATTGTAGACAAAAAAGTAGCAAGTGGTAGAGGTTAATAAAACAAAAGGAGATACAATAATATTTGTGAAATTAGTGTTAGGTGAAGAAACACCAAATATAATTAGTGCTCATTGACTCTAAACAAACTTAATTACATATATCATTCTCTTACATTCCTCTGTCTTCCAAACTCAGAATGCCTATTTTATGATCAACCAGAGAAATACTATATTTAAATTACACACAGATTAAATTATACAAATAGAGGGTCATTTTAAATTACATACAGATGCCCATGTTTGGAATTTAAATACTACAGCTTTGTGTCGTTAATTTAAATTACACACAGATTAAATGCCCATTTCAGGCCCATTACACACAGATGCATATATATATATATATATATAAATATATTCATAAATTTCTTTGATGATTCCAATCATCTACAGTTCGGTTCCTCTAAGCATAGATCTGAAATAAATCGTGTAAAAAGGTCTCAAATCAAAACCGTAAGATCATATTTTTTGATTTTTTCCCTAATTTTTTGAATCAAAGCCCTAATTTTTTTGAAGTTTAGAGGATGAAACGAACCTGTGGTTTTTTCTTTCAATCTGTTGAGTATGGTGACCCAGCGGTATGGCGAGCGGTAGCGGCGACGGTGGCGAGTGGCAGCGACGACGGTGCCCTTCTCTCTCTCTCTCTCTCTCTCTCTCTCTCTCTAATTTCAGATTTGCATTCAACAGGAACCCTCGTTCGTTGTTTTGAAATCGGGCAAAAAGTTTTTTTTTTTTTTTTTTTTTCGTCCTCACCAAAACGACGTCGTTTTGGTGAGGACGATTCTGAACCGTCGGATCATCCACTCTAGTGGATCACTCTAGAGAGTTACTCTAGAGGATCCGGACGCTACTTACGTGAGACATTTGACTATTTATTTGATAAAAAATTTAAGACTTCTAACATTTTCTTTGTTAAATAAGTTATCAAGTAATTTTTTTAACTAGTTTTTATTTTTTATTTTTTATTATTTGTCTATATTTCTTATAAAAAATAATAATAATAGTCTATAGTTCATTTTGGTCTTTTTTATTTTTAAAAAAATAAAAAATAAAAAAAATTTAAGAGTATAATCGTGAATTAACATGTCCACAGTAGAAGCTGATAATCAGAAGTAAGGGGTGAACAGTTTCTCAGAATTAACTTTTTTGACTTAAAATAAGTTGTTAGAATCAGAAACAGTTTGAAATAAGTTCAACCAAACAATTCAAAATAACTTTTTAAAAGCTAGAAGTCATAAATTGACTCAAAAAAGCCCCACCAAACACTCCCAAAATTCTGGGCTACAGCTCCGCGAAAAATTAGGCCAGATTTGACATCTTTTTAAAAAGTTAAAAAATCTAAAAATTATTCAAAAAATTAAAAAATTATTAGTATTTAAAAAAAATTAAAAATTAATATTTCAAGCCAAGTACAACTCAGTAATCACAGCAATCATTACTCTGTGCCGCGTGTGGCTGAACAAATCTAAAGAGATTGGGTGCAATTGAACACACTGTTGTTCGGCCAGTGGGGCCCATCATGGGTCCATTTTTGATAATCTAAACCGTTCAATATGTAGAACTTGTCGAATACTATATGTCTGTAAAAAATTACATTGATCGGATATCAATAACTATATGATCAAATCAGTTTTGTAAAAAAAAGAGATGGTGTTATAATTAATGATTGAAAAAAATAAATTTGATCAGATAGCTATCGATATCCGATGAACGTATTTTTAAAAAACATATAGTACTCGACGAGTTCTACACATTGAACGGTTCAGATTATCAAAATGGGATCCATGATGGCCCCCACAGGCCGAACAAAATCGTTTAGTGCAATACCCGAAAAGTAACCAATAATTTCTTACCACTAATTTGGCTCAACCGATTGTACGGCTGTACAACACAAAAAACTAATCTTCTCCTACACATTTCTTTATACAATTTTTTAATACACATTTTTTCATAAAAAGTCAAAAAATTAACTCAAATATCTATATTTTTTTCTCAACTTTTTAGTCTAAAAAGATAAAAAGTGCACTTATTTAAGACACTCCAAACAACCTCTTAATGTAGGTTAATTAGAGATTTGAAAAGGATTTTAAAAAGAAATTTAAGTAAAATATAAATAAAATATATTTATTTTTTATATATATTTTCACTTTTATTTTTTAAATTTCTTTTCAAATTTCTAATCAAAGGTTTTAAATCTATTATCAAATTTCTAATCAAACATAAGGGTCGGTCGGTGAGGCGTAGACAAGGCACACTGTTTTGTTTAGGCACATGGAAAAAAAAAGTTTGACTATTTAAGTTTTATCATTTTTTTTTAATAATGATTGAGATTTTTTTTTTAAATTATGTTAGAAATTTTAAATAAATTATTAAATTTTTTATCAAATCTCTCACATGGGTGTGGATCCCATACATATGTGATTTGTGTGAGTCTCACACCCGTTTAAAAAAAAAATTGATAATTTATTTGAAATGTAGCATTTTCCTTCTTGTTTTGGAAATCGGGCAAATTACATATACACCCCTCGAGGTTTGGCTAAATTACAGATACCCCCCTGAGGTTTCGGAAATTACATCCCGCCCCCTGAGTTTTGTATTTTCATAACAATTTGCCCCCTGAGGTTTATATTTCATAACAAATTACCCCCTAATTTCTTATGCAAATATAGCATTCAGGGGGGAATTCGTAATTTCTCAAACCTCAGGGGGCATCTGTAATTTAGCCAAACCTCGAGGGGTGTATATGTAATTTGCCCTTTGAAATCCCATATCCTTTTTTGGATTTCGATAGTGTGAGTCCCACATATATATATATATATATATATTTGAGTGAATCTCACACATACATTAATGGTTATGATCCAAATGAGTTGTGAGGTCAATACATATATGAGTGGGTCACACACATGCATCAATGATTGAGATGTTGTTGCGGTTCCAAAAAAGAAAGTCCCAAATTTTTTTTAAAAAAATTTTTTACATATTTTTTATAAAAATTAAAAAAAAATTAATAAATTAATTTTTTTCTATCTCTCAAAAAACAAGTCTTGCAAATCGGGGATCCTCTGTGATCATGGGAGTCTAGAGATTTTTAATGCTAAACGCCCCCACCTAATTTTATTTTATTTTAATTTATTTGATTCATGTGATTTAAATGCAAATTGATTTGTTTGTAAAAGAAATTGTAGTAGAATAATGCCGTTTTTTATGTTGAATAAATACAAATGATACCAATTATTAGTGACGAAAATGTTACAAATTAAAATGAAAAATTTACTCTTAGTGATTTTTGTTATGAAAATTTTGTGATTATGTTATGTATACTACGATACTAGCTAGCAGTATACACAATTAATGGGTGTGCTATTACATGTTATAAATTTTGTAAAAATGTTAGAAATTTCAAAAGTTCTAAAATTTCTATCAAATATTTCATATGAGTATGGAACCCACACGGTGTGGGTCTCACACTCATGTGAGATATTTGGTAAAAATTTTAATAGAATTTTTGAGTTCTCTACCATTATTCTAAATTTTGATATGAATCAAATTTTACTAATTTTGAAAATTGGCTTTCAAAGGAAAAGTGTCTAGAGAAATTTACATTCATTAGGCCAATTATCTTTTGCTCTAATGTGGGATTATGACACATTCTCATTTTACTGATTAATTTGTTCAAAATCATCTATGCTAAACTATTCAATAACTGTTTTTTGTTTAATTGTTGAAGAATACAATTTGGAAGGGACTAATGAGGTTTTTCATGGTCAAATTTCATCACCTTTTGAAATTTTCTTACATGCATGGCGTGAGCTGGATAACTATTTTCTCAGATACATTTAGATAACACAACATCGTATTTTCATATTCTTTAATCAACATAAATAGAAACTAGGCATGAACTAGGAGTTTCGACATGAGTTTCATGCCCTCTAGAAGTGAAACTGTTTTTGTTGTCCCAAAACATTTCAAATTTTAGATCAAAAGTACAATTCACCAAACAAAACACTTGTGATTAAGTAAACGGTCATAAATTAAGGTAAGTGAAATTATTTCAACCGGAGAAGATGGGTGGAAAAATAAGAATACATTAATAGAAGAGACTTGGCATCACTGAGTATTGATTTGAGATTTGAAGGAGAATTTAAGGAAGAAAAAAGAGTAGATAATTGAAATAAAATTATATTTCATACATATTTTTATTTTTATTTTTTAAATCTCTTCTCAAATTTTTAATCAAACATAACGGTTTTAAATCTCTTCTCAAATTTCTAATCAAAGATACAGGTCGGTCAGTGAGGCTTAAACAAGGCGCGTCCGGATCCTCTAGAGTAACTCTCTAGAGTGATCCACTAGAGTGGATGATCCGACGGTTCAGAATCGTCCTCACCAAAACGACGTCGTTTTGGTGAGGACGAAAAAAAAAAAAAAAAAACTTTTTGCCCGATTTCAAAACAACGAACGAGGGTTCCTGTTGAATGCAAATCTGAAATTAGAGAGAGAGAGAGAGAGAGAGAGAGAGAGAGAGAGAAGGGCACCGTCGCCGCTGCCACTCGCCACCGTCGCCGCTGCCGCTCGCCACACCGCTGGGTCACCATACTCAACAGATTGAAAGAAAAAACCACAGGTTCGTTTCATCCTCTAAACTTCAAAAAATTTAGGGCTTTGATTCAAAAAATTAGGGAAAAAATCAAAAAATATGATCTTACGGTTTTGATTTGAGACCTTTTTACATGATTTATTTCAGATCTATGCTTAGAGGAACCGAACTGTAGATGATTGGAATCATCAAAGAAATTTATGAATATATTTATATATATATATATGCAGCTGTGTGTAATGGGCCTGAAATGGGCATTTAATCTGTGTGTAATTTAAATTAACGACACAAAGCTGTAGTATTTAAATTCCAAACATGGGCATCTGTATGTAATTTAAAATGACCCTCTATTTGTATAATTTAATCTGTGTGTAATTTAAATATAGTATTTCTCTGGTTGATCATAAAATAGGCATTCTGAGTTTGGAAGACAGAGGAATGTAAGAGAATGATATATGTAATTAAGTTTGTTTAGAGTCAATGAGCACTAATTATATTTGGTGTTTCTTCACCTAACACTAATTTCACAAATATTATTGTATCTCCTTTTGTTTTATTAACCTCTACCACTTGCTACTTTTTTGTCTACAATTATCCCTACTCCATTCATATGTTTTTCTTTTTCAACATACCAAATTTTATATCATGTGCTTTCAAATTCGTTAGATTTTTTCTTACCCATCTAGTTTCTTGTAAACAAATAATATTAGTTCTCTTTTTAAAGTGTGGGAACCCTTGCTTATTTTTCACCACACCTGAGCAGTGATGTAACTAGTGACTTGGAAGAACTCCCTTGCTGATCTGTGATGCACGATCCACATTAGGACTGAAATAGGGTTTTAGCTTATGTCACATGGGAAAGGTTAGATGTCACTTCAACTGTTCTGGTTGGTTGGGATGTTGCAGAGTTGTGTGATTGTGTTTTGAATATGTCATGTATACTCGAGCTTTTTAATTCATAGTTTACTTGTCATTCAATTCATAGGGTTGCTTTAAAGTTGGTAGTGGGAAGTTCCACCTTAATATAATCTTCTTTGATAATATCTGACATTATTAGTTCTGTGAACTGTCTTGTTGACTTGGGCTTGCGAATTAATAGTTCTCTTTTCATTTCAACTTGGCTTGAATGCACCAGCAACTGAAGTTGGACACTCCTAATCAGTATGTGTTTTTCAACACTATAATTACTTGATTTGTCGGAAGTATATGCTTCACATCAATATCTGTTACACTACATATTTGCTGCAAAACAGTAATGCACATTTTCAACAAGCACTAATATAGTTGCTCTTACAATTTCTTGTAAATGCTTATTGCTTTATGTATAAATAATTGAAGAAGATTTTTATTCTTTTTTCTTTTTTCAATTTTCTTTTCCTTTTTCCCCCCCTCCCCTCTACAAACCCAATATCCTAAGTATTTTTCCACACCCAAACATAAAATAAAATTAAAGATGAATCTGTTGGTATTTTTTATGCAGATAAACAAATGACTTCATCTTCTACTAATAATACGAACTTGACATTAAAGCCAAGGTTTTGTAATTGTGGAAGAATAGCTTCCGTGCGTATTGTGCGAACCAATGCAAATGGAAATAAAGGACGTGTCTATTTTGTTTGCCCAAGAAAATATGTAAGTACCTGTTTTATAAATGAATTTGTTAGTTTTACAAATTTCGTTTGTCCTTTATTGATTAACTAATTCTTGTCCATTGTAGTCTACGAACAACCACTGCAATTACTTCAGGTGGTTCGCAGACGACGACGACGACGACATTACCGCATCAGCTTCAACCAATGCTGGACCTCGGTCAACAACAGAAGAAATTAATGATCTGAGGACAACGCTTGGTGAGCATGATAGAAGGCTTGAAAGGATGGAGAAGATGTTCAAGGCAATGACTTATGTCATTGTATTTTGTGTATTTTTGTACTTTATCTTGTAAATGACTCAATGTAAGCTACTTTGTGTATTTTGTGTATTCAAGAACAATGTACTTTTGTATTTTAGGTTTTCGAACATGCTATGAATGTAATGTACTTTTGTTCTTGTTTTGTAATATTTTTTTGGTGCTTAAAAATCTTATGGCTTGCAAAAACAAGTGTATAACAGGTTTGTTTGAGATGAAATCTGTTTGAGATGTATGCTGCCAAATAGAGATCACTCTACTTGGCAGACCTTGTTTTTGACTTTTCAAACAATACATAGATACTTTTCCAAAAACAGGTTGAAATGTATGCTGCCAAATGTATGCTAAAGTTGAAATGTATGCTGCCAAACAGGTTGAAATGTATAACAGGTTGAACGTTTGAGATGAAATATGTTGAATTATTGGTTTGTGAAATCTATTGAGTGTATAACAGATTTGTTTGAGTTGAACATGTTGAATTGAATAACATGTTCAATGAACAGGTTGAATAACAAGGTGTGCTACCAAACAGGTTGATTATGAACAGGTTGAAATGTATGCTGCCAAACAGGTTGATTATGAACAGGTTGATTAATATTTTTGCCCTTGCAAGTATAGCATGTGCAATGCCCAAGCAACGACAATTAGCATTTGGACCACGTAACCTACAACCAAAGTTGTAGGACAAAATTGATGCAATTGAAAATGAAGAGACGAAATTGCCGCAACGAACCACAAGAACCACCTCCGTAATTTATCCAAGAGTTTTTTTTTTTTTTTAACCAAACTGATTGTTTTTGTAATTTACCATTGAATGGTATTTTCACTAAATTTGGATACTATGTTTATTTCATTGGAATGATTGGTTCATTCTATCAAAGATGTCTACTCTAACATTTGATTCAGTAAAAAAAAAAAATTATTAAAAAAAATGCATTATCAAAATGAAAATCCCAAACACTACCTAAGAGTTTTCACAAGCATAACTATGCCAGTAAAAGAGGCTCACAAGTTGGCAAATAGCAAGGCTAGGCTTTTTAGTGAAGCAATACTACAGAATCTGTTTTTTACATCAATTAACAAATTTAAAAAGTAATAACACCTCAATACAGAAGAAAAGCCTAAGCTGTTGTATCACCTTTAGAAATGGAAGAAGCTTTAAAATAGATTAATAAATACATCCCCAAATCCAGCTGCGACATATATTTATATATTTATAAAATACAAATGACAGCAATTCCACAAATGGATAACATTGAGTCAATATTTCATCAGCCTTCCTCTCCAAACTCTCTTGTGAATCTCTCATGCACGTCAAGGTCACCTTTGCTCACAGTTGGCCTCTGTCGGGCAAGGACCTTATCAAAATCGGTTTTTGAGATGGGTGGCGGAGTGATCTGCACAGCCATTCATCAATAGAAATTAACAGTTTGGTGGGGGGGGGGGGAGGAGAACCATTAAATGAACAGTTTGCCCTTGAACAGTTACATACTTGTGGCAAGCTACTTAGATACCAACATATAAGACCAAAAGCAAACAAAAGGAACTCAATTAACCAACAAATCAAATAAATTAAACGAGGAAATATATCTGTTGATATCATTTCCTCCTAGCTTTGGTGAGAGTGATCCCCAGTAGTGGCAGTGCCGCCAATCTGTAGGCAGTAAGCACCAAATTCAGGTCCCCTAATTGTGCCCATATAAGGGTAACAGCAGTAATAATGGAGGTATGGTGTCACAGAAAATGAATATGTGAAACCACTTGTGTCTTAGCACAGTTGGCATGCCTTGGTCAGGTTCAATGTTGTGATAAAGATAGTAACAATCCTGTCACAAATTTGTTCGCTCAATCAATGGCAGTTACATGCTCGGGCGCAACACCACAATGAATACAAAATTCTCAAAACAAGGTTATCTAAAGATGACATCCAGCCACAGCTTGAGAATAAGAACATACACCGGAATTTTCTGTGCTTTCATATTTCATATTTATTAAAAACTTTTTTACTTCATAAGGTGTTCACAAGCTAACATAGGGCATGTAATGCATAAAACATGAGGCTTATATTAAATAGTAAACTCAACTACTTAGAAATTCTTATCAGGTGCAGGTTCAACTATATCTCAGACGCACTATATCATATAGCTTTACCCAATTATCAAGTGCCTAACACCAGTACTTCACAAATTTAGAAAAGTTCATGTAACATAGGTCAAACTTTCCAAATGAGAACACATAACATGAGGAGACTTCCTAATAGGAATACACATCTTGGGCTGAGTGCTACAATAGGAGTGAAAACAATAGCTCAACACAATTACATAACTCTATTAATTACATTGACACGTGTGATGTCATGCAATCATATCTGAGCTCTAAAGAAGATTGCTATCAGATTGAATGATAGTGATGCAGCTGGTTACATTAGAATCTAGCAATGTTGAGACTTGTTTATGGAAAACTAGAAATCAAACTAAGCTAATTTTGCAAAAAACTAATAAATACAATACTTTACCATTTCAAATCTGGCATTACGTGCAGAACCATGCCAAGTGTTGGGATTTGAACTTGGGAAAATCCAATGGGAAGTGGTGTTCATGTCATCAACCTGCATACCATTTCTAACAGAATTAATACAAGAAGTAAAGAAAATAATTACGAAAAGAAATTTATAACTTGAAATTTATAACTAGAAATTAATCAAAATTTCAACATTTCAAGGGAAGTTTCAAAAGCAACAGATCATCCTCCTTCCGGAAATGGAGATATGGGATGTGAATAACACACCCATGTGAACCTATGCTGCTGTTGTGCCCTTACACCAGCAGCTGCATCTGTTGTGGCCTTACACCAGCAGCTGCATCCGGAATGCTGCCATAGAATGGCACTATAACAAAAACCAACAACAGGTTAGTGTGCTATTCCACACTTACACATTATCTTGTGCCCAAGACAGGTACTTCACAATTTGCATGAGGCAACAGTAAATAGAGTGAAATATTATTCCACCTTTCCTAGAATGCTGCCACCAGGAACAACCTTACACCAGTGGCTGTTGATCGACATCCCCATGCCCACGGCCACAGCCACGACCACGACCACGACCGTATAGTACCTACAAAAAACAAGATATTAATATTACATCAAAGGAACCATAAATTAAAATGGAACTTTAAATGAATTAATGACAAAATCAATGAGGAAAGGTGAAAACTAAATTACTTCACTACAGGCGGGACTATTTGAAGCTTGCGAGTGATAACTACTTGCATTGTTAAGCAATGCTTGATAGGTTCCATGGACGGAATACATCGATGGCATTGAAAAATGCATATTGTGATGAAGAAAACTTGGCTGCAACAATAGCAAACACATATCAATCTAAAATGATAATAGTCACCTACAAATCCGTACTAACACTTTTTATTAAACTAACTTACATCATAGGCGGGATACATAAATTGAGATGGAGAAGCTCTAACTTGAGGAACACTCGGCGAGAATGGAGGAAGTTGAGGAACACTTGAAAATAAAGGAGCCGACTGAGGAATTAAGGGAGGTGCTTCAGGAGCACTTGCCGGAAATAAGGGAGGACTTTGAGGAGTAACAGACATGGAAGTTTGAGAAGCATTATGTGAACTTGTTTTATTTTTCTTTGCCAACGCAAGCTCCAAACCACCTTTTGTCCGCCTTCGTCCCTTGCTAGTGCACTCTTTTCTCTTGAGTCCTTTTGCTTGGACTACATTTTTATCCGCTACACCATCCACTTCAAAGCTTCCGGGGCATGTGTTGGGGGGGCTTTCTTGTTGAATAGTATCTGAACAAGGCATATTGAATTTTGCGGTTAACATGGTTTCAATGTCTGCAATTAATTCATCCGCTTTCTCTACCGTCAAATTATATGTTTCCTCACTTTCAGAAGCTCTACACGCTACTGATCTGAATATTGCCATCAATGACCTATAACGTGAAGTTTGATGCAACCTTACATCAACCTGAATATCATGCCCACACCTATCTTTCACATTTTCAGATCTTGCTTTTTTAGTCCATCTCTTCAGAATATATTGTGAAGGAATCTCTTTCAAATTGAGTCTTTCTCTAAGGATCTTCAAACAATGACTACACAAAATGCCATTCATTTCAAACTTCCTACAATTGCAAGTGACCGAATCATCACACTCCTGCCTCACCTTCTTCACCTTTATACCATCACTATCAAGAACCGTATAAACGGTACTCTCACCATCATTTTCAATTTCTTCAATGTTGACTTCAAGGGACTTGACATACTCATCCTGAAATTCTTCAAAAATTTTATTTGTGTAAACAGCTGCAGCTTGCTCCATAATCTTCACTTTAATGTTCACCCTGGGCAACTTTTGGCATAGAGCATATTCAGCTTGTAACTCTTTGTACCTTTTCTCAGACAGAACTCGATCAAAATGCATGAAAAATTGCATTAAGTTATGATCAGACCGAATGAAATCCTTCAAGAAAGCATTAAAGGATTCACTAAGTTGGGTGCTACTCATGCCCGCACCCCATGCATTTCTAACATATGGCCAACCCCATTTTTCCTTGACCCCAAATGTTAACTTCAACCAATGATTATCTGTTACTTCATACTTGTCAAGCATTTCCTCCCATTTTAACATAAACTCTTTCTCATCCTCAATGTCGTACATAAACGTGTATAAAACACTCTTCATCCCCTTATCCTTCATCGCCTTATCCTTGAAGATAGAATTTGCATGCCTTAATGCATTTTGCATCAAATGCCAAGTGCAAAGGCGGTGGGTTGTGTTAGGCATGACAATAGGTATGGCCTTAGCCATTGCAGCATCCTGATCCGTAAAAATTGTTTTTGGAGCCTTACTTGACATTGCCTCCAAGAATCTTCTAAAAAGCCATACGAAAGAATCGGCGGTCTCATCATACATCAAAGCTGCACCAAATACCACAGTTTCCCTATGATGGTTTAATCCAACAAAAGACGCAAATGGTCTATGTGCACTATTTAACTTGTAAGTAGTGTCGAAAGTGACAACATCACCAAATTGCCCATAATCCATGATCATCTGAGCATCGGCCCAAAATATGTTCGTAATCTGCTCCTCGTTATCTAATTGGACCGAGTAAAAAAAAGATGGATTCTCCAATGATTTGTCACGAAAATATTGCAAAATGCTACCTGCCTCCCCATATGCTAAACTGTTTTGCCTCTTCGTTCTCAAATAATTTTTTTGGTCAAGTTTTGTAAACCCAAGCGACTCCCTTCCACCAACTTCATTACCCATGAGCTCAAATGCAGCATTAAGACGGATTCCAGATCTTTCGACTAAATCTATTTCGGTTGCCTGTGATGCAGATATCTTCCTTTGGGATGGTAACATATGCGTACATTCTGCTGGTACGAAGATATGATTATGTTGTTCAACAAAATCACTAACAAAAAATTTCTGAATATTCCTATCCCACTTAATGACAACTCGGGCTTGACAACCAGTCCTCACTTCCTGCCTAGGATTTTTTGTTAATGAATCTCGCTTGTCGACAACCCGAAATCCTTCCTTATTACAAACAAATTGCCTTGAAGTGATTTGCCCGTCTTTGCTCTTGTTTACATAACCCCTTCTAATACTAAAGCCCAACCTTCCTCCATAAGTATTATAGAAATCATATGCTTCTTGTTCTGTATCAAACGTCATGCGAACTCTAGGCTTCCAATCACACTCACCCCCGTCATTCTCATGATTGTTAGGTTCCATTTGAATGTGCCAAGTCACTTAAAAAATTAAGAAGTGCTCCATATTAGCATAAAAACTGTATACAAACTGAATAAGATAATCAACGAATAACAAATGTACCACTTGAATATATATAAAGAAACAAGGAACATTATAGATCAAGAAATGGTTTAGAAAATGCAATTAACAGTGCATGGAAAAAAAAATGAGAGAGGGCATGTCTCATGTTATTCATTTTTATTGTTGATTGGATTACAAAGTTCAAAGAGAACAGTCTCTGCAACATACTGAACACACTGAAAGAGAATCAAATTCAAATATATATATATATATATATATATCTAAACTATTGTTCCAAATATATAATTAAAAATATGTTACCTAAACTATTTATGTTGCTTCAGTCAATAAACAGTGCTGCATACTCCTGGTGGATTCAATTTTGACTTAAAGTTTAAATTCTACTAGTACATAAGCCACTGCAAACTGTTTGGCCATGCCTCCTTTAAGGATCAATGTATTTCTTTTGTAGTTTTGTTCCCTTTTTTTTTTTTTTTTTTTATAACTACTTCACTAATACTTTCAATAAAATTCTGAGTGTGCCTCTTATTAAAATCAGTTTGAGAGTTCAGTTGTGTTTCTTTTGGGCTTCAAAGTTTAAGTTCCATATACTAATGATTCTTTCAGCGTTCAATTATCAAACATGGAATTGATTGTTAAATTTACAGACATGAATTCTAGCCTAAGAGAAACTTCGATTCACACAATCCCTTCTAAAAAAACAATCCTTGTTCAGATACTAAAATTGATGTCTGAATCTGTAAAGAGCATCAATTCGTTCGTGTACAGCTTCATACATGATTCACTACCTATAGGCCTAACAGGTGGTTCACCTCCTAACAGATGATTCACTACCTATAATTATATTCCTACAATCCTTGTTCAGACACTAAAATTGATGTCTGACATGAATCTGTGGGTTTGGTCTCTTCTAAAACATGAATCTGTAAATTTAAAAACAATCCTTGTTCATATATGTATAAGAAAAACTTCGATTCAGACACAAACCCACAGATTCAAAAACTTCGATTTAGAAGAGACAAAAAAAAAAACAAAATCGAGCTATACCTATATGCGTTTCAATCGGTTGGAGCAGAGCAGGGAGCAGGGGCGATGGCACGACGGCACGACGGCGGGGCAACGGGGATGCAGGTATCGGCCTCAAACAAACTCTTCTTCACTCTCTTGTTTCGCTCGCTTCTTCCCGCCGTCTGTCTGTATAGTTCTTCAATATGTGGGGGGAAGTTTGAAATTCCCGAATCTTTTTTTTTTTTTTTTTTTTTGAAAATCCTCACCAAAACGAGTCGTTTTGGTGAGGCTTAACCACAACCGTCGGATCATCCACTCTTGAGGATCACTCTAGAGCGTTACTCCAGAGGATCCGCTCGCACGTAAGTAAGTGTGAGGTCCACAAAACTTCTAATTAAAATAATATATAATCTGTTTCAAACAGCACCAAGTAATCAACGTTCAGAACAGAAGCTTGGTTCAAAAAAAAATTCAGAGCAGAAGCGAACCTCTCATCTCATCCTATTCTCTCTCGGACGACAGTCCAACAGTCCATCTTTCTATTATCTTTCTCTTATCTTTCTCTTTTGGGGTGTTTGAACACCTTCAAACCATGAACAAGTTGGATTTAGATAAACAACAATTCATGAAGGAGTTCAGTGGCGACTACGGGTACTCGAATGCTTCCAAAAACATCGATCAGATCCGTGCTACCGAATTCAAGAGATTGGATGGTCAGTTAGTTTCTCTTCCCTTTCTACTACTTTCCAGCCCAAACAATCCCCATCCCTTTCACTCCCGAGAAAACTTCAAAAGACTTTATTTTTCTATTTTCTCAGCATCCAAGCAGCACGGGTGTGACAATAAAGTGGAAAAAAAAAAAACAAATAGAACCCTAGGTTTTTTGAGTGGCTAAAAAAGGATATCTTTTTTTTGTTTTATGTTTTCGGACTTGTTGTTTTAATTGGGATTGGAATTGATAGGTCTTGTGTACTTGGATCATGCTGGGGCAACTTTATATTCTGAGTTGCAAATGGAAGCAATCTTCAAAGGTCTTACCACCAATGTTTATGGGAACCCTCGTATCCTTTGCATGTGAATGGCTATATACAACTATCATTATTAAGTAGTTTAATTGTGTAAGGTTAATCTTGTTTCTTAGTATTTAGTATTGATGCTAATGAGAAAATTAAAGTGATCTGATTGTTTGTAGATACAGTGACCAAAAATGCACTCACATATATACAATAAATGGTTGGTCATCAGAACATCTTTGACCTATTAATCTTTACACTGGTATCACTATTTGCTTAACAAGAGATTAATATAGTAGTCTAGTTATTCACCCAAAAAAAATATAGTAGTCTAGTAGAAGGTTGAGCGTACTTCATTGGAAATAAAAGATTTCTACGTGCTGACACTATTTAGCTGAATATTCCCTGGAATGGAAAGCATTCATCCTTATGCCTAAAAGTCACAAATTGAAATCGTGTATGTGCTTGTTTGGCTCAGTTCTATAACTTATCAAAACTAGCTTAAGCTTCACATGGTTTGTATATGGGTACTTCTTCAGCTGGTAGATTACTAGGTAACCTGGTAAACTTTCAATTAAAATATCTATTATGTCTTTCCTCTATTTGCTGACCTTGTTTTGGTTCTTCTCTTGTGTTTTTGCTATTATTATCCCAAGAATATTGGCTGGACCTCTTTGGAGGAGGGTGTTGTATGTGAAGTATGGAGGTTCATGGGGGATTGGACTTCTTTGAGGTTTCCATACCTCATGGGAGGAGCCTTTGGAAGGGGATTCAAAAAGTTGGGGGTATTTTGTATGTGAATCATTTTACGGGGCTTTGGTTGGGCATAGGAAGGATGAATTTGGATTGCAGAGCCACCTTCTAAGATGGAATTTTTTGCATTTCAGTGGCTCGTTGGGAAGATTCTCATTATTGACAACTTGATTAGAAGGTGGGTATTTGTGAATAAATGTTGTAGGTGCTTGCTAGATGGAGAATTGGGTCATAATCTTTTTATTCATTGTTGAGTCGCTAGATAGCTTAAGGGTTGATTTGGCCTTGTCTGGGATGCAAAGGGTTTTCTCCAAAAGCATTGGCAGGTCTTCTGCATAGATTTGGGCTGAGGGAGGGGGTTGGTGTTGGGTGAAGAAATTTGGGTTTTCGCTCAATTTTGTTTTACGTAGACAATTTGGAATGGAAGGAATGCAGGTCTTTTGAAAGAATATAAGTTTCTAATTTTTAGTTAAAGATGCAATTTTTGGTATAGTTGGATTTCGAGGGAGGTGAATTCATCTATTGAACAACATTTGGATTGTGCTACTTCATCCTTTCAAATTATGCCCTTATTAGATAGAAAGCATATTTATTGAATTTATTAGTCTTGATTGAGTTATTAAAAAGGGTTTTCTTAATCCTTAAAAATATTAGATAGCCAAAGTGACTCTAGCTTGGCCACTTCCGACATTGTAAGGGAAGCTCGTCAACAGGTATTTCATTGTCTTTTTCTTACCTTAGTGACACCTTATTAAAAATACCGGTATATGTTTTTACAGTATACATTTAATGTTCTATATCTTACAAATCTTTGGTTTGTGGGTGTATAATTGGTTGTAAAAAAAAGATAAATGGATAATTACAAGAACCTTGCAGAACGTCCCTTGTGTTTATAAAAGTATACTACCCTCCCCTGTCAAAGACAGAGTGGTCAGCTAGATGAGATTAACTGTAAATGTGCATTTACCCTTTTTCCCTTTTACAAAACCAAATTTCCATGACATTATTTTTTAAATATATATATATATATATAATTTGATTTAAACTTTGAATGTGTAAGGCAGGATGGTTTTAGCTTGTATGAGCAACTGATATTTGCTTTCTGTTTGTCTTGTGGCACAGGTCCTTGATTTCTGTAATGCCTCCCCAAAAGATTACAAATGTATATTCACTTCTGGGGCAACAGCTGCCTTGAAACTTGTTGGGGAGGCCTTTCCTTGGAGCAGTCACAGTGCTTTCATGTACACGATGGAAAATCACAATAGTGTCCTTGGGATCCGAGAGTATCCTTTGACAATGAGACCTTGCTTGTTGGCCCCATGTAGTTCGGAACGAGGAACAATGTGGGACATATTTTCATGTTATTTTCTTACTGATATTGTCTCTGTGTGAATAAGAAGTAGGGATTTTTGCTAACTTATCCTTTAGTGCACCTATCTCCCACTTTTGAATTTGTTAGAGCTGAGAAGAAACACAACAATCACCAGCTCTTAGCTTGAGTGGTGTCTTTTTCCACTCCCTCAGAGGAAGTTACAGGGTTAAAGTTCCATTGGAACATGGTTGTTTCTGTCTTGGCACTAAAAATATAAAGGCTGGCAACATAGTGCTTACAACTTTGGGCTATGTGAATTCAAGGGTTTTTCTTTTGATTAGTGGTTCATATTATGTTCATGTATGATTCACTACTAGATTGGGAGAGGCATGTTGTTGGTTTCTATTCTAGGGTTTTGCAGAATCTTGGATATAATTTTAAAACATGCAACCTTTGAGACTATAACATAAAGGAAAAACAATATTTTTGGATTTTTTAAAGCATAAGGAAAAGTCTGATTATTTAAAATGTAAAGATTTATAGAGTTCTTTTAGAATATCTTGGTGTACTATTTTAAAATGGCATGAATGCCTAGCTGTTTAAGATTTTTTGAGCATCATTGATTCATTTGTGTTTGCTATCTGAAGCAGAAGGTGAAGTTTGAATGAAATGTTTTCTTAAATTGTGCATGAAAAATGTTTACTGACATGGGAAATGTGCTCTTGAATTAGGTGGCTGGGGGATTAATATATCATGTATTTGTGATCATCAAATGATCTTGCCGGAGCAATCACTTACTTTCTATTTTCTTTTTCTTTTAGAGTTGGATGGGTGCATGGCAAGGATCACACCACATTCATCAATTAGAAAAGATGTTGGCATGTTAAACAATCGGGTTATGTGTATTTAATGCTTTAATTTGAAGTATTAATTTAACAACTTGTGTTATTGAGCATAAATTTCTGCTGAATGCTATAACAGCATGTTACTGAATCTCGGGACATATCAGTGCCATCACATATATTATATATATTGTTTTCCCCTCGTGGATGCTGTCTTCTCATTAGTTTTTTCTTTAATATGAATTGAGGACCTTGTGGCTGTCCATGTTGTTGGCAACATCCACTACATTTACTAGAAATCGAAATCAGTTATTATATTCTTTCTGGAATTAATGATTTTTTTAGATATGTTGACCATAACTTCTCAAGATATGCACTCAATAAAGGAGCTACAGCCTTTGCAATAGATATTGAAGAAGCTGCTCATGTTGGTGTAGGATTTAGAAGCCCTGTATCTTCCATCAAGGTATTACGACACCATATGCAAAGGAGAAATGAAGCTAGAATCTTGGCAGAAGAGCTTACAGGTGAATATTAAGCTAAAAACTGACGCGGAATGGCATCCTTGTGAAAGCTGATGAGAATTGATGTTTACCTATTGACTTTTTCTTCTTCTCACCCCCCCCCCCCGGGTCCCGCCCCGCACACACACACACACACAAAAGAGAAATGCAGCTAGAATCTTGGAAGAAGAGCCTACGAAATGTTAAAAACTGACACACAATAGTGTCTTTGGAAAAGCTGATGAGAATTGGGATGAGAATTGGGCTCTGTTTGGAAGAGCTTTCCAAAATTAATTCCACTGCTTGGTTTGAGATAGGTGTTTGGTTACAGTTTTCAAAAATTGATTCGACACCCACTTTTGCAAACACGTCTACCCGGTCATCCTCCCGGATGTCCGGTTGGTTGACCGGAACAGTGTTCTTTTTATTTATTTTTTTATTTTTTTGACACCTGTTATTTTTATATTTTTAATAAAAAATATTTTCGGAATTTTTAAATTTTTTTTTATGAGCTATGAATAGAATTTTGGGTTGTATATTTGGTTATGAGTTGTAAGTTTTTTAATCAAATATCATATGTCATATAAAAAACTTCGGACTCAATTCAAAACTCTTTACAAAACTCATAACCGAACAACTTTTTCACACTCAAATCATAATTCTAGAACTTACAAACTTAAAATACAACTCTATTCTCAAATCATAATTCTAAAACTCTACCAAACGCTACCTTGGTTTTTCCTATTTTTGCTTCTTTTTTTTTTTTTTTTTTTTTTTTTTTTTTCTTTTCTTCTTCTTCTCTTCTTCTTCCCCTCCCTCCCTCTTCACACACACACACATACAAACACACTTACTTTTCTGAGAGCTTTGCGCCATTGAATTATAGAAATTTGTGGGCAACGTTAAATGGCAATGAGGCTGTATTTATTCAACTGGCATGTGTGTTCCTTTTGTCAATTTTTGATGGCTCTCTAGATGGTTAAAGAAACATGGCGTGCTTTTTTTTTTTCAATGTCAATGAGTATGATCTGAAAAGTATAAGAATTTCTCAATCTGGCCAGTAGAAAGATCTCCTGAAGTCCATCAAGATAGGTTTGATTGTTTTTGTCCTTGTGATTTAAAATTTTAGCATTTCAGTAAATATGACAAAAACTTCATTATTTCTGTTGCAATGATAATAATATTTGTTTGACATTTAGAAATCATGCTTCACAGCACAGGGTTTCTTGCCTTTCTTGTACTTTGTTACAGCATTTACTTTGCTTATTGCAGGAAATGCATTCAACTTATTTGCCTTTCCGTCAGAGTGCAACTTCTCAGGTTCAAGATTTAGCCTTGACTTGGTGAATATTATCAAGGATGATTCTGAAAGAGTTTTGGAAGGCTCTCCGTATTGCAAGTAGTCACTTCACTTGTTCATTCGATTAATCGATTATTTCCTCCAGAATATATAAATTTTATCTTGATTAATTCTTTGCAGTTACTGAATGGCTCTCTGCATTTTGCTTTGAACAGCAGTAGAATTGCTGTCATAATTATGATTTGAATGTTGGATCATTTTGTTCTCTCCAATTACACCATGTATACATTATAGTGACTGCTTCAGCAAATTGATGCTTAAGAAATGCACAAACTTCTTGAAACTGTTATAAGCTAGATACAATATTTGCACAAGCTTCATAAAGTTGCATCAATTTTTAGATTGAATCATATTGAGTTGCAGATGGAGCTTCCATTTGCAATTTTACTCTTGCTTTTGATCATTACTGTTAAAATTTATCACCTACTTCACCCACTTGAACCTACTCCACTAAACCTAACCCACTACACCCACTTAAACCTACTTCACTAAACCTAACCCACTACACCACTACCACCTCACCTACTCCACTAAACCTAACCCACTACACCACTACCACCTCCTCTCCACCTACTACTCCACCTACTACATACCTACCTCCTTTAAATCTTCTATATATAGGACTCATTGTAAACACAAAATACAACAATCAATAATACAATCAATATCTATACAATTCTCTATTTCTCTTTATACATTAAATTTTTCTACATGGTATCAGAGCAGGTTTAGAACCTAATATTTTCGCTTCCCCGGCGGGCGACAACCTCACCTTAGCCGCCCGCCGGACCTCAACTTATTCCGCTGTCATCTCTATCAATACATATAGCTTCCAGTTCGCCGCCACCAGAGGCGACTTCTCTACATACAAAGATCAACCACCTTCTCAACCTTTTAGTTCTACTACTGTGACCCTCTCTATGATGGTTTTGGTGTCTCTGCAATGTGGGCTGTTCTTACTATTGTTGTTGTCTTTGACTTCTCTGTGGGTGCAACACTTGGAAGGGGTGTAAATAGGGGTTTTGCAACACTGCTTGCTAGTACTCTTGGCGTTGGAGCTCATCGAATTGCTAGTTTTTCTGGAGAAATATGTGAGCCCATACTACTTGGGCTTTTTCGTCTTCATACTAGCTGCAGTAGTGACATTCATAAGATTTTTTCCAAGAATGAAAGCAAGATACGATTATGGGCTGCTGATATTTATATTAACATTCTGTTTAATATCAGTATCTGGTTATAGAGATGATGAGGTGTTAGAGATGGCCCACAGGAGGCTATCCACCATACTCATCGGTGGTGCCAGCGCTATGATTGTGTGTGTATGCATTTGTCCATATGTGGTGCTCGTGTTGTCAAGGGCTTCCAGCCATCTATCTATCAGGCAAATAATGGTGGGGCCAATTTTGTGGCACATGGTTAGAACCTTTTCAGAGGACTACAATGATTTGAATGTTGAGCCTTCGTTTGGAGAGACCAATCTCGACTTTGAAGGCAGAGAGAGGAGCACTAAGGAAAGCACACCCATTCTTCTTTTATTTATTTAATCACACTCACCAAGTTTGTTTCACTCTCATTATCACATCCATACACACCGGTATCATGTTGTCTTCAACTTTCTTTTATTTATCATTTTAAAATACACCCTTATCATGTTGTTCCCCACCTTCTTTACTTTATATATATATATATATATATATCTCTTTTTATTATATTCTATTACTCAAACTCTCCTCCATTTGATTTTAAAATCACTTATTTTTTATTTATTTTTTCCAAATCACTTTTCCTCCTTTTTACATACCCCCACTTTATTTTTGAAACAATCACCCTGATATTTTTCATATAATCCATCTATACATATTTTTTTTATCTATTTTCTTTCTCCCTTGTTTTCTTTCATTTTATTTTTATTTTTTCAACACAACACTCCCCAAAAAAAAAAAAAAAAAAAAAAAAAAAACATTTTACAAACTTGTCATTTCTTCATGCCGGGGATCAACCCCGATCAGCATTTTACACCCAAAAAAAAAACAAAACAAAACAAAACAAAAAAAAAAACAAAAAAAAAACACACACACACACAAAACAACCACATCCACAGGCGGGATTTTGCTTCTCTACTCTGCTGCGGGTCGCTTTTTCTTGCCTCCGTCCTGGGCGGCCCTTGCCGGTGCTGCCTCTGTGTTTCCCGCACCCACTCCACTGGGCACGATCACTACTCCCTGCTCCTCCACTGCAGCATATGGCGGACCTCCAAATCGGAACATAACGGTGGCCTTCCGCTTCAGTTCCTTATTTTCCGCCTTTAGCACACTTATCTCTGCTCGCGCATCCTTATACATGCGTTGGAGCAGAGCCAGTTGGGCGTTTAACTGCTGCACCTCATTTGTCCTACTCTGCAGCCGGTGCGACAAGTTTGTGACCGCAGTCATGGTTTCCACACATGACTTCAAAGTATACTGATTCGCCTCAATATCTGATTGCGCTGCCATTCTTTGCTCCACAGACCGCATAGGAAAGGTCAACGGAGCAAACTCAGGGGCGTTTGGTTGAGGTTCAAGGGCAACCGCACCGGTTATCTCTCTTGTGGACTCGTTGAGGTCGGGAAAGAGAGTAAGCAGACCACGGGAAGAAGAGGCCATGTTCTGGGTAGTTGGACGGGAAGAAGAGGCCATGTTTTTGGGTTGCTAAGTGTTTCAGAGAAGCAGCGATTACCGATTGGTACTGTCAGACAAGGTTGGTTACAGAGTGTTTCAAGATTTGCAGCTCTTCGAGACAAGCTCTCTGAGAATGCAGAGGTTTCAACTGGTTTGTTATGCTTCCAAGCCTCAGCCTCCGCTTTGGTTTATAAAGACCCTGACGAAGAGGCCGACACGCGTTCTGTCGGTCACGTGCATCGCCGCGTGTTGGGCACGCCTTTTGATGGCACGCCTTTTTATGGATTGGGCACGCCTTTTGATGGCACGCCTTTTGAAAGATTGGGCACACCTTTTGAGGGTGCGACTTTTTAGGGGTCCGACAAGACTCTGTAAACTGTCCCGACATTTGATTCCGGTTAGCTTTTCCAAGGGTCCGACAAGACTCTGTAAACTGTCCCGACATTGATTCCGGTTAGTTTCTACAAGGGTCCGACAAGACTCTGTAAACTGTCCCGACATTGATTCCGGTTAGTTTCTACAAGGGTCCGACAAGACTCTGTAAACTGTCCCGACATTGATTCCGGTTAGTTTCTACAAGGGTCCAGCAAGACTCCGTAAACTGTCACAACAACTGTCACCACATTGTCTGCTACAACGGTCCGACATGACCCCATAAACTGTCTTCTACAACGGTCCGACATGACCCCATAAACTGTCTTCTACAGCGGTCTGACACCGCCATCCAGTGTCCTCTACACCATTATGACACCACCATACAGTGTCCTCTACAACGTTATGACACCACCATCCAGTGTCTTCACCAATGGTCTGACACGACCATACAGTGTCACCTATCCTCTTTTATTTTTATGTATTTTCTTGTTTTGTAACTCTCTCCAAACTCAAGTTGGCTAGTTCCTATCCCCCTTGAGTTTGCGGGGGGCTGTTAAAATTTATCACCTACTTCACCCACTTGAACCTACTCCACTAAACCTAACCCACTACACCCACTTAAACCTACTTCACTAAACCTAACCCACTACACCACTACCACCTCACCTACTCCACTAAACCTAACCCACTACACCACTACCACCTCCTCTCCACCTACTACTCCACCTACTACATACCTACCTCCTTTAAATCTTCTATATATAGGACTCATTGTAAACACAAAATACAACAATCAATAATACAATCAATATCTATACAATTCTCTATTTCTCTTTATACATTAAATTTTTCTACAATTACAGTATCTAAGCTAGATACAATATTTAATTACAGTTTGCCATTCTATTTTCCATTCTGACATTTTTTAATTTAGATGCTTGCTCTGTTGATTCTTGCTAAACATCATTTTAACCTAATGTTTAAAAGCAGGGGGCGCTGGATGGTTTTGCTTGATGCTGCCAAAGGATGTGCAACAGAACCACCAGACTTGTCAAAGTATCAGGCAGATTTTGTTATAATTTCATTCTATAAGGTGCTTTTTTGCAAATCTGCAGTTGTTCAAGATTGATATAAGAGACTGTTATCTGTTGATATTGGTGTCTGATTCTTGTATATTGCTTTTCATGTAGCTATTTGGCTATCCAACCGGTCTTGGAGCTCTCATCGTGAAAACTGGTAAGCAGCTGATTTAAAAGGGTTATTTCCTTTTTTATCTAGTGAGGCGGTGTAAAAAATTTGGTACTCTAATCTATCATCTCCAATAGCATATGCAATTACTTAAGAAAGATGGAACTGTACAAGCCAAATTTTAAGCTTTTTTATTGGTTATATTAAATTCGAGATAAATGTTGCTCATTTGTCATCAATTTTGGGATTACTGCTTAAACTTCTCTTTACTTTTTTGTTGGCTTCTTTTTCTTTTTTCTTTTTAAAAAATATTTTAAGCAAAACTAGAAATAGGGATGAAGGTTGCGTAAAACTTGATGGAAATAAGATACCTAATAGTGATCATTTCTGATATCTTTGAATTATTATTCATAAAGATTGAGAGATTGAGGAAGTGGTCTATAGAAGTATCCTATTAGGGCGGATGGATGAAATGGAGGAGTGCCTCAGGACTATTGTGTGATTGTAGGTTTCTTTTCAAGTTAAGAGAAAATTTTATAGGACTAGACATACAATGAATCAATGATATATTATTGTTCTTAATGTTGTGTGATTATGAAAAAACATGATTGGGAAATGATTATAACTGAATTAAGAATGTTGACATGGATGAGTGGGTATACAAGAAAAGATAAAATAAGAGATGAGTCCATTAGGAGGAAGTTATAACTGGCTCCAATTGAAGATAAGATGAGGGAAAACCATGTGAGATGATGTTGTCATGTGCATTGTACACCAATTAATGTGTTGTAGGGGGTGGGGGTTTGTGATTTGATCCACGTGGAAAGTGGTAAAGCCAATAAAGGAAGGCCTAGGAGAAATTGGATTGAAATGATAAGAAAGGACATGAATATCTTTAAACTTTACGGAGGATATGACTACAAATAGCACCAATTGGAGGAAATGGATCCATGTAGTCAACCCTAAGCATTGTATCAAAGCTTGTTGAGTTGAGTTCAGTAGTGTGAGTTGACATTTGTACCCATTGATTTGGAAAGCAAGATAATGGTTCTAATATCAAAGTTTTCCATCCACTTTGAGATAATTCTAGGGAATACCACTGGCACCAAAGTGACTGCACCTGGAGGCTATTTTTTTTATTTTTTCATGCAAGCGTTAAATATTTATTTTATTTGTCCTTTCAAGCATTGAGAAATGAACTTCCTTATTTTTCAATCGCAATTCTACAGAAGCTGCCAAGTTACTGAAGAAGACATACTTCAGTGGAGGTCTGTGTTCGGATCTGTCCTTTGCAATAATTTACTTGTTTGCTGCCAATATTACGTAACCATTCAAAAGCTTTTCAGGCACAGTCGCTGCATCAATTGCTGACATTGACTTTGTTAAGAGAAGAGAAGGTGTTGAAGAGTTTTTCGAGGATGGCACCATATCATTTTTGAGCATAGCATCAATTCACCAAGGCTTTAAAATACTAAATTCTTTGAGCATGTCTGCTATATCCCGGTAAGTTAAAAGTTGGTAACTTAACACAAAATTTCCATGAGTAGTGAAAGATCAGGTAATGCCCACATTGGAACACCCAAATGGAGTCACCAAATGCCCATGGACAGCAACATGCTTTATTTTGTGTTTCTGATTTTTAATGCCCATCTATAGTATGGTTTCCTTAGAATTTGTCTAAAGTAGTAATATTGATGAATTTTCAGTCATTTCGAAAGACCATTTATTTGTTTTGTATATGTTCTAATTCAGAAAATTCTGATCAGTTTATTATAATTAGTTGAAAATTCGGATGCTTGTGTAAAACTGGTGACTCATATGTGGTGAATGGAAGTTGCTCTTGTATGGCGGGTGCTTGGGAAATTGTTATTTTAGTACGCTGTTTTAGTTTTTGACTATTTTAGTAGACTAAAATTTTTGTATTTGGGAAGATAGTTAGATTTTTTTGTAATTGGATGTGGTGTTTGTGAGAGAAAAAATGAAATGATTATGGATTTGATGTGACATTTTGTCTTATTAGCTATTTTAGCATATTTTGTCTTTTTGTGGATTTTAGACAAATAAAGGCTAAAATCCAACTTGCCAAACACCCCCATGGTTCTGATGGATGTGAACGAAATTTGCTGGTGACATGATCAAATGGGAGGTTGGCCATGTGTTGAGTTATCTCGTAGCTTGGTTGTGTCTGTTCAATGCGTTGTATGTATGCATATTTGGTTATGTTTTACATGCCTTTAGTCTAGGTCAGGTCATACTTGGTTTTTTTTCTTCAGGACAATGATTTGGTAAGGACTGGTTCAAGCCATTTGTAAATGCTTGATATGCATTGTTTTACCCATCCACTAATTTAAGCTTTTGGGACAAGAGGTTGGCTAACATAGGATCGTTAGGTTCAAGTATCTCCATGATGTATTTGTTCCCCTATAATGTTTGCCCGTCTGCTTTCACTCTCTTGTGTGGTGACAGCAATTTTGTTTGTCCATCTCCCCATGGTTGATAGCTTTTGGGATATGCAATTTATTTAATATCATAAAAGGCCAAGTCCACATTGATGTGAGATGCTTCTTTTACATCAATCTTCTTATCACTCCATACAAATATAAGTAACTTACGTGAAGTGTTGTTAGTCTTCTAGGTTTTTTCATTAATGGGATACAAGTCTTAGCATATAGTGTGTCACTTTCTCCAAAAGGAGATAGCTATGGCAACAATGCATGGTAGACGCTATACACATAAGTTCGTTTCTGTTAAAATCCACCTACTCTCCACCTACTTCACCCACTTAAACCTACTCCACTAAACCTAACCCACTACACCACTACCACCTCACCTACTCCACTAAACCTTCACCCACTTAAACCTACTCCACTAAACCTAACCCACTACACCACTACCACCTCACCTACTCCACTAAACCTAACCCACTATACCACTACCACCTCCACTTCACCTACTCCTTACCTACTACACACTCACCCTCTTCTATATATAGGAATCATGAATCATTGTAATAGAAATCAATAAACATCAATCAATAATACATAAATTTTTACCTGGTATCAGAGCAAGGTTAAGACCTTAGTATTTCTCGCTTCACCGGCGGGCGGCAACCTCGCCTTGGCCGCCCGCCGGACCTCAACCTATTCCGCTTATTTTCTACACATACCTTGACTTCTTCAACATTTTCTTACACCCCTCCTCCGCTATGTCGGCGGCGGCACCCGCATCATCGTCTAGCCTCTATCGCCGTTCACCTCGCCTCTCACATATCCGTGGTTGTACTCTTACTCGTCGTCGTCGTTGGCGTTTCTGGCGCTGCTTTTCTGCTCGTCACTGCTGTTTTTTCCCGATTTGCTCTCTCTCTCTTAGCCATGGATTTGGGTGTGGGGTGTAGAGCTGTGGCTCTGTTGTTGGTAGCCATGTTTGCTGGCTTGAAGGTTTCAATGGCAGCAGTGTACAAGGTTGGGGACTCCGCTGGTTGAACCATCATTGGGAATATTGATTACAAGGCCTGGGCTGCTTCCAAGACGTTTCATGTTGGAGATGTCATCATTTTCGAATACAATTTTCAATGTCACGTGTTGCAAGTGCCCCACAAAGAATACCAAGCCTGCAGAAGTGTAAGACAGTAACATGCATCTTCACATACAGCTTGGGTAATGTGTAACTGTCAAAAGCACAAGCTTCTTGGACATCCCTCTCTCTCTCTCTCCATGGACCCAACATCATCATCATGCACCCACTCTATCTCCCTCTCTCTCATCTTTTCCCACTTTCAAACCCAATTTAATCATATCTCTCCTTTCTCTTAATTTATTTCATCCACGTTCTTTCACCCTTTTCTTTTATTTTAATATATATATATATATATATTTTATTATAATATATTTTCCCTATCCCTTGTTAGTAAGCATCACCCGTTTTCCATTCTCTTATTATTATTTATTTTATATTCCACCCAAAAAAAAAAAAAAAAATCACACTGCTGTTTTTCTTATCACCCATCCACAAATATTTTTCTCTATTTTCTTTATCCATTATTTTCTTTTATTTTATTTTTCTTATTAAACAAAACAACACCACAAAATAACACCAACAACATTCCACAACCTTGTCAATTTATTCATATCAGGGGATCAACCCCGATCACACTTTTACATCAAAAAAAAAAAAAAAAAAAAAAAAACCCACACAAACAAAAACAAAACTACCACACCCACAGTGGGATTTTTTCTTCTCTACTCAGCCGCCGGTCTTTTCTTCTTGCCTCCGTCCTGGGTGGTCCTTGCCGGTGTTGCCTCCGTGCTTCCTAGACCACCAAGCAAGTTGCCTCCTCCCTGCTCCTCCACTACAGCATATGGTGGACCTCCAAATCGGAACATCACGGTGGCCTTCCGCTTCAGCTCCTTGTTTTCTGTCTTTAGCACACTTATCTCTGCTCGCGCATCCTTATACATGCGTTGGAGCAGAGCCAGCTGGGAGTTTAACTGTTGCACCTCATTTGTCCTGCTCTGCAGCCGGTGCGACAGGTTTGTGACCGCAGTCATGGTTTCCACACATGACTTCAGAGTATACTGATTGGCCTCAATATCAGTTTGCACCGCCATTTTTTGCTCCACCGACCGCATCGGAAAGTTCAACGGAGCAAAACCAGAGGTGTTTGGTTGAGGTTCACTGGCCACCGCACCAGTTATTTCTCTTGTGGACTCGTTCAATTCTGGAAAGAGCGTGGGCAGACCACGGGAAGAGGAGGCCATGTTCTGGGTAGCTGGACGGGAAGAAGAGGCCATGTTGCTGAGTGTTTCAGAGATGGGTTGGTTACAGAGTATTACAGAGTTTCTCTCTCAGTAAAGGAAGAGTTTTTTTCAGAGGTTTCAACTGGTTTGTTATGCTTCCAAGCCTCAGACTTCGCTTTGGTTTATAAAGACAGAGATGATGAGGCCGACACGCGCTCTGTCAATCACGTGCATCGCCGCGTGTCAGGCGCCCCTTTTGATGGCTCGACGCTTTCTGTCGGGCACGTCTTTTGATGAAGTGGGCGCGCCTTTTGATGGCACGCCTTTTGATGGCACGCCTTTTTATGGATTGGGCACGCCTTTTGATGGCACGCCTTTTGAAAGATTGGGCACACCTTTTGAGGGTGCGACTTTTTAAGGGTCCGACAAGACTCTGTAAACTGTCCCGACATTGATTCCGGTTAGGTTCTACAAGGGTCCAACAAGACTCCGTAAACTGTCACCACAACTGTCACAACATTGTCTGCTACAACGGTCCGACATGACCCCATAAACTGTCTTCTACATCGGTCTGACACCGCCATCCAGTGTCCTCTACACCGTTATGACACCACCATACAGTGTCCTCTACATGGTTATGACACCCCCATACAGTGTCCTCTACAACGTTATGACACCACCATCCAGTGTCTTCACCAATGGTCTGACACGACCATACAGTGTCTCTTATCCTCTTTTATTTTTATGTATTTTCTTGTTTTGTTACTCTCTCCAAACTCAAGTTGGTTAGTTCCTATCCCTCTTGAGTTTGCGGGGGGCTGTTAAAATCCACCTACTCTCCACCTACTTCACCCACTTAAACCTACTCCACTAAACCTAACCCACTACACCACTACCACCTCACCTACTCCACTAAACCTTCACCCACTTAAACCTACTCCACTAAACCTAACCCACTACACCACTACCACCTCACCTACTCCACTAAACCTAACCCACTATACCACTACCACCTCCACTTCACCTACTCCTTACCTACTACACACTCACCCTCTTCTATATATAGGAATCATGAATCATTGTAATAGAAATCAATAAACATCAATCAATAATACATAAATTTTTACCTTTGCAGAAATTCACACATTCCAAACCCCCCCCCCCCCCCCCCAATTTATATTGATATGAAATTTCAAAAATGTGTATGCCTTAATTTCCTCTTCCTTTGATTGGTCAAGGAAAATGTGTCCTCCTCCTTTACTGTTTTCTTTCCTTGTTATTTTGATTAAGTATTCTATGTTGAAGCAAAGGCCTTTTTGTTCTGACACAAGCATGTCTTCTTCAATGTCAAGGCATACTGCATCACTTGCCAGATATGTGAGGAACATACTTTTAGCCTTGAGGCATGAAAATGGTGATCGTGTCTGCACATTATATGGAAATCATAAGTCAAAGGTGAGTTTTATTGTTAAAAAAATAAAAGAAGTTTATCTTGCTACAATATACTAATGTGCTTTATATGTCGTTCTAAAACACTTCCTCTTCTTTCATTTTTCTAATTTATATGAATTGTGGCTTCAAATACCCTTGTGTGTCCAAAATATCCTTTTCCAATTTTGTTTTTGCCAATTAGAGAAATCTTATTGAAAAAGTATGTTGTTTCACATTCACATACATGGGTGGACATGTATTAAGTCACGGTCCCGTCAAGTTGGAGCTATGCCAGCAAATCATAGTTACACTATGATGAAGCTCAGGCAAAATGGAAAAATTATTAGACATTGCTCCTAACTTTGAAATTTTTTATACAAGGAGGAAATAACATCAATGATGGCATGTGCAGCTTAAGTTAGGTGTTTATCTGTGATGTTGAACTGGTGTTAATTTGTAAAATTCACTGATATTTGTTTTTAATTTTCTCTTTTAGGCATTATATGATGAACAGGGTCCTATAGTTTCATTCAACTTGAAAAGACCAGATCACTCTTGGTTCGGTTACCGTGAGGTGGAGAAATTGGCTTCTTTATCTGGAATTCAGCTACGGGTAAGATTTGATAAATGCTAGATGGCCTTGTATTTTCCCTTTATTATGGAAAGAATTGTTAAAAAATGCTTATGTCAACGGACATTTGTTTGTCACTGATTACATTACCTGACTTTTAATAGATGTTGTAGTCCCAAATTTTCTCTACAATTTTCTTCTTTGTAGTTTCTCTACTCATCCGTCCAACATTCCTTGTTCACAGTGCTTTTTTATTTGCATGTGGAATGTTTGTTTCTCCACTGCTTTGTTGGAATAATAATCACGTATCCATCAATGGTATTGGACAGGCATATGAATTACAGTTTCAGAAAATGTTGAATTTCTCATCTTTAAGCATATAGAAATAGAACATTTGTGGTGTGTGATATATATTGCTTTTCATGAAGTATATTGACATTGTTGTGTTACTTGCATTCTTCGGTGTGAAAGCTGGACATACATTATTAGGTCCATTCCTCACAGCTTAGGCTTAAAAAAGAATGTTAGGTAATCAATTGCTCCTAATGCTTAAGCTGTCAGGAATGGACCTATCAACTTTTGTCAAGATTTCACACCATCCCTAATGCGAAACGGCACACGAAGAGACAAACTAATCATCTTTCAAGGGATATGGTCACTTTTTATCAGCAAGAGTAGGAGATGGGATATTATTGAATTTCTTGTACTACTATTTCTATTTTGATTAACAAGGGGTGTGTATGCATTCTTGTGTACTCTGCAAAAGCTTGGTATTTGTTATCCTTGAAGGGTCAAAATGATTTTCGGATATCCACAATCCTTTATAAATACTAACAATGGCCTTTTTTCTTTGTTTTTTTTTTTTTTTTTCTGGTTTTTGTGTAGGCAGGATGCTTTTGCAATCCTGGAGCATGCGCTAAATATCTTGGCTTGTCTCACGTGGATCTTCTTTCCAACATTGAGGTATTCCTCGTCTCTTGCCTATTTCTGCATGTCCTCGTTGATTTGATTGATCTTCACTAAACAGAAGCCTTTGGTATGTTCTTGGCCAACACTATATTTTTTTAATTTAGGCTGGGCATATTTGCTGGGATGATCACGATATAGTGAATGGAAAACCTACTGGAGCTGTTAGAATATCGTTTGGTTATATGTCAACATTTGAAGATGCCAAGGTAAAAGTTCTTTCACGTATCATTTGAATTCCCATTGAGTTAAAAGTTCTTTCATGTATCATTTGAAGCTTCATTGATTGCACATGCAAAAAAATGTATTGCCCCTCTATTTTCTTTGTTGAATTATCCAAGGGATAGTTTACTACCTGTTTTAATCATGTAGATCACAGCAAATATTGATTTTTAAGCAGGAAAAATGTTAACATATTATTGCAATTATTCTCATTGATTATCTTTTTGGTGATATTAAGGCCTCGTTTGGGAACAGACTAATTTAGTAACTTTTTGGCTATTTGGCTAAAAAAGTAGGTAAAAAACACTTATATGTTTGGGATGACTTTTTAGTTAATTACGAAAAGATGTGCAAAAAGTAGAGAGAAAAGAGAATCTTTGACTTTTTTGTATGAGTTGTTGGTTTTTTGGCTAAAAAGGTAACTTTTTGACTTTTTGACTAAAAAGGTAAGTCCCCAAACGGGGCCTAAGTCTTATCAATCTGTACTTTTTCTCTAATGTTGGGGTAAAAGTTTATATTTCCTTTCTTTTTCTCCATTGGAATGGTTGGTTAATTAGGAAAAAAAAATTGAATTGATAAAATATGGGGGGGGGGGGGGGGGGAGAGAATTTAACTACATTGTTTTTTTTTTCCCACAGTAGTATATCGAGATCATGATTTTTTTCTTCTCTCTTCTCCATTTTGTGTATGCAGAAATTTATAAACTTCATAGTGAATTCTTTTGCATCTGTGCCAATTCAGTCTGAGTATGTATATCAATCGAGTGCAAGATCCATTTGCTTTCCAAGTGACGGTGATTTTCAGTCTTTTTACTCTACTGCTAGTGGAATGCAAGTTTTGTAAATGAGATTATTGTTTCTCACTATCCTCTTGATCTTTTACTTGTTTCTTATTATTAGAAGTTAAAATAGCTAGCTTTCTACATGCTATGTAGCATGGATACATACGGGCCACAAATGCGACACGACACGAAAATGCTGACACTAGCTTTTAAAAAATCAGGATACAACACAGCAAGGGCAGGGTAACAAATAAATATATATCTTTGTATATACAAGAAAATAATAATAATAAATTTCCATTTTGTATGTTAAAATACATCTATATTTCATTATATGAAAATATTAAGATTTTCTTCTCCATTTTATATATTGGAAAAGAATTGTGGACAAAAAGTACTAATATATGTTTAAAAGATCTATTCACAAACATAAATGATCAAAAAAAAAAAAAATTTTATTTCATCAAAAAAATAATAGCAGAAGACGGTCATCAACTCACTGTTACTAATTACAAGCCAATAATGCTTCCTAAGTATGGTGTTTCCATTCCACTAACACGTGCTATTTCCAAATTGCAGGCATTAAAAGAGAAATTGCAAGATATTATCTTCGGTCTATTACTGTCTACCCCATAAAGTCATGTGCAGGGTTCAGAGTAGACAACTGGCCTATAAGCAACACTGGTAGCTACTTCTTGGCAGCACATATCATATAATATTTTTGCATGAATTCATGCTTATATCTTTTAGTTTCTCTACAGCACTTTTCAAGGAAAAAAAAAAGAAGTTAAAACAGAATATATATGTAGTTACTTTAGCGTGATGGTAAATTAGCTTTCTATGACAAAAGGATTGTAATGGCTTTGGCATATGTATATCTGTTGAGCAAGCACTATTTGTTATGACAAAAGCATGATTCTTGTAAGCTTCTCTTGCCCACCATTTTAAAATTTTGTTGTAGGTGGTTGCATTCTTCCATTGATGTTGACTGCGTTTCTATTTCTGTTAGGATCAAAATTATTTCTCAGTTGCATACCATCTGTGCATGAGGGTTTCAACAATGTTTTAAATCAAGTGAACAATATCAAGAATCATAAAAATAAAGAAACTAGCAGAAGGAAATCCAAGACCTCAGATTGGGAAAATTCCACAAGAAAACACCTTAATTGAATGAGATTAAGGAAAGGAAGCATTTCACTGGAGAAATGTTCAGAAGGGAAATGAGAATAAGCCAATATGTCAGTTTCTATGGTGCCTGGATATAGGCAAATAGTGACGAGACATAACAAAAATAAAATGCTCTTATCTCAGAATCACAACAATAGTATTACTAAAAGACATAATCAGTGAATGCATACGATGTTCTTATGTAGTACAATTTTTTTACTTTAATTTTTTCTTTCTGCACTGCATCGCTCAGAGATGTAGAAAGTTGGTCTTTTGAAGGATTGCCTATGTCTTAATTCAGATTGGGTAATATGTTACTGTGTTGTTGTTACACTCTTTTTATTTTTTGTTTTAAATCTTTGAGCAGGCTTGCTTCATGATCGAGAATGGCTTCTCAAAAGCTTGAGTGGCGAAATTCTTACACAAAAGAAGGTGAACTGTTGTTCATACACATGGGGTATTAAATATTTCTCTATATACAAGTGTTCTTAGTCAATTCATCTCTGTATGTGAATTTTTGGTCCTCACTGTTGCATTTAATTGTAAATTGGACATACCGGCAAGTGGAGTAAAAACTCTCATAGCAAATTGGACATACCGGCAAGTGAAGTAAAAACTCTCAAGATAAAATCTTCTAATTATTACAGCAGAAGGTGGACTTTTGTGCTAATATGTACGATGATTTGACTTCTGAAGGGGAGGTGTTCTCGAATAAGCATATTATGCATCTCAAGCTGTGTATGTTATATGGCTTCATAGAAATTTTTTGCTGCTCCTTCTTACTAAACCATTACCTTATTTGAATCATATGCATCCTAAGCTGAGTTCTCCTGAGAGAGTTTATCATGTTGATGGGTGAAGGACAGAGTTAATAGAACTAACTAATCATATAAGGGGCCTCATTCTCGTAAATGTGAAACATAAATTTATTTCTTCCTTATTGATTAATGCATCTCATTCTGCTTGTTAATCTCCACTGGATATTTAGTTGTAGTTAAATTAAATGATTTTCTAATTTTTTTGTGTCATGTATATAATGTTATGAGAACAAAGTTTTTATTTTTTTAGGTATACAACATAAGTTTTAATTCATTTGTCTTTGGTTTTGTAGGCTCCAGAAATGTGTTTTATTAATACATTTGTTGACCTCAACTTGGGAATATTGTTTGTAGAGTCACCTCGTTGCAAGGTGAAACTGCAGATTATACTTGAAACAGATTTGTCTACTTCTGGGAGAGATGAATTGGGTCTATATGCCCAGAGGTGTGAATGCTTGTCAACCTGTATCACTTAATTTTATTAGCTCCATTTCAAATATATCGCTTTGTCAATTATTTAAATGTATGCACCAGTGGGCACTTTTCACAAACTAAAATGATATGCTGGCCAGTATACTGAACACCTTAGTAGGTTGGCAAGGCATGTGGCACTTAGATCTGTCATATTGATCAACAATACTCGGCTTAGCATTTAATCCAATGAGATGCTAATCAATGGTGCTAGGAAGTTTGGGCAATCATATCGCTTCAACTACGGAATTGAGATATATCAAAGATACAAAATCATGATATAAATCATGGTAACCGTAAATCATGGGATCTTCATATCTGCAACATGAAGTGTAAGGTTGCGTTTGGTAGACCTTTGTAACTATGATTTGAGAGTATGAGTTGTATTTTGAGTTTGTGAGCTTTGGAATTATGATTTGAGTGTGGAAAATTTGTTTGGTGAAAGAGTTTTAAAAATAATTTTGAAAAGAGTTTTGAATTGAGTGGGGAATTTTTGATGTGACATTTGATATTTGATACAAAAACTTATAATTCATAACCAAACATACAACTCAAAATTCTATTAAAAGCACATAAAAATTTTTTAAAAATTCGAAAAATATTTTTTTCGAATATATAAAAATTAACATATCAATTGCACCAACAAAAAAAAATTACACTGTTCCAGTCAACCGGTGGGACAACCGGTTAGGCCAAATTTCGAAAAAAAAAATTTTGAAAATCACTCTCAAATAGAGTTTTCTGCAGAGTTTTGTCTTGGTTGTGGAAATACAATTTGGAAGGCGTATCCAAACGTGAAGTTAGAATGTGTGCGTAGAAAACTATTTCCAAAATCGTTCCAAACAGAGCCTAAATGTTTCATATCTTTAACAATATAATCTTATCTTCAAAATCCGAACCCCGGTCATTATCTTCTACAATAAGCAAGGTTGCAACTAGAAATTAGTTTCACACTGCCATTATATTCGGTACTAAGGCTCCTTGATGTAGCAAGGGCATCGAGAACTTACTTAAAGAGCTTATAACTTGGTAACAAGTTCTTTTCTTTGTGGAATTGACCGGGATTTAATGTCAAATTTTATTATACCTTAAAAAGAAGACTGCACTTTCCAATTTACTCTTAAGAAAGTTAAAAAAATTGATTGTTCAATTGCAAATTGTTTATTTTCAATTGTCTCTTTCATCTTCAGATTTCATTAAATGCCAACTCAGTGAAATTCAATAAATTGTTCTACAAATGTTACCTATATTCATCATACATGCTCATATTTGTTACGTCATCATTGTCAAGTTGCAATATGTTGATCTTCTGTTGAACAGATACAAAGTCCGGGGTTATGATAATGAAGTTGACACTTGGTTTAGCAATGCTGTTGGCCGACCTTGCACTTTATTAAGATGTTTGGGCTCAAAGAATTCTCTCTGCTTGAACAAGGCCAAAAAAGAAGGCATGTGCAGAGACTTGGAGACCAAATTGAATTTTGTCAATGAAGCTCAGTTTTTGCTTATCTCTGAGGAAAGTGTTTCCGACCTCAACAACAGATTAAGCTCAAGTATGTTTTGATGACCTCCTTTCTTCTCGTGGTAGCTATTCTTTTTATTCTACCTTAAGAGGTTTCTATGAAGCGGTGATCTGTGCTTAAGTTTATGAAGCTTTTTTTTGCTTTTATGTTTTTTTATTTTAGAAAAATTATGTGCAAATTCTCATTCTTTTCGGTTATAATTTGTTAGATACACTGATGGTGGTTATATGTTAGCTTTTTTCCCTGTTTTGATTTTCTATCAACAGTTGAGCATCAGAGGCAAATTCATGTAAACAATTTTCTGTTGGTAGCAGATGTGCAGGAAGGCTTTCAGGGACCACCAATTCAAATCAATCCAATGAGATTCCGTCCCAACCTTGTCATATCTGGTGGAGCACCATATGCGGAAGATGAATGGAGAAGTCTTAAAATTGGTAATAAATATTTCGTGGTAAGTCCTAATCTTGTAGGATTGTGGAAATGGAGTTGGAAAAATGAAAAAATGAAGATTAACTACATTTTGACATTAGCAATAAATTGCACCTTTTGACATTTATACCCAGCATACTGATGATTGTCATTAGCTTTATGCTCGTTACAAATTGTATTTATGTTTTTTGCTCATTGCTTCCATGTTTCATATCTTGCTCGTTCTTAATTTTCATTTTCTCTTTCTTAAAACATTGGCGACTCTTGATTACTTTCAAATCCATTCATTTTCTCATGGCAACATGGCCAACGATTTGTTAATTTAATGGTATAAGGTGGGAGCAAAAGACTTCAATTTAGAATGTTTGGTATATTTCAAAACTCTCCATTACTTGTTGTGCTAGCTTAAAGCATAAAGAGATTCAAAATACGCATACTATGAGAAAAAGAAGGATGTGTTACACGGTTTTGGTAGAACTCACCCCAGAAGTTAGCTTTTGAGTTGAGGGTTCCTCACACTTACATGCTTGACATTAAGTTAGTACTCAGGGATTTTGTTTCACACCCTCCCTCACACCCAGTGCGCTCACTTGGCAATACCTACGGCTTGTAGGCTAGGGACACACACCTTACCCATTCCCGAGTATTCCGACTCTAATATCATGTTATACGGTATTAGGTAGAACTCATCCCAAAAGCTAGCTTTTGAAGTGAAGGTGCGCTCATACTTATATGCGTAACATTACTTTAGTACTTGGGCATTTAACACTTTTTTCGTTTCTCTAAAATTTTAATTTTGTCAATTAAGTCGTTAAAGTATTAAATTCAAATCAATTTAGTTTTGAAAACAATATAAAAATAAAACAGAAGCCCAAAGGTTATATAAAATTGTTATAAAGTCCGAATTTTAATTTCTTATTAACTTAATTATCCTCTGCGCATATGTTTTAGAATTGATATCAGAGTTTGGTTTCTTAATTTTGCCAATATTAATATATGAGCATTAGATACATTTAAGAAGTCAAATAAGACAATTTAAATAATAGTACTACACTACAAATAATTATCGAACAAAATAATACTATAATTAGGTTATTAAAAGAACCTAACGAAATCTGAAGGAAAATCAAATAAAAATTATAGTTGAAGTTCAACATCTAGTATTGGATAGAAGGAAACTAGTTAGCTCTTGTAGAAAATAATTATTATTATTTTTACAGGAGAACTCTCCAAGTGAATCTTTTCAATTAATACCACCAAAAAAAATAAATAAATAAATTTTGATTTAAGTAATTATAGTCTAGAAGAATTATAAATAATGGTGGAACAAGAAAAAGATAATGAAATGAAATATAAAATAATATTAGAAATAGCCAAAAAATCAGATGAGATGGATAATTACGTGTTAGAAGAAATAAATAATAGTATAATAGAATAGAAAAATACCTATATAAGCAATTAGAAATGCAGAGGATAATTAAGTTAACAATAAATTAAAATCTAGGCCTAATCACAATTTTATGTAATTTTTAGGCTTATATTTTATTTTATATTGTCCTTAGGACTAAATTGATTCGAATTTAATACTTTAGAGACTTAATTGACAAAATTGAAACTTTAGGGACTTAAACGAAAAAAGTGTTAAACTTTAGGGACTATAATTATAATTTGTCCCTTCACAGAATGTTCAACTATTGTAGATTGTAGAAATCCTTACATGCGACCATTATAGGCCAGCTGTCTTACCAAATCAGTCATCATATCAGTCCCTACTGTCAGAACCTGCTGAGTTGCCTACTCAAAATTCTCACCAGAAGAGGGTTGAAGGAAAGGAGGCTAATGGAAGATTTTAGAACCTCCCAGAAGGTTTGTAAGAATGCAAGAATATTGTACACCATTCTAGTATTTGTATGGAATATTCTAGGAGAATGTTGTAGCACTTGTGGAGCACAAAGGTGATGTGCCGCCCAAGTCGCTAAAGGGGCTTCCACCTAAAGGAGAGGTGGACCACAAGGGCAAGCAAGATTAGCGTGGTGTAGCTAAACCGCGAAAGAACGACTAGGACGAGGACAGTCCAAGTGAAGGCAAAAAAGAGGAAAACCAGAGACTTCCAAGAAGAAGACACTACGAGGGTGTTGCGAGCATAGGTGGGAGAGAGTGTCACAACCCACTGAGCACACAAAATCTCCACCGAAAGAGGGTTGAAGGAAAGGAGGCTAATGGAAGATTCCAAAACCTCCCGGAAGGTTTGAGAGAATGTTTGAATATTGTATACAATTCGAGACTTGTATGGAATATTCTAGAATAGACTCTAGATAGTTTTAGGAAGGTTGTGTAAGGCCCTAAGAGGATTCCACACACAACATTAATTGTATATTCTAGATTGTTCCTAGGAAGGCTAGGTTGCCTCAATAAAGGGGAAATCTCATTTGGCCAAACTAGTGTTATCTAAAGAGAGTTAGCAATGAAACAGTATATTGTTGATTGTTTGCCACTTTTATTGAGTTGGTAAATGCCAATTGAATGTATATTCTTTGACACAATGAACATAGTGCTCTCTCTCGAAGTTTGTGCGTCTCTTGACGGACTAAGATTTCATTGCTCCTTTATGAACATTTTATTTTTTATGCAGTCATTAGGTGGATGCAACCGTTGCCAAATGATCAATTTGAATCCTCAAGAAGGAGAGGTGCAGAGGTCATGGGAGCCTTTAGCTACTTTAGCATCTTACAGGAGAGTGAAGGTTAGACAAAATAACCTAACTTTAAATCTAATTTTGGTTGTAATCTAAAGAAAATGACATCCTTGCAGAATCTTTGTAAGACTGGAATAAAATACATCATTCTATATTGCTTTTATATATAGCTTTTATGTTTATATAGCACTGTTTTATTTCCTTGGATGCAGGGGAAGATATTGTTTGGAATACTATTAAGATACGATAATAACAACCTAGTGCTAGACACAGATTCATGGCTTCAGGTGGGACAAGAAGTACATCCAAATACCGACTAGTAAGGATATGGAAGGATGATCCTCCATAGAACCAATGTAGTCAAAACTTTGACAGAACTCTAACAGACTCCCCCTCTAAAAATTCCGTCTCGGAACTGCATAGATAAATAATTGGTTCTTGCCCCTTTATTGAAGAAATCAATATACATCTGCAAATAAATAGTTACATTGCATCTTGGAAGAAGGTGACATAACGCTTGAAATAGGATAATGAAGGTGGGGTTTGACAAGTATTTCTATTCACTATGGTTGGATTTGTAACTCATTTGGGTATATATATATTAACATGGATACTCGGCTTTTCACATTCTAAATCACACTCAAGAGGAGACTAAGCTCTTCACTTTTGGACGAACATTTATTTCCACATTCCTTTTAGCTTTTGTTCAATGTTACAATTTAGAGATGCTTGATTGGTGTTTATTGGCCTAACGGTTAAATTAGTTCTTTTTTAGAGGTGGATGAAAGTGGATCAAGAATTATGTTGTGGGGTTGATTGTACTAACCTCTTTGTCCATCAACTCTCTTGTATATGTCATCATCATTAGATGTCTATACCGCCTACCCCACCATCCAATGTTCGTCATGTCTGATTGGGACTTGATTGACCCTTTTGCGGATCTTTGTTCATTGGGATGCATTCCCATTGCTTTACCAATACAAAGGGGATTCGTTATTCTTTTGCTGCTCTACTTGGTCTTCAAATTTTGTCTTTCAATAATTGGGCCCTTGTTTTGGTTTTTGGCCCACTTCTACTGTTTTTGGGCCTTATTAACGGGCCGTACTTCTTCCCTCCACAGTATATCCCTATTTTGATTTCCTCCAGAAGGTTGGTTGGGCATTCAATGATGGATGACCAAGCAACAAAACTAATAAATATTCTTGAGAAAATTTTGTGCGAGAACATGAAGTGAAGGAATTGTGAGGTATATATGATAGCAAAATTGAAGAGTATGGTAAGGTCAACAATGATTTTCAACCAGTGGGGTCCTTGAATTGAATGGTTCACTTTAGTGACAAAAAAAAAAGTTGGTTTTAGAGAGCTTTTTCTAATTATTATTACAATATATAATGACGTTAGGTTCCGGGGGCCATTTCATGTTTCTTGACCAATGACTTTGACCTTTTCTTCTCTTCTCTTTTTGTCTATTTTTTTTGGCCTTTTTAGAAGGTCCTTCCTTTCTCCATGGAAATTTGTTGGTTTTGTTTAAAAAAGTCTTGGCACGTGGAATGTTATGTTATGTACGGTGTGAAATGTGTTATGTTATGTACGGTGTAAATTTTAAAGTAGGTGAAATGTGGTATATATATTTCTCTTAAGATAATCTCAAGTTATGAGAATTTTATGTTGATAAATCATGCAACTAGAATTTTATTTATTTGTTTCTTGTAATTCTAGAAGCGATCGTAAGCCAATTTATTGTCTTGGTTGAAAGTCTGCTTGTGATTGCGTATGTATGCATTATAATATACATTAGAGCACGGGACCAAAATAGAAGATATATGTTCCAACCAAGTCATATATAAATACGTACACGTCCGAATTTATATATATATATATATATATATAATATTAGTAGGTGGCATACGCAATGCGTGTGTAATTTAGATAGGTATAAAAATAAATAATAAAAAAATTAATATCATAGTATGTATGTTGTCTAAATGGTAAGAGTGTTCTTAATGAAATTTAAGGTTTGTATACAAATTTTGTTCACGCCTTTGAATAATATATTTTGATTTTAGGATAGGAAAGTTTGTTACATAGCAGAAGGAGAAGGCATTATATTATTAGATACCAAGTCATAAACTCACATATATAATAGTACAAATTTAGATACATACAAATAGAGTGGAGGAACAATATGGAAGACGGATAAAAATTTTACAATTTAGACTTTCCAAAATAGCAGTTTTAAAAAGCTCCATATGACAGACCTTTAATAGTAATACTGTTTGCTGCAGTTTATGAGGACTGTTGACCTTGTTTTTTTTTTTTTTTTTTTGTGCAAAGTGGATTAAAAGTATGAGCAATGATTGAGATTCTATTCTTATAAAATTTTTACAAATCTGAATCACTCATGATGTAGGTCTCACATATATATAAGTAGACTTTACATATACATGGAGGTCATGATCACTTTAAGAGTGTGAGAATCATCTCTAAAGCGGTCCAAACATTTTCCTAAAAGTATTGGGTATAATTTTTTGCTCATAACTTGAGGCAAAAGCAGAGAGTTTTTAGCATTTATTTATATATATATATATATATATATTTTTTTTTTAATCATCTCAGCCTGAGGGAGTTGGCTTGGTGGTCAAATACTGAGGCTTAGGTTGTGTTTCTTCTAAAGTTTCATATTCTAAATCTCTTAGGTGTAAATAATTTATTAGAATTAGTTCATATGAGGTTTTGTCCGGCTTTAATTAGATCTTTTGCTAGTGGACGGTGGGGGAGATATTTGTATCCAAAAAATTATTAAGTACGTCTAATTTTTCATTACACTTTATTAAATTATTTAAGATTATAATTTACTCTTAATACATTTTACATTTTTTTTTTTCAAATACCCTTTTAAGGTACAGTTAATAATAAATAAATCTGGATGTACCATAAAAACAAATTATTTTAAGATTTAATTTGTATTATCTTTATTAGTAAATTTACATTAGAGTATAGTAGAAATTAAAATTTTGAAATTTTAATTGAACGTATTGTGTTATTATTTGAGTGCAAATAGAATCATTCGGACGGTGAGATTGGTTTTCCGAATATTTCGATGTGGGCCAAATACTAAGTTAGAAGAAAAAAAATTAGTCTATTTTTTATAATGGGCTCAAGGATCATTTGTACTTAAACTTTTCTACGTGTGTTCCAAAACACTTAAGAGTTACTTATTAGCCCTGTTTGGTAGAGCTATGGGAAAGTGCTTATAGCTTATGCCTAAACAGCTTATAGCTTATAACTTTCAGCTTAAGCTGATTTCCAGCTTATTCTTAAAGCATCTCCTGCCCCACTCAAAGAATAAACTGTTTTCTGACTTCCACAAAGCTATAAGCTATAAGCTAAACCAAACATATCAAAATAGCTTAAATTAAGCTGAAAGCTGAAATAAGCTGAAATTAAGCTGTACCAAACAGGGCCATTATCAAAGTCTGATAATCTTAACACGGTTTAATAGATGTAAATTTTTTGAGGCAAATATTCAAAAATTTGAAGTTAGTGATCGTATATTATCACTTAAGCAAAATACATATTATAATACTAAATTCTTTATTATTTATTTTTATTATTAATTATCTGAATTATACTCGCATTACGTATGTCATCCGCTAGTATATATTAGGGGTGAGCAGCGGATATACCGATCCGCCAAAACCGACCGAACCAAACCGATCCGCCGCATTTTGGACGGATGCGTGATGACGAGCGGACGGTTGCGGATTGATTTTCTCAAATCCGCCAATTTGGCGGACGGATGGCGGATTTGAGATTTTTTGGCCGCAACCGAACCGCCAAACCGCCAAATCGCGAGCACCCCTAGTAATTTATAAGACTTTGTATTTTTAATTTGTTTAAATATTATATTTGTGTTTTCAATTGAAAAAGAGTTTAAATATTCTGTTGGAAAAAAAGTTTTCAACTTGAATATATTTTTTGAATTGAAAAAAATAAACGTATTATTCATATATATTTTTTAGTTTTTAAATGTAACTCTAAAAATAATAAATAGAAAATATGATATATGCTGGTTGGTTTTTGTTTTCAAAAACATATGTAGATGTAACAATACAGAGACATTCAATCTCTACTACTGCTCTGTTCATGGTTTTGGTGATTTGAATTGTTATTATATTTTAAGAATCACAGATTGTAATACTTTATGGGGATGAATCATACTGTGATTGTAATATGTGGATGAGGCATGCAGTGATCATGATATTCTAAAGTTTCAAACTTTTTTTCTTTGGATAAGGCATACAGTGATTGTAATATTTTTTTAAGTCATTGACTGTAATACTTTCTTTTTCTTTTTTTTCTTTTTTCGTTTGAGGAAGTGCACAAGTTGAATTATGTTGAAAATTTATAAAATTTTAAACCGCCAAACCGATTCGCATCCATCCGCCAATCCGCTCAATCCACATCCGCCGGATTGGCGGACGGATGCGGATTGATTTTCTTCAATCCGCCAATCTGGCGGACGGATGGCGGATTGGAGGTTCCGTGGCCGCAACCGACCCGCGCCCACCCCTAGTATATATATATAATGTGAGAGAGAGAGGAGTATATTACCATACACCAAACGTCCCCCTCTATGTAACAAAAATATATATATTAAAATAAAAATATCGAGTAGGAACTTGGAAGTAGTCAAATTGGTGAGTCTTCTCTCTTTATGAGCTATGACCATAAGCTTATTCGTTCCCCGTTGCTTTTTCGCACGTATTAGCAATTGAAAACCAAAACTTATTTATTTATTTATTTTTCATTCATTCTTTCAAGCTGTTGATAAATAATATCATGGATTCATATGACTTGACGACTTTGATGATTCTTTGCTATTGACTCACTGGTATTATTATATTATAAAGTTAACACCTCAATTACCATTAAAACAAACCCAATATAGTTCCACTTATTATTTCCTTTTGTAGTTTAACATCCCAAGTCTCAAACCTCTAGTAAAAATTTTAAAATATAATTAGTTAAGTTATGCTGCATAGCTCAACCTACTGTTTCTCTTATTTTGTTGGCGGTGTGGTGGGTTTATATTGTTTGACTTTTTTAAATAATTAATTATTTAATTTGACATATCAATTAACTAACAATTTTTTTTTTTTTTTTAATCAAGAATAAATTACACTGATGTTGACATATCACTTAATGAATTACTAATTAAAATAAAACAATATGTAACATGAGTGAAAACTTTAAGAGTAATTATGTTATTTTTGTGAGGTTCAATATATTTTTTTAAAACTTTATCGGGTGTAATTTGACCTAAAATGATGAACAAAAACTAAGTAGAAAAAGTTGGGAGGATTGACAAGAGCTTGTGGGTACCATGTGTGCCAATTTAATCAAGGAAATTGGGTCAAAGGATTGGTTTGTCAAAGACTAGGACCAATGCTTGTGTGTGTGTGTGTGTGTGTGTGTTTGATTGATATGCACTGGGTCCAATGTGGTTGCTATAACTTTGAAGTAAACAAACATAGGCATGCATTGTTTTTTTTCACACAAAGCCATTAAAGTTTGCCTCCCCCTACATCTTCTCCACATGACTACAATAATCTCATCTTTCGTTTACACTTTAGAGGTTTGTGGTAGACAATGCTCCAAATGTTATGTAAGAATCTTCAACCAAAAATAAAAATAAAAAATTGTCAACAAGATATTATTTTTTTTATTTTTTTTTTAACTATAACCACATTTTAACCGTCTTCCTTGGCTTGCTCTTCAACCCTTCATTATAATTAATTAGTAATAATATGATAATGATGATATTTATGTATCAATGTTATCACTGTCATTAATAATGCATGATGTTATTATCTTCTAATAAATTGAAGATGGATTTATAATTTTCACCGTTATGTCCAAATAATTGGATTATTAGATACATTTAACCAGTGAAATTTATCATCTCTAATGTTTTATTATTGATGGATAATATCACAGATCCATAATGAAATCATTTCATCATTAGATTTAACGAAAAAAATGTTATTAAATAAAAAAAATCTAGTGCAATGAGTAGTGTATTAAATTTTTAACATTATAGTTTTACTTTGATCGATTAAAGAAATGACGATATGGAAAAAAATAAAAAGATTCGTCATTTTCATGTGATTATCTTTTTTTTTCATTTTTCATTTTTTATTTTTTTGGGGTGGCGGGGGGTGTTGATAATTTTTTTATAAAAAAAGAAAAGGAATTTATTGTAGAAGATCATAAGTTTTCGTTTTCTATCAAAATATTCTTTAAAATATTTTCGTCCGAGGAGAACGACGTGGGCTTTGTCGCAAAAAAAAAAAAAAAAATATATATATATATATATAGTACAATAAAATTCAAAGACGGAAAATGTCAACATGAGCCTGTCCAATTTGACACATTCGCTATTGTCAGGTTCTCATGGTCCAATCTAAGCAGCCTTGCCCTATTGTTTCGGTCAACAATCCACGCTCCATTCTCGAAGCTTTTCTATCTTTCATGGAGGATGGTGGTTGAAAATCAGTTTTTTATTTTTAATTTATTTTGAGTTATATTATTTTTATATTTTTACTTATAAGAAAATAAAAAAAATTAAAAAGTTAATTTTTAATTAATTTTTCAAAATATCTGTATTATTTGTCTTTAAGAGATATTTATACATAAATTTTAATTTATGAACTTATGTTCTATTGGAGTGGTTTGAGATGTTCTAAATATGTACGTTTTTTGACTTTTTATAAATAAATAAAAAATTGTAGAAAAATAGAGAAAGTAGGTAGAAAAGTAGAGAGGAGATATTGATAAATATTGATTGATGTGACTCAAATAAATGTATGTATGCAAAAAAAAATATTTTTTTTTAGTGCATGCCAAACACTTACTAAATTTTAACTAAGATTTTTTAGATTTTCAAGTCTCATTAACTTTTTAATAGTCAGAATTGCTCTTCAAACAATAATTGTTCATCATTTATAATTATATATAAAGGAATATGATGATTTGATATTTATTTTGATTTTCAAAACTTTAAACTATCAACTTTTAAATTAGAAAAACTAAAAAAAAAAAATTATGTGCAAAAAAAAATTTGTGCAAAATTGAAAATTCTATGTCTATAAAATAGCATGATGATCGAACATTAATGTGCAAAACTGGAAAAAAAAAAAAAGAGTTAAAAATGCAAAAAAAAAAATGATAATATTTTCAGTTTTAAAACTAGAAAAAAACTGTTAATGTTCTCGATTTTATTAGATAGTTGAATCAAACCAATAAGTAGAAGGGCAAAAACGTCTTATCTCATACTCTGTTTTTTTATCAGTTAATGAAATAATTATCTATGCAAAATTAATAATGTTCTTAGTTTTAAAAATTGAAAAAAATTAATAATATTTTAAATTTTACTAAATATAACTTATTAGTTCAAAAAATCTTAAATAAGACTTGTGCTACCATAACATTTGTAAATAGGATTTTTAAGTAATTAACTCTTATTTAAATAATTTTTTTTTACTTTATATTAAAAGATATATAAAAATAAAGAGAGTAATGTGATAATTTATAGTGACTTTTTGATTTTTTGACTAAAACTTTATTTCTAAGTTGCCAATACTTAGTTTATTGGTTTATTTCTATCACATCACTTCTCTATTTTTTTACATATTTTTTCTTATAATAAACAAAAAAAAAAATTAAAAGAGAAGACATACTCAAACTGCTCCTTAGTTAGTAGTTTTTTAAAATTAATTACAAATAATTATAAATTTTATAAAATAATTTATGCTTAATTTTATAGATTTTTTTCATGTATATTAAATTTTTTGTGAAATTTTCACTGAATTGTAAATTCCCCATATTATTTTCACGTATCCACCCCCTTCCCGTATGAGGATCCTCTCCTTGTAAGTTCCTACTTGTGCTCGTCCTTGTAAGGCCTTCGGGCCTACTTTTTAGGCCCAATTTTGATAATCCGAATCGTCATATTTTATGATTTATTCAGTATATCATACATGTAAAAAATCAAGTTGATCGTATATCAGAAAGCATATGTTCGGAAAACTGTTTATTAAATTCTTTAAAAAAATAGTTTTTAGTTCAATTTTTCAAACACATACTTTCTGATATTCGATCAACTTGATTTTTTTACAGGTATGATATACTGAATAAATTATAAAATATGAACGGTTCGGATTATTAAAATTGAGCCTAAAAGTAGGCCCGAAGGCCCTGCAAGAACGGGCGCAAGTAGGAGCCTGCAAGGACAGGCTCTTGACTCCCCCCCAAAAAGAAAAAAAAAACTACTCAAATACTGCTATTCTCTTTCATTTTCCTTGATTTAAAAAAAAAGAAAAAAAAGAAGTAAAGATATAAATTTTTTTATTTTTACTAGTCACTTTAATTAATAATGTCAACAGTACTCTATTTTAAATGGTTGTGTATCAAAGAAAAAGTTATTTAATTTACATTCTCCAATAAGAAAGAAAAATAAGAAAAGAAAAAAAGAATTAATGAATTAATATATTAATTTTTTATATTTGGCCAAGTTTAGCATGTTTTGAAAAAGATAACAAGTCAAAAAGTCACTATCCTATTTAAGTCACATCATCTTATTTAAGTTACATCACCTCTCTAACACATCACTTCAAACCCAACCCAAATCCAACCCATATTTTATAAAAAGTCAAAAAATACACTTATTTAGATCATCCCAAACAACTTGGTTAACATTCAATGTTTGACCAATTATAGCTATCACGATTGTCAAGAGTCAAAATACCGAACCATTAATGCTGTATTTAGGGGTTGTTTGGGGTACTTAAAATAAGTGTATTTTTTGACTTTTTATATTAAAAAGTTGAGAAAAAAAATATGATTATTTGGGATAATTTTTTGATTTTTTATGAAAAAATATGTATTAAAAAATTGTATAAATTAGAGTATAGGAGAAGATTAGGATGAAATAGGCGGTACTGTAGGATGAATTTAGGATAGCGGCTGGATATGATTCCCTGTTTTTCGGGCATTGAATGAATGTGTTGTTCGGCCCGTGGAGGCCCACCATGGGTCCCGTTTTGCTAATCAAAACCGTTTAATGTGTAGAACTTGTCGAGTACTATATGATTGTAAAAAATCACGTTGATCGGATATTGATAGCTATCTGATCGAATTAGTTTTTTTTCAACCATTAACCATAACACCATCCATTTTATAAATTTTAACTGATTTGATCATATAGTTATCGATGTCCGATCGACGTGATTTTTTACAAGCATATAGTACTCGACGAGTTCTACAGATTAAATGGTTCAGATTATTAAAACGGGACCTGTGATGGCCCCACGGGCTGAACAGCACCGTGTTATTTGTGCACCTAAATAAGTGCAATTTTTCCAAAACGTCAACTCCGCCTGTGGGACATCAGAGTTGTTTGAAATTTAATTATGTGTAAAATTAATTTTTTAATATTTTTTTTTGTGAATAGTGATAACTTTTTATCTTTTTTAAGACATGCCAAACCGGGCCTTAGTTGAAGAATTTAGGAAAAGATTTAGAAAGTAAAAGAGATAAAGTGTGTGAAATTAGGTAAAATGTAAGTATATTTAATTTATATTTCATCTACTTTTTCTCTTTTTTTTTTTAAATTCTTTCTCCAATCACTCAACCAAACACAATACTAGATGTATAATATTAGGGATCATGAAAAAAATATCATGAAATACTTCATAAAGATTTTTCATCATTTGATTAGTGTGTGGTATTTTCTTGTATGTGTAATTTAACAGTGAAGAATCTTTTATGATCAATTTTATAGTATTTTTTTTATGATACCTAGCATTACTCATATTAGATACTTTGTTAGAGTTGTAGAAAGCTATTTTACCTAATACTTAGGCTTATTTATTAGTATAAATTATTACATAAATCTTAAATACGTTTTTTTTTTTTATTATATGTTGACTATTTTATTTTTCTGCATTATGTAAACAAATAACCTGTATCGTCCACTCCAACGTATTGGCCTAATAGATGTAACTTGACTAACCAATTTTCAATAGATGCTATTAATTCTTTAGATCCACGCTTGCAAGTTCTATGTGAGCTTCAAAATTAATCAAAATGTATATAAATTAATCTAGACATCCTGTCATTAAAAAAAAAAATGAGACAACCGCTTATCATTTAGAGTGAATTTAATGATGTTCTTATGTACTCTAGAATCAAAATCATTTGTTATATGCTCCTTTAAAAAATAAAATTAAAAAAAAATCTTCTTGAATTTTATTAGTTCATAAGACCGTTCATATCAAGAAAAAACAAAATTCGATAAACCAAAAGAATTAAATGAGACAAAGAATCTCATAAACCAAAAGAATTGAAGGACACAAAGAAGAGAACATGCAATCTAAATTATTTTCTCTATCTGTGGGGACATATTTTTTTGAATAGCAACACGTGGCCAAGGTGGCACCGAAGTGCCAGCCTAGGTGCTACGTGTCCTTGAATTGACGCCAAGGTAATCTCGGCTATGCCGAGGTTATCTGCAGAGATACCGGAATCCGAGATGAGCAGATAAGTTACAAGAGTCCTAGAATGAGGGAGAACTCCAGCCTGGATAAGGACAAAACTCTTAGGGAGTTTATCTTTATCTATTTGAGAGTCCCGGATAGGCATTGAGCTAGAATCCATTGAAGCTATACTTCTACAGGGATCAGGTCAATGTTAATTATAAAAGTAAGGCACCCTTGTGGGTCTAAGGTACGCTTTTTGTATTCTAAATAGTGAGTTAAGCACTTTTGCTATCTTTGAGAGATAACTGACTTGATCATCGGAGTGTCCCCGGGTGGACGAACCACCGCCGAAGTTTTTTTCTTTCTGTGACAGGTCATTTGGGCGCAATCTATTCTGTCAGTGTTCTCCAGCTGAGTACCTATTTGGCAGTGTGGTCAGAAAATAGCACACACAATTTGGCGCCATTTGTGGGAAAGAAAGAAGAATAGATGGCCAACGATCGACAGAAAGAAAAGGTTGGGGACGACATCCCCACTGGGAGTGGTAAGTACATTGACCCTAACGTGGAGGAGGATAACTGCAATGAAGAAACTCGGGATCAGAATCCCGGAGAGAAAGACGTCAACAAGGAAGGCGACGTACCAAAGAAGTCAGACCGAGATGGGTATTATAATGAGGACGACCTCCAGGTATGGAAAGATAGATGCCTGTGGAGAGACGACGAGATGAAGGGAATGACGAACAAATTGGCAGACCTGCAATCGGTCGTCAATTTTATGATACAGAACAACACTTGAGGGATTACCTCCAGAGGAAGCGACAAGATGTCGAGGTAACCTCACCGATCAAGCCGAGAATTGGACAAATTTGAGGCTCCAAAAAGGTTCCACATGCTGAGATTCCAGATATACGACGGTAAGTCAGACCTGAATTTTCATGTCAGCTTGTACCTGAACTCAATGTCATTATACACCGTGAACGAGTCGTTGCTCTGCAATGTGTTCCCCTCATCCTTTGGGAAAATCGCATCAGACTGGTTTCACAAGTTGCCGAAAGGAATTGTGAAAAGCTGGGAAAGCCTGACTAAGATGTTCGTAGCTAGGTTTTGTGACGAACAAACTACAGCCATTGAGGGTGGACTCCCTGATGGCTCTGAAAATTGGCGAGAATGAAAGCCTTAGGGCCTACGCCAAGAGGTATTATGAGGTGTTCAACCGAATACTTGGATGCAACCAAGAGGTAGTAGTCGTGTCTTTTAAGAACGGCCTGAAAGATGATTGCCTGCTTCGAAAATCACTGGCAAAAACATTGCCAAAAAGTATAGAGGAACTATGGCCAGGGTAGAAAAGTATGCCAGGGCTGAGAAGGACACGCCAGGGACAAAGGTGACAAAATAAGAGAAGAGAAACGGCTCGCCAAAGCGAGGTCGAGGTAACACTGGATGCAACATGCAAGAGACAGGACTGAGGGCTACACAAGCAGTCACAACCGTATTCCGAATTCCATTTTACAAAGTCTTGGAAAGAATCCGGAATCAGCCCTATTATAGAGCACCAGAGAAGCTTCCTGGTGAATTTATGGGAAGAAGTCTGGGGAAACACTGTACCTACCATAACAAAGATGAGCATCTAACTCAAGGGTGCAAAGCCCTAAAGGCACATCTAGAAGACTTGGTAAGACAATGTCATCTAAGGGACCTGGTAGATGAAACCAGGACAAGGGAAAAGCAAGCGCGACTGCCTCAGGCACCGGCAGCACCACCTCCACCAGCACCGCAACTGCAAGCAGGCGGACCTTGAGGGATCAATGTGATTCACTTGAAGGTCAATGAGAACGAGATACGTGGGGAAACTCATAAGGTAAAGCACTTGCAACATGTGTATCAGGTCCGGCAAAAGAGACCTAGGGCAGACGAGTGCCAAGGACCAGTGGAATCCTTTACTGAAGACGACCTAGAGATGGTGCAGTATCCACATAATGATGCCTTGGTAATATCCCTCCGAATTGGAGAGTGCCAGGTAAAACGAATTCTGATCAACCAGGGCAGCTCTTGTGACATCATATACGTCAGGTGTTACAAGGAGCTTGGCCTTCACCAAGATGATCTGGAACAATCCAATGGTCCAATGGTCCAATGGTCCAATGGTCGGGTTCAATGGAACACCAACATGGCCCCTAGGAGCAGTAAGTCTGAGGGTGCAGGCTGGCACCAAGAAGGTAAAAACTGAGCTCACAATAATTGACACTTCCTCCCCTTACAATGTTATCCTGGAAAGGCCATAGCTACACGCAATGGGAGCTGTTCCCTCAACATTGCACTAGTTGTTGCGGTTCCTAACAGAACATGGAATTGAGGAGGTCAGAAGGGATTAAGTACAGGCAAAGAATTGCTCCATGACAGCAATGAAATCCACCTGCAACATACGAGAAGCAGAAGCAACAGAGATTAAAGACGAGGACATGGAGGTCCTTGAGGACGTCGGCAAGGAACCAGCCGAGAAAAGTGAGAAGGCCCTGAAGAAGATTTTAGTCCAGTAAGGGGATGAAGAACGCTTCTTTCTCATCGGCTCAAGCTTGGCCGAGGAAGAGGAAAGTGAGTTAGAAGCATTCTTGAGAGAAAACTTTGAGGTGTTTTCTTGGACACCGTACGAGATGCCTGGCATTGACCCCGAAGTCACTTGCCATAAATTGAATGTGGACAGGTTAGCTAAACCTGTTATCTAGCGAGCAAGAAGGCTGACGTTGATGCATGTTGAGGCAGTAGAAGAGGAAGTGGATAAACTTCTGGAGGCCAGAGCCATTCAATAGGTAAATTACCCGACATGGTTATCAAACACGGTGGTTGTAAAGAAAAAGAATGGGAAGTGGAAGGTCTGTGTGGACTTCACCAACTTGAACAAGGCTTGTCCCAAAGACAGTTTCCCTCTACCCAAGATTGACCAATTGGTGGATGCCACTTCAGGGCATGGAAGGATGAGCTTCCTGGACACTTACAGAGCATATCATTAATTAGCCATGTACCCTGTAGATGAGGAGAAAACCGCATTTATCACCCCAAAAGGGCTGTATTGTTATAGAGTGATGCCTTTTAGGTTGAAAAATGCAGGAGCAACTTACCAAAGATTGGTGACTAAGATGTTCAGGCATCTAATAGGTAAAACAGTGGAGGTTTACATTGATGACATGGTCGTGAAGACCAAGGAACCTGAGGATCATCTGGCCGACCTAAAGACAGTCTTTGATATCCTAAGGACATTTCGGCTCCGACTCAATGCATCGAAATGTGCATTTAGAGTTAGGTCAAGGAAATTCCTGGGATACTTGGTCACCATAAAGGACATTGAGGCAAGCCCGGATCAAATCAAGGCCATCTTGGAGTTAAAGAGCCCAACGTTGGCAAAACAAGTGCAGATGCTGACTGAAAGAGTTGCAGTCCTAAACAGATTCATAAGCAGAAGTTTTAATAAATGCAAACCTTTCTTCAGTTTAGTGAAGAAAGCCGCAGACTTCTTATGGACAGAGGAGTGCGAAGTCGCCTTGGCTGACTTGAAGAAATACTTGACCATAGCTCCAGTTCTCTCAAATCCAGTACCTGGAGAGGAGCTGTTCTTATGCTTGGCGGTCTCAGAGCATGTAGTAAGTGTAGTGATAATCAGGGAAGATAAGGGAGAACAGAGGGCAGTTTACTACGTGAGTAAAACCCTAGTAGATGCAAAGACCAGATATCTACCTTTGGAAAGGCTAACACTAGCTTTGGTAATGGCCTCCAATAAGCTGAACCATTACTTTCAAGCCCACAAGATTGTGGTGTTAATTGAGCATCCTTTGAAGTCCCTGTTGCAGCAAGGAGATCTAACAGGCAGGATAGCCAGATGGGCAGTGGTGTTGGGCTAATATGACTTGGAATGCAGACCCAGAACAGCAATCAAAGGCCAAGTTTTGGCTGACTTCGTGGCCGAGTTCACACCAAGCTCCATCATACATCGGGCTCTGTTGAGCCGAGGTATACGATGTCCAGGTGAACAAGAAGAAACCTAGTTGGGGATAGCCAAACAGAGGAAAAAAGAGAAACTCAGGCCCTGCAGTATTTACGTCGGCGACTCCTTCTGTCTGTTCGTTGACGGAAGTTCAAACCGGCAAGGAGCGGGGGCAGGAGTAGTGCTAGTATCACCGGATGGACAGATGCTTGAATAATCCATTCATTTGGGGTTTAAGGCCTCAAACAATAAGGCAGAGTATGAAGCCCCGATCGTAGGGTTAAAATTGGCAGCAGCAATGGAAGCTGACGAGGTAATGGTCTTTTGTGACTCCCAATTTATCATCAACCAGGCAACAGGCAAATACGCAGCCCGAGATGAGAGAATGGTGGCCTATGTAAAAAAGATGGGCAGACTGATGGCATTGTTCCAAAATTGCCGACTACAACAAGTCGGCCGAGATAACAACAGCCATGTTGGTGCCTTGGCCAACCTGGCTAGTGCAATGAAACCAGAAGAGGCAAGGACAATAATGGTTGACTACTTGTCAGGTCCAAGTGTAGAACCACTGAACACAGAGCATGAAGCAATGTGTGTGGAGATGGGACCAAGCTGGATGGATGCAATAATAGTGTTCTTTAAAGAGGGAAAACTGCTAGATGATCATAAAGAAGCACAAAAGATCAGACTGAAGTCGGCAAGATTCAGTTTGACAGCAGAAGGGCATCTCTACAGAAGATCTTTTACTGGGTCCCTTTTGAGGTGTGTGCATCCTTCACAAGTTGAAGACTTCTTGTATGAAATACATGAAGGAGTATGTGGAGGCCACACAGGGAGCAGGTCACTTACTCATAGGGCCATAACTCAGGGATACTTGTGGCCCTATATACAGAAAGATGCTGAAGCCTATGTCAAAAAGTGTGAGAAGTGTCAAAGGTTCGCACCTTTGATACACCAACCAGCAGTAGATTTAAACCCAGTATTAAGCCCTTGGCCATTTGCCCAATAGGGCATGGATCTTGTTGGACAGCTGCCTCAGGCAACTAGACAAAGGAAGTACCTACTAGTGACAACAGATTACTTCACCAAGTGGGTGGAAGTTGAACCCCTTGCAAAGATTCGAGATGTTGATGTAAAGAGCTTCATATGGAAGAACATCATCACCAGGTTTGGGATCTCAAGGGCAATAATAGCAGACAATGGTACACAGTTTGACAGTAAGCTAATCAAGAGCTTCTGTGCAAAGTACAAGATCAAGAATTACTATTCCACTCTAAGTTTTCCTCAAAGCAATGGACAAGCAGAAGCATCCAACAAAGTTATCTTAGATGGGATCAAAAAGAGGCTAGAAGCAGCAAAGGGAAAATGGGTGGATGAGTTGCCCAGTGTACTCTCGGACTATGCCGAGAAGATCAATTAGAGAATTTCCATTTGCCATGGCTTATGGCACAGAGGCTGTAATCCCATTGAAGGTCGGCATCCCAGGGGTCAAAACCCAGGGAATGGAAAATGGGACTGATTATGCATTTTTAGCCCGAAATCTAGATCTATTAGAAAAAAGAAAGGAGAAGGCAGCAATTCAACTGGGGGCATACCAGCAGCAGCTTACCAAGGCTTACAATAAAAAGGTTAACCCACGAGAGCTTCAAGTTGGGGACCTCGTCCTGAGAAAGGTCGTCGGCAACAAGAAAGATCCCAGAAATGGCAAGCTTGGCCCAAACTAGGAGGGACCTTATAGAATCATCTCGATCCTGGGTAATAGGGCATATCGGCTTGAAGACAGTGAAGGTAAAGAGTTGCCAAGACCTTGGAATACTTGCAACCTGAAGTTTTTCTATCATTAAGATTTCCTTTTGTTTTTAAGTTTTTCTGTTATTAGCCGAAGTAATTAATAAAATTTTAGCTCGATTTTTTATTTCAAAACTTGTGTAAAAGGATTGACCAGTCACTTAGCGATGTTTCTGATTGAAACATGACGAATAACTTAGACTTATTATATGGCAGAGTTGAATTATACTTGCATATAATAGAGTTGAACTAAGTTGGCGATGTTTCTGATTGAAACATGATGAATAACTTAGACTTATTATATAGCAGAGTTGAACTATACTTGCATATAATAGAGTTAAACTAAGTTGGCCATGTTTCTAATTGAAACATGACGAATAACTTAGACTTATTATATGACAGAGTTGAATTATACTTGCATATAATCAAGTTGAACTAACCTAGATTAGCTGTGTCAACAGAATGAAAACTTTGAATGACACTAAATACATATAAGTTAGATTAACATAGACCGAGGTTGATAACCTCAGCCAGTCTCTGTTTGAATTTGATCTCAGCGACAAGATCATAGGTACATACTTAATGTGAGCATAAGTTAAACTTAAGTTCACATTAGGGGGCAGAGAGTTGGAGAATAATACTTGGAAATTGGAATTTACAAGCTAACGTTGGTTTAACACTTGTTGAAATTTTAAGAAAAATTTACAAGTTAAAGTTAAGCCGAGGTCATGTTGAAAGAAAGTTGGTTTAACACTTGTTGAAATTTTGAGAAGAATTTACAAATTAAAGTTAAGTCGAGGTCATGTTGAAAGAAAATTGGTTTAACACTTGTTGAAATTTTGAGAACAATTTACAAGTTGAAGCTAAGCCAAAGTTATTTTTAAAGAAGTGTCTACGCATTTGCCGAGATTACCATATTACCAAGATTTGGAAAATAATAAAAGACAGAAGTCTTGATAAACTGAAAGTGAAGTGGCATGTTTTAGATAAAACACTTGTGAAAACTTTCTTATAATGTTTTTCAACTGTCAAGATAAGGCTGAGATAAACAATCTGTAAGTATATCTGAGGTATTTTACCCCGAAGAGATTACACGGCTAAGGTGTACTTTGAAGACATGCAAAATATTCTAAGTATGGAATCATACAAGACAGTAAAGGAAAGACAAGCATTTAAACACTTAGTCAAAAAAGACGACTAGCATTCAAAGGAAAAAAAGGCACTTCGACCTACAAAGAGATTACATGTTCAGATTACAAAAGAGGCACATCAGCCAAATACAAAGTTAACATTATTCAAAGTAACGAAATTTACAACTGTCCAAAAGAGTGCAAGTACTAAAAGAAGGAAAAACTAAAGTTTATGCATTTTTCACAGTCTGCCCTGCCTCGGCAATTGGCGTTATGTCAACCTCGGTAGACAGTTGGGAAAATTTTTCGGCTTGGACCTCGGCGTCGATTTTATGCAGTGTATCATCCAGGCTCTTGTTAAAAGTCTCGACCTCGGCCTCAGAGGTGGTCTTTTGGATCTCGTCCTCCTTATCATGAGTCAAGTCTAAAACTTGCTTATTTAGAGTTGGGGACTTGGCCCCAGCAACTTCGGTCTCCTCGGTCGCTTTGGCCTTGGCTTCCTCATCGGACTCAGCTTCGTTCTCGAATTGGCTTGGAGCGGGTGGGAATGGTAGGACGATGCGGCTATCTTCTCGGAGAGGCGAGTCCTCGGGGACAGCCAACTCCTTTAAGGTAGCCATCCAACCAAGGGCGAAACCCTTGTTGCATGCCTATTTCACTTACTTCTCGTAGTCCTCACGGACGTCGGCTGCCCCCTCGGCTTACGCTTTCTCATCCACCGCTTTTATCTCGGCGTCCTTTATAGCCAAGGCAGCAATGAGCTCGGCTTGGGCTTCGGCGGTCTTTATTTCGACCTCTTTTTTCTTGGCTTCAAGAACCTTAGCAATGGCCTCAGTAGTGCTGGCCCTCTCCTCGGACTTGTCTTGGGCTTGTCTTGCTGCCTTGGCCTGATCTATCAGTGTCTTCATCTTGGCCTCGGCTTTGTTGACGGTCTTCAGCAAACTAGTAGCCTCCTTGGTCTTGTTAAACAACTTCTTCTTGATGTCGAAAGCCGGCATCGCGAAGGAGTGGGCTGGCTGGATCGCCTAGAAGAAATGGACAAAACATAAGTGAGTAAAAGTATGGAAAAATAGAGAATGAAAAGTACCAAGTGTTAGGGGCTTACTTGAACGGAGTGTTGCAACATTAGAGCGAAGTTTTCATATTCACTAACCTAGGTGTTGTGTTCGAGGTCTTTTAGAATGAGCAAGGTAGTAGAGAGGGCGATGCCGACTTCAATGTCAGGTGCGCTATCGCTGACTTTGACTGGCTTGTCCTCAATGGTGATTGGAGGGGCCCAGGGGGCATCAGATTTCTTGGACCCTGAGGTCCTGGCTGACTCTGACCTCGGCTTCTTTGACCAGGTGAATTCAGAGGGAGTAGCCTCTGCGAGCCTCTTTTCGGCGACAAAGGCACTTTTTTCCACCTCGACCATCTTGGACATCGGCAAGGTATCCTTAGAATCAATCTCAGTTACCGTTGCCTTAGCTTGGGCTTTTTTCAGCCTTTTTTGCTTCGATTTTGGCTGGGATTGCGATGGTGAAGATTGTATGGTGACAATGTTGGGGATGTCAGCTAGAAGGTCGTCTGCTACAGCCTTTTTACAACCCATCTCGTCGGCGTCTACGGCAATGGTGACCTTAGTGCCGAAATGGATCACTGGAAATGCAGTTGGGGGGTTGACTGGATCGTATGAAGACGCCTCGGCACTTCGGCGTCATCGGCTTTGAGTTCTACCTGTTGGTGCAAGCAGTGGAGTTCGACGTCGGCGTTGGCGTTGAGAGGGTGGGATCAGTTGTGGAGTAGAGGTTGATGGTTGCTCCACAAAGATCGGATGTTGATCCTTGGTCAGGCCTTGATGATTCGGCTTGGGGAGTTGTTGCGGAAGGAGGAGACTTACTTTTTCTTGGGATGTCGGGAAGTACAGATTTGTATGTCGAGATGTAGTTAAGCAGCAGAGGGCCTTTTCGCTGGTCAACTAGCAGACCCAACAACCTCTTAAAATCCTTGCTGGGATAGAAGTTTTTGCAGAAGTCCTTTGGAGGCTGAGGAAGAGCTGCAAAAATAAAACATACAAATTTTAGAACATATAAAAACATCAAAGTAAAAAAGACTTGAGAAGCAAGTAAAAGTAAACACTTGGCTCTTACTATCTCCCTCTCTGAACAATGTACGGCTTAGAGGGTAGAGGTGAAGGTCATCATCTGGAAAGAACTCCCAGTTGCCCGAGACGATGAAGTAATCGTCCCCGACGCCCTTGTTGGAACCAAGAAGGTCGGCGATAAGTTTGTATTTCGTCGACCTCGGCTTAAGGTAGTAAATGTAGTCTTTTTCTAGCTTAAGGCCATACATGGTGTAGCAGTACTGGATGTCAGAAGAGTTACCCTAGTATTTTCTAGGCTAGCTAAAGCGATAATATCATTGATGACTTTGTAAGAGTTAATGGCTAACTACATTGGGTTGAGTTTATAATAGTGAAGGACTTCTCAGAAGAGAATATCAAAAGGGAGCCTAAGTCTACACTCTACAAAGGCTACAACTGGAAAAGGCATAGAGTCGTCCTTGGGCATGATGGAGTCCTCCTCCCCAGCCAACCTAAGGTGAACATCGGCAGGGATGACGAACTCCTGCCTGAAATATTCTACCTTAATTGAGGTGTCTACCTTCCACCTCCACATACACATGACGTCGGCTTAAGGGGAGAGTGTTGGATTGCAAAAGGAAGTGGTTTGTTAGGGTTTAAAAGACCTCGACAAAACCTAAACAAATGTTGTGGCAATGGTTTTTGAGGATCTAAAGGGAATTTGTTTCAAATTTTCCTAAAGTTTGTAAGTTCTAGAACAAGTCCTAAATCTAAGGCTGCGGAAACAAGGATTGAAGGCAAGAATATGGAGAACACAACAAGAAAACAGAGAAGAATAGAGATTCAGACTCAAGAAAACCAGAAGGGGTTCAAGAACATTGCATAAAATATAAATGTGCATGAATTGAGAATAGTGTTAAGCCATCAAGAACGCCAAGCAAGAATGTCAAGTATATGAACAGTATGTGTGTGTGTGTGTGTATACCAGCAATAGATTGTGCAAGAGTAGAATCGTGAAACAGATGACGAATGGTGGAAATCAACACACAAGTAACAAATTAAGAGCGTAAATAAAAACACCATAGCAGTTTGAAGCAAAACAAGAAATTAAAATAAGAGAAACAGTGGCTCACCGAGGAAAATAAAGCCGATGTGAAGTACCCCGGTGTCAGATGGTGGCAGTGAGCAAAGAAGTACAGCAAAAGCCTCGCCGGAGGGGGAGAGTGAAAGTGGTTGCAGAAAGTTTCGAGAAAGCAGCAATGGAGGATTTGGGAGAAAAAGTTAGAGAGAGAAAGTTTGAACGAAAACGAAGATACAAAAATGAAACAGCGAAGAGAGAGGGAAGTATTTTTGATCAAAACACGAAAGGGCAGCAAACCACAATGAGTATGCCTTAGACGACGTGCCTGTTAGGCGGCACACGCAAATGTGACGTGATTTAATGGCGCGTGTCAGGTACGGTTCAATGGGGAAGAGACGCATGGTAAAAATGGTTGAATTACTATGCTTGACAACTCATACGCGTGTGAAAACTCTTGGAGTTCTTGATTTAATGAAGCAAAGACCTCGGCTAGGGGGACGACCTCGGCTAAATAAACTTGAACAAACTTAGTTATTGGTTCTAAAGCATTGATGCAAACACACTGAAGTGTTTATCATATAGAAGCCGATGTGTGATAACCTCGGTAATGAATGATAGAGCAAGTTTAGCCGACGTGCTATGGGTTCAAATGATATAGGTTCCATCACCTCACGATGCCGAGGAATAGAACCTAGGGGCAGTTGTGGGGACATATTTTTTTTGAATAGCAACACATGGCCAAGGTGGCACCAAAGTGCCAACCGAGGTGCCATGTGTCCTTGACATGACGCCGAGGTGATCTCGGCTATGCCAAGGTTATCTGCGGAGATACTGGAATCCGAGATGAGCGGATAAGTTACAAGAGTCCTAGAATGAGGGAGGACTCCAGCTTGGATAAGGATGAAGCTCTTAGGGAGTTTATCTTTATCTATTTGAGAGTCCCGGATAGGCATTGAGCCAGAATCCATTGAAGTTAGGCTTCTACAGGGATCAGGTCAGTGTTGGTTATAAAAGTAAGGCACCCTTGTGGGTCTAAGGTACGCTTTTTGTATTCTGAATAGTGAGTTAAGAACTTTTGCTATCTTTGAGAGATAACTAACTTGATCGTCGGAGTGCCCTCGGGTGGACGAACCACAGTCGAAGTCTTTTTCTTTCTGTGATAGGTCGTTTGGGCACAATCTATTCTGTCAGTGTGTTCTCCAGCTGAGTACCTGTTTGGCAGTGTGGTCAGAAAACATCACACACACTATCTAAACAACATTAACAAAGCATAAAAGTCTTTTACATTTGACTTTTATAAATAAAAGTACTATATAATTAATTTAAATTTGTTAAAGAGTGTCCTAAAATACCTAATTAATTTGTCACATTACACAAGAAGACTCCAGCCTAATTAGTACAATATACTTGTGTAAATACACCTTAGAGTGCAAAGAGAAAATGTCAAAGGTTTGAGCTGATAAATCAACGACCCCTTTAAATAGTACACTTTTGTACACTAATTTTACTAACAAAATAACAAATCTAACTTCCTAAAATGTTGAAAAAATAAATAAAGATATGAAAAAAGATGGTTTACTTCAATTTAAGGCCATATTTGACCACTTGAGCTTGGGGTATCCTCCGAATCATCAAGTGTAGTGTTATTCAATTTTAAAAATTAAACTCATTTTCTAAACTCAATGATGTAGCATTTTATTAAAATATTTAAGTTAACTATCTCTCTCTAATTCTTTAATCATCAACCAATCATCTTGTTTACACAACGCTCTATTAAAATATATTAGTCAACTCTCTCTTTTATTTATTCTCTAATCATCATCTTGTTTACACATTATTGAGTTTAGAAAGTGAGTTTGCATATCATTTTTCAGTCATCAATTAAATCCATTTTGACATGCCTTTGATAGAAGAAACTAAAGCTTTTGGAAAACTATTTATTGCCTTATTAATAAGTTATACATACAAACACTACAACATATAAGAAGTTTAGAGACCAAATATTTTGGTCTTGAAAATTTTGTTACAAAAGATATTTAGGGGCCATTTTCTATCGTTGTCGGGATAGTCGCTAAAAGATCATCTCAAAAAGTCAAAAACAAGACTTTTAGCGACAAAATTTAAAAAAATGTCACTACTAAATAGACTTTTAGGGATAAAATAATTGGTCTAAAAATAGTTTATTTTTTGAGATAAAAAATTTGGTGCTAAAAAGATAATAATTCATCACTAATATCCAATTTTGGTTGCTAAAGATATAATGATGACACTTTTCACAACAAAAATATTTGGTCTCTAAAAAATAATTTTGTCTCTAAATTTTAATCTCTAAAATCTTTATTTTTTGTAGTGAAACATGGTTTAAAAAAGGTAAAAAAATTGGGAATAGTTGTGATCCATTGTTTATTAAATCCATACAAATTTTAAAAATCCTATATTTGATTAATTTGTCAATTTCTATTTTAGGAGTTCAAGTTTTGTTGTCTTATTTATCAAAAAAGAAAAAGAAAAAGCAAAAATTGAAAAAGGGGATTATGATATAGTGAAACAGACAAATATGTGCCTGCTTTGCATATTTTTGTTTTAATCATAATTGAAATACTATTCGAAATTATGTTACATTCAGTGGTGCGCGTGTGTAAATTAAATGTATAATTAAAATAAACAACAAAATAAAATAATTCAGAAAATAATTATATAAATTAAATTTCGAATTAAACACTTGCAGAAATTAAAGTAGAGGCTTGTGTTGGATACAATCTCCTTAAAGTAGATTTTACCCTCGCTCTAGTGCTTTGAGTTTTAATGGCATCTACTTCCTAGGATGCAACAACTACTACTTAATTTGCAGCACTAGAAAATCAAGTCTTGCGAACCAAATTATGTTGTAATTTTTTTTCTTTCTTTTCCTAAAAAATAAATGCAAAAACAAATACTGGAGCACAGGAAGACAAACAGTCTAGTTCGAATGAACCTGTTTTGAACCCTTTGAACCTATTCGGGTGGGAATGAACCCGTTAGGGATCTGTTTGGGTGAAGGAAAATCTGGACCAATTTATTTTGAATTTTGAAACCAAAATTAAAAAAAAAAAAAAATTAATTAAAAATGTTTTTGGCCCAAAAAGATAAGTATTGGGCCGAACAAGCCTAACCTCACACCATGCACTTGCATCCAAGCCTAGCTCGCCCAACTGACCAGACCGACCGACCGACCGACCAGACAGACTGCAGCGGCAACGCGCGCGTGTGGTTTTTGTTTTGGGTTCAATAGGTCTAACCCACTTTACCTATAACCTCACCCTTCCACAAACTTGGGTACCTTTTGGGGCACATCCCAAGTATCCCAAGCTAGAGTAGATAAACCCACACAAATCTATAAGTCTTTCCAATGTAGGACAAGCACAATTCACAAATGTGTAGGAAACTCACCTAAAGCCATTTCCACGAACCCGAAAACGCATGTTGAATTCTCATTCATCCAGAAATGGTTTTGAGCAATCAAATACACAGTTTTATTCACTACGCAGCATTAAACATGAATCTAATAAAAAACGTTAAAAATAACACTTGGGTCCCACCTTAATTAATGCTCAAAGTTAGCAAAAAATAGAGATTTTTTAAAGCCATTTTTCAACAATCCCCCACATGAATGGAATTCATGATAACAGACATGCAACAAGATGCAGACAAAGGAAGAGTGCATTAAGAAGATACACCACATCGAGATAGGTAACTTTTGGCTTTGAACCTCCTCTAGTGAAAGCCTATCGGACTTACTGGCTAACTAGTGGATGCGATGCCTTGAACTGTTTAGCTATTTGTGTAAACTAAGACAATAGACTACACATAGTGTATCCGCAGACATAGTTTGGTTCTTACGGTTGTGTTCATTTTGACTTTAAACAACACCTGGTAATTCATGAGTGCTCTAGAGAATTTAGCCTTCTTAGTTCTCACAGAACCCGCCCAGTTCACACTCATATAGGTGATTTCTTATTAAGAGTATCCTGCTATACCCCACTTGAATGTCCAAGTTATAAGAATCATTAAAAACAAAGTTTATCCTACTAACACTGCAGGTATCACTCTTCTTATCATAGAAATGGGTAGGAGCAAACGTCCTTAGTGATACGTGAAGTCATCCATAATTTGGTTGTCCCTTTAAACCTAGATCTTGGGATCTCCAGTCAACTAGGTTGGGTTGCCATTATGGTGACTTTTAAGTAATAGGCTTTAATCCCATTTCCCTCAATAAATGGTACACTTGCTCTTGGGCTAGCCCTTTAGTCAATGGGTCCGCAACATTCTCCTTTGACTTTACATATTCTATGGAAATTATTCTATGTGAGAGAAAATGCCTAACGGTATTATGTCTTCGATGAATATGTCGAGACTTACCATTATACGTATGATTTTGTGCCCGTCTTATTGTTGTTTCACTATCAAAGTGAATGCATATAGCTAGTACGGGTTTAGGCCACATTGGAATGTCTTCTAAAAAATTACGAAATCATGTTGCTTCTTCTCCTGTTTTATCTAATGCGATAAACTCAGATTCCATTGTCAACCTTGCTATGCATGTCTGCTTGGACGATTTCCAAGAGACTACATCACCTCCCAGGGTAAGGACGTATCCACTATTGGATTTTGAGTCTTTAGTACTCGATATTCAATTTGTACCATTGTACCCCTCGAGTACTGCAGGATATTTAGTATAATGTAAGCCATAATTTTGGGTATGTCTTAAATACCTAAGTACCCTAATTATCGTTTTCCAATGATCGAACACTGGATTACTTGTGTACCTGTTCAATTTGCTAACAGTATAGGCTATATCTAGCCTAGTGCAATTCATTAAATACATCAAGCTTCCGATTATTCGAGAGTACTGTAATTGAGATATGTCTACACTTGTATTTTTTGACAAATGAAGACTAATGTCAATAGGTGTTTTAGTAGGACGGTCGTCATACTTTCCAAATTTCTCCAAAATTTTCTCAACATAGTGAGACTGAGATAAAACATATCCTTCAGATGTTCTAGTAATTTTTATTCCTAGATTTACATCTGTTACTCCCAGATCTTTCATGTCAAATTTTTTGTTCAACATTTTCTTTGTGGATTTAATCATGTCATTATTGTTTCCAATAATGAGCATGTCATCCACATAAAGACAAACTATGACATAGCTTTTGTCTGTGTTTTTAACATAGACGCATTCGTCACATTCGTTTATCTTAAAACCATCCGAAAGTATAGTGTGATCAAATTTTTCATGCTATTGTTTCGGAGCTTGTTTTAATCCATAAAGGGATTTGACAAGTTTATAAACTTTTTTCTCTTGGTCGTAAACTTGAAACCCTTCCGGTTGTTCCATATAGATTTCTTCATCTAACTCGTAATTCAAAAAAACTGTTTTAACATCCATTTGATGTATTTCTAGATTATACAAAGTTGCAATCGCAATTAACATGCGAATAGATATTATTCTTGTCATTGGTAAATAGGTGTCAAAATAATCAAGGCCTTTCTTCTACCTGTATCCCTTAATAACAAGCCTAGCATTGTATTTATCAATTGAACCATCTGCTTTCATTTTTCTCTTCAACATTCACTTATATCCAAAAGGTTTACACCCTGTTGGAAGATCCACCAGTTCCCAAGTATGATTTTGCAAAATTGATTCAATTTCACTATTCACAGCTTCTTTCCAAAATGGAGCTTTAGGACTTTACATTGTTTCATTGAAGTTTTGAGGCTCATTTTCTAACATGTATGTCAGAAAATTTGGACCAAATGATTTAGAGATCCTAGCCCTCTTGCCATGTCTAGGTTCATCTACTTCATTATCATTGTGGTCTTCACTACTACTCATAGCAGTATCAAAAGTTCTTTTATTTGAACTTTTCTCTTCAGTTTCCTTGCAAAGAAAATATGTTCAAAAAAATACGTATTCCTTGACTCAATAATAGTGTTTACATGCATATTAGGATTTTTAGATCTATGAACTAAAAATCTGTATGCAGTACTATTATTTACATAAGCAATGAACACACAATCAACGATTTTTGGTCCTATCTTAGTTGTTTTGGGACTAGGGATTGTTACCTTAGCCAAACACCCCCACACTTTAAGGTAATTGTAGGTAGGTCGTCGACCTTTTCATACTTCATAAGGTGTTTGATTGATTTTCTTGTGGGGTACTCTGTCAAGGATAAAATTAGCAGACAAAATCGCTTCCCCCCACAAGTTCTGAGGTAACCCTGAACTAATCAACATGGCATTCATCATCTCTTTAAGAATTCAATTCTTTCTCTCAGCAACTCCATTTGATTAAGGAGACTAGGGGGCAGTGATTTGGTGAATAATACCATGTTCAAAACAAAATTTCTCAAATAGTGCATCATACTCACCACCTCTGTCACTCTTCAATATCAAGTGCAATCATCAATAAAAGTAATAAAGTACTTCTTACCTCCTCTAGTTTAAACAAATTTTAAATCATAGATATTTATGTGAATTAAACTTAGAGGTACAGTACTTCTTTCTACTTTATTAATGACGCTTTAGTAAGTTTTGTCTCAACACAAATCTCACATTTATGATTATGATCAAATTCTAAGTTTGGCAAGCATTCTAAAATTTACATGTCCTAATCTACCATGTTATAAAAAAGAAGATTCAACAATATAAATAGAAGATGTGTTCTTATTATTAATAGCTAAATTTGGTACAACAATATTTATATTGAGCTGAAAAAGACCATTACTCATATAACCTCGCCTCACGTACATGCCACTCTTGGAGAGTACAACCTTGTTAGATTCAAAGACTAATTTAAATCCATTCTTGATCAACAATGACCCAAAAAATAAATTTTTACAGATTTCTGGCACATGGAGTACATTGTTAAGCGTGAGTTCTTTCCCGAGGTCATTTTTAGCACAATCTTTCCTTGTCCTTCCACAGTTGAAGTGAAGGAGTTTCTCATAAAGAGTTGTTTCCCACTTTTCACCACTTTGTAGGTTGTGAACATCTTCTTATCTGCACAGATAGGGCGAGTTGCTCTAGTATCCAGCCACCACTCCTTGGGATTGCCCACCAAATTTACTTCAGAGACTACTGCAGCAAGATTGATGTCTGTCACTCCATTGGAAAGATAAAAATCCTCAGCTATATTGGTTTATGCTGGCTTTTTGCTTGAACTCTCTCCGTCCTTGCGAACGTGACAATCCTTAGTGCGATGTCCATCTTTGCCGCACACAAAACACTTGCCTTTGAACCTCTTGTTGAACCCGTTGTTGATCCCTTTGATGATCTTACTAGTGGATCCTTGGTTGGGACCATTGCCATCATGCTTCCGCTTTTCTTTTTTTTTTTGTTGAACTTTGACCCTTGTCCATGTTCCACAACATTTGCTTTAGCCTGCATGACATGGTTTCCTGACTTCTTGTCGAAACCACGGTTGTCCTCCTCAATTCTGAGCCGCACTATCAATTCCTTCAATTTCATCTCCTTGTGCTTATACTTCAGATAATTCTTGAATTCTTTCCAAGATGGTAGCAACTTTTTAATGATTGCCGCTACTTTGAAAGTTTCATTGAAAATCATCTCTTTCGCATGTATGTCATGGAGAATTAATTTGAGATCTTGAACCTAACTAATAACTATTTTGGAATCCATCATTTTAAAATCCAGAAAACGATCGACAACAAATTTCTTTGTACCGGCATCCTCTGTCTTATATTTATGATCTAGAGATTCCCACAGGTCTTTAGTAGTGCTTTTGACACTATACACATTGTACAGTATATCGTCTAACTCATTGAGGATATAATTCCGACATAGAAAATCACCATGTTTTCATGCATTGACTGCGTCAACCATTTGTCGGTCAGTTTCTCCCTCGTTCAGTGCCGGTGCTTTTTCATGAGTGAAACGAGCCAAATTCAATGTGGTAAGATAAAACATCATCTTTTGTTGCCATCTTTTAAAATCATTTCTTTTGAATTTTTTTGGCTTCTCCCTATGATTTACCAATATTGTCAGAGTCATCACTGGCACAACAGGTGTGCGGGTTTGAGTAATAACAATCTCAATACTGTTTATTTCAGTTGTCATAATTTTGACAAAATATTAAGACAGCAATCACAAATTTATACAGAAAAGAATTTACACACAAAAAAATATAGAATAATATTTTGTAACAAAATTCCAATGATATACAGTATATTACTACTATGTTATCAAATAAATCATTAAACAATATATGACTACTATTTAATTTTTTGAAACAAAATATTCGTCTGTCTAACACAGAAAAAAATAAAAATGAAAATCTACTTTAAGATTGTTACATTCAGCGGTGTGCGTGTGTAAATTAAATGTATAATTAAAATAAACAACAAAATAAAATAATTCAAGAAAAAAAATTATATAAATTAAATTTCGAATTAAACGCTTACAGAAATTAAAGTTGAGGCTTGTGTTGGACATAATCTCCTTAGAATAGATTTCGCCCTTGCTCCAATGCTTCGAGTTTTAATGGAGTCTACTTCTTAGGATGCAACGACTACTACTTGATTTGCAGCACTACAAAATCATGTCTTGTGAACCAAATTATGTTGTAACTCTTTCTCTTTCTTTTCCTAAAAAAAAAAATGCAGAAACAGATCCTAGAGCACAGAAGAACAAACTAAAGAAGAAAAGGAAGAAGTTTGGAAATTTTTCGATGCAAATGAATACTGGAATGGCAGGGTATATATAGGAAAATTGGTGGCTATTCGAATAGGTGCCAACAAATAAACAACTATTGGGATAGATTCAAAAAAAAAAAAAAAAAAAAACCCTGTTTGGGTAGATACAGATCTATCTGGTTTGAATGAACCTATTTTGAACCCTTTGAACCTGTTCGAGTGGGCATGAACCCGTTAGGGATCTGTTTGAGTGAAAGAAAATCTGGACCAATTTATTTTGAATTTTGAAACCAAAAATAATAAATAAATAAATAAATTACAAATATTTTTGGCCCAAAAAAATAACTATTGGGCCGGACAAGCCCAACTTCACACCACGCACCCTCATCTAGGCCCAGTTGGCCAGAGGCAAGTCGCGTATGCGGTTTTTGTTTTGGGTCCAATGAGTCTAGTCCAGTTTATCCATAATCTCACCCTTCCACAAATTTGGATATCCCTTGGAGCCCATCCCAAGTATCCCAAGTTAGAGTATATAAACTCACACAAATCCATAAGCCTTTCCAATGTGAGACAAGCGCATTTCAGAAATGTGTAGGAAACTCACTTAAAACCATTTTCACGAATCCGAAAATGCGCGTTGAATTCTCATTCATCTGGAAATAGTTTTGAGCAACCAAATACATAGTTTTATTTACTACGCAGCATTAAACATGAACCCAATGAAAAATATTAAAAATAATGCTTGGATCCCACCTGAATTAATGCTCAAATTTAATTAAAAATAAAGATTTTTCAAAACAATTTTCCAACAAATTAAGCAGAGAAACACTACAAGAATTTACACATTTGGCGACTACTTTTGCCGACCAAAAAAATTTTAGTCGCAAAAAAATAACATTTGGCGACCAAATTTTAATTAGTCGCGAATGATCATTATTTTTGGCGACCAAATATTATTGGGCGCAGAAGGTTATATTTTGGCGACCAAAAAATGAGTTGGTCGCAGAAGGTGGTATGCATTTGCCGACCAACTACAAATTTGATCGCGAAAGGTCACATAATTTTTGGCGACCAAAAATTTAGTCGTCAAAAACTTATTTTCAGCAACCAAAAAAAATTTGTCGCCAAATTTATACTTTTTGCGACTAATATTTTAGTCGCTGTTGATTGAGATTTGGCGACCAAAAAAATTTGTTGGCGAAAGTACCTTTTTTGCGACTAATATGGTCTTTTGGTCGCCAAAAGTTTGGGAGGGAAATTTGATTTTTATAGAGGTGGGAATTGAAAATTTTTGACGACAAAAAATTTGGTCGCCATTACTAAAACGACGTCGTTTTAAAAATACGCATTCACCTTCACATGCTCTCTCTCTCTCTCTCTCTCATTTCCTTTTGTTTGCATCGCTCTCCTACTACTGATTACCCCAACCCACTCCATCCACCAGCTCCAGCTATGAAAAAACATATACATACACTTTCAAAACCCATATCATAAATTTCTAGGGTTTGAATTTTCAAATGCAAATCCATTCTTCTTCTTCTTCTTCTTCTTCTTCTTCTTCTTCTTCATGGATCAGAGAGAGAGAGATAGTGTGATAAATTGAAATTGATAATGCCAAGGCAGAATCGGGTTGTGGAGGGTTTGATTCCCGAATTCTGCAAGATCCGAAAGAGGGGTTGCTCTTCGTCTTCGTCCTCTGTGTTGCAGAATTACCAATTCAAGCGGGCCATTTTGGTGGGTAAGCCTCTGGGGTCCAGATCGAGCACTCCGGTTCCGTCTTGGAGGACGACGGCGGCGGCTTCGGATTCTCGCAAGTACGCGCCGTCGCAGAGCGGTGGTGGGAGGTCGAGGCCGGTGTCTGCGAGGAAGCTGGTCTGTTCTGTTCTGTTCTTACATAAATATGTATTTGCATTAGTTATATGGATTCATGATATTTGAATGTGAATATTTTGTGATGTATGTGTAGGGATTTCGACGTTTCTTCATGCTTACGAGGACGATGTAGTGACTAAGCTCACCAATGAGAAAATACCTTACTTTGATGCTCCAATTTATCTTCAAAACAAGACCCAGATTGGCAAAGTTGAAGAAATTCTTGGTCCCATCAATGAATCCGTGAGTCCTTATTTTGCCATTCATTGTTTTTTGTGGTTTGAAGTTTTTTGTTGTTTTTAGTTTTGGAATCAGATCAGACATGATTTCTATTTTGCATTTCTGTTATTGGTAGTACTTTTCAGTTAAAAAATTAGCTGAATCCCCCCATTTTAAAGTCTGGAGCAAAGTTCCAGTTTGTTTGGGGAAATGGTTCTCAAACTTCAATAGCAAAATTTAACTAGTCAAGAATACAGTTTTAAAACTACAAAATTAGTGTGATAAAGTATTTTATCGATGCAATTGAAAGAAAAAAGTGTGTTATTGATGGGAGAGAAATATCCTGTTTTGCTTAGAATAAAATTTGGGCTGTTAATATTAACTTTCTGAAATGTGAAAATGTGGGTTAGAATGCTAGGTATTTGCTTGTCCAGCTTGATAACTTGTTCTGTCGCTCTTTTCACTTTTGGTAGGTTTTATAAACAGAGTGAGGCCCAGTTTTATAGGCTTATTCCTCACCCAGTTGTGCTATTTACATTAGAAAATTTCTCATTTTGCATATGTGATATCTAGCCTTACTATTAATTTTCCATTAGATCAACTAATTGTCATCAATTTACATTTTATCTTTTCCTTCTCAAGGAGTTGTCTATTTAGTTTTTGACTTCCTAACCTGTCTGTTATGTGGTTGGTGGCTCTGTTGGGTGATGCCTTGATTACAATACAAGATGCTAAGCTTCCTTGGTGGAAGAAACTCATGTTTCTCCCAGACTTAAAATATTCATAATAAATGGGCATCTGAATGTGCTATGTAAGTATTTTACCGGCCTTTGCTAAAGTTCTTTAGTCAAACCCAATTGGTACACATTTCAGCATAGCTTATAATGTTTTCCTTGATGTTGATGTTTCTGATACAACCATGGCACACTACAGGAAAATCAAGTTTTAGCAGCGTTTTTTATTGTATTGGTTTGAAAAATGCTTATTGATGGGCTATTGTAGCAGTTATTGACCACTACTAAAAATAAAATTTTTAGTAACGTTTTTTTTCCTAAAGCACTGCCATATATTGTTTTATAGTGACGATTTGATCTTAAACGTTACAAAAAGCCAAACAAAATGAAGGGCCGCCAAATAAAATTTTGATTTGGCGCGAAATCAGAATTCTTTTTAAATTTTTTTTAAACATATCAGAATTTCAGTCAAAAAACAAAAAAAAAAAAAAAAAAAAAAACCGTTCAACTCTTTCTCCTTGATTACAATTTGTGCCCTAGTCTATCAACACTTCTTTTGCTGAATATCAGAGCCTTCATTCATCCTCCACCGCGGCGTGTTGAGGACGTATCAGAGCTTTCTTTTGATTTCAAGGTTAGTCTACTCTCTCTATTTCTCTTTCTCTATCCCCCTCTTTTTTCTGTCTCTCGATTTCTCTCTACCCCTCTCTCTCTTTCTTCTACTGTCTTAGTTTTTCTTTCTCCCTCACTGTCTTTGGACAAGTTTGGGTCCATGGAATTCATTGTTCAAATCTCCAAAACTTCTGTACTTTGAAGGATTTCAGGAACACATTGAATGATTTTGATTTGGGAAAATAATTTAGAAAATAGATTTATTAACATGTTTTGCATTCTGATTATGATATTCACACACACACACATATTTGATTATCTATGATATTCATATTTTAACCAATGTAATTAGTGAAGTGAATGGATTGTTGTTGATACTACACAGTAAAATCTCATGCTTGAGGAATTATTATGTATGCTAGATATTTGATAAAATGTCACAACGGAGTAATAGTGCCTACGTTTTTGTTTACTTTTGTTCTGTTTGTTCTATTTTTTTTTTTCCTTTTGAGAAAATTGTTGTCAATGAAATTAATGCACAGTTTGTAATGTTTTGTTCGCTTAATAATGTGATTAGAGAAAATTGTTGCCTTTTTTTATTGTCATTGCTTTTATGAAAGTAAAATAATAAGAAAAGGATAATGGAACCATACACATGTTCAGAGTCCCCATTTTTACTAAATATGGGTAATGAACAAGTTCAAAGCCCATACCTTCAGAATCTTACACAAAAAAATAATAATCCGAAGGCCTCCCCATTTGTTTGCACAAAACAGAAAGTATATAGACATGGGATCAGCCCAAATAGCACCAGCCAAAGCACTGTGACTAGCCTCCCAATAACTAATATTCCCATAAAATTTTATTAACAAATGGCACCAGGAGTGCAAATTTACAGCTAACTTTTTTCCTGTATATATTATTTGTAGCAAATTTATATTTCAGCATATTTGGTCCCCAAATAACACCAGGATGAAACTACATTGTTTAAAAAAAAAAAAAAAAACCATAATTGGTAAAAACAAACTCATTAAAAAATTCACAAACTCAACTGGTTCTACAATAAAAAAAAATCAGAATCTAATCAAATCAGCCCCTTATAACCCCCTTTTGTTTTTATTTTTTTAGAAATTGAGCATTAGCCTTTCCTAAACACAATTTGGTCTTCTATTTTAATTGCATAACTTAGTCTATGAACTTTGGTGCTTACTATCACTATATTCACTAGATAATGTATGTTAAACGACAGTTTGAGAAACAATTTGGTTTTTCAAAAGTATTGTGTGACCTCTAAAGAACCCTGTTTTTTATCCCCCTTATTCAACAATTTTGCTAAAAAGATAATATATTCACCACTTCAAGAGGAACATTGAAGATTTTCCAGCACTCCACTAGATGGCAAAACCTCATGCTCATCATGCTTGGAGCATTGTCTTTGGTAGATAGAAGAAGACAGCCAAGCAGCAAACCAATATGGGTAACAGCAATAGGTAATTGGCATCATGGCATATGTGACACCACTCAAAAAGGTAATGATACCCTACACAGCCCGTAGGGATAGGCATGGAAACAACTAATAACACCCATATATAATGTGTACATAGCCCAAACAGATAGGAGTGTAGAACCAAAGTAAAAGTAAAGACATAGGATTTTCCATTGTGAAGATCTCCACTTAGACTGGTGCACCATGGCTGCCTGGTCCTCCTAGTTCCTTTAGATAGTAACACAGCAATCTGGGTAGCACATAGCTGGTCTCCACTTTGATTAACATAGCCTGAAAACACCAAGAACATAGATGTGAAGTATATAAATAAATAATATACAGAACATTGTTTCAAACAAGTCTCACAATATAGGGGCCGCATCACTTGACCCACAATATATGTACCACTCAACACTGAAAACAGTGTAGAGGCCTAAGGTAGAGCCTTGGTATAATAAGACCTGCAGCAAACCTCAATCATTTTGATAGCTTGATCCCTCAACCCACAGTAGGATATAACTCTCTGAAATGATAGCAGGATAATGAGATTAAAGCAACATAAAATAGCAAATAATTTAGAGGCTCCGTCACTCAACCCACACTCAAAGAATCTGGGTAGCACATAGCTGGTCTCCACTTTGATTAACACAGAGTGGAAACACCAAGAACATAGATGTGAACTATATAAATAAATAATATACAGAACACTTTCAAATAAGTCTCACAATATAGGGGCTGCATCACTCAACCCACAATATATGCACCACTCAACACTGAAAACAGTGTAGAGGCCTGAGGTAGAGCCCTGGTATAACAAGACCTGCAGCAAACCTCAATCATTTTGATAGCTTGAGCCCTTAACCCACAGTAGGATATAACTCTCTGAAATGATAGCAGGATAATGAGATTAAAGCAACCTAAAATAGCAAATAATTTAGAGGCTCCATCACTCAACCAACACTCAAAGAATCTGGGTAGCAACATTGTAGTATTGACACCTTTACATGACATTAATCCCCATAAATCAAGTTTGAGCCATGTCATTAGGCGGCTCTTGTAAAATATTGGTTTGACTTTGTAAATCATTTTGCCCTCAACTTTTTTTCTTTGAATTTACAATGGTATTAAGAATATCATATGCCTACCTCATGTTTACCATTCTTTGTCTAAATGTTTCAGGGGATCTGTGTATAAACATATTTATGCTCTTATTTCTTGTTAGTTGAGTAAAAAATAAATCAAAGAGCCATGCAAAAGGATTATGGCAGTGCCACAGCAGTGCCCACTGGACAGTTTTGGCACTGTAGGCGCTCAAATGAGGTTGGTAGCTTAGTTTTACCATTTATTTATTGTAGCAATCTCTTATAGAGTGCTGATAAAAAAAAATTAAAAAAATTAAAAAATCAATCTCTTGTAGAGAACTGTAGTTGTCCCTGTTGCTTGCAAATGTTTTTTGAGGAATGCTAGAGACCCACAATTTACCTTAAAGACATGGCAAGGGAGTTGGGCTTTATATGGTTTAGTTTGTGACAAATGAAAAGTTGATGTGTAACCTGCCATGTCATTGTGGGTAAATTAGGGGATGTTTTTTAGAGGTCTCAATTGTTTTCCATATTTTTCAACTCTTAAATATTATTATTGGTTAAACTTATGAAACTTGATCATTAGTACTCATTGAGGAAAAACTAGCATCTATCTTATTGTTGGGGCTCAAGGCCTCTTGAAATCATCACTATTGTTTTTTGGAATAAGACATAGTTGGAAGTGGTTGTTTTTTAGGAACTTTTTAATAGTTACCTACTACAATAACAAAATGGATAAAATCTTGAAAGGAGTGTATGGCTTCTTCTAAATGTCAGGTTTAATGTTTTCTTCCTTTTTTTTTTTTCCTTTTGGCTGTCAGGTTACTCCTGAGGTTGGCAAAGAAAATGGAAGCCATTTACTTCTTAATGATCAAAACAAATACAGATCAATGTTGACTCACACATATTCATCTATTTGGATGATTGGGGGCTTTATATTCATAATCTACATGGGCCATCTCTATATTTGGGCCATGGTTGTGGTTATCCAAATTTTTATGATAAAAGAGTTGTTCAATTTACTTAGGAAAGGACACGAAGAAAGGGACCTCCCAGGATTTAGGTTGTTGAATTTGTATGTTAAACCAGATTCTTGTCAATGTTCAACTGTCAAATGGAGTGTGGTGTTTATCTAGGAGAGCTATTCTTGGAAAAAGCTCATTAGTTAAATGAATGACAACTAATGAGCTTTTTCAATTTATTTAAATTCTACGTGAACCAAATTTTGACACAATTGTATAATTTGTAACAAACATGTTTTATCTTTCAACGGCCAGCTTGTCCTTCTCTACCCCGTTTTTGGGTTTCACTAACATCCAAAATTTCTGTCAGTGATCTCCAAGTGAGTTTGATTGCTATATATGACAAATTATTTCTGTTTGCTTTTAATTTCAACAGGCATTTTTTCTTCACTGCTATGCTGTTTGTATATGGCTGCATTCTCAACCAATGGCTTGCCAACACTATTACTTCTGAGAAATTCTTCTATCATCTTGTGAGCGGCTTTATCAAGTATCACATGGTTACCTGTTATTTCTTGTATGTTACAGGTGAGTTTTATATCATTATGCATTTTCCTGCAAAAGGTTTGGGGAATCTTACAATTAAGATGCCTCTTGTAGATCTGCATCACACTTTAAAACGCTAACATGGACACTAGTACGAACACAGACAACATCGATTTTCAAAAAAATTAGAATACTGACATGGCATGGATACCAGAAAAAATATTTCATATATTTTTATTTGCTATGCATATGAATATAAATTTAGGGAACAGAGATGAGAGACATTGATGTATATGTGGGTGTATTTTTGTTTTTTCTACTCTCTCTTTATTTTTTTCTATATATATATTTTTTTGATCCAAAATCTGCCTTCTAAAATTATCACTGTAAAGGTCTCTTGAGACACATCTACAGACAGTGTGCATGTTGTCATCCTGTCACACATTTTACATGCTATTCAAAGTTGGCTCAATATCTATGGCGTCTCATAAAAAAATGGAACTTCTTTACACTATCAAATTGGTATATATAGATGTATGGCCCATTTGAATACTATTCCACTATCCATTGTGAATGTATATTAAAATGAAGATTCTCCTTGGAAGTCTTTTCTCTTCCATTCAACATGTGTTGTGCTAGCTTCTTTTTTGCCCTTCACCAGTCAACAAGCTTTTGTTTCAATTGCAATGTATTCATGTAGTTATTGTTTTCAATTCAAGTACTATGCTTTACTTTATTTTTTTATATGATTTCCATGGACTATCTTATGTCTTCAAAACATCCATTTCTCAACCTTATCCAATATTTTTTTCCTGCTGAGAGCCTCTTCCTTTGCTTTTATTTTCTGGTTATCCATGTCAACAAGTAACTCAGAAGGATAGACATTCCTAGAATTAATTAGAGCCATAATTTTTTCTTCAGCAGCCTCTGAATCAATCTCACTATGAGCATGAGAAAAAATCTCCTCAATCTCAGTTTGCCTTTTTAAAGCTATTTCCTTCATCCTGCTAGCTTTTAGTTGATCAGGCCTTTCAACTTCCACCTCAGCCTTGACAACAAAAAACAAGTCAATATTTAAACAACAGGTATTCGATACAAATTCAAGGACCTTGTGCAACCTCTCACTCTGCCACCAGATCAAATAATCAACCAAAATTCATTGACTCAGTGGGTATGAAAGTTAGTCAAGTTGATATTAACCAAACAATATAAAATAAATTACCTTTTCCTTTTGCAGCTCTTGGAGCCGAGACTGAAACTCATCCAATGCATATAGTAAGGAATACTTTCATAGTATGTTACATCATCTTGTGCCAGCACATATGCATAATGTAGTGCCAACCATGTTTCATAATGTGGCATCAACACAGTTTCATAATGTGGCATCAACACAGTTTCATAATGTAGCTTCTACATAGGTTCATGACTCTAGGCTTCCGCATTAGCTTGAATTTTATTTTGTGGATGCTGGTTATAGCAGCATGGACTAGTTCTTTTCTTTTTGTTATTATTTTTTTTTTTTTTTTGCTTTTGCTTTTGTAAATTACAAGCTATAGTTAACAAAGGAACTATTCTTATCCAATTTATTTTTGCTTTCTTATGTTTCTTATATTTTTGGCCTTGAATTTCCATTGATTTGAGTAGGGTTGATCTGGGAAATGGTGGGGCTAGATGAAATATTATACCACGTCATACTTGAGAGCTTTTATGATTTTGTTGAGGGGTGTGAATATTCCCAAATGACATGTTGAAAAATAGATTTTACACAATTGTATGTTTCTGTCCCAACTTGCTGACCCACATGTAAAGACAGTTGGCACAAGGATGATCACCACTGATTTACCATTTTCTTAGTGGATGCAATTGGGTGACTTGTTCGTACTCAAATGGCAATGATCCTTGTAACCAGCTTTTCCCTGTAGGTCTTTAACACTTGGAATTTAATTGAAGTTTGATTCGTGTTGTCTGGTCTCCTGGTAAGGCTTCAACTAAAGCTTTTCACTACCTCTTAGATTGCTTTCCTAGGATAACTAGTCATTAACTTAGTTTTACAGTGCAAGAGGTTTTGGTCCTGCACTTTCTTCGCCTTTGATGTTTGAATTGATCCTCCACTGTCCCATCTGGGTTAGATAGTGTTTTATGTCAGTGATTACTATTAATCACAATATCTTGACTATTGCTGTCCTGTTTAGTTTGGTTTTCCAGGACAATTTGTTATTCATCTGGGTTAGACTTAGATACGCCTTGTTTGTTTAAAAAAAAATTTGCAGCTTATTTAGCTTAAAAGAATGTGCTTAAACAGTGCACTTTTAAAATAGGGGGATTAGTTCTTCTTTTTGGGTTTTCAACTTTAAAAACTCAAATAGTCTCTATTTTTTTTAAGCTAGATTTTAGATTCTTTTCCAATATTGTGTTTTTTTATTTTATTTAATTGGAAACAAATGGAGCCTACTATTGTTCGATTGTTATTGAAAACCCCTCCTGGCTGATTCAATTGTTAATTCTCTGATTGCTCAACCCTGTTTTATCTCTTGCTATTGTTGTTGTTGTTGTTGTTGTGTCTTCTTTTTTAGAAAGTAATTTGTAGACATTATATTGATCAAATTCAAATTGCAGCAAATGAACCTAGTAGTTTCATTGGAGTTGCTTTTTATTTTTGGGCATTGAATTTATTTATTATTTGCAGTATGCCAGTTAATCAAATATGCCCTCAGTTTATTCTGATCCCTTCTGTTGTTGGGTAACCCAACTTGAATAATTCAGTTGATACGGCCAATCTAACCATTTGTTGTTGTTCTCTCTTAAAGGCTGATCTATCTTAATATGCAAATATGATCTTCAACTTCATTGTAATCTTTATTTTTTGATATGTAAACCACATACTTACCAAAAAAATAAAACTTGTCGAGAATTATTTGTAGTCTAAATTTTCTTTATAGATTTTGAAATTGAAAATGATACTTATGCTCATTCCATCATTTTTATTGTAGGAAAGACAATGTGAAAGCATCAAACAGTGGATGTCATTTTTCGATTTGAACATTTTTTTATGGAGGTTTTTATAATATGGCGTCATGAGTAATATTTTTGAGTACTATTGTCATGTGACAAGTTTATATGTACCTTTTAGATTATGGTGTGGGCTATTAGTTTGCTAGAAATATTGGATCTATTTTGTATTACAGGCTTATGTAATGAACCTTTTAATTAAGGTGTTTTGGATATTTTGGGATTATGAAAATGCAGACTCTTTTACCTTTTACAATTATTGAGTATTGAGCCATTAGAATAAAATAGTGTTTTTATAGATATATAATGTGAGCAGGGATAAGTGCGAGACAACCATTAATGGTTAGCAAATCATTAAAAATCTCAAGTTATATATTATTGGTAATTAAATAGTAAACATAGCCTATAATCGTGATTAATAACCGTCGCTGCAAATAAAATACAAAAAGAATTTTATGGCTATAGCGACAGTGTAAAACTGATGGAAAAGAATTAAAATATAGCAGCTGTTCACAAAATGTCGCAAAAAGTGAAAGATATAGCAGCAGTTGACCCGTCACTATAAAGTTAGCAAATAATTGATAAATTTAAGAAATAGCGACATTTATAACTGTCACTACATCGACCGTCGCAATAAAAATAACTATACCAACGTTTGAGGAAAACGTCACTATAAGGATATGCTGACGGGGCTATTGCGGCGGTTTGGCTGTCGCTATTTCAACCGCGGGTAAAGGTTTTTTAATTTTTAGCGACGCTTTTTTCTGCTTTTAGTGATAGTTTTGGCGGCTGCTAAAAGTGAAATTTTTTGTAGTGGCAGTACTTGGTCAAATTAATATACATTTCTTTTTTACATCCAATAAAAAAAGGTCCGGCAATCTGTCATGTGTATGGTTCTATATCCCACATCAATTGGTCAAATTAATTTTAACCATGGGCTATGGAATAACACCAAGTATGGGTGGGCTTTTGAATGGCCAGCCCCTTGAGTTAAGTGGTCTAAAGCATTAAATCTTTTTATAAATAAAGATCGCTATGTTGTTAAATTGGCCCGGTTTGCTAAGGAATTGATAATTTATCCAGTTCAAGTCAATGTGTTGTAAAATGGTTAGTTCACATGTGATTTTTTATCCCAATGGTGTTACCGGGGTGAAGAGCCAAAAACCAATTCAAACCAGCTAGAGTGCTACATACCAGCTGGTATTCTAAGCCTTAGAACCTGATGATTAGTGTTGCACATGATGTTGCTCAAATTAGGTTGTTTTGAATGCCTTAGAACCTTCTTTACAGTTAATTGATCATGCTTTACAGTGTCAATGGGTGATCTGATAAAATTGTTTATTTATTCCCTGAAACAAATGTTGTGACTGGCAGGACATGCTTCCAATTTTAACGGAACTTCGTCATGCATTGGACATGCAAGTAGCGCTTGAAAACCATGTTGAGGAAGGAAACTTCTTTAAGGTTGGATGTCGGTTTTGGTGTTATTTTGTGGAATATTGCACTTTAACTCTCCAATTCTTTACTTAGTTTGCATGTATTTTATTGGTAATGTGCATGTCTCATAATTTCCTTTTTCCTTTTCTTTACCAAATACTATTTTAATTGTGATCACTATTTTAATTGAATCAATACAGGCTGGATAGTTATGTAATAGGCTATGGAATTAAGATTGCCCCCTTCTCCTTCTCTCTGTCTTTTGTTTTTTGTTTTTTAATCTTAAAGTCATATATATATACATATATATTTGTATGGTATACGATTCTTGATTTTCTAGTTCAATTTATCTCACTGCTGGTAATTCTACCTTGGTTGTATTAAAGAATAGATTGAAACAACAATATCAATATCGATCTTCTACTTGCATACTGTTATATAAGTTATATGATTGTAATTACGGCAATTGAAAGTTTGGACTTTTCATAAAATATTAAAAGATAATTTAATCATTACAACTAGATGAGTTGGAAAGAATTACTGCAATTGAAAGTCTGGACTCTTCATAAAATTGAAGGATCATTTAATCATTATAACTAGATGAGGAAGTAAAAAGACATAAATTTCTCATGGGGTGGTATGAAAGTTAGAAAGTTGAATTAGGAAGGGGAATTGCAACGAGCTTGAGTAGATAATCTCCCTATCTGATATTATTTGTCAAATTTTAGTATTAGATATTTTAACGATTAAATATGTGATGATTCCTTCTCTCTCTCTCTCTCTCTCTCTCTCTCTCATTTATTTAATTTACTGGTTTTGAATTGTGAGGCCTGTTTTCTCAATTGTGTTAGGAACCTATCAACTTTATTGATTTTTTTTTTCTGCATTGGGTTAATAAAGATGTGACATGATTTATCCAATACTAGAGATCGGTGGAATGCTCCAATTATTCTTATTGCAATAAACCATAACAAGTACTTAATCATAAGATGATCTTGAAGGCAAACAACTTAGTTCTACCATCACCTATATAGTTTTTGAATTATATTAAATCAATTTTTGAATCATATTAAATCAATTCTTCATCGTAGTGTGGCTAAGGTTGGGCATTTGAAGAGTATGACAAGAAATTATGGAGATGGACATCTTCACATTATTTGTCTCTAATTTTAATTTTGATTTCTTTTGCTATGTAGTTAGTCATGCAATCAATTTTTATTTTATTTTCTCTTTTTTCTCCTTTTTTGGATATATCCACCAACATTTACACATCTCTTGCCAAATTGAATTATATATTATATGATTAATTGTGCAGATCTTGAGAGAGTATATGGATTTACTTTTGGGGACAGTCTTGATGATAGTAAGAAAAGCAAATGGCGTCACTTCAGAGCAAGGCTTAACAGGGTAGTGAACTCTCAAATATGATGTTTTCAATTTTTTGCGAACTAAATAGCCACCATGATCCCAAAAAAGGAGCGGAGAATAAATGACAAAGGAAAGCTACCATCTGTCATATGCCTGTAGCATTTCCTGAACCTTAAATTTTTTTCCTTCAATTATCAGATCAGTTCTGCAAATCCTTTACTGTGGCATTTCTCAAACCCTTGTCTCTCTCTCTCTCTCTCTCTCTCTCTCCCCACCACCCCACCACCCAAAAGAGATTATTGTAGTTGGTGTAGAAAATGATATTGTTTCTCAATTCAGAATTGCAAAAAACACGCACACACAAGATACACAGATATTGCATAGTGTAGACAATTTTCAAGTGACTCATTTATTATTGTCAGTTCATTTTTTCTCAATGTTGAAGATTGCACACGAAATGCATGTCCATGTTGACTCTTTCTTACCATTTGAATGTGTCCAACGAATAGTGAAATGGACTGCTGTACATTCCCATTTATGTAGCATCTTCTCCACCTGGGCATTAAATGTATGTTATTGGTGATTTGTCTAACTGTTTAAACTATCTATGTTCCCCATGTTAGTATGTTTACACCAATCTCTCAAAAACTTCCAGTGAAAGACTCGTGAAGCAGGCTCAACCCGTTGTTGTTTGTGTTGTTTAAGTTGCTTCTACAACAAATTACTTCTTTTCTTTTTTTTAGGTGGTCATTTGTGTACTATTTTTCTGTCATTTTGAATAAGATTTTGAAGTCTTGTTTTATTGGTTGGATGAACAAAAACTGTTACTTGTTCATGAATTTTAGTAGTTGAACTTGTGTTATAACCTTTCTTGCTTGGATTTATATTTATGCCAGGTCTCGATGTGGTTCGCACTGATAGGGCTCTAGTTTTCTATGAGAAGCAAGAAATCTTGTCAAAACTTTGGGACATTCTTGCTGTCTATACATGGTTTGATATAGATGTAGGCTACTGTCAAGGTAGGTAGTCAAATGATGACTTCAATAAAATGCAGAAAATGATCAATTATGATAATAGTTGCACTAGAAGACATACTATTCAAGATTTCTGGAATAAAGAAAAGCTGTCAACTGCTGACAAAACAGAGCCTAAAATAGAATTATATACCAAGTTTTCATATAATCTAGTTGAACATAATGGCGAAAACAATTAATATACAACATCTTGTGTACCAATACGATTGTTCTAAAGATGTAAATTGTTGTGCTCTGAGAAATTTAGTCAAAATTGTTCCATTTGTAGTGTTTAAGCAATTTCTCTGTCCTATTACTGATGAGATTCTTGAGCAGGTTCGAAGTCGGTTTTATCTTTAAAATCTTCCAGCTCTTTTGGGATGTAGTTGCATACTGTTTCTCTCTGTATATTATCAATTGTATTCGACTGTAAAAATTTTAATATGTATACTATCAGTTATAGCTATTGTAGTTTGTATTTGAATGACATGTGTTGTAATTTCCAGTTGCTTATGACATGTGTTGTTATTTGAAATTTTAAAGCGAGCAAATTTCAGATGCACTGAGAGCTTTGTTGGGGTGGAGACACAACTTAATAATTTGGCGTCAGTTACCCAAGTTATTGATCCAAAGCTTCATCAGCATTTAGGTACTGTTTTTAAATTAATGTATGTTCATTAGTTAATATAGTTGATAAAAGAAATCTTCATTTTTGTTAGTCAATAAAAATTTGCTCCAAATGTATAAAGTTAGTTGGTGGCAACTTTTTTAAATTGGGCCTGTAGCTAATGAATAAATTACCAAGACATAGAAACAAGGTTTTAGAGTTGAGAAAACATAAGAGATAAAGTCATAGGTAATTCTGGTAGGTTTTAGAGTTGTATGGATGCAATTAGGACACCTATACTTGATGTATTAAAAATAAATTTCAGAAAGACTCAATTTCAGTATACAGGGAAATGATTCATTGGCATTACGAGTTTAATCTGTCTTCCAACACTGCAGGCTTATTTCAATGCACCTGACGGAGATGAGCCTCTGGCTTTGGACATGGGGAGTATGGGAAAAGGTCAAGTATGGATTAATGGTCAGAGCATTAGAAGATATTGGACAGCGTTCGCAACTGGTAATTGCAATGGACATGGGGAGTATGGGACAAGGTCTCTTTGCTTGATCAAGCACAAGGCTGATGCTTGGTGAAAAGAACATGCATGGTGAAAAGAACGATCAAGCACAAGGCTGATGCTTCAAAACTATATATATTCCTTCCTGTTTTCATGGCATCTTTATTGAATGGAAAATATTTGGTAGACTACTAGTTATTTTTTTCGGTTGATGTACATGGATAAAAATTTTAAACATAATAACAAGTATTTGTTATGTCTTAAATTTTTATGCTAGATGAAATATGTAGTTTGGAGTTATTTGTGGATGAAAACTTATAATAGTTGCTGATTTTAATTAAACAGGTTCAGAAATGGTTGATCTATGTATTTTGTTGAATGTTCATGATTCAATTTATTTGTTGGTTTGAATGATTTTTGCAAATTACAGATTACATTGAATAAATTGGATGGATTATTATAAATTACAAGTTTATTTTGTTGGATGTTGGTCGCAGAATGTCACAATTGGCGACCAAAATTTTTAGTCGCGGAATGTGACAATTGGCGACCAAACTAATTTTGGTCGCAAAATGTCACAATTGGCGACCAAACTAATTTTGGTCGTGGAATGTGACAATTGGCGACTAAGAAATTTGGTCGGCAAAAGGCGACTTTTCGCGACCAAAGTGTTTTAGCGACAAAATGGATTAGTCGCAGTAAATAAATATTTAGCGACTAAAAATTTAGTCGGCAAATGTAACTTTTCCCGACCAACGAAAATTTTGGTCGCGAATTACTTTTGCCGACACTCAATTGGCGACCAAACTAGCGACAAAAAAAATTGGTCGCGGATAACTTTTGCCGACCGAAAATAGACTTTTAGCAACTAATTTTTTTGTTGCCAAAAGTGTTAATTCTTGTAGTGAAAAGATAGTAGAGGTTTAAAACTTAGGAAAATAAAATTGAGTTCATGAACTCATAAGAAAACTCATCCATGCAATTTGAGCAAAACAAGCCTATTAAAGGAACTTTAACTATCATAAAATTATAAATGCAACTTTTCCCAGCAATACAAAAATAAAAATTTTGTGTTAGACCCCAATACGCTCATCAATTTTAGCTAACAGTAAAAGTGAAAACAACTGGTAAACGTCATCCTCAGTAGGAGATTATTTCCCAACTCGCCTGTACAAAATGCCACCTGCCTCTATAATAACACGTAAAGGGATGTTATATATCCTCGAAATATTTTATTTTAATTTTTTAATATAATTTTTCATGTGTCATAACTGGTCATATTATTTTTTAAATATAATAAATTAGACATATACTTATGTAATTTGTTATATAAATAAGCATAAAAGATGAAATAAAATAAGAAAAACTATTCTTACAGAAAATTGATCCAAAATAATATGACAATAGTATTTTTACTGTTAATAGTTTGAGAAAAGTAAATGAATTATTAAACTCCTTTAGTCTAGTTTCTAAAAGAAAATTATAAGTTGAACTAAATTGACACAATATAATAATTTTAATAATAAAATTTATACAATTAAAATTAGAATGATCAAATTAACATAAGAGACAAATTATAGAAATTACAAATATAATTTTTTTCTTAATTTTAATAATAGTGTTATACATTTTTTTTTTATAAGCAAAAGAAAGAGAATTTTATTGATGATAAGTAGGATACAAAATACAATAAAAATATCAATAAAGCAAGAGAAAAGCAACAAACATCAACAGAATTGTAAAATTTTGATAATAGTGCTACACATGCTATACAAATAAAAAAAGAAAAATGCCTTAAGCTCCCAGCACCCTCATTGTTTTTTGATTAGCTCAAAAAAAAAAAAAAAATTTTCTTTTTCTTTTAGTCTTGCTCTCAAAGCCTCCCACGTGGAGGTGGGGGTGCTAGGTCCCAGCACTGTTTTAAAAAAAATTGTAAAATTTGGATCTAGAATGATATTATTGCCTATACTTTAAAAACAAAGTCTATCAACAGAACTTATAATTTTAAAATTATCATTATCATACCATTCTAATATAAAATTTTAAATAAATTTTCGATTCATAAGTCAATTTCCTAATTTTAAGTAAGAAATTTGGGACCATGGATGTGATGCTCTTTCCATGATCTCCACATTTGACCAGCACACCCTTCCTTCCCCCCTTACTTTCTTGTCAACTACAGAAAAATCTCTCTCTCTCTCTATTTTGGCCATATAATTTTCAAGTCTTCAATCATAACTTGCGGTGAGCAAATTAAAACGATGACTCTTTCAAGTTCTAAGATATTTGGGCCCACAAATGAGAGTCAAAGCTCATGACTTGACTCAGATGCTATCTCTCTTTGTAGTTCCCATTTATATAAATGCTCGTCTCTAAGTTCATTAGTATTCACAGAAGAGAGAGAGAGAGAGATGGAAGTGGAGAAGATGAGTATTAACATGAATTGCGCTAGTAAGCATGATGATGATGATGATGATGTTCAGCTTCCTGGGTTTAGGTTTCATCCCACAGACGAAGAACTTGTAGGGTTTTATCTGCGTCGCAAGGTTGAGAAGAGACCAATCAGTATCGAGCTTATCAAACAAGTTGATATCTACAAATTCGACCCCTGGGATCTTCCAAGTATGTTCCGCTTCTAAATATTTTGTTTGGATTGGTTTTTTTAATGAACAAGGTTAATTTTTTAGTTAGTTCTATTTTTAAGAAGTCAGAGGGTGAAAACAAAATCATTTTATACCAGTTGTAAGGTTTTGATTACGATGAGATCTCATTTAATTCACACTTCAACACCATTTCATAAGTGTAAATTAGTTAGTGATAATTAGATCACTATCACTACTACTAATGAATATTACGAAGTAAGATCCAACTTTAAAAAATTCTTCTAGGTTTTGAATTATCCTACTTGGGTTATGGATAAATTTTGACATCAAAACGTACTGGTCTTCTGTCTCTAACTTAGTTTCTTCTATTGATGCAAAGCTTTGAAATTTTTCTTCAAAACTCTACGTGGCAAGCTCTTCAATTTTTATTTTATGTATTTATGATAAGCAGCTAGAAGAGGATAGAAAAAACACCCATCTCCTTGTCTAAGAAATTGGAGATGATTTTATGTTTATATGATTAGCAGATGGTCAAATAAAAACCCTAACTTTTTTCCTTCTGATGCGCTTATACAAATAAAAAAATTATACATGATTTTTATACAGAATAATACTAAGATTGAACTAAGGCCATTCATGTCAAAACAAAAAACACCCATCAAGATACATCTCAATTTCAAGAAGTGTTAACCTCACAGTGGACTTTGTTTATAACTTTGGTTCAAGAAGTATAGACTTTTCCAAACCCCGAAAGGGCAAAACTCTTCCTTTAAATGAAAAGACTAGCTCTGTTAAATTAAATTGTTGACTACTAACTCATCTAAAAATTTAAACTCTAAAAAAAAGAATAATTTAATTATTTATATTCTCAACGCGTTCTTTTTTTTGTGTGACCAGACTTAAACATATGATCTATTACCTAATCCCAAACCATGTTAGAATTGTTGCTTTCAATCTCTAATGGTGTTCATATTCTCTTTTGGTGGATATGCAGAGGCTAGTAATGTGGGAGACAAGGAATGGTACTTTTTCTGTAAAAGAGGAAGAAAATACAGAAACAGCATAAGACCTAATAGAGTGACTGGGTCTGGGTTTTGGAAGGCAACCGGTATCGACAGGCCTATATATTCCAACGGTGGAGAAGGCCGAGAATGCATCGGACTCAAGAAATCGTTGGTATACTATCGCGGGACCGCCGGAAAGGGGACCAAAACTGATTGGATGATGCATGAGTTTCGCCTTCCTGCTGATCACGATGACAAGAGTACCAAACACATCGATGTTAAGAACATCGCTCAAGAAGCCGTAAGCCTTTGTTTTATCTGAAATTACTTGAGTATTATGTATGTATAATCATTTGTATTGTGTCATATATGCTTTTTCTTAAAGATGATGTTTGTTTCAAGATTACATAGGATTATCAGTCTACCTTTTTTAAATTTTTTATAGTCCCACTGCATCTCTAAATTGAGACTTCTCAATTCCATCTCCAATGAGATGACTAAGACTTAAATAAAGTGATCTTACGCTCTTCTCTCTCTTCTCATCTTTAGTCCTCTTAATTTCACATCATTGGAATTAGGGGCAAATTAGAAGATAAATCATTTTTTTTTTTTATGTGTGCATGATTTAATTGTAAAATTAAACACAACCACTCATATGTGGTGACATCCACACATTCAGTAGACCCACCTCATTGAATAAATTTGTTTCTAGTTTTGCTATAAGATTTTATGCACTTATTTCTCTTATGATTTCATATTGTTATCTTACATTTAGAATGTTTCTCAATTAGGAAAGGAATTAATTTAAGGCCAAATTTGTTTTCGGTCTAAATCAAATTAGACTGTGTTATTAGGCCATTATAGGCTCACCACGAAACCCAAATTGATAATCTGAACCATGCAATAAGTAGAACTCATCGAGTATTTCATTCTTGCAAAAAATCATTTTAATTCGAATATTTATCACTGTTTGATCAGCTCACATTTATGTCAAAGGTAAATATATTTTTAAAAAAATTATTGACAAAAATATACTTTAATCAAGTAGTTATTGATATCTGATCAACGTGATTTTTGTAGAAATGAAATATTCGCCGAATTTTACACATTTAACGTTCAGACTATCAAGACGGACTCGAAATGGGCCCTAAATAGGCTGGACTATACGGTCCAATTGAGTTGCCCAACTAGAGACAATTCAGTCCCTTAATTTAATTGTATCATATCACATTTAAAATCATTAGACATGAACTATATAATGTGAAACACAAATAGGAACTATTTTAATCTTTTCATATGTTAGTCTTGACTTACTCTACCGAGACATGAAGTACATACACGTATGGACCATTTTGATCTGTGAAGTATTATATTTTCAATATAATTTTATATTTTGATATTTTGAACATTAAAAAGATAAATGACTAATGTTATACATTTTACAATAAAAGTTAGAGATTAAACATATATAAAGCAATTACCATTTTTTTTTCTTCATTTAATCGTGACAGTGAAATTCTATATGTTCTTATAAAATCATATCAAAACGAGACTATTGGTAAATATCAAATCAAATCTAACTTTAAGTCTCATCAAATAGAGTCGGCTACATGAATACTTCTTCTCCACGCGATCCTATTAAAGGTCATTTTATTAGTCAAATTAAATAGATTCATATTTCTATTTACAACTCTAACTAACGTTTAATCTAGACCTATTCCGGACGAGACTATTAGTCCGAAATTAAATTTCCTATCCAAGCAACTAATAAGAGATTTATAGGAGATGTAACTAAACAAACATGACAATTGCTTTTGCAGGAAGTTTGGACACTATGTAGGATTTTAAAGCGAAACGTATCCTACAGAAAGTGCATACCAGATTGGAGAGAACTCTCTGTCAAACGAAACCCTGTCGATGCGAGTTCTAAAACCTGCAGCATCGATGAGTCAGACAGTCATGAAGGCTTCAACATCGACTTCAGAGCTCCGGTGATTCGACAGAACGAGAAGAAGCTCTTTGCTAGCCATTTGGGTGAAACAAACCAGAGGATGGTAGGGCAGTTGAGCTCCATATCTCATCAAACTCCGACCACCGGAACTTACTCGAGCTTTTACAGTCACGATGTGAACGAGTTCATCAAGTTTGGGGATTGGGATGAGCTCAGATCAGTTGTGGAGTTTTCTGTTGATCCATTCCCCATGTGAATAGTTAATACTTAGGTTTAGTGATTGCATAACAGAGATCATATAATTTTGGGACTTTTATCAGACCGTTAATTATATGGAAGTTTTTTTTTTTTTTTTTTTGCTACTGCTATTGACTTGGGGTTTTTGGAGATGTTGTAATGTTTTAGTTTTAGTGTTTTCAAACTTGGAGAGCTGTAATCAAACTCTAGTTACTAGCGATACAAAAATCTATGGACTTTAAAAAAGTATATTGGAATTTTTTTTTTCCCACATAATCCGATCATATATAACATTCCTTTACAAGTGATAAGATCCACATATTTAGGCGTAGTTTGGCATGCGATAGTTTTAATTTAAAAGTCAATAAATTATTAAAAAAATCAAAAAATCTATAATTATTATCAAAAAGTTAAATATTCAATTTTCTTTCTATTTTTTTGCGCATATTTTCGTAAAAAATCAAAAAGTGATTCCAAAAATACTAATATTTTTACCTCATATTTTAGCCAAAAAATAAAAAAATTACTAAAATAACATATTTTCAAACGAGGCCTTAATTGATCGATTATGTCAGACTCTGTCATTGAATTTTGTACACTCGAAATGAAATATATGATAGAAAAATTAAAATTCAAAAAGAAGATTAGACATGATTTTACAACTTTGAGTCATGTTGAAAAATTTATTTAATGTAAAATCTATCCCACTCAAAAAGTTTGCTTTGCTTTGATTTAAACATCACATAAAAAAATAAGAGAAAATACATATAAGTGGGATTTTGAAAAAGAAAATTACAAATTAATGGTGAAATTTATAAATATTAATACAATTAAAATCTTGAACTTTTTTATCAGTTTATAATAATTTTTTCAAACACACGTGTATTTTCCCCTAAAAAATGCTACATCGTCCTCGGACTGTCTGGAACTATTGAAGCCAATATTTAGGTCAAGTTTGGGAAGACTAAATAAGTGCACTTTTTGTCTTTTTAGACTAAAAAGTTGAGGTTGAAAATATGAATGTTTGGGTTAACTTTTTGACTTTTTATGGAAAAATGTGTAATAAAAAATTGTAAAAATTGATTGGTAGGAGAAAATTAGAATTGGGAGTTGTGCAGCCGTAATTGTTGACTTTTGGTGAATAGTGATAACTTTTTAACTTTTTGAGTAACTTTTTGGCTTTTTAGCTTTTTGGGGTGTTCCCAAACTTGGCCTTAGTGGAAACTGGAGCACAGACTGTAGTGAATTAAAGACCAGTATTTCCAAGTCCGTTTTAAAGGCCCACTCTAAAATAATGGGCCATATGTTCACCACAGCAATTCGTTTTGGCAAATAATTTATTTCCAGTCTTAAAAAAATTGGGAGCTATAATCTGAGCCGAACCTTAACCAACATCATACTTAACCCATCTAATCACACACATTGGCTTCATTAACATTCCTCTATTTGACGTAAGTAAGGCTTTGTTTGAAATAACCTAGAAAAGTCAAAAAGATTAAAAAATTATTAAAAAAAATTAAAAAATCAATACTATTTAAGGGTAACTTATGAAAGAAGTTATGAGGGCAGAATTATTATTTTGTTTTTCGAATTTAACTACCCAAAAAGTCTAAAAGTCAAAAGGATAAAATGGTCATTTTGATTTTATTACAATATTTTATTACACATTTTTTCATAAAAATTCAAAAAATTATCACAAATTTACATCTTTTTTTTCTCTACTTTTTTAACCAAAAAGTCAAATAATGCACCAACTACTAAATTCAGACCTAAAAAGATAAGAGTAATGCTAAAGACTCAAAATAACAAAATGTTAGAGATCCTAAAAATTTTACTAAATTTTTTACCAAATGTCGACTCATATGTGGGTCTCACTGTAAGACATTTGGTAGAAATTTAGTAGAACTTTTGAGGTCTCTAGCATTACTCCCTAAATAATCTACCAAATATTTTACCAAACCTCTTACTAGGGTGGGCGCGAGTCGGTTGCGGCTACGGAATCTCCAATCCGTCATTCGTCTGCTAGATTGGCTGGTTGGAGAAAATCAATACTCATCCGTTCGCCAATCCGACAGATGGGGATTGGGCGGATTGGCGAATGGATGCGAATCGGTTTGACTGTTTAAAATTTTATAAATTTCCAACATAATTCAACTTATGCACTTCCTCAAAAAAATAAAATAATAATAATAATATTGCAATCAATGACTTAAAAAAGTATTATAATCATTGCATGCATCATCCACATATTAAAATCACAGCATGTCTCATTCACATAAAGTATTACAATAAGTGATTATTAAAAATAAAAACAGTTCAAACCACCAAAACCATGAACAGAGCAGTAGTAGAGATTGTATGTCTCTGTATTGTTACATCTATATCTGTTTTTTAAAATAAAAACTAACCAGTATATGTCATCTCTTTTATTTATTATTTTTAGAATTAGATTTAAAAACCAAACAATATAAATAAATAATAATTTTTTTTTTTCAATTCAAAAAATATATTCAAGTTGAAAATATTTTTCAACAAAATATTTAAATTCTTTTTCAATTGAAAACACAAATAGAATATCTAAATAAATTGAAAACACAAAATCTTACAAATTAATATGGGTGTTCGCGATTTGATGGTTCAGTTGCGGTCAAATGAACCTCAAATTCACTATCAGTCCAAAACTAGACGGATTGGAAAAAATCAATCTGCAACCGTCCGCTCATCATCACGCATCCATCCAAAATGTGGCAGATCGGTTCGGTTCAGTTGGTTTGGGTGGATCGGTATATCCATTACTCTCCCCTACCTCTTACATAGGTGTGGGACCCACACCTATGTAAGAGGTGTAGAGCCTATTTGGTAACCATTTCGTTTTCAGTTTATATTTACAAAATTTTTAAAAACTATCATAAAACTTGTTTGATAATTTTTTTGGTTTATAAATAGTTGTCTTAGTTTATAAATTTGAGGAAAAAACGTAAACTCAAAAAATGAGTTTATGTTGGGTTTTAAACAGAAATTTTAAAAATTGACTAACAAATTTTTTTTACAATTATTGTTTTTTTCAATTAATTTTTTTCCAATAATTTTTTTTCAATTAATTTTTTTTTTCAATCAATTTTTTTCCAATTAATTTTTATTTCAATTAATTTTTTTTTTCAATTATAATATGCATAATCCCATTGTCATAAATAATAATAAAAAAATATAAATATTTTAGGCCTGAACAAACATATTTTTTAGTTTATGTTTTTAAAAAATTTCAAATATTTTGTTTAAACCAGACGCGTTTGTAGTTTATGTTTTTGTAAAAATAAACAAAAATCAGTTTATAAAATTGCTGTAAACATAAATCAAAAATGTAAATGTTACCAAACGCTACCTTAGAAACACACCTATGTAAGAGATTTGGTAAAAATTTAATAGATTATTTGGGGTTTATAGCATTTTTCAAACCAAACGCGTTTGTAGTTTATGTTTTTTTAAAAATAAACAAAAACCAGCTTATAAAATTTCTGTAAACATAAACAAAAAATGTAAACGTTACCAAATGCTACCTTAGAAACACACCTATGTAAGAGATTTGATAAAAAATTTAATAAATTATTTGGGGTCTATAGCATTTTTCAAAAGATAAATAATTAATTAAATAATGCTAGACTTATCATTTGATTTTGATTATTTATATTGACAATAATATTAGGAATATTTAAAATCTAGTTGATTACCATTTGACTGGTTTACATAAATTGTTTTTAAAAAATAATTTGGTAAAAAGTTTTAAAAATATTATTTTTATCATATTATTTTTCTTTTTTGAACGGAAATAAAATTTTAAGGTCAAAATTATATTTTTAAATTTTATTTTATAAAATAAGTTACGAAAATACAATCAAATTTAACCTAATTTTTAATAAAATTTTAAGTGTTAATATCTCTACCTTAACCTTTATATGATAAAGTGGGACGCTTCATTAGCAATGACAAAATAGATCTCACATACAATATTTAAACATCCTCAAATTTATACTATATATATAACCAAATGTAATTATTAAGTCAAACGATTTTAAAATTTGAATCTTAAATTCTCATAATTTTGAAAAAAAAAATATTACGTGGCACTTCCCTTTATCTCCCTTCCCACTCTTCAAGCCTTCTCACTCCTTCTAATAATACTTATCCCAAAATAATAAAATATTCATCTATATCCATCACTCACAATAATATCTATCTCACTCTCAATCTCAATTTAAAACAAAAAAAAATAAAAATCTACAACTCCTACAACTTTCACACACACATTTCTCTATTCAGTTTATTCCAGTCATCTCTGGATTTGTTAGACTGATCTGCCTATGTCTGCACGTAAAGTTATGGGTAAATTACATTTGCTTTTTCTGCAATCTTTATAATGAAAATACAAAATCACAAATGGTGCAATATTTATAGTCAAAATACAAAATCACAAATGGTTGGAACAAAAAATAAATTAGTAAAGAAAAAGAAAAAGAAGAACCGAGACATGCATTCGATCGAGAGGCGGACTGCTGAATTCGAGGACTGCTGATGTTCACTGTTGAAGAAGTAAGTTAATGAAGTATATTTTAGATTTGTTTGACGTGGGAGAGTAACGTGGGAGAGGGATATGTATCTCTTGGATATGTATCTATTGTAGGAGTTGTGGAAGAGTGAAAGTCTTTATATCTATCTGTTATAAGGATATGGATAGATGGGTGTTTTTTGTTTTTAGATTTGTTAGAGGTGGGAGAGTAACGTGGGATAGGGATATGTATCTATTGTAGGAGTTGTGGGAGAGTGAAAGTCTTGATTTTTTTTTTTTTTTGACAGCTTTTATGGATGGGTTTGTTAAGAGTTTTTATTGTTTCAAAAGTCTTTGAGAGGGGAGGAAATGAACTATAAACTAAAAAGAGAGCTGCCACGTATTTTTTAGAGTAACGTGGGAGAGGGATATGTATCTATTGTAGGAGTTGTGGGAGAGTGAAAGTCTTGATTTTTTTTTTTTTTTGACAGCTTTTATGGATGGGTTTGTTAAGAGTTTTTATTGTTTCAAAAGTCTTTGAGAGGGGAGGAAATGAACTATAAACTAAAAAGAGAGCTGCCACGTATTTTTTAAAATTATGAGAATTTTAGAATAACATTTTGAAGGCTTTTGGAAACACTACTACATTCTATTATATATATAGTATAGATAGATAGATAGATATAAATTTCTTTTTTCCATTATTTTTCAGTTTATCTACATATCTTGTCATCTTCTTCATTACAACTCCTACAACTTCCACACACACATTTTTCTATTCAGTTTATTCCAGTCATCTCTGGATTTGTTAGACTGATCTGTCTATGTCTGCACATAAAGTTATGGGTAAATTACACTTGTTTTTTCTGCAATCTTTATAATGAAAATACAAAATCACAAATGGTGCAATATTTATAGTCAAAATACAAAATCACAAATGGTTGGAACAAAAAATAAATTAGTAAAGCAAAAGAAAAAGAAAAAGAAGAACCGAGACATGCATTCGATTGAGAGGCGGATTGCTGAATTCGAGGACTGCTGATGTTCACTGTTGAAGAAGTAAGTTAATGAAGTATATTTTAGATTTGTTTGACGTGGGAGAGTAACGTGGGAGAGGGATATGTATCTCTTGGATATGTATCTATTGTAGGAATTGTGGAAGAGTGAAAGTCTTTATATCTATCTGTTATAAGGATATGGATAGATGGGTGTTTTTTGTTTTTAGATTTGTTTGAGGTGGGAGAGTAACATGGGATAGGAATATGTATCTATTGTAGGAGTTGTGGGAGAGTGAAAGTCTTGATTTTTTTTTTTTGACAGCTTTTTATGGATATGTTTTGTTTGGTTTTTTTTTTTTTTTTTTGATAGCTTTTATGGATGGGTTTGTTAAGAGTTTTTATTGTTCCGAAAGTCTCTGAGAGGGGAAGAAATGAACTATAAACTAAAAAGAGAGCTGCCACATTTTTTTTAAAATTATGAGAATTTTAGAATAACATTTTGAAGGCTTTTGGAAACACCACTACATTCTATTATATAGATAGTATAGACATAGATATATATATATATATATATATATTTCTTTTTTCCATTATTTTTCAGTTTATCTACATATCTTTTCATCTTCTTCATTATTACATTTCGCACGATTTGGGCTTGCTTACTGATTTGCATATGGTTGAGCTCTGATCGGTTAGCTGCAGATTAGCAGTTTCTTAGCTGTGTTTGTCTTCTTTCTTCCTTGTTTTTCTTGTTTTGTTTGTTGGTTTCTCACCAACTGGCGCTTGGAGCTTATGTTAACTCCAAGCTCCTCTTTATTGATATTCTGTATCTTCTTTTGATTACTTTCATCAATAAAGATTTTTCTTTGCCGACAAAAAAAAAATCAGATTCGAAACTCATCAAATCTTGAATTTAATTTAATTTACTTTATCTCATGTCTATCACACCATCACACCTGTTAATGGCTTTGCGTAAACTCTCAAAATCAAGAAGATCAGCTCTGCATAAAGTTAATATCACTTTTGCTCCTTCAAGCTCTCTCAAATGAGAGTTCTTCGAATCATCTACAACCAATATGCACCCACTTAACAACACAAACACATAAAACAGCTTCAAACCTTAAATACAATTTCTCAATTTTTAAATTTTTGAAAACAAAATTATATTTGGCTTAAAGTGATTGGTACATCTAACAATATTTAATTTTAAAATTTTAATATCTTTAAATTTTATCTTTAAAATTTTAAAATCTTTAAATTTTATCTAAACATATCTAATTTAATATTTTGAATTTTTTTTTTACAATATTTGAAAAAAAATGACTCAAATCTATTAGTGTATTATCTAAATTTTGAATTATTACACATGACATAATATTACTGGATTTAACATTTAAATTTTAAAATTAATTAAAATATTTAACTATATGATTTGTGGAATTCCAATACTTTTTTTTCTGAATTTTCCAATTTTTTTTTTAAATTTTTACAAAATTTAAGTTGCTAAGTGTTGATTTTTTATTGGCTATCCATGATTTTATCCAAAATTATTGGTTAATGATTGACCACTATTAAATTCTTTTTGGCTATAATGATAACAATTGACTAACATCAATTTTAAAATTTTCTATCAATGTATTTTTAAAAAAAAATTATCATCAAGCATGCAATTTAAAAATTAAATATATTTTATTCTATTACAACTTTATTAAAAAAATAAATTTATTTTGCTACTATTCAAGAAAATATATATGCCTTTATTTCGATATAACAAAAATGAAATTATCTTCTACTCATACATAATCTCTCATAAATATCTTATCTTTTTAAAAATTTTGATTATCAATAACTGAATTCTCACATTTCTCTCTCTCTTTTTTTTTTTTTTTAAGGATGTTTATTTTACTTTTATCTTTTTTCAAATTAGATTTGGTATCTATCTTTTTACCTATATATTTATATCTATCTATCTATCTATACTATCTATCTATCTATCTATAAAAGCAAATGTAGTGGAAGCTCACAGGCTATCAATTATTTAATCCTAATTTCTCATAATTTTGAGAGATTAAAAAAATGAGGTGGCACTTCTTCCTCTCTCACCCTGTTTTTTCTAGCCAAAATAGAGGAGAGACAAAAATCCATATGAAATATATAAGAAAAAATATATATTTATCACTTTAGATAAATTAAAAATTTTAAAACTCTCTTATCACCTCTTTCCTTTATCTCAATTAAAGTAACCTCCTTTCACATGACTTCCTCTCTCACATGTCTCTCTTCCCTCCTTATATATAGTTACATTTCTGTTTCAATCTGACACTGCTTCTTATAAAAAAATAAAAATATGACTATATCTCTCTCCCAAAAAACTTGCCCTTATTTGTCACCATCACCTCCATGGTTATTTCATAAGAAAGTTAAATTGGTATTGCCTAGATGGTGATTCCGTAAGAAAGTTAGAGATTGGTATATATGATACAACAGAGGTTGCCATTACTTTATTTTTATTTATTTTTTAAGCCCCTTTCCAAGTTTTTGAGTTATATGTTTCACTTATTATATAGACAAAACAATTGCTTTACATAGAATTTTTGTGTGTTTGTATTCCATATCAATAAAGTAATCTGTCAATTTTTTTTTTTTCTTTTTTTGTATCTGTTTTTCTTTTTCTTATATTTGAGAAAATTTAGTATTTTACAAGTTACAATAGTGCTGAAATTCAAACAATACACCTAAGTCACAAGGAGAACAAACAACAATAAATGAGAACGATAATCGAGAATTACTGGAACGATCAAATAGATGGCTTTTATAGAGGAATTAGAAAGTTTTACCACGAGGAAGAAATTTTAGTTTGGAAACACATATGGCCAACGAGTCTTAAAACAATATGTCAATAAGAAACTTATCAAAGACTACTGTGTAAAGAGGACACTTCTGTTTTTGTTGCCCTTTTCTTTCTTTCCATTTTTGTTTTTTTTTTTGTTTTTTTTGTTTTTTTTTTTTTTTGTGTGTATAACTAGAATCTTGAATCATAAAAATAGTGTATATGAGATGGAGAGTTTTTCTATTTGAGTGTTCACTGTTGTTAATTGTATTTCAATTTTTTTTGGCACAATTTTTTCTTAGTCCAATAGATATGAGCACACCATTGTTTTTTCTTTCTTGCTAAAGTTTTAGCTTGAGGTCATGTGTGACAAATGGTTAAAACATTAATCTTAGGTAATAATAATAATAATAATAATAATAATAATAATAAAAAAAAAAAACTAAGGACGAAATAAGAAAGACAAAATTACTTATATTAATGTGTGATTTTGGTACATATGAAAAAATAAAAATAAAATATTTATAAGATGTTCAGTCCCTTCATTTTCTTTTATCATCTTATATATTATAAGAATGTAGTATGAAACATGAAAGGCCTTCAAACCCTTAATACTAACTCTTCACTTTCTTTCCTACTGGTATTCTCTCAAGTCCCATTTACTAATTTTCCTAATTTCTTTTTTTTTTTTAAATAAATGTAAAAAAAAAAAAATTTGATATACAAATAGATAAAGTTAACAAATTTGATCTATCTCGCTTCTGTTAAAATCTTTCGTAATTAACAAATTTGATCCTATATGTTCAGTTAAAATCTTTATTTTATCTCTCAATATCTAATTTTAAATTTTATTTTTTTTAAAGTCTATCTAAACAAATCTAATTTAAAATTTTGATTTTTTTTATTTGAATTTTTATTTTTTTACAAGAGCTTCAAGCATTAAATAGAAAATTTCAATTTTGAAATTTTTAAAAATAAAAAATATATTTGGCATAAAGTGATAAAAAAATTACAAACTCACAAATATTTATAACCATATATATAAATTAAAAATATATATAAACCCATAACAAATATAGATAGATAGATTTATGGCATTCAGTTTATTAGTAATTCTTTTTAACATATATATGTTTTAGACATTAGGGTTATTGAGAAACATCTTATTTATTGTTAGTATTATTTCACTAGTTAGAAATCAAGTTTATTATTTCAAGAAAAATAGATCAGTTGAATTATAATAACATTTTGTGCATATATGCTTTTTAAATTATTGTCTTTACTTATGAAGTTTGAGAAGATGATCTTTATTCATTATGATTATAATTTTATGACAGAATTTAGAACTTGATGCATTATTAAAAAAAATTTATACTATAAATCAGTCTCGTGCACAACACGGCTTTACCACTAGTACTACATTATATAAATGTTAAATGTAATTAGTAAATGGTGAACATAATATTTAAAACTATGAATAAAAAAAATATAACATCAACAAAATAAACAATCCCTTAGGTAGGTCCGACATAGTAGGGTCATGGAATCATATAGTGGTAAGTAACGGATTTATACACAGATTCGAACTCATATTTCTTATATTGAATATGATTTGTCCATATCGAAAAAATTCATTTTTTTAATTATATATACTAGCATATCACCCGTGCTATGCACGGATTGTATTTACAATTATCTATATATGTGAATTGTGATTTTTAATTTTTTTTTAAATGTCTTCTTTTTTTCCTTTTTTGTATTATATTAAAGTTTAATATTTTGATAATAATCATATGTGTTGGACTTTTCAAGGAATTAAATATCTTTTTTTAATTATTATATTATATTAAAGTTTAATATTTTGATAATAATTATATGTGTTGGACTTTTCAATTTTTTTTTATGCTTGTTCTTAATGCATTAAAGTGTTATTATGAGGGATAATAATCATATGTGTTGGGACTTTTCAAGGAATTCATATGTGTTGAATTTTAAAGAAATTTTTTTTTATGCTTGTTCTTAATGCATTAAAGTGTTATTATGAGGGTAAGACTTGGGAGTTGAGAGAAACTAATAAATTCTAAAATTTTATTTTTTTTTAAATTAAAAAATCAGAAAATTTAAATTAAGAGATTGAAGCTTTTACAAAACTTGGGGTTAAAAACTTCTTTTTGCTTAATATGTAGGATAGATTGTTGTCCAAATAAATGACACTGATAAGAGCGAAATCTCAAATCTAATGACGTTTGCCCCCAAAGTCTTATCACAGAAGGTCTATTTTAAGAAGTAGGTTAAAAATTAATTTTTTAAAACTTTTTTCAGACTTTATTTTTTAATAAAAACAAACAAAAATAAATAAATGACGTGACCAAAACAAAGCCAAAAAACAAAAATGCCGCATTTTAATCCAGTTGGTCACAAGTCGTTTGGGAAGGCAATCCCAGGCTAAAGTAGCCAAGTCGCGACAAAAAAGGCTAATTCAGCCAAGTCACGACAAAATCGATTTTCACGGGTGTTGGGCGAGGCTGTGTGGTGTGAATTTACCAAATTGCCCTGAGAGGTTAAAATCTCTTCATCTGCAAAAAGCGGCTCACATTAGAGTTCATACACACCCATTGCAAAGCAGAGGAGAAGAAGAACGGAGCTATTGGAGGCCGTCGGACCGACCTTGGCAGAGGAAATCGCAACCGGAGATCGAAACCGCGGCGGCGAACAACAACCAACTCTCTCACACTCAAACCGATCTGCAGGTGATGATCTATGGCCTATCTGATTTGTTTTCTCTTCTTCCCATCTGCGTAGTTTATGTTCATAACAGCATCGGTTCATGGCCGATCTGTTGGCTCACGGCCGTTATTGGGTTGATTACACTTACATTACACACAGACCGGCCACCGATCTGTCTCATCCGTAAATCTCGTCTTTTAGATCTGTTGTTATGTTCGAAATCTGTTCGCATCCAACAAATTTGGGGCAGATTTGTATATATACATACATATATATATATATAATATCTGATTTGATTCAAATAGTTGGTCTGATTTATGAAAATCAGCTCTATTGATCTTATATATCTGTTCAGAATCACAAATTTGGGCCAGATGTATGAAGGCACCGTTGTTTAAACAATCAAGGAAATGCAAATCTATTCTACAATTGTTGTATCTGTTCGGTTATAGTTTCAAATGCAGATCCTTAATTTTTTATTTTTTTTTATAAATAAGAAATGTTGTTCCCATTTGTGCTTAACAGAAATGCTCAATTCCCATTTGTGAAATGCTCAATTCCCCTGATTGTTGCCTAATAGAAATGCTCAATTCCCATTTGTGAATTTTTTTTTAATTACATAAAAAATATAATTCCAACTCAATTTGGGTTACAAGTTAGAGATATTAACAACAAATTGTCAAAATATATATAACTTATAGTCCAAAAAGAAAAAATTAAAAATTGTAATCAATTAAGCAATATATTAAAAATATATTACGAAGATATTAAAAAAATATATTTGAAATGTATATTAGAAATTTTGATTTACAAGGTAAAGATTGTAAAAATTTTATTACACATATATGTCAAAATTTAATTATGAAAAACTTTATCATCAATATATGAATAAATGTTTTCAAAAAAGCCAAAAAATATATTGAAAATATATTACAAATTAGATGTATTAATTTGCGTATATTTTTTACTCAAGACGAAATGCTCAATTCTCAATTCAAAAAAATAAATTAATTACATAAAAAATATTTTCCAACTAAATTTGGGAAGGAAGGTAGATACATTATCTACATATATTAACAACAAATTACAAAATATATTATATTTATATTAGAAATATATTAAACAAACAGTTTATTAAAAATACATTACAAACTTATTCGAAAGATATTAATAATGTATTAATATTATATATTAAAAATTTAGAGTTAAAAATATATGCGTGTAAAACTTTTATTACACAGATATGACAAAATTTAATTATGAAAAACTATATCATAAATATATTCAGAAATATTTTCAAAATATGAAAAAAATATATATATTGAAAATATATTACAAATTAGATGTCTTAATTTGCGTATATTTTTTACTCAGGACGAAATGCTCATTTCTTATTTCTAGAAAATAAATTAATTAGCACTATAAATATTTTCGAACTACATTTGGGAAGGAAGGTAGATATATGTACATATATTAACAACAAATTACAAAATATATGAAATTTATATTAGCAATATATAAAAATAACAGTTTACTAAAAATATATTACAAAAATGTTTGACAGATATTAATAATGTATTAATATTATATATTACAAATTTAGAGGTAAACAATAAAGAGTGTAAAAGTTTTATTAAACAGATATGACCACATTTAATTATGAAAAACTATATCATAAATATATTCCAAAATGTTTTCTAAATAAAAAAATATATATATTGAAAATATATTATAGATTAGATGTATTAATTTGCATTTATTTTTAACTCAACACGAAATGGTCAATTCTCATTTCTAAAAAATAAATTAATTAGCACCATAACTATTTTCGAACTACATTTGGGAAGGAAGCTACATATATTATGTACATATATTACCAACAAATTACAAAATATATCAAATTTATATTACAAATATATTTAAAAAATAGTTTATTTTCAATATATATTAGAAAAATGTTAGACAGATATTAATAATGTATTAATATTATATATTACAAATTTAGAGGTAAACAATAAAGAGTGTAAAAGTTTTATTAAACAGATATGACTACATGTAAGTATGAAAAAACTTTATCATAAATATATTTAAAAATGTAAATATATTCTCACCAATCCATTTTGCTGCCTATCATAAAAAATGTAGTACAAATATATTCTCACCAATCCATTTCGCTGCCTATCATAAAAAATATTATCAAAATATATTACAACATAGATTTATTAATTTGAGTACTCAATCGTGTTCATGTTGATTCATGTAAATTTACTTTATATTAAAGCGTAGCTTGGCGTCGTTCACCTCTACTGCAACTTCCAGTACATGGCCAGGACGAATGTGTGCCTGTGGATATAGCCCGTGTATTGTTAGGATTTCCAGGTCTACCAAAAATCCAGGGCGTTCCTACTTTGTATGTCCCCGTCCTGTGGTGAGTGACCCAATCTTTACCGGTCATAACTTAATGAACATTAACAACCCATGAAACTAATAGTTCCATAACTTTCACTCATCAGCCTTGTGTCAGTTGGATTGGTTGGTGTGAAGAACGAAGCCATGAGAACCAAGGCTATGCGTCACCCGGAGATGAAATTGCCATGCAATTGCGGGCTGATGTCATAGACATTCAACAATCCTTGCGTGTGCTTAAGACCATTGTGTATGTGCTCTGCATTGTCGTTGTCATTTTGTTGTGCCGTATGTAAACACCGTTACCATGTTCATAGTATGTACAAAGACGTTAGTATGTTTTCAATATGTTGTTAGTATGTAGTTAGTATGTTTGTAGTACGATGGTATTATGTTGTCGCATATGGGAGCCGTAATACTAACTATCATATTTTTGTCCACTACTAACTTCCATGGAACCTGTGTACGTACGTAAAAAATGTTTTCAATGGGTATATGCAAATTTATCTTCAGCATCATATATCTCTGTTTGTTGTTTTTAATGTGTCATCTGTTGTGCGTGTGTATATAACAACCAAATTTGTGATGGTAATCTTTTGTAACCGTACATTAGTAATGGCTTCCACACGTACTTCGCCTCGTAACCACTCGAAAAGCAAAGGCGTTGTCAGTGACAAGTCAACCAGTCTTGGAGAGACACAAACTCAGTTAAACCACAAGGCCTCATGGGACAGTAACTCAGTCCAAGTTTTCCTCCAGTTGATTGCAAATGAGATTAGTAAAGGAAATCGGCCATTCTTAGTCCTCAGCCAGGCAGGGTACAAGTCGTTGTCAAGGAAATTTCAGAGAAAAACAGGAAAAAAACATGGACTGAAACAGTTAAAGAATAAGTACATGAGCTTGAAAAAAGAGTGGCAAGCGTGGACGAAGTTGATGGATTCAAGCAAGGGAGTGTCTGGGATAGGCTTTGACTATGACACCGGTTTGTTTCAGGCACCTGACGAGTGGTGGGACAAGATGGAATCAGTAAGTACATGTACAAACAAGCTTCATATTTGTCATTTACAAGTACATTTTTTATTTCTTCATTCAACTTCAATAAAATTTATTTATATGAAATATAACATCTACCTCTTTTACACATGTACATGTCTGCAGATCAACAAGGCGTGTGCGAAGTTCAGGAAGAAAACGTTGGAACACCGTGACTTGATGGAGACGGTTTTCATGGGGGCAGCAGCTACTGGGAAGCACCATTGGACCCCGGGAGAGAACCTTCCTGAAGCTGCTACAGACTCATCTGATTCAGTGCGTAGTTTGGGAGCCCAGCCATTTGCTGATCCGATACCCACAGGAGTACAGGACGTGGATTCTGATTCTTCACTGGAGCATGTGCCGATTGAAAAGGCAAAAAGGAGAAAGATACCATCAACAAGTGTCTCAAAGTCGAAGAAGGCAACAAGTGGTGCGTCTGTTATTGCGGAAAGCATGAACAGAATGACAGATGTGGTGCGTTCGAAGAATCAGCAGGTCACGGTCAGGCACCTCACAGGCAACGAATCGTTGTACACTATTTCCAAGTGCATGCATAAACTGAGCAGTATTCCATCCCTGATTGGTACGCCGTTATTCCACTTCGCCTCTACACTTATGGATAACGCCGATTACCGGGAGGTCATGATGTACCAGCCTGATGACGACCACATCATTGGATGGCTTACACAGAAGCAGCTCCAGTGTACTGCGTCGGGGCCATTTGCAAACTTGTTTGGGGGTCGCCGGATGTGATGTATCAGTCTTACGAGCGTTGAAGATGCATGTCCTTTTCTTCCTTTTTAAAACTTAGACTTATGGTACTGTTGGCTATGTACTAAAACAGGATGGTGGTGTGTGCATGTTTTGCATTCTGTCTTTTTTTTTTTTTTTTTTCTTCTTGCTAGCTACGGGCAGCAACAAGTTTTAGGTCAGTGCATGGGTTGACGGACCGGAAGCATGGTTGTGCTTCGTTTTTGGGAAATGAATGGGATGTTTACGTTTTAATATTTTGTGTCGCTACGTTTAAGACAGGGAATTACGTTTTAGATGCACGCTTCTGAATGCCTATATGTCGCAAGTTCTTTTGTTAGTTTTGTGGTTGTTACCACCATGGCCCCCCTGTAAAGCATAAGTTGAACAGTTTTTTTTTTTTGTGCAATTCATATGATCATGCATTCCAAAGGACATTGGTCACAACATTGCTTTCATTAAAAACAATGTCGGCATTGTATAATTGCAAAATTCAATATAATTTAAGTCAATGAATCACGTGCCAACTGATTGAAAGGCTGCCACTTTTGTAGGTTTCGCATCAACGAAGACGCGATGAATCCCTGGGATGGAAGCAACCATGATGAAATAATGGAAATGCTTAATCAAATGGCGGTCCAGGTGCAACAAGAACAGAACTGCACATTTCTATAAGCATGCCAGTTGGCGAGAGAATGGTACCAAAAACACATGAATAAAACGCTATATCGCACTTCTATACTAACCGGGAATACATGGATATGCGAACTATATGCGGGGCATATGGGTCGCTTTGAGGAAAATGTTTGCATGCCGAAGGAAGTTTTTGCCGCATTGTGTGAGACATTAGTAAATGATTTTGGGTTACAAGTCCCGCAACGTCCACATGGCTTAGCTGTTGAAGAAAGCGTTGCGATGTTTATCCATGTCTTGAAAGGGAAGCAAAATCGGGAAATCCAAGAATGGTTCCAACATTCCGGGGAGACTGTGTCGAGGCACGTGCATAACGTATTAAATTCCATGAAAGAGTTCACTGTTGTCCATTACCGGCCCACATACAGTCAGCATCGTATACATCCATACGTGCGGTCTAGACAGAAATACCTACCGTTCAAGGTACTTCAGCAAAACATGATTGACATATAAATCAAGACAATATATATGATTTTTGTTATTAACTGCACGTGACAAATTTGAAACACTTGTTACAAAGTTACGAAACAAAATATATGATCCATGTTTATAGGACTGCATTGGCGCAATAGACGGAACACATGTCAGTGCATGGGTTACGGGGCTAGATGCGGCAACATATTTCAGTAGGAAATACTGTCACACACAAAATATAATGGCCGTTGTCGATTTTGACATGTGTTTCATATTCATTTCTTGCGGATGGGAAGGAAGTATGCATAATAGTCGCATATTCAACGAGATACTAACAAATGAGAATGTCCCCTTCCTACATCCTGACGAAGGTAACACATGATCCTGTTAATAGATTTAATAATGTATTAATTTTTTTCCTCAGAAAGCGTTATATGAAAATGACGCAGAATGTTCATTTTTTGTGTCATACATTGTTGTCATATCTGCAGGCAAATATTATCGTGTCGATTCTGGCTATCCAAACCGGATTGGTTACTTAGCACCATTCAAAGGTGACCGTTACCACCAACAAGAATTCCGACGTATTGCACGGAACAGGATGGCAAACACGCCAAGGGAATTATTTAACAAAGTGCACTCGTCCTTACGCAGTGTGGTGGAACGCACTTTCGGTGCCTGGAAACAGCGATGGGGGTTTATTCGAGACATGCCTCGATATGACTTTGCAAATGTGCAAGTTCAGTTAGTAGGTGCGTCAATGGCATTACATAATTATATACGGCGAAACACAGGTAACCCAACAACTGTTCAGCCAATCTGTGACGAGGAAGAGGCTATGACAATAGTAAATGCCATACCAGAAGTTGAACATGACCAGGATGGTTTAATGGTTGGAGATGAGGACCCCCATATGGCATTGGTCCGCCTTCACATACACGACAAATTATGTTACATGCGTAAGAACGGAATGTTAGGAAATATATAGTAGTCAAAATAATTTTCGTATGGTTGTCACATAATGACACATGTGAAACAGACTGTATTCAAATATATTATCATGTACAATATGTATGAGTTTCCACGGGAATGTAACCCCTTCCAATTGCTGACGTGCCTAACTTTGAAAAACAACAATCCATACGAATTTTGCTTTTGGAAAAACAAAAAAAAAGTGAAACAGATAAAAACAAATGGAAAAGAAAAAGAATAGACAAATTGTCATGTGCGACGTAAATTACAAATAAATGAAACACATAAATATATTAAAAAAAAAGCTATTGTATACCAATTAAAAAAAAACAAGACATACTTAAAAATAAAAATCCAAGACAAAAAAAATAAACATAGTTATAGTAAAAAAAATAAACAATAAAAAGACAAAAACATAAATTCGCAAATAAAAATCGCAAAATTTAAGCACAATACGCCAAATCCAAACCCAAAATTAAAAAAAGGAACAGGAAAAAAAATTAAACAAAATACGAAAAATCCAAGCACGAAATAAAAAAATTCAAAGAAAAAAAAATTAGCGCAAAATCTGAAAAATATGTTCAAAAAAAAAAAAAAAAAATTTGGATTTGCAAAATTCGGGAGATTGAAACCCAACATGAAAAAATTGTCAAAAAAAATAAAGCAAAAAATGCCAAAGCGAAACCCCAAAAAAAAAAAAAAAAAAATCGAAACCCTACATAAAAAAATTAAAATAAAAAAGAAGAACCAAAATATGGCAATTCCAAACCCAAAATAAAAAAAAAATGAAAAATAAAAAAATTAAGCAAAAGTCGGCAGATCGACACCCAATATACAAAAAAAAAAAAAAAAAACCGTAATCCAAACCCAAAAAAAAATAAAAACAAAAATTAGGAAAATAGGCGAAATCGAAACCTAACAGAAAAAATTAAAATAAAAAAATAACAAAAATATGCCAAATCCAAAAAAAAAATATATATATATATTTTAAGCAAAAAGCCAAAATTGTAAAAAAAAATACCGAAAAAAAAACATACCAAAAAATTTTGTTTTTCACCAAAAAACCAAAATTGAAAAAAAAAAAGAAAAGAGAAAAAAAAAGAAGGAAATAATGCCAAATCCCAACCCAAATTAAAAAATAAAAAAATGGAAAAGGGCAATTTGGTCTTTTAACAAGATGGCACCTCACCAAAAAGCCAAAAATTTAAAAAAAGTCAAAAAAATCTTTCCCAAATCAGACTTTTTAACCACAGGCTAAAATAATAAAAAAAAAAACAAAAAAGTCAAAAAAAAAAAAAAAAAAAACCAACCCAAAATAAGCCAAAGTGCCACCAGGGTTGAACGAACAATCCCTCGTTCGATCATTCTAAAGTTTCCATTTACTTTCACTACGCCGTTCTCGTCGCCAACTTGCCCGCTGCCCGTTCTGCGTAGGACTCGGTGCCGGTGCCAGGTTCCGTGTACAGGTATCCCCCTCTCTCTCTCTCTCTCTCTCTCTCTCTCTCTCTCACACACACACACACACACATCCAAGCTTTGATCTCAGAACCACCCTAACTGCAAATCGAATTACATTTTGATTTTTCTTAAATGTGATTTTCTTTTCTTTTTTTCATTTGTTGATTTGGCTTGTTACTTGGCTGGTAATTTATGTATCTGTTCATCGAATTATCGGTGATATCGAAGAATTTTGCTTTTGATTGATGCGTTCTGCTTTTTTGATGAAATGTAATTTATGCGTTCTACTTTTGTTCATCAGTTAGATTTTTTTGTGAGTTTTGATGCGTTAGACCTAGGTGAGGAAGAATGCAGATGTTTGATGTTTCCTGCATTGAATCGTGTTTAATTGTTTCTTTTTACGATGTTCACATTTCATTTTTTTAATCTCAATTTGGGTTCCAATATTTATGCTTTTTCTTTTCTGTGTTGATGCATTTGTCTAGTTGAAAAAAACCTCATCCAATAAATATCTCACAATTTACCCTCCTATGTATGATGTGTTGCAGCATTAGTTTGTTTGTGCAGCTAAAAATGTAGATGTTTACTTCTTCTTCTTCTTCTTTTTTTGAATTAATGTGTCGGTCCTTTTATTTTTATTTTTATTTTTTCACTTGGTTGTTTTAACTGGCCCAATCCACTAATTCCAAACAGCTTTAAAAAACCAACTGACCCGACCCTTCTGTTCGAAGGGCTCAGGGTTTGACAAAGGGCGGTTTGATTGGGAAAAAACTGTGAAAGAAGTAAAATGTTAGGCCTAAATGTAGTGGATGAGAGTCGAGTCTCATGAAACGAAGCTAAACTTCTCTCTCAAATATTATGTCACCAATTTTTTTTGCTTATAATTTCTTATTGATCTTCTAATCAGATGATAGATCATTACTGGATTGGTTTCTTTGTGGTGCTTGCATTTCTTGTCGGAGTACTTGATGCTAGTGCTGGTGATGTTGATCCATTTTATAGGTAATCCTTCTTCATTATTTATTATTTTATTAAGTACATAGGCATTGTACTTATTAGAACATTCAAGTCACTTAGCTTCATGATTTGGAGTTTGTTATAGGGCTACAACTTGGGTTGGTTCAGCTGGGTTGAGGGTTTCGTTGAGGCCCAACCCAAGTTGTATTGGAATTTGTTCCCGACCTCCCAACCCATGGTTGAAGCCTATGAAGCACAAACACTTCAACTTGGTTGTTGTAGCCATGTTCAACACACCAACTCATCTTGAACATGTTGAGACACATATTGGACACGCCATGTGTCGTTTCATTTTTTATTTAAAATTATTTTTCTTAGCCTGGAAATGTTGGGGACATGTCATGGATACACGTGTTCTGTTTCTAGACACGACCATAGACATGGTTATCTTGCCATGAGTATAATTTCCTAATCGTCACTATGTAAACATGTCTTTGTTAATCATCATTGTATAGTATTCTCCTGTATTCTTAACAATACAAATAAGTAGCATTCTCTCTCTTGATATTTTAATTAGTGCTTAACTGTTGACGATGTTGAATTGTCATTTTAAATTAGTATTTGATTGTTGAATTTATTTATTTATTTGTTTGTTTTCTTTTTTACTTGTAATGGTTATGGAAAACATTTTACATGGGTATGGGTACTACATGATATAGTACACATCATTTTCCTTTAGATTTGATTGTTGTCGTGACTTTGGTTTATTCACTTTGTTGAACAAGTACCTTTGAGTAGGGGTTGCTGAAATTTTATTTTGTTTCCATTTCTTAGTTTAAATCTATGTTACCAGAAAACGCTAATACCCTAGCGAATTACGTATTGGTACACACGTTCCGAAACATGGTACACTTTCGTTCCAAAACAGTAAATTTAGTGATCTGAAGCAATCCCAAAAGTTTTTTTCAATATATTTCCTTAGATGTTACCTTAGGAGGCAAAAATAAAATATATAAACTAAAATCTAAGATGAGTTAAGTTTTGACAAGTCAAAAACATCAAAAATGGGTAATGGTTTTCATAGAAATGATTTGCTACATTAAGAAGAAAAAAAAAAATTATTAGAAAAGTACCTTACATTCTTAAGTGTAATATATATAAGTCTACTCCTATCGTACTACATTTTAGAGTGTGTGGCGTACCACATTCCCATTCCCGTTCCATGTACCGGAACGATCCATGTTCTAGGTAACATAGGTTTAAATCTTAAAAAGGATATATATATTTGTTTTCTTCTCCATAATAATATCCCAATAAACATAACATTGTTTGTAATGATTTATATGTTATGTGGATTAGACAAAGTGTGGTTTCCTGAGATTGTGGTTCGATGAATTTTAGGTTTTGTGTAGACCTATGCAAAAATACGGGATGTGTTGGGGATAGATGCTTTCCACACTGCAAATTCCCTTTGGATGGTGACTCACTTGATGGTCATTGGTACATGCAAGAACCTCTTTACTGGCAGTGGAGACAATGGGATTGCCAAAGTGATTGCCGTTACTATTGTATGGTGGACACAGAGAAAGAAAGGGCATCACTTGGTCTTGGGCCTGTGAAATATCATGGTAAATGGCCCTTTCAGCGTGTATATGGGATTCAGGTTCGTTATTTTACAGCTTTATACCTTGGTACCACCTTCCTTTGCAGTAGAAAGTGCTGTCGTAATTTTCTAGTTTGCACATGTTGATTAAATTCCTATATTAATGTCATACAATTACTCAGGAGCCTGTTTCTGTAGCTCTCTCAGCACTCAACCTCGCAATGCATTTCCGTGGTTGGCTGTCCTTTTTCACCCTTCTGTACCACAAGCTGCCACTAAAACCAGATAAGAAACCATACTATGATTATACCAGCTTGTGGCATATCTATTCCCTCTTAGCAATCAACTCATGGTTCTGGAGTGCTGTTTTCCACAGTCGGTAAGTTTTTCCCTCTCCAATTTATTTTTCTAGTAGCTGTGTATTTATGTCTGTAAATTCGATGGAGAGGCAAGGTTAGTTTATGTTAGAATAGGAATTATTATCAGGATAGGAAATACGTAATTGTGTGATTGTGTTTCCTTATATTATGCCTTATGGTTCTCCTGTAATTACTCAATATTATCAATATAAAAGGGAATGAAGTCTACCTCATTCCCTAACTCTTTCTCTTCTCTAAACTACATGGTATCAGAGCCTAAACCCTAGCCCATACCTTATTCTTGTCTGCCGGTAGCTCTATCTTCCCAGGAGCCCAATCGGCCACAGTAGCCTCTCACCCAGACCATCGTCTGTCATCCCACAGTCCATCCAGGCCATCATCAGTCTCCTAGGGGGTCTGTCGGCACTCTAGGGCCTCACCCAGGCCATCGTAAGGCACCCTAGGGCCTGTCGACAGCCTCTTTGGCTTCCTTGGCTTCCTTGGCTTCTGTCAGCATCTCCTAGGTTGCTGTCGACTCTTTCTCGCAGTGTCGTCTCTCTCGATTGTCGTCTCTCTCTCTCTTTCTCTCTCTTCTTATAAAGTTATAATGGTTAGTTAGTTAAAAATAAAATAAAATAAAATAAAATAAAGATAAAAAAAAGAGAAAAAAAATGATGCTACGTTAGAAAAATAAAATAAAATAATAATAATAATCTTCTGCTGATCTCTTTGTGGTCATAGTGTTTGCTATTCCTCCACCATCTTCCGAGTTTGTGATTGGCATTGGGTTTGAGGGTTACTTAGTAGAATATTCATGGCAGATTTCACTAGTGAGTCCACAACCTCTCAGCCACCTAAGAGCGAGAGTTTCCTTATCCTTTCTACTATGATTAATAATCTCAATCCTGGTCTTGAAATCACCACTTCTCTATTCAATGGTTAGAACTATCTAGCGTAGTCACAGAGTCTGATTATTTTCTTGAAGAGTAGAGGGAAGATGGGGTATGTTGATGCCAGAATCCAGGCACCCCTCGCCACAGACCCGAGTTATGATCGGTGGGAGATCACCAACTCCCTTATTATGGGTTGGTTGATACATTCTATGGTCTTGGAGATTGGAGAGGGCTATCTCTCTATAGACACTGCACAGGATATTTAGGAGGTCGTGACTACCACTTACTCCCGGAAGGGGAACTTCTCACAGACTTTCGAGTTACGTCGCTCCATTGAAAGGTCGGTACAAGGTGAGATGACGATTCTCCAATATTTTACCTTCCTTAGCAATGGATGGTGATGGGTCGTTACAGACATCAAAAATAAATACTAAATTATACCAAATTCTTTTAGAATAATGGCAAGTCCAGGTATCGATTTACAGGGATAAATGTGAAATTAGACTAATTTAATCGCTAAATTCCTAAATTAATTTTGATTAAAAGATTGGTTGTTCATAAACTAATATTAAGATTGGTTGTTCTTGAAGAGTAGAGGGAATATGGGGTATGTTGATGGCAGAATCCAGGCACCCCTCACCACAGACCCGAGTTATGATCAGTGGGAGATCACCAACTCCCTTATTATGGATTGGTTGATACATTCTATGGTCCCGGAGATTGGAGAGGGCTATCTCTCTATTGACACTACACATAATATTTAGGAGGCCGTGACTACCACTTACACCCGGAATGGGAACTTCTCACGGGCTTTCGAGTTATGTCGCTTCATTGAAAAGTCGGTACAAGGTGAGATGACGATCCTCCAATATTTTATCTTCCTTAGCAATGGGTGGTGATGGGTCGTTACACACACCAAAAATAAATACTAAACTATACCAAATTATTTTAGAATAATGGCAAGTTCAGGTATCGATCCACTGGGATAAATGTGAAATTAGACTATGTTAATCACTAAATTCCTAAATTAATTTTGATTAAAAGATTGGTTGTTCATAAACTAATATTAAGTAAATCAAACAAAGTGATTAAACTATCAATTATACATAAAATTGGAATTATTGATTTTTGGGAAAAACCTAGGGTAATGAGTCCACCCCTAGTTACATAAATAAAGCTTCAATTTGAGACTCAATTATGTTACGGTTCGAACGGAATAATAGTTCGCAACGACAAATTTGAAGCATTTATCAAGAAAATCATCACGTTCAATGTACGAGCACGAACCATCTCAAGTAGTACGAATCGTTCGCTCTAAACTAGGGTAGCGACACGACTCGTTCCTCGTAGTATGGTTCATCTCATACCTTGAATATGAAGGAATAGAAAACTATTGTATGGGAAGCATTTAACAATCACAGAAAGTAGAATACTTAAAGAGATAATGAAAAATAAATATTTGTAACTTCATAAACACCATACAATTTGTTTAAACCTTTACATAATCAAAACGCAAAGAGAAAACCGAATTACATAGCTAAGGTTTCATCAAAACCCTAGAAAAGAAGAGCCTAGCCACTCATGGAGGAGTGGGAAAAGGTGGAAGAGATGGAAGACCCCATGGAAGTTGGATTGAAAGCTTGAGAATCACCTTTTTCCAAACCTTAGCCTTCTCTTTCTCCTTCAAAATTTCAGAACGCTCATCCAGTCTCTTTCTTGCCTTTTTTATACCTCTACTGTCTTTCAAATAGGTTTAAAACATCGAACCGTTTTCCGAGGTTCGGCCGTACGTGCGGAAAGCTCTTTTCTCTCCAAATTCTGTATTTTTGCCCATTTAATGCTCTAACTATGTACAACCTAATTGACATTAAACAAACATAAAATATATAGTTTGACAAGCAAGTAAAGTTAAGAGATCCTAATTAACAGCTTCAATGTTGCACAATTCGGCCTTAATCACATCCCTCAACTTACAACTTGCTAGTCCTCAAGCAAGCAATAAAAATAAAATAAAATTAAATTAAACAAAATTTAGCTATTTCCTCTTTCGTGGGAAGAACGGTTGCATTTAGCATATGCAACAAGCCTTTAAACCACAAAGTTACCCTAAGTGGATGAGTAAAGTCTCGTGAGGGTTTCCAGAAATGATACCCACAAATATTAACATATTTACATCTATCTAGCAACAATCAATCACACTACACTACTCAAGAATTAACTTATGTGCCACTATAGTGCAATATTAAGACATTATAAGTCATTGAAGGCACAGTAGACAAGCATGAAGGAATCTATTGAGTAGAGACCGTAATTCAAGATTACACAAATCTATGTACTTGTGAATGTTAGTAGCACACATCATCAGTAACCTCGGTGTAACGTGCAATCTCCATAACTAGTTAATTGACCACAATAATAGCCCAGTGTAACTCGTAATAACCCCCAACATATATAGACAAGATTAAACTTTTGCAAATAGGATTCTCAAAATGTTTTTTTTTTTTTTGGAAAGACTGTGCAATGTCTTGATCCATTAAGCTTTCTAATTAACCCATGTAGCAAGTATTGAGCCAATGATTCCCAAACCAGACGGTTTTAGGGCACTAGGTGTGAAGACAACCCTACAGGCTTAATAACTTGAGTTGAAAAGGTTACGAATCCGAACAAGTCTTTTTCCTTATTTTCCTTAACTGTACAATGTCTAGGTTCCTTAAGCTTTCTAATTAACCCATGTAGCAAGTATTGGGCCAATGACTCCCAAACCAGACGGTTTTAGGGCACTAGGTGTGAAAACATCCCTACGGACTTAATAACTCGAGTTAAAGAGGCTACCCCAAACAAGTCGAGTGTTTTTTTATTTTATTTTTTTATATTGATTTATTTTGAGAATCAAGGCTAGTCATTTATTCTTTCCTGCAACACTAGCAATTATTAATGATGTACTATGAAGCATGGACACGGCAAATTTCATGCCGTGGCAGTGTCTGACATGGGGACACGCCGGGGACACGTGGACACGCCGAGGACACATACGGGACACGCCGGGTGGCGTGTCCCTTTAATTTAATTATTTTTTTTTGCAGGGGACACGGCGGAGACACGCGTGTCCACCAAATCTAGACATGCGTGTCCAAATCTGAACATAAAGAGCAAAAAAGAAGAGTAAAGGAGAAGGTATCAGGATCCTCTAGAGTAAAGAATCCTGAAGTGATCTCCTAGAGTGAGAGATCCTGTGGCTGAAATCAAAACTAACCAAAACGACGTCGTTTTGGTTAGTAAATTGAAAGAAAAAAAATAAATAAATTTCTGCTCTGGTTCAAAATGACGAACAGGTTCCTGCAAATATGAAAGAATAGAGAGACTCTCTCTCTTCTTCTCGGCAGCCATGAAAGTAAGTTAAACAATTTCAAAAACATTTTTATAGATTATACTCACATTAAACAGTTCATTGCTGTTATTGGCAAAGCCATTCTCCATAGCTCTTTCAGCTCTTCCACAACCTATTCACAGAAAAGAAACAGAGCACTTTTGAAATGGGTTATTAATCAAACTCTATTTTTATGCTTGATTCACTGAAAAAATAATAAAAAAATTTATTTTAAATAGAATAAGGGCAAAATGAATATTGTTATACCTGGGTGATTGTGGGGAGTTTGGGGGAAGAAAAATCTGGGTCTTTGTCTTCCGTGTTGGAGATTGATTGAGAAATGGGTTTGAAGAAGATTGATTTTAATCAATAAGAAAACTGATGACCCAACTTGCTATGTTTTGGTTTTGAGTCCTCATATTTTTTATGGGTAGTTCATGAACTTAGGAATAAAGAATAAGAATCAAAAGGTTTTGGGTTGAATAGGAAGGAAAGGCTAAAAATGGGGAAGCATTAGAAACAGAGGTTGTGTTTTTGAAATCAAACTCCTCTTTTTCTTTTTTTCTTTTTTTTCACTTACTAACCAAAACGACGCCGTTTTGATTAGTTTTGATTTCAGCCGTCAGATCTCTCACTCTAGGAGATCACTTCAGGATTCTTTACTCTAGAGGATCCTGATACAAGGAGAAGAGTAAAGGTCTTGAAACAAACTTGGACTTTGATCCAGTCAACTCGCCTGTCGATCTCCATGACTTCGACCACCGTAAGCCGTCGACCTGGACCTCCATCGCCTTCGACTTCGACGAGCTCTCTCTCTCTCTCTCTCTCCCTCGCGATCGATCGCTTCTTCCTCTCTCTCTGTTGCGTCTTTATCTTCTTTTATCTTCTTGATTCATATATATATATATAACTATTATTATTATAATAGTTATAAGGATGACGTCGACTTAGTTATTATTATATAACTATTATTATTATGTAACAACTATTATATTGTTATTATATAACTATTATATTATATAACAGTTATTATACATATAATATATTTATAAGATAATATATAATACATATTATAAGATAATATATACTTGTACATATTAATAAAATAAAATAAAAAACACATGTATGTAAAATAAAATAAAAAATTAATTGCAACACATTATTTAAAAAATATAATAAATAAATAAAATAATTAATGTGTATTAAAATAAAAATATTTATAAAAAAATTAAAAAATCTGCCGTGTTCCTTGTCGTGTCTGTGTCCGTGTCCCCATTTTTTAAAAATTGCCGTGGTCCGTGTCCGTGTCCGTGTCCGTATGCGTGTCCGTGCCCGTATGCGTGTCCGTGCTTCATAGATGATGTTCACCAGAGATTATAATAGAGAGGTCACCGCTATGATAGTGTGTTCATGTGAATCAAGGCATACTCATGATAAGTGTACTAATATCGCAACCACGAATAACTATCCTAGTGCAAACATCATATACGAGTATTTACCCAATAAACTCTTTTCATACAAGTCAGCTATGCTTTCCAATTAACATATGCAAATATTATCACCCTACTAGCAACAAGTCGACATCAAGTGGAGTAGTGTAATCAAGTGAAGTAGGTATAAGCATGAATTAGGAGCCAAATAGAAATGCACAAAAGAAAATACCCTCATTCACCAACTTGAATATGACATTGTCCTCAATGGAAGCAAAAGCCAAGCAAATAGAAATGAGAGAATATTACCAGAGATTATAAGTGCACATCTAGGTAGGCAAATAGTAACACACATTTTACTCTTTTTTTTCTTTTTTTTATTATTATTTATATTTATTTATTATTTATATATCTTTTTTATTTACGAAAGAAGAAATAGCTAAAAGTAAAAATAGAAATAAAAGAGACAAAGCAAAAGATAGGCCGGTACTACTGAGAATTCAGTGGCAGTGGTGGCGGGAAATGCTGGGCAAACAAGGCGTTCATCAATGATCGCGTCTCGAATGCTTCATCCTGAACCCAGGTGTCGAGCTGGTCAAAACGTTGTTGGCTCGACTCTCGATATGTGTAAAAGTCAGTTTGCAGTGATGCAACTAACTGTTGAATGTTGAGCTAGCGGGCATTGAGCTGGTCGAAAGCCGCTTGAGAATAGTCTCGATGCGCCAGAAAATCCGTGCGCAACTGCATGAGAATCTGGTGGTGATTACGAAGAGTATTGTGGATCTGATCCACAAAGTGCTGAAGCTGTAAGTACTCCTCATGAGTCATGTCTAGTAGGTCCCCTTGGGAGGCACAGGGGAGGCAGGATGAGGTGGTTGGTCGTGAACGGGTTCCTGGGCCTTATCAACCGGGGCACCAACTTGCTGCGGGATGTGAGATATGCTATCCTACCATTCCCGCTGCCCGAAAGTCGGATAAGCTATGTCAATCTCCTCACTCGGATCAATGGGAAGGCCGTTCAACTCGAAGACAAGTGTAAGCAAGTTGGTAAATGACAGGGACCAAGTCAGGTTCTGCATAGGTTGAGACTGAATTGCCTCCTGTAGAAATTTGCGCATATGCATCCAGATGACGTCCGCAAGTGGTACCTGATAACCATGTTGGTACCCATCCATGTAGGACCCGGACAAACTCCAATTGGTGCTCAGGTTTATGTCCAAGTAGAAGGGTATTCTTATGTATGACGGAGTCAATGAATAACAAGCGGTCAGGCAACTTGCTCCGGTGTAGGCATGTGTAACTTGCATCACCATGGGCCCCCGGGAAGTACTCTTGGATGAGGCTGTGTATCGGTTGTCGGTCCTCAACTTCCGAGAAGGGCTGGTGGTCCTCCTTGGAAAAGAACCCTAATACTTGGGCAATCATGAATGCGGTGATGTTGACAAGGTGGCCATCAATAGTGAACAAAAGTCCGACCTCAGTAAGTGACTCATACATGTTCTGGTGGAAGAGCTGTACCAGACAAGAATAAGTGGGTGCTGTCACAATGCAAAGGCCCAATTATTGTCGGAGTTGGAGCTGCTCAACGACCCAAAAAGTGACTGGGTCACGCTGAAAATATGTGATGTTAAACTGTGTGAGCTTGTGAAGTGGGTGTGAAGCCCACTCTAGTCGTGGCAACTCCACCGGTGGTGGTGGCAAGGATGGTGGTGACGGTGGCGGTGGTGGCACTGAGGAAGTGGAACCTCTGGCCTTTTGGAGGCGCGGGTGGATATCCGTCGACTCATGACCTGCGCACACCAACAATAGACACATATACCTGTGAAACCAGCATGAGAATCAAATAAGATATTAAAGCACAAGTCTGCTCACTGAAGTACTACATGCAATTCTTATCATATTTTTTATTTATTTTTATTTATTTTGAAACCTAAAACAATTAAAATAGAATAATATAAACTTACACATTAACATTTTAATAAGTAATGAATTAAACAAACAAGTAAGACTGAGATAAGAGAATACATCTAAACAACTAAATAAATCAATAGAAAATACAATTAATTAGAAAGCTAGGCATTAGGATTTTTATTTATTTATTTATTTTTTGTAATAGAGAAATAAATGAACTAAAATAAAATATGAAAAAAAATAAAAGGAACAACAACTAAACCAGTTACACAATTAGTTATTAAACTAACTACTGAACAATAGGACAATTTTATTTAAGTAACTAATGGCTGAATAATTAAAACTAACAGAACTAAATTATTTGCATGAACTAAACTATGGTAAGCAACCAAAATAATAAAAATAACAAAACAAAAATATATATATATATTTTTTTGGAAGGGACTGCACGTGTGTCGGAGATGGCCGCATGTGCAAGCGGTCGTCTTCTTGGCTGCCCAGTTTTTTTTTTTTTTTTGGTTGGAAAATAGACTGACTGGAGAAAAACAAAAACAAAAACAAAAACAATACTCTACTCCTACACTCACAAATCTAAACGAAAAGGAAGTTTACTTTGGAAGAGTGGAGAAAGAGAGAAAGAATGGAGATTTGCCAGAAAAAATGGTGGTCGTCGATCGCCGGACGGAGAAATGGTGGGCAGTGGGATGATGGTGAGGAAGGAGGGTGATGGTGTGAAAAAAAGAAAAGAAAAGAAAGGAGGTTAGTGGTGGTGAGGCTCGAGTGAAAGAGAAAAGGTTGAAAGAAGATGATAAGGTAGAGAGAGAGAGAGAGAGAGAGAGAGAGAGAGAGAGAAAATCTGTGAGAGTGATTGTGAGAAAAGTGGGTTAGGTTTTTGATGAGGTCAATTTTTTTTTTTTCAAAAACGAAATAAACTAAAAAAAAATAATAATCAATTAGATAAAATAAAATAAAATAAAAATGGAAAAATAAAAATAAATAAATAAATATAAATAAAGAAATTTATTTATTTATTTATTTATTTGGAATGACATTCGGCACGTGCGGGGATCAAGCCGCACGTGCAGCTCTATTGCTGCACCACACACCCCCATCTGCAATTAAAGCAGGCTCAAAAAAAATTCCAGGAATTTTTCCAGCATGTGTGAAACCCAGGCCGCACGCGCGTTGACTGCGACGCACCACCCCCACGTACCTGCATTTAAAGCAGTGTGCAAATTGTGAATTGAAATATCTTCTGCACGTGCGGTGGGTTGTGCCGCACGTGCGGGATTTTTATTTTTTTATTTTTTTAATTGCAACCCAAATAAATTTACAAAGAACGACAACCCAAGTAAAAATTCAAATCATTTCTACCTTCATTTCACATCCGAAATAAATAAAGCATTACTAAAATAACTAAATGCTCACCAAAGGTATAATCTTCACGCGAAAACCACGGGATTTTTATTTTTTTATTTTTTTAATTGCAACCCAAATAAATTTACAAAGAACGACAACCCAAGTAAAAATTCAAATCATTTCTACCTTCATTTCACATCCGAAATAAATAAAGCATTACTAAAATAACTAAATGCTCACCAAATGTATAATCTTCACGCGAAACCACGGGTACTACTTTTCTCCCTAACTGTGTTTGTAACTTTCCCTATTCTTCAACAGGGTGACAAACTAGGTTGGTTCGGTATCCAGAATCGAGGCGACTAAGGCTAACTCAACTTATGGGGCTGCCATACAGAGTTTAAGCCGAGGTGGTTTTGAAGCAATCTCCACACCCCTGGGTATTCAAACCAGACTTTAGTCTCAGAAATTCCAAATCCTTGTGTTATAGGCTTTGCCATTCGAACTCTAATTTCCACCGTCTAAGTTGGTCTCCTAGGAACTCACTACAAACACAGTTAGGTGGCTATACTAGACCGTCAGATGCCATTCGGGCACAGCTAATACCAAAAGAGTTACACCTTTAGAGGATTTAAAGTCTCCTAGACGTCAATTAAAGCACAGCAAGAATAAAGAAAAATATAATAGAATAGAAAGGAAAGAAAAGAGATCAAGACTTCAATTTCTCAATCAAAGTAAAAAGGGTCCATCAAAACAATGGATCATATCTCCATTCTCAATCCCTTTTATATATGGCTTCAGTCTTTGGCTATTCACTTCGAAAGTGTGGCCATTCTTTGGATCTTACACCTCAACGGTGCCATGAATAAATGCCTCTACAACCACAAAGGAACCATCCCATCTTGATCTAAGCTTACCCGGAAAGAGTCTCAATTTTGAGTTAGAAAGCCACACTTTTTGGCCGGGTTCAAAGGATTTTCTATTAATGTGCTGGTCATAGAATTCCTTAGTCCGAGTTTTAAAAATTCTCGAACTCTCATATGCATCATTCCGAATTTCCTCCAACTCATTGAGTTGCAATTTCCGGTTGAGCTCAACCGCGACCATATCAAAGTTAAACTTCTTTATGGCCCAAAATGCTCAGTGCTCAAGTTCAACTGGGAGATGGCAAGCTTTGCCTAACACCGCCCTATATGGTGACATCTCAGTGGGTGTCTTATAAGCAGTGCGGTAGGCCCATAGTGCATCAATCAAACGTTTTGACTAATCTTTCCTATTTGGCCTCACCGTTTTCTCTGTTATGTGCTTCACCTCCCTATTTGAGACTTCCACTTGGCCACTAGTTTGAGGGTGGTATGGAGTGCCAACTTTATGAGTGATAGAGTATTTCTTAACTATCGACTCAAAGAACCAGTTACAAAAATACGTACCCTGGTCACTTATTATGGCTCTAGGAAACCCAAAACGACTAAAGATGTTTTCATGCAAAAATTTGATTACTACTTTATGATCGTTTGTTCGGGTAGCTATCTCCTCCACCCACTTAGACACATAATCCACTGCCAAGAGAATATACTCAAATCCGAATGACGACGGGAAAGGTCCCATAAAATCAACCCCCCCAAACATCAAAGATCTCTACCACAAGAATAGGAGACATTGGCATCATGTCACGACTAGATATCGAACTTATTTGTTGACAGCGCAAACAAGTTCTACAAAATTGATGGGTATCTTTAAAAATGGTGGGCCAATAAAACCCGCTTTGTAAAACCTTGGCGGCCGTTTTATGCCCACTAAAATGACCGCCACCTGCAGGAAAATGACAAAATGTAAGAATGCTATGCACCTCACTCTCCGGCACACACCATCGGATTACTTGGTTAGAGCAATATTTGAACAACCCTGGATCCTCTCAAAAATAATACCTGGCCTGTGAAAAGAATCGGTCTTTGTCTTGCTTAGACCAATTTTGAGGAATTTGTCCATTTGCCCAATGGTTAAGTAATTCACAATATGTGCAAACAACGGGGGGCTCGCTCGTGACACCACAAGAAGTTGTTCGTCCGGAAACAAATCATGCAAAGTTAGATGGTCACTAGCATACTAAACAAGGACTCGAGAGAGGTGATCCGCCACCATATTCTCAGACCCTTTCTTATCTCGGATCTCTAGGTCAAATTCCTGAAGCAACAAAATCCATCTAATCAATTTAGGTTTGGTCTCTTTCTTAGATAGTAAGTGAAGACTATGACCTTGGAACCTACGAGATAGGATCGGTACTTATCTAAGGCAAAGACCACGGCTAGTAACTCTTTCTCGGTCATAGTGTAATTCAATTGTGCATCCGAGAGAGTACGACTAGCATAGTATATAGCATATGATGCCCTATTGATCCATTGGCCCCAACATCATAATTTGAGGCATCACACATGATTTCAAAGGAAAGCGACCAATCTAGTGATTTCATGATTGGGGCGCTGGTAAGGGCCACTCTTAGTGTTTCAAAGGCTTTCAGACATGCCTCATCAAAGATAAAAGGTGCGTTCTTAGCAAGTAAACTACACAAAGGACGGTATATTTTACTAAAGTCTTTGATGAACCTACGGTAAAAACCTGCATGCCCTAAGAAAGAACAGACTTGACGCACAAAAGTGGGTGGAGGAAGGCTTGCAATGAGGTCAACTTTAGTTTTGTTCACCTCTATACCTCGAGGGGACACAATGTGTCCCAACGTTATACCCTCACGAACCATAAAATGGCTCTTCTCCCAACTCAAAATCAAGTTTGCCTCAGTACATCGTTTCAACACTCTAGTTAAATTCCTAAGGCATTCCTCAAAAAACGGTCCAAACATAGAAAAATCATCCATGAAAACCTCTAAGAATTTATCCACCATATCAGAGAAAATGGCCATCATACACCGTTGAAAAGTCGCCAATGTATTACATAGCCCAAAAAGGATGTGCCTATAAGCAAAAGTGCCAAAAGGGCAAGTGAATGTGGTTTTTTCCTGGTCAGCGGGATACACTGAGACTTGATTATATCCCGAGTAGCCATCAAGAAAATAATAAAAACCCTGCCCCACTAAAGGTAAGGGAAAATGATCCTACCTAGTCATGGAATTCAATCTCCTATAATCAATGCACACTCGCCACCCAGTAGTGGTTCGTGTGGGGACTAACTCTCCTCTCTCATTCTCAACAACAGTGATGCCCGATTTCTTGGACACCACTTGTGTGGGACTCACTCACTTGCTATCCAAGATGGGGTATATAATACCCGCATCTAACAATTTTCACACCTCCTTTTTCACCACCTCTTTCATATTGGGATTAAGCCTCCGTTGCATTTCACGAGAAGGTTTGGTGTCCTCCCCTAGTTGTATATAATGCATGCACACGGAGGGATTTATCCCTCTCAAATCAGCCACCGACCACCTTATAGCACTCCGATGTGCCACAAAAACACTCATTAATTGACTTTCCTGCTCAGCGGTTAAGTCAGATGCAATGATGATAGGTAAAGTATCCTTTGGCTGTAAAAATGTGACTGGGAGTGGCTTCAACTCAAGTGTAGGTGGTGTGACTAGGGAGGAAGGGACTCAAACTGGGTTTTCCACGGAGGAAAATCCGGTGTAGAAGAAGAATTAAGTAAGGCATTCACCTCCTCAATTGATCCGTCAATATCAAAATTCTCGAACCCAAAATGAGCTAGACAAGCCTCTAGAGGGTTCTCTACAAGAATTGAGGGTAAAGCCTCCTTCACAATCCCATCCACAACATCCACAAATAAACACTCCTCTCTCTCATTGGGTTGTTGGAATGCTTGGAAAATATTAAGTTTCGCTTGCACATTCCCAAATGAAACTTCCATAACCCCGGTATGACAATTTATGCATGCATTGGCCGTAGCAAAGAAAGGTCAACCTAAGATCACTGGGATTTGTTTCCTAGAACTAGCTACCAGTTCCATGTCTAAAACCAAAAAGTCAACAGGAAAATAAAACTTATCGACCTTCACTAGCACATCCTCAATCATGCCACGTGGCACCTTAAGGAACCAGTCAGCTAACTGGAGAGTAATAGTAGTGGGTTTCAACTCGCCAAGCCCAAATTCTTCGTACACAGAGTATAGCAACAAATTGACATTAGCCCCTAAATCTAACAAGGCCCTATCAATGAAATGGTCCCCTATAATGCATGCAATGGTTAGGGCACCCGGGTCTTTAAGCTTAAGGGGTGTGTCATTCAACAAGATGGAGCTTACTTGCTCCGTGAGTACGACCTTTTGGGACACGTGTGTCCTAGATTTACGCTTTTGCGTATAAAGGTCCTTAAAAAATTTAGCATAGGAGGGTACTTGCTTAATCGCCTCCAACAGGGGGAGGTTGATTTTAACTTGTTTAAAAACCTCCATCATTGCTTCCATGGATGCCGCCTTCTTATTAAAAGGGGACGGTGTATCAAGGCATTGGGGAGAGGGTGCCTTAGGCACATATGGAAGTAAAAGTCAATATTTCTTGGTCATGCATGTCTTTTATGTGCTACTTGAATGCTTTCATGTACTGATAAATGGAAGTAAAAGTCAATATTGTTTTGGTTAAATATTCAAGTATCTATATCTTATTATTGTTTAGTTTTATAGCTTCGTATAATCTCCCTTAATAAATAAGTTAAATAATCCAAGACTGTTAAGTCACATGTCTAGCCTATTCCATAATGTACTCCTTCTTTCCTATGCCGTTACTAAGCCTTTTAAATTTATTTTTGCACATTTAATACAACTGAGTTGCTCCTGAAAACTGAGTTGCTCCTGAAGAACTGATAAGTATCTTATTATGTGCCAAATCTGGAATTGTAGTTTCTCCTAATTGTTGGTGTGGGTTGTCTTCCTATACTACAGAGATGTGGATGTGACAGAAAAGCTAGACTACTCATCTGCAGTGGCATTACTTGGTTACTCGCTTATACTGGCTATTCTAAGAAGTTTCAGCATAAGGGATGAGGCTGCCAGAGTCATGGTTGCTGCTCCACTGCTTGCTTTTGTCACTACCCATATATTGTACCTGAACAACTATAAACTAGATTATGGTATTATCACCTTCTCTATCTGCTGCAACTTGCAAGATGCACAAACTTCAATTATCCAACAAGCTATATTTCTTTTGTATAATACTGTTGATACAACAAAAAAATATTTTTTTTATTTACTATGTATATGAATATAAATTTAGGATACAATAGATGTAAGAGTCATCAATGTATTTGTGGGTGTGTTTTTTTTCCTCTCCCTTTTCCCTCCTTATTTCATATATTTTACTTAGACCCCAAATCAAATTTCTTTTACTTTGAATCGTTTAAATGCTAGGTCGTTCCCCTCAAGTGACGCGTTGCGCCTGCCTCCGGGTGTTTCGAAAAGTGAGCAAGGGGCGCCGCATCGACGCCTGGGTGCGGTGAAAAATGGGCAAAGGTTTGCGCGTTTTTCTGGACGAGCGCGGGTAAAGAAGCTAGTCCAAGACTATAGGTTTAGGATAGCCACTTGGAACATAGGAACCTTAACTGGTAGGACGATGGAATTAGTAGATGTTATGATTAGGAGGAGAGTTAGTATAACTTGCATACAAGAAACTAAGTGGACGGGAGAGAAAGCTAGGGAAATTGAGGATACTGGTTTTAAACTTTATTATAGTGGTAAGGATAGACGCAGGAATGGGGTAGGAATCATAATTGCCAAGGGTCTTGTGGAAAGTGTGGTGGCGGTCATTAGGAAAGGAGATAGGATTATGCTAGTTAAATTAGTTATTGGAGGGAATATAGTGAACATTATTAGCGCTTACGCCCCTCAAGTAGGGTTAGATGATCAGACTAAGAGGCATTTTTGGGAGCAAATGGATGAGATCTTACAGGAGATACCCGTAGGAGAGAACCTGGTTATAGGTGGAGATTTTAATGGCCATGTGGGCATAGATAAAGTAGGTTATGAAAGGGTGCATGGTGGATACGGTTTTGGTGACAGAAATGAGGCTGGAGAGAGAATCTTAGATTTTGCGTTGGCTTCTGACTTGGTGGTGGCTAATACTATGTATAAGAAGAGGGATGAGCATTTGATAACCTTTAAGAGTGGATTAGTTAAGAGCCAAATAGATTATTTCTTAGTGAGAAAAGTAGACTGCCTAAAATGCAATGATTGTAAGGTGATTCCTGGAGAGAGTCTGGTCTCTCAACATAGGATTTTGATACTAGATTTATGTTTTAGAGGGCAATACCAAGCTAGGAAGGATGGTGGGCGTCGTAGGACGAGATGGTGGGACTTAAAAGGGGATAAACTAGAAATATTTAAGAATCGAATGGATAAGGAAGGTACTTGGGACTTAGAAGGTGGGGCTAACACTATATGGAATTCGATGGCCAATTGTATGAGGAGAATCTCAAGGGAAGTGCTTGGAGAGTCGAAAGGAACGGGACCCAGCTCTAGGGAAACTTGGTGGTGGAGGGAAGAGGTCCAAGCGGTAGTTAAGGCAAAAAAAGAGTGCTTTAAAAAGTGGCAGAAGGATAGAACTGAGGAAAACCTTAAGAGCTATAGATTGGCTAATAAGGAGGTCAAGAAAGTAGTGAGAGAGATTAAGTTGAAAGTTTATGATGACCTATACACTAGACTAGATAGTAAGGAGGGAGAGAAGATGGTATACAAACTTGCTAAGATGCGGGAGAGGAAAACAAGAGATTTTAATCAAGTAAAGTGCATCAAGAGTGAGGATTCTAAGGTATTAGTGAAGGACGATGAGATTAAGGAAAGATGGAAGAATTATTTTGAGAAACTATTAAATGAGGAACATGGAAGTACGACAATAGGGGAAGAAATAATCAGTAATACGATAAACCAAGACTATAGGTTCTATCGCAGGATTAGAAATTTTGAAGTGGAGATTGCACTTAAGAAGATGAAATCAAATAAGGCTTTAGGACCTGATGATATCCCTATTGAAGCTTGGAAGTGTTTGGGTAAAAAGGGAGTTGCTTGGTTGACTAGGTTGTTTAGTAAAATTTTGTTGACTAGGAACATGCCAGATGAGTGGAGGAAGAGTATTTTAGTGCCAATCTATAAGAATAAAGGTGATGTCCAGAATTGTAACAACTATAGAGGAATTAAGCTAATGTGTCATATAATGAAAGTGTGGGAGAGGGTGATGGAACGTCGATTGCGAGACATAACAGAGGTGTCAGAGAATCAATTTGGGTTTATGCCTGGTAGGTCAACAATGGAAGCGATCTATCTTTTGAGGAGAGTAATAGAAAAGTATAAAGAAAAGAAAAGAGACATTCATATGGTGTTTATTGACCTTGAGAAAGCATATGACAGAGTGCCCTAAGATATAATATGGTGGGCGTTAGAGAAGAAAGGGGTGACAAAAGGCTACATTGACGTGATTAGGGACATGTATGAAGGGGTGGTGACCACTATTAGATCGCCAGCTGGAGAAACAAATGAATTTCCTATCACTGTAGGGTTACACCAAGGATCTACCTTAAGTCCTTATCTTTTTGCTTTAGTTATGGACGAGTTGACGATAAATATTCAGGATGACGTGCCATGGTGTATGCTTTTTGCAGACAATATTGTGTTAGTGGATGAGACTAGAGAAGGAGTTAACACAAAGTTGGAGATCTGGAGAAAAGCTCTTGAATCTAAAGGATTTCGGATAAGCAGAACTAAGACAGAGTACATGGAGTGTAAATTTAGTAACAGTAACAATGAAAGCAGAGGAGAAGTGAAGATTGAGAACCAAGAACTGCCTAAGAGTGAACATTTTCGTTATTTAGGATCAATTATCACAACAGCGGGAGAGATTGATTCAGATGTGGCCCATAGGATTAAGGCGGGATGGTGTAAGTGGAGAAGTGCGTCTGGGGTATTGTGCGATAAACGAATACCTACTAGACTCAAAGGTAAGTTTTATAGAACGGCTATTAGACCAGCTATGTTGTATGGGACGGAGTGTTGGGCAACTAAGAAACAACATGTAGATAAGATGAGTGTGGCTGAGATGAGGATGCTAAGGTGGATGTGTGGTAAGACTAGACAGGACAGGATTAGGAATGAGTGTATTCGGGAATGGGTAGGAGTAGCACCGATAGAAGATAAGTTGAGAGAGAATCGTTTGAGATGGTTTGGTCATATTCAACGGAGACCAACAGAGGCAGTAGTGAAGAGATGCGATGCTGTAACGGTAGATGGAAGTGTTGGTGGACGAGGTAGGCCTAGATTAACGTTGACTAGCGTTATAAATAGAGATATGAATCTACTTAATTTGACCAATGAAATGGCCTTTGATAGGGCCGCGTGGAGAAGAAGGATTCATGTAGCCGACCCCATTTGATGGGACTTAAGGCTTCGTTTGGTTTGGTTTGGTTATAAGAAATAACCTATAAAGGTGTGCCCTGTGGCGGGTCCACAATGTGTCCTACAAAAAATAATAATTTTAAAAAATGACATGCCCCATGACATCGAAGGCTTGTTTTAGTGCCCCCCTGCCTTTTTTGGACCTTTTGCATTGATCACATTTCTTTTTCCTATGATTGTTACTCTTCTAATGCTTGTTTTTAATAGTGTGCTGTGTTGGAAATTTCTTGACAGGATGGAACATGAAAGTGTGTGTTGTCATGGCTGTTGCTCAACTTCTCATTTGGACTTTCTGGGCTGGTGTCACTCACCATCCTTCTAGGTGGAAGTTGTGGGTGGTGGTCGTGGGAGGTGGCCTTGCAATGCTCCTAGAGATCTATGATTTCCCTCCATATGAAGGATTCGTTGATGCGCATGCTCTTTGGCATGCCTGTACTATCCCACTCACCTACCTTTGGTGGAGTTTCATCAAAGATGATGCTGAGTTCCGAACATCTATCCTTCACAAGAAGGCAAAGTAGCTTTTTGAGAATTTGATGCGTAAACCCACATGATGGGGTAATGTTTCAAGAGCAAGTTGTTAGTTAGGCCAACATTAATCTCTGTAGGTACTACATTCTTCTTTCATTCTTGTGTTTTTGTTTTGTTTTTTGGTTTTTTTCCCTGTCATGCGAAAGGGAATGAGGATGCTTCATTTATTGAAAGAGGTTCCACAAGTTGGAATCTGATCATCTGCTGAATTAGAAAGTTGTAGCAGTGCACTAATTCATTTTGTTTTGGCAATGAAACCTTGATAAGCTATATTAGGGTGTTTTTTATATTCACATATCTACATATATTGGTTTTTTTTTGAGGGGTTCATGCCAATCGTTGGTTTTTTTTAATATATATATATATATATTTATTTATTTATTTTTATCAAGAAGCAAATGATTCATTGACTAAAATATAAAAGGAAGCCGAAGAATGGTCGTTTTCAGTTTCATATGTAGTACTTGGGGAGCAAGTAGTCTTATTTATTTATTCATTTTGTATTGAAAAAATTCAGATTCATATACTACTTGGGCCGCAAGTATTCATTTTGGATATTTATTTATTCATTCATTTTTCTTTTTAGGAAAAAAAGGTTGTTTGTATTGGTTTTCATTAAAGAAGAAAGTGTTGTTGGTTGCTAATTAAAACCCTTCAAACCGAAGTTAGGAATTACTATAGTATTTAAATAGAGTTTAAAAAAAAAAAATTACTAAACAGAACAAATTTAAGTTATTAAATAAAAATGGTGTCCTATCTGGAAAAAAAAAAAATTGAGAATGGTGCAGGATGTTATTACTATAATTTAGTTTTTTCATTATTTAATTTAGAAATTTTCATTTTAATTAATATTTTATCTTTAATAAAAAAATAAATAAAAATTTGAGTCCGTTTTTACATTAAAGGCCTAGGCCCAACCATGAGGTAGGCTCACGTCATGTATATAGAGTTGAACATTCACCCTAATCTAAAGAATATGGAATAATTGTATAAATTACGCAACCCTAATGTTGGGTTTGATTGGAGGATTTGAAAAGAAATTTAGAAAAGAAATAGAAAAGGGGAGTGAAATTAGGTGAAATATAAATATATTTTATTCATATTTTACCTATTTTTTCTTTTTTCTTTTCAAATCCCTTCTTAAATCCCACAATCAAAAACTTTCAAAACTATGTTAATCCATTATTCTAGCACACTATTTTGTTGGGCATTTTGATCCACAAGACAACATTGATCAATCGGTTTAATTAGTTTATTTATTTATAATTATTTATATTATAAAATTAAAGTTCTTGTTGAATATTTTGAGACATTATCTCATGAATTTTTTGTTGAATATGGTTGATTTATATAGTAAAATCAAATGTTTAACTTAATAATATAGTAAAATCATATGATAATAATGTGAGATACCATATGACAATACAATATCATACCTAACATTTTTTTTTTTTTTTGTGCTTAACTCTATTTTTCTTCTTCATATTATTATCATTTTTTTATATTTTATCTTTAAAATATTAATTTTATCTATTTAATTTATAATTTTTTAAAAAGTTTGAGCTAATGTAATTCGATTGCAGATGATTATTAAAATAAATGTTGAAGCCTAAAGTGAAGGGCAAAACAGTCAATTTAAAATTTGAATAATTAAATGAATGCAATTAAACATTACAAATTCTTATTTACTATTTTGAAATTAAGAGTGAAAAGAGAGAGAGACAAGCTTTTGGTTGTAGGGTTTAACTCGTTGAATATAATAATGTGAGTAAGAAGATGAATGTTTGATTTTATAATTTAAGTTTTTAAAATTGTAAAATTATAATTTTGCCCATTAAATCAAATTAGATTTTCACCATTACTCTCGTTTCAAAACAGACTATTTTAGTACTTTTTAATTTTTTATGAAAAAATATATAAAAAGTAGAGAGAGTGATGTGACAATTTATAATGAATTTTTGACTCGTTTGGCAAGAGGCTATTTTAGTCAATTAGTCAAAAAGTTACTAAATTAGCCAAAAAACCAACAACCCATACCAAAAAGTCAAAGATTCTCTTTTCTCTCTACTTTTTGCACATCTTTTCGTAATTAGCCAAAAAGTCATCTCAAACATACAAGTTTTTTTTACCTACCTTTTTAACCAAATAGCCAAAAAGTTACTAAATTAGCCTGTTCCCAAACGAGGCCTAAAAGTGAAAATAATTAAATCATATGACCTAAAATAAATAAACAAATAAGAAAATTAAATGAATGAAATTAAATAATTTATGAAATAGAGAAAACAACATACTATTAATAATTTTTTCTTTAAAATTTTTTTGAGGAGAGATTTTTCTTTAAGACTAAGTTTGGTTAGAATGCAAAATGGTAAAAAGTGAAAAAAAAAATAATAATAATAAATAAATAAAATTCTAAGTTTGATTACCATGAAAGTGGTGGAAGTTGTAAGAAAATTAATTTTATTGTACAACTTATAATAACATGATAATTAATCTTGCAAAAAATATAGAAAAATATAAGAAAGTTTAAATTTATTATAAAAGTAGTTACTTATAATTGAAATTCCTATTTTCTTGCAAAATTTTCATTCTAATCAAATTCATATGAGAAAATATATTCTTTTTTCCTTTTCTTCATTTTACTTTCTACCATTTTCACCTTCTATTATTTATTTATTTATAATCAAACAAAGCCTAAGACCATCTTCAATGGCTTGCCTTTAGAGCTGCCAAAGCCATTTTATATCAGGCGTGGGCCAAAAGTGTTCTCCAATGGTAAGCTTGAGGATGCCTTAGCTCGGTCTCAACTATAACTTGATTCGACCTTTCATGAGATTGCTTGTAGAGATGGGTTGGCCCATTTGAGTGGGTTCAGTCCATTTTGGTTATGTTAATGGATACAGCTGACCAGTTCAATCCAGCTCAATACCTCTTCTAGGCTGCTCTTGTCAGTATGAGCTTGCCCTAAGTACTTGAAGACTTTGGAGAATGGTCTACATGAAGTTGGGCTCAGTATGATCCACCCCACATAGGTATCTAGCCCTTATTGGATGGTTGTTCGGGTTTGGGCTTAATGGTTTTGATGGGCCCAAGGCTTGTATAACACCTTGTTTTGTGAGACCGCTCGAGCGATCAACTGATCGCTTGAATAGAGAATTAGGGCCCCCAGTATCTTGTTTGTAAAATGGGTATATGGAGGAGACTGCGCAAGCGGTCTGGTGGTCGCTCAAGCAAAGATATGTTGCTCCCAGTATTTTCATTGTAGACCTGCAAAATTTCTAGGACATTGCGTTTACCGCTCGAGCAATGAAATGATCATTTAAGTAGTGAAATGATCTCTCGAGCGATTTGTTTAGGGTAGCAAATTTAAAAGTCGATCTAAACTCATTTTTCTCTCACTTTTTCATACCCTTTCTCTCTCAAACACCTATTTCCGAAACCCTATCCATAAAACTCTTGATTTATTTATATTTTACCCAAGATCCTTCAAAAAAGTTAAAGAACAGGTGTTGTTCAAGAGTTCCACCAGTTGTTTTGTGATTTCTTGAAGTTTGGAGTTGGGTTCTCATCTTTTGTCATCAATCTTGAAGTAAGGATACTCTTAACTTGATATATCTTTGATTTGGGACACATATATAGTATTTTTTGTAACGCCCTCAAAATAATAACATTAAACCCATCCATTTAGAGACATGCATTGAAATATAAAAGGTCCACATTCATCTATTCATCAGAGTATTTCATTATAAAAGTATTATATGTTTACAACAAAAGCAAATGCCCTACGGGTTTACAGCTTTCCAAGTTAACACTTGGTTACAAAAGAGAGTACTAACTTAATTACACATTAAGTCCCTGGCTTGAATCTATATGTAATACAATCAAGGAAAACAATACAACAACAGTATGTCTGTCTCTAGTCTCCCAAGTTATGTCCTCAGAGGTGGCATGCTACCTGTACTTGAAAATGATGTTCCCATATAGGGTGAGCCACAGCCCAGTAGAAATATACTAAACTGACTATGAACAATGCCTAAAAGATTAGCAACTGATAGATGGTCAATACTTACACTTCCATTTACATCTTATTACAATTCCATGACAGCCAAGTCTATGTTACAATTCACTTTCCATTTCTTATTCAACTTTGAGTTTGAAAACAAGGCTCAATACTCTGGCCAAAACATTTGATGAGATTATAGTTCATCACTAGGACACTTTCGAAATTCAAGGTGGATACGCATTTTGGTGTTGTATCAATAACACATAAACTACTTCCATACTTCGCAAACGATGATGATATACCTTTTAGTGCTATATCAAATCAAACAAACTTTTCAATAGATAAGTATATGAGCTATATCACTACTACAACAGATAAGCATATGAGCTATATCAACATTCCAACAGATAAGCATATGAGCTATATCAACACTTCAACAGATAAGCATATGAGCTATATCAACACTTCAATAGATAAGCATATGAGCTGTATCCTCACTATAATAGGAGAGCATATGAGCTACAACCCTCGGTCCATCCCCCATCTTCCCTTAACCATTAACCGGTTTAGAGGTGCATCCCTCATCTTCCCCTAAATCGTGGAGTACATTCCCCATCTCCTCCCATACACAAGCAATGCATATAAACACAGAATCACATATGCAATCCAACAATACATAAAGTTAATGTATTCTATCAACTGTCTACACTTAATGCATATAAACACATTGGTCATATACACAATCAATCAATGCATAAGGTTAATGTATTCTATCAACCGTCATACTCTATGACACATCCGATTGATTAGTTTTAGTTTGCCTAATCATCATGCATTATCTACAACAATCAATACTACCCTCCACCAGCAGCCCAAATCAATTATTTCTAAATAGGAAATAAATGCACAAATGGATAATATATCAATATTTCAATTAGGTGAGCAATAAATGATCTAACTACACCCTTTTGTCTCATACATTCCCAATTTCAACATTTCCAATTCAATTCCTCATTTCCTTTAATTAATTATAGGCATTAATTAATTGAAACAATTAGGGCAAATTACCAACTCTAAGGTTCCATTTTCATCCACAACCCGTCATCCAACTCATTTTTACATCAAACTTGCGTATAGGTTTATTTCAAACAAAACCTCAACTTTTGTAAAATTACACAAAAGCCCAAACTTTCTTGAATCTACCCAACAACACCCAACATATCAAAATGTTAAAATTTAAAGACAAAATTCATAAAGAGGAGTAGGATATCCCTACCTCAAAAGATGGCTCTCAACGGAGAAGACGAAGAAACTCAACGTGCTCCAAAGCTCAATATTTTCGGATCAAATGATAGCCCTCGATGATCAACCCAACTTTTAAAAAGACCAAAGGTAAGGAGGACACCCTAGCTAGGTCAAACCCTAGAGAGAAAGAAGATTCTAGAGAGAGGAGCTCTCAAAAAAATGGGTTTTAGAAAAGTAAGAGAGAGAGTGTGGATGTAAAAAGTGATTTAAAATAGCCTAGTTGTCAATTGATATACGACTCTCCCGCTCGAGCGGAGAACATAACGCTCGAGCATCAAGAACAAAAACTAGGTCCGCTCGAGCGCAAAAAGGCCCGTTCGAGCGCCAAGACACAAGAATAAAGCACATCCACTCGAGCGTGAAAACCAGTCCGCTCGAGCGTAGATTTCTCCCTCCCAGAACTTACACCAAAAAGTACCACCCGCTCGAGAGCTAACATGTCCGCTCGAGCGTGACCCGCTCGAGCACAAGAAACTAGCTCTAGCGTAGAAAACACATCTGCAGAAGTTTTGCAGAGGCACGAAATACTGAAACTGTGAAAACCCCGCTCGAGCGCAATAAGACCCGCTCGAGCGGACTGTCCAAAAAACTGGGTAACAACAATGGGAGCTGAAGCTCTACCAACCTGATACAACCTAGCCTAACGCATTCTAAAACTCAAACAAAAGAGTTTAAAGGTTGACAACACGATAGGTTCAACTACCAACTCCACGGAACCGCGTCTGGAAAACAACAGAATAGTAAAGGGATAACTGGGATCGCTATATTTTCTTAGTTATATAGATATATGAGAGGATTTTTGGTTATATAAGTGGATTTGAGGAATAAAAAGGGAAATACTCTATGTTTTGGAAAAATTTATGTATATGCTATCTTTGACAAATACCAAAACTTGTGTTAAATTTGACACAAGCTGTGAGGCCCCTGAAATATGTATTCACTTTAAAGATCTTAATGTTTGAATTATTTTCTTAAAGCCCCTCGGTTATTTGAATTATTTTAGATCTTGTCAGTTAGCATTTTATTTTATTTTTTTTAGCAAAACAGGAATTTCCCTAGCCGGAATAAGTTCACTAACCTAATTTAATTCTACATAAGTTACATGTATTTAACTCCAAGCCCTCACTCTTTATTTAAATTCAAAACTTACCCCAAACTAGTACTTGTACCTTATACCTTGAAGTATTATCAATCATGTAATGTATATATATATACGTGTGTGTGTGTGTGTGTGTGTATACTAGTACCTAAAGTGATTAAAATAATAACCCATCACACTCCCCCAAGGCCGGCCACCCTAGGGAATAGAGACGAGCCAATTTTCAAGATTCATGATGAAGATATTCTAGGAAACCAAAACCTAGTACCTTAGACCTAGGTTGCTAATTCCAAAACTAGTTCCATTCTAACTAGTATTGACCTAATCCTTGAGTAAGCCTCCCAAATCATCCCTATTTCCTCTAAAATTTCAAACAAATCCTAACATTTCCATCCATTTCCAACTAATGGGCTCTTAGGACTTTTTACCCCAAAAATTGCCTATAAATACCAACCTCCCCTAAGCTTGGCAAGCACAAACACCACACCACACACACACATTCGGTTAGAGAGAGGAAGGAGAGCAAGAGAGAGAAGTCTAGAGGAGAGAAGGAGGAAGAATAGAGCTTTCTTGTGCAAGCTTAGTACGTAAGCCACAAACACAACATTCTCTTTCATTTTTCCTTTTTTTCAATACATGTTTCTAAGGGCTCTAAATAATGTTTTCAGATGTTTTATTACTGATTTCTCATGTTAAAAATGATATGGGTTGAGTATTGATTCCATCTCTCTTGTATTTTTCCCATTTTGGCACAAAACCATCTTATTTTTGTACCAATCTCTCAACTTTTCAAGGGCACTCTTTCAAACAAACTTTTTGAGTTAAACATGTGATAGTTAGCATATTTTCTTCACAAAAGAAATGAATCCTTCCCTTGGTAGAACCCCTTTTTCATAAATCTTCTTGTTTTGGGCAAAGCACCCTAGAACCTGTTCTTGCAGTCCACTTCCAGAAATTCTAGAAAAATGTACAAAATTATTCTGGACCTCTATTTTATTTAAAAACCTTCCTTAAGGTGTTATCTTTCAACGAAAATTGGTTTCATCGAAAAACATTAAGCGGTTTGCAATAAAATCAATTTTTCGTAACGGTCGGTGGATCTGGACAGAATCTAGACAGAGCTGAAATATTTTCTGAATAACTTAGAAGCTGGAAAAGCAATCCCGTTTCTGAAAAATGTTCTAGAAACTAGATCAAATTCCCTACGAACCATAGGAAGACCAAGTCCGGTGAAGGATCTAAAATAGGTCTTTCATTTTAATCTTTATGCGATACTAAATTTGGAAATTTTGTTATGTGCGGATGTTTATACCCTTGAGTTCATGACATTGCTTATTAGATTATGATCATATCTTGGCATGATGTTATATGTGTTGTGATTATGTTATTTACCTTTCTCATCTTAAGAATGCATGCTTATATGGATATTATTGTCTTATAAGTGGAACTAACCTTGTTTCAAAACATTTAATTCAATGGGAAACCTAATAGGGAGGGTATTGGGTTTTCGAATACTTGAGTAATGAAAGGATGAGAATATGTGATATTTGGATTGTTGGGATGCGTTCCCTATTTGAAAGTTAAAGTCTTGCGCAAGTGGTTTTTGGAACCCTTGAACGGAGCGGTTGTATTCGGACCCTAGGTGGTTTGGTGTGAGGAGGGATTTGGGCAAGGCCCTATTTTACCATCTCTTTTGAGGCCCTGCGGTTGGCGCTACGCGGTATATAACCGTTGGTAGGCATCCGAGGTTAGTTCTGCAACAAAGCAGCAAAAGAGGGGGCATACCGAATAATCCGCGTCCGTCGTGTGGTTGGGAGGATGAAATCTTTTTGGGGGATTTCTAGTTTACTGACATCTAACTTAACCCTATATTTATTTATTTGAGTATCATGCTTTACTACTTGATGTTATATTGGTGTTTGTGTATTGGACTAGGAAAAATAGACGGGATGTGTGCGTGTTTACTGGGCATTCAAAGCTCACGGCGTATCATGCCAGGTGATGAAGCGGAACTCATAGCTGGAGACGACGAGCCCGAATCTTTTGAAGACTTTTGGCTATCCTAGAAAAATTAGAAGTTTCTTTTTGGATGTTTTGTAAAGACTCATTTGAAGATTTAAGCTTTCTTTTGGGATGTAATGTACTGGAACCATCTTTTGAATTATATACATATTGTGGTTGTTATGTATTTATATTCTATGTTTGAACCTTACTGTTGCTTATGAGACGTTGTGTCAATACCTTTTAAGATCTGTCAAAAGGGTAGTGCGCTGCCTAAGAAAGCTGGGCTTAGAAGGGAGGCTAATTTGACTCCTCCGGTGATCTAGGATCTTACTTGGTTATTGACCATAGGACTCATTAGTGACTCTCCCTTGACTGCAACCTGTAGTGTAAAATCAGGGCGTCGCAATATGGTATCAGAGCCTAGGTTCAACCCTTACCCACGCGTTTCGACCTGAGGTTAGAGACTACCTTGCTCTGACTATGTTAGAATCTTTCTTGACCTATCTTAGGGAATTTCTTCGAATTTCGGGCACACCAACATCAACTCGTGAGGACCTACTTAAGGATCATGATATGGCTTTAACTTTGAGTGAGGCCTCACATTGCGCAGTAGGGGGTACTGTTAGTTCTACGCGTCTTCTATCGATTGTCGTACCCTCATCTTGTATTCATAACCTTTATTCAATGTCATCATTTTCTAAGATTAAGTCTTGTCCATCTAGTCCTGTTTTATATACTACTATTTGTAAATTTGACCTCCTTTGACCCTTGATTATTTTATTTAGCCCCAAACTTCTTGTAAATAATTTCATCTTCTTTACTTGGTGATGAATCTTGGATATTCAGTTTGAAACACGGATGGCCAACGTAGTTTCAAGTTAAATATCTAGTTTAGTCACTACATCTATAACCTTGATCACATTGAAGTTTGAAACCATAACATCATACCATTCATCTATATTTCAGTTAATCCTGATGTTATCACCATAACTGCTTCATATTCTTCGTCTCCACTTTAATCCAATTTTAGGAATCTCGTAATTATTATTACGTATATATGAAGTTGTGCTATGTGAACACCCTAGGATAATTAAACTCTAACTTAAGATCAGGAATTGCCTCTATAGTTAGAATTTGACTTACGCCTCACTCCATTCAAAGAAAAACAAATGGTGGACCCTACTTCGAGACAAGTAATAACATGAGCTTGCAAACAACAATAGAAATGCAGTATCAGGAAATCGAAACCTTAAGAATGGACTAGTAACCGTGGCTAAAATCCCGAACCCTATCAAGAATCAAATTTTGGAGGAGTGTTACCATCTTTGTGGAAATAATCGGCACAACATTGACTTCAAAATGAAAGGAGGTAGAATCCAAGAGGATTTGGAGCTTGTGGAAAGAAAACCCAACTTCATGAGGGACCAAAAAGGAGCAACCAGAAGGCAACCGGCAGAGTCTTTGCCTTGCAAAAGGAAGAAGCAGACCCGTCTATAATTGAGGGTAATTTAGTGCTATACAATTCTTGGGTGCATGTTTTATTTGATATTAGTGCATCACATTCTTTTATATCCTCTGCTTGTGCTAAATCATTAGAACTGGTAGGAGAACCCTTAGAAACTGCCTTAGATGCAATGTCACCTATAGGAGGATGCGTTCGGATAAGATTGATCTGTAAGGACTGTAAAATAGGAATGTTGAACCTACGCTTAACTTGCGACCTTCGTGTCATGGAAATGTCGGACTTCGATATCATTTTGGGCATGGCCTGGTTGTCTGCCCACCGAGCGGTGATCGACTGTCGTCAGAGGAAAGTAGTAGCTCCCATGTAAGATGGAACACGTTTCCAATTTAAAGGGGATAGACAAGACCCCATGGTTTCAATAAAACATCGGACGCAGTGGCGCGATCAACTTGCGGGTAGGATAGCAAGTCTGATTCTAAATGAGGAAGACCAAGGAGAAATAGAACTTCTACGCATAGTATGCGATTATGTAGATGTATTTCCTACGGAATTACCAGGATTGCCGCCAACCCGGGAAGTAGACTTTAGCATTGAGCTACAACTAGGGCTGGGCAACAAACCCACCCGCCCGCACAAACCGCCCGACCCTACCCTACCCGCAGTGCTTTGGGCGGTTTCGATGTAGGTAGGCAGACGGGTGCGGGTCAAGAAATTCGCAAAAGATCGGGTTCGGGTCGAACACGACCCACCCGCAACCCGCCTCTTTTTTTTTTTTTTTTAAAGAAAAAATAACTAGTTATTATTATTATTTTTTGCATTTTGGATGGATGGAGATAACTAGTTATTATTTTTATTTTTACACTTTGGATGAAAGTAAAATTTATTATATAGGCCCTTATATACATTATCATGATCTAATGATATTTAAATTAGTGTTACTAGTTTGACTTTTATTTATATATATAAAAAAAAAATCATTATATTCCATTAGTCTAGTAGACACAGTTAAATATGATATTTTGAATTGTCATTCTATTATCACATTATTGCATATTAAAAACTAAACAGTGAAGATTAATCCACTATTAAAATTAATGTTACTAGTTTGACTTTTAAGGGTTTGTTTTTGCATATTTAAATTAGTGTTACTAGTTTGACTTTTAAAGGTTTGTTTTTGCAAGCTAAGGAGGAAGATTAATTACTATCCTCAAGCATGGTTCCATATCATCTTATCTAACATGTAGACTATTTATTATGATCATGAATTGCATATCTTGTAATTTAATTTATAACTCTTCTAAAAAAAAAAAAAAAGTGTTTAGAAAGTAACAAAAAATGTCAAATTTGCTTAAGTTAAATAAAAAAAAAAAAAAAACTAAACCGCAAACCGAACCGCACCCGCCCGCACAAACCGCGAACCGCATCGCGGGCGGTTGCGGGTCCATTTTTCCCTAACCGCACAAGTACGGGTCGGGTCGGTTTTGACCCGCACCCGGCCAAAACCGACCCGCGAGTAGCCCTAGCTACAACCTGGAACTATCCCAATATCCATGGCTCCGTATCGCATGGCACCAGTAGAACTACGAGAATTGAAGACACAACTACAGGAATTGCTCAAGAAAGGATTCATTAGGCCAAGTACTTCGCCATGGGGAGCACCCGTGTTGTTTGCTAAAAGAGAAGGATGGATCGTTGAGGCTATGCATCGATTATCGTCAACTCAATCGAGTCACGATTAAGAACCGATACCCACTCCCAAGGATTGATGACCTTTTGGACAAACTTAGAGGCTCAAGGTGCTATTCAAAGATCGATCTCAGGTCAGGTTACCATCAACTACGAGTCAAGGAGGAAGATATACCAAAGACTGCCTTTCGTACCAGATATGGCCACTATAAGTTTGTAGTAATGCCCTTCGGACTAACCAATGCACCGGCGGTATTCATGAGCCTAATGAATAAGATTTTTAGACCATACCTTGACCAGTTTGTAGTAGTGTTCATTGATGACATCTTGGTATATTCAAGGTCTGAAGAAGAACATGAGCAACATTTAAGGACTGTCCTTTAAGTTCTTAGGGATAATCGGTTATATGCCAAGGCGAGTAAATGTGAGTTCTGGTTGAATGAAGTAAATTTCTTAGGGCATGTGGTATCAGAAAATGGGATTGCGGTGGATCCAACCAAGGTGGAGGCAGTATTAGATTGGAGGCAACCAAGGACCGTGTCAGAAATCCACAGCTTCTTAGGATTGGCCGGTTATTACCGGAGGTTCATCCAAGATTTCTCCAAACTAGCTAAACTAATGACTCGTTTGACGCAAAAGGGAGTAAAATACGAGTGGGACGAAGCTTGCGAAAAATCCTTCCAAGAGCTAAAGAAGAGGTTAACTAGTGCGCCAATTTTGACCATCCCAGAACGAGAAGAGGGGTACACTGTGTATTGCGATGTGTCTAAAAAAGGATTAGGTTGCGTGCTTATGCAAAATGGAAAGGTAGTCGTGTATGGATCCAGGCAGTTAAAACCTCACGAGCACAACTACCCCACACATGACTTGGAGTTAGCAGCCGTAATTTTTGCCCTAAAGCAGTGGTGACATTACCTGTACGGGAAACAATTTGAGATTTTCACAGATCACAAGAGTCTGAAGTATCTATTCACACAGAAGGACCTTAACTTGAGGCAAAGATGATGGATGGAGTATCTTGAGGATTTCCAGTTCATTCTCTCATATCACCCCGGTAAAGCCAATGTAGTAGTAGATGCTCTAAGTCGCAAGAGTAGAGGGATGATGGCTAAGATCTCCGTCAAGGAGTGGGATATGGTTAAGACACTCAATGAGTTCAGGATCTAAGTAGAATCTCAAGATACAAGAACATATCTGAGTGCGCAGAAGGTGATGCCTAAGTTGATGAATGAGATCATGGAGGCCCAGAAGCACGATCAAGAGGTAGCCTACATCAAGGGACGTCTGGAATCAGGAGAGCCCATGCCCTATTGGGTAATTCACCCCGATGGGAGTTTAAGATACCAAGGCAGATTGTTTGTACCAAGTGATGAGTTACTTAGAGAAAAGGTACTGAAGGAATGTCATCATTCTACGTTCGTGGTACATCTAGGAGGGACTAAAATGTACCAAGATTTGAAGAGGCAGTATTGGTGGAATGGAATGAAGAAGGAAGTGGCTAAATTTGTAGCAAAATGTCTGACCTGCCAACAAGTGAAAGCGGAACATCAGAAACTAGGGGGAATGTTGCAACCTCTTCCGATAGCCGAATGGAAGTGGGAGTATGTGACGATGGACTTTGTGACAAGATTGCCTAAGTCACTTATAGGGCGCGATGTTATATGGGTAATAGTGGATCGCCTCACCAAGTCAGCACATTTCTTACCCTATTAGATGACCGACACTTTAGAGTCTATGTGTAGACTCTACATTGGGGAAATCATTTGACTACATGGAATTCTGGTATCTATTATGTCAGATCGTGATCCACGATTCACCTCTCGATTTTGGGGAAGCCTGTAGGAAGCTCTTGGTACTAAGTTATGTTTTAGCAGCGCTTTTCACTCGCAAACAGATGGACAATTTGAACGCACCATCCAGACACTCGAAGATATGTTGAGAGCTTGCGCAATGGATTTTCAAGGAAGTTGGGAACGACACCTACCCCTAATTGAATTCGCCTATAACAACAACTTTCAAGCTAGCATCGGTATGGCGCCTTTTGAAGCATTATATGGACGACCTTGTAGATCGTCGATTTGTTGGACGGAAATGGGTGATGCAAATCTGATAGGACCCGAACTTGTTCTAGAAACTACTGAGAAGGTCAAATTGATCTGACAACGGTTAAAGACTGCCCAAGACCGTCAAAAGAATTATGTAGACAGGAGGAGAAGACCATTGATGTTTGAAGTAGGCAGGCACGTGTTCCTAAAGGTGCAACCCAGGCGTGAAGTCGTATGTTTTGGGAGAAAGGGGAAGCTGTCGCCACAATATATTGGACATTTTGAGGTATTGGAAAGAGTGGGCGAAGTAACATATAGATTAGCTCTACCCCCGCAGTTAGTAAGGATACACAACGTCTTCCATGTATCTATGTTGAGAAAATACATCGCTGACCCGACACACGTCCTCAAATGGGAAGAGATCAGTCTTGACAATAATGTTACGTTTAGAGAAGGACCGGTAGCAATACAGGATCGTCGAGAGAAGAACCTTAGAGGCAAGACGGTTCACTTGGTGAAAGTGCTATGGCGTCATCGGGGAAATAAGAAATGTACTTGGGAACGCCAGGATTGGGTGAAGGCAAACTACCCCAAGCTTTTCGAAGGCAGTATGTAGTTGAATTTCGGGGACGAAATTGTTTTGTTTTTAGGGGGATAGGTTGTGAGGCCCCTGAAATATGTATTCACTTTAAAGACCTTAATGTTTGAATTATTTTCTTAAAGCCCCTCGGCTATTTGAATTATTTCAGATCTTGTCGGTTAGTATTTTATTTTATTTTTTTTAGCAAAACATGAATTTCCCTAGCCGAAATAAGTTCCCTAACCTAATTTAATTCTACATAAGTTACATGTATTTAACTCCAAGCCCTCACTCTTTATTTAAATTCAAAACTTACCCCAAACTAGTACTTGTACCTTATACCTTGAAGTATTATCAATCATGTAATATATATATATATATATATATATATGTGTGTGTGTATGTGTGTGTGTATGTACTAGTACCTAAAGTGATTAAAATAATAACCCATCACACTCCTCCAAGGCCGGCCACCCTAGGGAATAGAGACGAGCTAATTTTCAAGATTCATAATGAAGATATTCTAGGAAACCCAAACCTAGTACCTTAGACCTAGGTTGCTAATTCCAAAACTAGTTCCATTCTAACTAGTATTGACCTAATCCTTGAGTAAGCCTCCCAAATCATCCCTATTTCCTCTAAAATTTCAAACAAATCCTAACATTTCCATCCATTTCCAACTAATGGGCTTTTAAGACTTTTTACCCCCAAAATTGCCTATAAATACCAACCTCCCCTAAGCTTGGCAAGCACAAACACCACACCACACACACACATTCGGTTAGAGAGAGGGAGGAGAGCAAGAGAGAGAAGTTTAGAGGAGAGAAAGAGGAAGAATAGAGCTTTCTTGTGCAAGCTTAGTAGGTAAGCCACAAACACAACCTTCTCTTTCATTTTTCTTTTTTTTCAATGCATGTTTCTAAGGGCTCTAAATAATGTTTTCAGATCTTTTATTACTGATTTCTCATGTTAAAAATGCTAAGGGTTGAGTATTGATTTCATCTCTCTTGTATTTTCCCCATTTTGGCACAAAACCATCTTCTTTTTGTACCAATCTCTCAACTTTTCAAGGGCACTCTTTCAAACAAACTTTTTGAGTTAAACATGTGATAGTTAGCATATTTTCTTCACAAAAGAAATGAATCCTTCCCTTGGTAGAACCCCTTTTTCATAAATCTTCTTGTTTTGGGCAAAGCGCCCTAGAACCTGTTTTTGCAGCCCATTTCCAAAAATTCTAGAAAAATGTACAAAATTGTTCTGGACCTCTATTTTATGTCAAAACCTTCCTTAAGGTGTTTTCTTTCAACAAAAATTGGTTTCATTGAAAAACATTAAGCGGTTTGCAAGAAAATCAATTTTTCGTAATGGTCGGCGGATTTGGACAGAATCTGGACAGCGCTGAAATATTTTCTGAATAACTTAGAATCTGGAAAAGCAATCCCGTTTCCGAAAAATGTTCTAGAAACTAGATCAAATTCCCTACGAACCATAGGAGGACCAAGTCCAGTGAAGGATCTAAAATAGGTCTTTCATTTTAATCTTTATGCGATACCAAATCTGGAAATTTTGTTATGTGTGGATGTTTTATACCCTTGAGATCATGAGATTGCTTATTATCTTATGATCATATCTTGTCATAATGTTATATGTGTTGTGATTATGTTATTTACCTTTCTCATCTTAAGAATGCATGCTTATATGGATATTATTGTCTTATAAGTTGAACTAACCTTGTTTTAAAACATTTAATTCAATGGGAAACCTAATAGGGAGGGTATTGGGTTTTTGAACACTTGAGTAATGAAAGGATGAGAATATGTGATATTTGGATTATTGTGATGCGTTCCTTATTTGAAAGTTAAAGTCTTGCGCAAGTGGTTTTTGGAACCCTTGAACGGAGCGGTTGTATTTAGACCCTAGGTGGTTTGGTGTGAGGAGGGATTTGGGCAAGGCCCTATTTTACCGTCTCTTTTGAGGCCCTGCGGTTGGCGCTACGCAGTATATAACCGTTGGTAGGCATCCGAGGTTAGTTCTGCAACAAAGCAACAAAAGAGGGGGCATACCGAATAATCTGCGTCCGATTCTTATAGTTGGGGGGACGAAATCTCTTTGGAGGATTTCTAGTTTACTGACATCTAACTTAACCCTTTATTTATTTATTTGAGTATCATACTTTACTACTTGATGTTATATTGGTGTTTGTGTATTAGACTGGGAAAAAGAAACGGGGTGTGTGTGTGTTTACTGGGCATTCAAAGCTCACGGCGTATCATGCCAGGTGACGAAGTGGAACTCATAGCTGGAGACGACGAGCCCGAATCTTTTGAAGACTTTTGGCTATCCTAGAAAAATTAGAAGTTTCTTTTTGGATGTTTTATAAAGACTTATTTGAAGATTTAAGCTTTTTTTTGGGATGTAATGTACTGGAACCATCTTTTGAATTATATACATATTGTGATTGTTATGTATTTATATTCTATGTTTGAACCTTACTGTTGCTTATGAGACCTTGTGTCAATACCTTTTAAGATCTGTCAAAAGGGTAGTGCGTTGCCTAAGAAAGGTGGACTTAGGCCTCGTTTGGGAATCCTCATTTTTAGCCAAAAAGTCAAAAAGTTACTAAACTAGCCAAAAAGCCAACAACCCATACCAAAAAGCCAAAGATTCTCTTTTCTCTCAACTTTTTGCACATCTTTTCGTAAAAAGCTAAAAAGTCATCCCAAACATACTATAGACGTCCCCGAACGCCCCGGGAGGACGAGTCCCGTTCTGTTCGTTTTGGGTTCACTACAGTTCAGGATTCTCGAATTGTCACGGTTCTTAATCTGAACCAAAGAGTCCAAATCCGGCAAATTATTTTGAGAAAAATAGATTTTGAAAGAAAAGAAGTGCCAAACATGGACTGCTTTGCCAGATACAGAGTTGCCACCTAAATATTTTTTTATGGGGGAATTTAGGAAACCCTGACTCGGTGCCAAAGGCCACGTGCCCGTCATCACCAAAGTTACCTCGGCTTGGGAACTTGGGTACGATTGGGGAAGGTCAGCTATGAGCACCCCCTCTCGCCTGATCCGAAGATCGGCCTCTACTAACCATGATATCCTATTTTGAAAACGTTATGTGTTCTTATTCCGGTTATTAGCCTAGGATTACTACGTTATGCGCACAACAAACAAGTATAGACCAAATCGCCTAAATTGGAACAAAATATTTCATGCTTGTTTTGAAAATAGTTTGCTACTCGCAAGTAGGCTAAAAATGTAGATTTCGCCACCCTCAAGTAGGCTTTAGAAAAGATGATTTTTGCCACTATCTGGTGGACTTAAAACTCACAGTTTTAATGCATTATTTCAATTTAGGTAATTCGGCCTCCACCCACAGGCACTCAAGCAGTTATATCACACAAGCAGCTAGCCTCATGGTAATCATGCTATTATGGCAACACTCACATGCATGCGGTATGCTAAAGCATAAATGCTTACCGAGTACTCCGAGCCAAAACAAAAGCTAGTTAGTAATCAATGCATGATCCTAGCTCATGTTGAGATGGCTAATGCAACACATGCAAGATGCAACTACAATAGGCTCGGCTATCCTAAAGATGGCATGTGAAAATGCTGCAACTAACAGGTATTCAATTTGGAATTGAAATGCAAGTGCAGTTAGTATGATGTACCGAGCCCGGTGCATGTAAGACGAAATGAATGGATGCAAACATGCTATCATACTATATGCTAATTGAAGCATGCCCTAGACTAACCATCGAAAGCTAGTAAATAAAAGGGAAGAAAGACGTGGGGTTGGGAGACATACACACACTCACGCACACTTATTACACAATTGCCCTCACTCGGAGGGTCCGAATAAATATTACAGTCCGAATAAATAATACTAAATTAATTATTACAGAATTTCTAATTAATTAACGAATTAAATGCAGAAAGAAGGTGGCCACAGCCCCGCTTCGGGATACGTGAATGATGCATGCTTGACTCGTCTCGCCCGGAAACTCGTTGCCATAGCACTGTTGCCTCTATTTACACTGCCCTGATCCTCTGAAGAGTGTGAAAATTCTTGGGGCACCTCTGAACTGATTCCTGATCACCCTGGAATGTCACCGATAAATTCAAAGTACCACCGGCCATGGAGATGGGCTTATCGGCTAAATGTTGTACCACCGGCAAGCCACCGATGGTCAGTCGGCACTGTAGGTGGCCGGCCGGCCATTGCTTCCTGTAGAATCCTGCAGTTGACAGCAGCAGAGGGCAAGCAGTGTATGGCATGGAATTTTCAAGCAAATGTGAGCATGGCCACTCTCCCAATCATGTTATGGACTCAAGAGAGTGTGGCCCTCGACCCTCGGGTCATCAATTGCGCATTTCGATGCGTGATGGCCTAAGAGGCCAAGTTTGCCAATCAATGTAAATGAATGCAACAAAAGAGATGAGTGCCAACACCCTATCATATTGAAGTCAAGGGCATTGGCTACCGAGGGTTGAGATGTGTTTCGTCACTTGGAGTACGAACACTCCTCACCCCTCAAGTTTGGTTTGACACCCCAAACCAAACAATGCAATGTATGTATACAAACTTGGCTCAAAGATGCAACATGAGGCTAAGATGCAAACATGCCAAATGTGATGCAAGCTAAACATGCAAATGTACAATGCTAGGCATGTAAGATGCAATGAAATGCAATCAAACATGTAAGCTAAGACATGAAATGCAACTAGCTAATAATATGCAAGCATGCAAGTATGATACAATGCAAACATGAAACCAATGCAACATGATCATGCAATGGTGGACCTAAGACACAAAGGGCAGACCTCAACCCACTCCCAAAACAATGACAAAAGATGCCTAAAATGATGAACAAATACTCATGTAAGCATACACACCAATAGGCCCAAGATTAAGGCATAACCAAAGAGTATTCTACTACCACTACCCCAAGCCAACATGGCATGAGCTATACAACCAAAAACAGAGTTCAGATGCATTGAAATAAGTCCTAAAACCCTCTGATATGGCAGCCCCAAAGGCTTAAACACTTAGGCATGCACAATGCTCATTTCAAGGCATAAAAGGACGCATCTTCAAAACATGAAAGAGGTGATGAATGCAGGCATATAAGCATGGTTTGGGGACTGAAATGACATGGCAAATGACTCCAACTCATTGAAATAGGCCAACTAGGGCATGTTTATGACTCACACACTTTGGGCTCACAAGCCAAAATGCATAGCAACCACATCAAACATGTCAAGCATGACCAAATCAGTAACCAACAGACTTTAAGCATGGAAAAATAATGCTAAAACCTTTTTAGGACCAAGCCAAAAACATGCTCAAATGACATGCTACAACATGACACACTTTAAGCCAAATGATGGGATTTCAAAGCAAGTGTATTATACATGCAAAAGGCCAAAAAACCAACATGAGGCAGAGACAATACATGCTAAATCAGCACCAAATAAGCTCTGAAATAAAGCCAAACAAGACTAGGCATGCATGCTACCATATTGAGCCAAATATGCAAACAAAAGAGAGACCAAGGGAGAGGGGTGTCCCTCCCCTAAGAAAAACTTCAAAACCTCTTCTTCACCACTGAAAATCCACTGGATTTCAGTGGTGAGAAAGCCAATACATAAGAGTAACCAAAGCCTAACAAAAGAGCACAAAAAGAGGCCAAAAGAGGCCTAAGAAGGGGAAGTCGGCCCCAAACAACCAAATGACCTTAATGAAGTATCTTAAGCATGCAAATATAAGACTTTTTTCAGTTATACACAAAGCCTAAAACAATGAGCACGATAGGCAAAAGTCTAGTGCAAGATTGGGGAATCTAAAGTAAAAGAGTTACCCTTGAAGAACCCTTGATGAACAGCAAGTGCAGCCTTCTTCTTTTGATCAAAACTAGTCCAAAACCTCAAGAACAAACCCTCAAAGCCTCTCAAATTCGAAGTATGGTGTAGTAGTGTGTGTTTGTGTGCAAAACTAAGGTCAAAACACACTTTTAGGCCACAAAACACACACAAATGATGAGAGAGAGGGAGATATAGAGAGAGAAGGTATATCTCAGATGTATATATGTATATCCCTCTGGTTTTTTGCTGAACCAAACAAAGGAGGAGGAGGGGCTCTTATATAGGCAAGGTAATTGGCCAAAGCTTCTAAGGGAAGCTACTCAAAAGGGTCAAGGCTTACAAGGAAAGCCAAGCTAAGGGTGCAAGGCTTCCTGAGGAAGCTAGGACAGCTGGCAAGCTTCTTGAGGAAGCTTTGACAAAAGGTCAAGCTTCCTCAAGAAGCTTTGACCAAAAGGGTGCAAAAAGGGCAAAACAGCTACCTGTATGCCCCGGGACAGGTTTAGTGCATTCCAGCTGCCACAGCTGGCATGCACCATGCCTGAAAAAAGTAAAAAGGTGCTACCGGCCAGAAAAGGAGGTCACCGGCCAAACAGATGGCCGGCCGGCCATACTGAATACCGACTGGCCATACTGAATGCCAACCGGCCAATGGTATAATTCACCAATGGCCAGTAGCCTCAAACCATGGCTGGTGGCCTCAAACCAAGGCCGGTAGGTGCCAGGGGTAGCTAACAAGCTACTTTCTACTCTCAGAAGCAAAAACACAAGTGTTTGGTGCAAAACCAAACACAGAACAGTCGAGTTGAGAGATCCTAAGGCAAGACGCGCAGCCGAGACCTCTGAGAACTCAAAACGAAACACAAACACGAGTAATCACCGAGTGTTCGAGCGGTGATGTCCAAGTCTTGAGGACGGTCAAAAATAGAGTGTCTACACATACTAGTTTTTTTTAGCTCATATTTTAGCCAAATAGCCAAAAAGTTACTAAATTAGCCTGTTCCCAAACGAGGCCTTAGAAGGGAGGCTAATTTGACTCATCCAGCGATCTGGAATCTTACTTGGTTATTGACCATAGGACTCATTAGTGAGTCTTCTTTGACTGCAACCTATAGTGTAGAATCGGGGCGTCACACAAGCTTTGGTCACTACCAAAGGTGCAAAGTCACCAAAGCCAATCGTTTTCTCCCTATCTTCCTCTTTTTCTTATCATTTTTCCTAGCAAAAACTTCCAAAACATAAATAAATTCAAAAGTTAAAAATTTTAGAATCAATCAACCAATCTAAAGCAAAATAAGAAAGAAAAAAAAAATGAATTTCAGGAATTTCAAGTAATATGAATCAATCAATTTCAGGAATTTCAATCAATCTAAAGCAAAAATAAAATTTGAATTTTAACAACTTTATACGAAAAAATACCTGCAAATTTAAGATTCTTCAGCTTCATCTTCCATATCTTTGTGTTTGGATCATCTTCGTTAGGGTTTCGGGTTCATCTTCTTCGTCTTTTTTGGATGGTCTTCATTAAGGTCTTGGGTTTGGGTCATTTTCGTTAAGGTTTGGATCGTTAGAGAAGAGGTTTAGAAAAGAGGGAGAGAGAGATCGAAGAGGAAGAGAGATGATCATTTTCATTAAGGTTTGGATTGTTGAAGAAGAGGATTTAGAATGGAGGGAGAGAGAAATCGAATAAGAAGATGTGGGGAGACAGAGAGGGGGTTTAGAACAGAGAGTTGGAATAGAGGGTTAGATAAGGAAATTTGGGATTTAAGGGTTGGAGATCGGCGGTGGTTGTGGTAGTGGTTCTTGTGGTTGTGGTGGTGAAAAAGGTGAGAGATAGAGGGAGAGAGTATGAGGGGAAGAATGGAGGTGGTAATGTTATGTTTGGGGAAGGGATTTGAAAAATGAAAAGGAAAAGATAGGTAAAATGTGAATAAAATATACCTATATTTCACATAGTTTCATACACATTTTCCAAATCCTTTAATTAAGCACAATATAAGAGAGAGAGAGAGAGAGAAAGATGAAGGGTTTGAAGCTGTTCTGGAATGGAGAAGAGAGAGAGAGAGAAGAGCCGACTTGGGAGATGGGATGATGATTCCATAGAGTTCATCTAAATTATATTTAATTTAATTTTTTAATGTAATTAATAATTTTATTTATTTTTTTTAATGTAGTTGATAATAGAGTTAATAATTTTATTAAAAAATAAACAATCACCAATGATAAAAGAGCACCGTTGGATTATTTATATTTATTTTTTTTATATTTGTCTAGCCAGGTATAATATAAATATTTATTTATTTATTTTAAATAGTTTGAAAAATGTCACAAAATGCAAAAAATAAAACACAAAAAAAAAAACTAAAAAATCTATATCCAAACAACATTTACAGAATTAGAGGAAAAATTGGTTGAAATTTGTCAAAATGACATGTGAGACCATCTCCAACGTTGCATCAGATTCAATATCAAATTTGAATTTGATGAAAAAAGTCACTTTTTTTGCTCTAATGGTTTCACCAAATTGAGAACAGAGCAAATTTTTCACCAAACTAAGAATCTGCGTGAGCCTTCACCAATTCACTGTGTTGTAACGTTGCAAGTGGGCCCACCGGTCGACCGGAAAAAGGTTCAAACAGTTCAAATAGGTAGGTTCAAACAAGTTCAAAAAGAAAAAAAAAAATTTTGCCTTACCGGTCGACCGACCGGTTGACCCGCTGGTTGACCCCTGCCTTTGATGACAACTATTGGAGCAGTTAATATCAAATTGAGAAAACGGTCATTTTTTTACTCAAATTTGATGAAAAAAAAGTGAACTATTAGAGATGCTCTGAACATTAAAGCACCATTACTATAATTTGGCAATTTGTTATTATTCATTGCCAAATTATAACAATGGCAATGTTATTATAGCAAACGTCATTGAAGATGCTCTAAATAATTAAAAAAAAAATTTATATGCTAATAGGGTACTACGTTTCATCAATCACAAATATATATGTCATTTATTATTCATTAAATATCTAATATAAATATAATAAATTTTAGGAGAAATTATCAATAGGTCCTACTTTTGATATTTATTACCCATTAAATCCTATTGATAAATAGTTTCTTGTTTTTATGAATAAATTTATAATAATAAATTTATCAGTTAAGAATTATAAATTTTAGGAAAATGTTTGGTTTTCTGAATTTTTGTGACTTGAATGTATCAAAACGACGTCGTTTTAAGTATTTTAAATCATTCGAGTTATAATTTTTTGAGTCACCTATCATTATTATTAAATATAATTAATAAGACGGATGGGTAAATATTCCTACATTTTACTATTAATAAAAGGTATTATATTACATGACACATACTTTATCCCTAAATAAAAATAACTCGTAAATGAGTCTGCCTTTTGTAGCCGTAAAATGATGGGCATATACTTCCATCGAATATGCTATGGGAAACTGGACACAAAATTGCACTGCAGCGAACCGGAGAGGAGCGAGCCTGCAGTATACCCTAGCGGTATATAGGGTTTGGAGGAACCTTATATTGGCCTCTCACTTCATCGCAATCCTCTCTCAGTGAAAGGTCGCTGAGAGCCTCCCTCCATCCTCGCCGCCTCCTTCTCCTTCTTTTCTCCTCGGTAACTCTCTCTCTCTCTCTCTCTCTCTCTCTACGCATATGTATATTGTCTGTATGTATATCTGTTGATTCATCTCTTAATCGTTCCTGCTCCTGATCCGTGCTCCGATCTATCTGTATCTATTTCTACCTGGTAACTTTTGATTCATCTAAGTTATTTTCTATTCGAATTCTCTGAATTGTGTATCTTTTGCATTTGATTTGTTTTGACCGATCGATTCTCTGTTTTCATGTTTTTGTTTGCTTCGTGAGGTTTTTCACCTGTTTTCTGTGTAGATCTAGATGAGATGAGTTTCTCTATGAACTGCCGATAACTTTCTTACGAGTTTTTACATGTAACAGTTCATTTGAATTGTCTGGTTTCTTTCTGATCTGAGTAGTTAGCTTTTTTAATCATGATGTGTTGTTTGAAGTATGAGATCTTACGTTCACGTCAATAACGATGCTGAGCTTTCATGCAGAATCTTATCGGTTGATTGTTTAAATTTGATTATATATTCGTTAGGTGCACTTAAAAAATTTATTTGTTTGGTGCTGAAACTTGATACTATGTTATGTCATCTGTCAATTTAGTCTGTGAGATGTAATGATGGTTTTCATTGAATTAAAACTATTGTACTTTTGAAATTACTATTAGCCGTGATGCAATCTTTTAACGAATTAGTTTTAGGATGATTTATTTTTTTCCATCTTGTGTGAAGTGTATTTTTTCAGATGAAAGTGAGAATTTATTATGATTATTATGTTTTGGAGTCTTTTTGTGAGGTAGATTATGTGAATTTTGTTACACAACGAAAACTTATGTGTTTTGGTTTGATGCAATAACTATTTCTGCAAACCAGTAGTGAAGGAAATGGTCGTGTAATTGGTTGTAAGGAATTAATGATGTGATATTGTTGTTGCACCAGCTGGAATATCATTCTATTTGTGCTATGTTAAATCGAGAATAGGCTTTCTAATATGAATGTTTATACTTGTGACTTGTGATTTACTTGATTGCAGTGTCAGTTGTGGAAATTTCATGTTTCAATGTTATAATTTGAGTATGAAGAAAATTACAGATTTTACATTGCATCAGTTTCTTCAACTTTAACTGATGTATTGATGCATTGATATATTTTCTAGTATTGCATTTCCTATATCAAAGGTCAAAGCCTGATGTTTATTACTACATTTGTATTATTTTACTCCATCAGCAGCAGCTTATTTCTGTTAATAGAGCATAACATATTGTTTTGTGAAATTCTTATTAAGATTTCGTGTTGCTTATGCTCAAGCTGACTCCCATCTACGCTAAACTGGTTAAGTTGCTGATGACTGTTTGCCATGTCGATTGCAGGTGTTTTTGGCGAATATCTTTCATTTTTAGAACTCTGTTGTGGTAGCATTTAAAAGTAGTCAAAATGGTAAGCTGTTTGTTTTGAGTGTTTCTGATATCATTTAATAATGTTGTCGGAAGTTGCAAGTTTTCTAATTGGAGAAATTTAATCTATATGTGCAGGTGAAGTTCACAGCCGATGAGCTTCGCAGGATTATGGACATGAAACATAACATTCGTAACATGTCTGTCATTGCACATGTCGATCATGGTATAAATATATCCTACTCGTTTTGGTATAATTTTTATTATTAACATATGGAAGCTTTTCTGTCATCTCATACATCAGGATGTGTTACTCTGTGGGATCATATGACAGATTAGCTATGACAATCTTTTAGTTAGGGAGAAGAAAATGTTGTGTTGCAATATTTGATCCTTAGTGCCCCCCCCCCCCCCCACCCCCACACACACACACACACACAAACTCCACTATAGTCAGATAATGTTCTCGGTTTTCTCAATCACTTTCATATAGTTAAATTAGTTGGGAGATAAGAACTGCTGATGGAACCTTTCTTGGGGAAATTTTGGTCAGCAGTTTATATTGATTCATTATTTGTAGTCTAATTTGCAATTAATTTTGAATCTATATATGTTCTTTGGTACTGATATAAATATATTCTTTGTTACCGATACAATTATTTAGGCCAAGTTTGGCATGCTTGAAAAAAGATAAAAAGTCAAAAAGTTACTATCCTATTTAAATCACATCATCTTATTTAAGTCACATCACCTCTCTAACAAATCACTTCAAACCCAACCCAAACCCAACCCATATTTCATAAAAAGTCAAAAAGTGTACTTATTTAAATCATCCCAAACAACCCCTTACTTGTACTTTTATTTCTTATTACAGGGAAGTCCACACTTACCGATTCTCTCGTGGCTGCTGCTGGTATCATTGCTCAAGAAGTTGCTGGTGATGTCCGGATGACAGATACCCGTGCGGATGAAGCTGAGCGTGGCATCACCATCAAGTCTACCGGTATCTCTCTCTACTATGAGATGACTGCCGCGTCACTCAGTAGCTACAAGGGAGAACGGGCAGGGAATGAGTACCTCATTAATCTCATTGATTCGCCTGGGCACGTTGATTTCTCATCTGAGGTCACAGCTGCTCTTCGCATTACTGATGGTGCACTTGTGGTGGTTGATTGTGTTGAGGGTGTCTGTGTCCAAACAGAAACTGTCCTCCGACAGGCTTTGGGTGAAAGGATCCGACCAGTCTTGACTGTTAACAAGATGGATAGGTGCTTCCTTGAGCTTCAAGTTGATGGGGAGGAGGCTTACCAAACATTCCAAAGAGTGATTGAGAATGCAAATGTCATCATGGCCACATACGAGGATCCCCTCCTTGGTGATGTTCAGGTGTACCCTGAGAAAGGAACAGTTGCTTTCTCTGCTGGGTTGCATGGGTGGGCTTTTACTCTGACCAACTTTGCCAAAATGTATGCTTCCAAATTTGGTGTAGATGAGGCTAAGATGATGGAACGTCTCTGGGGTGAAAACTTTTTTGACCCTGCCACCAAAAAGTGGACCACCAAGAATACTGGCTCTGCTACTTGCAAGCGTGGGTTTGTTCAGTTCTGCTACGAACCCATTAAGCAGATCATCGCCACTTGCATGAATGATCAGAAAGACAAGCTGTGGCCCATGTTGCAGAAGCTTGGTGTCACCATGAAGTCCGATGAGAAGGACTTGATGGGGAAGGCATTGATGAAGCGCGTCATGCAGACCTGGCTTCCAGCAAGCAGTGCCCTCCTGGAAATGATGATATTTCATCTTCCATCTCCTGCTACGGCTCAGAAGTATCGTGTTGAGAACTTGTACGAGGGACCCCTTGATGATCAATATGCTAATGCTATTAGGAACTGTGATCCTGAGGGGCCTCTTATGCTCTATGTGTCCAAGATGATTCCCGCATCTGACAAGGGAAGGTTCTTTGCCTTTGGTCGTGTGTTTGCCGGGAAAGTCTCAACTGGGTTGAAGGTTAGAATCATGGGTCCCAACTACGTCCCTGGAGAGAAAAAGGACTTGTATGTTAAAAGTGTACAGAGAACTGTCATTTGGATGGGAAAGAAGCAGGAAACTGTAGAGGATGTTCCATGTGGGAATACGGTTGCTTTGGTTGGCTTGGATCAATATATCACCAAGAATGCGACCTTGACAAATGAGAAGGAAACCGATGCCCACCCAATCCGAGCAATGAAGTTCTCAGTCTCACCTGTTGTTCGTGTGGCTGTGCAGTGCAAGGTTGCCTCTGACCTTCCCAAGCTTGTTGAAGGTCTGAAACGTCTCGCTAAATCTGATCCTATGGTTGTCTGTACCATTGAGGAGTCTGGGGAGCACATCATTGCTGGTGCTGGAGAGTTGCACCTTGAGATCTGTTTGAAGGATTTGCAGGACGATTTCATGGGTGGGGCTGAAATTATTAAGTCAGATCCTGTTGTGTCCTTCCGTGAGACAGTTCTTGAGAAGTCTTGCCGAACTGTGATGAGCAAATCACCAAACAAGCATAACCGTCTATATATGGAAGCTAGACCCCTGGAGGAGGGGCTTGCCGAGGCCATTGATGATGGACGTATTGGTCCAAGGGATGACCCGAAGATCCGAGCTAAAATCTTGTCTGAGGAGTTCGGTTGGGACAAGGATCTTGCAAAGAAAATCTGGTGCTTTGGCCCTGAAACCACTGGCCCCAACATGGTTGTTGATATGTGCAAGGGAGTTCAATACCTCAATGAAATCAAGGATTCTGTAGTTGCTGGGTTCCAATGGGCATCAAAGGAAGGTGCATTGGCTGAAGAAAACATGAGGGGTATTTGCTTTGAAGTTTGTGATGTGGTTTTGCATGCTGATGCTATTCACAGGGGTGGTGGCCAGGTCATTCCCACTGCTAGGAGGGTTATTTATGCTTCCCAAATAACTGCTAAGCCACGCCTTCTGGAGCCTGTCTACATGGTGGAGATCCAGGCACCAGAGCAAGCCCTTGGTGGAATCTACAGTGTGCTGAATCAGAAACGTGGCCACGTGTTCGAGGAAATCCAGAGGCCGGGTACGCCACTCTACAATATCAAGGCATACCTTCCAGTTATCGAGTCTTTTGGATTTTCAAGCACTCTGAGGGCAGCAACTTCAGGGCAGGCCTTCCCACAATGTGTTTTTGATCATTGGGATATGATGTCATCCGATCCATTGGAATCTGGATCACAGGCATCAGCCCTTGTTGCAGACATCCGCAAAAGAAAGGGTTTGAAGGAGCAGATGACACCACTCTCTGAGTTTGAAGACAAGCTGTAAGTTGTCAAATGATTCAATACCAAGCGACAAGGTTCAAAATTCATGAGAGAGGTGATGAAGACAGTAATGTTTTTTGTTGGTTGTTTTTTTGTTTTTTACTTTTTCATTTTTCGAATATTCGACTGTGGAGTAGCATTTAATTCCCTGGAGTTTAATGCCCCGGGTCTTATTGTTATGTTTACGTTTTAGATGCTGTCTTACATGGACAAGGTTATGTTTATTTATGTGCTTTGTTTCCCTGAACAATTTCTATCTCAGTATATCTATACTTGTTTTCAGGTGATGAGCTGATAATAATTTGGTGGATGATGATGGTTCATGCCATTTTGTATGTCAGTGACAGATACGAGTGAAGGCATATTTTGTATGCCATTTTGTATTGAAGGAATAATTTCTTCTTGTGAAGAAGAGGCATGTTATCTGTCTGATACCTGCTGGTCAAATAATCCTATGCCCTGTTTGTTACAGATTATTTCAATCAAATTATAGATTCTAGCTTAAAAAAGCTATGTTTGAGTGTTTGATATAAATATCAATAAGCTTGAATCTGTTTCAGCTTTTTTCCAAAAAAAAACTGATTTTCAAAAGTTGTCCAACAGCTGCTTCAGATTGTGAGAAACTCTGAGGGATATACAAAATTACTTAAATATCCTTATCATTTCCAAACATTTACATTTATGCCACCTCATCACTTGCACCTCTCTTCGTGCAAAAACACAGCAGTACCGCCTTTCGCTTCTGCCTCTGCCGTCGTTCTTCGTTGCTGCAATTGTTTGCCCGCCTTCGTTGCTGCAATTGTTTGCCCGCCGTATGTTTGTTGTTGAGGCTATGGATGAACTTTAATGAGTTGACTTGTAAACTTTGCTTCAAAGCTGTTTTGAAAAAGAATCGGAAGAGACATCTGAAAAATTGTAGGACATTCAATGAAGGATATACTTGTAAAGTAAGCTTATTGATTTTTTAATTTTTTTTTGAATTATATCACTCTTATATTTTTATTTTTGCATATATATATATATATATATATTTTTAATATATATAAAACAAAGCTTTAATTACTTTTCAAAATAGGCCAATATCATGACTTAATCATCTCCAAACACATTACAATAAAAAATGATTGAAAGTTCACTATATTTTAAATTTTTATGAAAAAATATATTTTAAAAAAAAAGTAATATTAGAAGATTTATAATGATTTTTTGGATTAAAAACCAGGGTTACAAACGGGGCCAAAAATTGAGGCACACCGCATTCAAAAAATTGCAAACCCAAAGCCAAACCCTACGAAATTAAGAACCCATTCTCTCTTCATATCGAGTGACATGTCAATGAACAGTATTCGCCATACCCTACTTACCACGAACCTCTCAGTCACATGATCTGGATTAACACACACCATTCCATTAAACAGCTCCATCAGGAAGATCAATACGTGGTGATACGCTTCTTATAAAGTTGCTCTCTTGCACGAAATACATATGTCAATGCTTTAAGTGGTTTGTCAAGGGACGATGATGATACCTCCTTGTTAGCTGCTGCTGCTTCTTCTACTACGTCTGGATTTGGTGTTGGGACGCTGTTTTCATCGGAAGAAGAGTGGATCGATTGATCCTCTGATTGTGTTGTTGTCTCCATCATCTTGCTTCTTCTTGGAATCCTTGTTGAAATTGGGGGTTTCTGTATCTTAGCTGTAGAGTGGAAGAAGAACCCAGATTCAAAAGCAATTGAAATCGCAATCAAACAAGTTATAAAGCCCCAACCAAACAGACTTCTTTTGCCATCTTCTTCAACACAAACTCTTGCACACTACTTGTTTGATAGTTGGTCTCACAGACATTTCGTCCCTCATTGCCATTACCAAAATGCATAGAAATTTCATGTTCTTGCGCCCACACCAATGTCTTGGATCATCTTTTATTGATAGAAGAGTAAACTGTGAGGGTTTTGGTGTGAGCTCATTTGGGAAATCAGGTTATATGAAGGTCCTAATAATGCACAAAACCTGTGGAGGAAAAAGACCCAGGAAGAAAATCTACTACAGAGTCCATGAACTTGACGGAGCCATGGACCTTCAAAAGAAACCGTCAATAATTCTGCAGCTCAAGTCTATTGTCTAAGCCTAGAAAAGCCAATCTCTCCTCCGCAGAGACCTTGAAAAAGAAGCTGGGTTTGTTCAAAAATGGAATTTCATGGCTGTCATTGAGAAGTACCCTACTATCTTTCATGTTAGTGGTGGTAGCAGAGCACCTCCCATGGTTATGCTTACAGAAAAAGCCAAAAAGATTGCGGCTGAAGAAATTTACACCAGAGAGCAAATGGAACCCATTGTAGTTAGGAACCTAAGGAAGTTGTTAATGTTGTCGATTGATTGTCGGCTCCCACTGGAAACTGTCGAATTCATTGAATCTGCAATGGGTTTGCGTTGTGACTTCAAGAAGTCTTTGATTCCCAAGTACCCAGAATACTTTTCTGTGAAAGATGTTAATGGCAGAGCACATCTTCAGTTGGAAAATTGGGATTCGGGCCTTGCAGTAACAGCTCGGGAGGAAAGATTGGTGCGGGAAAGGATTCTGGCCGCTGTTGGACGTTCAGGAAAGGTTAGAATCTCAAAAGATGGTAACATCCTGGGTCCTTTTGCTTTTCACTTGAGTTTTCCTGTTGGTTTTAGACCAAACAAGAGTTACCTTGAAGAAGTTCAGAGGTGGCAGAAAATGGAATTCCCTTCTCCATACTTGAATGCGAGGAGGTTCGAATCTGCTGATCCAAAAGCTCGAAAGCGAATGGTGGCAGTGCTTCATGAACTCCTTAGTTTAACTATGGAGAAGAGGATGACATCTGATCAACTAGAAGCATTTCATTCGGACTATCGGTTGCCAGCTAGATTGTTGCTTTGCATGATTAGGCATCATGGTATTTTTTACATTACTAATAAAGGTGCAAAGAGTACTGTATTCCTTAAAGAGGGTTATGATGGGTCAAATTTGATTGACAAATGTCCTCTGTTGGTTTTTTGGGATAAATTTGTTGCACTTGCGGGTAGGAGAGAGATTGATTCTTATATTGGGATGCCTTCACAAATTTTACATGACAGTGTCACTTGATAATATTAGTAATATAAAGACAATTCTCTTTTTCTTGAAGCTTATGCAATTTATTTTCTGTCATTTGTCATTTTATAGCTTGACCTATTGAATGAACAGATCTTGTCATTATTTGAATACTCAGGTAGTTGTGTCCTTTTGTATTTTAGTTCTCTTTTCCAGTCTTATAGTTTCATGAATAAATGAGAAAGTTCCTGAACAAAGAAGAACTAATACATCAAGTTTTGCCATGGATGTTTCTAGAAATTCCTGAATGATAATTTTTTTTTGTTGAGATATTTCAAGAATGGTTATCTCATCTAAATTAAATCCTTTACCTGAAAACCAAAGCTTACTGTAATACTGGAAGTCAAAAAATAAAAGCTTAAACTTGTGCCTTTGTTTGCTTCAGTAACTATATTCTCCACTCTGGTTTGCATCCCACTTTTTAGGATTTGACTAGATGATCTGGGGGGGATTTCATTTGCATGTCGATTGTGATAAGGTTTTGGACAACCGCTTCAAGCCAAAAGTGTATAGTCTTTGATATGAGGAGGCTAACTCTCAGTATTATACATTCAATTAAGGTAACTTACAAAAAAAGAAAAAAACTCTTCAAATGGCATCCAGTAGGGTTCACAAATGGTTTCGTGGGATGACCCACCACAGTCTAACATGATTGCCATACAGTATAATGGACGATCTACATAACAAACTGTATAATGAATGATCTACTCTAATTCACTAGTAGTGACATACACTGCTGGAAATTAGGCTTTTAGCGGCGTTTAAAAAACGCCGCTATAGGTACCAAAAACGTCGCTAATTCTTTTTGTGACGTTTAGTACCAAACGCCGATGACGCGGCCGTCGCTATAACTTTATGGCGTTTGGAAAACGTCGCTGTATTAGTATAGGCGGCGTTTTTAAAAACGCCGCTAAATGTCCTGCCTTAACAATACTATGACGTCACTATGATTTTAGCGACGTTTTTAAAATGCCTTCATAAGTTTTTTTAATTTTAAAAATTCCAACCGTTATAGTGTCATTTTAAAAACGCCGTCTTATCTTTCTTTTTCTTTCTTTTTTCTTTGATTTTGAAATTGTGCTAATTTTATGTGATTGAACTAAAAGAACACCAATAATAAAACTAAATAACATTAATATAAAATAATAACTCCCACTCAAATAACAAATATAGCATTAATTCATTTTTCCATTCAATTTAATATAGCATTAATTTTCCCACAAAATAACATATCCAAAAATTGAATTCACAATTCTCAATCAAAAAATTACTACCTTATATACAAGCAACAAAATAACATTACCCTCTCCTCTCTCACCACTCCCCCATTTAACAAATGGCCAACCAAATGTAGTGTACACAGCATGAATTATGATAATCTAATGCAACTAAGTTGTAGCACAAATGCGTCTAATCAATCATCATAATGCCATAAGAATTGATACTTGTCAATGAAGAAACTGGGAAATAAAATGAAGATAGAAGTACATAAGACCTAACCATTAACATCAAAGAAAATTTGCCGGTTGTGTCTATATCTCCACCAAACAAATGATCCAATGATTACTATAATTAAAAAGGCAGCACCAAAGCTCACGCCAAAAGTGACAGCCACACGGTGGCTCTTTGTCCCTGATTCTGACCCATCTGGGAAAGTAAAGATTCCATCAATTAAACATGTCATGGAACAGTTATGGAAAAGCAGTGAAGTAACTTAAAAAGAAAATTAAATACTACTATGTGATGGACACCTTTGACACCATCTGGCGGGAAGGAAACAGGCTCGGGATAGACCACAGAACAGTTGTTATTTGAATTAGGCCCACAAATTAATGGGTTGCCAATTATCCTGAAAGCAGAGAGAAGTGCATGACAACTTCATCAATTAAAAAAATACGTAAACAACTGAGCAATATGAGAACAATTTAGGTACAGCTCACTTGAAAGTTCGTGCAGCAATTTTTGGCACGGAACTGCTGAAGTTGTTGAAAGAAAGGTCTCTGCCAGCAATATTCACAAAAGATGGTAAAGAATATTTCTGAGGTCTCCTCCAATGTTCTACACAAAATAAAGTGAAGAGGGGCGAACACTTACACAAGTGTGAGACCTTCAACTTTGGACAGAGTGTCTGGAATGGATCCAGTAAGGCTATTGTTGTTTAGTTTCCTGACTTGCTCAAAAAAGCACAACAAAAACGAGTCAATTCCAAGAAGGAGAAAATCCGAATGTACTGAATTGTGAAATATATGGTGCAACTCAAGGTTGAAGAAAGTTCCAGAAACCTACAAATAATTCAGGTTCTTGAGGTCTCCCAATGAACTGGGTATTTCACCATTAAACTTATTGCTAGAGAGATCAACTGTCTGAAGCTTCTCCAACTTCCCAATTGCAGCAGGAATAGGACCAGAAATAGCATTATTCTGTAGCAACCTACACAATTAAAACAGTAACAGTATGTGATCAAAACTAAATTTCTTGATTATTTGCGAGGATTGTAAATAATATTGTGGTGAAAAGTAAAGTGAAAACATACAAATGTAATCACATTACATGGAAGAAAGAATGTTCCAACTTACACAGATTGCAAGTTACTGAGGTTAGCAATTGAAGGCGATAGAGTCCCAGTCAAGCTTTGGCTAGGCAATCCTCTGATAAGAAGATAAACAGCTCACTAAACAGGAGTTTGACAAGAAGAAATCTGTAAAATGAGATGAGTTTTTTGCTCATTTTTCCAATCTCTTTATGGTTAAGGGATTAAGCAACTTACAAAACAGAGACATAACCATCAGCAGAGCAAGTAACCATCCTCCAATAACAAGGATCTACTGAATTAATATCCCAGTTCTCCAAAACATTGTATCGGTCATTGAGAGCATTTTTTATAGCCATCAAAGCCACCACTGAATCAGATTTTACCAAACAAAAGATGGGTCACATTTTGCTCTTCTATATCAAGCAAGCATCAAAACAACAGAAAAATAATTATAAAACATGGGTTTCCAAGCCACGATTACATGGACTTGAAAAGGGTAAAAAAAAACTACAAGAATGCTAAAAATAAATGAAAGCAATGCTCTTGCAGAGCCATGAAGGCACTAAGGGCATCTCCAATCTTGCACTCCAACCTATATCAAACTCAAATACTCAAAACCCCTCCACTGCTTGACCCAAACTTATACCAAATTTGAGTTTTACTCCGATTTTTACCCAAATCAAGGGAGACTCAAATGCTCTCTCTTTTCTTTTATTTTTTTTGGCTCTCAAATTTACCACTTTGCCATTAGTAAAGCTTTTACAAACTTATGCTTAAATCAGAGTTTGTCTGTTGGAGTGGTTCATATGAAATAAATTTTTTACTCAAATTTGAGCAGGGGCTGGAGATGTAGCCCAAGTACAGGAGCAAAAAAAGAACTTACCATTCTACATTTAATAAAAGTATACTTTTCCCACATACAACATGAAAAAGATCAAAGAAAAAGCGAAAGATAACCACAGAGGGTAGAGGATGAACTTTTATCTTCACCGGAAATCAAATTTGGAACAGACAATTAAGTAATAAGGCCAAAACTAGAAAATCTGCCAAATTTTTGGCTTGTAATTCCAATAACTGCAATAGCTTAGTATCTTTCTTTATGCATTTAATTCTAAGAAACAACAAAAATGAACAAAAACAAAAAATGAAATCATCCCAAATAGAAACTGACCTTCATAGTTTATACCAGAACGAGAAAGAGTTGCAAAAGAACCTTCCAACAATGTCAAAACCAGCAATCCCACTCTCCACAACATAAACCCACTTCTTTCCATTTTCTATTCTACCTTCAGTACAACAGCACCCACTTATCAAAGCCACCAAAACCAACCATTCCAGAAACCATTAACATAAACTAACAACCTCTACATTATTGCCTCATCCAAACAACTCTCTAACAAAAAGTTAGCTTAGTATCAGAAACCCATCAAGCAAAACCCACCATTACTATAACATGAAGTAGAACCCTTTCAGATTCAGTCTTGCGACTCAAAACTGCTCTTCACACAGTCCACAAAACTTCATAAACTCCAAGACCCAGATGCTAAAACTCCACAAAAACAAAGACCCATATGCTAAAAATTAGTTTTTGCACAAGTATACACACCTTGGAGCCAAATGGGCAGGGTTTGGAGTGGGAAAGACAACAAGGAGGAGAGAATTTTCTCGAAGATTCATATGAAATCATTAATCAAGGAAAATAAGAAGCTTAATTCGCCTTGTGAGCTCCACAATCATGTCATACATATTTGAATGAAAGCCGTGTAAACACGTGTAGGGAAGAGAAGTACCCAGCCAACAATGTTGAAGCCCTTCTCAATAAATGCTGCATCAGTGGGTCACTTTCCACTCACTACTTCAAGAACCAGAACCCCAAAACTATAAACATCAGTCTTTTCTGTTGCTCTACCGCTTTGCATTTATTCTACCAGTGAAGTAATACACTCAATTCAGAATAGACTACTTTGAATGCTTATACCAAAATCACAGTAGCTATACTACAGCGTTACAAAATAGAAAAAACTTGGGCCAGTGCTCCACATGCCTGCTGCTTCTCAAGTTCAATTGAAAGTCAAAAACTGAAACAACAGATTTTATCATACGGGGTAACATTGTTCAATATCTTAAACCCAGAAGGCACCCACATTATTCTTTTCTTTCTCAAAATTGTAACTAATGCATCTTCCTGACAACTTTGATGCAGACCATTAAAAAAAAAAGTGAATTTAAAGAAGCAGCAAAATTAGAAAATTTATTGATATCATGATTATAACATTAGGTATTAATTGACATATTCACAAAGTAACCCAGAATGACTAAAAATAACAACACATAAATAGCCTACTTCCACAAAATAAGAGAATCTAGACAAATTGTAGGTTTCTATATTACATTGTTTCCATGAAAATATGGGAAAGAAAATGTAAACATTTCATATGTAAATCATGCATCAATTACTTATTTAGTAAGTAATACAATGCAAATAAATAAATGAACCGTTAAACTAAATTAAACAGAAATACCTCATCATTCACTTCATCCCTGCCCAGCTTCAACTGCTGCTAAAGCTTTTTCATGCCATCCATGTTGAAGAAGCCAAGAAATATGATCTGCATCCCTAGCAATCAACAAGAAATTGCATTTGTAAATCAACAAAGTTTGTGATTTTTAATATGGCATAGGAGACGATATAATGGCAAAACAAACAATGCGAGCAGTAAAGGAATCAAAATTATGCTTTTAAATCCCACAATTTTTTCTATCAATGTGAATTAAAATATAAAGCATTCCATTTTCAGGCAATTCACTCACCATATTAAGATGACATACACTTAAATTTTTTAAATAAAAATTCATTGAACTCACTAAAACTAATGGATGAATTCTACACTTGTCTGCTCAAGCACCCCCCAACCAACTGGGACACCTATCTGCCCATGCACCTCCTTAATTTGTTTCACCATTTTCTTATTTTTCAATAAGAACTACCAGATTTTTTTCACTTCTATCTACCTTCTCACAAACTTGAAGTATTCAGATTTAGCTATCCATAAATGGTGAGGAGCCTATGCTTAATTGGAATTGTAAAGATACTGCATTTGGTGAGCAGACATATGAAAAAGATGAGAAGCGGGGGAGAACTTTAAACAGATAACTCCTAATGTTTGCATAATAATCATCTCATGAACTAAACTTGACAGATAGCACTAAGCAGTGGTTGGATTCACAAGTGCGAAAAAAGTGTCTTCTCACTTTATAGATAAGATAGCATATAGATTGATATAATTAACGATAATGATAAAAACAGCCCTTAGGGCTGTTATTAGTGTTGAAAAATGTGTAAAGTGTATTGAAACATGTAAAAAGTGAATAAAAAAATATGAAAGTATTTTGGATATGTGAAAAGTGTATTCGGATTATAAATATTCTGGCCTTTTGTGCTGTAATTAATTATCAATAGGAAAATTACATACTGACATTCTATTGGAATAGAAACTAAGGAAAGATAAAATTGAACTAACCTAGGTTTTGCAATAACTACATCCTTTGGGGATACAATATAGTATAATGGCTCATCACCAGCAGCCCACTGCCCACCTGCATAGCTGCTACCTACATAAAAATGCATAAGTATTACCACTCTTTGAATGCAAATTCATAAACTCTTGCACACTTTTACCTGAGAATGGAGCGTGAGCAAGGGCATAGTCCTTTGCCTTGTAATGCTCAAAGCCATGGACAGGTAGTGCATCTGTTGCAAGCTCATCATTGTTCCATGTGACTACACGCACTTCCGGTCTTTGAGCATTTCCCTGCTTACAACAAATTTCTACATGTTAACACTTTTCATGTAAACTACTGACTTCTACCTATCTATATTTATATAGAAATATGACAGTGTTCTAGTACTATAGAATATATTGAATAAAGTAATAGAACTGAACCATAAAGGTTATTAGAGGCTTAGACAACAGAATAGTCCATGATTCAAAGGGTCAATGAAGGACAATATGCAGTGTCAGACCAGAAAGTTTATTGAACATCAAATATGTAATACTGACAAGGGGCCATTGTTGGGTGCAATGGTAGAAGTTTGGGCTGCCAAGTGTGAGATTACAGGTTTAAGTTTGATGTATTGAATCTGCAGAAAATAAGAATTATTTCTCATCTTCTTCTTTGAAGCTCTGTTTTCTTTCTTTTTCTTCACTTGATCTGCTCATATATACACATTCCACTACTCAACCATTTCTTCTTCATTTCTCAGCAAATTCTCATTGTTACATAATACACACTGTGCATCAGTTTCAAGTCCAACAAATTATATAAATTTCACTTCGGCATTTTATCAAACACTTTGTGTGAAAGAAAGAGACAGTGAGGAAAAACAAATAATCACAAAGAAAGGTATAAAGAACTAGATGATCTCCAAATTACAAGTTGAAGAACAAACACTGTCAAAATTCACCAATTTGTGTCTATACAAAAAAAATAATAAAATAAAATAAACACATATATACATATACACTTAATTAAGGAACACAAATTCAGATGTGGAAATCATCAGTAACCCATTGAACTCTACTTTAATAACATCTCATATTCTACATGGTAAGTTGTAAAGACTAAAGATCAACATAATCAACAAATACATATACAGATACATGTACATATCTAAGTAGAGAGAGAGAGAGAGAGAGAGGACTCACCAAAAGTGTACCGAGTCGAGCGGCTTGGGAAAGGAAGAATTGGGTCGAAATGTGCATATTACTTGAAATGCGAGTAATCGAGGGGTCAGAGTTCAGATCTGGAGCTTCGATGGAGCTTCGAAATCGGTTCGATCTGGAGCTTCGATGGAGCTTCGAAACTGCTTCGATGGAGCTTCGAATATCTGAATCTTCGATGGAAATCTCTGAATCTTCGACGGAGCTTCGAAATTGGTTCGATCTGGAGCTTCGATGGAGCTCCGAAATTGCTTCGATGGAGCTTTGAATATCTGAATCTTCGATGGAGCTCAGAGAGGGTTGAGAGAGAGAGAGAGAGAGGGGGCTCAGATTCAAAATGATGTATACGTATGGGTTGAGAGAGGTCCAGATACAAAATAAGGATTGAAAAGGCGCGTGCAGTATACCGCATTCGGAGGCGTTTCCTATTATAAAACGGTGCCGTTTTGGTTACAATAATATGTGGCGTTTATAAAACGCCGTTAAATGTTAATAACAATGACGTTTAAAAAAATTTCGTTAAAAAAACGCCACCATAATCCTTTTTTCTTGTAGTGATATGTCAGCTTAATGAACCAAACACTACATCAAGATTGTGGGTTAACTTGGCCTAGGGTGAGCTTATCCTAATGGGCTATTTTTACAGTGCAAAGTCATAAGCTATGAATTTGGGGTGCCGAGTTGGGGCTTTACCCTCGTCTTATATGGGTTTTTTGCTTGGAGCTTCTTTCAAAGCTAGAATGGTTTGAGATCTGGTGGTTAAGAGATTCCAGAGGACATTGGCCATGTGGAAGAGGCAATACTTAAGGCTAGTAGGGTGATTCTTATTAAGAGCATGTTGTTGAGCCTACTACTTATTTGTATCATGGATTACTATCGCCATGTCGGTGATTCATAGATTGGAAAAATTGATGAGAGATTTCCTTTGGATTGGGTTGGGTGATGGGTTTAGGTATATCATCTTACAGATTAGAAGGTGGTGCATATGCATTAGGAAAGGGGTGGGTTAGGCACAAACGAAATGTGTCTGGTTAACAAAACCTTGTTAGGGGAGTGGTTATGAACGTTCCTTTTTGAGAAGAAGAGTTTGTGAAGGAGGGGTGGTGGTGGGAAGATATGGGTTTGATTGGGAGGAGTGGTCCAAGGTGTCTGTCAGATGGCCCTATAAGCTGTAGGTTTGGAAGGAAATCATGATTGGTTTTGATGACTTCTATAAATTCACCTCTCTAAAGGTGGGTAATGGGCCTTGGGTAAGGTTTGGCAAGACATTTGGTTTGGGCATAGATCTTTGAGGGAAGCTTTTCAAGAAATCTCGAGTATTGTTGTGGATTGTTGGACTTTAGGCCAAAGAGGTGTGGTCTGGACTTCATTGCTTAGGAGATCACTACAAGAGTAGGATATTGGCTTAGTGGTGGAGTTGGTTGGCTCGCTTGCTCTCAGGTTGGTTTATCTGGATTGGGGTTGATGATTATTTGGTTTGGAGTGGAGCTTCGAACATTAGATCCATGGTGGCATCTTTCTATTTGCATCTCATTGGGCAAAGAGATTGCAATTTTCTGTGGAAAGGGGTGGCGTCTTTGCTTGGATAACTATTAAGGACGTTCTTTTTGCTATTGATGATAACTTTATTGTATAAATTTTTGATAGACTGGTGTTGGATGTCGGTGAATTATCTTTTGTTACATGTTTAGTGGCGTCACAGGTCTCAATATTGTTGTTCTCTATGTTCAGTATAGTACTAGGCTAGATTGGTAGATTGGTGAACTTCACCAATCTAGACTGTACTATACTTCCAAAAAAAAAAAAAAAGTACAGTACAGCCTAGATTGGTGAAGACATTTTTTGCTTTGTTGGCAATGGATGTCCAAAGCATGGTTGTAGGAAAACTTTGACTGTGCTCTTTGCATTATGTGTTTGGAGAGACAGAAATTATACATCTTTTGAGTGGAAAGAGTGTTCCATTCCTTCTTTGAAAGGCATGGTGCTAGCATCTTTGTTTTCTTGACTGAGTGAAGATTTTCCCTTTTCTTTATATTCTTGTGGAGTTTTTAGGAGAGTTTTTGTTGGCTATGTATTTTGTACAGGCCAGTCGCAGCTTAACACGTGGCTCATGAAGGGTGTTTTGGAGAATTAATGCAAGTCTCCCATCAGCAATAGACACGTGATAGTTCAAATTGGTAATGATGGGTCTACGTTACATGGAAGCAGTGAGAAGGCGCGGGGTGATATGGCCCAACAGTTACTCAAAAGTTCGAATTCAAATGCAAGAGGGAAGCCTAACTGAAGGAATGACGTAGAGGAAGCTGATTGTGCGAAGCCATGACCAGAGATCGTGGAAGTGCATTTCGACGGTTGGAAGCCCATTTCGACGGTTACCTTTGGGAAGTATAAATAGAGGAGAAGTGTAATAACCCGACCCTCGTATGTGATTCTGCTGCATTTTAGTCTTTATTCTGCACTTTCGAATGTTTAATGTGAAACCTCATGAGAAATTAAGTTTAAGTATATATATGTCTTATGAATCGAACCTGTATCTGTTTAATAAGGAAAAGCATCTGTTACAATTATAATGTTAAATCAAAAACTTGAAGCCCTAGAGGTTTAATTATCTGAAATTGATTTTATAATGACGATCAGCGTAATTTTTAGGTAATATTAAGCATGTTTACGAAATTTCAATTTCGGAATGATTAAACGAATGATTTTTGTCCTATTATGTCTATCAATGCATTCTTGCCTATAACCACTTGATTTGGGAAAAACCCATTTCGTAAATATCTCCTAGAGAGGCTAGGAGATTAAGGAAAGAAGGAGAAAAGGGGAAAGCTCAACAAGGAAGTGATTTGGGATAAAATTAGAGGGTTAGAGAAATTGAAACTTAAGGTAAGTGTAATTCCCTTAACTCAACCCTCTTCCTCTATTTGGAGTAGGAATTCCTTGATGTTGTGTGTCTTTGAGTTGTAAGGGTTGTAAGGGAAATTTTGTGTGTTTATGATGAAAAATTGATATGATCAATCTATCATTTGATTATTTTGTTCCTTGATTTATCATGTTTGAATACAAGTATAGAAATATATGGCTATACGGATATATATCTACATATGTGAGTTTAAAGTTTAAAGTAGTTATGAGTTTAAAGTTTTGATGAATCAAATTGAGTTGTGAAGTTAAGATCTAGATTGTTGTGTATTTATGCCTTCTAAATACATGAATTTGAACCATAGTTTAGTAATCAAAGGACCTACTTTGAACCTTGTCGTTGCTTACCAAAACTTGGCTTTTTGTATAAATTTTGGACTGCCAAACAGGGGCTTGGCCGCACGTGCGGAGAAGAGGGAAAAATCTGGGTTTACATACTGTCTACGGCCGCTCGTGCGGAGGAGGGGGGCCGCACGTGCGGTCCATGTCCGCTCGTGCGGAGGGGGCTGCCGCACGTGCGGCCCAGGTCGGAAAGAATACCTGCTCTGTTTTGTGTGCTTGACCCTCTGTTATTTTTACAATATTTTTTATGATCTTTCGATGGTTGTAAACTCATTTGAAGCGTAATGACTCAAGAATTATTTTAACAAGGAAGGAGAAAGCTAATTTGTGAACTTTAAATGTGTACAGGACATACTCTGGGAGGGACTAGCACGTCATCACAACGCTGTGAGTAATAGTACTTCGATGCACCTTTAACCGTTCATAATTATCGTTATTGACGTTATGATTTTCGTCGTAAGAATTATGTTGACATGTGTGCTATATATGCTATGTGAGAAACATTGTGAAATTATGGAAACATCAAAAGAGGTTGTGAAGTTATGTATGCCATGTGAGAAACATTGTGAAATTATGGGAACATCAAAAGAGTTTGTAAAGTTATGAACCTATGTGGCCAAGGGCCAATTGTGAAATATGAAATGATGAGGCTGAGGGCCAACTTGTGAAGTAAGAATTTGTAACTTGGGAAACTATGAATCTCAGAGGCCGGGGGCCAATTTGTGAAGTTGTGCATCTAAGTTTTGAAACTAAAAAGCCAAGGGCTAATTTGTGAATGTGTGAACTCTTCAGGTCAAGTGCCAAACTATGAAGTTGTGAACCGACAACATTGTTCTGTTTGCCCGAATGGAATCAGACTACTACATGATTTCTGTGTTGCTATATTTTTATGTGTGTTACATTTTTAATTAAGTAACTGATGCATTTAAGTACTATTGTTCACTGAGCCTAGCTCACTCTATGTAATGTCTATTTCTGTAGGTAACCAACCAGGAGGTCGGTCCTAAGCTCGGCATCATCACCTTTTTGTCAGCCTAAGCGTGGCCAGGCACTGGGTCAAAGCCTTACATTTTTGGTGGTATTTTGTTAAGTTATGACTTGCACCTTAGTTATTGGCTTAGATTGAGATGTACATAATGTTTTGTTATACGCCCAACCATGGGGCAGGTTCTGTATATGTATATGTTTATAACTAACTCTCACATATGTAGCTCTTTATGTCTATTCGTTTTATACTACGTCTGTGATCTTGGCATGGTAATAGTAGCTCAATGGAAGTCATACTTTCTCATAAATTGTCCTATGATATCAATGCCTCCATACAGGCCCCTAAATTATGTATATATATATATATATCAGGTTAAGTGACTAGTTTTGCGTAGGTCATGCCCAAACTTTTAGGGGCGAGTTAGGGGCGTGACAAGTGGTATCAGAGCACAAGTTGTTATCTCACACACGGATCTATTGAGCTTAGGGTGTCTAGAAAAGCTTTAGGCATCTTGCATGACATCCTGAAAGTATATGAAAGAGCGATGGCAACGTTAAGTGTACTCTGATAATGCTAACAACTTTGAATTATGTTTCTTGTATATAATTGATTGTTGTGTAGGAAATGATGAGAACAAGGACAGAATATGCGGAAGATGCTACATCTGCACAGTTGGATAGGATAGAGAGAATGATTATGGAAATGGCGGAGACCCTACGACAACAACAGCAACAACCACAATAGCAGCAACAGCCACTAGAACAACCGCCACCACTACCGGTACCTCCACCGGCAGTACCAGATTTTCATGTTGAAGACCGAACCATCACCCTTACTAAGGAGTTTAAAAAGATGAAACCGCCATTCTTCAAAGGAGGCATAGAACCAATGAAAGCTGAAGCATGGGTGTTGGGAATCGAGAAACTATTCGAAGTTTTCTCTTGTACAGAAGCTCAAAAAGTGCAATTGGCTGCTTTCACTCTTGAGGATGAGGCGCGGAGATGGTGGATGCTCACAAGGACCATACACCCAGAATTAACATGGGATAGATTTCTAGAATTGTTCTACGACAAGTATTTTCCTCAAAGCATGCAAGATAAGAAGATGACTGAATTTGAAACTCTCAGACAAGGGAACAAGACTGTTGCTGAATATGAAGCCCAATTTGTAGAACTAGCTCGGTTTGCGCCTCATATGGTGGATACAGATTATAAGAAGGCACGAAAATTTAAAGGGGGCTTACGGGGTGTTATCCTAGACCGGGTCAATATGTTAAAGCTACCTACTTATGTCGATGTGCTAGAAAGGGCCGTTATAGCAGAAGGGAATCTTGCTGCTCAGAATCGAATTTCCGAGTGGAAAGGGAAGAGGCAGAATAATCAATGGTCAAAAGGATCAATTACCCTACCAAATAAGAAGCAGAATTCAGGGAACTTCAGCATCACCACCCCTACCCACAACTCCACTCCGGTGTGTCCAGATTGTGGAAGGCAACATCGAGGGACTTGCCACTGGAAGACTGGAGCTTGTTTTAAATGTGGCAAAACAGGTCATCTGGTAAGGGATTGCCCGCAATAGACTCAACAAAAGGGCAATAGGACTGCTACAAGTTCCGCGGGGTCTACACCAATCCCCAACGCGAAGGCAACTGCTAAACCTACTAATAATAAGGATATTACAAGGCAAGGTAGGGTGTTCGCATTGGTTCCAGGTGATGTACAAAATGCGGCGACGGTGGTGTCAGGTACATTTATTGTTTATGGTCATTCTGTGCATGTATTGTTTGATTCTGGCTCCACCCACTCTTTTGTGTCGAAACTATTCGCTCCTAAGTTAGATAAAACTGAAGAAAACTTGTCTTATATGTTGTGTGTGTCTTCCCCTTTGGGAGACTCTATGATCTGTGCTTCGGTATATGTAGCTTGTGAACTTCAACTTGGGGATATTCGGGTGTATGCTAACCTGTTATCTCTCGACATGACCTCTTTTGATGTTATTTTGGGAATGGATTGGCTGAGTGATTATGGTGCGACTATAAACTGCTTGACTAAGCAAATCAATTTCCATCCTCTGGGGCAACCAGAGTCTATTATTCAGGGGCGGGAAGTGACTTCGCCACCTTATCTGATTTCTGCCATGAAGGCTTGTAAGTTAATGCAGAAAGGATGTCAGGGGTATTTATGTAGTGTTTTGGAGGAACAAGTGATGAATGGGGGTATTGATGTGATTCCAGTGGTCCGTGAATTTCTGGATGTTTTTCCTGAAGAATTGCCAGGGCAGTTGATAGACCGCGAAATTGAGTTTATAATTGAAGTAGCGCCAGGAACCCAACCCATCTCTAAGACGTCGTATAGGATGTCCCCAACTGAAATGAAAGAGTTAAAGATTCAATTACAAGATTTTCTTGATAAGGGATTCATCCGACCGAGTGTATCTCCTTGGGGTGCGCCAATTTTATTTGTGAAAAAAAAGGACGGAACACTTCGGCTATGTATTGACTATAGGGAACTTAATAAGGTAACAATCAAAAACAAGTACCCCTTACCACGGATTGACGATTTATTTGACCAACTACAAGGGGCACAAGTTTTCTCAAAAATTGATCTACGGTCTGGATACCATCAATTGAAGGTCAAAGTTGATGATGTGGAGAAGACAGCTTTTCGAACCCGGTACGGCCATTACGAATTTCTAGTCATGCCTTTTGGAGTTACTAACGCACCGGCAACATTTATGGATCTAATGAATCGCGTCTTTAAACCTTACCTAGATGAGTTTGTGGTGGTCTTTATCGATGATATTCTTATATATTCAAAGAGTGTAGAGGCTCACGAGGATCATCTTCGCCTAATCCTTCAAACACTCCAGGAGAAGAAATTATATGAAAAATTAAATAAATGTGAATTCTGGCTACAAGAGGTGGCATTTCTGGGGCATGTAGTAACAAAGGAAGGAGTCTCTGTTGATCCGCATAAAATTGAGGCAATTGTGAATTGGCCAACTCCTACCAATGTCACTGAGGTGCGTAGTTTCATGGGATTAGCTGGCTATTACAGAAGGTTTGTTAAGAACGTCTCCAAAAACGCTGTGTCGCTTACACAATTGACTCGAAAGGGAGTTGTATTTGAATGGTCAGAAGAACAGGAGTCTACTTTCCAAGATCTGAAAACAAAGTTGACTACAGCACCAGTTCTGGCCTTACCATCTGGTACCGAAGGATTTGTAATTTACAGTGATGCTTTGCATAAAGGGCTTGGTTGTGTACTTATGCAGAATGGAAGGGTTATCGCTTATGCCTCTCGACAATTGAAACCCCACGAGAAAAATTATCCCACACACGACCTTGAGCTAGCAGCAGTAGTTTTTGCTTTGAAGATATGGCGGCACTATCTCTATGGCACAACCTGTGAAGTCTATACCGACCACAAAAGTCTCGAATATCTTTTTACCCAGAAGGAGTTGAATATGCGACAGCGGCGATGGTTGGAGTTGCTTAAGGATTATGATTTGCAGATCCATTACCATCCTGGTAAAGCCAACACGGTCGCAGATGCACTTAGTCGGAAAAATAAGGGGGATTTGGCAAATTTATTTACGGAACAAAAGGAGTTGGTGATTGAGTTAGATAAACTGAATGTGGAATATATGATACGTGGACAGGAGGTCATAATGGCAGCAGTAATGGCTCAACCGACCTTACTTGAAGAGATCAAGTTGCATCAAATGGAGGATGATACTTTAAGGAAGATATGTGATGAGTTAGAGACAAAACCAAAACTGGGATTCAGTTTAATGGATTCGGTGCTCAAGTTTCAAAACAGAATATGTGTCCCTAATGTGTTGGAACTTAAGCGGGAATTGATTGAAGAAGCACATGCCTCAAGATTTTCAATACATCCGGGAAGTACTAAAATGTACCGGGATTTGAGACAAAATTTTTGGTGGCCAAGTATGAAAAAGGAGATCGCGGAATTCGTTTCTAAGTGTTTACAATGTCAGCAAGTAAAAACGGAACATCAAAGACCAGCAGGATTATTACAACCCCTTCCAATCCCGGAATGGAAGTGGGAACATTTAACCATGGATTTTGTTGTGGGGTTACCACGGACTCCTTGAGGCATGAATTTGATATGGGTCATTGTAGACCGGTTAACTAAGTCTGCTCACTTCTTACCAGTGAAGACTCAGTATAATGCGGATAAGCTTGCAGTACTTTATGCGAATGAAATTGTAAGGCTTCACGGCATTCCGGTTTCAATTGTGTTGGATAGGGATCCCAAATTTGTTTCAAGATTTTGGCAAAGTCTGCAGGAAGCTATGGGTACAGAACTTAAATTCAGCACAACTTTTCACCCTCAGACCGACGGTCAATCCGAGAGAACGATACAAACTTTAGAAGATATGCTCCGAATGTGTGTGCTAGATTTTCAAGACAGTTGGGAAACCCATTTACCGTTGGTAGAATTTGCATACAACAATAGTTACCATTTGAGTATTGAGATGGCACCTTATGAAGCTTTATATGGGAGACCGTGTCGTTCCCCAGTATGTTGGACTGAGGTTGGGGATAGCTCTTTGCTAGGGCCTGAAATTGTGCGATTAACAACGGAAAAGGTGAAAATTATTCGGGAAAGATTAAAAACGGCTCAAAGCAGACAGAAGAGTTATGCGGATAACCGTCGAAGAGATTTGGAACTTGAAATGGGTAGTCATGTGTTCGTGAAAGTCACACTGCTGAAAGGCCATCCGAGATTTGGAAAAAGGGGAAAGTTAACACCCCGGTATGTTGGTCCCTTCCAAATTCTGGAAAGAGTGGGCCCGGTAGCTTATCGAGTAGCCCTCCCACCGAGCATGAGCCAAGTACATAACGTGTTCCATGTCTCTATGCTTCGAAGATACCTGTCAGATCCATCTCATGTCATAGACTACCACCAAATTGTGTTGGATGATAAGCTAAGCTATGAAGAAAAACCACTTCGAAGTTTAGATCGGCAGGTGAAACAGTTACGCAATCGAGAAATTCCAATGGTAAAAGTAGAGTGACAAGAACATTATGGAACCGAGACTACTTGGGAAAAAGAAGAGGATATGCAACACCAGTATCCGCATCTGTTTTTGTTTTGAGGTACAAGCAAGTTTGAGGGACCAAACTTATTTAAGGGGGGGAGAGTGTAATAACCCGACCCTCGTATATGATTCTGCTATATTTTAGTCTTTATTCTGTACTTTCGAATGTTTAATGTGAAACTGCATGAGAAATTAAGTTTAAGTATATATATATGTCTTATGAATCGAACCTGTATCTGTTTAATAAGGAAAAGCATCTGTTACAATTATAATGTTAAATCAGAAACTGGAAGTCCTAGAGGCTTAATTATCTGAAATTGATTTTATAATGACGATCAGCGTAATTTTTAGGTAATATTAAGCATGTTTACGAAATTTCAATTTCGGAATGATTAAACAAATGATTTTTGTCCTATTATGTCTATCAATGCATTCTTGCCTACAACCACTTGATTTGGGAAAAACCCATTTTGTAAATATCTCCTGGAGAGGCTAGGAGATTAAGGAAAGAAGGAGAAAAGGGGAAAGCTCAACAAGGAAGTGATTTGGGATAAAATTAGAGGGTTAGAGAAATTGAAGCTTAAGGTAAGTGTAATTCCCTTAACTCAACCCTCTTCCTCTATTTGGAGTAGGAATTCCTTGATGTTGCGTGTCTTTGAGTTGTAAGGGTTGTAAGGGAAATTTTGTGTGTTTATGATGAAAAATTGATATGATCAATCTATCATTTGATTATTTTGTTCCTTGATTTATCATGTTTGAATCCAAGTATAGAAATATATGGCTATATGGATATATATCTACATATGTGAGTTTAAAGTTTAAAGTTTAAAGTAGTTATGAGTTTAAAGTTTTGATGAATCAAATTGAGTTGTGAAGTTAAGATCTAGATTGTTGTGTATTTATGCCTTCTAAATACATGAATTTGAACCATAGTTTAGTAATCAAAGGACTTACTTTGAACCTTGTTGTTGCTTACCAAAACTTGGCTTTTTGTATAAATTTTGGACTGCCAAACAGGGGCTTGGCTGCACGTGCGGAGAAGAGGGAAAAATTTGGGTTTACATACTGTCTACGGCCGCTCGTGCGGAGGAGGGGGGCCGCACGTGCGGTCCATGTCCGCTCGTGCGGAGGGGGCTGCCGCACGTGCGGCCCAGGTCGGAAAGAATACCTGCTCTGTTTTGTGTGCTTGACCCTCTGTTATTTTTACAATATTTTTTATGATCTTTCGATGGTTGTAAACTCATTTGAAGCGTAATGACTCAAGAATTATTTTAACAAGGAAGGAGAAAGCTAATTTGTGAACTTTAAATGTGTACAGGACATACTCTGGGAGGGACTAGCACGTCATCACAACGCTGTGAGTAATAGTACTTCGATGCACCTTTAACCGTTCATAATTATCGTTATTGACGTTATGATTTTCGTCGTAAGAATTATGTTGACATGTGTGCTATATATGCTATGTGAGAAACATTGTGAAATTATGGAAACATCAAAAGAGGTTGTGAAGTTATGTATGCCATGTGAGAAACATTGTGAAATTATGGGAACATCAAAAGAGTTTGTAAAGTTATGAACCTATGTGGCCAAGGGCCAATTGTGAAATATGAAATGATGAGGCCGATGGCCAACTTGTGAACTAAGAATTTGTAACTTGGGAAACTATGAATCTCAGAGGCTGGGGGCCAATTTGTGAAGTTGTGCATCTAAGTTTTGAAACTAAAAAGCCAACGGCTAATTTGTGAATGCGTGAACTCTTCAGGTCAAGTGCCAAACTGTGAACTTGTGAACCGACAGCATTGTTCTGTTTGCCCGAACGGAATCAGACTACTACATGATTTCTGTATTGCTATACTTTTATGTGTGTTACATTTTTAATTAAGTAACTGATGCATTTAAGTACTATTGTTCACTGAGCCTAGCTCACTCTATGTTATGTCTATTTCTGTAGGTAACCAACCAGGAGGTCGGTCCTAAGCCCGGCATCATCACCTTTTTGTCAGCCTAAGCGTAGCCAGGCACTGGGTCAAAGCCTTACATTTTTGGTGGTATTTTGTTAAGTTATGACTTGCACCTTAGTTATTGGCTTAGATTGAGATGTACATAATGTTTTGTTATACGCCCAACCATGGGGCAGGTTCTGTATATGTATATGTTTATAACTAACTCTCACATATGTAGCTCTTTATGTCTATTCGTTTTATACTACGTCTGTGATCTTGGCATGGTAATAGTAGCTCAATGGAAGTCATACTTTCTCATAAATTGTCCTATGATATCAATGCTTCCATACAGGCTCCTAAATTATGTATATATATATATATATCAGGTTAAGTGACTAGTTCTGCGTAGGTCATGCTCAAACTTTTAGGGGCGAGTTAGGGGCGTGACAAGAAGACCCTAAAATCTAGGACCCAGACTTAGATTTAGAAACCAGTTTATTTACTTCTTTTTTCCTTTCTAGTTTTTACATTTCCAGTTCTTTACATTTTTAGCACTTAAATTCTTGGACTGCACTTCATTTCCTAGGAGTAGTTCTCAAGTAGTCGTTGCTGTAAACCTTTTCAAGGCTGGGTCATTTCATTCTAAGTTTCTATTTACTCAATGAAATTTAGTTTCTGAATTGTTTTGTACTTATTATTTCTTATAAATTTCTCCTAAAACAAACCAACGGTAAAAGTCCTCTTCATTAAGGCTGAAAGAATTTCAACACAATCGTCTGATAATTGGTTGGCAATAAAAATTCTGTAAGGCCTGATTGATCCTTGCTGGCACACTTAAATTTACACTATTAACCTTAGAAAGCCAAAAAAGTATACATATATTTTTGGCACGCCCAGTGGGACTATTAAAAATGGCTAGACAGAGGAGAAAATGAACGCCTGGAAGAGGGTGTGGAAGGAGAGGTAGAAATACCTAACCCAGAGGATAATGTGATGGATGCACCTATTCCATCAGATCCTCCGCAAATGGTTAAGCAGACCAACACGTCAGAATATACAACACATGTCCAACATACTAGACAGGGCTATGAAACTGGACCTTCAACAGTTCTTTCTACCCAACCAATAAATCCATGGGAAGGTTTAGTAGATGTTATGGGATAACAATTAATGTATACAATGGAAAGATGAGCAACATCCTTTTTGGATCGAATGAACTCTCATCAACCAACTATTGCAAGATAGGCTGAAGAGAACGAGAATTCTCTTCTACATAGATTGGCTCGAGGCAAATAGCTTATGTAAAATAATGGACAAACTAATGGTCAATCTAGTAATCAAAACATGAGAGAATGTCACCTATGCCTCAGTCATGGTACGAAGCTCCTTTGAGACCACTAGCAAACCAAAATGTACCATTACCCACCAGCGAAACCATACAAATTGGTGGATCTGGGCCAGCACAAGGGAATGGTATGGGGATGTTTCCAAATCCTATGTTCGAAGCCATACCTGACACACGGGTTTCACTAATCCTGTGTTTGAATTTGCACTCGGGGGGTTGAAGGGATTCCTTGCGGTTGGAAGAGAAACAACACTTGTTCCTCCTCCTATAGCACCTTTCATAGGGCCTTTCCCAGGACAGATTCCAAAAGGTCAGTCATACCTCCAAAAGCAACCAGTACAACAAGGACAGCCAACCTTGAATGTACCCATATATGGACCAAGAGGCCCTCAAGCACATGGAGTTCCTCCAAACCCTGTGTTTGTTTCTCCAGTAGTGGTTTAACCAGCACAAAATATGATTCTGAGAGACCAAATTGCTGATATAGTTAGAGAAATGTGTGGACTTATGGCTCGGGGGGTCCAGACACTAGTGTACAAAAAACCTTACCCAGAATGGGTGGATAGGGTACATGAGTATCCAAGGGGGTTTAGAATACTAGACTTTGCCCTCTTTTATAGGAATGGAAACCCGTCAACGGTGGAATACATTACTAGGTTTACAAGCTAGTGTGGTGAGTTCGCCAATAATGATTATATGAAAGTGAGACTTTTTCCAAACTCTTTAACTGAAGCAGCCTTCGTATGGTATATAAACTTTACACCTGGCTCTATCCAAACTTGGCAACAAATGGAGGAGATTTTTCATGCCCAATTTTTCCAAACAGAACTTGACGTTTCTATGGCAGACTTGGCAAGATTTGAGCCAAAGGCCTGATGAAAAGGCTGCTCAGTTTATTGCTAGATTTAAAAAGGCACGAAACAAATGTAGGGTCATGGTACCCGAGCCTGAATTTGTGAGATTGGCTCAAAATGGGTTGGAGTTTAGGTTTCGAAAGAAGTTTGATTCAACTGAGTTTCGAGACTTAGTGGAGTTAACCTATAAAGTGTCCAGATATAAAACTTTACTCGAGGAGGAACAAGATCGAAGTAATGCATCATATAAAACCTACTATAGAGACCCTAACTATGAAATTGATGCAGCAGAGATCGTAGGAAAAGAACCTATGAAGCATTAGTTCAGAAAGACAGTACAATAGACCAGCAGTTTAAAAAGAAAGACCTTCATAGGAAGTACTCTTTTGATTTAACAAAAGCAGATGATATTTTTGATCATTTGCTTGCAGCAAATTTCCTAAAATTACCAAAGGGAGTTAAGATCCCTACTCCTGAAGAACTTAAAGGAAAATTGTACTGTAAATGGCACAATTTTTGGACTCATTCAATTAAAAGCTGTATTATTTTTCGAGATAGGATCCAAGAACAGATTCAGAAGGGGAGGCTAAAGGTTCCAGCCAAGACTGAAAAAGCTATGGGAATTGACACCAATCTGTTTTTAGAAATTGGAGAGGCTGCAGCCAATGTTGGTATGCTAGATTTCCAAAACCTATCCTTGAAGGAATTGGAGGAAGTCTCTGTGCAAATGCATGTAGCTAGCTAGGCTGCCTTCAAGAAGGACACCAGAAGTTCACCAGCAAGTGGACAGAACTCTGCAGGCCAAAAGGATGACTCCATTGAGGAGGTATTGGATGATGACTCCCTCGAGGCAGCTGTAGTGCAAAGGATGTGTCCTAGATGCAGGATGAGCTACAAATGGCTGAAGGGGCTCCCAGTTGATGGGAAACAATATTATAAAGATGTACAGAAGGATCAAAAACCAACCAGCACCTACAACAAAAGGCTATATCCAACTGGTTCTAGACAATATTCGTATTTGGCTGGTCCACCAGACACCAGGATGCAATCAAGGGTAAGAGGCCTTTGTATGAAGCTAGGCCACCCAATTATTACAGGGTAGACAACCAGCCTGAAAGGAAGTGTGGATTCAGTGTAAGGCATGGGACCAGAACTGTTGATTGGCCCCCAAGGACTGCTTCAAAGAGTGGGACAATAGATCCAGCAGCTATGCCAGTAGGCTCATGGGTCCCAGGAGTTTCAAATTGGTTTGTCATGCAAAATAAACCTAAAGACATGCCTACCCAAAGAAAGACTTTTGGAGACCAGGAAAGAATGATCAAATCTCCTTTTGTGGCTCCAAATAATTGGGTATTATTAAAAAACCCAAAAACAAGAGAGCCAGATGTGGTTCTTATGATTTCCAGGTTTTAAAGGAGGAAGATCCAATTAAGATACATCCAGTATTAGAGGGATCTGAAAAAAAGCAGAAAGAGTACTTCCATGGCACAAGCAAAAGACCAGGCAGATGAGGGGATAGGTTCAAAGCATGTTCCTAAGATCAAGAAGAGTGCCAGCATGGAACAATTAGCTAAAGTTCATGCTGAACTGAGAGCCAAAGAAAAATCCAGTTTTGCAGGCCTCGAGAAGGCCTTAATGGAAAGTGATGGAGAGATAGATGAAGGGACTGAGTTAGGCCAAGAGAGAACAATAGTTGAAGATGAAATGTTTGAGGCCTTCATGGCTGAATAAACCTTTCTGGTTGACAAGCCAACAGAGATAGATCATCAACAGGCTGCTTCGAAGGAACTTGCCAGCACAGAGGTACCAGAATATAGCATGGAAGATGCTTCTAAAATAGCAGAACAAGCTAACTTGGAAGGGAAACAAGTATAGCCAGTAGTTCAGTTTGGCTTATTCCCCCCAGTGCCAATAAATGTGGTATATGTGCTGCCATAGGAATTCTAGGCTGAAGAGGGAAACCAAGAAGGTTAGGAAGATGACCCCATTCCAGTTTCTAGTGAAGATTTACAGGCCAGCATGGTTCAAGATGATTCAGAAGTGGCCACGCCAATGAAAACTGATGAGGGAAGTGAGAAGGTGAGCATGAACCTCTCATATCCCTTCGAGTACCCCACAATATCTATGACCCAGCACGGTAAGCCCTTGTACATCAAGGCCTACTTCGATGGGATACAAATGAACAGGGTGTTAATGGACAATGGTGCAGCAGTAAATCTGCTTCCAAGGTTCTCTTTGAAGAAGTTGGGGAAAAGAAACCCTAGGTTGATTCCAACCAGCACAACCATTGCTGGTTTTACTGGGGATAAGCAAATGGCTTAGGGCATTTTGCCCATCAACCTAAGTGTGGGAACCAGAGATTGCATGATAGCATTCTTTGTTATAGACAATAACGCCAAGTATAATGCTTTGCTTGGTGGGGACTAGATCCACACCAAGTGTGCGCCTTCCTCTCTACATCAAAAGATGATGATAGCTATGTGCAATGCGGATACAGAGGAAATCAATGCGGATCTGTAGCCTTTCATTGCTTGTGCTGATTTTGCTGAGGCCAAGCTATACACTGAAGAAGTTGTACCGCTCAGTGTACTGAGGAAGCCTGATGGAACAGCCAAAGTGACAGCTGATGAGGAAGTAGCACACCTGAAGCACTTAGTGCAGGAGAGTGCTGATGAAGAGTTCGTCACCAAAGATGACAATGATGCCTGGTTGTAGGCAAAAAGATAAGAACCAAGAAGCTGGACCCTTGGCCTTAATCAAGTTTTTAGCATTAGACGTAAAGTCAATAGTCCAGAAGGTATAGGAACAAGAGAGGGAAGCTATCGTGATTGGTTGTAATCAAGAGCAACAAAAGGCCAGGCCTTTGGCCCTTGATAAGTACTGTTGATTGGATATCGATACAAAAGTCTAGGAAATATAGGAAGAAGAAGCCTTATAGACAAATTTTGTCTATGAGGAAGAAAACAAAGATGTTGAGCTAGAGAATGTGGGAGTAGAACAAAATGAAGAAGTTGCTTTGAAGGCAGAGGAAGTCAAAAGAGAAGCATCAGTAAGTGCTCAAGTACAAGATCCTTTGGAAGAAGTCAACTTAGGGGAAGGTTTTGCACAACAACCTCCCTACATCAATGCTTGGTTAAGTCTCATTGACAAGAACCAGTTGTTGGTAGTCCTAAAGCAATATAAAGATTGTTTTGCGTGGTCTTATAATAAACTGCCTGGATTAGACAGGTCATTAGTGGAACATAGGCTTCCTATGAAGCCTAATTTCAAGTCACACAAGCAGAAACTAAGACGGATGAGCCCTGAAGTAGTTCAAAAAGTGAAAGAGATTCTTAGGCTCTTTAAGGCAGGCTTCATTAGAACAGCCAGGTATGTTGAATGGTTGTCTAATATTATGCCTGTGGTTAAAAAGAATGGCAAGATGAGGGTATGCATCGATTTTAGAAATCTGAATTTGGCAACTCAAAAAAATGAGTACCCATGCCTATGGTTGATCTATTGGTGGACAGTTCAGCAGGGCACATGATTTTGTCTATGATGGATGGGCATTTTAGTTATAACCAGATCTACATTGTAAAAGAGGATGTTTACAAGACAACATTTAGGTGTCCTGGGAATATTGGCACCTTCGAATGGGTTAAGATGCCATTTGGTTTAAAGAATGCTGGGGCAATATATTATAGGGCAATGAATACTATCTTTCTTGATCTTGTTGGAGGATACCTTGAGTGTTACATTGATGATATTGTTGTAAAGTCCCAGTCTATGGAGGAACACCTAATTCACTTGACAACAACTTTCAAAAGAATGAGAAAGTTCAAGTTGAAGCTTAATCATCTCAAATGTGCTTTTGTATCAACTGGAAATTTTTTGGGGTATATAGTGTACAAGAAAGAAATACAATTTGATCAGAATAAAGCCAAAGCCATCATTGAGGCTAAACCTCCGTCAAGTAAGAAAGAATTACAAAAATTCCTTGGTCAGGTTAATTTTCTTTGAAAATTTATTTCTAATACTGTAGGGAAAACTAAAGTTTTTTCTTCTTTGTTAAAGCTAAAAAATGAAGAAGAGTTTGTGTGGACAGCTGAGCATCAAGCTGCTTTCGAAGGAATCAAAACCTATTTGGCCAAGCCTCTAGTGTTGATGCCACCAAGGAGAAATAAACCCTTGAAGTTATACATTACTGCAGCAGAAAATTCATTGGGAGTTTTTTTGGCTCAGGACAATGAAGAAGGTAAGGAATAAGCAGTTTATTACCTTAGTAGGTTTTTAAATTCTTATGAATGTCAATACTCAACTATAAAAAAGCTGTGCTTAGCATTGTACGTTGCAACAATGAAATTAAGATATTATCTTTTGCTTGCTGTTGTCTTGGTAATTGCAACCACAAACTTAGTTAAATGCATATTATCTAGAGCTATGCTAAAAGGAAGAGTTGACAAATAGGTATTAGCTCTATCAGAATTTCATCTAGAATATGTCTTCCAAAAGGTAGTAAAAGGATAAGTTTTGTCTAACTTCTTGGCAGATCATCTATGTCAAACAGAAAGCCAAGAGATAATAGACCTTGGTATGGTCAATGTTAAGCTATGGAAAATATGGTTCGATGGATCAAAAGGCAATGGTTTGGTTGGAATTGGTGTTATAATTAAATCACCATAGGGGGTAAAAACCACACATGGTTTCAAAGTTGATGAAACTAATTGTTTCAATAACCAAGCTGAGTATGAAGCTTTAATAATGGGACTTGAGATATTTATTGGATTACAGGCTCATACAGTTGATATATTTAGGGATTCTCAATTGATAATCAACTAAGTAAAGGGAATTTTCAAATGTCAAAGTGCACGCATGTTGTCATATTATGTTGTTACATTGCATTTGTTTTCTCAGTTTCAGATAGCCAATGTGATTTATATCCCAATATTCATGAATCACAAGGCCAGTGATATAGCCCAGAAGGCCTCGAATTTCAGAAGAAAGGGTGACCCCCAAGTAGACATAAGTCAAGCAACATATCAGAAGTTTATACCACCTTTGGCTAAAAGGGATATCATGGTAGAAGTTAACCAAAATAACTTAGAAGAGCATGATTGGAGACATCCAATCATTCAATATTTAACTGGCCCTTCTTCGAAGTCCGACAGAAAAATTAAATTATAGTCCATGCAATATATAGTGTATGTCAATGCTTTTTACAAAAGGGGAGTAGATGGATTGCTGTTGCAATGTTTAGGGCCAAAAGAAGCACTGACTGTTATGATTGAGGTGCATAAAGGTATTTGTGGTGCTCATCAGCCTGATTTGAAAATGAGATGGTTGTATTCAAAAGCATTCTTACTATTGGCCAACCATCCTAAAGGATTATATAAAGTATGCAAAAGGATGTCAAGCATGCCAAAAGCATAGCATGATAAAACATGTGCCAATAGCTGATTTGCATGCAGTAGTGAAGCCATGGCCATTTAGAGGATGGACAATGGATATGATAAGAAAAATATATCCATCCTCTTCGAAACATCATTGTTTCATTCTAGTGACCACAAATTACTTCACTCAATGGGTCAAAGCTAAACCTTATAAGGCTGTGGATCAGACTGAGGTTATTGAATTTATCAGAGAATTAATCCATAGGTTTGGCATCCCTTAGACCATAATTGTAGATAATGGAACTGTGTTTGATGGAAAGATGACGAAATCTTTCGCAGTAGAATTTGGAATTAGTCTTACCAATTCCATCCCCTATTTTGCACAAGCAAATGGTCAAGTAGAATCATCTAACAAGTCCTTGAAAAAAGGAATATAAAGAGTTGTGGAAGATAATCTTAGGGATTGACACAACTTGTTGTTAGATGTATTGTGGGCTTACAGGACTTCTCCAAGGTCAAGTACAGAGATCACTCCTTATGCCTTAGTATATGGGCATGATATAATATTGCCTATATAAATTGACATTAAGTCCTTAAGGGTAAAATGCCAAAACCAGTTAACTATTGAGCAACACCATCAAAGCATGTTCTTGGAATTAGAGAATGTAGATGAAGCTAGAATTTTGGCATTAAATAATATCTTCTTCCAAAAGAAGAAGGCAACCAAGAGCTATAATAAAAAAATCAAGCACATCAGCTTTGATGAAAGTGACTTGGTATGGAAGACAATGCTTCCAGTCGGCATTAAGAGCCATAAATTTGGCAAATGGTCACCTAATTGGAAAAGACCATATCAAGTTCATAGAGTTTTGCCAGGGAGAGCATACCATCTGAGAAATCTAAATGGATATGTGCATCATAGGAAAATCAATGGCAGGTATTTCAAACCTTATTATCCAACTGTGTGGGAAACACAAGAAGTGTGAGAAATGCAAAGTAAGAGTAAACAAAAGAGCATGAAGTACTTAAATAATAACTATGGATTTCATTTCATAACGAACTAAGTACATGCAGTCACAAATTGGCTCAAAAATCAGTACAATGTTTCAATTGTTCCCTTACAATTGATTATCTACTTCTAAGGGATAGGAACAACTGAATGGCTGTAGCCATGTCCTGCTTTTTGTCAGCCAGTCTTTAGTTAGTAATTTGCAGCTTTTTAGCATTTCGATCTAAGGCTAGATTGACTGCTGCTAGCTCCTCTTTCAGTTGGGCTTTCTTTTCCAAGAGTTAGGTTCGAAACTGGAAGGCATAGGAATGTTGTCCCTTTAATTCAAACATCTCAGCATGTATATGGGAGACAAACTCCTTGTCTTTCAGTAGTTTCTCTTCTACAGCTTTGGTCATCTGGCAGATATTGACATAAAAATCTAAGGTGGCTGCTGCTTGGGATAAGTGACTTGAGAAGGCTATGTTGGACTGCTTAAACACTTTGCAGCACTTAAGGAAACCATTTTAATGATAGGCTTTTGTAAGACTTCAAATGGAATCCTTGAGAATGATTGCAGCAGGTCCAAGCAAGTGCCTAAGTCCACCCAAGGCAAGGAAGCTTCAGTAATAGTTGAGAAGCTCTCAATAATTTCCAAGAGAGAGTTTGCAAGGACCAATGGCTCAGTCTCACTGCTTGGTGCTCGAACTGGTAAAGATATGCCAAATAAGTTGGCTAGTTGAGCCTCGAAGATGTCCAGTTCTTCCTCTAACATTGGCAATACAGAAGAATCACTAGTTGAAGGAAGAGATGGAAACCTAGGGATAAGAGAAGGAGTCAAGGTTTTAAAAAGCAGCCGCAACCGTTACGTAACGCCGTTACGTAACGGTTGTGGTAGTTACCGCCACCCGTTACGGCCGCTTTTGCAGTGTGATTGAGATTCACAGGTGTATCAGCCGTAGCGGCTGCTATAGCGGTCGTAACGGTGCCGTAACGGCCATAACGGTCTGTTACGCACCGTTACGTAACGGTTCCGAATTGCTTCCTTCGAAAACACACCAAAAAAAAAGTTGAAAATGAGGGAAGAGAGATAGAGAGAGAAGAGGGAAGATGGAGGAACAAGAGATAGAGAGAAAGAATAGGGAAGATGAAGAACATGTTATTGATTTGTTGAAGTTGTAAGGCCTATGCTATTCTATTCAGCTATTATCACTCAACCATTTTGTTTATGTGTGCGTATCTATATATTGTTTGATAATGATAATAATAATAATAAGTGTGGTCATTATCTATTTGGCTTGATTAATATATGTATATATATAGGCTTTTATTTATTCTTACTTTTGTCATTGTTTATCTTATATATAATAGTTAGTAATTGATTTTTTGTATAATATAAAGTCATTAATTATTAAAATAAAATGTAAAAAACTTAGTTTATAGTGATTTAAAAATATGAAATATATTGGATCAAACTTAAAAATTTATAAAAATTGATCAATATTTATTTTAAAACCCAATAAATATGATCATGAAAAAAAATGTGCGTATCGGTAAGTTTTTTTCAAATTGTGCAAAAAATAGAAAAATTCATGGTTCTGGTTACCGCAACCGTTACGTTACGGCCTTTACACCCCGCAATCGCACCACTGCCACCGTTACGGTGATCGCAACCGCTTTTCAGAACCTTGGAAGGAGTGGCGGAATCCCTAGCAGTGTCTATTGTCCTAGCCACCAGCAAGTCAAGAGAAGAGGGACTGGAGCTGGATGGTGAGAAAGAAATTGGTGAGTCACCAGTGTCTTTCTTATGAGTACCAACTACCACTAAAGATAAAGTGACAACTGAAATTCTCTCAGGTGGTAAAGGGGCAGCCAGGACTATAAAGGGAGTAAGATGAGATGAGATAAGATGAAAAAAAGATAGGGCAGATATGAAGTTAAGCCTGGGCATAAGGAAGGTGGGATGCTTTGCTTCAAATAGGAAGGCATAGGGAATATAGAGCTGGGAAGTGGAAGCATCATCTGAATGAGCTCTATACTCATTGGCACTTTAGTATGAGCCTTTGTTGTTCCTTTTGAGGCTGAAGAAACCAATGTCAAAGGGGGAATGACTGTTGCTGCATATCAGAAAATAGAAAGAAAATGTTAACTTTTTGTTAAATTGTGGAGAGGGAATCAAAAGGAATTAAAAGAAAATTACCAGCTTTAGAGGCTGTGATGGTGATGATTGAAAAGCTGCGAAGGGCATAGAGCTCAGCAGTTTGTTTCTTCCTTGCAGCCTCATTTTGTGTTGCTTCAGTAGCAGTAGCCTTTTCTCTTTGCATTTGTTGCTACCTCCTTTCTCAGACCTCTGGAAAACGATAACTTCTTTGGAATGTTCTCGTTCCACTGCCTCGGCAACTACCTCATGAGTAGGGTCCTGGGAAAAATCAGAAGGAGAAACTGTCATTTTCTTCCTCCTCTTAAGTTGAGTTTCTTTTTCCTTTGTTGTTTCCTCCTCTTCTACAGGAGTTTCAGGCACCTCTACTTCAGGATCAAGCAAGAGTTTCCTTTTTCTCTATTGTTGCTACTTACCCTCAAGAATGCTCAAAACTTGAGCTCTCTGATGAGAGTCTTCCTGTAGAACTCCTGCACTAAGAATAGAAGCTATAAGTAAATAAGCAAGACATCATAAAAGAAAGAGAAAGGGAAAATGGAAATGCATACATTTCTTCGAGGTAGTCCTAGTGATTCTTGGAGTAGGAGGTGAGGCAGTAGGAGCAGACACAGAGATAGCAGGAGTAAGAGTTAGGATGACAAGGGCAGTGGAGGCAATAGTAGTGGTCCCGATCGCTTTGGACTTAGCTTAAGAGGGCACGTCTAGCCTTACCAACAGATCCCAAGGAGAGATAGCCAGGAGCACCTCCATATTGGCTATCCACCAATTCTAGTACCTCTTCAATGCAATGTTGTTTGGGATGTAGGGAGTGAACCTGAATTCGACCAAGTCTTGTATCAACTTGGAAGTTGCCTCATCTAGCCTGGTTCTTGGCACCTTTAGCTCTCTGGTTGCAAGATTGGGGTTAGTTTGGCTGTGGAGAGGGATAGGAATTCCTTGAGTAAACCCAAATTGCCTAGCAAATTGGGCAAGGCAGTAGGGTTCAGCAATACACTTATAAGCTCGAAAGTTTAAGGTACCAATTTAGAGCTCCATTGGAATCAAAATTGAGGCCCACATATCCCTGTGAATGGGGTTAGAGCAGGTGTTGTCAGCCAGGAAATTCTTCAGCCATGCTGGCCCTGTGTTAGCCGCAAAGGGGCAGAAGAAGGTGGAAATGGGGGAAGCTGGAAATTGATGGAAGAAAGTAAGGTAATAAGCAAAGCTAGAAGGGTAGAGTGAAACTCTGGCATACTTCATTCCATAAGTGGTAGGGTCTTGCACCAAAAATCTCAAACACCTAGAATGTAAGTCAGTGAAGTAAGTAAAAAGCTAGAGTTGCAACACCCAGAGTGGTCCTCCTTGGTTGGCATCAAGGGGTTTCTCACAAAACTGAGAGCAAGCTCTATATACATGACCCAGTACATAAGGAGCTAAAGATATCTTCTTAGCTGAAGCAAGAGCCTTGGCAAGAGAGGCGAATTCAGGCATAATCCTCTGGGAGGAGGTACAGAATAGAAATTTGCAGAGCCAATATAAAAGAAAAGAAAAGAACTCCCGATCGGTCACAGGTGCAAGTGTTTCTGAATGAATTGTATATTTAACTTGTATTGATTGAACAAATAATACATCATTTATATAGAACACTAAATCCTAATCCTATATGAATACATCACTGATATATAGAAGTCTAATAGATATAGGACTCTAATTTCTAATCCTATAAGGAAAGGAGAACACATTCTCACACACCCGCTCAAACTCAAGGTGTTTTAGCAGAAAACACTGAGAGTTTGTCAAGAAAAAACCGAAACCGAAACCGAACAGTGGTGTGAGTCTTAGTAAAGAAATCAACAAGTTGCAGAGCTGAAAAGACAAAAGGAAACGAGATAAAGTCAGACTACAGATGCTGATGGACGAAGTGACAATCAATCTCAATATGCTTGGTCCGTTCATGGAAGACAGTGTTATAAGCAATTTGAATAGCACTTCGGCTGTCACAATAGAGAGAGGTCGGGGAAGACTGAGAGACGCCCAAGTCAGATAAGAGACCACGAAGCCAGACAATTTCAAAAGTAGCATGAGCCATAGCACGATATTCAGCTTCGGCAGTAGAACGGGCAACAACAGTTTGTTTTTTATTTTTCCAAGAAATCAAGGAATCGCCAAGAAACATACAAAAACGAGAAGTAGATTTACGATCATTAACATCACCAGCCCAATTAGCATCAAGATAAGCCACCAAGTCTAAGGAAGAAGTAGAAGAAAATAGCAAGCCTTGGAAGATAGTACTATGAAGATAGCGAAGAATCCGAAGCAAAGTAGCCCAATGTGTAGAGCGAGGAGCAGAAACAAACTGACTAACCACATGGACATCATAGGCAAGATCAGGGCGAGTAACTGTCAGATAGACTAAGCAACCCACAAGTTTGCGATATAACGTAGGATCGTCTAGGGAAACACTATCAGTAGTGTTGACTTTTACATTAAGCTCAATGGGGGTATCAGAAAGCTTAGTGTTAGTAAGTCCGGCACGATGGATAACCTCGTTGGCATACTTAGCCTGGGACAGAAAATAACCCTTGGGAGAATAAACCACCCCAATACCAAGAAAATACCGCAATGGTCCCAGATCCTTCATTTCGAAGGTGCGAAGAGATGTTGCTTGACCTCAGATATAGCAGAAGAGTTAGAGCCAGTGATGATCATTTCATTCACATATAGTAAGAGAGCAACAAAACCAGCCGAGGTATGTCTTAGAAATAAAATAGAGTCGGAAGCAGAAGGATGAAACCCAAGCTCGGTAACAGCAGTCTAAAAGCGATCATACCAAGCACGAGGAGACTGCTTCAGACCATACAGAGCACGCCGAAGACGACAAACCTGACTAGAGGAATGGTGAAGACCAGGGGGAGGAAATTTAGGAAACCCTGACTCGTACCTAAGGCCACGTGTCCGTCATCACCAAAGTTGCTTCGGCTCGGGAACTTGGGTACGAGAGGGAAAGGTCCTGAAATGAGCATCCCCGCTTGCCCAATCAAAGATCGGCCTCTACTAACATGATATGTTGTTTTTTATAAACACATGCGTTCTTATTCCGGTTATTAATCTAGAATTACTATGTGATGCGCACAACATACAAGTATAGACTAAATTACTCAATTTAGAACAAAACATCTCATCTCATGTTTGTTTTTCGAAAATGGTTTGAAGTTGCTACCCTCAAGTAGGCTAAAATGCGGATTTGCCACCCTCAAGTGGGCTTAAAACATGATTTGCCACAAACAAGTGGACTTAAAATGCACATTTTGATGAATTGTTCAAATTCAAGTAATAAAGCCTTTATCCACAGGCATTCATGCAGTTAATCATTTAAGCACATAGCCTCATGGCAAGCATGCTATCATGGCAGCATTTACACTCATGCAAGATGCTAAAGCATAAACACTTACAGTGTACTTCGAGTCAAAACAAAAGCTAGTTAGTAATCATGCATGATCCTAGCTATGTTAAGATGCCTAATGCAACACATACAAAAATGCAACTAAAATAGGCTCGGCTATCTAAGATGACATATGAATGCAACACTTGATAACATGCTGTGAAATACGTATTCAAGTAAGTGTATTGAAATACAATATAGTTTGTATGAAGCGCCGAGCCCGATGCATACAAAACAAATGAATGATGCAAACATGCAAAGCATAAGGTATTCTAATTGAAATATGCCCTAAACTAACCATCGAAAGCGGATAAGTAAAAGGGAGAAAGACGTGGGGTTGGAAGACATTCACATACACACACACGCACACTTATTACAACATTTGCCCTCTCGACAGAGGGTCTAAATGAAATGAAAGCTAACTACCTACGCTAATTAAGATAACTATTACAAATTACAACATAGATCTATTAGCTAAGCATGCTAACTAGTTAAGTACAGAACCAATGAATTAACTAGCTAAGTAAAGCAGTTAAAAGGCCTCGAGGGCAAGGGATGCATGCATGCTCGGCCGCGTCCTCCCGGAAATCCACCGCCTTACCTCAAGATGCCTCTGTTTGCACACCTTTAGACATTTGAAAATTGTGCTAACTTTCAGATTGCTTCTGACTGATCTCAGGAACATGCTGAGGGATGATCGGCCAGTAATGATGGCCGGTCGGCCACTACTTCCTGTAATTTCTCCTTTTGCTGCAACAGAGGCATGACAATGTATTTGCAAGGGAATGTGTGTGCAACCACACTCCTTATCATGTCTCAAGCTCAAAGGAGTGTAGTGCTCGGCTCCCGAGCCACCAATCTCGTATCTCAATGCATGATGGCCAAAGAGTAAAGCTTGCACAATGTTGATGAATGCATAAACAAGACTCGATGAACCTCCACCCTATCATGCATGATCAAAGGTGTCGGTGACCTAAGGAATGAGGCACGTTTCATCACTTTGAGTATGAAACATCTCTCGTTCCTCGTGTTTGGATTAACGTTCGATCCAAACACACACAATGCAACACACATGCAAACAACATGTTTATCTATCAATGCTAAAGTGGCATGCACAAGGCTCTATCATTTAAGCAATGCATGCAAGACATGTTAAGGAGCTATGCCATCAAAGCTAGTGAAGTATATTACACATGAGGCATGCACGATCAATCTTGAATGGTCAAACCACACATGGACAGACCTAAGATACGTCAAAACAGCGGCCAAAACTCAACAAAACTTAGGCACAAAAAGCAAAGAATGCATACTCAACTCATGGCTCGCAAGCAAGGCATAAAGGCACAACTCTTAGACATAATTAAAGAGCGATTAACATGAGAGTATGACAAGGTTATATGCTCTGAAATCATATGCCAAATTAGGGGTGGGCGTGGGTCGGTTGCGGCCACGGAACCTCCAATCCGCCATTCGTTCGCCAGATTGGCGGATTGGAGAAAATCAATCCGCATCTGTCCGCCAATCCGGCGGATGTGGATTGAGCGGTTTGGCGGTTTGGCGGATGGATGCGAATTTATTTGGCGGTTTAAGATTTTATAAATTTTCAACATAATTCAACTTGGGCACTTCCTCAAAAAAAAAAAAAAAAGAAGGTATTACAGTCAACGACTTAAAAAACTATTACAATCACTGTATGTCTTATCCAAAAAAAGAAAGTTTGAAACTTTAGAATATCACAATCACTGCATGGCTCATCCATATATTACAATAACAGCATGATTCATCCACATAAAGTATTACAATATGTGATTCTTAAAATATAATAACAATTCAAACCATCAAAACATGAACAAGGCAGTAATAGAGATTGTATGTCTCTGTATTGTTACATCTATATATGTTTTTGAAAATAAAAACCAACCAACATATATCATATTTTCTATTTATTATTTTTAGAGTTAAATTTAAAAACCAAAAAATATAGATAAACAATACATTTATTTTTTTCAATTCAAAAAATATATTCAAGTTGAAAACTTTTTTTCAACTGAATATTTAAACTCTTTTTCAATTGAAAACACAAACAAAATATTTAAACAAATTGAAAACATAAAGTCTTATAAATTATTGGGGGTGTTCGCGGTTTGGCCGTTCGGTTGCGGCCAAAGGAATCTCAAATCCGCCATCCGTCCGCCAAATTGGCGGATTGGAGAAAATCAATCCGCAACCGTCCGCTCGTCATAACTCATCCGTCCAAAATGTGGCGGATCGGTTCGGTTCGGTCGGTTTTGGCGGATCGGTATATCCGCTGCTCACCCCTATGCCAAATGATGCCACATCATGCAAATAGCTCAACTAAAGCATGCCACGAGGCTTGAAACACAAAGCTAGTCAAGGGCTTTTACACTACAACTATGCAAGGCAAGGCATATATGATCAAAACCACTCAAATCAGACCTAAAGCATGCTAAAACATAGCCAAAAACATGCTGGAGTAGAGTATACACATGCTAGAATAGTAGGCCAAAACACCAAGTATGCTAGGCTAGTGAGTGAGATTGCACTACAAGTACATGAAGCATGCAAGAGGTGACTCAACCAAGCCAAAACAGAGCTACAACATACTAAAATAAGACCAAAAATAGGCTGAGATCAAGCCAACACATGCTAGAAAAATATGCTCAAGTATAAGGCCAACAGGACATAGAACCAAGAAGCAAGGAGGGGAGGCCACCCCCTCATAATTTAGACCTTAAAACATGGTTTCTACCACTGAAATTCCTCTGAGTTTCAGTGGTAGAAAGGCCAAACCAAGGGTGCCTCTAAAGCTTTCAAAAATGGCACCAAGCCTAAGTAAATAAGGCACACAAGAGGGTAGAACACCCTCAACACCAAAGAGGCCTCAAACAACCATTTTTAACACTTAAAAATAGAAGTTTTTATAGTTGAAAGCTAAGCCAAAAGAAGCATGCAAAGATGGCTAAACACTTAAAGCAAAATAAAGCTTAAAGAGGGTAACTACTCACCCTTGAAGAACAGCAGCAAAGCAGGCCTTCCTCTAAGCCAAAACCAGCCTTTTGAGTCCAAACAAGACCCTCAAGTACCTCAGCAACAAAGTGATGGTGCTTTACTAGGTGTTGTAGTGCAAAAGTGAAGAGAAAACACACTTTAAGGCTCAATATAACATAAATATAGAGAGAGAGTGAGAATTCTAGAGAGAGAGATATTTTCAGCTCTCAAATTTTTTTTGAACCTCTGAAAGGGGAGAGGAGTGTAACAAGCCCGCGGGGGACCTCGCTACAGCTCGGACTCGACTTTTGCAGTCACGGTTCTAAATCTGAACCAAAGAGTCCAAATCCGGCAAATCGTTTTAAGAAAACAGATTTTTGAAAGAAGTGCCAAACATGGACTGCTTTGCCAGATACAGAGTCGCCACCTAAATATTTTATTTTGGGAAATTTAGGAAACCCTGACTCGGTGCCAAAAGGCCACGTGTCCGTCATCACCAAAGTTGCCTCGGTTCGGGAACTTGGGTACGATTGGGGAAGGTCACTTCGTGAGCACCCCCGCTCGCCCGGTCATAGACCGGCCTCTACTAACCATGATATCAATTTTTGAAAACATTGTGAGTTCTTATTCCGGTTATTAGCCTAGATTACTATGTGATGCTCACAGCATATAAATATAGACTGGATCGCCCGAATTGGAACAAAACATTTCATGCTTGTTTATTTGAAAATGGTTTGATGATGCTACTCGCAAGTAGGCTAAGACGTGGATTTGCTACCCTCAGGTGGGCTTAGAAAACATGATTTTGCCACTATCTAGTGGGCTTAAAACACACATTTAATGAATTATTCCAATTCAAATAACCCAACCTTCACCCACAGGCATTCAGGCAGTTATATCACATTAGCAATTAGCCTCATGGTAAGCATGCTATTCATGGCAGTCACTCACACGCATGCAAGGATGCTAAAGCATAAAACTTACCGAGTACTCCAAGCCAAAAAAAAAAAGAAGTTAATTAGAAATCATGCATGATCCTAAGTATACAAAAATGCCTAATGCAACACATGCAAAATGCAACTATAGCAGGCTCGGCTATTCTAAGATGGTATATGAAATGCTACAACTATCATGTATTCAATTTAGAATTGAAAGTACAATGCAGTTAGTATGATGTGCCGAGTCCGGTGCATGCAATACAGATGGATGATGCAAACATGCTGTCATACTGTATGCTAATTTAAATATGCCCTAATCTAACCATCATAAGCGGATAAATAAAAGGGAGAAAGACGTGGGGTTGGAAGACATACATCATACTCACGCACACTTATTACAGTTATGCCCTCACTCGGAGGGTCCAAATAAATATACAGTCCAAATATTACAGAAATTCTAATTAATTAATGAATTAACTAGAAAGCAAATAAATTGGCGTGCAAGTCAGGGACTGTCTTGCTTCTGGTGGATGATGCATGTCCGGACTGTCTTGCGTGGAAATCCACCGGAATGCCCCAATTAGCCTCTGTTTACACCTGTTCTTGAAATGCGTGCCAAGCCCCAAAAGTTTGCTGATTCCTGGTTTTGCTGTAACAGAGAGCAGGAAAGGGGCATAGCAATGTATTTGCACAAATATATGCATGTCTCGATCCTCGTGCCACCAATCACGCATACCGAGGCATGATGGTCGAGGAGTCGAAATGCACAATTCAATATAGGATGAATGCACATGAAACTACAGCTAAAACCTAACTCCATCATGGATAATCCGGAGTGTCGGTGACTGGGGAATTGAGACACATTCCGTCACTCGGAGTACGAAATGTACCTCGTTTCCCGTGCCCGGGCTAACTCCTATTCCGGACACGATGCAATATGCATGATATGCATGAAGTGCAACTAAGATACAATCCTAACATACAGAGTGCTATGGAAATGAGATGCCTCGAAATGCGTGCACGCGGGCACGCAAACCGAGGCGATGATATGTGTCTCGAAATACGTGCACGCGGGCACGCAAACCGAGGAAATGATACGTGTCTCGAAATACGTGCACGCGGGCACGCAAACCGAGGAAATGATACGTGTCTCGAAATACGTGCACGCGGGCACGCAAACCGAGGAAATGATACGTGTCTCGAAATACGTGCACGCGGGCACGCAAACCGAGGCGATGACAGATGTAATGAAGATGAGATGCCTCGAAGTACGTGCACGCGGGCACGCAAACCGAGGCGGTGCTAAAGTGACATGGAAATGACAAATGGGCTTATACCAACATGAGTGAGCCTCAGCCACACTCACATCGGATGCCGGCGGACGAAAATGAAGTGCCTCGAAATGCGTGCACACGGGCACGCAAACCGAGGCGATGATAAGATGTGATGAAATAACATGGAAATGACAAATGGGCTTATACCAACATGAGTGAGCCTCAGCCACACTCACATCGGATGCCGATGGCAGAAAATGAAATGCCTCGAAATGCGTGCACACGGGCACGCAAACCGAGGCAATGATAAAATGATATGAAATGACATGGAAATGATATGCAAGCATACTAATGGAATTTCAGCAACAAAATATGAGGGAAAACAGTCCCGAAATGAAGCGAAATGACATGAAATGCAAGGAAATGTCCCGAAATGCAACATTAGGCATCCGAAATGGCCTATAGCCATACTAAACATGCACAACATGGACATGCAATGCAAATACAGAAGCTAGACAGTCCCAAAATAAGCACTTTTCCAGTTATAAACATGGCCAAACAGCAAATATAGGTATGGCAAAAATAGCATACAAGAATAGGGGCCAAGATAGGGGTAATGAAGCAAGTGGTATAAGCTAAACCCAAACTGAAAAAATTCCTTCTACAACACTGAAGATGGACCAAAAATATGAACATTTACAGTATATGGCAGCCTCAAAATCAGTATACAAACATGCTAAAAATATGATGCAAAATAAGGCTCAAAAGGTGCTAAAACATGAAGTGTATAAAATAATCACCAAACAGAAAAAAAGTGTGAATGAAACATGAAGTATAGGCCAAAATAAGACAACTTTCAGTTCGGACCAAGGTCCAAAAACAGAAACAAAGAGGGCTACTAATTTATGCAAAAAAGGGGCCAAATAGGGGATATAACTACAAGTGACATATGGAAACACCAAACAATGTTGAGCCCTTCTCCAATGTTGAAGAGGGGCTCAAAATAAGCCCTAAATCAGTTTACCACATGCTCGAAAATAAATTACTCATGGGTCAAAAATAGCATGCAAAATTATGACATACGAGATGGTCAAAGAAGCAAGTGTATTATGGAGGGCTCAAACAGGGTTGAGCCCTTGATGAGAAGTGAAGATGAGCTCAAAATATGGCCCTTTTCAGTTAAGGCCGAAGCTCAACACAAAAAGCATGCATGGCTTACATATTGATTAAGAAAAAGGGTCAAAAGGGTAAAAGTGTAACTTACCCTTGAAGATCTAGACTTTGGTTGCTTCTTGGATGGATTTGCTGCTCCTTTGGCCTTCAAGAACCCTTCTTTGTTGCTGGAAATGAGATAGTGGTGGTAGGGCTTGGTGGTGTAGAAGAAATGAAGGTTAAGGAGTTAGGGTTTTTTGAAGTTTTGAGAGTTATAACAATGGAGTTTAGGGTTGAGCCTTGGAGATGAATTTTTCTAACCCTCATGAAGAAGACCCTCAGCTGGTTTATATGGTCAAGAAAGGGGTGTAAAAGGGGGGTCAAATGGAGAGGAAAACTCTCTCCCAAAATATCCCCCGGATACAGAAAATATCTGGGGGATATTGCCCCACAGCTGGAAAGGGCACAGTGAGGAGAGCACGGCCGGCCGCTCACTTTGGCCGGAGGTGGCCGGCCGGCCACACCCCCTAGCCGGCCGGCTAGGGGTCAAAAGGGTCAACCAGATTTTCTGGCCGGCCAGGTATTGGGGAGGTAGCCCTATGTGTGTACAACACAACCATGTAATTGAAATTCCAAGAAAGTGGGCCCAAGGGGTTCAACAATGGCTCGGAAAGAGGGGGTCAAAAGGGTCAAGTTGACTTACTGGCCGGCCATGAACTTTTAGTGGCCTCCCAGGTGTGTAGATCACAGATATGTGGTTCAAAGTTCAAGAAAAAAGGTCCAAGGGGTTCAACATTAGCCCGGAAGAAAAGGGTCAAAAGGGTCAGGTGACCTTAATGGCCGGCCATGAACTTTTAGTGGCCTCCCAGGTGTGTAGATCACAGATATGTGGTTGAAAGTTGGCAACGCTAGCTCTAAGGTATTCAACATTAGCCCGGAAGTGCGAAAAACGGGCGCCGGGAGGCTCGGGAGGAGAGATAACTGGTTGCTGCAACAATTGCTGGCCTCCCACCCTTCAGTGACCTTCCTCGGGATAAAACAGAGGTACCTGCCAAAAATGAGCGAAAACCGTTGCAAAACGAATGTTCCGGAGCCAAAACACGCAGTTCGGGGTCCCGGAAATGGGCTGTTAAGCACCGAAAATTGTATTCGACCTCGAAGTGGGTTTCTCAGCCCCCAGTGTCCCTCAAAAGGGATGAAATAAGATGTATGCCAAAAATCAGAGCAATAGGAGATGGTCAAGCGGTCCCGAACCGAGGCACACGGCCTGACGGCTCCGAAAACCGGGAACCGGACTCCGAAATGGGCAAAATGGCCTACGGCCACCAAATGTAGCCTACGGACATTGAGAGATGGTCTACGGGACCTCTCCCTCCCTTCAGGAAAAGAAACAGAGAAAACCGAGTCTGGTTCGCAAACTGAGACAAGGCACAGAAAAGGGTTCGGGAGTCCGGAGGTAGGGCTCACGGCCGCAACTCCGAATCTTCTGAACAAGCACATTATGCAATATCACCCAGCGCTCAATCGGTGACGTCTGATTCTTAGGGTCGGTCAAAAATGGGGTGTCTACAGTTGCCCCTCTTTGACAGAACTCGGAAGTCACAAGTGACGGGAGTGAATGTCAAAGCCCAGAGACGACCCATTTTTGACAAGGCCGAAGACTTAGACAAACATACAAGATAAACAGAAATGTGCCCGCAGGCATGGTCGCAGGCAGGGGGCAAAATGCAAATGATATACAAGAAACCGAAGGTAACCCAATGATCGCAAATGCAGCAAGCTGTAATGAAGCAAGTATTTGTAAATAGATGCAACAGTTTTAAGCAAGGATGCAAAGCAACAACTACATTTCATGCAGTTAAGAATGCGGAGGATTATTCAATCCCCGCCACGTCTCACACGGAGAAGATACGATACCTGTGCGATTCGTCTGGTCGCACCAGCCTCAATTGAACCGTACATACAATATCGTGCCTGCAAAAGAGAGAAATTGCAACAAGTACAATATGCTAACAACAAATATTTAACGCGATTCCGAAAGTTTCGACACACGCGGCGTCGGTGAGTGTATGCATCGCAATGCAAGAGTGGAACATGCGCGACAACGCATGCTCCAACACAAAGGTATACAAATAACAAGAAATGTACATGACAATGTGAGTATGCCCGTGAGAATGCAAGATATGTGCATGAAAGTACAAAAACGAGTATGAATCAGGGTGTTCATTCGTCGTGAAACAATGAGTACGGAAACGCGTGTTTCGGCGAAGGTAACTCGATCATGGCCTCCGATCTGCTTTCTTGAAAGGTTACAACTCATTCAAAAAGGATACACTTTGATTTTGATGAATGATGATGAGACACATGTCAGAACTTGAAACCGAAGTCTCGACGGAGCAATTTCGCGACCGGAAATGTACTTTTCTTGAACTTTTTCAGGTCCCGGGAACTCCGATCTTCCTCAAAATTTGCAGAGAGCTAGGTGAGCATGTGGGGAGCATGGCCGGCCACTTATCTTCCCAAGGGGGGGTGTCCAACCGGTTTCCACAAAAGCTAATGGCTGGCCGGCCATTTCTGCAAAAAGCAGATGGCTGGCCAGCTAGAAACAGGGGCCGGCCGGCCATGCCCTTTTCCCGAGGGTATTTCGGTCTTTTTGCCTCCTTTTTGCATGCCTTTCATCCAAGGCTTGAAGCCTATAAATAGCAGCCGAACCCCATTTCATTTCTTGTCTCTTTCAACACTTTTCGCTCCAGTTTTGAGTTTTACGCGCGTTTTCCAACACCTCGCGCAAATTGTTTTCGTAAAAACACTTAGTTTTAAACACTTTGGAGCGACTAAATTCCGGTTTTGAAGCTTCTTTTTGCATTTCCACCACTTGAGGTAAGTTCATCTTAATATTTAGAATATTTTCTCGGGAGTTGACTTTTGTTGACTTTTTATTTCCCGAGAGTTGACTTTTGTTGACTTTTTCCAATTTTTGCGCATTTTGTTCATTTTTGCTCCCCTTTTGCAGATTCTTGAAAATGGCGGGTATTTCTTCTCACGGTGGGGGTTTCCCAGGTGCCGGAGATGACTTCGATCCCATGACTCTACCTCCGAGGACCCGACCTTTCGTGCCCGAGAGGTACCGTCCGGCAGTGCACGTCCTCCCTCGTGCCGTTTTCCGTCATTTTACCAGTTTCGACGAGAGAGCACCTGCGGATCTGCTTCTCAGAGAGCCGGAGCAGCATCTCTCTCACGAGGCCCGAGAGGTATTTACCTCATCTTCCGTTTTTTTACATTTCGCACCCTTGCCATGCTTAAACATTTAGCTTGTGACATAGTACTTTGCTTACATCTTTGAACATGTAGTTTCAACATTCAAATTTCTGAACACTCGGTTCATTAATTAATTGCGAACACACAGCCCACATTAGAACACACAGCTCAAACACTGATTTGTCGAACACACAGCCCGAATTCGAAAGTGAACACACAGCCCACATTTTAAATTTTCTGAACACGCAGCCTAGATAGATAGTGAACACGCAGCCCACAGTTTAACTGAAAGTTGAACATGCAGCCCAAATTTCAAATTTTCTGAACACGCAGCCCAGGTAGATAGTGAACACGCAGCCCACAAGTTAACTGAAAGTTGAACACGCAGCCCAAATTTCAAAATTTTCTGAACACGCAGCCCAGGTAGATAGTGAACACGCAGCCCACAAGTTAACTGAAAGTTGAACACGCAGCCCAAATTTCAAAATTTTCTGAACACGCAGCCCAGGTAGATAGTGAACACGCAGCCCACAAATTAACTGAAAGTTGAACACGCAGCCCAAATTTCAAAATTTTTGAGTTACGCAGCCCAGGTAGATAGTGAACACGCAGCCCACAAATTAACTGAAAGTTGAACACGCAGCCCAAATTTCAAATTTTCTGAACACGCAGCCCAGGTAGATAGTGAACACGCAGCCCACAAATTAACTGAAAGTTGAACACGCAGCCCAAATTTCAAAATTTTCTGAACACGCAGCCCAGGTAGATAGTGAACACGCAGTCCACAAATTAACTGAAAGTTGAACACGCAGCCCAAATTTCAAATTTTCTGAACACGCAGCCCAGGTAGATAGTGAACACGCAGCCCACAAATTAACTGAAAGTTGAACACGCAGCCCAAATTTCAAAATTTTCTGAACACGCAGCCCAGGTAGATAGTGAACACGCAACCCACAAATTAACTGAAAGTTGAACACGCAGCCCAAATTTCAAATTTTCTGAACACGCAGCCCAGGTAGATAGTGAACACGCAGCCCACAAATTAACTGAAAGTTGAACACGCAGCCCAAATTTCAAATTTTCTGAACACGCAGCCCAGGTAGATAGTGAACACGCAGCCCACAAATTAACTGAAAGTTGAACACGCAGCCCAAATTTCAAATTTTCTGAACACGCAGCCCAGGTAGATAGTGAACACGCAGCCCACAAGTTAACTGAAAGTTGAACACGCAGCCCAAATTTCAAATTTTCTGAACACGCAGCCCAGATAGATTTCGCATGTAGCTTATTTCACTTCATCGATACACAGCCCATTTCATCTCTTTGGCACACAGCCCATTCATTTCATTGGCACACAGCTCATTCATTTCATTGGCACACAGCCCATTCATTTCATTGGCACACAGCCCATTCATTTCATTATTGACACATGTATTCATTCTGAATGCAGGGTGGTTCCCGCAGTGTGCGAGGGTATGGCTCCACCATGGCACGAGATTGGTATGCTGAGCTCCCGGAGGGCGTCAGAGACTTAGTAGACTTGGCAGGGTTTGGGCCCTTCTGCGCCGGGTTGTCACGCTGTCCTGCTAGGAGGACCTTGATGGCAGCTTTGGTAGAGAGATGGTGGGACACCACCAATTCCTTTCATTTCTCTGCCACCGGGGACATGACCATGACCCCTTTTGACTTTGCTGTATTGACCGGCCTTGATGTCGGAGGTTGGGCCATCCCCTATGACGAGGATATGGGCGAGTGGGAGGCTGCCTGGATGTATTTGTTGGGGGCTCGCCCACCTGTTGATAGGGTTTCAGGGAGAGTCAGATATACTTGGTTCTCCTCCCATTTCCGGCGGGCTGAGATGGTGCCCGAGACTCCTGAGGAGACAGAGCAGTATGCTCGTGGCTTCCTGATGTTCCTCTTCGGGACTACCCTGTTCGCCGACAGAGGGAACACCATTGGGCTATATTTGCTGAGCGCTCTAGTCGACCTATCACAGGTCAGTAGATATGATTGGGGTGGCGCTGGCCTGGCTACCCTCTACTTTTACATGAGCGCGACCTCCCGCGGGCGGGGCGATTTGCTTGGCGGCTACTGGAGGGCCTGGGAGGTACTTTCTGTCCCCTTGATTTACATTTCTGCTTCTCATTACTTGTACATCGCATACACAGCGCACTTTTACAGTCTGTATTTTGCTCTCAGCATTTTGTACTTATATTCTGCACTGCTTCTCTCAGTTATGGGCTTATGTATACTTCCCATCGTTAGCCCCAGTGCTGGAGGTGGTGGGGATTCCTGTGACCCCATATTCATTGATATTTGAGGGCCCGCACCGGGCGAGGCCTCGAGAGACCCTGGTTCGCCTGCGACAGTACTTCGACACTGTGCGACACTCAGAGGTACTTCAGAACTTTCAGTTCTTTTCATTTTCATCTTTGACTTGCTCTGTATATTCTCGTTCTCTGATTGGTTTATACATTTATCATCCACAGATCACTTGGCAGCCTTGGGCACCTCTGGGTGATGATCTCCTACTTCAGTATACCGGAGCATCAGGCATCTCCCGGTATAGGGTCCTGCTCGAAGGGCCAGTCGGCAGAGTCTGGTTCCTGGGGGAGCGCTTTCTATGCCAGGTACGGGGGTATCTTTCTCAGGATGTTCCCGCGGTACCTCCAGCTAGTATGCGGACCGCTGACAGGCTCTCTTACTCAGAGGTAGTCGGCGCCATGCTGGGCAGTGATGCTTTGTTATATGTTGCGGAGGGGGACTACGCCACCTATCGTCACATATATTTGATGCCTCCATTGACAGAAGCTCGTATTCCGATGATGAGACCTGCCGGTACGTCATCCTCGGATCAGGCTCAGGCTCGAGCTACAGACATCCCTTCTTCTAGTAGGGCTGGCGCATCTAGAGGTGGGAGTAGACCGTTTCCTCCGAACCCGTCGATTCATCCTCATCTGGGATGGCCAGATATGCCTACTGAGTTGATGGCGTGGCAGTATGGGACTAGCTCTCCGATTCCAATTCCACTAGAGCCTCCGATGCCCAGTGATCGATATGCCATTGATCCGGACTCACCGCCGGTATGCTCCACTTTCGTCATTCATCATTTCAGATGTTTAGATACTCATTTGTTCACTGATGATTATGAACTCATTTTTGCAGCCATCGCGAGGGTACATGGAGGAGATGGTTGAGCTGGTGGCCACACTCGAGGGCATGGTCCTACGCAGGGAGGCACAGTTGTCTGTTGCGGGCATTCAGGTACCCTTCAGTTTTTGGCATTTCTCATACTTCTGATGACATGCTGATTTCTACTGCATCGATAGACTACTTGTGTAGAGCACATCTGACACACACCTCACTTGTACACTGTATTTACATGCACCCACTTTACGTAGCTTTTGCTTGTATCTGCATCTGATGTATATATTCGGACTGATGTATTTGAATTGAACTCTTTGTTTTCAGATGCCTTCATGGTCCGGTCAGCCACAGACCAGGCCACCTGGGCCTCATTGGGGAGCTGGGCCATCTGGGCCTTATCAGGGAGCTGGGCCATCCGGGCCTTATCAGGGGGAGGGGTCATCTCGGCCTTCCCGAGGAGCCGGGCCATCTAGGCCATTTCGAGGAGCTCGAGGGGGGCCTGTCCGCAGATGCAGGGCTCATGTTGTGGAGGTGGAGTCTGATGAGGAGGAGGAGGAGGAGGCTACCGACCGTCAGTTCGAGACATCTGTCGAGGAGGGAGGCTCCGGTTTTGGCTCGGGGAACAGAGGCGAGGCTGAGGAGGATCCTGAGGACGACAGCTCCGACTCTGATGATGGTGTGGAGGTTGTTCCACAAAAGAGGACCAGGCGGGCTTCTCGTTCCCGTTCCCGAGGATTTTGATGTTGCTATTTCCTGCTTTATTTTTCTTTTACTAGTAGTTTGTAGCACTTTTGCTCATTGTTAGGCAGTTTTGTTTTTGTAAAACCTGTACCTTTTGTTCGTTGTAAAGCATGATGAAATGAAATAGCTTTTGAAAAGGTGTTTGTATTTTGAACTTTTAGCATCGTATCGCATCATTTATTTCGCACAAAAATGAATTTGAAAGGAAATGTACGTTGTGTAATCACCAAATCAGGTAGTGAACCGACGCAACAAACTAAACAACTCAACTTACTAAGGTATAACAGAATCTTTAGCAAGTTTACAACTCGATAAGCAAAATGCAACAACGCAAATAAACAAGACTTTAACAAAAATTGCTTAAACAGAGAGCAATGACTCAAAACACAAAACACGTCCGCTCGACAAACAACTCGATAAGCAAAATGCAACAACTCGATAAGCAAAACCCAACAACAACAAAGTGTACTTCTGACGATCTGGGCATCGGAACGCATCCGGGATGAAGGCCTTTGAGTTTCCCGTTGCATGGAAATGCTTGGAGTTCTCCTTCGAAGAGTAAAACAGGGCCGAGAAGACACACTGCAGCATTGCTAGCCATCCCGGGGAGCTGGCCGGCCATTTTTGCAAAAGGTGAATGGCTGGCCAGCCAGAGATATGCCACGGCATGGAGGACTAGAGAGCTTCTGGCCCCCTGCTTCAACCTTCAGTTGCACTTTGTCAGATGAATGCGTGGATTGGCTCAAAGAGGAGGTACAATTTGGGCCCAGCTTGGCATCAGATGCTCCGTCCAGCTCTGGAAGGGGACACAGAGATACTTGATTCAACTATGCCCCAAATTTATTGCTTATTTAGCATTTTCAAGTTTTCTTTATGACTGTACTAAAATAAGCAACCTCGATTGTAATGCAAGAGCAAGAGAACTCTATTTTGAAATCGATGAAATTGAAAGTTATGGTACTGAAAATTTTCCACTTTTGATCCAAAAATGGTCTAAGTCGTAAAAAGATTGATTTGAACAAAGTCAACTTTTATTAAAACTTTTCAAAACTATTTTCGATGTGGATCAGAACTGGACATGCCGAAAATCTGTCACCGAGATACACAACCTCAGATCCCTGCAACTGGAAAGTTGCCCCTAGTCTGAAGAACAATGTGGCAGTCCAAAGCAACGGAAAGTTGCCCCTAGTTTGAAAAGCACTGTACCGGAGATCACGGTAAATGCTGATAGATAAAGATGACTGAGATGATCGAAATGGACAAAGTTGATCGGGGAAAAGTTTATGACTGAACTTCAAGACGAAGCTGCCTACGTATCCCAAAGATGGGAATCAAGTCTTACGTAGTTCAGGCTAAGGTTCACTCGAGTATTTTCACTCTCCTTTTGCGCTCTAACTTTTGCCAAGGCCGCCCTTTGCGGGTTTTCAACCTTGCGAGCTCAGTTTTTATATTTTCTAATTTTTTGTGCTCTGAATCTTGCCTAGGTCGCCCTTTCGGGTTTTCGGCCTAGCGAGCCTCTCAAGGATAGTATTTCTTCAACTTGTCCATATTGATCGGTTGTGAGAACTCCAAGCCATCTAGATCCATCAGAACCACAGCCCCACCTGACCAGATAGCTTTGATGATGTAAGGACCAGTCCAATTAGGTTTGAACTTGCCCCTTGGGTCGTGGATGGGAGCTCGGTTGTCCTTGAGCACCAAATCTCCTTCTTTCAGATTCCTGGACTTAACCTTCTTGTTGAAAGCCCGGGCAATTCTGCGTTGATAACCTTGGATGTGGTACAGCGCTTTCAGTCTTCTTTCATCAAAGAGCATGAGTTCTTCGAATCTGCTTTGCTGCCAATCTGCTTCGGCTATTTGGCATTCAGCCAATACTCGTAATGATGGGACCTCAATCTCAATGGGTAGAACAGCCTCCATTCCATAGACCAATGAATATGGAGTCGCTCCAGTAGAAGTTCTGATTGAAGTCCTGTAGCCCCACAGAGCAAATGGCAGCTTGTCTGGCCAATCTCGATAGGTTTCCACCATCTTCTGTAGTATATGCTTGATATTCTTGTTGGCGGCCTCAACCGCTCCATTGGTCTGCGGCCGGTATGTAGATGACTTATGAAAAGCCACATTGTATTTCTCCAACAAGTCTATCACTTCTTTCTTGAAGTGGGAACCATTATCTGAAATTATCTCATTTGGCACCCCGTAGCGACAGATGATGTTGTTCCTGATGAACTTTGCGACATGCGACGCCTTCAACACCGCGTATGATTGGGCCTCGACCCACTTTGTGAAATAATCTATCGCTACCAGGATAAACTCATGCCCGTTGGACCCCTTCGGGGTAACAGCTCCGATCACATCAATTCCCCAGACCGAAAAAGGCCACGGCGAAGTCATGTTGTAAAGTTTTGACGGCGGGATGTTCATGCGATTTGCATGAATTTGACATTTGTGGCATCGCCGAACAAAGCTAATACAATCCTCCTCCATGGTTGACCAGTAGTAGCCCTGCCTGAGGATCTTTCTGGCCAGCATTACTCCATTCATGTGTGCACCGCACTCCCCCCCATGGATGGCTTCCATCAGGCGTTTTGACTCTTCAGCTTCTACACAGAGCTTATGCATTCCCAGATGACCCCTTTTGTACAGATTTCCCCCGCAGATAACGAACTGAGCAGCCATTCTTCTGACAGCCCTCTTATCCTTGGCATTTGCCCCTAGTGGATATATCTCCTTTTCCAAGAAGTTCCAGATGTCGTAGTACCAGGGGTTGCCGTCTTGAACCTCATCTATGGCGGAAATCGACTCGTACGCTGGCGCAAACTTCTGATCAATAATGACTGGACGCATCCGGACTCCGGACGGGATGTCTATCATAGAAGATAGAGTTGCTAGTGAATCTGCAAACCTGTTGTTCTCTCTTACGAGGTGGGTGAAATTTAGCTTCTCAAACCGAGGAATTAACAGATCCAAGGTTTGGTGGTAGGTTATCATCCTTTCCTCTTTGACCTTCCAATCTCCTTTTGCTTGAGACACAACAAGGTTCGAGTCCCCAATGACGTCCACTCGTCTCGCCCCTAGTTCTAGGGCTGCTTCTAGGCCAGCAATACATGCTTCATACTCTGCTTCATTGTTGGAAACCTTGAACCGGAGCTTGAATGCTAAAGGGATACGGGAATCATCAGGCGCTATCAGCAACACCCCTATCCCATACCCGTACTGGTTTGACGCTCCGTCAAAGTACATTGTCCAAGTTTCATCTTCGACGTGCAGAATGGCTTCATCTGGGAATAGATACTCAACCGCTTCATCCCCCTCAACCGGGTGGTCGGCGAGGAACTCTGCTACCGCTCTGCCTTTTACTGACTTGCGCGTCACATACTTCAAATCAAATTCGGAGAGCAACAGCAGCCAACGAGCTAGCCTACCCGTAAGTGCTGGTTTCTCGAAAAGATATTTGATGGGATCCAAACGCGAAACCAACATTACAGAGTGGGCTAACAGGTAGTGCCGCAGCTTCCTGGTTGCCCATACCAAGGCCAAACAAGCCTTCTCCAGCGACGTATAGCGGGTCTCGTAATCTAGCATCTTTTTGCTCAGATAATAGATGGCTCTTTCCACTTTGTCTTCTGACTCCTGCGCGAGCATGCAGCCCATGGTAGTCTCAGTTACCGAAAGGTACAGTATCAACGGTCTCCCCGGCTCTGGCGGTGACAACACGGGTGGGTTCTGTAGATACTCCTTGATCTGCTCAAAAGCTACTTGACATCGGTCGTCCCACTGGAATTTCTTTCCTTTCTTCAGGAGACCAAAAAGTGGTTCACAAGTCAAGGTTAATTTAGAAATAAACCGTCTTATGAATTGCACTTTACCCAGAAAGCCTCGCACCTCCTTTTCAGTCCTTGGTGGTGGCATTTCTAAGATGGCCTTGATTTTGGAAGGGTCGACCTCGATGCCCCTTTGTGTGATCAGAAACCCTAACATCTTTCCTGCTGTAACACCAAACGTGCATTTCTGGGGATTCAATCGCAGCCGAAACTCTTTGATCCGTTGAAAGAATTTTTGTAAGGCGGTGTAGTGGCCCTCTCTATCTTTGGACTTGACAATCATGTCGTCCACGTACACCTCGACCTCCTTATGGATCATATCATGCAATATTGTAGTCGCTGCCCGTTGATACGTAGCTCCAGCATTCTTCAACCCGAATGGCATCACTCTATAACAATATGTACCCCACGGGGTAGTGAACGCAGTCTTCTCCCGGTCTTCGGGTGCCATCACTATCTGGTTATAGCCTGAGAAACCATCCATAAACGAAAGCAAGGCGTGTCCTGCCGTGAAATCTACCAATTCGTCGATGTGCGGCAAGGGGAAGTCGTCCTTCGGACTGGCTTTGTTCAAATCTCTGAAGTCTACACAGACCTGAATTCTGCCATCCTTCTTTGGCACCGGAACTATGTTGGCCAACCAAGTTGGATATTCAGATACCAGCAGGAACCCTGCGTCAATTTGTTTGGTGACCTCTTCCTTAATCTTGAGGGCCCAGTCCGGGCGAATCCTTCTGAGCTTCTGTTTGACAGGGCGGGCCTCTGGATCAAGAGGGATCCGGTGCTGTACAATCTCAGGATCGATTCCAGGCATGTCTTCATAGGACCACGCAAAAACATCTTTAAAATCTTTTAATAAAGCGACTAAGCGCTCGCGCTCCTCTGAAGACAACGTGGACCCGATCTGGACCAGCCGCGGGTCCTTCTCAGTACCAACATTTACAGTAGTGATTTCATCCATTAATGGTTTAACAAATCTTTCCTGCTCTTGATCAATTAATCGTTGCAAAACTGGGGGAATTTCTTCCTCGCTGTTTTCATCAAAATTTTGAAAATCCTGATTTAAGCAATAAATCAAAGGCACAGAAAAATACTCGGAAACCACATCCACATCATTCTCATTAAATACTTCCAAGCCGTCAGATTCCTCTGTTACAACAGACTCAAAAGAAAATGAAAAAGACGACCTAGACAGGACTGTGGTATCCGGGTTATCACCCCCAGGAATACCGGACTCAGACTCAGTCGAGCTGGAATCTGATTCCGACGCAGAAGATTCGGTAGAATCAGATTCCGGCTCACTACCTGACCCGGTGCTGCTAGATAAAAAGCCTTCTTCATATTGCCAGATGAGAGAAGGTGCGATAGATGCATCCAAGATCGGCGCTGGAAAGCCCGCAGCTATTTCATCTCCAATCACAGAAACCGAAGAGTTATCCCCCAAGCACTCTTGGCTGATCGGAGGATCTGATAGTAGACTCGCCAGTGCTACCCCCATTTCAAGCTCTGTGCTCTCAGGATCCACTGTTTCGCATTGCTCAACCTCAGTTGGTGGGTCTGTCTGCGCTTCGGCAACGTCATCCCCAGATAATTGTATGTCGAAGAAGATTTCAAAACCAGGCACGCGCTCCCCCTTCGCGTTTTGCCATGGCTCCGGGAAGCCGCAGAATGGAAAATCTTCCCCCTCCCGGACGAAACGTCCGTTTAGGGTACCCCAGATGGGCCTATGTATTAAGTCAAATGGCTTCCCAGCCCTCTTTGCCTTGGCTCTTCCGGCCATTTCTTTTCCTTTCCTCAACCAGTCCTCTTTGGTGGGCAGATAACCCAGTCCAAAGGTGTGAGGGTTGTGTGGCACTTCGGCCAATACTGAGACGCCCTTCCGGCCACTTCTCCCTAATCCCATCCCAGGGGTATGTTTCAGCTTGTTCATGAGGTAGATAGATTGTGCGCTGACATACATGCCCTCATTCGCAGCCATGACATTCTGCACCACTTGAGCCTCGGCCAAAGTGAACCCCGACAAAAACACATCCTCCGTGCCGTGCTCGATCTCCAAGACAGGTGTAGACACTTCCGGCGGCGGATGGATTGATGAATTCCCAAAAACGATCGCTACCCCTTTCCCGTGAGGGTATTTCAGCATTTGATGTAGGGTGGAAGAGACTGCTTTGACCTGGTGCAACCACGGTCGCCCCAATAGTAAGTTAAAGGTTGCGGGAACGTCCAGGATATGAAATTCGATGCTGTGTTGTCCTGGACCAACCTTAGTTTGAATTTTAACAGTCCCCATCACTTCTCTGCTGGTATTGTCATATGCCCTGATCACTTGGGTGGTTGGGATGAAGTCCGCGGGTTTTAACCCGATTGCATATGCCGTTCTGGTTGGGCAGACATTAATCGCAGACCCGGTATCAACAAGTACCACCGGTATCCATTTATCTGTACATTCCACAGAGATGTAGAGAGGTTTGTTATGACTTGCGCCCTCAGGCGGTAGCTCCTTGTCCGAAAAAGTTAATGCCGGGGAACCTCCTCCCGGAAAAACCAGCCCAACCAGCTGTTCAGGCGTGGTGTCTATGGAAAGTTTCGACTTGTCCATGGCAGATAGGACAGCTTCTCTGTGCACTCGTGATGCCATTAGCAGTCCCCAGATGGAGATGTCTGCCTGTATTTTCTTTAACTGTTTCAGCACAGCTTCATCCTCGATCTGCTTCTCCTTCTGTCTCTCCGCTTCTCTGTCTTTCCCAGATGCTTCGGGTTGGTCTAGGTGTGGGGGCTTGAAGTACCGCCCACTTCTTGTCATGTGGTCCACTTCGTCAAGATACCAAGTATCATCTGGTTGGCCATTTCCCCAGTCTTCATCGGTGTGGGCAAGACACAAATCGTCATCTTCCCACCACATTCCGCTGGCAGCCAACAGACATCTGTCCGGCTCCAGTCTACTCGCACTTTCAGTGCTCTCTGTCCAAATGCTCGCAGCATTGTCTGTCTTTGTGCACACAGCACTTTCGGTCCCCTCAGGGCCCTTCGCCTTTCTGGCTCTCTCAGCTTCCTCAAACTTTCCTTGCTCTAACTGTGTCAGTACAGTTGTTTGTTCAACAGTTCTCACATCCGTAATGTCCATGTCCTGAGCGGAATTCTTAACACCGGCGCTCTCCGGCGATACAACTTGATTTTCGGCCGTTCCGGCCACAAGTGATGTTTCTGCCCCTGCCGGGCTCTGTTCTGGTTGGGCTTCCCTCACTGCATCCGGTTGATCTTCAAGCCATCTAGTGGCCTCCTCTGATCCCTCATAATCATTCCAGTTAATGGACGCGTCCTCCAACTCCTGATCATCGCGAAATTGCAAGTTAGCAAAGTCCTCTTCTATGGTTGTCGGCTTATCTGCCCATAGCCTAGATCCATCCTCTCGGATCATGCACAGTTCTCCTGTCTCGGGAAATTCTACAATTAGCCCACTTCGGCTCGTTGATAGGATGTGCCTGCTCGGATCATAAGCTCCCTCAGCAAAATTCTGCCCAGTCCCAGATTTAACAGACTCATTCTTTCCTAAAATCTGCCCTGCCTTGTCTTCGATGGTCACCACCACCGGCTCCGATTGGGTTTTGGAGACGTCCACCATGCACAAAAGGTCAGTACAAGCGGGGAGGAGCACCTCCGGCTTGGGTAGGTGGGTGGGCGTAATATAGATGCTAGGATCGTAAGACACGACCCCAGTCTGGATGAAATTAATTCTGTTGGGAGGGGGAGGTTGGTTATGTGGTGGAAGAGGGTTAGTTGTGACATTAGGTTTATCAGGAGGCGCAATTACCTGTTTGTCAATAAGATCTTGGATCTCATGACGTAATCTGAAACAACGGTCGGTGTCGTGACCGTGTTGTTGGTGATAAGCGCAGTATTTCGATGAGTCAAAGGAGGGAGGGAGTGGATTTGGTAATGGCTTGGGTTCCAGGGGTTTCAAATGGTTTTTCCTGATCAGTATTCCGAGAACCTTGGACAGGGGCATGTATAATTGGGTAAATGCTCTTTGGCCCCGAGGTTGGAATCTATCGGTTCGTGTATTGCTTCCGGACGCGCCGGAGAAGGGTGTGGCAGTTGTGGGCCTTGGAGGAGGAGGGGGAGTGGTGGTGACCATACCAACTTCCGAGGCTCTTGTATTAGCAGCGCCACTCGGGCCCGCATTGTTGCCACGATTGAACGTCCTCCTCGGTTGTTCTCTGTCCTGGTCAAACAGACCTTGTCTCATAGCGTCTTCAATTTGGACCCCCATATCATGCAAATCTGCAAAAGTAGGAAAGGGGACCACAATCATCCTTTGCATTAACTTGGGGTGGAGATTGCGCACAATCATCCGGATTTGATCTCTGTCAGTGGGCCTTAAAGCCATCGTCGATGCCTTTGCCCTCCATCGGACCACAAAGTCCGAGAAAGATTCCTTAGGCTCTTGCCTCGTCGTTTCAAGATCACGAGTTGTGATCTCGATCTGAGTATTATAGGAATATTGTGTGACAAAGGCCTCGGCCATCTCATCCCAGTTCTTCTTTACCTCATCCGATAATCTTGCGTACCAATGGGAGGCCACACCCGACAGGGTTCGGCCGAATAATGAGAGCTTCTGTTGTCGTGTGAGGCCCATTGGCCGCAAGACATCCGCAAACAGTCGGATATGAACCATGGGGTCACCAGTCCCGTCAAAACGGTCTATTTGTGGCATTTTGAATCTATCGGGGAGCGTCACGGCCTCCTCGGTATATCCATCTCCGATATCCGGCATAGCCTTAGCCCCTTGGGATTTTTTGAAAAGCTTCTCCAGTTTGCTCAATTTCAGAGCTGTTTGATCAACCTCGAGCTCGGATGGAGAGTCCTGGTGATTGGGTGTATGGACCTTGGACAGTTGTGGTGGAATCGGGGGCGGAGTTGGCCCCGTTGGAAGACTTGTGTCCTCTTGCAGAGTCTGGATGGTTGGTACGGTATTCTGGGTGTTCGGAGGAACGTCATGAATGGCAGGAGCCTTCTCAGGTAATGGGGCCCTTGCCGGGGGAGGGACTTGTTGCGAAGCAGATGCCTCATTCTGCTGTTGCAGTCTGGTAATCAGCTCAGCCTGATGGGTCATAATTTCAGACTGTTGCTTAGCGAGTTCATCCCGGCGAACGGCATCTTGCTGCATGGCCTGCATAGTTTCTTGCATTTGGCGCATCATCTCCTCAATTCCTGTTGGTGCCGTCATACTGTCTTGATTTGTCTGAACTACTGACAGATTTGTCTCAAGGGGGATCTCAGTCCAACTGTCCACTGGTGGGGGATACCACTGTTCTGGTGCTCTCAATTCAGATGTACTGCGCTTCCTTTGCTTCCTTTGCTTCCTTCTTGTAACAGGGGGTAGAGAATGGAACACTGGCTGTCCGTCGATTAGATCCTCAGATCGGTGGAGTCGACGACCTCGCGTCCAAGGTGCTTGGGGAATGCCTGTTGGGTCGGAAGCAATCGTGCTAAAACTGACCTAGCAAAAGATAAATAAAGCGAAAAGGAAATAAATAAACAGATAAATGGACAGCACAACAGCTTAAAATAAAATGCATGACACGCAGTCGGGCAGACAGTCAAAAAGCTGAACAACATACTGTCCTCAAACACTGGTTATTATCCCTGTATCACTGTCCCCTAACACTGAATCTGATACCCGCAGATAACTGATTCTCAAATACTGGCTGATGCTCGCAGGTCTGATACCCACAATGCTGAACTGATGCCCGCAGGCCTGATACTGACAATACTGAATTGATGCCCGCAGGCCTGTTGCCCAAACTCATATACTGATACATGCATTCCTGTAGAGACGCACTCTAAAGCACATAACAGATAAGTGAGAGCCAAAACACCCCTATGTTTGGGGTAAGGTTTCCCTGTCCTATTTTGTCAGGAGCTAGGGTTTCACTATGCACACAGCGGTTTCAAACAACCTATAAACGGGTAAGCAACCTGTCCTAATTTAGAATGGTCACTATGGATCCGAATATGCACTAGGTCGAATGGTCAAAAGGGGTGCCCCGGTAAAACCGGGGTTTGTGTTCCCATACTGGCAGAGCCCACAACCGGTCAGCCTTATGGTCATGCCTTGACAAGACAAGCCTCCGGCAAACCGTTCAGGAATAGCAGATGGCAAACACGGTGTCCTAGGCGCACCAATGCAAATGCAATGCAAAGAATCACACAAGTGTAGTCAAAAACAGATATCATGAGTTCGAGTCAAGTTCTCTAAATCCCCAGCAGAGTCGCCAGAAACTGTAACAAGCCCGCGGGGGACCTCGCTACAGCTCGGACTCGACTTTTGCAGTCACGGTTCTAAATCTGAACCAAAGAGTCCAAATCCGGCAAATCGTTTTAAGAAAACAGATTTTTGAAAGAAGTGCCAAACATGGACTGCTTTGCCAGATACAGAGTCGCCACCTAAATATTTTATTTTGGGAAATTTAGGAAACCCTGACTCGGTGCCAAAAGGCCACGTGTCCGTCATCACCAAAGTTGCCTCGGTTCGGGAACTTGGGTACGATTGGGGAAGGTCACTTCGTGAGCACCCCCGCTCGCCCGGTCATAGACCGGCCTCTACTAACCATGATATCAATTTTTGAAAACATTGTGAGTTCTTATTCCGGTTATTAGCCTAGATTACTATGTGATGCTCACAGCATATAAATATAGACTGGATCGCCCGAATTGGAACAAAACATTTCATGCTTGTTTATTTGAAAATGGTTTGATGATGCTACTCGCAAGTAGGCTAAGACGTGGATTTGCTACCCTCAGGTGGGCTTAGAAAACATGATTTTGCCACTATCTAGTGGGCTTAAAACACACATTTAATGAATTATTCCAATTCAAATAACCCAACCTTCACCCACAGGCATTCAGGCAGTTATATCACATTAGCAATTAGCCTCATGGTAAGCATGCTATTCATGGCAGTCACTCACACGCATGCAAGGATGCTAAAGCATAAAACTTACCGAGTACTCCAAGCCAAAAAAAAAAAGAAGTTAATTAGAAATCATGCATGATCCTAAGTATACAAAAATGCCTAATGCAACACATGCAAAATGCAACTATAGCAGGCTCGGCTATTCTAAGATGGTATATGAAATGCTACAACTATCATGTATTCAATTTAGAATTGAAAGTACAATGCAGTTAGTATGATGTGCCGAGTCCGGTGCATGCAATACAGATGGATGATGCAAACATGCTGTCATACTGTATGCTAATTTAAATATGCCCTAATCTAACCATCATAAGCGGATAAATAAAAGGGAGAAAGACGTGGGGTTGGAAGACATACATCATACTCACGCACACTTATTACAGTTATGCACTCACTCGGAGGGTCCAAATAAATATACAGTCCAAATATTACAGAAATTCTAATTAATTAATGAATTAACTAGAAAGCAAATAAATTGGCGTGCAAGTCAGGGACTGTCTTGCTTCTGGTGGATGATGCATGTCCGGACTGTCTTGCGCGGAAATCCACCGGAATGCCCCAATTAGCCTCTGTTTACACCTGTTCTTGAAATGCGTGCCAAGCCCCAAAAGTTTGCTGATTCCTGGTTTTGCTGTAACAGAGAGCAGGAAAGGGGCATAGCAATGTATTTGCACAAATATATGCATGTCTCGATCCTCGTGCCACCAATCACGCATACCGAGGCATGATGGTCGAGGAGTCGAAATGCACAATTCAATATAGGATGAATGCACATGAAACTACAGCTAAAACCTAACTCCATCATGGATAATCCGGAGTGTCGGTGACTGGGGAATTGAGACACATTCCGTCACTCGGAGTACGAAATGTACCTCGTTTCCCGTGCCCGGGCTAACTCCTATTCCGGACACGATGCAATATGCATGATATGCATGAAGTGCAACTAAGATACAATCCTAACATACAGAGTGCTATGGAAATGAGATGCCTCGAAATGCGTGCACGCGGGCACGCAAACCGAGGCGATGATATGTGTCTCGAAATACGTGCACGCGGGCACGCAAACCGAGGAAATGATACGTGTCTCGAAATACGTGCACGCGGGCACGCAAACCGAGGAAATGATACGTGTCTCGAAATACGTGCACGCGGGCACGCAAACCGAGGAAATGATACGTGTCTCGAAATACGTGCACGCGGGCACGCAAACCGAGGCGATGACAGATGTAATGAAGATGAGATGCCTCGAAGTACGTGCACGCGGGCACGCAAACCGAGGCGGTGCTAAAGTGACATGGAAATGACAAATGGGCTTATACCAACATGAGTGAGCCTCAGCCACACTCACATCGGATGCCGGCGGACGAAAATGAAGTGCCTCGAAATGCGTGCACACGGGCACGCAAACCGAGGCGATGATAAGATGTGATGAAATAACATGGAAATGACAAATGGGCTTATACCAACATGAGTGAGCCTCAGCCACACTCACATCGGATGCCGATGGCAGAAAATGAAATGCCTCGAAATGCGTGCACACGGGCACGCAAACCGAGGCAATGATAAAATGATATGAAATGACATGGAAATGATATGCAAGCATAGTAATGGAATTTCAGCAACAAAATATGAGGGAAAACAGTCCCGAAATGAAGCGAAATGACATGAAATGCAAGGAAATGTCCCGAAATGCAACATTAGGCATCCGAAATGGCCTATAGCCATACTAAACATGCACAACATGGACATGCAATGCAAAGACAGAAGCTAGACAGTCCCAAAATAAGCACTTTTCCAGTTATAAACATGGCCAAACAGCAAATATAGGTATGGCAAAAATAGCATACAAGAATAGGGGCCAAGATAGGGGTAATGAAGCAAGTGGTATAAGCTAAACCCAAACTGAAAAAATTCCTTCTACAACACTGAAGATGGACCAAAAATATGAACATTTACAGTATATGGCAGCCTCAAAATCAGTATACAAACATGCTAAAAATATGATGCAAAATAAGGCTCAAAAGGTGCTAAAACATGAAGTGTATAAAATAATCACCAAACAGAAAAAAAGTGTGAATGAAACATGAAGTATAGGCCAAAATAAGACAACTTTCAGTTCGGACCAAGGTCCAAAAACAGAAACAAAGAGGGCTACTAATTTATGCAAAAAAGGGGCCAAATAGGGGATATAACTACAAGTGACATATGGAAACACCAAACAATGTTGAGCCCTTCTCCAATGTTGAAGAGGGGCTCAAAATAAGCCCTAAATCAGTTTACCACATGCTCGAAAATAAATTACTCATGGGTCAAAAATAGCATGCAAAATTATGACATACGAGATGGTCAAAGAAGCAAGTGTATTATGGAGGGCTCAAACAGGGTTGAGCCCTTGATGAGAAGTGAAGATGAGCTCAAAATATGGCCCTTTTCAGTTAAGGCCGAAGCTCAACACAAAAAGCATGCATGGCTTACATATTGATTAAGAAAAAGGGTCAAAAGGGTAAAAGTGTAACTTACCCTTGAAGATCTAGACTTTGGTTGCTTCTTGGATGGATTTGCTGCTCCTTTGGCCTTCAAGAACCCTTCTTTGTTGCTGGAAATGAGATAGTGGTGGTAGGGCTTGGTGGTGTAGAAGAAATGAAGGTTAAGGAGTTAGGGTTTTTTGAAGTTTTGAGAGTTATAACAATGGAGTTTAGGGTTGAGCCTTGGAGATGAATTTTTCTAACCCTCATGAAGAAGACCCTCAGCTGGTTTATATGGTCAAGAAAGGGGTGTAAAAGGGGGGTCAAATGGAGAGGAAAACTCTCTCCCAAAATATCCCCCGGATACAGAAAATATCTGGGGGATATTGCCCCACAGCTGGAAAGGGCACAGTGAGGAGAGCACGGCCGGCCGCTCACTTTGGCCGGAGGTGGCCGGCCGGCCACACCCCCTAGCCGGCCGGCTAGGGGTCAAAAGGGTCAACCAGATTTTCTGGCCGGCCAGGTATTGGGGAGGTAGCCCTATGTGTGTACAACACAACCATGTAATTGAAATTCCAAGAAAGTGGGCCCAAGGGGTTCAACAATGGCTCGGAAAGAGGGGGTCAAAAGGGTCAAGTTGACTTACTGGCCGGCCATGAACTTTTAGTGGCCTCCCAGGTGTGTAGATCACAGATATGTGGTTCAAAGTTCAAGAAAAAAGGTCCAAGGGGTTCAACATTAGCCCGGAAGAAAAGGGTCAAAAGGGTCAGGTGACCTTAATGGCCGGCCATGAACTTTTAGTGGCCTCCCAGGTGTGTAGATCACAGATATGTGGTTGAAAGTTGGCAACGCTAGCTCTAAGGTATTCAACATTAGCCCGGAAGTGCGAAAAACGGGCGCCGGGAGGCTCGGGAGGAGAGATAACTGGTTGCTGCAACAATTGCTGGCCTCCCACCCTTCAGTGACCTTCCTCGGGATAAAACAGAGGTACCTGCCAAAAATGAGCGAAAACCGTTGCAAAACGAATGTTCCGGAGCCAAAACACGCAGTTCGGGGTCCCGGAAATGGGCTGTTAAGCACCGAAAATTGTATTCGACCTCGAAGTGGGTTTCTCAGCCCCCAGTGTCCCTCAAAAGGGATGAAATAAGATGTATGCCAAAAATCAGAGCAATAGGAGATGGTCAAGCGGTCCCGAACCGAGGCACACGGCCTGACGGCTCCGAAAACCGGGAACCGGACTCCGAAATGGGCAAAATGGCCTACGGCCACCAAATGTAACCTACGGACATTGAGAGATGGTCTACGGGACCTCTCCCTCCCTTCAGGAAAAGAAACAGAGAAAACCGAGTCTGGTTCGCAAACCGAGACAAGGCACAGAAAAGGGTTCGGGAGTCCGGAGGTAGGGCTCACGGCCGCAACTCCGAATCTTCTGAACAAGCACATTATGCAATATCACCCAGCGCTCAATCGGTGACGTCTGAGTCTTAAGGTCGGTCAAAAATGGGGTGTCTACAAGGAGCCTCCCCTTATATAGAATCACAAGCCTCAAGCTTGTTTGACAAGCTAGAAGCTTGTTACAATCCCTTCATACATGTGTATGTAGGATGCCTTCTGTGCCTAACAGCTGGCACAGCTGGCACCAAAAATATCTACAAAAGCAAAAAAAAGGGCCTCAGCCAAAAATTATGGCCGACCAACCATTAAAGGGGCCAATCGGCCATTAAAGGGGCCGACCGGCCACCATTGATGGCCGATGGAAAAAGGGCATGGCTGATGGGCACGCCGATGGGTTGTAGGCCTGGCCAGCAGGCCACCCTCTTCCCTTAGAAACAAAGCCACAAGCTCTTGGTCTACAACCAAGCACAAAACAGATAAGTTGAGAGGCTCCAAGGCAAGGCGCACGGCCGAGACCTTCAGGAACTCAAAACGAACATGAGCATGGATGATCATTGAGTGTTCAAACGAAAACGTCCTAGTCTTGAGAACAGTCAAAAATAGGGTGTCTATAGGAGGACGCATGCAAACCTCCTCAGTGAGATGGCCATTAAGAAAAGTATTCTTAACATGCATTTGATAAAGAGGTTAAGAATGAATAGCAGCCACAGAGATCAAAGTACGGACAGTAGTCATTTTGGCAACAGGAGCAAATGTCTCCTCATAATCAATACCATACTCCTGGGAGAAACCTTTGGCCACCAAACGAGCTTTGTAGCGCTCAAGAGAACCATCAGAATGAGTCTTGACTTTGTAGACCCATTTACAACCAATCTGATTCTTACCAGCAGGCAAAGGAACCAACTCCCAAGTACTAGTTTTCTATAGAGCAAACAATTCATCCTCCGTAGCTTGAATCCAATGACGATCCTGACAGGCCTCCTTGTAACACTGAGGTTCTGCAAAAGAGTGAATGGCTGACAAAAAGATACAATAGGAAGCAGAAAAACAAGTATTAGATCAACCCAACTTGTTTGGAGGATGACGCGCTCGAGGAGGATATCAATGTGCAGCCGGATCAGAGTCATCAAAAGCAAGAGGATCAGCAGCAAACCAGAGATAACTGGTGGAGAAGGAGCTTTGCGACGAGAATAAACTAACAACGAAGGAGGAGAAGAAGGCGAAAGAGGAGAAGTAGTCAAAAGTGAAGCAGGAAAAGTAGTCAACGGTGAAACAAAAGAAGATGGAACAAGTGCAGGAGGAACTGTAGAGACGTACTTAGCAGACGGACCTCGGAAGGAAATGGATCAATATGAACCAAATCCTCTTTATAAACTAAGGCGGTGAGAGCAGGAAGCTGAAAGTAAGATAGATGTTCGAGAAAGGCAACATGGCAGGAGACATAAAGGTGATGAGAAACAGGGTAATAACAACGATAACCTTTCTGAGTGAGACTATAACCTAAAAAGACACATAAGACAAATCGAGCATTAAGTTTGGTTCTGTCTTTACGGGGTAAAAGGACAAAACAAGCAGACCTAAACACACGAAGGAGGGAGTAATTAGGAAGTTGAAAAAACAGAGCCTCATAAGGAGACCGACCAAAAAGAAGGGGGTAAGCATATGGTTGAAAAGAAAAGCAGCAGTAAAAACTGCCTCACCCCAAAATAGAGCAGGAACGGAGGCAGAGAGAATGAGAGACTTGGCTGTCTCAAGGAGATGACGGTGTTTACGCTTAGCTCGATCATTTTGAACAGGTGTATCAGTATAAGAAGTTTGGTGAATGGTACCCAATTTGGCTAAATATTCACAGAATTCAGTTTTAAAGTATTCCCCACCCAAATCAGACCGTAACAATTTAATAGTAGACCCAAACTGTGTAGTGACTATAGATTGGAAAGTACGGTATATCTAGTAGAAGTCAGACTTATGAGTCATAAGATAAACCCACGTGTAACGAGTGCAATCATCAACAAAAGACACATAGTATGCAGAACCCCCTTTAGTAAGAACATGAGAGGGTCCCCAGACATTAGTATATACAAGAGAAAAAGGAGAAACAGAAATAGATGTACTTTCATTAAATGGTAAAGCTGACATTTTGGCAAGTTTACACTCCTGACATTTATCTATTTGATTAGGAGAAACCTTACCCAACAACCTTGGCTGAGCTAAAGATCGTAAGCGGTCAACTAACAAATGATCAAGGCGAGAATGCCACACGTAAAACTGACTCGACTGAGAATCTAACTAAAACGAGGAAAGTGTAGCTGGAGAGGTGGACAAGGAAAGATGTAAGCTTTCAACCACATAGAGATCTCCAACTCTACGGCCGGTCCCAATCTGCTTCTTGGACACAATAGACAGAACAGACATACCAGACCCATTAGCAGTATTAATAGTAATAGGAACGAGTGGGAGAATACAATTTTGGAGTAAGGAAATGTGAGGAGTCATATGATGAGAGGCACCAGAATCAAAGAGCTAGACAGAAGAATGGATACCTGAAGAGGACCCAAACAAACCTGAATGAAGAGAGGTAAGAGCAGAGGCATATGGGAATGGCTGAGAGGTGGACAGGAGATGCTGAAGTTGTACGACCCAAGCACTCAAGGAAGCCAGGTCAGGATCAGAAGCCGGAGCAGATGCAGTATAAGCAGCAGGAGGGCGAAAAGTACTCGGAGCAGGACCTCAGAACTGTGGCTGAGATGACTGAGTAGACTGACGGCTCTTCTTGGGACAATTGTACTTCCAATGACCCTTTTGATGGCAGAAAGCACACTCATCTGATGTTAAGGGCCCTTTTTTGGGCTTGGCAGAAGATTGAGGCTGAGAAGCAGATGGAGTCGCCAGTAGAGATGGCTGTGGTAAGAAGACTGAAGGAGATAGAGTCTGACTGGCCGTCTTAAGACGGGTTTCCTCGGAGAGGAGCTCACGAACAATAGCATCTACAGAGGGGAGATGAGACTGATAAAGGATGTCACCACAGATAACCTCATATTGAGGGGAGAGAGTCGTTAAGAACTGCACTAAACGACCTTGCTCTCGAAACTCAACATAAGCGTCTAGTGCCTTGAGACTAGATGGTTCCATGAGAGCCAACTGATCCCAGAGACCCGTTATCTCAATGTAGAAGTCCTGAATAGATTGATCCCACTGCGAGCACTCTAAATCGTTGTTTCTAACTCATACCGTTTGGCAAAGTTGGACTGTTGATACACACCCAATAAATAGTCCCACACCTCCTTAGCAGTACTATATTTGGAAAACATCATTCCAGTACGGTCATCTACAGAATTATGAAACCAGGTCAAAACTTGGTCATTATCACAATCCCAACTGTCACAGGAAGTCAGATATCCTTCTTGTTTTGGGTCCAATGGACGAGGAACAGAACCAGAAACGTAGCCCCATTTTTTCTGACTAAGAAGGAAATTCTTCATAACACTAGCCCAATAAGCATAATTGGCACTCGTGAGTTTACATCTGATGGCTTGAATTTTGGTATCCGTCATTGTAATAAACTAAAGATTAATGGGTCAAAGTATACTAATAACTTAATAAATGGGCCAAACAGGAATAAGGGTTTTAATAGTATTGATAACAAATCATAGCGATAGAGATAGAGAGATAAGAACCAGAGTCGCAAGAGAGAGTCGCGATGAAGAACCGAGATGAAGCCGATGAGGACTGAGAGAGATACGATGAAACAGGCGCGATGATTGATTGCGATTTACAACCGATGGGTTGCGATTGAACAGAGAGGCTACGACTGTTAGGGTTTCGACTCTACAAGCTAGGGTTTCGAACTCAGCTCTGATACCATGTAAGTATTTCTGAATGAATTGTATATTCAACTTGTATTGATTGAACAAATAATACATCATTTATGTAGAACACTAAATCTTAATCCTACATGAATACATCACTGATATATAAAAGTCTAATAGATATAGGACTCTAATTCCTAATCCTATAAGGAAAGGAGAACATATTCTCACAACATGACCTTCCTTTTTATTCTCAGACGTCACAAAATCACCAAAGGAAGAAGTCAGAGGGGGAATAGAGAAGGAAACATTAATATCAAGATAATCAGTTCCGAAGGGAGTACCAGTGGGTGATAACCCTAGAAGATGGCACATGTCAAGGACAGTGGGGGCCATCATGCCATACCGAAATTGAAAAAAATTGAAAGTGGGGTTCCAAAAACAAAGACAACAGGTATGAGAAAAGGGTCTTTCGGAATGGAAAACCTGGCTAGTCGAAGGGCGTCGAGGAGACAGAGTTCTTAGAGGCCTAGCATCTTGGCAGGAACGACACGGTCGTACCATTCCTCCTATTTCGGCCTCAATGTGGGCCAGTAGCGATGGGGACGATTTATTTTCCAGCTTCCCCGATCAAGGCCACCCTCGTAAAGGAGGCATTGATCCTCTAAGCGCGGATATAGAGTAGGGAGTTGGGTGGGAGCTTCTCCAAAAATGGGTCCAAGAACAAACTCCCCTTGAGCATGGTGTCGCGGAATAAAGATACTTCCATCGATAGCATACCGTTCACCAGCCTTGTATTTGTCACATTATTCGTTGATGATTCTTCTCAAAGCCACAGATGGGCTCACAATCTCAACAACTGGTATTTTGGAAAAAGAAGCCATTAGCAAGGAATTGAAAGAAGGAAGTGAGCGGAAGGGCAAAAACTTGCAGATAGGGGTAACATGAGTGAAACTTTGGACAAGCGTGTAGATAAAGCGCGAGAAGAGGGGGTTTTAAACCTTTATGTCCAAAGTTACCCATTTAATATAACGGGTTAAATGGACCTAGGTTCTAACCCATGTGTGATTAAGGCTTTTATTTTAAAATCCCTGCGAACACAAGGAAGACAACTGTCTCTGAGCCAGTATGTGGATACCTTATGAAGGAGGGAAACATACTTCAAACCTCCAGTTTGGCTTTGAAAATTGTTAGTTGGCTTCGAAGTCAATTTTCAAATACTTAGCTTAGCTTTGGAAATAGGTAGTTGGCTTCGAAGCCAGTCTTATACCTTGAATTCAAGCATAGTTAAGATTTGTTCACTTCAGGAATCTTGGAGGCACACTTTTAGACTTTCCAAACAAAGGAAGTTTCCTTCGAAGGGTTCTTTGTAGTGGCCTATGGTTAGAATATGGTTCTGGCCTATTCTTTCAGCATAGATAAGCACTATGGAACCAGTTCTTGGTTAAACAGTATAGAAAGTCCAAAGGCCAAAGGACTTATTTTACACTTTCGCTTATATAAGACCCTTTGAAGGCAAATATGGCCGTTCTTAAGAGAAATTTCATGCTTCAAAATACCCGAGCCAGGCCTCGAAGCAAGATTGGTCAGTTCGAAGTTGTTATTTTATGAAAGCTATGTTAGCCATATGTTTGGAGTGTGAAAACCTGAGGCAAATATGGACACTTATGTTTGGAGTGTGAAAACCTGAGGCAAATATGGACACTCCTATGAGAAAGCCCATGTTTCGAGGCACCTAAAACCAGACATCAAAGCAAGTTGGTTGCTTCAAAACTGTTATTAACAGATTATATAGAAAAAGTAAGGAGTGAAGTCATACTCTCCATGGAATCAATCATGCAATTGGAATATAAAGCTAGATCATGACAAACGAGATTTGAAGAACTCAGTTTTATTGATATGGAATATTTACATTGGGAAACCTACTTGGTTACATTTTCAATTTCATAAAAATAAGGAATGGACAAAGTCACAAGATCATGAAACTTTGTTCAGCAAAATTCAATAAATACATACTTTTTTCCTATCCTATCTTCTATCCTATCTAAATTTGGTTTATCTAACTGATGAGCCCTTAGTTGGAAGAAGAGTTGTTGGGCCTTCATTTCAAATTCTGTTTGTCTAAGATCCTTCTTTGTTTCATCCACTCCTCTTTCCTCATGTGCATCACCCATAATGGCATCTTCTCCATACTCTAAATCTTGGTTCTTAAAGTCTTCATATTCTTTAAGAAGATTCTCTGCTTCGTACTGAATTTGAATACGAGCAGCAGAGGTGTTCTCCAACAACTCATTGGTAATAGAAGCATTTGTATGCCAGTTGAGTAGAAGAGGAAGTTGATCCAGGAAAGTATAAAGCTCTGCCTGGGCTATAGGGTTAAGGATGTGGCTTCGAGAGATAATATCACAGGACCACAATAAGTTCTTGTGAGGAATGTCATCTCGAAGGACCTCAAAGGATAAATGGGAAAAGGTGGCAAGCAGAGTCTGGGCTCTATACTGTTGGTAAGCAGTAGGGAGAACTAGAGCTTGGTAGGAAGCAAAATGCTGGCTTTCGAAGAGAGTGAGTTTCAGTTCTTCAACTCAGTTAGGATTGGAGGGCAGGGAGGGAGCAGCTGGGTCCTCTCCAAATAAAGGTGGAAACTCAGGCTTGTTCACGCATTCTAGCCAATCAGAGGAGCAGAGTTTTGCTTTTTTGGCTAGGAGTGCAGAACTGATTCCCAAGGCCTCAACAAGATGTGGAGTCCTTCGCACTATTCTAGACGGCAAGGTGGAAGTATACCAGGCCGAAAGCAAGTTGTCTTCAAGGCTGCGAAGACAGTCGAGGGGGACGTATGGATATATTACAAAACTATGCATGAAGGGATGAATTGCAGTGGGATCATCAAATTCGGGGAATCGATGATGGATTCGTTCCCTTGTTTGAGGTTGAGTGGCTGTGGGCCAAGCATCCCAACCAATATTTCTAGAGGACGATGAAGCAGCTTCATCCCATGCGGAGAGTTTTAGAGCAGATGAAGAGCTTCCAAGATCCGTTTGTGCAAATTCTTGGTTCAAAGGTTCATATGGTGCAAAAGCTTTCATAACTTGTATAAATGGGGGGCGGATAAATGTGGCCAATAAATGCATGAAGGTTCTTTCGAGGTTGGTCATTATTGTCAAATACCTCCTCGTATGCTCGATCAATCACTATAATATTTTCTTAGTTTAGTGACATTTGAAAGTGCCACAAAACTATTAGTTTAATAACATTTTTTAGTCTTGTGGCATTTTGAACAAGTGCCATTTGTATCCGTGCCACGGTAAATACTTGCAAGTGCCACTACACCATCATGGCTAAAAACTTTCAATGGCATTTTGATGTCATGGTAGATATTATTTGTGACACTATCAAGCGCCATTAAAAAAAGAGTTAGTGACACTTATAAGTGTCATTACACCATCAAGACTAAAACCTTTCAGTGACACTTTAATGTCATAGTAGGCACTTTTCGTGACGCTATCAAGTGCCATTCGTGACGATAATTCGTTGTAGAACAATTTGATCCGCTCTTGCGGAGACTTAAACCGCCAACTTCCCACACCATAAACTTTATACACCACACTCTTCCCACTACACCTCTATAGCACCACATGATTATATAGGCAACATATATTATTTATATAGTACATACATCCATATTAATATAAAAGTATATGTATAAACATAATTATTTATTGAACATAATTTATGTAAAATAAACTATTTACTAGCAAAATAAAAAAAAAAAAAAGACCACTTTTGGCTACTAATTGTTTTTTAGTTGCTAAAAAACTTGAATTTTGCCGACCAAAATCGGATTTGGTCGCCGAAGATGCACTTTCAAATACCAAAATTTTGGTTGCCAAAAAATTTAATTCCCGCCTTAAGATTTTAGTTCTCCCGCGCTGAAAATGACCACTTTTGGAAACTAAACTTATTTTTTAGTCGCTAATTGTAGACTTTTGGCTACTAAAATTTTTTTAGTTACCAAAAAGCTTTACTTTTAGCTACTAAAATTTTTTTAGTCGGTCAAACCCATATAATCAGCGACCAAACTTATTTTTGGTCGCCAATTGTAGACTTTTGGCTACTAAATTTTTTTGTCGTTAAAAAGCTTTATTTTGGGCTACTAAAAATTTTTTAGTCACTAAAATCGATATAATCAGCGACCAAACTTAGTTTTAGTCGCTAATTTTAGACTTTTGGCTACTAAAATTGTTTAGTCACCAAAAAACTTTACTTTTGGCTACTAATGCTGTTTTGGTCGCTGAAAGTAAGCGATCAAATTTTTTTTGGTCAGGAAATTTAGCCGCCGAATGTACTTTTTCCTGTAGTATATATTGAGTTTAATTTATTAATTTTTAATCATTTACTGCATTTTAAAATTTTAGAAAATATATTGGCATTTTTTGTTTTTTCAAAAATGCCATTATAAGCCTAGAAAGTTTTTGGCTTAGTGGCATTTCTCAAAATACTATAAAATATTTGTTTATGACACTTTTCACCTAAGTGCCATAAAAAGTAATTTGCACCTACCTAGTGTCTTGACATTTTTAAAAAAATGCCATTACTACCAAAGTTTAGTGGCGTCTGTTAGTAAATGTCACGAACATAATTTTTTGTGTCATTATTTTATAAAATGCCATAAAATTGATGTGACATTTCTTTATTGAAATGCTACTAGAGCCTTATGTGTTTGTGGTTCTGTGGCATTTTTCTAAAACATTTAATGCCAATTTTTATTTTTGTAGCATTTTCTAAAAACATGTCACTAGTGTAGTGTCACTAAAGTGTAAATTTGTCGTAGTGACATTTTTGTTGTAGTGAAGTGACACTTTTTTTTTAATTGAAATGTCACTAGAGCCTTGTATGTTTGTGGTTCTATGACATTTTTCTAAAAAATGCCACCAAATATTCTTTTTGTGACATTTTTTAAGAATATGTCACTAGTATGGTGTCACTAAAATGCGTTTTTGTTGTAGTGAATGTAAGAGAAAGCTTGATTGGCCATTGGAGGCGTATCAAACTCTTCGTATTCACAGATAATAGAGGGGATGTTCAAAACATAAGGAAGGATTTAATGAAGTTTGACGCTTCACTTCTAAGAAGACGGTTATACTTCAGCCCAAGTCCATGCACGTCCTAGGACGTGGATAGAGTGCACTAATCCTCTAATATCACCAAGTATTGGGTATATTAGTACGGGGGGTAATGTTGGCTATATGTTTTGTACAGACTAGTCGTTGCTTAATACGTGGCTCGTAAAGGATGGTTTGGGGAATTAATGCAAGTTTCTAATCAGCAGCGGACACGTGGCAGTTCATATTGGTAATGGTGGGTCTGCGTTACATGGAAGCAGTGAGAAGGCGCGGGGTAATATGGCCTAACGGTTACTCAAAAGTTTGAACTCAAATGCAAAAGGGAAGCCTAACTGAAAGAATGGCGTAGTGGAAACTGATTGTGCGAAGCCATGACCAGAGATTATGGAAGCCCATTTTGACAGTTACCTTTGGGAAGTATAAATAGAGGAGAAGACCCCAGAATCCAGGACCCAGACTCAGATGTAGAAACCAATTTATTTCCTCCGTTTTTCCTTTCCAGTTTTTTACATTTTCAGCACTTCAATTTCTGTACTACATTTCATTTCCTAAGAGTGGTTCTCAAGTAGTCGTTTCTGTAAACCTTTTCAAGGTTGGGTCATTTCATTGTAAATTCCTATTTACTTAATGAAATTCAATTTCTGAATTGTTCTTGTACTTGTTATTTCTTATAAATTTCTCCTACAACAAGCCACCAGTAAAAGTCCTCTTCATTGAGGCTGAAAAAACTTCAACACAATCGTCTGATAATTGGTTGGCAATAAAAATTCTGTAAGGACTGATTAATCCTTGCTGGCACACTTAAATTTATACTATTAACCTTCGAAAGCCAAAAAAGCCAATAGTTTTATATCCTTGTAGATATATAGAATGTTTAGTTAGTTATTGTTTACCTAGACTTATATATCTTGTTACTATGTTGATTAGGCAACCAATTAAGGCACACATATGTAACCTGTGGGCTTTGTTCAACCACAGAACAGCTTTCACTATCCGGTGCCATACGTTCTCTAAATCCGTGTGTGCCATGTATTCAATCCAGACCCCTATTTCTTTTGGACTGCCTTATTGTTTTTCTAGTGTCAAAAATTAGCAAGACCCCTCCTTTTGGGCTGTCCTTAATTGGACCTTTGACCCATCAGATTGGGATCTCGTTCTTCTTGCTCAAAGTCTTGAAGAAAATCATTTGTTGTACAGTATTTAGCCTGTTTCTGGGTCTGTTAAATGTGTTAGGTTATCATACACCAGATTTTCAACGAGTACTAATGTACTTGATTATCCTATAAGCTGCCCATCTGTAGTGATTTGGATATGAATACTAAGTTGTGAAGTCAATCCGTGTGGTTATTTGGGTGCAACATGATATCTATACTCCTCATGAAGTAAACTATTGTATTTAAGTAACTGAATATTTTAATGTATTATGGTAATTGTGCTTTCCTTTCATCACAGATCATTTTCATTTTTTTTTAAAGTATAATCAATATGAAATTTGAAGGTCACATTGGATTGAGACCGAAGTATCAAGAAATTGTGAACCCCAAATTGTGTACCCAATGAGCCCAAAATTTAGATGGGTAGGGTCACTGTCCATCCACAGGCTTTCATGTTGTTAGAATAGTAGAGAGAGAATAATATGTATTGTATTGAATGATTGTAAAGTTGAATGTATTCTATACAATAGAAAGCATGTATATATAGGCTGAGAAAGAGTACCCTACTAGAAACCTAATTATGAGAAAAAGAATCCTTATAGAAACCTAACTATGGCTATTCTTAAATATATCCAGAAAATCAATACCTAATATATTTAGGAATGCCACATATTCATTAACATCCCCCCTCAAACTCAATGAGGATAAACATCTTGAGTTTGGAGAGAGAAACTAAAACATGAAATAAAACTAAATAAAATAAAAAGCAAATAGATTGCAAAGTTTGAACGGGAGCACAAGGGCGCTTGAGATATATCAGATGCCGAAACTAAAGTCAGGAGATAGTTTATGATCGTGTCGGACCGATATAAATACTGGCTGGAACTAATGTCGAGAGACAGTTTATGGTCGTGTCGGGCTATTGTAGGAACTGGCTGAAACTAATGTCAGGACAGTTTAAGGTCATGTCAAACTGTTGGAGAAACTGGCTGAAACTAATGCTGGGACAGTTTAAGGTCATGTCGGACCGTTGTGGGAGCTAACCGGAATCAATGTCAGGATAGTTTAAAGGGGTCGTGCCGGACTCGATGTAGGAGCTAACCGGAATCAATGTCGGGACAGTTTGAAGGGGTCATGCCGGACCGATGTAGGAGCCAACCGGAATCAATGTTGGGATAGTTTGAAGGGGTCATGCTGGACCGATGTAGAAGCTAACCGAATGTTGAACCAGCAAGCGTGACACACACATAACTTATGACGTGGTGCTGAACGATGATGACAACAGATAACTAAGTGCACCAAAAGGCGGCTTGGATGGTGCGCCAGGGGCGAGTTTGGTGGTGTGCCAAGAGAGGGCGGCTTGGATTATGCGCTGGAGGAAGCGGCTTGGATTGTGCGCTAAAGTGACGGCTTAGAGAGTGCGCCAAAAGGAGGCGGCTTAGGTGGTTTGCATAGTGTATAACCGGTGTATAACCATGTTCACCATAATATAGGTATAATATCTCCCCTCAAACTCAAATAGGTTTGAACATAGAAACTTATTTGAGGTTGAAGTAAAGGGAAAGACAGAGTGGAGCAGAAGCACAAAAAAAATAAATATGATAGAGATATTTAGGGTAGGAATAGACCAGGGGATAAAGGAAGAGATCACCATGAAACGATATTGACAGGAAAATATGACGGTGGAATAGGTTGAGGTCTGGCAGGCGGCCAAGGCAAGGTTGCCACCAGCCAGTAAGGCGAAGAACACCAAGGACTTAACCTATAGCTCTGACACTATGTTAGAATAGTAGAGAGAGAGAATAATATGTATTGTATTAAATGATTGTAGAGTAGAATGTATTTCATACAATAGAAAGCCTGTATATATAGGCTAAGAAAGAGTACCCTACTAGAAACCTAATTATGAGAAAAAGTATCCTACTAGAAACCTAACTATGGCTATTCCTAAATATATTTAGGAAATCAATACCTAATATATTTAGAAATACCACATATACATTAACACATGCAAACCCAATGAATCCCAGAATCAGTGCTTGTGGCAATCTGTTAGATTCAAAGGAGCCACTCATGGCCCTTTTAACTTCTCTCAATCTCCAGACAATAGCACAATCACATGCAGCTAATTTTAAACTTAACTACTTGCCCCATTTTCTATCCCACAGACTTTTTTTTTCCAAAGTTGTGTTTGGATCTTGGATTTTCGTAGAGATTTGTGAAGGGAAGGGATTCATGAATGAAATAGAAGGTAAGTTTTTTTCATCAATCACTTCCCTTTTCTTTTCCCTTCTCAAATCTATGATCCAAACATAGCTGTGCATTAGGACTTGAGTTGTATTATCAGTTTCTCGACAGAAATAGACACAAAGTGTGTATTATGCTTATTTTTTTCTGTGTATTTTTGGAAAATAGCTACACCGTTCTTATGAGCTGTTTTATGCAATTGGGAAATTCAATAGATGTGCTTGCAAAATTGTTAAAATCTGTTGATGCATCACTTCATATCCACCTAAGCTTTGCCATATCCACTCAATTGCACATAAGAATTCACTCTCCACTTCTAATGGGACCACGAAAGCTTTGAAGAAAATGGTGGTTGGTCCAACAAGTAATGACTTTTGCTTCATCAAACCTCTTTATTTGTGATGGGATCAGAATATATCTTCAATGCTTCTCTCCTTTAGCATCACGAAATGCCTTTCTATCAAAAGTGGGTTTTGTTATTTGTTTTTTTATTTACATTTCATGGTCAACCTGATTGTTAGATAGAATAGTTGGCTTTATCTCATGAGGACCCCCATCTGGGTTGGCATGTTATTGATGTTAATCTAGAATATGTTATCATTTACTGTACTATCATAAATACAGCTCTCTATAGTGGCTAAATAAATATACGTTTTTGCTTCTTCCTTAGAACTTTTGATACAAAATTAGTATGTCACTAAAACATAGAATACACACGCTAGTCTTGAATGATCTGCAAGTTTATTGAATTGTTAGTCTAGCTGAATGTTGCCACTATCTTTAATCACTCCATTTTAGTTGTTCTTTAATCATTGTATGAATACACACCAAGAATCTTGTATACTGATGTAGACCACAAAGCAAGAATTCATAATTTTTATCATTGTTGTGTTGAATACGCTGACATGTATGTTGTATGTATGTCAGAGACATTATGGGCATTGATGTGCATATGGCTGTTCTTTCTGTTTTTAAGTTGCAGCATGGACACTGACACTCATGTAAACGTCCTCGTTGATGTGAACAATTGTTGGTGGGATACATGATGTTGGTTTATTCCTTGTAATACACGTTAGTGTTTCTATTTTACATACTTGATATTTGATTCTAATCATAATAGCAATGGTATTCAATAATTCAGTTTAGATAAACTTCATTAATGAGAAAAAAAAAAAAATTGTTAAGAAGAATATAATGATCCAAAGCTTATTGAATAAGTGCTCTTTCTTTCTTTCTTCTTTTTTCCCCCTTTAAAAACTTATGAAGCACAAATTTCTCCTAAAATGATTACTTATTATTGTTAAGAATATCTTAAATCTAAAATTCCATACATATAAATAGAAAGCATGGGCCTCACATATTAGATCATGACTTGGGTGGGACAGGCCCAGTCTGTGCAATCGATATCGACTATAATGCAAGAAAAAGAAAGGAAGAGGGGGGGAAGAAATAGATTTGGTTAAACAACTTTAGTGGTTATTTAGTAATTGATTACAGAATTGCATTTCATGATTGAACCCTCTTATTATCTGTCCAGTAGCATTTACTCATTTGTGTCCTTTTGTTGCATATGGACCTTTTTTGTCCTGACAGGCTGAGGTTTGAGATAACATGATGAAAATTTTGGGCTATTATAACCCAAACCAACTTTAATAAATGAAAGAATGAGGCCCCATTCATGATCATTATAGTGGCATTGTTGTCAAATTTCCTTCCATTATAATTCTGTATGATGTTATTTTACAATGTGCCGTCTAGCATCTTCTGTTGACTGCCAATTTAATTACTTTGGCTCTTTGGTTCCAAGTGAAAATTACTTGGACTATAGGAAACCTAATTTAATAGCGCATTTTGGAACAGAGAAGAAATGTGTAAGATAGAACTTGGCTAATCAGATTGACATTTTACGGATTTCGTGGACTAGATATTTGCTGGCAATAGTTTGAGGAACCAAACGATTGACCTTTAGAAAATAATTATGGTGCTTTTCTAGATACATTTATTCAAATTGTGAGTAGGTTTATGCATGGATCAAATATACCAATAAACCTGTTATCCTTGTTAGTTGTGCTTGTGCATATACTTTGCTCCATGCTGTTAAATAACGATATTGGCGATACGGTCATACATGTGACTGGACAGTATCGATTGATATATCAATGAATAACAGGATTGAATTCTAAAGTCATGATACATAACAGATGATAGGATATGTAATGGCCGATATTTAAATCCCCGCTCTGCTCTGTTTTGCAGGGATGTTTTGGTCTCACTGTACTAAGGCCAAGTTTGGCATGAGGTAAAAAAGACAAAAAGTCAAAAAGTCACTATCCTATTTAAGTCACATCATCTTATTTAAGTCACATCACCTCTCTAACACATCACTTCAAACCCAACCCAAACCCAACCCAACCCATATTTCATAAAAAGTCAAAAAGTACACTTATTTAGTCTTCCCAAACTAGGCCTAAATATGCGGTCTAGCTCAGCCCTATGTGCCATGCACAGGATGCCCACAGCATTGGCATCGGGTATGATTTGATAAAGCATCAATTTTGTAAATCAAATTTTGAAAAGTTAAGTGATACGAATTTGGTATATATACATTTGGAAGTTTACACAAACCGTCCAACTTTGTGATTGATTGAATTGTGTTGTCAACTTATTATGAATTGATCACGCTATTGATTAGTTAAGAGGACTATATATTGATTAGACATGGCAGTGTTGCATCTAGATAAGCTCAAATTGGTCGGCTAAGTTAATATTTGAAGAAATGTAAAACGTGAATGTTCTTGTTCTAATGTGTGACTAAAGATGGACCCAATTAGGTAAACCAGGAAAAAAAGCAAATTATACCCCACTCATCTAAAATCATAAGAGGACCATTTCACAGTCATAATCATGCAACTTGGAATTGAATTTCCAATAAAAAATCTCATGGTCCATTAATGGTGGACCCCAAAATTCCTGCATTTACGCGTCAAATTGTCGACAACACAACACTATGCACTCCCCATATTGTCATATACAAAAATATGTCATGTAATTTTACTTGGTCTAGATTGATCGTTGATTCTTTTGTTATGTCACCCTCAAGCTCTCTAGTCCTTGTCCATTTTACTGTTGGAATGTGCAACTTTCAGAAAAGGGGAAGGGGAAAAAGGATAGAAGATTTAAAAACATAGTACATCCATCTGATAAGTCTTGATAGGGATTATTACAATAGAATCACTTTTTCAACATTTTTAACTCATGGGCAGACCAATCTAAGATCTGGACATCTCATCTATCCACATAGAGAAACCATTCCCACTGTTACATATCATGTGTACTCTCTCTCTCTCTCTCTCTCTCTGGCCCACTCAACCAAACTACATTAATGATTTTAGTGGTTAGCTTTTCCAGTGGTGCCTAATGTAGACAACAAGGAACAATTACCACACTTTTAACAAAGTTCCACTGATGACTTACCATATGAGAGAGAGAGAGAGAGCAAAACACAATCATACTACCCAAGATGGGGGAGTTTGGTTTGTTATCACAATCTCTAAGACTCTCTCCATTAGTGGGATGATTAAGTCTTGATAGTGTTTGCACATGGATTAGATTTAAGTCCAAGTGGGAGAAGCTGATGTTTACACTTGAGAATCAATCTGTCACTGCCTTAGAAAAAGAATAGGTGGAACAGCTCCTCTCTCTTTTTCACTCTTTGTGATTCTTCAATTTTCTTTTCAGTGCTTCATCAATAGTGGGTGTTTTTTTCTTCTTTTTGGGATTCAAATTTGCAATAAATAATGTTGTTATCTTTAGTCTTACTCCACCTATCACCACCACCGAATCCTTCCCTCTTATAAAGTAATGCCCATGGCAGAGTCATTGAAATTCCCACACACAAAAGGAAAAATTCATTGTGCAAGATATGATTTCTATGTGAATGGTTTATGCTCTCTTCTTTTTGGGGAGTTGTGGATTCTTAACTTGACCCACCATGCCTCCCCCCCTAAAAAAAGAAAATCACAGTATACAAGCATAGTAGAAAAAAGATTGCAAACAAAAGAAGCAAAACACCACCAATCCACATCCATTCAATAGGAAACACCACCAAGCCTTAATAAAAATAAAACTCTCAAAATTTGAAAGCGAACCCAATAGGTGATCCTCACATATAATGACTTTAGGGTAATTCCAACCTTGCTGTGTTTGTTGTTTATTGTGAACTGTGGACATATACATGATTTTTTTGGCTATGATTTGTTTGTAGTTTAGAATTGTGGACCAGCACCGACAAAGAAATGCTGTTTTGGAGCCTTGTTAACCATAATTTGAATGGTTGTGAGAGGTCTTTCATTTTAATTTTAATTTCCTTTCCTCCTAATGAGTGATGGTTTGTTTTGTGTAGGGGTCACAATGAAAAGGTGGATGTGTTGTTGTTATGACTTATATGAGAGAGAACAAAGGAAGAAACAAAATCAATTCTAAGGATTGATGGAGTGGTACATGAGTGCCCCCTTTCACAAGGGAAGAAAAAGTTATCATGGCCCCCCAACCCCATCCTTTCTTGTTTTGGATCCATATTCTATGCTTTTGTACTGTCCATTTTCCTTCAAAACTAGTAGCCCCACACCATCAACTGAAACTTGGAATATGGGTTTATATCTCACCAAAGTGGACAACTTAATGTGACACACACACACATTTCATCTCTTTACACTCTGAAAACACAAAAAGATAATAATAATAATAATAAAAGGTACAACAAGAAGCATGGGCCTAGACACTTGGGAGAGCTTGGCTTCCCTTTTATATGTCCTCCCTCCCAACAAAAAAATGTCATTGGGTCGTGTGTCGCTGTCGCGTCGTCGGCATATCGTTGGCCAAGTGCGTGGTGTGTACGTGATGATGACTTCAACCCAAGCACGCCCTCCTTAATCTCCCTTATTTCTTAATAAAAATGATAGGAATACAAAAATTCAACATAGAAATATACACAAAATTTAGAGTAATTTAAGAGATCTTAAAATTTTTAATGTCTAAATAGTGTGAGATCCACACAATGTGGGTTCCACACTCATAGAAGATATTTGATAGAATTTTTAGTAGAATTTTGGAATCTCTAGTATTTTTGCAAAATTTATATGAACGAATATAATTTTATAGAATTTGTTAGTGGTGTACTAAATTTTTTTTTACTTATCATGTATATTTTGTATTTAATTTATGTGTTATTTTAATTAGAGGTGTTGTATTGAATGAGTTGATTATTATGAGGGAAGAAAGATGGCAGTTTCCAAGTTTAGGACCCCACATGAAATTGATGTGTGATTCTATGGCAAAGGTGGGGGGACCAAAGCAAAGAAGTGAAGTTGGGGTCAGTTAATTCACACATCTTTTTCTTGTATTCAATCAAGGGAGGAAGACATGGGGTTTGTGTAGTGTTGTTAGGTTGGCTTTCTTTGGCAATATATATTAAATGTGTGTTGGAGTGATGATTTGGGTGGGTATGAGGAGGATGGAGATAGAGATGGGATGGGGATTCCAATGTGCAATGCACCACTCAACTAAAACAACACCCCCATGATGTGTGCCCATTTTGACAAATTAGTGAGTACTTAATTCTCTGTTTGACAATCCCAATTATCTCCAAAAGATACCATTTTTCTTTTTAAAAACAAAGTTTACTAGAATAAAATCCAACTTTTTAAAAAATTATCAAATGCTGAACGGTAATAAGATTAATGATGGTGTGATGTGGGGCCCACCACCATAAGTATGCACTTATCACAAGTGATGATGCTTAATTGGTGTTTTCCACAAAAGTGACTTGCTTAGTTTCAATCAATTACTTTCACTTTTTTTTCTCTTTCATTTAATTAACAATTCTTTCGACTAGGTCACGAATCATGTTAGGTTGTGCTTAGGTAATAAATAGCTTCTTTTTCTTGGGTTTTTCTATTTTATTTTAAATGTTTGAATCTTGTATTTTAAAGAGAAATAAAAGATAGAACAATGAAAAGAAATATGCTAATTCTTATTTTTAATTGGTTGGATTATGAAAATGAATTTAAATTTGTCAAAGAAAAATCTTTTTCTTCTTCTTCTTCTTTTTTTGTTTTTTTGTTTTTTTTGTTTTTTTTTACCAACAAATATGTATAAATAATTTTGTTTCCTTTTTCCATTGACAAATACCATAATTCAAATAGAAAATTTTAACAAAATATTTTTTTATTTGGATCGAAACCTAATTATATGTTTAAACTTTTGAAAATGAGATCTCATCAGGCAAGCCAAGAGGGACTCAGTTTGCTTCAATTTGATAACTTATATTTTTCAGATGCATGACATATGACGATTATACAAAGTATTAAAATTGACAAAAATAAAAAATAATAAAAATTTGAATAACAACAAAGAGAATTGCCTAGTTAACCAATTGTTGACAATAATAATTTTCAATTTGCTTAGGCTTAAAGTCCAATTAAGCACATAAAAATAGAACCAACCAAGTTAGGAATTTGGTCAATTGTCTATACAATCTCTATTTATTTATTTGAGAATCAATCGTCTATACTCTTCTCAAACACTTCCCAAACCCTCAATATATATATATATATATATATATATCAATTTCTTTTTCATTTAAAAGTAGGAAAATGATTGGTGGCCCTAAAAAATTTGCCCCTAATGCCCCTAATTTCCATTTTTAGAAACTGTTTTCTTTTTTTCTTTCTTTTTTCCTTTTTTTTTTTTTTTTTTTACCTAAAGTGGAAATTTCGGGGCATTCGAGCCCCGAAATTCGGGCCCTCAAGCTGCGCCGTTAAAAGTATTTCTGAACCCTTCAATGTATCTTCTTAAAAAAAACAAGAAATGTTATTGTAATGGCATTGAGATATGGTTTTGTTTTGTAGTATAATATTGTCATCCATTTGTAAGAGTTGGAGGTTGGCATTGACATAACATGACTATGACTTTGTAATTTTATTATTTATGACCTAACTTGCGGCATTACCAAATTTCACCCTATAAAACAATCATAACCCTAATATGCATAAGATTCTTTGGGACGACTAAAAATGCATGTGCCAAATGGATTGCACAAAGTTTAAAGAAGAAAAAGAAGAAAAAAAAAAAAAAAAAGATAGATGAGAAAGAAAAGAAGAGAGACAGCGATAGAGAAAAAAGAAAATTTATGAGTGGTTTGAGATGATTTAAATAAATATATATATATTTTTTTTACAAAAAAATTGTGTAGAAAAATTTAAAAAATAATTAAAAAATATAAAAAAATATTAATTGATGTAACCTAAATAAATATATATAAGTAAAAAAAAGTACAATTTTTTAGTTTGTCACAAACACCTAGTTAATCAAAATTGGATTATTAGAGTTGCCAAATCAATGAATTGGTTGATTTTAAGACGAATTAGGTTAGTGAAGGAATGGATATGTGGGTTGCATTCAGTCCACCATATCAATTACTTATAAGAAAATGAAATTTTATTTGTCAATTATATATTTTAGTTAAAAAATTATTATAAATTATTAAATTATTCTTTTCATTTTTTTATACACATTTTTATAAAAAATTAAAAAATTATTAAAATAATATATTTCCAAACAAGATCTTATAATGCTAAAAAGTAGAGGGATCATGATAAAAGGTTTTATGTTAGCCAATTAATTATATGAGAAAATTAGGATATGCTGATAGGTTTATTGAAATTTTGAATCTTACAAGAGAAAAGAAAAAAAAAATGCAGTGTGTTTGGTTTGAGTTTTTTGAAAACTAAGTTTTTTAATTTTGGTATTTTTTTTTTTGTTTTTAGTGAATATTTTTAAAATTTTAAACATTTTTTTTACTTTTTAGATGCACCTTATTTAGATTTATCTAAAAAGTAAAAAATTTGTGAAAAAATATTTTAAAAAATTAATAAATACATAAAAATATAAAAAATATACTGAATTATCATATTTTTTTTTGTATTTTGGGTATTTAGTGAATTTTTAAAAGGTTTTATTCACAAATTTTTTACTTTTTAAATACATCTAAGTTAGGTATGCCTAAAAATTTTAAAAAAATTGCTTAAAATATTAAAAAAAATCAGTAAAAACAAAAAAACACAGAAAATAAGAAAATAGAATTTTTGGAAAAATATTTTTTGAAAAGTGAAACCAAGCATATTATTTTCTAGAAAATCAAATTTTCAAATGACTTCACATCTCAATTAAAGAGAAGTAATTGCAGTTATATCGCTACATCGACACCAAAATTCATGAATTTCCATGGCCGTGTGAGGGGATTTTGGTGTTTTTTTTATTTTTCTTTCATGCAATAATATATGTATGAGAGAGAGAGAGAGAGAGAGAGCGAGCAGAGTAGTGACTGAATGAGATTCCTAGGCAAAAACAACCTTTGTTCTTGGTTGTTCATCTACCCTAAGAAACACTCTAAAACTGGTTTTATTATTACAAAGAAAGAAACAAAACTTAAAAAGAAAATAATAAAAAATGGTCCTGTCTGTGATTGGTACTACTCAACAAAACAATGCTAAATAAAGATATTTAAATAAATTAAAATAAAGTGGGTATTATATAAGTTAATAGAATAATAATAAATAAATAAATAAGTGGGTCAAAAAAGATTGGGAAAGTGGAATCAGATTCACGTGTTCGGAGGCTATGCCGGTCATAAAGAGACAGATTGGTCCTCATCTTTGGTGGGCTCCATCATCATGAGAATCACAGATATATATATCTATTTTTTTTTCTTTTTTTTTAAAAAACAAAATTCTCTATTTATTTTATAGGAAATGTTAGAGACTCTAAAAATTCTATCAAAAATTTTGTTAAATGTCTCACATAGGTGTGAGACTCACATGGGACCCACATTGTGTGAGTCTCACACTCATATGAGATATTTAGTAAAACTTTTAGTAAAATATTTAAAGTCTCTAGCATTACTCTTATTTTATTATTTCTTGTCCTTTTGTTACCCTCCTCATTAAATGCTAACTTTGGCGTTTCACAGGTTTTTATTTATATTTTTTTATATATTGGTTTTGCCTACATTACATGCCGTATCTATCCATTGTGAGGTGGGGTCCAAATTTTGGTCTTACATACATGGTTTATGGGTTGGCCGATTTGTTGGACAAAAAATAAATTAAAAATATTGAGGTGGGATTCGGTAACATTTATCTTTTTGTTTATATTTATAAAAATTTTATAAATTGATATTTTTTTATTTTATAAAAAATATAAATTACAAATACGTTTGGTTTGAAAAAAAAAATTATTCAAAAAAAAATTATTAGTCAAAATTTTAAATTTCTATTTAAAAGTTAATGTAAACTCATTTTTTAAGTTTACGTTTTTTTTTTCAAATTTATAAATTGAGACAACTATTTATAAACTAAAAAAATTATCAAATAAATTTTTATGACAATTTTTAAAATTTTTGTAAATATAAATTGAAAACTGAAAACGAAATGATTATCAAACAACTCTTAAGTGTTAATTTTTTTATGATTCAATTAATTTTAAGTTGTTTTTGTGATGAGCAATGCTACCTAAAAATTTTGTGTAGAAGTTCTCAAGGTGATACGTATGTGGGACTCGATGTTGTATGAGAATTTTTGTGCATTTGATGTATTCCTCTCGTCTCAAAATAATAATTTTTTTTTTTGAGAATTTAGCTTTTTTATAGTACAATTATTATATTTTAAAAATATTAATTTTTCAAAATTACTCTTTTACAGTACATTATTTTGGAAATATCAATTATCATAATTGTACTTTTTATGTTATTAATGAATTTAAAATAAGGATAAAATAGTAAATTTATATTATTTTATTCCTTAATTTTTAAAATGGGATTAATATTTTAAAACAATAAAAAATAAAATAGAGACTAATATTTTAAACAAAGGCAGTACAAATTTTCTAATATATAATATTTATTTTGTGATTCCTGTTGATCAATTTAAAGGTGAAAACAACCAAGATTAAAGTCGCTTTTTTTTTTTTCCCTAAAAATTTTAAACTAAAAGTAGGCCAATAGCATGTATGATATGATGTTCCTGAAATTGAAAATTAATATTAAAAAGTTAAAATAAAAATAATACTGATGAGTTGTTCAAATTTCGTAACCGTATAAAAAATTAAAAATTATTAAAATTTTGAATTTAATTGTAATTTACAAGTAATATTTTCTTGAATGGTTGGTTGTTGTAAATGTTGATTTACAAGGAGTTTTTATTTTATGTGATTTTTACACTTCAGCTTTTATTGATTGACCAAAAAAAAAAAAAATGTAAACTCAAAATTTGAAAATAGGAGAACTGTTGAGAAATACAGAGAATCAATTGAATGACCCAATATATTATCAATTTTTGGTGTGTATATTCCCCCCCCCCCCCCCCCCCCCCCACCCAAAAAAAAAAAAAAAAAAAAAGTTAATTTATGTGTCTATATAATATAGTCTTTGTCAAATGAGACATAAATCTCAGCATTAGGCAGATCTACTGTGCTAGTTCTAATGTCCTTTTTTTTTTTTCTTTTTTTCCCCCCCTCAATTAGTAGTTTATAATAATTATATTATCATCTTCTTAAACCACTCCTACATACATCTACTTTCTTTTTCTTTTTCTTTTTGGGAAGGAATCTCTGAACATGCGATTAAGATTGCTTAATCCAAAAATGCTAGGATCACAATTGCATGTGAAAATATAAATTATAAATAAAAAAAAAAACTATTTCACCAACCAAAATAGATTATAGGTTTTTTTGGGGGGCTTCAGGAAAGTTGTCTTCATCAATTTAAATAGTTGTGTATTTCTTTAAAAATCTTTCAATTAAAAATTATTGGTTGATAGCCTTATTGTCGGACATGAACTTTCATATATGAGCCCGTCAAATACAATTTGATTTTTTGGATTTAGAATTCCCAATTCCCTTTCTTTTTTCATTAAAGGGTGTTTTATTTATTTTGTTTTTTTATAGAATAATGTTGTATATGAACAAATTTTTTACAAATTGATATGGCGCATTAGTTATATAATTTCATCAGCTCCATTTCAAATTCAAAGAATTTGTTATTTTGCACTTGTTTGACATGCATTAAAAAAGTATATTTTTTTTATACATATACTTATTTGGGTCACATCAATCAACATCTTTTCTCTATTTTTCTACATATTTTTTCATAAAAAGTAAAAAAATTCATTTATTTAGAATATCTCAAACCATCCCTATATATGCCTTGTCAGTTAGTAAAGAAAAATTATATATATATATACAAATAAAAATAAAAATTGGAATTGGAGAAGGTCAATATGATAACTTATAGTAATTTTTTAATTTTTTTGTTAAAATGTATAGTTGACAAAGGAAGCCTTAATGTACTTTTTAACTTTTTATGAAAAAATGTACGAAAAAATAAAAAAAAAAGATGTGACTTAAATAAATACATTTATTTAGTACATTCCCAAACAACTACGTGCCGTTTTGGGAAGGGCCATAAAAGGCCACCTTTTTTATCATTTTCCAAAAACGCAAGTGGCCAAAAACGCAACAAATTTGGTTTGGTAAGGGCCAAAAACGCAGATGTGAAATTACAAATTAGGCCCTATGACAAAAAAATAAAAAAATAAATTTCTTATGTTGAGTAAAGGTATTTTAATCATTTTAATTTGATTTGATACCATAAATAAATATTAAACTAAAAAGCAAAAAATTAACTTTTTATCAACTTCCCAAATCACTTCCCAAAAAGTTAAAAAGCTTAGTAAAAAATCAAAAATCAACTTTTTACCAACTTTTCAAAACACCTCTATCTGTCTTACCGTACGGCAAGTGTAGCTTTTATTTTCCCATTCACTATTTATTATTAATTCTAAAATAAATTAATAAAAGTTTTGTTAGCTAGTCTCTTGAGACCTTGAAAAAGGATAAAAATGTGATGAAAACAAGATACATTTTATTAAAATTGAAATATTTTTCACTGAAATTATTATTATTTTTTTTAACTATTTCACTCTAACCTTGAGATTAAACAATATTAAATGAAATGTTATACATCATTTATCTCACGACATCATTTACCATGCTGTTTCTTAAAAAACTAACAAGCAAATATTGAGTTTTAAATTTTTAATTAATAAAAATTAAATTGAGACACTGCGTAATCTTGAGTCAAGACGATTAAAGAAAATTTTGATAATTAAATTAAAAGTCAATTTTTTGAATTTTGGATTTTTTAAAATTATATCGCCTCTTAATTTTTTTTTATATTTTTTTTAAAAAAATTAAAAAAATAATTTTTAACCTATTTTCTAAAATATGACTAAATAATTTTTATTTAGGCATGGAGTTGGAGTCCCTCTTCAAAATGATGATGCAAAATTCTACCCAAATTCCAATTTTCCAAGAAGTTGATGCCACAACCAACGCAACACTCCTCTCCCTGAGATATCTTGATCTTATTAATTTTATGAAAGATACTTGACTCCATTTTTTAGTGACTCTCACAATTTTTTTTAGATCTCTATTATTGATGTATGTATGGAATCCACTCATATATGTGTGAAATTCACTCATATATGTGTGGGGCCTATGTCATCAATAGTGAAGATTCAAAAAAAATTATGAAGAACTTTAAAAAATGAGAATCTCAATCATTATTATAATTTTATTAATAAAATACCCTAATAACTGAGTCCGACTTGTCAAGCAAAATGACACAACACAATGACACAATATTATAATACTTCTAAAAACTACCAAGTAATACACTACACATAAAGAGAGAGAGAGAGAGAGAGGGCAAAGGCTCTCACGTGCCTTTCATGTGAAACAGCCCAAGAATCCCTTGAACTTGGTCACCTCTCTCTCACGTTACCACAGTCGCTATGGACTCTTTTGAAAAGATGAACCTATTTTAACTCATACTCCCTCCGTCCCAAAATAATGGTCCATTTTGGAGAATTCAACTTTTTTTAATAGTACAATTATTGCATTTAAAAAAAGTTAATTTTCCAAAATTATCCTTTTGATAGTACATTTTTTGAGAATATCAATGCATAATTGTACTTTTTATGTTGTTTATTAATTTAAAAGAAGGGTAAAATGGGAAATTTATATTATTTTTGTACTTGATTTTTGAAGAGGGACTAATATTTTGGGACAATAAAAAATGGAATAAGGGACTAATATTTTGGGACAGAGGGAGTATCTTTTTTTGTGAATAACGATCTTTATAGTTAGGGTTTATGTTATTTTAGTTTTTGATTTTTTAATTGTGATATATTTAATTTTAAATTTTAAATATTTTTTTAAATAAGGATAATAAAAGATACTATTAAATTTTTTAATGACAAAATTGTCAATTTAGTAAAATATAAATTAATTTAACAAAAATAAATGTCAAAAAAATATTTTTGAATTTTTAAAAATTATTTCTATGCACTAAAGATAAAAATGTGTAAAATTGATAAATCTTTTTAGACATTTTTTTATTTTATCAAATTAATTTTTATTACGTATTTGTATGATAATCATGTAATGAATGGTTGTTTTTGTTTTCATTAAATTGGTTTATATTTTTTCAAAAATCAAATATGATGACAAATTTGATATCATTATTAAACTAATCCATTAAATTAAAAAATCTGAAACTAAAAATATTTCATATATTAAATATGAATTACACATTAAAACTTAAAAACTACCCATTACATGATCATCGTCCAAACATATAATAAAATTAATTTGGTAAAATAAATAAATGTCTAAAAGATTTGTCAATTTTATATAATTTTATCTTTGATAGATAGAAATAATTTTTAAAAATTTAAAAATATTTTTTTGACATTCATTTTTATCAAATTAGTTTATATTTTTATCAAATTGACTATTTTGTCCTTAATGGTATCTTCAATTGTCCTTATTTGGCATAAGATTCAAAATTCATAATCAAATATATCACAATTGAAAAATCAAAAATCAAAATGATACGAATCTCAAATTAGAAGAATTTTCAATATAATTCACCCTATCATTTTTATTTTTTTTTATTTTTTTACATATTTAAAAAAAAGTAAAATACTAACTTTTAACAAACTTTTCACAATAACCATTACCTTTAACAATGTTGAAACGTCAAGAAACAGACTATCTTAGGCCTCGTTTGGGAACAGGCTAATTTAGTAACTTTTTGGCTAATTGGCTAAAAAGGTAGGTAAAAAAAACTTGTATGTTTGGGATGACTTTTTGACTAATTACGAAAAGCTGTGCAAAAAGTAGAGAGAAGCCGTAATTGTTGACTTTTTGGTATGACTAATTGGCTAATTGGCTAATTTAGTAACTTTTTGGCTTTTTGGCTAAAACAGAGCCTTCCCAAACGAGGCCTTAGTAATTTTTTTTACTAGAATATGAGGTAAAAAAAATTAATATGTTTGGGGTAATTTTTTAACTTTTTACAAAAAAATGTACAAAAAGTAGAGAGAAAATGAAATTTTTAAATTTTTAGTATAGATTATAGTTTTTTTGACTTTTTTAATAACTTTTTGACCGTTTAATTAAAATGTTAACTTGCCAAATGAAGCCTAAATAGCCTCCGTTTGGGAAGTGGGTTGGCTTTTTGGCTTTTTGGCTTTTTTGGCTATTTTAGTCTGGGCTTAAAAGCTTGGTTTGGGAAGGATTTTTTGGCTTTTTGATTTTTTTGAATTTTTTTGTGAGAGAAGAATGTAATGATTATGGGTTAGATGTGATGTTTTGTTTGTTATGGCTAAAATAGCCTATTTTGTCTAGCCAAAAAAGTCCAAGAACCAACTTGCCAAACAGAGGCTTGCCATTTGCATTGAATGCATCGATCTTAGTTGACCAAATCTATGGTGAGTAACGATAGATAACTCTAAGGTCAAGTTTGGCATACATAAAATAATTTATCTTTTTATCTTTTTTTCATCATATCACCTCTCTACTTTTTTACATATCTTTTCGTAAAAAAATAAAAAGTACACTTATTTAGGTCATTCCAAATAACCCTTAAATTTACAATTTTAACAAGGCTCCAATGAGGTGATAAAGTTAAAAAATAAAAATAAATAATTATCAAGTCAATAGGTGGATCTCATTCATTAAGCTTTTTTACATCTTTGAAACTAAAGAAACTATTTATTTTTTTTAAATAATTATTAGAAAAATACTTCAGATCATTAATTAAAAATCACTAATAAACTATTAATGACGTGACTCTAATATGACTCTACTACATATATGATAGTTTAGCCTTTATTTTTTATTTTTTTTGTATTATCAACTCATTAGAGTTAGAATTAGTAATGCAGAGCACTAAATCAGTGCTGTAATTATTAATATAATAGTTTAGTAAAAAAACTTTTGACAATGACAACCCAAGCACTAAATTAACCACAGACCAGACCAGACCACACCAGACCATCAATCCGTCAATTCAAAGAGACCGTTTCCTGTGAATGACCGCACAACGCAACCACCACTCTCTCTGCCCACCCACCGCCAAATTCAATAGAATAAAGTTTTTGGCATGTAACACTTTTTATTTAAAAATTAAAAAATTTATAATTTATATTTATTTAATTTTTTTTACATTTTACATATTTTTGTATAAAAAACTTAAAAATTATTTCAAATATATTAATTTTTTAAATCTCATATTTTAGTTAAAAAATTATTAAAATAATATGTTGCCAAAGGAGACATCACAATCAATAAGATTTTTTGGAATGAATAACTGTGTGATGGAGATTAAAAAATATTTTAAAAAGTAATTTTGTTTTGATTTATTGGATTTTTTTGAAAATATATATAAAAGAAACAAAAAAAAGTAATACAATTCAAATAAATTTTTTTTTTTTTTTGCTGTCTTTTTAAAAGAGGCCTAAATTTATACATTATAAAATTCATATATAAAATAAATCATAATATAAGCCTTGGTTTGGTTTTCATCTTTGGCTATATAATTACAAAAAGATAAAAAAAAAAAAAGTTACAAAATCATGAAGACAAAAAAGCTATAAAAATACCAAACTACCCCATATATAAACAAAAAATTAAAAAAACATCACTTTATACTAAGGGTAATTTTATCATTCCAAAATCAAAAAGTCAAAAAAATCAAACAAGAATACCAAATAACTAAAAAAGTCCTAGGCTGAAAAAGTTAGAAAAACTAAAAAATCAATTAAAAAAATCATTGTCAAACGACTCCTAATTGTCTATATTGATAATATTAGCAAGGGGTGGTTTAGAATTTTCTAAATAAATATACTTTTTGAATTTTTATAAAAATATGTGTAAAAAAATAGAGAGAAAATATTAATTGATGTGACTTAAAAAAAATAAAAAAATAAAAAATAAACTAAGCCTCTGTTTGGGAAGTGGGTTGGCTTTTTTGGCTATTTTAGCCTGGGCTTAAAAGCTTGGTTTGGAAAGAGCTTTTTGACTTTTTGACTTTTTTGAGTTTTTTTGTGAGAGAAGAATGTAATGATTATGGGTTGGATGTGATGTTTTGTTTGTTATGGCTAAAATAGCTTATTTTATTTTTTGTGACTAAAATAGCCAAAAAAACCTTCAAACCCACTTGCCAAACATAGGTTAAAATAGAAAATATCAAACAATTTATAAAATAAAAAAAGGACATCATGTATCTCTATCTCCGAATCTTTTTTGGTTTTATATATTCAAAATTATACTAACATTTTGAAAGTTCGAAGGAATTTAAACTAAATTATTCTTCGACCCTCTGGCTAAGGGTGGGCAAAGGCTATTTTGATTCATTCAAACTAGCATATCACCCGTACTATGGACAGATTGTATTTATAATAATTTATATATGTGATTGTGATTTTTAAATATCTTTTTCTTTTTTTAAAAAAATGCATTCTTTTTTTCTTTTTTTTTATATTATATTAAAGTTTAATATTCTAATAATAATCATATGTGTTAGACTTTTCAAGGAATAAAATGTCTTTTTTTATTATTATTATATTATATTAAAGTTTAATATTTTGATAATAATCATATGTGTTGGACTTTTCAAGAAATATTTTTTTATGCTTGTTCTTAATGCATTAAAGTGTTATTATGAAGGATAATAATCATATGTGTTGGGATTTTTCAAGAAATTTATATATGTTGGATTTTAAAGAATTTTTTTTTATGTTTGTTTTTAATGTATTAAAGTGTTGTTATGATAGTAAGACTTGGGATTAGGAGAAGTTAATAAATGCTAAGTTTTTTTTTTTTTTTTTAAATCAAAAAATCAGGAAATTTAGATTTGGAGATTGGAGTTCCTACAAGACTTGGGGTTAAAAACCTCCTTTTGCTTAATATAAAGTATAGATTCATCGAATTGAATCGATCATCACATTTTAAACAGATATATGATAACGAGAGAATGATTGTAGATTGATTTTTTTTAATATGTTTAGTTTTAGATGAATGCCGAATTTGAGATTACTTTTCAAATTGTCAAACCACGAGCACTCCTAATAATTTGTAAGATTTTGTGTTTTATTAGATATTCTGTTTATATTTTCAATTGAAAAAGAATTTAAGTATTCTGTTGTGTTTTTAATTTGTTTTTAATTTGAAAATCCTTTTATCAAATGACAAGTGTTGATATTTGATATTTTGTGTAAAAAATATAAACATTAATTTTGTCATTTAAAAAAAATCAAATTAAATAGTTTTTAAATAAAAAAAAGTAATGAAATAATTTAATAATGTATGATTTTCTTATATGTATTTATTATTGATATTTGACAATTTACTTGATAATCTTTTACTTATATTGAGTTGGATTGTTATCACAAAAAAAAAAAAAAAAAATTATTGACAAGTTATATTATGCTTAAAATTTGTAAAAGTTTAAACCATCAAATCGATTCGCATTTTATCCGCCAATCCGTTAATTCGCATCCCTCAATCAAGCGGACGGATGATGATTAATTTTTTTCAAGCTGCTAATCTGACAGACGAATGACGGATTGAAAGTTCTCGGACCGTAACCGAACCACGAACACCCCTACCTCTAGCCTAACAATCCTTAGCCATACTTAGACTTTGTTTGAAAATAAATTATTTTAATAATGTTTTGAATTTTTTATAAAAATATATTCAAAAAAATAGAAAAAATAATATGATGTTAAATTTTTTTAATTAAAATATAAAATTAACAAACGAAGCTTTAATAGTTCATATGAAAAAAAAGTTATATCTGAATTAGGCTTCGTTTGGGAAGCCATGGTTTGGGCTTTTTTGGCTATTTTAGCCACAAAAAACAAAATAGGCTATTTTAGCCATAACAAACAAAACATCACTTCCAACCCATAATCATTACATTCTTCTCTCACAAAAAAACTCAAAAAAGCCAAAAAGCCCTTCCCAAACCAAGCTTTTAAGCCCAGGCTAAAATAGCCAAAAAAGTCAAAAAGCCAAAAAGTCAATCCACTTCCCAAACGGAGGCTTATGCGTATTAAAAAAAAAAAATTAGCAAAGACCATTCATACCATTATTCCCCCGATTCATTTATTTTGTCGTGATTCTCACCCTCTTCCAAATTTAGCCTATAAGAGAGAGAGAGTCACGACAAAATAAAATTGACAAACAAAATTTTAGTAGTTCATATGAAAAAAAAGTTATATATGAATTATGGGTTGATTTTTTGACTTTTTAATTTTTTTTTTGACTATTTTAGCCTGAACTAAAAAACTTAATTTGAGAAGGACCTTTTAACTTTTTTGATTTTTTTGTGAGAGAAGAGTATAATGATTATGAGTTAAATGTGATATTTTATTTGTTATGACTAAAATAACCTATTTTATTTTTTATAACTATTTCAACCCCAAAACTATTTGCCAAACACCACCTTAGCGACATCAATTTTCTAAACCTCATATTATAATAAGGGTAATGTTAGGGACACCAAATTTTCTACCAAATAAATGACCAAATATCTCACATAAGTATGAAATCCGTAATTTTATAAGCCCCACACTCATATAAGACATTTAATCATTTATTTGATAAAAAATTTAAGAACTCTAACATTTTCCTTATAATAATCACATATACTAGAACTATCTCGTCTCCTGTCTGACATTCTGATAATGTCATAAACATATAATTTAGAAGAGGCCCCCACACTCCCACCCACAAAGTTGCCTCGTTAATAACCACACACAACCTCAACCCCACCTGCCATCCCCACACACATCAGAGATATTTCAGGCAGCCCCCCAAAGCTCCCTCTTTTTTGTGCTCTCTCAGAGGAGTAATTATATTATATGCCTTAAATTTAAATTTTATCCTTTTTTTACAAAAAAAAAATTAATAATTTTGTAAAGAAAGGTAAATAAACAGCAACGACTCCGTCCAGCATACGCAATGATCACAAAATACGGTACGCTCAGACTTTTCCTTACGTTGTCCTTTTCCCCTTCCCTTCAACCCCAGCTTTGGCGGGACACCACCCTCAACCACCCACCGGTCCTCGTGTCCTGTCCCTACTTTTACTACTGGCTTTTCTCTCATTTAAAAAATTATTAGAAATTTTAAAATTTTTATTAATTTTTTTATTAAATATCTTATAAAAATATAAAATTCACATCATATAAATCCTATATAATTTATCAAATATCTTATAAAAATATAAAACTCATCATGTAAAACTCATATAAACCTCATAATAATGTGAAATATTTAAAAAAAAAATTGATAAAACTTTTTACATCTCTTAACATTATTCTTCTTTCCCCAATCTCTCTAAAGCCGTGTGCCCCGCTGCACACTGCACACGAGGCTTGTTACCAAGAAAACACAGAAAAATTTAATTAAAAAAAATTAAAGAAAAAGAAAAGGGAAGAGACCTGCACAAAACAGCGACATTTGCGCGAGACCGACGTGTCAGTCTTCGCACAGCACGTGTCACTTTCACCTGCACCGTTGACTTCACGTCCCTTTTTCGCGCGTACACTATGATACTCGAATTCCTCGTCTTTATTTCTCTCTCCTAATTGTTGTTAGATCATTAGATTTAGACTATTTTTAAATGTAATTTTAATGATACAGACCATTCACATTTTAAAATTTATTAAATATTTTATATTTTTAAAAAATTATATGAATCAAATATCAAAAAATATATTCAGAAAACTATGTATTAATTTTTTATAAAATGATTTGCAATTCAATAATCCGAACATGTAATTTTTAATATCTAATCAATTTAATTTTTTATAAATATAATATTTCTTTATCCAATTTTAAAATATAAACAATTCAAATACTTAAAATTGGATCCAAAATAAACTCAATAGCCTAGCAAGTAGCAAGTAAAACATTAAGGAGTCGATCCTGATTCATGATACTCATGCAAAATGCAAATGCAACCACGAAAAATGCTTGGGAGCACTAATTAGTGCTCCCACTAATTAGGTGGCAGTGGGTCCCGCCATTAATGATGTGATGTTTTGGTCTTGGAGTTGTGTTTTTTTTTTTTTTTTTTACTTTTTTAATGCATTAGTGCTATTAGTGGTGATGTTTTTAGTGGGATGAATCATTGTTGATGCAACCACCTTGTAGATACCCCCCCCCAAAAAAATATTGAAACTATACGCCATTCCAAAATATATAATTTAAAAAAAAAAACTAGATAATTACAAGAACTAGAAAAAAAAAAAAAAAAAAGATTACTGCTGAGCTGAGTTGTTTTTTTTCTTGAAATATTTTTTTTACATTGTTTTTCGTTTTTCTCTCGTTTTTTTTGGAATTTTCAAGAGGAGATGATAACGTGCACACTGGCGTCCTTGGCGGTGTTACAGATGGGGCAGGTGTGAACCGACGACCCACAAACAGTACAGAGGCAGAGATGCCTGCACGGCAGCAACAACACGGACGACTCCTCCTTCCCACAGTGCCTGCACAACCTCCTCCTGCTCTTGCTGCTGTTGTTGCCGCTGCTACTGCTAGTTGTACAATCATCATTACACTTATCCTTCACTCTCTTTCTCTCTCCTCCGCATCCAGCTATTGTGCGCCGCTCCTCCGCATCGCCGTCGTAATTGCCGCCGCAGCACGACTGAGCATCGTCCATCAAGGCTGCCGCCGAGTCCAATGCACCGCCGCCACGGTGGTGGTGGTGCTGTTGTTGCTCGTCCTTGATCTGTGCCAGCACCTGCTCGAGGTTGCTTCTCAGGGCGTTGGCCGTGGCTTCGTTCGTCTGAGCCAATTCTCTCCATATCTGGTTCTCAAGACACAGCGACCTCACTCTTTCTTCGAGCGCCCAATTTAACTTTCCAATCTTCTCTATCTCATCTTCCTTCGATCGCAATCGATTCATTATCCCTTCCTCCACTGCCGCTATAATCCTCCTTGAATATCGCTTTCGCCTCTCCTCGACCTCGAATCTCACCTTCTCCGTCTGTATAGACGAACATACACACATTTAATACAAATAAGGATAAACAAAGGCAAGCGATGAAGAAAGACCTAAGGGATTATTAGATTCGTACATGTTGAGCGATGAAGCGATCAACCTCTAACTGCTGTTGTTGGATTTGCATCGAAATGTCTTCGCCGAGAAAGGTGAAAGAACCACAGCGATTGTTGTTTTGATTCTGAATCTGAGCGTTGGGGAAGGAGATCAATGGATTAATCAAATCTCTGGAGCGTTTTCTTGAAACAGGAAGAGCGTAGGTAAGACCGCTATCGGCCTTCATCGCAGTCTTCGCCTGAAGAGAATCAGTGATCACAGAGCTATACATCGGAAGCAGAGTCTCGGTCGTCGTTCCCGATAGCGGAGGCAATCCGTATCCGATTGGAGTATTCCCGTAGGCATTCACGTTGCCTTCAATGGCGCTCATCATTTCTCTGAACATTCATTCACCAAAATCAGATAGAAAACAAAAAATAAAAATAAAAGAATCGTAGAAGAGATAGAGAAAGAGAAAATACCTGTTTCTTAAGAGCTGAGAAGGGCAGAGATTAAGATGGCGTGCTTCAACAGCCATGGCAAGTGATTTCTTCTTCTTGGTTATCTCTACTCTTTCTTTTTCCTTTTTTCTCTTTTCTTTCTGTGTATATAGAGATATATATAGAAGTTGTGTGCGGTTTGGGTTTGGGGACAGAGAAGAAGGGGAGGAGAGGAAGGAGCGAAGAGAGGGAAATGAACAAAAGCATGCAATAGAGGTGGCAAAGCCGTATGGTGGGGTTTATTTAGGGTTTAGGTTAGAGAGAGAAAAAGTACGTAACTTTATAAAAACGATTGTTTTGTGTGAATATATATATATATATATATATATATAGACGAGAGAGAGAGAGAAAAAAAAGAAGAAGAAGAAGATGAAAGAATAGAGTGAGAGGAGAAAAAGAGGGGAAAGAGATTTGTTTGGTTGTTTGTTTGTTTCGGTTTTGTCTATTTTTGAGATTCGGTTACCAGAAAGGCCCTCTTTCTCTGTACCTCACTCTTTCTCTCTCTAAAAATTTAAGTGTCGTCTCTACCGTAACCAACCCGGTCAGTGCGTAATTTAAGCGAAGTTTCGGGGGCTAATAGAAGCGCCTGTTTTGTGGACTCGTTATAAATTTTGATAATTTTGTTTTTAATTTAATTTTTGGTAACTGACACGCAGGGGCATGTGCCACCTGGGAACCTGCCGACTAGCGCCTGCCACGCTTTGCCACGTCGGTTGACACCATCCTTTTTACCATGTGACAACATGCGATTATTTGAAAAAAATATGAAAAATTTACTCAGTCATTTAGGTAGCGTTTAGTAGAGTTTTGTAAATATGATTTGAGAGTATGAGTTGTATTTTGAGTTTGTATGTTGTGGAATTATGATTTGAGTGTAGAAAATTTATTTGGTAAAGAGTTTTGAAAATAGTTTTGGAAAAGAGGTTTGATTTGAGTGAGGAATTATTGATGTGACATTTGATATGTGATACAAAAATTTACAACTCATAACTAAACATACAACTCAAAATTATTTTAAAGCACATAAAAAATTTAAAAATTTTCAGAAAATATTTGTTCCGATTATGTAAATCAATTGCAAAAAAAAAAAAAAAAAAATCTGGAAATCAACCGAACATCCGAGTGGTCTACCGGGTGGTCATCCGGGTGGACAACCGGGTGGACAAAAAAGGCGCCTGTGCATCAGAGTTCTCTCTGCAGAGTGTAGAAAATTGATTTGAAAACGAAACCAAACATCATGCTCCAACACACGGGTAGAAAACTGATTACAGAGCACAACCAAACAGAGCCTTATATTTTCAAAAATATATTATAAATTAATATAAAAAAAATTAAAAATTTAATTATTAATATTAATAAATTTTATTATTAATTTATAATTATTTTTAAATTATACACTAAATAGTAATTTCAAAAAATATTGAGAGAAACATAGGGGTGTTTCGACAAGATGGTTAAAAGTTATTTTTTGATTTTTTTTGACTTTTTTGTAAAAGAAATATGTGGGTTAAAAGTTGAGAAGTGACTTTTAACTCACTTCTCAAAACATATCATAATGTCATCTTTCATCAATAAAAAAAATCATAAATAATTAAATTGGTGAAATTTGTCTCTCACTAACTAATAATATTGTGGTTCTTATTATAAATCAAGAATGGTCATTAGATGGTAATATCGGCACTTAGTATTATCTTTACATTTAATATTTACTCGTTTATTTGGTGATAAAAAATCCTTCGCATTATTTAATTTTTGATATTTGTTTTATTTTTAAATCAATAAAAATGAAGTAATAATTTTCCATGCCATTACTTTCACACTACTTATCTAGTATTCTTCATAAATGAAGAATTTCAGAATATATTAAGTAGATCATTTTTATCTTTCAATTACTTAATAAAAACTTATCAACATCACGCAACTTACAAAATTTTTAACTATAATTAAGAATATCATGTGAATATTATCACATAACATTCCAGTTCATTTTTAAACTTTTCTTGCACATTATATATATTTTTTAGAAAAATATTTTATGCCATTAATTTAGTATCACTAATGCATCACTAATGACATAACATTATTGAGCTCCATTATTGATGTGATAATTTAACCTTTATTTATTTATTTATTCTTACACTTGTCAACTCATTATTGGTGCTTTTAGAACTATTGATTTAGTACTCTAAATCAAGACTTTTTTTTTTGTGTCAACAACATTGTATTAGTAACAAAAATTAATAATGGGGACCATTAGATCAATACAACAATAATAATGAGATGATAAAGGAAATGGAATTGAAAAATATGATATACATAACATTTCACTTTTTCCTCTCATTGGGTAATAACATGGGCAAATTACATATACACCCCTCGAGGTTTGGCTAAATTACAGATACCCCCCTGAGGTTTTAGAAATTACATCCCGCCCCCTGAGGTTTGTATTTTCATAACAATTTGCCCCCTGAGGTTTATATTTCATAACAAATTACCTCCTAATTTCTTATGCAAATATAGCATTCAGGGGGAATTCGTAATTTCTCAAACCTCAGGGGGGCATCTGTAATTTAGCCAAACCTCGAGGGGTGTATATGTAATTTGCCCTAATAACATTTATTGTTCCTTTCTTTTTTTTCTTAAATTGATCATACCAAGATCTTCTTTAATTATTAATGAATATTATTTTATTTTTTTATTAATAAATTCACACATATTAACTCCTCTTATTATAAAATTCATACAGATATCCTCTTCTATAAAGTAATTTGAAAAAAAATAAAAATGATATATTTTTATAATTAAAATATATAAATTCATAAATAAAAGATAAGTGTTGGATATGAGTGTAATTAATTTTTATTTATTATTATTTTTTTTTTTTGGAGGTGTCTAGGATGGTGTCCAGTAATACACGTGTGGGCCCGGCGTCATAGTGGGTGGGTATGTCATACGTGCGACTTGGGGGGCAGTGGGACCTGCTTAGGTGTGGTGATAGTGAAAAAACAAAGAAGGGGGGGTGGGGCTGATAGCGTGAAGGCCGTTTGATGTGGGGGTGGGGGGTAGGGAGGGTACGGTATGTAATGTCCTTTATCAATATCTTTCGCTGTTTATTTTGGCATCTTCTACATTTCGGGTACCCCGGCTGACTTTTTGATTCATACTTTTTATATAAAATAGTAAAAAAAATTTAAAAAATTAATTTTTAATCATCTTTTCAAAAACGTTAAATGCCACTCTTGCCTCCACGTTAGCCAAAGTTTTTCTATGCACTTTTTAAATTTAAATAAATATATATATGCCAAATTAAATTGATAATTTTAATTGATTTAATTTGAAAAAGAAAGTAAAGTAGCATCCGATGGTGGCAAAGGGTAGTCCAATGGCAGTGTTGGTGTGGTGAGGTACTAAAGAGTGGTAGGATGGTAGTCGTAAGGTGGTGGTGGAGGTAAATGGTTGTTTATTGTCCAAGATAGTGATGAAAGAAGATGAAAGGATGATGGTGAAACGTTTATTTTATTTTTGAATATTTGTTACATATGGTTCATGTGTATATTTTTTATTAAAAATAATTAAGCTTATTATTTATAAGATTAAGAGTTGGTTTGGTAGTATGCATAAAAAGTTAAAGTCAACTTTTAATCCATTTTGGATCACATTATCTCTCACATAAAATAGTAAAAAAAAGTTTAAAAAGTTAATTTTAAATCATCTTTTCAAAACAATCATAAATTAACAAAATATTTAAATTCAAATCAAAAGCAAATCAATTAAAAGTATAAACATTAAAATAATATTTAAAAAATAAAATATAAGAACTAATAGCATAATTTTCATTACAATTTATTTGAAAAATAATAGTGATATGGATGGTTGAGTAAAATATATATATAATTAAAAAAATGTTAAAAGTATATAAAAGTTTTAATTATTTTAATATTATTTTCACACAATTCAATAATGTATTTTTAGCATGATCTAATTTCATTTTATTCTCGTTGACCCAAAGTTTTGTGTAGGTACCAAAATGGTTAACAATTTTCGTGCCTCACACCAATTGTTCTGTACCAACAATATGGTTAAAATTTGACTGAAACGAGTAAAGTGTAAATCAACCCAACCCAAACTAAATTAAATTGTATCTCTATAGTTGACCATATATCTATTGTTATTTCATTATGGATTGTTTTGGGAAGATGGTAAAAAGTCATAGTAATAGAATGTGCATTCCCTTTTGAGTCATCTTCCTTCATATCTTCCTTCATATATTTGTCTTCCGCCCTTTTGGTATCAGAGCCAAGTGATGTTGTATCCTGTTTCTAACTGTTTAGCTACTTCTGTACAATCGTTTTCCTTGTTTGTTTAATTAATCTTGTTTTCAGTTCATCTTAATCACCCACAAGATCAGTCTGTTTTCTCCACCTAGTTTAAGTCACCCACTTCTTCCCAGTCTTCTGTAAGTCCTTCGGTTTAGGCAGAGTCAGACTTTGGGGTTTAAAGATAGGGTATGTATGTATACTAGGTATGTGATAAAATTGACAAGAATAGGGTATGTATTAAGATATCTGTAAAACTGGTTAATTACAACACAACAATGAATCGATTATTTAGAAGTAACTCATCAGTCAGTTCTAGGTCAACTACCTTGCCTTCCATACCTAATCCAGGAATCATAATTAATGAAGAAGATGTTGAAATCCAAAATGATCAAATTAATTCTGGATGGAATATTCCAAAACTGCCTATTAAAGAGATTTATAAAACTTCTTTTATACAAGATGTTTTTAAAGTTACTCTTCATGTTAAAACTATTGAACAAGTTTATGCTTTAGAAAAACCAAGAGAAACTTGTCAGTTATTTGATAAAAAATTGATCAAAAGACATTTAGATCGTGGTTACAATTTTATGCATATTGGTTTAATTCAAATAGGTGTCAATCCATTAACTATGATAGGACAAAATACTTCTGTTTTACTTTGTTTAAGAGATGCCCGTTTTCTTAATTATAATGCTAGTTTAATGGGAATGATGGAAACTGGTCTTAATAAAGGTCCCGTACATTTTAACTGTTTTCCTGATTTTACATTAAGTTTACGAGATCCACATATTCTCAAGGCCTTAACATTAAACATTCAATTACATGGTGAATATACTGAAATGTTAGATTCTTCACATAATATTGCTTTGATCTATCGTGTTCATTATAAATGTATGCAAACTAATTTAAATGTTCATGCTTTACATAAAAGTCCCAAAGATAAAACTTTACTAATCCAAAGTAGTAGTACTAATGAATCAAACATTAATATTCCTCACATGATTGAATGGAAAGATATTCATTTACCTGATCAATGGGTTACTGTCAATGAAAATTACAAACATAATCAACAACAATCTTCAATCCAAGATATTCAACATATCCAACAAAACAATGATGGATCCGTTAATATTAAATTCAATCGAAGTCAATCTTCTAGACATAGTACATCTAGTGTCCCTTCTGAAATATCAACTGAAGATGAAATATTTAACACTCCTCTATTTAGGAAAAACAGTCAAATCCATCTTGGTCCAACTAATCCAACTTCAACAAATAAATTAAAAGGAATTGATAATTCTACCACTTCCCAAATTAGTAAACCTGTTTATACTACTACCACACATTTCCCTGACGAAGAAATAGCTTCAAATAATTCCCCAACTCAAACTGATTTCGAAGGATTAATACCACCTGTCAATCCTCAGCTAATGACAATTAAAAAAGATTTTACTCCTAATTTAGATAAATTACTTGTTGACTTCCAATCTAAAGGCAATAGAACTAAACGACATGCTTATAGTGCTAAATATAATTCTGTTCAACAATCCAGAATAACTAGAGAATGGTATAATTTTATGGTTCAATATGGTTTTGAATTATCTTTCTTTGATTATATGGATCAATATTACAAAAAGGTTAATACAATCACAAAACATAAATGGAAAACTTCTCCAAATACTTCTGTTAGTTCTAATCATCCTCCATTAGAAAATATAATTATTGATCACCAAGGTTCTGAAGTCCCAGCCTCTCCTTTTAAGTTACCTGGTACTGATCCTGAAATCAAAAAAGTTATTGAACAAAACAATTATACTAATCAATGTCTCAAAACAATTGGTAAACAATTAGATAAATTGGAAACTAATTTAGATGACCAATCTGCCAAATCAGCTAAAACTTTAGATCAACCATTACTTAATCTACCTAGTCATCGTTCTAAACGAAATAGTCTAGTTACTACTGACCAATCTACTGTTAAAGCTATTGAACAATTATTTACCAAATTAACTCCTAATGATACTTCTACATCTAAAGATAAAGGTCTTACTGTTTTAAATCAACAACCTATTACTCATACTGTATCTGATCAATCTGAAACTGACACTACTGATAATGAACTAAATCAATTAGCTCAACAATTTCAACCTACTACTCTTAATAAAATTCACTATCCCAAAGTTAATCCTCAAACTACCAAAAACTGGTATTCTAAACCTACTCCTGTCGACCTCCAATTTGAAGACACAAATATTAGTAATCAATTTTCTGTTTCTGCTAAAAGATTATACGAATGGAATATTGATGGTCTCAGTGAAGATCAAATCCTTCAGAAATTAAATCATTTATCTATGGTCGCCAATAGTTATCTCAGTAATTATCCCCAATACACTCAACCTGAAATTGTTTCCTTACTTACCTCTGGTTTTACTGGTATGCTCAAATCTTGGTGGGAAAAATATCTCACTGACACAGACCGTGACTCTGTTATTTATGCAAATCAAACTGATGAACATGGTCTCCCTCTTTTTGATGAATCTATTGGATGTTGTCACCCTGATGGCATTAATCAACTTATATATACAATAGTTCGCCATTTTATTGGTACCCCTACAAATATATATTCTCGCATACATGATCAACTTAGTAATCTTAACTGTCCAACCTTAAGTGATTTTCGATGGTATAAAGATGTATTTACCTCTCGCGTCATGTTAAGAGAAGATTGTACTAAATCATTTTGGAAAGAAAAATTTATTAATGGATTACCTAGCTTATTTGCCCATAAAATTAGAGATGTTCTTAGTCAACCCACTGGTGTTATTGAATATGATAATCTCACATATGGAGATATAATTAGCACTATTCAAAAAGAAGGATTAAAAATGTGTATTGACCTTAAACTTACTCAAAAAGCTAATAAAGACAAACATAAAGCTAGATACGAATTAGGCAATTTCTGTGAACAATATGGTTTACCTCCTGTTGCACCCTCTCGTAGGAAATCACACAAATACTCCAAACATAAATCCTCATACAAACATTCCAATAAAAATAAATATAAAAAGAATTATTCACCTTCCAAATCCAATGATAAATTTTATACCAAATCTAAAAAGAAATATTATAAATCTAAATCACATCCAAAATCTAAATCTACTAAAGATATTACTTGTTATAATTGTGGTCAAAAAGGTCATTATTCTAATAAATGTAAAAAAAAACAAAAATTAAAAGATAGAGTCAATCAACTCCAAATTGATGATAATTCAAAGAATCAGTTATATGAAATCTTTCAATTAAATCACTCTGTTAGTAGTTCTTCCTCTTCTGATCAACCAAATACTTCATCCGATTACCATTCACCAAGTAGTGATTCTGATAACAATATTAATCTAGGTTGTAATGATGTTTGTTGTAAACCAGTTAAACAAATTACTGTTCTCACCAAAAGTACTCAAGAAGAATCTGCTCTCATTGATCTCATCAGTAAGTTAGATGATCCCAAGTTAAAACAAAAATATACAGATAAATTAAAATCCTTATTAATCCATTCCGATTCCAAACCTAAGTTTGACAAACCAATCATCAGTCTATCCAAAACTTTAGAAAGATTTAAAACTAAACAAAAAAAAGTCACATTACAAGATTTACAACAAGAGATCAATCAAATTAAACAAACTATCAAAGAACTGCAATGCAAAGATAAAACACTTGAAGATGAAATTATTGCCCTTAAACTTGATAAACGCTTAGCTAATTTCCAACCTAATAATCAGGAATCTTCAAATGAATCTGAATCTGAACATGATCCTAATCCGGATAATTTACTATTTGATAACCAATCACATCAATCTCACTCCAACAATCCTGACGAAAAACGATTAAGTCTAATCAATAAACTTTACATTCAAAAGTGGTATTCCAAAATCAAGATAATTGTTAATGATTTTGAATTAGAATTAATTGCTTTAATTGATACTGGTGCTGATTTAAACTGTATTCAAGAAGGTCTACTTCCTACTACATATTATGAAAAATGTCAAGAAAAATTAACTTCTGCTAATGGCACTAAAGTGCATATCAAATATAAATTACCAAAAGTACATGTTTGCCAAGATAATGTATGTTTTAAAACCTCTTTTGTTTTAGTCACTAACATGACTGATAAAATCATTTTAGGTTCCCCATTTATCTATTTATTATATCCTTTTACTACATCTAGTACTGGTATAACTACACATGTTTTAGGACAACCTGTTACGTTCAAATTTTTATCTCCTCCTGAACTATTACATTTAAATCAATTACAGGATTGTTCTATTTCCCATACAATTAACCGTTTAACTCGACATTTAAAATTTCTTAAAGAAGAAATAAATCATAAACGTATTGACCAACAATTGACTGACCCAATTCTTATTTCTCAAATCAATGAGTACAAATTAAAACTTGAATCAATTGTTTGCTCTACTTTACCTACTGCTTTCTGGCATAGGAAAAAACATGTTGTTACTTTACCATATATTAAGAATTTTAATGAATCACAAATTCCTACTAAATCTCGACCTATTCAAATGAACTTTGAATTACTTGAAATGTGTAAAAACGAAATTAATGAATTATTAAAAAATCGCATAATTAGCCCCAGTACCTCACCTTGGTCCTGTCCTGCTTTCTATGTTAATAAGAATGCTGAATTAGAACGAGGTGTCCCTCGACTTGTTATTAATTACAAACCATTAAATGCTGTTTTAGAATGGATTCGATATCCTATTCCTAATAAAAAAGATTTAATTAAACGACTTAGTCAAGCTGCTATTTTTAGTAAATTCGATTTAAAAGTGATTTTTGGCAAATTCAAATTCATCCTAAAGATCGATATAAAACTGCATTTAATACACCCTTTGGCCAATATGAATGGAATGTCATGCCTTTTGGTTTAAAAAATGCTCCTAGTGAATTTCAACATATTATGAATGACATATTTAATCCATTTAGTCATTTTTCCATTGTTTACATTGATGACATCTTAATCTTCTCAAAATCAATTAGTGAACATTGGAAACATTTAACTGCATTCTTTTATACAATTAAAAGTCATGGTCTTGTTATTTCTGCTCCTAAAATTAAGTTATTTCAAACTAAAGTCCGCTTTTTAGGATATGATATTCATCATAATACTATCCTACCCATTAGTCGATCCATTGAATTTGCATCCAAATTTCCTGATGAAATTCTTGATAAAACTCAATTACAAAGGTTTTTAGGTTCCCTCAATTACATTGCTGAATTTTATAAAGACCTTAGAAAAACTTGTCAACCTCTCTTTGATAGGTTAAAGGATAATCCTCCTCCTTGGTCTTCTGTTCATACCTCTATTGTTAAACAAGTCAAACAATATGTTAAGTCTCTTCCTTGTCTTGGTATTCCCACTGACAATTCATTCAAAATTATTCAAACTGATGCCTCCGATATTGGTTATGGTGGCATTCTCCTTCAGCAACTTACTCCTCAATCATCTGAACAAATTGTTCGTTATCATTCTGGTGTCTGGAATAAAGCACAATTTAATTATAGTACTATTAAAAAAGAAATTTTATCTACTGTTTTATGTATTCAAAAATTTCAAGATGATATTTTAAATCAAAAATTTTTACTTCGTGTTGATTGCAAATCTGCTAAATTTATTTTAGAAAAAGATGTTCAAAATCTTGCTTGTAAACAGATTTTTGCCCGTTGGCAAGCTATTTTAAGTATTTTTGATTTTGATATTACCTATATTCCTGGTTGTCAAAATTCCCTCCCTGATTTTCTTACCCGGGAATTTTTACAGGGGGGTAAGGGATGACTACACCATTTACTGCTTACCATAAATCCCGAATTACCTATTTCAAAACTCTCATTAAACAACTTACCCATCGCATTCGCCGCCTCAAATCAGCTAGACCCACTACCAAAAGAGCCCAATACATCACTTACCAACAGCTTCAAGCTCGCCGCAATTTACTTGCTCACAACTACAATTGTTTACATCATCATCAAGATTATTTAGATCTTCTTTCTGGTTGCTAATCCCTGTTTCTTATTTCACAGATGTCTCGACCAAGGCCTCCTTCAAAGGCTTTGGCCTCCTCTTCCAATAAACCAAATCAACTCATTGTCCCTCCTCCTTTGGAGTCAGTTTCCCCCTCTTATTCACTTGACCTCATTAACCGTTACCAGACCCTTGGTACTATTCAACGCCCTGATTATTCATCTGCATTGGCCTCTGATCTTTTTGTATCTAGCCAAACGGTTTCAGTTACTCCATTCCCCGTTAACCCTACTAAATTATCTCGGTCTGAATATACCAATTCACATGTTACCAACCTGTTCTATAAAGAACCTAGTCACCCAAGAAATCAAACCATCAATGACATTGCTAAATTCCATTTTGGCTCTGGATGCCATTTCACCCTTTCCCATCCAGAGAAAACCCTAGCCTATTACAAGGATATTTTAATCAACCATCATTCCATCTTAATCAAGCCAATTCAGGACCGCACCTATGCTTATAAGGTCCTATACCATTCACTTTATATTCACAACATTGTTTCCATGGCTGAATGGGGTAATCCTAACCAGCTTCGTGATCTACCTGGCCATTCTATTCCATATAATTATCATGATTACGTTGATGCTTGGTTCAAGATTTTCTTGTACCAAAATGAAACTTTTAGTCATTCTTGGTTCATCTCATTTGATCAGAAATTCAAATCTGAGTTACCCACTTGGTTTCTGAGATGGTGGTCTCACTATGGCGCCATTTCAGTTATCCTTCCTGATGATCTCAAAAATATAATTCATTATTTCAACACTGTTTACCCATTTTCTGCTCACCAGAAGCAATTTCCCTTATTACTCATATTCATTGCCAAATACAAGATTCCATGGATATTCAAATGGAATTATGGGATTGATGATAATATTATCATCCGCCAACACACAGTTAAATGGTGGGATAAATTCAATGTTCCCAGAATTCTTGAAATTGTTCCAGCAGAATTTCCACCTGATCAATATGCCCCAACTCCTGCTCTTGCTCAAGCCCAGCAGAACCCAACTGCTGCAATCATTCAAGGAAGCCAGCCCAGTCTTCCTCCAGTCAACCTTGGCAGCCCCTCTTCTAGCGGCTCCAAGCCTAAATCAACAAAATCAAAGTCCAAAGTTGTTGCTGCTCCACCAGCCCAATCCAAGTCCAAAGCACAGTCCAAAGTCAAGGCAAAGCCTATTCCACCTCCTGTTCAGCCCAAAGGTAAATCCAAAAGTAAAGCCCAATCATCCAAAGCAGACATGATCCAGTTAGCCCATCAACTGTTGAATCAAGCTAAAGCTCAATCCACCGATTCAGACAGTTCAGACGGGTCAGCCCAGATCCATTCCTCTGAAGAATCAACCAATCAGTATTGAGCTTTAGCTAACTGGATCATTCCTCTGATTGGTTGATTCTTCAGAGGAATGGATCTGGGCTGACCCGTCTGAACTGTCTGAATCGGTGGATTGAGCTTTAGCTTGATTCAACAGTTGATGGGCTAACTGGATCATGTCTGCTTTGGATGATTGGGCTTTACTTTTGGATTTACCTTTGGGCTGAACAGGAGGTGGAATAGGCTTTGCCTTGACTTTGGACTGTGCTTTGGACTTGGATTGGGCTGGTGGAGCAGCAACAACTTTGGACTTTGATTTTGTTGATTTAGGCTTGGAGCCGCTAGAAGAGGGGCTGCCAAGGTTGACTGGAGGAAGACTGGGCTGGCTTCCTTGAATGATTGCAGCAGTTGGGTTCTGCTGGGCTTGAGCAAGAGCAGGAGTTGGGGCATATTGATCAGGTGGAAATTCTGCTGGAACAATTTCAAGAATTCTGGGAACATTGAATTTATCCCACCATTTAACTGTGTGTTGGCGGATGATAATATTATCATCAATCCCATAATTCCATTTGAATATCCATGGAATCTTGTATTTGGCAATGAATATGAGTAATAAGGGAAATTGCTTCTGGTGAGCAGAAAATGGGTAAACAGTGTTGAAATAATGAATTATATTTTTGAGATCATCAGGAAGGATAACTGAAATGGCGCCATAGTGAGACCACCATCTCAGAAACCAAGTGGGTAACTCAGATTTGAATTTCTGATCAAATGAGATGAACCAAGAATGACTAAAAGTTTCATTTTGGTACAAGAAAATCTTGAACCAAGCATCAACGTAATCATGATAATTATATGGAATAGAATGGCCAGGTAGATCACGAAGCTGGTTAGGATTACCCCATTCAGCCATGGAAACAATGTTGTGAATATAAAGTGAATGGTATAGGACCTTATAAGCATAGGTGCGGTCCTGAATTGGCTTGATTAAGATGGAATGATGGTTGATTAAAATATCCTTGTAATAGGCTAGGGTTTTCTCTGGATGGGAAAGGGTGAAATGGCATCCAGAGCCAAAATGGAATTTAGCAATGTCATTGATGGTTTGATTTCTTGGGTGACTAGGTTCTTTATAGAACAGGTTGGTAACATGTGAATTGGTATATTCAGACCAAGATGATTTAGTAGGGTTAACGGGGAATGGAGTAACTGAAACCGTTTGGCTAGATACAAAAGGATCAGAGGCCAATGCAGATGAATAATCGGGGCGTTGAATAGTACCAAGGGTCTGGTAACGGTTAATGAGGTCAAGTGAATAAGAGGGGGAAACTGACTCCAAAGGAGGAGGGACAATGAGTTGATTTGGTTTATTGGAAGAGGAGGCCAAAGCCTTTGAAGGAGGCCTTGGTCGAGACATCTGTGAAATAAGAAACAGTGATTAGCAACCAGAAAGAAGATCTAAATAATCTTGATGATGATGTAAACAATTGTAGTTGTGAGCAAGTAAATTGCGGCGAGCTTGAAGCTGTTGGTAAGTGATGTATTGGGCTCTTTTGGTAGTGGGTCTAGCTGATTTGAGGCGGCGAATGCGATGGGTAAGTTGTTTAATGAGAGTTTTGAAATAGGTAATTCGGGATTTATGGTAAGCAGTAAATGGTGTAGTCATCCCTTACCCCCCTGTAAAAATTCCCGGGTAAGAAAATCAGGGAGGGAATTTTGACAACCAGGAATATAGGTAATATCAAAATCAAAAATACTTAAAATAGCTTGCCAACGGGCAAAAATCTGTTTACAAGCAAGATTTTGAACATCTTTTTCTAAAATAAATTTAGCAGATTTGCAATCAACACGAAGTAAAAATTTTTGATTTAAAATATCATCTTGAAATTTTTGAATACATAAAACAGTAGATAAAATTTCTTTTTTAATAGTACTATAATTAAATTGTGCTTTATTCCAGACACCAGAATGATAACGAACAATTTGTTCAGATGATTGAGGAGTAAGTTGCTGAAGGAGAATGCCACCATAACCAATATCGGAGGCATCAGTTTGAATAATTTTGAATGAATTGTCAGTGGGAATACCAAGACAAGGAAGAGACTTAACATATTGTTTGACTTGTTTAACAATAGAGGTATGAACAGAAGACCAAGGAGGAGGATTATCCTTTAACCTATCAAAGAGAGGTTGACAAGTTTTTCTAAGGTCTTTATAAAATTCAGCAATGTAATTGAGGGAACCTAAAAACCTTTGTAATTGAGTTTTATCAAGAATTTCATCAGGAAATTTGGATGCAAATTCAATGGATCGACTAATGGGTAGGATAGTATTATGATGAATATCATATCCTAAAAAGCGGACTTTAGTTTGAAATAACTTAATTTTAGGAGCAGAAATAACAAGACCATGACTTTTAATTGTATAAAAGAATGCAGTTAAATGTTTCCAATGTTCACTAATTGATTTTGAGAAGATTAAGATGTCATCAATGTAAACAATGGAAAAATGACTAAATGGATTAAATATGTCATTCATAATATGTTGAAATTCACTAGGAGCATTTTTTAAACCAAAAGGCATGACATTCCATTCATATTGGCCAAAGGGTGTATTAAATGCAGTTTTATATCGATCTTTAGGATGAATTTGAATTTGCCAAAAACCACTTTTTAAATCGAATTTACTAAAAATAGCAGCTTGACTAAGTCGTTTAATTAAATCTTTTTTATTAGGAATAGGATATCGAATCCATTCTAAAACAGCATTTAATGGTTTGTAATTAATAACAAGTCGAGGGACACCTCGTTCTAATTCAGCATTCTTATTAACATAGAAAGCAGGACAGGACCAAGGTGAGGTACTGGGGCTAATTATGCGATTTTTTAATAATTCATTAATTTCGTTTTTACACATTTCAAGTAATTCAAAGTTCATTTGAATAGGTCGAGATTTAGTAGGAATTTGTGATTCATTAAAATTCTTAATATATGGTAAAGTAACAACATGTTTTTTCCTATGCCAGAAAGCAGTAGGTAAAGTAGAGCAAACAATTGATTCAAGTTTTAATTTGTACTCATTGATTTGAGAAATAAGAATTGGGTCAGTCAATTGTTGGTCAATACGTTTATGATTTATTTCTTCTTTAAGAAATTTTAAATGTCGAGTTAAACGGTTAATTGTATGGGAAATAGAACAATCCTGTAATTGATTTAAATGTAATAGTTCAGGAGGAGATAAAAATTTGAACGTAACAGGTTGTCCTAAAACATGTGTAGTTATACCAGTACTAGATGTAGTAAAAGGATATAATAAATAGATAAATGGGGAACCTAAAATGATTTTATCAGTCATGTTAGTGACTAAAACAAAAGAGGTTTTAAAACATACATTATCTTGGCAAACATGTACTTTTGGTAATTTATATTTGATATGCACTTTAGTGCCATTAGCAGAAGTTAATTTTTCTTGACATTTTTCATAATATGTAGTAGGAAGTAGACCTTCTTGAATACAGTTTAAATCAGCACCAGTATCAATTAAAGCAATTAATTCTAATTCAAAATCATTAACAATTATCTTGATTTTGGAATACCACTTTTGAATGTAAAGTTTATTGATTAGACTTAATCGTTTTTCGTCAGGATTGTTGGAGTGAGATTGATGTGATTGGTTATCAAATAGTAAATTATCCGGATTAGGATCATGTTCAGATTCAGATTCATTTGAAGATTCCTGATTATTAGGTTGGAAATTAGCTAAGCGTTTATCAAGTTTAAGGGCAATAATTTCATCTTCAAGTGTTTTATCTTTGCATTGCAGTTCTTTGATAGTTTGTTTAATTTGATTGATCTCTTGTTGTAAATCTTGTAATGTGACTTCTTTTTGTTTAGTTTTAAATCTTTCTAAAGTTTTGGATAGACTGATGATTGGTTTGTCAAACTTAGGTTTGGAATCGGAATGGATTAATAAGGATTTTAATTTATCTGTATATTTTTGTTTTAACTTGGGATCATCTAACTTACTGATGAGATCAATGAGAGCAGATTCTTCTTGAGTACTTTTGGTGAGAACAGTAATTTGTTTAACTGGTTTACAACAAACATCATTACAACCTAGATTAATATTGTTATCAGAATCACTACTTGGTGAATGGTAATCGGATGAAGTATTTGGTTGATCAGAAGAGGAAGAACTACTAACAGAGTGATTTAATTGAAAGATTTCATATAACTGATTCTTTGAATTATCATCAATTTGGAGTTGATTGACTCTATCTTTTAATTTTTGTTTTTCTTTACATTTATTAGAATAATGACCTTTTTGACCACAATTATAACAAGTAATATCTTTAGTAGATTTAGATTTTGGATGTGATTTAGATTTATAATATTTCTTTTTAGATTTGGTATAAAATTTATCATTGGATTTGGAAGGTGAATAATTCTTTTTATATTTATTTTTATTGGAATGTTTGTATGAGGATTTATGTTTGGAGTATTTGTGTGATTTCCTACGAGAGGGTGCAACAGGAGGTAAACCATATTGTTCACAGAAATTGCCTAATTCGTATCTAGCTTTATGTTTGTCTTTATTAGCTTTTTGAGTAAGTTTAAGGTCAATACACATTTTTAATCCTTCTTTTTGAATAGTGCTAATTATATCTCCATATGTGAGATTATCATATTCAATAACACCAGTGGGTTGACTAAGAACATCTCTAATTTTATGGGCAAATAAGCTAGGTAATCCATTAATAAATTTTTCTTTCCAAAATGATTTAGTACAATCTTCTCTTAACATGACGCGAGAGGTAAATACATCTTTATACCATCGAAAATCACTTAAGGTTGGACAGTTAAGATTACTAAGTTGATCATGTATGCGAGAATATATATTTGTAGGGGTACCAATAAAATGGCGAACTATTGTATATATAAGTTGATTAATGCCATCAGGGTGACAACATCCAATAGATTCATCAAAAAGAGGGAGACCATGTTCATCAGTTTGATTTGCATAAATAACAGAGTCACGGTCTGTGTCAGTGAGATATTTTTCCCACCAAGATTTGAGCATACCAGTAAAACCAGAGGTAAGCAAGGAAACAATTTCAGGTTGAGTGTATTGGGGATAATTACTGAGATAACTATTGGCGACCATAGATAAATGATTTAATTTCTGAAGGATTTGATCTTCACTGAGACCATCAATATTCCATTCGTATAATCTTTTAGCAGAAACAGAAAATTGATTACTAATATTTGTGTCTTCAAATTGGAGGTCGACAGGAGTAGGTTTAGAATACCAGTTTTTGGTAGTTTGAGGATTAACTTTGGGATAGTGAATTTTATTAAGAGTAGTAGGTTGAAATTGTTGAGCTAATTGATTTAGTTCATTATCAGTAGTGTCAGTTTCAGATTGATCAGATACAGTATGAGTAATAGGTTGTTGATTTAAAACAGTAAGACCTTTATCTTTAGATGTAGAAGTATCATTAGGAGTTAATTTGGTAAATAATTGTTCAATAGCTTTAACAGTAGATTGGTCAGTAGTAACTAGACTATTTCGTTTAGAACGATGACTAGGTAGATTAAGTAATGGTTGATCTAAAGTTTTAGCTGATTTGGCAGATTGGTCATCTAAATTAGTTTCCAATTTATCTAATTGTTTACCAATTGTTTTGAGACATTGATTAGTATAATTGTTTTGTTCAATAACTTTTTTGATTTCAGGATCAGTACCAGGTAACTTAAAAGGAGAGGCTGGGACTTCAGAACCTTGGTGATCAATAATTATATTTTCTAATGGAGGATGATTAGAACTAACAGAAGTATTTGGAGAAGTTTTCCATTTATGTTTTGTGATTGTATTAACCTTTTTGTAATATTGATCCATATAATCAAAGAAAGATAATTCAAAACCATATTGAACCATAAAATTATACCATTCTCTAGTTATTCTGGATTGTTGAACAGAATTATATTTAGCACTATAAGCATGTCGTTTAGTTCTATTGCCTTTAGATTGGAAGTCAACAAGTAATTTATCTAAATTAGGAGTAAAATCTTTTTTAATTGTCATTAGCTGAGGATTGACAGGTGGTATTAATCCTTCGAAATCAGTTTGAGTTGGGGAATTATTTGAAGCTATTTCTTCGTCAGGGAAATGTGTGGTAGTAGTATAAACAGGTTTACTAATTTGGGAAGTGGTAGAATTATCAATTCCTTTTAATTTATTTGTTGAAGTTGGATTAGTTGGACCAAGATGGATTTGACTGTTTTTCCTAAATAGAGGAGTGTTAAATATTTCATCTTCAGTTGATATTTCAGAAGGGACACTAGATGTACTATGTCTAGAAGATTGACTTCGATTGAATTTAATATTAACGGATCCATCATTGTTTTGTTGGATATGTTGAATATCTTGGATTGAAGATTGTTGTTGATTATGTTTGTAATTTTCATTGACAGTAACCCATTGATCAGGTAAATGAATATCTTTCCATTCAATCATGTGAGGAATATTAATGTTTGATTCATTAGTACTACTACTTTGGATTAGTAAAGTTTTATCTTTGGGACTTTTATGTAAAGCATGAACATTTAAATTAGTTTGCATACATTTATAATGAACACGATAGATCAAAGCAATATTATGTGAAGAATCTAACATTTCAGTATATTCACCATGTAATTGAATGTTTAATGTTAAGGCCTTGAGAATATGTGGATCTCGTAAACTTAATGTAAAATCAGGAAAACAGTTAAAATGTACGGGACCTTTATTAAGACCAGTTTCCATCATTCCCATTAAACTAGCATTATAATTAAGAAAACGGGCATCTCTTAAACAAAGTAAAACAGAAGTATTTTGTCCTATCATAGTTAATGGATTGACACCTATTTGAATTAAACCAATATGCATAAAATTGTAACCACGATCTAAATGTCTTTTGATCAATTTTTTATCAAATAACTGACAAGTTTCTCTTGGTTTTTCTAAAGCATAAACTTGTTCAATAGTTTTAACATGAAGAGTAACTTTAAAAACATCTTGTATAAAAGAAGTTTTATAAATCTCTTTAATAGGCAGTTTTGGAATATTCCATCCAGAATTAATTTGATCATTTTGGATTTCAACATCTTCTTCATTAATTATGATTCCTGGATTAGGTATGGAAGGCAAGGTAGTTGACCTAGAACTGACTGATGAGTTACTTCTAAATAATCGATTCATTGTTGTGTTGTAATTAACCAGTTTTACAGATATCTTAATACATACCCTATTCTTGTCAATTTTATCACATACCTAGTATACATACATACCCTATCTTTAAACCCCAAAGTCTGACTCTGCCTAAACCGAAGGACTTACAGAAGACTGGGAAGAAGTGGGTGACTTAAACTAGGTGGAGAAAACAGACTGATCTTGTGGGTGATTAAGATGAACTGAAAACAGGATTAATTAAACAAACAAGGAAAACGATTGTACAGAAGTAGCTAAACAAATATATGAAGGAAGATATGGAATCGGAATGGATTAATAAGGATTTTAATTTATCTGTATATTTTTGTTTTAACTTGGGATCATCTAACTTACTGATGAGATCAATGAGAGCAGATTCTTCTTGAGTACTTTTGGTGAGAACAGTAATTTGTTTAACTGGTTTACAACAAACATCATTACAACCTAGATTAATATTGTTATCAGAATCACTACTTGGTGAATGGTAATCGGATGAAGTATTTGGTTGATCAGAAGAGGAAGAACTACTAACAGAGTGATTTAATTGAAAGATTTCATATAACTGATTCTTTGAATTATCATCAATTTGGAGTTGATTGACTCTATCTTTTAATTTTTGTTTTTCTTTACATTTATTAGAATAATGACCTTTTTGACCACAATTATAACAAGTAATATCTTTAGTAGATTTAGATTTTGGATGTGATTTAGATTTATAATATTTCTTTTTAGATTTGGTATAAAATTTATCATTGGATTTGGAAGGTGAATAATTCTTTTTATATTTATTTTTATTGGAATGTTTGTATGAGGATTTATGTTTGGAGTATTTGTGTGATTTCCTACGAGAGGGTGCAACAGGAGGTAAACCATATTGTTCACAGAAATTGCCTAATTCGTATTTAGCTTTATGTTTGTCTTTATTAGCTTTTTGAGTAAGTTTAAGGTCAATACACATTTTTAATCCTTCTTTTTGAATAGTGCTAATTATATCTCCATATGTGAGATTATCATATTCAATAACACCAGTGGGTTGACTAAGAACATCTCTAATTTTATGGGCAAATAAGCTAGGTAATCCATTAATAAATTTTTCTTTCCAAAATGATTTAGTACAATCTTCTCTTAACATGACGCGAGAGGTAAATACATCTTTATACCATCGAAAATCACTTAAGGTTGGACAGTTAAGATTACTAAGTTGATCATGTATGCGAGAATATATATTTGTAGGGGTACCAATAAAATGGCGAACTATTGTATATATAAGTTGATTAATGCCATCAGGGTGACAACATCCAATAGATTCATCAAAAAGAGGGAGACCATGTTCATCAGTTTGATTTGCATAAATAACAGAGTCACGGTCTGTGTCAGTGAGATATTTTTCCCACCAAGATTTGAGCATACCAGTAAAACCAGAGGTAAGCAAGGAAACAATTTCAGGTTGAGTGTATTGGGGATAATTACTGAGATAACTATTGGCGACCATAGATAAATGATTTAATTTCTGAAGGATTTGATCTTCACTGAGACCATCAATATTCCATTCGTATAATCTTTTAGCAGAAACAGAAAATTGTTTTTGACTTTTTTGGAAGTAATTTGGGAAGTTGGTAAAAAATTGACTTTTTATTTTTTAGTTTAATATTTATTTATGGTGTCAAATCAAATTAAAATGACTAAAATACCCTTACCCAATATAAGAGATTTATTTTTTTATTTTTTTTTTCATAGGCCCTAATTTGTAATTTTAGGACTGCGTTTTTGGTACTTCCCAAAACGATTTTGTTGCGTTTTTGGTAGCCACGTTTTGTTCCCAAAATGACACTATGTCAAGGATTACATATTCAATTAAATTATTCATGATTCTCACATTAAAGATAGTGTAGTTTAAACTTGACCTAATTTCATTTTAATCATGTCACTCAAAATTGCATGTAGGTACAAATAGTGATAATTTGACCTAAATTAAAGTGTAAAATCAAACTAAACCTAATTAAACTTCATATTCGATGAAATGAAGTTGACTATATGATTTTTATATTTATTTGCTATGTGCATATACTCAAGTAGATCATCCAAAATTCTATTATAAACATGGATAAATAATAACACTAACTTTTGTTCAAATTTGAATAAAATATATTAAATTCATAAATTTTACATAATTATATTGAATTTTCTTAAAATTTGAATTCATACAATATTTAATTCAATTTTCATCAATAATTTGTAACTCATATGAATTTCGAATTCTTTTACTTTAGTATAAGAAAAATCGTTAAAAATCAAGATTGATTAATATAAGCTTACTTATGAATTTGAGGTAACTGTTGTGTATGGCAACCACTTTTATGCAAATGATTTGGTTTATTTCGATAATTCAATCAATTCACATCTATCGAATAGAATCTACCTAAAAAATCAAATATTGATACCTCTCTCATCAAAAATATCAAAATCAATGGTTGCCTAACCCATAATATACTGTTTTTCTCTTAGTTGTCTTTTGGTGCTCATTACATAGCTGAATGCACCATAACAGGCAAGGGAAAAAGCAACATCATCCACTATGATTTTATCTATTTGTATGCTTTGAATTTTTATTTTGATTCCCCCAAACCCAACCCCCAATCCATCATAGTAGTAAATATATTTTTCTTCTGTTTTATTTTTATTTTAATAATAATCTTTTAGTGTAAGCATTTGTTGGCTGTCGCTCACTCAGGCCCTCCTTCCATTGTGCTGTCATTACTTTTGCTTTGGTGTTATCGCCATCCCATTACTTGGATTTTCTTATTTGAGGCACAACACAAGGACAATTATAAAAAAAACTTTGGAAATCTTTTTTATATCGTTACATTATCAAAGTTCTACAATTATGGATTGATTTGGAGTGTGATGCCTTCAACGCACTCCTTCCCTCCCCGAATTAAAATCAAATAGTTCAACTTTTCAATATTTCAATATTTAAAAAAAAATTATTTTTAAATAATTTTTATACACAGTTTTTTGTTAAAATAATAATAATAAGCTCATAACTTAACGACAACGCGTCGTGTTGTTCTTTCAATAGAGCTTACCTCAATTATATCTTGATAATTTTAATTGTTTATTGTGTAAGATTTTGATACTTAAGTTAAATCATTTAGAATAGAATAAGAAGTTAAAGAGATAAAAGAGTTTATAATTTACAATAGGATAAATTACATTGACATTTATTGAGATTTGGTGCAATTACATTCCATTTCTTGACATTTTGAAAATTACATTCTTACTCCTATAATTAATATTCTCATTTTACAAACCTCTATTTATATAAAAGGCAATAACTTCTAGTAGAAAAATAAAGAAAATTACATTTAAAAAAAAAAAGTAAAGTAAAGAAAAAAAAAAGGAAAAATTACTCATAAATCCCATATTGAGAAATGTTGCTCTATCTAGTCTTGAATGTTTTTTTGTAAACTATTTAGTTCTTTTTATATTTGGTTTGGTATGGTATCTTTGTTTATTATATTGTATAAACATCAAGCAATTTCAATCCAATAAATGTGAGCGAGTTCAATTGTATATAATTCACCAAAACAGATGTATACGAACCTGGATTTTGATTGCGGCGGAGTTTTGCTGGCGAAACCACGGTCGGCGGTTTCGCTCCAACCTGGTCTACTCCAGAAGCTTCTGGCGGTCTCTTTCCTTGGAACTTCGGCCTCCCAAATCGCCTCGCTTTCGAGTCGACGAATTGCCGCTGAAGAACATCACTGTGTTATACGATTAGACCCTAAAATTCAAATTTGTGAGACTCGTTAGCTCCGAGAATCTAGTTTCGATGGTGAATTAAAGGAAGGTGAGACTTGGAGAGAGGTTTTGATCAAAGAGTATTTGATCTATTTCCTTGGAACATCGCTGTGTTATACGTTCTCTTCCTGACCCTCCCGGGACTCGACTTCCTCCGTAAGGGTCTGATCAGCGTGATTCAAAAGCTCCTCAAACCGTTCCTCTTGGTGGTGCCATTTTGCAGTTGATATTGTTGGACCGGAACATGTAAGTTGATGTTTTGAATAAAGGAGTGGAGGACGCCCTAGAATATAACAAACATAATGATTGGATTGAAATTGCTTGATGTTTCTACAATATAACAGAACGTTGATGTTTGATGACGTTGATGATGTTTTGATATGAACAGAACGTTGCTGATGTTTGATGATGTTGTGATGTTTGTTTTGATAAAATAATATGAACAGAACGTTTCTTTGATAAAAAAATATGAACAGAACGTTGTTGATGCTTGATGACATTGTGATGTTTGTTTTGATAAAAAAATATGAACAGAACGTTGCTGATGTTTGATGACGTTTGATGATGTTTTGATGATGTAGTTTGACATGGATAGGCCCATAAGGCTTACAGTCCACAGCAAACAACCCCAAACCCATCGCTTGGGACCCATAGCATAACCCGGTTGGCAAAGCCCAGGACAGTTGGAGGCCATCTGGGCATGGAGGGCCAATGACATTCGGGCACATGGCAGGTGAAACATAGGACACATCAGCAGACAAAGATCTACAGAGTTATTGCCACAACACATCACCATTAATGCAGCCCATCACAGCATTTATTACGACAACACCTCCCCGTCGGAACAGAGCCCCCTCACCCTGAACAAGGTAAGCTACAGCACAAGCTTTCGGCGGGAGGGGGCACGTCGCAAGGAACAGTGAAATGATTACCAAAGGATATAAGCAAGAATCAAAGACAAGAGGAAGGTTAAGCTTTTCTATCTCTCTCTTTTTCTATACTTTTCTTTCCTCCACTACTGATTGGCTCACCGGAGGGTTCACTAGGGGACTACCCCGTTCCCCTTTGGACTTGCTTGCAGGTTATCTGGTGGAACCATCCGCCTGGATCGGAACTTGAAGAGCTTGGATCAGCCTGACCCATCCACCTAGGACGAACTGCATCATCAGTTGGCGCCGTCTGTGGGAACTTGTGGTTTATCCGGGCGCTAGTTGTGTTCACTATCGCCGGAGCCCCCCATTCTCCCCATCACCTTTTCCTCTCACCCGTCCAGGTGTATGATCACGACTAGGTCCATGGCCTCTCACCATAATACCGCCGATCATCAAACAGACCCTCTCCATCCAAACAACCCACCACAGTACATCATCGAACTTACCAACAGCATTAACCGCATGGCCGAGCAAAACCAGGCCCTGATCAGTGCTTTACTCCGAAGAAACCTCCCCGCTCCACCTCCAGATATTCCATCTAACCAAGAAAGAACCCCGGTCCACACTGCTCCACCACCCCCTCCGCTCAACCCAGATGGTTTACAACCTCCTCATCCTCCACATATGAGCCTACCACCTCCACTCCCACGCCCGTCAGTCGTGGCACTAGCCCCTGAGGGGGAAGCCAGCAGCGTCCAGCCTCCATTGACCGACCATGGCGACAACATTCCCCTCTGGGACGCTGAACTCCGAGCTATGAAGCTCCAACTACAAGGGGTCATGCAGAACATTCTGCACAAGCCCTCAGTCATCGCCAACTCGCCTTTTGTTGCCTCCATCCGGGACAAACCATTGCTTGCCAAGTTCAAAATGCCCACCATTGACTCTTTCGATGGCACAACGGACCCAGTCGACCATCTGGAAACCTACCGCACCCTCATGATCCTCCATGCCTTCCCTGACGAGATCATGTGCCGAGCTTTCCCCGTGACACTGAAGGGATCAGCTCGGTTGTGGTTTAGCCAGTTACCGGCGGACTCTGTCTCCACCTTTCAACACCTCAGTGACTCCTTCCTGAGCCATTTTATCGGAGCCCAGCATCAGAGACGCCCAGCCACCCAACTCCTTAACATTCGTCAGACCGAGGGGGAGTCGCTCCGTAGCTTCGTCACCCGCTTCAACACCGAAGCCCTTCAAGTAGCGGAGAACGACGACAAGGTCATCCTCACGGCTTTCATGGCCGGCCTACGGTCGTTCGATTTTCTTTTCTCCCTCTCCAAAACCCTCCAACCACCATGGCAGCCCTACTATCCAAAGCCCAGAAATACATGAATGCTGAAGATTCCCTGGCCGCTCGGCAGGAGCCGATCATTAAAAATCCGACCCCCAGAGACAAGAGGAAAGACTCAGAACCCAGGACCGCCCAGTATAATAGCCAAACACCCCACTATAGTGACCGACCCCACCGAGCCGACCGGTCGGCTCCGACCCGACCGCCCGGTCGGTTCGAGCGGTACACACCACTCAACTCTCCCATGGAACACGTCCTCAATCAGATCTAGGGGGACTACCCCCTCAAGTGGCCCCTGCCTTCACGAAACCCTTCTAATCGCAAAGGTCAGTCCAAATACTGCCGTTTCCACCAAGACCATGGCCATACTACCGACGAGTGTATTAACCTCAAAGATCAGATCGAGACCTTCATACGTCAGGGCCGCCTCTGCCGATTCACAGGCACCCACCCTCAGCAGAGACAAAGAATCGACCTTCCCAGGAACAATCGCAGACATACACCACCCCGGAACCAAACCCCACCTAACCAAGGCCATGATCGCCCACCACCACAGCCTCGACCTCCAGGCAATCCCCTTCCACCAGTCGGAGAAATCAGAGTCATTTCAGGCGGCCTTGCTTGCGGGGGACCATCCCACTCGGCTCAGAAGGCAGAGCTCAGAAAAATAAGGCAGGGCTCAGACAAAGCAGTGGCGACAGTGGACCGACCTTCCAAACAGTCAAAACAGTGGATCGAACCCATCACTTTCACGGACACCGACTGTGCAGGAGTCCGTTACACACATGATGACCCCCTTGTCATTTCCGCCATCCTCTCCAACTACAAGGTCAGACAAGTTCTCATAGACAATGGCAGCTCTTCAGACATCATCTTCCTCAATTGCTTCCGCCAGCTCAAGATTGGAGAAGAAAGCTTGTCTCCTCTCCAAACCCCTTTGGTCGGTTTCACCGGCGATCGTGTGACCTCCATCGGCTCCATCAATTTACCTATAACCATTGGCGAACACCCGAGGCAGACCACTAAGTTGCTCACCTTCCTTGTGGTCGACTGCCCCTCTGCTTACAACATCATCCTTGGCCGCACAACCCTAAACGCCTTCCAAGCCATCACATCCACATATCACCTTGCCATCAAATTCCCTACCGATCTCGGCATCGAAACTGTCAGAGGAGAACAGACTGTGGCCAGGGAATGCTATGTCGCCTCCCTTAAAGAAGTCAAGCTGAAAGAGGCCATGATCATCGAAGGGCTTGACGTCCGAGACGAGGACGAGCTAGTCAGAGGAGAACCTGTGGAGGAACTTGTTGAAGTTAACATTGATCCCACCAACCCCATCAAAACTGCCAAAATCGACAGCCAACTACCTTCCCAAACCAAGGCCGACCTTACTGCCCTCCTGACCGAGCATAGAGATGTTTTTGCCTAGACCCATTCAGACATGCCAGGCATTGACCCCTCCTTCATAACCCATCGCCTCAGCAGCGAACCCCACTTTCGACCCCACCGCCAGAAGCAACGTATTTTCCATCCGGAGCACAACACTCTTATAGCCGCAGAAGTTGACAAGCTCCTCGAGGCCCAATTCATCAAAAATGTGGACTACCCCAGATGGTTGTCCAACGTGGTCCTCGTCCGCAAACACAATGACAAATGGCGACTCTGTGTCGATTACTCTGACCTGAACCGAGCTTGCCCCAAAGACAGTTACCTCCTTCCCCGCATAGATCTGCTGGTCGACGCCACGGCTGGTCATCAAATGCTCAGCTTCATGGATGCCTTCTCTGGATATAACCAAATCCTGATGCACACATCTGATCGGGAACACACATCATTTATTACCGACCGAGGTACCTACTACTATTGTGTAATGCCGTTCGGGTTGAAGAATGCTAGGGCCACCTATCAACGACTGGTTAATACCGTTTTCCATCACCAAATAGGCCGGAATATGGAAGTCTACGTCGACGACATGCTAGTCAAAAGTAAATACTCCTCAGATCACCTCACTAACTTACGAGAGACCTTCGCCACCTTGCGCAAGTACCAGATGAAGCTCAACCCAGAGAAGTGCGCCTTCGGCGTAGGATTTGGAAAGTTTTTGGGTTTTATGGTCAGTCAGCGCGGCATTGAAGCTAACCCTGAGAAGATCAAGGCCTTGGTTGAGGTGCAGTCGCCTAGGACGGTCAAAGAAGTTCAAAGACTCACGGGCTGAGTGGTGGCCCTCAACCGATTCATTTCCCGTGCAACAGATAAGTGCCTACCATTCTTCAAAGTTCTTCGGCAGACTTTTGAGTGGACAGCTGAATCCGAAGAGGCTTTCCAATAGTTAAAGCAATGCATGGCCAATCCTCCCCTTCTCTCACAGGCAATCACGGGCTAGCCCCTTTTCCTCTACTGAGCAGTGTCGAGCACCGCAGTCAGTGCAGCTCTCCTCAGAGAAGATGGCTCAATCCAACGGTCGTTCTATTACATCAGTCGGGCTCTCAGGGGAGCGGATCAGAACTACCCCTTATTAGAACAACTGTCCCTGGCCTTGGTCATTGCCTCCAGACGACTCCGCCCATACTTCCAAGCCCACTCCATCGTGGTCCTCACCGACCAGCCCCTGAAAAAGGTCATGCAGCAACCAGAACTCTCAGGCAGACTAATGCAGTGGTCAGTAGAACTCAGCCAGTTCGACATCTCCTACCGCCCTCGGACAGCAATCAAGGGGCAAGCTGTAGCTGACTTCATCCTGGAGTTCACCAATCCCGCCCCGACCACTACCTCCACACTCCCACCAACTCCAACAGAACCAGAAGATCCTCACTCTTGGACTCTCAATGTCGACGGTTCGTCTCGCAGAGAAGGAAGTGGGGCCGGCCTCATCCTCACCTCCCCCGAGGGCGGCTATTTCAAATGTGCCCTCAGTTTCTTGTTTGAAGCAAGCAACAATGAGGCCGAGTATGAGGCGTTGATAGCAGGACTCCGCCTTGCAAAGGACATTGGGGTCAGCCACCTCCGAGTATTCAGTGACTCCCAGCTCGTCGTCGGTCAGATGACGGGGGACTTCGACGCCAAGGAAGACACAATGCGAGCTTACAGGGATATGGCACTCCCCCTTGCTCGCCTCTTCAATACCTTCCACATCAGGCACATACCTCGGACGAAAAACTCCAAAGCAGATGAGATGGCTCAGCTGGCCTCTACTGACCATCCTAATCTCAGCCATGATGTCCGTCTCGAATATCTACACCACCCAACCATTTCACCCGACCTGCAAGCAGTACAGGTCATCCAAAACGAACCCATCCCTTGGGCATCCGACATTTTACTATTCTTGACCACAGGGGCACTCCCAGATGACCAACAGCAGGCAGCCAAAGTCCGATCCCGAGCATCCAATTACATCATTGTCGACGGTATATTGTACAAACGCGGTTTTTCCCGGCCATATCTACGGTGCCTCAATCCGGCTCAAGCAACTTATGTAATGCAGGAAATCCATGAGGGCATTTGTGGTAATCATTCAGGCGGCAGGTCCCTTGCCCACAAGATACTCCGTACTGGGTATTTTTGGCCAACTCTTAATCAGGATGTGGCCGATTTCGTACTCAAATGCAATAAATGTCAACGTTTCGCCAACATCTCCCATGCTCCTCCTACAAAGTTAATCACACTCTGCAGCCCTTATCCGTTTGCCAAATGGGGGATCGACTTGGTTGGCCTTCTTCCCACCGGTCGAGGCCAGACCAAGTTCGCGATTGTCGCCATTGATTACTTCACCAAGTGGGTCGAGGCCGAACCCCTTGCCACAATCACCGAGCGAAACACCACCAGGTTTATCTGGCAATCGATCGTTTGCCGATTTGGCATCCCTCAAGCCATCATCTCCGACAACGGCAAACAATTCGACAACGCGAAGTATAAAAAATTTTGTGCAGATCTCCAGATTCAACCATGCTTCTCTTCCCCCGGTCATCCCCAAGAAAATGGCCAAGTTGAGGTCACCAACCGTTCTCTTCTGAAAATCATCAAAACTAAGCTCGAAGCTGCTAAAGGCCTTTGGGCTGAGGAACTACCAAGTGTACTCTGGGCTTACCGAACCACTGCTCGCACTCCCACGGGGGAAACCCCTTTTCGCTTAACATATGGCGCTGAGGCGGTTATCCCGGTAGAAATCGGTCTGCCCACCCCCAGGGTTTTACATCCGGATCTCGCCTCAACCGTAGAGTTCCATCGAACAAAACTGGACCTCATCGAAGAGCTCAGAGAGACTGCTGCCATCAGATTGGCTTCGTACCAGCAGAAAATGCGAACACACTACAACCGCAGAGTTCGACCACGAGAGTTCTCTATAGGCGACCTTGTCTTGAGAGAAGCAACTCTTGCCACAAAGAATCCAACTGAGGGTAAACTGGCAGCCAAATGGGAGGGACTCTACGTTGTGAGAGCCCGACCACGACCAGGCACTTACCGACTTCAGGATATGGAAGGCCGAGACCTTCCTCATCCCTGGAATGCGAAACATTTGAAGCGTTACTATCAATGAGTTCACATTTTTGTATTGTCAACACTATTGTATTTCCCCATTTTTATACATAATGCAAATTCCGATTGAAGTTCTCAGCTTTTATAATTCAACTGTCTGTATGTCGCTCCCATGACACTTTCACTTGCAGCACTTCAAAGCCTCAACCAGACTGCGTACTTCAAAGCCTCGACCAAACCAAGCACTCAAAGCCTCAGCCAGACTGAGCACTTCAAAGCCTCGGCCAGACCGAGCACTCGAAGCCTCGGCCAGACCGAGCACTCGAAGCCTCGGCCAGACCGAGCACTCAAAGCCTCAGCCAGACTGAGCACTTCAAAGCCTCGGCCAGACCGAGCACTTCAAAGCCTCAGCCAGACTGAGCACTCGAAGCCCTAGCCAGACCGAGCACTCAAAGCCTCAGCCAGACCGAGCACTCAAAGCCTCAGCCAGACTAAGCACTTCAAAGCCTCAGCCAGACTGAGCACTCCAAAGCCTCAGTCAGACTGAGCACTTCAAAGTCCAGCAGGACCACATTTTTAACACTTAAGTCACATTTTGAAGCTTATTCACAATTCCCAGACCACGTTTTTACTTAGTTAGATTCCAAAGATGTTCTCACGTATTTCATTTACTACTCAGATTATCTCCCACCCCATCCAGTTTGTTTCTCCAATCTTTTTTCTACAAGTTTACAATTAACCATTTAGTTACGAGTTGCAACCTACTTTTCTGTCCTCATCCATGGATTCTTCATCCGTACCTATTAAACTGGAAGTACTAGCCCCATTCGAATATTATGTTCTACAATTTCACAAATCCAATTTTTCAGTCAACCACTATCATCTTTTCAATTTTCATACAAATCCAATCTCACTCTGCAGGGAGGCACTTTCTAACTTAACTTTGCACGAAATTTTTATTGCACAATTTTTATAACCATTTTTTGTGACAAGACTTCATTCATTTTAGACAACACAGGCCAACACAATCAACTGACAACATAAACGAAATTTTATTCATTTACAATGTGTACACAAGTTCATCACAAAAAAAAAAAAAAAACAAACACAGAGCGGGGGCTCTTCATCTCTCTTGGTTATTCCTCCTCGCTGGATACAAGCTTTTCTTCTTCAATGCCCTCGTCCAGGGGGGTCTGGGCCACATCATCTTCACCAATCGTTACACTACTCAGGTCCAAGTCTGGGAACAGCTCTTCAGCTCTGCGTTTGAACATCTTCCAACCGCTGTCCTAGAACTCAGCCATTTCGTGCTTGTAGAAGTCTGACTGCTGGAAGCTCTCAATCACTTCTGCCTCTATCCTACCTCCAGCAGTCGTCCTTGATGGGCCCACCCCCCCAGATTCTTACCCAGCCAGATTCCTGGCGACTGCGGCATCTACCGCCATCTGAAATTTGGGAGATCCTTTGTATTGCTCCACTACTGCAACGCATAGATTAGGGTAGGCCGCCCTCTCAGAAGCCGCCTTTGCCCTCTCTTCGTCCAGCTCTCTCTGCAGGGCCCTCCTTTCAGCAGCCGCCGTCGCCCTTTCCTCTTCCATTTCCTTCCTCAGGCTCTCCATCTCCGCCATCGCCTTCGCCTTCTCTGTTTCCAACTCCCTCACGAGCCTCCCCTTCTCCTTCTCTGCTTTGACGCGCCCATCCCCCAACTCCTTTAACAGATCTCCAATTCTGGCATCTGCCTCATCTTTTTGCCTGACCAGCTCTTCATTGCTGCTCATGGCCTCTTTATGCCGCTCGATTGCAACGGCGCAAGCTCTTTTAGACTCCTCCAACTTTTTTTGTTCGCCAGCTAGTTGGAACTCGAGCGACACGACCTTACGGCGTATATCCTCCAGCTCCAACTTGACTGCTTGCAGCTCAGCATGGGCAGTCTTCCAGTCGGCACTCTCTTTCTTCAACTTGGCCAACTAGGCCTTGGCCTCTTCAGCCTTTAGCTTGGCAGCCCCTGCTTTCCTTAGAAGGGCCCCTGCCAAGGTGGTTACCTCCATTTGGACGGAGCATAACCCCCTCAGCAGGTCAGCCTCATTGAATCCCGATGCCGAGCGCAGGGCTGTCTCCTCCACAATCTTCACCAAGCGGTCTGCCCCCGCCCTAGCTGGCCCTTCTTCTCCCTCCAACCTTTCCGCTACCGCGCGAGCGTGATAGATTGCCGTGGCCAGACGAACTCCTCCTTCCTGGGAGGCAGGGCCCTTTTGGGTCTGCTCCCTCCCGCTCGGCGCAACCTCAGTCAACTCAACTCCTACTTGCACTGTTGGGGCAGTCTCTATAACCTCCAGTGTTGAGGTGACCTCCACCACCTCTAGGGTATCCTTGGCCACAGGGACCTCCACCTCAGTTGGGGCCACCTTAGCCCTCTTGACCCCAGGTTCATCTGCAGCTCCTTCTGGGGCACTCCTCCTCTTCTTCTTCTTCTTCAAAGCCTCCCCCTCCTTTCTGGCATGTTCTTTTACAGGATCTACTGGGGGTGGTCGTGGCTCAAAACTGCTTAAGTCCTTCTCCTCCAGCGGCCTCGGGCGCGGTCGGATCCTCTCCCGCGCGATCGGTTGAGGCGGTCGGTCTCCTCGCATTTCCTTCAACTTCGTGGCCTTGGCAAGTACGGCCTGATCCTCTGCCTCCTGAACTTCTCTTCTCGCCTCCAATTCTGCTCGGTCGAGGTCCCCACCCCTCGGCTGCGGTCCCAACCCTGCCTCAAACAATGCGGACGGTTGAACAAGCTCGTCCCATTTGGCCTTCTCTCTCTCCCTCCACTCCTTCACCCTCTTCACCCTCTCTTCCGCCGCTGCCTCCAGTCTTGACTCCATCGACCTAATGGGCACCTTCCAGATGGTGCGCACTCCCAATCCCCCATTGGCAGACACGTAGAACCACCGTGGCCGCCACCCCTTGATCGATGTCGGCAGCCCCGCCACCAATCCCTTCCCCATCACTGCCTGAAGGGTAACCCACGTCTCTTGCTGCCCCGAAGCCTTATAACAGGAAAAGAACTCGTCTACCGCCATGGCTTCCCCCCTATTCGCCTTGGGCCACGCGCTAGCACAGGCTAGCAGAATCTTCCATACATTGGGCATCAATTGCCCCGGCGCCACCTCCAGATGGTTCAGTACGTCAACCACCACCTAGGGTAGTGGCAACCTCAACCCACCTTTTAGCGCCTCCTCGTAAAGGGAAAACTCCCCTGGCCTGGCATCAGACGGCCTTTCCCTTGATGTTGGCAGCAATAACTCCACCTCAGCCGGAATCTGGTATTTTTCCCTGATAGCCTCCAAATCCGCCGCAGTAATTGTGGATTTGTCAGCCTTAGTGTGCCACTGATCCGGTTCTACCTGGCTTATTAGTCTTGGAGCCAATATCAGGGCCGACGCCCGCGCTTGTCCCACCGGTTCCCCCACCCTCACCGTTCGTGTCTCCGTCCTATATCGCGTTGCTAGTTCCTCTGCATCATCGTCTCCCAGAGGGTCCACCCTCACATTCACCACTTCCTCTTGTGCCATTTCTAGGGTTTGCTTACGAATCACTTCTGACGCAGGAGCAAGGAAGTTGAGAAAATGTTACACAGGTGTGTCGTGCGCAATGAAGGAATTAACGCTTGGGTATTTTGAGTTTTTGTAAAAAAGTAGGTGAAATGAATTATACCAAAAACCCACGGTTTACCCGTATTCCATGGATCCACATTAATTTTCGCCCGTTTAAAAACCTTTCAAATCAACCGCCAAAATCGCCTTTTCAAAACCCCCCTCGTGACCTATCGTTTCATTTCTGCTCCAACGCTTCACTTCCCCCACGATATTGCCACGTGTATGGCCACGATGCACTGTTCCCTCCCCTTACCCTGTCCTTTCCATTTCACATCATCACATGGCACGCCCCCCTTTTTTTGAGCCCCGCGCCGTTGCGGTCGACCCCTTCCGTTCGGCCACCCTTACGGTCTGCTCCCCCTGCTCGGCTACCCTTGCGGTCGGCACGCCTCACGGTCGACCCCTCCCGCTCGGCCACCCTCACGGTCAGCTCCCCCCGCTCGGCTACCCTTGCGGTCGGCATGCCTCACGGTCGATCCCTCCCGCTCGGCCACCCTCACGGTCAGCTCCCCCCGCTCGGCCACCCTTGCGGTCGGCACGCCTCACGGTTGACCCCTTCCGCTCGGCCACCCTTACGGTCGGCGCGCCTCGCGGTCGGCGCGCCTAACGGTCGTTCTTTCCACTCGGTTCGCACTTTTCCTCCTTATTACTATTCCCTTCGTTGGACTAAAGCTGTATTCGGAAATGGGAGACTATTGACATGGATAGGCCCATAAGGCTTACAGCCCACAGCAAACAACCCCAAACCCATCGCTTGGGACCCATAGCATAACCCGGTTGGCAAAGCCCAGGACAGTTGGAGGCCATCTGGGCATGGAGGGCCAGTGACATTCGGGCACATGACAGGTGAAACACAGGCCACATCAGCAGACAAAGATCTGCAGAGTTATTGCCACAACACATCACCATTAATGCAGCCCATCACAGCATTTATTACGACAACACCTCCCCGTCGGAACAGAGCCCCCTCACCCTAAACAAGGTAAGCTACAGCACAGGCTTTCGGCGGGAGGGGGCACGTCGCAAAGGACAATGAAATGATTACCAAAGGATATAAGCAAGAATCAAAGACAAGAGGAAGGTTAAGCTTTTCTATCTCTCTCTTTTTCTATACTTTTCTTTCTTCCACTACTGATTGGCTCGCCGGAGGGTTCACTGGGGGACTACCCCGTTTCCCTTTGGACTTGCTTGCAGGTCATCTGGTGGAACCATCCGCCTGGATCGGAACTTGAAGAGCTTGGATTAGCCCGACCCATACACCTAGGACGAACTGCATCATCATAGTTGATGTTGCTGATGGTGATGATGTAGTTGATTTTGCTGATGTAGTTAATGTTACTGATATTCAGAAAGGAGGGAAATCTAAAAAAGGCCTATAGTAAGCTTTTTGGGTATTTTTGTCATTACAATATCAGTAAAAACTTACATTTGCTCTCCATTTAAAAAAAATTACGTGTCAAATAAATGGGTATATACGTAATTAACATTCAAATAGGACTTATTAGTCTACAAAATAAAAGGCAGAACCAAATGATTTAACGAATTAAAAAAGAGAGTGTATAAGTTCAATATTTTCATTTCATCTAATAATTATAATAACAAGAGATTAGTGTAATTTTCAAACGTTAAAAAATAATATGTATTAAATCTAAACCTGAAAAAGTATTATGGCTGTCTTACTTTTATGCCTCGTTTGAGAATATTTTTTGACTTTTTATCAAAAGATGTACAGAAACATAGAAAGAATAATATGACAACTTATAATGACTTTTTAACTTTTTAATTAAAATAAAAAGTTAGCAAACGAGACTTTAACATTTTATGAGCCACTCAGCAGTTTGGTTTATGTTTTGTGCCGCGTGTATATCATTCGGCCATTTAGTTAATTATCAATCATATTTTGCTATTCTATAATTATTATTATTATTGGGTATAATATGTGTGTTTATTTTCGCTTGAAACGTATTTTTTTATTATTATAATGGGAATGACTATGTCTATGTGCAAAGCTAGACAAATTAGCTCCTTTTGAGGAGACAAACACATCAAAGGGACAGTTTTTAGTATCTAAAGGACCTCGTAGTTAGTAAAATAATACCCGCCAACTAAGGATGTTCATCCCATTTAAGGATATACATATATATATATATATATACGCATATGCTATTGCACTTATTTTGAGTAGTATCATTTGTTACTGTTGTTGTTGGGTACTAGCGTCTAGTACTTACCAATTTAATACTCTCATATCAGATTACATTCATTTTTTTAAAATCTTAACCCCTCACATGGGTTAGGTAAATGTCAAATTAATACTCTTCACGTATATATAAAAAAATATATATATATATATAGAGACTTATCAGTTAATAGATGTAATTTTATAAAAAGTCGCGAAAAAAAATCACGACAAAATATTAAAATCATATATTTTGATTCTGTATTTTTTTAAAGACTTCTTAATTGTATTTTTTCAAAATCAATATATATAAATACACTCGTAACTCTATGTTTTTCTTTTAAACAAAATTTTATGCCCTGAGAATTTATATAGGAGATTAAAAAAAAAAAAAGGGCAAAATTCATTGGTGCTAAAAAAAAAAAAAAACCCATTTTATTAAAAACTATGATTTGCAAATCTGAAATTTAACCAAAATTGACACTGTTTGAGTTGAATTTCAACTTGAAAGAAATATGGTGATTGGTTTATATATTTTATGCAATAAATTAATACTAATCTCTCTTTTTTTCTTTTTTTTAAGTTAGGAGTGATCAAGTTGATTTAGGAGTGTTCAAGTTGATTTACACCACCTATTAGAAGCAATGCGAGGGATGAAAAGAGATTCCTCTAGCCATCACTAGAAAAAAGGTACATGGTGGAGTTCTCCAATGAAACTTTTCAATATCTTTCCAAACTGCATTATTGCTCCCATCAAAGCAACCACATCATCATCCACACATACTTCAATTTAACCCACCACCGAAATCTGAAGATAAAAAAAAAAAAAAAGTAAAGTAAAAGAAAGGCACCAAAAAAAAAACACACATTGCATTTGGATCATAAAAGAAAGAAAGAATACTTATTTGGAGGGTTAGGATTGTTGTTGAATGCATGTTGTCATAATCACTTAATACTGTCCAACAAAAGGTAATAATATACATAAATAGGAGATCATGTGTGTTTGTGCTTCTCCCTTTTTAAGGGCAGTTCAAGCACCCTTGACTTGTTGGTGCTGCTTTTTTCTTAAATCTTTTTTCCCTATATATGACCCCATTTCTAACAAAATGAACCAATTATAATTAATTAAGACAAGAATTGATGTGGGTGTTAGATAAAATTAAATCATATTCATTATATATCATATATATCACAAAATTTTACTTCTTATTTTTCTCACTCAAAATTGATTCTCCATGATAAAAAAAAATTAAATTTATGTATACCCAAATTTAATTTGATATACTTTGAATTAAATTAAATTAAACAAGCATACATTACAAATTAATGTAGATAATTTTTAATATAACCCAAGTTAAGTTTGAATAATCTCTCAATCGAATCAAATTCACCACTTGTGGTTTGACCACCCAAAAACAGACTCAAATATGGTAAGTAAAGAGAAAGAGAGAGAGAGAGAGAGAGAGAAGTGTAAGGCTGACAAAATGAAAGATGTGATTTTACTATGCATGTTTTTGTGGAGGTGATGAATGAGATTCCCCAAAAACAAAAAGAAGAGAGAGAAAGAGAATGAGTGGTGTCGATGATGAATGGATTCCCAACAACAGCAAAGCCACAATGAAATTCTGGACTGTATTGTTATTATTATTATCTTACTGTTTTCTTCTTTGCTTTAGCAGTAGAGTAGTATAAAGTGAGTAGTTGAGACAACTTACTCTTACTGTGCGATGTTGTCCTCCTTACGGGTGGTGTAAGAGCTATCATTATTTCTTGTATTGGAAACATACCTTACTTGTTGTGCTCAGTTCAGTACCACTACATTTTTAATATTAAAAAGACTTTGCCTTTGTACATCTCTCTGCCAACAAATTTGACCGTTAGGTCCGAATATATTGCTGCTCATTCACGGACTTTTTGGGGCCCTCTCTGTCTCTCTTCTGCAGGGATTTTAAGCTTGTTTGGTTCTAATTTTTTAAAAAGTTTTATTTTTTGTATTTTTTTTATATTTTAATATTTTTAATGAATTTTTTAAATATTTTTAATGTTTTTTTAATTTTTAGATATACTTGATATAAATATACTTAAAAAATATAATATTTATAAAAAAAATCTTTAAAAAATACACTAAATATCAAAAAATATAAAAAATACAAAAAATTTAGTATATTTTTTTTAATATGTTTTTGTATATTTATTAAAATTTTAAAATATTTCTTCACAAATATTTTATTATTCAGATACATCTAAGTAAAGTGCATCTAAAAAGGTAAAAAAATTACTTCAAATTTAAAAAATATTCACTAAAAGCAAAGAAAATATGAAAAAAAAAATAATTTTAAAAAAAATAAATTCAAAAAACTAAAGCCAAAACTAAAACGAAACACAATAGATTCATATCACACATTCTCTCTCTTCAATGATGGCCTTACTATAGTTATATATAACTATGATATGATATTAATTTTACATTTAAATTTTTTTAATGGTTTGATGCATGAAAAAATGAGTTTGAATTTAAAAATTATTAACAGTTATTTATTGAAAAACATCAAACAAAATGGACATTTTTTAAAGAAAAAGAAGAAAAATGAGAAAGTTTCATACATTATATATTTTTTATAATATAATAGATATGCATGCATTGATAACATTCTATTTTTTTTTTTTAATTTTCAGTGTTTGTCGGCGTGTAAAATGGTGCAATTAATGTTTAGGTAGGGCTGACAAAGTTTCATGTTACCTTGAGTTTAATCACTAATCCTATAATGTGCCTTTTTGGCAGAAATTATCATCAGTTTATTTCAGTTTTCAGCTTAATTTAAGTTATTTTGATGTGTTTGGTTTAGCTTATAACTTATAACTTTTTGGAAGTCAGAAATCAGCTTATTCATTGAGTGGGGCAGGAGATGCTTTAAGAATATGTCAGAAATCAGCTTATGTTTATAGTTATAAGTTATAAACTGTTTAAGCATAAGCTATAAGCACTTTCCCACAGCTCTACCAAACAGGGTTAATAATGCTATATATGAATTTTTTTAACAACTGTCCTAAGTAAATTAATTAATAAAATTTTCATAAAAAATATAACTATGGTTTGGCTAAGAGATTGGTTAATAAAATTTAATATAATTGTATATTCTTTATTGTATGTACTCTAATGGAAATTTAATGGTATGCTTATGTTTGGATGACGAATTTAGATAAAAATTAAAAAGTGAAAAATATAAATAAAATGTAAGTTAATATTTTTTCTCAATTTCTTTTTATTTTTCAAATTCCTATTCACAATCCAAACGTAACGTAAAAATAGTCATTAACTAATCATTTTTTTTTAGTATTTAAAACTGAGAGTTTGGAATTTGTTTAAACATAACACCTACTTCTACGTCTTTTTTATAAAAAATTAAAAAATTAATTAAAATAACCACTTCATAAACAAATCTCTCATTTATATGAGTTATTGGGGGACACAACACAATTGTTATTGTTTTAAGTGTTCTTTACATACCAGGGCAGCATATTTGCGCCAGCTTAGGTTTGGCTTTGGGCCTAATAGGTCTTTTCACAAGCCCATAGAGTATTGTAGGTCTCGTATGACTCTCACCAACTCAACTCCTGCACAGTTCTTCAGCGTAACTTACGCCTTGTAAACCCAGATAAATGGGCCTGAACAACTTCGGGCTTTTTCGACCTATATCATACTTAAAGATGTCTTTAGATTGATTCCGGCCTAAAAACATTGGGCTATATTTTGGTCAAATATAGAGCAGATTGAGGTGGTCTAACTGGGCCCAAGATCTAAATTAATTTGGGCATTGGGATATTGTGCTTCTCCATACTGTAATATTGGGTTACAGCTTACGCAAAACCTAAGCTTGTCACCAGAAAATTCCTCTCCAAATTTCATATCATGCTGCCAAAAAAAATATTAAGATTCAAACCTCCTGTCATATTATTTTGGACAAATATTTTGTTTAAAGTTCTATGGATGATCTACATATAAAATTTAATAAAATAAACAGTTTAGATCATCAAATTAAACCTATAATAGGCCCCACAAGACCCAACAACGCCCTCATAGACCAGAGACAAGTCTCATCCTAATTTAATTATTATACTGAAACAAAAATATTAATTATTATAAAAAACTTAAGAGGGATGAAACGAGTCCATGATAAGCCCACGAGGCCCAAAAGTAACCTCCCAGACAGGAGACAAGCCCACCTTATAATCTATTTATTTATGTACTGAAAAACAAAAATTCAAATTTTGTGTGCTGAGCTGGCACGATTTCTGTATGACGTGGAGGATAAGTTGGAAGGGGCAACGAACGAACTGGTCAAAAGCTATAGACTTCACTCAGAACACCAAAGCCCCATCTCCCCTCTCTCTCCCTCTCAAATGCAAACCATGGTTTCTGTGAATCAATCTCTCTTTCCTGCAAATATTGGAACTCTGAGTGGCAATCTCAGCACTTGCTCAGTCTCGCCTCTCGGCTTCTCTCTTCCGTCTCCGGCCACCAACCGCCGCCGCAAACTCATGGTCACAAGGGCCTCCGTCGCCGTCGAACAGGAGACTCGGACCAAGGTCGCTCTCATACGAATCGGCACCAGAGGAAGGTAATAATCTTTCCTTTTCCGCAAATGATTATAATTCTCAGTTCTAGCAAGCATTCACTGCTCATTGTTTCTGATTGGATTGTAATTAGGTTTTTTTTTTAATTTTTATTATTATTATTATTATTTTTTTTTGACTTGCATCAAGATCTATAATCTTGTTTTCACTCTTTGCACTTGCTTACCGATCTAATTGAAAAACAAATGGTTTATACATGCTTCAATAGAGTTGATGATAGATTGAGAATTTTATGGTCAATTTTTAGGTTTCACAGGCTTCAAAAGGATATAAATTCACTGAGCAAATAGAGATTCATGTAATTGACCCCATTTGATTGGCGCACAAGGACTTAATTTGATTTAGTTAGGTGTCATTTGAATGGAGACTATATATACTGGATTTTGAGCTTTTGGGAGAATGAAATTTGTATGTATTTGTACTGTGTACCCTGTTATATTCCCACTCTCCCAGCACATGATGTGTTCATTTGGAAAATTTGTAATTGAAGGATAGTGACAACATCACTTCTCTGATTTCTGGAAGTTGGACATGAAACAAAAGAAGATGCATACAAATTACCTTAATGCGTACTCAAATTATATTGGTTAGCGCCCTTCCTTCATCTGGCTCAGTCCTATCGTGTATTGGCCCTTTCATAATGCATCATGATCAAAAGGCTGTAAAGAAGACCATTATGACTGGTGTGAAAATGATTGAGGAGCAGAGGTTCGAAGAAAGTTAACAATGTACTATTAGATGCCTAAATGCAGCTAGAATCATTGAGATCCATCCTACAAGACCAGAGCACGGGTCATGAGGATTTGATCTGTCCTTAGTTGCAGGTCAGGTCAGGCTCCAAACTCTGCAGGTCAGGTCATGAGGATTTGATCTGTCCTTGGTTGCAGGTCAGGTCAGGCTCCAAACTCTGTCAAAGGAGGGGGCATACATTATTTTTCTATTTGAGAGCTTGGTGCATTTTTGCGCCCATTAAGCTCTTGGGGCAGCTGGGTCTCCTCTGAAAAAAAAAGAAATAAGAATGATAGGAAACCAGTTTAAAAAATACCATGACTTGGATCTCCTTTGATTTAGGCCTTTTTGTCCATGTTACTCCATTATGCAGAGTGACAGTGGAGATTTGGGCCTTTCTGTTGACATTTTTTAGCATTGTTTGGGCAATTCCGATATCAGTAAGTAGCTTTTAGCATGGGCAGAATCAGAGATAGACACACAGGCTTTCGATCCTGTGTTTCACGTAGTATATTTGGATGGATAGGAATTGTCAATCATCTGAAGGAGTGGAGATCATCCATAGGTTAAAGAGTAATGTCTTGGCCTTCTTACTTCATTGGGTGACTGGGAGGGTGAACTCATCTCTTGCGGGTTTTATGGATTTTGTAATGAATTCTTTTGGTATATAGTTTTTTTTCCTCATGGGGGTAAAATTGGCTTTTTATACATGTGTTCATGGGTTGTGTCCCCTCTTGGCACCTTTTTCTGATCTATTTTTAACAAAATGAATCTAAAACGTCATTGTGTTCATTACTGGTAAATTATCAAACTGTGGCTGCACTCAGAAATAATGATGGAACAGAAGTGTGATGATGGAGGTTTGCATATGCTGACATGTTGTTCATGGTAAGATTGTGTTGGGTTCTTTTTTCTTCCTCCCATTGTATTGAGGATGCATGGCTGGAAATTTCCCGAAAAGCTAATCATAGATTGTTCTCTCCATCAGAACAATAGGGCCATTATGCGCTGTATCAAGGGAAAAGTCTCGTCTTTACCGGTAACCACACCCCACTCTCTATCTTCTATGCAGGGATGGATCTATAAGAATTCACCTATCCCAGGATGCTGGCAGATAATATTACTTGTGTTTGCACCCTTCTAACATAGTATTTATAAATAATTATGAAGAAATTAACTAATAAAAAGCATTAGATGTTATGTAAAGAAATATGAATGTATGCATGCAACTGCTGCTGTAATTATGTACATTATAACTGATAGAGCTATGACTTTCTCTGTAGCATGCAACTAGCCCCTTAAACTATATTTGTGTAACATCTTTTGGAGAATATTAGCAATCACTAGTGTAATACGTTTTTAGGCCTTTCAAATTCCACAATTCGTATAATTGACTAACTGCAGAGGAAAACTCCATTTCTTAAGCAGGATATTTTGGTGATATATCTGCTCACATATGAGTTATCTGTATTTATTCCTTGTCTAGGACAGCCCACTAGCACTTGCTCAGGCATATGAGACACGAGACAAACTCATGGCTACACATTCAGAGTTGGCTGAAGAGGGCGCTATTCAAATTGTAATAATAAAGACAACAGGAGATAAAATTTTAAGTCAGCCACTTGCTGATATAGGTGGGAAAGGCTTGTTTACAAAAGAAATAGATGAGGCCCTCATAAATGCTGAAATCGACATTGCTGTCCATTCAATGAAAGATGTTCCTACTTATTTACCAGATAAGACAATTTTGCCTTGCAATCTTCCACGTGAGGATGTTCGGGATGCATTTATTTCCTTAAGTACAGCTTCGCTAGCAGAGCTTCCAGCTGGAAGCACCGTGGGAACTGCTTCACTAAGAAGAAAGTCACAAATTCTCCATAGATATCCATCACTCAATGTGAGTATATTATCTTAAATGTGACAACTTAATTTTACTAGAATCTGATTATAAATTATCAAATCGGGAAGAGATGGTCTCTTCTTTTTCTTTTTTTGAGGAAGAGAAGATGGTATAAACAGACCAAAATGATGTGTCCATACAGGGGCGAATTCTCTGTCAGTCTTCTGGCAGCATGGGTTTCAGATACCATGGGATCGTATCATGTTGGATCCAGTTGAATATACATGTATACATATATATGCATATAATTTATCAGTTTCCAAGTAGCATAATGTTAGTAAGCTTAATTGGTTTCCAAGTTTGATGGAACCAGAAATTACAATAGTCATACTGCTAGTGCCAACAAATAAGTATGGAATTTGTAGCATGCTGACACCTCATCCAAAATAGAATCATGTGACTCCTGGCTTGGTTGGTAACATAATTTAATTCCTATAACTTTGCGAATTGGTAATTCCACAAGCTCTAAATCGTATAAAAATATGTTGCAGTTGTTATTCTCTGGAAAATTCTGTTAGAGGTTACAATCCTTGATTTCAAACAAGAAAGGACTTGATGTGATTTCGTTTCAGCTATTGGAGTAACAGGCTTCACAAATCAAGATTTTACTTATTGTTTGAGGATTCAACGAGTTACCCAATTTGCTGAGGCAGGCATATAATACTTGCTTAAAGCTTTAGATCTGTCACTGATGTTAATCTTAGCTGGCTTCTTTTTAACATGCCTCTTTTAACCCTTTTGCGTGTGTTGCATTTGTGTACTTAATTCATTTTGGGTGTTTTATTGGTGTTTTGATCACTGTCTGTGTTATATCCCTCTTTAATATATTTGGTGGTTTTATCTGTAGGTACTGGAGAACTTCCGTGGTAATGTTCAGACACGATTAAGAAAACTAAATGACGGAGTGGTCCAAGCAACATTATTGGCCTTAGCAGGACTCAAACGCCTAAATATGACTGAAAATGTGACCGCCATTCTTTCTATGGATGATATGCTTCCAGCTGTTGCACAAGGGGCAATTGGAATTGCTTGTCGAAGCAATGATGATAAGATGGTATATTTCCGCTGACCAAACTTTTGCATTCAACTTTCCTTAATCTGCAGGTTTTGTATCATAGTGATGCTAGAACTCTTGAGAACTTGTGGCAGTTTATGAGCTGCAATTTTTAACAATCTACGTAGTTTGTTGTCATTTCTTCATCTACATAATCTCACATGAAACATGAAAACTTAATCTTTGAAGAATTGTTTACTAGGAAACCCACTATCCTTGTGTGACAAAAAACTGAAAACCTCAGCTGATCTGATTTTATAATGTGATGCAGTGTAATTCTCTATCCCCCATGATAAATACCTTTGGAAAGTCATCAATGCTTGTTTTAATAATATATGGGGTGTTTGGATGTTGCATGCTCGACTATGAACCGATATGACCGTGCATTACTGTCTCTGCTTTTCTGAAGATTTTAGATATGTCTGCCACAACATTCCTTGAAGGGCATTTGATTTATCTACTTGTTACCATCTATTTATTTGTTAGTTTGTTTTCAGTACTTGTTTTCTTGTTCTTTGCAAATCTTCTGAAATTTTTTAGTTTCTTTTCTGATGCTGATCTTTTCATGCAGGCTAATTACATAGCTTCATTGAATCACGAGGAAACAAGATTAGCAGTTGCATGTGAGAGGGCTTTCCTTGAGGCATTGGATGGCTCTTGTCGCACTCCAATTGCTGGATATGCTTGTCGAGATGAGGATGGAAATTGCATTTTCAAAGGCTTGGTGGCCTCACCAGATGGAACCCGAGGTAAAACAGTAGTCACTTGAGCAAGATATATTTACCAAGTTGTTATTAGCATCTTTTCCTGAAAACCTACCATATTTAACATTGATTTTTTTTTCCCCCAGTACTTGAAACTTCTAGACAAGGCCCATATGCTTATGAAGATATGGTTCTAATGGGAAAGGATGCTGGCAAGGAACTCCTTTCACGGGCAGGTCCCGGATTTTTTGATTGTTAAGTAATTTGTCAGTGAAATGAGGACAACGAGCGAGACTGGAGCTCTGTGTTCCACTTCTAGGGCTGACACCCAATTGTTTTATTGTTGTAGCAGTAGGGGAAATCGATTTTTTTGATTAGTTGTTCACTAGATGTAAGGGGTTTCATTATTGTCTTTGTGAGTACTAGACGAAAGCGGTTTCATTATTGTCTTTATAAGTAAATCAACAAGCCCATTTTTTGCTCTCTTTCTCACACATGCCCGTGCAATTGCGGGAGAATTGGAGAGGACCTACTTTTGATAGATTGATGAGCGTTTTGTTTTCCTTGCAAAAGGGAATTATGGTATGAACTTTGATATTGAAGTCGTCTGGACAGTTCATTTTCATGGTGTTCTTGATATTTATGCTGTGATGTGGCATACTGCTATTTAGCTTCAGCTTATATTATTCTCACTTATATGTTCTTGATCAATAAATTTTAACCCCAAATGCTCTATTAGTCTCATATTCTATCTTAATTTCATTCTTAATGACTTATTTCTAAGAGCTCAATCAATCTTGCCCTGTGCTTTCTGCAGCAGATGGAAAGCTTCACTCATTCACAAATGGCCACAGCAATCGCATAATGTCTCTCCCTCTCTCTCTCTCTCTCTCTTGTGGATAAAATATATTTTGGAAACCTATAGATAGGGCATCTAATGGAGGACAAAGAAGAAGACTGACTAGGAGAGTTGCAACTATTCTTTTTTTCTCAAACTCCTCCCAATCGCCACTAGCTTCTCTGGAGGGCAATGAACTCTGAAAATTTTATTTAGTCTGGAATTTTCGAAAAATAGTGTTTAAATTTTTAATCAATATTTTTTTATTTTTAATGAATGTTTTAAATTTTCATTCAATTTGTTCTTTAGATTCACTAATTTAAATATATACTTAAAAAGTATAAAATTTGAGATTTTTTTTATAAAAAAAAATCAAAAAATATAACAAATATATAAAAATACATTTTCATATATTTTTGTATATATTAAGCGTATTTTGATTAAGTAGATCTAGAAAGTAAACAAAAAAAAAAAATTGATATTAAATTTTTTTAATATAATTAATCATTAAAAAAAGAAAAAGAAAAAAGCCATAGAGATTAAAAACTCAAAACCAAAAAGAGTAGCGTGTTTCTCACTACAAACACATGTAAATTCTTTTGAATTTACCACCCACAATAAAGACATTGAAAGAGTCGGTAAAATAGTGAGTGAAGTTTCTCTCTCTAGAATATCTCACTAAGCTTGGTTATTATTTTTTAAAAATATTTTTCAGAAAATTTTATTTTTTTATTTTTCGTGTTTTTTTGTTTTTACTGAATTTTTAAAATATTTTAAGCAATTTTTTTAATTTTTAAACATACCTAACTAAATATACCTAAAAAGTAAAAAAAAAAATTGAAAAAAACCTTTTAAAAATTCACTAAATACCAAAAATATAAAAAAAAAAACGAGAATTCAGTACATTTTTTGTATTTTAATGTATTTATTAATTTTTAAAAATATTTTTTCACAATTTTTTACTTTTTAGATACATCTAAGTAAGGTGTATCTAAAAAAGTAAAAAAAATATTTAAAATTTTAAAAATATTAACTAAAAACAAAAAAACACGAAAATCAAAAAACTCAATTTTTAAAAAATTTAATTTAAAAAACTCAAACTAAACACACTGATAGGCTTTGAAGGATGGAGAACTGAAAAACGTTCATGGGTGCTCAATGGAAGAGGACCACCGGATCCGTATTACCAAGAAAATCAAGAGTAACGTGGATCCTGAGGATGAAGCCATGGGAGAAAGTGCACCAATGGATAAGGAATCAGGGGAGGAGTTACCCAACCCTAATCAAATGATTGACATCACGAATCAGGAGAAATCCCCTCCTAATGAAGGGAAATCAGAGGCTGACCAAATGGAGCCTATTGGGGCTTTAAAAGCTTCACAGTCTTTCAAGGAAGCACTCTTAAGATTGAGATTCAATGAGAATGGTTATGAGAAAATTTTTGATAATGATATGGAGGTGTTATCGTCTGATGATAAAGACACAGACACGACGAAGGCCTTTGAGAAAGAGGATAAGGAGATAGAGGAGGAGAGGGATGGGATCCCTAGGGTTAAACTACCAGCAACTTTATTGAAGAAGATTAGGAAGCCATGGAAAAAATGTTTGATTGTGAGATTATTGGAGAAAACCATAAGCTACAAGCTTTTTATGATAAAAATGATTAAGATTTGGAGACTTCAAGCTGATTTCGAAGCTTTGGATATAGGGAATGGTTTCTTTATAGTCAAGTTTGACTTGATGGATGATTATACCAAAGTCTTCACTGAAGGCCCATGGATAGTGATGGATCACTATGTGACAATGACAAAATGGCAACATGATTTCAAGTCAAATGAAGCCGAAGAGGATACCATAGCGATATGGATAAGGTTTCCTACCTTACCCATTGAGTATTACAACAAGAAAGCCCTCTTCAATATAACAAAAGTGCTAGGAGTTCCTCTGAAGGTAGATATCAACACAACGATGGTAGCACGAGGAAAATATGCTCAAGTTTGTGTGGAAATGGACCTCTGAAAGCCATTGATTTCCTAAATTTCTATAGGTAAACATACTTACGGAGTTGCATATGAACACCTGTACTCATTTTGCTTTTCTTGTGGCAGGGTTGGGCACTGGAGGGGGATTTGCAATGAAAGAACTATGCTGGAAGTCAGAACACATGGGCAAGGGATGATCGGAGAAGGAAACCAAGGGCAAAAAGCCCAAATGAGAGATGAACCAAGACCAACATCAATAGAACAAGATAGCGAGCCTAACCAAGAGAAGTATGGGTCGTGGATGACTATCTAAACTAAAAAGGCAGCCAAGAGGCCTAACAATACCAAAAGGGAACAATATGCACCAGAACAAGTAGTTAAAGCCCTTACTAAAGAAGGTGAGCCAGTTACAAGCTACAAAGCCCAAATAGGTAGAGGAAGGCCTATTTGGAGGCAGGCTTCAAACACCGCCCAAGACTATATGAGAGGAAAACTGAGGCCAAGTTTGGCAATCCAAAAATAATCCATATTTTTATCTTTTTATCTTTTTTCCATCACATCACCTTTCTACTTTTCTGCACATCTTTTCGTAAAAAGACAAAAAATACACTTATTTAGGTCATCCCGAACATTGCTTGAAAATGACTCCAATGGCTAAGGACAAGAAAAAAGAGGAGATTAGGCTGGGAAAGAAAAGTGCCACTGACATGGAGATTGAGTATTGTTATTCCAAGTAGGCAACCCAAGAGGAGGTGAATTGGGTTATCAAAAAGTTTTACAATATTAAAAATAATAAAAACAATATTCATAATTTTAACAAATAAAAAACAAAACAATAATTATCAATATAAAAGTAAGAGAGATAGAGAAAGAAAATAAAATACTGAGATTTATAGTGGTTCGGCACGTCGGGCCTACGTCCACTCCCCAATGAACCTCTTTGAGAATTTGTTCACTATCAAAATAAATCAGTACACCACCAAGGTTTCACCAAGCTTGTGGATTTTGCACATGTCAACTTTTATCTATTAAGCCTCGCTCAACAATAAATATCTCACTATTACAAAATTCTTAGATCTGAAAGTGAAATAGCATAGTGAAAAATATAATCACAGTTTTGAAGCACACCGAATTTTTTCTCTTCAAGTTCTTGATTTTTCTTTACACAAAACACTTCTATTTATATACAAAAATATACCCGTTGGAGGTAGAACGCTCCTTGTTGATGTCATGGATCACGTGGGCACGCTTCTCCTTTTTGACTTAGTAATTTGGGCATGTAGGGCATAAGATTGTTCTTCTTTATATTTAAAATTTGCATGAAGCATAATGTAAACATTTCCTTTTTCTTTTCTATGCCAGGTGCCAAGCATGTGGCTAACAAAATATTAAAAATATAAGTGATCACTATTGTGTATACAACTTTTCAACAAATGAATAGTACTTAATTTTTCCTTCAAAACAATGAATAATCAAAAGTTGTATAGTAATTGCATAGTAATTTTTCTAATAAAATATTTAATTGCACAATATAATTTCTTTAAGTATATTTAAAATAACATTTATAATAGTTATGAAAATATATACCTCTTTTATAATCTTTGTAGTTGTTGACGATATTTTAAACATATTTTTTAAAAAACAACCTACCACCCCATGTGAGTATATCAATTTTGTCAAAGGAAAATAACCCATCAAATTTGTCAAAAGATGAATAGTGATCTGCCTAGTTTTTCAAAACGTGAATAGTAAAATTTTAAAAATATTTTTATCATACAATATATATTTTAAACATATAATAGTTTGTATCAAATAATATAAAATATATATAGTAAAAAATTACAATTTATCCCATAACATCATCAAAATCAAACAACATGATTAACAATCTCCCTCTTTTTTATGATGACAATATATGTATGGATTTGATACAAAAGTAAAATCAACAAAATATTTGATAAATTTGCAAAATTGCAACATGTACAGCCAGCCATTCAAATTCATATTTTTCTCCTCCTAGGACATCATCAAAATAAAATATTAATATAGAAAATAATTAAAATATTTTTCAATGCCAAAAACAAAAAAAATTATACAAACATATTGAAGAAAAAAATATGATTTGACAAAAATATAATATTTGTTCTTGTTTCATCCTGTGATCATTTTTGGAATTTTATATCATCTCCAAAAAATGGTGCAGCAGCACCTAAAATGTTGACAAACAAAAGATTTGAGTGGATATGCATTGATTATTGAATCGGTGGAGTGTATAGAAAGTGATATAAATGATATGCAGTGATATGAAATCTTCAAATGTTCTTAGAGAAAAAAGTTTGTTTACTTTCTGTGTAATCATGTCATTCTTTACCTTGGCCATCAATGGTTCTGACATGCATGAGGTGCCTGTAATTCAGGCAAATGAGAGGTTACCGATAGTGCATTCGTACGCTATTCCTACAAATGAGAGTCCTAGTGTTTTTGGTAATCGGAATAATATCAATGCTATTGACACTATGTGTAACGCCCTAAAAAACAAACCCATCATAACGTACATTCATGATAAATAGAAAAGATTTCATATTACAATCATCAGAGTATTCTTACAAAATGTATTACATGCTGACAACAAAAGTAAATGCCCTATAGGTTTACAACTTTCCAAGTCAACACTTGGTTACAAAAAGAGAGTACTAACTCTACACAAAGTAAGCCCCTGGCTTGATATACATGTAATACAACAAAACAACAAAAGTAGTTTGACAGCCCCAAGCCTCCCAAGTTACGTCCTTGGAGGTGGCATAACACCTGTACCTGAAAATGATGTCCCATATAGGGTGAGCCAACGCCCAGTAGAGATATACTAAATATAATATGAGCAATAACTAAAACATTACCACTTGATAAATGTTTAACTCATATATACTAACATACAATACAATCCCATTTCATAAACCTTCACTTAACAAAACTCAACTTATAAACACGGCTCAAAACCTGGCTAAACAACTTAAGCGAGACTACATTTCAAGCCAACAATACTTCAAACTACCATTTTACGGAAATTGCGTCCGCGGGATTCGGCACCCATGTGTAATTATTTTCTCATGGCCATTTCACGGAAATTTCATCCGCGGGACTCGGCACCCATGTATAGATGTTTTCAGATTGCCATTTTACGGAAATTTCATCCGCGAGATCCGGCACCCATGTATAGATATTTTTGAATTGCCATTTTACGGAAATTGCGTTTGCGGGATTCGACAGCCATGTGTAATTATTTTCGAATGGCCATTTTACGAAAATTTCATCCATCGGATTCGGCACCCATGTATACAAATACTCAACTTGATTGGTTTTAATTCACCTAATCATCATGCAGTGTCTACAACAATCAAGACTATCCTCCACCGATAGCCCAAAGCAATTATTTCTAAACAGACAATAAATGCACCAACAGGTAAATTATCAACAATTTCAAAGGTGAATGATTAATGAATCCAACTCCACCATTCTACCTCATAATGAGCCAATTTCATTATTCCCAACTCAATTTCATAAATTAACTCATAGCCAAAAATTAGGGCTTTCTCCCCCTTTTTCTCTACAATGACCCAAAGGTCCCAAATATCCTCAACAACAACAACAACATCATTTTAAGATCCAAGATACACATTATGAGTCAAAATAACCAAACCTCTCTTTATTCATTTTGAAACCCTAACACCCCAAAATTACCCAATATCAACATTACATCAAAATGACCAATAGTTTATGTCAAAGACCATAGAAATGAGTAGTTATCCCTACCTCAAGAGATGAAACCCAAAGGAGATGATGAAGAAATCCTGAAGTGCTCCAAATCAAAAAAATTTCAGATTGATAGGAAGCCCACACCAAGCTCTACACTTTTTGTAAAGGCTCAAGGGTAGGAGATCACTCTAAATAGATCAAATCCTAGAGAGAAGGTAGAGTTCTAGAGTGAGGTGCTCTCCAATGGTGGTTTTCGAAAAGTAAGAGAGAGAAAAGAAATCAAAAAGTGATCCAAAAAGGTGAAACTCGGACTGATATAAAAGTCGCCCCACTCGAGCGTGGGAACCCTCGCTCGAGCGTTAGACACAGACTCACGCTCGAGCATCAAAAGCGCCGCTCGAGCGTCGATTGCACACTTTCGGAAGTTTTGCAGGCGATGGTCCCCGCTCGAGCGTCAAACTCCCCGCTCGAGCGGAGGAACAAAATCAAAGGCTCACGCTCAAGCGTCAAAACTCCCACTCGAGCATACGAAGACCTGCAGAGAAAAAATACTGGGAGATGAAAATTCACGCTCGAGCGTCAAAACGCCCACTCGAGCGGAGAAGCAATAACAAGGGGCCCGCTCGAGCGTCAAAAGCCACGCTCGAGCGTGAAGGCCAAATTCTAGGCATCAACCTTTGGTTTCAAAGCACAACCGACCTGTTTCAAACCTGTCCAACACAACCCAAGACTCAAATAAAAAAAGTAAAGGATGGAAATGAGAATGAGACAACAACACATCCACGGAACCGAGTCCGGAACACAATAAATAAAGAGAGGAAAAACCAGGATCGCTATAACCTCCCCTCCTTAAGGAATTTTGTCCCCGAAATTAAGTACAAGTTTTTAAAAAATGTGGTTTTCTCAATTCTCAATAGTATTACAACTCAACATTTAACAACCTGACCCATTACCGATCATCCCATCTCTTTTCAAGGGGCAAATCACAATATATAACTCAATATGCATTATTAGCATGCTTTCCCTTGAAATTTATCAATCTCAATACATATTTCACAATTCTATATCATATTCAATGTTCATGATAAACTTCCATTTCTACAATACATTCAACATATGCAATGTTACATTAAACTTCCATTTCAAGGCAAGTTCAAAATACTTCCATAAATCAAAACATATACAATGTTTTACAACTCAAGACATATTTAATGCTCTTAAAGTTCATCAATATTACAAAATCCCAATACATGGTTAAACATTTACAAACAAGTCCGGATATTTCTCACGGACATCCTCCTCACATTCCCAAGTGGCTTCCTCCACTCTGTGATGTTTCCACAAAACTTTCACCTTGGGAATGGTCTTGCCTCGCAAGACTTGATCCCGTCTATCCAAGACCTGAACTGGTCTCTTCTCATACGAGATATCCTCATCAACCTCCAAATCGGTCCAATCCAGCACATGGACGGATCCGGCTCATACTTCCGAAGCATACTAACGTGAAACACGTCATGCACTTTGGATAACTGCAGCGGCAAGGCCAAACGATAGGCAACCTCGCCAATCCTCTCAAGGATCTCAAAGGGACCAATAAACCGAGGGGACAACTTCCCACTTTTCCCGAATCTCATCAAACCCCGCCTAGGTGATATTTTCAAAAAAACATGATCACCCGTCTCAAATGCCAAAGGCCTCCTCCTACGATCGACATAACTCTTTTGGCGACTCTGGGCTGTGACAAGCCTCCTATAGATAAGCTCAACCTTCTCCGTCGTTTCCCTCACCAACTCCAAGCCTAACAAAGATGCATCACCCACCTCGGCCCAACAAACTGGAGACCTACACGGTCGGCCATACAATGCCTCAAATGGTGCCATACCGATAGTCGACTGAAAACTGTTATTATAGGCAAACTCCACTAGGGGCAAGTGCCTCTCCCATGACCCACTAAAGTCAAGAACGCACCTTCGACGCATATCCTCAAGGATCTAAATAGTACGCTCGGACTGTCCGTCAGTCTGAGGATGATAAGCTGTGTTAAAGGTCAATTTAGTGCCCAAGGCACTCTGCAAACTCTGCCACAACCTAGCAGTAAAACGAGGATCTCTATCAGAGACGATTGACACTGGGACCTTGTGCAACCTCACTATGTCCCGAATATACAAGTCACCAAGATGATCTATCGAATCTCTCACGCGCATAGGGATAAAGTGCGCCGACTTAGTCAATCGGTCTACAACCACCCAAATAGCATCATTACCCCGCTGAGTCCTCGGAAGACCTACAACGAAGTCCATAGTGACATGTTCCCACTTCCACTCGGCTATAGGCAAGGGTTGTAACAAACCCGCTGGCCTCTGATGCTCGGCCTTCACTTGCTGACAAGTAAGGCACTTCGACACGAAAACTGCCACATCTCTCTTCATACCCTGCCACCAAAACTGGCGACCCAAATCACGATACATCTTGGTGCCTCCCGGATGCACCGCAAGGCGTGAATGGTAAAACTCTCGGAGTACCTCCTCTCAGCAAGACTCCGGCACAAACAAATGGTCTCGGTATCTCACACTTAGGTCGGGATACACAGACAAACCCTTCTCAGCCTTTCCGTTGGAGATCTTCTCTCGGAGGGATTCTACCTCAAGGTCACCTCCCTGTGCCTCTAACACTCGATTCACAAGTGTAGGCTGCGCAACAATAGAGAACAAGGCCGCAGCCTCAACGGATTCGCCCAGAAGCAAATCAAACTCGCCAAGTGCACCCAACATCTCCCACTCCCGGATGGCTATACAAGCTACATCACTAATGGATTTCCTACTAAGGGTATCAGCCACAATATTGGCCTGGTGATAGTGCAACTCGAAGTCATAGTCCTCAATGAACTTCATCCACCTCCTCTGCCTCAAATTCAAGTCTCTCTGTGTAAACAGGTACTTCAAACTCTTATGATCCGAGAATACCTCGAATCTCTCACCATAAAGGTAGTGCCTCCAAATCTTCAAGGCAAAAATTACTGCTGCTAGTTCTAGGTCGTGAGTAGGGTAATTCCTCTCGTGAATCTTCAACTGACGTGAGCCATAGGCTACCACTTTCCCTTCTTGCATCAACACACAACCCAAACCCTCTCGTGAGGCATCACAATAAACTGCATAACCCAAACCTCTCTCTGGGATAATCAACACAGGAGTGGTGGTCAATCTAACTTTCAACTCTTGCAACGACTTTTCACAAGTCTCACTCCATACAAACTTGACCCCTTTCCGCGTCAATCTAGTCAATGGCGAAGCTAGCCTGGAGAAATCTCTCACAAACCGGCGGTAATACCCAGCTAATCCCAGAAAACTACGGATCTCAAAAACACTCTTAGGCTGTGCCCAATCTTGCACTGCCTCTATCTTGGATGTATCAACAGACACCCCTTCCCTGGAAACCACATGGCCTAAGAACTTGACCTCTCCTAGCCAGAATTCACATTTCCCAAACTTGGCATACAACCTATGGGCTCTAAGCAACTCGAGCACCACTCTCAAGTGTTCCTCGTGCTCCTCCTCTGAAGGCGAATAAATTAGGATGTCGTCCACGAAGACGACTACAAAATGATCTAAGAATTCCCGAAATATCCGGTTCATCAAGTCTATAAACACTGCCGGTGCATTGGTGAGCCCAAAAGGCATCACCAAAAACTCATAGTGGCCATACTGCGTACGGAATGCCGTCTTCGGAATATCCTCATTCCTGACCCTCAACTGGTGGTAACCCGATCTAAAGTCTATCTTAGAGAAACAACGGGAACCCTTCAACTGGTCAAACAGATCATCTACACGGGGCATAGGGTACTTATTCTTAACCGTAGCCCGATTCAACTTTCGATAATCGATACAAAGTCTCAAGGCACCATCCTTCTTTTTAGCAAAGAGGGTCGGTGCTCCCCACGGTGAAACACTAGGGCAGACAAACCTTATCCAGCAACTCCTGGAGTTGAATCTTCAACTCACTCAACTCGGCTGGGGCAAAATGGTAAGGTGCCATGGAAATTGGCGCCGTGCCGGGCTCTAAGTCAATAGAGAACTCGATCTCTCGATGAGGTGGTAAACTAACAAGGTCCTCAGGAAAAACATCCGAATACTCGCAAACCACTCTCGGCAATACAGTCTGGGTCTCATCACATTCACTACTCATAAAGCTAGCGAGGAGACCACTAAGCTCACTCCGCCCTCGTGGATCATATACTGGTGGTAACACACTACCAACCCGATCCCCCAAGAAATGGAAACAATCCCCGCTCAAGGTACAAAAAGTGACCCTCTGGTGGTAACAATCAATAACTGCTCGGTATGACGATAACCAATCCATACCCAAAATAACATCAAAACCCGACATAGCCATAACTACAAATGAAAATGGAAGTCGGCGGTCAGCGACCTCTATGTCGCACCATTTACACCCTTGTTTCAAAATCAATTCACCCCCTACAGGTGATACTGCACAAATAGGAGATGCTAATTGTGCCAACTCCAAACCCAAAACAGATGCAAATGCAGCAGGTATAAAAGAATGGGATGCACTTGTATCAATCAACACATTAGCAACCGAGTTGAAAAACAAAAAGGTACCTCTCAGAACAGATGGAGCCGGTACTAGATCCTGCACGGTAATAGCATACACACGCCCTATAGGCCCCTGATCTACCTGCTCACCTTTCGGAGCAAAAGACTGGTGCACAGACTGAGACGATGAAGCCCCCTGATTGGCCCTCAAGGCCTGAACAGACTGTGCTGGCTGCGAACTTTGCGTCTGTCTCAAACCAGACGCACCGGGTGTACCACCAAACTGTGGGCAGAACCTCTTTAGGTGCCCTGCCTGACCACACTGGTAACAAGAGGACGATCGGCCTCTGCCCTGACTCTGGCTCTGAGGTCGAGCCGAAGATGAAGCTGCTCCCTGACTTATTCCCCTCTGCGGGCAAGATGGAGACTTGTGGCCCAGCTGACCACACTTGAAACAGGTAAAGTCTCCCTGGCTGCCTCTCCCAGAACCCGAACTCAGTATTGGAAAGGTAGATCTCACCAAGGCACTCTGGGACTGCTGAGGGTTAGAACTCCTCTGCCTCCTACCATCCCCCTAGCTATCCTGACTCTTCTTGGAGCCCCTCATCCTCTCCTCCTCCTCCATCATAGTCTCCATATGGGTCGCGGCATCCACAAGACGCCCATACTCCCGGATCATGGATCCCCCAACTCTCATCTTGAGGCCATGCCTCAACTTCCTTTCAAACTCGATGCAACGGCATTTCTCAAACGCCACAAGCTCAGGTGTAAACCTGGATAAACTAGTAAATGCAGCCTCAAACTCGACCACTGATAAACTCAGCTGCTTGAGCTGACAAAACTGGTCCCTCGGCTTCTCCCTGACAGTTGGGGCTAAGAACTTCTCCTGGAAAGCATCTACAAAAGCCTCCCATGTACCACTAACACGGCCTCTCATGAACTTCCACCACTGACCCGCATCCCCCTTAAGCTGGAAAGATGCCAAGGTCACCTTCAATGCCCCGTCTTCGATGCCAATCATCTCAAACGTCTTGGTCATCTGTTCCAACCACTCATTAGCCTTAAGTGGCTCCTTGGGATCCCCAACAAACTCATTCGGATTAGACCGGAAGAACTCTCTCTTCAGAAAGGATGGCCCTACATCAACAACCTAGGCCTGAACTGGATTCTCAGTTATGAGAATGCCTATGGATTCTCTCATAGCTCCTGCTATCTCGCGGGCTAAGGCACCCATGGCCTGCTGCCCCGCTGGCTCAGCCACATTAGCCTGACTAACCCCCTCCTTCTGCGCCGGAATCTTATCCGGTATAGGCATCTCCTGCCTCCTAGGTCTACCTCGCCTACCACCACGTCCCCGTCCTGACATCCTAATAAAGGTAACGAAAAACATTAACACATTCACAAATGTGCCGAAGCTATGACACTTGCGTCCTAATGCAATGGACAACTGTAATTCACTCCACGTAAGCACATAATCATATAAGCACATAATCACATAAGCACTTACGAATTTCATTTCTGGATAATGATAGTCCCGAGGCGTTACTAGAGTTCTGGCTAGAAACAGCATTGATCAAGTGCTTTTCCAACAAGACTCACAGAAACCCAAGGATCCAATCAACATCCTAGAAACTAAATCCCATACCCAAATAGCCACATAAACATGTTATCATATAAGCATACAACACTACATCTAAGTCTCTATCAAGCGAGACGAGCCCATTGTGGTACTAACCACTTCCCGCGTACCTAAAGTATTCAAACCCGGTACGCTTTGATACCAAGTTGTAACGCCCTCAAAAATAAACCCATCATAACATACATTCACGATAAATAGAAGAGATTTCATATTACAATCATCAGAGTATTCTTACAAAAGGTATTAAATGTTGACAACAAAAGTAAATGCCCTATAGGCTTACAATTTTCCAAGTCAACACTTGGTTACAAAAAGAGAGTACTAACTCTACACAAAGTAAGCCCCTGGCTTGATATACATGTAATACAACAAAACAACAAAAGTAGTTTGACAGCCCCAAGCCTCCCAAGCTACGACCTGAAAATGATGTCCCATATAGGGTGAGCCAATGCCCAGTAGAGATATGCTAAACATAATATGAGCAATAACTAAAACATTACCACTTGATAAATGTTTAACTCATATATACTAACATACAGTACAATCCCGTTCCATAAACCTTCACTTAACAAAACTCAACTTATAAACACGGCTCAAAACCTGGCTAAACAACTTAAGCGAGACTACATCTCAAGCCAACAATACTTCAAACTACTATTTAACGAAAATTGCGTCCGCGGTATTCAGCACCCATGTGTAATTATTTTCTCATGGCCATTTCACGAAAATTTCATCCGCGGAACTCGGCACCCATGTATAGATGTTTTCGGATTGCCATTTTATGAAAATTTCATCCGGGGGATCCGACACCCATGTATAGATATTTTTGAATTGCCATTTTACGAAAATTGCGTCCGCGGGATTCGGCACCCATGTGTAATTATTTTCGAATGGCCATTTTACGGAAATTTCATCCGCGGGATTCGGCACCCATGTATACAAATACTCAACTTGATTAGTTTTAATTCACCTAATCATCATGCAATGTCTACAACAATCAAGACTATCCTCCACCGATAGTCCAAAGCAATTATTTCTAAACAGACAATAAATGCACCAACAGGTAAATTATCAACAATTTCAAAGGTGAGTGATTAATGAATTCAACTCCACCATTCTACCTCATAATGAGCTAATTTCATTATTCCCAACTCAATTTCATAAATTAACTCATAGCAAAAAATTAGGGCTTTCTCCCTCTTTTTATCTACAATGACCTAAAGGTCCCAAATATCCTCAACAACAACAACAACATCATTTTAAGACCCAAGATACACATTATAAGTCAAAATAATCAAACCCCTCTTTATTCATTTTGAAACCCTAACACCCCAAAATTACCCATTATCAACATTACATCAAAATGACCAATAGTTTATGTCAAAGACCATAGAAATGAGTAGTTATCCCTACCTCAAGAGATGAAACCCAAAGGAGATGATGAAGAAATCCCGAAGTGCTCCAAATCAAGAAATTTTCGGATTGATAGGAAGCCCACACCAAGCTCTACACTTTTTGTAAAGGCTCAAGGGTAGGAGATCACTCTAACTAGATCAAATCCTAGAGAGAAGGTAGAGTTCTAGAGTGAGGTGCTCTCCAATGGTGGTTTTCGAAAAGTAAGAGAGAGAAAAGAAATCAAAAAGTGATCCAAAAAAGTCAAACTCGGACTGATATAAAAGTCACCTCGCTCGAGCTTGGGAACCCCGCTCGTGCGTCAGACACAGACTCACGCTCGAGCGTCAAAAGCGCCGCTCGAGCGTCGATTGCACACTTCCAGAAGTTTGCAGGCGGTGGTCCCCGCTTGAGCGTCAAACTCCCCGCTCGAGCGGAAGAACAAAATCAAAGGTTCAAGCTCGAGCGTCAAAACTCCTGCTCGAGCGTATGAAGACTTGCAGAGAAAAAATACTGGGAGATGGAAATTCACGCTCAAGCGTCAAAACGCCCGCTCGAGTAAAGAAGTAACAACAAAGGGCCCGCTCGAGCGTCAAAAGCCCCGCTCGAGCGTGAAGGCCAAATTCTGGGCATCAACCTTTGGTTTCAAAGCATAACCGACCTGTTTCAAACCTGTCCAACACAACCCAAGACTCAAATACAAAGAGTAAAGGATGGAAATGAGAATGAAACAACAACACATCCACAGAACCGAGTCCGGAATATAATAAATAAAGAGAGGAAAAACCAGGATCGCTATAACTGGCTCTTAGTACACAGGCGATAACTGTAGTTTTCAATATGACTCGACGACTACAAGCAAGAATACAAAAAAATTAGCAATTGGAAGACGAGGTGTGCTTTTTAAAACAACAACTGGCTAATACTCGTCAGGAGAAGAGAGAACTAGAAAGGAAAAATTCGCAGTTGGAGAATGCGGTGCAATATTATGCAACGGTTATAATGCCAAGACTTACAGAAGTTGAAAATAAAGAGGCATGTAAAGGAGGCTCATGAAAAGTTGCTAAAAGAAGTGAAACGCAAAAAATTTGTGAAGCTTTCTTAAACTGTACATGTAATCAAGCAATAGTTTCTCATTTTGAAATAAAATTGCAAGCATTTATCTTTGAAAATTTTGTTTGTCTTTTCTATATATAAAAAAAAAAAAATTGTTGATGCAGATACTCCTAAAATTATGCATAGAATATACATACAAACGCACTCTGAAGATTTTTTTTTTTTTTTAAAATTTCAAAATACTACATAATATGAGTCTCCTCCTAAATTAATGCACTAAAAATTACACAAATTGTAAGAAACAAATTACCAATTTATAAAACCAAGGGCCATTAAAATCCGACCATAAACAACTACACCGAGTGTGCTAACATAAAAAGAGAAAATACAAATAAAAATAATTTCTTCATACCAGGTAGAAGCAATTGTTATTAAATACAAGAGAGTTTGTACCACATACAACCATGTAAGAAATATAACAAAGTGCAAAAACAATTTTAACATATTGATACGGAAAAAGATGTTAGTGGATGTAAAATTTGTCGACGACGATGAAGATCGGTGACAATGGTGAAAAACGGTGATGTAAATCTGCGTCGATGGAGATAATTGGAAAGAACAGTGAAGATCGGTAGATCGAAAATAGATCTTCATAAATCAGTGATGGATTTATGTAGATTTGGGATCGATCTTGATAGATCGGTGAGGGATTTGGGTTGATGATGATGGTGGTGATTGTCACGACCCAAACCCGCCTCTAAGGATTTAGCATCATAACCGGCTAGTAACTCGTGATTACGAAAGGCCTGTTTAATAGTAATAATAGTAGTACAGTATAAAAGGGGCTGGCGGAAGCCAAACGGTAAATAGAAGATGTCCAATGAGCTGTGAAAATCTGAATGAAAAAATACTTTTATAGACTAGTCCACATCATAACCATAAACATATATACATATCAGATACACGTAACATTCAGGGTAGGGATCCAATCCCTTCACCATAATTGTACAACCAAAAGTCTTAAGCATTCATTGCAAACAGAGACAAAAGGATGAATCTGAGACACCCCAAAACAGCCTTGGCTTGAACGGACTCGGAACCTCAAAGTGAGGTACAATAGTTGGCTTGACAAAACATGAGCTTAACTTGATGCTCCTAGCTTCGGTCCGGTGCCTGGCCACCTACATACATATAAAAACAGTGAGCTAAAGCACAGCGAATAACAAATACGTAAAGAGGTTAAGAATGAATGTCCTTTCAATAATTAAAATAGTCATTTGCATCAATAGATCAGTTATTTAATCAACGACTCATATTTTTTGCCATATCAATCAATTAGAAATCATAGCAGTCATACGTGGTACATCCAATAGCAAGATAGTACTGTAGGTCTTAATAGACCGAACAGTCAGTTGATGGCCATCAAAACAGTAAACAGTAGTAGTTCCCAACATTGGAACTGATAGAGATCTCTGTAATAGTAGCAGTAACAGTAACAGTAAGCTGCTATGGATGCCATGAGTACAGTTTGCAAATAGGACAAACATTCGTTCAGTAAACAATGTCATTTCAGAAAGCAGTATAGTCAATCATTCAGAAATAATTATAATTGAACGTATCTTTACAATATTGTTACTCACAGGTTACTGAGCTATAGGTAGGCTAATCAGCGTTCTCGGGTGCCAACCCTACACAGTTACAGAACGAACACACACTTAGTACACACTCGGGATTAACAACTTAGCCCCTATTTGGCTTGGTGTGGTTCTATAACATTATCCTCATTAAGATGCTTTAAACATGGCCTAGGAATGCCTAGGATGGAATGAGGATGCAAAGATGTACTTTCAAACACTTTTCAAAATTTACTGAAAATAGGGGTCTCGCTCGAGCGTGGCTTTCCCCGCTTGAGCGAGCTTACCAAAACAGAGGAGTCGCTCGAGCGTAGACTCCCCAGCTCGAGCGGTCAGTAAAAATGAAAAAAGTACTGGTTGCTGAAATTCTCTACTCGATGCTCGCTCGAGCGTGAGACACAGTTCCTCGCTCGAGCGTAGGTATCGTCGCTCGAGCATGCGTCTGCACACGCAAAAACCTGAGAGCTTGCAATTTACGCTCGAGCCAGCATTCCGTCGCTCGAGTGAGAGTCTGAGAACAAAAGTGGTCGCTCGAGCGTGGAAGCCAAAATCTGGGTTTTCCAAATTTGCTTCCAAAGCTCAAACCAAGAATCAAACATACCAAAACTCATCCTTTTGGGCCAATTTTCTGGAAAACACTTAAAAACTCATAATACAACATGTTTTGAAGATCATTTTATAAAATCAAAGCCCAAAAGTATGCCAATTGAACACAATTCCAATGAAACTTTCATGAACAATGCAAGAACATAACATGCATGAGTTCTTATGAACTCTAATGCTCCAAAACATGATCAAATGCAATATTAAACTCTAAAACATGATACATTCTTGGACTACAACTAAAATATGAACATGCATGTAAGAATTTCATGAAAAATAACTTCAAACTCTATGATATGGACATGCATGCATGAATTCACTCTCAAATCAACACTTTAAGCTAATTCTTGACTCAAATCGCCAATTTTTCCATAAACCAAGCATGAAACAACTTAAATTCATAATTAAGGGAATGAATATCTTACCTTAAGTCTTGAATTCCAAGTGTGTTAGCTCAAAAATGCAATTCTCCTTCAATTCTTCTAATTTTCCAAGCCAATCTCTAGATGAATCAATTTTCTCCCACTCTCTCTCTCACTCACGGTTTGGTCTTGAGGAAGGAAAAGATGATGCATCAAAATGTGAATAAGGTGTGCAACAAGGTATATGCCCATTCAATGGCAAAACATGTAATTAACCTAGATTCAATTAATTTAGGATTGTTTATTCTAATTTAATCATTCTAAATTGAATTTTAATTAAACCTACTATAAAATTCTATAAATCCTCATTAGCATGTAGCACTAACCAATTTCTGAATCAGTCACCGATAAGGCTTTCAATTCGCAATTCGAAATTAAAACATGAACAGATCATTCAATGACAAACAGATAGAAATGCATTTAAAATAACACACTCACACAACAATTTAGAATTTCATCCTAATCAATTACTTATCATACTTAATCACAATTTAACGCTAATTAGAGGTGAGGGTTGTCATAGTCTTCCCCCCTTAAAAAGAGTTTGGTCCTCCAAACTCGAATTACCTTCATTTTGGAAGAACACTGGATCTAGAAGGAACAATTCAGAATATCTTTTCATCATATCGTCTTCCCTTTCCCAAGTGGCATAAACGCCACCACGGTTTTGCCAATCCACTTTCACTAACGGGATTTCCTTATTTCTCAACTTCTTGATTCGTCGGTTTACAATCTGAATAGGCCGTTCTTCATAAGTGTAATCATCACTTAACACCACACGGGTAGGTTCAATAACATGGAAGGGATCTTGAAGATAATCCCTCAACATTGAAATATGGAAGACATTATGCATATGCTCCATTTCAGGAGGAAACGCTACTTGGTACACCACTGGATTAATCTTTTCAATGATTTCATATGGCCCATATCTCGGTGCTAGCTTACCCTTAGCCCCAAAACGGGTCTGTCCTTTCATTGGTGTCACTTTAACAAAAACATGATCACCCACTTCATATTCCCTGTCTCGCCTTCATACATCCGCATAACTTTTCTGTCTGCTTTGTGCGGTTTTCAATCTTTGTTGAATCAGTTTCACATTTTCTGTGGTCTCGTGTACAATCTCGGGCCCAAGTAAAGGCCCATCTCTAACTTTTGCCCAGCAAATAGGAGACCGACATTTTCTGCCATATAAAGCCTTGAAAGGCGCCATACCAATGCTCGAGTGAAAACTGTTGTTGTAGACGAATTTAACTAAAGGTAAATGACTTTCCCAATTTCCTTAGAAGTCAAGAACACACATACGCAGTGAGTCTTCCAGAGTCTGGATGGTTCTTTCTGATTAGCCATCTGTCTGAGGATGGTATGCACTACTCAGTCTCAATTTGGTACCCAATGCCGTTTGCTGACTTTGCCAGAATCTCGATGTAAACTTCGAGTCCCTATTAGAAACAATAGACACAGGCACTCCATGCAATCTGACAATCTCATCAATATAAATTGTAGCCAATTTGTCTGCATTATCAATTGTTTTGATAGGTAAGAAGTGAGCAGATTTAGTCAATCGATCAATAATAACCCAAATTGAATCCATACCTTTACTGGAGCGAGGCAATCCGACAATGAAATCCATAGTAATATGTTCCCATTTCCACTCCGGTATTGGTAAGGGCTGAAGTAAGCCTGCGGGTCGTTGATGTTCAGCTTTGACTTGTTGGCAATGTAGGCATTTCAACACAAACTCGGCAATTTCTTTCTTCATTCCTGGCCACCAGAAATTAAGTTTCAAGTCTTGGTACATTTTTGTATTTCCTGGATAGATGGAAAGTTTTGAATTGTGGCCTTCCTGCAAAATTCGCCTTTTCAGTTCGGAATCATTTGGTACACACAGCCTTCCTTGAAATTTCAATACATTGTTTTCAATTTTAAAATCTAGCCTTGGTTTGGATTCCCGTTCATCAATGATCTTTTTCAAAAAGTCATCTTGGTGTTGTTTTTCTTTAATCTCCTCAATAAGTGCCGATTGAGCAGAAGTAATAGCCAATGTTCCACCTTGTTCTTGTAGGACAATCTTAACTTCAAATTTCTTAAGATCACATAGCAGTTCTTTCTGTCCGGTGAGTAAACAGGCCAAATTCCCAATTGATTTCCGACTAAGTACATTAGCAACGGTGTTAGCTTTCCTTGGATGGTACAAAATTTACAAGTCATAGTCCTTTATCAGTTCTAACCATCTCTGTTGTCTCATGTTTAACTCTTTCTATGTAAAGAAATATTTCAAACTCTTGTGATCTGTGTACACCTCACATGTTGCCCCATATAGGTAGTGACGCCAAATTTTTAATGCAAATACTACTGCAGCAAGTTCTAAGTCATGAGTTGGGTAATTCTTTTCGTGTGGCCTCAGTTATCGGGAAGCATACGCAATAACTCTACCATTCTGCATTAACACACATCCCAAACCCTTATGAAAAGCATCACTAAAAATAGTAAATCCATTCGTACCTGAGGATAGGGTGAGAATCGGTGTAGTCACAAGTTGAGTCTTCATTTCTTGGAAAGCTGATTCCCCCTGATCAGTCCAGTCAAATGATGTTCTCTTTTGGGTCAACTGAGTCAATGGTAGAACAATTTTGGAAAAATCTTTCACAAGCCTCCTGTAGTACCCGGCTAAACCCAAGAAACTCCGAACTTCAGTAACATTAGTCGGTCTAGGCCAATTCACCACTGCTTCAATCTTCTGTGGGTCAACTGAAATGCCATCCTTACTAATCACATGCCCCAAAAAACATAACATTATCAAGCCAAAATTCACACTTTGTTAGTTTTGCATACAGTTTCTGTTATCTTAAGGTCTGTAAAGCAATTCTCAAATGACATTCATGTTCTTCCTTACTCTTGGAATAAATCAAAATGTCATCTATAAAAACAACCACAAATTCATCGAGGAATAGTTTGAAAATTCTGTTCATAAGGTCCATAAATGTAGCAGGCGCATTAGTAACTCTGAAAGGCATAACAAGAAATTCATAATGTCCGTACCTCGTTCGGAAGGTGGTCTGTTCAATGTCCTCTGTTTTGACTTTCAACTGATGATATTCGGATCTAAGGTCAATTTTGGAGAAAACTTGAGCACCTTGCAATTGGTCAAATAAATCATCAATACGAGGCAATGGGTACTTATTTTTCACTGTCACCTTGTTCAATTCGCGATAGTCAATGCAAAGTCTTAGTGAGCCGTCTTTCTTTTTCATAAATAAAACTGGTGCGCTCCACGGTGAAGTATTGGGCCTGATGAACTTCTTATCCAACAATTCTTGCAGCTGAATTTTTAATTCTTTCAATTCAGTAGGTGTCATTTTGTACGGAGCTTTAGAAATTGGCTGTGTACTCGGTAACACTTCAATAGTGAACTCGATCTCCCTATCAATCAAATCCCCTGGCAAGTCATCTGGAAAAACATTTGGGAATTCTCTGACTATAGGAATACTGTTTACATTAGCTTTAGTATCAGCAGGTACAGTCAATATGCAACATAAATACCCTTTACACCCCTTTTTAATTAATTTGAATGCTTTCATGGACGAAATCAGGTATGGGGGAGGTACTACACCAACTCCGTTAAGCACAAATTCAGGCAATCTAGGTGGACGAAAAACAACTTGTTTCGTTACACAATCTATGGAAGCATGATATTTTGTTAACCAATCCATTCCCAAAATTACATCGAAATGGTCAATATTCAAAGGCAGTAAGTCAACATACAAAAGTACATCCCCAATAACAATCTCACATGCAGGATACACATAAGCACAAGTCATAGATCCCCCAGCAGGTGAAGATACAACTAACAAATAATTCATGGGTTCTAGTGGTCTATTTAATTTTTGTGAAAAAGCATGCGAGACAAATGAATGTGTAGACCCCGAATCAATTAGAATATAGGCATTTTGAGCACAAATTGAGAGTATACCTGACATGACTGTCTCGGTGTTCTGCACATCTCCCGATACGAGTGCAAACACCTGACCTTGCCTTAAAGGCTCATTTCCAGTAGCTTTAGGATTGGGTTTTGGTGTAACAGTTGACGCTGTGGCACTAGCTGCAGCCTTACTATTGCCTTGAGACGTGGAAGGGCAATCTTTGACCATGTGACCCACCTTGCCACACTTGTAACAAGCCCCAGAAATTTTGTAGCAAACCCCCTTATGTCTTTTGCCACATTCGGAGCAGGGTGGTATGGAACTGTTTCCCTGACTAGAGCTGCTTATTGACCCTGTGTTTTGCTTTTTATTCAAGGAGTTATTTCGACCCTTTTTGAAATTGAAGCCTCGCCTCTTACCCCGTCATTCGGTCACCGGTGTCTTAGTCTGTTGCAATGCAGTGACATTTGCCTCGGCCATAATTGCTCGATCAAGGACATCCACATATTTGAGTAGTTTCAAAACATTGATTCGATCAAGTATCTCTACATTAAGCCCGCCTTCAAACTTCCTGGCCTTTTTATAATCAGTATCAACCATGTATGGTGCATATCGGGCGAGTTCAGTGAACTTAGATTCATACTCTGCTACTGACATGGTGCCCTGCTTCAACTGTTCAAATTCAGTTACCTTGCGATCTCGGACACACTGGGGAAAGTATTTCTCATAAAAGGCTTCTTTAAACTGAGCCCAAGTCATAGCATTGCTTGTATCACGAATCAGCATCCACTACCGTCTAGCCTCTTCTTGTAAGGCAAATGTAGCCAATAATACTTTGTGCGCCTCCGAACAAGGAAACACTTCGAACAACTTTTCGGTTTCTAAAACCCATGCTTCGGCCTTTAATGGCTCAAGACCTCCTTGGAACGTTGGTGGCTTCATTTTGTTGAACTTCTGTGTCAAAGCAATTACATCATCATTGATATTCGGTTCTGGCTGTACTGGAGGAGGTGGGGGTTGTTGGTTTTGTTGTTGCCTTAGGGCCCCGGTCAACAGTTCAACCATTCTTTCCAACCTCGTCATTCTTGCTTCAGATGATTCAGGTTCATTGGCATTTCTTGCATTCTCCGTTTCACCATATGCAATACGGTAATAATAAACATAGGAAATTGCTTACTCAAGCACATTAGCACATATATTCATATCATGGCCACACACACTTTCTCATGCTCATGCAATGCCTTAATTACTTTTCTAGGACATCTTATAGCTCATTTGGACACGTGTGTGCGGTATAACTCGTGCTCTAATACCACTCTGTCATGACCCAAACCCGCCTCTAAGGGTTTAGCATCGTAACCGGCCAGTAACCCGTGATTACCAAAGGCCTGCTTAATAGTAATAACAGCAGTACAGTATAAAAGGGGCTGGTGGAAGCCAAACAGAAAATAGAAGATGTCCAATGAGCTGTGAAAATCTGAATGGAAAAAGACTTTTATAGACTAGTCCACATCATAACCATAAATATATATACATATTAGATACACGTAACATACAGGTTAGGGATCCAATCCCTTCACCATAACTGTACAAGCAAAAGTCTTAAGCATTCATTACAAACAGAGACAAAATGGTGAATCTGAGACACCCGAGACACCCCAAAACAGCCTTGGCTTGAACGGACTCGGAATCTCGAAGTGAGGCATAATAGTTGGCTTGACAAAACATGAGCTTAACTTGACGCTCCTAGCTTCGGTCCGGTGCCTGGCCATCTACATACATATATAAATAGTGAGCTAAAACCCAGTGAATAACAAATGCGTAAAGGGGTCAAGAATGAATGTCCTTTTAATAATTAAAACAGTCATTTGCATCAGTAGATAGTTATTCAATCAGTGGCTTATATTTCATGCCATATCAGTCAATTAGAAATCATAGTAGTCATACGTGGTACATCCAATAGCAAGACAGTACAGTAGGTCTTAATAGACCGAACAGTCAGTTGATGGCCATCAAAACAGTAAACAGTAGTAGTTCCCAACATTGGAACTGACAGAGATCTCTGTAATAGTAGCAGTAACAATAACAGTAACAGTAACAATAACAGTAACAGTACAGTAGCAGTAATAGTAACAGTAACATTAAGTTGCTATGGATGCCACGACTACAGTTTGCAAATAGAACAAACATTCGTTCAGTAAACAATGTCATTTTAGAAAGCAGTACAGTCAATCGTTCAGAAATAATTATAATTGAACGTATCTTTACAACATTGTTACTCACAAGTTACTAAGGTATAGGCAGGCTAATCAGCGTCCTCGGGTGCCAACCCTACACGGTTGCAGAACGAACACACACTAAGTACACACTCGAGATTAACAACTTAGCCCCTATTTGGCTTGGTGTGGTTCTATAACATTATCCTCATTAAGATGCTTTAAACATGGCTTAGGAATGCCTAGGATGGAATGAGAATGCAAAGATGTACTTTCAAACACTTTTCAAAATTTGTTGAAAACAGGGGTCTCGCTCGAGCGTAGCTTTCCCCCCTCGAGCAAGCTTACCAAAATAGAGGGGTTGCTCGAGCGTAGACTCCCCAGCTCGAGCGGTCAGTAAAAATGAAAAAAGTACTGGTTGCTGAAATTCTCTGCTCGATGCTCGCTCGAGCGTGAGACACAGTTCCTCGCTCGAGCGTAGGTATCGTCGCTCGAGCGTGCATCTGCACACGCAAAAACCTGAGAGCTTGCAATTTATGCTCGAGCCGGCATTCCGTCGCTCGAGCGAGAGTCTGAGAACAAAGGTGGTCGCTCGAGTGTGGAAGCCAAAATCTGGGTTTTTCACATTTGCTCCCAAAGCTCAAACCAAGAATCAAACATACCAAAACTCATCTTTTTGGGCCAATTTTCTGGAAAAAACTTAGAAACTCATAATACAACATGTTTTGAAGATCATTTTATAAAATCAAAGGCCAAAAGTATGCCAATTGAACACAATTCCAATGAAACTTTCATGAACAATGCAAGAACATAACATGCATGAGTTCTTATGAACTCTAATGCTCCAAAACATGATCAAATGCAAGACTGAACTCTAAAACATGGTGAATTCTTGGACTACAACTAAAATATGAACATGCATGTAAGAATTTCATGAAAAATAACTTCAAGCTCTATGATATGGACATGCATGCATGAATTCACTCTCAAATCAACACTTTAAGCTAATTCTTGACTCAAATCGCCAATTTTTCCATAAACCAAGTATGAAACAACTTAAATTCATAATTAAGGGAATGAATTTCCTACCTTAAGTCTTGAATTCTAAGTGTGTTAGCTCAAAAATGCAATTCTTCTTCTATTCCTCTAATTTTCCAAGCCAATCTCTAGATGAATCAATTTTCTCCCACTCTCTCTCACTCACGGTTTGGTCTTGAGGAAGGAAAAGATGATGCATCAAAATGTGAATAAGGTGTGCAACATGGTATATGCCCACTCAATGGCAAAACATGTAATTAACCTAGATTCAATTAATTTAGCATTGTTTATTCTAATTTAATCATTCTAAATTGAATTTTAATTAAACCTACCATAGAATTCTATAAATCCTCATTAGCATGTAGCACTAACCAATTTCTGAATCAGTCACCGATAAGGCTTTCAATTCGCAATTCGAAATTAAAACATGAACAGATCATTCAATGACAAACAGATAGAAATGCATTTAAAACAACACACTCACACAATAATTTAGGATTTCATCCTAATCAATTACTTATCATACTTAATCACAATTTAACGCTAATCAGAGGTGAGGGTTGTCACAGTGATGAACTGTGATGATAAAGAAGATCGAGATGGATTTAGATGGATGATGGTGGAGATGAAGTCAGAGTTGGATGATGAGAGAGAGAGAGAGAGAGAGAGAGAGAGAGAGAGAGAGAGAGAGAGAGGGCAAGAGAACGAGAGAAAGAACCAGAGCGAGAAAGGGTAAGGATGAGAGATAGAGTGAATGAGAGAGAGTATTTAAAAAAAAATTATTTCATTCTATTTTTTATTTGATTTATTTATTTATTTTTATTATAAATATAAACATCATATAAAAGTATTCGTCATACTAAGTTCAGTTCTAATATAACAAAATTATTCTTCATTAAGAGGCTTGGTAAATATGTCAGCTAATTGACAATATATAGGCACAAATTTGAGTTCAATGTTACTTTTAAGTATATGATCTCTTAGAAAATAATGCCTTATTTTAATGTGTTTAATGCATGAGTGCTGAATAGGATTTTTTGAAAGGTTAATGACACTTGTGTTATCACATTTTATAGGAATATGATCATAGTAAAATCCAAAATCTTGAAGTTGTTGCTTCATCCAAAGCAATTGTGCACAACACCCAGCGGCAACAATGTATTCTGCTTTAACAGTTGGCAGAGCCACTGAGTTTTATTTTTTGCAAAACCAAGAAATGGGAGAGTGTCCAAAAAAATAACAAGTGCCATTATTACTTTTTCGATCAAGTCTACATCCCGCAAAGTCGGCATCTGAGTAACCAAAACGTTCAAAGGTACTTCCCTTAGGATACCATAATCCCAAACTTGAAGTGCCAACAAGATATCTAAAAATACGTTTGACTGCGGTGATGTGTGATTCTTTAGGTGCGGATTGAAAACGTGCACACATACAAACACTGAACATTATATCGGGTCTACTTGTAGTAAGATAGAGTAAGGAACCAATCATACCTCGATATTTCTTTTCATCGACAAGTTTACCTTGCTCATGTTTGTCGATTGTTATTAATGTGCTCATTGGAGTTGCTGCAGGCTTTGATGATTTGATTTCAAAATTTTTGAGTAAATCTTTGATATATTTCGTTTGATTTAAATAGATCCCATCATTTGTTTGTTTAATTTGTAGACCAATGAAGTAATTTAACTCCCCCATTATACTCATTTCAAATTTACCCTGCATATTTTTAACAAACTCTTTACACAAATTTTCATTAGTGTCACCGAAAATAATATCATCAACATAAATTTCAACAATTAGCATATCCTCATTTTTTTTTTATTTTATAAAAAGAGTTGTATCTATTTTTCCTCGAGAAAAAGTTTTGTTAAGTAATTACTCAATCTTTCATACCATGCTCTAGGAGCTTGTTTTAAACCATATAAAGCTTTTGAGTGTTTGAAAACATGATCCGTGTATTTATGATTTTCAAAATCGGAAGGTTACTCAACATAAACTTCCTCCATAATGTATTCATTTTAAAAAGTACTTTTAACATTCATTTGATATAATTTAAAATCTTCAAAACATACAAAAGCAAGTAGCATTCTAATAACTTCAAGTCTAGTAACCGGTGCAAAAGTTTCATGAAAAATCAATGCATTTTTTTTAATTATAACCTTGGGCTACCAAAATAGCTTTATTTCTAGTAACAACTTCAGATTCATCGATTTTATTTCGAAAAACCTATTTTGTACAATTACAGGATGATTCGTAGGTCGAGGGGTCAAAAACCAAACTTCATTTCTTTCAAATTGTTTTAATTTTTCTTGCATTGCAAAAATTCAATTTTCATCATTTTCAGCTTCTAAAAATGATTTTGGTTCAATTTGTGAAACAAATGCTAAATTACTACAAACATTTCTAATAGAGAAACGAGTTTTTATACCTTTCGCTATATCTCCTATAATAAAGTCTTTAGGGTAGCCATCAGCATACTTCCATTCCTTTAGTAAATGTGATTCGTTTTCTGGACGAGTATATTCCTCTTAAAGATTTTTCATTGTGATTTCTTCTTTTTGTTCAGGAGATTAATTTTTTTCATTTGTTATGTAAATGCTCTCTATTCTTAGATTTGTTTCTGCAGTATCGTCACTTACAAGATTTTTGAAAACAATGTTGTTAGATTCATCAAAGATAACGTGTATAGATTCTTCAACAAGTAAAGTTCTTTTATTGAATACTCTATAAGCTTTACTATAATTTGAATAACCAAGAAATACAACTTCATCCGATTTGGCATCAAACTTTTCTAAGTTATCTTTATTGTTATTTAATACTAAACATTTACAACTAAAAGCTCGCAAATGGCTAATATTAGGTTTTCTACCTTTCTAAAGTTCATAAGGGGTTTTCTTAAGAATATGTTTAATTATGGCACGGTTTACAACATAACATGCAATGTTAACGGCTTCAGCTCAAAAATATTTTGGTAAATTTTTCTCACAAAGCATAGTACGAGCCATTTCCTCAAGAGTTCTATTTTTTTCTTTCAACCATACCATTTTGTTGAGGAGTCCTAAGAGTCGAGAAATTATGATTTATTTCTAGTTCATCACAAAACATAATAAAAGCATCATTTTCAAATTCTCTACCATGATCACTTCTAATACTACAAATATTAAGACTTTTTTCATTTTGAATTCTTTTATATAGTTTTGAAAAATTATAAAAAAAACTTCATTTTTGTGTGTTAAAAATAATACACATGTATATCTAGTATAATTATCACCACAAACAAGGGTATACAATTTTACTCATAAACTTAATGTTCTAGATGGTCCAAATAAATCAATATGTAAGAGTTGAAGCAATCTAGTATTTGAAACAATATTTTTAGATTTAAAAGAAATTCTAGTTTGTTTTCCAAGTTTGCATGCATCACAAAATTTGTCTTTTTCAAAACTAATTTTAGGCAAACTAATGACTAATTCATTTTTTAAAAGTTTTGAAATTAAATCTAAATGAGCATGTTCTAATGTTCTATGTCATAACCAACCAATTTCATTTATTGCACATAAACATTTAACATTAAAATGAGAAGACAAGTTATGCAAATCAAACACATATACATTCTCATTTCTATGTCCTACAAACATAATTTTATTATCTTTGGTGTTCTCAATTGTACAGTGAGTTTTCTAAAAAAAAAAACTCTATTACCTTTAACACATAATTGGCCAATGCTAAACAAATTATGTATTAAACCTTCAACAAGTAAAACATTTTCTATAATAAGAGAAGAATTTTTACCCAATACTACCTACACCAATGATCTTTCCTTTATTATTGTCGCCGAAGGTTACATATCTGTCATCCTTTGATTGAAGTGTGGTGAACATAACTTTATTTCAGGTCATGTACCTTGAGCATGTACTCATCATAAACTCCAAATGCCATTAGACATAGGTTAGCAACATTGTTGTTGTCGTCATTTTCTGACTCACTTTCATTGTTATCTTTCCATGCAGCAATCATGGCTTTTCTTTTGCCTTTCCTGTATTGTTTCTTGATTTCCGGACAATTAGCCTCGATGTGACCGAGCTTGTTACACTCACAACAAGTGATTTTAATTTTCTTATTATCTTCTATTTTTGTAAAATCTCTTTTGAAAAATCTTCTTCTTCTTCCTTGATTCTTTTTCATAAATTTTTTGAACCTTTTTGTTAAGAAGACCATTTCTTCATCGTCAAATTCTGAATTTTCTTCATCCTCCTCTTCACCAGTAGTAGTGGTTTTGAAAGCTATTCCTTTTTTTTTTTCTTGTTCTTCTTCATCTCTTTCTTTCATGATGAGCTCATGTGTAAGAAGAGATTCCATTAGTTCTTCTAGACTTTCCTTTGATAAGTCCTTGGCTTCTGTAATGGCAATGACTTTTGTCTCCCAACTCTTAGGTAATGACTTGAGCACTTTTCTTACAATTTTAGTATTAAAATATATTTTACCAAGAGATGTTAAACTATTTATAATATCAGTAAAACGAGTAAACATTTGAGTAATGGTTTCATGAGGTTTCATTTTAAAAAACTCATAATTATGGACTAGCAAGCTGACTATAGACTCTTTAACCTGGTTTGTTCCTTCAGGAGTCACTATGAGTTTATCCCAAATTTCTTTTGTAGTCTTACATGTAAAAATTCTATTAAACTCGTTGGCATCTAAGGCACAGTACAACATATTTGTAGCTCTAACATTGACTTGAGTCATTCTTATATCAGATTCAGTCCACTCATCTTCAAATTTTGGTATCTTTTGGTCATCTATGGTTTTGGTGGAAATTTTTGAACCATTATAAATAATTATCCAGCACTCATAATCGTTTGATTGTATGTGTATAGCCATCCTAGTTTTCCAGTAGCTGAAATTGGTACCGCTAAACAATGGTGGTCTATTGAATGCTTGTCTCTCAGGTAAAAAATAGCTAAGAGTTGACATAATCTACTCTAAGATGGTTAAGTCACAAAAACTAGAGTCCTTACTCTGATACCAATTGTTATCCCAAGTAGGCAACCCAAGAGGGGATGAATTGGGTTATTACAAAATTTACAATATTAAAAAATAATAAACATAATATTCAGAATTTTAACAAATAAAAAAAACAATAATTATCAATATAAAAGTAAGAGAGATAGAGAGAGAAAATCAAACACTGAGATTTATAGTGGTTCGGCATGCCCGACCAACGTCTACTCTCCAAGGAACCTCCTTAAGAATTTCTTCATTATCGAAATGAATCAATACACCACCAAAGCTTCACCAAGTTTATGGATTTTTCACAGATCTTACTTTTATTTATTGAGCCTCACTCAACAATAAATGTCTCACTTTTACAAAATTCTTAGATCTGAAAATGAAATAGTAGAGTGAAAAATATAATCACAATTTTGAAGCACACATAATTTTTTCTCTTCAAGTTTTTGATTTTTCTTTACACAAAACACTTCTATTTATATACAAAAATATACCCGTTGGAGGTAGGATGCTCCTTGCTAACATCATGGATCACGTAGGCACGCTCTTCCTTTTTGACTCAGTAGTTTGAGCATGTGGAGCATAAGACCGTTCTTTATATTCAAAATCTGCATGAAGCATACTGTAAACATTTAGTTTTTATTTTCTTTGTCAGGTGCCAAGTACGTGGCTTACAAAACATTAAAAATATAAGTGATCACTATTGTATAAACAACTTTTCAACAAATAAATAGTGTTTAATTTTCCCTTCAAAACAATGAATAATCAAAAGTTGTATAGTAATCTGCATAGTAATTTTTCTAATAAAATATTTAATTGCACAAAAAAAATATTTAATTGCACAATATAATCTCTTTAAGCATATTTAAAATAACATTTATAATAGATATGAAAATATATACCTCTTTCATAATCTTTGTAGTTGTTGACGAGATTTTAAATACACTTTTTAAAAAATAACCTACCACCCCATGTGAGTATCAATTTTGTCAAAAGAAAATAGCCCATCAAATTTGTCAAAAGATGAATAATGATCAGTCTAGTTTTTCAAAACGTGAATAGTAAAATTTTCAAAATATTTTTATCATACAATATATATTTTAAACAGATAATAGTTGGTGTCAAATAATATATAATATATATAGTAAAAAATTACAATTTATCTCATAACATTATCAAAATCAAACAGCATAATTAACAAGTATCAGGGGGCAGAGAGTGGGATAGACTAGCAATTAACTTGTAGGAACCTAATCGCTCAAGCATCTCTGACTCAAGTAACCCAGAAACCTTTTACCACTATCCAAAACCAAAACCAGCCAACCCAATAGCATTACCACCAAATCACAAGTCACCCAAAACAGAGTTGGCTTCAATAAACCCAAATTTAGAGACCCACTAGACAAATATGGAAGAGGAAGGAGAGAACTACCCTACGAAGAAACACAACCTGACCCAGAACAGAGTGTTAGTGTGTCTCACACCAAAGAAAGAAGCATTTCACCTCGTTACCTCATAATGGGGGAACGAACAAGTAAAGCTGAGAATCTAGGCTTGGCGACCAGTGGATGCAAGTCAGGAGTTGCACTACATCTCAATGAGTCTGATGAAGTCAATGGCAGAGAATCACCAAGTAATGAGGGGATATATGGAGCTTGATACCCAGAGTCCTTTACCTAACCAAGATATACCTTCCATGGATTTAATGATCTGGAATTGCAGAGGAGCAGGCAACAAGAAATTTAGAAGAACCTTGAGAGAGCTAGTTCAAATCCACAAACCAGAACTAGTAGTTCTAATGGGACCCAAAGTGAAATTTAAAGATATAGGAATGTTCTTCAACTGCATGGGATTTACGGCATCAGCACATGTTGACCCTATTGGCCGTAGTGGAGATATATGGATGATTTGGAATCCTAATGTAGTGAATGTCAGAGTTGTGGAGACTTGCTCTCAACATATAATAGCAACAATTTCTAGACAAGACTTCCAAGATTGGGTATTATCAGCAGTCTATGCAAGCCCCAATGCTAACAAGAGAGATGAGTTATGGAAGCAGTTAACGACCATTGCTCAGTCTATGGATGAACCTTGGTTAGTTGCTAGAGATTTCAATGACTTCACCTCCTAAGGTAAGAAACGAAACCTTAAAAGGAGCAATATTCAGAGCATTAGTCAAGATCAAAAAAAGAAATAAAAAGTTCAATGACAAACTTAATAACTGTAAACTTATGGATTTAGGATGTGCAAGCCCAAGGTTGACATGGTTTAATAATCGAAAAGGATGGGCAAATACTATGGTAAGATTGGATAGAGCTCTATACAACACTAAATGGAGAACTACATTTCCAGATGGTGCTGTCAGGAATATGCCTCGCACATACTCAAACTATTCTCCAATGTTGGTGTTCACTCAAGGCAAGTCTTCTTTTAACCCTTCTTGTAGACCTTTTAAGTTTATGGCTACGTGGATAACACATGAGAACTTTAAGTCTGTGGTTGAAAATAGTTGGGCTAATCCCTCACGTTCTCTGAGTAAGAGTCTTGAAAATCTTGCTCAAGAAGCTAGTACCTAAAACAAAGAGGTGTTTGGTAAGGGTGTAATAATGGCCCGAGCTGGCCCATTCGGGCTTTGTGGGCTCCTGATTTTTTAGCGGCCCGGCCCGGCCCATGGGCTAAAATGTGGGGCCCAGGCCCAAGCCCAAGCCTACTCATAATAGGGCCTAAGTCCTAGGCTCGAGCCTTGGCCCGTGGGCCGAGCCTAGTCGGGCTCTTTTTTTTAATATTAGAAATAAAAAATTTAATTTTTTTTATACTGAAGTATTTTAATTACGATTAATGAGCTATTTTGTTTGGTTATGTAATGTTTTATGGTGATATTTAAATTTAATTATATATGATTTATGTTTTTTTAATTGTGAACTTATAACTAAAAAAGTATGCATTTATGTAATTTTTTTTCTTTCGAAATGAATAATTTTATATATATGAAATTGAAACTTTCAATATTACAATATTAAATTATTTATATAACATTTATTGAATGAATAATTTTTATTTCAAAATGAAATAAAATATTACAAAAATTGATATTATTAAATAAATTAGGTATAGATTACTGATGATGGTGTAGCAATTGCATCACTATAGGTCAAGTACATCCCAACTAGGTTGGCACCTACTAGCCTACCAATCATTTGCATTATACTCCACCTCAATAATCTAATACAAAAAAAAAAAAACAAAAACAAAAACAAAAACAAGAACAAAAACCAAGAAAAAAACGAAACGAAATGAAATAGTAAAAAATAAATTGTTGATGAATCATCGGAGGAGACAAACATTTCAGTCGCGTTGCCCGATATATGTCATCCAAATCATATTGAATTCACTCATTTTCACTAAAATTTTGTATTCTTGTAAGCGCGTGCATATGATCCCTGGATATCATCAATGCCTCAACCATTTCAGGTGAAAGCCTGCTCCTGTAGTCACTCAACACCTGTCCACCTGCACTAAAAGCTGTTTCTGAAGCAACTGTAGAAATAGGAATGGTTAGTACATCACGGGCCATCTGTGAAAGCATAGGCCACATAGATTCATTTTGTTTCCACTATTTCAAAATGTCAAAATTATCAGAATCATCCACTGACAGGCTTTCCAAATAACGTTGTAGTTCAGAACTACTTACACTTGTATGTTGAGATATTCTTCTACTTTTTATTACTGTGAAAATACTTAATCTCTTGCCTCGAGATTGTTGGACTGCTAGTGTAGTGTGTGTATGTGTATTTACAGATGTAAATGCAACTGTAGCTGCCCTGTATTCTTGAAATAATATGTTGCATGTTTGCATAATAGGGGCAAACTGTATTTGATCAGCGAAAATACGCTCTAAAAGTTCTTATAAACCAACTTCTTTACACCTAGGATCAATTATTATAGCTAAACCTAAGAGATGAGGCAAATGATGAAAATATTTATCAAATTTTTCTTTCATTGAAGTAATAATGGTTACATAAAGTTCATTACCCATATATTTTATGAAAACTTTAATTATTTCTACTAACATATGTAAAACAAATGGTGAAGTAAAAATATATATATATATATATATAAGAAAATAATTTTGTTGAAGTATCGAAAACTTTTAAAAAATCTTTATACAAGGCTACTTGGCGTGAATTACATTCATTGGGTGTCAATACTCCTCCTATTGATGTTGTTGCAAAAAATAAATCTATTGCTCTTCTTTATTTATAAGCTATTTTTAACATATTATATGTTGAATTTCACCTACTATCTACATCTAAAATTAATTTTTTAAATGACATATTTTCTCGTTGACAATTTTTTCTATATTCTAAAATTCGATTACCAGAAGACATAATAGTAACAACTACATTTTTTATTACAAGTACCGAAGTTTCGTATACATGCATAGCTTCTTTAACAATAAAATTTAAAATATGGGCACAACAACGAATATGAAATAACTCATCATCAACAACTAATTGTAAAGTTGATTTTAAATGGGCTATAGTTTAATTATAATATGATGCATTATCTAAACTAATCGTAAATATTTTATTTTGTAAAGCCTAATCATATAATACATTTCTTATTTCTACACCAAGCGAATGACCAGTGTATGGAAGTTCAATTAATTTAAATGAAATAATTCTTTTATTTAATTTCCAATTATTATCAATAAAATGTGCAGTGATACATTGATATTCAAAACCATTATTTGACCACAGATCAGATGTTAAACAAACTCTTCCATTCAAAATTTTAAAGATATCAAATAATTCCCTTTTAATATCCTCAAATTTCTTTAAAATCATGTTTCCAGTAGTATTTCTTGAAAAACTTTGATATTGCGGTGCAAAACTTTCGTGAATCATTTCGGTAAAATCAGGGCATTCACTAGTACTAGAAGGTTGTTTTTTTTTAATAATATAATAAACTACAGAATTTTGTACACATATAGGATCATATGAAAATGTTTGCAAATTACCAGTTGATGAAATTCCTAATTGCATTTGACTTCGAATATCAGGTTGTTTACTTTGTAAATGTTTGTCAAAATGCCTTTTTAAATGACTAGTACCCCTGCAGATGCAGCACTAAGTAAACGTGCACGATATTTACATTTTTCTTTAAATATAATTGTGTCATCAGGATTATTTATAGATTTTTTTCAAAATGTTCTCAAACACTACTACTTCTACTCCTAGATGATGATGCAACTGTTGGAAGAGGAATATTAGAAGGAGAATCAACAGATTCATGTGGTGTAGTATATGTATCAACGTCGACATAAACATTAGGCATATTAGAATCCATAGTAATGCAAGTAAAACAATATATAAGAATTAACAATTAATTTAAATAATGTGTAAATTCAATAAGTAAAAAATAATAATTAATATATGTACATAAATAATTAATGAAAAAAATGAGTAGTTAATAAATTTAATTATACTAATTAATGTTACCGACTAGCGAATGCGATATAGAAATTTTCTTCTTCTGCTAAAAGTTTCTTGTTACACAATTGCAATAGCCACTTAGGGATGACACTTCAAAATTAATTGAGAGTTGAAGAGAGAGAGAGAATGATTTGTTGTGAAATATATTTTGAAAACTAAAATATATTTATATTAGTTTAAATTCTAACCGTTTGAATTATGACCGTTTTATATATATCCGTTTGAGTTGTAGGAGAAGCAAATTTGCAATGCAACGTCTCAAAATTGAGGCTAGGCTGGTATTATAATAGTAGGTAGGGGCTGTACGGTGGCATGGCAAAGTTTTAGGAAATGGCTGCCTCCTTTTCAGGCAACCATTTGCACGGTGCTCTTTGGCCAGTGGGAGCCATCACGGGTCCCGTTTTGCTAATTGGAACCGTACAATGTGTACAACTCGTCGAGTATTATATGTTTGTAAAAAATCACGTTGATCGGATATCTGTAACTATCTGATCAGATTAGTTTTTTTTGTTAACCATTAACTACAACACAATGCATTTTTATACCAAATTAATTTGATCATGTAGTTAGCGATATCCGATTAACGTGATTTTGTACAGGTATATAGTAATAGAAGAGTTCTACACATTGAATGGTTCGAATTATCAAAATGGGACTCATGGTGAGCCCTCACAAACCCAATATTACCTTCTAACTTAGTATATATATATATATATTATTTTTTTTTCTTTCACGTTAGCCTAGGTGCACTTTCTCATCAGGATAGGTGCACTTCCCCATGAAACAATCAATGAAGTAAGAAATTAAAAAATAATAATAAATAAAGCCAGGCACTCACACAGACTGTGCTGCTGTGCACTGCCACTGCCAGTGATACATCATATCACCCTTTTCCATCAAATAATTATTAATTTGATTTTAATTTAATAAATTATTATTATTTTTTGTTTTATTTTTAAATTATTAATGTTATTTATTTAATTATATTAATTTTATTTTTATAAAATAAATCTTTTTATTTTTTTAATTATTTTATTTTTATAAGATTAATCTTTTTATTTATTTATTTATTTTTTTAATTATTTAACTATTGTAAGTTATTTTTTATTTTTATTTTTTGAAATTTGATCATTGGTAGAGAGAGGGATTGATGGTTGGGCCGGGCTGCCCGTAAGGCTCAAAATTTTTTGGGCCAGGCCGGGCCCCAAAATGGAAGGCCCATGCCCAAGGTACTGGGCTGGGCTCGGGCCAGGGCTTAACTGGGCCAAAACAGGTCGGACCCACCTCGGGCTTCGGGTCGGCTTTAGGCCACTCACGGGTCTCGACTCATTTTTACACCCCTAGTGTTTGGTAACATTTTTAGAAGAAAGAGATGGTTGCTTGGGCGGATTGAAGGAATCCAGATATCCTAGGCTACCAACTATTCCCACAATCTTTACCATTTGGAACTTGATCTTATTGGGCAATATAATCAAGTTTTGTATCACGAGAAACTTTTGTGGTTCTAAAAATCTAGAGTCAAGTGGATAACTCAAGGAGAAGGAGAAAGATCGAGATTCTCAAGAATGAGAACGATGTGTGAGTGGACCAACCTGACCAACTGAGAGAGTTGATCACTAATTACTTTGTCAATCTTTTTGGCTATACTCCATCACTTTTCTACACTAATTAGAGCAAGCTGGTGAGCTGTAAGTTGAATTAGGAGGACAATGTTGCCCATACCAATGTCATTACCAATGAGGAAGTGTGGAGAGCTGTTAGGAATATTAATGCCTTTAAAGCTCCTAGGAAGGATGGGTTCCAGGCTGTGTTTTTCCACACTTGGTCCACTATTGGTGCTTCTGTGTGTAATTTTGTTAAAAAGTGTTTTCTTTATAACCAAATTCCTAGAGATGTGAATAGAACTCTTATTGCTTTGATTCCTAAAATTGATAACCCTGAGAGTGTGAAACAATTTAAACCTATTAGTCTTTGCAATGTTTCCTATAAAATCATTTCAAAAATCATTGTTAATAGATTGAGGCCCCTATTGAGTAAGATTGTTAGACCTAACCAAAGCAGTTTCATTCCTGTAGAAATACTAGTGACAACATAATCATTACTCAAGAAATTATTCATTCTTTGAACAAAAAGAAAGATGCGAAGGGAGGTATGGTTTTTAAAATTGATTTGGAAAAAGTCTATGACTATTTCTTGGGACTTTTTAAAACAAACCTTGGAGGAGTTTAATTTTGATCATAATCTTATTGAGCTTATCATGTGCTGTGTGACCACTGTTAGCACTGTTGTTATATGGGATGGAGAGCCTCTGGAGGAATTCACACCTTCTAGAGGGTTGAGACAAGGGGACCCTTTGTCCCCATTCCTGTTTGTGCTGTGTTTAAAGAGGCTATCTAATATGATCACTTTTAAAGCTGATAGTAAAGTTTGGAAGGGTGTGGAGACTTCCAAAGGGGGGCCATTAACTTACTCATCTTTTCTTTGTTGGTGACTTAATGCTTTTTGGCCAAGCTACTACATCCAATTGTAGCACAATCATGAACGTTATGGATGAGTTTTGTGAGATTTCTTATTTGAAAATTAACTCCCATAAATCCAAGCTCTCTGTGTCCCCTAACATTGTTAGGAGGAGCGCTAAAGAGTTTAGTATCAAGTGTGGCATCCCACTTACCTCTGATTTAGGGACATATTTGGGTGTTCCTATTATCCATGGCAAAGTTACCAGGGGTAATTTCACTCACATTTTAGAGAAGATGCAAAAAAGTTGGTTGGGTGGAAAGCTAATACTCTATGGCTGGTAGAGCTACTCTCATCAAATCTGTGGCCTATGCTATCCCTTCTTGTCCTATGCAGACTATGTTTTTGCCATTTAAGGTATGTAATGTAATGAGATTGATAGTATGAATAGAAACTTTCTCTGGGCTGATACTTTGGAAAAGAAGAAAATTCATCTTGTCAAATGGGATGTGTAAAATAAAAAAGAATGGTGGCCTGGGGATTAAGAAAGCTAGGGATCAAAACCTAGCTTTGATCTCAAAGTTGGGCTGGAATCTAATTAGCCACAGAGACAGTCTATGGTGTGAGGTTTTGAGGACGAAATATTTAAACAAAACTTCATTCTTTGATTTGAAGAAAGACAGGGATGTTTCTCATATTTTGAGAGGCATCATGAGCACCAGACCAATCTTAAAGAAAGGTGTAAAGTGGAACATTAGTGATGGCAAATATGTGAATGTTTGGAAAGATGGGTAGTGTGGAAACAATTCCTTTTGAGGAAACTATCTCCAGTACTAACTATTCTAAACCATACTGATACTACTTACATTATCAACATGAGAGAGTTGCTGGGGGAAGATAGGAAATGGGATGTAAACCTTGTGAAAGGTAACTTTTCCCACCCCCAGGCTGCTCTTATTTTGGGGCACCACCCCCTGGCGACACTGGGATGGACACTCCTATATGAAAGGGGTCTCCTGGTGGAGATTTTACTGTTTCCTCTATTTTACTGTTTCCTCTACGTATGAGCAGCGATTGGGAAATGAGGACAAGGAGGACTAGTCTTGGGTGTGGAAACTGAGATTACCACAAAAACTTAAAGGTTTCTTGTAGACTGTGCTTCATGGAAAACTGTTCACCAATCAAATGAGATTGAAGAGAGACTTGACAAATGATCCTCAATGTCCTAGATGCAATGGGGTTGAGGATATTAATCATTTACTTAGAGATTGCTACATGGCAAAAGAAGTGTGGCTCATTGTGTTTGATAAACAATGGTACATGGATATGATGAGAAGGCCTTGAATGGATTGGCTCAAGAGGAATGCTAAAAGTAAAATTCATTTTAATGACCATCTCTCTTGATATACTATTTTTGTTATGGCTTTGTGGAAGATACAGAAAAACAAAAATGCATTTGTATGTGAAGGAAAAACTATTAGTAACCAAGACACTGCAAAATTCATTTTTGATTACTGTAGAGAAATCCATCAAGCTTTCAGTTAAGGCTAAAAAGAAGAGTGCCAAGAAGAAAGTAAAAACAACATACCTAGAAAATTTTCAAAATTATGCCATTGAAGTAATTAATCAAAAAATCACTGATGTCAAAAGAAGCCCCACAAGCAAACGTATACAGTTTTTGTAATCTAAATTTGATGATTAAATGTTCACTCAATAACTCTTTTGGAGAAGGTCACAACCCCATAATTTTGAGTACGGAGACAAATTTGAATAAGACTAATACAATGAAACAGTGTGGAAAAAAATAAAAAGAAATAAATGACATCTTTGAGATTGCTAGGAGCATGTGATCTAATAACATCACACAGGTTAACTAAAAACCAACTGAAATTAAATAAGAACTTCTATGCCTGTTAAATCAAGTGAAAGATAAATAGAAAAGACCTCTTTATATCCACTGCTACCAATAAATTGCAGCATCAACAAAAAAAAAAACCTAAATCAATGCAGCAACCTTGCACTAATATGGTTTCTTATACAAGTCATCTTATCACGACAGTGAATGTGAAGAAAAAAGGTATATGTTGTATTATTTGGTGGCAATCCACACCCCTCAATCAAGAATTCAAAACAAATTCTTTAATTAATGGTCTTCCTTTAGATGTTCCAGGCACAGCCTGTACCTGTCAACTAAAACTAAGTAAATTCATACCCTCTCAACACCGCTTCCACAGGTGCTGCTAATATAGCCCTCACCTTTTATCTTTGGACCCCCATACACAAAATTGATACCCACCCTTTTTTTGCTTTGAGCACCCACCATTCCCAACTCGGCCCTCTCTTTGGACCGTCACCCTTTCCACTTCCAGCCCCCTTCCCCTACCGATGATTCCTATCCCTATCCCCACCCCAGCCTTTCCCAGCTCAGACCATACTCCTCCACTCTTTCCTTCCTCCTCCGCTACCCTCACAGCCCCAACCCACCCACCGGTGGACTAGGGTTGCAAGAGCACTACGAAGGGGAAGGGGAGGGTTGCTGGGCTGCAGGGGAACACAAAGGACGGCCAAGGGAGGGCTGCAATGCATGGGAGGGAATACAAGGGGAGAAGGGGAGGGCTGCGGTAGGGTTAGGCTGTAGTGGGTAGAGGTCAGATGCAGAGAAGTGGTGGGAGTGGAGACCAAAAATGGTGGCGAAGGGTGGTGGCTGGGGTATGTAAAAATTAGGGTTAGGGTGGTTTAGATGTTAGAGATGAGGATAAGAAGGGGAGTCTCATGACAGGATAGAATTGTAATAAAAAAAATTCTAAAGAGCTGCGATCCACTAAACAATGTGGGGGATATTAACAGCACACAATGTGCAAAAACATCCTAAACGCATACATTTAGAGTGTAAATGTCTAGGCTTAATGGAAACCCCAACACAACCACATCCCATCATCACAATAAAACATGCTAACAAGTATCACAATAACACAAAAAGCCAATCAGTGCTCCTAATCATCCATAGCCAGTACCTTTACATTTCTTCCACCTACGAAGATATCCCCTTTAGCTTAGTGAAAACACAAATACAATCACTTCTTATTACCAGAACAAGAAATGCTAACGAGTGTCACTATCCAAAGGCTCAACCTGTATTTTTTCAGAAAAAGAACACACAACCACATATTTTCCAATTGAACAAAATGCACCACAATATATAGAAACCACAACTAGAACTACAAGTTAGAGAACACAAGAAGTTTCAAATATAACCTGAAGGTATGGCATGTAAAAATAAAATCAATATGAGAACAAGAACATATACATTAAAACTTTTAAATCATAGCAAAACTTTGAAGTCAATAATTCAGAAGTGTGATTGATACAAAGTACTCCACTTTGTTCTACTTACAGCCAATTACAGCCAAAAGAAAAGAGTACCACAACCCTATCAAACCAAGCTTTTATGTCCCAAGAAGAAAATAAAAAAATATATACATGGAAAATTTTCAGATTTTATACCATAGAACTAATTGATCAAAAGTTAGACATCAAAAGAATTCCTTCTAGCAAACTCACACACAATTTTTGTGATCTGAATATGATGATTAAATTCTCACTCAATAACACTTTTTTTGAGAGGGTCACAATCTCCATAAATTTGAGTCAGGAGACAAACAGAGTTCAATAATACTAATACAATGAAAAGAGACAGAAAAACAATGACATATTTGAGATTGCTTAGAGCACATGATCTAATAAAATCACACAGGTTAGCCAAAACCAACTGAAATGAAATAAGAAATTCTATACCTTCTGAATCAAGTAAAAGGTCAGTAGAAAAGACCACCTTATACACTGCTACCAATGAATTGCAACACACACAAAAAAGGTCATAAAATCATTGCAGCACCCTTGCACTACCACAGTTTCTTGTACAAGTCATCTTATCAATGTGAGGAAAATAAAAGATTATGTTGTATGTAGTGACAATAGCCCTCACATAATAAATTCTTATCCACTCACATTTTTTCTATGGAACCCCACCCCACACACACAAAATTGATACCCACCATTTTTTTTTATTTAGCACCCACCACAATCCCTATTCTACCGATCCTTTAAAACCCCCACCCCCTCATCCACCTATACTCAGCCCCACCCAAGCCTTTCACCAGCCCCTCTGCACCTCTGCTCTTCCCTTCCTCCTCCGCCACCCTACCAGGCCCAACCCCACCCACCCCGTGATATCTCTTGATCATAGTGGCAGACTAGGGTTGTGAGAACGCTGCGAAGGAGAGGGGGAGAGTTGCAGAGCTGCAGAGGAGCACAAGTGAGCGCTATAGGAGAGCTGCGAAGGGATGGGAAGGGATGGGAAGGGTACGAGGAAGGGGTGGGGAAAGTTTGGGCTGTGGCGAGTAGAGGTGCAATGGGGATGGGAGGGAATAGGGAGTGGAAACTGAAGATGGTTGTAATAAAAAATTTATAAAGAGGTGGGGGTTCCATTGAAAAATGAGGCCTATTAGCAGCATCCCTCTCCAACCTATGAAAATATACTGAAAGTAAACATTGCTCTCTTGGCTGGCTTAATAGAAAACCCAAATATAAAACCACACTTTCTTCTATTTCAACATCATAACAAGAACAGATCTAAGAAAACCTTTAAATCATAACAAAACTTCAAAACATCAAAGTCAACAACAGTTTATCATGAGAAATCACTAAAATCCAAACAAGACATAACAAGACATGAGAACATTACTAATACTAAAGATTGAAAAAAAGAAACGAAACCCAATATCAAGATTGATCAGAAGCGGAGCTTGGAGAAGAACCACCGGTTCTTGCCAGTCTTGAATCGCTCCTCCAAGCGAGCCTTGGCCTCCTTCAAGGCTGTGACCTTCTTGTCGCGCGATTGAAGGGAGTCAAGAGTGGCCACATCCTTGAGATCGACATCGAGAGTGTAGCGAGTAGGCATTATGTGATTGTAATTGACGAGCTTGATGAAAGCCTTAACGCGAGACTTCTTAGCGGTCTTCTTGGCGGAGTCCTTGCGGATCACCTTCTTGGGGTACTTGGCCATGCCGACGACGAGGCAGTGACCGTAGGGGCGATCGCGAGTGCCATCGTCGAAGTTTTTGGCGATGACGGCCTTGCTTCCGGCGTGCCGACCTTGGAGGACGATCACCGCCTTGTTTGGTTTCAAGAACTTCACCATTTTCCCGAGCTCTCTCTCTCTCTCTCTCTCAGACTCTCTCGGCGCAGTAGGAGGAATAAAACCCTAGGATTTGGGGGATCGGATGCCATATATAGGGGTTGAGTGGCGGAAAATATATACGCTAGGGTTTCTGGGGTCGGTTTTTTTTTATGTTTTTTATTTTTTTGGTTTTAGCTTATACAGTGTTTGGCGGATTATGGGGTTGTTTGGGATGACCTAAATAAGTGTATTTTTTGTCTTTTTACGAAAAGATGTGCAGAAAAGTAGAGAGGTGATGTGATGGAAAAAAGATAAAAAGATAGATTATTCTTGGGTTGCCAAACTTGGCCTAAATTAAAAAGATGATTAGGGAAAATATTATTAATGCGAAAATTATTAGTAAATGGATTAAGTAACAGTGTATTTATTTTAATGATAGTATAAAGATAATTAATGATGAATTGTTAAATTATTTTTATAGAATAAATAAATAAATTATTTTTATATTAAAAAAATTAAACTAAATATTAAAACTAACAAGTGCACTTGATAAAAAAAAAAAATTTAAAATAATTTTTTTATATAAAATAGACTTAATTCCTTCACTATTTTCCTAACCCTCACCCAAAACTCAACCAAGTTAATCCCCTACTGAAGGGGATTATTAAGCTCATTGGACTATTAATCCGCCCTTCCATTTTACTACCAAACATGTTATGAGTAGACCCACAGCAAATGGTAATCTAATCTAACCACTTAAACTGCAAAACAAACTGGCCTTAAGGTATACCAAAAATATGGAATGCCTAATATTCTTATGGGCAAATTACATTAACAATCCATGTAATTTGAGACTTGTGTTATTTTGGTCCCTGATTTTTCAATTATGATACATTTGATCATGAATTTTAAATCTTGTTTCAAACAAAGACAATTAAAGATGTTTCCTTTGCAAATGGTCCATTTCAAGGGTAAAGTCGTTATATAACTTATTTTATGTTGATTAATTTGTATGTTGTTTGAAAATATTGCGGCCTTTTTTCAATGAATAATGTTGAAACTTTCTTAATTATAAAGTTTTATTTGATTTTGTTTTCAAAATCTATTTTCTGAAAAAAAAATTAAGTAACGAAAAATTAAATTGGTGAAGAAAATAAAAGGGTAGATTTTTTTTTAAATAATTTTTTTATATTTATTTTCGTTAAATTAGTTTCTATTTTTTCAAAAGTCAAGCATGGTGAGAGCATCTCCAACGGTAGTAGGCATTTTACCTATCTAAATATTACTATAAAGTATATATTTTATTTTGCCTATCAACTGTTTTATGTTTTTACTCCAACCATGCTCTTTATTTTAGCTATTAATCCCAATACTATTAATTTTATAGAATGCCACGTCAACAACAAAGATGGAGGGAAATGATCCTAATGATTGAATACATTTTGCCTAGCGTTGAAGGCTAGCTATATGTAGCTAGTGAATATGAGTTGAGCCAAAATGCCTAATCATATGCCTAGTGCGTTGGAATTGAAAAAAGTGAATCACACTAGGCATTTTAACTAACAAGTATGATATGCCTAGTGCATTGGAGATGCTCTGACAACTTTAACGTTATTATTAAACCAATCTATTAAATTAAAAAAATCTAAAACTAAAAATATTTCATATATTAAATATATCGATTACACATTAAAAGTATAATAATCATCCAATATGATAACCACAAAAAAAAAAATATCTGTTAACACAAATACAACCATCTATTTAATGATAATCATAAAAAAATATCAACAAAAATAGTCACTCATTATATGATCATCATCCAAACACATATTAAAAATTAAATTAGTAATAAAAAAAAGTAAAAAAAATATCATTTTTATATAATTTTGGTGGGTTTAAATAATTTTTAAAAATTCAAAAATAATTTTTTGATATTTATTTTTATCAAACTAATTTATATTTTATCAAATTAACAACCTTGCTTTTGAAATTGAATAACAATATTTTCAATTGTCCTTATTTAAAATAAGATTCAAAATTCATGATCAAATGTATTACAATTAAAAGTTTAGGGTTCAAAATAACACAAGTCTCAAACTACATAGACCATTACTGTAATTCACCTTATTCTTATTGTAAGAACTTTTTATTTAAAATAATTAATTTTAAAAATAGAATTTTTATCTATTTTTTATATAATAATAAAATTACTTAAATTATTAATTAAAATATATTTTTAACATCATTAATATTTGTTAATTGACTTGATAATTTATTTATAAAATAAATAATTTGTTATGAAATTAAAAGCTTGAAGAAGTGAGATATAATTTCTAGAATCACATGAAACAATTCGCATTTTAAGTATATTTTAAGAGATATATTTGTAATTTACCCTTACCAAAAATATTTATATTATTAAGGTTTTATATAATTAAATAAATATTTGTATGAATTCAATAATATTTTGAAATTGTCTCTTATTAAACAAAAAACATAAATTACAAATAAAAAATTTGTTTGGTTTAAGATATAAAATTTATTTTTAGACAGATTTTTATTGGCCATTATTGAAAATTTCTTTTTATATGTTAAATAGATAAAAATTAGATAAATTCAAAAAATAAAAATACAAAATTTCACAAACTACTAAATTTTTTCTTTATTTTTAATGATTTTTATTAATATTTTTAATCAATTACTTTTACGTTTTTTAATGCATCTTGATTAGAACCATGTAAAAAATAACTAAAATATATCCTTAAAAAATCATTAAAAATAAACCAAAAAAAATTAAAAAAATCATCTTCCTAATTATAATTTATCTTATAAAAAAAATAATAATTATATTTTACCCCTGTGGTTTCACGCTTTTTCACATTACCTTCCTAACGTTGATAAATGTACTCATAAACTCCCTGTGATTTTAACTGAAGTGCAAAAGTGACGAAATCTAGTAGACTTAACAGTATGTGGGGCAGACGCACCAGAGAAGCGTGTTTGCACTGAAATTAAAGGTTTTGGCACCAAGTTTGAAGTTTTGAATGACCAATTTATCCTTCCACTCTTATATATATATATGCCCATGAAATGTTGTTTTAGAGATGCATTTCATATATATACAAAGAGGAGATGGGTTTGGATGCATTTCATGGGTTGGATGCATAGATTCGATGCATTTAATATATATACACTTATATATATATATATATATCCCCATGAAATGTTGTTTTAGAGATGCATTTCATATATATACAAAGAGGAGATGGGTTTGGATGCATTTCATGGGTTGGATGCATAGATTCGATGCATTTAATATATATACACGGAGAGAGAGATATGGGTTTGTGGGTTGCGGATTGGATGCATTTCATATATATAGAGAGAGAGAGGAGATGGGTTTGAATGCATCCAACATATGGGTTTATGGGTTGTGGATTGGATGCATTTCATATATATACATGGAGGAGATAGGTTTGGATGCAATTCATGAGTTAGGTACATAAAGAGAGAGAGAGATATGGGTTTGTGGGTTGTAGGTTGGATGCATTTCATATATATACATGGACAAGATGGTTTGGATGCATTTCATGGATTGGATGCATTTCATGTATATATATATACACGGGGAAAGAGAGATGGTTTGGATGCATATGTTGGATGCATTTCATATATATCAATATAACAAGAAAGGGTAGTTCTTGAATTCTGATAGGACTTTTGACCCTTTGTCAAAATTTGAACCGTTAGATTAATTCAATCTAACAGCTAAAAAATGTTCAAGAAACAAATTATCTTTCAATGGTTGAGATTGTTTGTTCACATACATCCTACGGTAGATATACATTTTCTCCTTATGTTTCTTCTTCCCTTCCATCCTTTTCTCTTCAACTATCTCTCTCTCACATACATTCAAAATTCAAAATTGAGTTATCTCCCTCATCTCTCACTCTCAGAGCTCACTCTTCATCTTTAATCTCACTGGCAATGGTCACTGTAACAACCTCGATCTATGATTAACTGTTAAACCATGATTAAGAATACTCAATAAGTAATTAAGATGAAATCCTAAATTAATTGCATGTGTGTTGTATTATTTGTGTCTCTATCTGTCTATTGTAGAAAGATATGTTCATGTCTACGTTTTGTTTTGCGAATTGAAGGCCTTATCGGCATCCGATCACGAAATTAACTTGATTTATGTGTTATTTGAAATTTTTAGAACCTTATGGTATGTTTAATTGAAATTCGATTCGGAGTGAATTAAATTAGATTGATCAATGCTCATTTGCTTAGTTTAATTAATTACCACTCAACAAGCCTATATAAGGCCTACTTGACCCCACTAGTTCATTTTTGGGTACACTCATTACGTTTTTTTGAGCTTCAACGTGAGGGAGATGGAGATTAATAGAGGAAGTGAGATCAAGAAAGAAAATGAGAGAATTATAGAAGAATATAAGAGAGTTTGGAAGATTAGGCTTCAACACTTGGAAATTCAAGGCTTTACGGTAGGAATTCAAGTCTCTACCTCATGAACTCAAGAAAGTTAAGTAGATTCATGCATGGAATGGAATAGTGAAGTGGGAAGAGGAAGTTTAGAGCATGCACGTGCATTTCATAGTATTTTACAAGTTGTTTTCAAGTGATTCTCCAACGCATGTCATGTTTTTAACTCAATCATGAGACTTCAACATGTTTTCCATTAAATTACCTTATTTGAGCATGATTTGAAAGGTTTAAGTGTGAAGAAATTATATGCATGTTTATATCATGAGTTTCAAGTTAAATTTTAGACAATTGACATGCTATTGGGCCTTGATTTTGCGAAATGATCGTTAATTCTCAATGTTTTCCAAGTTTAGACATGTTTTCTCAAGTTTTGGAGCCCAAAGGTTGAGTTTGAAGGCATTGAATTTGAGTTTTGCAGCTTGGAGGTGAATCTGGAAATTCCAGAATTCGACCTCTCCACTCGAGTAATATAACCTGCACTCGAGCGACCACTTTATGATCTTGCACTCTTGCTCAAGCGACCAGAAGTCCGCTCGAGCGTGAAATACAAGCTCCCAGAAGTTTCATGTTTTTGTAGACCGCTCAAACGACAAGAGTTGCGCTTGAGCGAGGACCTCAGTTTCACACTCGAGCGACCGTCGAGCGGCCATCGAGCGGAGAATTCACACAACCATTACTTTTGCAGACCACTCGAGCGACAGAAGTTGCTCTTGAGTGACTACTCACATTTTACATGTTTGCTCGAGCAAAGGAAGTTGCGCTCGAGCGAGACCCCTATTTCTAGCATTTTTGACAAAGTGTTTTCAAATGCATTTTGGCATCCACATTGCGTCCTAGGAATTCATGGGCCAAGATTAAGACAAATATGAAGGATAAGAACTAGAAACACACTATGAATTAAACGAAACAAGTTAAATACGACCCGAGCGTGTGTTTTAATATGTGTATCTTTTATGTTTGTGTAAGACACTGTAGGCGCGCCCTTGGGCTTCAATGCTACAATTCGGACTCAAATGACACAGTTCTTAATCTGATCTCACAATGTGCAATGTGAGATTGATAAATCACCAAAGAGTCCAAATCCGGTAAATCGTTTTGGAAAACTGATTTTTGTAAAGAAATGCCAAACATAGACTGCTTTGCCAGATATAGAGTCGTCACTTAAATATTTTATTTTGGGGGAATTTCGGAAACCCTGACTCGTGCCTAAGGCCACGTGTCCGTCATCACCAAAGTTGCCTTGGCTCGGGAACTTGGGTACGATTGGGGAAGGTCATTTAATGAGCACCCCCGCTCGCCCGATCAAAGATCGGCCTGTATTAAGCATGATATCTTGTTTTTGAAAACACATGTGTTCTTATTCCGATTAATTAGCTAGAATTATCATGTGATGCGCACAACACACAAGTATAGACTAGATCGCCTAATTTGGAACTAAGCATCGCACATCCGTTTGTTTGGAAAATGGTTTGAAGTTTGCTACTCGTAAGTAGGCTAAAATGCGGATTTCAATGAATTGTCCCAATTCAAGTAATCCAACCTTCACCCACAGGCATTCAGGCAGTTAATCACATAAGCAGTTAGCCTCATGGTAAGCATGCTAACATGGTAACATTAACACACATGCAGTATTCTAAAGCGTAAACACTCACTGTGTACTCCGAGCCAAAACAAGGAACTAGTTAGAAATCATGCATGATCCTAGTTCATGTTAAGATGACTAATGCAACACATGCAAAAATGCAATTAAGATAGGCTCGGCTACCTAGAATGTCATGTGAAATGTAACTTGATAACATACTGTTAAACACGTATTCAAGTAATGTATTGAAAGTACAATGTAGTTAGTATAATGCGCCGAGCCCGGTGCATGCAATATAGATGAATGGATGCAGACATGCAAGCATAAGGTATGCTAAATGAAATATGCCCTAAAACTATCTGTAGACGCGCCCGCGTGAGGCCCTCGTGCTACAGTTTGGACTCGATTTGTGTCGCGGTTCTTAATCTGAACCAAAGAGTCCAAATCTAGCAAATCGTTTTGAGAAAACAAATTTTTGAAAGAAGTGCCAAACATGGACTGCTTTGTCAGATACAACGTCGCCACCTAAATATTTTATTTTGGGGGAATTTAGGAAACCCTGACTCGGTGCCAAAGGCCACGTGTCCGTCATCACCAAAGTTGCCTCGGCTCGGGAGCTTGGGTACGATTGGGGAAGGTCAGCTATGAACACCCCTTCTCGCCCGATCCGAAGATCGGCCTCTACTAACCATGATATCCAATTTTGAAAACGTTATGTGTTCTTATTCCGGTTATTAGCCTAGAATTACTATGTTATGCGCACAGCACAAAAGTATAGACTAGATTGCCTAATTTGTGAATAAGCATTGCATATCCGTTTGTTTTGGAAAAATGTTTTGGAATTTGCTACTCGCAAGTAGGCTAAAACACAGATTTCAATGAGCTATTCCAAATCAGACAATCCAACCTTCACCCACAGGCATTTAAGCAGTTATATCACATAAGCAGCTAGCCTCATGGTAATCATGCTATCATGGCAACACTCACACGCATGCAAGGATGTTAAAGCATGAATACTTACATCGTACTCCGTGCCAAAACAAAGAACTCGTTAGCAATCAATGCATGATCCAAGTCCATGTTTAAATGTCTAATGCAACGCATATGGAATGTCACTAGAGTAGGCTCGGCTAGTCTATGAATGACATGTGAAAATGCACAAGTAGCATGTATTCAAGTTAGATTTGAAATACTAATGCAGTTAGCATGATGCGCCGAGCCCGGTGCATGCAATACTGATGAATGATGCACGTATGCATAGCATAAGATATGCTGAATTAAACATGACCTATTACTAACCATCAAAGTAGGTAAGTAAAAGGGAGAAAGAAGTGGGGGTTGGAAGACATGCACACACTCACCCACACTTATTACAAATTCACCCTCGCTCGGAGGGACCAAAAGAATAATACAATTCGAATAATGAATTAACTATCCTAGCTAATTAATCATTACAGACCAACTAAATTAATTAAACAAATTAATTAATTTAAGAAAGCAAGAAAAAGGGCCTCGGGAAGAGAGCTCAATGCACGCGTGCTCGGGTCTTGCTCGGAAGTCCACTGCCATGCGTAGGCTGCCTCTGTTTTCCCTGCTCTGCCCCTCTGAAAATTGCCAAAGTCTCAGAATTGCTTCCCTGGACATTGGGAGACACCACCGGCTGAGGAGAATGGCCACCAGCAGTAAGGTGTGATCATCGACTGTTGATGAAGCTATCGGCCACGGATTTATGGTCGGTCGGCACTGAACACTGCTGGTCGGCCAAGAATGTCTGCAGAACCTGCAATTGATAGCAGCAGAGGGCAAGGCACAGCATGGCAATGCATTTCAAGGAATGTATGCACCGACCATATCCCTTATCATGTTTATGACTCAAAGGGATATGGTCCTTGGTTCTCGGACCATCAAGCGCGCATTTCAATGCGTGATAGCCCAAGAGACCAAGTTGTGCATTTTTCATTTCAAATGTAATGCAATGCACATAGTCAAACCAAGGGGCTTTTACCTCCATCATGACTCACTTCAAGAGGTGAGGCAATGCATGCACAATGCAATGCAACCTAGGCATGCGAGCTAAGGATGCAACATGGCAATGCAATGTGTACATGCAAGTATGCAAGAAACCATGCGAGGTGAGTATGCAAACAAGCAAAGAGATGGACTTAAACATGATTAGGCAATTCTCAAACAAGCCTAAGTCAGTGGCCAAAGTGCTCAAACATGGAGGCCAACACACGCACACACATGCACATGTTAAAGGGCTAATACTTAAGCACAAAAGGGCAACTCTCAAGCACACTTGAAAGAGGCATAACATGGACAATTAGCATGTAAATTCAGCTTTGAAAATCATGCAAGAACATGGTGCCAAACCAACCCAAACAATGCAATCAAGGTATGCAAGCAAAGTCCAAGATTCAAAGCAAGCTAAAGGGGTATTGAACCACACTTAGCAAGACCAAACATGGCATGAATTCAATGATCCAAAACAGAGTTTTAGCACATAAAACAAAAGCCCAAAAGATTACTTAGATGGCATCTAAATGACTTGAATTCAAAAGCATGCACAATGACCAAAACATGGAGTATGCAACACAAGCCTTTGACACATCAAAGGGACCATGAAATGCAAGCATACGAGCATACTAAGTGGACTGAAATGACATGGAAAATGGTCCCAACCCACTAAATCAAAGCAAGTAATGCATGCTATACACTCACACCCTTAAGGCCAACAAGCCAAAAATGCAAAGGGGCTATACAATACATTCCAAAGTCGACCCAAACAACTAAGGACAGACCTTAATTATGGCAAAATAAATATGAAAGCTTCACAAAGCCAAGCCTAAAACATGCTAGAACAATGGTTTACAACCTAAGGCATGTTAAGGCAACAAAATGGCATTACAAGGCATGTATGCTAAGCAAGCATGGTGTACCAAAACTAACTTAAAATAATGCTATTTCATGGCAAAATAAGCATAAATAACAGCTAAGGCATGGTCAACAAGAGCCTAAGCTAGGTGCTCCCTCAAGAGGCAAAAATGGTCATTTTCAAGGACAACAAGGAGAGGGGGTGGCCCTCTCCTTCTTGGGACCTCAAGGCACCATCCTTACCACTGAAATCCCTCAAGATTTCAGTGGTGAGGAGGCCCAAACACCAAAGTCCCGGAGCTTACACAAAATAGCACAAAACAAGGTCCAAACAAGGCTTAAGAGGGGTCAAACAACCCCAAAGCTTAAAACACTCTAAACAAACTATTTAGAGGCCTTAAAAACAGAACTTTTATGTATTATATGCAAAGCCAAAAAACAGTTGCAAGATGGGTAAAAGTAGTGTGCAAAAATGGGGTAAAAAGGGGCTAGTTTCTTACCCTTGAAGTCCTCCTTCACAAATGATGATCTTGTTGCCTCCTTAAGCTCAAATCCAGTCAAGAACACCAAGAACAACCCTCTGGTCCCTCAACAACCAAGAGAAGGTGTAACACTATGTGTTTGTGTGCAATAGTATGGACAAACACACACTAGACACACACAAGAGAGAGATATAGAGATAGGAAATATATATCAACCCTAACCCTAATCCAGAACTCCCTCTGGAATTTTTTTTGTAACCCTAATGCCAAGAGAGGAAGCCTCTTCTTATAGGCAACTCCCTCTTGTAAGGCTTCCAAAACAAGCCATTCAAGAGGGAAATCCCTCCATACACGTGTATGGAGGGGAGCAGAGTGGGTGCCAGCTATCACAGCTGGCACAAAATATCTACTAAAAGTAGATGAACAGTGATCGGCCATTCAAAATTGCCATTTTGGCAAAATAAATGGCCGACCGGCAATAAAGAGTGTCGACCGGCAATATACATTGCCGATGGCATAAAATCACTGGCCGGTGGCCTCAAGCCATGGCCGGTGATGTGTGGGGATGCCTCACAAGGCATTCCCTGTCCCTCCAAGGCAAAACACAAGTGTTTGATGCAAAACCAGACACAACACGGTCGAGTCGAGAGATCCTGAGGCAAGGCGCGCAGCCGAGACCTCCGGGAACCCAAGACGAACACAAACAAGGATAATCACCAAGTGTTCCAATGGTGACGTCCAAGTCTTGAGGACGGTCAAAAATGGGGTGTCTACGCTATCCATCGTAAGCGGTTAAGTAAAAGGGAGAAAGAAATGGGGATTGGAAGACATGCATCACACACACGCACGCTTATTACAACAATGCGCCCTCTCGAAGGAGGGACCGAATAAGAAGCTAACTAGCTAATCTAAGCTAATTAAACTAATTATTACACAACAAATTAATGAACTAATCCTAGTTAACTAATTATTACAAAATGAATCGAATAGCTAACGCATTAACTAATTAAGAGTACAAACCAAAGCAAAAGCTAGCTATCTAAGCGTGGCAGCTAAGGAAAGCAGTAAAGCAAGAGGTTCTCGGAGGTAGAGGAATGCATGCATGCTCGGTCGCCTCGTTCGGAAATCCAATGCGATGTCCCGATTTGCTTCTGTTTTCATTTATTTTCAGAAACTTGCACCAAGCTCCAGAAAGATGAAACTCCACCTTAGGAATCCTGTGGGAGGGTGGCCGACCATTTTTGGTCTCTAGAAACACCTGCCGACCACTTTTGGTTGTTGAAAAACCAAAAAAGTGGTCGGCCAGCTGCTTTTTCTGGCTGGCCGACCAGTTGTTGCTGTCAGACTTCAGTTTTCTGCAACAGAGAGCAAGAAAGGGCATGGCAATGTATTTGCAAGATATGTGTGCACAACCACCCCTCCCTATCATGTTATGAACTCAAGGGGGTGTGGTTCTCAACCCTCGGGCCACCAATCGTGCATTTTCATGCATGATGGCTGAGAGGCAAAGTTGCACAATTCAATATGAAAATGAATGCACAAGTAAACACATAAAGCCTAAAACTCTATCATGTATGATCAAGAGCGTCGGCGACCGGGAATTAAGGCACGTTTTATCACTTTAAGTATGAAACGTCCATCGTTTCCCGTGTTTGGACTAACACCTATTCCAAACACAATGCAAGCAAGCATGGCATACACAATGCGAATAAACTACATGGCATACTCAATGCAATGTGACATGATTAACTTAACAAAGCTAATGGCATGCGAACAATGCTAATGCATGTATGCACAATGCAATGCTACAAGGACAAATTAGCAATGTTTGGGACATGCACACACAATGCAAATATCAGTTAGCATGTTGTAGACACCCCATTTTTGACCGACCTTAAGACTCAAACGTCATCAACTGAGCGCTCGGTGATGTTGCATATTGTGCTCGTTCTGAGGTTGCAAAGTCTCAGCTGAGAGCCTTGCCTTTGGGCTTCAGAACCTTTTGTGCCTTGCCTCGATTTGCGAACCAGGTCCTGTTTTCTCTATTTTCTCTTTCCGAAGGGAGGGAAAGGTCTCGTAAACCATCTCTCAGTGGCCGTAGGCTACGTTTCGTGGTCGTAGGCCATTTTTCCCGTTTGGAGACCGGTTACCGATTTTTCAAAGCCATCGGCCGTGTGCTCGGTTCGGGACCGCTTAACTACCTCCGTTTGCTCCGATTTTTGGCACACACCTTGTTTCCTTTCCCTAGAGGGACACTGTGGCCAGAGAGACCACCTTCGCGATCGCACGCCACCTCTGGTGCCTAACAGCCTGTTTTCGGGGCCCCAGGCCGCGTGTTTTGGCCCCCGAACCCTCGTTTTGCATCAGCTAAGGTTCATTTTTGGTATGGACCCTATTTTCATTGTTTGGAAGGTGGTAGGATGGTGGGAGACCAGCAATTCTTTTGAAAACCATTTTCTCTCTCCTCCAGCTGATTTTCTTGACAGAAAGTTAGTTTTTCTCACTTTTAGACCTTAATTTCGGGTCTCCCATACCACCATTGTGTTGTACTCATCTGGGAGGCCACCAATATGGGTAGGCTAACCAGCTTTTCTTCCTAACCCTTTTGTACCTTGCTAGAAAGCTGGTTTTTCTCTCTTCTGGGTCACATTTTCTGGTCTCCCACCATACAACTGTATTCTACTCATCTCAGAGGCCACCTTTCTGGTATGGCCGACCAGCATTTCACCTTGACCCTTTTGACCCATGGTCGGCTGGCTAGGGGAAGTGGTCGGCCGACCACCTTGGCTGGTCGGCTAGCCTTCTGCTTTTTGGCCTTCTTGAGTGCAATACAGCTGGGCCAGCTGTGTAGTACTTGACCCACTGTCCGAGATTTTAAACCTTTTGCTGGTCTTTTTAAGTTGGTTTTGACCCTTTTGCTTAGCTTCTTAGAGAAGCTTGACTCTTTTGTCAAGCTTCTTGAGGAAGCTTGACCCTTTTGGTCTAGCTTTCTCAAGAAGCTTGACCCTTTTTGGTTAAGCTTCTTTGAGAAGCTTTGACCCTCTCTTGAGTCTTCTCCAAGAAGTCTTGGCTCTTCTCCTCCATAAAACCAACACTCCCCTTCCATTTGTAAGGGTTAGAAAAACTAGGCAAGGCATATACACTCCACCCTCCATATCTCTCTCATCCAAGCTCAAATACCCCATTGTTCTTGGCCATTACACCACACCTCATAGCCTACCACCTCCACCATCCATTCAAGCACCTTGGAGCTGATTTTCAAAGGTTGAAGACTCATTATTTTGGTCCAGAAGCTGCTGGCCTTCTTCTCTTCAAGGGTAAGTCTCCATTTTCCTCATTTGACATTGTTTTGCTCCATAGTTTAGCCCTATTTGCAAGCATTTTTGAACTTCGACATAAACTAAAAAAAGTCTTTTTTTGAGCTCCTCTTCAAGTTTGCTCAACGTCATTTTTTTGTTGGGGGTCATCTACCCCCTTTCATGCTTCATTTCCTCATGCTTTGAGCCATGCATTTGAGCATTTGCATTGGCCTCGGTTTGGCCTTTTAACCACTGAAATCCAGTGGATTTTTAGTGGCTTAGATGTGTTTTTGAGCCCTAAAATCAGAGAGGGGTGACCCTCTCACCCCTTGTTCTTTTTACTAGCCTTGTTGGCCTTCCAAAGGAGCTCCATTTTGCATGTTGAGAAGTCTTGTTTCAAGTCATTATTTGTGAGTTTCAAGGTCTTCCTTGACTCTGTCCAGAGCCCTTTTGGCCATATTTGGTGTCTTTGATGCATGTGTAGAACAATCTCATTCAAGGCCTTTCAAAGGGGCCTTTATTTGCATATTTCCTAGACCCCTTCCAGGCTCTTTTTAGTGGGTTTTAGGACCCTCAGAACCTCTGTCCAGGGGTGATTTTGCCATTGTGTGTGTCCATCATGCATGTGTAGAACAACTCCCTTATTGGCCTTTCAAAGGAGCCCATCATTCTTGCATGCATTGACTGAGTTTCAGTGGTTATTTGGACATATTTTGGCATGACATACTTCTATTTTTGGCTGGTTTGGTAAGCCTTCATATGCTCCATATAGTTGTAATGTAACTCATAGTTCACTAGCTTTCTTTGCATGCTTTGTTGACCCTTGATTTTAACACTTTTTGGCCATGCCTTAAATTGATATTGCACTTATTTTGGACTGCCCTAGCTCTATTTTTGGGTCTCATGGTTGAATAATGTTGGTTTTGCATGTTTGTAGTTCAATACCCATGCCTAACTTTGAGTTTCGAGGTTCATTCCATGCATATACTGAGGTGTGTTCATGTTTTGGGCTCATTATACATCATATTTCAGAGCTTATTTGAATGCCATATTGCCATGTTTTGTACTCTTTAAATGTGTTTGAGAGTCGGACTTGTATGCCTTGTTTTCGGACCATTGAATGAGCTCCATTTCGTTGCATTCCGAGCCATCATTTTAGGCCATTTCCCCACTGTTTTAGACCTGACTAGGGTCTGTTTAGGGTTGGTTTTGTCTTTGGTGCATTGCTTTGGGTACCTCTAGTATAACGCACTTCACTAGTTTCGGTACCCGGGCCCCCTAGCTTGCATTGTGTGCCATATTTGCATGTTTCGGGATCATATTTTATGCCATTTTAGAGCTGTATCATGTGTCATTTTATGCCATGTTTCATCCTTTACCATGCTTTGGTAGAGTGGCATTTGATGCCTTAGGATTGGTCCCTTGCATCGTGCATGTTTGCATGTGTTTCGGTTGTCTCATTTCCATCATATGGCCACTAATTTGAGTGTGGCTGAGGTTCACTCATATTGGTTTAAGTCCACCTTGCATTGTGTATGCCATGTTGCAATGTGTTATGCATGTTATGTTGTTAGCATTGTGTATGCCATGTCATTCCTCGCATCGTGTATGCTAGGTTGTTAGTCGCATTGAGTATGCCATAGGTTGTTAGTCGCATTTAGTTCATGAGCATTATGCATGCCATGTAGTGTTAGCATTGTATATGCTAGGTGCATGTTTGTATTTTCATCCTTTGCATGTTTACGTCATTCAGTGGCATTGCATCTAGGATCGCATGTTAGAATTGCATTCATGCATATCATGCATATTGCATTGTGTTTGGAGTTGGGTTTAGTCCAAACACGGGAAATGAGGGACGTTTCGTACTCCAAGTGACGAAACATCCCTTGATTCCCGGTCGCCGACGCTTCGGATTATCCATGATGGAGTTTAGGCCTTGTTGCGTTCATATGTGCATTCATTTCACATTGAGTCGTGCAATCCGATTTCTCGGCCATCATGCATCGAGATGCGTGATTGGTGGCATGAGGATCGAGGACCACACTCCCTAGAGCTTGTGCAATGATGGGGAGGGTGGTCGTGCACACATGTGTTGCAAATACCTTGCTTTCTCTTTCTCTTGCCTTTGTTGCAGAAAAACCAGAAACTGAAGGCAAGAACTGGTCGGCCGACCAGCTTTTCTGGCAGGCCGACCACCCATTTTGGTTTTTCCCACATAAACTGGTCGGTGGGTGGTCTCCAAGCCCAATAGCTGGTCGGTGGCTCTCCCACAACTTCCCAGAGTGGAGTTTCAGCCTCTCGGAGCTTTGTGCAAGTTTCTGGATTCAATTGCGAACAAAGGCAAGTCAAGGCATTGCGATGGAATTTCCCGACAAGGCGAACTGAGCATGGATACACCATCCATTGTCATCCAAAACAGAGCCGAGGCAGTCCATTCCACATAGTTTGCATGCTAGTTTATTGCTTACTTAGTTGATTTGTTAATTAGCTAGAATTGTGTAATAATTAGCTGTGAGTTATTATCCATCTTGGTTGTGTAATATTTATTCGGACCCTCCGAGCGAGGGCACAATTGTAATAAGTGTGCGTGTGTGTGATGTATGTCTTTCAACCCCACGTCTTTCTCCCTTTTATTTACCAGCTTATGATGGCTAGATTAGGGCATGTTTCAATTAGCACACTTATGCTTGCATGTTTGCATCATTCATCTGTATTGCATGCACCGGGCTCAGTGCATCATACTAATTGCATTGTATTCCAATTCCAAGTTGAACACGTGTAAGCTGTAGCATCTCATATGCCATTCTTAGCATAGCCGAGCTTATTTCTAGTTGCATTTTGCATGTATTGCATTAGTCATCTTAACATGAACTAGGATCATGCATTAATTTCTAACATAGCTTCTGTTTTAGCTTGGAGTACTCGGTAAATGTTTATGCTTTAGCATCCTTGCATGTGTGTGAGTGACTGCCATGATAGCATGCTTACCATGAGGCTATGTGTTTACGTGATATAACTACTTGAATGTCTGTGGGTGAAGGTTAGATTATCTGAATTGGAGCAATGCATTGACTGCGGGTTTTAAGCCCACTAGATAGGGGCAAAACCATGTTTCCTAAGTCCACCCGAGGGTGGCAAAATCTGCATTTTTAGCCTACTTGCGAGTAGCAAACCGCTTTCAAAAACCAAACATGAAATGTTTTGTTCCAATTCAGGCGATCCAGTCTATACTTTTATGTTGTGCGCATCACATAGTAAATCTAGGCTAATAACCGGAATAAGAACGTATAATGTTTTCAAAACTAGATACCATGGTTAGTAGAGGCCGATCTTTGATCGGGCGAGCGAGGGTACTCACGAAGTGACCTTCCCCAATCGTACCCAAGTTCCCGAGCCGAGGCAACTTTGGTGATGACGGACACGTGGCCTTAGGCAAACGAGCCAGGGTTTCCTAAATTCCCCAAAATAAAATATTTAGATGGCGACTCTGTATCTGGCAAAGCAGTCCATGTTTGGCACTTCTTTCAAAAAAATCTGTTTTCAAAAATGATTTGCCCGATTTGGACTCTTTGATGATTCTTCGGTCTTACATTGCACTCTGTGAGATTAGATACAGGACCATGACATTTGAGTCCTGAACTGTAGTGAGCCCAAATGAACAAAACGGGGGGATTCCCTCCCGGGACGTTCGGGGACGTCTACACATGCACAATGCAATGATGTAAACTGAGCATGCACAATGCAAAGTATAAGGTATACATAATGCGATGAACAATGTGGCATACTTAATGAAGTATACATGGCATGTTCAATAGACTTAAACTAAAAGGGGTAGACCTCAGTCATACCCAAATTAGTGGCCATTGGTGATGAAATGAAGGCACATAAAGCAAGACATGCATGCACAATGCATTGGCCATCAAAGAGGCCAAAGAGCACAACTCTCAAGAGTGCTCGATGAGTGACAAAAGTGGAAGTGTAACAACACTAAGTGCACTGAAATGAAGCAAGAAATGATGCCAAATCATTCAAACAACATAAGTAAAGCATGCTAGGGTCCTAAGGCATGAAAGCTAGCAAAGAGCAACACAAAGGAGGCATGCAACACATGGCACAAATGCATGAACTAAGGATGGACAGAGCTCAAGTAGGTCAAAACAAGGACCTAAACATGTTGAGATGAGGGCCCAAAGGCCTAGGCATGCAAGCTAAGGCCATAACAAAGCCATAATGCACAACACTTAAAGACATTCAAAGCATGAATGAAGTGGGAACAAAAGCATGCAATAAGCTCTGAAATGTTATGTTAGATGATGCCAAATCATGCATACGACACAAATGAAGTATGCAATGGTGCTCAAAGCTTGAGGCAAGCAAGAGCATTTGTACTACAAGTATACAAAATATGAAGCATGTGACTAAGGCAACCCATAACAGTCCTAGTACATGTTAGAATGAGTCTAAAACATGCATGGAAATAGGCCAAAACATGCTAGCATGAAGGACATAAGGCATGATTCATACAAGGCAAATAAGGCGGATTACACTGCGCCTATAAAGACCAAGCATGGAATGACTTAAGCAATAAAAATCAGAGTTATATCATGGCAAAATAACCCCAAATAAACACTGAAATGGTGGCTCGCAAGCAAAGGCATGAAGGCATACGCAATGGTTCATGTTAAGACATAAAGGGGGAAACCCTCCAACGCATTGAATGTGTGACAAATGTGAATGTATGGCCATGAAACATGGACTGAAATCACATAACAAGTGATGCTAAATTATTCAAATAAGCCAAGTAGAACATGCTAGTGGACTTGGTGTACAAAGCTAACAAGCTAGGTTGAACTATAGCTATACAAAGCAAGTCATGCATGACCAAGACAATCAAAATCAGACCTTAAACATGGTATAACATGAACAAAATCTTCTTTAAGTCAAGCCAAAAGCATGCTAAAATGACATGTTACAACATGATGCATGTTAGGCTATTTCATGGAAGTGCACTACAAGTGCAAGGAGCATGCAAAGGCTAACCAAATCAAACAAAAATAGAGTCATGACATGGCAAAAAATCACCAAAAACATACTGAAATGGAAAGAAAATAGGCTAGAAATACATGCTACTTCATGAAGCATACAAAGCTAGTGTGTGTGATTTACACTACGAGTGTATTAACCATGCATGGAGTGACCAAAGCAAGTAAAAATAGTGGTATTCCATAGCAAAATAACCACAAATACATGCTAAGAACAAGCTAACACAAACTTAGTAAATGTGCTCAAACATGAGGCATATTAAGGCATGCATTGAAGATGCAAGGAGAGGGGATGGCCCTCCCCTTTTTAGGAACTTAAAACACCATCCCCACCATTGAAATCCCTCTGGATTTCATTGGTGAGAAGGCCAATACAAGGTGGTTCCGAAGCTCACAAAAAAGGCTAAAAAACAAGGCCAAAGAAGGCCTAAGAGGGGGTAAACAACCCCAAACACAAAAGTGATCTTAAACAAACTTTTTAAGCATGCAAAAATAGAACTCTTATCAGTTATGAGCTAAGTTTAAAACAGCATGCAAGATAGGCTAAAATCTTAAGCAAGAAAGGAGAATTTAAAGGTCAAAAGCTCACCCTTGAAGACCCTCTTTATAACTGCAACTCCAGCAGGTTTTCCAAGCTCAAGGAAACCCAAGAACACCAAAATCAGCCCCAAAGCACCTCAGTAGAAAAAGGATGGTGTTTAAGTGTGCGTTTGTGTGTTAAAGTAAGACAAATCTACACTTTTGAACACAAAAATGAAGAACAAGAGTGATATAGAGACAAGGCTATATGTAACTCTCTTCCCTTAGATTTTCTGAACCTGGAGGCGAAAGGAGGAGCCTCCCTCTTATAGAAGAGGAAAGCCAAAGCTTCTTGGAGAAGCTAAGCTTGAATGCCATCCCTCCATACACGTGTATGGAGGATGGCTCAAATGCTCTCTAGTTGTGACAGCTGTCCTAAAATATCTCCAAAAAGGTGCCAAGAAGCAGCCGACCACTTGAAGTGGTCGGCCTGCTAGTAAAAGTGGTCGGCCGACCACTTTAGGTGGTCAACCAGAGCAGAAAATGGTCGGCCATAGGTGGGAGAGGTCAACACACTAAATGCAAGGTGGTGGTGTGGTGGTCGACCAGAAAAGATGGTCCAAAGACCAAGAAAGCCAGTTATCTGACAAGAAAACTAGCTAGAAAAAGGAAAAGTGGTCGGCCAGGAGAAATACTGGTCTCCCACCCTTGTATCACCTTCCAAACAAGGAAAGCAAGGTTTGTACCAAAAACAAACCAAAGCGGGTGCAAGACGAGAAATCGGGAGACGAAACACGCGGTCAAAAGCCTCGAAAACTAGCTGACGAGCATCAAAAGTGGTATGCAACCACAAAAGTGGTCTCCCGGACCACCGTGTTCCTCTAGGCAGAGGCAACAAGGTGTGGTTCAACAATCACGCCAAACGGAGAATGTTAAGCGGTCCCGAGACAAGGCGCGCGGCCAAAGGCTCCAAAAATCGGAAACTAGTCTCCAAACGAAAAAAGTGGCCTACGACCATGAAAAGCAGTCTACGACCACAGAGAGATGGTCTACAAGACCACTCCCTCCCTTCGGGAAGGGAAAACAAGACTTGGTCTGCAAACCGAGTCAAAGCACAAAGAGTTCAGAGGCCCGGAGGCAAGACTCTCAGCCAAAACTCCGAAACCTCAAAACGAGCACAATATGCACCATCACCGAGCACTCAATCGATGACGTCTGAGTCTTAAGGTCGGTCAAAAATGGGGTGTCTACAGACACGTGCTGTGAATTATTGATCCGTTGGCTGCTATCAAGTTATTTGTGCAATAATCTGTGAGTAATAACTTAGTAAAACTATGTTCAATTTTATTTATTTTCTGTATGATAAAATAAGATCTGTTTTCTGAAATGATATGTTCTGTGCAATGAATGATTGTCCAGTTTCTAACAATGTATTCGTGGCATCCTTAACGTCATGTGATATCTGTTAGCTGTTACCCGGTATCGGAGGTTCCATTATGGAACTTAATATATCTACAATCTGTTACCCGTATCGGAGGCTCTATCATGGGGCTCAGCATATCTGTTATCTATTACCCAGATCCAGAGGTTCCTTTATGGAACTAGTTACTAATAACCACCATATGTTTCTGCATTTGTTTTGTATATGTTCTGTTAACGCTAATGGATGTACCACATGTGATTAAGCATGAATTTTGATTTCTGTATATGAATTTGTTTTCTGAATCTGATATGGGATATCATTCATTAACCCTTTACTCCGTTATTATTCACTGGGATTCCACTCACGTTATTATTTATATATGTAGGTGATCAGGTGCGTAGCCAAGCTCAGTGATGATCGCCTGGATTTTCGTTTTGTCGACCACCTTTTTGTGCCTTTCGAGGAGGTTTCAGAAAGTCAAATCCTGTGGTCTTGTTTGGTGAACTATGCAAAAGAATTTGTTTTATTTCTGGTGCTTCTCGAACATGTTTCCGTCTATCTATACTGGGCTGAGTCCCGTTTTGGTGACATAAGATTATTGTAACCATGATGTCACTTATTATATGTATATATTCAGTTCTGTCCCGTGTATGTCTACACAGCTCAATTAGACTATGTATGTTTCTATATTTGCTTCTACAGCCCCTTACTTATATGTTAATTTGTTCAGAAGCCTTTGGTAATCCAAAGATTACTGATCGGTTACGACGCTAAACCTCTAAGGGTAGGTTTGGGTCATGACAGAGTGGTATCAGAGCACAAGTTATACCACATACATGAGTCCATATGAGTTATAGAATGTCCTAGAAAGAAATATGGACATTTCATCTGTATGAGAGAGAGTGTGTGTTGATTGCCATAAATGTGAAAACTGAACCTGAATATGAACACATGGAATTAAATGAATGAACTGAGATTGAATGTTCTGAACACTGTGAAAAGAACTATTTGCCTATGTTCATAAGTGCTCTATTTACTTACAGCAAATGGAAAATACAAGAAGTGATGGTACAGCTGAATCCTCAAAGGCTCGCATGAGTCGAATGGAACAAATGCTCACAGCCCTAATTGAAGTAATGATACAACAACAAAAACAATAACCTCCGCCTCCTCCGGTCCAAGTTGAACCAGATAATAATGACATCATTAATCTAACTCAGAAATTCATGAAGATGAAACCGCCAACCTTCTTGGGTGGTATTGAACCATTGAAGGCAGAAACGTGGTTACTCGAGATAGAAAAATTATTTGAAGTATTTCCCTGCTCCGAGACTCAGAAAGTCCTTTTGGCCACTTATACACTAAAAAATGAAACTCGAAGATGGTGGTTGTTAATTCAAACTGACAATGGAAATATGACATGGGCTCAATTCAATGAGATCTTCTATGACAAGTACTTTCCTCAGTGCTTTCAAGACTAAAAGGTTTTAGAATTTCAGGAACTCAAGCAAGGCAACATGTCTATAGCCGAGTATGAGGCTAAATTCACTGAACTAGCTCGATTTGCTCCTCATATGATAGATACGGACTACAAGAAAGCTCAGAAATTTGAAGGTGGATTAGATTTAGATATATTTAATCGGGTAGGTGTCCTAAAATTACCTACGTATGTGGATGTGCTAGATAGGGCATTGATGGCAGAAGCCAATCTGGCAGCAAAGAAACAATTTAAAGTGCCAATAACAGAATGGAAAGGTAAAAGGTCTGGGTACGGTTTTAGGAAGGGCCGTTCTTTTGTAAACAAGAAGCAGAACACGGGGTCTACAAGTAGTTCAAGGCAGAGCAGTAGGTCCATACCAGTTTGTCCTGAATGTGGAAGGAAACATCAGCGTGTGTGTTGCCGTGCATCTAATGCTTATTTCCGATGCAGCAAGATGGGTCATGTAGTGAGAGATTGCCTACTTAGATCTAAAAATGCCGATTGTCTGGCAGCAAGTTCAGCCGAATCTGCTTCTACAGCTAGAACAAATACGAGAGCTAACACCGGGAAAGAAACCTTGAGACAAGACCAAGTTTTTGCATTAGTGCCTGGTGACGTACAGAACACTGAAGCTGTGGTGTCAGGTATACTCCCTATTTGTTCTCAAAATGCATGTGTACTGATAGATTCTGCTTCTATGCATTCTTTTGTATCGCATACTTTCTCTCGAAAATTAACTAGACCATTAGAACCTATGAATTATTTGTTATCTGCATTTACACCATCTGGAGGCTCTATGGTATGTACGTATGTTTATCCGGCATGTGACATTGTGATTGGTGGCATGACATTATATATTGATTTATTGCCTTTGGGGATTGATCATTTTGACTACATATTGGGTATAAACTGGTTAACAAAGTACTGCGCATCTATTGATTGTGTGAATAAATCTGTTGTATTTCGTCCACCTGAGTTAGCAGAGCTTATGTTTGCCGGGAATGGGGTAGTTCCTCCCCATACTTGATTTCTGCCATGAAAGCTGTTAAATTGCTTAGGAAGGGATGTTGGGGTTATGTGTGTTACGTTTTGACTGAGAGTGCCACTAGTTTTAATGTGGAAACCATTCCTATTGTTTGTGAATTTTCCAATGTGTAATTGTCAGGGGACTTAATTGATAGAGAAATTGAATTCACCACTGATGTAATACCCGAAACACAACCAATTTCTAAAATCCCATATCAAATGTCAACTTCTGAATTGAAATAATTAAAAACTCAGCTCTAAGAACTCTTAGACAAGAAATTCATCCGTCCGAGCACTTCATCTTGGGGAGCTCCAATTTTGTTTGTCAAAAAGAAAGGCGGATCTTTAAGGCTATGTATAGACTATGGGGAATTGAACAAAGTGACTATTAAGAACAAATACCCATTACCCCGAATAGATGACCTATTTGACAAACTTCAGGGAGCACAAATGTTCTCCAAGATAGACCTTAGATCCAGGTATCACCAGTTAAAGGTTAAGGCAGAAGATGTAGAGAAAATAACATTCAGAACTAGATATAGGCACTATGAATTTTTGGTCATGCCGTTTGTGGTAACAAATGCACCAGCAGCTTTTATGGGCCTAGTAAATAGGGTTTTCAAACAATATCTCGATGAATTTATCATTGTTTTTATTGATAATATCTTGATTTATTCTAAAAGTATGGAAGAACATGAGAATCACTTGAGAACCGCTCTACAGATTTTGAGAGAAAGGAGATTGTATGCAAAGTTGTTCAAATGTGAATTTTGACTTGACACCATGGCATTTCTGGGTCATGTAATCAACAAAGATGGCATATCAGTGGATCCACAGAAAATCGAGGCTATTGTTGATTGGCCAAGACCAACCAATTTGTCCGAAGTCAAAAGTTTTCTGGGACTTGCCAACTACTACAAAAGATTTGTAAAAGATTTTTCGAAACTTGCCATGCCATTGACACAGTTGACACAGACAAATGCACCGTTTGACTGGAACGATCAACGGGAGTCAGCCTTTCAAGAATTTAAAACTAGACTAGTAACTGCACCGATTCTGACTTTGCCTAACGGAACAGATGGATTTCAGATTTACAGTGATATCTCTTACAAAGGCTTGGGGTGTGTGTTAATGCAGAATGGGAAGGTAATTGCTTATGCCTCTCGACAACTCCGTCCATATGAAAAGAACTACTTGACCTATGACCTTGAACTTGCAATTGTGGTTTTTTCATTAAAAATTTGGCGCCATTATCTGTATAGAGTAACTTGTGAAGTATATACAGATCATAAAAGCTTAAAACATTTCTTTACCCCAAAAGAGCTAAACATGAGACATAGAAGATGGCTGGAATTGATTAAGTACTATGATTTCCAAATTCTGTATCATCCAGGAAAGGCAAATACCTATTGGGAATTTGTCATGTTTGCTCACAGGTCGGAGAGAGATGTTGTGTGACTTGAAGAAGAATGAGATTGAATTTGTGTTGCGTGAACAAGGTGGGATCTTGGCCGCTATTTTTGCTTAACTTGCTATCATTGAAGAAATTAAAGAGAAACAACGTGAAGATGAGTTCTTGAAGAAAATCATTGAGGAGATTGGCTCAAAACTGAAGCCGGGATTTGTGACTGAAAATGGTGTGCTGAAATGTTACGGATGTGTGTTTTAAACTTTCAAAGCAATTGGAAGACCTACTTACTATTGGTCGAATTTGTGTATAATAATAACTACCATTCAAGTATCGGTATGGCCCCATATGAAGCTTTGTATAATAGAAAGTGTCGATCTCCAATTTGTTGGGCTGAAGTAGGTGATAGGCCATTATTGGGACCAAAACTTGTGTAAGAAACAACTGAGAAAGTGAAACTGATTCAACAACGTTTGAAAACTGCAAAGAGCCGTCAAAAGAGTTATGCGAATGTCCGAAGAAGGGATAGGGAATACAAAGTTCGTGACCACGTATTTATAAAAGTAACTCCAATGAAGGGTCAGACGTGATTTGGGGTGAAAGGAAAGCTAGCACCAAGATACGTTGGTGTAGACGTCCCCGAACGTCCCGGGAGGGAAATCCCCCGTTCTGTTCATTTGGGATTACTACAGCTCGGACTCAAATGTCACGATTCTGAATCTAATCCTGTAAAGTGCAATGCGAGACCGATAAATCACCAAAGAGTCCAAATCCAGCAAATCGTTTTGAAAAACAAATTTTTTAGAAAGAAGTGCCAAACATGGACTGCTTTGCCAGATATAGAGTTGCCACCTAAATATTTTATTTTGGGGGAATTTAGGAAACCCTGACTCGTGCTTAAGGCCATGTGTCCGTCATCACCAAAGTTGCCTTGGCTCGGGAACTTAGGTACGATTGGGGAATGTCATTTCATGAGCACCCCTGCTCACTCGATCAAAAATCGGCCTCTGCTAACCATGACATCGAGTTTTGAAAACATTATGTGCTCTTATTCCAATTTATTAGCCTAGAATTACTATGTGATGTGCACAGCATACAAGTATAGACTGGATTGCCTAAGTTGGAACAAAGCATCGTATATCTGTTTGTTTTGAAAATGGATTGAAGTTTGCTACTCCCAAGTAGGCTAAAACACGGGTTTCGACGAATTATTCCAATTCAGGCAACCCAACCTTCACCCACAGGCATTCAGGCAGTTATATCACATAAGCATATAGCCTCATGGTAAGCATGCTATCATGGCAATCACTCACACGCATGCAAGGATGCTAAAGCATAAACACTTACCGAATACTCCGAGCCAAAACAAAAACTAGTTAGTAATCAATGCATGATCCTAGTTCATGTTATGATGGCTAATGCAACACATGCAAAATGCAACTAAGATAGGCTCGGCTATTCTAAGATGGCATGTGAGATGCTACAACTAACACGTATTCAACTTGGAATTGAAATACAATGCAGTTAGTATGATGCGCTGAGCCCGGTGCATGCAAGACATATGAATGATGCAAACATGCGAGCATAAGTATGCTAATTGAAATATGCCCTAAAACTAACCATCATAAGCTGATAAATAAAAGGGAGAAAGACGTGGGGTTGGAAGACATACACACACTCACGCACACTTATTACACAATTGCCCTCGCTCGGAGGGTCCAAATAAATAACACAAACTGAATAAATAATTAGCTACCCTAGCTAATTAAATATTACAAAATCCTAATCAATTAAAAAAAATTAATTACAAAAGAAGGTGGTCGCAGCCTCGCCTTGGAATGCTTGAATGATGCATGTTCGATCGCCTCGCTCAGAAACCCGTTGCCATGCCACTGTTGCCTCTGTTTGCACTGTTCTGCACCCCTGAGAATTGTGAAAATATTCTTGATGCTTCTGAACCACTCCCTGATCATTTTGGGATGCCACCGACCAAGGTAAAGATCCACCGGCCATTGATAAATGGTCATCGACTAGTTGTGAAGCCATCGGCCAGATATTTTTGGTCGGTCGGCACTGTATGTAGTCGGTCGGCCAAATATTTCTGCAGAATCCTGTTTTGACAGCAGCAGAGGACAGACAGTGCATGGCAAGGAAATTTCAAAGCAATGTGTGCATGGCCACTTTCCTTATCATTCTATAGACTCAAGGGAGTGTGGCCCTCGGTCCTCGGGCCACCAACCATGCATTTCGATGCATGATGGCCAAAGGCACCAAGCTTGCAAATCAATATAAATGAATGCAACAAACGAGTGAATGCAACAAACAAGTGAATGCTTCACGCCCTATCAAGTTGAGATCAAGGGCGTCGGGGACTGAGGATTGAGACGTGTTTCGTCACTTTGAGTATGAACACACCTCATTCCCCATGTTTGGTTTGACACCCCAAACCAAACACAATGCAATGTATGTATGCAATATGGCTCAAATATGTAAAATGGCTCAAGTATGCAACATGAGGCTAAGTTAGCAAAGCATGCCAAATGTAATGCAAACTAAATATGCAAATGTGCAATATGCCAAGCATGCAAAATGCAATGTAGCAAACATGAAAAAATATGTAATGGAACTAGCATGTGACAACACATAATGAACCAAATATGCAACAAACGTGCGGCGAACATGCAATGGTGGACTTAAACCGCAAAGGGCAGACCTCAGCCTTGCCATAAACAGTGGCCAAAAGTGACGGAAATGATGGACAAATGCTTATGCAAACATGCACACCAATGGGCCTAAAACTAAGGCATAAAAGGGAGCATTCCACTACAACTATCATGACCACACATGGCATGGATTATGCAACCAAAAATAGAGTTTCAATGCGTCAAAATACACCCCAAACCCACTGATATGGCAGCCCAAGGACTTGAACAAAAAGGCATACACCGAGGACTCAAACATGGAGTATAGGACCACAACTCTTCAAGGCATTGAAAGGGTAATCAAATGCAAGCATGTAAGCATAAAACATGGACTGAAATGACATGATAAGTGATTCCAAATCACTGAAATAGCCTAAGTAATGCATGCTAAAGACTCACACACCCGAAGCCAACAAACTAAAATGTAAAGAGGCTATACAAAGTATGGAAAGCATGACCTAATCAACACCCAACAGAGCTTGAACATGATAAAACATGACCAAAAACTTCACAAAGTTAAGCCAAAACATGCAAGCATGGTGATCCAAATGCAAGATGCATCTCTAGGCAAAATAGAGGAATGTAAGGCAAGTGTATGGTGCATGCAAGGGGTCGACGAACCAACATGGAACAGAGATAAAACATGCTAGATAAACACCAAATAACCTCTGAAATAAAGCCAAACAAAGCTAGGCATGCATACTTCCCTTATGAGCCAAAACACAAGCAAATAAGACACAAAGTGAGAGAGGTGTCCCTCCCCTATGCAAGACCTCAAAACCCCTTCACCACCACTAAAAATCCTCTGGATTTCAGTGGCGGGAAGGCCAATACACGAACGTTCCCAAAGCTCAACAAAGAAGGCACAAAAGAGGCCAAACGAGGCCTAAGAGGGGGAGGTCGACCCCAAACCCAAAAATGACCTTAATGAAACATCTTAAACATGAAAAAATAGAACTTTTATCAGTTATACACAAAGCTCAAAATAGCATGCAAAGTATGTTAAAAGCTAGTGCAAGAATGGGGAATATAAAGCAATAGTGCTCACCCTTGAAGAACACTTCAAGAACCAAAACTCCAGCCCCCTTTTCTGATCAAAACCAACTCAAAAGCTCCAAGAAAAACCTCTCAACACCTCAATAACCAAGGTATGGTGTAACACTAGGTGTCTTAGTGCAAAACTAAGAACAAAACTGACTTTTGGACACTCTAACACACACAAATATAGAGAGAGAGAGGGAGATATAGAGAGAGAGTGGTGTATATGCCATATATATCTCTGATTTGCTGAACCTCTTCAAAGGAGAAGAGAGGCCTTCTTTTATAGAGCAAGACAAAGGCCTAAGCTTCTTAGAGAAGCTAAACAAAAGGGGTCAACGGGGGCAAGCTTCTTGAAGAAGCTAAAGCAAAGGGGTCAAGGCTTCTTGAGGAAGCCAAGACAAAGGTCCAAACTTCTTGAGGAAGCTAAGACAAAGGGTCAAGCTTCTTCAAGAAGCTAGAGCAAAGGGTGCAAAGGGTACAAATCCTCCATACACGTGTATGGAGGATTGGTCCGTGCACTCCAGCTGGCACAGCTAGCATGCACAATGCCTGGAAAAGGCAAAAAAGAGGTACCGGCTAGAAAAAGAGACAATCGGCCAAATAAATGGCCGATCGACCAGATACCCGTGTCGACCGACCAAATATTTGGTCGGTAGAAATAAAGCAAGGCCGGTGGCTTCGTGCCACGGCCGGTGGGTTTGAGGAATGGCTAACAAGCCACTTCCTACCCTCAGGTGCAAAAACTACAAATCCTTGGTCCACAACCAAGCACAAAACAGTCAAGTCGAGAGATCCTAAGGCAAAGCGTGCAACCGAGTCCTTCGGGATCTCGAAATGAACACGAACATGGATGATCACCGAGTGTTCAAACGATGACGTCCGAGTCTTGAGGACGGTCAAAAATGGAGTGTCTACAGTTGTCCCTCTTTGACAGAACTCAAAAGTCATAACAATGACGGGAGTGAATGTCAAAGCCCAGAGACGACCCATTTTTGACAAGGCCGAAGACTTAGACAAGCATACAAGCTACAAACAAAGATATGTGCCCAAAGGCAGGGGCAAAATGCAAAACAATGCACAAAGCTGAGCATAACTTATGATCATGCAAAGAAAGCTGTAATGAAGCATAACATGCGACATTTTTAAGCTAGCACAAACCAAACTACACTACAATGCAGAAAGGATGTAAGAGAATTATGTAATTCTCGCTACGTTTGACGCGGAGAACACAATACCTGTGCGGTTCGTCTGATCATGCCAGCTTTAAATGAATCGTACATACAATATCGTGCCTGAAAAAGAAAGAGAACTTAACAGGTACGATATCGTTAGAAACATGCATAGCAATGCAAGTGAAAAGTGCGTGACAACGCAAGTGAGAGGGTGTATGACAATGCAGGTAGAAGGGATGCATAACAATGCAACCCGGGTGTGTGCATAACAATGCGATTTGAAACAAGCATAACAATGCTACGAAGGCACAAACACATATAAGTAAAGTACACGTGACAACGTGTACAATGTGTGGAGGTGAGGGGAGCATACACATGTAAGTAAAGTATGCGCGACAACGCATGCAATGTGTAAAGTGAAGAATAAAATGTACACATGTAAGTAAAGCACATGCGACAACATGCACAATGTGTGAAAATAAAGGAACTTGAACACATATAAGTAAAGCATAATGCGACAACGTATACAATGTGTATAGCATGAATGCAATGTACACATGTAAGTAAAGCACATGCGACAATATGTACAATGTGTAAGAATAAAGAAACTTGAACACATATAAGTAAAGCATAACGCGACAGCGTATGCAATGTGTATAGGAACTTGAACACATATAAGTAAAGCATAACGGGACAACGCATGCAATGTGTATAGAAACTTGAACACATATCAGTAAAGCATAACGCGACAACGCATACAATGTGTATAGGAACTTGAACACATATAAGTAAAGCATAACGCGATAACGCATACAATGTGTATAGAAACTTGAACACATATAAGTAAAGCATAACGCGACAACGCATGCAATGTGTATAGAAACTTGAACACATATAAGTAAAGCATAACGCGACAATGCATGCAATGTGTATAGAAACTTGAACACATATAAGTAAAGCATAACGCGATAATGCAAGAACAACCTCTCAACACCTCAATAACCAAGGTATGGTGTAACACTAGGTGTCTTAGTGCAAAACTAAGAACAAAACTGCCTTTTGGACACTCTAACACACACAAATGTAGAGAGAGAGGGAGACATAGAGAGAGAGTGGTGTATGTGCCATATATATCTCTGATTTGCAGAACCTCTTCAAAGGAGAAGAGAGGCCTTCTTTTATAGAGCAAGACAAAGGCCTAAGCTTTTTAGAGAAGCTAAACAAAAGGGGTCAAGGGGGGCAAGCTTCTTGAAGAAGCTAAAGCAAAGAGGTCAAGGCTTCTTGAGGAAGCCAAGACAAAGGTCCAAGTTTCTTGAGGAAGCTAAGACAAAGGGTCAAGCTTCCTCAAGAAACTAGAGCAAGGGTGCAAAGGGTGCAAATCCTCCATACACGTGTATGGAGGATTGGTCCGTGCACTCTAGCTGGCACAGCTGGCATGCAAAATGCCTGGAAAAGGCAAAAAGGAGGTACCAGCCAGAAAAAGAGACAATCGGCCAAATAAATGGCCGATCGACCAGATACCCGTGCCGACCGATCAAATATTTGGTCAGTAGAAATAAAACAAGGCCGGTGGCTTCGTGCCACGGCCGATGGGTTTGAGGGATGGCTAACAAGCCACTTCCTACCCTCAGGTACAAAAACTACAAGTCCTTGGTCCACAACCAAGCACAAAACAGTCAAGTCGAGAGATCCTAAGGCAAGGCACGCAGCCAAATCCTTGGGGATCTCGAAACGAACACGAACATGGATGATCATCGAGTGTTCAAATGATGACGTCCGAGTCTTAAGGACGGTCAAAAATGGGGTGTCTACAGTTGGCCCGTATGAAGTTTTAGAGAAAATCAACTTAGTAACATACCGAGTAGCCTTACCTCCGGTGATAGAAAATATGCACAACGTTTTTCATATTTCAATGCTTCGGGATTACTTACGAGATCCACTCCATGTGATTGAGCTGACACATACGCTTCTGAAAGATGATTATACGTATGAAGAGAGGCCAATTCAAATTGTGAATTGTAAAATTAAGAGATTGAGGAACAAAGAAATACCATTGGTAAAAGTTGATTGGCAGCACCACGGAAGGACTTATGCAACGTGGGAAATGGAAGAAGGCATGATGAAAAGATACCCTGACCTGTTTCCGTTGGATTCGGTATTCTTCCAAAATGAAGGTAATTCGAGTTTGAAGAACCAAAGTCTTTTAAGGGGGAAAGATTGTAACAACCTCGATCTATGATTAACCGTTAAACCATGATTAAGAATACTCAACAAGCAATTAAGATGAAATTCTAAATTAATTGCATGTGTGTTGTATAATTTGTGTCTCTATCTATCTATCATAGAAAGATTTGTTCATGTCTATGTTTCGTTTTGCGAATTAAAGGCCTTATCGGCATCTGATCACGAAATTAACTTGATTTATATATTTGAAATTTTTAGAACCTTATGGTAGGTTTAATTGAAATTCGATTCGGAGCGAATTAAATTAGATTAATCAATGCTCATTTGCCTAGTTTAATTAATTACCACTCAACAAGCCTGTATAAGGCCTACTGGACCCCACTAGTTCATTTTTGGGTACACTCATTACGTTTTTTTGAGCTTCAACGTGGGGGAGAGGGAGATTAACAGAGGAAGTGAGATCAAGAAAGAAAATGAGAGAATTATAGAAGAATATAAGAGAATTTGGAAGATTAGGCTTCAACACTTGGAAATTCAAGGCTTTACGGTAGGAATTCGAGTCTCCACCTCATGAACTCAAGAAAGTTAAGTAGATTCATGCATGGAATGGAATAGTGAAGTGGGAAGAGGAAGTTTAGAGCATGCATGTGCATTTCATAGTATTTTACAAGTTGTTTTCAAGTGATTCTCCCACACATGTCATGTTTTTAACTCAATCATGATACTTCAACATGTTTTCCATTAAATTACCTTGTTTGAGCATGATTTGAAAGGTTTAAGTGTGAAAAAATTATATGCATGTTTATATCATGAGTTTCCAGTTGAATTTTAGACAATTGACATGCTATTGGGCCTTGATTTTGCAAAATGATTTTTAACTCTCAATGTTTTCCAAGTTTAGACATGTTTTCTCAAGTTTTGGAGCCCAAAGGTTGAGTTTGAAGGCATTGAATTTGAGTTTTGCAGCTTGGAGGTGAATCTGGAAATTCCAGAATTCAACATCTCCACTCAAGCGACAAAACTTGCGCTTGAGAGACCACTCTGTGATCTTACACTTCCGCTCGAGCAAGCAAAAGTCCGCTCAAGCATAAAATGCAAGCTCCCAGAAGTTTCATATTTTTGCAGACCGCTCGAACGACAAGAGTTGCGCTCAAGCGAGGACCTTAGTCTCATTCTCGAGCGGCCGTCCAGTAGAGAATTCGCATAACCAGTACTTTTGCAGACCGCTCGAGTGACAAAAGTTGCGTTCGAACGACTACTCACATTTTACATGTCCGCTCGAGTGAAGGAAGTTGCGCTCGAGCGAGACCCCTGTTTCCAGGATTTTCAACCAAGTGTTTTCAAATGTATTTTAGCATCCTCATTGCATCCTAGGCCAAGATTAAAACATAATATGAAGGATAAGGATTAGAAACAGACTATGAATGAAACGAAATAAGTTAAATATGACCTGAGCGTGTGTTTCAATATGTGTATCTGTTATGTTTGTGTAGGACACGAGCCGTGAACTGTTAATCCGTTGGCTGCTATCAAGTTATCTGTGTAATAATCTATGAGTAATAACTTAGTAAATGTATGTTCAACTTTATTTATTTTCTGTATGATAAAATAAGATCTGTTTTCTGAAATGCTACATTCTGTACAATGAATGATTGTCCAATTTTTGACAATGTATTCGTGGCAACCTTAGCATCATGTGATATCTGTTAGCTGTTACCCGATATCGGACGTTCCATTATCGAACTTAATGGCCTTGTTTGGTTTGTTTTTCAGAAAAAATTTTGGGAAAAATTCTCTACAAACAAATTTTTAAGAGTAATCAAACGAAACAAATTTTTTCAAAAAAAATCTCAAAATTTTGTTTAGTTACCTACTTTCCAAAATCACTCTCTCTCTCTCATACACATCAAATCAATCACTTTTTTTAAAACTCTCTCCCCAAAACAATTTTCCAAAACCATTTATGAAAAAAGGCAAACTAAACAAGTTTTCGTACTTTTTATCTCAAAAACTACTCTACAAACACAAACCAAACACACCCAATATGTCTGCAATCTGTTACCCGTACCAGAGGCTCCATCATGGGGCTCAGCATATCTATTATCCGTTACCCTGAATTCGGGTGTTCTTTTATGGAACTGGTTACTCATAACCACCATATGTTCTGCATTTGTTTTGTATATGTTCTGTTAACGCTAATGGATGTACCACGTATGATTAAGCATGAATTCTGATTTCTGTATATGAATCTGTTTTCTAAATCTGATATGGGACATCATTCATTAATCCTTTTCTCCGTTATTATTCACTAGGCTTCTGCACACTCTATTATTTATGTATGTAGGTGATAAGGCGCGTAGCCAGGCTCAGTGATGATTGCCTGGATTTTTGCTTTGTCGACCACCATTTTGTGCCTCTTGAGGAGGTTTCGGAAAGTCAAATCCTGTGGTTTTGTTTGGTGAACTATGCAAAATAATTTGTTTTATTTCTGGTGCTTTTCGAACAAGTTTCCGTCTATCTATACTGGGCTGAGTCTCGTTTTGGTGACGTAAGATTACTATAACCATGATGTCACTTATTATATGTATATATTCAGTTTTAAAAATTTATATCCTATGTGTGTCTACACAACTCAATGGACTATGTATGTTTATATATTTGCTTTCGCAGCCCCTTATTATATGTTAATCTGTTCAGAGACCTTTGGTAATCCGAAGATTACTGGCTAGTTATGACGCTAAACCTCTAGGGGCGGGTTTGGGTCGTGACAGTCACGGCCTCACCCCTATTAGTCACTCATTCCCCCGAAAACCTAATACATAGCAGATCGGCGACTTCACGGATGGTGGGTTTGTTGGGTGCTCTATTCTGCAAAGTAAAGGTAATACTCTTACCTCTTTCTTAATAAATTATTGTGTGTATATAGATTGATTACATTTTTTTTTCTTTAAAGCCACAGAGATCATCAATTGATCATTAGTGGAATAGAGAAAGAACAATTCCCAAAATCAAACTATGAGTATTATTTTTCTTTAATTTTCTAGATGCATGTAGGATTTTGGGTATCCTTTTATGGGTTTTGTTGATTTTTTTTATACATATATATTATCTAGGTATATATACACACATATATGAAGAGTTGGTTGGGTTCCACGAAACCCATTTACTTTGATTTAGTAGGAATTTGTGGGACTATTGTATTGAGTTACTCTATTGAATGGTTTTTGTGCCATTATTATCGTTTGGTTATTACTAAAATGTTCGTTAACCATTCTATCTTCCTTGCTTATTAAGTGTTTGACAAAATGTTTCAATGAAATTTACACACACACACACACACAAAAAGGTAATACTCTCATCTCTTTCTTAAACAGTTTTAATATTCTCATCTTTTTCTTAATAGATTATTGTTTTTATATATATTGATTATAGATTTTTTTTTTTCTTTAAAGCCACAGAGATCATCAATTGATCATTAGTGGAATAAAGAAAGAACGATTCCCAAAAGCACACTGTGAGTATTGTTTTTCTTTAATTTTCTAGATGCATGTAGGATTTTGGATATACTCTTATGGGTTTTGTTGATTTTTCTTATATGTATATATATATATATATATTATCTGTGTATATACACACACATATATGAAGAGTTGGTTGGGTTCCACGAAACCCATTTACTTTGATTTAGTAGGAATTTGTGGGGCTATTATATTGAGTTACTCTATTGAATGGTTGTTGTGCCATTACTATCATTTGGTTGTTTCTAAAATGTTCGATAACCATTCTATCTTCCTTGCTTACTAAAATGTTTCGATAACCATTCTGTCTTCCTTGCTCATTGATCAGAAGTACCATGTGTATATACTTTTATGGCATTCTAAGAATATTCAATAATTTTTCAAGTATAATTTAATTATTCAATGTTACAAGTCTATTAGACGAATTAATTTTTTTAAAAATTTCTTTTCCTTTTCCTTATTGTGATTTAAAATTTCTTTTTCAATTTTCGGTACTTAGATCTCAACCCAAAATTTTAGAAATAAGGATACTTTGTCAGCACTGAATTTATCTATGAATAGAATCAATAATTAACTTATCTTTTCCCTACAAATTTGGATACTCCTTTTTTTTTTTTTCATCCCATCATCCCCACCATCACCAACAAAGCTCTCACTCTTTATCAAATCAAATGAGGGTTAAGGAAAAAATTGGTTTCATGTTAACACCCATTTTTTTTTCATGTTAGTCAAATGGGTTGAGAATTGTTAACATTAAATAGGTTAATGTGAACATTAAGGTTAACCTGATTGTTAACATTAAGCTGAAAATAAAATAGATGGTCATATTTTTACTCATAGTTTCAAATTAGACAAAATATTTTTGGTATTTATTGAATACTTTTGTATTTACTTAAGTTTTATCTAGAACATTATTCCGTGGTGATTTGCAGAATGATGGTGAGTTGTGGTTGTGACACCCTGAACGTTTAATTAAATATCACATAAATATTTATAGTTATATATAATTGTGTGATAATATATTATTAAATAAATAATGATAAATACAGAATCTAATTTGGCATTGGGTTATCAAATATGAGATTAATTAAGAATTATTATTTGGGGCCAAATTACAGAAATATGGAATTATAATACTAGTTTGGCCAAATTAAAGTTAAAGATAGTAAATAAATAAATATAAAAGTAAGAGTAAATAATAATAATAATAATAATAATAATAATAATAATAATAATAGTGGGTGTGGTAGTAAAATAAATAATTAATTTTCTGTTGGTATACGATAAAGTGTCATTTAATTAAGGATTAGTTTGTGTTTTTATCAAACGAAGGGGAATATAATTATTTTAAAAAAAATTAGGGCCAAAATGTAATTATAGGAAATTGATGAGACAAGTATAGACCTAAGAGATTTGAATCCAAATTTGAGGATGATTGCTGTGGACACGTGGTGAGTAATGACAGGGCTTGCCTCTCTATAAATGGGAGAAGATCAAGATCAGTGCAAAAGAAAAAGAAAAAAAGAAGGAAAAAAAGAAAAGAGCGAGAAAAGAGAAGAAAAACGCAAGAATAGTGGAGATAGGAAAGTAAGGAGTAAGAAGGTTTGTGATAGTGAAAAGTAAAGGTTAAGAGTTAATATTAAGGTGAGTTATATTATACCTTGAGTCACCATAATATATTTTACGTATGTTTTGACTTACCATAATTTATTTTATACAAGTTATGTTTTATAAATTATTATAAATTATAATAATATTTCAATTACGTGGGTTATTTTCTAAACTCTATTTGTTTAAAATGAAACCCATGGATATGTTTGTTTAAATTTTAGTATATATTTGACTATGGCCTTATAAACAATTATGTTTTATAAGTACCACCACGGGAATCCCACTCATTGAGGGACTTAAATAACCATTGGCCTCTGTTTGGCCACTTTGTGGTCCTCTATTTATCATGGATCCATTGACCTCTATTCTGACTATCACTTCTGTGACCTCTGTTCTGTTCTGTACCATGATTATGGTTATTTAATTACATAATTTTTGTGTTTCAGTTTCTGCAACTTTAAATCATTCGTTTATTCAAATTTAGTTTTGTTACTATTTTAGCTTAAATAATTATTCACAGTTATTTTGTATTCCCTATACTCATGGCATAATATTTCTCACTCTGCTGTGTGCTTATAGCTGTTGCCCTTTCAGGTGATAAGATGTAGGGAAGACCCATAACCTCGTGTAGTGGAATCTATGCAAGAAATTGATACGGATCCGTTAATTTGCTTTTCTTTTCTTTCTTCCTGTCGTTTTTCTGATGGCCAGTCGCTACATAATCAAATAATAAAAACCTATGGATGTACTCTTTTTTTTTAGTAAAAAGAAGTAACTTTTTGTTTAATTATTTTTATTTCCGTTTGCCTCCGTTTGTGCAGTTTAATTTGCTACGATTAGAATAAGTTAGTAAGTTGCGATTCTAACCCTAAGCCCCTGGGGTTGGGTCGTGACAAAGGTGGTATCAAAGCAATGGTTCATTTAAAAAAAAAAAAAAAGAAGCTATTTTAATTTGATTAGAAAGTTCGAAAAGTTATAAATAAATCTATAAATAAAACTATATAGCTAGATAAACATAATAAATAAAACAAAATAAAAATATTTACCTGCGATGTTAGTCCTTTTATATAAAACCTCATGTTTCTTCTGGTGATGTAGGAATGTCAGAGATTAACCTTGACGAGGCATTTTGGGATGAGCTTGGGGCCATTAACTTAGATGAGATTTTAGCCGAGCACCCCGCCTCCGTCTCACCTGAGGGTTGGGGAGATTCAGAGGACATAATCAGAGGACTGCATCCAGGCCTTGCCCAGTTGATGGGTCGGCCAATCTATATACATGTCGATCCTACCGATGTCCCACATTTACTATGGAGGCAAAGCCATGCTGATACACGCAGACGTTTTCTTGGACCCACTCGTGTCCTTGGCGTTGCCCCGGGACATGACCATCCACACTACATCATAGGCCCTCTGGCCCCAAATTTTGTGGCCAAAAGAGGAAACGTGTACCCTGAGGACTATATTTTTACCACAGTCCCTAATCTGCTAGAGATAATTAATATTCAAAATGTTGACTTTAATAATGACTTGTCATATGTCGAGACACCCGGCTGGATTGTCGATCGAGCATTTTTAGGATACATACAGTCCGTTCCCATTTTCACAGTCCAGGTAGCGTGGATGTGTTTTGGTGTAGTCCAGTTAGGATGGGAATTTGAGCTTTTTATGCAACACTATTTCCTGTGGTTTTTCGGCCGTTTGACCTACTCTAGATTTGGTAGAAGAAAACCTTTTTGTATGCTGACCATGATGTGTTCTGATCTCTTTTGTTGTCTTTTTGTTTTTGTTTACCACAGGGATGAGACACTAACACAATTTTTGATGTTTGGAACAAAGATGTAATATCAATTGTAGAAATAGTAAAGTTGGCATTTTATATAGATATAAATTGCGCTACATATTCTTACATATTTGCTGCGTTGTGAATGTAATGCCTCGTTTATTACTTTGTAGAATGGCTAATAATGGTAACGGAGGTGAGTCATCAGTCAATGGCACTGAATCGATGGAAAGAATAATGGAAAGAGCGGTTACTAGCTTTTTGCAAGCCTTGCAGACTAACATCAACAATGGGATGCCGGAACAGCAAGAAGAGCCGGTTACCATAAAACAGTTCCAGGATCTGAAACCCACCACATTACTGGCGGCCCAGACCGAATGATAGCAGACGCTTGGGTTAAAGACATGGAAAAGATTTTTCGCGCCCTACCCGGCACCGAAAGACAAAAGGTAACTTTCGCCACTTTCGCTTTCAAAGACAATGCACAGGAATGGTGGCTTCTCACTCAGGAAAAAGAAAACATTGCGACTTGGGCAAGATTTTTGGAAGTATTCTATGAAAAATGCTTTCCAGATTCATTGTGTGAACAGAAGGCATCAGAATTCATACATCTAAAACAATGAACCATGACGGTGGCTGAATACGAGAGCAAGTTCACACAACTCATTCGGTTTGCAACATACGTCATCCTCACCAAAACTCGAAAGGCAAGAAAATTCAAAGCAGGATTAGATGCTGAAATTAAAGATAGGCTCGAGGTCTTGAAACTACCAACCTATGCAGAAGTGGTAGACTGAGCGTACATTGCAGAAAAAGGGATTAAAGCCTCTCGTTTCGGAACCAAGCCAAAAGAAACGATTTTGGAAAAGAGACAACAGAAGACCCAGCGTCGTGCCTCCTAAAAAGGTAAATACAGACACAACCAGCTCAGGCCATCAAGGTCCTACCAACCCCCGAGGTGGCACTGTTCCAATTTGTCCCATTTGTGGGAAGGCTCATTAGGGACAATACCATCGAGACACGGGAGTATATTTTAAATGTGGCCAAGTTGGCCACTTGTTGAAGGATTGTCCAAAGCTAACTAATCCTACAGCCAGCCCCTCTGGCCCAGTCAGGAAACCCGCAGGACCTGGAGGAGAGAGAATGGACCAAAAACGTCAATGATGGGCTTTCGCCTTGGTACTTGGAAAACCAGAAGTTACTAAAAACGTTGTGTCAGGTACACTTTCTGTCTGTGGTCATTTAGCTTATGTCTTTATTGACTCTGGGCCAACTCATTCTTTTGTTGCACCATACTTTGCTGCCAAGTTAGCTTCAACACCCGAACCATTAGGATATATATTGTCTGTGTCTTTTTCTTCTGGTAAGTCTGCTTGTAGTAAAGATGTGTACAGATCTTGTGCTATATTCTTAAAAGGAAAAACCATATATGTAGACTTGATTCCCCTCCACATTGGGAACTTTGATGTGATCATAGGTATGGATTGGCTGGCTGCCAACCACGCCTCTATCGATTGTAAAGCCAAAAAGGTCCTCCTTAGGTTAGCAAACCAACCCGAACTTGTCTTTGATGGGACTAGAGTTTCCAACCCTCACTGTATTATATCCTCCATGACAGCTCAACGACTTCTAAGAAAGGGTTGTGGTAGTTATATTTGTTATGTAATCGATACACAAAAGAGGCCCCCATCGTTGATGCAATCCCCGTGGTTCGAGAATTCCTGAATGTTTTTCTTGAAAATCTACCCAGTGTTTCGGTTGATCGGGAGATCGAATTCACCATTGAAACCCAACCTGGCACACAACCAATATCAAAAGCTCCTTATCGCATGTCGATGGCAGAATTGAAAGAGCTGAAGACTCAACTCTAGGAACTCCTGGACAAAGGTTTCATTCGACTTAGTACCTCACCCTGGGGAGCTCCAGTATTGTTCGTGAAGAAAAAAGATGGCATGATGAGATTATGCATCAATTATCGGGAGCTGAACAAGGTCACCATCAAAAATTGGTACCCTCTGCCACGAATCAATGACTTGTTCGATCAACTTCAAGGCGCCCAAGTATTCTCCAAAATGGATTTGTGTTCTGGCTACCATCAACTAAAAGTCAAAACGGAAAGCATTGAAAAGACTGCCTTTAGAACCCGTTACGGGCACTACGAGTTTCTTGTCATGCCTTTTGGCGTCACAAATACCCCAGCAGCCTTCATAGATCTCATGAACCGAGTGTTCAAACCCTACTTTGATGAGTTCGTCATCGTCTTCATTTACGACATCCTCATATACTCCAAGTCACCAGAGGCCCATGAGTAGCACTTACGAACGGTTCTACAAACACTACGGGATCACAAAATTTATGCCAAATTGAATAAATGCGAATTCTAGATCACTAGTGTACACTTTCTCGGTCACGTCATTAACAAAGATGGCATCTTGGTTGACCCTAAAAAAGTTACAACAATCGTGGACTGGCCACGACCTACTAATGTGTCAGAAATCCGAAGTTTCTTGGGTCTAGCTGGCTATTATCGACGCTTCGTGCAAGATTTCTCAAAGATAGCATCACCCTTGACCCAGCTAACTCAGAAGAATACATCCTTCGAATGGACTGATAAACAGGAGCATTGCTTTCAAGAATTAAAAAGTCGACTTGTGTCAACTCCTATACTAGCACTCCCTACAGGAGCAAATGGGTTCGTAATTTATAGTGATGCCCCATACAATGGTTTGGGTTGCGTTCTCATGCAAACGGAAAAGTCATTGCTTATGCGTCATGACAATTAAAGACTCATGAGAAGAACTACCCGACTCATGATTTGGAATTGGCTGCGGTAATCTTTGCCCTCAAAATCTGGCGTCATTATCTCTATGGTGCAACCTGCGAGATTTACACTAATCACAAGAGTCTTAAATATCTGTTCACACAGAAGGAACTGAATATGACGCAACGGTGGTGGCTAGAATTTATGAAAGACTATGATGTAGAGATCTATCACCATCCAGGCAAAGCTAACGTGGTGGCAGACGCACTGAGCCGAAAGATGACCAGAGGTTTGGCATGTACTCTAATTTTTCGCAAGATCAATAGACTACTCACTAACATAATCGTAGAACCTACACTGATTGAAGAAATTAAAGCGCACCAATGTGAAGATAAACTTTTGAAGAAAAAGTACGATGAACAAAGAAACACACATGATCCTGATTTCACCATAAGCAATGGGATACTGAAATTTCAAAATCGAATTTGCATACCCAACATCCCGGAACTCAAGAAGAAGATACTAGAGGAAGCTCATAACTCGAGATTTGTAGTCCACCCTGGCAACACAAAGATGTACCATGATCTGAAGGAACACTACTGGTGGACAGGAATGAAAAGAGACATAGTAAGCCATGTCTCCAAATGTTTGCATTCTCAGCGTGGTAAAGTAGAACATCAGAGACCTACAGGACTGCTGCAACCACTCCCTATTCCTAAATGGAAATAAGAGCATATCACTATGGATTTCATGGTCGGGCTACCACAGTCATTTTTGAAGAATGATGCAATATGGGTTATAGTAGACCGATTGACGAAGTCGGCGCATTTTCTAACAATCAAAATCATGTACTGTAACAACCCTCACTCTACCCTAGTCATGCTTGCATATATTACATGATCTTGTCTTGATATGTTGCATCTTTGCTGACCTTGATTCATTTTGCTTAAGTGTTTTTCGCATGTTTTGTACCTTGCTTGGTGTGAGTTTAGCCGAGGTCATCTTTAGTCTAGAACTTCCTTGGAACCACTTTGTTTGACCTCCACCTTCGCCCTGACATATTGGCCGAGATGTCATTATCTAGGTCAAGGTGTTCATCACCAAGACCGAGATGTGTATTATCTAGGCCGAGATGTTACCTTTGTACCTAAGTGATCTTGTCCTGGAGTGGTATGACCTAGACCGAGGTGTGGCACATCTAGGCCAAGGTGTGGCACAGCTTAGTCAAGTGTTGTCCTTCCTAGCCGAGATCATTGTTCCCCCTACTTGCCGATGCCTTGTTCTTAGCCGATGTCATTACTCGCCGGAGTGCCTATGCCATTTTACTTGTAGAACACACTTTGTCATAGTCTTGTCTTTTCGCTCAGTCACTTTTTGAGTAAAACCAATCAGCCGCTGCCACGTGCCCCTGTAGAGGGTTAAGTCAGCCGACAGACCCAGAAGTATACATTTTTGGTATTACATCTTTACCTTGTAGAGAGAAAGGCTCTAGGAAGAAGAAGAAGTCTTAGAGTGAGAGAGTAGACCTTCGAGCTTGATTTTTAGAGATCAAACCGTTAGATTCGTGTATTGAGGTTAGATTCTTGATTCACTCTTGTCGTTCTTATTGATCATCCAACTGCATTACACGATCGAACCTGTTTTGCACGTCATGCAGTGATTTAAAGTTTGGTTTTAGAAAGAGGAAATGGTTTTCATGTGTTTTTGAAGAAAAAGTCTTGTTTGATCTGAGAGTTTGCCTTAAGATTCATGGTTTTGTGTTTGTTTTGATAAGATCCTTGAGTGTGGGTACCCAGGTCCATGTTTTTGAATTCATAGCATGAAATCTCAGCTTTTGTAATAACAAGTTTTGATCTTTGCATTCATCTTCCTCATGTTCATGTTATTCATGTTCATATTTTTCAAGAAAAGGGAACCCAGTTTTCCCGACTTCATTTCCTTGGATGTGGCCATCGGGACCACACCTCGGCAAGGAGGTGTGGGACCTCGGCCAAGATCTGGTTGGTGCCCATTATGTTTTCCCAAGATGAGGAACAGTGTTTTGTTTTGGACCACCTTAGTTTTGAAAGAATGCCGAGGTCACTTGCATTCATGTAAAGCTTGTTTGATAGTGCATTCAATGGGATTTGTTATGTACTTGTAGGACTTGGATCCTTGCCTGTAGCCCCGACGTTTGAAGAATTATGTGAGTGGTATTTTTAATAAAGTTATGTTATTAAGTTTTGATAAAGTTTTGCCTTGCTTGTTTTGGAAAAGTATTTTTGTGAAGCATGAATAATGATCCCTATTTTGTATACCAAGTATTAGCCTTGTTTTGTATGACAATCTTGAAAGTCCGTACGTGCTAGGGGACTATAAGCATTTGTAGCACAACCTTTGAAAGTCCGTACGTGCTAGGGGACTATAAGCATTGGTAGCACAACCTTTGTTAATGTCATCCCTTGGAACTTAAAAGCCTTGAAAGACCTTAATTGTTGAGACTTGAAAGAATTGTTAGATAACTTTGATTTGCCTTGGATTTTGTACAAGATGTGTTATACCTTGATTTGATAAAGAGTTCGGATATCATTCATGTAAACCCCTTTATTATTTGTATCATTCGCTGAGTATTCAAGCTCACCCCTCTCTATATATATGTAGGTGACGAGCAGGACGGCGGTGACGCCTAGATGTGCTTGCTACTTGTTTTGGATTTTGCACTTTTGCAGCATCTTGAAGATTATACTTCTTAGTTGTACTTTATTGTATTTTGTATTTGATGGCTGAGAAGCCTTTTGGTCAAGATGTATTTTTGTACTTTATTTTATTGTATTAAAGCAACGTAAAGATGTATGCCATTCCCTTTAACTTATGCACTGCTCCTATGGACCACTTGTATTTTAAATTATTGCTTCCGCATTTGTGAGCCCCATATATTTATACTCTGATTGTGTGTGAATTTTGAAAGTTGGCCTTCGGTAATCTCGGATTACTGGCCATCACGGCACCAAACTACTAGGGGCGATTTGGGGTCGTGGCCCCTAGTAGTTTGGTGCCGTAATGGCCAGTAATCCGAGATTACCGAAGGCCAACTTTCAAAATTCACACACAATCAGAGTATAAATATATGGGACTCACAAATACGGAAACAATAATTTAAAATACAAGTGGTCCATAGGAGCAGTGCATAAGTTAAAGGGAATGGCATACATCTTTATGTAGCTTTAATACAGCAAAATGAAGTACAAAAATACATCTTGACCAAAAGGCTTCTCAGTCATCAAATACAAAATACAATAAAGTACAACTAAAAAGCATAATCTTCAAGATGCTGCAAAAGTGCAAAATCCAAAACAAGTAGCAAGTACATCTAGGCATCACCGCCGTACTGCTCGTCACCTACATATATATAGAAAGGGGTGAGCTTGGATACTCAGTGAATGGTACAAATAATAAAGGCGTTTACATGAATGATATCCGAACTCTTTATCAAATCAAGGCATAACACATCTTGTACAAAATCCAAAGGCAAATCAAATTTATCTAACAATTCTTTCAAGTCTCAACAATTAAGGTCTTTCAAGGCTTTCAAGTTCCAAGGGATGACATTAACAAAGGTTGTGCTACAAATGCTTATAGTCCCCTAGCACGTACGGACTTTCAAAGGTTGTGCTACAAATGCTTATAGTCCCCTGGCACGTATGGACTTTCAAAGTTTGTGCTACAAATGCTTATAGTCCCCTAGCACGTACGAACTTTCAAGATTGTCATACAAAACAAGGCTAATACTTGGTATACAAAATAGGGATCATCATTCATGCTTCACAAAAATACTTTTCCAAAACAAGCAAGGCAAAACTTTATCAAAACTTAATAACATAACTTTATTAAAAATACCACTCACATAGTTCTTCAAACGTCGGGGCTACAGGCAAGGATCCAAGTCCTACAAGCACATAACAAATCCCATTGAATGCACTATCAAACAAGCTTTACATGAATGCAAGTGACCTCGGCATTCTTTCAAAACTAAGGTGGTCCAAAACAAAACACTGTTCCTCATCTCGGGAAGACATAATGGGCACTAACCAGATCTTGGCCGAGGTCCCACACCTCCTTGCCGAGGTGTGGTCCCGATGGCTACATCCAAGGAAATGAAGTCGGGAAAACTGGGTTCCCTTTTCTTGAAGAATATGAACATGAAGAACATGAACATGAGGAAGATGAATGCAAAGATCAAAACTTGTTATTACAAAAGCTGAGATTTCATGCTATGAATTCAAAAACATGGACCTGGGTACCCACACTCAAGGATCTTATCAAAACAAACACAAAAACATGAATCTTAAGGCAAACTCTCGGATCAAACAAGACTTTTTCTTCAAAAACACATGAAAACCATTTCCTCTTTCTAAAACCAAACTTTAAATCACTGCATGGCGTGCAAAACAGGTTTGATCGTGTAATGCAGTTGGATGATCAATAAGAACGACAAGAGTGAATCAAGAATCTAACCTCAATACACGAATCTAACGGTTTGATCTTTAGAAATCAAGCTCGAAGGTCTACTCTCTCACTCTAAGACTTCTTCTTCTTCCTAGAGCCTCTCTCTCTACAAGGCAAAGATGTAATACCAAAAATGTATACTTCTAGGTCTGTCGACTGACTTAACCCTCTGCAGGGGCACGTGGCAGCGGCTAATTGGTTCTACTCAAAAAGTGACTGAGCGAAAAGACAAGACTATGACAAAGTGTGTTCTACAAGCAAAATGGCATAGGCACTCCGGCGGGTAATGACAAGTAGGGGGAACAATGATCTCGGCTAGGAAGGACAACACTTGACTAGGCTGTGCCACACCTTGGCCTAGATGTGCCACACCTCGGTCTAGGTCATACCACTCCAGGACAAGATCACTTAGGTGCAAAGGTAACATCTCGGCCTATATAATACACATCTCGGCCTTGGTGATGAACACCTCAGCCTAGATAATGACATCTCGGCCAATATGTCAGGGCGAAGGTGGAGGTCAAACAAAGTAATTCCAAGGAAGTTCTAGACTAAAGATGACCTCGGCTAAACTCACACCAAGCAAGGTACAAAACATGCGAGAAACACTTAAGCAAGACGAATCAATGTTTGCAAAGATGCAACATATCAAGACAAGATCATGTAATATATGCAAGCATGACTAGGGTAGAGTGAGGGTTGTTACATTCTACCCTCCTTAAAGAAGTTTGGTCCCCAAACTTAATTTACCTTGTTCTACAAATAACCCCGGATAATGGATTTCCATTTCTTCTTCCATTTCCCATGTAGCAGCTTTGCCGTAATGCTCTTTCCATTCGATTTTCACCATTGGTATGGATTTGTTCCTCAACTGTTTCACTTGTCTGTCAATAATTTTCATCGGCTTCTCCTCGTAACCTAAATCGTCATTAACCGTAATCCCAGTATAATCAATTACATGCAGTGGATCTCGAATATACTTCCTCAACATCGAAATATGGAACACATTGTGAACTTGACTTAGTTCTGGTGGCAAAGCTAGTCTATAGGCAGCTGGGTTAACTTTCTCAAGAACTTCAAAAGGCCCGACGTAACAGGGTGCCAATTTACCCTTCTTTCCAAATCTTGAAACTCCTTTCATCGGTGAGATCTTCAGGAATACATGATCCCCAACTTCAAACTCTAACTCCTTTCTTCTCTGGTCGGCGTAACTCTTTTGTTGACTCTAAGCAGTTCTAATCCTCTGTTGGATAAGCTTGATCTTTTCGGTTGTCCTTTGAACTAGATCGGGGCCGACTAAAGCTTTATCTCCTACCTCGGTCTAGCATATCGGCGATCTGCATTTTCTTCCATACAGTGCTTCATACGGCGTTATGCCAATGCTAGCTTGATAACTATTGTTGTAAGCGAATTCTACTAATGGTAAATGCTCTTCCCAGCTTCCTTTGAAGTCCAATACACATAGTCTAAGCATATCTTCAAGTGTTTGAATTGTTCTCTCTGTTTGGCCATCGGTCTGGGGATGAAAAGTCGTACTAAACCTCAATTCGGTCCCCAAAGCCCTTTGTAAACTTTGCCAAAATCTAGAAACAAACTTTGAATCTCGGTCTGACACAATGGACATCGGCACAACATGAAGTCTAACAATCTCATTCATATACAACACAGCAAGTCGATCAGCATTAAATGAAGTTTTAACAGGCAAAAAGTGTGCTGACTTAGTTAATCTGTCGATTATAACCCAGATCGAATTCATTCCTTTCTGTGTCTTCGGCAAACCAATCACAAAGTCCATGGAGATGTGTTGCCATTTCCACTCAGGAATCGGCAAAGGTTGGAGAAGTCCTGCTGGCCTCTGATGTTCTGCTTTCACTTGTTGACAATACAAACACTGGGACACGAACTCGGCTATCTCTCTTTTCATATTCGGCCACCAAAAAGTCTGTTTTACATCCTGATACATCTTGGTGTTCCCTGGATAAACTGCAAATCTGGATCCATGAGAGTCTTGCAAAATCTTTCCTTTCAACTCTGGGACGTCGGCCACGCACAATCTTCCTTCAAACTTAAGCACTCCATTCTCAAGGGTGTAACCTGACCTCGGCCTGGTGATAATCTCGTCGGCTACCTTCTTCAGGAATTCATCCTCCATTTGCCTTGCCTTTACCTCCCCAATAGTAGTCGGCTCCACTGAAATCATGGCTAAGCATGCCAAACTTCCCACTGACTTTCTACTCAATGCGTTGGCTACCGAGTTTGCTTTACCTGGGTGATACCGAATATGCATGTCGTAGTCCTTAAATAATTCAAGCCACCTTCTCTGCCTCAAATTCAGTTCCTTTTGAGTGAACAAGTACTTCAAGCTCTTACGATCTGTAAAAACATGGCAAGAGGCTCCATACAAGTAGTGACGCCAAATCTTCAAAGCAAACACCACAGCTGCTAGCTCTAGATCATGGGTTGAATAGTTCTTTTCATGAAGTTTCAACTAACGAGATGCATATGCTATGACCTTGCCCCCTTGCATTAATACATAACCCAAACCCTTATGTAAAGTATCACTGAAAATCTGAAATTCCTCATTACCTGATGGAAGTACAAGAACTGGTGCCGTCACTAACCTCGTCTTCAACTCTTGGAAGGTTGATTCTCTATCATCCGTCCATTCATATGTTGTTCCCTTCTTGGTTAGTTGTGTTAATGGTACTGCAATCCTTGAGAAGTCCTTCACAAACTTTCTGAAATAACCTGCCAAGCCCAGAAAACTACGAACCTCGGACATGTTGGTCGGCGTCGGCCAATTCACTATGGCTTCAATCTTACTGGGATCAACTGATATACCCTCTTCATTAATCACATGTCCTAAAAATGAAATGCTGAAAAGCCAGAACTCGCACTTGCTCAACTTGGCATACAACTTCTTGTCTCTCAAGATTTGCAGGGCAAGTCTCAGATGATTCTCGTGTTCAATTGTACTCTTGGAATAGATCAATATGTCGTCAATAAAAACAACTACGAACTCATCTAGATAAGGCTTAAAGACTCTATTCATCAAGTCCATGAATGCTGTGGGAGCATTGGTCACTCCGAAAGGCATTACCAAAAATTCGTAGTGGCCATACCTTGTCCGAAAAGCAGTCTTCTCAATATCCTCGGCTTTAACCTTCAGCTGATGGTAGCCCGACCTAAGGTCAATCTTGGAAAAGACTCGTGCTCCTTGTAGTTGATCAAGCAAATCGTCAATCCTAGGCAATGGGTAATTGTTCTTGATGGTTACCTTATTAAGTTCTCTGTAATCAATGCAAAGGCGAAGTGTGCCATCCTTTTTCTTAACAAATAGAACCGGGGCTCCCCATGGTGAAGTGCTCGACCTAATGAAACCCTTACCCAACAATTCTTGTAATTGCAGTTTTGGTTCCTTAAGTTCAGCTGGGGCCATTCTATAGGGTGTTTTGGAGATAAGTTGCGTTCCCGACATGATGTCCACAGTAAACCCTACTTCTCTATCGATTAAATGGCCAGGCAACTCATTTGGAAAGACATTGGGGAATTCCATAACAACTGGTATGTTGGCTAACTCAACACCTCCATTCGAATCACTTAGTATACTGCACAAATAATCCTGACACCCTTGTCGGGAAATTCCATCGCGACGCCTCGCCTCGCCTTTGTTTGCAATTGATCTCAGAAACTTGCACAAAGCTCTAGAAGGCTGAAACTCCACCTTGGGAAGGCTACCAACCAGTTATTAGCATGGGAGACCACCTGCCGACCACCCTTTGTGGTGGAGGCCAATGAGGGTGGTCGGCCTGCCAGAAAATCTGGTCGGCCGACCAGTTTCCACCTCTGGTTTCTGGTTTTTCTATAACAAAGGCAAGAGAGAGAAAAGACAATGTATTTTCAACAAATGTGTGCATGACCACTCTCCTTGTCCTTGCACAAGCTCAAGGGAGTATAGTCCTTGATTCTTGTGCCACCAATCACGCATCTCGATGCATGATGGCCAAGAAGTCGAATTGCACGACTCGATGTAAAATGAATGCACATATAAGCAAGTAAAGCCAACAACTCTATCATGGACAGTCAAGAGTGTCGGCGACCGAGAATCGAGGCACGTTTCGTCACTTGGAGTACGAAACGTCTCTCATTTCCCGTGTTCAGACTAAACCCTACTCCAAACACAAAGCAATGAGATGGCATACACAATGCGACTAACATGCAACCTAGCATACGCAATGCTATGGGCTAAAATGGCATACACAATGCACGTGACATAACATGGCATACACAATGCACTTACGAAGACTATCATGTGCACATGAACTAAATGGCATATACAAATGCAAGATGGACTTACACCAATATGAGTGGACCTCAGCCACACTCACATCAGTGGCCATATGATGGAAATGAGACAACCGAAATACATACAAACATGCACGGATGCAAAGGACCGATCCTAAGGCACAACATGCAACTCTAACTAAGCATGGCAAAGGATGAAGTATGGCATGCAAACGCACATTTTCCAGTTCTGAAACATAATGTACAATGGTCTCGAATCATGCAAATATGTCACACAATGCATGCAAGATGGCTCGAATACCGAAACTATCTCAAACACGTTTAAAGAGTGGAAATCATGGGAATATGGCATTCATATAAGCTCTAAAATATGATGTATAATGACCCCCAAAGCATGAAAACACCTCAGTATATGCATGCAATAGACCTCAAATCTCAAAGCTAGGCATGGATATTGAACTACAAGCATGCAAAACAAGCATCATTCGACCATGAGACCTAAAAATAGAGTTAAGGCAGTCCAAAACATTTACAAAATCAGTTTAAGGCATGGCCAAAAAGTGCTAACATGAAAGGCCAAAACAACATGCAACATAGGCTAGTAAGCATGGTTTACACTACATGTATATGAAGCACATGAGGGACCACCAAACTAGCCAAAAATAGAAACATGACATGCCAAAATATGACCAAAAACCCACTGAAACTCAGTCAATACATGTTAGAATGAAGTGTTCCTTTGAAAGGCCAATGAGAGGGTTGTTCTACACATATATGATGGACACACAAAATGGCAAAACTACCTCTGGATAGAGGTTATGAGGGCCCTAAAACTCACTGAAAAGGGCCTGAAATCAATCTAGGAAGCATGCAAGTAAAGGCCCCTTTGGAAGGCCTTGAAGAGGACTACTCTACACATGCATAATAAACATTCAACGTGGAAAAAAGGGCTCTGGACAGAGCCTATGAAGGTCACAAAACTCACAAAAAGTGGCCTGAAACATGGCTTTGAAATATGCAAATAGGGGCTCCTTTGTAAGGCCAACAAAGCTAGTAAACAAAACATGGGGTGAGAGGGTCACCTCTCTCTAATTTTGAGGCTCAAAAACACATTTTAGCTACTAAAAATCCACTGGATTTCAGTGGCTAAAAGGCCAAACCAAGGCCAACACAAATGCTCTAATGCATAGCTCAAAACAAGAGGAAATGAAGCATGCAATGGGGTAGATGACCCCCAACAGAAAAGTTTCCTTAAACAAACATGTTTAGAAGCTTAAAACAAGACTTTTTTCAGTTTATGACAAAGCCTAAATATGCTTTCAAATAAGGCTAAAGAATGATGCAAAATAAAACTACAAAGAGGGAAATGGTGACTTACCCTTGTAGCACAGCAATGCAGCAAGCTCTGGACCAAGAAAGTGAGCCCTCAACCTCTAAAAAACAGCTCCAAGGTACTTAGGATGGTAGTGGAGGTGTTATGCTTGGAGGTGTAGTGCAACTGGCCAAGAACCATGGAGCTATGGAGCTTGGATGTAGAGATATAGAGGGAGAGTATATGTATGCCTCAGCCAAAAATGTTCAACCCTTGCAAATGGAGAGGAGAGCCTCTCTTATAGAAGAAGAGGTCTAAGGCTTCTTGGAGAAGCCTCAAGCAAAGGGACCAAGCTTCTAAAAGAAGCTAGACCGAAGGGGTCAAGCTTCCTCAAGAAGCTTGACAAAAGGTCAAGCTTCTCTTAGAAGCTAAGCAAAAAGGGCCAAAGCTTCCTTAAGAAGACAAACAGAAGGGTTAAATCTCGGAGGATGGGGCAAATGCAAACAAAAGGGTTAAATCTCGGAGGATGGGGCAAATGCCTCCCAGCTGGCACAGCTGTATGTAACTCGGGAAGGCCAAAAAGGAGATGGCTAGCCGACCAGTTCAAGTGGTCGGCCGACCACTTCCCCTGGTCAGCTGACCAGGGGTCAAAAGGGTCAACAAGAAAAGGTGGTCAGCCATGCCAAAAAGGTGGCCTCCCAGGTGAATGCAACACAGTGGTGGTATGGGAGACCAGAAAATGTGGCTCAAAAGTGAGGGAGAGCAAGGGGTCAAAAGGGTCAAGCACCAAAGGTGGTCGGCCATACCAGATAGGTGGCCTCCCAGATGAATGCAACACAATGGTGGTATGGGAGACCAGAAATTATGGCCCAAAAGTGAACCACCTCTCTAACAAGAAAATCGGGCGGCGAAAAGAAAAGTGGTCTCTAAGAAGAAAAGGTGGTCTCCCACCATGCTACCACATTTCTAACAATGAAACTAGGGTCCATACCAAAAATGAACCCTAACCGATGCAAAACGAGGGTTCGGGGGCCAAAATGTGCAGCCGGAGGCCCCGAAAACTGACTGTTAAGCGTCAAAGGTGGCGTGCGACCATGAAGGTGGTCTCCCAGGCCACAGTGTCCCTCTAAAGAGAGGGAACAAGGTGTGTGCCAAAAACCAGAGCAAATAGAGGTAGTTAAGCGGTCCCGAACCGAGGCATACGGCCGACGACTCCGAAAATCAGAAACTGGTCTCCAAATGGGAACAATGATCTACGACCACGAAAAGTAGCCTACGGCCACTGAGAGATGATCTACGAGGCCTCTCCCTCCCTTCGAGAAGAGAAAACAGAACCTAGTAAGCAAACCGAGGCGAAGCACAAAAAGTCCCGAAGTCCGGAGGCAAGGCTCTCAACCGAGACTTCGTGACCTCAGGACGAGCACAACATGCGCGATCACCGAGCGCTCAATCGATGACGTCTGAGTCTTAAGGTTAGTCAAAAATGGGGTGTCTACACTTAGTTAAGGCATCTTTATGAGGATATTGATGTAGAACCACACCGAGGCAAATTAGGGATTAAGTTATTATTTCCCAACTGTGTAGCTTAGTGTGTCTTCGTTCTGTAACTGTGTAGGGTTGGCATCCAAGGACGCGTACTAGCTTACCTGTAGCCCAGAACTCTGTGAGTAACAATATTATAAAGATATATTCAATCATGAATATTTTCTGAATGATCAACTATACTGCTTTCTGAACTGATATTTCTTACTGAATGAATGCTTGTCCTATTTACGAACTGTATTCGTGGCATCCATAGCAATTTACTGTTACTGCTACTGTTACAGAGATCTCTATCGGTTCCTATGTTGGAACCACTACTGTTTACTGATATGATGGCTATCGACTAACTGTTCGGTCTATTAAGACCTACTGTACTGTTTGCTATGGGATGTACCACTTATGACTGCTATGATTGAATAATTAATATACTGATTAAAAGACTATTTTAAATACTGAAAGGACATTCATTCTTAACCTCTTTACGCATATGTTATTCACTGGGCTTTAGCTTACTGTTTATATATATATGTAGGTGTTCAGGCACCGGACCAGAGTTAGGAGCGTCGGATTAGCTCTTGTTTTGTCAAGCTAACCATCGTGCCTCACCTTGAGGTTCCAAGTGCTGCCAAGCTAAGGCTGCTTCGGGGTGTTTTAGATTTCCCCCTTTCTGTACCTGTTTTGTATAGACTGTATAGACCTATATTGTACTGTTATGGTAGGGACTTGGTCCCTAACCCGAATGTTTGTATATATATGTATAGTACTATTTTGTTCTGAATGTGAATATGTTTTAAAAAAAAAAGTCTTTTTACATACAAACTGTCATAGCTCATTGGATATCTTTAAATTACTATTTTGGCTTCCGCCAGCCCCTGTACTCTGTATTACTGTCTTACTTTTAAGCAGGCCTTCGGTAATCTCGGATTACTGGCCGGTTACGGTGCTAAACCCATAGGGGCGGGTTTGGGTCGTGACACTTTGGCTTTGCATTATCAATGAAATCATCTTTTATTTTCTTCAACTGTCTGTTCGGTTTACTTCTATGATATAATCTGAATGAAGTAAATTCTCTGGCCGAGATATTTATCATGGTCTTAACTTTGCAATCTAACTGGCCCTACCTGCCAACCTCTTTAGCCTAGATCCTTATCTTGGCTGAAGAACAATAAGTGTTGGTTTTTCCAGCCAACTTCTGCAGCCTAGATCCTTATCTCGGCTGAAGAATAATAAGTGTTGGTTTTTCTAGCCAACCTCTTCAGCCTAGATCCTTATCTCGACTGAAGAACAATAAGTGTTGGTTTTTCCAACCAACCTCTTCAACTTAGATCCTTATCTCGGTTGAAGAACAATAAGTGTTGGTTTTTCTAGCCAACCTCCTCAGCCTAGATCCTAATCTTAGCTGAAGAGAGCTCAAAGTTGGTTTTTCCTGCCAACCTTGAGTGAAGTGTTTGGTTATTCCTACCAAACGTCCTGCAGCCTGGATCCTTATCCTGGACTTAGGAGGGTGTTGGTTATTCCAGCCAACTTCTAAGTTAGTTATTTCTGCCAACCTAGAGTAAAGTGTTTGGTTATTCTGACCAAACATCCTACAGCCTGGATCCTTATCCTGGGCTTAGGAGAAGTGTTGGTTATTCCAGCCAACCTCTAAGTTGGTTGTTCCTGCCAACCTAGAATAAAGTGTTTGGTTTTTCCGACCAAACGTCCTGTAGCCTGGATCCTTATCTTGGGCTTAGGAGAAGTGTTTGTTTGTTTTTCCAGCCAACCTCTTCAGCCCAGATCTTAATCCTAGCTGAAGAGAGTGCAGAGTTGGTTATTCAGACCAACTTTGCTTTTGTTGCCCCCTAGCTTACTCAAACAACTTTTACAACAGTTATGTTGAAAAGAATACTACTTGTTTTATTGAGGAAAAGAAAAATAACAAATATGTCTAAAGAGAAAGCTAAAAATAAAATAGTTTGAGATTGGCAGTGTTCCATGGCCTGGGAATGGCTTTGCTGTCCTCGTCTTCCAAGTGGTATGCCCCTTTTCCTGCTGACCCAACCACTTTGTAAGGTCCTTCCCAATTGGGCCCTAACTTGCCGTCTCCGAGTACTAAGGTGTTTCCCATTACTTTGCGCAGTACCCAATCTCCAACCTTGAATTGCCTTGGATGTGCTGTCTTGTTATACTTTCTAGACAACTCTTGCTAATGTGAACCAGTGCTCTTTCTCTTCTTTCTTCCGCAAGGTCGAGTTCCAATGATATGGCTTCTCTATTTAAGTCTAGGTCAAAATTTTCGCTTCTGATGGTGGGGAGGCCAATTTCCAGTGGGATTACTGCTTCCATGCCGTAGGCTAAGGAGAATGGCGTTTCTCCAGTTGATCGTCGAGGTGTGGTACGGTAAGCCCATAAAACATGAGGAAGCTCCTCAGCCTACTTTCCTTTTGCTTTCTCTAACCTTTTCTTTAATCCATCCAAGACAACCTTGTTTGATGCTTCTATCTGGCCATTTGCTTGGGGGTATGTCGGTGTAGAGTTGTAGAATTCTATCTTGTACTCCTCACAAAAGCCTCTAAAAATTTTGCCGTCGAACTGGGTGCCGTTGTCTGATATCAGCGCCTTGGGTATGCCGAACCGAGTGATTATATTCTGCCAGACGAACTTCTTCACATCTTTCTCCTTTATTGATACTAGCGCTTCTACTTCCACCCACTTTGTGAAGTAGTCTGTTGCTGTAAGGAAGAACTTTCTGTTGCCGGGTACTGTTGGAAGTGGTCCTACTATGTCCAAGCCCTACATTGCGAAGGGCCATGGGCTAGTTAGTGGTAGAAGCTCTCTGGCCGGTTGATGTATTTGGTGTGCGAACTTCTGACATTTCTCGCATTTCTTGATATACTTCTCTAAATCTGCTTGCATGTAAGGCCATCAATATCCCTGCGAAATCGCTCTGTAAGCCAATGATCTTCCTCCTTGGTGGCTGCCGTATACGCCTTCGTGAATCTCGAACAGGAATGCTTCGACTTTGCTGGGATGGACACACTTCAGGTAAGGTCCTGTGAAGGATTTCTTGTACAAGGCCATTGATAGGGAGAGCCAAAATCGTTGCGACTTTGCTCTAATCTTGTTGGCCTCCTTCTTCTCTTCGGGCAAAATGCCATCTTTTAGGAACAATATAATGGGATTCATCCATGAAGGGCCTAGTTCGGCACAACATATCTCTTCTACTTCGGGTTCTTCAATGCTTGGTCTTGGTAAGTAGTCAATCAGTAACGGATGTGGGATTGACGTATCTGCTATTGAAGCAAAGCCTGCTAGCTCGTCTGCTCTGCTGTTTTCTTCTCGGTAAATCTGCTCTATCCGTACTACTTCAAATTTCATGATCTCTTTTCTGACCAACTCTTGGTACTTAGCCATCCTTTCATCTTTTGCCTCGTAGTCACCTGAAATCTGGTTTACCACCAGCTGTGAGTCACTGTAGACCATGAGCTCGGTGGCCTTCATGTAGAATGTTGATTTCAGTCCTGCTAAAAGTGCTTCATACTCCGCCTCGTTGTTTGATGCTAGGAAGCCAAGGTTGACTGTCTGTTCTACCACTAAGCCATCTGGTGAGATGAGGACTATACCGAGTCCTGCTCCGTGCCTGTTGGATGCTCCATCCATAAAGAGCTTCCACATCTCTCCAACGAATAGCTTCCAGCAGGTAGAGGGATCAGATGATGCCTTGAGGTCCTGAGTGTTGCTGGTGTTTTCTTCAAAGTCCACACTTACTGTTTGCCCCTCGCTATCTGATTATACCAAGTCTTTATTTGTTGATAGGTCTTTGCTTGGTGTAGCATGGTTTGTTTCTCCCTCTATTTGTTCACTCTGGTCTATCCTGGGATGTGGCTGGGTATCCTGTATTAGGGGTTGCGCTATTTTGACGCCACTTTCCATCCCTATTTCAATTGTACCCGTTAAGTCGACTAGGCAGACGTGATGACTTCCTGGTGTGAATTCTGCGACAAAGTCTGCCAAAGCTTGGGCTTTTATCGTGGTTCTGGGTTGAAACTTGATGTCAAACTGTCCCAACTCTACAGCCTACTTCAAGATTCGCCCAGAAAAGTTCGCTCTCTCAAACAAAGCTTTTAATGGAAAACTGTGAGGACGATTATGGTGTGGGCATGAAAGTAGTGTGACAACTTCCTTGAGGCCATCATCAAGGCTAAGGCCAGTTTTTCCAATGGTAAGTACCTGGTTTCTGCGCCCAGCAATGTCTTACTGACATAAAAGATGGGCAGATGTTGGATTCCTTCTGCTCGGACCAACACTGCGCTAATTAAGTGCTGTGAAACTGCCAGGTACAAAAATAATTCTTCTCCAAGTATTGGGGTCACTAGCAGCGGTGGAGAAAACATGTATTCTTTCAAACTTTCTAGGGCGCGGTCGCATTCTTCATCCCACTCAAACTTGGCCTTTAATGCTTGAAAAAATGGTCGATATCTGTCTAACGATCAACTTATGAACCAGTTTAGCGCGGCTGCCATACCGGTGAGATACTGTACTTCTTTTACTAAGTTGGGCCTCTCTAGATCCTGAATTGCTTTGATCTGAGAAGGGTCTACCTCTATACCTCGATTGGTCACCAGGAAGCCTAGGAATTTGCCTGATCCTACGCCGAACGCACACTTAGATGCTTTAAGACGCAACTTGTGCTTCTTTAGGATCTGAAACATCTCACCTAGGTCCCTAAGATGGTCATTCTCATCCTTGCTTTTGACTATCATATCATCGATGTAAGCCTCCATTGTTCTGCCTAACAATGGTTCGAACATCTTGGTGATCATCCACTGGAATGTTGCCCCTGCATTTTTTAGGCCAAAGGGCATGACCTTGTAGCAATACAGTTCTCTTGGCATTGTAAAGGATGTGACCTCCTGGTCTGGTCCATACATAGCGATCTGATGTTAACCTCTGTACGCATCAAGAAAGCTAAGTCGATTGTGTCCTGCCGTTAGCTCTACCAGTTGGTTTATCCGTGGTAGGAGAAGGCTATCTTTTGGGCATGCCTTGTTGACTGTTTTGTAGTCCACGCAGACACGCCATTTTTCGTTCTTCTTTGACACCACTACTGTATTGGATATCCACTTGGGATAGTGCATTTCTCTGATAGCTCCTGCCTCTAGAAGGTTTCCCACTTCTTCCGCCACTATCTCGGCGTGGTAGAGTGCTGATCTGCGAGTGTGCTGTATAATTGGTCTTGCCGTTGGGTGGACATTCAATTGGTGACAGATGAAGTTTGGTCGATGCCAGGCATGTCATATGGTGTCCAGGCAAACACTTCGATGTTAGAGGTCAAGAATTCCATGACCTCTATTCTCTCTGTGCTGGACATAGATGAGCCAAGCAAAAAAGAAAGAGGTCAAGAATTCCATGACCTCTATTCTCTCTGTGCTGGACATAGATGAGCCGAGCAAAAAGAACTTTTCTGGGTCCTTTTCATCTATTCTTACATATACCAAGTCTTCCAATGCCTTCTGTTCAGCAGCTTTGCCGACATCCGCAAACAATTCATTGCTCTCAGGTTCTTTCACCATCTGAACAAACCCTTTGGCAGCCCGACTGTCATTTGCTGTGACGAAGCACTGCTTGGACATAATTTGGTCTCCAAAGGCCTCTTCAATTGCTCCAGCTTCGTTGGGGAACCGCGCTACCGATCGCATGGCATGCAGCCATGTCCTCCCCAAGATTATGTTATAAGTGAAAGGGACTTTCAATACCTAGAATTCCACTTGTTTCGTCATGCTTCCTGCTCTGACTGGGAAGATAATCTTGCCAACTAGCCACTCTGGCATTGAGTTGAATCCGATCAGGGGAGATATGGCAGGTGCTAAGTCTTTGTCCTCTAGTTTCAGTTGTTTGAAGGTTTCGTAATACATTATCTCACATGAGCTCCCTTGGTCAATCAAGTAGCGCTTCCTCCTGAAATAGAGCATATGCATAATGTGTTCCATATTTCAATGTTGAGGGAATACCTTCGGGATCCCTTCCATGTAATTGAGCCTACCCGTGTAGTGCTAAGTGATGACTACATCTATGAAGAACGACCTATTCAGATTGTAAACAGACGGATCAAAAAGTTAAGGAACAAAGAAATTATGTTAGTGAAAGTTGACTGGCAAAACCATGGTGGTGTGTATGCCACTTGGGAAAGGGAAGATGATATGATGAAGAGATATCCTGAATTGTTCCCACTGAATCATGTTTTCTTCCAAAATGAAGGTAATTCGAGTTTGGAGGACCAAACTCTTTATAAGGAGGGGAGACTGTGACAACCCCCACCACTGCTTACTGATAACACTACTAATTAGTGCTAATCTATGATTAAGCATGTTAATTGACTGACTGACTGAATTATTAAACTGATTGATTGATTGTGCTAGTTTGAATGCAATTCTATCTGTTGACTGTTAAATTATCTGTTCATGTTTTATGCTTTAAACTGCAAATTGAAGGCCTTATCGGCGGCCGAATCTGAAATTGATTGATGTTTTGTGCTAATTAAGATTTATATGATTTTATGATATATTTAATTGAAATGTGATTTAGTATGATTAAATTAGATTAAATATTGATAAATTACAAGAGTTGGCCTTATTTACAACCTTGCCACTTAGTGGCCCACTCCATATCATATTTTGAGACTTAGAATCAACACTTCTTCAGCCATTTGCTTGCACCAAACCGACTAGAGAGAGAGAGAGCTAGGAGAAAAACTTGGTTTCATCTTGATTTGCTTGGAGGCTTAGGGATTTTGGAAGATAATTGGCAAATTGAGCTTCTAGACTTGTAATTGAGAACCCAAGATAGGATATTCAACTTCTCATTAATGTATTCAAGTTAGTTCTTGCATGGTTCTTGATTTATGGAAGAATTGAGTCTTGATTTAGTCTACTAATGTTGAATTGGAGCTTAATCCATGCATGCATGTGCATAGTCTTGCATTTTGAGGTTGTTCTTCATGAAATTCCACTTGCATGTTCACATCTTGAGCTTAGTCCATGAATTCATCTTGTTTTTTAGGCAATTAAGCTCATTTGAGCAAGTAATTGAAGCTTCGAATTTGATTGAATACATGCATGTTACATTTGAAGTATGTTCTTGAAGTTTGGTTTGAAATTGGGTTTAATTGACTCACCTTTGGGCCTTGATTTTACAAATTGAGCTTTGAATCATGTTATACTATGAGTTTTAAAGTGTTTTCCAGAAAATTAGCCCAAAAGGATCGAATTTGGTATATTGAAACTTGATTTTGAGCTTGAGGTTCAAATCTAGAAATTCCAGATTTTGGACTCCCGCATGAGCGGGATAAGTGGCGCTCGAGCAGGAAATTCGCGTATCCAGCACTTTTGTTGTGTTTACAGTCCGCTCGAGTGAGGACCTGTATCACACACTCGAGCAAGTGTCGAGCGCCCATTGAGCGTGATTTTCACACATCCAGTACTTTTGCAGTCCGCTCGAGCGGGAAAGTTTAAGCTCGAGCAGAGCCTTTTGTTTGCATGTCCGCTTAAGCAAGGAAACCCACACTCGAGCGGGACCTCTGTTTTCTGAAAATTCTGAAAATGTTTTTAAAGTGCGTCTTTACATCCTCATTTCATTCTAGGCATTCTTAGGCCTAGTTTGAGGCATCTTAATAAGGATATTGATGTAGAACCACACCGAGTCAAGATAGGGATTAAGTTATTATTTCCCAACTGTGTAGCTTAGTGTGTGTTCACTCTGTAGCTGTGTAGGGTTGGCATCCGAGGACGTGTACTAGCTTATCTGTAGCCCAGAACTCTGTGAGTGATAATGTTGTAAATATATGTTCAATTGAGATTATTTTCTGAACAAATGACTGTACAACTTTATGAAATGACACTGTTTACTGAATGAATGTTTGTTCTATTTGTGAACTGTATTCGTGGCATCCATAGCAATATACTGTTACTGAACTGTTACTGCTACTGTTACAGAGATCTCTGTCGGTTCCCATGTTTGGAACCACTACTGTTTACTGATATGATGGCCATCATTGACTGTTTGGTCTATTAAGACCTACTGTACTGTTTTGCTATTGGGTGTACCACATATGACTATTATAGTTTCTAAATGACTGTTATGGCATGAATTATGAGCCACAAACTAAATGACTGATATACTGATAAACGACTATTTTCAATACTGAAGGGACATTCATTCTTAACCTCTTTACGCATATGTTATTCACTAGGCTTTAGCTTACTGTTTGTATATATATGTACGTGTTCAGGCACCGGACCGGAGTTAGGAGCGTCGGAATAGCTCTTGTTTTGTCAAGCCAACCATCGTGCCTCACTGCGAGGTTCCAAGTCCTTCAAGCTAGGGCTTTTGGGGGTGTTTTAGTTTTTCCCTTTCTGTATCTGTTTGTATCGACTGTATAGACTGTTACTGTATTGTTATGGTAGGGACTTGGTCCCTAACCTGTATGATTGTATATGAATGTATATGTACTATTTATGTGAATATATATGAAAAGTCTTTTGCATACAGACTATTACAGCTCATTGGACATCTTTTAATTACTGTTTTGGCTTCCGCCAGCCCCTGTACTTTGTATTTCTGTTTGACTGTTAAGCAGGCCCTCGGTAATCTCGGATTACTGGCCGGTTATGGTGCTAAACCCATAGGGACGGGTTTGGGTCGTGACAGTAAGTCGAACGATCTAGGCAACTCCATTTGCCTGGATGATGTCTGGTGCGTATGTGAAGGTCGATATGTGCTTCCTTCAGTGTAAGACCTCAATGTTCTCGTTCTCGCAGACCTGGAGTAACGAGTCCTGGAAGTCCTTGATTGAGTGTCGCCTATTCTAAGGCTCCTACTCTCTACTTGCGATGGTGTGGAATGCCTACCACGATCTTCTGGGTGACGATGAGGTGTATTGCTTTTGCGTCTCCCTCCTGTCGCCACCCCTTTCCCTTTTATCCGGTGCTTTATCAATTCCATGTCTGCCACCATCTTCCTGATTAACTCGTCCTGCTCTTTTACCCGATCCTCCAAAACTTGAGGGTCAATCCTCCGCCTCTGCTTATCAAGACTTGATGAGCGACGGGGGCTGTTATCCCGCCTCCCTCTTGCATCCCTCAGGGGGTTCTGTCGCTGGGGCTCTAAATCTACCATGGGAGGGATGAAAGGCAAACCTTCGTGCCTCCTACCTCCCTCTGGGGTTTGTCCGTCAATGGCGGACTGCGGTAAATTTTCATTATGCGCCATTGCGTCTAATCTCGCGAGGAAAACTTTGATCAAGAGGTTTTGTTCTTTCTGTGATTCCCACAGACGATGCCAATTGTACGAGCAAGAAATAATCTTCTCGTATAATCCTGTTGATCAAGTCCGCGCTCCTCCAAGCGTTGTCGCTTTACTCCCTGAAAACACAAACGTGAGCTAGCTAGCGGGTGTGTGCCGGATACCTCTCCGATGCCTAAGTCAGCAAAATAGACAAATAGACAAAAGCTCTGTGTATTCGAGAATCAAAGTTGTATGTTACCTCTCCATAGGTGATGTTATGAGCTTTTATAGGTTCCGCATGGCACAATTCTAGTAGGACTCTTATTCTTTTATGCAGAGTCCTCCTAGGAATCACACTCCTGAAAGATAATGCTTATGTTTCAACACCCCCATCACTGCTTAAACCAAGTGAGATGGTTTTACCCCGATGGTATGACAAAACAACCGAGCTATCACAACTATGCTATACTGGCTGAAATGACCGAGCTTTACCTAGCTTGGTTCTCCCTTTCACTGCGTGTACATCGGCTTCTCCTGTTGAGACCGTGCTAACCATAATGAGATTGGACCGAGCTAAACCGTAGCAAGGTCCTGAGAAAAGCTTAAAATACTTTGGCTCAGAAGGGTATGGCCGAGCTAACAGCCATCACTCTAACAGCGGTAACCGAGCTAAATACAAGGCTCTCTTGGATCAAGCTAACTATAAGGCTCTTTTGGACCGGGCTAACTACAAAGCTCTTTCTGGACCGGGCTAACTACAAAGCTCTTTTACTCAACCCTTTTTACTATGGCCCACAGAATGGCCCATCACCCAGCTCGGCCCAATTTACATATAAATTACCCTCTCAATTATTATTATTATTTTGAGAAGTGCTCTTACTGATTTGGATTTGGTGCTCTTTCATATCTAAAAGATATATTTTGTTTATGGTGATTCTTTTGGATATATTTATTTATTTTGTGTTAGTTTTTCAATTGTTTTTGGTATTGGTATATATCTAAGAATGTTTCAATTACAGTAAAAGTGCTTCAAAGTAGAAAATCACTTCCAATTTAATTGCTTTATTTACATTTATATGAAGCATTGTGTTTGTGGTCCTATATATCTGAATCATTGCTTTAAATTTGCTTAATAGGTTCGCATTAGAGAGCTTGAGGAAGAAATGAAACTTCTTAACAACCTTTCACATCTGAACATTGTGGTAAGTATTTGATTTGCATTCTTACTAAAGCATTTTAGTGTTTCCTTTTGTTGGTCATCCCTTAGAAAACAATTCAAATATCTTTCTGTGCCTATCCATAAATTCTTCAAAAGGTAAGGTATAACTTCCAATTTCTAGTTGTAACAATAACATTCTAATGATTTGAGCACATGTAAGTTTGTTCAAATATAAGTGGTGATCCTCTCCACCATACATAGAACTTTAAACCCAAATGAAAGTCTAATTTTTCAAGGCAATTAAAATCCATTGGGGTTTCTGTTTTATAATTTGTTGTGGTAGTGCTTTGTTTTCACTTATAAATTCAATTGACTTTGGTCTAGTTTCCTTTGCTTATATAGAGTTATGAGCCATTATATTGGTTTTTATTTTTCTTGATAATTAATTATTTTCTTTTATCCACTAATGTCAATAGCTATTATGGGTAGTTTGGAAGTTGATTTCAATAATTTCAGACTTCCATGATTCTTTGATTTTGAAGACCAACACATGCTCTGCATAGTTGATTTGTGGTGACTCTCTCTCTCTCTTTCTCTCTCTCTCTCTCTCTCTCAAGATTTTTATTTAATGGGTTCAATAACTTTTTCGTGGTAAGCACCCAAACTTAGATTTTTAGGTTTCGTTTGGGAAGCCAAGTTTGGGGCTTTTTTGGTTATTTTAAACACACACACACACAAAAAAAGATTTTTTAACCCAATAAGACAAAACATCACATCCAACCCATAATCATTACATTCTTCCTCTCATAAAAAAGTCAAAAAAGCCAAAAGCGCTTCCCAAATGAGGCTTTTTAGCATCAAGCTAAAATAGCAAAAAAAGTCAAAAAGCAAAAAGGTAACTCACTTCCCAACCGAACCTTAAAATATGGTTTTCATGTGAATAGGTTGTTATTTCGTGCTTTTATTGGTATATTAGTATGGGATTTTGGGATTTTTAGTATGTTGTTATTGCATTATTGTACAAAAAGGTTTTCATTTGAACCTTTCTTACTTTTTTTTTTCCCTCCAATATTTAATGTGCATTTGTAATCTCATCATATACCACCAGTTGAGCCCCCGTGTGTTTGGATTTTGTTTTAGGATGAAGATTCATAATGGAATGATTCCCACTCACTTCCACCCCCTATCTCAGTTATATCTAAATAAAATTTTGATTTTTTTTTAATTGGTACAAATATATTCAATTTCCATGAAATTCGAAACTTTACCAATGTAAACAATTTCAAGTTGAGGCATGAGTTATAAATGTAAAAGGTAAATTCATGACTTTATTTGTTTTATACTTATAGAAGTTGAGCTGGAGTTTTATTTACTAAGATTTCAAATTCATGGCTTCTTTGTGTTAATGATTAATATTTGAATTTTTTTCCAGTTAATTGGTTTTGAATTTCATAACTTAATTATTTGGATTTGTAATATCATCCTGTTCAATCTTTGATTAATCGTATTAACAAAAGTCTTCTTATTTACACAGAATCCTCTAACTGGTTGTTTAGAATTTCATCATTATTAGTTAGTTTAACAGAGAAGCCCTCTATTTGTTAGCCTGCTGTCAATTTGATTTCCAAATTCTATTTTTTTTCATAGTGTAATGATTTAATTATGTTCATTGTGGAATCTAACCTCTTTTTGTTCTTGGTATTATTGATTGGTAGGTTATTGATATTGACATAAAACAGTGCATCTTTAGCTTAAATTTTATATTATTAGTTTGGCATCTGCATATGTGTGTGGTTTTAATTGATTGCTTGAATTAGATGATTTGATTCTTGGTCTAAAAAAACTAACAAAATGCATAGAAAAACAATGTGCAATAGCTCATATCTTTGTCAAATTGATTCAATTCAGTTAAATTAATAGTATTGGGTAATAATAGTAAAATGAATATATACTGCCTTTTGAGTATAAATACGACAGTTTCATGATTTCATCATAAATTTTATCATTTTTACTCGAATAATCAAATAAAATTGGGAAGTTTGAACTAAAAAGTTTTGTGGATGGGGTTGTTTCGTTGAGTATTGCTTATTTGGGACATTTAATTTTGCTTTTGCATGTAACCTTTGTTATTAAGTGATTTTGAATAGAGCTTCAATAGAGTTGTTAACAATTGTTGATTCACTTCCTCCTTCTCTCAGCTAAATCTTAATGTGCTTTTTAATTTTTAATTTTTATACTGGTTTGGTTGGGTGGATTCAATTTGTGTTGAATTGAAGGTGTGAGATGTTGTGATGATGACTGAAATTTACCCTCTATCCATATGGCTTTGGAGTACTTGCCACCATTGACTGAATTTCATCATAAATTTTTCTAACATTTTCTACTACTGATTTGGTTTCATTTGTGGGTTTTTGACTAGATCACATTTTTGATAAAAGCCCGATTATGTTAATTACATTTTTTTTTTTAACTTCAACACAAAATAATATTTGAACTATTATTTTTTTCCAAGTGGATTTGGCAAAATTGGGAGTTTTGCCCTCTTTCCTAAATTATGGAATTTGAGTTTTTAATATTTAGGTAATCGTTAAATTGTAATTTGTGAACTTTATCATTTCTTCTTCCAAAATTTTCTTTGTTAACATCTAGGCGATGACATTGGAAGTTTAGTTCAAATATCAATTCAGTTTTTAATTTGTAGTTGCTAATGTGCCATTATGGAGTAACAAGAAGATTTCAGAACATGTTTTGAATGCTATGACAACCATTTGGATGCTTTTTGAATGGCTAAGTTCTCTCTCTCTCTCTCTCTCTCTCTCTCTCTCTCTCATGTAACATCATCCACCGAAGTCGAAGTTGAGTTGATGTTTACAATTTGATACAGAGGAATTAACGATGTTGACATGCCAAATAGCCACTGCACCCACTCAGTCTTTCTTCTTTGCCAGTATGTAACCACTACTTCCTTATCAAATTGCTCTTCTTAAAGTACCACTCTCCACTCCTCTTTAAAATTTTCTCTAATTTTTTTTTCTTCTGTAGTTCATTTTCATCACTTGAATTATAGACAGTTAGGTGACGGAATATACAAGTGGGTGACATGGATTGCACAACTGGTAGACGACACGTATCTAAAGTAAAAGCCTTTTTTTTACTGTCATTCCTTCTTTAAATACTATAAATGTTTACACATATGTATGCGTATAACGTAATGGATAGAATGAATTTATTTAACATGAAAAGATCAACTGGTTCCATTTGAAAGATATTAGTTTGTGAGACTGTAATTCCCTTTGTAATAGCAATTGGATTTGCAAATAGATCTTTTGATCTTTTTCAAGCATCATGAATTTATGGTGGTGTGCTATTGGCAATAAGAAGTAATCAGATCTAAAATGTATATGGAGATGTTGAACCAAGTTTAAAGTGGGACTACACCTGAGGCTATACATATAGAATGCTTGATTATTTATTTTTTGGTTTCAAATTAATTCATGAACTATATGTGTTAAGTTAATTTCTCCTGATTTCATATTGTAATTACAAAGTAAAAGGATAAGGGAATTAAAAATAATTGTAATTGTTTATATGTGCATATTGAAAGTTTCGTATACACTATGATACGGAGTTTAATCTTGACTATGAAGAATCATTAATGGATTGAATGGATCATAACTACAATGTGGTGAATTTTTACCAGTATGGAATCTCTACATTAGCTTGTCTTAACTTTTATTTTTCATTGGTCAAAAGTGTATTAACTTGAATGTGGTTTATTTATTTATTTATAACTTGGAGTGCTGTAGGCACGGGTCATTCGCTAGTGTATTGTAGGTTGTGGGTTTGATGCATTTCATATATATATATATATACACACACACACATATAAAGGAAGTTCATAGAGAGAGAGTTCAACTGTGAGAAAAATAGAAGTAAAATGACATTCATAAGAAAATTGAAGAAAAAAATAAACACTTTGTTTGGTTTGAGTTTTTTAAAAACACTTTTTAAAAAATTATATTTTCTTATTTTTCATTTTTTTTTTACTGATTTTTTTTAAAAATTTTTAGACACACCTAATATAAATACACTTAAAAAGTATAATTTTGTTGAAAAAAATTTTTAAAAAATTTACTAAATACCAAAAATATATATAAAAAAACAAAAATTCAATATATTTTTCATATTTTGTTGTATTTATTAATTTTTTAAAATATTTTTCACAAATATTTTACTTTTTAGATACATCTAAGTAAGGTGTATCTAAAAAAGTAAAAAAAAATGCTTAAAATGTTAAAAATATTTACTAAAAACAAAAAAAAACACGAAAAATAAAAAACTCAATTTTTTTAAATTCAGAAAATTAAAACCAAGCACATTAAAAAATATTCTAGTCTTTTTAATAATTCTGTCACGTCCCATAACTTTTACACTTCAATCAAAATTATTGAGAATTTATAAGTACATTTATCAATATTAATAAAAAAAATTATAGAGAATTTATGAGTACATTTATCAATATTAATAAAATAATGTAAAAACGCGTGAAATCACGTGATAAAATGTAATTATTCCAACGAAAAAAAAAAAATTAAAATTCCTATTCCCATTTCCTCTTTCAATCTTTTTGCGATTTTGGTTTTGGGCAAATGTTCCAATAAGCAGAACCCTTGAGGAAAAGCCATGGAAGCGTGCTCTGCCCTCATCTCTCACTCCCTCCCCTGTATTTCTTTCGCCGGAATCCATGTCGGAATCCCCCGGACTTCCGGCGACCTCCAGCTTCTGGGTCGTGGAGAATTCAACTTGTCTGTAAAACCCAGAAAACTTTCAGGCTCTTTCATGTCTTCTCGGATGGCTCTTGGCTCGGTATGAACTATGAGTTCACATTTCTTTGCAACCCTTCTGTTGATTTAAATTAGTCTATTCATTTATACATTTTTTGTTGATTTTGAGTGCTTGTTGGTCTAAATACTGTCAACTGAACATTTATGCTAAAATGGATGACATTACCTTTGTCTTTATAGTTATCACAATTATGTATGTGAGTTGCTACATCGACTAGACATTATATTGAATACTTGGTTTGGAAAAATATAAAGGAAAAAAAAAAGGTTTCCCTTGTATATTTAAGACCCAGATTTGTAGTTACTTTTCTAACGTTCTACTGTTGGTTGGATGAAGAACCAATGATTATGTTTTTGAAGGGTTGATGTCTGCATTTTTTGAAACTATTCGTTGTTCAAATGAATGATTTTGTGGAACTAGCCCTTTTTTTCTTTTTCTTATTGACATTGATTCCCATCTATAGTTATATATGTTTCTTGCCCTTTGTATTTGTTTGATCATTTAATTGAAATTATGTCCATCTTTACTTCTATTGTGAAGTAGCGCTTGTGGTCACGGGATACGTGTTTTGACATGAGCGATATTTTTTGCAGAATGTTAGTGAGGATACTGATGATATGTTTGATGACCTGTTTAAGAAATATGGGAAGGTGGTCTTCAAAAGAAACGACCAAAAGCCTCCTAGTGCAGAGGTTGACGATGATGCTGAAAGCTTGTCCTGTAAGCTCATCTCACTATCAAGTGGATGATAATTTCAATTGTTGTGAACATGCACAACGATCTCTTTTCATCTCATGGTTTGGGCTTCCTGTTATATTTTTGGCTGATATCTAGAGATGATAGTGCTTCCACTATTGTTATGCTCTTTATCTTTTATCATTAATATCTCTTGATACTGCATTACTTTCTTTTTTACAATCATATGGTGTTCGTTATCTTGTTTTTTGGGACATATAGTCAAGGTGTCAAGAGCTTTCAAATGCGAATGAGCAACTGCTGAAAGCAAGTATTTCAGACACAAAATTGGTAAAATTTGCCTTCGCCAATTTAAGTTTGATGGTCTACTGAAAACCCAATGGTTGGTGAGGTCTATCGTAGTTCTGATAGAACTGAAATCTGCCCTTTTTGAGCTTGGGGATAGTTTATTGGTACGGTTAGGAGGTATGGGGTTTCCCCTATTATGTATTCGGTTGTTTCTATTCGACCCGAAGCAATCAAATTTTAAAATTTAAAATTTAAAAAAAAAAAAAGAAAAGAAAAAAGGAAGAAAAGAAAGAATACATTTTCTTTCTTTCTGCTATATGCAAACAAAATGCAGATGCTTTGAGGTTGACTATGATGTTATCTTTTATGTTGGAGATTGATATATACAGGACAATTGTACTTTGTGTAGTCAGTGTTTGCTTTTTTAAGCACAGTGCTGAAAGATAAGAACAGATGAATCTACATTGATGTTCGGTCTCAAATTCTGGTTTTTCCACAAGTCATATGCAATATTCAAAAATCATAACATCTCATTAACTTCTTGTCAGTCTGGTCTGTTATGTTTTTTAAGATCCCTGTTCCTGTGATGTATTTTCAGTTTGGTTTGTGAACAATGTGTTACTTTGCTTGTTATTTCTTTCTTATCCTTTCTGTCCCTTATGTCTACTACTGTGCTATTGATGGTTTTGTGTCATTTGTCTAGTTGCTGTTGCGGTGGCTAAGGTTGCAAGTGAGGTGAAGGCTGGAGATATTAGGGTCCTCTTTGTGAAGCCTCTTGTATATTGGACTCGTTTTTTTATCATTGCTACTGCATTTTCTCGCCCTCAGATTGATGCTATCGGGTATGAACTGCTATTCCAACTTTATCATATATGTTAAAATTGGACCGGATGGGTTAATCATACATACGTCAGTACTTTCAACAAGACTGATCGTATTTTGTTATGTAGGACCAAGATAAAAGATCTAGCTGAGAAACAATATGGAAGAGTTGCATCTGGGGACTCAAAACCTAACTCGTGGACCTTGTTGGACTTTGGTACTTATGGTTATGAAACATCTTGATTAATCACATCACGTCAATTATGAATTTTAATATGGAAAAGTTCCTTGTGTCAATAACACAAACAGATATTTATTGATCTTTGGTTTGATTCCAGGTGATGTAGTTGTCCACATTTTTCTCCCACAACAGCGAGCTTTCTATAACTTGGAGGAATTTTATGGCAACGCAACACTCATCGAGTTGCCCTTTGAAAACCAACAACCATTTCGCAGCTGAAAAAGGCTTCCAGAATTTAATGAAGATATTAAAGTGCTTCTAATGATGGATGTTGATGTTGGCTGACTGAAGAGGAAATACTTCATATTTGCCTGCTTTGGTTTAACTGACATCTATTGCCATAACAGCTGCAGAGATCTAAATGTTGATTGGTGATCTCAACATGCTCGGTTTGCTTGCTCAGGATGACGGTTGTTCATCAGTGATGGAGCGGAGTGGTAGGGATGACTTAAGCTAAAATGTAATTTATTATTGTAGAAGATTGCTCTGTTTGTACTGTAGTTAAAAGTGTCAATTGATTCTGCAGTATCTTTCTTACTGAATGAGAATGGGAGACCTCATTTACTCTAGGTGCTATTACCTTCCAAGTGTTGTTGTACATTGTTATATCTACGAATGGCAACGGGGCGGGCGGGGGCGGGGATCATCCTCTCCGTCTCCAATCCCCGATAGTGGAAATTCACCCATCCCCAGCCCCGATCCCCGATGGGGAACCTATATCCGCCCCTGCCTCCGCCCCCTAACGGGGATCGGGTTTCCCCGACCCCGAAAAATCCCCGGCCAAAAAAAAAAAAAATTAGATACAACAGATTTGTTCATCATCAACAATAACAACGAAGAGAGAGAGAGAGAGATCTGTTCATCACCATTAATAGATTTGCTCAAATGTAAATAAAAAAAAATGTAAATAAATTAGATACAACAGATTTGTTCAAATGTAAATAAAAAAAAAAAAAATTCAGATCAACAGATCTGTTCATCACCATTAACAGATCTAATGAGCTCACAAAAAAAAAGAAAAAAATCAGATCTAACATATATATATATATATATAACAAATCTAATATATATATATATAACAAATCGATCGAGAGAAAGAGAGGAAAAGTGCTCAAACAGTGGTGATGGTGTCATTGCCGGACTGTCACAAACCGTGGTGGAGTTGTGGTGGCTCAATCGGCGGAGGAGGGCAATCGGCGAAGGGTTTGAGAGAGAGAGATAAGAGGTGCACAGTGTTGTGTGAGTGTGAAAGGGGTGGTTTATATACCCATATAAAGAGGGGTAAAATAGTAATTTTACTTTGGAAAAATTCGAGGTTGGGAACAGATCGGGGCTTGAACACTGATCACCGTCCCCGGCCCAAACCTGGTTGGGGATTTAATTTCGAATACCATCCCCGTCCCCACGGGGGTATTTTTCGGGAAAAAATCATCCTAATCAGGGTCGAGGGATCGGATCCCCGTCAGGCCGGGTTCAAATTGCCATCCCTAGTTATATCCACTCTAGGTTAATTTCCTCAGGCAGTGTTTGGTTTTTGGAAAGAGATGTGGAAAGGGAAAAGGTATGTGAAACTAGATGAAATGTAAGTGTATTTTAATCTTATTTCACCTCTTTTTTTTTTTTTCTTCTCATTTTCTAAATCCCTCTCTAAATTTATGAACCAAATATAACCCTAATGGTAATATTGTTTGCTAAAGATGAACAGACTAGTCGGTATTGATTTTGGAGTAAAACTGTAGTATAGGAGGACAAAGCTATGGCAACATTGTTCTAAGCGGGGATGTTATACATTGTTCACCCTTAAACATGTTTTCTGTCTTTGATGTTCGACATTTGGATGGTTGATTTTGTTCTGCCGAAATATGCAGACATGGCGTGATATCTAGCATCATGATATCATTGCCCATTTAAAAATTAAGGCTGTGTTTAGTTGGCTTTTCCAAACATATTTCACTCCTTGTTTCTTATTTGTTTAGGGTTTTTAAAAATTAATTTTACATTCACTTTTAAAAACTCTTTCCAAAGTAGGAAAATAGGGGCTAATTAGACGTCCTGCCGGTTGATCAGAACGGCATTTTTTTTTTTATATAATAATTGGCAACTGTTATTTTTAATATTTTAAATAAAAAAATTCAAATTTTTTAAATTTTTTTTATGAGTTTTAAATAGAATTTTGAGTTGTGTTTTTAGTTATGAGTTGTAAATTTTTATATCAAATATCATATGTCATATCAAAAATTATCCACTCAATTCAAAACTCTTTTCAAAACTATATTCAAAATTCATTTACCAAACAAATTTTTTATACTCAAATCATAATTTCAAAACTTATAAACTCAAAATACAACTCTATATATTCTCAAATCATAATTAAAAAACTCTACCAAACGTTACCTAAAACTTTCTTGGTTTGTTTCCAACCTCTGCAAAAGTTATGGTATATACACAACAAAGTCATGGTATATACCCAACAAAGTTGGAGGACCCAAAAAAAATTTAAATTCAAATTCAAACTTGAAATAGAAAGAAAGTTTGGATTCTCTGTCCAAATCTCTAACCTGATCATATGGTGTAGTCGGGTCTTGCAACTTGAAAGATCTAAACATCGAATCCTCTGTTGCTGACTGAGAATGAACTTAAAGGGGGTCAAATCCGGTGCCCAATTTTAGTTGACCTAACAAACTTTGCGAAAAAGACAGTCTGCGATGCTGTTTAGAACAACATTCAATATGTTTGGTTTGAGTTTTTTGAATTAAATTTTTTGAAATTTTTTTTTGTTTTTTATACTCTTTATTTTTAGTAAATATTTTTAAAATTTTAAATATTTTTTTTACTTTTTTAGATGCATCTCACTAAGATATGTCTAAAAAGTAAAATATTTGTGAAAAAATATTTTAAAAAATTAATAAATACACAAAAATACAAAAAAAATGTATTAAATTTTCATATTTTTTATTTTTATTTTTTATATTTAGTGAATTTTTTTAAGATTTTTTTTCACGAAAATTATACTTTTTAAGTATATTTATGTTAAATGTGCCTAAAAATTAAAAAAATTGTTTAAAATATTAAAAAAATTAGTAAAAACAAAAAAATATGAAAAATAAGAAAGTAGAATTTTCTGAAAAGTGTTTTTAGAAAACTTAAACCAATTTTTTTTCATTGAAAAATTATTCCAAATCTATATATACTATATATTAAGCAAAAAGAGATTTTTAACCCAAAGTCTTATGGGAGCTCCAATCTCTCAATCTAAATATCTTGATTTTTTTATTTAAAAAAAATAAATCTTAACATTTATTAATTTCTCTCAACTCCCAAATCTTACCCTCATATTAACACTTTAATGCATTAAGAACAAGTATAAAAAAAATTCTTTGAACTCCAACACATATGAATTATTTGAAAATTCCCAACACATATGATTATTATCCCTCATAATAACACTTTAATGCATTAAGAACAAGCATAAAAAAAATTCCTTGAAAAGTCTTATTATCAAAATATTAAACTTTAATATAATATAATAAAAAAAAACATTTAATTTCTTGAAAAGTCTAACACATATGATTATTATCAAAATATTAAACTTTAATATAATATAAAAAAGAAAAAAAAAAGAAGACATTTAAAAATCACAATTCACATATATAAATAATTGTAAACACAATAAAATAGGAGGGCATTCATGTCTACACGTTTTTTTATAAGATCTCCTTCATTATAATAAGATAGCACTTTATTCCTCTCATCTTATAATATCTATCTATCTATACTATACTATACTATATATTAAGCAAAAGGGGGTTTTTAACCCAAGGCTTGTGGGAGTTTCAATATCTCAATCTGAATTTTCTAAATTTTTTATTTAAAAAAAAAAACTCAGCATTTATTGATTTGGTCAAAATCTCCTTATCAGCATTTATTAACTTTTTTCAATCCACATGTCTTTCCACATGCCTGTGTTTATTGATTTTGTCAAAATCCTCTGATCAATATTTAAAATCCCCTCATACAAATAATTATAGATACAATCTGTATATAGCTACTGCAGTACCTTTTTCAACTTCTCTCATACACCATGGTTAGTGATAGGATTGTTAAATTATTTTTATAAAAAATCTTTAAAAACATAGTTTATATATTAAAAAAAATCTAAAACAAATATAAATATCTATAATTATCCCGTGCATAGCACGGATGATAGGCTAGTATATCATATAAGGAAAAGGGAATTTTTAGGAAGAAACCTTCTAGAAGCTCCAAACCTTTATTTTAAAATTATTAATTTTAAACAACTAAGAAAATTCTCGTTGGTTAGGTTCCATTTACCTTCTATTTTACAATTCCACATTGAAAAAAAAAAAAGGTGAATTGTTTCACTTACATAAAATAAAACTTATGCTTCCATTTACCAAACCAAACCAAGCCTTAAGTCCCATCAAATGGGGTCGACTACATGAATCCTTCTTTTTTACGCGGCCCTATCAAAGGCCATTTCGTTAGTCAAATTAAGTAGATCCATATCTTTATTTACAAAGCTAACCAATGTTAATCTAGGCCTATCCAGTTCCCTAACACTTCTATCTACCGTTACAGCATCGCATCTCTTCACTACTACCTCTGTTGGTCTCCGTTGAATATGACCAAACCATCTCAATCGATTCTCTGTCAACTTATCTTCTATCGGTGCTACTTCTATCCATTCCCGAATACACTCATTCATAATTCTGTCTTGTCTAGTCTTGCCACACATCTACCTTAGCATTCTCATCTCAGGCACACTCATCTTATATACATGTTGTTTCTTGGTTGCCCAACACTCCGTCCCATACAACATCGCTGGTCTAATAACCATTCTATAGAACTTACATTTAAGCCTAGTGGGTATTCGTCTATCGCACAGTACCCCAGATGCACTTCTCCATTTACACAATCCCGTCTTAATTCTATAAGCCACATCCGCATCAATCTCCTTTGCTGTTATAATAATTGACCCTAAATAACGAACATGTTCACTCTTACGCAGTTCTTGATTCTTAATCTTCACTTCTCCTCTGTTTTCATTGTTACTGTTACTAAATTTACACTCCATGTACTCTGTCTTAGTTCTGCTTATCCAAAATCCTTTAGATTCAAGAGTTTTTCTCCAAATCTCTAACTTTGTATTAACTCCTTCTCTAGTCTCATCCACTAGCACTATATCGTCTGCAAAAAGCATATACCATAGCACGTCATCCTGGATATTTCTCGTCAACTCATCCATAACTAAAGCAAAAAGACAAGGATTTAAGGTAGATCCTTGGTGTAACCTTATAGTGATAGGAAATTCATTTGTCTCTGCAGCAGGCGATCTAATAGTAGTCACCACCTCTTCATACATGTTCCTAATTACATCAATGTAATATTTTGTCACCCCTTTTTTCGCTAACACCCACCATATTATATCTCGGGGCACTCTATCATATGCTCTCTCAAGGTCAATAAACACCATATGCATGTCTCTTTTCTTTTCTCTATACTTTTCTATTACTCTTCTCAAAAGATAGATCGCTTCAATTGTTGACCTACTTGGCATAAACCCAAATTGATTATCTGACACCTCTGTTATATCTCGCAATCAGCGTTCTATCACCCTCTCCCACACTTTCATTATGTGACACATTTGCTTGATTCCTCTATAGTTGTTGTAACTCTGGACATCTCCTTTATTCTTATAGATTGGCACTAAAATACTCTTCCTCCATTCATCTGGCACGTTCCCAGTCAACAAAATTTTGCTAAACATCCTAGTCAACCAAGCAACCCCCTTTTTACCCAAACACTTCCAAGCTTCAATAGGGATATCATCTGGTCCTAAAGCCTTATTTGATTTTATCTTCTTAAGTGCAATCTCTACTTCAAAGTTCTTAATTCTGCGATAGAACCTATAGTATTGGTTTATCGTATTGCTAGTTATTTCTTCCTCTATTGTTGTACCTCCATGTTCTTCATTTAATAGTTTCTCAAAATAGTTCTTCCATCTTTCCTTAATCTCTTCATCCCTCACCACACTACTAGAAAAGTCACTTTTTGCTTCTACTTCTTTTGCGACTGTCAAATAAGCGGTCACAAAATATATATATATATATATATATATATATATATATATATTACCAACAGCCATTACTTAAAAGGGATGCAAATAATAAGTGGCTAATGTTTTTAAAAGTACACGACTTTCTTTAATTAATTTTTTCCAATTTCAATTTCATAATTCTCTCTCTCTCTATCTCTATCTCTCTCTATCTCTCTCTCTCTCTCTATGATGGCAGCTCTCAATGTGCTCTAGCTCTCTCTTGCACTCACCAATGGTTGTCACAGGTATGGCGCTCTCGCTCTCTCTCGATTTCTCAATCTCACTCTTTCTCCTTCGATTTCTCAATCTCTCTTCTCTCTCTCTTAAATTGTTTTTGAATTCAGAAACTTGTAATGTACCTGTCAATTTGTTGAATTTTTAGGTCATTTCATTGCAAATTAGGTGATTTCATTGGTGTCTTGTGAGAATACAGGTAATTTTGCAATCCTCAACCTCCTCTATCACCTCTGCTTCTCTCTCTATCTGACTTAGGAAATCTAGGTTTTCAATTATTTGCAATTCTTTCTTTTCTCATCTGAAATGTTTCTATCTATTTTCAATTCTTCTCACATATACATGCATATTTATGTACACACATCTGAATTTGATTATTTTTTGTTCTATGATTCATAGCCAATTTCAAAAATTTCATAGAATTTAGGAGAAATACTATGAGAGAGCAAAAGTTAGGGTAGGATTCATTTACTTTTTATTCTCCTCTCTCTCTCTCTCTCTCTCTCTCTATATATATATATATATATATATATGTATATATATATATGGCTTTGTTACTCACGATTACATATAGTTTTTAAAAAGAATTTATGACACGTTATTCAAACAAAGAATTTCTATAGCCTAAATTTTGTATAGACTTGTTTTATTTTAGTATTTTGTCTGATGAAGGTGCATTGGAATTTTAATTGAAATTTTTTTGTAGTATAGTTAGTGTTTTGTTTATTTATTTATTTTTTGAATTTTTTACAGCTTAAAAAAATTAGTTTCATATTAAAGTTAACGTGTGAAGCACAATAATAATTTTCCCCACATTTACATTCTGAAAATTCACAAAATAGCAGTAAGAATGATAGCATCTAGCTATTTTGATTTGTATTTTCAGTTTAAATGTATTTTGTAGCTCCATAAACCCTGGTGTTTAAGCCTTTTTTTCCCCCCTCTTAGCATCTGCTTGGAAAATAGTTTGATGAATAGACTAACTTTTAGTTGTCATAAAACTGAGTTTATGATGCTCCTGTTTAATACTTACTATTGTAAACCTAATTACATTTGTGATGTTCTTCTACAGCACTCGAGCCATTCTTCAATGTTGCTGTTTCTCAATTTATTTTGGGCCACCAGATTCCCTTGCCCTTATGGCTATCATTAGCCCCTATTGTTTTTGGTAAATGTTCAACTTTGTTCCTATCTATTAGTTCATTTGTCTTCATGTTGAATCAAAATTACTGCTTCTCTAAACCTGATTTGCTAGGTATATTATTTTTAATAAAAAGTGATACTGTCATAAAACTAATCAAGTAGCCTATCACAGTATAAATTACGTACGTATCTGTACATGTAATTAGATTTTTATCAAGCATTTGAATAAAATTTGTTTACAAACGGTTTTGTGATTAAGTCAAGAACCAAAGGCTTGATCAAATAAATTGAGCAACATATTCTTTTGCTGATGATAATCCTTTCAAATTCTATATTAGGCGTATCAATGGCATCACTGACGGAACTTTCTTTCAACTAGACTGATTTCATTAGTGTGATGATTTCAAATATTGCATTCACTTACAGGAGTATATATTCAAAGAAGCAATGGTAATGTGTTTCACAACATGTAATTATTCTTAGTATTCTAAATTGTGGTTTTAATTTTATGGGATGGAAGAGTGTGGAAGAACACAATTAAGGTCCCCTGCTTGACCTTTAATAATGCTTGATTATCTCTTGTGTTGCTTTCGACTTTTCTAAATGCAAGAAGTAATGGTGTTGAACACTTGACACATGTGTAAGACTTAAAAGAGTACAGGATTTGTGTCCAATGTGCCTAGTTGGACATGCACCCAATATCTCTTGCTTAGTCTATTATGTAATTTTTATAACACTAAACTTCACTGACTAGTATCTTTTTATATTGTGAGTGACAATGTTAATATCAATTTGGTATAAATATAAAATTATGGAAAGGTTCTTTCTTTGAATAATGGTTAATAAGATTGTGATAGGGTACTTCTCTTACTCTTCCCTAAACCAAAGCATACATGATTAGTCAAAACTGCAAGCTTATATAGACTAACAGCACTAACTAATATAAGCATCAATCAAGTTCATAATCCTATGTTGAACAAACTTTTAACTTCAAGAAGTGCTTGTAGTAACTCATTTTCAAATCTCTAATTCAACATCTCAGGCCATGTCAAGTTCTATAACAAACCTAATATTTAGTCATAATCCTATGTTCTCAATATACAATGTGCCTACAAGTTTGTGTGTAGGCTAGACCTTAGTACACAAGGGGATAAAATAAAGGACAATTAAATTAACAGTGATGTTGTACTCTATATGTGACTAATTGGTTTTAAATCAAAATTAAAATATAGGATATATACATGGGGTTGATGATTGATCTATGCCATAGGTTTGATCCAAATAAAAAATGAAAATAGTGTGATAAGAGTGTAAGCTATCTTCTTTGATGATATCAATGCACATGAAAACATTTTGAACTTCATGAAGTACATAACTTTCTCCCAATTTTTGAGGTCTTCTATGATGGTTCTTTGTCTCTTCTTTAGTGATCTTGGAAATGCAACATTATCTAGCCAATTTTTGGTCCCTTAGCTTGGCCAGCTTAAAAATTTACAGTACCTATAAGTCTATTTTTATGTGTATGCCTAAATGCTGCCTTGGATTTTTTTAGTTTGTCTTGATATTATTAATTCCCTGTTCTGAACTAAGAGTTGGATTTTTTATAAATTGATTTTATTTTATTTTATTTTTTGAATTATTAGAATGGCAATGGAGAATTGAAGCCTACTGAATCTGGCAAATCATAATTTGAAGTCCATGGTGAAGCTAAGCAGGAAGTCTTCTTACGTATGTGTTTGGAGGCAAAACTTTCAGATTGGATAATCTTGCAATTATGTTCATTTTTCAAATTCTTTGGTTTATTCATTAATCTGATTGGATTGGGTGACCATTTTCTTGTCTATTTATTTGTGCAAATTACGAATTGACATTTATATTTTTGTAATTTACTCCAAGAAAAAGAATTTACAGATTGCTATTACTATGCAACTATGTTTTGTATACCTCATACATGGTCTATCTGCCATCCAGTATATGCAAATTGCACGTTACATCTCTGCAAATCGGTGAGGTTGCAGTTTTTTAATGCTTAATGTAATGATCATATTTTTCTAATCCTTCCCCTATTTAAATGGTGTACTATGACAACTTAAATTATCATTAAAATTTTGAATAATGGAGAGCAACACTGTTACAATTGTTGAAAATTGTAAATAAATGTGAGAGTGAACAATTTTGATGATGGAGATTTTCTCAAACTGCATGATATGAGAGATCATGTAAATAAATCTAAGGTTATCGATTCTTTTTTTCTTTTTTTTTGAATAGTGTGCGCCTTGATTCTATTCTTGATGTTGTGAGGAAGGAGGCTGAGAATTGTGATTGCTTACAAGGTATTTTCAAGTTCTCACATGGGTTTTTTTTTTTTTTTTTTCGGGTGCTAAATTTACCTTCCCATTACTTCTAAGATGATTTTGGCTTCTGAAACTGATGCCTTTAATTTATCACCTATTACCTTGAAGATTTATTTGTTAGCATGGTAGTAATTATATGATCTCACACTAGTAGGACCTTTCTTAATTTCTTGTTCTAAATTCCATGATCACATGTTGAAATTGGAAGCATTACTTGTAGCATTATCATGTTTTATGTTATTGTGGCTTAATTTCCTGTATTCAATAAGCTATTTGTTTTATTGTAGAAAATGAGTATCGACTACTTAAAAGAGGATTTTCCTGTCATCTACTTGTAGCTTGTTTGACTAACTAGTTTCTTATAGTTTGAAAATTGTTATCTGACCAAGTGATTGCTGGATATTGTCTTTTGTGATGTTCGGAGTTTTTCATTGCTAACTTAAATTTCAAGACTGTCATCTGATTAGGAAATGGAAGAATTTAGGTACAAAGGATGACGAGTCACAAAGTGTAGTCTAATTTTTTAATTGTGTAATGTATTAATTCACTTTCAATTCTTTTTGATTGTTTAGTTTCTTTGATTTAATGGAAAGTATATTTTGAGGTTTGTGATAGTTCCGAGGAAAGAAAGACATGAAAGTGTAGAAGAAGTGTTAATGTCACATGATTAGATAAGATAAAGAGAAACTATGAGGCAGTTGAAAAACTCCCATGGATAATTCTTGCCTAATATGCAGTCAAACATAGTTGAAAATGAAAATGAATAGAGATAAGACAAACAAGCATTCTTGTCATTGTTGCTGCGTACTTTTTGATGTGTCCGGAAATCACTTTTTTGTTCATAGGTTAACATTTTCTCTTTATTTTGCTCATAATCATATTGCTAGTGTTGCTTTGTATGTTTGGGCTTGTGAATTTTGATTGTTTAACACCTAACTATCGTTTGTCAGAATTTAAAATGAATTTACAGAAATTATATGGATCATTGTTGCTATTTTAAAGCATTCGTGGGCTCCATGTTTCCTCGGGTTAATACTTGAGCTACTTTGCTTTCTTTCTCTCTGTCTCTCTCCTAAAGCAGATGACGAAATCAAAAGATGTCTGTAATCTCAAGAGTTGTTGCTCTTCTTCCGCCTCTGTAACAAGACTGTGAAGGATTCTTAGAATCAGAACTACTGTAACCTCAAATGTTCTTTGTAATTGCAAGAGATGAAAAACCTTTGTAGGATTCTTTCAGGAACTCTTTGTTATTGTTGCACACTTTTTTTTTTTTTTTTAAGAAAGAGAATTTTATTAAGAGAAGAAATGAAAAATAATGTATGAATGTTGAGATTTTTGCAAATATGTCTTTACTTTTATGGTATATAATATTTGAATATATATAAATATATATGTATATATATGTGATTGTAAGTATTTTTTTTTTTGTTTTTTTTTTGCGATGGTAAGAAGATGGTCGCTAATACATTGTGAGGCATTTTTTAAACTTTTTTGCGATGGCAAAATATCAGTAGGTTAGGCGGCTGCAAATAGTTTGCGACTGCTGTTTTGCGGTCGCAAAAAGTATTTGCCACCCCCACATTCGCGACCCTTATTTGCCGTCGTATGGGTCATTGCAAAAAAGTCTTTTGCGACTGTTTTTTTATTATTTGCGACGGCGTGTAGCGGTCGCAAAAAGTACTTTTTTTTAGTAGTGCCAATACCTTGGAATCCTCACTCTTGATGTACTTAACTTAATTAAAATCTCTTGCTTTCCTCTCTCGTATCTTAGCGAGTTTGTATGCCCTCTTCTCTCCCTTCTTACTATCTAGTCTAGTGTATAGGTCATCATAAGCTTTCAACTTAGCCTCTCTCACTACTTTCTTGACCTCCTTATTAGCCAATCTATAACTCTTAAGGTTTTTTTCAGTTCTATCCTTTTGCCACTTTTTAAAGCACTCTTTTTTTGCCTTAACTACTGCTTGAACCTCTTCCTTTCACCACCAAGTTTTCTTAGAGCTGGGTCTCGTTCCTTTCGACTCTCCAAGCACTTCCCTTGAGATTCTCCTCATACAATTGGCCATCGAGTTCCACATAGAGTTAGTATCATCTTCCAAGTCCCAAGTACCTTCTTTATCTATTATATTCTTAAATATTTCTAATTTATCCCCTTTTAGGTCCCACCATCCTTCCTAACTTGGTATTGCCCTCTAAAACATAAATCTAGTACCAAAATCCTATGTTAAGAGGTCAGGCTCTCTCTAGGAATCACCTTACAATCATTGCATTTTAGGCAGTCTACTTTTCTTACTAAGAAGTAGTCTATTTGGCTCTTAACTGACATACTCTTAAAGGTTATCAAATGCTTCTCTTTCTTCTTATACATAGTATTGGCTACCATCAGGTTAGAAGCCAACGCAAAATCTAAGATACTCTCTCCAGCCTCATTTCTGTCACCAAAACTGTATCCACCATGCACCATTTCATAGCCTAGTTTATCTATACCATCACAGCTATTAAAATCTCTACCTATAACCAGGTTCTCTCCTACGGGTATCTCCTGTAAGATCTCATCCATTTGCTCCCAAAAATCCCTCTTAGTCTAATCATCTAATCCGACTTGAGGGGCATATGCACTAATAACGTTCACTATATTCCCTCAAATAACTAGTTTAACTAACATAATCTTATCCCCTTTCCTAATGACCACCACTACATTCTCCACAAAACCTTTGACAATTAGGATTCCTACCCCATTCCTGCGTCTATCCTTACCACTATAATACAGTTTAAAACCGGTATCCTCAATTTCCCTAGCTTTCTCACCCGTCCATTTAGTTTCTTGTACGCAAGTTATACTAACTCTCCTCCTAATCATAAAATCTACCAACTCCATCGTTTTACTAGTTAAGGTTTCTATATTCCAAGTGGCTACTCTAAACCTATAGTCTTGAATTAGCTTCTTTACTCGAGCTCGTTCAAGAAAATACGGGAACCTTTGCCCATTTTTCATCGCACTTAGGCGTCGATGCGACACCCCTTGCTCACTTTTCGAAACACCCGAAGAGAGGCGCAACGCGTCATTTAAGGGGAACAACCTAGCATTTAAACAATTCAAAGTAGGATTCATTGTCATAAGGGATCCGAGTGGCTTTTTTTACGTGTTGGTCGTCGGCTACCTAACACACAACCCTCCTCCTTAACTTGGGCTTGGGACCGGCGGAGTTATTAACAACCCCGGCGGAGTTAATCTTACGCTTCCATTTATATAAGCAAAATGAGATTTTTAATAAGAAACCCTATGATCAATATATCATACTAATTTTTTTGATTTTCTTAATTTTAAACAATTAAGAAAATCTTCATTAGCTAGTTTTCATTTAACTTTTATTTTATAATCCCACATAGACGTTTTGATTTTAAAAATAATTTTATATGAGATTTTGAAACTCACATAATATTTAACTTTAAAATAATTATAATCCCACATCGGAGAAAAGAAAGAAAAAGTGAAGTAAGTTATTTCACATATATAAAGTGTTACAATCCCACATCGAAAAAAAAAAAAAAAAAAGGTGAATTATTTCTCTTATATAAAGTGAATCTTATAAAGGGGGTGGGGGTTTTAAAGGAGAAACCTTCTAGAGATTGCAAACCTCTATTCTAAAATTATTGAATTTTCTTAATTTTAAACAATTAAGAAAATTCTTATTGGCTAGTTTCCATATACCTTTTATTTTATAATCCAAAAAAAAAGTGAATTGTTTCATTTATATAAAGTGAATCTTATGCTCCAATTTATATAAATTATTGAATTTTCTTAATTTTAAACAATTAAGAAAATCCCATTAGTTAGCTTCTATTTAACTTTATTTTATAATCTCATATCGGGAAAAGAAGGAAAAAGTGAATTGTTTCACAAATCTTATACTCCCATTTATATAAGCAAAAGAAGATTTTTAGTGAGAAACCCTATAATCAATACTATTTTTTTTTTATTTTCTTAACTTTAAACAATTAAAATTTTTTTCCATTGGTTAGCTTCCATTTAACTTTTATTTTACAATCCCACATAGACGTTTTGATTTTAAAAATAATTTTATATGAGATTTTGAAACTCTCATAATATTTAACTTTAAAATAATTATAATCCTGCATCGAAAAAAGAAAGAAAAAGTGAGTTGTTTCACTTATATAAAGTAAATCTTATACTCTTATTTAATATTGTAGTATTATGCATATTTCAATTCAAGATGGTTTGCATTTTAAAATAAAATTTAAAGGTTTTAATTAATTAATTTTGTTGTAAATTGGTTGGTCTTTTGACTTGGCTGATTAGGCTGGATTGTTTTCGGTTTGACTGATTTACTAGTTTAACCACGATTTTAATTGTTTTATCAAAATATATTGCTTAGATTTGTTTGATTTGAAATAAACTAAGATTAACCTTATTACAAATTGAAGGACTGAGATTGCTTGATTAGAAATGAACTTCCCGTCTAAACAACTGTTAACTTTTATTTTACAATCTCACATCAAGAAAATGAGGAAAAATGAGTTGTTTCACTATATAAACCTTATGCCCCCATTTAATATTATAGTGTTGTGTATGTTTCAGTTCAAGACAGTTTAAATTTTAAAATTAAAATAAAATTTAAAAGTTTTAATTCAATAATTTTTGTATAAGTTGGTTGGTCCTTTGACCTAGTCGATAGGGTGAACCGTTTTCCGTTTGACTGATTCGCTGGTTTAACTGTGATTTTAACGATTTTATCAAAATGTATTGGTTAAATTTGTTTGATTTGAAATAAATTAAAGATTTATCTAATTAAAGATTAAACAGCTAAGATTGCATGATTCGAAATAACTTTCCAGCCAAACAATTGTTAACTTTTAAACAACTAAGAAAATTTTCATTGGCTAGCTTTTATTTAACTTTTATTTTATAATCCCACATCGAGAAAAGAAGGAAAAATTGAATTGTTTTACTTACATAAAGTTAATCTTATACTCTCATTTATATAAGCAAAATGATATTTTTAGTGAGAAGTTTTATGATCAATATCTCATACTATTTTTTTTTATTTTCTTAATTTTAAACAATTAAGAAAATCTTAATTAGTTAGCTTCCATTTAACTTTTATTTTATAATTCCACATAAAGGTTTTTATTTTAAATAATTTTGTATAAGATTTTAAAACTCTCATAATATCTATCCTTAAAAGTATTCTTTTATAAAATATATAGATATATCGATAATCTCAATGTCACCCTTACGGCTCCTTAATACAAAAATTACGAGATAATTATGATAATTTTAAATTAGTATTTAAAATTTATAAATTATGAAATAGATTATTATAATTTTAAATTTATATTGTGTCGATTTTAAATTTAAATTAATAGATTGTTTTTCATATTTAGTGACAGTTTAAATTTTAATAAAATAAAATTTAAAATTTTAATTAATTAATTTTTGTGTAAACTAGCTGGTCTTTTGCCCTAACTGATTAAACTAAACCATTTTGGGTTTGAATGAATTGCCGATTTAACTGTGATTTTAGCGATTTTACATGTTACAATTATTCTTTTTTACTCATTAAGTTTTTAAAATTTCTTTAATTATTTCTTTTTCAAAAATCAATATGATCATTTTTTTAAATTCATATATTTTTATTCTAAAATAGTTACGTATTAGAATTATGTCATTTTTTTTATAACAAAGCATAATTTTAATTATTAATTGTCAATACAGCAATTTTAATCTATCTGTTCTATATATTATATTAAAGAAACATTTGAAAAAAAACTCTTCAACTTATATATAAAATTTTATTTACAAGATAAAATATAAAAAAAATTAAACATAATGCTCATATTTTTAATAAATAATATATTATTTTATCATATGCATAGCACGGGTGATATGCTAGTAATTATGAAAGCAAAAATGCAAGGTAGTCAGCAATTAGTAATCCAAAACAAAAAATAAGTAAATCAGTGACTACAATTAAAGCTATTATGTGTCTTCATCTTACCTAGCCTAACATGCTTAGAGCGTCTCCAATGGTGTGCCATTGGAGCTGCTATTGCCAAATTATGGCAGCAGTGAATAGAAAGGTAGCTCCAATGGCAACTAATAGCAGCTGCTATCTTTGGCAAATGCCAAAACTTGTGTCAAATATGGCACAAGCTTTGCTAGCCAAGTCATCAGATTCAACCAACCTCCTCCTTCCTTCCTTCCCTCCCTTTTTCATCATCCTTTCCAAACACAGTTTCTAAATTAATTAACACAGCAATTTGAAGCAATTTCCAAATTCACACAGAAAATTAATTAAAATCAATTTCATTAATTTCACCAATCAATTTCACCAATTTCACTAACAATTTCACCAATCAAGACCAATTTCATCAATTTCACCAATTTCACCATCAATTTCACAGAAAATTCAAAAAAAAAAATTAGATGGCAGTGAAGAAAAAAAATTACCTGACAGAGAGGGATGATCAATTAATTGGATGATCTTGTTTGTGTTCATCATTAGGGTTTCAATCTTCTTCATCACTGATCCATTGTAGGAGTCAGACAGAGAGTGATAGAGAGGAGTGAGTAAGAGAAATAGAGGGTTTCAATCTTCTTCATCGCCGATCGAAGAAAGAGAGAAGAGAGTGACAATGACAGTGTAACAACTCGAAAATTTAAGTTGTCCCTTAAATTTTATACTAGTATTATGGTTGTATGTGATAATATATTATTAAATAAATAATAATAAATACATAATCTAATTTGGCATTGGATTATCAAATATGGGATTAATTAGGGATTATTATTTGGGACCAAATTAACAAAAATATGAAATTATAATACTAGTTGGACCAAATTAAAGTTAAAGATAGTACATAAATAAATAAATATAAAAGTAAGAGTAAATAAATAATAATATTGATAACAATAATAATAATAATAATAATGGGTGAGGTAGTAAAATAAATAATTAATTTTCTGTTGGTATATGATAGAGTGTAATTTAATAAAAGATTAATTTATTTATATAATTATATTAAAAAATTGGACCAAAGTGTAATTATCTTAAATATTTATTAAAGATAAGTATCAATCTATATAATTTATGATCGAATCTTTGAGATGATTAGAGCTGATAGGGAGGAGGTGATTTCTGTGGAAATGGAAAAAAAGAAAGGGAAAAAAAGAAAGGAAGGAAAAGGAAAAGGAAAAAAAGAGAGGAAGGGGAAAGGAGAGAAACGAAGAAAAAGAAGAAAAAAATAATGGAAGCTGAGAGGGTCTTTGATAGTAGAAAGAAAGAGTGAGGTATTAAAGTTAATGTGAGTTATATTATACCTTGAGTTACCATAATATATTTTACGTATGTTTTGACTTACCATAATTTATTTTATACAAGTTATATTTTATAAATTATTATAAATTATATTAATATTTCAATTACGTAGATTAATTTCTGAACTCTATTTGTTAAAATGAAATCCATAGATATGTTTGTTTAACTTTTAATGATTATTTGACTATGACCTTATATACAATTATGTTTTGTAAGTACCACCATGGGAGTCTCACGCCTTGGGGGACTTAAATAACAATTGACCTCTGTTTGGTTACTTTGTGGCCCTCTATTGTCATGGATATATTGACCTCTGTTCTGTGCGGAGCAAAGTGCTGTGCGGAGATAAGTGTTATACTATTGTGGGAGCTACCTCTATAATCTATACGAGCCACCTTTTCAATTTGTACCTCTGTATTGTTATGAATCCATTAACCCTCTGATTTCTGGTGTGAAGCAAAGTGTTGTACGGAGTTAAGTGTTATACGGAGCTAAGTGCTACATTGTTGTAGGAGCCATTTCTAGAGTTCGTACGAGTCACCTCTTGAGTCCATGCATCTATTCTGTTTTGTTCGGTACCGTGGTTATGATTATTTATTTACATAATCTCAGTTTTACTACTTAAATGATTATTTGTTCAGACTAAGTTATCTTAAATATTTTAGTTACGTAACTATCCATGGTTATTTTGTATCCCTCATACTCTTGGTATAATATTTCTTACTCTACCATGTGTTTATAGTTATTTACCAATTTTCAAGAAACAATGCAATTCAGAAATAGCTTTTGGAAAGTCTTAGATGCGAGGTTGCAGAATGGACACACACAACACTTTTATGATATTTTTATATATAAATATCGGCATTTTTGGTCAATACATTTTGTAATAAAAATAGAAACTCCAATGATTATTTTGGTACCCTCACTTGAATATTATTTCCGCTCGTGTTTATTAATTTGTTCAAGAATTGGTCAAAGGTAACTTCAGTTACTGGCCATCACGATGATTAACCCTTAGGTACGAGGAACAGGTCGTGACAAATGGTATCAGAGCAATGGTTTATAAAAAAATAAATAAAAAACAATCATTATTGGAGCGTAAAACACACACACATTTAAGAAGTAGGATAGCGGGTAATTAGTCTCTAAATATTGTATTTTGTTAGTCAATTTAATTATATTATAATTTTATATGATTATATATATATATATATATATTAAAACTATTATTTTTTTTTTGTGCATAATTTGTGAATGATATTAGATATAATTTATATTTGTTATAGCAAAAGAAGAAAAAGAAAAAAAGGGTGTTGGGCTCAAGCACCTACCAAAATTATAATATAATTAAATACATATAATTTCCAGTTCAGTACTCAAAAAAATAATAATAATTCATTTTGACTTTTTAAAAGTGGATTCAAATTTTAAAATACTAATTTTGAAACTATTTTCCATCAGTGTAAAGTTCACGGATAAAAGAAATGGGAGTTTATCTCAAATTCCTTCAACTCCTGCATATGATTCTGTCATTTCACTTCCAGTCGCTTATGTGATTGTGTCCTCCTTTTATTTTTATTTTTATTTTTTTTCTCAGAAATAAAACTAAAGAAAAGTTTTTAAAATCACCGATTGTTTCTCATTTTGGCCTAAAACAATTTTTGACAACTAAACAGTGAGTTATTTTTGGTAAAAAAAAAAATTTGAGGTAATATTTTCTATCAGATTAATCATCTAATATATATTTATCAGAGTGTGCAGCGGATAGTTTACACATATGACAAATTTCGAGGACGAAATTTTTAAAAGGAAGGAAGATTGTAACAATCCGAAAATTTAAATTGTCCCTTAAATTTTATACTAGTATTATGGTTGTATGTGATAATATATTATTAAATAAATACAAAATCTAATTTGGCATTGGATTATCAAATATGAGATTAATTAGGGATTATTATTTGGGGCCAAATTAACAAAAATATGGAATTATAATAGTAGTTGGGCCAAATTAAAGTTAAAGATAGTAAATAAATAAATATAAAAGTAAGAGTAAATAAATAATAATATTGATAACAACAACAACAATAATAATAATAACAATAATAATAATAATAATAATGGGTGTGGTAGTAAAATAAATAATTAATTTTCTGTTGGTATACGATAGAGTGTAATCTAATTAAGGATTAGTTTTTTTTATATAGTTATATTAAAAAACTAGATCAAAATGTAATTATCTTAAATATTTATTAAAGATAAGTATCAATCTATATAATTTATGATTGAATCTTTGAGAGGATTTGCGCTGATAACGTCCTTACCTCCCTATAAATAGAGAGGAGGTGATCTGTGTGGAAAGGAAAAGAAATAAATTGAAAGAAAGAAAGAAAGAAATGAAGGAAAAGGAAAAAAAAGAGAGGAAGGAGAAATGAGAGAAACGAAGAAAATGAAGAAAAAAATAACGAAAGCTGAGAGGGTCATTGATAGTGGAAAAAAAGAGTGAGGTATTAAAGTTAAGGTGAGTTATATTATACCTTCAGTCACCATAATATATTTTACGTATATTTTGACTTACCATCATTTATTTTATATAATTTATGTTTTATAAATTATTATAAATTATATTAATATTTCAATTACGTGGATTAATTTCTAAATTCTATTTGTTAAAATGAAACTCATGGATATATTTGTTTTACTTTTAATGATTATTTGACTATGACCTTATATACAATTATGTTTTGTAAGTACCACCACGGGAGTCTCACGATTTGGGGAACTTGAATAACTATTGGCCTCTGTTTGGTTACTTTGTGGCCCTCTATTGTCATGGATCTATTGACCTCTGTTCTGTGCGGAGCAAAGTACTGTGCAGTGATAAGTGCTATACTATTGTGGGAGCCACCTCTATAATCTATACGAGCCACCTTTTCAATCCGTACCTCTGTATTGTTATGAATCCATTAACCCTCTGATTTCTGGTATGGAGCAAAATGTTGTACGGAGCTAAGTGTTGTACGAAGTTAAGTGCTATACTGGTGTTGTGGGAGCCACCTCTAGAGTTCGTACGAGTCACCTCTTGAGTCCATGTATCTGTTCTGTTCTGTTCGGTACCGTGGTTATGGCTATTTATTTACATAATCTCAGTTTTGCTACTTAAATGATTATTTGTTCAGACTAAGTTATCTTAAACATTTTAGTTACATAACTATCCATAGTTATTTTGTATCCCTCATACTCTTGGTATAATATTTCTCACTCTGCCATGTGCTCATAGTTGTTTACCAATTTTCAGGAAACAATGCAATTCAGAAATAGCTTTTGAAAAGTCTTAGATGCAGGGCTGCGGAATAGACACACACAACACTTTTATGATATTTTTATATGTAAATATTGATCCTTTTTGGTCAATACATTTTGTAATAAAAATAGAAGCTCCAATGATTATTTTGGTACCCTCATTTAAATATTATTTTCATTCGCGTTTATTAATTTGTTCAAGAATTGATCGGAGGTAACTTCACTTACTGGCCATCACGATGCTTAACCCTTAGGTACGGGAAGTGGGTTGTGACAAATTGTGAGACTGAGACTGAGACTGAGACTGAGAATGAGAGGGATCGACACCATCGCGGGAGATGAAGGAAGTAGGTGGTCTTCGATGGGTGGTCTTCCATGTCCATGGAAGATGGAGGTGGGTTTGTGAGATTTGGAGACATGGATAATGAAGGAGGTGGGTTTGTCAGATTGAAGGTGGGTTTGTGAGATTTGGAGGCATGGATGATCGATTGAGGTGGGTTTGTGAGATTTGAAGACATGGATGATCGATTAAGAGGGTGATTGGCAAACGGCGGGGCTATAGAAGTGAGACAGGTACAAAGATCTGGGTTCTATGAGTGAAAGAGAGTGAAAGAGAGAGATGAGTGTGATCAAGAGAGTGGTGGGGGGTAGAAGTGAGAGTGAAAGGGAGAGGGAGGCAGAGTTGAAGTGAGATGGAGAAGGTTGGATCATTCTGGATGATGAAGAGAGGAAGATGATTATACAGAGAAGTGAGAGTGAGAGGGAGAGGGAAAGGAGATAGAGTCAAAGTGAGATGGAGAAGGTTGGATCATTCTAGATGATGAAGAGAGAAAGATGATTATACAGAGAAGTGAGAGTGAGAGGGAGAGGGAGACAAAGTCAAAGTGAGATGGAGAGGGTTGGATCATTCTGGATATGGATCTCATCCGTTGGAAATCCTTTACGTGGACGATAGTGATTTATCTTGGGAAGGCAAAAGAGTCGTTGTACTCTTTTGGCCTGGAAAAAAATTCCAAAAAAAAAAAAAAAAAATCAAATATAAATTAACGGTCATGTTTTTTTTTTTTCTTTCCAAACGGTCATATTTTACATTTCTATAAATAGAAACCTCAATCTCAATTTCATTCACAGCACATATTTCTTTTCTCCTCTCTTTATCTCAATTGTATTTGAGAACGAACTTTCAAAATTACTTTTGAAAATATTTCGTTTTTAGTTTTTTCGACCAATCACTATGGAACGTTCATCAAAAACAAAAAGAGAAAAATTATGCACTACTGAAGAAGAGGTGGCAATTTGTAGAGCTTGGTGTCACATTACTGAAGATCCAATTGTTGAAAATTCACAATCGCATGCTCATTTTTGGGAAAGAATTTTTGAAAATTATTGCTCGCTGCAGAATGATCACTCAAGAGCACAAGTGTCTATCTCATCTCGATGGGGTGTAATCATGAAATGTTGCAACAAATTTCGTGGATGTCTAGCGCAAGTCGAAAATCTACATCCAAGTGGGGCATCACAAGTTGATATAGTATGATTTCATTTCCATTTATTATATTAGTTTTTTTTTTATTTTGTCTTACATAAAAATTAACTAATTAATTAATTTAATATTTTATTGATATAGATACTTTAAGCAAAACTGTTATACTATCAAGATGAAAACAAACATTTTCTTTTTGAACATTATTGGCCAATCTTGCAAAATAATATCAGGTGGCAAGATGTAACTCTTACGAACATGGTGAAGTCAAGAATATATACACCATTTTTCCCTAATTCAACCCCTGATTCCCCTATGGACAACTGCATTTCTCTTGAAGATGACACCAGTCCAAGTGTTGGTAACAATCCAACTGTTGGTGAGAGCAGTGTCTTTGCAAAAGGTAAAAGGCCTATGGGTAGGAAAGCTGCAAAAGAATTATTTCAAAAAAATCAAGTCGTTCAGGCTGAAGTTCAAAAATAAGCACACAATTGGACACATTTAACCAATACCTTGCAAAAGGTAAAAGGCCTATGGGTAGGAAAGCTGCAAAAGAATTATTTCGGAAAAATCAAGTCGTTCAAGCTGAAGTTCAAAAAATAAGCACACAGTTGGACACATTCAAGCACTGCAGGAGATGAAAGAACTTGAGATGAAAAAATATGACTTTGAGATCAGAAGACAAGAACGTTGAGATGAAAAAGGAAGAACATATGATAATGACTACGGACATTTCTCATTTAGACCCTCAGACGAAAGCGTATTACACAATGCGAAAAAATGAGATTTTCGCCAAGTGGCCTTCAAATGTTAGCAGCCCAAATTACTATTTTCCTCTGCCTCCTGATGAATAATTACGTGATAATGTAATGAAATTTTCGCCAAGTGATCCTCATATTTTTATTTTGTAATGAAATTTCATATTTGCTTTTATTTTTAAGTATTTTCTACAAAAGAATGTAATATTATTTTTGCAATGTATAATGTAGCAAAATAGTTAGTATAATTTAATTTTTTCAATAAAGTATAATGAGAAAATAAATATTTTTTTTCAAATGAAAGCAATAAAAAGATAAAATTTATTTATTTATTTATTTTTCCAATTTTTCAATTTTTTTTCATTTTTTATATTTGTCTAATTAGAAATAATATAAATATATAATTTTTTTTTCAAACAGTTAAAAAAAAGTCACAAAGACCAAAAAAATAAAAATAAAAATAAAATCACAAAAAACCTTATTTCCAAACAACACCTATAAATTTGAAGGCAAAGTTTGTTGAGATTTGCCAAAATGACAAATGACCATTGGAACACCATTGCTATAATTTGACAAAATAACACTATTTATTGCCAAATTGTAACAATAACAATGACAATATAACAACAACCATTGGAGATGCTCTTGGAAACAAAATCAGGAACCATCAAAACAGAACAAGAGCTACCATCAGAAAAGCAAAGCCCAAGAAGTACCAAGAACTGGCCAGCTAAGTTTCCATTTTTCATAACAAAGAAAATCGAAAAAAATGGAATGCAACCAACTTAATACAACTAAAAGAAAAACCTTGTGCTTTCCTCCATCCAAAAAGAGAAATAAAAAATGAACATAGTGTTTTTGCTTTCTTTAATCCATATACAATGAATACTTCCATTTCAACACAGATGACCTTGTCTGCCCCCAAAAACATCCAATCTGCCACGGGCAGTGAAGGAGGAGGTTTAAATCTCCCGCAGCACTTCAACTCCAAATATTGTTTTTTCATGTCTTCTCCAACCAAGATTAGATCTCTCACCATCATTCGATGCAACACTTTATGCAGAGGTCTCCATTGAACAAATTATTTATTTGCAGCTCAACTCAACAAGATGTGTTATATATATATTCTCCAAAAACTTGGATGGAAATTGCAGATGGTAAGTCAAGAACACTTGCTCCAGGACGAGAAGAGATACAGAACTCCAAAGGGTGATCATTACGCAGGCAAAGATAGACACATGTGAAACTATGGAGCAACTCCCCCCAACATGAAAACGATAACAAGTTCAAGGGTAGCCACATACTGGGACTATGGAGATTCATTCCTGCAAACACAAGCCAACAGATGTACATTTAGTCAAAAAAATAACATCCAAAATCAAGGAGAAAAGTGAGCATAAAACTAATCTCAAAATAATAATAAAATAAATAAATAAACAAATTGTGCAAGGTTATAAATCTTTAATGACTGCACTTGACGTAGCATCAGGGATTCACAGTTTGTTTAAAATGTTGAAATTACATGATAAATTTGTTAACCCTACATTTTGCGGAAAAGAGCATTTTGTCTTTCAAACTGAAGATTCTCTCAATCATGGAAGCTCTGTAGTTAATGCAATCAATATGCTGTACACAATAATTTGCACCTTCATAATGGACAACAAGACTAATTTCCAAAGTTGTCCCGACTATATCCCTATTTAGCTTGCTCAAGTAAGATAATTGTTACTTTGGTCAAATGAGATACTACGAACTAGAATGATAACAGAGTTGGTTTGCAAGCAAAACCCAGAAAAGTACAACATGAACCTCAAAGAGGTAATTACTTGTGGAGGGGAGGAACAAGTATCAACAATTCATTCTAAATTTAATAAAGAGATGGGGCAAAGTGTTCCAAAACAGTCATAACCCTTGTCCTGAAACACAAGCTCCTACCCCTTATATATGTGTGTGTATATATATGCCTTTACATTTTTATAGACTTTTTTTTTTGGGTATATTTTTGTAGACATTCAAACACACAACAAACACACACAGAAAGGGCATGTTTGATTAACAAGGATTAATAGTGAGGGGATTAACCATCCATGATATTAGTGTAGGATTGGTTATCCAGCGGGATTAGTGAGATACATAATTCCCTCGTCCACATTTGTTTTGCAATATATATATGGAAATATATAATCCCAATTATATCCATGTTTTGCGCTATTAGTAGTAGGATTAAAAAATTTGTCAATTTTGTTGGATAAAATGGCCATTGGAATCTAATCTGAATAATAAAATTTGCAATCAAACAATGGAATGTGAGTCCATGGATTAATAATCTCAATCATATGTTATAATAAGCCTAATCAAACAAGCCCAAAGGGAAGCCAAGAAGATAAGAGATCATATCTAACAAGCACAAATATGGACACATGACACAACACAAACACACCAACATGTAAATTTTAAAAAAAACGTAAGACACGACATGTGGGAGACATGCACAAAACATGTAGTTTTATATATTCACCTACATGTCATTGTCATATATAAGGATAAGCACTTATTATATGTCAAGTATAATGCTATTTTATTCAAAGACAATAACAAAATGCTATGTAAAAATTACATTTATTTTCTTTTACCATTGGGTTTCAAGTTATTTTATTCAAACTTATACTATATTTCATGTGTGCCTAAGCAATATGCACGTGTTCTCCAAGTGTCCAAAGCATGTCTTGAGTCTAGAGAATTTTAAAAAATAGTGGGACATATTTTGAGGCGCTGACAAGGGTCAAGGAGTGTCCCATGAGTGTTGTGTTGTGTCATGTCAGTGTCCAACATGGTATCGGACACAACACGCTATCTTCTTAAAAGTGTCTGTGTTTCTTAGGTTCGTATTATCATCCTCAATGAATCAATTGGTGCACATTAGACAAACATACTACTCACAAATGTCGCGTGATCTTTTACATTGTTTACTGTAGTATATACACTTAATATGTTTAATTGACTTTATTCCCAAAATAATATTTGTAAAATGTAGTTTCCATATTAAAATTATATTATGATGTGGTAAGTAATTTTTGTTCTTGTCCTTGATTAGTTACCACGAACTTTCAGTTTCCACGTATCATTTGCTGAAAGAAGTTTAATATTTTCTAGAAATGGCATAAATATAATACATATAGAGCACAATAACAACTGATTTGAGTCACAGAACATGGACTACAGTTTGATATTCAGAATATAGCTAGCGTTTTGCTCATGATTTTAATTGTATACGCAAGCAAAGAACATAAGGGCCAGCTGAAATCCAAACAAGCATGCTCATGTAAATGATAAACAAGAAAAGGAGTTACAGTTTTGGTTTGCTGAGTGTTGACTTGGCTGTCCAGGGTCGATTAGACTTAACTCCATATCATGAGTGGCTGTCCAACCAGGTTCATATGTTTCTAGAAATCCAATCTTTGCCTTGTTAGGCAGATCATGGGGATGAACAAATGGCACTCCTGGTGGCCACCCAATTTCCATTCTTATATTGGCACATGGGCTATCGAGTGTGTGGATGTGACTTTCACACTCCTTCAGGGTGCAAAACCTCAGTTTGATGCCCTTCTTATCAGCGATGTCCTGAACCCTCTCCTTGAGAACTCGTTGTGCCTCAAGCCGCAATCTCTTTGAAGGTGGCAATGGTTTGCATCTCGAGTTATTCTTTCTCCTCCTCAACAATGGCTTCATAGATCCTGTACGAGCATTTCATCGATCCAAGGACCTGTTATTACAAACTTCTTACTAAGAGCTACACCACACAGGAAAAAAAGACAACCCAACATCATGATTTCTTTTTTGAGAAGTGATCCAAAATCAAGATTTCCAATCAATGGAACAATAAAATACTATAAAAATTCATCGTTTCTTTCTGACAATATGACACAGCATACTATATTAAACACACCTCTGGGTCGATCAGTTGCCCCTTTTTCCCTGCTCTTTTTTCACTAAAAGCAGATTAAAACATCAACCTCATGTAACATTGGGACCACACACCACAAAACAAAAACAAACAAAAAACACTCTAGACTTTCCACCTCTTACTGATAGTGAGAATGCCAGCATAAATATTTGAGAATGGCCCCTTCATTATGTTCAAGGGCTGGGTCCCTTAATTATCAAAAATAATAACCACCTTTTTGAATGTTAGTAGATTATGAGTTGTAAAAAAAATCAAGTGTAACTGTAGATGCTTTATGTGCTTTTACTGAAAATTCCTTTATGTAGACTAACAGTACAAGATCTAGGTCAGAAAATGATGCTCAACAAATAACCCTTCATAAGTCTTTAAATTTCATCCATTGGCTAGGCTGCAAAGTTGATATTAAAATATGTAGCCTGCTAGTGGTTTTCAATCAAGGATGTAGTGGCTACTGCAAACTGTGCTTACAACATTGAACTCTGCAAGTAATGTCAAAAAATGAATTATTTGTGGTAAAACAGAACAAGGGATGAAGAAAAACAATGAATTTAAAGCATTTATGCCTCAAACACTGCACCTCAAAGCATTTCATAGGTGACTTGCTCCAAGGTGAGCATTGATATTTAAGGGCTCACCGAGTTTTTGACACAATAAGCATAATTTTGTAAGCTTTAGTACAGTAATGGCTCAGCAAAAAGGTTCAATCCCTTAAAGTAAAAAAACAAAGTAATATTGTTTGGAAATTTGCATGGGCAGCTATGGTATACTATATATGCTAAGAAAGAAACTTCAAGGTATTTCATGAGCTTCTTAAAGATCCAGAATCACCAATTACTTGCCTTTCTAAAAGCCAGTCATATCCATTCAACAACAAAACTTTAGCCATGTGAAAGAACTTTAATTGACACAAAAATTTAAAAGGGTTGTACAAACACACAACGAAAATTTTCCGAATAAGAAAACAAGTATTAGAATGCTCCATACCGTCTTGGGCTGCAGGAAAATTGAAACTTGGGAAACTCTGCCTGTTAAATAGTTGATCAGTCGGGTGCGATCTCTGCATGAAGTCATCCACTGGTACTGGGAGCTGGAATTGAGCTTCAACATCATGACCAGCTGCTCTCATTTCTGAACAATTAAGACTAGTCATTGATTTAGGCATGAGTTTGAAAGACAGAGAACATCGTCCAAACAAGTTACCCTGCAGATTACCAATCTCTGTCCTGTGCAGCGCAGGGCTTACATAGCCAGCAGTTGCCTGATACAGAGCAAGTCCAGGGTAAACAATGGCTTCTTGGGGACCAAGATCCTCATCTACAAGGACCCAACGACCATGAAAGTCTCTTATATGTAGACCTGCCTTATCTGACTTAACAACAGATATCAGGCTTTTATCAACTTGTTGCTCATGCTCAGAAAACATGACCAACTGACCATCCTCTTGGGTAGTCAAGTTATGGTGTTGAGCTCCCTGAAATGATGACCTTGCATGACAACAGATTGACAGTAATGAGGATGAAATTTCCCGATTTCTCAGGGGAACATTATCGAGTATTTCTGTAAATGGAGAGCTACGCAAATTCAGGTAGAAGCTTATGGCATCCAAAATATCTCTGGCAGCTTTCCCAAGCAGTACAAATATATCAGCCAAACCAGAAGGAGCAAATTCCATTTCATTGTTAGGCTCCATGGGAGTCAGGCCAGGTCTGAAATCATAAGTTTCTTGCCACAGTTGAGGATCTGCATAATAACCAGAGGTTTTGCACCATTCACGGGAGTTATTCGTATGAATCATGTCCGCAGATGGATAGGATGGTCTTTGATGGAAGTAGAGACGAGCAGATTCCAAACACGACCTCAAAAGAGCAGCATCAGTGGGTGGTAATTGAATGATAGCAGCAGAATATTGAGCCAGTGATTGCGACAAAGTCGAAACTGACAATTTGTACAAATCAGAAGGAAGGCCTTCAGAAGGTATCAGATCACTGAGCTTCACACGACCCAAAGATGGCAGGCCATTGCCTGCCATGGAAGCCTTTCAAGATGTCAACTGTGTTAAGGGAAAAATAAACCCAGGTCAGCTACTTAATTGGCTGCATAGATGGATGGGAAAATGGCATTAAGCGCAGGCAAACTATGCTGAAAATCATTGTCTTTGCACATGAAAAAACTATTCAATTGACTCATCCCAATATTGGTCTTCACAAGCAATTTAAAGGTCCACTAAGAAATAGAAATGCATATAAGAATAAGGGTCCTGCAAGTGACCACCCACTGTGCATTCGTTAAGAAGCAAATAATGCAAAGATAAGTTAGAATTTCAATACACATTTCACATTTTCTCATACAAATCTATATATATATATATATATATATATGTATGTGTACACTTTATCATATTTTTCAGTGCGCTTTTTACCCACATAGACGTGGTTAGCATTTCCCTAGTCCGATTAAAAAATCCACAATTCACCGAATTTTTTGGGCCATGAAAAGCACAATGGAGCAGCTGATTGAGTTTCAAGAGTTGCAAATTAAAACCCATTATGCATCTTCTTCGATTCTACTCACCATAAGAAAAAATCAGTTTTCTAATCAATTATAACCATTTATTAAAGGGAATGAAACATGAATTCATTAGCCAAGAAAGAGCCATAAAAGAAAATACACCTACATATAGTTATACATACACAGACATGCACATACATACATATGTATACACAACTTAGAGAGAGAGAGAGGAATAAGATGACTTACAATACTTAATTGTCGATGGAAATCAAATATAATCTTGATTTCACAAGAATTGCTAGGGCTTTGTATAATAGGAAATCGATTCCAATGTTTCAAATTGAAGAATTACAGAAAGAGACAAGTGATTTGGTCGTAGGGACTGTGCTTTCACTGTAACTATTCGATGAGCAACTTCACAGCTTGCTCTCTTCTACTTCTTCGTCTCTCTCTCTCTCTCTCGCTCTCTCTCGGATTCGGTCTTCGTTCTATTTTTTCATTTGATTTCAGACGAGTCCTCTCATAATTATATTTCATGTAATTTGCACTTGCCCCCCCATTAGGTATTAAAATTAGACACCAGTCCCTTTGTTTCAAAAATATGCAAAAACCTTCGCTGCCAATATTATAAAATATTTGATCAATTAAAAAAATAAACTATAGATCTTTAGGACTCAGACTGGTTTTTCTCAACCAAAAAACAAAAATTAAGGTCAAATTATTATTAAATTTATAAAATTTAAGTGTCAAAATACTAATTTTTTTATAATAAATATCAATTAAGCATGTAAATTCTAAAAATATTACCATAGGAGTATTAGGTACTTACTCCGTATAAATGGGCAAAAAACGTTAGGTATAGCTTAAATATGACATGGGTATGATCCGAGTACTTTCACTTTTTTTGGATACATTGGGGGCAAAAATATAAATTTCATAAAAATAAAGATAACAATTATATTATCCCAATTTCAAAATATTATCTTGTTAATGTGTGTTATTAGAGCACATATTAAAAAATATTTTAAAAATTATGTATTATTTATTGCATTTATTTTTAATTTTATTAACATGTACTATAAGAGCACACATTAACAAAATATTTTTTACAAATATAAAATATTTTTACAATTATCAAAAATATAAAAAATACATTAGTAACATACAATTATAAATAAAAAAAAAATTAATATAGTACATAAGAGTTAGATTTTTACCACTAAAGAGACGTGTAGATTGGATCCTTAACAAATTGTGACATTAAACTCTACTGTGTACACTATTTTAATTACTATATACATTTGATTTTATCTTTGTTATATATTATGTACTAATATAAATTATAAAATTATATTTATCCATATATTACCACATCAATATCTTTTTATTTCAAAAAAAAAAAATCTATCTCTGTACCTACACCTTAATATTTAAAATATATTTTTCGAACCCAAAATATTAATTTTTCTTGTCAATACTATAAATTATATGGATTAACGAAGATTTTGTAAATTGACAACTGTGGCCCTATAAATTTATGCAGATGCATAAATCCCAAAAAATAATATTAATTATAAGGGTTTATGAAAATTTCATGAATGGTTTGAATAAATGAGCATGTTTAATCTCATGGTTGAAATAGATCACACTGCATATTAGTATGCATTCAGCACATATAAATCTCAAAAGGACAACATGGTTTGGTTGGACTGAATTAAATTGCTAAAATAATTTACAGTCCAACTATTAATTCACTGCAACAACTTAAACAGGCAACACTTCTGGTACATTTGTATCAGTCAATAGTAAGAAAGTCACAACAACACAGCATACCATCCATACAATAAGCTGAACCGTTGTGCTATGAACTCAAAAGATTTTCACAACTATCCAAACGGACCCTCAGATTTACCACTCCAAGCTAAAACTCATTTTCCCTTTCATGTACCTGTCAGGGGATCTGAGCGCCTTCTCTTGGGGGGCTCATTGTCACCCAACTGCAGCGAAACAACAATACCCTCATCGGGGGCAGCTCTCAACGCGGAGAGATTCTCAGATGCAGCCCTGTCCTGTTTGTTGTTTTGGTGCAGCGGAGACCAGCCATTGAAGCTCGGAATGAACTGGTGTTCAACACTTGGACCCATCTTGACCTTGTCTTCTGAAGGAAACTCGGTTTCAGTTGGTGATGAATTCATGTCTGGGCCAACCGCTCCATCTTCCAGAGGGATATGCTGGATGTGAAGACCAAGAGGTTCGACTTTGTCCTTTGGCAGAACTATGTCGGGAGGTGAAGAATCATCAACTGTCGAGCCAACCGCTGTTGCAGAAGCAGCTCTCTGTTCTCGCACTGCTACTACAAGTAACAAAAATATACCCGAAATCAGAATGAGATCTTAACATCATGCAAAGCAAATGGAAAGAAACATTAATAATCATTTCGCCAAATAGACAAACTTGCTGTCAGGAAAATGCAGTTGGGAAAATGGGTAAAGAAAATCAGAACCATAGAGCAATAAATTGAGCATACAAAGGCAAAGAAGCATTTTTAATATATTACATTACAGTAATGCTACAGACCAAGACATAAAAACCCAGAAAATACCCAGAATTTCACATCAGTAGCTCAGATTCATTTCATATGTGGACCCCACACTTCATCAATTCAATCTCCACCACCCAAACCCAATCCCAATTTTGGTTACGTTCTGGGACCCTAGTTTTTTTTATTACATTAAAATATCATAGCAGAAAATAACAAAACATCATCTAGGGAAAATGAAGAAAACCTTTTAGTGCCTCGTTACTTGTGATGATATCAAGCTCAAGAAGAATGAGCAGGCGCCCAAGATCAACCCCACTCGTCCAATTTTCCGGAGGTTGACCAACTTTCAACTTAAGTCGGCCCCTGTTAGCAGTTCCACCCCATATGATCCCAATTGGCCTAGGCTTCTCCCCATTCCCACCCTTTTGTATGATTAGGCTTCCACTGTCTCCTTCTAGATCGAATGTCTGTTGGTTCTCACCCACGACGAGAAAATCAGTCAAAAAACATATCCCTTTCTCGTCATTGTACTCGAGGGCATAAGCCAAAACCGTTCCAGTTGTCAGGCCAGAGCTTCTTCCAACCTTCATCACTTGCTTTCCAATAAGGGTATTGATGGGAGACTGCAAATCTATAATTTTCACATCTCCAATCTCTCCTACACCTTTCACTGATGTAGTTACAGTGGACATGTCAAAATCATCAGCGAAAGGGATGAATGCCCCATCTGCTCTGACAAATGTCTCTGCAGGTGACCACATCGTAATTATACGCATAGGAATCAGGATGTTAGAAGAACATCAAAACATTGGAAACCGCATTAGCAGAAGTACAAATTTAATCAGGAGAATATCTATACCACACACATTTGTCCCCCAAAACTATGTAGTTTGTTGGGTAATAAAATCTGTTATCGGAAATACTTTACCTGGATTTATGCCAGCAAATATGCCATACCAAAGCTCATCTGTGATGAATGAAGTAGCCCTCTCCACTGCACCAAGATATATACCAGGTCCAAGTGTGGGTGGCAAGGGATGGAACATTTTCTGATTGGGGTAATCCAAGTCCACTGCAACATGCCGGTTTGTGAGGAAACCAACTTGTCGATTGCCTGTTTGGCTCCTCACAATAGCACCCAAAGTCCCATAGGTCTCCTGATTTGCTACCTATACATATTAAATATGGTCTAAATTATCATTAAGTAATGCAGTGGGAAAATTATAAAAAAAAAATAATTCAAAAAATTATCTCAAGGAAGAAACAGAAGCAATAAACAAAGAAAATTGGAAATCATGGATATCTATAGAACATATATCGAATGATAAAAACATAAAATTTTCTAATGTTTTTTTTCACTTCACAAATTGAATGGCTTATTTCTTATGTTCTAAGTAGCTGCCCGCAAAGGTTCTTGGGTAGACCAAACAATTCAAATAATGAATGGATTCATTTTTATGTGTTTTTGCATGATTACCCATCCATCTTAATACCATCATTCAAGGCGGGTTCTATTGCCATGCTATTTCTTAACTGGTTAGTATTTTGAATAAAGTACAGTGAGCCTCAATTCTCTCTAGCGAAACTTGTATCATCTTGTACCATGAAGTTGAGCTGGCCTCAGTTTTTTTTTTGGGGGGGTATAAATTCAGCAAGCATAAGCCGCCTCAGAGACATTTCTCCAGTTCATTCATCTTGCTGTAATTTTTGCTGCAAGGTCTTCTTAAATCTTCACTTCATTCATTTTGAAGCGAGTCATTTGTGAAAAATGATTATCAAAAGTTATTGACTCACAAGGACAGTGGACAACCAAATTATGTTCTAAGCCAAGGTTATGTTGAAGAGATATGAATCATATGATCCTTGGGAAAATAGAAACATAGAAACCTGATCAGGACCATCATTAAGTGAGTTTAAATAACCAACCTTAATGCATTAACCACTATATATTTGTAGTTCAACATATATGCAGGCATTATTATGTACAGAGATTAACAACAACAACAAAAAAAGCATTTTCTCACCATATAAGTGATATCAAAACAATAGATTGTAATAACTTGAGCATACCTGAGACCCTGAACTAATGCAGGGGTCACTCCCACGGAGGTCATCCACTATCTCCGTGTACAATTGCTCCTTGGGAGCTGGCTCAGGTGCGCCAAAGTATGAGAACTCCACCACATCCACATCGCACCATACACCTCCCGGTCCCTGAAAGGTTGTAAAAGCCATTTTAACCTCAAAGCAATACTAAGCAATAACAAAATGGAAAGTATCTAACAATAACATGCAAGCCTCACAATGCGAGTATATTAACCCTCACCAGTTCAACCCCTCCACAACAACGCACAGAAAATAAATTAATAGGGACAGAAGATTAAAAAATAAACATCCTTGCCTCACCTCTAGAGCAGTAGGTAGACACTGGATGGGGCTGAGCCATTGCTTGTGAACTTTCCGGGAAACAAAAACTAAAATCGCTGGAATATCTGTCAAAACACCCCGTCGGATACGAAACCCAATTGCTGTGCCAAGACTGTAACATCTCAAGATTTTGCTATGAAATGCCCTAATGGTCATGAGCTCAAGCAAGGTGGTTGCTTGCTGCCCTTTTGGTAACCGATTAAGAGTTTCAGGTAGCACCCCTTTCTGTAGGTTGGCAAAATAGTTTGCCCTCTCTTCGGCAGCATCATTTAATCGACTGGAAGTAGGCCATGAAAAGTAAGCAGCATTGCTCTCAGAATGTTGTCCAGCAGATGTATAAGGTTGTAGTGCCGGTGGGCTAAGCGAAGGCAGATTAGTGTGACTGCAACAGTTTCGTTCAATATCCAAGGCCGATTCCTCTGATGGGGTTGAACCAGAGCAACGAGTCAAATTCAACCTTGCCTGCTCCATCTTTCAGTCTACTAGGACAATAGTTTAATGTTTCAGCAATGGTTTATATACTCCATCCACACAAAAAAAATATAAATAAAAGTTTATATGCGTCCTAAACAAACAGAAACTCCAGGGATTAAGATTTTCCTTGGGTCTTCTTTTCTTACTTCCTATATACAGTCTCCCAAGTTTTAAGCATAAAAAATTAAAACAAGAAAACAAAATGTTGTTATGTCTGACTATCCTCATAACAAAAATGAAAGCTAGTATAGTGCCTATTATGCTCTACAGGGTCAAGAATAATGCATTAAAACAGTTCCCACAAAAGCAAGTGAGTGAGCTATAGGGAAAGCAAGAATCAGATTGTGGGATAATGAAATAGATAGTCAAAAAGAAGTGAAAGGCAAGGTAAAAGCAGTAAAGAGAAAAAGAACAAATACAACGAGTAACAAAAGAATTATATTTTCAGACTCAAATTTCGAGAACAAAGAATGAAAAAGGGCTCAACCAAATGTTCAGGAAACAACAGAAATCAGTCAAATGTCGTACATATATAATTTTTCCCCTTTCAATCATTAAAGCTATCTAAAAAAAAATTAAATGAAAACCATAAAATGAAATGTACAAAATAAACAATCAAGATTACCAATTCAAAGTCTAACAAAAAGCAGAGTTCAGAACAACCCAGAACGGCAAACAACAAGTAAAGTAAAATAAAATAAAACTAAAACACAAACCGATGAAGCAAATATATATATATATATATATATTGTTTCCTTCAAACCCAGAAAGCAAAAGTAAGAATTGTGAGCTAACAGACACAAGTTCAAGCATGAAGATTGTCAAAGAAATCACATGAAGTTAAAAAATAAATAAATAAATAAAAAAAAAAAACTTACCGATCAACAACGGCAAAGAAGATTATGGTCTGAAAGTATTTTCATGCCCTAACAGTCAAATTTGAGCGAATAATCTCTTAATTGTTTTGCAGAGAGTCCCAATCGACGCCGTGATAAACCCAGAGACTGCATAAATAGAGAGAGAGAGAGAGAGAGAGTAATGGCATGCTCAGAAAGAGAAAACAAAGGGTGAGAGAGTGAGTGTTCTTGGTGAGGATTAGCTATCCTGTGAAGAGGCTCATGGTACTTAGGGTGAGCTCTCTCTGTGTTGGCTATTGGATTGGATTGGATTGGTTTGATTTGATGCAGATGAGTTTAGGGGTTTTGATCTTGTAATGAGTCGGCACGGATTTCAGAACAAAGATTCTCTTCTTGCATTTTTTATTTTACTTTCTCTTTGCAATGGTTAAGATTCATTTTAAAAAAATTTAATGGCGTAGGCCTTTCCAAAAAAATTATTTTTTAATTTTTAATAAAGTAATCTGAATCATTAGATTCTTTTAAGATGAATCTTAACCATTACAAGAAAGAAGTCAGATAGGGAATGCAATGATAGGATCCTTGGTCCGAATTTCAAATGAATTCACCAATCCTATGATGCGAAAACCTATGATGCGAGCCGAAAGAATTGTTGTTGGTGGGTCGGGAGATTATTTTTTTATCAACAATGGTTTTTTTTTTTTTTACCTTCACAATTTTTTTGGATCTCAATTATTAATAGTGTGAGTCCTATATTTATAGAAATGAGTCTTGCACATATATCAACGGTTGAAGTCTAAATAGAGTTGTAGGAGTCCCAAAAAAAAAAAAAAAAGTGTGTCACAAGCATTTTTCTTTTTTTATTTTTAAATAAATTACACTTATTTACTCTAAAGGTTTTGACAAATACGGAAATTTCTCTTATAATTTCAATAATTACAAAACTTTTCCCTTATGATTTCAATAATTACAAAATTTTTCCGTACTTTAACTGACAATATTATGATTTTCTCATTTTTTTACTATCATTTATATAACTAATAGAAGATGCTAATGTCATCAAAGATAAATATTGAAATACATATAATATCCTCAAGTGTCTTGAATCTATTCATCTTTTTTTTCTCTCTCATCTGTTCATCCTTCCTTCTTCCTCGTTTCTTATATATATTTTCCCTGTTATAAATTCACACTACAAAATAGTCACTGTCTACAATTTATAATAACCACCACTCAACTATTTATTCATAAAATTACCACGCGACCCTGGCTCCTAAAACCACCATCCATAACTTACAATAACCACCATTCCTAACAAATTTTAGATAACAGTTCAAAAAAAAAAAACCAATTTTAGATAGCAAAGCATCATTAACTTTATCCATTTGCTTCAAGCCCAAACCACCACAACTTTTAGCTTTACTGACCTATCCCCATTTAACAAGATGAATCTTCCTATTCTCATCAGAACCTCTCCCAAAAAATGTATTGTTATACCGATCAATCGCCTTATTAATCGATTCTGGAATAAGAGTAGTTTGCATAGTGTAAACCGAGAATAAAAGAAGAAATAGATTTTAATCCATACAAATCAAATAAAGAACAACATAAAATTGGCCAAAAACCACCAAATAATTTTCCTTAACAAAATCAAAATTTAACAATCAAACAAATTATATCGATAAAGCAAAACTAGTTGGAAATTGAAACCTCTTGTCTGGACTCCTAAAACTAGGAAAATTGGTAGAGTGAGCAAAAGGCAAGCTTAATCTCATCCCTTACCATATCTTACACCAATCTAGCAGCATAACCCCTTTTCGCTTTTGAAACCACCGTCGTTGCGTTTACCTCAGCCACAATCTCTTCATCCACTATTAAAACCATATTTACCATCACCTCTGTGGATTAGGTTTGGATCTGTGCAATTTAGAACCATACTCTACAGCGGTTGTTCGATTGCAAGAAATGAGAAACAAGTGTCAGTGGTAATTCGGTTGCAGAGTTGTTTGGAGAGAGTGGGTTAAATTGGGTGTGGTAAGGGTCGTTGGTCGTCGTCGCGAGAGAATAAAAGAGGTTCGATTTCGTCGTCGGTGATCTCAATGTCGGAGTCATCATCGAAGACCAAGAAGAGAGGCACCGTTAGATTTGGTTGAGAGGGTTCGATTTCACTGTTAGGAAGATAGAGAAGGATAATGAGAGAGAATAAAGAAATAGAGAAGTTATGAGTGGTGGCTCTGGGTTAAAAAAAAGTAAAAAGACATACTTTGTAGGGTATTTTCGTATTTTCATGGTCAAATCAAAGGGTAATATGGTCATTTTGTATAGGTAAGTACCGTTGTTTGTGCAAAATCGACGGATTTGGGAAATCTTAATATTGTCAGTTAAAGTAGGGGAAGTCTGTTATTATTGAAATCACATGAGAGATCCCTATATTTGTTAAAAAACGTTAGGAGAGGTACGTGTAATTTTTCCTTTATTTTTAGATGGGTACAGAGAAAATTTTAAAAGAAAAATTAACATTGAGTATATTTTTAGAAAAATAATTACACATTTTTTGAAATTTTTATAATTTTAATAATTAATATTTATATAATTTATCATTTATCATTTATATGCAATTAATTTGTAATTTCACAAGTGAGTAATTTTTCCAATTTTAAACGTGAATAATTTTTACTCATGTTGGACTTTGGTTGGGCTATTTTGCAAATAAACTTATTATTATTTTTAAAATTTTAATTTTATATAAAATTATTTCACAAGAATAATATAATAATATTATTTTTATAAATAAATTTATCTTTATAAACATTTTATTTTAAATAAAAATTCATTATGTATGAATACATTTTTTATTTGTATATTATTACTTTATTATTATTTTTTTAATTTTTGTTAGGATGTAGTATTTCTTTGCTCTTAACTAACTAGTATTTGAATTAGAGGCGGTCGCAGTTCGGATTTGAGCAGTTTGTGGGTCAAATTGGACCCGCCCGCACCTATGCGGTTTGGAAAAAGTCAACCTGCAACCGCCCGCAGTGCGTTTTGCAGTTTGCACGGATAGGGTTCGCGGATGTGCGGTCGGTTTGCGAATTAGACTTTTTTCTTTAAAAAATTATTTTTGAGCCTTTTTTTTTTCCATTTTGTAAATATTTTTTTGGATCCTTTTCTAAATTTATTCTAAAATGCTCCAACATTAATAATTAATGAATTAAAACTTATAACATTAAAAACACAACAAAATCAATTCCTAACACAAATAAATCATTCAAAATCCTAAATTAAATCATAAACTAACACACACATCTTTCAAAATCTTAAACTAGATCATCAATCTCATTCACTAGATACTTACTACCCAACAATACAATTAAAATAAAATCATTCAAAATCCTAAGCTTACCTAAAAGTAATTCTTCATTAATTTTGACATTCATCCAAAATAAAATGCAATAAGAAAAAAAAAAAAAAACCGTTGTCAAACTTCATTCAATTCAAATTCATAAAATAAAATAAAAATATTTGCAAGATCTCAAACTAAATGAATCACATCCAACTTTCAAAAATTCCAATTTCATGCATTTAGTTGATGAACCTTGCACAAAAATAAATTGAAAAATAAAAACTTTAATCTTCAATCTTCCTAATTCCTTTGACAAAAAAAGTGTAAAAGAATAAAGTAATGAAAAGATAAATAAATGTCTATATATTGCATCTCAATATAGTAAGAAAATGTATTGAGTATATGAAAAATTTACCAATGAGCAAATGGATTAGAGTTCAATTATAGTGTCAACATTATAAGTTGAACTTGAAAATGAGCTTGACTCCAAAGTACTTAATTAAGAGTCAACAAAAGAAGATCAATAAAACTCACATTAGAAAATGAATAATACAAATAAAAATGAAGATAAATAAATTATCACATTACCGAGGCATATTCCTCAAATTCCTCCACATCATCCATTGTCTTTCGAAGAAAAATTGGAAGATTGGTTGGAAGCCAATTTTGAGTACATACAAGAACTTCAATCATAGAAGGCAAGAGTGAACAACGAAATGGGTCAATAATACGCCCTCTATACTAAAAGCCGACTCCGACGCAACGGTAGAAATAGGCAAAAATTGGTACTTTGGAGTCAAGCTTATCTTCAAGTTCAGTGCTCTTAGATGTTGCGGAGAGAGAGAGAGAGAGAGAGAGAGAGAGAGAGTCGATCGTGTGAATCTCGAGCGGTGCGAGTTACGCAAATAAAAAACGAGAGAGAGTGAAATGAGAAGAGAGCTACTTAGTGCTCTCAGATGTTTTGAGAGATTAGGGTTTCTTAATTGGTTTTGTTTGGGGAAAAATATCTACATAGATGGAATATAGATGAACGGTCCAAGTTTTCCAAAAAAAAAAATTAAGTGCGGGCGGTTGTAGCAGGGATGGGTAAACCCGCAACCCGCTCGCAAGCCTACAGATTGATATATTCCAAACCGAACCCGACCCTATTATGTTTGCAAAACCGTCCATATATGTGCAAGTTGGGTCGGGTAGGACATTTAGTGCCGATCGAATAACTCTATACCCAACCCTAATTTGAACCATTGATCTGGACCCAAACAAAGTTATTTGGTAATAGGGGTCCATTGTTTGATTCAGAGGCCTATGGCCCATCCACGGACTTGGGCCGAATTCCTAAGACTTGATCAATTCATACCCATGAAACCCATGACATGATACAGACAACGCTTGGTTTGAGAGCCCAACAATGCACCTCTTAGAGCCTACTGAGTCTGAGAGGCATCCATGTAAAATACCCATTAATTTGAGGAAAGGTCACACACAAAAATTCACTATTTGCAAAAAATTTATATAGAAAATTATCTTTGTAAATAAATGCCATCATTATAGGTTTTTTTTTTTGTTTCAAAGTGAAAAATTGTATACTTTTATACAAAAAGTTCATTTATATATCATTATTTGCTATGATCTTCTACTAATCAATTCACACACAACTCTTTTCTATTCCTGGTATTAGTTTTTTTTTTTTTTTTGAACAGAATTCCTAGTATTAGTTTGAAATTAACTTTTCTGTCTCACTTTCTATTTTCTCTTTGTTCCAAATCACCTCCCGGCCTATCCTTCTTACATGTGAAGTTTGGCATGTCTTGAAAAAGACAAAAAGTCAAAAAGTCACTATTCTATTTAAGTCACATCATCTTATTTAAGTCACATCACCTCTCTAACACATCACTTCAAACCCAACCCAAACTCAATCCATATTTCATGAAAAGTCAAAAAATGCACTTATTTAGATCATCCCAAACAAAGTAGGACTACAAATGAATAGAACCGTTTATAAATAAGCTCGAGTTCTGCTCAGTAAGAGTTCGTTCAAACTCAATTCATGAAAAAAAATTACATTCGAGCTCGAGTTCGAGCTCGTTAAATTTTTAATAAACAAGTCTAAATATTCTAGAACTGGGCTCGTTAACTGGCTCGTTTAATATTTATTATTTACACATTAAATAATATAAAATATGTATAAAAATATAAGATAAATATGTTATTTATATATTTAAAAAATTTAAATGCAAATAATAGTTAATTATAGATAGTATATTTATATAATAGTGGTAGTAGATATTATTATTTTGATAAAAAATTGACTTTTTTGTGGAATGTTTTATATATTGTATATATAATTGCCAAAGTGCGACACTCCGAAGGAGTGCTGGCCCGGACACTCGGTTAAAAAAAAAATGTATATATAATTGTATAATTAAAGTTTTAATTAGATGTGTTATATTAGTGTACTTTCTGACTTTTTGGCTAAAAAAGTAGAGAAAAAAATATGTATGTTTAGGATAACTTTTTAAATTTTTATAAAAAGATGTATAATAAAATATTATAGTAAAATCAAAATGACCATTCTATCCTTATTGACTTTTAACTTTTTGACTTTTGGGTAATTGAATTCAATTATTTTGCCCTCTAGGTTTCCCTCACAAACTTCTCCCAAATAGTATAGATTTTTTAGTTTTTTTTAGTAACTTTTTGACTTTTTGACTTTTGTAAGTTATCCCAAACCAAGCCAATTTTTTGACTCGTTAAGGCTGGTGAACAGGCTCGAGCTCGATTCGTTAAATTTTTATTGAGTTCGATCTCGAGCTCAAGCTCGAGTTTATTAAAATCTTAATAAACAAGCCCAAACATATTAAAGTTTGGCTTGGTTCGGCTTGGCTCTGCTCATTTACAGTTGTAATAGTGAGGAAGTTTAAGCCTCGATTGGCAAGTGGCTTTTTTAGTCAAAAATCTAAAAAGTTATTAAAAAAATCAAAAAGTCAACAATCTATACTAAAAAGTCAAAGATTTCATTTTCTTTCTACTTTTTGTACATCTTTTCGTAAAAAATCAAAAAGTCACCCCAAACATACTAATTTTTTTTATATTATATTTTAGCTAAAAAGTCAAAAAGTTACTAAAAAAACCTATTCCCAAATGAGGCCTTAGTTTAGAATAGGACAAAAATATCCACAATCCAAAATGTGTTGGTCTATTATAGAATTTGTTCTGAATTAAACTTTAAATTCATTATGTTACAATAATTTGGGTGGATTCTACTAGACTCCTGTAAAAACTTGTCCCGTCTCTTTCCAGCTGTAATATGTTTGTCTCGACAGAAAATACTCAAACTAGCTCCATAGGAAATCTTTCCCGGAAAAGAAAACCTATATGCTTGTTTGTTTTTTGTTTTCCTTTATTGAAATCATCTAAACAGCACATAAAGTTATTTATTTATATTTTATTTTTTATTTTATTTTTATTTTTACAGGAACTAATAATAGACTCCTACTAAATCAAACTTAATTAAGCATTATGTTCCGATCAAGTAAGGTCAACTAAAATTAGGGTTTATGTTCATAAGAAATTTGACGGAGATTACTGTTAGGCTACATAAAACACAACTCTCTTTCTTAAACCAGACTTGGGATCAATTTTATTAAAAATTGAACACTAGCGCGACACATGCAACAAATAGACTGGAGGAACTTTTATACATACATGAGGATCTAAAATCACATAATAACAATCAAGAACATTCTCATACTTAAAGAAGAAGAGCCTAATACATGGACTTCACCAAATTTGTTGATCCTTCAAACCCAATGAGTTAAAGACTAACAATTACTATATAACAATAAGAACGAAACCAAAATCCATTAACAAAGCGACTGATAATAATCATAACCTCTCAAGTTTGCAGTCGCCACCTAACAATACAAATAAAATTACCAATTTACCCTAGCGTTAGAACGCGTAGAGGTCAGCCAGTTCCTCCAAGGAATCAGAACTGAGGTTAGGATCGGCATTTTCGAGCATCCACAGTAGATGATCAAACAGAACCACCTCACACTTCACCACCGTGATATCGCCACCACCATCTACACCAGGCTGCTGCTGCTGCTGTTGATCCTGCTTTGATTTTTCGATGAGAGCATTCAAAAGAGGATGATTCAAGTGTTTGGAACTAATCACGTATCGCCTTCTTGAGCTCCCAACAAAGATTGTTTCACGATCATCGTTGTCGATGTGATGACCAGCCCAGAATTCTTCTCTAGTAGACTGAGACCTCAAACTGCTGTATGAAGAAGTCCTGCCCAGTTGCCTTGACAAGGTCTTGCACTTTCTTAGTATCAGATTGATCTTCTTCATCCTTGAGAGAGAGAGAGAGAGAGAGAGAGAGAGAGAGAGAGAGAGTTGGAAGGGGATGTTGAGAGGATGGTGGTGAAAGATGGCTTGATATACACTCAGAGAGAGAGAGAGAGTATAGTTGGAGGTGAGAGAGAGGTGGGTACGAGGTCATTGTTCTTTTGGTGTTTGGGGGTGGGGTTTAGGACCCCACTTGAAACGGAACCTTTAATGATAGAGATGGGCATGACCTTGTCATCTTCCTCTCATCCAATTCATGGTGTGGGGGCTTAGCTTAATTAGAGGCACAAAGAGACTCATTTACACATTCTATTCACGCTTTGTTCCCAAATAATTGCATATAGACTTGCTTGGGACATTGAATTAGAGGATACGGATGAGTAGTATTATCGTGGTTCCACATTTTTTTTTTTTTAAAAAAATTTAGTACTGTACGGGAAAGAAATAAATCTTCTCGTATAATCCTGTTGATCAAGTATGCACTCCTCTGTACGTCGTCGCTTTATCACCTGAAAATACAAACGCGAGCTAGCCGACGGGTGTGTGCCGGAAACCTCTCTGATGCCTAAGTCAGTAAGCTTGACAAATAGACAAAAGCTCTGTGTATTCAGAAAATAAAGTTGTGTGTTACTTTTCCAAAGGTGATGTTTGTGAGCTCTTATAAATTTCGTGTGGCACAATCCTAATAGGACTTTTATTCCTCCATGCAGAGTCCTCCTAGGATTCATACTCATGAAAAATAATGCTTATCCTTCAACACCCCCCTCACTGCTTAAACCAAGTGAGATGGTTTTTACCACGGTCGAACTCCAATATGACCGAAGTAATCATGGCTATGCATAGCCGCAGAATAAGCCGAACTAGCTCTTCCTTTTACTGCTCTTACATCGGCTTCTCCTGCACAACCCATGGCGTGGTTAGACCGGACTAACATGTCATGACCGATCTAACTCCAAGACTGGTCTAACTCCAAAGTACAGTTTAGACCGATCTAACTTCGATCTTCTGTCGGACCGGACTAGCTTCACGGCCTTAGGACCGGACTAAATTCAAAATATCCACACGACCGGAGTAACTTACATGGCCATTTTACTCGGCCCTTTGTACTGCAGCTCATAACGGCCCATTACCCAGCTCGGCCCAATTTTCACATAAATTACCCTCTCAATTGCCCCTTAATTCCATATGCCTAGTATGATTGGGATTATCTGTCAACCAGCCGAGCTATAGATTTTTAGCCTATCCAGCCGAGCTACTCTCACACTGAGTTCTGGCTGTCCAGTAATAACGTCTCTTCAATCACAGAGACTGAAACGCTTCCCATTCTTATGGCACGTGGCATGCTCTGATTGACTGAGGACGGCTGTCACGCCGTCTTCGTACTCCGTGTTTTTTTTGAACAGTCCCGCCCAAATTTTGGGCTTTCTAACAAAAACAAATCCTAAGGCAAAAATCCCTCCACTTCTACTATTCATCCTCTTCCTTTTCTCTGAGTTCTTCACTGTTCTTTGTCTTCTGAAAGAGTTCGTGTTTTGCTGCCTTTTGCTTCTATCTCCAGTTCTTGCCTCTTCATCTGGTTAGTATTGCTCCTCTATCTTGCTTTCCCTTGTTTTTGTACTTTGTTTTGTGTGTTTTTGCAAAACACATTTGTCCATTTCGCTTTGCTCTGTACTTTTCTGGAAAAAACTTAACAATAGAACACATGAATACATGTAATATCCTGTAAAAAACTAGTTTTCGATCCAAAATCATGATGCAACCGAACTAGGACACTGTTTTATGCTAGGTAAAAGTCTAGTTAGTTTACAACCGGACTAACACTTCATGTTTACACCAGTAGTTTTAATAAGTCAAACCACTTCTTGTGTTATCTCAGCCGAGGTAACCAACCGAACCAAGTTTGTACTTAGCATACTGAGATACCTGAATTCCAATCGATCTAGGCCTTTGGGATTAAACCAGCTTTCCTAGTTTTTTAGACCAGACTCAGAAAGCTGCCCCTAGACGATCAACCGGTCTAACAAAACCGTTGCCACAACCGAGATACCGAGACGCTTGCCAAGGCCGAGCTAAATAAAAACCCTACTCAAACCAAGCTACAAATCACCTTGCAGAAACCGAAACCGAAACCGAAACCGAACCTGTAGCATCCCACATAGTCGTAGTAGGACTTCTTTTTATCTTGCTTTTAATTTGTAGCACAGCCCAATGATCTGTGCTTAACACTTTTGTTCTTCACTTTGCAGACTTAGGTTGCCCAGGCACTCCTCTGCGCGCTCAACCGAGCTACTGAGCACAATTTTTGGACCGAACTAACTTATTCATAAATTATACAATAAATGGGAAAGTATAGGTTTCTAGTAAATACTCCGGGCAGTCTAGCCGAATTCCAAAAAGATTACAATATACCCGACGACGTCCACCTAATTTTAGTCGAAAAAGATGTCATACCCTGGGGGAATGAAGGCTTTGTCCCCTTCACCCTCTTGTCCATAATTGAAACCGGACTACGATTTCCAGTCCAACCCTTAATTTGCGAGTTTCTTAGGCAAACCAGACTATGCCCAACCCAACTATCCACCAATTCATACCGTATAATAATGGGAATAGCCGAATTAAACCGCTAAGCCGGTCTCAACCTTGGTCTGGCCGAAATCTTTCACCAATACTCCATTGGTTCGAAGGAAGACGGCTGAGTGTACTATCTTAGAATACGTCGTCGACGTGAGAAAATAATAAAAAACACACCGGATAAAGACTTGAATGACGACGATTTTTTCTGGGTGTCTGGGAATTTTGAGGATCACCAAGCCCAGATTCCTGGCCGAAGCATCAATTGCAAAAAAGGAACACCTGGTATAATTACTTCGATTTTCTTGCGTGCTTTACAATATTTCGGTTTTCAATTTTTCAGTCGAACTAACAGTTGTTTTCTTTCATAGATTCTGCCCATCTCCGGTCTCTGTACAGCTACCCAAATCTAGCAACCTTACGCGCCACACTACGGTATCCATAACGTAGTTGGGCCAAGCTGCTAAAGTTCGAACCGACCTATAAATACAGCGGCCGCCGAAAAGCGAGAGTGACCGACTTTTTGCTAGAGGAGGCCCCAGAACCGGACCCAACCTTGCCAGAAATCAGACTAATCCCACTGACCGCTGAAAAAGAAATGGCCAAGAGAAACAGAGTCAGGGCCCTCTTGACCGAGACCAACCGACCCGAAGTACTGCCACCAAGCCAAACGCAACCTGTCGTTGTGGCCCTTCCTTCTCAACAGCCTTCTTCATCACGCCCATCCAAGCGCGCCCGATCTACCCCGATCGAATAGCGTCTTGTGGATGAGGACGAATCCATTCCTCCACCAATTCCACAGCCGGAGCCTTCTGACCGGGCTGGCTCTTCCAGGTGGGCACCGAAGCTGAAATTTCAGAACCGCCTTATTCAAGATACCGATTCGGTGGTTGCTGAGAAGGATCACTTGATGACCTTCAATCTCGCCAAAAGTGTGTGCCTTCCAGCAGACATGAAACACCACCAGAATTTGATCCAGCTAAAGGCCATTCGATCTGTCACCAAGTCCATGATCCTGGTATAATGCCCCTTTGCCTGCTAACCCAACCACTTTGTAAGGACCTTCCCAATTTGGCCCTAACTTGCCATCTCTTAGTATCAAGGTGTTTCCCATTACTTTGCGCAGTACCCAATCTCCGATCTTGAATTGTCTTGGATGCACCGCTTTGTTGTATTTCCTGGATAACTCTTGTTGATACGAGGCAATGTGGACTAGTGCTCTTTCTCTTCTTTCTTCGGCAAGGTCAAGCTCCAATGTTATGGCCTCTCCATTCAAGTCGGGATCGAAATTTTCGCTTCGAATTGTGGGCAGGCCAACTTCTAGTGGGATTACTGCTTCCATTCCGTAGGCTAAGGAGAATGGTGTTTCTCCTGTTGATCGTCGAGGTGTGGTGCGGTAAGCCCATAAAACATGAGGAAGTTCTTCCGCCCACTTGCCTTTTGCCTTCTCTAACCTTTTCTTCAGTCTATCCAAGACAACTTTATTTGATGCTTCTGCTTGGCCATTTGCTTGAGGATACGCTGGTGTAGAATTGTAGAATTCTATCTTGTATTCTTCACAAAAGCTTCTGAAAATTTTTCCATCAAACTGGGTGCCGTTGTCTGATATGAGGGCTTTAGGTATGCCGAATCGAGTAATGATATTTTGCCAGACAAACTTCTTCACATCTTTTTCCTTGATTGATGCCAATGCTTCTGCTTCCTCCTACTTTGTGAAGTAGTCTGTTGCTACGAGAAAGAACTTCCTGTTGTTGGGTGCGGTTGGAAGTGGTCCTACTATGTCCAAGCCCCACATTGCAAAAGGTCATGGGCTAGTCAATGGTAGGAGTTCTCTAGCTGGTTGATGTATTTGGTGTGCGAATTTTTGGCATTTCTCGCACTTCTTCACATATTTCTCTGAGTCTGCCTGCATGTTTGGCCACCAGTATCCTTGTGAAATGGCCCTGTAAGCTAGTGATCTTCCTCCTTGATGGCTTCCGCACACCCCTTCGTGTATCTCGTACAAGAATGCTTCTACTTTGCTGGGGTGGACACACTTTAGATAAGGTCCTGAGAACGACTTTTTGTATAATGCCAAAGATGGGGAGAGCCAAAATCGGTATGACTTTGCTCTAATTTTGTTGGCTTCTTTCTTTTCTTCCGGTAGGACGCCATCTTTCAAGAATAGTATGATGGGATCCATCCATGAGGGGCCTAGATCGGCATAGCATACTTCTTCTGCTTCGGGGTCTTCGATGCTTGGTCTTGGTAAGTAGTCGATGAGCAAGGGATGAGGGATGGATGCATCTACCGTTGAAGCAAAGCCTGCTAGTTCGTCTGCTCTGTCATTCTCTTCCCTGCCTATCTGTTCTATCCTTACTACTTCAAATCTCTTGATCTCTGTTCTGACCAATTCTTGGTACTTGGCCATCCTATCATCCTTTGCTTCATAGTCGCCAGAAATTTGGTTTACCACCAGTTGTGAGTCGCTGTAGACCATTAATTCGGTGGCCTTCATGTAGTATGCTGATTTGAGTCCTGCAAGAAGTGCTTCATACTCTGCTTCGTTATTTGATGCTGGGAAGCCAAGGTTGATTGCTTGCTCCACAATCAGGCCGTCGGGTGAGATGAGGACTATGCCAAGTCCTGCACCATGCCGGTTGGATGCTCCATCCACAAAGAGCTTCAACATCTCACCAACGAACAACTTCCAGCAAGTGGAGGGGTCGGATGATGTCGTGGGGTCAAGAATGTTGCTGGTGTTTTCTTCAAGGTCCATGCTTGCTGTCTGCCCCTCGCTATCTGATTGTACCAAGTCTTTATTTGTTGGTGAGTCTTGGTTTGCTTCTTCCTTGTTGTCTTTAGTCTGGTCTGTCTTGGAGTCAGACCGAATGCCTTCTGCTAGGGTTTGCGCTATTCCGGCGTCAACTTCCATCCCTAGTTCGGTTGTGTCAGTTAGGTCGACTGGGCAGATATGATGACTTCTAGGAGTAAACTCTACGACGAAGTCTGCCAAAGATTGGGCTTTTACTGCTGTACAGGGAGCAAATATTCCGGCGTGCCCGTATTCCTTTCTTCCGAGCTCCGTCGATATCCGATCACCTGCGAGCAAATAACGGTGAGCTACCCGGCGGTGTGTGGCCGGAAACACCCTCCGACGGTCAAATTAGCACACACCTTAGAGGGAATAGAGAGAAGGGAGAGAGTGTTTGAGTGTAAGAAATTCCTTACAGAGTGTTCGTCCCTTGCGTATAGGGGGCGCAGACATGTTTATATACCTTCTGAGCCCCATATCCACTCCTTGTCATCTCCTGACACGTGGCTCTGCTATCCCATCTGTCAGCATAAACCATGCCATTCATCACCTGCTCTCAACTGCCTGTCAGCACAGCTGGAGCTCGGCAGCCGAGCTGCCCTACCTCGGTCGTACCATGCTTCATACCTTAAGCGCCTAACCGGATAAACAAACGGAGGACCGGGCTAAGCAGCATCCCGGCCGAGCGTAGCCCGGATACTTACTTCGATCGGCCTTCCTGCCGACCATACAGTCTCCTCGGCTGACCACGCCTTTCCGGGCACCGGCCACTCAACTTCCTCGGTTGTCCATGCCTTCCTGGGCGCCGGTCACACTGTCAATCCGGCTTTGGCCATCCTCGGACCGGGCACCCTGGTCCGACCGTGCACTGCCTTACCGAGCAGTTTCTGTCCGGTCCGGGGTGACACTCAGCCCGTACTCTGCCCGGCCCAAATTCTAGCAGCCCACTTTGGGTAAAAAGTCGATCATCTCGGACCTATGCGCCGTTGGGCCCTCAACTTGCTCGATCGATATCTCGGCCCAACTCTAGATCATAAATTACCCTCTCAATTGCCCCTTAATTCCGTCCGCGGAAGCGTGACTGGGATTACCTACTTCGACCGAGATAACATTTGTCCGGTCGTCAAGACGCCAAGCCTTCATCGAGCTAATCTGCTATCCTTCCCCGGTCATGTTCCTCGGCTTACAGCCTTTTCGTCGAAAGTAGCTCGGCTGGCTCTTCGTCTCTTCATCCCGTCGCTTCAATCCTGACGTAGCCATAAATGGGGACACGTGGCGAGCTCCCATTGGTCATCGAGAAGCCAACCCGCTGTTCTTGTTAGATTTTTGAATTTGGGCGGCCTTTCATCCTTACATATACAACACCCTCCTCAAGCCATTTCTTCCTACTGCCTTTCTACTATCTGACGATCCAGAGCTCAAGCCCTCTCCTCTATCTCGACTGCCATTTCTCATTCTTGGAAGAACAGCCCCCATCCTCCAAAGGTAAGGTTTTCAATCCCCCTAGTTGCTATTTTCTTTCATTTTACACACATTAGGGCACAAAATCGTAGCATTTAGGGCAAAGGCCATGGAATCCGTCCCAAACGCCCCAACTGTTCTTGGTGTTCTTCGTCTTCCTGAAGAACACTGAAGAACTGGGGTGAACCGGGCTTTGGGCCTTCTTTTGATCCAAAAAACCGACCAAACCGGGATAACAACATGTTTGTTTCAACCACGGCGAAAACCGAGATAACAAAAGGACTTGGCCGTTCAACCGGGCTAACATCTGGTCCGCTTGGGCGACCGGGCTCCTTAGATAGAATAGACAACCGAGGTGGTTTGGCACACTTAATGACCGAGCTAAATCCAGCACCTTCGCGCGACCGCGCTAACACTTGCCATCCTTTTCCTGCAGAGTCCAAGGGGACCACTGTCATTCCTGAGGCTCTCAGGACCGGGCAACATCCAATACCCAGAGCCAAACCCCTCAGCCGGGATACACTAAGCCGGCCAAAAATGGGGAAGTTTCGCTTCCTAGTGGATACTCCGGCTGCGCTGGTTACGTTCAGGGAGGACTACGGCGTCCCGGCCGATGTCCACCTGCAGCTCGCAGAAGAGGAGACCACACCTTGGGGTAGGGAGGAGTGCCCCTTCACCGTGCTATCCATCGTTGAAGGGGGTCTTCGTTTCCCGCTCAACCCTCTTATAACCGAGTTCCTCGGCCGCACCGGGCTGGCACCCACACAGGTGTCCACCAACACTTATAGAATAATCAACGGCGTTCACGAATTGAACCAACGGCTAGGCACCAACTTAGGCCTAGCCGAGATATTGAGGCAATACACAATGGGCCACACCGGTGACGGCCTAGCTTACTACTTGAAAATAAGACCGGGCAAGGAAAAAATCGTAACCGGCACCCCGGATAAAGATATGCACGACGATGATTTCTTCTGGGTGTCCGGCAATTACGAAACAGCCGAGGTGCCGGGCTGGTTCATAAGCAAGGACTTCGGTTCTTCATGTAAGCCACTCAAACTTGCTCGGTGAACTTTATTCTTTAGTTTAACTAACCGGTTTCCCTGTTTCTTTTGCAGCTATCCAAGCCTTGCAAGCCAACTACCAATTCCCCAATGTCGAGGCAATTCGGGCCGTGCTTAGGTACCGTCACCGAGACTGCAACGAATTGCTCGGCTACACACCGACTTACAGATATTCTGCTCTGCGCCGGAGTAGAGTAACCGACTTCCTCAGAGCTCCTTCGCCTCCTCCAGATCCAACCCTACCAGACGTCCCATTAATCCGGTTAACCGACGAGCAAGAAATGGCCAAAAGATCTCGGATCAAAAACCTTCTAACCGCGACCTCAGCCGAGATACCGAGCGTAACCACCCGCTCCCCGGCTGCCGGTCAATCGAGTGCAGCCGTGGTAGCCCTTGCTTCTCCAGCTCCAGCTGCCAGGCAATCTGCCAGAGAAGCGCGCCGGGCTGGAAAAAGACCAAGGGCAGATCCCTCCGCCGAGCTCGTCGCCGAGCTGACAACCGAACATCCAGCTGAAACTCCTGCTCCCGTGCCCGCTTGGCGTCCTCAGCTGAAACACCGGGGACAGGACATCCCGGCGACTGCTTCGATCAAGGCTGACAAAGAACACTTGCTCGCCTTCGATCTTTCCAAAGCATTTCTCCTACCGGGCGACGTGGTAGGCAGTGACCACGTCCCTGACACCCGGCTGGTAAAATCTTCCGTGAAGTCCATGGCCAGGGTAAGTCGGTGTTCTTTTTAACATTTCACAAGTGTTTGCTCGGTCCTTCTTGCTCGGTCCCCTTTCTGATGTACTTTGCTTCTTTGTGCAGGCCATTCAGAAACAACATTTGGTCTTGGAGCGCATCCACCGGCTTAGGCAGAAAGCCAATGACACTGCCAGCCAGGTTGAAAGCCTTCAAGCCGAGCTCGGCCGGGCTAAAGCTTCTCTCGAGATGGCCAACAATGATAATAACAGGCTGCTCGGTCAACTGAATGCAGCCGAGAAAAAACATACCGAGCTCCAGGCCGAGGTTGACACTCTGAAGAAGGAGAAGAGGAAGGCTTGCCGGGCTGCCAACAACGCGGGTTTCAACGAGGCCGAGAAGAATTACCAGAAGCAAGTCTTTGCAACACAAGACATATACTTCAAGACTGGCTGGAAATCCGCTTGCGAACAGCTCGGCCAGGGCTCTGACACCGACGTTTTTGCCAATCCTCCCAAAGCTTCACTACCGGTCTATCTCGTGCCATATGCCAACGATGTTTTCAGCGCTTTACAGACTGAGGCCGAGGAGGGACTTGAAGATGGGGACGGGGAGACAGATTCTGAGGAAGAAGAGGCCGAAGTGCAAGAGCAGCCCGGCAATGAGGAGCCCAGCGAACAAGATACCGGTCCAACCGTTGACCTTGAAGCCGGCGAGGACGAATTCACCCATCTATCCCCTCTAGTTTAATTTTCTTCTCCTTTGTATTTTTGCTTTCAACACTGCTGATGTAACCGGGCTTGGTCCCCACTTTTTGTAATGAATTTCTTATCAATGAAAATTCAAATTTTTGCAAGTGTATGCACGGTTGTAATCAGTTCTGTCTTCAGCAAAACATCTCGGTATAACTCATCGAACCGGAACACATAACACGGTCTAAGTACTTCGGCAGAATAAGACCAATTCATGAACCGAAATAGCCATCTCGGCTGTAACAAAGTTGAACAAATCAACACTTCCAACCGGAATACACCATCTCGGTTGGGAATCCAAAGTTGGACAAGACACCAACTCTTCCAACCGGAGTACAACATCTCGGTTGGGAATCCAAAGTTGGACAAAACGCCAACTCTTCCAACCGGAGTACATCCTCTCAGTTGGGAATCCTAAGTTGGACAAGACACCAACTCTTCCAACCGGAGTACAACATCTCGGTTGGGAATCCAAAGTTGGACAAAACGCCAACTCTTCCAACCGGAGTACATCCTCTCGGTTGGGAATCCTAAGTTGGACAACACACCAACTCTTCCAACCGGAGTACAACATCTCGGTTGGGAATCCAAAGTTGGACAAAACGCCAACTCTTCCAACCGGAGTACATCCTCTCGGTTGGGAATCCTAAGTTGGACAACACACCAACTCTTCCAACCGGAGTACACCATCTCGGTTGGGAATCCAAAGTTGGACAAAACACCAACTCTTCCAACCGGAGTACATCATCTCGGTTGGGAATCCTAAGTTGGACAAAACACCAACTCTTCCAACCGGAGTACATCATCTCGGTTGGGAATCCAAAGTTGGGCAAGACACCAACTCTTCCAACCGGAGTACATCATCTCGGTTGGGAATCCAAAGTTGGGCAAGACACCAACTCTTCCAACCGGAGTACATCATCTCGGTCCGTAACATAAAAATAATAATCCAAGTGCTAATGCAAAATGACTTCTATAATTTGACAAAAAGAATTACATTCTACTTTGCAAGCCAAAAAATTGCTTTACAAAAAAGAGGAAAGTAAAAAGCTTAAAAATAATACAATTTCAAGTTGGCCGCATTCCATGGCCGGGGTATGGCTCTTCCCTCTAGATCCTCCAAGTGGTAAGCCCCCTTGCCAGCCAGACCAGTGATCTTTTAGGGTCCTTCCCAATTTGCCCCTAGTTTGCCTTCTCCTGGCACCAGGGTGTTGCCCATAATCTTCCTCAAAACCCAATCCCCAACTTTGAACGGTCTGGGGTGCACTGTCTTGTTATACTTCTTGGAGAGCTCTTGTTGGTAGGCGGCCACATGGATGAGGGCTTTCTCCCGGCGCTCTTCCGCTAGGTCCAGCTCCAAGGCAATAGCCTCGGCATTTAGCTCGGGCTCAAAACTCTCGGTTCTGAGGGTAGGTATTTCAACTTCCAAGGGTATGACCGCCTCCATGCCGTAAGCCAAAGCAAATGGAGTTTCCCCGGTTGAACGTCGCGGGGTTGTTCGGTATGCCCAAAGTACACTGGGCAATTCCTCAGCCCACTTTCCCTTGGCCTTTTCCAGCCGTTTCTTCAACCCATCCAGGATAGTCTTGTTCGACGCTTCGGCTTGACCATTGGACTGCGGGTAGGTCGGGGTGGAGTTGTAGAATTCTATCTTCAGATCTTCACAAAATCCTCTGAATAGGCGACCGTCAAACTGGGTGCCGTTGTCAGAGATCAAAATCTTGGGGACGCCAAACCGCGTGACAACGTTCTGCCAGACAAATTGCTTCACGTCTTTCTCTTTGATGGTTGCCAAGGACTCAGCTTCAACCCACTTTGTGAAGTAATCTGTGGCCGCGATGAAGAATTTCCGGTTGCCCGGTGCTGTTGGCAATGGTCCCACTATATCTAGCCCCCACATGGCGAAAGGCCAAGGACTGGTGAGGGGAAGAAGTTCCCTGGCAGGCTGGTGGATCTGATGGGCGAATTTCTGGCATTTCTCGCACCTGCGGACATATTTTTGCGCGTCGGCCTGCATGCACGGCCACCAGTACCCCTGCGAAATAGCTCGGTAGGCCAAGGACCTGCCCCCGATGTGGCTGCCACAAATACCTTCATGAATTTCAAACAAGAAGGCCTCCACACTGTTCGGGTGCACGCACTTGAGATACGGACCGGTGAAGGACTTCTTATACAACGCGCCTGATGGAGAAAGCCAAAACCGCTCTGACTTCACCCGGATTTTGTGTGCTTCTTTCTTGTCCGCTGGAAGAGTCCGGTCTCTGAGGAACAAGATCAAGGGGTCCATCCATGAAGGACCTAGCTCGGCGCAGAGTACATCCGTCTGCCCGGCGTTTTCAATGCTTGGCCGCGGAAGAAAGTCAATCAACAGGGGGTTTGGAGACGTGCTATCTACCATGGAAGCGAGGCCGGCGAGTTCATCAGCCCGGCTGTTTTCTTCCCGGCCAATCCGCTGGACTCTGATTGCCTCAAACTGCTTGATATGGTCCCTGACCAGAGCTTGGTACTTCGCCATCCTGTCGTCCTTCGCTTCATAAATCCCTGAAACTTGGTTAACCACGAGCTGGGAATCACTATATACCAGAAGCTCGGCAGCCTTCATTTGAATTGCGCTCTTGAGCCCAGCAAGAAGCGCCTCGTACTCAGCCTCATTGTTAGACGCCGGGAAGCCGAGTGTGATCGAATGCTCAATGGTTAGGCCGTCCGGGGATATAAGAACGATACCTAGGCCGGCACCATGACGGTTGGACGCTCCATCAACAAAAAGCTTCCACATGTCCCCCACAAAAAGCTTCCAGCAGTCTGATGGGTCCTGAGAGTTGCGAAGGGCAATGGGATCACAACTGCTCGGCTGTGCGGTGTCAAGTTTGGTGTTGACCGGTTCAAATTCAGTGCCCCTTGGTGATTCGACACCGGACTCAGCAAGTTGGTCCGTAATGCCCAAGTCCGTAGGCGAATCACCAAGTTGCGGTGTAAAGCCGGCCGCAAGGTCTGAGCTGCCTGGAACCATTACTCCTCCCCTTGAGGATTCGGCACCGGACTCAGCAAGTTGGTTCAGAATGCCCAAGTCCGTAGGCGAATCATCAAGTTCTGAGCTGTGTGGAACCATTCCTTCCCCCCTTGGTGATGCGGTACCGGACAGAGTGGATGGGTTGGTGATACACAACTCCGTCATCGCAGCACCGAGAGGTATTACCGTGCAAACTGAGGGAATTGCGATGGTGCGCGCTAACTCCGCGGCGCGACCTTCTGCCGCTGGTAGTTCCTCGGTTGGCATTGTGGGCGTCTCATCATCTGCCTCGGCAATGTCGACCGGGCATACCGGATGAGTGCCAGGTGAGAACTCGGCAACAAAATCGGCCAAGGTTTGGGCTTTGATTGCGGTGTGCGGCTGGAACTTCACATCGAACTGTCGCAACTCGACCGCCCATTTTAATATTCGGCTTGAAAAGTCTGCGCGCTCAAACAAGGCCTTGAGGGGGAACTCGGTCAGTACGACGATGGTATGGGCGTGAAAATAATGTGCCAATTTCCTCGAAGCCACCATCAGTGCCAACGCAAGCTTTTCCAGCGGCAAGTACCTCGTCTCAGCCGACAGAAGGGTCTTACTTACGTAAAAAATTGGGAGGTGCTTAATTCCTTCAGCCCGGACTAACACCGCACTAACTGCGTGCTGGGAGACGGCAAGGTAAAGGTAGAGTTCCTCACCGGGCTCTGGTGTAACTAACAGCGGCGGAGAAGACAAATAATCTTTGAGCTCGGCCAAAGCTCGGTCACACTCGTCATCCCATGAGAACTTTGACTTCAATGCTTGAAAGAAAGGGCGGCAGCGATCTGATGACCGGCTTATAAATCGATTAAGCGCGGCGGCCATCCCGGCCAGATGCTGCACGTCCTTAGCCGAGCTGGGTTGTTTCAATTCTTGCACGGCTCTGATCTGAGTAGGGTCTGCTTCGATGCCTCGGTTCGTGACTAAGAATCCCAAAAATTTCCCGGATCCCACGCCAAAGGCACACTTCGAGGCGTTCAAGCGCAGCTTGTGCTTCTTCAGAATGGCAAACATCTCGGCTAAGTCGGACAAATGGTGTGCCTCATGTCGGCTCTTTACCACCATATCATCGATGTAAGCCTCCATTGTTCGGCCAAGCAAAGGAGCGAACATTTTCGTCACCATCCTCTGAAAGGTTGCCCCGGCGTTTTTCAAGCCAAAGGGCATAACTCGATAGCAGAAGAGTCCCCTTGGAGTCGTGAAAGAGGTGATCTCTTGGTCAGGCCCATGCATGGCAATCTGGTGATAGCCGCGGTACGCATCCAAGAAACTGAGCCGATTGTGTCCAGCCGTCAAATCCACTAGCTGGTCTATGCGCGGCAAAGGGAAGCTGTCTTTTGGACAAGCTCGGTTGACTGTCTTGTAGTCGACACAAACTCGCCACTTTCCATTTTTCTTGGGCACCACTACCGTGTTGGAAATCCACCGAGGGTAGTGCACTTCCTGTATTGCTCGTGCCTCAAGCAAGTTCTTTACCTCCTCTGCTACTACCTCGGTGTGATGCAGCGCCGATCTCCTTGTTCGCTGGATGACTGGCTTTGCTCCAGGGAAGACATTGAGGTGATGGCAGATAAAGCTTGGGTCAAGACCAGGCATGTCGTAGGGCGACCATGCAAAGACTTCGATGTTCGCCATCAAAAACTCAATCATCTCGGTTCTCTCCATGGCCGAGAGACTTGAACCGAGCAAGAAGAATCTGTCCGGCTGCTCGACATCAATCCGCACCTCAACTAATTCTTCAACAGCCTTGTCTTCTGCTTTGGTGCCAACATCATCCAAGACACTCCGGTCCTCCGGTCCCTCGATCATTTGAACGAATCCTTTGGCAGCCCGGCTCCCGTTGACCGCCACGAAGCACTGCTTGGACATGACCTGATCACCCCAAATCTCCTCGATTGCCCCCATAGCCGAGGGGAATCTCATCACCTGGTGGTAGGTCGATGCTACGGCTTGCATGGCGTGAAGCCATCCTCTTCCAAGGATAAGGTTGTACGTTGAAGGCACTTGTAGCACCCAAAACTCCACTTGCTTGACTACGGATCCCGCTTTGACCGGCAGGATAATCTTTCCCAATGGCCACTCCGGCTGCGAGTTAAATCCAACCAGTGGCGAAGTGGCCGGAGCCAAGTCTGTCTCACGGAGTTTGAGTTGTTTGAACGCATTATAATACATGATCTCGACCGAGCTTCCCTGATCGATCAAGATCCGTCTAACATCAAATTCTTTGACGCGTAATGTTACTACAAGAGCATCGTTGTGCGGCGTCTGGATACGCTCTAAATCCCTTGAGGTGAAACTAATCACATCTTTCTCCTCTGTCTTCCCCCTTTTGATGGCAGGCTGTACTGACAAAACTTCCCTCATATGCTCTGCCTTCTTGATCATGCCCCGGAGTTCGCAAACGTGCTCCGGTTCCACGATGCCGTGGATGACATTAATAACTCCTTGTGGTGGTGCATCTCGGTCATCCTGTCCCCTGGGATCGACCGGAGCCTGATTTGGTTTCACGCCGCCATCAATGTAAAGGTCCAGATGCCCGGCCGCGACCAATTCTTCCAAATGTTGTCGCAAAGGAAAACAATCCTCAGTCCGGTGGCCCCTCTCTCGGTGAAACGTACAACGATACCGCGGATTGTAGCCCTTTTGTCCATCGCCCAACTTAGCAGGAAACCGGACATACTCCTCGTCTCGGATTTCACTAAGTATGCGATAGATTGGAATCTTGAAGACCGTGGTTATGCCAGTCCTTGCCTTCATTCTTCTGTTTGCGTCCTCAACGTCATCTCGGGGGTAATCATCCCGGTCTGTCCGACGTCCTCTACCCCGGTTTTTTCGATTTGAACCTCGGTCTGATTCCTCTGCTCGGTCATTTGAGCGGTTGGACTCTTGCCCAACTGCGTGCACCTTGCCTGCTGTCTTCTTGTCTGTTCCGACCGGAGTGGCCGTCACGGTGGAAGCCGACGCATCATCCTCTACTCGGATGTGCTCATTGATGCGCTGCATGAGCTGGCCCATGGAGGTCGGTTGGTGCATGGTAAGCGAGTCCCGCAGTCTATGTCCGACCGGGAGACCGCGCTTATATTGCGTTATAGCAAGGTTGACCGGGCAGTCTAAGATCTCGTTGAAGGTTTCCCAATACCTTGAATTGTACGCCTTCAGTGTGTCGCACGGTTCCATCTTGACACTTAGCAAGTGATCGACTTCCTTTGGTGTTTTTGTGTTGGTTTTGAAGCGCGTAACAAACGCCTCGGCCAACTGATGCCACCTTTGTATGCTCCCTTCCGGCAACCTCTCGAACCACTTTAGGCCTAGCTCGCCTAAACTTGACGGGAAGATTAGGCACATAAGTCCGTCATTGCGCCGATGTCCGGCCATAACCTGTCGGAAGTGGCTCACATGCATGTACGGATCGGTTTTTCCGTCGTAAAGTGTAAACTTAGGCTGGTGGAAGCCTGCCGGAAGCGGCGTTGTTTCTATTTCCAGGGAAAAAGGAGTGGCAATCAGCCTTGCCAAGTCTGTATCTTCGAATATTGGCATTGCTTGGCGGGGTGGAGGCATTCCGACCTCCTCGCTGCCGTGAACCCCGTAGGAGAGCCGCTGGAAAGCAGGTATTCTCTGAGCTTCGCGCCGGCGAGCCCGCTCCCTTAACACTGCCCGTAGGTCCTCTGACTGAGCAGAATAAGAGTACCTCGACGTCATCGCCGAACGTGAGGGTTTGTAAGTGCTGTCTTGCGCGCTAGACTTTTCTGCACGCATGTCGGAATCACCAACCTGGTAACTCCTGGTGATGGAAATGGACTGAGTACGTCGCTGACTCTGATCGCCTGACCGGCGGGATGGGGTGCGCTCACTGTGGTCTCCCACTCCAGCTACACCTTTCCCTTTGACATGCCGCTTAAGATCCTCCATCTCCGCCGCCATCCGCCTGATGACAGCGTCTTGGTCCCTTAACTTGTTTTCCAGTCGCCTGGCGTGTGAGTCTCTCCGCCGGTGACCGTCTGGACTCCGTGAATGCCCATGACTCCTTCCGCGCTTATCCCGCGCGTCTCCTGGCTGTCCTCCAGTGGGCGTCCCCAAGTCAGCCATTGGATGGACGGCAGGTGGTCCCTCTCTCCTTCGGGTATACTCCGGGGTGGCTCCATCGATGGCGGACAACGGGAACTCGTCGTTGTTCGCCATGGACGGCAATCAGATAAACCTGGAAGACAAGGTTTTGTCTGTCAAGATTCCCACAGACGGCGCCAATTGTACGGGGAGCAAATATTCCGGCGTGCCCGTATTCCTTTCTTCCGAGCTCCGTCGATATCCGATCACCTGCGAGCAAATAACGGTGAGCTACCCGGCGGTGTGTGGCCGGAAACACCCTCCGACGGTCAAATTAGCACACACCTTAGAGGGAATAGAGAGAAGGGAGAGAGTGTTTGAGTGTAAGAAATTCCTTACAGAGTGTTCGTCCCTTGCGTATAGGGGGCACAGACATGTTTATATACCTTCTGAGCCCCATATCCACTCCTTGTCATCTCCTGACACGTGGCTCTGCTATCCCATCTGTCAGCATAAACCATGCCATTCATCACCTGCTCTCAACTGCCTGTCAGCACAGCTGGAGCTCGGCAGCCGAGCTGCCCTACCTCGGTCGTACCATGCTTCATACCTTAAGCGCCTAACCGGATAAACAAACGGAGGACCGGGCTAAGCGGCATCCCGGCCGAGCGTAGCCCGGATACTTACTTCGATCGGCCTTCCTGCCGACCATACAGTCTCCTCGGCTGACCACGCCTTTCCGGGCACCGTCCACTCAACTTCCTCGGTTGTCCATGCCTTCCTGGGCGCCGGTCACACTGTCAATCCGGCTTTGGCCATCCTCGGACCGGGCACCCTGGTCCGACCGTGCACTGCCTTACCGAGCAGTTTCTATCCGGTCCGGGGTGACACTCAGCCCGTACTCTGCCCGGCCCAAATTCTGGCAGCCCACTTTGGGTAAAAAGTCGATCGTCTCGGACCTATGCGCCGTTGGGCCCTCAACTTGCTCGGTCGATATCTCGGCCCAATTCCAGATCATAAATTACCCTCTCAACTGCGGTTCTGGGTTGGAACTTGATGTCGAATTGTCCCAACTCTACTGCCCACTTCAAGATTCGCCCAGAAAAGTTCACCCTCTCAAACAAAGCTTTTAGTGGGAAAGCTGTGAGGACGAGTATGGTGTGGGCGTGAAAGTAGTGTGCCAATTTCCTGGAGGCCATCATCAAGGCTAATACCAGTTTTTCCAGTGGCAAATACCTTATTTCGGCTCTCAGCAATGTCTTGCTGACATAATAGATGGGCAGATGTTGAATTCCTTCCGCACGGACCAGCACTGCGCTAATTGCGTGCTGAGAGACTACCAGGTACAGGAAGAGTTCTTCTCCTGGTATTGGGGTGACCAGCAATGGTGGAGAGGACATGTATTCTTTCAAGCTTTCCAGAGCTTGGTCGCATTCTTCGTCCCATTCGAACTTGGCTTTTAAAGCTTGAAAGAATGGTCGTAGTTTGTCTGACGATCGGCTTATGAACCGATTGAGTGCGGCTGCCATGCCGGTGAGATGCTGCACTTCTTTTACTGAGTTTGATCTCTCCAAATTCTGAATTGCTTTGATCTGGGAGGGGTCCGCTTCTATACCCCGGTTGGTCACAAGAAAGCCCAGGAATTTGCCGGATCCTACATCGAATGCACACTTAGATGCATTGAGGCGTAACTTGTGCTTCTTCAGGATTTCAAACATCTCTCCTAGGTCCTTGAGATGGTCATTCTCATCCTTGTTTTTGACCACCATGTCGTCGATGTAAGCCTCCATCGTTCTTCCTAACAATGGTTCAAACATCTTGGTGACCATTCGTTGGAATGTTGCCCCTGCGTTCTTCAGGCCAAATGGCATGACCTTGTAACAGTATAGTCCTCTTGGTGTTGTAAAGGATGTGACCTCCTGGTCTGGCTCATGCATGGTGATTTGGTGGTAGCCTCTGTATGCATCTAGAAAGCTAAGTCGGTTGTGCCCCGCTGTTAGGTCTACTAGTTGATCTATCCGTGGAAGAGGAAAGCTGTCTTTTGGGCACGCCTTGTTGACTGTTTTGTAGTCGACGCAGACACGCCATTTGCCATTCTTCTTTGGCACTACGACCGTGTTGGAGATCCATTTTGGGTAGTGCACCTCTCTAATTGCTCCTACCTCCAGCAGGTTACCTACTTCTTCCGCCACTATTTCGGCATGGTGAAGTGCCGATCTGCGAGTGCGCTGAATGACTGGTCTGGCGGATGGGTGGACATTGAGTTGGTGACAGATGAAGTTTGGATCAATGCCTGGCATGTCGTAGGGTGTCCAGGCGAACACTTCGATGTTAGAGGTTAAGAATTCCAAGACCTCTAATCTCTCAGTGCTGGACAACAACGAACCGAGCAAAAAGAACTTATCCGGGTTCTTTTCATCTATTTTTACCTCTACCAAGTCCTCCACTGCTTTCTGATCCGTCGCTTTGCTGACATCTGCGAATAGCTCATTGCTCTCAGGTTCTTCCACCGAATGAACGTATCCTTTGGCAGCGCGACTGCCATTTACCGTGACGAAGCATTGCTTCGACATGATCTGATCTCTATAGACTTCTTCAATTACACCGGTGTCGTTTGGGAACCGCATTACTTGGTAGTAGGATGACGCCACCGATCGCATGGCATGCAGCCATGTTCTGCCCAGGATGATGTTGTAAGTGGAGGGGACCTTCAATACCCAGAACTCCACTTGTTTCGTTATGCTTCCTGCTCTGACTGGAAGAATTATTTTGCCGACGGGCCATTCTGGCATGGAGTTGAACCCAATTAGGGGAAATACGGCAGGCGCCAAGTCTTTGTCTTGTAGCTTTAATTGTTTAAATGTTTCGTAGTACATGATTTCACATGAACTACCCTGGTCAATTAGAATCCGCTTGACGTCAAAATCCTTTACTCGGAGAGTGACGACCAGGGCATCATTGTGAGGGCAATATATCTGTTCTAAGTCTTTATCCGAAAAAGACATGACATTTGTTGCCTCTGTCTTCCCCTTCTTGATGGCAAGTTGGGCACTTAGCACCTCTCTTAAGTGTTCAGCCTTTTTGATTGATCCTCTGAGCTCGCATACACGCTCAGGTTCAAAGACTTCATGTATCACATTGATAATGCCTTGAGGTGGGGCGTCAATCGGCATCCCGTTGGGGTTATTATGGTTCTGGGGGGCTGGTTGCGTTCCTCCTTCAATGTATTTATCCAGGTGACCGGCTGCCACCAACTCCTCTAAATGCTGTTTCAATGGTGTACAATTTTCAATGCGGTGCCCCTTTTCTTTGTGGAAGGTGCACCGTGACCTTTCATCATAGTCCTTCTGCGCTTTCCCTAGTTTGGCTGGCCATCTGACGAAAGGCTCATCTCTTATTTCACTTAGAATTCGGTAGATCGGTTTCTTGAATACCGTGGTTATGGCTGTGCAGACCCTCAACCATCTTTTATCTGGGTCCTCTCCGTTGTCTCGCCTGCCACGTCCGTTTCTGTTCTGTTGATCTACTGTATTAACCTTTGCTGAGGTCTTCTTTTTTGGAACTGTAGTCGTGCCAGATTTTGTTTTGGCACGTGCGCCATCCTCTTCCACCCTAATATGCTGATGCACTCTCTCTCCATCAAGGCTTCCATGTTGAGGGGTGGTGTCATGGTGATTGAGTCCCTTAGTCTATTCCCGACTGGAAGGCCTCTTTTGTACTGTGCAATGGCGAGATTGGTGGGGCAGTCGCCAATTTGGTTGAATGTCTCCCAGTAGCGACTATTGTAGGACCTTAGCGTCTCTTTTTCACCCATGTCAATGGAGAGTAGCTGGTCGATCTCCACTGGGGTTTTGGTGTTCGTTCTGAACCTTGTGACAAACGCCTCTGCCAATTGCGCCCAAGAGGCTATGTTGCCTTCTGGAAGTTTTTCAAACCAAGTCAAGCCTAGATTGCCAAGGCTTGACGGGAAGAGAATGCACATTAGAGCCTCGTTTCGTCGATATACCGCCATAACCTGGCGGAAGTGGCTTAGGTGAATGTAGGGGTCCATCTTCCCCTCGTACGTAGTGAATTTGGGCTGAAGGAAGCCTGTAAGTAGGGGTGCGTTTTCGATTGTCGGAACGAACGGCGAGGTTTGTAGCCTCGCTAATGCCTTGTCCGTTGGTTCGTAGGCAGGGTGTGGTAATGGCATTCCAACCTCGACGCTTCCATGCGATCGAGGAGCCAATCGTTGAAGGGCAGAAACTCTGCAAGGGTCGCGCGCCCTAGTGTCCTCCTTCCATCGTGCCTTTTCTTCCAACATGATCTGCAAATCGGATGATTTGGGCAACTCCGTCTGTTTGGATGATGTTTGGTGCGAGTGTGAGGGTCAGTAGGTACTTCCTTCTGTGTAAAACCGTAATGATCTCATTCTCTCAGACCTGGAGTAACGAGTTCTGGAGGTTCCAGACTGCGTATCGCCTGTCCTGAGGCTTCTACTTTCCGCCTGTGATGGCATTGAATGCCTTCCATGATCTTCTGAGCTGCGAGGGAGCGTCTTATTTTTGCACCCCTCTCCTGCCGCCACTCTTTTTTCCTTCATCTGGCGTTTCAAGGCTTCCATGTCAGCCGCCATCTTCCTTATTAATTCGTCTTGTTCCTTCACGCGCTCCTCCAGAACTTGAGGATCAATCCTCCGCCTTTGCCTGTCAGGGCTTTGTGAACGAGAGTGACGGGGGCTGTGAGTCCGCCTCCCCCTAGTATCTCTCTTGGCGTTGTGTCGTTGGGGCTCCAAGTCCACCATGGGGGGATAGAAGGTAATCCTTCACGCCTGGCCCCCCCATCTGGTGTTTGCCCGTCGATGGCGGACTATGGTAATTCTTCATTGTGCGCCATTGTTCCTCAAGAGGCAAAGCTTGATCAAGAGATTTTGTCCTGTCTGTTTTTCCCACAGACGGTGCCAATTGTACGGGAAAGAAATAAACCTTCTCGTATAATCCTGTTGATCAAGTCTGCACTCTTCTGTACGTCGTCGCTTTATCACCTGAAAACACAAACGCGAGCTAGCCGGCGGGTGTGTGCCGGAAACCTCTCCGATGCCTAAGTCAGTAAGCTTGATAAATAGACAAAAGCTCTGTGTATTCAGAAAACAAAGTTGTATGTTACCTCTCCAAATGTGATGTTTGTGAGCTCTTATAGATTTCGTGTGGCACAATCCTAATAGGACTTTTATTCCTCCATGCAGAGTCCTCTTAGGATTCATACTCATGAAAAATAATGCTTATCCTTCAACACCCTCCTCACTGCTTAAACCAAGTGAGATGGTTTTTACCACGGTCGAACTCCAATATGACCGAAGTAATCATGGCTATGCATAGCCGCAGAATAAGCTGAACTAGCTGTTCCTTTTACTACTCTTACGTCGGCTTCTCCTGCACAACCCATGGTGTGGTTAGACCGGACTAACATGTCATGACCGGTGTAACTCCAAGACCGGTCTAACTCCAAAGTACCGTTTAGACCGATCTAACTTCGATCTTCTGTCGGACCGGACTAGTTTCACGGCCTTAGGACCGGACTAAATTCAAAATATCCACACGACCGGAGTAACTTACATGGCCATTTTACTCGGCCCTTTGTACTGCAGCTCATAACAGCCCATTACCCAGCTCGGCCCAATTTTCACATAAATTACCCTCTCAAGTACCATTTAAGTAATGTTTTATAGAAGTTTTATTACAAAATCAGGTGCTTACCTGGTTGTTTTATTTTGAGTGAAATGCCCAAAAAAATCACTACCATATCAAGCTGTATGAATTTTATATGTATGTATTCTATTTGTAAATCATTATTCCTACTATTATTGGACGTAATTATAAAAGATTGTTACATCAGAATGTGACAAAAGATGAGTTAAGATTTAAAAGATTAGATTTTATCATTGCACAAGATAGAAAAGATATTAAGAAAATAGGACTCATTGCATTATGTTGTGTCATTCACTCCAACATGAAGTTTAAATTTATATTATAAACTTTTTTAGGTTCTCAAAAAAATGCTTAGAATTTAAAATGCGTGCGTACCACACTTAATTTAAATATATACTTGTAATTCTACTTCTAAGAAATTTTTAAATATTCTTTTTTGGTACAATAACAAATTTGTTTTACTTTCGTTAACTTCAAGAATAGATTCGATATGAGCCACAAACACCGTTCATGTTTTAGCTAAAAAAATAAGTTTTTTAAGTTTATAATATAGGTTGCTCAATTGGCAATAATAAACTAGAAAATTAGTTAAACCGTGTGATATCATATTTGTTTTAAAATATATATATATATATATATATTTAATTTGGTTAAATTAATTATATTCTTGAATTTATAAAATATTAAAAAAATGTTAAATTGGAAAAAAAAGAAAAAATAATTTAAAATTTAAATGATGATTCTAATTATTTATTTTAATAATTTTAGTTGTATCGTTCCAAAAAAGCGTTACTTAAATCAACACATATACAAATTTTAAATAAATTATTTATGTGTATTTTAATAATTTTGGCTCTATCGTGTTACAAAAATGAGAATTTTTTTAAGGTCTCTAATATTAAGATTTTATAAGATAAATAACATATAATATTTTCATACTAGTTAAGGTTCCTCAACATTTCTAGAGAGAAAATTTGACTCAGAGAAATTTTGCTGGACTCAAAAGAATTTTGTCCCGACTCAGAAAAATTTCAATTTTTATAGAGAAATGTCTCTAATTTCACTGAGAAATTTTGAAATTTCTCAAAGTCGAGGCCAAAATTTCTTTGTATCAGGTGAAATTTTTCTGAGTAGAATTTTCTCTGTGAAAATGTTGAGGGATCTTAGCTAATTAAAAAAATATATATTTTGGACCTCTTCTACTACACAAAGTTTGCGAGGGATGTTTCGCTAATTTTCCTTTATAAAAATGTAACTTCAATATATATATATATATATATAATAAACTTCATAAAATAAATATTTTTAATATTTAACTTTAAAAAAAAGTGAAAAAGTATAATAAAATTAATTAGTAAAATAATTTTAGTATGTATAATTCTATTAAGTTTTGCTTATGGATAGTTTAAATTGAGTAAAAGTCATTAAAAAAAAAGGGAGATGTGCTATATAGGAGGAGAACAAGAAAAATTAAAGGTAAACAGTACTTTTATTTATTTATTTTGATAATCTTAATCTTATCGTTTTATAAAAGTGTTATTTAAATCAACACGTATAATAATTTTAAATAAATTATTTGTATATATTTTAATTATTTTAGCTTTATCATACTATAAAAAATATAAATTAAATAAATATATAATAATTTTAAATTATAACACAAAGAAAGAAACATTCATTTGATAATTTTAACCTTTCGTGTAACAAAAATGTAACTTAAATAAATATATGTAATAAATTTATATGATATTAAATTATAACTGGATATTAGCAATAATTGTTATAAAATTAAAAGTGATTCTAATTATTTAAGAAACTTAATGTAATTAATATTATAAATAAGATAGACATAAAAATAAGAAATAATTTTAATATTTTATTTTTTAAAAAAAGTGAAAAAGTATAATAAAATTAATTGGCAAAGTATTTTTAGTATGTCTACTTCTATTAGGTTTTGTTTATGGTAATTTAGAGTAGAAGCCTTTTAAATATTAAATTTTAGAAAGAATTCTTAAAAAGATATATTGATGTGGCATTTTAATAAAAATTAATAAAAAAGAGAGATGTGCCACATAGGAGAGAAAAAAAATTGAGATCAAACACTACTTTTAATAATGTTAACTTTTTGTGTTACAAAAATGTAACTTAAATAAATTTGTATAAATTACACTTACACTCCCTGAGATTTGGGTTTAATACATATCACCCCTTGACATTTGAAAAATGACACTGATTTCCTGTCATTGTAATTATTTAGACAGAATTAACGTTGGTATTAAAAAAACATTGAATTCATATACTCTTTCTTTTTTTACTTTGCTTTACTTCTTTTGTTTTTTCTTTTTCTTTCCTTTACTTTTTTTTTAATGTAATTTTCTCTATTTTTCTACAACGAATTGTTGGCCTTTATATAAGTAGAGGAATTTGTGAAATGAGACTATTAGTTGCAGGGGTGAAAATGTAATTTCTCAAATATCAGAGGGTGGCATGCATTATACCCAAACTTCAGGGGTGTCAGTGTAATTTACCCAATAAATTTATATGATATTAAATTATAACTTGATATTACAAATAATTATTATAAAATTAAAAGTGATTCTAATTATTTAAGAAATTCAATATAATTAATATTATAAATAAGATAGACATAAAAATAAGAAATAATTTTTATTTTATTTAAAAAAAAAGTGAAAAAAGTATAATAAAATTAATTGGTAAATTATTTTATTAGGTTTTGTTTATGGGTAATTTAGATTAAGTAGAATTTTTTTAAATATTAAATTTTAGAAAGGATTTTGGTAAAAGGATATATTGATGTGGTATTTTAATAAAAAAAGAAAAAAAAAATAGTTGTGCCACATAGGAGAGAGAAAAATTATGAGCAAAAATTTTTGGTAAAAAGATATATTGATGTGGCAATTTAATTAAAAAAAGAAAAACAAAAAAAAGAAATGTGCCGCATAGGAGAAAGAAAAACTGAGAACAAATACTACTTTTAATAGTATACTTGTTGTTGACCTGTTCAATGTATGTGCTATTTTTTTTTCAAAAAATATTTGATAGTACAATATGTGTTAGAAAAGAATAATTTTAATTTAAAATTAAAATTAAAGTATGATTTTATTTATTTATTTTGATAATATTGATGGTATCATTTTATAAAATTGTTACTTTAATACTTATATATGTTAATTTTAATTAAATTATTTGTGTATTTTGATAATTTTACTTCTATCGTATTATAAAAGTGTAATTATCATATAATAATTCTGTATGATATATATTAAATTATAAAATAGTAAAATAAATACTCATTTTGATATTAAAAATAATAGTTAAATTAGAAAAAGAATTAGTAACATAAAATTAAAAGTAATTGTAACTATTTAATTTTCTTTTATATTCATTTGGAAAATAAAAATATATAGAAATAGAAATTATATAAAAAATTTTAAAAAAATTAAATATAAACATATTAGTCCCGTTTGGTAAAACTGTGGGAAAGTGATTATAGATTATAGTATAACAGATTATAGCTTATAACTGTGAATATAAACTGTTAATATATTTGGTGCAGCTATGAGATTATAGATTTAAGCAGCAAATTAGTATTTGGTTGATAAACTATAAAATAACTTTTTACTGTGTAATTATTTTTTTGCCCTTATATGATATAAAAATGATAATTTTGTCATTTTTTTTTCCAGTTTTAATTTTAAAAAATTATTTCATTAAGAAAAGTTAACATAATTAGTATCAACTAATATAAAAATTGATACATTTGGTAAAATTGTAATGGAAGTAATATTGTAACAATTTTTTTCCATTATAAAATTAATTAATGTAAATTAATTGTTTAATTAGTATCAATTAATACTAAAATTATTAATCAGTATCAATTATTAATAATTAATTTTTATTAGCATCAATTAATATTAATAATCAACAATTGTTATCAATTAGTATCAATTAATCATTAATAATTAATTCATTACAAAAATATATAATATTAATTTATTAATAATTAATACCAATTAATATTGATTTTTTAATTAATATTATTTTTTTTTCTTTTTCTTCAGAAATATACAATTTTTTCTTTTTTAATTAATATTAATATTGATTTTTTTTTAATTTTTCTTCAATTTTTTTTCTAGGGTTTGAATGTCGCCGGCGAACAACCGTCGGTGGCTAAGGTTTCAATGCAAATCACAATCGCGATCGTGACAGCGACGGCCTCCGTTCTTCTAGATCAAGGAGAGATCAAATTTCTTCAAGATCTTTCAGATCTAGAGCATAACAGAGTTGGATAAGAGAGAGAGGTGCTAGATCGATCTTCGCTCAATTTCCAAGAACAGAGAGAAGATAAAGATGAGAGAAAATAAGAGAAAGTAGTGGTTTTGGTGGTAGTGGACGGAGGAGATCTGATTCACTTAGATCCCTAGGGTGAATTACATATTTGGTGGTGATGAATGGTGTTTTTGGTTCTGGGGGAAGCGTAGATCTGGTTCTGGTGGCAGTGGATGGTGGTTTTGGTTCTGAAAATGTGGCGACGACACCGCTAGCAAGTGTGGAAAGAAGGCGGTGGTTATGGTGGCAATGGACAGATGAGAGGTGTCACTGGAGTTAGTTTGAGAGAGAAAGAGAGAGGGAGTTGAGAACAGTGTTGAGAGCTAAAAATCTCCCCTCGCCAGAAATCGCCCTCACCAGAAATCGCCTCTCTCTCTCTCTCTCTCTCTCTCTCTCTCTCTCTCTCTCAAGTGAATAGTGCTTGAGAACAAAGCTTACATAAGTGGGTATTTGGTAAAATTGAAATATCTTAGGGGCATTTAAGTCAATACAAATGAGGCCAAATAGCTTCCGCCATTATCCATTTTGAAAAGCACCATAGAACCAACTTAATAGATTATTGCTGAAATGGCTTAAGTTAAGCTATAATTCATCCCTTATAACTTTTACCAAACACTCCAACATGGCTTATTTTAAGCTATAAGTGACTTTAAGCTGCAAATAAGTTTTACCAAACGGGGCTATTATAGTTGGATTATCATATCATGATTTTATATGATATATATATATATATATATATATTAAATTATATGATTGTAAAATAAACACTCTTAATTAAATTAAAATATCAACTATATAAAACAAATTCAACAACGATTAACCAAGAAAGAATTACAAAACAACATCTAAACCCCCCCAAAAAAAATAATGAAAATATCCAAACGATAGATACATCTCAATGTGTGAAGTGATTAATCATCTGTAATATAATGTCAAAATATAAAAGAACTTACAGTTCAACAATTGAAAAAGTAACTCAAGCAGTAAATTCAAACTTTAGATGTTCCTCGAGAGTATCATTGTTGTGCATGTTTTTCGTCCTATGAATTGTGAATATATAAAATAATGTAGGAAAAGAAGTATAATTTCATATATAGAATCACTATAAAATTTAAACGACAAGTCTATAATATAAAATAATATATAATTTATATTGGGTATAGAATAATACATGAAAAAATAAGAAAAAAAAAATACAATTTAGCATTAAAAAAATCCTAATATCCTTGAAAAAATTAAGAGAAAAAACGTGAAATACAAAATTGATATTGAGTTTGTGGATTATCTCAATTTACCATGAAAAATATATGGAAAAGAAATATTTGTCAAATAAAATCCATATAAAATAGGTAAAATTAGTATGATTTAAATTAAGTTTGGGTTTGTGTAAAACTCTGTACGTAATTAAGAAAATATATGTTGATGTAACTCTCTTAGAGAAAAGTAAGCCCTTATAATGTGCTACTTAAGGATGAAAAAAACACTACTTTTAATAATATATATATATATATATATATGATTCAGCTGCAAACAGTATGTTTCAATTAATCAATATTAAGAATATATATATACCCACCAGTAGGTTTCAATTAATCAATATTAAGAATATATATATAGCCACCAAAAATATATATATATATATATATATATGAAAAATTAATAGATACTTCTTGAACAATTCTTCATATAAGAAAATTGATGATAAATCCAATTTAAAGGGTGTATGAGGTATTAGGTCTAGTGTATTTTTTTTTTTTTTTTTGGTGAAAGGTTCACTATTTGTGAAATAGTTTGGTGAAAGGTAAATTTACTTGTTTTAAAGGACATTTTGTTTCTAATTTTACTCATTATCTATCTATTCAAATTTTTTTTCCTATTTGTTCAAAAAAAATTTGTATCGTTCAAAATTTTTCCTATCTATTCAAATTTGTTTCCTATTTGTTCAAATTTTTTATGTGTTCAATTTTAACAAATTTTATCTGTTGGAATTCAAATTTATTTATATGTTTAAACTCTATTTATATGTTTTTCCAATATGATACAATCTATTTATATGTTTTTTTTTTCAATCTGTTTCATTATAACATCATCATCATCAACAAACAACAACAATAACAATAATAATAACAATAACAATAACATCACAAATCTGAAATGTATCCAACAATTTTTTTTTTCTTTTAAAAAAAGATACATACATTCACACACAGAGAAATGAGAAATTGAACAGATCTAAGGCTTCATTATCTGTGCAAATCCTATTATCTATTCAAAATTTGAACAAATCTGCTCAAAATAGATCTGTCTTATCTGTCAAATTATTTTTAATTTGTTACAGTATGTGTCATCATCATCATCATCATCAACAACAACAACAATAACATATAAGGGGGGAAAATTTGAAAAAAAAATCTGTTGAATCAATTAAAAAACGAACAAACAAACAAAATCCTAACCTTAACCCTTCAACAGATCTGAGCACAAATCTTAAATAAATAACAGATCTAAGACGGAGGAGGGAGATCGTCAGAGAAGAGAACTGACCACTACTGCATCGGTCACAAGGTTTGAGCTCAAATTAGATGACTGGTTTTGATCTTTCAATATTGATTTAGGTCTGGATCTTCATGAAGCTTAAACTTGTCTGTACATGTGACTTCGGCTTTGGGTCTTGTCACGACCCAAACCCGCCCCTATGGGTTTAGCACCGTAATCGGCCAGTAATCCGAGATTACCGAAGGCCTGCTTAATAGTAAAACAGTAATACAGAGTACAGGGGCTGGCGGAAGCCAAAATAATAATTAAAAGATGTCCAATGAGCTGTGACAGTCTGTATGCAAAAAGACTTTTTAAACATATACACATTCAAACCATAATAGTATGTATATACATCATATACAGGTATTCAGTTAGGGACCAAATCCCTACCATAACAGTACAGTAACAGTCTATACAGTCTATACAAAACAGAAACAGAAATGGGGAAATCTAAAATACCCCAAAAAGCCCTAGCTTGAAGGACTTGGAACCTCTCAGTGAGGCATGTTGGTTGGCTTGACAAAACAAGAGCTAATCCGACGCTCCTAACTCCGGTCCGGTGCCTGGACACCTACATATATATATAAACAGTAAGCTAAAGCCCAGTGAATAACATATGCGTAAAGAAGTTAAGAATGAATGTCCTTTCAGTATTGAAAACAGTCAATTATCAGTATATCAGTCATTCAGTTTGTGGCTCATAATTCATGCCATAATAGTTATTCAAAAACTATAATAGTCATATGTGGTACTTCCAATAGCAAAACAGTACAGTAGGTCTTAACAGACCAAGCAGTCAATGATGGCCATCATATCAGTAAACAGTAATGGTTCCAAACATGGGAACCGACAGAGATCTCTGTAACAGTAGCAGTAACAGTTCAGTAACAGTAAATTGCTATGGATGCCACGAATACAGTTCACAAATAGGACAAACATTCATTCAGTAAACAGTGTCATTTCATAAAGCAGTACAATCATTTGTTTAGAAAATAATCTCAATTGAACATATCTTTACAACATTGTTACTCACAGAACACTGGGCTAAAAGCAGCTAGAGCGTCCTCGGATGCCAACCCTACAATTACAGAATGAACAAACACTAAGCTACACAGTTGGGAAAAATAATAACTTAATCCCTAATTTACCTCAGTGTGGTTCTACATCAATATCCTTATTAAGATGTCTTAAACTAGGCCTAAGAATGCCTAGGATGGAATGAGGATGCAAAGATGCACTTTTAAACACTTTTCAAAATTTTCAGAAAACAGGGGTCTCGCTCGAGCGTGGCTTTCTACGCTCAAGCGGACATGCAAACAAAGGAGCTCCGCTCGAGCGTAACTTCCGTCGCTCGAGCGGACTGTAAGCTATAGTAAAAATACTAGATGCACAAAAATCATGCTCGATGGGCGCTCGATCCACGCTCGAGCGTGAGACACAAGTCCTCACTCGAGCGTGAACTCTCTCACTCGAGCGAACTGTAAACACATACAAAGTACTAGATACACGCATTTCATGCTCGAGTGCCACTTTTCTCGCTCGAACGGACTGCATGAACACAAGGCGTACGCTCGAGCGTGGAGTTCCTCGCTTGAGCGTGAGTCCAAAATCTGGAATTTTCAAATTTGAACCTCAAGCTCAAAACTCAACTTTAATGCATCAAATTCGATCCTTTTGGGCTAATTTTCTGGAAAACACTTGTAAACTCATAGTATAACATGTTTTGAAGATCAATTTGAGAAATCAAAGCCCAAAGGTAGTTCAATTAAACACCATTTTCAAATAAACATCAAGAACAAGACTCAAATGTAACATGCAAGTGCTCAACCAAATTCAAAGCTTCAATGCAAGCTCAATTGAGTCTAAACTTCCAAAAACAAGATGAATTCATGGATTATAACAATAATATGGACATGCATGCAATAATTTCCATGAAAACAACTCAAAACTTCAAGATATGCACATGCATGCATGATACAAGCTTCAACTCAACAATCTTAACCAATTCTAGACTTTAATCTCTAAACTCCCAAGAACCATGCAAAATACAACTTGAATTCACAAACTAAAGGATGAGTATCCTACCTTAGGTCCTCAATGTCAAGTATGGAAGCTCAAATATGTAATTAACCTTCAATTCCTTTAATTTCCAAACAAAACCTTCAAGTTGAACTCAATTTCTCTCTCTCTCTGTCTCTCCCTTAGTCGGTTCAAGCTCTCAAAATGGCTGAAGAAGTGTTGTGTCAAAAGTGTATGGAGTGTGATTAAACAAGTCCTAGAATTGTCCACTAAGTGGCAAAATGGTAGATAAGTCTAACTTTGATATTTTAGCTTATTTAATCCAATTCAATCATACCAAATCACATTTCAATTAAATATGCCATAAAATTACATAAATTCTAGTCAACACATAACACTAATCATTTTCCGATTCGGCCGCCGATAAGGCCTTCAATTTGCAGTTTAAAACATAACATATGAACAGATCATTTAACAGTCAAACAGATAGACATGCATTTAAACTAACACACTCAATCAATTAGCTCAGAATTTCAATCAATTCAATTACTTATCATGATCAGTCTCAGTTTAGCAGTAATCAGTGGTGTCATCAGTAAACAGTAGTGAGGGTTGTCACAGGTCTGTTGTTGAAGTCCAGCACTGTTCAATTATCAACAAGAGGAGACGTGGTGGAGGAGGAAGAAGAGAGATGACGACGGATGAGAGAGATTAGCGCAGAAGAGAGAGAGAGAGAGAGAGAGAGAGCGAAAGAGCGGCGACAAATATAACAACCCCGAGCTATGATTAGCCTAAAATCCATGATTAAGTATGCCTAATAAGTAATTGAAATTCTATGTTCATTGCATATGTTATATGTTATTTGCATTTATGTCTGTCTGTCGTAGAAATGTCTGTCTATGTTTCTGTTCTGTTTGGCGAATTGAAGGCCTTATCAACATCTGATCACGAAATTAACTTGATTTATGTGTTATTTCGAATTTTTAAAACATTATGGTAGATTCAATTGAAATTCGATTCGGAACCAAACAATTAGAATAAAATAATACCAATGGATTAACATTAACTCAACTTAATTAACTAATACTAATCAAGCCTATCACATCTTCACTATTTTGAGCAACAAAAACGTGAGAGGGAGAGAGAGAGAGAGAGAGAGAAGGGAATGATTGAGCTCAACTAAGGAAACTTGCTAAAGAATTGAGGGAACTTAAGAGGATAGTCAAGGAATTGTTCAACTTCGAGAAGATAAGCTTTTACATTTGAGAATTCAAAGCTTGAGGTAAGAATTCACTCCTTTAGTTGTGAAGATGTAGCACTTAGTGCATGAATTCAAGAGATTTAGATAATTAAGCCAAGAATTGAGCTTAGGAAGAAGAGTAAGGAAGATAACCATACATGTATGCAAATTCTCTTGCATTTGGAGTTTGATTTTGAAGAATTCTCACATGCATGCATTGATTATAGCTTGGTTTTGGAAATTCATCAAGTTTTATACCATTTTACCTTGTTTTGTCACGCCTTGGATTTACAAGGTCCGGCCCACGTGAGTAAACCACCAAACGATAGACAATCACTAACAATACTCATGCAGATGTATATAATATAAGCACACAGTACATGTGTTATTCTAATTTTATACATTCTTAGATACAACATCTATGTCAAATAGATGCTTTGTAACAAAAACATAAAAAAAAAAATGTTATAAATCAAATTAAGATACCCAAAGGCTTACATCATATACAAAGGGTATAACTGTCACGACCCAAACCCGCCCCTATGGGTTTAGCACTGTAACCGGCCAGTAATCCGAGATTACCGAAGGCCTGCTTGATAGTAATACAGTAATACAGACTACAGGGGCTGGCGGAAGCCAATACAGTGAATAAACAATGTCCAATGAGCTGTGACAGTCTGTATGCAAAAAGACTTTTTTATATATATATAAGCAGTCAGTAACAAAACAGTATGTACAATATTTACAATCTTTCCGATCAGGGACCCAATCCCTGTTAATAGTACAGTACAGTACATTCTATTCAGTTCTCAAAACAGTACAAAAGGGGAGAATAAAAAGACCCCTAAGCCAAAGCATGGCAGGTTCGGAACCTCGCGGTGAGGCACGTAGGTTGGCTTCACAAAACTGGAGTCTATCTCGACGCTTCTAGCCGCGGTCTGGTGCCTGTACACCTACATATATATATGAGCAGTGAGCTAAAGCCCAGTGAATAACATAATGCGTAAAGCGGTTAGGAATGAATGTCCTTACAGTAATGAAAACAATTCATTGATTCAGTATTTCAGTCGTTCAGTCAGTACAGTCATATGTGGTACATCCATTAGCATAACAGTACAGTAAACAGTAGGTCTTAAAAGACCGAACAGTAGTGATGGCCATCAGTCAATAAACAGTAGTGGTTCCAACAAGGGAACCGACAGAGATCTCCGTAACAGTAACAGTAAACAGTAGGTGCAAGGATGCCACAATACAGTTCAATATACAGGACATACATTCATTCAATTAACAGTATTCAATTCAGAAACAGTACAGTTCAGTTGTTCAGAAAATAATCATTTTTGAACATATCTTTACACAATCGTTACTCACAGAGTTCTGGGCTACAGTAAACTAGAGCGCGTCTCCCCAGTCGCTAACCCTACACAGTTAACAGATTGAACACACGCTAAGCTACACAGTTGGGAAAGATAATAACTTAACCCCTAATTTGTCTCGGTGTGTTCTACATCTACATCCTCAAAAAGATGTCTTAAACTAGGTCTAATAATGCCTAAGATGAGATGAGGATGCAAATATGCACTTTAAAAGCATTTTCAGAATTTTCAGAAAACAGGGGTCACGCTCGAGCGTAGGTTACTCCGCTCGAGCGGATATGCAGACAAAGGTTTCCGCTCGAGCGTAGACTTACCCGCTCGAGCGTTCTGCAAAACAGTCAAAAGTGCTCGAAAGGTGAAAATCACGCTCGATTGGGCACTCGACACCCGCTCGAGCACGAGACACAATGTCCCGCTCGAGCGTCAATTATTCCGCTCGAGTGGACTTCAAAATAGAACAAAAATGCTGGGAGCACGATTTCCACGCTCGAGCGCCAGTCACCCCGCTCGAGCGTGAGTCCAGATTCTGGGAATTCCAGATTTGAACCTCAAGCTCAAAACCAAGTTTTCAAACCACAAATTCGATCCTCTTGGGCCAATTTTCCAGAAAACACATCAAAACTCATACTTTAACATGATTCAAAGCTCAATTTGCAAAATCAAAGCCCAAGGGTGTTTCAAATAAACTCAATTTGAAACCAATTTTCATGAACAATATTTCAAACATGACATGCATGAGTTTTACTCAATTCAAAGCTTCAATTTCATGCTCTAGTGAGCCAATTCTTCCAAGGACAAGATGAAATCATGTACTTAAACACAATATGAACATGCATGTAACATTAATCAACTCACAACTCAACAATTCAAACATGCATGCATGGAATGAGCTTCAATTTGACATGCTAGGACTAGAACATGACTCAATTCATCAATTTAGACATGAACAATGCAAGAATCCACTTAAACACAACAATGAGAGGTTGAATTCCTCACCTAGAGCTTCAATTACAAGTACAGAAGTCCAATTAGGCAATTCTCCTATGATCCCTTCAAGTCTTCCAAGCCAATTCTCTAGAACAATTCAACTCTCTCACTTCCTCTCTCTCTAGTTCGGTGGTGTGCTTAAAAGAAGCTGAGGAAATGTTTTGTAATGTAAGGCTAAGGCTTAAACAAAGTTTGGTGTAGTGGTCCACTAGGGGTTAGTTTGGTAAATAATGCAACTCTTGTAATTTAGCACTATTTAATTTAATTTAATCATACCAAATCAGTTTTTCGATAAATATACCATAAAATCCTATAAATTATGAGGATCATGAAACATTAATCAATTTCCGGTTCGGCCGCCGAGAAAGCCTTTAATTCGCAATTTAAACACAAAGGCATGAACAGATAATCAAACAGGCAACAGATAGAAATGCAATTCAAACAGGTATATTCAATCAATCAGTTTCAAATTTCAGTCAGTCAGTTCAGTAGTTTATTCGGTTCACTTATCAGTCATAATCAGTTTCAGTTTAACGGTAATCAGTGGTTATTCGGTAAACAGTGACGAGGGTTATTACAATAACCCTTACAAGAATGGCACACGGCCAACAAATACATAAATGGCCATTGGCTGACAACTAAAGGAACCACCCTACATGGTTCCAAATACAACTTCAATGTCTCAGTCCACATCCGTATAAGCATACCTGAAAAATATTTTCAACAACATAGGGTGACCATAAAGCCCAGTAGGAAATATTTCAAAAACTAAATATGCTCCACCAGTGTAAATGATCATGAATGCAATACATACATATATAATATGCTCAATGCATTCTCAAATCCACTTGCTTTCTCAATAAAAATCTTTTCCTTCCAGTCTTTCAAACCTTTTGTTTATTCAAAACATTTTTCCGAATTCAATACATTAGTTTGATATAAAATCCATTTCCACAAGTCAATCCAGGTATCTCAATACCAACTAGCAATTTAAGTGCCAAATTCCAATACAAATACATCATTAACCAACAGCAAATACATTGCTAAAACCGTTTAAAAATAATTTCTTTCCAAAACCAAAATGATAATAAATAAAATTGGTAAATCTCCAAAATCAATACAACCTTTCACAGAAATTTCCTCCGCTGGAAACCGTCAAATGGGACCTATGTAAACGTAGGCTATACAAGCACTACAATTGCCATTTTACAAAAATTTCGTCCGCGAGATCGGCACCCGTGTATACACGCAATTTTTGGGACTTTCACCCTAGACACACAGGCGAACTTAATTCAATGGAGTCCATCTTCTTTCTCCTCCTAACAATGGAGTATATCCCATTTCTCCTCCCAAATATTATACATATACAATATATTAAAACACGCAGTCATGTTCAATGACAACCATTTCTCAAAAGTACCATTTTAGTTACTCTTTCCAAATAGCACAATACATGTGACCCAAAATATGATTTTCAAAATGAAACAAATGCTCTTAAACATAACACAAGAATTTTCAAAAATCTCTTTCCAAAACATATAGTTTAAATCCTCAAAATCCATTGCATGTTCTATAATATGCATGATTTATAAACAGTCCAGTTTGCCTAGCCAATATGCAGTTTCTACAACAACCATAACAATCCTCCATCGATGGCCTAAAACAAATATATCTAAACAAATAAATAAATTCCATTAAAGATACACTCTTCCAAAATCTCAAATAGGAGTGATAATACATATCAAACTCCACCATCATCATTAATCATCATTTCAATTTTACATTTCTCAACATTTAATCCATTTCCTCTTTACAATCTCAACAATTACATTTTTAGGGCATAACTCCCTTTCTCATTGAAAATTCATTTCAACATACATCAACTCCAATTTCATAATCACAACCTTTTTCAAGAAAACATTTAGAAAATACTCTTTTACATTTTGATTTGATAATCCAACAATTCCTCAACAAGACCAACATTCTAGGGTTTCTTCAAATTAGGGCTTTTCACCTTTTTAAACTCATATACATTCTTTATAAGTGGAAAATAAGCTTTTGTGGCTAAACCCTAGCTCAACAACCCATTTGGAACAAATCCTAACTTACAAACCAATCACCAAAAATCAATCCAAGAACAATGGGGGCTATATATTTAACATACACCACAAATACACCACCGAACTCATATTGAGTTTAAGAAATAGACCCTACCTCTTGAAGCAAGAAGGAAACAAGTCCGAAAAATCACCGGCGACGAAACAGTGATCCGTTGAGATTGAATGGAAGCCCTCTTCGTGCTCTACGTTTTGGTATATGGAGCTAGGGGTCAAAGATGTATGGAAATAGATAAAATCAAGCCTACAAAGCTTAAGAAACCAAAAATGGTGGAAGGAGAGAAAAAGGAAAGTGAGAAATGAATAGATTTGATCCAAAAAGTGATTTTTAAAGATCTGATTCTGCGTGTATGCTCGAGCGTCAAAAGTTGCGCTCAAGCGCACTATGTTGACAGCACAGATTTGCAAATTTCAAATAGGTATACATCTCTCGTTCGGACTCCGTTTAGGGTCGTTCATATGTCCAAATTGAAGCTCCGGAAGTAAACTTTAAAATGGCTCTAGCCTCACATCAAGATTCAAAGTATGGAGAAAGAAAATGATAAAAGAATGAAGACTACTTAATAACAACTATTTGAATTTGGAGTTTTTGATTCAATCTCACCCAACCTCTATGGTAACACCTCAACCAATGCTCAAATATCGACTAAAAAGATTCAAAAATCAAGATAATCAAAAAGTCAAATATAATTCCATTATATTAGGAAGTACAAAGTGCTACATGTTTGTTCATGTTTTGGAAGGTTGAAGTTCATGTCAACCCATGGATGTTATGTTTTCTACATTTCAAGTTTGGTTTTGGTACAATTGGCAAAGCTTTTGGGCTTGATTTTGCAAAATGGTTTGTAATTTACCATATACTATTAGTTTCTCAATATTTTACTAAGTTTTGGCCCGAAAGGATGTGTTTTGAAGCTTTGAAATTGAGTTTTGAACTTGTATCAGCAATCTGGAAACTCTAGAATTTGCATCCTAAGCTCGAGTGGTGGAGTCTGCGCTCGAGCGGAGAATGCGAGCTCGCAGTGCTTTTGTAGAGTTTGGGGGTTAGCTTAAGCCGCATAATCTGCGCTCGAGCAGCCACCCTTATTTTTGACCTTCCGCTTGAGCAACCGAAGTTGCGCTTGAGCAGAGACCATTTTTACTCAGTCTTGCGCTCGAGCGACCGTCGAGCAGAAAAATTATACAACCAGTATTTTTGCAGACTTTGCAGACCGTTCTAGTGACCATTGTTGCGCTCAAGCGGACTGCTCAATTTTTTTAAATTTGGCTAAGTGTTGTAAATCACATTTTGGCATCATCATTGCATCTTAGGCATTTCTAAGCCTTAATTAAGACACAATAATGAGGATAAGACTTAGAAACACACCAAGATAGAAAAGAAATGAGTTAAGTGTTTTCCAAGCGTGTGTTTCAATGTGTATCTGTTTTGTGTTTGTGTAGGTCACACGCCATAGATCGTTGATCCGACTGCTTTGACTTTTCTGCTATTGGAGCTATCTGTGAGTAACAACCTTGTAAAGAAATATTGATTATAAGTGTTTTACAAAGGATAAGATATGATCTATTTTATAAAATACTATTATGTGAATCATGGATGAATGTCCATTTTTTTGAAATGTACTTGTGGCATCCTAAGTTCACGTGGCCCTTGCCCAGGGATAACAATACCGTGGTCAATATGCACGTGGCCCTCACCTAGGGATAACAATACCGTGGTTTACATTCATGTAGCCCTTGCTCAAGGGTAACAATACAGCAGCCTATGTTCACGTGGCCCTTGCCTGGGGGGTAACAATACCATGGCTACTTGTGCACAAGATGTTGACCTTTATGGTCGTCGATATCGACTATACATGTGTTTCTTATGACCAATTTTATCTGATAGCTAATGGATATACCACATATAACTGCTTATGAAATCTATATAAGTACGTGGATCTGAATCTGTTTCTGATATGAACTCTGATTTCTGAATCTGAATTGGACATCATTCATATCCTTCTATTCCGTTGTTATTCACTAGGCTCCAACTCACCATATTATTTATGTATGTAGGTGATCAGGTACGGGACCAGGCACAGTGAGGCTCACCTGGAGATCTTTTTGAGTCAGCCAACCGATGTGCCTCCTGAGGAGGTTCCGAAATGTTTTGTGATCGAGTCTTGTGAACATGATGCAAGTTTAAGTTATTTTCTTTCGTTTGTTTGGACAGTTTCTTTGGGTTTATCCGTATCTATGGTGATGTAAAACTGACATTTTGCTAATATCGCATATGTTTGTAAATATAAGTTTCAAATTTTCTGTCCCATGTATATCTACACAGCTCTATGGACGTTGCATGTTTGTATTTGCTTCCGCTAGTCCCTGTATTTTGTTTAATATGTTCAAAAGCCTTTGGTAATCCCAGGATTACTGGCCGGTTACGGCACTAAATCTATAGGAGCAGGTTTGGGTCGTGACAACAATGGTGGTGGTCACGTTAGTTCACGGTGGCAAAGAAGGATTGAATGACAACGGTTTTAGTGATCGCGTCGCAAGCAAAGGAGAAAGAGTGAAAGACTGTCTACGGCAAAGAAGAGAGAGAGGTGGTGGTTTGCGGCAAAGGGAGACAAGGAAAAGAGAGCGAGAGAGAGAGATGGGTGTGATTGTTAGGGTTTTGGAACGTATAATATGATATATAGGTAAATTACACTAACACTCCTTGATGTTTCTGTTTAATACAGATTCTCTCCTCCCGTTTGAAAAATTACATTCCCCTCCCTGAGGTTTGTAATCTCATTACAAATTGTCCCTTGGATAGCTGATGTCATGTCCTAAAATTTTCTAAATGACCATTTTGCCATTTTTTCTACCATTTCTTCTTTCTATCATTATGTCTACATTCTAAAATTCTCCATCATTAAGTTCAACCCGAACATATTCTTATTGAGTGATGATATATAAACATAAATTTTATATAAAATTTTCAAACACAATGATATAGCTTAATGGTGATTTTTCACTTTAAAACAAAACACCTATAAATATGATTTATATTTACAATAACATCACTATCACAATATTTTTATGATATTTTTTGTATAAATTTTTATATATGAATGGAATTTTTCATTTTTATTTTCACCATAATTTTTATTTCTCATCTGTTTACCCACATTTATTACAATATTACCAAATATCGTCATTCACATTTATTATAGTATTATTGAATTTTTATATTTTTTTGTATTTGGTGAATTTAAAAAAAAAAATCGCAAAATATTGTACTTCTTAAATATATCTAAATTAGGTGTATCTCAAAAATAAAATAAAATAAAAATTGCTGAAAATATTAAAACAATTAGTAAAAATAAAATTTAAAAAACGAAAAATAAAGAATTTCAATTTTTTTGTGTGAGTTAAATCAAAGAAGGTGATTATTATTTCTCTTAAAATGACATGAAAAAAATATCAGCATTATTTTATTATTTTATATGTATAAAGGTTAAGGGACAAATATGTCATTTTAATCTGACAGAGGGGGTAAGTGTAATTTTTCAAATGTGAGGGAGGATCTATGTTAAACAGAAACCTCAAAGGGTGTGTGACAACCCTAATCCGGACCTGCTCTTATAGATTAGAGTCATGACCGGCCAGTAATTTGAGATTACCTACAGCCTCAAAAGATGTTTTAAGTTCATATCTTTGTTCCCATCTCTTTCCGAGCATTCTTAGGCATGATTTATGAAGCATTAAGGCTTAAGAAGTAAGAAACCAACATAAGTAATTGAATTTGAAAAGATAAGAAGAATTATTCGATCCGAATGTGTGGTTCAACGTGAACAAATTATAAGATATGGAATGAATAAGAAGTTAATGTAAAGAAAGCTAAGCCATATTGACCATACAAATGAGTAATGATAAGACAAGTGTTGTGCTATTTACGTTTGTGATTGTAAGTCAAGATTTGAAAACCGATCAACCGTTTCTGAAAGCCCACTGTGAGTAACGTTATTGTAAAGATATGTTCATATAAATTATATTTGAAATGTTATTGAATAAGTTATGATTTCTGAAATGATATTTTGTTTACGTGAATGAATGTCCTATTTTGATCTATTATGGCATCCAAATGAAGTCCCAAGTCATGAGGGACACCATGTTAATGCGGGTCCATGACATATATGTGATTACGAGATCTCGCTGGCCATTTGACAAAGTGGTGCTATGTTTGATAATCGGTGTCCGGGACCGATTACTCTAGTCAGATGATGATATGATATATTCTGTTAGATGTACCATTATTATGTTCAAATATGAGAATGATTATGTTATGATTTGTTTTATGAATATGAAATGTTTGGAATTCATTCACTAACCACTTTACCCTAATGTTATTCGCTGGATTTTAGCTCACTGTCTATATATATATATGTCGGTGAGTGAGTGCAAGACCGAGCCTAATGGCATTTATCTAGACTTCTGTTTTGTCAGCCAACCTAATTGCCTCACTTGGAGGTTTTGAAACTATCAAATGATCATGACTCTGTGTTTAAGGCTTAAGCCTTTGTTTTCTTTTGTTAAAGATGCTAAATATTAAGACAAGTTTTTGTATACTGGGTAAAATCCCTTTTGACTTATCTGTATAATGCGATGACTTAATGATATGTATGTAAATGTTTAAAGTTTTTTGTCTCATATAAGTTTGCACAGCTCAATAGATGATGTATGTTTATTTATTTACTTTCACTAACCCCTTATATTGTGATTCTGTTTAAGAGGCCTTCGGTAATCTTAGGATTACTGGCTGGTCATGATGGCAAATCTATAAGGACGGGTTTGGATCGTGATATTAATGTAATTTACCATATATATATGTGGGGGTGGGGGAAGGGAGAGGGAAGGATATTTTGGTAATTTTAGTTGAACTTGTCCTTTTGGACAAACTGATTGAGCGCCTAGACCTCTCGCCTTATAAAATTACAATTTAGATTTATGAACCAAATGCCCTTTTTCAAAATACCAATATTAAAGTAATGAATCTTATATAATTTAAATTAACAACACTATCAAATTGAATCATCACATAAACTTCCTCTAAAAACATTAAATAATTTTTAAAAGAATATATATATATATAAATCAATTACTTCCAGTAAACGATTATAAGTTTATTTACGATTGTAAGTTTATTTTATCTATTCTTATTTAAAATATTCTATTTATAAGTTTATTTACTTTTCTTTATTTAATTTAGTTTATTTAACTTGTTTAGTTTCTTTAACTTGTGTTGTTTCCACCTCTCTTTGGTATCAGAGCTAAGTTGTTGATATGTTGAGTTATTGTTTTGTTATTTCAGTTTAATTCTTCTCATGTTAAGTTCTATACTTTAATTCCAGTCTTCTTATTTCTTGTTACTTTATCTTTGTCTTCCACTTTGCCAGTAGTCACCCATCTTTCATTCCACGTCTAGTGTAAGTCCTTTGGTTAGGCAATTGATAGGCACAGGGGTCTCCCGGAGAGGGTATGAGCGAAAGCATAGTATGCGAAAACATGATAAGTTATTGTTGAATTTAAGAAAACTGAATTTATTTTACAGAATCACGATGAGTCGTTTATTCCGAAATAACTCTTCAGTTAGCTCTAGATCTACAACTCTAACTCTTATACCTAGTGCAGATGTACTGATTAATGATGAAGAACATGAATTTCAAGATGTTAAAATTGATTTAAGTTGGAATATTCCTAAAGTCAAAACTAAAGAAATCTACAAAACTAGTTTTTTACAATCTACCTTTAACGTAGATTTGCAAGTCAAAATTTTTGAACAAGTTTATGCTTTAACTAAGATACGTGGAACTTCCCAATTATTATCTAAAGAGTCAATTAGAAAACATCTCAAAGATGGTCATAATTTTATTCATTTAGGATTAATTCAAATTGGAATCAAACCATTAACCCCGTAAGGACGAAACATTTCTGTCTTTTTATGTTTACGTGATACTCACTTTATTAATTATTATGATAGTTTAATGAGTATGATGGAATTAGGCCTTCATAAGGACCTGTTCATTTCAATTGTTTCCCTGATTTTACTTTAAGTCTAAAAGATCCTCATATATTAAAAGTTTTAACGTTAAATATTCAATTATCTTGTGCATTTACTAATATGTTAGAAATGTTCATAACATTGCTTTAATTTATTGAATTTATTATAAATGTATTAAAACTAATATGAATGTTCAAGCTTTAACCAAAAGTCCAAAGGATAAAACATTACTCATCCAAGGTGGTACTAGTGAAACTAATATTTCAGTCCCAAAAATGATTTGTTGGAAAAATATTACTCTTCTTGATGATTGGGTTATAGTTAATGAAAATTATTTCAAAAATCAACAATCTTCCACTAGTCAGGATATTCAACACATTCAACAATTCACCGATGGCTTTGTGCATATTAAATTTAATCGACCTCATAGTCAATCTTCTCGCCATGGTATTTCTAGTATCCCTACTGATACTAAAGATGATGAAATCTTTACCACCCCTCTATTTACTCGAAAAGACAAGAAACTTCACCTTTGTGAACTTTCCTCACAAAACCTACACACTACACATAGTAAATTAAAAGGAATAGATAATTCCTCTACTTCTCAAATTAGTAAACCAGTTTATTCAATCCAAACGCATCTTCATGACGAAGATACTACATCACAGGATTCACCTACTCAAACTGATTTTGAAGTCGTTTCTCTTGTCAACCCACAATTATTAACTCTCAGTAAACCTTTTACTCTAGATCTTAATAAACTTCATGCTGAATTCAAATCCAACGTAAATAAATCCAAACGCCACACATATAAGAATACTTATGATGAAAAACAACAATCTAAAATTACCAAGAAATGGTACAAATTTATAAATCAAATCAATACCGAAATCAACTTCTTTGATTATCTAGACAATTATTATCCAAACATAAATACAATTACCAAAACTAAATGGAAAACTTCCCTTAACACTTTTGTCTCATCTAGTCACCCTCCTTTAGAAACCATTCTTATTGAACATAAAGGTACGATTGTTCATGCTTCTCCATTTAAACTTCCTAGTGAAGAATCTTAAATTAAAAAAGTCATTGAACAAAATAATTATACCAATCATGTTTAAAAACTATGGGTAAGCAATTAGATAAAATAGAAACTACTTTTAAAGATTACTCAACTAGTCATACTTCTACTAGCAAACCTTTAGATAAACCTCTTATTAATCTTCCTAGCACAACGAAGCAATTAAGCCTAGTCACCCAAGATACTACTACTATTGGAGCCATTGAAAAATTATTTACTAAAAGATCTACCTCTTCTACAGATAAAAGAATTACTGTCTTAACACAACAGCCACCTATTGAACCCAGTAATGACTCCAACACATCTAATGATAACATTAATCACTTAGCCTAACAATTCCAGGCCACTAATCTTAACTGAATCACACATTCCAAAGTTAATCCTACTACTCTTACCAAAAATTGCTATACTAAACCTCCACCTCCCGATCTTTAATTCGAAGAAACTAATATTAGCAATCAATTTTCTATTTCTGTTAAAAAATTATATGAATAGAATATAGATAGTCTTAGTGAACATCAAATCTTACAAAAATTAAATCATCTGTCTATGATTGCAAATAGTTATCTTAGTAATTATCCTGATTACACTCAATCTGAAATTGTTACTCTAATTACCTCTGGTCTTACGGGTATGCTCAAATCTTGGTGGGATAAATATCTCACTTCGGATCAAAGAGAATCAATTCAACATACTGTTCAATTAGATGAAAATGGTTTGTCTATCTTTGACGAAGATATAGGATCTAGTACACCTGATGGTACCAATACTTTAATTTACACTATAGTCAAACATTTTATTGGAACACCTACTAACATCCATTCCCGAATCCATGATCAACTCAGTAATTTAACTTGCCCTATTTTAAGTGATTTTAGATGGTATAAAGATGTTTTTACCCCTAGAGTAATACTTAGAGATGATTGTACTAAGCCATTTTGGAAAAAAAAATTTATCAATGGATTACTCAATTTTTTTGCCCATAAAATTAGAGATGTTCTTAGTCAACCTACTGGTATTATAGAATATGATAATTTAACTTATGGTGATATAATTAGTACAATTCAAAAAGAAGGTTTAAGAATGTGCATAGATTTGAAACTTTTAGTCAAAAAACTGCTAAAGACAAACATAAAGCTAAATATGAATTAAGTAACTTCTGTGAATAATATGACTTACCTCCCATAGCACCTTCTCAAAATAAAAATAGAAAAAAGAAATCTTCCTATAAATATTCTACTAAATATAAAAAGAAATATTCCCCTTCTATATCAACTGATAAATATTATACTAAACCCAAAAAGAAATATCATAAGAAATCTACTAACTTTCAGAAAAAGTCACCATCTATCCCAAATGTTACTTGTTATAATTGTGGAAAAAATAGTCATTATTCCAATAAATGCAAAGTAAAAGAAAAACTTAAGGCTAAACTTAACCAACTACAAATTATTGAAAAAAATCAACAACAAACATTTGACATATTTAACCTAACCAAGTCTCCCAATCAATCTCTTGATACTTCTAGTCACACATCTAGCGATACTACTCCTTCTAGTGATACTTCCACTTATTATTCTCCCAATGAGAATAAAGATGATGAAATTGAATTAGGATGTAATGATACTTGCTGTAAACAAGTCAATGCTCTTACTAAATCTCAACAAGAAGAAGATTCTTTAATAGAATTAATTAGTAAATTAGAAAATCCTGAATTAAAAAGAAAATATACGTATAAACTCAAATCTTTGCTAATGAATAAGACAAAAAACCTCATCAAGATAAACCTATAATTAGTTTAATCACTACTTTAGAAAGGTTTAGAAAGGATAAACATAAAGAGGTAACTTTACAAGACTTACAAAATAAGATTAACCAAATTAAATTAACTATTCAAGAATTAAAAACTAAGGATAAATCCTTAGAAGAAGAAATTACAATATTAAAAATCAATAAAAGTCTTAGTGATTTCCAACAATCGAATGATACTTCTTCAGAAGAATCTAGTTCTAGTCCTGATCCTAGCAACATCATCTTTGATAATCGATCGACTAAATCTAATAGTGATAATCACAATGATAGTCATCGTTTAAATATTATTAATACAATTCATATTCAAAAATGGTATTCGAAAATCAAACTAGTTATTAATGATTTTAAAATAGAAGTCATAGCCCTCATCGATACCGGCTCTGATTTAAATTGTATTCAAGAAGGTTTAATCCCCACAAAATATTATCATAAAATTAGTGAACAATTAAGTTCTGCTAATGGAAGTCAAATGCATATTAAATATAAATTATCCAAAGTACATATTTGTCAAAATAATGTTTATTTTCAAACATCCTTTGTTCTAGTCAAAAATATGACCGACAAAGTCATCTTAGGAATTCTGTTTATCTTTTTACTATATTCATTTACCATTACTAACCATGGAATAACCACACAAGCTTTTGGTCAAACAATGACTTTTAAACTTTTGTCTCCTCCTGAAATCAAAGAATTATATCAATTAAAAGAATATTTTATATCCCAATCTACTAATTGAGTAACTAAACAACTCAAATTTCTCAAGGAAGAAGTTAAATACAAAAGAATTGAAACTCAATTGACTAATTCAATTCTTATATCAAAAATTGATAAATTTAAAAACCAATTAGAAAATACTGTTTGTTCTATTTTACCTAGTGTTTTCTGGCATAGGAAAAAATATGTAGTTACACTCCCTTATATTAAAATTTTTAATGAAAGACAAATTCCAACTAAGTCTCGACCTATTCAAATGAATCATGAATTAGTGGAAATGTGCAAAAAAAAATATTAATGAATTATTAAAAAATAAAATCATTAGTAATAGTAAGTCGCCTTGGTCTTGCCCTGCTTTTTATGTTAATAAAAATGTTGAACTTGAATGTGGTGTTCCACAATTGGTCATTAATTGTAAATCGTTGAACAAAGTTTTAGAATGGATACGCTATTCAATCCCTAATAAAAAAGATCTCATTAAATGACTTTGTCAAGCTGTCATCTTTAGCAAATTTGATCTTAAATGTAGATTTTGGCAATTACAAATTCATCATAATGATCGCTATAAAACTGTCTTTATTACACCTTTTGGCCATTACGAATGGAATGTCATGCCCTTTGGATTAAAAAATGTTCCTAGTGAATTTCAAAACATTATGAATGAAATTTTTAATCCCTTTAGTCATTTTTCTATTGTCTACACAGATGATATCCTCATTTTCTCTAAGTCACTCGATGAACATTGGAAACATCTTAATTCCTTTCTCTATATTATCAAATATAATGGTCTAGTTATTTCTGCTCCTAAGATTAAGCTATTCCAAACTAAAGTTAGATTCTTAGGCTATGATATCCACCAAAGTACTATTCTTCCTATCAGTTGATCTATTGAGTTTGCTTCTAAATTCCCTGATGAAATTTTAGACAAAACCCAGTTATAACGGTTTTTAGGTTCCTTAAATTACATTGCTGAATTTTACAAAGACCTTAAGAAAACTTGTCAACCCTTTTTTGATAGGTTGAAAGATAATCTTCCTCCTTGGTCTTCTATTCATACTGCTATTGTTCAACAAGTCAAAAAATATGTCAAGACCTTGCCTTATCTTGGCATTCCTACTGAAAATTCATTCAAAATTATTCAGACTGATGCTTCTAATGTTGGTTATGGTGGCATTCTCCTTCAGAAAATCACTCCCCAGTCATCTGAACAAACTGTTCATTTTCATGCTGATGTTTGGAACAAAGCACAAAAAAAATTATAATACTTTTTAAAAAAAAAATTATCTATCGTTTTATGTATTAGTAAATTTCAAGATGATATTTTAAATCAAAAATTCCTATTACGTGTTGATTGCAAAAGTGCTAAATATGTTTTGGAAAAAGATGTTCAAAATATTGCCAAGTGTCCCTTTTAGCCAAAAAATTATCGGGGAAGGAAATCATGCCTACTCCTTATTGTGCTACAAACATATTGCAAGTCACCAGATACCGCAAAACTATTCTCTATTATAAATTTAAAATATGCTATTTAAAGTCACTACAAAATGACATGTACCTTCATCTAGACCCTTACCTTCAATTCAATCAGATTAGAAGTTATCACGATTTCATTGCTCATTACACTAATCTAGTTAACTTTTATATGAATAGATTAGATGTTCTCAGTGGATGCTAATCTACTTCTGTCATTTTTCTTACAGATGTCAAGCCACAAACCTCCTACAAAACTCTTGTCATTGTGCCACCTAGTCAACCCATTGTTGCACCTCTAATTGATCTAGTGAACCGATACCAAATTCTTAGTAATATTCCTAAACCTAGTTACACTTTGGCTTTAGCTTCAGACCATTTTGCTTGCCAGTCAATTACGCCTATGCCTCCTAACAAGTCTACCCCAAGAACAGATTATGTTCTTAAACAGTCATTCAATCTTTTTTACAAAGAACCAGTCCACAAAAATATCCATAATGTTCTTGATTTAGTCAAATCTAATTTCCCTAATGGATGACATTTCATTCATTCCCATCCCGATAAGTCAATAACCTTTTATAAGGATATTCTTTTCCACCATAAGTCAATAGTCATTAAACCTATCTATGATCGAGTTCAGACCAGTAAAATCATTTATCATTCCTTATACATTCATAATATTATTTCCATGGAAGAATGGGGTCTCCCTTTTCTACTTCGAGACCTTCCCAACCATGATATACAATATAGTTACTATGATTACATTGATGCTTGGTTGAAAATCCTCTTACATCAAAATGAGTCATATAGTCATTCTTGATTTTTCTTATTTGACCACAAATTCAAATCAAAATTCCCTTCTTGGTTCTTGAGATGGTGGTCACAGCATGGTGCCATCCCAAACATCATCCCTTCTGAGTTAATAAAATAAGTCAATTACTTATCTTCAATTTACAAGCTCAGCCAGCATAAAAGTCAGTTTCCTTGGTTACTCCATTTCATGGCCAAATATAAAGTCCTTTGGATTTTTAAATGGTAATACAATCTTTCCAATAACATAGTCAGTCGTCAACATTTTGTTAAATGGTGGGATGCATTCAAAGCCCATCGTATTATTGAACAAGTCCAGTAGGAATTTCCAGTTAACATTTATGCCCCAACTCCTGCAATGGTCAAGTCTCAGCAAAACTCAAATGCTTCAGTCACATAAGGAAGCCTACTTCCTCTCACTACAGTCAGGCTTAGAAGCCCATCAACCAGCATTGAACCTTCCAAATCCAAGTCATCCAAGGCCAAGCCCAAAACAAAGCCCAAGTCAACCTCTAATAATGAATTGATCTAAATGGCCAAATTATTGATCGCCCAAGCAAAATCACAAATTGAAGATGAAGCCTCGGATAATTCAACCTCCTCTGAAGCCTTAACCAATCATAGTCCACAATTCCAAGATGCTCTGGACCCATATGCCTAAAAAAGTCATTAGATTCCATATATATACATCAGCTTCAGTCACCACTCTTACTTTGAGAAAAGCTGCTGATATATATATATATATATATATATTGATTCCCCATCAGTCAACTGGCAAGTCACGTTCCCTCACTGCAAGAATAAATATAAAAAAAAAATTAAAAAAAGTAAAAAAGTTCTCGATCACAGAAAGATGCTCTCAGCACCTCTTATTTTCAGGTTTTTTAGAAATCACAAGTTTCACAGCATTTTCTACCTTTTGAAGTCACAACCCTCACAGCTCCAGTCACGGGCCTCACAACTCCAAGTTCACAAGCTTAACAGTTATCCACTTTGCCTAGAAAAGAAGCTCCTCAGTCAAGGCCAATTCAGAGTAGGAAAGAGTTCATAATTTTCTTTCGCAGTTTCTCTCAGTTTCTGTAAAAAAATTTAGTTTGCTGTTTTAAAATTCAGTTTTTAAGAATGCAAGTATAAACTGTATTTTCCAGTTACTTCCAATAAGCAATTATGTATTTTTCGATTACTTTCAGTAAATGATTGTAAGTTTATTTTATCTGTTCTTATTTAAAATATTCTATTTATAAGTTTATTTATTTATTTTTATTTAATTTAGTTTATTTAACTTGTTTAGTTTATTTAACTTGTTTTAATTTGTTTTATATATATATATATATATATATATATTAAAATTAATAATTTTTAGTATATACATGTAACAGCAAATGACAATGTGTGTCTGTCCCACCAATGGAGTGGAAGCTTGAAAAACTGCCTCGGCCATTAATGGGAAGGTGACAAGAGCTATGCACGTTCACAATTTTAAATTATTTTGGAAGTTGATTAAAAGTCATTTTTTTATTTTTAATTTATTTTAAATTTTATTAATTTTTTACAAATTTTTTTTAAAAAAAATTTAAAAATTACTTTTTAATCATCTTTCCAAAACAATCCCATATACCTAAATTTTTTCCGTCACATGGTTCTTCCATTATTTTTTTTTATAAATTAATCAAAGAGCCACTTATTTAATTAATAATTTATTAGTCCAACCAAGCACAGACAGCCGCCACTTGTATGTTCATTCGTGACATGGTGTGTGGCCTCCTAAAATTACTTGCATGTTCATGACATGGTGTGTGACCTAGTAAAATTGGGTGCAACCTTGGAGTGATTGAGAAATTAATTAGCGTCTTTGGAGAAATATTTTATTTAACTTATTTTGGACTATGGATTTTGGTTTTCTATTGTTTCAATAATAATGTTGGGTTTCATGCTGTTGTTACTAAAAAATAAAAACAATTTGGTCACCTAAACTAAGGTATAATGATCCTATCACAGCAATGACCTAAGCCGCACAACTGCATCGACTTCTTTGCTGTGTTCAGAAAGAAACAAGTACCTGCTAGCTATCTCCAGTCAAACATATTTATGCTCAGCAAGAGAACCATATTTATCTTATTAATTTTCATTTACTAAACTATTCTTAAAATAAAAAATATTATTGTGTTTGGGTTTCAAATTTGTAATAATAATACTAATAAATATATAAAATTATTTCAAGATTCAAGCTCAATCTTAAAAATAAAAAGAAGTTTTGCAACGTAAGATCCTGCCTTGCCTACTGGTTAGGATCAATTGCACATTAGTTGATGGGCAAAATGTAATTTGCCCATTCTTCATTGAAGAACAAGAACCTATTGAAAACAGTATTATTCCATAACACAAAAAATACATAAAAGAGAAACAAGGGGTGTGATACTTAACTTTAGTACACTTTCTGTCTCCCAATAGTTTCTTTTAGGTTATGTTTGGATATTAATTTAGGAAGAATTTTAGAAAGAGAAAAATAAAAAATAATGTAAATAAAATATAAGTTTAAATTTTATATCACTTTTTTGCTTCTCTTTTCTTTTTTCCTTCACTCCTAAATCTTAGATCCAAACACAAACACAATTTTAGGGTGAGTTTGGTTAAAGGGCATGAAAGTGAATAAATAAATAAATAAATCCTTTTCTAAATTTAACATGGGATGGGAGTGATGGAAAGTGCAAAAAAGTCAATTTTTTTTTGTACAATTCAGGTGACAATCTAATTTTCGATTTCTGGCATTAAAAAAAATACAAGAAACTGGTTTTCCAGCTTAAATTATATGGGAACTATAATGAAACTTGTTTTCCAGCTTAGCTTCAAAGTGAAAACAGCAAAGCATAGTGCTTGCTTAGAAGCAAAAGCATCAACCATCAAATCAACCAAAGAGAATTATTTATTAAGAACGAAAAGAATAGAGAAAGATAACCCCACCCATCCTATCCTTTCTCTTCAGTCATTTGGGAAAGCAAAATCAACACAAATGATGCCATCAATTACTGATTAGGACACCTCACCTTCAACCCTGCACCAATCTTTACTTGATTTTTGCAATGTTGAAGCTACAGGTGCAAAAAAACTGTCTACTCATCAACTTGCACCGACTCAAACTCTCCAACTCATTCAAATCAACTTGGGCAGTTTGAAAAGGTGAGCGGATTTGAACAGATTAGATGATAAAAATTGGTGAGTCAATAACAAGGAAATGAAGACTAGGAACAGTAGAATAAGAGGCTCTACACAACTCCACATCAAAATAACCTTCTGCAAAATGTATTTAAGGTAATTTAAGAATTAAAACGAAAAAATTGATACAACAATGAGAGATACTAAAATCACAGAGTTCACATCGCCTGGATTCTTCCCTTTTTCTTGTAAAAAATTTATAATATATAATATAACTGACAAGATAAATGAACCAATTAAGTTCTCTACAAGCAAAACTTGTGACTCTTCACTTTAAAACAATTTCAGATTATGTAAACTCAATGAAGTAAGCACTGGCTATCAAATTTAAGACAATCTCCACTTCTGAAAATCTCCATGACCTTCAAATGAATTGGGCTATGCATCTCAAAATACAGCTTAGCATGATTGGGCAAAATAACAAGTTCCAGCATTCCCCAATGTTCTGATCAGACATTGAAACGAAACAGCATCACATCCCCTTCTTTTACAATATACTCTTTTCCCTCTGATCTCAACTGCATGATCCAAATAGTTCTTGTAAATCACCTTGATCTTGCAAGAGAGTCCTAGGTGGTGTTGGTGGTGGCTGAGCCACTTTATGCATGTGAGAGCATAGTGTACGTGTGTGTATTACTGAATTACATGGTAGCATGGATTTTACAAAATGTCAATTCAAACTATCCTCGATTTTTCATTCTCTTCTGTTTATCTGGATAAACTTCTCCCAGATAATAGTAGTGTGCTGCTGGCATATGAATGTGATTTTCGGAAAGGTGATACAGCCCAGATGTAAAGCCACCTCAGGGCCAGTGAAGTTTCACGTATTTTAAAAATAACAACAAAGAGTACAGCATAAAATCTTGAGAACTTTTCTGAAACGAAGAGAAGCAGCATTAAAGTTCTGATGCCGATTGAATTTTCAACTTTTTTGGGGGGTACATGTGAATTTTCAACTTTTTTGGTTGACAGTGAAATATTTCCATAAAACCACTTTCCAGGAGCTCCAAGTTACATTTACTTCTGATTCACAAGTACAAAAGAACTTCTGATGGCCTTGTCCACAAGTAAATTTTCATGCATGGGCCTAAAACAATATGTGCTTTGTGAAGTGAGCAAAAGCTAAAACAGCATGTGAATCTGTAAAAGCTAAAAGTAAGGCAACGACTTACAAGCCCTTTCTCCCTTGCAGCCGCAAATGAACCAGCGGCAACAAAATCATTGTAAGCAACCTGAGAAGCAAATGCATCACATAATTATTGTGTGGTTGACCAGATATAGAGGCAACATGCATGACAGTAAGATAGATAACAAAATAAAAATGGCCAAGGCACATGTATGAACAACATAATCCAAGGGGGTGCAATGTTAAAGTCATTTCCACGTTTGTTCCATACCAACAGGCTCCATCTTATTCTTGCTTCGAACATATAAACAAGAACCAGAGTAGTGCACAGAAAAGAATTCAATATTTCTCATGCTTACTGTCTCTGCTCGGATGAAACCCTTCTCAAAGTCAGAATGAATAACTCCAGCAGCTTGAGGGGCAGTCATTCCTAACTCAATAAAGAATATTAATTAGACTAACAATTTATACTCAAGATAATTGATACGGTCCGCAAAAGGGATACTTCACATTGTTAGATCCATCTAAAGATAAATTATGTCAACAAACCGTTGTTCAATCTCCTTCTGATACTATTTAACAAAAAATGCTGCATGCATCTGATACTAACTTCAAGGAAATCTAGCTACAACACCAGCTAAAGTAAACTCATTTAAAATGAAAAACCAATACTAACCTGCAAGTATGGTCCATGCCTTTGTTTCCTGTAGACACAACAAAATGACCCGTAAGTACTAAGTATCAAAGAAACATCATGTTAACTAAATGAGAAAAAGCATTTCTGGACTACACCTTCTCACCAGATGTGAAGTATGTACGCAGTCCTAAAAGGCCATATGTTGTTCTAATGAGATTTCCAAGGCCACTTTCATCAACACCAAGAGACTCCAAATATTCTGTTCTTTCTTCCAATGGAAGTTCAGTAAGCTCTGACTCAACCTGCAATGACAAACGGCATATTTAGTTGCCTGGTGGAATGAATAACAAACGAACACTACAGTCAAAAACAGTTATACATAGATCAATGAACAACTAAATAGACTAATGGGAAAAAATTTATAAAAAAAAAAAAACGATGCAGTCGAATATGGCAAGTTAACGCCCTGCCCCTCACATTCTGGAGTAAATATACTACCCCCAAATTCAGATTGGAAAAGCTTCTGCTGAAAGGTCACCAAACCTGTGCTGAGATTGTTACTAGTCCAGATTGTAACTCAGATGCAAGATTCATCACTTCTTTGACATGAGGATTATCTTCGGGCGCTGCTAGATCAGATTCTGCCACATTTGCTACATATATGATAGGCTTCACTGTAAGTAAACAAAGATGTTTTACAGCATCTTTCTCAAAATCTGTTAAAGGTACTGATCGTGCTGGTTTTCCATCCATTAGTGCCTGCTGAATTCTTTCCAGGGCAGACTTTTCTGCTTCCTCCTGCAATTAAAAATATTGCAGCCAAAATGCCCAGAACCACAGTCAGTACATTTAGCTGATATCAAATCAAGAATGATGAAGTCATTATGGAAGCCTCAACAATTATTTTACCTTAAGTTTAGATTGTGAATCTTTAGGTTTGCCTTTTTTGAGTTTCTCCATTCTTTTCTCAATCTGCATTGCTTGTATAGATACAATTCAGTTTTATCAGATCATATTATTTTAGCATGTGATTGATATATGCTACAGAGGCGCAACAATATAGAGAGATGTTCAGAACAAAGACTTTCAAGCCATTTGTCATTTTTTAAGCATATAGGTCAATGGGGCTTTAGGACCTCATGTAAGTTAACTAGAGGTGCTGGGTTCCAGGGAAGCTTCTAATAAATAAGATAAATGTCATGAATCAATTACTACATAGAAGGAGAAGTGACCCTCTCACTCTTCCCCTAATATCCCTGTCATTTACTGCAGTGTAGAAGAGATTCAAAGTTTAAAAAGTGCTTACCCAAAAACAATTCAAAGTTTAAAAAGTAATTTGGCATAAATAAGAAACTGATAGAGTGCCATGTCCTCACCCCACTTCCCAACTTCCTTCTTTTACTCCATGGGTGATGGTGGGTTTAAATACAGTGGTAGTGGTCGTCATAAAATGAAGAGGGTGGAAGACAATGTTATAGTGAGGAAGGTATAAAAGTCCCAAACCACATGTGTGAATTGCATAACATTTAAATGTCAGGGAGTAAAATGTTCCAGGCTAAAACCACAGAGGCATAAAAAGAATTTTGTTCTTTAAAATTTAATTTGGTCCATCAATCATTCAGTTGTGAAGAAGAACTCAACCCAGCAGCACTGGTTCTATGAATGAGAAGGTGAACAAAATATTAAAATAATTTTTATGAGCAGTACAACTATATAACAAAGCTTCAAACGAAAAATTATAGGAAACATTTATATAACACAGATAAAATCTATCAAATGGTAACCCAATCTCACGAGTAATCATTAATCATGAATGATGAACCTGATACTACTATCCCCTCCCTTTTTTTTTCTTTTACAACATAAATTAGGTCTCAGAAGTACTATAATAGTGCAAAATTTTCTAATAGCATACCTGGTCCAAATCTGAGAAGACAAGCTCTAAGTTTATAACATCAATATCGGACTTTGGATCAACTTTCCCATTCACATGAACAACGTCATTATCCTCAAAACAACGTACAACCTGTAACAGTAATGAATGTGTGTTTTCAAAAAACATAGAATGGAATATGTATGATATGATACACTTTCAGTTGATGGAAATATGTTGGCACTCTTCTAAAGTTGGGTTGGGCCTGTACAAAGATACATTGTCTTAAACACTTATGCTGTGTTTGGTTGGGGGATTTGAGGAGGGATTTGGAAAAGAAAAGGGAAAAGGTGTGTAAAACTAGATGAAATATAGGCATGTTTTATTCACATTTCACCTACATTTTCCATTTCCCTTTCCAAATCCCTCTCCAAATCGCCCAACCAAACACAGCATTAACATAGTTCAAACTTGAAAATTTGGTTTGAAATAAAGAATTGAATCATACTAGTCGAAACATGAATTATGAATTAACCATGTTTCGGGAATTTGAACAGGAGATGCTGCTCATGTAAAAAATTATACATAGAGCAAGTATTGAACTATACATGCTTATACATGCACGCATACGCAGAGGGGCAGACCAAGAGAAAGAGAGGAGGAGGGAAGGAATACATAAAATAATACATTCCTACAATTCAATTTGTGAATTTTGCATCGAGATCAGGAACCACTCATACTAAAAGGGAATTGCATGAGCATCTTATTATGCTTTGATAAAATTTTCACAATGCACTACAGAAAGCTAGAAATAGGTACATGAAATAGCCAAAACCTGAAGAATGGAGTCAACTTCACGGATATGCGATAAGAATTTATTACCCAAACCCTGTAATTAGACAATTTGATAAAGAAAATATCCATTACAACACAGCATTCACATGCCAAAATAATCTAAAAAGACAACACAACATGGATATTTGACTGACACCAAGAAACATCAGTGCCAGTAAAATGACTCGAGTATTCTCACCTCCCCTTGACTGGCTCCCTTCACAAGGCCAGCAATATCTACGAGTTCTATTGATGCTGGGACAGCTCGTTGAGAATTGCATAGAGCAGAAAGCACATGGAGCCGAGGATCTGGAACAGCAACAATACCTACATTCGGCTCTATGGTACAAAAGGGAAAATTAGCAGCCTGAGCCTTTCCATTTTCAACCTGCAAAAAGGATAAGCCTCAATATGAATAGTAGATAAACCTACCAAGGAAGCATCAATGCTAAGAATCAGACAAAGTAACTGTCCCCCAACCATTAACGCAGGAAAAAACCTCATCAAACTAAGTAATTGAAGCAAAGTTTCTTGTATCACAGGTTACAATACATAATTGGTCCTCGCATAGAAGGCTAGAAATGTGCTGTGTTTGTAAGTCTCTAGACCACCTGATATTTGTCCTAAATCGTGCACAGCCTAACCCATGTGTAGTTATGCAAATGGATTCATTCATCCTCAAGTGAAACAGCGGAGATACAGTCTAGATAGATATCCAATTAACATGAGAAAAACCCATCACCTGCTCTCCCTGGCACCTTTCTTTCTTTTTTTCAATAGGAGTTGGACAAGAAATTATACGCAATTGTGTTGCGAGTGTTGCCATTTAAAAAAACAAGTAAATAATTTCTTCATAACCAAAAGGGTGATTATGACTCTATATTTGTCATTAGAAATGAAATCGACCTAGCGTGGTTAGAGAGATGACAAAATACACAAATTGTCACGACTACGAATCACACAACTTGATCCATTTGTTAACTTTTGGAACACTGATTCTTTAATTTAGAAATTACCAAGCAAACTATGAATGCCAATCCTCCAAATTAAAAACAGTTTCGAGGAAACTTACTTAGTCCAGTAAACTATAACATCGAGGCGAATTAACTCCTCAACTGAATGAATTCAAGTAAAACGAAAAATCATCGAGATTTTGGGCATGAACGAGTGTGCTTGCTTGCTAGAGAGAGAGAGAGAGAGAGAGAGAGAGAGAGAGAGAGAACTCACAACGGCGTTGAAGAGAGTAGATTTGCCGACATTAGGGAGACCGACTATGCCGGCTTTCAAGGTCATGCTAATCTTGGAGGAAGAGGAAGATGAAGATGAGAAATGCCTCTGGAAGTGAGAGGTTTGTGCAATGTTTCGAGAGAAGAAGAGGGATGAGTTCTTCCATGGAAGAGACACCGCTGGAGCTATTAGATGATGACACGCTACCCTCGCCATTGTGTATGTAGGAATGAAGAAGAAGAAGAAGAAGAAGAAGAAAGACAAGATAGCCAGCCGCCTCACTTCTTTGCTTTATATCTTCTCCTCCCTCCCTCAACTCCACCCACCCCACCCCACCCCACCCCCATCCCATCCCATCCAAAAATAATTAGGGGTGGTTTGGGGTGTCCTAAATAATTGTATTTTTTTGTTTTTTTTTAACTAAAAAATTGAAGAAGAAAATATAGATGTTTGGGTTAACTTTTGACTTTTTATAGAAAAATGTGTAATAAAAAATTGTAAAAATTGATTTGTAAGAAAAAATTAGAATTGGGAGTTGTGCAGCTGTAATTGTTGACTTTTGGTGAATAGTGTTAACTTTTTAACTTTTTGAGTAATTTTTTGACTTTTTGACTTATTCTAGACTTGCCAAACTTGGCCTTAGTACTCCCACTAAAATTAAATAAATATATGAAAAATACTTTAAAATATATATATATATATATATATATATATCTAAAAGAATTTTTTTTCTTATTTAATTTACAATAAAGTTTATAAAAATTAGGCCTTGTCTGATTTGAATTTCAAATTATAATTATTTAAAAAGAAATATAAATTACTTTGATAAAAATAAATATTAAAATAGGAGATTAAAAATTTTTTTCAAGTGTTTGTATCCTAATTAGTCTATAAAATATTTTTGTATTCCAATAAGTCTTATTATTTGAACATTTGATCTAATAAATCTTAATTCTCACATTTAAAGTATTTTATGAACATTTCTACACTTACAAATATGTTTCGAACGGTTAGCAATTTGATGATGTGAATATTTATATTTTACAATGTGAATGTTCGCATTGACAGTGTAAACATTCACGTTGATGATGTAAACATTCACATCACGAAAACATTCACACTGTAAATATGAATATTATTAGAAGTATTTTTGATAACTATGGCATTTATAGGATTTATTGAAATATAAAAAAATAATATGAATTAAATGAAATATAAGTACGTGAAAAGATATTTATGTAAAAATATGCCTATTAAAATTTATTCATAGTTTTAAAAAAGGATAAAATTACATGAAATAATGAGTATTTTTTATTTTTAAATTTTTTTATTAAAAAAAATTGAAAACTGTTTTTGAAAATCAAACTAAGCGGACCCTTTCAACCAAGCATATTGGAAATTATTTGAGAGAAAATATTTCATACAAACTAGTGTGTTTAATTTCTATAAAAGTTTAGGAGAACAATTTGTTCTATTTTGTTTTCATTCCCGAATTTAATTTATTGTGAACTAAGGCCTCGTTTGGCAAGAGGCTATTTTAGCCAATTAGTCAAAAGTTACTAAATTAGCCAAAAAGTCAACAACTCATACCAAAAAGTCAAAGATTCTCTTTTCTCTCTACTTTTTGCACATCTTTTCGTAATTAGCCAAAAAGTCATCCCAAACATACAAGTTTTTTTTACCTACCTTTTTAGCCAAATAACCAAAAAGTTACTAAATTAGCATGTTCCCAAACGAGGCCTAAATAATGAACTTTTCACTACTATGTGAAATTGGCCTTCCAACATAACAATTTTAAAAAATTATCCTTATGATCATTGTACGGGGAGCAAATATTTCGGCAAGCCCGTACTTCTTTCTTCCAAACTCCTGCCTGTCCGATCGACCTGCGAGCACAACGGCGATGAGCTACTCGGCGGTGTGTGGCCGGAATATCCCTCTGACGATCAAGTTAGACACACACAGGGATAGAGAGAGAGAGAGAGAGAGAGAGAGAGAGAGAGAGAGAGGATGGAGTGTTTAGTGTAAATCTCACCAAATGTTCATCTGCCTCAGCGTGGGGGGCGCAGACTCGCTTATATACCTTCTGTGCCCCAAATCTACTCTCATTAGTCTCTCGACACGTGGTGCTGCTATTTCATCTGTCAGCACAAATCTAGCTGAATATCATCTAACTGCCAGCCCACACCACTGGAAGCTCGGCAGCCGGGCTGCAGCATCTCGACTGTCAACGGCCGTGTTGCGCAGCTAGCTAGAGCACTCCGCTTGCCAAGCTCAATGACGACCGAGCTCGGTTGCATTCTAGCTTAGCCGAGCTCGGGATAAGTCATGCTGGTTAGCCGTCGGCCTTCCTGTCGAACTAACACATGAACCGTAGAACCCAGTGAGGCAGCGGACATCTCGGCCGAACCTCGCTTGACCGCTAGTACGACATCAATTATGCAACTATGCCATTACCGAGCAAGTAGCTCGGTTTCATAGCAACTATGCCATTACCGAGCGAAAATCCTTTCTGGATGGGCCAAGGCTGCCACGGCCCAAATGTGTTCGGCCCACAATTTGTCCGGCCCTTACCACGGCCCAATCCAAATCATAAATCTCTCTCTCAATCACAAAAACAAAAATAAAATAAAAATTGAGATAAACAAAATTCCTAAATTTTTATCAAATAAAAAAAAAATTCATTCCCAATTTAAGCGATGTTTGGTTCATAAATTTGGATAGTGATTTGAAGAAAATAATAAAAAAAAAGTAAATGAAATGTGAATAAAATAAAATTACATTTCACCTGAATTTTATACACATTTTTCTTTTCCCTTTCTAAATCACTACACAAATCTATAAATCAAAACAGTCTTATTATATTCTCAACTTTTATCTTATCCCTCATAATGAAATTTTTAGTACGACTTTTAATTTTTTGACTATTTTAACTTAATTAAAAAAGTTTCATTTGAGAGGAATTTTTAGTTTTTTTATTTATTTATAATTTTGTGAAAAAAAAGTAAAATAATTATAATTTGAATATGATATTTTATTTTATTAATTTTTTAATATATTTTATCTTTTAGTTAACTAAATTAATCTCAACCTACCTTTCAAATTAATCCCAACCTACTTTTCAAATGAAGAGAGAGAGATTGGTTACTGGATTGATGGTGGTTTGGGGTAAATTTTAACTCAAATGGGGAGAGGCCCCCCAGTCCCATATTGATTGGAGAGACTCTCTTTAAAATATTTGATAAATCAGTCGAACTGCACTTAAATTTTAATGGTTCTTGTGTGAGTAATTTTCTTGACCACACTACCCGTTTAGTAATCAGCTAGAGAGCACCGGCAGAATAGATGGCTTCAGTTAACCCGTAACAGAAAGAAAAGGCTCTGGCGGTGGCTCTTCCACCCGGGGGCACTCCAACGATCAAGTCAGTATATCTCTCAAAGATAATCAAGTGCTAAACTCACTGCTCAAAGCATAAATTGCGTACCTTAGACCCACGGGGGTGCCTCCCTTTTATAGTTACCTTAATCCTAGTCCCATCGGAAGCCTGACTTCTGTGAACTCCAATTCAGTACTTACCTTGGACTTTTCAAGAGATAAAGATAAACTCTCCAAGAGCTTTATCCTTATCTTAGCTAAATCTCCTCTTTATTCTAGGACTCTTGTCCCTTATCCGTTTATCTCGGATTCCGATATCTTCGGAGATAACCTCGACATAATTACCAGGACACGTGGCACCTCGGCTGACATATCGGCGTCACCTTGCCACGTGTTGGTACTCAGAAATATATCCCCACAACTGCCCCCTAGGTTCTATTACCTCGGCATTCTGAGGTGATGGAACCTATATCGATACTTCCTCCTGTATATCGGCTCAAGAATTCCTCAGCCGAGATCATTTTATGGCCGACATGTTTTCTTCAGCAAACAAGAATTCCAGTGAATTTTTTCACGTATGTGAGCTGTCACGTATCATTTGCTTAACCGTTTCATTCATGCGTATCCACCTTATTGGACCGTGTTGATGACGCGCTTGCAAGTTGTCTCTCTCTCATGTGCGCCGTCTGACGTATACGTTCTTCTAGGCGTATTGATTATTTTTTGCCGCCGTTTTCATTTTTGACAAAACCTTTCCCCCTTTCTTCATTTTTCCACTTTTGCATTCGATTTCTCTTCGCTTTTTCTCTCTTTAGCTCCTGGATACGCCATTGTTTCAGTCTTCAAGCTCTGCAACTGCCTTCCATTCTCCCTTCCTGTGAAGCTTTCATCGTTCTCGTTGCATCCGTTACTGTCGTCTGACTTCGGCAATCTTCATACCGGCTTCACTTTTTTCTGGTAAGCCACTGTTCCTTTTGTTTTCAATTCTGTTGATATTCTTCATTTCTTGTTGTCATTATTGTTTCAAATTTTGCAAATCACATATCTGATCATATATATTCAAATGGTTTTGATTTTGCCCATATCTTGAATACATACTATTCACCACTTTCTTGCACCCTTGTTACTATTCTTGACCATTTATTTCTCGTATTCTTTATGCTCTTGATAGCCCATCTCTGTTCTTGATTCTAAAGCACGTCTTTGCCTTTCTGTCTTCCAGATCCGTGCCTTCGACCCTTGCTTTCATAGATCTAGGTTTGGGATTTGTTGTGTAGAACCTATGATTTAGTAAAAAACTGAAACTAGTACTTTACTTAAATTTTTGTCGAGGTCTTATTAACCCTCTCGTGACATTTTTTCTCTGAAATCTAACCCCTCTAATTCAGGCCGATATCATGGATATGTGGAGACATAGGGTAGATACTCCGACCAAACTTGAATATTTTAGGTAAGAATTCTATCCCTGCCGATGTCCATCTGAGGCTGGCTGGAGATAACGACTCCATCATGCCCATAGATGATTCGATGCCTTTTCCCATTGTAGCTTTCACTGAGTGCGGACTCCGGCTCCCACTCAACATCCTTTTTCGTGAAATTCTTCACTATTATAAGTTGAACCCCATGCAACTGGCAATCAATTCCTACAGAGTGATCAATGGCATCATAGCCTTAGCTAAACAGGAAAATGCTAGGATCACCCTAGCCGATATCCAGTATTGTTATACCACGTGTGCCCTTAATTTGAAAGAAAAATGCTACATTTATTACCTTAAGCCGAGGTCTACAGAATTCAAAATCGTAGCCAACCTCCTAGACTCCAACAAGGGGGCTGGAGATGACTATCTCATTACCTCGGGAAATTGGGAGTTTGCTCCAGATAAGGACATCCATCTCTACCCTCTTCCTCGATCAGTTTTAGAGGGCAAGGGTAAGAGCCCAGTATTCAGCTCTGCCTGTTTTCTTTCAAAGTCTTAAATACTTTGTCGGTTTCTGACGTATGTTCTTCTTGCAACTGTTCGTCAGCCACCGAAAAAATTTTGCCACTCCTTTGTTCCCAGCAAGGATTTGAAGAAACTTCTGGACTTGCCAGTCCATAAAAAGAAAGCGCCTGTGCTTCTCAATTTTATTCCATCATACAAGTCAACTTTGCCCGACGTTCCCAAAAGGAAGAAACAAAGCCTTTCTCCACCCTCTGCTACAACTCCGTTGACTGCATCCACATCATGAAAAGATCAAGGATCAACATCTGATCCAGCTGATCAGCCATCAACTTCGGCTCCATACCTGGTCCCAATATCAGAACGAAAACGTCGGCGGTGACTTGTCCTTACTGCCGAAATGGGTCGCCCTAAGCCTGTTGCAAAAGATCTTCTGGCCAATATTCCATCATCTGTTGATGAGCAGCCAACACAAAACCAACCTCCACCGAAGCCGAAAAGAATAAAGAAGGCTCAACCAAAGGCTAAGATAGCTTAGGTTGAATCTGAAAGCACTCTGCCTATTTCAAAGTTGGCTGAGAGTGATAAATCTCAGCCTTCTGCTGGGAAGAGGCGCTCTGAGTCTCAACCACCAGAATCCCAAAACCCAAAAAAGCCGAGGTCTTCCTCTGCCACAACCTCAGGATCAAAAAAACCTGATGCCCCCTGGGCCTCTACAATTACTTTGGAAGACAAGCCTGTCATGGCAAGTGATAATGCCGATGATATTAACGTCGGCGTCGCACTCAGTACCGCTATGCTTCTTTCAGGCGATTTGGAGCGAAACGCCCAGTACAGTGAGTACGAGAACTATGCTCTAATGCTTCAGCACTCCGTTCAGGTAAATGTCTTCTTTTTAATAATTTTCTTCTTTCTTTCTCTTTATTTTGTACTTTGAACATTCTCTAATACCTCTGTTTTCTTTCAGGCCATCCAACATGCCCACTATTTCTCAATGCAGTCTTTTGAGAATCGGGAGAGGCTTGTCGAGATGAAGAGGGAGTTCTCTTCCCTCCAAAAGACCAACAAAGGTCTTCAATCAAAGATGAAAAAACTGGAGGACCAAGCTGAGGCCGCAATAAAAGCTCAGACCAATGCCGAAGAGAAGGCTGAGGCTGCTGAAGCCATCAGGAAAGTGGCTGAGTCTCAGAAGAGAGAAGCTGAGGAAAAAATGGCCCAGGCCGAAAAGGAGCTTCAGGAGGCCTTGGCACCAAGGACGCCGAAATCAAAAAAGCTGATGAAAAGGCGTATACTCAAGGTATGGCCGATGTTACTGAGGCCTATGAACTTCAAGTGAAGCAGGCATGCAACAAGGGTTTCACCCTTGGTTGGATGTCCCTTTTGAAGAAACTCGATGTTCCTAAGGACTCACCGTTGAGGAAAGCCGATGCCATCCCTCTTCCATTCCCTCCAGCTCAACCTCCAAGTCAAGACGTCAGCGAATCTGAGTCTGAGGATGGTGACGAGGAAGAAGATGAGGCTTTGGTGAGAAAACCCAAAGATGTCGATGGGGCCAAGTCCCCTCTTCAAAATGAGCAAGTCCTGGACTTGACTCAAGATGAAGAGGGCAATGGAGTTGTCAAGGAAACTAACCCGAAACAGGCATCCTCCGACGTTCCTGTAGCCGACAAAAGCATTAATGAAACCCTTGCCCAGATTGATGCCGAGATCGCGGAGGAGAAGGCGACCGAGGTAGCTCTTTCAGAACCTTCCGAGGTCCAAACCCAAGTTGCTGTTGATGCTGATGAAGCTTAATTTTCATGTTTTTCCTGTCTTGTCTTTTGTACTGTTTTGTTTCCTTAGACAATGTAAGCTTTTTCATATGGCCGATGTGCCCCTGTTTCAACTGAATGCTTAACACAATTTTCCTTCAGTGAATGCTTGTATCTTTGTCTTCTTCTAACTGCTCTTACATGATTATATACTTAGAATATTTTGCATGTCTTATGTACTCTTCCTTCTTTGTGCAATCTTCTCGGGGTGACACACCTCGGATAGACAAATTTCTTGTAAACTTTTAACAGATGTTAAACATCATACTAGTTTAACTTAACTTGTAAATTATCTATAAATTTCAACAAGTGTTAAATAATGATTTCGGTTTAACTTCAACTTGTAAATTGTCCATTAATTTCAACAAGTGAAGATAAACAATAATCTCGGTTTAACTTCAACCTGTAAATTGCTACAAATTTTAACAAGCATTAAGCATTACTTCGGTTTAACTTCAACTTGTAAATTGCTACAAATTTTAACAAGTGAAGATAAACAATAATCTCGACTTAACTTCAACTTGTAAATTGCTACAAATTTCAACAAGTGAAGATAAACAATAATCTCGGTTTAACTTCAATTTGTAAATTGTTACAAATTTCAACAAGCGTTAAGCATTTGTATCTTCTCTCTGCCCCCAATGTGAACCTAAGTTCCACTTGAGTTCTCATTATTCAAAAACAACATTATGCATCTTTTATCAACTCACAAGTCTTGGAAAATTCTGCTAAGATTTTATTGATGACGTCGGCAAAAAGAAAAAAAATAACAAGGAACATCTAATGATAGAAAAATTTCAAATTACAAGTGTTCCAGGGTCTTGGCAATGCTTTGCCCTCATTATCTTCAAGCCGATATGCTCCATTGCCTAATACCGAAGTAATTTTGTAGGGTCCTTTCCAGTTTGGGCCAAGCTTGCCCTCTTTGGGATCCTTTTTGTTGCCAACAACTTTTCTTAGGACTAGGTCACGAACCTAAAAATCCCTTGGATTGTCCTTCTTGTTGTAAGCTCTAGCAAGCTGTTGTTGGTACGCTGCGAGTTGAATTGCAATTTTCTCCCTTCTTTCTTCTAAGAGATCTAGATCTCAGGCTAGAAGTATGTCATTAGTCTCATTCTCTACTCCCTGGGTTCTGATCCCTGGGATACCGATCTCCAGTGGGATGACTACTTCTGTGCCGTAGGCCATGGCAAATGGGGTTTCCCCTGTTGATCTTCTCGGTGTAGTTCGATATGCCTAGAGTACATTGGGCAACTCGTCTACCCACTTTCCTTTTGCTGCCTGCAGCCTCTTCTTTATCCCATCCAAAATTACTTTGTTGGAAGCTTCTGCTTGCCCATTGCTTTGGGAAAAACTTAGTGCTGAAAAGTAATTCTTTATCTTGAATTTCGCACAGAAGTTCTTGATGAGTTTGCTGTCAAACTGCGTTCCGTTGGAATGCCAAATCTGGTGATGATGTTTCTCCATATGAAGTTCTTGACGTCCACATCTCGGATTTTGGCAAGAGGTTCTGCTTCTATCCACTTCGTGAAGTAATCTGTTGCTACCAGTAAGTACTTCCTTTACCCTGTTGCTTGGGGCAACTGCCCAATAAGATCCATGCCTCATTGGGCAAATGGATACAGAGTTCAGGTCAGCAACTGGCTGGTGTATCAAAGGTGCGAACCTTTAGCATTGTTCACACTTCTTCACGTAGGCTTCTGCATCTTTTTGCATGTAGGGCCACCAATATCCCTGGGTAATAGCCTTGTGAGCTAGTGATCTGCCCCCAGCGTGGCTTCCACAAATCCCTTCATGAATTTTATATAGAAAATCTTCAACCTGCAAAGGGTGTACGCACTTTAAAAGGGGTCCAGTGAAGGACTTTCTGTAGAGATGTCCGTCCGCTGTCAGATTGAATCTTGTCGACTTCAATCTGACCTTATGTGCTTCCTTATGGTCTTCTGGCAGCTTTCCCTCTTTTAGGAATGCAACAATCGCATCCATCCAGCTTGGTCCCAATTCCACACACATTGCTTCTTGTTCTGTGATCAGTGGTTCTATGCTCGGGTTTGACAAATAGTCAACCATTATTGTCCTTGTTTTTCCAATTTGTATTGAACTTACCAAGTTGGCCAATGCGTCGGCGTGGCTGTGATCATCTCGGCTAACTTGCAGAAGTCGGCAGTTACGAAACAAGGCTGCCAACCTGATGACTTCCTTTGCGTATGCCGACATCCTCTCATCTCGGGTTGCAAACTCTCCTGTTGTCTGATTTACTATAAGTTGTGAATCACAAAAAATTATTACCTCATTTGCTTCTGCTGCCACTGCCAGCTTTAGTCCTGCAATCAATGCTTCGTATTCTGCCTCATTGTTCGTGGCCTTGAACCCTAATCGAATAGACTGTTCCAATATTTCCCCATCAGGAGATATTAACACTACTCCTGCCCCCGCTCCTTGTCGGTTTGAGCTCCCATCGACAAACAGACGAAAGAAGTCGCCGATGTAAATGCTACAGGGTCTGAGTTTTTCCTTTCCTTGTTCTTTTGCCTTTGGCTGGGCTTCTCCTTGTTTGCTTGGACATCGTTCATCTTGGCTCAACGGAGCCCGATGTTCGATGGATTCTGGCGTGAATTCAGCCACGAAGTCGGCCAAAACTTGGCCTTTAATTGCTGTTCTCGGCCTGAATTTCAGGTCGTACTAGCCCAAGGCCACTGCCCATCTTGCTATTCTTCCAGTTAAGTCTCCTTGTTGTAACAAGAACTTCAGTGGGTGCTCTGTTAGCACTATAATCTTGTGCGCTTGAAAGTAATGGTTCAGCTTCTTTGAAGCCATTACTAAGGCCAGCATTAATTTCTCTAGTGGTAGGTACCTTGTTTCTATATCGGCCAAGGTTTTGCTTACATAATAAACAGCCTTTTGCTCCCCATTTTCCTCTCGGATTAGCACTGCACTTACTGCGTGTTCTGAAACTGCCAAATACAAAAACAGTTCTTCTCCAAGTTCAGGTGTTGGAAGGACTGGAGCCGTGGTCAGATACTTTTTTAGGTCGACCAAAGCGGCCTCATATTCCTCAGTCCATAGGAAATCCGTAGCCTTCTTCACCAGGTTGAAGAAAGGTTTACATTTGTCTGAGCTTCTGTTGATGAATCTGTTTAGGGCTGCGACCCTTCCAGTTAGCATCTGCACTTGTTTTGCCGACGTCGGGCTCTTCAACTCTAGGATGGCCTTGATTTGATCTGAGCTGGCCTCAATGCCCTTTCTTGTTACCAGGTACCCCAGAAACTTACCTGATCCAACTCCAAACGCGCACTTTGATACGTTGAGTCGGAGCCGGTATGTTTTGAGTATATCAAAGACCTCTTTTAGGTCGGTAAGATGACCCTTAGGTTCCTTGGTCTTTACGACCATGTCATCAATGTAGACCTCTATTGTTCGGCCAATCAGGTGTTTGAACATTTTGGTTACCAGCCTTTGGTAAGTTGCTCCTGCGTTTTTCAACCCGAAAGGCATTACTCTGTAACAGTACAGGCCTTTTGGGGTGATGAATGCGATTTTTTCTTCGTCTGGGGGGTACATGGCGATCTGGTGGTACCCTCTGTAGGCGTCTAGAAAACTCATTCTTCCATGTCCTGACGTGGCATCTACTAGCTAATCAATTTTGGGCAGGGGAAAGCTGTCTTTGGGACAGGCTTTGTTGAGACTGGTAAAGTCTACGCAGACCCTCCATTTACCGTTCTTCTTCTTTACCACCACTGTATTGGATAGCCATGTTGGGTAGTGTACTTCTCTAATAGCCCTGGCCTCCAAAAGTCTATCTACTTCTTCTTCTACTGCTTCGACGTATATCAACGTCGGTCTTCTGGCTCGCTGTATTACAGGTTTGGCCGACCTGTCAACATTCAGTTTGTAGCAAGTGACCTCAGGGTCAATGCCAGGCATTTCGTAAGGTTTCCAAACGAACACCTCAATATTTACTCTCAAAAAAGTTTCCAACTCTTTTTCCTCTTCTTTGGCTAAGCCCGAGCCGAGAAGAAAGAAGCGATCTTCATCCCCATCCTGGACGAGGATTTTCTTTAGTGCCTCTTCGCTCTTCTCGGCTGGTTCTTTGCCGACGTCTTCTAGGATTTCCACGTCCTCATCTTCAATTTCTGCCTTCTCTGGCTTTCGCACGCTGCAGATAGATTTCATTGCTGCCATGGAGCAATTCTTCGTCTGTAGCTGATCGCCTCTAACTTCCTCTATCCCATGCTCTGTTAGAAATCGCAGTAGTTGATGCAATGTTGAGGGGACTGCCCCCATTGCATGCAACCATGGCCTTCCCAAGATGATGTTGTAAAGGGAGGGGGTGTCAATCACCATGAATTCTGTCTTGATCTTCTTAGTGCCGGCTTGTACTTCCAAGCTTGTTGCGCCCAGTGGCCACGTCGGCGTCCCATTGAAGCCGACCATCGGCCCATTAGATTGCTCCAAGTCATCAGAATGAAGGCCCAGCTCTTTGTAACATCTAACATACATGATGTCGCAAGAGCTACCTTGATCAATCAGGATGCGTTTCACTTGACACTCCCCAACTTGGAGGGATACTACCAAGGCATCATTATGTGGATGTTGGACCATCTCTAGGTCGACTTCAGTAAAGGCTATCGTCGGTCCCTGGCATTCTTCAGGCCGAGGTCTTTTATGTCCACCTGATTTATGTGCTGTAGGTGTTTTACCTTCTGGGTCTCCCCTCGTATGTCGTTTTCGTTCACTTTTGAGTGAATTACATTAACCACCCGTGGTCTTCCTGCACGTGGTTGCTAAGCTGGGGGAGGCGGAGCTGCTGGTGCTTGAGGCAATCTTGCCTGTTCTTCCCTTGTCCTGGCTTCATCGACAAGGTCCCTCAGATGGCTTTGCCTTACCAAGTCTTCTAAGTGTGCTTTTAGGACTCTGCAACCCTGAGTTGGGTGCCCTTCTTCATTGTGGTAAGCACAACGCCTACCGACGTTTCTTTCCATAAATTTCCATGGTGTTCTTGTCGATGCTCTGAAATAGGGTTGGTTCCGCATTTGATCCAGGACTTTGTGGACCAGGATTCGGAACACAGTCGTCACTGCCTGTTTAGCCCTCAATTCTATTTCTTATTTGATCGATCCATTGTTACCTCGGCTTCGCTTCGGCGAGCCGTTTCCTTTTCCTGCTTTGTCTCTTTGTTTCCCGACGCATCTTCCTCGGCTCTGGCGTACTTCTCGATTCTCGCCATGAGTTCTTCCATGCTTTTTGGCAATGTCTTTGCCAAAGACTTCCGTAGTGGGCAGTTATCTTTCAGGTCGTTCTTGAAAGACACGACTGTCACCTCTTGGTTGCATTCGGGTATTCGATTGAACACCTCGTAGTACCTTTTTGCGTAAGCCCTAAGGCCTTCATCCTTGGTGATTTTTAAAGCCATCAGTGCGTCGATCCTCAAAGACTGTAGTTTGTTCGTCACAAACCTGGCCACAAACATCTCGGTCAGGCCTTCCCAAGTCTTTACGCTTCCTTTTGGTAGTTTATGGAACCAATCTGATGCAATCTCCCCGAAGGATGAGGGGAATACTTTGCAGAGCAACGGCTCATTCCCACTATATAATGCCATTGAATTCTGGTATAGTCCAACGTGAAAGTTGGGATCTGACTTACTATCATATATTTAGAACCTCGGCATACTAAATCTCTTTGGTGCTTTAAATTTGTCTAGTTCTACCGAGAATGGTGTCTTCGGCTTAACCGGGAAAGTTACCTCGGCTTCAACATTCTGTTGCTTCCTCTTGAGGTAATCTCTCAAGTCTTTTTTACTTCTCCCTGGAGCTCGGCTATCTTTAGACTTCAATCTTTTCGACACACTACTTTCGGCATCGTGGTGAGCCCGTTTTGATCTTTCTCCATGGGTTGTGTCAAAGCAGAAAGCCTGCCCTTGAACATGCCGATGTTCTTTGGGCTCTGGGTCCTTCGTGTGATACGTCCTGCGGGACTCCTCTTGTCTCAGCTCCTCTCGTCCGATTTCCCTAGAAGGTCGGTGAGAGTGCCTTCCGCTCCTGGTGTGCTGAGGGGCTTCGGGGATTGTTTTCCTTCCTCCCTTCTGGGTATTAGTTGCTGGAATCGGCGTGTCATGCAGCGGGTACAGTGGCTGCATGACATTGTTTTGCATCATGAAGTTGACGACCGACTGCAGGTTTGCCAACTTGTTTGCCAATTCTTTTACTTCTTCATCCCTCCGCAGGCACCTATCCCTCCATACCTGGAGGTTATCTTCGTTATAGTACTTGTTTTGGTCTGTCTTCTTCGAAGTGTCGCCCTCCTGGCCGACGTCTTTCTCTCCGTGGCCCTGGTCACGAGTTTCTGCATTGTTGTTGTCTCCTTCAATATCAAGGTCGATAGGTCTGCCACTCCCAGCAGGAGTGTCGTCCCCAATCTTTTCTCTCTGTCCGTTACTGGCCATCTATTCTTCTAATTTCCCACAGACGGAGCCAAATTGTGTGAGTAATTTTCTTGACCACACTGCTCGTTTAGTAATCAGCTAGAGAGCACCGGCAGAATAGATGGCTTCAGTTAACCTGTAACAAAAAGAAAAAGCTCTAGCGGTGGCTCTTCCACCCGGGGGCACTCCGACGATCAAGTCAATATATCTCTCAAAGATAATCAAGTGCTAAACTCACTGCTCAAAGCATAAATTGCGTACCTTAGACCCACGGGCGTACCTCTCTTTTATAGTTACCTTAATCCTAGTCCCACTAGAAGCCTTACTCCTGTGGACTACAATTCAGTACTTACCTTGGACTCACCTTGAACTCTTCAAGAGGTAAAGATAAACTCTCCAAGAGCTTTATCCTTATCTTGTCTAAATCTCCTCTTTATTCTAGGACTCTTGTCCCTTATCCATTTATCTCGGATTCCGATATCTTCGGAGATAACCTCGGCAGCGTCGAGATAACCTCGGCATAATGACCAGGACACGTGGCACCTCGGCTGACACATCGGTGTCCTCTTGCCACGTGTTGGTACTCAGAAATATATCCCCACAGTTCTATTTGACAAAAATAAAAATAAAGTAGCTGATAACATGATAGTAACTAGAGATGCTAATAAAAATTCAAAATAATTAGATTTTAAATCCCAAAATTTGAGTTATAATTCTTGAAAGTAATGAAGAAAAAAGTGTACAAAATAAGAGAGAGCCACCCAACCTTGCAATGGGTTTCTACTGCTTCTGACTCAGAGCAGTGTACTCGAGCATTGTTTAGAACAGCCCCGAAAGTCCAACAAATTTCATTTTATAGCATACACATAGATAAAAATTAAAACAAAACCCTATTGATTTCAATTGAGTAGTGCTAGACCTACACATTTGATCCACAAATATATCCACAATAATGTAGCAAGAGAATGGGTCATCAATCATTATTAGGTGTAAAAATCAAAAGTTGACATCTATCCTAACATATCATTGTGGCTAGAATTATGAGAGGCTTTTAGGATCTTAAACATATTCCGATTTCAATTACATACCATCCATCATATGAAAGGTGGTCATCTCATTCCATCACCTCAGTGCCTTCTATGACGATCGCGATCACCCGGCTTGTTGGTCGACTCATCTCTTTTGTCTCTTCTATGATTATCAACATTTAACCTTTTATGACCTTCATCATCCCTCCCGCTTCCCCGGCTATCATTGTCCACACTTCTTTTTCTATACTCTCGCTCGTCCTCATTTCGCTTCTTAAATTCCCGGTCATCTCTCCGGCTGTCATCTTTATGCCCACGTTTCTCCGTATACTTTTCTCTATCTCTTCTCTCTTCATGATACTTATAGTCCCTCCGGCTTCCACTGGACTGACTAGTTCTACTCTCGCGGTTCCTCTCATGATCCCTGCATTCTCTACTTCTGTCACTGTGCCTTTGCCTGTCACGGGAGTTCTCATATTCCCTTTGCTTAAGATCCTCTGAACTTCGGCGTTCAACCTTTCGTTTCTCAATGTTGTCGTCTATTTCGTAGTCTCTACGTTTCTTTTCTTGTTGTGGACTTCTAGCAGTGTCCTCATCAAATACCATCTCAAACCTGAAAATTTATATTTCAATGTATGAGAAAGAGAGTCATCTTTTGATTTCTGTTTCAAGTATGGTAGGAGATAAGTCTCTTCGTTGGTTTGGTTGTTAAGTGGTATGCCCCTTTGAGTTGTGTATGCTTTTTCTTGTTTCAATAAAATTATCACTGACGGCCAAAAAAATGTAGAGAGAGAGAGATATTCATAACCACAAACAAAATTACTAACCTCGAGTTATCGTCTCCACCTCGCTGATTGTTATCCTCTTTTAACGTGTACTTTGGAGGTTGCTGTTTGGTGGAGGGATCCCCTGTACAATCCTTAGCAATGTGATCTGGAGCACCACATTTGAAACAACCTTTTCCTGCACCAAAATGTCTACAAAACGTCAAATGCTTCCCTGGATTAAGAAAAGTTCCAGGGATAAAACGGAATTGGGGTATTGGAGCTCCATATACAAGATACAAGCTGTGAAGCAAGAATGAAACTATGCCCGTGAAGAAGGAACAAAGAACACAAATGAACTTCTGGGCTCCTGAGAGTTAATTATCACATTTGCCTCGACAAACCTATCAAATATAGTTAGTTGCCTCAGTGAACAAGCACTTTTCAACATGAACTATCATAAGTAACTTGGCTGCAATGGAAACACAACCATAGGTTGGGTACCGTACTATAAACTTTATAAGAGAACAGCAGAGAAGTGTTAAACTAGCAGAAGATGAATCCCACACAAACCTTGGGTTTACAGACATCAAAAACTAAAAACCAAATACAAACCTCACGACTCAAAATCAAAGCAACAGATAGAAATAATATACTTTTTGAAACATGTAATGCTTAGGTGCAGAAACATCATGATGAGGAAAAATTAGTGGCCAACTACTGCACACCAGGTAGTCAAAAACCTGCATGATGCTCTATGTGGAAACAAATAATGCTAAGCTGCTAATCCAAGAAACTATAGAAATTACTCCAACACGACAATTCATGCCCCAGTACATCCATTCACTGATTGAATATAAAAGCATCTTACCTTTAGCCATTTGGCTATCTCTGCGTCTGTATTGGGACCACAATTTTGAAACACTTTGACTAAAATCCACATGTATCCTTCGATCATCAATTAAAGCGTTGTCCATCTGTCATAAAAATTGAATAAATCAAGGTGAACAAAACCAGTTCTGCCACCACTTGGCCAAAGCAATTCAACAGATTAGCTGTTATTACAAACTAGAATTAAGAACATAGCTGCATGCTTGAAACAAGAATGCAGCACTCTCCTTTTATCAAGTAAAACCCTAAGACTGCTTGCTATGGCAATTAACTGTCATTGTAGATTCATTATTAGTCATAGCATGCAAGAATGATACAATAGAACCTGCATGACTAGATACATGGATAAACATATGAGGGTGACAAGTTATGCAAGCAGAGAACAGATTCAAAACATGGGATTAAAAAAATCCAGTTGTTCAGCATACCTTAAAGTAAGCTTGTTCACAAGCCTCATTCGTTTCAAACTCTGTCAGAAACAGAATAGGAAAAAAGTCAGATTACATCATCAGATGTATGATGATTCTACATCAACAAAAAGGAAAAGCCAGTAAGAGAATCAATGATCAGAAGCACATCAGTTTGCCTATATCTAGACCATGTGGAAAACCGTAGAGAGAGAGAGGGGGGGGAAAGAGGAACCTTGACATCCATGATAATTAAGTTTTGCCAATGCAGTGAAAAAGTTGCTCACAGTTTGGGAGAAACCTTTTTCCAAATCACTGCCAACATTTCCTGATGTAAAGAAATTTGAGCGCACAAAGTAACATTTTCTTCTTTTTTCGGTATTTCTGAATTTTTTACGGAAACAATTCTAACTTCAAATTAGATTTGTTATCTCCCTGTAAATACAAATGGGTGGAAACTAGTGAAAACAGGCTGAATACACCATCGCACCAAGTAATTTGAAATGGACCAAAGCAATCCGAAATATTCAAACTAGTATGAACTGGAGGGTTTCCCAATTCACTTTCTAATGGAACAGAAGTTTCAGCTTAAGCAAACTAGGTTGCAACTGAGCCTTTAAAAATAATGCTCCCCAGTAAAAAACAGAACATATATATACTAATCCCTCTTTTCTCTTTAGATTTTCATTTTGTTTTCCATTTTCTCCTATGCAAAACTGCTCGCTATTGCAAAGCATTTTATTAAAATGAAAAGAAAAATACTCATTTGTAATTGCTCACTTCACAAATATCTTTTCTTTTTTTTCTCTTTTTTTGATAAATAAATAATTTTATTGAAGAAGCATCAAGATGATGCAACAAAAACAAGACTACAAAAGTATAATTACCAACTCCTAACCAAGAATGTCGTCTAGGAAATCTAAAAAAACAAACAAATGAGGATCAAACTTCCGTTCCATCCAACTATACAAAACTATTAGAAGGCCACTCTCAAGCCATGAAACACTATGGTGAATCTCTTGAAAAGTTCATCGATTACGCTCCAACCAAACTAACCACATCTGATGTGCAAACTGATTCCACATCTGTTCATGTTGTGTTTCCTTAAGTCTAAATCTTGTTTTCACAATGACTTGCATGCCAACATAAGTTCAAAGTCAAATTTGATAATCACAGTATTCTAAATAACCCAAGCTCAGAAATAAAACAAAAGCAAGACTAAACATCACAGAAGGGAACCCAAAATGTGCTGACACTTTTGCCATACCACATGCACCACCAAAAAGAGATCAATTAAAAATTATTAAATATCCTAAAGAAAAAACATAAAATGGTAACATCAATAAAACTGGCTGCCCTCGTGCATATTGACCATGAGTATGACTTGTCAAGCCTCAGGTCAGGGGTTCAAAGGCTGGTAGAGAGAGACGGAACAGAGAGGATGGGAAATATTAACAATAATAAAGTACAATAACACTCACCAATGAAGGCATAGCATAAGCTGTCTCCAGTTTTATAATCCCGGATAACTTCAGCGCTGCCAACATTTATTTATCATGAGCAATAAATTTTGCAGTACAAAAATAAAACAGAAAGAAATTCCAAGCATTTGGAAATTACGATGTCACCGTTCCAAAACGTGAAAAGATAGTATGCAAGTCCTCATCCTGCATTTCAAATTAAAAAAGCAGATGAATACAGGATTTTATGATAACAAACTGCAATAAAGAAACAGCATACAGAACACATTAGCATCTTCAAGATTATAGCACAGTAGGCTCCACAATCAGTGACAAATGAGAAGATAACAAGCTCTCACTTCAGTTACTGGATTTAGTTTACAAACAAACAGCACATTGTCAGGAGGCTTTATGTCAGCATCCGGAATGTCCCCTATCTGTGACGCAAATAAGAACAGTGACTTTAATGAAAATGTTCGAGTTGGATTGTAATTACTAGATGAGATAGCATATAAAATGCTTACACTCTCAAGCACTACTGCACTGGAATGTGCGTCTTTTGTACGGAGAATCTCCTCAAGCTCTGATGCACCTAATTGCTCATCCATGGGCACCCAGTCATCTTCAAGTCGTACATCATTTTCAACCTGATCACAACGTAATTAAATAATTATGATCATGAAGGAAAACAAATGTCAAAAAGGCACCTTATAGAAAAGAACCCAGAATAGATTACAGAAATAGCATGTAAAAGTGACCAATTTGACACAAATTAACATACTTTATACTAATCATAATATCTTGTCTGTGTTGGCATTTAAGGTTACTTGCCATAATTTGTTTCCCTAGACCCATCCATATAAATTAAGTATGTTTTGGTTTTAAGAAAGAGAAAACCATGGCATCATGCACATCAAGCTTGAGAAGAACTTTAATCTTCAAATCCAGTTCGGACCACCCTAAAAATGACCTTATTTTATGTTAACACTAAAAATAAAGACAGAGTTCAATAAGAGACTAAACCAGCTAACAGAAAAAGGTGCTTATAAACACAAATAAAGATGAAATCATCACATTCTGGTTTTTGCTTTTGATACTAGTGTTCTTATTCTTAAGATCAAATAGAGTAAGTCTCTTTGCATTTCAATCAACAAAGCATCCTTGCAATTTACCAAAAGGAATATCATTCCTGTTTTTCATGATCCTTTTGGCGAATTCGGTTATATATTACATATAAGTAACTTCAGTGATCAAATTAGAGAGGCATCAATTTTATTTTTCCATTTGGTTTCAAACTGCCTCAAAAGTTCAGGAAATCAATGGAATCTGCAAGTCATTCATTACCTCATCTTTTGGTTTTCCTTCAGGAGAAGCATCTGGAATCAACTCAGATAGTTGTGAAGGATCGTCAAAAGGATCATCTAATATGTAAGTGTGTTTGATTCTGTTAAAGCATCATATTCATTAGTTACTAGTCAACATATAACATCACCAAATACAAAAGGTGTGAGAATGCACCGTATATTTTTGTATGGTCTGCTTTTGTCATCCACGTAAGCTTCATTTATCCTCTGAAGTGTTTCATGCCCCTCTGCAATCTCCCCAAAAACCTGCAAATATGAAAAAATTCATCAGAGAATTTAAGATTTTATCACACAAAACCATAGGAGACAAGGATCTCCTTCAAAGGAGAATGGAAAACGAGCATTACTGACCCACGTCAACTGGCATGTTTGTTTTATAATGCCTATGAAAATTCACAGCTATTGCACAAATCTACGCCAATTGGTGGTTGTGGGTTATAATGGGAATACTACAATGTGTGAGAACTTCAACCCACCAAACGGCATGTTTGTTTTATAACAAAGTACAGATATGTTGATTTTAAAGACCGGGTAATTTTTTGTGTACTTCTATTCTATCCACAAGAACACCAAAGAAATGAAACTTGTTGCCTTGAGTTTTAACCATCTCACTTCTTGCTTGTGCTTGCATTTTGTATGTGTTCCTAAGTTTTAAATTTTTCTTTATAAAAGTGCTGACTTGCTTCTAAGGGGGGGGGGGGGGGGGGGGGGGGGGGACCTTTAGAAGCATTAGTCTTTGCATTACCTCTCACAATTCATTCTCATCATTTCTTTATGATAAAAGGTAGAAATTATGTACATGACACGTCAAAGGAATTGAAAAGACCTATTACAAAGTTTCCTGAAGACCATAATTTACATAAACCAGCAACAAAACTTTGGGTTAATTATTGAGACACCTCGCAGAGTAACCATTTTACCCTCTCAATTTCAAAACCGTACATTTGGACCCTCTCAGCTTTAAAATTGCATCACTTTCACCACTCTAGAAGAGGGACAGTTGTACAGTTTTTATAGTTGACGGGCAAAATGCATGGTTTTGGACTTGAAGGGGGTAAAGTGATGTTCAATGATACGTGAGGAAGTGTCCATCTAATTAACTCAACCCTTTTCATGGAAAATAGTTGAGAATGTCAAATTGCAAATCAACAAAATCATACAAGAACATCCTTAAGTTGTGAGCGAGTCACAGCTTTTACAACCATTCAAACAAAAAGAGTTTTAAGGCAAACATGGAAACAACATCCTTTATTTGATTAATGGAAAAATATTAAAACAAAAACTATTAAGAATTCCGGATTAGGAAACTCACAGTGTGCTTCCCGTCAAGATAGTCAAGATCGTCACGCAGTGTGATATAAAACTGTAACAAAAAAGAGTTTTGTGATCTCATAAATGTCATATGTCCAAAATTTTGTCACTACAACTGCATCAATTCACAAGTTAAATTTAAACATATATAAAATATCAAAAGAAACTCAAAAAAAAAAATAGTTGGAGAAATAAGTTGAACAGACTATTTTATAATTGGGGAATATTATGTATCAGAAGTGAATCCCCTGGTAGATGTGAAGCGTTATCCACATCTAGTGAATAAAACATGGGACTAAATCAGACAAGGGCAAATAAAAAATAAAACATTTTGGAAGTTCTAATCCTTATAAGAAAAAAAAAAAGCAATACTTGTGAAGCATTAAGATCCTCTCCAGCACTAGCCATGGCAACAGTGCCCATCTTGGTGTGTTTTAATTCCAAACGAATTTCATCCCCAAAAAAGCGAGCTTGATCACCGTATAAGAACCTGAAAGTATACGATGTCCAAATCAACATGTCACATCATTACACAGTCACTGATCTAACTGTTAAATTGGATAGACTAATAGAACAGCTCAATGAGGATTCTAAAAACTGTTATTGCAGTTTGGAAGAGGTTTTGATATGCATCTGAAACTAAGGCATAATTAGAGGAAATAAACACTATGGTGCAAGTCTTATCTATCATTGTGAAAGACAATGGATAGCTGGAACCATGGATAGAGTTAGAAACATTTTACATTGGTCATTAAAATGTGCCAGTTCACTTACTTGTAGATGGAATCACCACCAGTCCCTGTTCCAGTAGGATCACCAGTTTGGGCAGTAAAATCCTTTTGAACCGTGTGAAATAAACAACCGTTGTAGTATTTAATCCTGCATCAACAACAAGAAAGGAAAGAGCCGTGTTATTGGTCTAATCTATACGTAATGATGATACCAGGTGTGTCAAAACATGCAATATATGTTGCATAGTACATTATTAAGTTCAATTAGAGATTGCTTGAATATACATTACATGTGAAAAATAAGGTGGGTCAACCAATCTAATATAAGAAAAATCAATTGAAATAAAAAATAAAGGGCATTATCCAGATTTTAGTTTCTCATTGGCACACTGGAATGTGACTTAAATAGGTCGCCGTAATTTCAAATAACAAATCTATCATTCGAAATCCAGGCCCATGCATATTCATCAGTAAATTATATATGTACACAAATATAAAGGAGGGCATCTTCATCAGAAGATGATATGATGCTAAATCGCATAGGCAATTAGCCATTATCTTGAAAATCAAAAAACTGATGTAATATTATCAATTGGAGAAATGAAATCCTTTGTTTTATTGATCATGCTATAAATGACACGCTCACAATAGACACATTCCAGAATCATGAAGCTGCCAAATACACCCCTAAACAAAATACCCATCACGTAGTAATGTGTCATTGAAGAAAACCCATCTTGAGGAGATGCCTAAATTTAATCAGTACCCATTAGTCCACTGACCTATGCCACTTCTTTCAAGAACAATTCAAGTACACAAACACATATGACAGTTTAATTACTGATTATCAAGGCAAAAAACCCTAAACCAAATTCAACAACTTGGATGTGTCTAATTCCAACGAATTACACCAATTCAGGGAGAGGTTACAGATATACAAGATCCACTGAACAACCCAATACGCGTAATAAACATTTTTATTGTTTGTCTAATCTCCAGTGTTTTCTCAGCGACCAAACAAAGGTGAGAAATCAAAGAACAGTGTGATTAAACTTACTTGCAAAGCTTCAAGAAGTTCTTGGTGGTGAGGGGACAGAGATCGGTATGCAAGTCCACGACGATATCTCCTAAGCTCGTAACTATCAGAACCGACATTCTTCTTCGCTTTTTTCTTCAGCAATAATTACTAGGGCACCGCTGGTCTGGTACCCAGACTGGCGCTTTTCCGTTCGGTGATCGGTCTCTTGGCCAACCCTGTTTCAGTTGGCGGACGACCTTACACGTTTTTTAATTAGGGCTAGCTTGTCGTACAGCTAATTGGTTATCATTTTTCAAAAATACTTTTTAAAAAATTTTATTTTTTTATTCAACAATGATTCATCTCACTAAAAACATCACCACTAATAGCACTAATGCATTAAAAAAGTAAAAAAAAAAAAAAAAATACAACTTCAAGACCAAAACATCACATCATTAATAACGGGACCCACTGCCACCTAATTAGTGGGAGCACTAATTAGTGCTCCCAAGCATTTTTCTTTTTTATTTTTATTGAATTTTTTTAATATTTTAAATAATTTTTTTAATTTTTAGACATACCTAACATATATATATACTTAAAAAGTAAAAAAAAAAATAAAAATTCACTAAATACTAAAAATATAAAAAAATACGAAAATTTAGTACATTTTTTATATTTTTATGTATTTATTAATTTTTAAAAATATTTTTTCATAAATTTTTTACTTTTTAAATATATCTAAGTAAGGTGCATCTAAAAAAGTAAAAAAAAATGTTTAAAATTTTAAAAATATTCACTAAAAACAAAAAAATACGAAAATCAAAAAACTCAATTTTCAAAAAACTCAATTCAAAAAACTCAAACCAAACACACTGAATACTTTTTTTTTCCTTCTTTATTTTAAGTAATTTTTAGAAAACTATATGGAAGATTTTCAGTTCTGATATAGAGTACTAAAATAGCAACTCTAAAAGGAGCTCTAAATAGGTGACATCCAATGTGTGAAACTGTAGCTCATTTGCATCTACAGTATTTGCACTGTGTAAAAAAAAAGAAAAATTTCTGCTCAAATGTAGATCTGAGCTCATATATATAAAAGAAAAAAAACAAAAGAAATTCCTGCACATTTGCATATAGATCTGAGCTTCTCTTCTATCGTCTCTCTCCTCCACCATCCGGCATTTCCCCTCTCCTCTGTTGTCCCTCTCCCCTACCGTCCGATGTTTGCTGTCTCTTTTGACATTTGCAAATCTGTCCTCCGCCGATCATCTTCTCCACCGTCCAACATCTTCTCTCTCCTCCACCGTTCGGCGTCTTCGTCGAACTTGGACTTCCACCTTCCTTCTAGTCAGGTTTTGTCTCTATCACATTGCAAGATAGATATTAAAAATTAAAAATAAAATAAAAAAAGTTCATGAAACCAATTAGAAGTTTATACTTCAGGTCCAAACATTTGAGTTCATAAAACCAATTAGAAGTTTATACTTCAGGTCCAAACATTTGAGTCCAAACATTAGAAGTTTATACTTCTGGTGAGACATTTGAGTTCAGAAATCCCCTTTAGAAGTTTGTACTTTAGGTCCAAACATTGGTCAGACATTCTGTTTATGTACATTTAGGACTGGGTTATGTATGTTTATACTTCAATTTTGGTTTCGTATGGATTTTGCTATATATATTAGTTTAACACACATTCTATTCATGTATGTTCCCCCTCTCAAAAAAAGGAAAAAAAATTTGTGAGCAATCCAAACAAGTTTAATCACCACGATAAAGAAGCAATCTTTCGGTCCATTATTCAACACCCTCCACATCTCAATCAAAGTTTAATCTGTTATTAAAACACAATAATCTGTTATTGATTTTTTAAAATAATCTGTTATGATAATAATCTGTTATTAATTTTTGAATAATCTATTATTAATTTTTGAATAATCTGTTATTAACAGATTAATAACAACCTCAATAATGATTAATTTTTGAACAAATTAATAACAGATTATTGTATTAGTCTATTAATCTATCAAATCATTTGATTTCAGTTTAATTTTTGAATAAGCAGAAATGGAGATTGATTCAAATAGTGGTGCGTCTGTTTGGTAACGTTTACGTTTTTAGTTTATATTTACAAATATTGTAACGCCCTTAAAATAATAGATAAAACCCATCTCATTAGACATGCATTGATATAAAATAAGCTAACCATTTCTATTTATCAGAGTAATTCTACAACTGTATTACATGTTAACAACAAAAGCAAATACCATAAGGGCTTACAGCTTTCCAAGTTAACACTTGGTTACAAAAAAGAAGAGTACTAACTCAATACATATTAAGCCCTTGGCTTGAATTTACATGTAATACATCAAAATAAATAAAAGAAGAGTCTTCAACTCTCATCAACATCCAGGCTATGTCCTTGAAGGTGGCATACTACCTGTACCTGAAAATAATGTCCCATAAAGGGTGAGTCAACGCCCAGTAGAGATATGTTAAACACAGTATGAGCAATAACTAAGACATTAGCAATTGATAAATGTTCAGTTTCCATAAACCAATTCATAACTCGGTCTAATTTCATTTCAATTTCCATTTCTTATCAATTTCACAATTCACATCAACGGCTCAGAACCTGGCCAATCCTTTATATGAGACAATGACTCATATTAAAAATTTCCCCATTTTCAATAGATAAACATATTAGTTATATCAACATCTCAACAGATAAGCATACAAGTTGTATCCACACTTCAACAGATATGCATATTAGCTATATCAACACTTCCAATGACAAGCATATGAGTTGTATCAACACTTCCAATGACAAGCATATGAGCTGTATCAACACATTATCTGACAAGCATATGAGCTGTATCAGTGGAGTCCATCCCCTATCTCCTCCCAAACAACATCCAGTTTAGAGGTCCATCCCCTATCTTCCCCTAAACCGTGGAATACATCCTTTATCTTCTCCCACACACACACAATGCATATATACACAAAGGTCATATACGCAATCAATCAATACATAACGTTAATGTATTCTATCAACTACCATACTCTATGACATATCCAATTGATTAGTTTTAGTTTGCCTAATCATCATGCATTGTCTACAACAATCAAAACTACCCTCCACCGGTAGCCCAAGCAATTATTTCTAAACAGATAATAAAAGCTCTAACAGATAAAATATCAATATTTTCAAAAGTGAGCGATTTATAAATCCAACTCCATCATTTCACAACATAATGAGCCAATTTCATTATTTCCAACTCAATTCCATAAGTTCACGATTTTCCCAAATTAATTATACCAATTAATTTTAAACAATAATTAGGGCTTTTACCCCCAACTCTCGATATTAACCCAAAGGTTCCAATATCTCCAACCAACAACAATATCATCATTTGAAATCCAAAATAACATATTATGAGCCAAAAATCATAAAACCCTCTTTAATACATTATGAAACCCTAAGTCCCAAAATCAACCAAATTCAGCACTTTATCAAAACAATTAAAAATCTAGGTTAAAGACTATAAGAGTGAGTAGGAATCCTTACCTCAAAAGATGACACCCAACGAAGAAGATGATGAAAACGAACTTGCTCCAAATCACGAGTTTCTAGGATCAAAAGATAGCCCTCGACGATCAATAACTCTTTTGTAAAGGCCAAAGATGAGGAAAGCACCCTAGCTAGGTCAATATCTAGAGAGAATGCAAGGTTTTAGAGAGAGAGAGGCTCTCAAATGGCCTTTTCGGAAAAGTAAGAGAGAGAAAGGATGAGAAAAAGTGATTTAAAACTGCCTCACAGCCAACTGATATACGACATTCTCGCTCGAGCGGAAAACACAACGCTCGAGCGTCAAGAACAAAAACTAGGTCCGCTCGAGCGCAAAAGGACCCGCTCGAGCGCCAAGACACAAGAATAAAGTAAACCCGCTCGAGCGCGAAAACCAGTCCGCTCGAGCGTAGATTTTCCCCTCCCAGAACTTACACCCAAAGGTACTACCCGCTTGAGCGCCAAAGTACCCGCTCGAGTGCCACCGCTCGAGCGCAAAGAAACTCGCTCGAGCGTGAAAAACACACCTGCAGAAGTTTTGTAGGGACACAAAAAACTGGGAGTGTGCAATCTCCGCTCGAGCGCAAGAAGACCCGCTCGAGCGAACCTCCTAAAAACTGGGCAACATAAAAACTGGGCAACAAGAATTGAAACCAAAGCCTAACCAACCTGTAACAACTCTACCTAAAACATCCTAAAACTCAATTAAGCGGAATTAAAGGATGACAACAAGATAGATACAACTACCAACATCACGAAACCGAGTCCGGAATACAACAGAACAGTAAAGGGACAACCATGATCGCTATAAATATTTTATAAATTGGTTTTTGTTTATTTTTTGTTTATTTTTAGAAAAACATAAACTACAAACGCGTTTGGTAATTGACAAAATGTTTAAAAAATTTAAAAAATATAAAAAAGAGTGAGAAATGGCAAGTGGTGGCAAGTGGCGGCAGAAGACGGTGGTGGAAAGTAGTGACGGTGGGTGGCGGGTAGCGGGTGGTGGGTAGCGGGTGGTGGTGGCGAGTGGTGGGTGGTAGCGAGTAGGTGGCGGTGGCGGTGGCGGTGGCGGTGGTGGTGGTGGTGGTGGCGGGTGGTGGTGGCAAGTGGGTGGTGAATGGCGGATGGTGGGTGGTGACGGGTGAATGGTGGTTGGTGGGTGGGTGGATGACGGTGGCGGGTGGTAGCAAGTGGGTGGTGGTGGTGGTGGCGGCAGTGGTGGCAGCGGCGGGAGACGGGTGGTGGTGAGAGGTGGGTGGTAGCGGGTGGTGGTGGTGGTGGTGGTGAGTGGGTAGGTGGGTGACGGTGGTGGGTGGTAGCGAGTGGATGGTGGTGGCAAGTGAGTGGCGGGTGGGTGACAGGTGGCTGGGGGTTGGTGGTAACGGCTGGTGGTGAGACGGGTGGTGAATGGTGGTGGCAGGTGGGTGGTGAGTGGTGGTGGCGGGTAGGTGGCAGGCGGTGGATGGTAGTAGCGGGTGGTGGGTGGTGGCGGGTGGTGGGTGGTGGCGGATGGATGGTAGGTGGGTGATAGGTGGGTGATAGGTGGTGGTGGTAGCGGCAGTGAGGGGTGGGTGGTGGTGGCAAGTGGATGACAGGTAGGTGGTGGTGGTTGGTAGGTGGCAGGTGGGGGGTGATGGTGGCAGAAGATGGTGGTGGAAAATGGTGGCGGGTGGTGGCTAGTGTTGGGTGGTAAAAAAAAAAAAAAACTCAAAACTCAAAATGGAAACACATTTTTTGAGTTTACATTTTTGGCCAAATTTATAAACTGAGACCACTGATTTATAAATCAAAAATTTACTAAACAAGTTTTTATTTGAGTTTTTTAAATTTTTGTAAATATAAACAGAAAACTGAAAACGTAAGTGTTACCAAACGGCACCGTAGTGTTTGGTAACGTTTACGTTTTTAGTTTATATTTACAAAAATTTTATAAATTGATTTTTGTTTATTTAAAAAAAAACATAAATTACAAACGCATTTGGTTTAAGCAAAATATTTTAAAAAATTTTAAAACATAAGCTAAAAAAATATGTTTATTCAAGCCCTAAGATATTTATATTTATTTTTTATTATTTATGACTATGGGATCATACACATTATAATTGAAAAAAAAAAAGATTTAATTAAAAAAAATTAATTGGAAAAAATTAATATATTTGAAAAAAAATTATTTGAAATTTTTTTTTTAATTTGTTAGTCAAGTTTTTAAATTTCTGTTTAAAAACCAATATAAACTCATTTTTTAAGTTTACGTTTTTTCTCAAATTTACAAACTGAGACAACCATTTATAAAACAAAAAAATTATCAAACAAGTTTTTATGACAGTTTTTTAAATTTTTGTAAATATAAACTGAAAACTGAAAACTGAAAATAAAATAGTTACCAAACAGACCCTTATTAAATGAGAGCGAATAAGTTGAGGAACCTAAGAGAGGTATGTGTTTTACCCCAAAGCAAAAAGCGTACACATTTTATGCCAAATATGCTAAACATGTTGAATTTTCTATAGCTTATAAAACGCAAGTTATTGGCGATGATGGGAAATTAAGATACTTTGGGAATGAATGTTCTCGATCTGGGAAGAGAATAAAAAAATCAAAAGTAAACCCGCTAAAGTCATTTCTATCCACAAAAATTGGTTGCAAAGCAAGGGTATGAGTGAGCCTACAAAAGGATAGAAGATTTATGTTAACCACAGTTAACCTTGAGCATAATCATGACTTGATTCCCACCGACTCACGTCATTTTGCAATGAATAAGAAAATTCTTACTCCTATGAAGAGAATATTAGAAATTAATGATCAAGCAGGGATTGGGGTATCTAGGAATTATAACTTTGTTGAAGCTAGGGGTTTTAAGTCATTAACATTTGATGAGCGAGATGCAAGGAATTACATTGACAAAGGTAGAAATTGAGGCTTGGAGAAGGAGATTCCGATGCACTTTAAAAAGTATTTTTTGAGGATGCGCGCACAAAAATCGGGCTACCATCCACTCGCCACCATTTATAAATCAGTGGTCTCAGTTTATAAATTTGGCCAAAAAATGTGAACTCAAAAAATGTATTTCCGTTTTGAGTTTTGAGTTGTTTTTTTTTTACCACCCAACACTAGCCATCAAGCAGAAGACGGTGGTGGAAAGTGGTGGCTAGTGTTGGGTGGTAAAAAAAAAACTCAAAATGGAAACATATTTTTTGAGTTTACATTTTTTGACCAAATTTATAAACTGAGACCACTGATTTATAAATCAAAAATTTACCAAATAAGTTTTTATTTGAGTTTTTTAAATTTTTGTAAATATAAACTGAAAACGTAAGTGTTACCAAACGGCACCGTAATGTTCGGTAACGTTTACGTTTTTAGTTTATGTTTACAAAAATTTTATAAACTGATTTTTGTTTATTTTTAAAAAAACATAAATTACAAACGCATTTGGTTTGAGCAAAATATTTTTAAAAATTTAAAAACATAAGCTAAAAAAATATGTTTATTCAGGCCCTAAAATATTTATATTTATTTTTTATTATTTATGACAATGGGATCATACACATTATAATTGAAAAAAAAAGATTTAATTAAAACAAATTAATATATTTGAAAAAATAATAATTTGTTAGTCAAGTTTTTAAATTTCTGTTTAAAAACCAATATAAACTCATTTTTTAAGTTTACGTTTTTTCCTCAAATTTACAAACTGAGACAACCATCTATAAAACAAAAAAATTATCAAGCAAGTTTTTATGACAGTTTTTAAATTTTTGTAAATATAAACTGAAAACTGAAAACAAAATAGTTACCAAACAGACCCTTATTAAATGAGAGCGAATAAGTTGAGGAACCTAAGAGAGGTATGTATTTTACCCCAAAGCAAGAAGCGTACACATTTTATGCCAAATATGCTAAACATGTTGGATTTTCTATAGCTTATAAAACGCAAGTTATTGGCGATGATAGGAAATTAAGATACTTTGGGAATGAATGTTCTCGATCTAGGAAGAAAATAAAAAAATCAAAAGTAAACCCTCTAAAGCCATTTCTGTCCACAAAAATTGGTTGCAGAGCAAGGGTATGAGTGAGCCTACAAAAGGATGGAAGATTTATGTTAACCACAGTTAACCTTGAGCATAATCATGACTTGATTCCCACTGACTCACGTCATTTTGCAATGAATAAGAAAATTCTTCCTCCTATGAAGAAAATATTAGAAATTAACGATGAAGCTGGGATTGGGGTATCTAGGAATTATAACTTAATGGTTGTTAAAGCTAGGGGTTTTGAGTCATTAACATTTGATGAGCGAGATGCAAGGAATTATATTGACAAAGCTAGAAATTGAGGCTTGGAGAAGGAGATTCCGATGCACTTTAAAAACTATTTTTTGAGGATACACGCACAAAATTCGAGTTTCTATTATATGATTAATGTTGATACTGCCTTTTGCATTAGAAACTTGTTTTAGACAAATGCAATGAGTCGGGCGGCTTATGAAGAATTTGGAGATGTTTCATTTGACACAACTTATCTCACTAACAAATATGATATGCCATTTGCTCCGTTTGTAGGAGTTAACCACCATTGACAGTCGATTTTGCTTGGTTGTGGGTTGTTATCTAGTGAAGGCATTGATACATTTGTTTGGTTATTTAAAACATGGTTAAATTGCATGCCAAATCAATCCCCAAAAGCTATAATAACTAATCAATGTAGAGCTATGCAAAATGCTATAGAAATCGTATTCCCAAATACTCGACATCGATGGAGTTTATAGCATATAATGAAGAAAATTTTGGAGAAATTGAAAGGCTATTCCCAATATGAATCCATGAAGTTGGCTTTGCAAAATACAGTGTATGACACATTCACCAAAGATGAATTTGAGATGAGATGAAAAAAGATGATTGTAGAATTTAATCTTTATAAGAATCAGTGGTTGGGGGTATTATATGATGAGCGACATCGATGGGTTCCTGTCTATGTGAAAGATATTTTTTGGGCTGGCATGTCAACCACACAACGAAGTGAGAGCATGAATGTCCTTTTTGATGGTTATATCAATCCAAATACTATATTATAGCAATTTGTTGAACAATATGAAAATGCTTTGAGAAGTAAGGAAGAGAAAGTGAAGAAAGCTGACTTCAAGTCTCGACACAAAGTGTTTGATTGCCTAACTTTGTATGGTTTTGAGAAGCAATTTTAAGATGCCTACACCAATGTATAATTCAAAGAAGTTCAAGCTGAAATGAAGAGACTAATATATTGTCAGCCGTGTCTTGTGAAAGAGAAGGGTTTAATTTGCGCATATTTTGTGAAGGAAGCTGTAGTAGTTTTTTGAAAGATGAAGCATATGAACTTTATTGTGTATTATAATATTTGATGTTCAATGTATGTGTCGGTTGTTTCAATTTAGGGGCATTATGTGTGCTCACTCACTCGTTGTACTCATTGCAAGATGTGTAAATGAGGTTCCAAATAAATTCATTCTACCACGATGGAGAAAAGATTTGGATAGAGGGTACATATGCATCAAAACCACATACACTGGATTTATGGATGATTTCAATGCAAAGGTCTATGATAAGATGAACAAAAAATTGATTAGCATTGTACAAGTAGCTGGGAATTCTGAAGGCAAAATTAGAATAATCGACTGTGGATTTGATGAAATCAAGAAAAGAGTGATGAAAGATGATGAGGGTGATGAGAGTAATGTACCAGCTTCTACTAGTAATGTACCACCTATTACTAGTAATGTATCATCTTCCTTGATTAAGAGCATTAATAGAAAAGCAATCAATAATACGAAGTTGCTTAGTCCTTTGGTTGCTCAGCGAAAAGGTCGTTCCGTTATCAAACGAGAAGTCGCCAAAGCAGATCAAATTATCAATCGGTTGAAAGCAACCAAAACAAAGCATAACAAATCAAAGGTAAATTTCTTGGTATTCTCTATTTATTTTTCAATATTGTATCATTTATCTCTATTGAACTTATCATTTATCTCTATTTATTCATCTTGATTAATATAGGGTACTAAGGTGCTTGGAGCTCAAGCTCGATCTCGACATCAACCTAGTGCACGTAGAGAGCTTTATCCTTGTATGGTTGCCATGCAAAATAGTATGCATGTGCCGATACGTGTACATAATACGAATTTACATCGACCAGTTTATTTGATTTTTCAATAATGTACATTAAACTGTTTTTTTCATGTCATTGTAATTGAATAGGGACAAATAGTAAATGCGATTGGAAGCACACCGGGAAGTATGGACATTATGAGAAGACAAAGTTTGATGACTGCTCTAACTCAAATTTATGGAGTCGGCACATCTCTTACCCCATCGGAATGTATTGGAGGCACACCGAGAGTTATTGATATGATGAGAACTCAACAATCCATAAGTGCTAATAATGAAATTTATGGAGTCGTACCATTTTCTTTTGTTGACTTGAATATACAAATTGACCGAAATCACTCTCGTTTTCGTTAGTTGGAAACATGTAATTTTAATGCATTTTATGTGACTGAACTTGGAGTTCATTTTGTAGTGGGAGTTATTTCATGCATCTATGTTTGTTACTTGATAGAGCTTAATTTATGAGATTTATAGAAATTTGATGCTGGTTTGCTATTATATTTGTTGTCTAGCTCTATACAGATGTGGATGGAATAGAGATACTTTGGGAATGTTTTATGTTGCAGGATCGTACTTGGAGCTAGAGTGGTGTGTGTTGTTTTATTTTTATTTTTGTTGTGCTTTTGATTTGGATTTGTCAAGGTGCTGTTAATGCTACTGATTTGGTGCTTTTCATGCTATTGATTTGGTGCTTTTTATTCTATTGTTTTTCATGTTATCGATTTTTGTGTGTTAGTAGTGGTCAAGCAAAATGGCTTATGAAACTGTGAAGAAATTTGTGTTCAAAATCTATTGACAGATTGTGTTCAAATTGTGTTCTAATCTATTGAAGAAATTTGTGTTCAAAATTTATGTATTACTAATGCTACAGATTGTTGACAGATTTGTGTGTTACTAATGCTACAAATTGTTGACAGATTATGTTCAAAATTTATGTTCAAAAACTGTCAAAATTTGTCAAGAATCTGTGAAGAAATTGTGTTTAAAATCTGTCAACAATTTGTCAAGAATCTGTGTTCAAACAGAGAAACATAATCTGTGTTCAAAATCTGTCTAAATCTGTCAATAATCTGTGAAGAAATTATGTTCAAAATCTGTCAAGAATTTGTGTTCAAACTGAGAAACAGATAAACATAATTTGTGTTCAAAATTTGTCCAAATCTGTTAAGAATCTGTTAAGAAATTGTGTTCAAAATCTGTCAACAATCTGTCAAGAATTTGTGTTCAAACAGAGAAACAGATAAACAAAATCTGTGTTCAAAATCTGTCCAAATCTGTCAAAAATTTGTGAAGAAATTGTGTTCAAAATATGTTAACAATCTATCAAGAATATGTGTTCAAACAGACAAATAGATAAACAAAATATGTGTTCAAAATCTGTCCAAATCTGTGAAGAAATTATGTTAAAAATCTATGTTCAAACAGATAAACAGATAACTTTGAAAGTTCTAATCAGATAACTTTGTAAATTATGCCAATTAACTCCGAAAACAAAACAAACAATCCACATGATTAGATCTTCATACTTCTAAAAAATAATTGTAATATATCATAAATCTTCATACATATCATCTATTTCTACTTCTAACTTGCACAAAAATTATTATATCTTCTTAATTAATACAACACTGATTACAAGCAAGATGAAGATCCCATAAATACAACACCAACTTCAATTTATGTCTGTTTGCAATTTTTGTATCTGCGCGCTCTGAAATTGAAGTTGTTCACTTTGAAATCGAAGTTGTTCGGTGACAGTTGATATATTGTCCATTTTCACTTGTCCTTCATCTCTACATTGTGAATTTGTAGGCAGCACCATCCAATAAAACCATCGCAATCATGACAACAATAAAATAACTTGTTTTTGTTTCGCTCCGTCTTAGAAATTCGAATAGTTGTTTTTCCTGACATTTAGGACAATTTTTGTTGCAATATATCAATTGATTTGAGGTACTGCCGTTAACACTTGAAGTAAACATTTACAAAAATATGAAGCCAAATGTTAATAATTTAGACAACATATTCTTCTTCAGAACAAAACTTGATTCCTTTTATTGGCATAGGTGAAATTCATCATGCCAAATAGAAAGCACTACTACCTATGATAATTTGAGCAAACTCAAAGGTTCAAGCAATTACAAGCAATCTGAAAAACAGGGACAAAATAACTTCATGGATTCATACACTGCAATTACAAAGTTCAGAGGTTCAATTTGAGTTGAATTCAGTTTGCTTAATGAGGCTATTGCCATTTCTTTCATATCAATTTGCAATTGCTGTGGATACAAACTGGACCACTTCATTTTTATCGAATTCAACATGCATTACTTAGCATCCAACTCTATATGAAGTCTCACAAATTCTAACTATGACCAGCCCGTAATAAAGGGGATTTTTGAACTCATTGTCACATAGCAAGATAGATAGGCATTATATGTATTTAAACAGTTATACATGAAACCAATTTTCTTTTTCAACTTCTAAACAAAAAACATAAACAACAGATTGTAATTATCAATTTGCAATTACTGTGGATACAGACTGGACCACTTTGTTTTTATCAAATTCAACATGCACTACTTAGCATCCAACTCTATATGAAGTCTTAGCAATTCTAACTATTACCAGCTCGTAATAAAGGGGATTTTTGAACTCAATGTCACATAGCAAGATAGATATGAAATGAGGCATTATATGTATTCAAACAGTTATATATGAAACCAATTTTCCTTTTCAACTTCTAAACAAAAAACAACATCAACAACAGTTTATAGTTCTAAAAAATAACAATAATTCAATTGGAAACCAACAACAACAACAACAGAACAAAAAACAGTATATCATTCAAAAAAAAAAAAAACAGTGTAAATTCGTATGGTTTTGTTTGTTTGGTTCCAAAAAACAGTGATATTATCTCAAAATTAGTGTATCAACAAGAACAACAACAGCAACAAGCCCTGATCATCATTTTCTCTTACTTTTTTTCCTTACAAAAACCCTAATTCAAGAAACCAGAAAAAGGCGATTTAGATCAAGGTTTTTCAGAAATTGAACTGAAACATACATTCAAACCCCTACACACACACATAAGCCCTAACCCTAAATCAATTTGTAGTTATATACCTGTATCGCTGGTTCAGGTCAGAGACAGATAATCGGTTGGTTGGACAGAGAGAGTCGAGAGAACACAGATTTATCGAGAAAAGACAAAGAGTCGACAGGAGTCCGACGAGAGACTCGATTGGAGAGAGACTTGATCCTCGGAAAGAGAGACTCGACTCGATCGTCGGATGGAGGGAGGCTCGATCGAAGAGAGCTTTGATCATCGAAGGGAGGGAAGCTCAGTCAGAGAGAGGTCGGAGAGAGCCTCGATCGTTGAGGAAGGCTCTATCGGAAAGAGCCTTGATCATCGCCAAGGTTGGATTGAGAGACACAACAGAGAAAGAAGAGAATAAATGAGCAAATAGAGAGAGAGAGAGAGAGAGAGAGAGAGAGAGATAGAGAGAGAAGTCGAGAAAATTGAAAACTCTAAAAATGATTTTGAAATTTGAAATCAATGAGAAATAGAGAAAAAAGGGCGAGTTAGCAACAGTGGCTGCCACGTTAGCGCCATATCATTAGAGCAACTTTAGAGCCGTTGCTTTAGAGGTCCAAAACATTATTCGGAAGATTTTTTACTTCTTAAATTCATCTTATATACATGAATCTAAAAATAAAAAATAATGCTCTAAGTCACGCTTGAATTTGATTAATATCAATGAGGCGAATACGAACTTATTTGAGCTTGTTTTAGAAATTAGGAAAAAAATTTATTTCATTAACTTCTTTTTTTTTTTAATAAAAAAGTATAAAAAATAAAGAGATAATGTGACCTAAATAAATCAATAAATTATTAAGTTATTTTTTCTAGTTGTCAAACTAGGCCTTAATTATTGAGCCGAGCTCAATAAAAATTTTCAAGTTTAATAAACAAACGAGTCAAACTTAAACCTGCAAAATTTGACTTTGACTTAATTATTTACAAATCTAGTTACATATGCATAATGAGAATTGTTTTACATTTTAAATTTGGAGTGGGGAATAAACACCCACAATTTAAAACATGTATAAGTGGCCAAGACTTGCATGATAATAAACTAGTGTCTCAAATATATAAAAATATAAATGAAAATAATAGTGAATTTTGTATCTACAATGATCATACTAACACTTCACTTTTTGTTTTTAAGAAAGGTAGAGGATTTCATTAAGAATACGAGGCTTCAGCCAAAATCAAAAGAGCAATTCGGATGGAACATCCTCTATCTAAGTTCGCAAACTTACAGTGTCAAAAGCTAGTCGGCTCAAACAATGAGCTACCGAATTGCCTTCCCTAAACACATGACTAACAACCAAAGACTGCGGGCTATTTTGGAAAGATGGTTATAATCAGTTTTTTGGTTAAAAGCTGATTATAATCAGTTTTTTATGAGAGAGGAAAGTAAGTTATAATTTGAGAAGTGGATTATAACCCACTTCCTAAAAGACCCCTGAAACTCACTCAGGGAACCATGAACAGCTTGTGCTAGGTGACCAATCCGAGACAAAGCCATCACTGGGTCTTGAATTGCCTTTATCACATTGGGTGATTCTCCCTCCCAAGTGAATATTTAGTAATGTTCGAATCCTTTGCAAACTTCACAGCCCGTAAGGCCCCCGTTGATTCCACACAATTAACATCATCCCAAAATTGGATTGCCTTTGACATCGCAGCCACCACATTGCCTTGAAAATCTCGGACAATGACCCTAATTCCAACTGCCTTAAGCTTAGATTTCACCGACCCATCGAAGTTGACTTTGTAGACACCTGTCGCAATAAGACACCAGCAACAATGACAACGATTGTGCTGAAGGACAGCAGCATTGTGGATCACCTGTTTGTACTCATTCAAATATTCACTTGCAAAACTTACAATCTCCAGAGCTTTTCGGTGGACTTGGTTAGGTATGAGAGAGTTCTGATCGAACCAAATGCACCAGCAAACAATTAAGAAAAGCTCTAAAGTACCTTCATCATGCAATTCCATTAAATCTCTCAATCCATTGTAACGCACCAGAGTTACACATGAAGCATAAAAATTAGCGAGCATGTATTCCATACAAGGGTAGTAAATTCACAATTATGAAAACAATGGGCAGCTGTTTCTGAACCCGATTGGCACTTGGGACATAAGTTGACCTCAACCACTTTATGCTTGTAGAGATTAGACTTGACGGTAAAATATTGAGGCATAATTGTTACTAACACTTAACTTTGATCCTTTGAACACTTAGGGATTGTTTGGCATATTTAAAAAATATATTTTTTTTTAGGGTCACATCACTTATTTACTTTTCTACACATATTTTTGTAAAAAGTAAATTTTATTTATTTATTTAGCACTGTTCAAATAAACTCTAATACTTTATTTAGTTAATTAGAATAAAATAAAATGATAAATTTTTAAAAATTACAAATAAAATAAAATTTTAAAAATAATTATATACATGAAAATATTTGTATACATTTAATAATAATTTTATCATTAATCTGAATTATATTTTTTAAAGTAATTGATTTGTTTTTTTTTTTTGTAATTTTTAAAAATCTCTTATGGATAGACCAGCACATTCATCACCGACCTTCTGACCCTCGATATCTAGGCCCCGCGCTAATCTAGACGCAGCCAGGATTGGATCGGAGAAGGAGGTACTTAAGAGTATCTCTAACCCATCCTCCATATATATGGAGGATTCTCTCCTAAAAACAACTCCAACCCATCCTCTATATCCTCCTCTATAGGATGAATTGATCCTCCAAATATAGAGGGAGGATGAAAAAATAGAGGAGACTCTAAAATACTATTCACTCTATATTTATTAATTATATTCGAAATAACTTTTAATGTGTAAATTTAATTTTTATAAAAATGACATCAATAAAAAGTATAAAATCATACCTTTAAAATGAGTATAATATTAAATATGTTTTACAAAAAATTTAAAATTAAATATTTATTAATGAACAAAAATTACTTTTTGATTGGAGTTTGAATGAAGGAAATGAAGGTTTGTAGTTGGAGTTTGAATGAATAATGACCTCCTCTATATTTATTTTTTGAATAAAAAATATTATTTCCATCCTCTTGAGAAGAGGATGTGGTTGGAGATGCTCTAAGACACATTTATTGTTGTGCTCTTTGTGAGAGATTATCTCGAATATGTTTTTAATAATCTGAGCAGATTATATTGTAGGGTTCGTCATATAAATCATTCATATAAAAAATCAAATTGATTAGATATTTGTAACCTTACAACCAAAGTACATTTATTTTTATAAAAATTAACGATTAACACAATTTTTATAAATTTTTAAAAATAATTAGGACCTAAACATAAAGTTATGAATATTTGATTAATTTAATATTTTACATAAGTAATATTTTGGACAAACAATATAATATAAATGATTCAAATTATAAAAAAAAACGCTCAAAAAGATCTTAAGGCACAGCAATACCGCTTCTCCGAATCGGACCCCATACAGAGATCACTGACTCACTCACTCACAACCCATAAATAAAATTATAATAATATAGTATCATTATTACTAAATTCATTTGCCTAACCTTTCCGTCCAGCCTTTTTGTTCTCTGTCATCAACACCAAAAAAAAAAAAAAAAAAAAAAACACGACGACAACAACAACAACAAAGCTAAAAAAGCCAACCGATCGATTCCCAACCACAACCCCCAAATAAAAATCACTAAACCCTCCCAACTTAGCATCTTCACAAATTTTTCTCTCTCCTCAACCTCCCATCTCCACCCTCATCTGTCTCTCTCTCTCTCTCTAAAAAATCAAATTTCGATCGTTATCCTCAATACCCAGACTCGCAGAGGGTCAGGGTATCTTCATCTCCTCCGACTCTGCCCCCCCCCCCCCCTCTTCCCAAATCTATGTATTTCTAACCCAACAAGCATGGATTTCTGTACCCAATTTATTGTACAGATATCCCTGTAAACCCTAGAAATTTATATCTTCAAGGGTTTCTCATATTGTCCCCTTTTTTAAATTTTTGTTTTTGTGGGTAGTTTTTTTTTTTTGTTTTTGCGTTTTTTTTAGGGTTTTGGATTTCTGGGTTATTGTTTATTGTTTGTAGAAGCTTATAGATATGGATGGATTTGGAGATGGGGGTAGTATTCAACAGATTCCCAATCCTCACGATCCTCATCAATTCGGCGTGAATTCAACAGGTTCGCTCTGATTTTCCCGCTTCGTTTTCACTCTTGAGGTTCAATTTTTCGCTCTGTAACGGCTATAGATCTGGCTTTTTTTGTTTGTTTTGGACTTTCTGCTTCTTTTTATTTTTCTTTTTTTATTTGTTAATCTTCAAAATTTAACTTATTCTTACCAATTGGAAATAGAATAGAGAAAAATGAAAAGAGGGTATGGGAGTTGAAAGCTTGTGTTGACTCTCAGGTGTTTTATTGTTTCCAAATAGTTATGAATGTTATTATCCTCAATGAACAATTAGACTACTGTTTAATTGTCATTATAAGAATGGATTGGTTCAACTGCACATATGCACTTTAATATGAACTTATGGGTTACTAATAGTCCCCGAAAGATTCGAGGCCTCTATTTCCCACTGAAGATTGGTGGTTAGTCACTACATCATTGTCGAGTTTGTTAGATGGCAATATAAGATTTGAGGTTATTGGTTATAGGATTTGTGTGCTTTCTTTTGTTGTCAATCGAATTATATGACTGCTCGGCATGGATTTAATAATGTTGATGTTGGCTTATGGGATTTTATATTATGTTCAAGTGGTTTCCGATTCCAATATGTGCATTAGTTTATATTGTCCACTTTAGTTTTGTCAGTTTGTTTGCCCCCATGTGTATGGATTCCAACTATTGATTCAATGCTCGATTTGTTCTTCACGATCTATGTGCTTGTTCTCTGATTTTTTACTTTTTAAATGTAGGAGATACAGTATTTGATGCATCGCAATATGCATTTTTTGGTAATGATTCTGTTCAAGAAGTTGAGTTGGGGGGGCTAGAAGATGAGGAAGATGATTTCCAGCCAGTTGGGCTTGATGAGGAAGATTATCAGTTGGATCGAGATGAGGTTACTTTCTTATTTTTGGTTTTACGTGTGTATAGTATTATCCAATATCCACATGTTTGAATGGAACAACGGCTTGTGGGTTTTTTCTTTGAGTGTTCCTCATCTTGTCTTGCATTTTATTCAAATCCCATACAATTTTTTGCTTCATTATTTTAGTGATTGTAAACTTTGGTTGTTCTTTGGGTTCAATTGTAGATTTTGGTTTTTGAATGAAGGTTTATCCATTATATATTCCAAGACAAAATATGTACAATTTTGTTATTTGGGCTTACCATCTTGTTGTGTTTTGAAATTTCATCTACTAGGCAGATTGATTGTTAGAGTTGTTTTAGTTGGTAAATGTTTCTTGATGTTGTTGATGGTAGTGTTAAGATTTCTCTTTTGCCTTTTTCTCATGTGAAATTGATTTGAGTGGCAAATTTGTTCTGGAGATTATTTAGATGCTAGTAGTAAGTTATTTTTCTAGTAAGTTCTCAATTGTACCTTTTTTCATTCTATTAGAAAAGTTGATTTGGCTGATGGCCTTCAGAATGATGGAAATGGTAATATATTACAAATTTTGGTGCATAATTGACAAACATTCCTTGTATGGTTCTTTCTTTTTTTGCTTCTCATGCTTGCTTCCTATACTTTTGTTTTCGTTTTCTTTATATCTATTTGAATGGGAGTGATTCCGAGCTTTGGGGGGCTTCTCCTAATGCCTAAATCATTAATTTGTGCAACTAATTAGTTTATTTTTCCTTCCTCACAGGGCGAGGATTTAGGATCTTTATCTGAAATTGATGATCTTGCCAGCACGTTTTCAAAGGTTGGAATTCTTTTGCAGAAATTCGTTGGATAATTGATAGATTTGGAAAATCAAATTTTGTATTTTCTATTACAGCCTTGTAACTTTTATTTTAGTTCATTGTCTTCCGCTAGTGCATAGTATCATTTACTTAGAAAAAAGGTGCATAGTATCATTTTTAAAGGCGATATTATAATTCATTGGATATATTCAAAACTTTCAGGAGAAGGGAGGCTTCTATTGCCATATTATATAGAAATCTGATGTTCACAACAAATATATTGTCTGTTGGCAAAGCATCATATTTCAAAAGTTTTTTCTTTTAGGAAGCTAAACACACTTCTCCACGAGTACCATGCGTCAACTTATTGTAATATTGGCTCACCATGGGTTTTGGGTTGTGGTCCCAATTGGTTGATTTGACTTTGAAAATACTTTTAACTTTCTTGTTGATCATGATAATATTTGTATTTTCAAATTTTGATTAGATATTGAGCTTGGTTCCTGCTTGATTTCTGTGTTCCTTTTGCTTCTTTCCACAGCTAAACAATGTTGTTAGTGAACCAAGAAGTGCAGGCGTTATTGGTGATAGGGGCTCCAGAGAAAGTGAGTGTAATTATCGCATATTTGTGCATATCATGAGATTATTATGTTTTGAATGTTACTATTTTGCTTGTCTAAAAAGAGAAATTATTGTCTCTTTTTTGATTGGTGTATACTGTATTCATTAAGATGAGTTGGGTTAAAAAAATTAGCCATGGTAGGAAAACTGGCAATAAATGTGCCTATATTTGCATAGACTTTGGTAGGGATGTCATGGGACACTAGCATGGATATTGGTCATATGGGTATGATATGAAATATGCAAGGTAGGCATGACGAGTGATGGGTGGATTAGATATTTTTTTTGTGATTGGAATGTAATATGTGCCTTAAGGGGGTCAATACATGTGGAGTGTACATGAGTGCCTTGAAGCTAGAACCCATCAGAAGCATGTCTACTTTCCAGTAATGTTCCTGAAATCCAAGACTCCAAGGTGTTGGACAATACATGGGGAAAACGTTGCAAGAGATAAGTGGACCCTTAGACCTAGTAGTTGTTTGGGATGTACTATATAAGTGCACTTTTTGATTTTTTGGTTAAAGAAGTAGAGAAAAAAAAGATGTATGTTTGGGATAACTTTTTGACTTTTTATGAAAAGATGTGTGATAAAATATTGTAGTAAAATCAAAATGACAATTTTACCCTTATGACTTTTTGGGTAGTTGAATTCAAAGGGCAAAATAATAATTTTGCCCTAGTGGCTTCCCCACCAAGCTACTCCTGAATAGTATTGACTTTTGAACTTTTTAAGTATCTTTTTGACTTTTCTAATTTATCCCAAACAAGGCCCTAGTCTAAGCACTTACAAAAAAGAAAAAGAAAAATGGAATGCATCCTTCATTAACTCTATTTAGCCTCTTGTGCTGTTCAATGTTACAATTGTGTGTCAATGACTAGGTCTTGTAATTAAATTGGACTTACTATTGCAATTGTTCAATCTTTAGTTGCTTTTACTTTAACTGCAAAATATTCATTATAGGTTCATCAGCTGCTGAGTGGGTACAAGATGCAGATTTCCCCAACTGGTTTGATCAGCCAATACTCGATGCAGATAGCACTGAGGAAGTTAAAAGATGGTATTCACATCCACATTCTCCTTCTGCTCCTATTCCAGAACCAAAACCTCTGTATAGAACATCTTCATACCCTGAGCAACAACCCCAGCACCAACACCAGCATTTTTCCAGTGAACCAATTCTTGTACCGAAATCTTCATTTACTTCGTATCCTCCCCCTGGTGGCGGATCTCCACAAGCTTCACCAAACTACAACTCACGGCATCCTAATATGCCATATCATTCTGGTGGGCACCAGATACCTTTGTCTTCTTCTAGTCTCTCCCCCTTCTCGAACCCTCAGCTTCAGTTGAATACCTTACCTCATGGGTCGCATTTTGGTGGAAATCTCCCCCAGTATAATACTACAGGTCTCTCTGTCAACGGCCGACCACAGAACCAATGGGTCAATCAGACTAGTGTTTTTCCCGGAGATCGTTCCAGCCTCTTAAACAATTTATTGCAGCAGCAATTACCTCATCAAAATGGTTTAATGCCCCCACAGTTAATGCCACGACAGCAATCACATCAACGTAGACTTCATCATCCATTTCAGCCATCATATGGTCATTTATCAGGTCTGCAGTCCCAATATAATCCACATATTTCTCCATCTCCGCCAATGATGAACAAGCTTGAAGCAGTTCTTGGGATGGCTGATTTGAGAGATCAAAGACCTAAATTAATGCTGAAAGGCAGACAGAACTTTCGTTACTCTCAACAGGGCTACGAGAATAACCAGAAAATTGAGACTGGGTGGCCACAATTCAGATCCAAGTATATGACAGCCGATGAAATTGAGAGTATTCTTAGAATGCAGCTTGCGGCAACACACAGTAATGATCCATATGTAGATGATTATTACCACCAGGCTTGTCTTGCAAGAAAGTCTGCTGGTGCGAAGTTGAGACACCATTTCTGCCCAACTCACCCAAGGGATCTTCCTCCCCGAGCTCGTTCTAATACCGAGCCACATGCTTATCTCCAGGTTGATGCTCTTGGGAGAGTTGCTTTTCCTTCTATTCGTAGGCCACGGCCACTTCTTGAGGTTGACCCTCCAAATTCATCCAGTGCTGGCAACGCTGAGCAAAATGCATCTGAGAAACCCTTGGAACAGGAGCCGATGCTTGCAGCTCGAGTAGCTATTGAGGATGGCCTCTGTCTGCTCCTTGATGTGGACGATATTGACCGATTCCTACAATTCAATCAGCTCCAAGAGGGTGGGACCCAGCTGAAAAGGAGGCGGCAGGTCCTGCTGGAAGGGTTGGCAGCGTTGCTTCAACTTGTTGACCCACTTGGCAAAAATGGCCACACTGTTGATCTGGCTCCCAAGGATGATCTTGTATTCTTACGATTAGTTTCTCTTCCCAAAGGCCGGAAGCTTCTCTCAAGGTACCTTCAGCTTCTCATGCCTGGTGGTGAGCTAATTCGAATAGTCTGCATGGCCATTTTCCGTCACTTGAGGTTCTTGTTTGGTGGCCTCCCAACTGATCCAGGAGCTGCTGAAACAGCCATCAACCTTGCGAGAATTGTCTCATCTTGTGTACAAGGCATGGAGCTTAAAGCACTAGCTGCGTGTCTTGCATCAGTGGTTTGTTCCTCGGAGCATCCTCCGCTCCGCCCCATTGGAAGCTCCGGTGGAGATGGGGCTTCTGTTATCCTGAAATCTGTTCTTGAGAGGGCAACTGAGCTCCTAACTGATCCTCATGCAGTTGGCAATTGTAGCATGCCAAATCGGTCCTTTTGGCAGGCCTCTTTTGATGCATTCTTTGGCCTTCTGACCAAGTATTGCTTTAATAAGTACGATACTATCACACAGTCCTTACTCATACAGGCTTCGCCTGACATGGCTGTCATTGGGGCAGATGCAGCAAGAGCTATTAGTAAGGAGATGCCGGTTGAGCTCCTACGTGCAAGTCTTCCTCATACCGATGAGCACCAGAGAAAGCTCCTATTGGATTTTGCGCAGCGCTCCATGCCAGTGTTAGGATTTAGTGGTCAGGGCGGAGCGAGTGGTGGCACATGAGTTTTGAATGGTGCTTTCCTTTGATGCAAGAGAGAGAGAAACCGATTCTTGAAGAATGTCAATAGGGTGTAACAGCCAATGATAGTGGAGTGCTGGTCGACACTTGTTTTTGTTGGAATAAAATGTGGGACATTGTGGAGTTGAAGCACAAGGGATTACAGACACTGTAACCAACAGCAGTCAATTTTTGTTTTTCAGGTTTACTTTCTCCGTGTTTTCTGCTCGAACTTAGCTGTTTTCTTTTGCTTTTTATTGTTTGTTTTTGTTTTTGGTTTTGGACTTGAGAGCTTATTTTGATGCTCTGTTGTGGAATTTGGGATAGTGGTAAGGAAGTAGAGGTTAGAATGTACAGGGGGGTCAATTTGGAAGGTTTCCCATGTTCCTTGGCTATTAATCTTTGAGGAGGTGGGAAGGATATTGTTTTTATGTCCGTCGCCAGTTGGGTTATTGCTGTTGTTCTGGTGGAATATAGGCTCTGGGAATGTGCAAATGTTGATACTGTTAGCTTGTCAAATTTGGGTTGATCATGACTTTTTAGAACATCCCTCTTCCCTGAAATCACTACCACAAAATGGGTGTGTGACCAATGTTATAGTTATTTCTGTTCAAAACTTGTGTTTCATTTTCTTCTAGTGTGAATGTGTTATAATCACTGTATACTAATATTCTAATTGGATTCTATTTGAGTGCAAATTTCCTTAAGACTGCGTTTGACAGTGCAATACGCTTGCTTTGGATTTATAATTGGATTCTATTTGAGTGCAAATTTTGAACTAAGATAGGATGGTCATTTATTTTATTTCCAAACCATGCATTCTGTGCTGCCAAGTACACTATTTTATTCTTTGGCTCACAGTGGTGGGGTGGGGGTTTGGTTGGGGTTTGAAAGAAAGAATGGAATATATTAGGAAAAGAATAATAGCATAAATTATACTAGCCTCCATAGATTTAAAAGAATAGATTAAACTTTACAAGTTTGACATAATTATATTGTATTCATTATAATTTTAATTTACATAATACTTAATTATTTTTAAATAATTTATTAGAAAAAAATTATGTTAGTATATTTTTTAAATTGAAATGAATATTTCATCGATTATTATTATGTTTACATATTATTTGCATTAATTCTCTTATTAGAAAGGTAATTAGTGTAATTATGTTAAATGTGTGACATTTATTTTTCATATATATATATATATATATATATATATTTAAAATCTCAAGCTAGTTGTAACATAGAGTTATTCAATTCCATTTAGAAATTTGTCCAGTTTAAAAAATTAATAACACCAACAAACAAATTCCATATTGTCTATTACCATGGTTATGGAACTATAAAATATGGTTCTATAATTGTAGAGTTAACTCTGTTTATTTATTTATTATTGTCAAATCTTTAATGGAGGTCATTTCTATCCAAAGAATATTGAAAGCAAAGAGTCAACTTCACACAAGTCGCATATCTTAATGGCCTCAAAGGAATGACAATTTTCTAAACAATGTTTAAAGGCTTTAGCAGACTACAACATACTATCGACGATGAATCAACTTAACTATATCTCCCTTCTACCGGTGTGTTTTCTAATTTGCTTTGCCCTCAAAGGGTTAAAAGCTACAACATATAATAATCACATCAACTATGGGGATGATGACCACCACCCTCCTGTGAAAGTCTAACAGAGGCAGCCCGGACCACATCAACAAGCTCTTCGTCCAGTTCTTCGAGTTTACCAGAGTTGCGCAGATGATGATACAAAGGTGCCATGTAATTTGCCGCGGCTTCAGATAATTTCCATTGAGAGAGATTAGCAGCGATTTGAAGTATTTTTATAGACAAATTTCTGGCGGAGTCCAAACAGGATATCACCACTCTAGTGCAGTGTTCATGAACATCTCCTAACAGCCAAAATTCAGCAAGCCAACAAAGCTCGACATAAGGATGCAGCTCATTTAGCTTCTCCTCAACATCCAAGTTGTCCCATAAACAGCTGGAAATGGGCTCCGGCAATTCACCGGAATAAAACCAGTTCACTAGCTTATCCAATGCCTCCCAACTAACTGGAACCTTTATCGTTTCTGAATGGCTGCAAGCAAATAAAACATAGCACTCAGAAGAAAATCTAATAGAGATAATGAAAAAGGATATCAAAAACTAATTAAAAAGAAATTCAAGTCTCGTGTTTTTTGTTATTTGGAATAGAATAAAATAGTGTGAAATAACAAATGCGGCCTAAATTCCTACTTCAATACTCCCACAAGGGAGGTTGAAGGTTCAAGTCCCGGCAGGAACTTGGCAGCCACGTAACTCAATGGATTGAGATCTTGTAGGCTGATAAGGGGCAGAAGTCCCCAATTCTAACCCCTTCCCCCCTAGGTTAGGTTAGATTACATGATACAAAATGCAATTTGTACTAGTAATTTTATTATTATTTTTTTAAATAGGGTGATTTGTAACAGTTCCAAATCAAGACAATCTACTACACCACAAATATTAGGAGAAATGAAGGGGGTTCGTCCCTCCTAAACCTAGTAGATATGTTTGGGGAAAAAATACATTAAATGGAGCATAACAGCACCAACCCAAAGAAGGTAGACGAGTAAGGAGTTGGATTTGACCTTATCATGCGTATGATTCATGAGAAATACATAGTTAAGTGCCTATTGGTAGTCTGCTCATGGGGGCATTACTTAAATCAGCACAAATTACCAAATAACAACTCATCCCTAAGTGCTTATAGATGATATATAAAATAAATCATGCTAAACACAGGTTTTCCATTTTATGCTGAGCAGAGAACACCATAAAATGTTAAACCTATGTTCCAAAACACAATTATGATCATGTATGCCCAAGCACTAGAAAGGCATAATTGAAAGTGTTAAGACATAGAAACAACAAAATTTCATGTAACAATCTCTATCGATAATATTTGATCGGAAGTAATTTTTTATTGATTTCATTTCATGCAAACTTATCATGCATCAAGAACACGAATGTATATCTGCAATATAGCTTTAATGTATCCATAAGCACCTTTCTTGCATCCCTGACCGAAACAAGGCCTGGAAGTACTCGCAGCTTGTCCACAAAATAACTTTATGAACATGCATATGCGGCATTGATACAGAGCAAGTGCTGCACGTCCAATGTATTTGATCAGTTGCTTTAGCTTCCAAGATTATGTCCCTGAAACAAAAAAACAGATCGGATTGGAACATGATTTTCCAAAACACACATATTTATGGCGACTTTTTAAAAATTTTCTCTGCCAATCTACTCTTTTCTGTAGTACAAACATAATCAGTAAACATCTGATCGGTGAAGATGTTTTCCAATTAATGAGTTGACAAGAGTCACAAGCCATACAGTGGATTATTTACGTTGGATGATCTAAAACTTTGTTGGAAAATATGATCTAAAACATTTGACAATGTTATACAAATTATGTATTCAAATCTTCAAATAAAATAAGCTACCTACTTGTACTATTGGCACTACAGTTTCATTCACCAGCTTGTGTAAGAAATTTCCTTCAGACTGTTAGCCCAATAGACAATTGTTTTATTGAACAACAGGAAGGCCCAAGAGTCTTTGATGCCCTCCAAATTGTTGCTTATAATGAATCCTCAGAGTGAAATGTAAAAAATTGATGTGAAAGAAAGAAAAGAAAAGATCAAGAAAAGTAAGCTACAAAATGGAAATTCCTTTAGAAAGAGTTTCAAGGAGAAAGTCATACGAGAAATGTTGTCCAGCTGGCCCAAGAGCAGAGGTAAGATTCAAGCTTGGAACAGGAGTGCCCCATTTTGGATTTTTTTTGCAAAGCAATTGTAATAGACATTGCAAATTGCAATGTCTAGCAAACATTTTCAACTTCTTCACAAGTTCAGCTCCTGCTTGTAAATATCCCAAGTAGACATATTCCAACAGCTTCAGCAATGCCTGGCGGTCCACCTGAGCTGATAGATGAACTTCTTTCTTTAATCTTCCACATTTTTCTGCATCCTTTCTTACAAAAGAACCATCACATGATCTTTCATTACAAGGAAGCTTTTCAGGAGGCAACAGTGACGGACATTGAACTGTTAGAATGACACCATGAACGCTTAAAGGCTCTCCATTTGTAAGAATGAGTTCCAAATCAGAAAGTTCCTTCTCATTAAGTGCTTTCCCAATTCTTTTTCCAATTTTATTTGGGAATCCATAGAATCCAAAATAACTAAGAATGTACGCCGCGTACCATCTTGGTCCCGGAGTAGAAGTGTCATCACTACATATTCCCTGAAGTTCACTAACTAATTGAGCTTCGTTATAGTCCACCTGACCAGCATGGTGCATCAACTCGGCTAGTCCCCACAGACTAAAGAGCAAAGGAATGTCTTCACCGTCCCAATCTTCTGTATGAATCCAACAACAAGTCCTCTCGCTAAAAGTATTATGCAAATGAGGGGCCACACTAGACCTTTTTATGTGAACATCATTGCTCAGGCACCACCTTACGATAGCTATCAATGTCTTTATCCCTTGACCTTTTATAACATGCTTTCGATATTGAGGCAGGCCTGAATAACAAGCCAAACTCATCAAGTTTATGGTGGTTTGAAGGTTATCAGGCAATCCAATCCTGTTTATGGAATTGTTTAGTTTATCTAACAAATATTTCAGATACTCCTTGCCATTGGGCCTCAATATTTCAGATAGTAATAGTCTGGCTTTAGATGCAATGTATTTGCAGGGAGAGTAGATCATCATGAGAACTGATCTAGATGCTGATTCATTCCTACATATATCAGAGATATCATTTTGACATAACTGACGTGTGTTGTGAATTGAGTCCACAAAAGACAAACTGTCAAAAAAGCATGAGCAACAGTAGTATAAATATAATCAGCATCTAGAATATAAAGGTAAACATTAAGTGGTGATAGTAATGAAAAGTAAATAGGCAAATTAAAATGGTTGATGCTAATGGATGTATATATTACCACGCACATGTGATAAGGAGGTTAACGCAAACTTCATCTCCATGCATCTTGGCATTGACATCTTCCGGACAGTGTGCGGCAAGCCCTCCAAGAATATCCCAGATAAATGGTCTCAAAACAAGAAGAAAATTTGCACTTAAACCCTTTTGGGCTGTGGCGATCTGTTCTTCTAATGATAAGAAAGTTTGAGGTTGATGGGTTTTATGAAAATTGTTCAGTAGTAGATTAAGAAGGACATTGCCGATGCCTAATTTCCAGAAATAAGTGTGATGCTCCCCAGCCCAACGAGTGATTAGGGCCAAGCGGCACACCTCCATTAATAAAGCCATCTGGTCTTTAGGAATCTTACCAGAATGGGAGCTCCAACTGCTCAATCCATTGATTATGGATTTAACAATGGGCTCACAACACATTTTCATCATTTTTGAACACCCTTGTTCATTTATCTGAGAAATCAACAATAAGAAACTATATATAAATATATTGAAAAAACATAAGCGTCCAAAAAGGAATGTGAAAGGTATAAGTCAAAACAATTACCGCTAAACATTGAGCTAGTTTAAATCCCTCTATCTGAACAGAAATACAATTTGACATCGCCATGCAATCCTCCATCATATATAGAACCGTTTCCCCTTTTTCTAGAAGCTTCTGGGCTCCATTACCACATAACGCTGGTATTTAGTATTAGGACGCGTTTTAATAAAAGTTCCACAGTATAATTCGGGGGGAAAAATCAGCTGAATAAAGAAAGAAATTTACCATAAAACATGAGTACCTAAAGCAGAATACAGCTGCAAAACTGCAAGTTTGACTGAAAAATTAGGCTCGAGACTGATGACCCCCAAAATTTCCATCAATTTAGAATCACTCCATACACAAAACCTAGAGGGTGGCCACCTCCACAACATTTTACTCAACAGAGACACCATCTCCTGAAAATATTCGATTGGCTTAGTTCCACCAGAAAAATCTTGTATGTTATTGACTATGTGCACAACTGTGTTTGTTTCTTTCAAGATCTTCCACACTTCTCTCTCCCTTTTACTGCTTAGATTTGAGAGGATCAACTTCAAAGCAGTGGCACATGAAACAGCAACTTGCAATTGCTGGGAAGGTAACAATGATGTCAAATGACAAACAAGGTCTAACACATGAGATTGTAGTATTGAATTGGGCAAAATGTTGACCATCTTTACAGCCACATTTGATGCCAAACTCAACGTGGCTTCATTTTTTAATTGAAGAATGCCTTCCAATGCCCCAACTATATCAGCAATGGCATCCTGGAAATGTAATGCAATGACAATGGCTAACAATCAGAAGTGCTCACTTAGCATAGAATCAGTATAATCAGATGCAGACATAGATAACCTAATTTTATATGTCTCTGTGTTTGTATATTTTTTCCTGAAGATTTTTTCATATGGCTATTGTGTTTGTGACATACCTTTACAAGTGGATGCTGCAATATTGTGTTTGTCTCCGCAGAAATACAATCAAGAAACGCATCAATCGAGCGAATTACAAGTCTCTGTATCTCAATGTCTGCACACTGCCATTTCCTTCCTTTGTCACCATAAGATCTGTCAATGCACGGGTCAATTTAGGGATGATAGAAAAAAGGTATCGATATTTCACATTTATCAATGAATGAATTTTAAATGAGCAAGTACTTTACCAGTAACTAGGCAACTATAGAGTCGCATAAAACTGTTAAAGAGTATGCCATATTAATGCATTAGGTAAGTTCCCCAGTAAGAAATTGAATTGGTTCTAATTGTATCACCCAGACAAGACAATATCACCAAACAACCCCACTGCGAACATCTTGAAATTCTTACTATACAGAGATATGAGGGGAAAAAAGAGTACTACACATTGCGCAAAAATATTCATGTACCCAACCTCGCTTGATTGGGGGCACAGAGTTTAGTTAGGCTTGGTCGATCACATCCAATAAGATTATGAATCTTTTTTAGAGAATTTTTGGGGATTTTAATTACCCTTTATCCCTCTACTATTCCACTACAATACCAAGAACAAACAACCACATAATATTATATATAGAATGAAACCCAAGAATCACAAGACCCAAGATCGTACAACCAAAAACCCATTTGTGTAAACATTACAGAACTGAATAAAAGAACAAACCACGGAATATTATATATAGATTGAAACCCAAGAATCACAAGAGCCCAGACCGCACAAACAAAAACCCATTTGTGTAAACATTAAACAAGTGAATAAAGATCATTGGCAAGCATAAAGGAACAATTTGAGAATAGTTTTGTGATAAATTAAAAAGAGTGATTGAGAAATCAAGATGTGGAGGTTATGCCTGAGACCGAGGTTGAGGGCATGGTAGAGGCGCTGGTGGAGGGTCAACATGTGACCGCTGATGCCGCGGTTGTTCTCTGCACTCTGCTCCTGGTCCTGTTGTCTCCACGATGATCTCATCATCTTCTTTTTCTTCTTCTTGGTCTGTCTGTTTTTCTTGTTTTGATTTGAGGCTGAGACAATTTGACAGAGCCTCCTCTAAAACAACCATTGGATTCCGAGTTTATAACAGTGGGTTGAGTCGGTTGTTGGTCGTCCGAACGAAAAATGTCATAATTTCCAAATTTTTTATTAAGGAGAATGCCATAGCCGTCAAACGAATTATTAAATATTTTATTATGAAAAATGTTTCAAACTCCCAGTCTTTCTCACCCCCTTTGACCCTTTTTCCTTTTATGGGCTAGTTTTTGTTTTTGTTTTTTTTTTCACTCTCCACCTGCCACGTACGTGTGAGTTGGTGAGAGTAGTCATTGAAACAACAATGATTCATTCCACTAAAAACATCACCACTAATAGCACTAATGCATTAAAAAAGTAAAAAAAAAATAAAAAAATACAACTCCAAGACTAAAACATCACATCATTAATGGCGGGACCCACTGCCACTTAATTAGTGGAAGCACTAATTAGTGCTCCCAAGCATTTTTCGTCATTGAAATGAGTCTCTACCACTGCTGTTTTATTAAATCTTTTATAGGAGCATGGGATTTATATACATATGATTTGTGTAAATATTATATTTAAGTAAAAAGTTTAGAAAATATTTAATAATTTAGCATGACTCTTTTATTAAATAGAGGGACACTTTTTTATAAATTTTTTTTCTTATTTATATTTCATTTAGTTTATATTATTTTTTTATATTTCAATAAATCTTATAAGTGATATATTATCAAAGTACTCCTAATAATATTCATATTTACAGTGTGAATGTTCCGTGATATGAATGTTCACACCGTCGATATAAATGTTCACACCATCAATGTGAATATTAACATATCAATATGAATGTTTATACTGTCAATGTGAACATTCACACGTCAATGTGAATATTCACAATATAAAATATAAATGTTCACGTCACCAAATTACTAACCATCCAAAAAATATTTATAAGGGTAGAAATGTCTATAAAATACTTTAAATATGGTAATTAAGATTTGGTAAATTAAATATTCAAATAATAAGACTTATTAGAATACAAAAACATCTTATAGACTAATTGGGATGCAAACACTTAGAAAAAAAAAATTCTAATAAATCTCTCTTAAATAAATGATTGAATGTCTCATACAAGTATAGAGTCTACAAAATTGTACATTCCATATCTATATGAAATATTTGGTCATTTATTTAGAATCCCTACTCTGGCATTACCTTGTCTGAATTGATAATCTTAGGTTTGCTTTTGGCTACGGTAAAAATTACTTTAAACTTGTTTAATTTGGATCTTCAAGATTCACTTTTTTAAAAAATTAATTTTAATTTTTTTTTAATTTTTATTAATTTTTTTTAATATTTTAAGTAATTTTAAAATTTTAAATATACCTACCATAAATACAATTCAAAAGTGTAATATTTATAAAAAAAATTAGAAAATTGACTAAATATAAAAAATACATCAAAAAAAAAAAGAAGCTAGAATTTAATACAATTTTCATATTATTGTGTATTTATTAATTTTTTAAAATATTTTTTAGATACATATAAGTAAAAAGTCAAAAAATTACTTAAAATTTTAAAAATATTCACTAAAATTAAGAAAAACAGAAAAAACAGAAAACTCAATTTTTAAAAATTCAAATATAGAAAAGTGAAACTAAACACACAGATTTTTTTTTATTTTACTTATAGTGATTTTATTATTATTGTTTTAAAATGTTAAAATATGAATCACTTTTGTAATTTTGAAAATTATATATCGCCTCTTCAAGTTTCAAATTGTATAACAAGTGATCAATTTTATTATTAATCATTAAGTTAATTGACAAATTTTAATAATGTAAAAAATATATTTCAATTAACAATTCAAATTATTTTATTGTTATATAAAAAATTAGTTAGGATTTTTTTTTTAAATTAATTTTGTTAAATAAAAAATTATAACAATAGACTATTTATAGTTTTTAAAACTATAAGAGAAATCCATATTTACTTTATCATAATTATAATCAGTCGCAAATGTTTTATTATTATTTTATGACTTTATTTTCTTTCTTATATTTAAAAAAATAAAATAAAATCAGTCTAGTCTAACAATAATTAAAAATAAAATAAAAGTCATTAAAAAAACACATAAAAAATACTAGTACAAGGCAATAGTCTTATTGTCATTTTTATATTTCACTCTTAAATTATAAATTTCATCTAATTAATACTTAATTTTTTATTTCAATTTATCTTAATTTCATCGGAGATAATTAATCAAAAGTAATAGTAGTAAAAACTTAACCTAAAAGGAGGAAAAGTATTTTGCAAATTAGATACAATTAAACATTTATCTTTCGATACCATCTAAAAAAACAAAAAACATATTTCTTTTGCCTCACGCTGTACTATACAACTTACATCTTAAAATCCCATCTTGATATTCAACTCTAATTTCAAATTAGTGGAGGAAAAAAAAAAGGTTTGATTTTATGATTTAAGTTATTTAATTTATTTTTTTTTTTTGTTGTCATAAAATAAGACTTTTGGCCGCGTTTATTTGGCGGGTTAGATTTGATAAGATTGTTAGTAAGAGGATGGTTGATAAAGAGATTGTTAGGCCTCGTTCAATAATATCACATATTAGTTTAAAAATCTAAAAATTATTAAAAAATCTAAAAATCCAACAAACAATATAAAAAAGTCAAAAATTTTCCTTTATTGCTATTTTTTGCATATATTTTCATAAAAAATTAAAAATTCATCCCAAATATACTAATTTTTTTTACCTCATATTTTAGTAAAAAATTATTAAAATAGTATGTTCCCAAATGAGACGATAATGTGGGGATTGTTAGTGAGGAAATTAAGTAAAATGTGTTTATTTTTATGATAGTATGACAGATGGTTAGTGATAAAATTGTTAAATTATTTGTATATAAAATAAATAAATAAATTATTTTTATATGAAAAAAACTAAAACAAATATTAAAACAAACATGTGCACTTGGTAAAAAAAATAATAATTAAAAAAATAATTTTTTTATATATAATAAATTCAGGCCTTGTTTGGGAACATGCTAATTTAGTAATTTTTTGGCTATTTGGCTAAAATATGAGCTAAAAAAAATTAGTATGTTTAGGATGACTTTTTGACTTTTTACGAAAAGATGTGCAAAAAGTAAAGAAAAAATAGAATCTTTGACTTTTTTGTATGGGTTATTGATTTTTTGTTTTTTTAGTGACTTTTTTGCTGAAAAAGCCACTTGCCAAACAAGGCCTCAATCTTTTCACTATTTTTCTAATCTTACCAAAAATTCAGCCAACCTAATCCCCCTACTGAGGGGAATTACTAAGCTCCTTGGACTATCAGTCTGTCATCCAATTTCACTACCAAACATGCTGTAGGTGAAATTCACGACCATAATAGTTCAATCCAATCACCCGAGATGTGAAACAAACAGGCCTTTATGGTTATTGAACCACATTACTTAATTTTTATTTAGGCCTTGTTTGGGGAGTGGCTATTTTAGCCAAAAAGTCAAAAAATTACTAAAAGTTGTCACATCACCTCTCTACTTTTCTGCATATCTTTTCGTAAAAAATCAAAAAATTACTAAAATAGCCTGTTTCCAAACGAGGCCTTAGTATTGCTCTCATTAAACAATGATGGTTTGGTACAACTCACGCGAATTGTTTATAATTTTATTAATGTATTTTTGGAGTTTGTGAAAAAAAGTTGATTGTTTGAAAACTAATGAAGGAATGCTTTTGATTAATACCTATTAGCGAGTGATATATGTGACATGTATGTAATTCAAACAAATAAGAATAAAAATAAAAAATAAAAAAATTAGTATGTATGTTGCCGAAGCGGTAAGAAAATTCTTAATGAAACCTAAGGTTTTAGGTTCTAACCTTGTTGATCTCTTTGTATAACTTGGTGTCCAAACTTTCACGTAATAATAATATAAATAGATAGATATGATTATCAATTTTAAATTTATAATAAGTGTACGAGCAAGAAATAGTCTTCTCGTATAACCCTGTTGATCAAGTCTGCGCTCCTCAAAACGTTGTCGCTTTACTCCCTGAAAACATAAACGTGAGCTAGCCGACAGGTGTGTGCCAGATACCTCTCCGATGCCTAAGTCAGCAAAATAGACAAATAGACAAAAGCTCTGTGTATTCGAGAATCAAAGTTATGTTACCTCTCCATAGGTGATGTTGTGAGCTTTTATAAGTTCCGTGCGGCACAATCCAAGTAGGACTCTTACTCCTCCATGTAGAGTCCTCCTAGAAATCACCTTCCTGAAAGATAATGCTTATCCTTCAACACCTCCCTCACTGCTTAAACCAAGTAAGATGGTTCTACCGCGGTTGGGTGTCAATACGACCGAGATAACATGGCCATGTTAAAGCCACAGACTAGACCGAACTCCCACTAGCTCAGTTCTTCCTTTCACTGCGTGTACCTCGATTTGACATATTCCATCTGTGTTGTCTGAGACCGGGCTAATCACATCGAGCTTGGACCGAGCTAACCAATAACAAGGTTATGAGGAAAGCTCAACATACTTCGGCCCAATATAGTACGACCAAGCTAACTGTCACCACATCGACCATGGTGACCGAGCTAACCACCAAGCTCCTTCGGACCGGGCTATCGGCAAGGCTCCTCTAGACTGGACTAATTACAAGGCCCTTTTACTCAGCTCTTCTTACTGTGGCCCATAGAATGACCCATTACTCAGCTCGGCCCAATTTATATATAAATTACCCTCTCAATTGCCCCTTAATTCCATCTGCGCAGCGTGATAGGGATTACCTGTTACCAGCCGAGCTTAAAAAAAAACTTGAGCCTTCCAACCGAGCTAAATTTACATCGTGCTACCAATTTGTTCGGTCAAAACGTTTCTTCAGTCTCTAACTGAATCGATTTCTATTCCAAGGACACATGGCAGACTCTGATTAGCCAAATGCAGCTGTCACGCCGTCTTCGTACTCCGCATTTTTTGAACAGTCCCGCCTTTTTGTCCTTCCCTCTACACAAAACAAACTCTTCGTTTTGAATCTATCACTCCACTATTCATTACTTTCTCTCTCTTCGAACTCCTTCTCACACATTAACCGAACTAGGATACTGTTTGTATTAGATGCAAGCCTAGTCACAACCAACAACCGCACTAAAACTTATGCCATACTTGTGGTTTCCATAAATTAGGGACTTTTCGTTTCTGCAACGCCACACTAGAAAGCTTCAGCCCCCAACCGAGCTAAATCTAGGGGCTAAACCAGCTCCCTTAGTTCAAAACCGAACTAAGAATGCTGTCCCAATGGCTCAACCGGGCTAAAAGCCCCTTGCTTAAACCGAGCTAAGACTGATAGCATCCCATGTAACCGAGCTAGGACTTCATTTATCTTGCCTATATTCCTTGTAGCACGGTCCCACGATCTGTGCTTAACATCTTTATTTTTTACTTTGCAGACGCTGACTAGGTTGCCCAGGCACTCCTTTGAACGTTCGACCGAGATATCCAACATCTTCTCAGCGCCGAACTAACACTTAGGCTAAGTTATACATAATTTAAATCCTTATGGGTAAATATAGGTTTTTAGTGAACTCACCAGGTGCTTGGCCGAGTTCCGAAGGGACTACCATATCCCTCATGATGTTCATCCCACTTTAGCCGAACTAGATACCATACCCTGGGGAAACCCTGGCTTTGTTCCCTTTACACTTCTTTCCATTGTAGGAACGGGACTAAGATTTCCTGCACAGCCCCTTTTATGTGAGTTCCTCATACAAACCAACCTCTGCCCTACCCAGCTTTCCACAAATTCGTACCGTATAATAAATGGCATCGCCGAGCTAAACCGCAGGGCTGGCTTTAATCTCAGTCTAGCCGAGCTCTTCCACCAATACTCTATAGGATCAAATGAAGATGACTGGGTTTACTATTTAAGAATAAGGCATCGGCGTGAAAAGATAATAAAGAATACCCCAGATAAGGACGTCAATGATGATGATTTCTTCTGGGTATCTGGAAACTTTGAGGACTATCAAGCCCAGATCTCGGGCGACAGAATAAATTGGAATAAGGGTGAAGCCGGTAAAATTACCTCGGCTCAATTCCATGCTTTTCTTTACTTCGGTTTTCTTATGTTGAACCGCACTGACTGTCGTCTTTTTTTCTTCATGCAGATTTGACCTTTCTCAAGTCCCAATGCAGCTATCCCAACTTGTAACAACCCTCACCACTGTTTACTGATTAAACACTAATTACTGCTAAATTGAGACTAAACATGTTAATTGACTGACTGACTGAAATCTGGAACTGATTGATTGTCTGTATCTGTTTAAGTGCATCTCTATCTATTCGACTGTTAAACTATCTATTCATGTTTTATGTTTTAAACTGCAAATTGAAGGCCTTATAGGTGACCGAATCTGAAATTGATTAGTGATATGTGTTAATCATAATTTATGTGATTTTATGGCATATTTATTTGAAATGTGATTTGGTATAATTAAATAGATTAAAATAAGTTAAATTACACAAGTTGCATTATTTACAACTTTGCCACTTAGTAGCCCACTTCATACCATATGTTGAGACTTGAATTATACATTGTTTAGCCTCATTTCCTCAGCCATTCCTTGAGTCCTTAGCCGACTAGAGATAGAGAGAGTGAGGAAACTTGAGTTCAACAATTTTACCTTGGTGATTTGAGGAAATTGAAGGTTGATTGCATGTTTGAACTCCTACACCTAGAATTGGAGACTTAAGGTAGAGATTATACCTTCTTGTTCATGTATTCAAGTTATATGTTGCATGGTTTATGGAAGTCTAGAGATTAAGGTCATGAATTAGCTTAATTTGTTGAATCAAAGCTTAATCTTTGCATGCATGGGTATACTCTTGCATTTTGAAGTTGTTTTTCACAAATTTGCCACATGCATGTTCATATTTTGAGTATAGTTCATGATTTTACCATGTTTTTGGAAGAATCAGCTCATTAAAGCTTTGAATTGGTTTAAACTCATGCATGTCATGTTTGAGTTATGTTCTTGGAAATTGGTTTGAAACTGAGTTTAATTGAATTACCTTTGGGCTTTGATTTCTCAAATTGATCTTTGAAACATGTTATACTATGGGTTTTGAAGTGTTTTCCAGAAAATTAGCCCAAAGGGATCGAATTTGGTATATTGAAACTTGTTTTTGAGCTTGAGGTTCAAATTTAGAAATTCTAGATTTTAAACTCACGCTCGAGCGGAGTGACTGGCGCTCGAGCGTGAAATTCGTGCATCCAGCACTTTACACTATTTTACAGTCCGCTCGAGCGAGGACTTGTGTCACACGCTCGAGCGGGTGTCGAGTGCCCAATCGAGCGTGATTTTCACACATCCAGTACTTTTACTGTAGCTTGCAGTCCGCTCGAGTGGATTGATTCACGCTCGAGCAGAGACCCTTGTCTGCATTTCCGCTCGAGCGGATATAGACACGCTCGAGCGTAACCCCTGTTTTCTGAAAATTCTGAAAAATGTTTAAAAGTGCATCATTGCATCCTCATTCTATCCCAGACATTCCTAGGCCTAGTTTAAGGCATCTTAATGAGGATATTGATGTAGAACCACACTGAGGCAAACTAGGGATTAAGTTATTATTTTCCCAACTGTGTAGCTTAGTGTGTATTCATTCTGTAACTGTGTAGGGTTGGCATCTGGAGACGCGTACTAGCTTATTTGTAGCCCAGAAATCTGTGAGTAACAATGTTGTAAAGATATGTTCGAAAATGAATATTTTCTGAATGATCAACTGAACTGTTTACTGTTAATTGAATGAATGTTTGTCTTCTATTCTGAACTGTATCGTAGCATCCTTAGCAACTATTGTTACTGTTACTGCTACTGTTACAGAGATCTCTGTCAGTTCCTATTTTGGAACTTCTGTTTACTGTTATGATGGCCATCGTTGACTGTTCGGTCTTTCAAGAGCTACTGTTTACTGTACTGTTTTGCTAATGGATGTACCACATATGACTGTTATGACTGAATGACTGATACACTGAATCAATTGACTGTTTTCAATACTGAAAGGACATTCATTCTTAACCTCTTTACGCATTATGTTATTCACTGGGCCTTAGCTCACTGCTTATATATATATGTAGGTGTTCAGGCACTAGACCGGAGCTAGGAGCGTGGGTTAGACTCCCTTTTGTCGAAGCCAACCATCGTGCCTCACTGCGAGGTTCCGAGCCTGTCAAGCTAGGGCTTTTGGGGTGTTTTAATTTCCCCCTTTTTGTATCTGTTTTGTAATTGCTGTACAGACTGAATGGTGTTGTACTGTACTGTTCTAATAGGGATTAAGTCCCTATCCTGAATGATTGTATATAGTGTACATGTATGTATAGATTGTTCTGTTATGAATGTGTATATATATGAAAAGTCTTTTTACATACAGACTGTCACAGCTCATTGGACATCTTTTAATTACTGTTTTGGCTTCCGCCAGCCCCTGTACTCTGTATTACTGTATTACTATCAAGCAGGCCTTCGGTAATCTCAGATTACTGACCGGTTACAGTACTAAACCCATAGAGGCGGGTTTGGGTTGTGACACAATTTAAACACACTTCGAGCCGCACTGCGATATCCTAATAGAGGTTGGGCCGAGCTACTGAATTTTGAATCGACATACAGATACAGTAGTAAGCGAAAGACCAGGGTGACTGACTTTTTGTTGGAAGCCTCTCCTGAACCGGACCCATCCTTGCCTGAAATTAACCTGATCCGACTAACTGCTGAAAAAGAAATGGCCAAGAAGAGAGCCGTAAGAGCCTTTCTGACCGAAACAAACCAGCCCGAGGTACCACTGATCGGCCAAACACAAGAGGCCGTGGTAGCCCTGCCAACCCATCAGCCTTCAACATCTCAGGCAAGTTAGCGTGCTCGAATTTCTCCACCTAAGCCACGCCTTGTCGATGAGGATGAAACCGTGCTTCCTCCAATCGCAGTACCAAGCCCGCAACCTGAGAGCTTGGACCGAACTAACTCTTCTAATTGGGCACCGAAATTTTCGTACCAGAACCGAGCCATCCGAGACACAGATTCAGTTGTGGCAGACAAAGATCATATGCTGGCTTTCAATCTGGCTAAGAGCGTGTGTCTGCCCCCTGATATGGATCATCATGCCCACCTAACCGAGCTAAAAGCTATCCGTTCAGCCACCAAATCAATGGTGCTAATGATTATTCTTTCCTTTATCTTCCTTTTTTGTGCGACTTTTAGCTCGGTTCTTACTCCAATTTGCTTACCATGTTTATGCAGGCCATGCAGAAGAATCAGATTGCTCATAAGCGTGTGCTAGAGCTACGCAAAACAACAAGGCAAACCTTGGCAGAGGTTGACCAGAAGAAGGCTGAGCTAAACGAGGCCAAACAAAAAATGGCCGAGCTTCAATCTGAGGTCGCCCGCCTCACCGGTGTAGTTAACACAGCTGAGGTGGAGAAACAAAAAGCTTTGACCGAGCTGAAAGACTACTACCTGCGTGAGTTTGCCACCATTGAGGAGACGAAGACGGTCGAGATAACTGACCTTGAGAAGAAGATCGGTGATGCAGAAGACCGCGGCTTCAAAGAAGGTGAAGCAACCTACATTCTGCAGTGCAAAGCTGCCAAGGATCTATTTTTTAAGTGCGGGTGGAAGGCGGCGGTGGAACATCGCGGTCACGGTCCAGAGACTGAGGTTTTCCTGAACCCTCCATCGTACTTCATACCGAGCTACATGGCAGAGTATGCAGCCGCCATTCAACAAAAATTCCTTGAATCTGAGGATGATGACGAAGAGACCGTGCCTAATAATGCGCTGGTGATCAATGATCCTGTCATTCAATCAGCTCGGGCGAAACCACCGGTGGAAGACCTGACAACCGAGCTACCAACTGAAGCCGGGCTCCGATTTGAACTGGATGCTGATCTTGACGACCTGTTTATTTGACTTTGTATTTTCTTCTTTTTGTCTTTTGGAAAGCAAACTGTAACCGAGCTGAAATCCCACCCTTTTGTAACTCTTGATTTGCATTCTCAATGAAATTGTCTCTTGTTTTCTTTACCTGTCTGTTCGGTTTACGTCTATGATATAATCTGAATGAAGTAGTTTCTCTGGCCGAGATATTTTATCCCGGTCTTAACTTTGTAATTTAGCTGTCCGTATCTGCCAACCTCTTTAGCCTAGATTCTTATCTTGGCTGAAGAACAACAAGTGTTGGTTTTTTCCAGCCAGGCTCTTCAACTTAGATCCTTACCTCGGTTGAAAAACAATAAATATTGGTTTTTCCAGCCAACCTCTTCAGCCTAGATCCTTATCTCGGCTGAAGAACAATAAGTGCTAGTTTTTTCCAACCAACCTCTTCAACTTAGATCTTTATTTCGGTTGAAAAACAATAAGTGTTGGTTTTTCCTGCCAACCTCTTCAGCCTAGATCCTTATCTCGGTTGAAGAACAACAAGTGTTGGTTTTTCTAGCCAACCTCTTCAACTTAGATCCTTATCTCGGTTGAAGCACAATAAATGTTGGGTTTTCCAGCCAACCTCTTCAGCCTAGATCCTTATCTCGGCTGAAGAACAATAAGTGTTGGTTTTTCCAACCAACCTAGAGTAAAGTGTTTGGTTATTCTGACCAAACGTCCTGCAGCCTGGATCTTTATCCTGGGCTTAGGAGGGGTGTTGGTTTTTCCAGCCAACCTCTAAGTTGGTTATTCCTGCCAACCTAAAGTAAAGTGTTTGGTTATTCCGACCAAACGTCCTGCAGCCTGGATCCTTATCCTGGGCTTAGGAGGGGTGTTGGTTTTTCTAGCCAACCTCTAAGTTAGTTATTTCTGCCAACCTAGAGTAAAGTGTTTGGTTATTCCAACCAAACATCTTGCAGCCTAGATCTTTATCTTGGGCTTAGAAGGGGTGTTGGTTTTTCCAGCCAACCTCTAAGTTGGTTATTCCTGCCAACCTAGAGTAAAGTGTTTGGTTATTCCGACCAAACGTCCTGCAGCCTGGATCCTTATCTTGGGCTTAGGAGGGGTGTTGGTTTTTCCAACCAACCTCTAAGTTGGTTATTCCTGCCAACCTAGAGTAAAGTGTTTGGTTATTCCGAATAAACGTCCTGCAGCCTGGATCCTTATCCTGGGCTTAGGAGGGGTGCTGATTTTTCCAGCCAACCTCTAAGTTGGTTATTCCTGCCAACCTAGAGTAAAGTGTTTGGTTATTCCGACCAAACGTCCTGCAGCCTGAATCCTTATCCTGGGCTTATAAGAGGTGTTGGTTATTCCGGCCAACTATGCTTTCAGTGCTCCTAACTCACTAAAACAATCTTTTACAGAAAGAAACGACTATACTGAAAAGGAACTACTTGTTTTATTGAAAAAGAAAAAATTACAAATTCTTGAAAGAAAAGCTAAAAATAAAATAGTTTGAGATTGGCAGTGTTCCATGGCCTAGAAATGGCTTTCCTGTCTTCGTCTTCCAAGAGGTATGCACCTTTGCCAGCTAATCCAACCATTTTGTAAGGTCTTCCAAGTGGTATGCACCTTTGCCAGCTAATCCAACCATTTTGTAAGGTCCTTCCCAATTGGGCCTTAACTTGCCATCCGGGTACCAGGGTGTTCCCCATTACTTTGCGCAGTACCCAATCTCCAATCTTGAATTGTCTTGGATGTACGGTCTTGTTGTATTTCCTAGATAACTCCTGTTGGTATGAAGCGATGTGAACCAGTGCTCTTTCTCTTCTTTCTTCTGCAAGGTCGAGCTCTAATGCAATGGCCTCTCCATTTAAGTCTGGATCAAAATTTTCGCTTCGAATGGTGGGGAGGCCAACTTCCAATAGGATTACTGTTTCCATGTCGTAGGCTAAGGAGAATGGTGTTTCTCCTGTTGATCGTCGAGGTGTGGTACGGTAAGCCCATAAAACATGAGGAAGCTCCTCAGCCCACTTTCCTTTTGCTTTTTTTAACATTTTCTTCAATCCATCCAAGACAACTTTGTTTGATGCTTCTGCCTGGCCATTTACTTGGGGATATGCCGGTGTAAAGATGCAGAATTCTATCTTGTACTCCTCACAAAAGCCTCTAAAAACTTTACCGTCGAACTGGGTGCTGTTGTCTGATATTAGTGCCTTGGGTATGCCGAACCGAGTGATTATATTCTGCCAGACGAACTTCTTCACATCTTTCTCCTTTATTGATGCTAGTGCTTCTGCTTCCACCCACTTTATAAAGTAGTCTGTTGCTGCAAGGAAGAATTTTCTGTTACCGGGTGCTGTTGGAAGTGGTCCTACTATGTCCAAGCCCCATATTACGAAGGGCCAATGGCTAGTTAGGGGTAGAAACTCTCTGGCTGGCTGATGTATTTGATGTGCGAACTTCTGACATTTCTCGCACTTCTTGACATACTTCTCTGAATCTGCTTGCATGTAAGGCCGCAAATATCCTTGCGAAATTGCTCTGTAAGCCAATGATCTCCCCCCTTGGTGGCTTCCGCATACGCCTTCATGAATCTCGAACAGGAATGCTTCGACCTTGCTGGGATGGACACACTTTAGGTAAGGTCCTGTGTAGGATTTTTTGTATAAGGCCATTGATGGGGAGAGCCAAAATCGCTGTGACTTTGCTCTTATCTTGTTGGCCTCTTTCTTTTCTTCAGGTAAAATGCCGTCTTTTAGGAACACTATGATGGGATCCATCCATGAAGGGCCTAGTTCGGCGCAACATACTTCTTCTATTTCAGGTTTTTCAATGCTTGGTCTGGGTAGGAAGTCGATCAGTAGTGGATGTGGGATGGATGTATCTGCCATTGAAACAAAGCCTGCTAGTTCGTTTGCTCTGCTATTTTCTTTTCTGCCAATCTGTTATATCCGCATTACTTTGAACTTCATGATCTCTTTTCTGACTAACTTTTGGTACTTAGCCATCATTTCATCATTTGCTCCATAGTAGCCTGAAATTTGGTTTACCACCAGCTGTGAGTCATTGTAGACCATGAGCTTGGTGGCCTTCATGTAGAATGTTGATTTCAGTCCTGCTAAAAGTGCTTCATACTCCACTTCGTTGTTTGATGCTGGGAAGCCAAGGTTGACTACCTGTTCCACTACTAGGCCATCTGGTGAGATGAGGACTGTGCTGAGTCCTGCACCATGCCTATTGGATGCTCCATCCATAAAGAGCTTCCACATCTCTCCAACGAATAGCTTCCAGCAGGTGGAGGGATCGGATGATGCCTTGGGGTTCTGAGTGTTGCTGGTGTTTTCTTTAAAGTCCACACTTACTGTTTGCCCCTCGCTATTTGATTGTACAAAGTCTATATTTGTCGATGGGTCTTTGCTTGGTGCAGCATGGTTTGTTTCTCCCTCCTTTTGTTCACTCTGGTCTGTTCTAGGATGTGGCTGGGTATCCTGTATTAGGGGTTGCGCTATTCCGGCGTCACTTTCCATCCCTATTTCGGTTGTACCCGTTAAGTCAACTGGGCAGACGTGATGACTTCCTGGTATGAATTCTGCGACAAAGTCTGTCAAAGCTTGGGCTTTTTATCGCGGTTTCTGGGTTGAAACTTAATGTCAAACTATCCCAACTCTACTGCCCACTTCAAGATTCGTCCAGAAAAGTTCGCCCTCTCAAACAAAGCTTTTAATGGAAAAGTTGTGAGAACGATTATAGTGTGGGCGTGAAAGTAGTGCGACAATTTCGTTGAGGCCATCATCAAGGCTAAGGCTAGTTTTTCTAATGGTAAGTACCTGGTTTCTGCGCCCAGCAATGTCTTGCTAACATAAAAGATGGACAGATGTTGGATTCCTTTTGCTCAGACCAACACTGTGTTAATTGCGTGCTGTGAAACTGCCAGGTACAAAAATAGTTCTTCTCCAAGTATTGGGGTCACTAGCAGCGGTGGAGAAGACATGTATTCCTTCAAACTTTCTAGGGCACGATCGCATTCTTCATCCCATTCAAACTTGGCCTTTAGTGCTTGAAAGAATGGTCGACATCTATCTGATGACCGACTTATGAACCGGTTTAGCACGACTGCCATACCAGTGAGATGTTGTATTTCTTTTACTGAGTTGGGTCTCTCTAATTCCTGAATTACTTTGATCTGAGAGGGGTCTCCTTCTATACCTCGGTTGGTCACCAGAAAGCCTAGGAATTTGTCTAATCCTACACCAAATGCGCATTTAGATGCATTAAGGCGCAATTTGTGCTTCTTTAGGATCTGAAACATCTCACCTAGGTCCTTGAGATGGTCATTCTCATTCTTGCTTTTGGCTACCATATCATCGATGTAAGCCTCTATTGTTCTGTCTAACAATGGTTCGAACATCTTGGTGATCATCCGCTGGAATGTTGCCATTGCATTTTTTAGGCCAAAGGGCATGACCTTGTAACAATACAGTCCTCTTGGCGTCGTAAAAGATGTGACCTCCTGGTCTGGCTCGTACATAGCGATCTGATGGTAACCTCTGTATGCATCAAGAAAGCTAAGACGGTTGTGTCCTGCCGTCAGATCTACCAGTTGGTCTATCCGTGGTAAAGGAAAGTTGTCCTTTAGGCATGCCTTGTTGACTGTTTTGTAGTCCACACAGACACGCCATTTTCCATTCTTTTTCGGCACCACTATTGTGTTGGATATCAATTTGGGATAGTGCACCTCTCTGATATCTCCTGCCTCTAGAAGGTTTCCCACTTCTTCCGCCACTATCTCGGCGTGGTGGAGTGCTGATATGCGAGTGTGCTGTATGATTGGTCTTGCAGTTGGGTGGATATTCAATTGATGACAGATGAAGTTTGGGTTGATGCCAAGCATGTCATACGGCGTCCAGGCAAACACTTCGATGTTAGAGGTCAAGAATTTCATGACCTCTATTCTCTCGGTGCTGGACATAGATGAGCCAAGCAAAAAGAACTTTTCCGGGTCCTTTTCATCTATTCTTACCCGTACCAAGTCTTCCACTGCCTTCTGTTCGGCGGCTTTGCCAACATCCGCAAACAATTCATTACTCTCAGGTTCTTCTACCATCTGAACAAACCCTTTGGCAGCTCTGTTGCCATTTACTGTGACGAAGCATTGCTTTGACATAATTTGGTCTCCATAGACCTCTTCAATTACTCCGGCTTCGTTGGGGAACCGCATTATTTAATGATAGGTTGACGCTACCGATCGCATGGCGTGCAGCCATGTTCTCCCCAAGATTATGTTGTAAGTAGAATGTGACTTTCAATACCCAGAATTCCACTTGTTTCGTCATGCTTCCTGCTCTGACTTGGAGGATAATCTTGCCAACTGGCCACTCTGGCATTGAGTTGAATCCGATCAGGGGAGATACGGCAGGTGCCAAGTCTTTGTCCTCCAGTTTCAACTGTTTAAAAGTTTCGTAGTACATTATCTCACATGAGCTCCCTTGGTCGATCAAAATTCGCTTGACGTCGTAATCCTTGACGCGGAGAGTGACGACCAGTGCATCATTGTGAGGGCAATATATCCTTGCCAAGTCTCTGTCTGAAAAAGATATGATGTTCGTGGCCTCTGTTTTTCCCTTTTTGATGGTGGGTTGCGCATTTAATACCTCCCTTAAGTGCTTAGCCTTTTTTATCATTCCCTTGAGCTCACATATTCGCTCAGGTTCGAATACCCCATGTATTACGTTTATCACGCCTTGAGGTGAGGCGTCAATCAGTGTTCCGTCTGGGTGATCGTGGTTTTGGGGGGCTAGTTGCGTCATTCCTTCTATGCACCGGTCCAGGTGACCAGCTGCCACTAACTCCTCAAGATGCTGTCTCAACAGCGTGCAATTTTCAATGCGGTGCCCCTTTTCCTTATGGAAGATGCACCGAGATCTTTCGTCGTAATCCTTTTGCGCTTCTCCCAGCTTAGCTGGCTATCTGATGAAAGGTTCATCACGTATCTCGCTGAGAATTCGGTAGATTGGTTTCTTGAATACCGTGGTAATGGCAGTGCGGACTCTCAACAATCTTTTATCTTGATCTTCTCCGTTGTCTCGCTTGCCTCGCCCATTCTTGCTTGGACGTTCTGCCGCGTTGACTTTTGTCGAAGTCTTTTTATCCGGTATTGTGGTTGTACTAGACTTCGTTTTAGCACTGGCGCCATCCTCCTCCACTGGCGCCATCCTCCTCCACCCGAATGTGCTGGTGTACCCTTTCCATTAAGGCTTCCATTGTGAGGGGAGGCGTCATGGTAATTGAGTCCCTCAGCCTGTTTCTGACTAGAAGACCTCTTTTGTATTGCACGATGGCAAGATTTGTGGGGTAATCTCCTATCTAGTTTAAGGTCTCCCAATAACGACTATTGTAGGATCTCAACGTCTCCTTGTCGCCCATGTCAATGGAGAGTAACTGATCGATTTCTACTGGGGTCTTGGTGTTCGTTCTGAACCTTGTTACGAACGCCTCTGCCAATTGTGCCTAGGAGGCTATGTTGCCTGGTAGCCTTTCGAACCAAGTTAAACCTAAGTCGCCAAGGCTGGATGGGAATAGGATGCACATCAAAGCCTCGTTTCGCCTGTATACTGCCATGACCTGGCAAAAATGGCTTAGGTGCATGTAAGGGTCTGTCTTCCCTTCGTACGTCGTAAATTTAGGCTGGATGAAGCCTGAAGGTAAGGGTGCGTTCTCAATCGCCGGAACGAACGGCGAGCTATGTAACCTTGCTAGTGCTTTATCTGTTGGTTTGTAGGCAAGGTACGGTATTGGCATTCCTATCTCGGCGCTTCCATGCGTCCGAGGAGTCAACCGCTGAAGGGCTGAAACTCTGTGTGGGTCGCGTGCCCTGGTATCCTCCTTCCGTCGTGCCCTTTTTACAAGCACAGTCCGTAAGTCGGGCGATCTAGGCAACTCCGTTTGCCTGGATGATGTCTGATGCATATGTGAGGGCCAATAGGTGCTTCCCTCAGTGTAAGACCTCAATGATCTCATTCTCTCAGACCTGGAGTAACGAGTTATGGAAGTCCTTGATTGAGTATCGCATGTTCTGAGGCTTTTACTCTCTGCCTGCGATGACGTGGTATGCCTACTGCGATATTCAGAGTGGCGAGGGGGCGTATTACTTTTGTGCCCCTCTCCTGTCGCCACCCCTTTCCCTTTTATCTGGCGCTTCATCAATTCCATGTCCGCCGCCATCTTCCTAATTAACTCGTCCTGCTATTTCACTCGATCCTCCAAAACTTGAGGGTCGATCCTTCGCTTCTGCCTATCGGGACTTGATGAGCGACGGGGGCTATTACCCCGCCTTCCCCTTGCATCCCTCCGGGGATTCTGTTGCTGGGGCTCCAGATTTGCCATGGGAGGGATGAAAGGCAAACCTTCGCGGCTTCCACCTCCCTCTGGAGTTTGCCTGTCAATGGCGGACTGCGGCAAATCTTCATTGTGTGCCATTGCGTCTAATCTAGCGAGGTAAATTTTGATCAAGAGGTTTTGTTCTTTCTGTGATTCCCATAGACAGCACCAATTGTACGAGCAATAAATAATCTTTTCATATAATCCTGTTGATCAAGTCTGCGTTCCTCAAAACGTTGTCGCTTTACTCCCTGAAAACACAAACGTGAACTAGCCGGCGGGTGTGTGCCGGATACCTCTCCGATGCCTAAGTCAGCAAAATAGATAAATAAACAAAAGCTCTGTGTATTCGAGAATCAAAGTTGTGTTACCTCTCCATAGGTGATGTTGTGAGCTTTTATAGGTTCCGTGTGACACAATCCAAGTAGGACTCTTACTCCTCCATGTAAAGTCCTCCAAGGAATCATCTTCCTGAAAGATAATGCTTATCCTTTAACACCCCTTTCACTGCTTAAACCAAGTGAGATGGTTCTACCACGGTTGGATGTCAATACGACCGAGATAACATGGCCATGCTAAAGCCATAGACTAGACCGAGCTGCCACTAGCTCGGTTCTTCCTTTCACTGTGTACCTCGGTTTGACATATTCTAACTGTGTTGTCTGAGACCGGACTAATCACATCGAGCTTGGACCGAGCTAACCAATAGCAAGGTTCTGAGGAAAGCTCAACATGCTTCGGCCCAATATAGTACGACCGAGCTAACTGTCACCGCACCAACCGTGGTGACCGAGCTAACTACCAAGCTCCTTCGAACCGGGCTATCTGCAAGGCTCCTCTGGACCGGACTAATTAAAAGGCCCTTTTACTCAGCCCTTCTTACTATGGCCCACAGAATGGCCCATTACCCAACTCAGCCCAATTTATATATAAATTACCCTTTCAATAAGTTATATCAAACAAGCGCTTATAAATCCAATTATAAATTATGAATAATTTTATTAGGATTGTATTTTTTGTATATTGGATTAGGTATCAACTATAGTGATAAATGTCAATAATGTTAGTCATTAGAGTTGTTTGGTACAATTTATTTAAAATAAAAATAATTTATAACTTACTAAATAAAATAATTTAAATAATTTATAAGTTGAGCGAGGAGTGTCATTTCTGATTATTAATTTTTAATTTATAATTAGTTTCATAAAAAAACTGATTATTTGTTGTCAAGGTTATTTTATTTTATTTTTTTATTCCAATCATTTGTTGCCAAGGCTCGTTTGGGTTTTACTCGCTACAAACACATCCGTGGTTAGGAATGGCAACGGGGCGGGGCGGGGCCGGGGATCACACTCCCCGTCCCCGATCCCCGATGCTCGAATTTTCCCCGGCCCCGGCCCTGATCCCCGACGGGGACTCATAGCCCGGTCCCATCCCCGCCCCCGACCCCGAAAAATCCCCGGTTTTTTTTTTATCTATAAAAATCTGTAAATAATGAACAATGATCATCATAAATAAATTTATCATCTACACAGAACCAATAAACTAATGAACAATGAACATCATCTAATGAACAATGAAAATCTGTAAATTTATCATTATTCATCTTCAATAATGAACAATGAACTAATACACAATGAACATCACAGATCTGTTTATAAATTTAGAAAAAAAAAACAGATCTATATACTCATTCAGATATATATATATATATATATATAATATACATATATGTAAACCTAGATCCAACCCAGATACGGAGGAGCTCGGCGAAGATCGGCGGCGATGACGGAGATCAACCCAGATATGAGATCTGAGATCTGTGTATCTTTGAGATCAACACAGATCTGAGAAAGAGAGAGTGGTGACTGCGATTGCGACGGTGGTTGTGATCTATGACGGTGGAGAGGTGCGAGAGTAGAGAGAAGCATCGCGGAGGCATCGCAGACAGTGATGGAGGCACTGAGGAGGCACTGTGTATCTGCGAGAGTGAGAGAGAGTAGAGAGAAGCCAAGGAAAGGCACTGTGTATGAGAGAGAGGAGAGGAGACTTGAACACTGATCTGATCACCGTTTGTGTGAATGAGTGTAAATGAGTGTGCCAAACATATATTATATATATAAACGGGGGTATATTAGTAATTTCATGTCGGGGAATCGGGGCGGGGATCGGGATCGGGGATCGGGGCCGGGGTCGGGCCGGAGCGGGGCTTGAACACTGATCACCGTTCCCAGCCCCGAACAGATCGGGGATTGATTTTCAAATACCGTCCCCTCCCCGTCGGGGGTATTTTTTGGGGAAAAACCGCTAAAATCGGAGTCGAAATCGGGGATCCCCGTCGGGCCGGTTTCAAATTGCCATCCCTATCCGTGGTTAGTTAAAAAAAAAAACTCATACGTAGCAGACACGGGCTTATTGTGGTTGCGAGCGTTTTTGAGATGACGGCGTAATTTTTTTCACACAAATAGGCTTACGTATAATTTAAGCAATTATCGTGGACATCATTGTAATTTTAAAAGATCGATTAGTGAAGGCGATGTAAATTGTAATTGTTTTTCAGACAAGTAGGGTTTTGTACAATTTAAGAAATTATCGGGACATCATTGTAATTTCAAAAAAATTGATTATGAATGGCTGTGTAATTTTTTTTTCTTCATACAAATAGGTTTTGATTATAATTCGAGCAATTATCTGGGATATGATTGTAATAAAAAAAAGAAAAAGAAAACGAAAACAGAAGTAGGGTTTAGGGCTTTGAATGAAGAAAGCCAAGGCCGGTACTCTAAACCCTAACTCTGGTGTTGAAGTTTCATCCATCTCTCTCTCTCTCTCTCTCTCTCTCTCTGTCCGTCGTCTTCGCATCTGTAGACAAACCTAGAGAGAAAAAAATGATCAGAGGTGGAAAAAGTTTCGTTTCTTCGCCGCCGGCGTTCTCAAACGACGCAAAAAAACTGCTAATTTGCACCGGAAACACCGTCTCCATATTCAGCACCTCCACTGGTTTACAGGTTTTCTTCAATGAAGTTTTATGCATTTGCAATAACTTACAAACACTCTTTTTTGCTCAATCAATTCATGTTTCTCTGTTTTTTCAGACATCAGAGTTGGAAGGTCACACAGCGCTCGTTACTTCGGTCATAGTCGTACCAGCTTCCACACCTGCAAGTAAAATCTTGTGCTTTTGTTGGACCGCTTCACTCGATGGCACCATTCGGAACTGGGACTTTTCTGTGCCTGAATTGATGAAGACGATCAACATTAGGGTTCCAATATTCTACATGGTAGTTTGGCCTTTGTTTTTAGTCATTTTTTTTTTTATCAATTGTGGACAATTTGAGTGTTATATAGTGTTTGTTTGTTGTTAATTGAACTAATTTAACAGCAGAGACCACATGACAATGATTATAATGATTAGTTTGTGAAGTAAACCGTTTGGAAACTTTTGATAATGGTGATTCAATTCCAGATTTTGATTGTAGAAAATCATCACAATACTTGATTGATTTGACTGCCACAAACAGTGAATTTGTAAATTGATCCAGAGGCCTTTGTTTTCTGAATGTTCTTTTTTTTTCTGCTTTATTTCTATTTGTCATATAAATTAAAAATGTAGCTTTTTCTTTTGGGATTTTTCAGGTGATTCCAAGTTTATCAGGCCAACCTGTGGAGAGTAATGAGAAAACGCCTGATCTTTTTGCATATGTGTCTGTTGGAGGTACAAAAAAACAAGACAAGCAGCCTAACACTTTACATGGACAAATTCGGAAGTGTAACTTAGCCAAGTCTCGTTTAGCTGGCGGGGTGACTTTGGCAGAGGTGCATCTCAATAACATTCTGATGAACATATACTTATTTAACAATACATTTCTATTTTCTAAATGTGCAATCATATATATATATTGTTTTATGTGATCTAAATGCCCATGCTTTTGTATGCAGTTAAATAATGTATACAGGTACATATGTGCATACAGGAAGTAATGGTTGAAAAGTGTTGTCTCAAGATAATATGTAAATTGATATTACAAAGATTCATATATCTTGATGATAATTAAAGCATGGATTGGGAGATTGGTATGAGGATAAAAATTATTAGATGCATAATATTTAATGAATTTCCAGGCATTATTTGATAGTGCAAAATGTTGCATAATACCACTGCATATTGACCCGAACATTATGCATATCTATCCTATATGATGCACTTTTAATATTCTAGCCGATATCTATCCTAAAATTCATTGACAAGGGACTTAATAAAACATATATAATTACACTGATGCATAATAGAAAATGATGAATTAATCAGCAAGTATTATATTTACTAGTTTGATTGTATAAAAGTTATGGACTTTAACTCATTTTTGTATTATTCAATTCAAATTACCATGCATATATTTAAATTTAGGGTAAGTTACATTATCCTTCTCGGACTAATGGGTTTATTACAATGCATTTCCTTAGTTTGTGAAATTACAATAACCTCCTTGAGCTTGTCTAATAATGGACCTTACAGAAAATTTGAATTCACCTAATTGCTATCACCCTTAACACAATCCTTTTATAACAAATAAATTGAGTTTACCCAATTGCCCTCACTCTCTTTCTCTCCCATAGATTCTCTGTCCCTTCTTTTTCTATTCATTCATCTTTCTCCTCTATTCTTTTTGTTTCTTTCATTTTTGTTGCTACCACCACACGTCATCATTGCCACTGCCACCACACGTCATCATTGCCACTGCCACCTCCCTCTTGTCTTCCCACCCTTTCTCCCTCTCTCTTTCTCTCTTGCCCCTCTCTCATCTCCCTCACTCCTCTTACCACCACCTCCACCTCCACCTCCACCTCCACCTCCACCTCATCTCTTATCTCCAATCTCCCATACCCGACCACTGCAACCACTACTATTGCCACCTTCTCTCTCTCTTCCCACTTCTCTCATCTCCCACACCCTATTGCCACAGTCAATGCCACCTCACTCTCTCTCTTTCCCCCCTAATGTCTCTTACGCTGCCACCACTGTCATCTTTTTGACACCAATTCTGTTGCTTAATTTTATGACGATTCCTTGGTCTTGAAGGTGATATTTTGTTGTCAAATTTTCATTGAGGTGCAAAGAATTGGAGATTTCTTGTATATATATATATATCCAATTAAGAGACCCCTTGTAGGGGGCAGAGAGAGGTTTCTAGAGAGAAATGTGGATTTGGTGGTTGAGGAGTAAGCTTTCCAGAGAAAGAATTGGGTGGGTTTGTTGGGTGAAAGGTGCTAGTGTAGTGGCGTGTCGTGGTTTTAGAGAGAAAAATGAGTGTAGTGGCTGGTTTAAGCTAAAGTGGAAGAAAGAAGAGAGGAAGTTAGAGGTATGCACCAGTGAGAGTACTTGAGTGTGGTGGCTAGATGAGAGAGAATGTGGTGGGTCGGCTAGTGTAGACCACCCTAAATTTTTCATGATTTTGTTTTTTGTGCGAGAAATGTTAGATTATTTAAATGCAATGTAGTTCTAAATTTGGGCAATTTTGTCAAAAACAATTTCAACATGTGTAAGTATATCAATCTCATGATCTCATGTCAGTCAATTGAGGGCGATATAGGTATTTGACACTTTCAATGCAAAAAATGATTACATAATTCATCCCACATGACTAAGGGGTAATTGTTGTGTGAATTTAAAACCTGAAGAAAACAAGGTGTAATATTTAGGATAAACCTATTAGTCAGGGGCAAGTTTTTAAAAAGCGGCCGCAACTGTTACGTAACGGTTGTGGTAGTTACCGCCACCCGTTACGGCCGCTTTTGCAATGTGATTAAGATTTACAGGTGTGTCAGCCGTAGCGACTGATATAGCGGTCGTAACGGTGCCGTAACGGCCTGTTACGCACCGTTACGTAATGGTTTCGAATTGCTTCTTTCGAAAAAACACACACACACACAAAAAAAAAAAAAAAAAGAGCTGAAAATGGGGGAAGAGAGATAGAGAGAGAAGAGGGAAGATGAAAATCATGTTATTGATTTGTTGAAGCTGGACCTATACTATTTTATTCAGCTACTATCACTCAACCATTTTGTTTGTGTGTGTCTATCTATATATTGTTTGAAAATAATAATGATAATAATAATAAGTGTGGTTATTATCTATTTGGCTTGATTAAAATATATATATATATATCAACAATGATTCATCCCACTAAAAACATCACCACTAATAGCACTAATGCATTAAAAAAATAAAAAAATAAAATAAAAAACACAACTCCAAGACCAAAACATCACATCATTAATGGCGGGACCTACTGTCACCTAATTAGTGGGAGCACTAATTAGTGCTCCCAAGCATTTTTCATATATATATATATATATTTAGGCTTTTATTTATTCTCTTACTTTTGTCATTGTTTATTTTATATATAATAGTTAGTGATTGATTTTTTGTATAATATGAAGTCATTAATTATTAAAATAAAATGTAAAAAACTCAATTTATAGTGATTTGAAAATATGAAATATATTGAATCAAACTTAAAAATTTATAAAAATTGATCAATATTTATTTAAAAACCCAATAAATATGATTATGAAAAAAAAATGTGCGCATCGGTAAGTTTTTTTTCAAATTGTGCGAAAAATAAAAAAATTCACGGCTCCGGTTACTGCAACCGTTACGTTACGGCTTTTACACCCCGCAACTGCAACTGCAACCGCAACCGCAACCGCAACACTGTCACCGTTACGGCGACCGCAACCGCTTTTCAGAACCTTGGTCAGGGGAGTCATTATGGTGGTCTGTTGTCATGAGTGAATCGTGATTGTGGTGCTTTAATATCGTGCATTCATGATTATGTATTAGATGAAAATATGTTTTGTGTTATTTTGCAGACTGAAAAACCTGAATTTATAACTGTTTGTTCTTCCGGGAAATACTTTGGTATCCGAGACAAGCACAAGCTTTGTATATGGAATGCCCCAGCAAAAGATGCTGAACGTACTGAATCTAAGAAGATAAGGTTGCATCATACTAAAAACTTGACTACTCTTGCGTTTCATCCAACTGAGAGAATTGTAGCAGCAGGTGATGAAACTGGGAGGATCTTAATTTGGTGGGGTTTTGGCAATAAAGCATTCTCTTTAGGCAGCAAACTAATAAATGGAGGATTGACAAACAATGAGGATGATAGGCCTGGGGTAAGGGGCCATGATGATGCTGATTCGTGTACTATGTGGCATTGGCATTCTGCTGAAGTGAAGCTTCTCCTTTTCTCTCCTGATGGAGCCTATCTGTATTCAGGTATACAGAAGTTGCTCTTTCCTGTACAAAGCCTGATTTGTTTTGTAGATTGCAATTCTGCAATGACTATATAATTTATAGAAGATGTAAGAACATGGTTTAAGTACACATTTTGTTCACCATTTTCTTCCATTGTTTTTCTTTCTGGTTTTATTAATTAATGGTTGCTACTTAATATTACCTCCTTGCCCACATTTAGGTGGAAGGGAAGGAGTTCTTGTGGTCTGGCAGCTAGACACCGGGAAGAAGAAATTTCTACCACGAATTGGATCCCCGCTTTTATTTTTTATAAATTCTCCAGATCCTTCACTTTCCGCTGTAAGATCTATTTTCTATCTAAACATAGAATCAATCATAGACTTTGTCTGCTTCGACTATTCTAGTTCTTATTTTTGTACTTTTCTACAGATATCTTGCGCAGATAATCAAATTCATCTGCTGAAAATGCCTTCAATGGCAATTTTGAAGTCCATTGCTGGTATCAAGGTTTGGGTCAATCATTTTGTCTCCCTTTTATTCTGGCAAAATAAATATTTAGGAAAGGAAATTAGAAAAGTATTTTTTTTAAACTTTCTGTTAGCCACTGAAATTTGAAACCCATGGGCACACATATTTCTGGTTGATGGGTCTGACCTACTTTGCTGATGAGCTCTCAAAGCTTTGTAAACACTGCATATCCAAAATATGCCTCTATGTCTTACTTGATCTCCTGTATTAACGTCAAATATGAGCAGTCTATTCATATTTTTGTAGTTGAACCTCAGCCCTGGCTATTGCATGTTAAAAATGGTCTATGTATTATATTTCCTTTACTTACATATCATACATGCACGTGTCTGAGACTCTGATATGTTTATTCTTTACTGTTTTTGTACTATTTGTATTCAGTTTCATGCTTCTTGTGTATTTGGAAGATGAATATTTCAGAAGATTCTTACACTGTATTTTCAGCTTCCTTGTTCAATTCCAGAGATTTCTAAAGATTCATGTCGTGGATTTGTCTTTGATTACACTGCCGGGTTAGTTGCTGTATGTGCAGAGAACTACTGCATTCAATTATACAGCTTGTTTGATGACCGCGAAATTTCGGAGGTGAGCATGTTAAAATTTTCAAGTAGTTGCTTCATTTGATCATAGTTGATTTCCAATTAAAGCTATATACGCAGTTGAATCAGCCTTTCCATGAAAAGTGGAGGTAAGGCTCTCTATCTACCATCTCTCCTAGACTCTGCTATAAGCAGGAGGCTGGATGGAGCCTTATGCACTGGGTATGACATTTTTTTAGGCAGTTGAATTTGTTCTCATCATTTAGGTTTATATACCAATCTGAAAACAATTTTTCTTGAGGAAACAATTTTCATCTTTATTTATGTTTGTAATGAACACATTTTGTGTTTTCTGTTTATTTTCATGTGCATATCATTTCAAGTGGTATATTTTCCTTTGGGTTGCCCCCAACAACCCTTTTTGGAAATTATAAACCCTCTTTAACAAATATAATCATTTCTTCTTGATTTGTTTAATTATGAAGCTGCTAGCTCTCTTCGGTGTAATACATCAAATGGTGGTCCAACCCCATATTGTTTCTTTGCAGTAGAGAATTTTCTAATATTCTTAACTGTTGTCTCTATTTTCTTGCAAGCCATTTATGTGTGGAAGTTGAAATGTTCTTGATTCATTCTTTTGCAGGTTCAAATCTGTGAGAGAAACCATCAGCCAGGTGATGAGCTCACGGTAAAAGAAATTTTTTTAGTACTAATTTTTCTATCCCAATAGTTGCTCTTTGTGGATTGAGCCCATACTTCTAAGATTTATTTGGCAGTTGAGTCTATAATCAAATGAATCTGCTGCATAAACTTGATTCTCAGTCCACCCCTCTCAACACCCTCAGTTGAATGTGACCAACACTGGGAACTATTCTTTATTTAACCTATAGATTGTAAGGCTCAATATTTCTTGAGCCTTTTATTTTATTGGTTTATAGGGTCTTAATGTTGTTTGTCCAATGTTTACATTCTATACTACATGCTCCTTGTGTTTTGAATGGTGGTACAACATTCCACATTTTTTGTTTTGTTGTTTTTTGCTTCCAGTATAATTTCTTGTTATTTCAAGGCAGTATACTACACTACTATGTAAAAGTTGACCAACAATTTTTCTAACATGTTTCTCTTGTACTCGTATGTATATGGGCGTGTACCCCTCTTTTTTTGATCTTTTTAGTGGCCTATTTGCTTATCAAAAAAATACTACTATTAAGATCTGTTATTTTTACAGAACCAATATTGTTTATGCTCAATAACTATTATGTTTCTCTAGTTTACATTGATAATCTATCTGGATATTTCTGCATCCAGATACTGAACAATTTATTTATTTATTGATTTATAATAACTTACATAAGGATTTCTTCATGCTCTAAGTTCATTTAATCTTTCGTTCATTTGATTCTCTGGATTGAAAACTAGTATTCTAGTAAAGTCTTGAATTTGTTCAAAGGTTGGGTTGTAAGGTGATGGTTTCTATTGAGGACTACACATCAATTTATTAGAAGTATGAATGTGGTTCTCATATCTCCCCATAGTTCAATGTGTGAACATGAAAAATAGTAGGATTTGGAGTGATCATGCTTTTATCAAGTTTTATATCTTGATTATGTATATCATTTTGCAATTGTTATATATTATTCAAATAATTTTTGCATGCCAGTGTGATTGAATGTTTTTGTAGAAATGTTCTCTTCTTACGCTATTTCCAAATATGCATGCACCCCTAAAGAAAACTATGAAAATATGAAAATTGTTTAGTGTGAGGGTAAAGGTGCAAATGATCCATGCAAGAGGATTTAGGTTGCTACTTCTTCTAAAAGCAAAATAGTATTTACTTAGCCTAACATCTTATCTTGCATATTTAAATATATTCCCACTAGAAAGCCAACTTTATCATAAGGTCCTTTTGGTGTTACCTACTCACATGGGTTGATTTTTTGTTATGTATATTGTTATACTATTTTGTCTCAAGTCACATTCATTATACATTCTCCCGTCAATTACACTACCAAATTAAAGCCTTCACATTCCTCGAATGCAGGTGGTAGTGAATTTGGTAGCCCTCTCTCTAGATGGCTGTGTTATGAGTACTGTTGAAACTAGGCTACCAGAAGAAGGAATAGGAGGCCTTGTCAGTCTTAAGTTTTGGACAAGTGAATCGCAGAATAAAGACTTCAGCTTGTCCACCGTCATATATGAACCACACAGGTCTGGTGTTAGCTTTATTTGTTCAGAAACTGAAATATTGTTTTCTTTTGAATACATCTTGCTTGCCACTAGAGGAAAATACATCTTGCTTGCCACCAGATCATTGTTTTTCTTTTGAATATACTGCAGCTGAAATATTGAGTAGAGTGTATTACCTACAAAAATAGAGAAATGAACACCATGCTACCTGCTTAATACTGTACAGGGTATCTGGTGTTTCAGCTATTGCTTTCCACCCTACCCGTCATATAGCTGTCAGCAGCTCCTATGGTGGTGACTTCAAGGTAGTTTGGCCAATCGTATCGTAACTTTTTCAATAAGATATTGCCTTTCTAATGCTTTCAATGTTGCAGATTTGGGTTGGCAATAATGAGATTCAGCGGAAAGGTCAAATGCTGCAGAAAACTGGGTGGACATGCCATGCTGTTGGTTCATATAAGTATGATCTTACTTTGGTCTAATTCAAAGGCCATGACTGTTTTATCTTTGCAAAGAGGAACATACAACATGTAGCTTAGAAGATTACCATGGAATGGTGTAAGAGTTAAACATAGAAGTGGGACATATTACTCAAAAGAAGCCAAGGTGTCTGCGGTGTAGATGCCAGAATCTACTTTTATCTCATAACATGTTTAGTTGGATGGGCTTTGTTAGTCAGCAGGATATTTAGGCCAAGTTTGGCATCCTCCAAAAAATTCAAAAAGTCAAAAAGTCACTATCTTATTTAAGTCACATCATCTTATTTAAGTCACATCACCTCTCTAACACATCACTTCAAACCCAACTCAAATCCAACCCATATTTCATAAAATGTCAAAAAGTATACTTATTTAGTCTTCCCAAACTTGGCCTTACTTTGCAGAGTGTGTACCATGACTTAAGTGGCATCTTGATTTTATGAAAACTTTGTATTTTCTACAAGTTTGTTCATGTAAACACTTAATAATGTAAATGTTGATATGCTGCAATATCTTGGATTTAGTTTAAAACCTCGTTTACTTATTTTGCTAATTATTATCTTTGTTGTTTTAATGAATCACTTGTTCCTTCCAGGAAAAAGCCCATGACAGCTGCCATATTTTCTGTCGATGGCTCTATTCTGGCTGTTGCAGCCGAAACTGTAATTACATTGTGGGATCATGAGAAGAATGTTCTTGTGGCTGTAATTGGAGATAGTCAAGAGGTGATTCTCTAAATAAGCTCACTGTCATTGGTCTATGAATGCTCAAATACATGCACCTTTTAAATATCATATACCTTATTCTTGTTTCTATTATTTAATCTTTGTATCATTCATAATTTCTATATGTCTCCTGCTAGTATCTGTGTTTTCATTTCTGTACACCCTTGCAAGTTTTATGCCTTTCTGCTTTCCTTTCTGCAATACATGTCTATCATAATCGCTGATTTTTCACCTTGACATAGTTGCTGACATTGACATTCTAAACCATGTAAGAAAGATGTAAATTGGTGCACCAAGTGCTCATGCTTTGTTTTGGCAACCACTAAACTCTGCGTTCTTTGAGCTCATGCACTGGCTTGGCACCACAGCATAATTCCTAGTTTTGCATAGCAACCCTGAATATTTTTAAAGAAATATGTGGGTCCAACTCTGTGCGTTTCACACAATGAATTTTGTATCTTTTCGCAGGCAATTGTGATCCTGTCATTTGTTGGAAAGTCAGAGTATCTGGTGTCTTTAAGCCATGGTTCAAACCCACAAGTATCTGTTTGGAGTATGTCAAAGCTTTCCATAATGTGGTCATATAAGCTTCATGCAGAAGGTTTGGATAAATTCTTATCTTCTTAACAGTTCAATTTTGAAACTGATGAACATGTTAAACTAGTTTCCAAATCTTCTTTGAGACACCCAGGGAAATGAGAGGAAAAAAAGAATAAGAAGAAAGTTTGGTGTGTACATCTTTATATTGTAACCTAGTTTGTGCGTCCCCTACATCTATCAGGCACTTTAGAGAATTGAAATTATGCTACTGATTGAAACCTTTACTTAATGTTGGAATGATCAATCAATGTGTTATTTGTGGCTCATTCTCTATGCTACTAAGAGAGTTTTGGAAGAAAAAAATTAGTGGGTTAAAATCAGAACTACTAACTGACCATCAGTTATTCTGCAGATGGTTGTCAGCCAGTCATTTTCTTCTGTCTTTCACTTATGAAACATCTTTTACTGCCTGCCTATTTGCCCCTCTTACCTTGTACATTTCACTTATATGCACACTATTGGATTCCACTACAAGTTGATTGCATGTAAGAAATGCATGTGACTGAAAGTGATAATGATTATGGGTCTTGATTAGTAGAACTTTTGTGATTTTGCATATTGAGAGATTTAAGTTTAGACTCCTTTTTTTCTTTTTTAACTCACTCGTATATTTATTTATTTGTGATTGTGACTAAACAATGCATGATGGGATCTGAGCCCTAGTATTCACTCCATAGTAGTCCCATGTTATTACTAATTCAGAACATCTTGGATTAAAGTTCAAACCAGTTTAGAGCAATCAAAGATTTGAGATTTTGGTTTTGTCAAATGTACTTGGTTTTCAAAGATACACTTTTACAGGGCTAGTTTTACTATCGCAAAGTTCTAGCTTTTTTAAATGACAAAAATGCCCCACTTTTTTTGAATTGTAATATTGTCTCTAAGAAATCAAGTTTGGGCATGAAAACAAGCTCAGTAATAGTTGACAATTCTCTCCAACTCATTATTGGAGGAAAGAATTAGGAATTTTGGTATTCATGTGACGCCCCGATTCTACACTATAGGTTGTAGTCAAGGGAAGTCACTAGTGAGTCCTATGGTCAATAACCAAGTAAGATCCCAGATCGCTGGAGGAGTCAAAATAGCCTCCTTTCTAAGTCTAGTTTTTTTAGGCAGCGCACTACCTTTTTGACAGATCTTACAAGGCATTGGCACAAGGTCTCATAAGTAAGGATAAGGTACATACATAGGATATAAATACATACCAGCCACAATTATAGTTGCTTCAAAAGATCGTTCCATTACATTACATCCCAAAAAGAAAGTTTTAAACTTCATATGAGTCTTACAAAATAACAAAAAGGAAATTTCTAGTATTCCTAAGATAACCAAAAGTCTTCAAAAGTTTCCGGCTCGTCGTCTTCCGCTATTAGTTCCGCTTCGTCACCTGGCATGATACGCCGTGAGCTTTGAATGCCCAGTAAACACACACACACACCTCACCCATTTTTCCCAGTCCAATACACAATCACAAAATATAACATCAAGTAGTAAAGCATGATACTCCAACAATAAATACATAATCAAATGGTTAAGTTAGATGTCAGTTAACTAGAAATCCCCCAAAGAGATTCCATCCTCCCAACCACAAGAATCGGATGCGGATTATTTGGTATGTCCTCTCTTTTGCTGCTTTGTTGCAGAACTAATCTCGGATGCCTATCAACGGTTATATACCGCGTAGCGCCAACCGCAGGGCCTCAAAAGAGACGGTACAAATAGGGTCTTGCCCAAATCCCTCCTTACACCAACTACCTATGGTTCGAATACAACCGCTCCGTTCAAGGGTTCCGAAAACCACTTGCTCAAGACTTTTAACCTTCAGAAAGGGAACGCCCCCCCAATTATCCATATATCACATTTTCTCATCTTGTCATTACTCAAATGTTTGAAAACCCAGTACCCTCCCAATTAGGTTTCCCGTTGAATTAAGTGTTTTAAGACAAGACTAGCTTAACTTATAAAACAATAATATCCATATGAGCATGCAATCTTAAGACGGAAAAGGCAAATAACATAACGACAATATATATATTATCAGATCAAGATATGATTATAAACTACAAACATTCTTATAAGAAAGGTAAATAACATAACCACAACACATATATTATCAGATCAAGATATGATTATAAGCTGCAAACATTCTCATGAACTCAAGGTACAAGATATCCACACCTAACAAAGTTTCTAGATTTAATATCGCATAAAGATTAAGATGAAAGAGCTATTTTAGACCCTTTACCGGCTTGGCCTTCCTATGGTTTATAGAGGATTCGATCTGGTTTATAGAACATTTTTCGGAATTGGGATTGTTCCTCCAGATTCTAGATGATTTAGAAAGTATCTCAGCATTGTCCAGGATCTATCTAGAATCTGTCCAGAATCTGCCCAGATCCGTCGACTGTTACGAAAACTTGATTTTCTTCCAAACTGCTCAATGTTTTTCGATGAAACCAATTTTAGTTGAAAGCAAACTTCTAAAGGAAGGTTTTGACATAAAATAGAGGTTCAGAATATTTTTGTACATTTTTCTGGAATTTTTGAAAGCTGACTGCAAAAACAGGTTTTATTGCAGAATGCCCAAAACAAGAAAATTTATAAAAAGGGGGTTCCACCATGGGAAAGTTTCATTTCTTTTGTGAGGAAAATATGCTAACTATCCCATGTTTAACTCAGAAAATTTGTTTGAAGGAATGCCCTTGAAAAATTGAGAGATTGGTACAAAAAGAAGACGGTTTTGTGCCAAAATGGGGAAATACAAGAGAGATGGACTCCATACTCAAATATTAATATTTTTAACATAAAAACTTGATAATAACAGATCTGGAAAACATTATTTAGGATCTTCAAAAACATGCATTAGAAAAGGAAATGAAGAGAAGGTTGTGTTTGTGGCTTACCTTCCAAACTTTGCACAAGAAACTCTCCTGTTCCTCCCTCTTCTTCTCTAGACTTCTCTTCCTTGCTCTCCTCCCTCTCTCTAACCAGAATGTGTGTGTGAGTGAGTGTATTGTGTGAGTTTGTAAGCTAGGGGAGATTGATATTTATAGACAATTTTTGATGTAAAATGTCTTAAAAGCCCATTAGTTGGAAATGGTTGGAAATGGTAGGATTTGTTTGGATTCTAAGGAAATGGAAGGGATTTGGGAGGCTTGGTCAATGATTTAGGCAACACTAGTTAGAAAGGAACTAGTTTTGGAATTAACAACCTAGGTCTAGGGTACTAGGTTTGGGTTTTCTAGAATATCATGATGATATATATTGAAAATTGGCTCCTCTCTTCTCCCTAGGATGATGGGGTTATTTTTTATTAATTTTAGGTACAGGGGCACATCCCACTAGGTGTATACATATATATATATATATAGATTGCAAGATTGATGGTATACCAAGGTACAAGGTACAAGTACTAATTTGGGTTAAGTTTAAAATTTAAATAAAGAGTGAGGGCTTGAAGTTAATTACATGCAACCTAGGTAGAATTAAATTAAGTTAGGGAAACTAATCTGGTTAGAGAAATTTCTGTTTCTATAAAAAAAAAAAAAAAAAAGAAATTGCTAACTGGCAAGATTCGAATTAATTTAAGTAAACGAGGGCTTTAAGAAAATAATTCATCATTAAGGTCTTAAAAGTAAATACATATTTTAGGGGCCTTACAACCAATCCCCCTTAAAACAATTTCGTCTCCGAAATTCAGCTACATACTGCTTTCGAAAAGCTCGGGGTAATTTGCCTTCACCCAATCATGGCGCTTCCAAGTAGATTCCTCAATTCCCCGGTGACGCCACAACACTTTCACCAAGTGAACCGTCTTGCCTCTGAGGTCCTTCTCTCGACTGTCCTGTATTGCTACCGGCCCTTCTTTAAATGTAACATCCTTGTCAAGGCTGATACCTTCCCATTTGAGGACGTGTGACGGGTTAGCGATGTATTTTCTCAACATAGATACATGGAAGACGTTGTGTATTCCTGCTAACTGCGGGGGTAGGGCTAGTCTATATGCTACTTCGCCCACTCTTTCCAATACCTCGAAAGGCCCAATATATCGTGGTGACAGCTTCCCCCTTTTTCCCAAAACGTACAACTCCACGCCTGGGTTGCACCTTTAGGAGCACGTGGCTGCCTACTTCAAACATCAACGGTCTCCTCCTCCGGTCTGCATAATTCTTCTGACGGTCCTGAGCAGTCTTTAACCGTTATCGGATCAATTTGACCTTCTCAGTAGTTTCTAGGACAAGTTCGGGTCCCACCAGATTTGCGTCTCCCACTTCCGTCTAACAAATCGGCGATCTACAAGGTCGTCCGTATAATGCTTCAAAGGGTGCCATACCGATGCTAGCTTGGAAGCTGTTGTTGTAGGCGAATTCAATTAGGGGTAAGTATCGTTCCCAACTTTCTTGAAAATCCATTGCGCAAGCTCTCAGCATATCCTCAAGCGTCTGGATAGTGCGTTCAGATTGTCCGTCTGTCTGCGGGTGAAAGGCGGTGCTAAAACATAACTCCGTACCAAGAGCTTCCTGCAGGCTTCCCCAAAATCGAGAGGTGAATCGTGGATCACGATCTGACACAATAGATATCGGAATCCCATGTAGTCGAATGATTTCCCCATTGTAAAGTCTGCACATAGACTCTAAGGTGTCGGTCATCTTATAAGGTAAGAAATGTGCTGACTTGGTAAGACGGTCCACTATTACCCATATAGCGTCGTGCCCTCTAGGTGACTTAGGCAACCCTGTCACAAAATCCATCGTCACATTACTCCCACTTCCATTCGGCTATTGGTAGAGATTGCAACATTCCTCCTGGTTTTTGATGTTCCGCTTTTACTTGTTGGCATGTCAAACATTTTGTTACGAATTTAGCCACTTCCTTCTTCATTCCATTCCACCAATGCTGCCTCTTCAAATCTTGGTACATTTTAGTCCCTCCTGGATGTACCGCAAATGCAGAATGGTGACATTTCTTCAGTACCTTTTCTCTAAGTAACTCGTCACTTGGTACAAACAATCTACCCTGGTATCTTAAACTTCCATCGGGGTGAATTACCTAATCGGGCATGGGCTCTCCTGATTCCAGACGTCCCTTGATGTAGGCTACCTCTTGATCGTGCTTTTGGGCCTCCATGACCTCATTCCTCAACTTAGGCATCACCTTCTGCGCACTAAGACATGCTTTTGTATCTTGAGATTCTACTTGGATCCTGAACTCACTGAGTGTCTTAACCATATCTCATTCCTTGACGGAGATCTTAGCCACCATCCCTCTGCTCTTACGACTTAGAGCATCTGCTACTACATTAGCCTTACCGGGGTGATATGAGAGAGTGAACTGGAAGTCCCCAAGATACTCCATCCATCGTCTCTGTCTCAAGTTAAGGTCCTTCTGTGTGAATAGATACTTCAAGCTCTTGTAATCCGTGAAAATCTCAAATTGTTCCCCGTACAGGTAATGTCGCCATTGCTTTAGGGCAAAACCACGGCTGCTAATTCCAAATCGTTGGTGGGGTAGTTGCGCTCATGAGGTTTCAACTGCCTGGATCCATATGCGACTACCTTTCCATTTTGCATTAGCACGCATCCTAACCCTTCTTTAGACGCATCGCAATACACAGTGTACCCCTCATCTCGTTCTGGAATGGTCAAAATTGGCGCACTAGTTAACCCCTTCTTCAGCTCTTGGAAGGATTTTTCGCAAGCTTCGTCTCACTCATACTTTACTCCCTTCTGCGTCAGACGAGTCATTGGTTTAGCTAGTTTGGAGAAATCTTGGATGAACCTTCGGTAATAACCGGCCAATCCTAAAAAGCTGCGAATCTCCGACACGATTTTTGGTTGTCTCCAATCTAATACTGCCTCCACTTTGGTTGGATCCACTGCAATCCCATTTTCTGATACTACGTGCCCTAAGAATTTTACTTCATTCAACCAGAACTCACATTTACTTGCCTTGGCGTATAACTGATTTTCCTTAAGAATTTGGAGGACAATTCTTAAATGTTGCTCATGCTCTTCTCTAGACCTTAAATATACCAAGATGTCATCAATGAACACTACTACAAACTGGTCGAGGTATGGTCTAAAAATCTTATTCATTAGGCTCATGAGTACTGCCGGTGCATTGGTTGGTCCGAAGGGCATTACTACAAATTCATAGTGGCCATATCTAGTACGAAAGGCAGTCTTCGGTATATCCTCCTCCTTGACTCGTAGTTGATGGTAACCCGACCTGAGATCGATCTTTGAATAGCACCTTGAGCCTCTAAGTTGGTCAAAAAGGTCATCAATCCTTGGGAGTGGGTATCGGTTTTTAATCGTGACTTGATTGAGTTGACGATAATCGATGCATAGCCTCAACGACCCATCTTTCTTTTTAGCAAACAACACGGGTGCTTCCCATGGCGAAGTACTTGGCCTAACGAATCCTTTCTCGAGCAATTCTTGTAGTTGTGTGTTCAATTCTCGCAGTTCTGCTGGTGCCATGCGATACGGAGCCATGGATATTGGGGTAGTTCCAGGTTGCAGCTCGATGCTAAAGTCTACTTCCCGGGTTAGCGGCAATCTTGGTAATTCCGTAGGAAATACATCTGCATAATCGCATACTATGCGCGGAAGTTCTATTTCTCCTTGGCCCTCCTCATTTAGAATCAGACTTGCTATTCTACCTGCAGGTTGATCGTGCCACTGCGTCCGATGTTTTGTCGAAGCCATAGGGTCTTGTCTATCCCCCTTAAACAGGAAATGTGTCCCATCTTGCATAAGAGCTACCACTTTCCTCTGACGACAGTCGATCACTGCTCGGTGGGCAGACAACCAGTCCATGCCCGAAATGATATCGAAGTCCGACATTTCCATGACACGAGGGTCGCAAGTTAAGCGTAGGTTCGACATTCCTATTTTACAATCTTTACAGATCAATCCTACCCGAATGCATCCTCCCATAGGTGACATTACACTTAAGGTAGTTTCTAAAGGTTCACATTCAAGTTCTAATGACTTAGCACAAGCAGAGGGTATGAAAGAATGTGATGCACTAGTATCAAATAAAACATGCACCCAAGAATTGTGTAGTACTGAATTACAGACGGGTCCGCTTCTTTCTCTTGCAGGGCGAAGATTCTGCCGGTTGCTCCTTTTTGGTCCCTCATGAAGTTGGGTCTCCTTTCCACAAGCTCCAAGTCCTCTTGGATTCTACCTCCCCTCATTCTGAGGTCAATGTTATGCCGATTATTTCCACAAAGATGGTAAGACTCTTCCAAAATTTGATTCTTGATAGGGTTCGGGGTTTTAGCCACGGTTACTAGTCCATTCTTAAGGTTTTGATTTCCTGGTACTGCATTTCTATTGTTGCTTGCAAGCTCATGTTATTACTTGTCTCGAAGTATGGTCCACCATTTGTTTTTCTTTGAATGGGGTGAGACGCAAGTCAAATTCTAACTACAGAGGCAATTCCTTATGGGTAAGCAACTAATCTTAAGTTAGAGTTTGATTATCTTAGGGTGTTCACACAGCACAACTTCATATATACATAATAATAATTACAAGATTCTTAAAATTGGATTAAAGTGGAGACGAAGAATACGAAGCAGTTATGGTGATAACGTCAGGATTAACAGAAATATGGATGAATGGTATGATGTTATGGTTTCGAACTTCAATGTGATCAATGGTTATAGATGTAGTGACTAAACTAGATATTTAACTTGAAACTGCGTTGGCCATCCGCGTTTCAAACTGAATATCCAAGATTCATCACCGAGTAAAGAAAATGAAATTATTTACAAGAAGTCTTGGGCTAAATAAAATAATCAAGGGTCAAAGGAGGTCGAATTTACAAATAGTAGTATATAAAACAAGACAAGATGGACAAGACTTAATCTTGGAAAAGGGTGACATTGAATAAAGGTTATGAATACAAGATGAGGGTACGACAACCGATAGAAGACGCGTAGAACTAGTAGTACCCCCTAATGCGCGATGTGAGGCCTCACTCAAAGTTAAAACCATTTCACGATCCTGAAGTAGGTCCTTATGAGTTGATTCTGGCGTGTCCGAAATTCGAAGAAATTCCCTAAGATAGGTCAAGAAAGATTTTAACATAGTCAGGGCAAGGTAGTCTCTAACCGCAGGTCGAAATGCGTGGGTAAGGGTTGAACCTAGGCTCTGATACCAAATTGTGACGCTTCGATTCTACACTATAGGTTGCAGTCAAGGGAAGTCACTAGTGAGTCCTATGGTCAATAACCAAGTAAGAGCTCAGATCGCTGGAGGAGTCAAAATAGCCTCCTTTCTAAGTCCAGCTTTCTTAGGCAGCGCACTACCTTTTTGACAGATTTTACAAGGCATTGGCACAAGGTCTCATAAGCAACGATAAGGTACATACATAGGATATAAATACATACCAGCCACAATTATACTTGCTTCAAAAGATTGTTCCATTACATTACATCCCAAAAAGAAAGTATAGCCAAAAGTCTTCAAAGGTTTCCGGCTTGTCGTCTTCCGCTATGAGTTCCGCTTCGTCACCTGGCATGATACGCCGTGAGCTTTGAATGCCCAGTAAACACACACACACACACCCCACCCCTTTTTCCCAGTCCAATACACAATCACAAAATAAAACATCAAGTAGTAAAGCATGATACTCCAACAATAAATACATAATTAAATGGTTAAGTTAGATGTCAGTTAACTAGAAATCCCCCAAAGAACTCCGTCCTCCCAACCACAAGAATCGGACGCGGATTATTCGGTATGCCCCCTCTTTTGCTGCTTTGTTGCAGAACTAACCTCGGATGCCTACCAACGGTTATATACCGCGTAGCGCCAAACGCAGGGCCTCAAAAGAGACGGTACAAATAGGGTCTTGTCCAAATCCCTCCTTACACCAACTACCTAGGGTCCGAATACAACCGCTCCGTTCAAGGGTTCCGAAAACCACTTGCGCAAGACTTTTAACCTTCAGAAAGGGAACGCCCCCCCAATTATCCATATATCACATTTTCTCATCTTGTCATTACTCAAATGTTCGAAAACCCAGTACCCTCCCAATTAGGTTTCCCGTTGAATTAAGTGTTTTAAGACAAGACTAGCTTAACTTATAAAATAATAATATCCATATGAGCATGCAATCTTAAGACGGAAAAGGCAAATAATATAACCACAACACATATATTATCAGATCAAGATATGATTATAAGCTACAAACATTCTTATAAGAAAGGTAAATAACATAACCACAACACATATATTATCAGATCAAGATATGATTATAAGCTGCAAACATTCTCATGAACTCAAAGGTACAAGATATCCACACCTAACAAAGTTTCCAGATTTAATATCGCATAAAGATTAAGATGAAAGAGCTATTTTAGACCCTTTACCGGCTTGGCCTTCGTATGGTTTATAGAGGATTCGATCTGGTTTATAGAACATTTTTCGGAATTGGGGTTGTTCCTCCAGATTCTAGATGATTTAGAAAGTATCTCAGCACTGTCCAGGATCTGTCCAAAATCTGCCCAGATCCGTCGACTGTTACGAAAACTTGATTTTCTTGCAAACCGCTCAATGTTTTTCGATGAAACCAATTTTAGTTGAAAGCTAACTTCTAAAGGAAGGTTTTGACATAAAATAGAGGTTCAAAATATTTTTGTACATTTTTCTGGAATTTTTGAAAGCTGACTGCAAAAACAGGTTTTATTGCAGAATGCCCAAAACAAGAAAATTTATAAAAAGGGGGTTCCACCATGGGAAAGTTTCATTTCTTTTGTGAGGAAAATATGCTAACTATCCCATGTTTAACTCAGAAAATTTGTTTGAAGGAGTGCCTTTGAAAAATTAAGAGATTGGTACAAAAAGAAGACGGTTTTGTGCCAAAATGGGGAAATACTCAAATCTTAGTATTTTTAACATAAAAACTTGATAATAACAGATCTGGAAAACATTATTTAGGATCTTCAAAATCATGCATTAGAAAAGGAAATGAAGAGAAGGTTGTGTTTGTGGCTTACCTTCCAAACTTTGCACAAGAAACTCTTCTGTTCCTCCCTCTTCTCCTCTAGACTTCTCTTCCTTGCTCTCCTCCCTCTCTCTAACCGAAATGTGTGTGTGAGTGAGTGTGTTGTGTGAGTTTGTAAGCTAGGGGAGGTTGATATTTATAGACAATTTTTGATGTAAAATGTCTTAAAAGCCCATTAGTTGGAAATGGATGGAAAGGTTAGGATTTGTTTGGATTCTAAGGAAATGGAAGGAATTTGGGAGGTTTGGTCAATGATTTAGGCAACACTAGTTAGAAAGGAACTAGTTTTGGAATTAACAACCTAGGTCTAGGGTACTAGGTTTGGGTTTTCTAGAATATCATGATGATATATATTGAAAATTGGCTCCTCTCTTCTCCCTAGGATGATGGGGTTATTTTTTTATTAATTTTAGGTACAAGGGCACATCCCTCAAGGTGTATACATATATATATATATATATATATTGCAAGATTGATGGTATACCAAGGTACAAGGTACAAGTACTAATTTGGGGTAAGTTTAAAATTTAAATAAAGAGTGAGGGCTTGAAGTTAATTACATGCAACCTAGGTAGAATTAAATTAAGTTAGGGAAACTAATCTGGTTAGAGAAATTTCTGTTTCGATAAAAAAAAAAGAAAAAAAAAGAAATTGCTAACCGACAAGATTCGAATTAATTCAAGTAAACGAGGGCTTTAAGAAAATAATTCATAATTAAGGTCTTAAAAGTAAATACATATTTTAGGGGCCTTATAATTCAGTTGGTAATTGAGTACGATACCCAGTAGCTATGCCAGCAATTGCATGTTTTCTTTACAAGAATTTCCAAATTCTCAGCCTAGATTCCCCCCACAGAGAGAGAAGGCGAGGGGGGAATTGCTCCTTTCGATATCTCAATCCAAGCAGTTTTCCTGACACAGTTTCCTTGTGTAATGCTCATGTGGCATCCCTTGATTCATTCAGGCATTTTAGTAATATCTTGTGTATTCATGCAGCTGTAGCATGCACCCAGGATGATTCTTCCTTTGCTGTTCTCGCCTGTCTTCCTGAATCATCTAAACTTACAGAATCTAATGTAACCACATTACCAAGTGAAGATGGAGCAATTTTATTATTCAAGGTTGGAGACCCAGTTCCCGTGGCCACCTGGTTTGTAAAGAAGGTAAGAAACTTTTTTTATGCATTTGTTAAAATTATATTTGTACTTTACCCAGTCCAATCAATCCAATGATGTTCTAGAGATACGAGGATGGTGTATGATACGTAGTAAGAGACTTCATTTGTCTTTGTATTTCCTTCTTTGGAGGACTCCTTGTTCTCCTATATTCTTGTAGTCTCCTTGTTCTCCTATGATATATTGTACTCTTCTCCTATTTTCTTGTAAGAAACTGCCCCCTTTTTGTTCTTGTTCTGAGCAGGGAACATATTTAGCTACTCACGGGCTTTTGCATATATTTCTGCACTGGTGTTATAATTGCATCTATTGTAGTAAAAAATTGTGTATTATAAGTAAATGTTTAAGTTGGGTTTCCATTGAAAATAATGTCTTTCATTTAATTCGTTCCTATATACATGTTTATTCATAAATGTTTATAATTGTAATTGTGAATGTATAGGTATGATTACTAATGGGTAATGCTCAAACTGATGGGCTTACGTAGGCCTAGAGAACTAATTTGTAGGGATGCAAATCTCCTTGTATTGATTGGACTAATATGGTTGGCTTTCTATGCAAGTGTAATGGGATTAATCTTGGTTCTTATATGCAATAGTTCTTTCTCCAATAATATCAGTTATATGCAAATTGAATCACTCATGTGAGATTCAATTCTTCTTTTAAGGCTAGATGTTGGCTACTGAACCTAAATAATCACTGGTGCATTGCAAATATTTTGTGCAACTTTTGTTTTCATTTGTTTTTAAAACAAATTTTCTGCCTTTGTGGACAACTACAAATCCATAATACTAGTAGTAGTGTGCTAAGAAGCACGGACACTTCTAAGAAGGTGACGTGTCCGTGTCGGACACCGACACTCTTTGGACACTCTTTGGACACGTGTCCGATACTCTTCAAAACGTGTCTTATTTTTTAAATATTTTTAAAGACCCGGACGCTCTTTGGACACTTGGAGGACACACGTGTCAATTGTTTAAACAAATGTGTCTATTGATTATACGTATGTGAAACTAATTATAAGTTTGAACAAAACAACTTAAGATACAATAATAAAACGAAAACCATATAAATTTATAGGAAATAGTGCTATATTGCATTTTTTATTATCTTTGAATGATATATTCATATATATATAATATATAATAAATATATAAAATTATATATTTCATGCGTGTCCTCCACATGTCGTGTCCTGCATTTTTTTAAAATTAACGTGTTGGCGTGTCCGTGTCGTATTCATGTCGTGTCACGTGTCCGTGCTTCTTAGGTAGTGTGTCAACAAGATGCTTGGTTGTTTAATTAGTATTTTTTTTTTTTTGGGTAGTAAGTAGGATGGTTCGGTTGCAACTTTTGTTTTCATTTGTTCTTACAGCAAATTTTCAGCCTTTGTGGAAAACTACAGATCCATAATAGTAGTAATACCATGTCAACAAGATGCTTTGTTGTTTAAATATATATATATGTATATATTTTTGGTGGGGGGGGGGGGGGGGGTAAGTAGGATGGTTCGGTTGTTTGCATTATCGTTCATCAAATTTTAACATTCTCACTGTAGGCACTGGGAGGGGGGCTTGCTTTTCTTCATACAAATCCAAGTGCCTTGGAAGAGAAGATTTCAGATGAAAATCCAGTCTCAGTGTTGCTTGCATATATAAATGGTGATCATGAATACATCCTCTTTGACCCATATGTTGAACAACAAGCATGTGAGCAAGGCATGGCTCGTCGGCAGAATCTATCTGGTTTTCAGGAGACTGGTAATGGTCAAGACTTCTACTACTTTTTTCTTTCATATCCATATTCATACATTATATTATAGAAAATCAGATTCTGTGTAACTGCAGTTTTTTTTTTTTTTTTGTGGGCTGTGTGTGAATTTGTGCTGTTACATTGGAATTTTGGATCCTTTGGTTCATCTGATTTATCAGATTGGAAATATAAATACGACTTACATTTTGCTGAGCATGTCGGTAATCAATGTTAGAAATGGTTACTTTTGGGGCTGCTTCATTTATCCAGGGAACTAAAAAATTGACGAAAGTAGTTGCACTCTTTCAGGGAGGCTGAATTTTTTATTCTTTGAATTCCTTTTTGGCATCTTAATTAACCTTGCAATTGTAGTTGCATTGAATCTGTTAATTGACAACTGAAATTATTCTGTTAAAATTCCCTTTTGGTTTCGTAACTAACATTGCAGTTGTAGTTGTACTGGATCTGTCAAGTAACAAGAATTTGTTTCTACGGAGTTTTTGTTTCCCTAAGATTTAATGGGTGATTCTTCGCCTTTCCTTTTTACAGGCCAGTTCGGTTATGCATCTATTTATGGGGAGTTACCAGAGTTCGACTTGAAGGCGGGAAAGCAGACTCTGCCAGCCCCATTTGTAGCATCAGAAAAGCCATGGGAGACCATATTTAGTGGATCATCTCACAGCCTTCCTCCTCTGACCAAATTATGTTCATCATTTTTGGAGTCGTTGCTAGAAAAGAGAACAGCTACTGTAGAGTGATCACTGCAGATAGATGCATATCTACATTTTCTTGTTGTCTTTCCGGTCAAAATTCAGTGATGTCTTCTGCAGTTATTCAAGCTATTGAAGAGTACAAGTTTCAAAGTGTCTTCAAAACTATTGAAGGCAGGTTTGAATTGGCTGGAAGGGGAAAGAAAAATCAATTTAGAATGTTTGAGGAGATGAAGCTCTATGCTCTGCTATGGCTACTTATGAATTTGATACAGCCAAATCTTTGGAGGATCTGTTGTAGCTGGTGGACCTCTCACCTTTCTACTGGAGTTTTGAAATTGTCAGTTTTGCCCCCAACTCACCAATTTTCCTTGTGCGGAATGTCCCTTGGTAGTAAAGTAGATGAGAAAATTGTTTTTATGACTCAAAATTTTGGAATCTTTGATTGTAAATTTGAAACGACAGATTGCCAAGTTATTAATGGTTGAGATAACCTTATTAGCTCTGATCATTTCTTACATTAGCTCTGATCAAGAAAAACAAAGACAAGTCACTGGCAGTGGCAGCCCCATCAACCAGTGGTGGTGGTGGTGGATCCTCCACTATTGGTGTAGGAAGGATGCCACTGGGATTGATCAGAGATGTTTTGGTTTTGATAAGAGATGTGAGCAGGAGAGGAGATCAACAGTTTGAGAATCAGCAATCTTCCCTTCTTCAAGTGGGGTGCCTGATTTGTACCTCACTCGCAAAGCTTCATTTTCTGATTGCTTTGCTTGCGCTGTCCCATGCTTTATATCGTCCTTGCTCGTCGTCATTCTCTCTCTCTCTCTCTCTCTCTCTCTCTCTCTCTGTGTTTTACTGCTTGAAATGTGGGATTTGATTACTTGTTTGCCTTCCTTTTTCATCAATTTATAGCAATTTCACCTTCTTGGTAGTGTTGGGTGTCTCTTCTTTCTTCACCCTTTCTACCACTGGTGGCAGTTCACTTTAACACAAAGTTGACTACTGCCTCTTTGTAATGCAACGTGTCTTGGAAACCTGTGCTTTGTTTCCTCTTCTTAGATCATGCCACGTCTCCCCACTTGTACTGGAGCGGTGGTGGTTAGGGGTGTGCGCGGTGCGGGTCGGTGCGGTTTGAGAGAAAAATAGAAACCGTATGGCGGGTGGCAGATTGATAGAAGTGTCACTAGAATTTGCCATTTTCCTTATCAAAAACCGGCGGTTCGGTTGGCAAATAATGGCGGATTTGCCTTGGCGGTTCGGGCGGATTGGCGGTTTATAAAAAATATAATTCAAATTACAAAACTTAAATCAAAGAGTAAAAAAAAGACGAGAGACATCATGATGTTAAGCATCTTGCGAAGCTTTCTTCTGATGCAGCAAGTGTAGCAACAACTTGATAATATCAACGACTATGTCATCAGTTCATTACAAGTATCTGTGGAAGCTGCAATGATCAAATACAATACATAAAATTTTTCTCGAGCATTAATGTAATACTATATTCTAAGGTATAGAACAACAAGCAAACTTAAGTAAAAAAGAATTTTTAGAATCCTATAAAACATGATTTAATAGCGGTGCGGGTTGGTGCGGTTTGGAAGAAAAATAGAAACCGGCGGATTGATAAAAATGTCACTAGAATTTGTCATTTTTCTTACCAAAAATCGGCGGTTCGATTGACAAATAATAATGAATTTGCCTTGGCGGTGCGGTTTTGACGGTTTCTGCGGTTTTGGTGGTATTATGCACACCCCTAGTGGTGGTTATGTGGGAGAGTGGCAGTGTGGTAAGGAACTCAAGGAATTATATATGTAGTATTTTTAAGCTTTTGTTAATTTATTTTTAAAGTTAATTTTTTTTTTCATATTTTAAGTTTTTGTCAATTTATTTTTAAAGTTAGTTTTTATTTAAAATTAGATAGAACATATCACATTAACTATTATATAGCATAAAAAATATATTATTATATTAAATTTTATATTTGTGTGAGTTACATGTAATAAAATATTTTTATGTCATGTAATTATCAATGTGTTATTTTTTATTTAATTTTAGATATAAATTATCTTTTAGAATAAATTAGAGAAAAAAATTTAAAAAAATTAAAATATAAAAAAAAGAAGTGAGAAAAAGTAAATTTTTAAGGCCAAAATTAATTACTTGTTTGGGGTGTGTTATACAAGTAATTTTTTAATTTTTTTTAGGTTACATCATTTCTTTATTTTTCTTTTTCTGTGTATATTTTCATAAAAAATTAAAAAAATACATTTATTTGGATCATTTTAAATAATATTTTAGTTGAACTTTTGAAAGAGTGTACACGCACGTGCTGTGCGTGAGGTTCATCAATCCACTGCAATTGGATAACGAGGGGTGGAGTTGTGGACGGGACTGATGGACTGAGTAAAGCAGCGAAGTTCCTTGATTTTTTAACAAAAAATTTCATTCTAGTAAACAGAAAAAACAACAAATAACAAAAAAATAAAAAAATAAAAATTGAAGTAAAGCATAACAGTGGAAATCGATCATCAATTCCATTTCCATCTCTTTGTTTGAGAAGAATCAAGATTTCTTGACAGCCATTAAGACCCAAGTGTAAGAATCAATTCCCACCTCTCTTTCTCTCTTTTCCCTCTTTCTAGTTTCTTATATTATCTTTTTTTATTTTTTTGGTTTGAAGATTTGTTCATGTTGAGAGTTCAGTGTATTATTGTATTTGTCTACCATTATATATCTCTATTTGCTCATATCTACTCCTTATTCAACCACTTACTAGCAAGTACACACCCAAGATCTTGATTAACCCTATCACTACCCATTAAATATCTTTGAAGTTATTCAATTCATGGCAGTCCTCCTAAATTCAGTTTCCCCTATAAAGAACCCATCTCAAGAAAATGCAAGAAAGCCTTGTGGGTACTTTTCCCCAATCCCAAATCTCCATTCCTTTTCACTCACCATGGGTTTTTCTAAAGTTTTGGCATCTACCCAGATGGCCATATCGCCAAAAGAAACTGTTTTCACAATGCCCAATTGGAGCTCTGGTAGGAATGACCCAAGAACTAGGGATCTTCGACTCAATGATGCATTTCTGTATTTGGAATATATGGTTGGGGAGGGACACAAGCCTGATGTGGGTCATGCCACGCAGCTCTTGTATGATCTTTGTAAGTTGAACAAACTCCGAAAGGCGACTAGAGTGATGGAGATGATGGTTAATTCAGGTTGTTCACTGGATCCGTCTACCTATAATTTCTTGGTGGATCATTTGTGTAGGAGAGGGAATGTTGGTTATGCAATGCAATTAGTCGAAAAAATGGAGGAATGTGGATATCCAACCAATACTGTTACATACAATTCTCTTGTGAAAGGGCTCTGTATGCGCGGAAACTTGGATCAAAGCTTGCATTATTTAGACAGGTTGATGGAGAAAGGATTGGTTCCTAATGTATTCACTTACTCTTTCTTGCTCGGAGCTGCTTATAAAGAGAGAGGGGTAAGTGAAGCGATGAGACTATTGGATGAGATCATTGCTAAGGGTGGAAAACCCAATTTGGTTAGTTACAATGTTTTGTTAACCGGGATGTGCAAAGAAGGTAGGATTGATGAGGCGATAAGTTTCTTTAGGGATTTACCTTCTAAAGGGTTTAGTCCCAATGTTGTGAGCCATAATATTTTGTTGAGGAGCTTGTGCTACGATGGGCGTTGGGAGGAGGCAAATTCACTTCTTGAAGAGATGGTAGGGGAGGATCGTTCGCCATCGGTCGTTACCTACAATATACTAATTGGTTCGCTTGCTTATCACGGTCAGACTGATCATGCCCTCAAGGTGTTGGATGAAATGTTCAAGGGACCGTTCACACCCACTGCTGCTACCTATAACCCAATTATTGCTCGTCTATGCAAAGATGGGAAAGTAGATAGTGTAGTTAAGTGTCTTGATCAAATGATTCATCAACATTGCAATCCCAATGAGGGTACATACAATGCCATTGCCGTGCTTTGTGAGGAAGGGAAGGTTGATGAGGCTTTTTCTATAATTCAGAGCTTGAGTGATAAGCAAAACTCATCTATCCATGACTTCTATAGAACTGTGATCTCAAGCTTGTGTAGGAAAGGAAACACATACTCAGCTTTGTTGCTTTTATATGAAATGACAAAGTGTGGATTTACACCTCATTCCTTGACGTATTCGTCTTTGATCAGAGGATTGTGCATGGAAGGGATGTTGGATGAGGCGATGGAGATATTTATGATCATGGAAGAAAACAACTACCAACCTGATATCGAAAATTTCAATGCACTTATTCTTGGGTTATGCAAATCACGAAGAACAGATTTGTCTTTGGAGATTTTTGAGATGATGATTGAGAAGGGCTACATGCCTGTTGAGACAACTTATACCATTGTGGTGGAAGGTATTGTCCACGAAGAAGAAAGAGAGCTTGCTGCAGCGGTTTTGAAAGAGTTGCACCTGAGACAGGTCATGAGTCGGAAAACAGTAGAGAGACTTGTCATGCAATATGACCTTGAGGGGTTATCATTATAGGCAGAAATCAGACAGAAATGAAAGAAAATTGAAAGCACGGAAGAAAGCAAAATGGAATGAGGGATTTGTGATCAATACAAGCAAGATGAGGGCTCCAGAAGGGTTTGGCTCAATTATGGGTTCTGTAGACTACTAATGAAATGAATGCCAATATGGGAATTGAAATTGCACTCAAAGCCTCTGAAAGGTGGTAACTGGGAAAGGAATGAATATTGAGCATATCATGTATACTATCCTTTGCTTCAATATTGCTGCTTTCCAATTCCGACCTTTGTGAAATTCTGTTACTCGTGTAAATGACTTGTTCTCTGCTAGCAAATTGATTTTGTTTTTCATGCTGAACACAGTACTTACCATTGGTTTTATCTTGATATACATTCTTGAACTTTTTACCAGAAATTTGAAAAGCAAGTATCCAAAGTTGGATTATTGCAGAACTTTTTATAAATGATTAGTGTGTAAGAGTCTCCAACCGAATGCAATTGAACCATGTAGGTTGTGACTCATCAACAACCTGGTTTGATGCCACTGAAACCCAATTTCTAATACCATGGGCATACACATTTGAATCAAATGCTTGAATTGTTGCCATGAATTGGAAGAGCAGTTCAACATTCCTACTGGATGGTGTTCACCATGCTTCAAACGAGTGCAACTTGAAATTTTGCAAAATGCTTACCAAGATCCAAGCAATTGAGCAATTTACCAACACAATCATAAAATATAGCCAATTCATTTGCTCAAGCATATTATTAGAGATAATAGGAGAAAATTATCACATGAACTATAATAACTTACTACCAAAAGCTTTGGCACTAGGACCTTACATTCAAGTCTCCTTCAAGTTAAATCTTAGAGGGTATGTTGAGTTCAAAATACTGACAGAAGAGATATCATCTGGGACATTTTCCAGCACTAACAAACCAGTTAGCATCAAGAAACTCAGAAAGCACCCAAGAAATTGCGTTATATTTTCAATCAAGTCAACAAACACATTGAGCAAAAGTGCATTCAAAAGATAGCATATCTAACAAATTTATTGATAACAATACCACTTGATGTTCAAACTGAAGGTTAATATATAAGTTATTCAGTCACAGAAATGAGATATCAAACGAGTACCCTCAAACATTTAACACTAAACTCTTGATAGTGCTACAAAAGTTTAATATAGAAACTGCACTGGACAAAGAACACTCCTCCTTTGAATTCCCCCACCTACTCCCCGGACAACACCTGCCAACAACTGTGAAAGAAGGTGGCAAATCAGGAGAAGCCCACGTTGTCAAAATGCATAGTCTACTTGGATCTTTGTCTCATCTTTCGGCGCTTCCTCTTCAACCTCCTCATGCGCTTCTTCTTCCACTATAAATAGTAAGTGAGCAATTGTTAATTTCCCATTGAATACAACTAGTAATTTAATGATGAATAAATTAATGCTGCACATAGATACTTCTTGTTCAATTCAAAACAACATTGGCAAGTGCATAGAGGACTCCCACTAATATTACCATTTACACAATAATTTTGACAATCTTTGATTTATGATAGTTCTGTTTATCTTTTATATATTAAGGCCCCGTTTGGGGACTTACTTTTTTAGTCAATTAGCCAAAAAATTATTAAATTAGTCAAAAAGCCAACAACTTATACCAAAAAGTCAAAGATTCTCTTTCCTCTCTACTTTTTGCACATCTTTTCGTAATTAGCCAAAAAGTCATCCCAAACATATAAGTTTTTTTTACCTACATTTTTAGCCAAATAGCCAAAAAGTTACTAAATTAGCCTGTTCCCAAACGAGGCCTAATTCTTATGTCTCGCCAAAGGTTATTTACAGTGAACAAATTGTCACTAATACTCTTAACATAGAGACTAGAAAACAATACGAGACAGCAATTTAATGATCACATTTAATTTCTCTAAACAAACATTTTATTAAAAAAATGAAAAGAAAAAGAGAGAGAGAGAGAAACAAAGATAGTGTTTGATTTAGTTTTTAAATTAGCATTTGGATCAAGAAATCAAAACAACATGTTTTTCTTTTTAAAATTATTTTTTCTATCCTCTCCTTTTTATTTTATTTTATTATATATATATATATATATTAATAAATCAATCAATCAATTTTTCTCTCATTCTCTCACATTCTACAACATCAATCAATCAAATTTTCTCATATTCAACCCTAAATAAATAAAATAAACTACAAATCATCCCAAAATTATTTTCAAAACTCATAACCAAACAAATTTTCAAATTTCAAAACCCATTTCAACAACTTATATTTCAAAATACAACTCAAAATTCTTTTCAAAACATAAACCAAAAGGAGCCAAATATATGCAGAGCAATATTTACATAAACCAGTAAAATGCTACTAAAGCTAAAAATAAATAAATATTTGAAAAAATCGAAGAACAGCTTAATGTTGAATCCAAGTTTCCTTTTCCTATGGTTTCTCGGCTACCAAACAAATCAAGATGTTTATACTCTTGTGATTGATTGCTTTCAATCACCACAATCAATCGAAATAAAAATCAGGACTTGATGGAAAGAACGCAAACCTTAGCCCTCATGGTGACTCAAGAGTCTCTCTTCGTCTCTCTCTGTTTCTCGTCTCCTTTCGCAGAACCCCTCTCCAGGTGACTCGGTTAGATCGATCTTGGTTTGGCACATATCGTAGGACTAGGGTTTCCAATCAGCGTGGGCCTTAAACTCCCAATTGGGCTGAGGCCTTCCGAGTTCAGATTGTGGACCAATTTTTAAGAGTCCAGCTACATACACAATGCCATATTTGATTTCTTTTTCTGAATTTTTTTAAAAAAAATAATATATGCGTTGAAAAAATGTGACCAGAATCTTTTTCAGTTTTTGAAGTCCATTTAACTATTTGACGACGGCATTTTTTCAGAAATTCCTTTGGACCTATTTATGTTTATTTAGTTTATATTATTTTTTATATTTGAATAAATTTGATGAGTGATATAATTATTAAAATACCTTTAGTAATATTTACATATACAATATGAATGTTTCGTAATGTAAATGTTCACACTGTTAATGTGAATATTCAGATTGACATAGTAATATTAATATTATACAATGTGAATCACATTGTATAATATTAATGTTACTATGTCAATGTGAATATTCACATTATATAATATGAATGTTCACATCACCAAATTACTAATCATTTAAAAAAAAATTGTAAGTGTAGAAATATTTATAAAATATTTTAAATATGAGAATTAAGATTTGGTAAATCAAATATTCAAATAATACGGCTTATTAAATTTTTTTTTCTAATAAATCTCCTATCTTACAATGGTACCCAAAAAAAAAAAAAAAAAGAGTATGATTTAATTATTGTAACAAATTAAAATTTTAATTATTATAGACTTCTAATTATAAAAACTCTTGTACATGAGGGCTATAGTTGTAGGGATTAGTAGGTCTACCCACTTGTAAGTTTGCTTATTACGTCCATATCACTTAGGTGACGTTTGGTAACACTTACATTTTCAGTTTTTTGTTTATATTTATAAAAATTTAAAAAATTCAAATAAAAACTTGTTTGGTAAAATTTTTGATTTATAAATCAGTGGTCTCAGTTTATAAATTTGGCCAAAAAATGAAAACACAAAAAATGTGTTTCCATTTTGAGTTTTCAGTTTTTTTTTTTATCACCCAACATTAGCCACCACCCGCCATCATTTTCCATCACCGTCTTCCGCCACCACCACCCACCACCTACCCTCCACCACCGCCTGTCACCACCACTCACCGCCCACCTGCTACCACCAGCCACCACCGGCTACCACCAGCCACCACCCGCCACCACCACCTACCACCCACCACCCATCCACTCATCGCCACCACCCACCCCTCGCCACCACCACCACCACCCACCTGTCATCCACCCGCTACCACCCACCACCCACCACTACCATTCACCGCCCGCCACCACCGCCTGCCACCACCACTCGCCACTTATTTGCCACCACCACTCACCACCCACCTGCCACCACCATTCACCACCTGCCACCACCAGCCACCCACTACCACCAGCCACCTGCCACCCACCCACCACCACCACCACCACCACCATCACCCACCCGGCACACACCACCACTGCCACAACCACCCACTCGCTACCACTTACCACCCGACACCGTCACCCACCCACTTGCCACCACCACCACCACCACCCGGCACCCACCTGCCACCACCCACTCCGCACCACCTACCACCCGCCAGCCACCTGCCACAACCACCCACCACCCACTTCTACCACCTACCACCTGCCAGCCACTTGCCACTACCACCCACTACCCACCACCACCACCTACCTGCCACCACCCGCCATCCACTTGCTACCACCACCCGCCGTCGCCGCCGCCACCACCACCACCACCACCACCACCACCACCACCCACTCGCTACCACCCATCACCCGCCACCGTCACCCACCCACCCACCCATCATCGCCACCCACCCGTCATCCACTACCCACCCGCCATCCGCCACCACCACTACCACCCACTCGCTACCACCCACCACCCGCCACCGTCACCCACCCACCACCACCATCCGCCACCTACCCGTCACCCACCACCACCCGCCATCGGCCACTCACCACCCACCACCCGCCACCGTCACCGAGCCACCCACCACCACCACCACCCACCCGCCACCACCAGCTACCCACCACCCACAGTCACCACTTTCCACCACCGTCTTCCGCCGCCACTTGCCACCACTTGCCATTTCTCATTTTTTTTATATTTTTAAAATTTTTTAAACATTTTGTCAATTACCAAACGCGTTTGTAGTTTATATTTTTCTAAAAATAAACAAAAACCAGTTTATAAAATTTTTATAAATATAAACTGAAAACGTAAACGTTACCAAACACACATTTGAAAAAATGTTTATCAACCCATTCAATATTGGGTCCAGCTTGTCTTAAGTTGAGAAGAAGACTGGACCTGTCTAGTTCGGCTTATGGGGTCTATTTTTTGGGCTCGTTTTGATAATTCGAACCGTTCAATGTGTAGAACTCGTCGAGCACTACATAATTGTAAAAAATCACGTTGATCAGATATCAATAGCTATGTAATCAAATCAGTTTTATATAAAAAAAAATTGACGGTGAAACAATTAACGGTTGATAAAAAAACTATTTTGTTCACATAGCTATCGATATTCAATCAACGTGATTTTTTACAGGCATATAGTACTCGACGAGTTCTACACATTGAACGGTTCAGATTATCAAAACGGGACCCGTGGTGCGCCCACACAGGCCCAACAACACGGTCCAGTTTGATCTTGGACTGGGCCAAAGCCACTGCCTTCAATATTTATCTTAAATTAGACTAGTGTAAGTGATTTGGGATTTGCTTATTTTTTTTATTTATTGGTTTTTTACAAAAAAATATACATTAAAGTAGAGAAACAATGTGATAACTTATAATAAAATTCTCATTTGGCATGGGACTACCAGGTTATAGAAGTCACAAAAATACGATTACAAAGTCAATGTGACAAAGGCCTCGTTTGGCAAGTTAACATTTTAACAAGAAAGTCAAAAAATTACTAAAAAAGTCAAAAACCTATAACCTATATCAAAAAGTCAAAGATTATTTTTTCTCTTTACTTTTTGTACATCTTTTCGTAAAAATTCAAAAAGCCACCCCAAACATACTACTTTTTTTTTTTACCTCATATTTTAGTCAAAAAGTCAAAAACTTACTAATATAGCATGTTCCCAAATAAGGTGAAAATATCACATTCAAATTATAATTATTTTATTTTTTCTCTCATAAAAATAAAAAAAATCAAAAAGCTTAATCCATATAAGGCTTTTTAGCCCCATGCAGCCAAAAAGTTAAAAAATCAACCCATTAAATCAACCCATTTATCAAACGAAGCCAAATAAGCTACTTATTTAGCTTCCCTCTAAATCACTCTTGATTGAGATTGAATTTATCTAAACTACAAAATTACAATTTTAAATAATTTATGAGTAGTTAAGTATGAATTTAGAATATTAAAATCCAACAACTATCATTTATGAGCTATTAACATCAGATTTTCATGTACGGGAGCTAAAACAATATTTGCATTATAGTTCAAAAAATTTAAACCACATGAGAAAATAAAATAATATATACGTTACGAATTCTAAAATAAGCTTTAGATCGAACTAAAATATTATTAGTCAATTAATAGGTGGATCACTAATCAAATTGTTGCTATTTCTTTATACTTGCCAATCTCCACTAATACTGTGTTTTAATGTAGTTATAAATTTAATTTTACCAGTATCAACAACTGGTGGCTGTAGTTTAGTGGTAAGAATTCCACGTTGTGGCCGTGGAGACCTGGGCTCGAATCCCAGCAGCCACACCCAGCGCTTTTTGACTCTTTGATGGGCCTTGCAAGGGTGATATCTAGTTGGGCTACTCTGGCCCAAATCGAGATCCAACCCAACATTTTTTTTGGCAAAACCCTAAAAACCTTCTTTAAATACTTCCTTCTCCGCCCCTCTCTCTCTCTCTCTCTCTCTATCTATCTATATCTCTGATCTGTTTATGGTGTTGAATATGATGATTATTGTTGTCGCCCCAGTCTTACAAGCATCTGTAGACGCTTGATGGTGATCGACACTTGATTATGATCTGATTCTCATTCCATCTTCTCCTTTCAATTTTCCTCAAATCTGGTTTTTCACTTTGCTTTTCTGTGTTTATACTCGTGTATATATAGTATAATTTATCATTAACAATAATAAAAAAGAGAGGTGTGATGATGTTTTAACCCAATCAATTCTGCAAAATATTGGATGATGATTCCTAACATGCACTACCATCTGACCTCTCTTCCTCGATTTTTTTTTTTGTTTTTTGTTTTTTAATTCGATCTTTGCAATCTGTGATGAAAGATGTTAATTGTGCTGATTTTTCAGTGATTAACGCATGAACATATTCATTCACCATCTTTCGGCTGAGATTGCGGAGAACTGATTTAGAATTTTAGTTATTTTTTATGATTTGTTTGTATCTATTGTTGTTTTTCATTGCCCAAGGTATCTAATGCCTAGACTATAATATATCAATGGCTATGCATCTCGTTAAATGGGCAAAAATTGAAAGTGTTTTTCAAAAACAGGACTTGCGACGCAGTTTGCTTTGTGCTTTAGGTATATCAGCTTACTGTTACTTTTACCCTGTTTACACTCTAATGTAATCTGATCTATTAGCCTGTTTGGTAGAGTTGATCTATTAGCCTGTTTGGTAGAGTTGTGGGAAAGTATTTATAGCTTATGTTTAAATAGTTTATAACTTATAACTATAAATATAAGCTGATTTCTGACTTATAAATTAAGCATTTCCTGTCCTACTCAAAAAATAAGTTGATTTTTGACTTTCAAAAAGTTATAACTTATAAGTTATAAGTTAAACTAAACACATCAAAATAGTTTAAATTAAGCTGAAAGTTGAAATAAATAGCTTCTAAGTTGCACCAAACAGGCACATTATCGCTGTGGTTTTTTTTAATATGAAATTGAGTTTTTGTTTTTTGTGTAAATTACATTGACATCCTTGAGGTTTATATTTATTACAGTTTTTTTTTTACCTTTTAGAAATTACGGATATGTTTGGTTTGGTTTTGGGAGAGTAATGTTTAAAAATTGTTTTGGGGAGAGTTTAGAAATTTTTTTGATTTGTTTGGTTATGTATTTCGAAAGTAGTTTTAGAGTTTGGAAATTTAGAATGATTATTTTGTTATAATTGAGTCGATGTGTGTGAGAAAAAAAGTAATTGAGAAGGAAAGAGATTAAGAGAAAAAGTGATTGATTGATAGGTAAGAGAGAGTGATTTGAAAATTGTTTTGAAAAATTTACAAACCAAACAAATGTTTTAAATTTTTTTTTTTTCAAAATCACTCTACAAATTCAAATCAAACATGCTGTAATCTCCCTCTTTGAGGTTTTAAGTTTCATTATAGATTGTCCCATGAGCTTTAAAGTTACATAACAGTCCCCAAAATGTGAGAGGAAAAACTATAATAAAAATAAATCTCAACAGGTGTGAGTCTAGTTTACCTTGTTTTTTTTCCAAATCAATAAAGATTAATATTTTAAAGACCAATATTGTGCCGTTATTAAAGTTTTTACTCAAATTTATACTTAAATCTAAAATTGTCCATTGAAATATTTATATCAAATTAAATATCTAGTAAAATTTTATTCAAGTTTGTGATGACCTTATCATTTAGCAGAAGGAAAATGTTTAGCTTAGCCGAGAACAAAAGTAACATTAAAAATTTAACAGATTGTGATGCCATTCTGCGGGTCTTTGGAAAGGATTTTAAGAGTTGGGATTTTTTCTCCTGAAACACGCAGAGCTTAAGTTACGGCCTTAACATAGGTGCGGTAAAGTTTTCTGTAGATTTGCTTTAGATGCTAAGGGACTTCGTTAGATGCTAAGGGACTTCGCCTTCTCCAGATATGCAGTAGATGCTATCTCTAGATATGCCGTAGATGTTAATGGGGATATTTTTTAGTGATATGTTTGAATAGTTTATCTGTAGATATTGTTTTTTGAATTAGAAAAAAAAAAAACTAGAGTGATTTTGTACCATAGATTGACCCAGAAATTGAGGGTCGAAAACTTAAAATCTGTTCTTAAAAAATGAGCTATTATGATGATGTGTAGTAATAGTTTTAAATATCTGGTAATTTGTTTTGTAATTTTTAAAAATAGTTTTAAATTAAATAAATACAAATAGCGGCAAAATTGATTAGAATGGTCAAATCGAATGATAAGTTGATCAATTAAATTGTTTAAATTAAAATAATAAATAATAAAATATAGCTTAAATCAAATTGTAAGAGTTAAAATTATAGTTTATTCAAAATACAAAATATTTTCTAGATAAATCTAACTCTTATAATTTTATGATAAAAAACCAATGAGAAATTATCAAATTTACCGTGGTGATATTATTAATTTTTGTAGCAAATTAAATTGATTGTAAAAGTAACTGCATATGACAGAGTTCAGATCCTCTGCAATTCTTTTCTGCAATTCTTTCCTGTAGTGCCCCAAAACGACATCGTTTTGGGGCAAAACTTAAAAAAAAAATATATAATCAGCAGTAGCAGATAAACCCTCCATTGTCTTCTCTCTTCTTGTTTACACAGAGATTTTCGTCTTCTTCCTTCCTAATTTCTCTCAGTTCTTTCAATTCTAAACATACATCTTATTGATTTGCAGAGGATCTGGACTCACTACGATAATTATATACAAAATTACAAGATGTATATAAAATTACTATACAAGTTTTTGCAGAGGATCTGGACTCACTATGGTGTATAACTTTCACTACAATATATAATAACTTGATTTCTAGATCTGGACTCACTATGATGTATAATTATACAAAATATAACTTGTATAATTAATTATTATATATTTTTGCAGAGTATCTGGACTGACTATGGTGTATAATTTTCACACATATATCTTTAGATATAATTTTTGTAGTTGATGATGATGCAAATCACAATCCTTCCCTAAAAACTACAAAGCAATTCCACTTCTCTGATTGAACCCACTTCTCTAACTTCTAAACCCACAAAGCAAACCCACATTAAACCATTTTTTAATTGTAGCCACTATATAAAGCAAACTCATCTCTTTTCTATTCTCAACTAAATCTACTTTTGTGATTTCAATTTTTTTTTGGTCAAATCGTTTGTATATTTGTTTGTTTTGATATATATATATATATATATATTCTCTATGTTTGTCTAGATCTAGAAGGAAAAGAAAGAAAGAAAGAAAGAAAGGAAGAGGAAAAGGAAGGAGGGGGAGGTGCGGCTGTGGAGGACCGCCAGAAGAGGAGAACGATTGAGGGAGGGTCGTTGAAGGGATTGGGGGTTGCCGGAGCTGGTGGGGGAGGTGGCCAACAATGGGGCTTTGGTTGTGGATGTGTTTTATCTCCTGATGCTGTTTGTTTTTTTTTTTCAAGTTTTGCCCCAAAACGATGTCGTTTTGGGGCACTGCAGGAAGGGATTGCAGGAAGGGATTGCAGAGGATCCAGACTCGCATATGACATTTATTTAAACGATACTCAAGTTTTGGATTGCAAATTCGGAATAATGTTATATGCATCAATTGATACACTAACTAGTGTATCAATTAATGTGACATAATTGAAGAGGTTTTTAGAATTTATAATGTGATTAATGAGTAGGGTCAATAATAATGTAGTAATATATTAATTGGTGTATATAACACCACCGTCAAATTCGCGACGCTCTTTTTTCAAATTTGAATCAGCTTCTGCATCCTTCGAGCCTTGGTAATTGAATAATTCATTAAAAAAAATTAAATTACTTCTAATTATATTCACTTTGTAAAATATTTTTCAAATTATTCATGTCAATTTTATATGATAAATTAAGCATCTGCATTTTTTACATTAATCCATTTTTTTAATAAATTTTTACACTGGAATCTTGAAAATGAAATTAAACATTGAACTTGAACAAGTGGCATGACATAATACCAAGCCAAACTACCTTAGTCCTTGTTAGGTTGTGTAAAATATCGCTTAATTCGCTAAAATTCCATCGATTTGTATCAATTCGTACAAATCGCTAACTTCGATTTAAACTTTAAAATTTATAAGCCGTTAACCGAATTGTTCTGCTCCGCTATAGTTAATACATATTATTGGCTATATAAATTATAAAAACCAATCACAATTCAACACGTGCATGAAGAGGGCAATTTAGGGAGTTAATACAAGTTGCTAATCAAAATCAGGCACGTGTCAGCCTGTATTGATAATAATGAATCTGCGTAGCACTGGAACAATCAAGGGATATAAGGTGATGTGGCCTAACGGTTACTTACAAAGTTCAAATTCAAAATCAGGAGGGAAGCCTAACTACAAATATGGCGTAGTGGGATTGACTGTGAGAGAGCATGTTCAGCAAGACATTTCGACGGTTAGAAACCCATTTCGACGGTTATCATTGAGAAGAGCAAAGAAGGCCCCAGAATGAAGGAGCCAGACTCAGAGTAAAAAATCAGTTTTATTTACTTTGTTTCCCTTCCAATTTTTACAGTTCTTTACATTTTTGTACTTCAAATTTCTGCACTGTACTTCATTCATAGGAGTAGTTTCAAATAGTTTGTTGCTGTAGACCTCTACGAGACTGGGTCAGATCATTATAAGTTTTTCATTTTACCTATTGAAATTCTGAAATTATTCTTCATTAATTGTTATTTACTAAATTCTCCTAAACAAATCACCAGTAAAAGTCCTCTTCATTAAGGCTGAGAGAACTAAAACACAATCGTCTGATAATTGGTTAACAATTAATCTTCTGTAACGACTGATTGATCCTTGCTGGCACGCTTAAAATTATAATATTAATCTTAGAAAGCCAAAAAAGCCAACATATATTTTTGGCACGCCCAGTGAGACTAATTGAAATGGCTAGACGTAGGAGACAAGGAGAAAATGAACGCTTGGAAGAAGGTGTGGAAGGAGAGGTAGAGGTATCTGATCTAGAGGATAATGTGATAACATATCCTATGGAAGCACCTATCTCATCAGAACCTATGATCGAGCAGACCAATAATTCAGAACATGCACCACATGTTCAAAATATTGGATGAGGCCATGGAATTGGACCATCCACTGTTCCATCAAATCAGCCAATAAATCCATGGAGAGGCCTCGTAGATGCCATGAGACAGTAGTTAATGAATACAATGGAAATATAGGCAATATCCTTTATGGATCGGATGAATTCCCTTCAACCAACACAAGGCATATGGAGGAGAATTCAAATGTTTCTCAGCAAAGATTGGCTAGAGATAAACAACTATAGACACGCCCGAACGTCCCGAGAAAATCCCGTTTTGTTCATTAGGCTCACTACAGTTCGGACTCAAATGTCACGGTTCTTAATTTGATCTTGCAAAGTGCAATGCGAGATTGATAAATCACCAAAGAGTCCAAATTCGGCAAATCGTTTTGAAAAATTGATTTTTAGAAAGAAGTGCCAAACATGGACTGCTTCGCCAGATACAGAGTCGCCACCTAAATATTTTATTTTTGAGAAATTTAGGAAACCTTGACTCGTGCCTAAGGCCACGTGTCCGTTATCACCAAAGTTGCCTCGGCTCGAGAAATTGGGTACGAGAGGGGAAGGTCATGCAATGAGCACCCCCCGCTCGCCCGATCAAAGATCGACCTTTATTAACATGACATCTTGTTTTTGAAAACACATGTGCTCTTATTCCGGTTATTAACCTAGAATTACTATGTGATGTGCACAACATACAAGTATAGACTGGATCGCCTAAGTTGGAACAAAACATCTCATGTTTGTTTTTGAAAGCGGTTTGCTACTCGCAAGTAGGCTAAAATGCGGATTTTGCCACCCACAAGTGGGCATAGAAAACATGGTGATTTGCCACTCTCAAATGGGCTTAAAACTCGCAATCATTGAATTGTTCCAATTCAAGTAATCCAACCTTCACCCACAGGCATTCAGGCAGTTATATTACATAAGCAATTAGCCTCATGGCAAGCATGCTATCATGGCAGTCACTCACACACATGTAAGGATGCTAAAGCATAAACACTCACCGAGTACTCCGAGCCAAAACAAAAGCTATGTTAGAAATCAATTCATGATCTTAGCTATGTCAAGAATGCCTAATGTAACACATCCAAAATGCAACTAAGATAGGCTCGGCTATTCTAAAATGTCATGTGAAATGCAATTTGATACATGTATTCAAACAGGAATTGAAATACAATGCAGTTAGTATGATCGAGCCCGGTGCATGCAAGACAGATGAATGGATGCAAACATGCGAGCATAAGGATGCTAATTGAAACATGCCCTAAAACTAACCATCGTAAGTTGGTAAATATAGGGAAAAAGAAATGGGGGGTTGGAAGACATGCATCACATACACGCACACTTATTTACAACAGTTGTGCCCTCTCGGCGGAGGGTCCGAATGAATAATACAGAACCAACTAGCTAATCTAAGCTAATCTAATTAAACTAGTTATTACACAACAAAATGAATAACGAGCTACGGCTAATTATTACACAACTCTAACCAATTAACAAATTAACTAAGTTAGCAATTGAATAAGCATGTAAACTATATGAAATAGGCTGCCTCAACTCTGCCTTGGATGACGAAAGATGTGTACCCGGTAACCTCGTGCGAAAATCCATCGTGATGCCCCGATTCGCCTCTGTTTGCAACTGGTCTCGGAACATTGTAAAAAGCTCCAGAAGGCTGAAACTCCATCATGGGAATCTGTAGGAGGGATGCCGACCAGTTGTTGGCATTGGAGACCACCTGCTGACCACTTTTTGTGCTGAAAACCAGAAAAAGTGGTCGGCCAGCCACTTTATTTGGTCGGCCAACCAGTTTCTGCTGCCAGACTTCAGTTTGCTGCAACAGAGAGCAAGAAAGGGGCATGGCAAAGTATTTGTAACATATGTATGCACAACCACCCACCCTATCATTACGTAAGCTCAATGGAGTATGGTTCTCGACTCTCGGGCTACCAATCACGCATCTCGATGCATGATGGACGAGGAGCCAAATTGCACAACTCAATATGAAATGAATGTACACACGAACACATAAAGCCTAAAACTCCATCATGTATAGTCAAGAGTGTCGGAGACCGAGAATTGAGGCACGTTTCATCACTTCGAGTATGAAATGTCCCTCGTTTCCCGTATTTGGACTAACTCCTATTCCAAACACAATGCAACAAATGACATGGCATGTCATATACAATGCGGCATAAGCATGCGAACATACAATGCAATGAAACAAGCATGTGAACAAGATATAAGGGACAAGCATGAAAACATGCAATGCAACATGAACAACCTAACAAGGCTAATGGCATGCTCAATGCACATGCGCACATACTCAATGCAAGGCAACACAGGCATGTAATCAATGTGAACAACAACTAGCATACACAATGCAAATGGATATGGCATACACAACGCAATAAACCACATGGCATACACAATGCTCGATGGACTTAAACCGAAATGGACTGACCTCAGTCATGCCCAAATCAGTGGCCATACATGCTAAGATGGAAACTCAAAATGCTATACAAACATGCATGCATGTTGGCCCAAGCTCAAGGCGCAAAAATACAACTCTCCAAAGGCATTGAAAGGATGAAACATGGAGTACAATGACATATGCTCCAGCACTGAAATGACATACAAAATGACTTAGAATTATGCCAACAACCCATGTAATGCATGTTAAAAAGCTCAAGTGCCAAAGCTAGTAAAATGGATTACCCTAGAGGCCTGCAAGATAATGCTCAAATGACCAAACCAACCCCAAACAGACCCTATGCAGGCCAAAACAGTAGCAAAAATGAGTTGGGATGATGGCTTGAAAGGCATGAAAATGAGGCTCATGCAATGGCTCGCAAATGGGGCACAAAAGCACAACCCTCAAGAGCACTTAAAGAGTGGAAAATATGGAAGTGTAACAGCCCTACATGCTCTAAAATATCATTCTCAATGATGCCAAAACATGAAAATACCTCAAGTTAAGCATGCAAGAGACCTCAAAACTCAAAGCTAGTCAAGGCTATTACACTACAAGCATGCATGACAAGCCTCAATTGACCAAGAAGCCTCAAAAAAGAGCTAAGATAGCCCAAAATAAGAACAAAATCATGCTAGAACATAGCCAAAATATGCTAGAATAATGAGCTAGAACATCATGCATATAAAGCTAGTTAACAAGATTTACACTACAAGCATATGGAGCATGCAAGAGGCTACCAAACCGGCCAAAAAAATATTCATGGCATGTCAAATGATGGCCAAAAATCTACTGAAATGGAGCCAATACATGCTAGAAAGACATGCTACTTTGATGAGTCACAAACGGGAATACACTACACATACAACAAGAAAACACAAGGTGGCCAAACCAGCCATAGACAGAGCTAAGGATGGCCCTAAAAGTCATGAAAAATTGCCTGAACCATGCCTTGAAAGTATGAAGGTGCATGCTCCTTTGATAGGCCAAAAATGCAAGCAAACAAAACAAGAAGAGATGGGATCACCCCCCCTCTGATTTGAGGCCTCAAAATGACATGCCTACCACTGAAAATCCACTGGATTTCAGTGGCTAGAAGGCCAAGCAAGGACTAGCTCAAAGGCCTTAAACCATGGCACAAGACAAGGCCAAACAAGACATGTAAGAGGGTAGAAGACCCTCAACACCCAAGAGGCCTTAAACAAACACCAAAAAAACTTAAATACAAAACTTTTTTCAGTTGAAAGCAAGGCCTAAATAAGCATGCAAATGAGACCAGGAGAGCAACCAAAATTAAGCTTAAAAGGGAGAAAAGAGGTTACCCTTGAAGCACTGCAAAACCAGTAGATTTCTTGAGCCAAAACAACCTCTTGAGCTCCCTCAAGACCCTCCAGCAACTCAGCAACAAGGTAAGAGAGGTTGTGTGCACAAGTGTGAAGTAAAGCACCAATATAAAGAGAGAAAGAGAGGGATATAGAGAGAGTGTAAGCCTATCTCCTCAGCCTAAAATTAGAACCCTTGCAATGGAGAGAGGGCCCCTCTCTTATAGAAAAACCAAGGTTAAAGCTTCTTGGAGAAGCTAAAACTTGGATGCCATCCCTCCATACACGTGTATAGAGGATACAGTCTGTGCCCTCCAGCTGGCACAGCTGGCATCCACACAGTTTGCCAAAACAGGGGGAGAGGTGCCGATCACTTAAAGTGGTCAGCCTGCTACTTGCACTGGTCGGTTGACCACTTCAAGTGGTCTCTCAGAAAAAAAGTGGTTGGCAGGGGAAATGGTGGTCTCCACACTGAAAGCAAGCCAATGGTGGGGGGAAGACCAGAAAAGGTGGCCTAAAGACCAAGAAAACTAGTTTCCCGACCAGAAAATCGGCTGGCAGGAAGGAAAGTGGTCTCTAAGGGGAAAAACTGGTCTCCCATCCTCGTACCACCTTCCAAGCAAGGAAAACAAGGTTTGTACCAAAAACAAACCAACACGGATGCAAAATAAGAGTTCGGGAGGCAAAATGCGCAGCCGAGAGCCTCGAAACCCAGCTGTTGAGCACCAAAAGTGGTACACGACTACAAAAAGCGGTCTCTCGGACCACAGTGTCCCTCTAGGGAGAGGAAGCAAGGTGTGGTTCAAAAACCAGGCCAAACAGAGAACGTTAAGCGGTCCCGAGACAAGGCACACGACCGAAGGCTCAAAAAATTGAAAACTAGTCTCCAAGCGAGAAAAGTGGTCTACGACTGCAAAAAGTGGTCTACAACCACAAAATGATGGTCTACAAGACCTCTCCCTCCCTCCAGGGGAGAGAAAACAAGGTTCGGTCCACAAACCGAGCCAAAACACAAAGAGTTTAGAGGCCTAGAGGCAAGGCTCTCAGCCAAAAACTCCGAAAACTCGAAACGAGCTCAAACATGCACGATCACCTAGCGCTCAATCGATGATGTCTGAGTCTTAAGGTCGGTAAAAAATGGGGTGTCTACAGTTGCCCCTCTTTGACAAAACTCGGAAGTCAAGAAGTGACGTGAGTGAATGTCAAAGCCCAAAGACGACCCATTTTTGACAAGGCCGAAGACTTAGACAAACAGTCAAGATAATAAAGAGATGTGCCCGCAGGCAGGGGCAAAATGCAGAGGACATGCACGATGCCGAACATAACTTATGCTCATGCAAAGAGAGCTGTAATGAAGCATTCATGCACAATAAATGCGACAGTTTTAACCAAACGAATACAAATCAAACTACATTTCATGCAGAAAGAATGTGAGAGAATTATACAATTCTCGTTATGTCTCACGCGGAGAATACAATACCTGTCATGACCCGAACCCGCCCCTATGGGTTAAGGACACAACCGGCCAGTAATCCTGAGATTACCTAAGGCCTCAACTAAAACAAACGTAACTCAACAGAGTAAAGGGGCCAAACGGAAGCACAAATTTAAAACTTTGTCCACAGAGCCGTGCTTATATGCACATCAAAATAAACCACTTACATATACGTTAATAACCCACATCAAAAGTACAATGCCATAAAATTCTTTACAGATAGGATCACTCAAACTGAGTCAACCCATAACAGAATATATACAAATATACCCAAGCCCTCGCCAACATGACAAAATACAATATATATAACAAAATGGCAAGAATGGGTCTCATGCGTGAGACACAACGGCTGACTCTCCAAAAACCTTTGTTGTTCCTGACAGACTTCACTGGGGCTGGGTTTAGGTTCCCCTTGGCTCACCTACAAACACATGAATGAGCGTGAGTGATAGCCCAGTGAATAATATCAAATACAGAAGTTACATAACAATATGTAGAACAACATGCTCCAAACGGCCTTGGGCCCAATTCATACTTCTATTTAACAGATATATATAACTATGCGAAATTCAATCAAGTAACTGTGGTTCTAAACATTCTGGCCTTTGGCCCATTCAGGTTTCCATTCATGGCAAAACGGCATTCGGCCCATTCACTTATGTCGAAACGGCCTTCGGCCCATTCATTTCTGTCAAAATGGCCTTCGGCCCATTCGTTTGTGTCAAACAGCCTTCGGCCCACTCGTTCATGTCAAAACGGCCTTCGGCCCACTTCTTCATGTCAAAACGGCCTTCGGCCCACTCATTCATGTCAAAACGACTTTCGGTCCATTCATATATGTCAGAACGACCTTCGGTCCGTTCATTTCTATCAAAACGACCTCTGGTCCATTTGTCATTTTCAGAACGACCTTTGGTCCATTTATCATTATCAAAACGACCTTTGGTCCAATTATCCATTCATGTCAAACTTTTGTCCACAATCCCAATTAGCAACTCATAAAGCTTATAAGGGAATGCACAATTAGACATTGATAAGCTTTCAAATATCGATATTAATCACTGTGATCGGCTTGTGAATTCGCCCTGGAGCTTGACCCTAAAAGCTTTGATCTTCTAAGCTTTAGTCAATTCTTGAGCTAAATCTTCAAATTCCAAAGATTGGGCCAACAATTACACAATTCTCTCCTCCCCCGTCTCTACAGCCGGCTCTCTCTATGTTTTTGAGTCCCAAGTTCAGTCAAATGAGGTGAATAAGAGAGAGTAGGGAGTATAGAGACTTACAACAAAACCCACTAAGGCCAAATAATATTAATAAAGTAATTGGGCTTTAATTTATCAATTAAATTGACTTAATCTGACCCGAATCAATTTTTTCAATTAAATTTCACCATAGGCTCTAAAAATTACGCTAATCACAATGGCGTAATTAATTTTGGGTTCTGTGGCCGATAAAGCCTTCAATTTAATTTCCAAAGCAGATTATTCAAACAGATATTCCTACAGTGAACAGATAAAACTTCAAAATCACATATATTTATATAATGGCACATAAAATCATGCTAAACACATAATCATACTCAAATTAAGGACCAATTAGCATACTACGGAACAGGGGTATCACAATACCGTTCGGCTCGTCTGGTCGTGCCAGCTTCAAATGAACCGTACATACAATATCGTGCCTACAAAAGGATGAAACTCAATAGGTACAATATCGTTAGATACATGCATGGCAAGGTAAGTGAAAAGCGCGTGACAACGCAAGTGGAGGGGTGCATGACAATGCAAGTAACGTGCGTAATAACGCAAGGCAGACGCGCATAACAATGCGAGTAACATGCGTGACAACGCAAGTAAAGATCACGCAAGTAAAGAAAGTGCATAAAAATGCAGGAAATGTGCGCAACAACGCAAACAAGGTGTGCATAACAATGCAAGAAAAGTGCAACTTCAATAGCATGTTTGGAACAAAATGACGAGTAAAGAAGTTCATGCCTTAAAGAGAGCAATTCAACCGTGACCTCCGATTTACCTCTCGGAGGGGTTACACCGTATTCCAAAAGGATACACCTTGCCGATGACGAGTAACGATGAGCCACGCATTGAAGATTCGAATTTGAAGTTCCCGCGGAGACAATTTCGTGCCGAAAAGTGTACTTTTCTTGTACTTTCTTGAGAGCCGAGGACTCCAATCATCACCAAAATACATAGGGAGAACAAAGGGACTTTGGAGACCACCCATGAGGGCCATCGATCACCTAGAACAGCCGCCGACCAGTTGTTGACCAGCAAGTGGTTGGCCAGCTAGAAAAACTGGTCGGCCGACCAGTTTACATAATTCGGGGCAGTTTTGTCTTTTAAGGTTCGACCCTTTAAGTTCACACATCCAAATCATTCTTGCACACAACTCTAAGGCCGAAATACATCCCTCTTCCTTCCTGGACCTCTCTCAGATCTGCACTTTATACGCATTTTCCAATGCCCCACGCGAAGTTGTTTCGCGAAAACTTTCGATTCTTTTCGTTTTGAACCGATTAAAATTTGATTTCGGTGCTTCTTTCTCCATTTTCACCACTTGAGTTATGTTTGTCTTGAAGTTTGGCACTTTTTCTCATGCGTTGACTTTTGTTGACTTTTTCTCTTCACGAGAGTTGACTTTTGTTGACTTTTTGCAATTTTGGCTCATTTTGCTCATTCTTGCTCAATTTTGCAGATTTCTTCGGATGGCGGATCACTTTTATCACGACAGAGGTTCTCCACACACCGAGGACGAGCCAGACATTATGTCATTGCCTCCGAGGATACGACCGTTTGATCCTACAGTATACCATCCGGGGGAGCACATTCTTCCTCCTAGCACCTTCTATCACTTTACCGACTTCGCGCGGCGAGCACCCGTGGACCTACTGTTACGAGAGCCAGAGTCTCACCTATCTCACTAGGCACGAGAGGTACGCAGTTCACTTTTACATTGTCTGCAATGTATTATGCATTTCTTGAACATTTCATGTTTTTGCTATGCTCGTTCTGAACACATTCATATGCACAGTACTTCTGCTTGTTTTGGCATACAGCTTGCACATAGCACAATATTGATTTGGCACGCAGCTCATTTAGGATATGATGTTGACTTGGCACACAGTTCACCACAATATTCTGTTAATTTGGCACACAGCTCACTCTGAACACACGATTCATTCTGACTACACAGTTCATTTCGGGCACACAGCACATTTTTGGGCACACAGCTCGTTCTTGGGGCACACGGCTCATTCTCGGGCGCACAGCTCATTTTCGGGCGCACAGCTCATTCTCGGGCACACAGCTCATTCTTTTCCGGCACACAGCTCGTTTTTGGGCACACAGCTCATTCTCGGGCACACAACTAATTTTTCGGGCACGCCGCTCATTCTCGGGCACACAACTCATTTTTTGGGCACACAGATCGTTTTCAGGCACACAGCTCATTTTTCGGGCACACAGCTCGCTTTTCGGGCACACAGCTCATTTTCAGGCACACAACTCGTTTTTCGGGCACACAGCTCGCTTTTCGGGCACACAGCTCGTTTTCAGGCACACAGCTCGCTTTTCGGGCGCACAACTCATTTTCATTTCTAAACACACAGCTCATTCACTTCATTTGCACGCAGCTCATACATTTCACTTTGAACACGCAGCTCACACGTTCCAACTCTGAACACGCAGCCCATACATTTTCATTTCTGAACACACAGCTCATTCACTTCGTTTGCACGCAGCTCTATATTCCACTTTGAACACGCGGCTCACACATTTCTATTCTGAAACTGAATATATTTGTTCATTCTAAATGCAGGTATCTTCCCGTTCCACACGGGGTTATGGATCGATTATTGCTAGGGGGCGGTATATGGAGCTCCCAGATACTGTTCGCCATATCGTGGACGAGGCAGGATTTGGACCTTTCTGTGCGGGCTTATCGCGTCATCCGGCAAATAGGACTCTCATGGGGGCACTTGTGGAGAGATGGTGGGACACCACTAACTCGTTCCATTTTTCAACTACTGGGGACATGATGATGACCCCATATGATTTCTCCATGCTAACGGCCCTTGACGTGGCAGGCCGACCGATCCCCTATGATGCAGATATGGGCAAGTGAGAGGCCGCTTGGATTTATCTGCTGGGAGCCCGCCCATCGATCGACAGATCATCAGGTAGGGTCAGGTATACCTGGTTTTCTGAGCGGTTCAGGAGGACTTTGCCCGAGACCATCGAGGCCATACAGCAGTATGCTCGGGGATTTTTGATGTTCCTCATCGGGACCACTCTGTTTTCCGACAGGGGGAACACAGTTGGAATTTATCTGCTTAGTGCTTTGGTAGACCTATCACAGGTCAGTCAGTATGATTGGGGTGGCGCTGGCCTCGCTACCCTTTATTGCTACATGAGCGTGACCTCCCGCAGGCGGGGGAACATAATAGGTGGCTATTGGCGAGCCTGGGAGGTATGTTCTGCCCTCTTTGATTTACATTTCTGCTTTTCATTACCTGTACACTGCACACGACACACATTACTTTCTGTATTCTACATTTTGCACTAAGCATTCTGTACTCCCTTATACATTCTATATACTGACAGCTACTGTCTTGTCTTTCACAACTATGGATTTACGCCTACTTCCCGATGCTGGCTCCTGAGCTCGAGGTTAAGGTACCTCTAGAGATCCCCTTCTCTCGCAGATTTGAGGGTCGGTGCCGGCCGAGGCCTCGGGAGACTCTGCTATACCTCCAGCGGTTCTTCGACACTGTACGGGCGACACAGGTAATCAAGAACTCTCAGTTCTTCATGCTTTCAGCTTTAATTCATCTTGCATATTCATGACATTTAATCCGTTTATGCACTTGCCATCCGCAGATTACTTGGCAGCCATGGGCACCCTTGTCAGGAGATGCCCGGTTCTAGTTCCTTGGGGCGTGGGCCACTTCTTAATACAGGGTTTTATTTGAGGGGCCAGCTGGCAGGGCCTAGTTTCTGGGGGATCGCTTTTTGCGTCAGACGATGGGCAGCCCTGCTCAGGATATCCCCTCAGCACCTCCAGAGGACATGCGGTCCATTGAGAGACTCACTCCCCAGGAGGTCGAGGTCCTTATGTTGGATACTGATGCGGTTCTGTTGCTGGAGGAGAGGGAGTACGTGACCTACCACCATACGTACTTGATGCCCCCATTGACAGGTATCCGTACCCCCACGAGGAGAGCTGCTGACGTTCCATCATTGAGTCGCGCTCGAGCTACAGATATCCCTTCCACTAGCAGGGCTAGCATATCGAGGGGCAGGGCTAGAGAGATGCCCTCGATTTGCCAGTATGCTGGGTGGTCGGATCTCCCGACCGAGCTGACAGGTTGGGAGTATGGGACACCATACCAGATCTCGCTAGAGCCTCCGCGGCCGGATCACCGATACATCAGTGACCTTGACTCACCACCGGTATGTTTTACAGTCTTGATTTATCACTCAGATATTTAGACATCCATTCCTTCACTGATGACTTGCACTTATATCTGCAGCCTCCCAGAGTGTATACTGAGGGGCTACTCAGAGTGGTGGCTTCACTCGAGAGTATGGTCCTACGGAGGGAGACGCTGCTGTTCGCCTCCGGCGTCTTAGTACTTTTCAATTTCCTTGCATTTATCATACTTCTGATAACATACTGAAATTGAACATTTCACTACATTGATTGACTGCATGTGTAGAGCACATCTGACACACCACATTCCCATACTGTATCTGCATGCACACACTCTATGCAGCATTCTCGCATCTGCATCTGATGTACATACTTTGGCTGATGTATTTAAAATGCCTTTTTCAAGTCCCGCCACTACAGACCAGGCCATCCAGGCCTTCTCGAGGAGCTGGGAGAGGGGACTCGACTCGCAGCTGAGGCAGACGTAGAGTGCCTATTAGAGATGATGAGGAGTCTAGCGAGGAGGAGGAATTTGCGCATCCTCAGTCAGAGACATCCGCAGACAGAGAAGATGACTCTGGTTCCGATTCTGAGAGCAGAGGTGATGCCGAGGAGGATTCCGAGGACGGTGGCTCCGATTCAGATGGTGGTGCTGGTGGGGGTGGTGCAGAGGCTACTCAGCCGAAGAGGATGAAGAGAGCCTCCCGATCTTGTGCCCGACATCACTTATGCAGATATTCCTGCTTTATTTTTCTTTTTACATGTAGTTGTACCACATTGTACAGCGTTAGGCAGTTTTATTTTCTTTAAAACTTGTACCCTGTTGTAAGATGTTGTAAAAAGAAGCTATGTCGGAATGAAATAGCTTTTTGCTCAAAAAGTGTTATATTTTGTACTCTTAGCATCGCATCGCATCATTTTGCATAAAAATGAGATTGAATGGAAATTGAACATTATGTATTGCCAAGTCAGGTTGTGAGCCAACATAGCGAAATAAACAACTTAACTCACTACGAAACAACAAAACCATAGCAAGTTTACAACTCGATAGGCAAAACTTGACAACATGATAAACGGAGAGCAACAACTCGATAAGCAAACTCAACAACTCGATAAGCAAAACTTAACAACTCGATAAATAAAGAGCGACAACTCGATAAACAAATAGCAACAACTCGATAAGCAAACGCATTTTGGACAAGCAGAGCGAAGGAACACATCCGAAACAGAGGTAAACTTGGGCCTTTAGCACTCCCAACACATGGAAAGGCTAGGAGCTCTTTTCTAGAGGCTAGGAAAAGGCTGAAAACCAGTTTTTCTCCATGGCCGACCACCAAAAGTGGCTGGCCGACTAGTTTTTTTTCTGCAAACCAGTTATATGGCCGGTCGACCAGAAAATCTTGCTGGCCAACCAGAAAAAGTGGTCGGCCGACCAGTTGGCCTGGTGACCTCCAGATTTTTGACACTTGTCCTCCCAATAGTGCCTTATCCTCCATAAAGGTTCCAGCTTTGTGGTTTTCTCATTCCATCTCAGTTTTGCATCAAAATGGAGGCATTTCTCGTCCAAAATCTCACAACTTGGATTGCTACCTTAGACGGCTCGGAAAAGTTGAACTTCCAGGGTATCGGCATAAATGCACTATTCACGTTGAGTCGCACCCCGCTGCACTTTCAATTTCTCCATGCCGCGGCAAGGTTTTGGAATCTGGTAACACATGTCTTTAGTTTTAGCGGGCAAGAAATGTGTCCCACTTTTGAGGATTTCCAAGCTTTAATGGAATCCAAGCGCGACGAGGAAATCTTGCCTCAGTTTTGGTTCGGCCACGTCCAAGCCTTAGGACGGATGTGCGTCCTTACTGTGCATGACGCTCGGTCATTGGTTCATGATGGAGAGTTGGACACTCCGAGCTTGGTTTGTCGGTTTTCTGATGCTGGTAATCGCGGTGACCATCATTGGCAAGGTTATCGACGACATGAGCTTTGTTTGTGCATGCTGTCCCATTTCTTACTTGCCCAAGGCTCGGGAGGGTTTAGCACTTGTTTGATCGAAGATACCCAAGGCTTAAAAGAGGGCAAGAGCTGCATTGCCATGACACTGGCCGAGACATTGATGGCCTTGGACGCTTTCCATCGCCGGGAGACGACCAGATTCGCGGGGAGTCCACTACTGCTGCAGGTAATGTTTCCCACCCTGCCTCACATATATATTGCTCACATCACTCAGCCCTCAGGCTCGATTTTTCTCTCAAAACCCTTTTCTCACTTTTCCTCTCAGCGTACATCTCTCTATTCTTTAATCTCTCATTTTTTATCCTTCTCCAGGTGTGGTTGATGGATAAGTTGCAGGTTGTGGACTCATGCCCAGCGTATTCAGCTCGCGGCTATTTCTTCCGACGGCGTCTGGTCGATGCCCTTGATGAGGGATGATGGTTCGATTAGATGTGCAGTTTGTCCACAGACCGCATTGCTTGGCGGTGCCCTTGGCTCAATCTACCAGTGATGAGCTACAGCATGTCCCGAACGACCGGGATTCAGTTGATCAGCCTGATTTACTGTGTCTTCTATTTTTCGTTCCAGTTCCAGCGTCAGTTCGGACATGATCAGACTTGCTTGGCAGAGGGGATAGAGTATCCTGCTGCATTTCCGATCCGAGGAGCATAGCTAGCTCGGTATGCCACAGCATGGGGGACGAGAGAGCTCCTGGCTCCCGCTCCCATTTTTAGTTACACCCTCTCTGATGAGTGCATAGGTTGGCTCAATGAAGAGGCACAGGTAGGGCCCACTTTGTCATCAGAGGCTTCCACCAGCTTGGGAAGGGGACGCAGGAGCACCTGACTATGCCCCGAAGTTATTGCTTTAATCAGTACTTTCAAGTTTTCTTTACGAATGTAAGAATAAAAACAACTTCAATTTGTATTCAAGAGTAGGAGAACTCTGTACTGAAATCAATATAATTGAAGATTGTGGGTACTGAAAATTTTTCGTTTGGTCCAAAAATGGTGTAAGTTACAAAAAGATTAATTTGAGCAAAATCAACTTTTATTAAAACTTTTCAAAACCATTTTCGATATGGATCAGAACTGGACACGCCTGAGATCTGTCACTGAGATGTACAACCCCGGATCCTAGCAACTGGAAAGTTGCCCCTAGTTAAATAGCACTACACTGGAGATCACAACCGAGCTCTTGAGTGTAGAATAGACAAAGATGACCGAGATGATCAAGTGGACAAAGTTGATCGGGGAAGTGATTATGGCTGGACTTCAGGACGAAGTTGCCTACGTATCCCAAACATGGGAATCAAGCCTTACGTAGTTCAGCTCAGGTTCACTCGTGTATTAACCCTCACCTTTTACGCTCTAACTTTTGCCAAGGCCGCCCTTTGCGGGTTTTCAACCTTGCGAGCTCAGTTTTTATAATTTCAAATTTTTCTATGCTCTAACTTTTGCCTAGGTTGCCCTTTCGGGTTTTCGGCCTAGCGAGCCACTCAGGGGTAATATTTTTTCAACTTGTCCATGTTGATCGGCTGTGAGAACTCTAGGCCATCCAGGTCCATCAGGACGACAACTCCACCTGACCAGATAGACTTGATGATGTAAGGACTAGTCCAATTGGGTCTGAACTTGCCCCTAGGGTCGTGGATGGGAGCTCGGTTGTCTTTGAGCACAAGATCTCTTTTTTTCAAATTCTTGGACTTAACCTTCTTGTTGAAAGCCTCTGCAATTCTTCGTTGATAACCCTGAACATGGTACAGTGCTTTTAGTCTTCTTTCATCAAAGAGCATGAGTTCTTCGAATCTGCTCTGCTGCCAATCTGCTTCAGTTATTTGACACTCAGCCAGCACTCGCAAAGACGGAACCTCAACTTCGATAGGTAGAACAGCCTCCATCCCATAAACCAAAGAATACAGAGTCGCCTCAGTAGAAGTTTGAATTGAAGTCCGGTAGCCCCACAGAGCAAATGGCAGCTTATCTGGCCAGTCCCGGTAGGTTTCCACCATCTTCTGCAAAATGTGTTTGATGTTCTTGTTGGCGGCCTCGACTGCTCCGTTGGTCTGTGGCCGATACGTAGATGACTTGTAAAAATCCACATTGTATTTTTCCAACAAGTCGATCACTTCCTTCTTGAAGTGGGAACCATTATCTGAAATGATCTCGTTCGGGACCCCATAGCAACAGATGATGTTGTTCCTGATGAATTTTGCAACATGCGATGCCTTCAACAACGCATAAGATTGGGCCTCAACCCACTTTATGAAATAATCTATCGCGACCAGAATGAATGCATGCCTATTGGACCCCTTTGGAGTGACAGCCCCAACCATATCAATCCCCCAGATTGAAAATGGCCATGGCGAAGTCATGTTGTACAGTTTCGACGGTGGAATATTCATGCGGTTTGCATGGATCTGGCATTTGTGGTATCGCCGGACAAAGCCAATACAATCCTCCTCCATGGTGGACCAGTAATAACTCTGTCTGAGGATCTTTCGGGCTAGCATCACCCCGTTCATGTGTGCTTCGCACACTCCTCCATGGATGGCCTCCATTAGGCGCTTCGACTCTTTAGCATCAACAGTCAGCTTATGCATTCCTAGATGACCTCTCTTGTATAGTTTACCCTCACAGACGATGAACTGAGCAGCCATTCTTCGGATTGCCCTCTTGTCTTTGGCATTTGCCCCTGGTGGATACGCCTCTTTTTCCAAGAAGTTCCAAACATCGTAATACTAGGGGTTCTCATCTTGTACCTCATCTATGGCAGCAATCAGCTCGTAGGCCAGTGCGAATTTTTGTTCGATGATGATCGGACGCATCCGGACTCCGAAAGGGATGTCTATCATAGAAGATAGAGTTGCTAGTGAATCTGCGAACCTATTGTTCTCTCTTAGTAGATGAGTGAAGTTCAGTTTCTCTAACCGAGGAATCAACAAGTCCAAGGTCTGGTGGTATATTCTCATCTTTTCTTATTTGACTTTTCAATCTCCTTTTGCTTGAGATACAACAAGGTTCGAGTCCCCGATGACGTCTAATCGTTTTGCCCCTAATTCTAGAGCCGTTTCTAGTCCAGCAATACACGCCTCATACTCTACCTTATTGTTCGATACTTTGAACCGGAGTTTGAATGCTAAAGGGATACAGGAATTGTCGGGTACTATCAGCAACACCCCTATTCCATACCCGTATTGGTTTGATGCTCCGTCAAAGTACATCGTCCAAAATTCTTCTTCGACATGCAGAATGGCCTCGTCTGGGAATAGGTACTCAACTGCTTCATCCCCTTCAAGTGGGTGATCGGCTAGGAACTCCGTTACCGCTCTCCCCTTTACTGACTTACGCGTCACATACTTCAAATCAAATTCGGAAAGCAGAAGCAACCAACGAACTAGCCTACCCGTAAGTGCCGGTTTCTCGAAGAGATATTTGATGGGATCTAATCTCGAAACCAACATTACAGAGTGAGCTAACAGGTAGTGCCGCAGCTTCCTGGTAGCCCATACCAAGGCTAAGCAAGCCTTTTCCAGCGGAGTGTAACGGGTCTCGTAATCCAACATCTTCTTGCTCAGGTAGTAGATAGCTTTCTCCACTTTGTCCTCAGACTCCTGTGTGAGCATGCAGCCCATTGTAGTTTCAGTCACTGAAAGATACAAAATCAACGGTTTCCCCAACTCAGGCGGTGACAACACAGGTGGGTTTTGTAAATATTGCTTAATCTGTTCGAAAGCAGCTTGGCATCGGCTGTCCCATTGAAACTTCTTTCCTTTCTTGAGGAGACCAAAAAGTGGTTCACAAGTCCAGGTCAATTTTGCGATAAACCGTCTTATGAATTGCACTTTACCCAGAAAGCCTCGCACCTCCTTTTCAGTCCTTGGTGGTGGCATTTCTAAGATGGCCTTGATTTTGGAAGGGTCGACTTCGATACCTCTCTGTGTGATCAAGAACCCCAGCATTTTCCCTGCTGTAACACCGAACGTACATTTCTAAGGATTCAGCCGCAACCGAAATTCTTTGATCCTTTGGAAGAACTTTTGCAAGGCAGTGTAGTGGCCCTCTCTTTCCTTGGACTTGACAATCATGTCGTCTACGTACACCTCAACCTCTTTGTAGATCATGTTGTGCAATATCGTGGTCGCAACCCATTGATATGTAGCTCCAGCATTCTTTAACCCAAATGGCATCACCCTGTAACAATATGTCCCCCACGGGGTGGTGAAACCAGTCTTCTCCCGGTCTTCGGGTGCCATCAGAATCTGATTGTAGCCTGAGAATCCATCCATGAACGAGAGCAGTGCATGCCCAGCAGTGAAGTCCACTAACTCATCAATATGCGACAAAGGAAAGTCGTCCTTCGGACTGGCTTTGTTCAAATCCCTGAAATCCATAGACACCCGAATCCTGCCATCCTTCTTCGGCACCGGAACTATGTTGGCCAGCCAAGTCGGGTACTCAGATACCAGCAGGAACCCTACGTCAATTTGCTTGGTGGCCTCTTCTTTAATCTTGAGAGCCCAATCCGGGCGGATCCTTCTGAGTTTCTGCTTAATGGGTCGGGCCTCCGGGTCAAGAGGAATCTGGTGTTGTACAATCTCAGGATCGATTCCAGGCATGTCTTCGTAGGACCACGCGAAAACATCTTTGAAATCTTTTAATAAAGCGACTAAGCGCTCGCGCTCCTCCGAAGACAACGTGGACCCGATCTGGACCAGTCGCGGGTCCTTCTCAGTACCAACATTAACTGTAGTGATTTCATCAACCAAGGGTTTGACAAATCTTTCCTGCTCTTGATCAATTAAACGTTGTAAAATTGGAGGAATTTCTTCCTCGTCGTTTTCATCAAAATTTTGAAAGCTCTGATTAATACAATAAATCAAAGGCACAGAAAAGTACTCAGAAGCCACAGCCATTCCATTCTCATTAATCACTTCCAAATCCTCTGATTCCTCTGTTACAACAGACTCAAAAGAGAAAGAAAAAGACGACCCAGACAGGACTGCAGCATCCGGGTTGTCATCCCCAGGAATACCAGACTCAGACTCAGACGAGCTGGAACCTGATTTCGACTCCACAAACTCGGTGGAATCAGATTCCGGCTCACTACTTGACCCGGTGCTGCTTGATAAAAATCCCTCCTCGTACTGCTAGATGGGGGAGGGTGCGATGAATGCATCCAAAATGTTAGAAGGTGGGCTCGCAGCCATTTCATTCCCAATCATGGACACCGAGAAGTTATCCGCCAAGCACTTCTGTACGATCGGAGGATCTGAAAGTAAACAAGCCAGTGCTACCCCCACTTCAATCTTGGTGCTCTCAGAATCCACTTCCTTATACTGTTCTACTTCAGCTAATGGGTCTATCTGCTCCTTGGCAACATCATCCCCAGATAACTGCAGGTCAAAGAAGATCTCAAACCCTGGCAAGCGACATTTCTCTGTATTCAACCATGGTTTGGGAAGCCGCATAATGGAAAATCCTTCCCCTCCCGGACAAAGCGTCCGTTTAGGGTACCCTGGATGGGTCAATGCATTAACTCATAAGGCTTCCCCGCTTGCTTTGCTCTGGTTCTCCCAGCCATCTCCTTGCCTTTTCTCACCCAATCCTCTTTGGTGGGCAGATAACCTAAACCAAAGGTATGCGGGTTGTGCGGTACTTCGGCCGATACTGCAATGCCTTTCCGGCCACTCTTCCCTAATCCCATCTCGGGGATGTGTTGGAGCTTGTTCATGAGGTACACTGACTGTGCGCTGACATATAATCCTTCATCAACAGCCAAGATGTTTTGTACGACCCGGGCCTTGGTGAGGGTAAATCCTGACAGGAACATATCCTCCGTGCCATGCTCAATTTCCAAAACTGATGTAGACACCTCTGGCTGCGGATGGATTGACGAATTCCTAAAAACTATAGCCACCCCCTTTCTATGGGGGTACTTCAACATTTGATGTAGGGTGGAAGAGACCGCCCTCACCTGGTGCAGCCACGGCTGCCCTAGGAGTAGATTGAAGGTCGCGGGAACGTCCAAGACATGAAAGTCAATCTCGTGTTGTCCTGGACGAACCTGAGTCTGGATCTTTACGGTCCCCATCACTTCTCTGCTAGTATTGTCATATGCCCTTATTACTTGGGCCGTTGGCATAAAGTCCGCGGGCATCAACCCAATTGCATATGCCGTCCTCGACGGACACACATTAATAGCGGATCCCGTGTCGACAAGAACTACCGGTACCCACTTGTCTCTACATTCCACAGAGATGTAGAGAGGTTTGTTATGATTTGCACCCTCAGGCGGCAGTTCCTTGTCGGAAAAGGTCAACATCGGGGAAGCCCCTCCCGGAAAAAACTAATCCTACCAGCTGCTCAGGCGTGGTGTCTATTGAGAGTTTGGCCTTATCCATTGCCGATAGGACAACTTGTTTATGAACCCGTGAAGCCATAAGCAGCCCCCAGATGGAGATATCTGCCTGTATCTTTTTCAACTGTTTCAGCACAGCCTCTTCTTCGAGTAGTTTTTCTTTTTGCTTCTCCGCTTCCTTGTCCTTTCCGGACGCCTTTGGTTGATCTAGGTGTGGCAGTTTGAAATACTGCCCGCTCCTAGTCATGTGGTCAACTTCGCCAATATACCAGGTATCATCCGGCTGGTTATTCCCCCAGTCCTCATCGGTGTGGGCAAGACATAGGTCATCGTCTTCCCACCACATGCCATCGGCAGCCGACAGACACCTGTCTGGCTCCGTTATAACTATCCTTGTACCCACAGCACCTTCCGTCCATGTGCTTGTAGCACGCTCTGTCCTTGTGCAAACAGCGCGTTCAGTCCCCATAGGGGCTTTGGCCTTTCTGGCTCTCTCAGAATCTTCGATCCCTTCCCGTTCAAACTGCTTTAGTGTAGCTTGCTGTTCAACATCTCCTGTATTCAAAATGCCCAGATCCCGAGCGAAATTCTTGGCACCGGTGCTCTCCGGCGATGCAATCTGATTCCCGACCCTTCTGGCCACAGCTGATGTCCTTGTCCTTGACGGGCCTTGTTCTGGCTGAGATTCTTCAACAACATCTGGTTGGTCATCAAGCCGCCCTGTAACCTTTGCTGAGCCATCAAAATCAAACCAGTTGACTGTCATGTCTCCTGGATCTTGTTCGTTGAAAAACTGAAGGTTAGCAATGTCCTCTTCCAGATCCGCTATGTCATCTAGCCTCTGATCAAGTCCATCCTCCCGTACTACACAAATCTCTGTCCCCACTAGCAATTCCACATTTGGCCTAACCTGGTCCGCTGACGTAATGTAGCCACTCGGATTGTATACCTCCTCAGCAAAGCTCCCAAATTCCTCAGACCTTGAATCCACAGTCCCATTTTCCTCCGAAATCATCCCTGTCCTATCTTCGATAATCACCACTATTGGTTCAGGTTGGGTTTGGGAGATGTCCAACATTCACAAGTCAGTACTGTCAGGAATGAACACCTCCGGCTTGTGGGACGGGGTGATGTATACGCTAGGGTCGTATGACATAACCCCAGTTTGGATTGAGTTGATGCGTTTGGGAGGTGGAGCTTGGTTATGTGGTGGGAGAGGGTTAGTTGTGACATTGGGTTCCTCCGGAGGCACAATCACCCTGTTATCAATGGGATCTTGAATCTCATGACGCAATCTAAAGCAATGGTCGGTGTCGTGACCATGCTGTTGGTGAAAAGCGCAGTATTTAGCTGGGTTATGGGAGGGGGGAAGTGTTTCTGGCAATGGCCGCGGCTCCAGGGGCTTCAAATGCCCTTTCTTGATTAAAACCCCTAGAGCTTTGGACATGGGCATGTATAGTGGAGTGAAAGTTCTTTGGCCTCGAGGTAGGTACTTGGTTGTTTGTGAGTTACTTCCGGATGTGCCGGTGAATGGTGTAGCCATAAGGGTTCTTGGGGCGGTGACGGTGACCATGCTCACATCTGAAGCTCTGGCAGCTGCAGCACTGCTTGTGCCTGCGTTTGTACTACGGTTGAAAGTCCTCCTGGGCTGCTCTCTGTCATTGTCAATCAGACCCTGCTTCAAGGCGTCCTCGATCTGCACCCCAATCTCATGTAGATTTGCAAAAGCGGGGAGAGGGAGGACGATCATCTTTTGCATGAGCTTGGGCTGGAGGTTGCACACAACCATTCGTATTTGATCTTTGTCAGTCGGCCTAATGGTCATCAATGAGGCTTTGGCCCTCCAGTGGGTTATGAAGTCGGAAAAGCTCTCCTTTGGCTCCTGTCTAGTCATCTCGAGATCACGAGTTGTGATCTCAATCTGTGTATTGTAAGAGTATTGAGCCACGAAGGCCTTAGCCATCTTTTCCCAGTTTCTCTTAACGGAATCTTCCAGTTTTGCATACCAAATAACCGCTACACCTAATAGGGTCCGGCCAAATAGGGAAACCTTCTACAATCTGGAGAGGCCTATCGGCCTTAAGATATCTGAAAACAGCCGTAGGTGCACCATGGGATCCCCAGACCCATCGAAACGGTCTATGTGCGGCATTTTAAATCGGTCTGGCAGAGTCACGGTTGAGTCGGTGTACCCATCCTCAATGTCCGGAATGGACTTCACACCCTGAGGTTTCTTGAACAGCTTTCCAAGCTTGCTCACTTTTAGTGCCGTGAGGTCCACCTCGAACTTAAAGGGAGAATCCGGCAGGTTGGTCTGTGCTTTGGGTGGTTGGGGTAGGATCGGGGGCGGAGCCGGCCCTGTTGGAATGTCCGTATCATCCTGGACGTGTATTGTCTCCCCAGGTATGGGAACTCTTGGTGGGAGAGGAACCTGGTGTGAAGTAGATGCTCCAGCTTGCGGCTGTAGCCTGGTAATTAACTCTTCCTGTTGGGCCATGACTTCGGCCTATTGTTTGGCAAATTCTGTTTGACGGGCAGCGTCCTGGTGCATGGTTTTCATACTTTCCTGGAGCTGACGCATTATCTCTTCCATCCTTGCCATACTGCCTTGATCTAACTGAACCACCAGTATATTTGTCTCTGCAGTAGACTCAGAAATCTCAACCTGACTACACAAGGACCACTGATCTGGTAACCGCGGTATCGATACACTGCGCCTTACTGACCTTTGTCTAGCAGCCGGGGGTAAAGAATGGAACACTGGTTGCCCGTCTATTAGATCCTCAGATCGATGGAGTCTACGACCTCTAGTCCAGAGTGCTTGGGGAATATCTGCTTGGTCGGAAGCAATTGTGCTAAACTACCTAGCAAAAAGATAAATAAAGCATAATAAGGAAATAATGAATAGAAAAACGGATAGCATAACAACTTAAATAAAGACAACACACAGTTGGCAAACATATGCTGAATGAACCGTTCTCAACCACTGATCACTGTTCCCAAATCACTGCCCCAAATCTGAATCTAATACCCGCAGATATAACTGATTCCCAAAACACTGATGCCCGCAGGCTTGATACTCAGACTTGCAAACTGATACATGCGTTCCTGTAGAGGCACACTCTAAAAGCACATAGCAAGCAAATGAGAACCAAAACACCCCTATGTTGGGATAGGGTTTCCCTGTCCTATTTTGTCAGGAGCTAGGGTTTCACTACACACACAGTGTAGACACCCCATTTTTGACCGTCCTCAAGACTTGGACGTCACCGTTTGAACACTTGGTGATCATCCATGTTTGTGTTCGTTTGGAGTTCCCGGAGGTCTCGGCTACGCGCCTTGCCTCAGGATCTCCGAACTTGACTGTTCAGTGTCTGGTTTTGCACCAAACATTTGCATTTTGCCTTGGAGGGGCAGGGAATGCCTTGTGAGGCATCCCCACACACCACCGACCATGGCCAAAGGCCATCGGCTGGTTTTTGCTGCCATCGGCAATGTATATTGCCGGTCGGCACTGTTTATTGTCGGTCGGCATTGTGTTTGGTCGGCCGGCCACTGCTTCTGATCAACCGGCCACTTTTCCTGGCCGAGACCTTTTCTTGAGGGGGCTTGACCCTTTTGAACCCTTTTTTAGCTTCTTGAGGAAGCTTGAACCTTTTTAGCTTCTCCAAGAAGCTTGATCCTTTTTTTAGCTTCTCTAAGAAGCTTGACCCTTTCGACCATTTGTCTAGCTTCTCCAAGAAGCTTGACCCTTTTTAGCTTCTCCAAGAAGCTTGCCCCTTTTTTTTTAGCTTCTCCAAGAAGCTTGGTCCTTTTTTTTAGCTTCTCCAAGAAGCTTGAACCTTTTGACCCTTTGTCTAGCTTCTCCAAGAAGCTTGACCCTTTTTAGCTTCTCCAAGAAGCTTAACCCCTTTTTTTAGCTTCTTGAAGAAGCTTGAACCTCTTGACCCCTTTGCCTAGCTTCTCCAAGAAGCTTGGCCTTTTTGATCCAAGCTTCTAAGAGAAGCTTGGCCTTTTTGGTCAAAGCTTCTAAGAGAAGCTTTGCCCCCATTGGTTTCTCTATATAAAGAGAGCCTCTCCTCCCCTTTAGAGGGTTAGAAAAATCTGATATATATCACATCTATATCACTTCCTCTCTATATCTCCCTCTCTCTCTACATTTGGGTGGGTTAGAGGGTCCAAAAAGGTCTAGTTTTTGGCCATTTGAACTACAACTCTTGGCCTAACACCTCCATCATCAACCTAAGGATCTTGGAGGCCATTTTCAGAGACTAAGGGACTGTTTTTTGGGACCAAGGGGCTGCTGTCCCTTTTTGGCTACAAAGGTAACCCATTTTCCCTCTTTATTCCCCGTTTTTGCACACCATTTTATCCTGTCTTGCTTGCTGATTTGAGCTTTGTGTATAACATAAAAAAGTTCTGTTTTTTTGTGTTTAAGATACTTCATTAAGGACACTTTTGTGTTTGGGGTCGTTTACCCTCTCTTAGGCCTTGTTTGGCCCCATTTTGTGCTATTTTTGGTGAGTTTTGGGACCACCTTGTTTGGGCCTCCTCACCACTGAAATCTTGAGGGATTTCAGTGGTGAGGATGGTGGTTTAAGGTCCTAGGAAGGAGAGGGTCATCCCCTCTCCTTGTTGTCTTCAAAAAGTGCCGTTTTAGCCTCATGTGTGAGCACCATTTTTAACTTCATGTTGGCCATGTCTTAAGTAGTATTTGTGCTTATTTTGCCATGATATAGCACTATTTTAAGTTGGTTTAGATACACCATGCTTGCTTTGCATACTTGTCTTGTAATACCATGAAATTGCCTCAACATGTATCTAGCATTTAGGCCGCTATGCTTACTTATTTTGGCTTAGCTTTGTGAAGCTTTTATGCATGTTTTAGTGTGCTTAAGGTCTGTTTTTGGTCATTTGGGTCATCCATGCTTTGCTTTGTATAGCTACCATGCAATCTCCCTTGTAGGCCTTGAGTGTTGACCCCCCTAGCATGCCATCCTTGCATCATTTCAGTGGTTTGGAACCACTTGTCGTGTTTTTTCAGTCCTTGTGGCATGCCTATATGCTTGCATTTGATACCCCTTTAATGTGTTAAAAGGTTGTTGTCTTATGCTCCTTGTTTGGGCCCTTGTGCATGCTTCCATACTTAAGCCATTTAGATGCCATTTAGGTGGGTTTTGGGGCTCATTTTAGCATGTCACATCTCTATTTTTAGTCACTTAATTCATGCCATGTGTGGTTGCGCTAAGTGTAGTTCAATGCTTCTTTGGTGAGCCTTAGGCTTTAGATCATTTGTTGTATGGTATGCTTGTCTTGTTTGCTTGTTTTGGCACCATCATTAACATGATTTTCAGAGCTTACATTGCATGCCATATGCCCATGTTGTTCCTCTTTTAAGTGTGCTTAAAAGTTGTCTCTATGTGCCTAAGTGTTGGACCTTGCATGCATGCCTATTTGTATGTGTTTTGGCTTCCATTCTTGAGCATGTTGGCCACTGTTTTGGACCTAGTAGAGGGCTGTCCAAATTAGTTTAAGACCATCCCTTTGGCATGTTGTTGCATGCTATACATGTTTGTATTTTTAGGTACTTAGCCTATTAACATGTTGCATGTTTAAGTGTCATTGCATTTGGCATGCTTCTTGTGTTAAGTCGCTTTGCATATTTACATGTGTTATGCCTTTCATGTTGTTGCATGTGTGTCATTAACATTGATGTTATATGCCTTGCACGCTTACTTGTTTAGTTCATGTGCCTATTGCACATGGTTTTGTTGTTTGCATGATCATGTTGCACACTTAGCTCACATGCCTAGGTTGCATTACATTAGCATGCATCTCTTGCCTCTTGAATTGATTATGATGGAGGTTGGGGCCCATTGTTTGTTTTACGCATTTCATTCCATATTGAAGTTGCACACTTGGCTTTTGGGCCATCACGCATTGAAATACGCGATTGGTGGTCCGAGAATCGAGCACCATACCCCTTTGAGTCATTAACATGATAAGGGACATGATCGGTGCATATATGCCTTGAATTGTATTGCCATGCTCTGCCTTGCCCTCTGTTGCTGTCAATTGTAGATTCTGCAGGAACTTTCTGCCGACCGGCAATCCCCCCTCTGCCGATATCTTCACCAATGGCCGGTGATCACATGTCACTGCCGGTGAACATTCTACCCAGCCGATGGCATTCTTCAGTATCCAGAGAAGCAATCATGAGGTTTTGACAGCCTCCAGAGGAGTAAAGAAAGGAAAACAGAGGCAGCCTATGCATGGCGGTGCACTTCCGAGCAAGACCCGAGCACGCATTGCATTGGGTTCCCTTCCCGAGCCAGTTTACTGTTTTTATTAGCTTAGTTAGTTTGTTAGCTAATTAGGCGATTTGTAATATTTAATTAGCTTGTAGGTTAATTATCTGTATTATTCTTTTGGTCCCTCCGAGCGAGGATGAATTTGTAATAAGTGTGGGTGCGTGTGTGCATGTCTTCCAACCCCCACTTCTTTCTCCCTTTTACTTACCTGCTTTTGATGGTTAGTATTAGGACATGTTTACTTTAGCATACCTTATGCTATGCATGCGTGCATCATTCATCAGTATTGCATGCACCAGGCTCGGCGCATCATACTAACTGCATAAGTATTTCAAATCTAACTTGAATATATGTTACTTGTGCATTTTCACATGTCATTTATAGACTAGCCGAGCCTACTCTAATTGCATTCTATATGTGATGCATTAGGCACTTAACATGAACTAGGATCACGTATGTTTGCTAACTAGTTTATTGTTTTGGCACGGAGTACGATGTAAGTATTTATGCTTTAGCATCTCACATGCGTGTGAATGTTAACATGATAGCATGCTTACCATGTGGCTAGATGCTTATGTGTTAAACTATTTGAATGCCTGTGGATGAAGGTTGGATTGTTTGAGTTGGAAAAACTCGTTGAAATCCGTATTTTAGCCTACTTGCGAGTAGCAAATTCCAAAGTATTTTTCCAAAACAAACAGATATGCAATGTTTCTTTCCAAATTAGGCAATCTAGTCTATACTTGTTTACTGTGCGCATGACATAGTGTTTCTAGGTTAATAATTGGAATAAGAACATATAATGTTTTCAAAAACGGATATCACGGTTAGTAGAGGCCGATCTTCAGATCCGGCAAGAGGGGGTGCTCATAGCTGACCTTCCCCAATCGTACCCAAGTTCCCGAGCCGAGGCAACTTTGGTGATGACGGACACGTGACCTTTGGCACCGAGTCAGGGTTTCCTAAATTCCCCCATAAAAATATTTAGGTGGCGACTCTGTATCTGGCAAAGCAGTCCATGTTTGGCACTTCTTTTCTAAAAATCTATTTTCTCGAAACGATTTGCCAGATTTAGACTCTTTGGTTCAGATTAAGAACCGTGACACAAATCGAGTCCGAACTGTAGCGAGGCCCCCACGCGGGTGCGTCTACACACAGCGGTTTCAAACAACCTATAATCGGGTAAGCAACCTGTCATAGCTTGAAATAGTTACAACGGATTCTGAATATGCACTAGGTCAAATGGTCAAAAAGGGTGCCCCAGTAAAAACTGGGGTTTGTGTTCCCATCGTGGTAGAGCCTGTAACCGGTCAGCCTTATGGCACGCTTCTCAAAACAAGCCTCCGACAAACTGTTCAGGAATAGTAGACGGCAAACACGGTGTCCTAGGCGCACCAATGCAAATGCAATGCAAAGAAACACATAAGTGTAATCAAAACAAGATATCATGAGTTCGAGGCAAGTTCTCTAAATCCCCAGCAGAGTCGCCAGAAACTGTAGATGTGCCCGAACGTCCTGGGAAAATCCCGTTTTGTTCATTAGGCTCACTATAGTTCAGACTCAAATGTCACGGTTCTTAATCTGATCTTGCAAAGTGCAATGCGAGATTGATAAATCACCAAAGAGTCCAAATTCGGCAAATCGTTTTGAAAAAAAGATTTTTAGAAAGAAGTGCCAAACATGGACTGCGTCGCCAGATACAGAGTCGCCACCTAAATATTTTATTTTTGAGAAATTTAAGAAACCTTGACTCGTGCCTAAGGCCAAGTGTCCGTTATCACCAAAGTTGCCTCGGCTTGAGAAATTGGGTACGAGAGGGGAAGGTCATGCAATGAGCAACCCCCGCTCGCCCGATCAAAGATCGACTTTTATTAACATGATATCTTGTTTTTGAAAACACATGTGCTCTTATTCCGGTTATTAACCTAGAATTTCTATGTGATGCGCACAACATACAAGTATAGACTGGATCGCCTAAGTTGGAACAAAACATCTCATGTTTGTTTTTGAAAGCGGTTTGCTACTCGCAAGTAGGCTAAAATGCGGATTTTGCCACCCTCAAGTGGGCATAGAAAACATGGTGATTTGCCACTCTCAAATGGGCTTAAAACTCGCAATCAATGAATTGTTCCAATTCAAGTAATCCAACCTTCACCCACAGGCATTCAAGCAGTTATATCACATAAGCAGTTAGCCTCATGGCAAGCACTCACACACATGCAAGGATGCTAAAGCATAAACACTCACTGAGTACTTCGAGCCAAAACAAAAGCTATGTTAGAAATCAATTCATGATCCTAGCTATGTCAAGAATGCCTAATGCAACACATACAAAATGCAACTAAGATAGGCTCGGCTATTCTAAAATGCCATGTGAAATGCAATTTGATACATGTATTCAAACAGGAATTGAAATACAATGCAGTTAGTATGATCGAGCCCAGTGCATGCAAGACAGATGAATGGATACAAACATGCGAGCATAAGGATGCTAATTGAAACATGCTCTAAAACTAACCATCGTAAGCTGGTAAATAATAGGGAGAAAGAAATGGGGGGTTGGAAGACATGCATCACATACATGCACACTTATTTACAACAGTTGTGCCCTCTCGACGGAGGGTCTGAATGAATAATACAGAACCAACTAGCTAATCTAAGCTAATCTAATTAAACTAGTTATTACACAACAAAATGAATAACGAGCTACAGCTAATTATTACACAATTCTAACTAATTAACAAATTAACTAAGTTAGCAATTGAATAAGCATGTAAACTAAATGAAATAGGCTGCCTCAACTCTGCCTTGGATGACGAAGGATGCATGCCCGGTAACCTCGTGCGAAAATCCATCGTGATGCCCCGATTCGCCGCTGTTTGCAACTGGTCTCAGAACACTGCAAAAAGCTCCAGAAGGCTGAAACTCCATCATGGGAATCTGTAGGAGGGATGCCGACCAGTTGCTGGCATTGGAGACCACCTGCCGACCACTTTCTGTGCTGAAAACCAGAAAAAGTGGTCGGCCAGCCACTTTATCTGGTCGGCCGACCAGTTTCTGCTGCCAGACTTCAGTTTGTTACAACATAGAGCAAGAAAGGGGCATGACAAAGTATTTGCAACACATGTATGCACAACCACCCTCCCTATCATTACGTAAGCTCAAGGGAGTATGGTTCTCGACCCTCAGGCCACCAATCACGTATCTCGATGCATGATGGCCGAGGAGCCAAATTGCACAACTTAATATGAAATGAATGTACACACGAACACATAAAGCCTAAAACTCCATCATGTATAGTCAAGAGTGTTGGCGACCGAGAATTGAGGCACGTTTCATCACTTTGAGTATGAAATGTCCCTCGTTTCCCGTGTTTGGACTAACTCCTATTCCAAACACAATGCAACAAATGACATGGCATGGCATACATAATGCGGCTCAAGCATGCGAACATACAATGCAATGAAACAAGCATATGAACAAGATGCAAGGGACAAGCATGAAAACATGCAATGCAACATGAACAACCTAACAAGGCTAATGGCATGCTCAATGCACATGCGCACATACTCAATGCAAGGCAACACAGGCATGTAATCAATGTGAACAACAACTAGCATACACAATGCAAATGGATGTGGCATACACAACACAATGAACCACATGGCATACACAATGCTCGATGGACTTAAACCGAAATGGACTGACCTCAGTCATGCCCAAATCAGTGGCCATACATGCTAAGATGGAAACTCAAAATGCTATACAATTATGCATGCATGTTAGCCCAAGCTCAAGGCGCAAAAATACAACTCTCCAAAGGCATTGAAAGGATGAAACATGGAGTACAATGGCATATGCTCTAGCACTAAAATGGCATGCAAAATGACTTAGAATCATGCCAACAACCCATGTAATGCATGTTGAAAGGCTCAAGTGCCAAAGCTAGTGTAGTGGATTACCCTAGAGGCATGCAAGATAATGCTCAAATGACCAAACCAACCCCAAACAGACCCTATGCAGGCCAAAACAGTAGCAAAAATGAGTTGGGATGATGGCTTCAAAGGCACAGAAATGAGGCTCATGCAATGGCTCGCAAACAGGGCACAAAAGCACAACCCTCAAGAGCACTTAAAGTGTGGAAAATATAGAAGTGTAATAGCCCTACATGCTCTGAAATATCATTCTCAATGATGCCAAAACATGAAAATACCTCAAGTTAAGCATGCAAGAGACCTCAAAACTCAAAGCTAGTCAAGGTTATTACACTACAAGCATGCATGACAAGCCTCAATCGACCAAGAAGTCTCAAAACAGAGCTAAGATAGCCCAAAATAAGAACAAAATCATGCTAGAACATAGCCAAAATATGCTAGGATAATGAGCCAGAACATCATGCATACAAAGCTAGTTAACAAGATTTGCACTATACGCATATGGAGCATACAAGAGGCTACCAAACCAGCCAAAAAAAAAGAGTCATGGCATGTCAAATGATGGCCAAAAATCTACTGAAATGGAGCCAATACATGCTAGAAAGACATGCTACTTTGATGAGCCACAAATGGGAATACACTACACATACAACAAGCAAACACAAGGTGGCCAAACTAGCCATAGACAGAGCTAAGGCAGGTCCTAAAAGTCATGAAAAAGTGCCTGAACCAAGCCTTGAAATTATGAAGATGCATGCTCCTTTGATAGGCCAAAAATGCAAGCAAACAAAACAAGAAAAGAGAGGATGACCCCCCCTCTGATTTGAGGCCTCAAAATGACATGCCTATCACTAAAAATCCACTAGATTTCAGTGGCTAGAAGGCCAAGCAAGGACTAGCTCAAAGGCCTTAAACCATGGCACAAGACAAGGCCAAACAAGACATGCAAGAGGGTAGAAGACCCTCAACACCCAAGAGGCCTTAAACAAACACCAAAAACACTTAAATACAAAACTTTTTCCAGTTGAAAGTAAGGCCTAAATAAGCATGCAAATGAGACCAAGAGAGCAACCAAAATAAAGCTTAAAAGGGAGAAAAGAGGTTACCCTTGAAGCACTGCAAAACTAGTAGATTTCTTGAGCCAAAACCACCTCTTGAGCTCCCTCAAGACCCTCCAGCAACTCAGCAACAAGGTAAGAGAGGTTGTGTGCACAAGTGTGAAGTAAAGCACCAATATAAAGAGAGAAAGAGAGGGATATAGAGAGAGTGTAAGCCTATCTCCTCAACCCAAAATTAGAACCCTTGCAATGGAGAGAGGGCCCCTCTCTAATAGAAAAACCAAGGTTAAAGCTTCTTGGAGAAGCTAAAACTTGGATGCCATCCCTTCATACACTTGTATAGAGGATACAGTCTGTGCCCTCCAGCTGGCACAGCTGGCATCCACACAGTCTGCCAAAACAGGGGGAGAAGTACCAACCACTTAAAGTGGTTGGCCTGCTACTTGCAGTGGTCGGCCGACCACTTCAAGTGGTCTCCCAGAAAAAAGTGGTCGACATGGGGAAATGGTGGTCTCCACACTGAAAGCAAGCCAATGGTGGGAGGGAGACCAGAAAAGGTGGCCTAAAGATCAAGAAAACCAGTTTCCCGACCAGAAAACCAGTCGGGGGGAAGGAAAGTGGTCTCCAAGGGGAAAAACTGGTCTCCCATCCTCGTACCACCTTTCAAGCAAGGAAAACAAGGTTTGTACCAAAAACAAACCAACACGGATGCAAAACAAGAGTTCGGGAGGCAAAGCGCGCAGTCGAGAGCCTCGAAACCCAGCTGTTGAGCACCAAAAACGATACACGACCACAAAAAGAGGTCTCTCAGACCACAGTGTCCCTCTAGGGAGAGGAATCAAGGTGTGGTTCAAAAACCAGGCCAAACGGAGAACGTTAAGCGGTTTCGAGACAAGGCACACGGCCGAAGGCTCCAAAAACCGAAAACTAGTCTCCAAGCGGGAAAAGTGGTCTATGACCGCAAAAAGTGGTCTACAACCACAAAAGGATGGTCTACAAGACCTCTCCCCCCTCCAGGAGAGAGAAAACAAGGTTCGGTCCACAAACCGAGCCAAAGCACAAAGAGTTCAGAGGCCCGGAGGCATGGCTCTCAGCCAAAAACTCTAGAAACTTGAAACGAGCTCAAACATGCACGATCACCTAGCGCTCAATCGATGACATCTGAGTCTTAAGGTCGGTCAAAAATGGGGTGTCTACAATAACCTATGCAAAGTAATGGACATACTAATGGTCAGACTAGTAATCAAAATTATGAAGGACCATCACCTATACCTCAGTCTTGGTATGAGCCTCTTTCTAGGCCTATGGTAAATCAAAATGCCTCATTACCTAACAACGAAGCCATACAAATTGGTGGATCTGGGCCAACACAAGAAAATGGCATGAGAATGTTTCCATATTCTATGTTCGAAGCCATACCTGGCACAAAGGGGTGCACTAATCCTTTGTTCGAATTCACACCCAGGGGGTTGGAAGGGTTTTCTGCGACTGGGACAGAAACAACACTTATTTCTCCTATTATAGCACCTTTTGCAGGACAGGCTTAGAGAGGTCAACCATACCCTCAACAATAGCCAGTATCACAGGGACCACCAGTCCCAAATATACCTCTCCATAAACTAAAAGGACCTCAGGTACAAGGTTTTTGACCAAATCCTGTGTTTGTTCCTCCAGTAGTAGTCCAACAAGCACAAAATATGGTTCCTAGGGACCAAATTGTTGATATTGTCAGACAAATGTATGGACCTATGGCTCGAGGGGTTCAAACTCCTGTGTATAGGAAGCCATACCCAGAATGGGTGGATAGGTTGCATGAATACCCAAGGGGGTTTAGAATACCAGGCTTTGCTCTTTTTATGGGAATGGAAACCAGTCAACAGTAGAACACATTGCTAGGTTCGCTGTCCAATGTGGTGAATTTACCAATAATGATTACATGAAGTTAAGACTTTTTCCAAATTCTCTAACTGGAGCAGCTTTTGTATGGTATATTAACCTTACACCTGGCTCTATCCAAACTTGGTAGCAAATGGAGGAGGCATTTCATGCCCAATTCTTCCAAACGGAGCCAAAAGTTTCCATGGCAGACTTAGCAAGGTTGAGTCAAAGGCCTAATGAGAAGGCTATTCAATTTATTGCCAGATTCAAAAGAGCATGAAACAAGTGTAGGGTCATTCTACCAGAGCCTGAATTTGTGAGATTGGCTCAAAATGGTTTAGAGTTTAGGCATCGAAAGAAGTTCAACTCAACTGAGTTTCGAGACTTAGTAGAATTAACCTATAGGGTATCTAGATATGAATCATTACTTGAGGAAGAACAAGATTGAAGGAATGCATCATATAAGACTTATTATAGAGACCCTAATTACGAGATTGATGCAGTAGAGATCATAGGAAAAGAGCATATGACTAGTGAGACATTAATTCATAAGGATACTACAATAGACCAGTAGTTTAAAAAGAAAGACTTTAATAGGAAATACTCTTTCAATTTAGCAAAGGCAGATGACATTTTTAATCATTTGCTTGCAGCAAATTTCCTAAAGTTACCAAAGGGAGTTAAAATTCCTTCTCCAGAAGAACTTAAAGGGAAAATGTATTGTAAATGACACAATTCTTGGTCTCACTCAACTAAAAACTGTATTATTTTTCGGGACAGGATCCAAGAACAGATTCGAAAGGGGAGTTTAAAGTTCCTAGCTAGAGCAGAGAAAACTATGGAGATTGACACTAACCCATTCCCAGAGATTGGGGAAGTTACAACCAATGTTGGTGTGCCTGACTTCCAAAATCTATCCTTGAAGGAATTGGAGGAGGTTAATGTGCAGATGCATGTTGCCAGCTAGACTACTTCCAAGAAAGATATCAGAAGTTCACCAGCAGATGGACAAAGCTTTGCGGACCAAAAGGAGGACTCTAGTGAGGAGGCACTAGATGATGACTCTCTAAAGGCAGCTGTCATGTAAAGGATGTGTCCCAAAGATAGGTTAAGTTACAAATGGTTGAAGGGTCTCCCAATTAATGGAAATCAGTATTACAAAGATGTACAGAGACGCCCTAAACCAACCAGTACTTACAACAAGGGGCCATACCCAACTGGTCCCAGACAGCAGCCATTTTTGGTTGGACCACCAGCCGCTAAAGTGCACTCCAAGGGTAAGAGACCTCTGCATGAGTTCAAACCACCCAACTAGTACAGGATGGATGGCAATCATCCAGAGAGGAGGCCTGAAGTGGGCTTAAGTTATGGAAACAGAGCCAGAGATTGGCCTTTTAGATCAACCTCAAACAAGATAGGAGGTAACCACCCTGACAGAAGGCCTGAATTAGGCTCAAGATAGGGAATCAGGGCCAAGCAACAGCCTCTACAGGCAGCTTCGAAGCTGGCTTCAAAGGCAGAAAGAGCTAGTTCAGTAACTGAACTAATGAGTTCATGGGTACCTAGGATTCCAGATTGGTTTGTTATGCAGAACAAACCTAAGGAAACGCTTACCTAGAGAAGTGTTGTTGGAGACCAGGGTAGAATGGTTAAACCTCCCTTGGTGGCTCCAAATAATTGGGTGTTACTAAAACACCCAAAAACAAAGGAACCAAATATGGTTCCAGTAATTTCTAGGTCTCAAAGGAGGAAGATCCAGCGAAGGTACACTCAATACCAAAATGATCTGAAGGAAATTGGAGAGAGTTCTTCATTGGCCTAGCCAAAAGGCCAAACAGAGGAAAGAGAAAGTCCAAAATTGGATCATAGTCCAAAATTAATTCCTCAGAACAAAAGAAGTTTCAGCAAAGAGCATTTGGCCAAAGTTCACTCTGAATTGAAAGCCAAGGAAAGATCTAGCTTAGCAGGTCTTGAGAAGGCCTCGATGGAAAGTGACAGTGAGACAGAGGGAGAAGTTGACCTAGGCCAAAGGAAAGATATGGTTAAGGAGGAGATATTTGAAGCCTTCATGGCTGAACATACATTTTTGGTCCAAAAACCAGCAGGAACAGACCATTCGAAGGAAGTCACTAGTATTGAAGTGCTAGAATGCAGCATGGAAGATGCTTATGAAATAACTGAACAAGTAAGCCTGGAAAAGAAGCAAGTGTAACCAGTAGTTCAGTTTAGCTCATTTCCTCCAGTGTCAGTGAATATGGTACATATACTACCACATTAGTTTCAGGTTGAAGATGAAAACCAAGAAGGTCAGGAGATTGACCATATTCCAGTTTCTAGAGAAGAATCATAAGTTAGCATGGTTCAAGATGAATCTGAAGTGGCCACACCAATGGAAACTGAGGACGAGAGTGAGGAAGTGAGTATTAATTTTTCATATCCTTTTGAGTATCCTACAACATCCATGACACAGCATGTCAAACACTTGTATATTAAGGCTTTTTTCAATGGGATACAAATGAATAGGGTATTGGTGGATAATGGGGCAACAGTGAACTTGCTTCTAAAATCCTCTTTGAAGAAACTAGGAAAAAGGAACCCCAGATTAATCCCAACCAGCACAACCATTGCTGGTTTTGTTGGGGATAAGAAGATGGCTCAGGGTATTTTGCTCATCAACCTGAGTGTGGGAACCAGAGATTGCATGATGACATTCTTTGTTATTGATAGTAATGCTAAGTATAATGCTTTACTTGGCAGGGATTGGATTCACACCAACAAATGTGTGTCTTCCTCTCTACATCAGAAGATAATGATGGCCTTGTGCAATGGAGAGATAGGGGAGATCAATGCAGACCCTCAACCCTTTGTCGCTTGTGCTGACTTTGCAAAAGCCAAGTTGTATACTGGAGGAATGATGCCACTCAGTATATTGAGAAAACCTGATGGTTCAGTCGAAGTGATGGCTGATGAGGAAGTAGCACACCTGAAGCACATAGTACAGGAGAGTGCTGATGAAGAATTCACCATCAAACATGATAATGATGCCTGGTTGTAGGCAAGAAGATGAAATCCAAGAAGCCAAATCATTGGCTTTAGTCAAGTTTTCAGCATTGGACTTAAAATCAATAGTCCAAAAAGTTCAGGAACAAGAGAAGGAAGCCATGGTAGTTGGCTGTAAGTAGGAACAACAACAGGTCGGGCCTTTGACCTTTGATAAATACTGTGCATTGGACATTGAAACAAAAGTCCAGGAAATACAGGAAGAAGAAGCCTTATGGATAGACTCTGCCTATGAGGAAGAAGGCAAAGATGTTGAGACAGAGGAAGTGGGAGCAAAACAAAGCAAATAAATTGCTTCGAGGGTAGAAGAAATCAAAAGAGAAGCATTAGTGAGTTCTCAAATACAAGACCCCTTGGAAGAAGTTAATTTAGGGGAAGGTTTTGTACAGCAACCCACTTACATTAGTGCTCGGTTAAGTGCTCTGGACAGAGACTAGTTATTGATGGTCTTAAAGAGATATAAAGATTGTTTTGCATAGTCTTATAATGAACTGCCAGAATTGGATTGGTCATTAGTGGAGCATAGGCTCCCTATGAAGTCTAATTTCAAGCCATACAAGCAGAAGCCAAGAAGGATGAGTCCTGAAGTGATTCAGAAGGTCAATGAGGAAATTCGTAGGCTCTTTAAGGCAGGCTTTATTAGAATAGCCAGATATGTTGAATGGCTATGCAATATTGTGCATGTGGTTAAAAAGAATGGTAAAATGAAGGTATGCATCGATTTTAGAAACCTGAATTGAGCAACTCCAAAAGATGTGTACCCCATGCCCATAGTAGACTTATTGGTGGATAGTTCAGCAGGGTACAAGATTTTATCTATGATAGATGCGCATTCTGGTTACAACCAAATCTGCATTGCAGAGGAGGATGTCCATAAGACAGCATTTGGATGTCCAGGGAACATTGGTAGCTTTGAATGGGTTAAAATGCCATTTAGCCTAAAGAATGTTAGGGCTACATATCAAAAGGCAATGAACACTATCTTTCATGATCTCATTGGAGGGTATTTAGAGAGTTACATTGACGACTTTGCAGTAAAATCCTAGTCCATGGAGGAATATTTGGTTCACTTGGAAGCAGCTTTCAAAAGAATGAGAAAGTTCAAGTTGAAGCTTAATCCTCTCAAATGTGCTTTTGGTGTATTAGCTGAAAACTTCTTGGGCTATGTAGTACACAATAAGGGAATACAGATTGATCAGAATAAAGTCAAAGCCATCATTGAGGCCAAGCCTCCATCAAGTAAGAAAGAAATACAAAAATTCCTTGGATAAGTTAATTTTCTTCGAAGATTTATTTCTTGGATAAGTTAATTTTCTTCGAAGATTTATTTCTAACACTGCAGGGAAAACTAAAGTATTTTCTTCCTTATTAAGGTTGAAAGATGAAGAGGAGTTTGTATGGACAACAGAGCATCAAACTGCTTTCGAAGGAATTAAAGTCTACTTGGCTAAGCCTCCAGTGCTGATGCCACCAAAAAGTGACAAACCATTGAAGTTATACATTGCTGCAACAGAAGATTCATTGGGAGCTTTCCTAGCCCAGGACAATGAAGAAGGCAAGGAACAAACAGTTTATTACCTTAGTGGGTTTTTAAATTCTTGTGAATGTAAATACAAAGCTGTAGAAAAGTTGTGCCTTGTATTGTACTTTGCAGTAATGAAATTAAGATATTATCTTTTGCCTAATGTTGTTTTGGTAATTGCAACCACAGACTTGGTTAAGTATGTGTTATCTAGACTAATGTTGTGAGGAAGAATTGGCAAATAGATATTGCCCTCGTCAGAGTTTCATCTAGAATGTCCCCCAAAAGGCAGTAAAAGGACAAGTTTTGGCTAACTTTTTAGCAGATCATCTATGTCAAACGGAAAACCAGGAGATAATGGACCTTGGTATGATCAATGTTGAGTCATGGCAGATGTGGTTCGACAGGTCAAAGGCCAATGGTCTGATTGGAATTAGTGTTGTAATTAAGTCACTACAGGGGATAGAAACCACACGGTTTCAGAGTGGATGAAACTACTTATTCCAATAATCAAGCTGAATATGAAGCTTTAAATAATGGGACTAGAAATGCTTATTGGATTACAAGCTCATGCAGTTGATATATTTGGAGATTCTCAATTGGTGGTCAACCAAGTGAAATGAATTTTCAAATGTCAAAGCGCAAGCATGTTGCCATACTGTGTTGTTACATTACATTTACTTTCTTAGTTTCAGATAGCAAACGTGACTTATATCCCAAGATTCATGAATAACAAAGCTAATGATTTGAGCTTAGAAAGTTTCAAATTTCAGGAGAAGGGATGACACTCAAATGAACATAAGTCAAGCAACATATCAAAAATTAATACCATCTTTAACTAAAAGGAATGTGGTGTTAGAAGTCAATTATAATGACTTACAAGATCAAGATTGGAGGCATCCAATAATGCAGTACCTAACTGGCCCATCTTCAAAAGTTAACAGAAAGATCAAATTACAATCTATGCAATACATAGTGTATGGTAATGCTCTTTACAAAAGGGAAGCGAATGAATTGTTATTGGAATGTCTAGGGCCGAAGGAAGCATTGACAGCTATGGCTGAAATTGATGAAGGCATTTGTGGTGCCCATCAGCTTGGTGTGAAGATGAGATGGTTGCTTCGAAGGCATTCCTACTATTGGCCAACCATCCTTAAAGATTGCATGGAGTATGCTAGAAGTTGCTAGGCATGCCAAAAGCATGGCATGATAAGACATGTACCAATAACTGATTTACATACAGTTGTAAAGCCTTGGCCATTTAGAGGTTGGGCTATGGATATGATAGGGAAAATACATCCACCCTCTTCGAAGCACCATTGTTTCATCATAGTGGCCGCAGACTATTTCACTAAGTGGATTGAAACTAAACCATATAAGGCTGTAGACCAAACTGAAGTTATTGGGTTTATTAAAGATTTGATTCACAGGTTTGGCATCCTACAGACCATAATAGTGGATAATGAGACTGTATTTAATGGAAAGATGGTAAAGTATTTCATGGTAGAGTTTGGAATTAGTCTTATTAATTCCACTCCTTATTATGTACAGGAAAATGGTCAGGCAGAATATCTAACAAGTCTTTGAAAAAAGGAATACAGAGAGTTATGGAAGATAATCCTAGAGATTGGAATAACTTGTTGTTGGATGTGTTGTGGGCTTATAGGACTTCTCCAAGATCAAGTACAGGAGTTACTCCGTATGCCTTAGTATATGGGCATGATGCAGTGTTACCTGTAGAAATTAACATTTAGTCCTTGAGGGTGAGATGCCAGGATCAGTTAGCTCCTGAGCAGTACCATCAGAGCATGTTCTTGGAATTAGAAAATGTGGATGAAGCTAGAATCTTGGCATTAAATAGCATTCTTTTTCAAAAGAATAAAGTAACCAAAAACTATAATAAGAAAGTCAAGCACATTAGCTTTGATAAATGTGATTTGGTATGGAAGACAATACTCCCAATAGGAATTAAAAGCCACAAGTTTGGCAAATGGTCACCTAATTGGGAAAGACCATATCAAGTTCATAGAGTCTTGCCTTGGAGGGCATACCATTTGAGAAATTTGAATGGGTATGTATACCCTTAGAAAATTAATGGCAGGTACTTGAAACCTTATTATCCAACTGTATGGGAAACACAAGGAGTATAGAAAATGCTAAACAAGAGAAGCATGAAAACACTCAAATAGTAAATAAAGATTTCGTTTCATAAGGAGTTAAGTACATGCAGCCACATATTGGCCCAAAAGTCAGTACAATGTTTTAGTTGTTCTCTTACAATTGATTCTCTACTCTTAAGGGATGGGAACAACTGAATGGTTGTAGTCATCTCCTGCCTTCGATCCGCCAGCCTTTGGTTGGTGATTTGTAGTTTTGTAGCAGTTTGATCCAAAGCCAGGTTAACTGCTGATAACTCTTCTTCTAATTGAGCTTTTTTTCTCCAAAAGTTGGGTTCGAAATTGAGAGACAGAGGAATGTTGTTCTTTCAATTCAGGCACCTCGGCATGTATATGGGAAACAAATTCCTGGTCTCTCAACAATTTCTCCTCTGCAGCTTTGGTAACATGGCAGATGTTGACATAAAAATCTATGGTAGCTGCTGCCTGAGACAAGTGACTTGAAATAGCCATGTTAGATTGCTCAATGACCTTGCAACACTAGAGGAAACCATTCTTGATAATAGGTCTTTGCAAGGCTTCGAATGGGATCCTCGAGAATAATTTCAGCTACTCTAAACAGATGCCTGTAGCACGCGCCCGCGTGGGGAGGCCTCGCTACTACAGTTCGGACTCGATTTGTGCCACGGTTCTTAATCTGAACCAAAGAGTCCAAATCCGGCAAATCGTTTTGAGAAATAGATTTTTGAAAAGAAGTGCCAAACATGGACTGTTTTGCCAGATACAGAGTCGCTACCTAAATATTTTTTATGGGGGAATTTAGGAAACCCTGACTCGGTGCCGAAGGCCACATGTCTGTCATCACCAAAGTTGCCTCGGCTCGGGAACTTGGGTACGATTGGGGAAGGTCAGCTATGAGCACCCCCTCTCGCCCGATCCGAAGATCGGCCTCTACTAACCATGATATCCATTTTTGAAAACGTTATGTGTTCTTAAACCAATTATTAGCCTAGAATTACTATGTTATGCGCACAGCAAACAAGTATAGACTAGATTGCCTAATTTGGGAATAAGTATTGCATATCCGTTTGTTTTGGAAAATGTTTTGGAATTTGCTACTCGCAAGTAGGCTCAAAGCATGGATTTCAATGAGCTATTCCAACTCAGGCAACCCAACCTTCACCCACAGGCGTTCAAACAGTTTATCACATAAGCATCTAGCCACATGGTAATCATACTATCATGGCAACAGTCACACACATGCGGTATGCTAAAGCATAAATGCTTACCTAGTACTCCAAGCCAAAACAGAAACCAGTTAGTAATCACATGCATGATCCTAGTTCATGTTAAGATGGCTAATGCAACACATGCAAAATGCAACTGAGATAGGCTCGGCTAATCTACAGTGACATGTGAAATGCTACAACTAACACGTATTCAATTTGGAATTGGAATACAAATGCAGTTAGAATGATGCGCCGAGCCCGGTGCATGCAAGACAAATGTATGAATGCACGCATGCATAGCATAAGGTATGCTAAATTAAACATGACCTATTACTAACCATCAAAGCAGGTAAGTAAAAGGGAGAAAAGAAGTGGGGGTTGGAAGACATGCACACACTCACCCACACTTATTACAGATTCGCCCTCGCCCGGAGGGACCAAATAAATATTACAGATAATTAACCTACAAGCTAATTAAATATTACAGGCCATCTGATTAGCTAAGCAAATTAACTAATCTAGGAAAAACAGATAAACTGCCTCGGGAAAAGGGCCCAATGCGATGCATGCTCGGTCCTGCTCGGAAGTACACTGCCATACATAAGCTGCCTCTTTTTTCCTGCTATACTTCTCTGAAGACTGCCAAAATCTCAGAATTGCTTCCCTGGACATTGGGAGACACCACCGGCTGAGTAGAATATCTATAGCGATCCCGGGTTTACCCTTGTTGAACAGTGATCCGGACATGTGTCCGTGGATGTTGGTAGTTGTTTATTATCTTGTTTGCATCCTTTTTACTTCGTATTTGAGTTATAGGATGTGTTGGGCAGGTTTGTTACAGGTTGGTTGAGTTTAGAAACCAAAACTAGTTGCCCAGATTTTGGCCTGTCCGCTCGAGCGGGGGTTTTGGCGCTCGAGCGGGAATTGCACCCATCCAGTATTTTCTGTGCAGTGTTGGACGCTCGAGCGTGGTATTGGCCGCTCGAGCGGGGTTGTGTGAGTGCTGCTCGAGCGGGGAGTTGGAAGCTCAAGCGAAGACCTGGTTCTGTAAAAGTTCTGGGAGTGTGTATCCGCCGCTCGAGCGGGATTGTTGATGCTCGAGCGGGAGTCTGTGAGTGACGGTCGAGCGGGGTGTTTGACGCTCGAGCGGGGCGACTGGATTTAAGTTCCGTGTTTTGACTTTTCAAATCACTTTTTCACTTTCTCTTCTCTCTCCTACTTTTCCAAAAACACCATTGTTAAGCCTCTCACTCTAGAACTCTACCTTCTCTCTAGGTTTTGATCTAGTAGGAGTGATTTGCTCATCTTTGGCCTTTACAAAAAAGTTGTTGATCGTCGAGGGCTACATTTTAATCTGAAAATTTCGGGATTTGGAGCACGTTGGGTTTTGTCATCTTCTCCCTTAGAGCTCCGAATTTGAGGTAGCAATATCCTACTCCTCTCTATGGATTTTGTCTTTAAATTTTAGTATTTTGAGACGTTGGGGTTGGTTTGGTCATTTTGTGAAAGTTTGGGGCTTTTGCGTTATTTTACAAAAGTTGGGATTTTATTTATAATAAACCTAGTTGTATGTTTGGTATGGAGAAATGGAATAAATGTTGAATCATTGATGAAAAAGGGACCTAAGGGTTGTAATGTTAATTATGAAAAATGACCTAATTACATTGGTTGATTAATTGGGATAATTAATTGTGGGAAATGAGGAAAAGAAAATGAAATTGTTGAGATTGGGAATGTATGGGGTTAAAGGGTGTAGTTGAATTATTTATCACTCATCGAATTGAAATGTTGATTGAATATCCATTGTGCATTTATTTTCTGTATAGAAATAACTGCTTTGGGCTATCGGTGGAGGATAGTCGTGATTGTTGTAGACAATGCATGATGATTAGGCAAACGAAAACTAATCAATGGAATGTGTCATGGAATTTGACGATTGATAGAATACATTAACTATATGTATTGAGTGATTGTATATAGAACCAATGTGTTTGTATACGTTATGTGTAGAGGAGGAGATGGGGGATGTACTCCGCGGTTTAGGGGAAGATAGGGGATGTACCTCTAAACCGGATAGTGTTGGGAGAAGATAGGGGATGAACTCCGTAGATACAGCTCATATGCTTGTCTAGAGAAGTGAAGATAGAGCTTATATGCTTATCTTTGTGAAGTGTAGATACAGCTTATACGCTTATCTGTGAATGTGGGATATTGTTGTTATACATATCTGTTGGGAATGTGGATATAGCTTATATGCTTATCTGTGAATGTGGGATATAGTTTTTATACATATCTGTTGAAATGATGATAGAGCTAACATGCTTATCTGTTGAAAAAGGGAAAATGAAAAGTAACTTGGACTCATAAGTCGTATGACATAAATATGTGATTTATGTGAATCTATCAGTGTTGGCCATCTATCAATTGCTAATCTTTTAGTCATTGTTCATGGTTGGTTTAGTGTATTTCTACTGGGCCGTGGCTCACCCTATATGGGAATATCATTTTCAGGTACAGGTAGCATGCCACCTCCAAGGACATAGCTTGGGAGGCTAGAGGCGGACATACTTTTGTCGTTTTATTTTTGATGTGTTACATGTAAATTCAAGCCAAGGGCTAAATATGTAAATGAGTTAGTACTCTTTTGTTGTAACCAAGTGTTAACTTGGAAAGCTGTAAGCCCGTAGGGCATTTTGCTTTTGTAGTTAACATGTAATACTTTTGTAATGAAACTCTGATGAATGTAAGGTTGTGGGACTTTTATATATCAATGCATATTTATTTGATGGGTTTAATGTAGTTATTTTGAGGGCGTTACAATATCCACTGGAAGTGGTATGTGGTCATCGGCTGTTGATGAAGCTATCGGCCACCAATGAATTGCCGGTCGGTACTGAACACTGCCGCTCGGCAGAGAATGCCTGCAGAACCTGCAATCGACAGCAGCAGAGGACAAGGCAGAGTATGGCAATGCAATTCAGGCAATGTATGCACCGATCCTATCCCTTATCATGTGTATGACTCAAAGGGACATGGTCCTTAGTTCTTGGACCACCAATCGCGCATTTCAATGCGTGATGGCCCAAGAGACCAAGTTATGCATTTTCATGTCAAATGAAATGCAATGCACACAATCAAACCAATGGGGACTTAACCTCTATCATGGATAGTCAAGAGGCCAAGCATGCATGCCAATGCAATGCAACCTAAGCATGTTAACTAGGCATGCAATACGGCAATGCAAATGAGCATGCAAGAAATGCAAGGCATAGAGCAATGCAACTAACAAGTGTGCAAGGCTAATGTAGGCATTCAAGCATGTAAGCCAACGTGTGACTTCATTCAATCATGTGATTTCAAACATGCAACAACTCACCAATATGCTACAACATACAAGGAGAGCATGCAACAAACAAAGGGATGGACTTAAACTAAATTAGGCAACTCTAACTAGGCCTAAAACAGTGGCCAAAAGCTTAAGAAATGGGACCAAACACACTTGCACACATGCACATGTTAATGGGCCTATACTTAAGCAAACAAAAGCAACTTTCCAGCACATTTAAAAGAGGCTAAGCATGGACTAATGACATGCAATGTAAGCTCTGGAATCATGCAAGGACATGGTGCCAAACCAAGAAAACAAGATAGGCTAAACATGCAACAAATGGCCCAAGCACTCAAGGCAAACTAATGAAGTATTGAACTACACTTAGCAAGACCAAACATGGCATGAATTTAATGGCCAAAAACAGAGTTTTAGCACATAAAACAAAGCCCAAAAGACCACTTAGATGGCATCTAAATGGCTTGAATTCAAAAGTATGCACAAATGCACTTTCAAGGAGCATACCACATAAGCTCATAAGTCATCAAAGAAGCATCCAAGGCAAGCATACAAGCATGCTAAGGGGACTGAAATGATGCTATAAACGGTGCCAAATCATTAAAACAAAGCAAGTAATGCATGCTACATACTCGCACACTTAAGGCCAACAAGCCGGAATGCAAAGGGGCTATACCAAACACATCATGGCTGACCAAAATGACTAAGGACAGACCTTTAGCATGGCAAAATAAGCATGAAAGCTTCACAAAGCTAGACCTAAAACATGCTAGAACAATGGTTTACAACCTAAGGCATGTTAAGGCCTAAACATGACATTACAAGGTAGGTATGCTAAACATGCATGGTGTACCAAAACCAACACACAACAATGCTATTTCATGACAAAATAGGCATAAATAACAGCCAAGACATGGTCAACATGAGGCTTAGCTAGGTGCTCATTAAAGAGGCAAAAATAGCCCTTTTCAAGGACAACAAGGAGATGGGGTGGCCCCCTCCTCCCTAGGACCTCAAGGCACCATTCTCACCTCTGAAATCCCTTAAGATTTCAATGGTGAGGAGGCCCAAACACCAAGGTCCCGGAGCTCACTCAAAATAGCACAAAATGGGGCCTCTCAAGGCCTAAGAGGGGTCAAACACCTCCAAACAAAAAAACACTCTAAACAAACTATTTAGAGGGCCTAAAAACAGAACTTTTTTATATTATACACTAAGCTCAAAAACAGTTCTAAGATAGGCAAAAATGCAATGCAAGAAAGGGGTAAAAAGGGGCGAGATTGTTACCCTTGAAGACCTCTTCAACAATGGTGGACCAGCTGCTCCTCCAAGCTCAAAACCACCCAAGAACCTCAAGAACAACCTCTTAGAACCTCAGTAGCCAAGGGAAGGTGTAACACTATGTGTTTGTGTGCAATACTAAGACACAAATGCACTTATAGACACACAAAGGTAAAAAGAAAGAGAGAAATAGAGATAGGTGAGACACAAACCCTAACCCTAATCCAGAGCTCTCCTCTGTATATTTTCTAACCTTTTTGTCCAACCCTAAAGCCAAGAGGAGAGGGCTCCTCTTATAGAGGAGCCAATCTTGTAAAGCTTACAAGGTAAGCTAACAAGAAGGCCATCCCTCCATAGTGTATGGAGGGGAACAAAATGCCATACAGCTGTATTAAAATATCTGCAAAAGCAGATGAACAGTAGTCGGCTGCTCAAAATTGCCATTTTGACAAAATGGACTGCCGACCGACAACAAAGAATGCCGACCGGCAATATACATTGCCGATGGCAACAAAACACTAGCCGGTGGCATTCCCTGCCCCTCCAAGGCAAAACACAAGTGTTTGGTGCAAAACCAGACACTAAACAGTTGAGTCGAGAGATCCTGAGGCAAGGCGCGCAAGCCAAAACCTCCGGGAACTCAAGACGAACACAAACATGGATGATCACCGAGTGTTCAAACGGTGACGTCCAAGTCTTGAGGACGGTCAAAAATGGGGTGTCTACAATGCCCAAGTCCAGTGAAGGTAAGGAAATCCTACTGATGGTTAAAGAACTCTCAAAAATTTCCAACAGAGAGTCAGCTAGAACCAATGGCTCAGTTTCATTACTAGCTGTTGGAATGGTAGAAGCCATGTCAAAAAGACTAGCTAGTGTAGCTTCGAAAATGTCCATATCTTCCATTGACATTGGTGGCGTAGAAAGGGCTCTAGTGGAAGGAAGAGATAGTTGGATAGGGATAGGAGAGGAGGATGAAGTGTCCTTAGCAGTTTCCATAGTCCTGGCCACCAGTAAGTCAAGAGAAGAAGGGCTGGAGCGGGATAGTGATGGTGGACAAAGAATTGGTGAGCTACCAGTATCTTCTCTGGGAGAATTAGCTATCGCTGGAGATGAAGTAATTACTGGGATCTTCTCAGGAGGGGAAGGAGCAACAAGGATTGTAGGGAGAGTAAATTGGGCTGAGTTAAAGGTTAGGTGAGGAAGATATGGAGTTAAACCAAAGGATAAAGATATAGGAATGCTTTACCTAAAAAAAGGTGTGAAAAGTGTAGAACCAGGAAGTGGGAGTATTGCCTGAACGGGCTCTACACTTAAAGGCACTTTAGTGTCGATTTTCTTCCTCCTTTTCGAGGGTGTTTCTAATGGTCTTTCAATTTCGAAGGAGAAGGTAGAGTAATTGTTGTTGCAAAATAAGAAATATGAAGCAATGTTAAGTTTCAGTATTGAAAACTTGAGAAAGGAAACTAGAGACACAAAAGGAAATTACCGATTTCAGAAGTGGTAATAATAGTTGGAGAACTGCGAAGGGTATAATGTTCAGTAGTTTGTTGCCTTCTTGCAGCTTCTCTTTGAAGTGCATCAGCAGCAGCAGCTTCATCCCTTAGTACTTGCTGCTGTCTCCTTTTCTCAGACCTCTGAAATACAATAATTTCTTTGGAGTGCTCCTCTTCTACTGCTTTGGCAGCTGTTTCATGAGTAGAGTCCCCTATAAAATCAGAGGGAGAGACCGTTATTTTCTTCTTTCTTTTTAATGGTATCTCCTGCTCTTTCTCTGCTTCCTCTTCTTCCACGTGAGCCTCAAGTACCTCCTCTTTAGGATCAAGCAAGAGTTTTTTTTTCCTTTGCTGTTGCTGTTTGTTCTTGAGGAGATTTAAAGCTTGAACTCTTTGAGGAGAGTCTCCCTGTGAGACACCTACACCAAAGAAAGAATTATAAGCAAAAAGCAAAAGCATCATAAAGGAAAAGAAAAGAAAGGAAACAACACTGTTTCGAAGCAGCTCTAGTGACTTTAGGAAGAGGTGAGGCAGCAGGAGCAGACTTTGTGGTAGCAGGAGTAAGAGCTAGGATAGGATGAGCAGTGGAGGAAGTAATAACTCCAGTCTCCTTGGACTTAGCTTGACGCACATCTAGTACCACCAATAGATCTTGAGGAGAAATGGCCAAGTGCACCTCCATATTGGCCATCTACCAATTCTGGTACCTTTTCAGTGTATTGCTTTGGGGAGTGAAGGGTAGGTATTCAAAATCAATTAAGTCTTGGATAAACTTGGAGGTTGCCTCTTCTAATCTGGATCTTGGAGTTTTCAATTCTCTGCTTGCAAGATTTGAGTTAGACTGACTGTAGAGAGGGATACGGATCCTCTGAGAGAGTCCAAATTGCCTAGCAAATTGGGCAGGCCAATAGGTGTAATAACCCTCATTTCATCTTAGTCATGCTCTCATGCATTTATATGATTTTGTCTTGTTAAGCTTGCATTTCAAATCTTGTCTTTGACTTGCTTAAGTGTTACTACATGCTTTGTTTCTTGCTTGGTGTGAGTTTAGCCGAGGTCATCCTAAGCCTGGGTCGCACCCTTGAATCTCTTCTACCTGGGATTATCTTGGAATCTTTTGGTTAACCTCCACTCGCACCTTGGCATATCGGCTGAGATGTCACTATCTAGGCCAAGGTGTTCATCACCAAGGCTGAGATGTGTATTATCTGGACTGAGATGTTACCCTTGCACCTAGTGATCTTGTTCCTGGATTGGTATGACCTAGACCGAGGTGTGGCACATCTAGGCCGAGGTGTGGCACAACTAAGTCAAGTGTTGTCCTTCCTAGCCGAGATCATTACAACCTTACTTGCTGAAGCCTTGTCCTTAGCCGAGATCATTACCTGCCGGAGTGCCTATGCCATCTTGCTTGTTGAACACACTTTGTCATAGTCTTGTCTTTTCACTCAGTCACCTTTTTGAGAAGAGCCAACTAGCCGATGCCACGTGTCCCAGCAGAGGGTTAAGTCAGTGAGCTGTTGAGAAACACATTATTTTGTATCATATTCTTGTCTTTTGAGAGAGAGGCTCTAGGAAGAAGAGGGAGGAGTTCTTAGAGAGGGAATAGATTTTCCAAGCTTGATCTTCACACCTTGAGCCGTTATATTCGTGTCTTGAGGTTAGAATCTTGATCTACTCTTGTTGTTCTTATTGTTCGTCTAGCTGCATTGCATGATCGAGCACGATTTGTAAGCCATGTATTGATTTAAAGTTTGGTTTTAGAAAGAGAAAGTGATATTCATGTGTTCTTGAATAAAAGCCTTGTTTGATCTGAAAACTTGCATCAAGATTCATGTTTTGTGTTTGTTTTCATAAAATCTTTGAGTATGGGTACCCAGGTCCATGTTTTTGAATTCATAGCATGAAATCTAATGATAAGTTATGATCTTTGCATCCATGTTCTTCATGTTCTTCAAGAAAGGGAAAACCCAGATTTTCCCGACTTCATTTCCTTGAATGTGGCCATCGGGGCCACACCTCGGCAAGGAGGTGTGGGACCTCGGCCAAGACCTGGTTGGTGCCTAGCAAGTTTTCCCCGAGATGAGAAATAGTGTTTTGTTTCGGTTTGATTTAGTTTTGAAGGAATGCCGAGATCATTTGCATTCATGAAAAGCTTGTTTGAAAGTGCATTCAATAGACTTTGCCATGTGTTTGTAGGACTTGGACTCTCGCTTGCCCGGACGTTTGAAGAACTAAGTGAGTGGTATCTTTAATAAAGCTATGTTATAATGTTTTGATAAGCCTAGCTTTGCTTTGTTTTGAAAAGTATTTAATCAAGCATGAATGATTATCCCTGCTTTGTGTGCCAAGTATAAGTCTTGTATGCCAAGTATAAGTTCTTTTTTGGATGACATTCTCGGAAGTCCGTATGTGCCAGGGGACTTTAAGCATTTGTGGCACTAGTCCGTACGTGCTAGGGGACTATAAGCATTTGTAGCACAACCTTTGAAAGTCCGTACATGCTAGGGGACTATAAGCATTTGTAGCACAAGTCCTTACGTGCTAGAGGACTCTAAGCTTTTGTAGCACCTTTGTTAATGTCACCTCTTGAAACTTGAAAGCCTTGAAAGACTTTGATTGATGAAGCTTGAAAGACTTGTTAGATGAACTTGTTTTGTCTATGATTTATTGCAAGATATAATGTGTATCACTTTGATAAAGATCTCGGATATTATTCATGCAAACCCTTTATTACTTGTACCATTCACTGAGTATCTAAGCTCACCCTCTCTATATATATGTAGGTGATGAGCAGGATGGCGGTGACGCCTAGATGTGCTTTACAACTTGTTTTGGACTCGCATTTTGTAGCATCTTGAAGATCATGCTTCTTAGTTTGTAATTCATTATGTTTTGTATATGATGGCTTGAGAAGCCTTTTGGTCAAGATGTATTTTGTATTTCATTTTATTGTATCCAAGTTGTAAGACCTTGATAAGATGTATGACATTCCATTCGATCTATGCACAGCTCTTATGGACTAATTAGATTTAAATTCATTGCTTCTGCACATGTTAGCCCCATATGTACACTTTGATTGTGTGTGAATCCTTGCAAGTTGGCCTTTGGTAATCTCGGATTACTGGCCATCACGACACCATTCTACTAGGGGCGGAATGGGGTCGTGACAATAGGGTTCAGAGATACACTTATAAGCTCTAGGGTTCATAGTGCCAATGAATAGCTCCCTCGGGATCAAAATAGAAGCCTACATATTTTTGTGTTGAGGCCTAGAGCAGGACCTATTGCTCAAAAAGGTCCTCAACTAGGCTGGGCCAACATTGGCTTCGAAGGGATAGAAGAAGGTGTGAGAAGAAGGAGAAGCTGGAAGTTGGTAAAAAAAGAAAAGTAGAAGACAAAGTTAGAAGGATAAAGAGAGACATTGGCTATGTTCATGCCATAAGTGGTAGGGTTTGGCATTAAAGACTTTAGACACTTAGAGCGCAAATCAGTGAAGTATGCAAAAAACTAGAGTTAGAGTATCCAAAATGGGCCTCCTTGATTGACCTCCATGGGTTTTTCACAAAAGAGGGAACAAACTCTATAGACATGGTCCAAAACATATGGAGCTAAGGCCACATTTTTATGCAAAACAAAGGCTTTGGCAAGAGGGGCAAACTCAGGCATAATCCTTTGAGAAGAAGTACGGAGGAGGAATTTATAAAGCCAATACAATAAAAAAGAAAAGAATTCCCTATCAGTCATAGGGCCTTCCCTTTTATTCTCAGCCTTGACAAAGTCACTATAGGATGAGTTCAGGGGGAAGAGAAAAAGGGATGTTGAGGTCAAGGTAGTTTGGACTAAAGAGAGTACCAATAAGGGATAACCCTAACGGATGACAGATGTCAAGGACAGTAGGGGCCATCATACCATATCTAAATTGGAAGAAATTGAAAGTAGAATTCCAAAAACAAAGAGCAGCAAGTATTAAAAATGGGTCCTCCGAAATAGTGAACCTAGATAGTTAAAGGGCGTCGAAGAGGCAAAGTTCCTGTAGATCTAGTGTCCTAGCAAGGAAGACCCGATCATACCATTCCTCCCATTCTGGTCTTACTGTGGGCCAGCAGCGATAGGGTCGGTTCACTCTCCAACTTCCCCAATCAAGACCGCCTTCATAAAGGAGGCAATGGTCCTCCAAACGCGGGTACAGAGCTGGAAAGTGAGTAGGGGCCTCTTTAAAAATAGGCCCAAGCACATATTCCTGTTGCTCATGGCGACGGGGAATGAAAATGGGCCCATCGATGGAACTTTTCTCGCCAACTTTGTATTTCTCATACTCTTCAGCAATGATCCTCTTTAAAGCTACGAATGGACTCACGTGCTCCACGGCTAGTATCTTCAAGGAGGAAGAAGCCATTGACAGAAGTTTTCAGAGGATGAAGCTGAGGAAAAGGGTAACAAAGAGAAGAGATCAATAGAAATGAAGAGTTTGTGTGTTGGGCGAGCAAGTAAATTAAAAGCATGAAAGGAAAGGGTTTTTAAACCTTTCTGTTCGAAAGATGCTCAATCAGGTAAAATGGGTAAAATTCATAAGAAGTACTGAAGGTATGGATATGAAAAGATTCTCTCAAGAGTGATCGTTTGGGAGGGAAACGTATCTCAAACACTCAGATTGGCTTTGAAATCAAACATTTGGCTTTGAAGCCAAGGTTTGGCTCCAAAGCCAGATGAAAAACATCCAGCTAGGGCTTTGAAAATAGGTAGTTGACTTCGAAGCACGTTACATACCTAGGAGTACAAGAATGCTCAGGTTTTTCCTTGCTTCGGGAGCATTAAAGACTTGCTTTTAAGTTTCTTGTTGAAAATAAAATCCTTCGAAGTAAACTTTGAAATACTCTGTAGCTAGAATTTGTTTGTTTTAGACTTCGAAGTTGCAAAAAGCCAATATTTGGTTAAGCAGTGAAAGAGCCCAAAGGGACTCACTCTTTAAGAATAAAGCAGTGTAATCCTTAAGGGAAGTTTCTATACTTCGAACCACGTAGATGGTATTTTGAAGCAAAATTTGTTAATTTGAAGCTGTTAGTTAAACAAAGACAAACTATGTTAGCCATATTATTCGAAGCTGTTAGAAAACTCTACACTTTGGAAGTTTTTGAGTTAGGCTTCAGAGCAAAATTGGTTCATTCAAAGCTTTTTCGAACATAATGATGAGTTAAGTCACAACAACCATATAAATTAACCATACAATTATAATATAAAATCAAATCATGACAGATGAAATTTGAGAAGCCCAATTTTGTTGATAAGTAATATTTACATTGGAAAGACTTGGCTACATTCTCAATTTCATAAAAATAAGGAATGGACAAAGTTACAAGGTCATGAAACTTAGTCCAGCAAAAATCAATAAACATATACTCTTTTATTATTCTATCTTCTATCCTATCCAAATTTAGTCTATCTAATTGATGAGCCCTTAATTGGAAGAAGAGTTGTTAGGCTTTCATTTTGAATTCTATGTGGTTAAGAGCCTTCTCTGTCTCATCCATCTTCTCTTCCTCATGTGCTTCGCCCATAATTGCATCCTCTCCATACTCTAAGTCTGGGTTGTTGAAGTTCTCATATTCTTCGAGGAGATTCTCTGCCTCGTATTGAATTTTGATTCGAGCAACAACGGTTTCATTCAATACTTCATTGGTAATTGAAGCATTGATGAGCCAATTGAGTAGGAGGGGAAGTTGGTCTAGGAAAGCATAGAGCTCTGCATGGGCGACAGGGTTGAGAAGATGGCTGCGAGAAATAATGTCACAAACCTATAACAGGTTCTTATAAGGAATATCATCTCACAGGACTTCGAAGGACAAATGGGAAAAAGCGGCAAGCAGGGTCTGAGCCCTATATTGCTGGTAAGCAGTTGGGGGAATTGGAGCTTGATAAGGAGTGACGTGTTAGCTCTTAAAGATGGTGAGCCTTAATTCCTCAATCCAATTTGGGTTGGGGAGCAGCGAAGGAGCAGTGGGAGCCTCTCTGAAAGAAGATGGGAATTCAGGTTTGTTCATACACTAAAGCCAATTAGTGGAGCAAAGTTTTGCTTTTTTGGCTAGGAGTGTAGGACTGATTCCTAAGGCTTCATCAGGGTGGAGCCCTTCGCACCATTCGGGATGGCAAAGTAGAAGTGTACCATGCTGAAAGCAAGTTGTCTTCAAGGCTGCGTAGACGGTTGGAAGGAATGTATGGGTACACTATAGAGCTACGCTTGGAGGATGGACTGCAAGAGGGTTATTGAATTTAGGAAATCGATGATGGATGCGCTCCCTCGTCTGAGGTTGAGTAGGAGTAGGCCAAACTCCCCAGCTAGAAGCTTTAGAAGAAGAAGAGGAAGCAATAGCCTCATCCCACGCAGAAGGTTTTGTGGCAGAAGAAGAGCTTTCAATATCCATTGTTGTAAAGTCTTGAACTAAAGAATTGTGAATAATAGGTTCTTGATCCAAAGGTCGATGATTTGCAAAAGCTTCCATGACTTGAATAAATGGAGGTGGATAGGTGTGGCTAACAAATGCATGAAAGTTCTTTCGAGTGCGAACATCATTATCTAACAACTCTTTGTATGCTCGATCTATGTAAGAAAAGGTTTGTTTGGCCATGCGGACTGTATCAACTTTTTTGAATACTCAGATAATGGGAAATGTTCGAGGCATAGAAGAGAATTTAATGCAGTACAAACACTGCAATGATGGACGTTGGTTACATTTCTAAAAAGATGCAAAGCCCATGCACGTCCTAGGACGTGGGTAAAGTGCCTTGATCCACTAATATCACCAAGTATTGGGTATATTAGTGCGGGGGTAATGTTGGCTGTATAAATTGTAAAAGCCAATCACAATTCAACACGTGGCATGAAGGGGGCAATTTAGGGAGTTAATACAAGTTGCTAATCAAAATCAAACACGTGTCAGCCCGTATTGATGATAATGGGATATAAGGTGATGTGGCCTAACAGTTACTCACAAAGTTCAAATTCAAAATCAGGAGGGAAGCCTAACTGTAAATGTGGCGTAGTGGGACTGACTGTGAGAGAGCATGTTCAGCAATCATGGGAGGACATTTTGACGGTTAGAAGCCCACTTCGACGGTTATCATTGAGAAGTATAAATAGCAGAAAAGGCCACAAAATGAAGGATCCAGACTCAGATCGAAAAACCAGTTTTATTTACTTTGTTTCCCTTCCAATTTTTACAGTTCTTTACATTTCTATACTTCAAATTCCTGCATTGCACTTCATTCATAGGTGTAGTTTCAAATAGTTTGTTGCTGTAAACCTCTATGAGGCTGGGTCAGATCATTGTAAGTTTTTCATTTTACCTAATGAAATTCTGAAATTATTCTTCACTTAATTGTTATTTACTGAATTCTCCTAAACATGCCACTAGCAAAAGTTCTCTTCATTGAGACTGAGAGAACTAAAACACAATTGTCTGATAATTGGTTGGCAATTAATCTTCTGTAAGGATTGATTGATCCTTACTGGCACGCTTAAAATTACAATAGTAACCTTCGAAAGCCAAAAAAGCCAACACATATATATTTTTTAACTTTCAATAAAATATCAATATAAAAATGAGTGTGAGAGAGATTTAAGATATCAAATTTATTACAAATTAGTGGTTATATATATGAAACATATTACGTAAAATTACTTTGTGTTATATATCTAAAAAATATTATACAAATTAGTGTTATATATTATGTAAATGTATGATAATTAGTTAGAATATTATTCAATCTGTCAATCCGCCAAAAGCCGTCCAAATCGCAATTTGTCAATCTGCTAACCCCCCATTCGGTTTGTAATTTTACTCTCAAACCGTCTAAACCGTACCGTACACACTCCTAATCCTCATTTGGCAAGTGACTTGGGTTTAGGTTGAGATTAAAAAAGTAAAAAAAATAAAAAGATTAAATAAGTTAATAAAATAAAATGTCACATTCAAATCATAATCATTTTATTTTTTCTCTCACAAAAAAATTAAAAATTTTTAAAAAATAAAATAAAAAAATTTCAAATGGAGCTAATTTAGTCCAAAATCTCAAAAAGTTACACTACAAAAAATCTTCCAAAACGAATCCTTAGTCCATTCAAGTTAGCGGAGAAGCCCAATCAACAAACCTAACCCCTCTGTTAGTTCGGCCTTGTTTGATGTAGTTTATTGTAAATTAAAAATTGATAATTACAAAATAACTTGACATATATTCTCAAATTAAAATTTTATTTAGGATAATGATAAGCACCAAACTTAGGTCTCTTTTTGCAATTAAGTTAAAAGTCAGCTTTTTGATTTTTTCTAAGGTTACATCGTATCACTACTTTTTTTTTTATACATTTTAAATATAAAAAAAAAAATAAAATCAAAAAGTCAACTTTTGACCTATGTCTCAAAATAATTGGATAATAATAATGAGTAACACTATAGACCCTCAAAGTTTTATCAAATTTTTTATCAAATATCTCATCTGGGTGTGGGTTCCACACCTAAGTGAGATATTTGATAAAAATTTTGATAATTTTTTTAAACTTTCTAACATTTTTTAATAATAATAGAACACCAAACCTACAAGAAGGGAAAAGGAATACAAATGTAAGACCAAAAACTAAACCAGCGTGTGAGCCATACACTTAGGCTCCCTCTTACAATATTTATTTATCATCTTTTTAAAGAAAATAATTCAAATTTACTTAATGTTAATAAATATAGTAAATAATTATATATATATATATATAGTGTTGCTATAACGAATAGTTTTTTTTTTAAAATTATTTGGGGGAGGAGAAGGGGTTCAAGACTCAAAAAAATAAAAGAATGTTGATATATACATTTTTTACGACAATTTACATACTATACACACGAAATAGATATAATTATGCCTATTTATACACTCAAATACACATATAGTGAATATGTAGGTCCTACATAAATACATGTTGATCTCATAATTCATTTGTCCATAGATGTATGTGTTGAATATGTAAACAGATGTAATTGTGACATTGCTCTACACACAATGTGAGTTAGCTATAATGTGAGGATGTGAGTCTACTCTCAATTTGGTAGTAGGTTGTGTAAAAGTTTATTCAAAAAGTTGTATGTCTAACTATTGACTTTTTGACTTTTGAAGGTTATTATTGTAATTTTGAGCGTGCCAGCAAGAATCAATCTGTCCTTACAGAATATTAATTGTCAACTAATTATCAGACGATTGTGTTTTAGTTCTTTCAGCCTCAATGAAGAGGACTTTTACTGGTGGCTTTGTTTAGAAGAATTAAGCAAACAACGAGTAATGTGAAGAACAATTGTAACATTTCATTAAGTAAAATGGAAGCCTTACAAAGATCCAAATCAGCCTCGTAGAGGTTTATAGAAATAAACTACTTGAAACTACTCCTATGAACGAAGTGCAGTGCAGGAATTTGAAGTATAGAAATGTAAAAACTGGAAGGAAAATAAAGTAGATAAAATTGGTTTTTTGGATATGAGTTTGGGGCTTCTTTCTAGGGCCTTCTCTGCTATTTATACTTCTCAATGACAACCGTCGAAATGCGTTTCTAACCGTCGAATCATCCCTCCATGATCGCTGATCATGTTGCCTTACAGTTAGCTCCACTATACCACATCTGCAGTTAGGCTTCCCTCATGATTTTGAATTTAAATATGAGTAACCGTTGAAGCCACGCCATTTTGCATCTCTTTACTGATACAGTGCAATGTAGATCTACAATAACCAATACTAACTGCCACGTGTGTGATTACGATTGAAGATTTAAATTGTCTTCCCGTATTGCCCTCATCCTGCGACGTGTCGAACTGTGATTGACTTATACAAAATATGTAGCCAACATTACCCCCCGCACTAATATACCCATGGTGATATTAGTGGATCAAGGTATTTTACCCACGTCTTAGAACGTGCATGAGCTCTGCACTTTTTAGAAATGCAACCGTCATTCATCAATGAAACATTTGCATTAAATTCTCTTCTAACTCTTGAACATTCCCACTATCTCAGTATTTGAAAAGACTGGTACATCTTTTATGGCCAAGCAAGTCTTTTCTTACATTGATCAAGCATACGAAGAGTTATTTGATGATGTTGTTCGTCCTCGAAATAACCTTCATGCATTGATTAGCCACCTTTATCCACCCCCATTTATACAAGTTATGGAAGTTTTCACAAATCAACGACCTTCGAACCAAGAACCTATTGCTTACGATTCTTTGGAACACAAATTTGCAATCATGGATATCGGAAGCTCTTCTTCTGCAACAAAGCCTTTCGCGTGGAATGAAGCCGCTGCTTCTTCTTCTTCTTCTTCTTCTTCTTCTTCTTCTTCTTCTTCTTCTTCTACAACCTCCGGCTGGGGAACTTGGCCTACCCCCACTCAACCTCAGACGAGGGAACGCATTCATCACCAATTCCCAGAATTCGATGACCCTCTTGAAATCACTCATTCCAAATGCAGTTCTGTAGTATATCCATATGTTCCTATTGACCGTATATGCAGTCTTGAGGACAATCTGCTTTTAGCATGGTATACTTCTACCTTGCCATCTCGGATGGTTTGAAGTGTCCAACATCTTGATGAAGCTTTAGGGATTAGTCCTGCACTTTTAGCTAAAAAAGCAAAACTTTATACCTCCGATTGGCTAGAATGTGTGGCCAGACCTGAATTCCTAAATTCGATCAGGGAACCTCCAACTGCTCCCCTTCTGCCTTCCAATCCAAATTGGATTGATGAATTGAGGCTCACTCTCTCTGAGGGCCAATACTTCACCCCTTACCAGGCCCTAGTGCCTCAAACTCCTTATCAACAATTTAGGGCTCAGACCTTGCTTGCTGCTTTTTCCCATTTATCTTTTGAAGTCCTTCGAGATGACATCCCCCACAAAAACTTTCTATGGGCATGTGACATTATGTCTCGAAGTCATCTTCTCAACCCTGTGGCTCAAATAGAGCTTTATACCTTTTTAGACCAACTTTCTCTTCTGCTCAACAGGCACTTCCAGGCTTCCATTACTAGTGAAGTTCTGGATGAAGCCTTTTCTGCTTGAATTCAGGTTCAGTATAAGGCAGAGAACCTCCTTGATGAATATAAGGCCTTCAGGAGCCAGGATTCTGAGCATAGGAATGATGTTGCAATGAACGAAGTGCATGAAGAAGAGGAGATGGACGCCACAAATAAAGCCCTAAGACAGATAGAATTCGAAGTGAAGGCCCAACAACTCATTTCTCAATTAAAGGCTTACCAATTAGATAAACCAAACCTGGACAAGATAAAGGATATAGTAGGAAAAAAGTATTCATTTATTGAATTTTGTTGGACTAAATTCCATGATCTTGTAACTTTGTCCATTCCATATTTCTATGAAATTGAGAATATAATCAAATGAATCCCGGTGTAAACAACACTTATCAATAAAAGTAAGTTTTTCGAATTTCATTTGTCAGACTCTGGTTTATCACTCCAATTGTAAACTCAATTGTATGGTTGATGTGAAATTTTCAATCTCAAATCCTAACTCAAACTCTTCCAAAAAATGAAAATTTCTTTTCAAGAAAACAATTATTGCCTTACACACCAATTCTAGGATTAACATAATTCTTCAGCTGCTAGCTTTGTATTAGCCAACTTTGTTGGTTTAAACACATTCAATGAAATACTGGAAGTCTAATTTGAACTTTTCCAACATATGGAATATAATTGACAACTTTTGCTGGTTTCCTTTCAGAATCAGAGCTTCAAATTTATCAATTTTGCCCTTCGAAACTTGATTTGATCATATCTAATTCCCCAACACATGGTTAATACAAGCAAGTAATTTCAAATCAACTAATTTTGTTTCGAACAAACAGTATATATTTTCCAACATATGGAAACCTCTTTTAAGGACTGCACTGTTTTATTCTAAAAAAGTGATTTTTTCTATGTACTAATATACCAACTATTGGTTTAAAACCTAGAACAAAGAAATTCTAGCCGTAAGGTATTTCAATTTTTGCTTCGAAGGATTTTACTTTCATCAAGAAACTTAAAAAACAAGTCTTTAATCCCTTTGAAGTAAACAAATACCTAAGTATTCCTGCACTCTTAGGTATGGAATGTGCTTCGAAGTCGACTTTCTGCTTTCGAAGTTGTTGTCAGTTGATTTTGGCGCCAAAACTTGGCTTTGAAGCCAAATAGTTTATTTCGAAGCTAACATTAGTTTTTGAGATACGTTTCCCTCTATAACTATCAATTTTGAGGAAATTTTTCACACTCGTACCTTTCGTACTTCTTTACGAATTCCGCCCGTATAAAATGATTGGGTGTTTTTTCAGACAGAAAGGTTTAAAAACTTTTTTATTTTGCTCCCAATCCATTTGATCGTTTAACACACAAACCCTTCATTTTCTGCTGGCTTTCTTTTTCCCTTTACTCTCTTTCCGAGCTTCGTCTTATATGAAAATTCTCTATCATTGGCTTCTTCTTCCTTGAAAGTACCGGTTGTGGAGCGTGCGAGTCCATCCGTAGCCTTGAAAAGGATCATTGATGAGGAGTGTGAGAAGTACAAGGCTGGTGAGAAAAGTGCCATTAACGGACGCATCTTCATTCCTCGTCGCCATGAGCAACAAGAATATGTGCTTAGGCCCATTTTTAAGGAGATTCCCACTGAGCTTCTAGCTCTGTATCCACGTCTAGAAGATCATTGTCTCCTTTACGAAGGTGGTCTTGATTGGGGAAGTTGGAGGGTGAACCGACCCCATTACTGCTGGCCCACAGTGAGACCAGAGTGGGAGGAATGGCATGATCGGGTCGTCCCTAATAGGGCACCGGATCTTCAGGAGATCTACCTCTTTGACGCCTTCCAATTATCCAGGTTTACCATTTCGGAAGACCCTTTTTTAATACCTGCTGCCCTTTGTTTTTGGAATTCTGTTTTTAATTTCTTTCAGTTCAGATGTGAGATGATGGCTCCTACTATTCTTGATATCTGCCATCTATTAGGATTATCCCCTACTGGAACCCCCATTGGTCCAGACTATCTTGACCTTAAAACCCTTTTTTCCTTCCCCTCTTTGAACTCATCCTATAGTGACTTTGTCAAGGCTGTGAATAAAAGAGAGGGCCCTGTGACTGATAGGGAATTTTTCTCTTTTATATTGTATTGGCTTTGCAAGTTCCTCTTCTGCACCTCTTCACAGAGGATCATGCCTGAATTTGCCCCTCTTGCCAAAGCCCTTGTTTTGCAAAGAAAAGTGGCCTTAGCTCCATACGTTCTAGGTCATGTTTATAGAGCTTGCTCCCCTTTTTTTGTGAAAAACCCTTGGATGCCAATCAAGGAGGCCCATTTTGGATTCTTCAACTTTGGCTTTTTGCATATTTCTCCGAGTTATGGTCTAAATGCATAAGGTTTTTGGAACCAAACCCTACCACTCATGGCATGAAATTAGCCAATGTTTCACTTTATCATTCCAACTTTTCTTTTTTACTTTTCTTTCTTCCACCAACTCCCGGCTTCCCCTTCTTCTCACAGCTTCCGTTCATTTGAACCTACCAATATTGGCCCATTCTGGTTGAGGACCTTTTTGAGTGATAGGTCCTATTCTACACCTCAGCATAAAAACATGTGGGCCTCTATTTTGATTCCCAGAGAATTATTCATTGAGACTATGAACCCCAGAGCTTACAAATGCATCGCTAAGCCCTATTGTCCTGCCCAATTTGCTAGGCAATTTAGACTCTCACAAGGGGTCCCAATACCTTTCTGCAGTCAGACCAATTTAAGCCTTACCAGCAGGGATCTGAAAGTTCGAAGATCTAGATTGAAAGAAGCAACTTCCAAATTCATCTAGGATTTCATTGACTTTGAGAACTTCCCCTTCATACCTCAAAGCAACATATTGAAAAGGTGCCAGAACTGGTGGATGGCCAATATGGAGGTACACTTGGCTATTCTTTTTCAAGATCTGTTAATGGCACTGGATGTACCTCAAGCCAAGTCCAAAGGGGCTAGAGCTGTTTCCTCTTTCACTGCTCCTATACTTCAGTTTTTGCGCCTGTCACCACAAAGTCTGTTCTTGTTGCCTCAACTCCTTCTAGAGTTACTCGAGTTGCCTCGAAGAAAAGTATGCACTCCTCTTTCTCCTCTTCTCCTTTATGATGCTCTTGTCCTTACTTATAACTCTTTCTTTGGTGTAGGTGGTGCGGGTGCCTCTCAGGGAGATTCTCCCCAAAAGGTTCAAGCTTTAAATCTTCTTAAGAGCAAACAGCAACAATAGAAGAAAATAAGGCTTTTACTTGACCTTGAAGAGGAGATACCTAAGGTTCATGTAGAAGAAAATGAAGCAGAAAAAGAAGAGACAGAAAAAGAGCAAGAGACACCCTTAAAGAGAAGGAAGAAAATGACTGTCTTTCTGTCTGATTTCACTGGAGATCCCATTCATGAAACATCTGCTAAAGCAGTGGAAACAAAACATTCTAAAGAACTTATTGTATTTCAAAGGGCTGAGAAGAGGAGGCAACAAAAAATGCTTAGGGATGAAACTGCTGCTGCTGATGCACTCCAAAGAGAAGTTGCAAGAAAACAACAATCTGCTGGACATTATACTCTTCGCAGCTCTCCGATCATAGCCACTACTTCTGAAGCCAGTAATTTCCTTCGTGCCTTTATTCTCCTTTCTCAAATTTTTGATACTGAGACTTGACATTACTTTGTATTTCTTCTTTTGCAGCAAAAGTTACTCTGCCCTTTCCTTCAATAAGGACTCCTTTAGTTTCATTTGAAGTTGAAAGACCTCAAAACGTGGAGCAAATTCAAGCAATACTCCCACTTCTTGGTCCTACATTTTCCATACCTTTCTTGAGGCTAAGCATTCATGTATCCCTATGTTTTGGCTTAACTTCATTCTTTCCTTCTCTATCCTTCAACTTTACCTAATTTATTCTTCCTTCAAGCCTTGCTATTCCTTCCCATCCTGACGAAATTCCAGCTATTACTTCATTTCCAATGATAGCCGATTCCCATAGAGAAGGTACTGGTAGCTCTCCAATTCCTTGTCCATTATCTCTACCTAGCTCCAATCCCTCTTCTCTTGACCTACTGGTAGCCAAAACTATGGAGACTGCTAGGGATACTTCACCTTCTTCTCCTATTCCTATGCAGCCATTTCTTCCTCCTACTAGAGTTCTTTCTACACCCTCTATGTCAACAGATGATGTGGACATCTTCGAGGCTAGGTTAGCTAGTCTTTTTGACATGCCTTCCACCACTCCACCAGCTAATAATGAAACTGAGCCATTAGTCCTAGATGATTCTCTCTTAGAGATTTTTGAGAGCTATTCCTCCACTAGTAGGACTTCCTTGCCTACATTAGATTTGGATAGCTGTTTGGAGTTGCTGACGATCCCCTTCGAAGCCTTACAAAGGCCTATAATAAAAAATGGCTTCCTCTAGTGCTACAAGGTTTTTGAGCAATCCAGCATGACTATTTCAAGTCATTTATTTTAGGCGGCAACCACCATTGATTTTTACATCAACATCTGCCATGCTGCCAAAGCTGCAGAAGAGAAATTGCTGAGAGACCAGAGTTTTGTTTCCCAAATACATGCTGAAGTGTCAGAATTGAAAGAACAACATTCCTCTGTCTCCCAATTTCGAGCTTAACTACTGGAGAAGAAGGCTCAGCCTGAGGAAGAGTTATCAGCCGTTAATCAGGCTTTAGATCGAACTGCCACTAAGCTGCAGATCACTAACCAAGGACTGGCTGATCGAAAGTAGGAGATGGCTACAACCATTCAGTTGTTCCCATCTTTTAAAAGTAGAGAGTCAATTGTAAAGGGACAGCTGAAACACTGTACGGACTTTTGGGCCAATTTATGGCTACATGTATTCAACTCATTATGAAATAAAATCCTTATTTTATTATTTGAGTGTTTTCACGCACTTTTATTTAGCACTTATTATATTCCTTGTGTTTCCCATATGGTTGGATAATAAGGCTTTAAATATCTGCCATTAATCTTTTTGGGGTGTACATATCCATTCAATTTTTTCAAATGATATGCTCTCGAAGGCAAGGCTCTATGAACTTGATATGGTCCTTCCTAGTTTGGTGACCATTTGCCAAACTTGTGGCTTTTAATCCCTATTGGGAGTATTGTCTTCCATACTAAATCACCTTCATCAAAGCTAATATGCTCGACCTTCTTATTATAGTTTTTCGCTGCTTTCTTCTTTTGGAAAAGAGTGCTATTTAATGCCAAAATTCTATCTTCATCCACACTTTCTAATTCCAAGCACATACTCTGATGGTACTACTCAAGAATTAACTGATCCTGACATCTCACCCTCAAGGACTTAATATTAATTTCCACAGGTAGTACTGCATCATGCCCATATACTAAAGCATAAGGAATGATTCCTATACTTGATCTTGGGGAAGTCCTATAAGCTCATAATACATCCAACAGTAAGTTATGCCAATCCCTGGGATTGTCTTCCACAACTTTCTGTATTCCTTTCTTCAAAGATTTATTGGATGACTCTGTCTGACCATTGGCTTGTGCATAATAAGGGGTAGAATTAACAAGGCTAATTCCAAACTCTGCCACAAAAGACTTTACCATTTTCCCATTAAATACAGTCTCATTATCAACAGTTATGGTCTATGGGATGCTAAATCTGTGGATCAGATCTTTAATGAATCCAATAACTTCGGTCTGGTCTACAGCCTTATATGGCTTAGCTTCGACCCACTCAGTGAAGTAATCAGTGGCCACTAAAATGAAACAATGATGCTTCGAAGAGGGTGGATGTATTTTCCCTATCATATCCATAGCCCATCCTCTAAATGGTTAAGGTTTCACAACCACATGCAGATCAGTTATGGATACATGCCTTATTGCACCATGCTTTTGGCATGCCTGGCAACCTTTAGCATATTCTATGCATTCCTTAAGGATGGTTGGCCAATAGTAAGAATGTCTTCGAAGCAACCATCTCATCTTCACACCAGGCTGATGAGCACCACAGATGCCTTCATGAACCTGTAGACCGCCCAGAACTCCCGCTCTGCGCGCGAGGGTGCAAGTCGTTTGTTCTCAGCTACTACAGTTCGGACTCGTGTCACGGTTCTGAATCTAATCTCACAAAGTGCAATGTAAGATTGATAAATCGCCAAAGAGTCCAAATCCGACAAATCGTTTTGGAAAATCGATTTTAATAAAGAAGTGCCAAACATGGACTGCTTTGCCAGATACAGAGTCGTCACCTAAATGTTTTATTTTGGAAAATTTAGGAAACCCTAACTCGTGCCTACGGCCACGTGTCCGTCATCACCAAAGTTGTCTCAGCTCGGGAACTTGGGTACGAGAGGGGAAGGTTATGCAATGAGCACCCCTGCTCGCCTGATCAAAGGATCGACCTTTACTAACATGATATGTTGTTTTTGAAAAACACTTGTGCACTTATTCTGGTTTATTAGCCTAATTTACTATGTGATGCGCACAACATACAAGTATAGACTAGATCACCTAAATTAGAACAAAACATCTCATGTTTGTTGTTTGAAAATGGTTTGAAGGTGCTACTCGCTAGTAGGCTAAAATGCGGATTTTGCCACCCTCAAGTGGGCATAGAAAACATGGTGATTTGCCACTCTCAAATGGGCTTAAAACTCGCAATCATTGAATTGTTCCAATTCAAGCAATCCAACCTTCATCCATAGGCATTTATGCAGTTATATCAGGTAAGCAAGTAGCCTCATGGCAAGCATGCTAACATGGCAACATACACATCTCATGCAATATGCTAAAGTGTAAAAACTTACCTAGTACTCCGAGCCAAAACAAAAGCTATGTTAGAAATCAATGCATGATCTTAGCTATGTCAAGAATGCCTAATGCAACACATGCAAAATGCAACTAAGATAGGCTCGGCTATTCTAAGATGTCATGTGAATGCAACTTGATAACATATATTCAAATGGGTATTGAAATATAATGCAATTTGTATAATGCGCCGAGCCCGGTGCATGCAAGACAGATGAATTGATGCACGCATGCAAAGCATAAGGATGCTAATTGAGATATGCCCTAAAACTAACCATCAAAAGCTGGTAAATAAAAGGGAAAAATAAGTGGGGTTGGAAAACATGCATCATACACACGTACGCTTATTACAATAGTTATGCCTTCTCGACGGAGGGTCTGAATGAATAAGCTAAGCTAGCTAAGCTAAGCTAAGCTAATTAACTAATCTAATTAAACTAATTAGACTAATTATTATAAAACAAAATTAATTAACTACTCCTAGTTAACTAATTATTACAAAATGAATCAATTAATTAAACGCATTAACTAATTAATTACAACACTTTCATAAATGAAATAACACTTTATTTCTAAGTTAACAAAAGCACTGAAATGGCCTCGTGACAAGGGATGCACGCATGCTCGGTCGACTTCACTCGGAAATCCACTACCGTGCCTCATGTTGCCTCTGTTTGCACTCTTTTAGACTTTTGAAAATTGTGCCAACTTCCAAGGTACTTCTGACCCACCTTATGAACACTCTGATGGGTGCTCGGCCAAGAGGAATGGCCATCGGCCAAAGAAAATGATCATCGGCCAAATTGATAGCCGATCGGCAGAGTTTGATGGCCGGTCAGCTGCTCTGATGGCCGATCGGCCACTGCTTCCTGTAAATTCTCTTTTTGCTGTAACAGAGCACTAATAGAGGCATGGCAGTGTATTTACAAGAAAATGTGTGTGCAACCACACTCCTTATCATGTTCAAGGCTCAAAGGAGTGTAGTGCTCGACTCTCGAGCCATCAATCACGCATCTTGATGCATGATGGCCAAAGAGGCCGAGTTGCACAAGTCAATGGCAAATGAATGCACAAAAACACATAAATGCCTTAACCTCTATAATGCATGATCAAGAAGGTCGGCGACCGAGAATTGAGGCACGTTTCATCACTTCAAGTATGAAACGTCCCTCGTTCCTCGTGTTTGGATTGACACTCTTTCCAAACAAATGCAATGCAACTCAAGCATGCAAACATGCAATGCAACTCAAGCATGCTAAACACAATGTAATGCATGCATACACAATGCAATGCAACATGAACAACCTATCAATGCTAACGGCATGCATACACAATGCAATGCGACATGATCAACCTATCAATGCTAATGGCATGCACACACAATGCAATGCAACATAAGCATGTAAACAACATGAAAACAAACATGCTCAATGGACTTAAACCGAATATGGACGGACCTCAGTCATGCCCAAAACAGTGGCCAAATGCTAAAAGATGGCATGAAATGCAAGGTAAATGCATGCTAATGCATTTGCCTATCAATAAAGCATAAGAGCATAACTCTCAAGAGTGCTCAAGGGGTGATAAATGTGGAAGTGTAACAACACCAAATGCTCTGAAATAAGGTATGAAATGATGCCAAACCACTCAAACAATACAAGCATAGCATGCTAGGGTCCTTAAGCATTAAAGCTAGCAAAGAGGACTATACAAGGGACATGTAATACATGGCACAAATGCATGAACCAGCCATGGGCAGAGCTCAAATAGGTCAAAACAAAGACCAAAATATGTTGAGATGGGGGCTCAAATATCTAAGCATGCATGCACGCACACTAGGCCACAAACAAAGCAACAATGCACAACCCTTTAAAGCATTCAAAGAGTGAAAGAAATGGGAACATGGTAGTCCTATCTGCTCTAAAATGTCATGGTAAATGATGCCAAATCATGTACATCATACAAATGAAGCATGCTATGGTGCCCAAAGCTTGATACTAGCAAGATCAATTGCACTACAGCTATACAATACATGAAGCATATGGCAAATACAACTCAAAATAATTCTAGAGCATGTCAAAATGATGCTAAAACCTGTATGAAGGGAAGCCAAAACAAGCCAACATGAAGGGCCAAAACATGGATCATGCAACGACAATATGGAGGATTACACTACACCTACCAAAACCAAGCATGAGATGGCTTCGCTAACAAAAATCAAAGTTATATCATGGCAAAATAATCCCAAAAACACACTAAAATGATAGCTCACAAGCTTAGGCATGAAGGCATACGCAATGGCTCATGTTTAAAGCATAAAGCACAAACTCTCCAATGCATTGAAAGAGTGATAGATGCGAGTGTATGACCACACTACATGCACTGAAATCACATATGAAATGATGCCAAATCATGAAAATAGCCTAAGTAATGCATGCTAGTGGCTTGGAAACTCAAGGCTAATGAGCTAGAATGAACCATGGCTATACAAAGCAATGCATGCATGACTAAAACAACATGAGACAGAGCTACAGCATGATAAAACCTGACCAAAATCTTGCTGAAGTTAAGCCAAAATCATGGTAGAATGATGAGCTCAAGAATGATACACATTAGGCTAGTGAATGGAAATGCACTACAAGTGCAAGGACCGTGCAAGAGGCTATCAAACCAACCCAAAATAGAGTTATGGCATGCTAAAACAACACCAAAAACATGCTGAAATGGAACCAATACATGCTAGACAAACATGCTACTTTGATGAGCCATCTATACAAGCATGCAAGACATAAGGAGAGGGGATGACCCTCTCCTATTTAAGACCTCAAAACACACTTTCCACCACTGAAATTCGTTTGGAATTCAGTGGTAGAAAGGTCATGCAAAGACTAAAACAAAAGCCTAAAGAGGTGGTCCAAAACAAATCAAAACAAGGCACAAATGGGGGTAGACCACCCCCAACACCAACAAGACCTTAAACAATCATTTCAAACACATGAAAATGAAACTTTTTATAGTTGAGAGTAAAGCCAAAATAAGCATGAAAATAAGGCTAAGTAAGCAATAAACACAAACCTTAAAAGAGGGTTAGTGACTCACCCTTGTAGAACAACTTCAAAGAGGCAACTCCAGCAACTTTCTGAGCTAAAAACCAAACTTTGAGTTCAAACAAAACCCTCAAGTACCTCAAGAACAAGAGTATGGTGTTTAAGTAGGTGCTTTAGTACAAAAGTGTGAAGAAATTACACTTTTGAGCACAAACAAGTACAAATATAGAGAGAGATGAAGAAATATAGAGAGAGAGTGATATATAACTTGTGTTTCAATTTTTCAGAACCTCTGGAAAGGGAGAGGGGTCTCCCTTCTTATAGAAAATCAAATCTCAAGCTTGTTGAGCAAGCTTGAGACTTGTTTCAATCCCTCCATACACATGTATGGAGGATGAAATCTGTGCTCACTAGCTGTCACAGCTGGCACAAAAATATCTGCAAAAGCAAATAAAAAGGCCTCGGCCAAAAGATATGGCCGATCGTCCAAAAAGGGTGCCGATCGGCCAAAAAGAGTGCCGATCGGCCACCACTAATGGCCGATGACAAGAAAACATGGCCAATAAGCACAAGGCTTGGCCGATGGGTTGTAGGGAGGCCAACAAGCCACCCCCTTCCCTCAGAAACAAAACCACAAACTCTTGGTCTATAACCAAGTACAAAACAGACAAGTTGAGAGGCTCCAAGGCAAGGCGTGTGGCCGAGACCTTTAGAAACTCAAAACGAACACGAGCATGGATGATAATCGAGTGTTCAAATGATGACGTCCAAGTCTTAAGGACAGTCAAAAATGGGGTGTTTACAGAACCTCAGCCATGGCTGTCAATGCTTTATTTGGACCTAAACATTCTAATAATAACTCATTTGCCCCCCTTTTGTAGAGAGCATTACCATACCTTATGTATTGCATAGATTGCAATTTGATTTTTTTGCTGGCTCTCGAAGATGGGTCAGCTAGATACTGCATTATTAGATGCCTCCAATCTTATTCTTGTAAGTCATTATGATTGACTTCTAAGACCATATTCCTTCTATTCAAAGGTGGTATTACCTTTTGATATGTTGTTTGGCTTATGTACCTTTGAGTGTTATCCCTTCTCTTGAAATTTGAAATTTTCTAAGCCACATCATTAGCTTTGTTATTCAAGAATCGTGGGACATAAGTTACATTTGCTATCTGAAATTGAGAAAGTAAATGTAATGCAACAACATAGTATGGCAACATGCTTACGCTTTGACATTTGAAAATTCCTTTCACCTGGTTAACCACCAACTGAGAATCTCCAAATATATCAACCGCATGAGCTTGTAATCCAATAAATAGTTCCAGTCCCATTATTAAAGCTTCCTACTAAGCTTGGTTATTAGAACAACTAATTTCATCCACTCTGAAACCATGTGTGGTTTCTACCCCTTGTGGTGACTTAATCACCACACCAATTCTAGTTAGACCATTGGCCTTTGATCCATCGAATCACATTTGCCACGGTTTAACACTAACCAAACCAAGTTCCATTATCTCTTGGCTTTCTATTTGACATGGATGGTCTGCCAAAAAATTAGCTAAAACTTGTCCTTTTACTTCCTTTTGGGGGATATATTCTAGATGAAATTCTGATAAAGTTAGTATCCATTTGCCAATTCTTCCTCTTAACATAGGTCTAGATAACATATATTTAACCAAATCTATGGTTGCAATTACCAAGACAGTTGTAGGCAAAAGATAGTATCTTAGTTTCATTGCAGCAAAATACAATGCAAGGCACAACTTTTCTACAACTGAATTTTTACATTCACAAGAATTTAGAAACCTACTAAAGTAATAAACTGTTTGCTCTTTGCCTTCTTCATTGTCTTGGGCTAAGAAAACTCCCAGTGAATCTTCTGCTGCAGCTATATACAACTTCAAGGGCTTATCTCTCTTTGGTGGCATCAGCACTGGAGGGTTGGCCAAGTAGGCTTTAATTCCTTCGAAAGCAGTTTGATGCTTTGCTATCCCACAAATTTCTCTTCATCCTTTAACCTTAATAAGGAAGAGAATACTTTAGTTTTCCTTGCAGTATTAGAAATAAATCTTCGAAGAAAATTAACCTGCCCAAGGAACTTTTGTACTTCTTTCTTACTTGATGGAGGTCTGGCTTCAGTGATAGCTTTGGCTTTGTTCTGATCAATCTGTATTCCCTTCTTGTGTACTACATAGCCCAAGAAGTTTTCAGCTGATACGCCAAAAGCACATTTGAGAGGATTAAGTTTCAACTTAAACTTTCTTATTCTTTCAAAAGCTGCTTCCAAGTGAAACAAATGTTCTTGCATGGATTGAGACTTTACTACAATGTCATCAATGTAACACTCTAAATATCCTTGAATGAGATCATGAAAGATAGTGTTCATAGCCCTTTGATATGTATCCCCAGCATTCTTCAGGCCAAATGGCATTTTAACCCATTCGAAGGTGCCAATGTTCCCAGGACATCTGAATGCTGTCTTGTGGATATCCTCTTCTGCAATGCAGATTTGGTTATAACCAGAGTGCCCATCCATCATTGATAAAATTTGATGCCCTGCTGAACTGTCTACCAATAAATCTACTATGGGCATAAGATACTCATCTTTTGAAGTTGCTAAATTCAGGTTTCTGAAATCGATGCATACCCTTATTTTACCATTTTTCTTAACTACATACACAATATTGGATAGCCATTCAACATACCTGGCTGTCCTAATAAAGCCTGCCTTGAGGAGCCTAAGAATTTCCTCCTTGACCTTTTGAATCACTTCAGGACTCATCCTTCTTGGTTTTTGCTTGTATGGCTTGAAATTAGGCCTCATAGGAAGCCTATGTTCTACTAATGACCTATCCAATCCTGGTAGTTCATTATAAGACCATGCAAAATAATCTTTATATTTCTTTAACACCACCAACAACTGGTCCCTGCTAAAAGCATTTAACCAAGCACTTATATAGGTAGGTTGCTAAATAGAACCTTCCCCTAAGTTCACTTCTTCTAAAGGGTTATGCATCTGAGGACTCACTGAAGCTTCTTTTTTTATTTCTTTTGTCTTCGAAGCAATCTCCTTACTTTGTCCTGCTCCCAGTTTCTTTGATTCAACATCTTTTCCCTCCTCCTCATAGTCAAAGTCTGTCCATAAGGCTTCTTCTTCCTGTATCTCCTAGACTTTTGTTTCAATGTCCAATGCACAATATTTATCTAAGGCCAAAACCCTGACCTGTTGCTGCTTCTGCTTACTGTCAATTACCATGACTTTTTTCTCTTGCTCTTGCACCCTCTAGACTATTGATTTTATGTCCAATACTGAGAACTTAACTAAAGCCAAAGATCTGGCCTCCTGGGTTCCATCTTTTTGCCTACAACCAGGCATCATGGTCATCTTTGGCGACAAACTCTTCATCAGTACTTTTCTGGACTAAGTGCTTCAGGTGTGCTAATTCCTCATCAGCCGTCACTTTGGCTGATCCATCAGGTTTCCTCAGTAAACTGAGTGGTGCCACTCCTTCAGTATGCAATTTGGCCTCTGCAAAATCTGCACATGCTATGAAGAGTTGGGGGTCTGCGTTGATTTCCTCTGTCTTTCCATTGCACAAGGCCATCGTGATCTTCTGATGTAGGGAGGAAGGCATACATTTGTTGGTGTGAATCCAATCCCTACCAAGTAGAGCATTATACTTAGCATTGTTGTCGATAACGAAGAATGTCGTCATGCAGTCCCTGGTTCCCACACTTAGGTTGATGGGCAAAATGCCTTGAGCTATCTGTTTGTCTCCAGTGAAACCAGCAATGGTTGTGCTGGTTGGGATTAATCTGGGGTTCCTCTTTCCTAGTTTCTTCAAAGAAGATTTTGAAAGTAGGTTTATTGCTGCCCCATTATCCACCAATACCCGGTTCATCTGTATCCCATCGAAGAAGGCCTTGATATACAAAGGTTTGACATGCTGTGTCATGGATGTCGTGGGATACTCAAAAGGGTATGAGAGGTTAATACTCACCTCTTCCTCACTCTCATCTCCAATTTCCAATGGTGTGGCCACTTCGGATTCGTCTTGCACCATACTCACTTGTGAGTCTTCACTAGAAACTGGAATTGGGTCAATCTCTTGACCTCAGTTTTCATCTTTAGCTTGAAACTCCTGTGGTAGTATATGCACCATATTTACTGACACAGGAGGAAACGAGTCAAATTGGATGACTGGCTGTACTTGCTTCTTTTCTTGGCCAACTGGCTCAATTACTTTAGAAGCATCTTCTATGCTACATTCTAGCACTTCAGTACTAGTAACTTTCTTCAAATGGTTTGTTTCTGCTGGTTTTTTGACCAAAAATGTCTGTTCAGCCTTGAAGGCCTCAAACATTTCCTCCTCAACCATCTTCTTTCTTTTGCCTAGGCCAACCTCTCCCTCTGTCTCACTATCGCTTTCCATCAAAGCCCTTTCCAATCCTGCTAAGCTGGATTTTTCTTTGGCTTTTAGTTCGGAGTGAACTTTGGCCAACTGCTCTTTGCTGCAACTCATTTTGTCTTAAGGAATCGAGTTTGGACTATGATCTGACTTTGGACTTTTCTTTCCCTCTGTCTGGCCCTTTAATTGGACCAATGAAGAGCTTTCTCCACTTTCTTTCAGATCCTTCTGGTACTGAGTGTACCTTCGCTGGATCTTCCTCCTTTGGGATCTAGAAATCACTGGGACCATATTGGTTCCTTTGTTTTTGGATGCTTTAGTAACACCCAATTATTTAGAGCTACCAAAAGAGGTTTAACCATCCTACCCTGGTCTCCAACAACATTTCTTTGGGTAGACATTTCCCTAGGTTTGTTCTGCATGACAAACCAATCTGGAACTCCAGGTACCCATGAACCCACTAGTCCAGTTGTCGAACTGTCTCTTTCTTCCTTCGAAGCCAATTTCGAAGCTGATTGTGATGGCCACTACTTGGTTCTGATCCCCTGTTTTGGGCCTAATTTAGGCCTTCCATGAAGGTGACCACTTTCCTTTTTGTGTGAGGCTGGTTTAGAGGGCCAATCTCTGGCTTTGATCCCATGACTTGAGCCCACTTCAAGTTTCATCTCAGGATGGTTGCCCTCCATTCTGTAATAGTTAGGTGGTCTGAATTCATGTAAAGGTCTTTTGCCCTTGGAGTGCTCTCTAGTGGTTGTTGGCTCAGCCATGAATGGCTGCTGCCTAGTACCAGTTGGATATGGCCTCTTGTTATAGGCACTGGTTGGTTTAGGACGCCTCTGCACATCCTTGTAATATTACTTCCTATCAATCGGAAGCCCTTTCAACCACTTGTAGCTCAACTTGCACCTGAGACACATTCTTTACATGACAGCTGCCTCTAAAGAATCATCATCTAGTGCCTCTTCATCAGAGTCTTCCCTCTGGTCTACAAAGCCTTGTCCAACAGCTAGTAAACTTCTAGCATCTTTCTTGATGGTAGTCTGACTGGCAACATGCATTTGCACATTGACCTCTTCCAATTCCTTCAAGGATAAGTTCTGAAAGTCTGGCACAATAACATTGGATGCCACTTCTCCAATTTCTGGGAAAGAATTAGTGTCAATCCCCATAGCCTTTTCTGCCTTAGCTGAGAATTTTAAACTCCCCTTTCGAATTTGCTCTTGGATCCTGTCTTGAAAAACAATACAGTTTTTAGTTGAATGAGACCAAGAATTATGCCATTTACAATACACTTTTCCTTTAAGTTCCTTTAGAGACGGAATTTTGACTCGTTTTGGTAACTTCAGAAAGTTTTTCGTAAGCAAATGATCAAAAATGTCATCTGCCTTTGTTAAATCGAAAGAGTATTTCCTATAAAGATCTTTCTTTTTAAACTGTTGGTCTATTATTGTGTCTTTATGAATTAATGCTTCACAGATTACAGGTTCTTTCCTTACAATCTCTGCTGTATCAATCTCATAATTAGGATCTCTATAATACGTCTTGTATGATGCATTACTTTGATCTTGTTCTTCTTCTAGTAATGCTCCATACCTAGACACCTTATAGGTCAGTTCCACTAAGTCTCTAAACTCAGTTGAGTCAAACTTCTTTGGAAGCCTAACTCTAAACCATTTTGAGCCAATCTCACGAACTCAAGCTCTGGTAGGATGATCCTACATTTGTTTCGTACTCTTTTGAATCTGGCAATAAATTGAACAGCCTTCTCATCAGGCCTTTGACTCAACCTTGCCAAGTCTGCCATGGAAACTTCTAGCTCCGTTTGGAAGAATTGGGCATGAAATGTCTTCTCCATTTGTTGCCAAGTTTGGATGGAGCCAGGTGTAAGGTTAATATACTATACAAAAGCTGCCCGAGTTAGAGAATTTGGGAACAATCTTAACTTCATGTAATCATTATTGGTAAATTCACCACATTAAGCAGCTAACCTAGCAATATGCTCTACTGTTGACTGGTTTTCATTCCCATAAAAAGAGTAAAGTTTGGTATCTTAAACCCTCTTGGGTATTCATGTACCCGATCTACCCATTCTGGATATGATTTCCTGTACACGGGAGTTTGAACCCCCCGAGCCATCGGTCCACACATCTCTCTAACAATATCAGCAATTTGGTCTCTAGGAACCATATTTTGTACTTGTTGAACCACTACTGGAGGAACAAACACAGGATTTGGTGGACAACCTTGTGCCTAATGTCCTCTTAGTCTATAGGGCGGTATATTTAGGACTGGTCGTCCCTGTGGTGCTGGCTGCTGTTGAGGGTATGGGTAACCCCTCTGAGCCTGTCCTACGAAAGGACCTACGAAAGGTGTTAGAACAGGTGTTGTGTCTCTTCCAATTGCAGGAAACCCTTCCAACCCCACGGGTACAAGTTCGAACAAAGGATTAGTGAACCCCCTCGTGCCAAGTATGGCTTCGAACATGGGATTTGAAAACATTCTTATGCCATTTTCTTGTGTTGGGCCAGATCCACCAATTTGCATGGCTTCACTATTAAGTAATGAGGCATTTTGATTTGTCACAGGCCTCGAAAGAGGCTCATACCAAGACTGAGGTGATGGTCTTTCGTAGTTTTGATAACTAGTTTGACCATTTAAATGTCCATTATTTTGCATAGGCTGTTTATCTCTAGCCAATCTTTGCCGAGGGTCATTTGAAATTTCCTCCATTTGCCTTGCGTTAGTTGGTTGATGAGTATTTATTCGATCCATAAAGGATCTTGCCCATCTTTCCATTGTGTTCATTAACTGCTGTCCCATGGCATCTACTAGGCCTCCCCATGGATTCATTGGCTAAGTAGATGGAACAGTGGATGGTCCAATTCATTGGCCTCGTCAAATACTTTGAACATGTGGTACTTGCTCCGAAGTGCTGGTCTGTTCGACCATAGGCTCTGATAAAATAGGTACTTCTACAGGATATGTTATCACATTATCCTCTAGATTAGGTATTTCTACCTTTCCTTCCACGCCTTCTTCCAAGCGTTCATTTTCTTCTTGTCTCCTATGTCTAGCCATTTTAATTAGTCACACCGGGTGTGCAAAAAATATATGTTGGCTTTTTGGCTTTCGAAGGTTATTATTGAAATTTTTAGTGTGCCAGCAAGGATTAATCAGTTCTTACAGAATATTAATTGCCAACCAATTATCAGACGATTGTGTTTTAGTTCTTTCAGCCTCAATGAAGAGGACTTTTACTGGTGGCTTTGTTTAGGAGAATTAGCAAACGATGAGTAATATGAAGAACAATTGTAACATTTCAAAGATCCAAATCAGCCTTGTAGAGGTATACAACAACAAACTACTTGAAACTACTCCTATGAACGAAGTGCAGTGCAGGAATTTGAAGTACAGAAATGTAAAAAACAAGAAATGTAAAAACTGGAAGGAAAATAAAGTAGATAAAACTGGTTTTTTGGATCTGAGTTCGGGGCTTCTTTCTGGGGCCTTCTTTGCTATTTATACTTCTCAATGACAACCGTCGAAATGCGTTTCTAACCGTCAAATCATCCCTCCATGATCGTTTATCATGTTGCCTTACAGTTAGCTCTACTATCAGTTAGGCTTCCCTTATGATTTTGAATTTAAATATGAGTAACTGTTGAAGCCATGTCATTTTGCATCTCTTTCCTGATCCCGTGCTATGCAGATCTACAATAACCACTACTAACTGCCACATGTGTGATTACGATTGAAGATTTAAATTGTCTTCCCGTATTGCCCTCATCCTGCCACGTGTCGAACTGTGATTGGCTTATACAAAATATGTAGCTAACACTAATATAACTCCAAAATATGATATGAATAAATAAATAAATAAAAGATAAATTATAAATTAATGGGGATCTTCACAAAATATTTATAAATTAAAAGATTGTATTTTAATTATTAAAGTTGATAAAGTTTACAACTAATTTGATATTTTTTTAACAGTTTCCACTGAATTGTAATTTCTCCAAAAAAATAAAATAAAAATGCATGTGTGTCCTAAGTATGTACATGTGGATCCTGCACACCCACTGTCTATAGATGTGTTTGGAATTAGTTATCTAAGTTAACTTTTTAATTTTTTGTTAAAAAATATATAAAAAATAAAAAAATTAATGTAACAACTTATAATAATTTTTAAAAACCTCATTTACCAAACAAAGTCCTAAATGTATGTCATTTTTTCATTGCTCTATACATGTGAGTTTGCTCTACATCATGTGAGGATGTGAGCCTACTCATTGTGAGTAAGTTGTGTGAAATGTTTTTTAAAAAATTGTATCTCTAGTATAATTCCAAACATATGTTTTTAAGACCTCAATGTTTCTTTCTCGCCCATGTCTATGGAGAGAAGCTGGTCAATCTCCACTGGTGTCTTGGTGTTTGTTCTGAATTTGGTCACAATTGCCTCTGCTAGTTGCGCCCATGAAACTATGCTACCTTTTGGCAATCTTTCAAACCATGTTAAACCCAGGTCACCAAGGCTGGAAGGAAACATGATACACATTAGAGCCTCGTTTCGCCAATATATAGCCATAACCTGGTGAAAGTGGCTCAAGTGCATGTAGGGGTCTGACTTCCCCTCATAAGTAGTGAATTTGGGCTGGTGGAAACCTGAGGGTAATGGTGCGTTCTCTATCGTTGGAACGAACGGCGAACTCTGCAACCTTGCTAACGCTTTGTCTGCTAGTTCGTAGGCAAGGCGTGGTTCTGCAATTCCAATCTCAACACTCCCATGTGTTCTAGGAGCCAACCTTTGCAACGTTGAGACTGTCTTGACCCAAACCCGCCCCTATGGATTAAGGTCATAACCGGCCAGTAATCAAGGGATTACCTATGGCCTCAAACCAAATAAAACATATTTCATCAGAGTTAAAGGGCCAAACGGAAGTAAACTTACAAATTGTCCATAGAGTTGTGCTTATATGGCACATCAAATCAAATCATCACAAAGATATATTCATTAATAACCCACACCCGAAGGGAAATAACATATAAGTTTCACACAACAGGATCATTCAAGTCTTAGTCAGCCAGACAAACTTATATACAGAGGTAAACCAATGTTTTCGCCAACATTAGCAAAATATAACCAGAGAACAAAAGGGCAAAAACAAGTCTCGTGTGTGAGACGTTAAGGCTGACTCCTCAAAACTTTGACTGTATCTCATATCCTTCACAGAGGCTGGGTTCTCTTGGCTCATCTACATGCACATGAATGACAGTGAGTGAAAGCCCAGTGAATAATATCAAATAAAGAGATACATGAATGAAGTTCGAAACAGGTATACATACATCCAATGGCCTTGGGCCCATTTATGGTTTTATCTAGTACATTAGATGGCTTCAAGCTCGAGTATATCAAACGGCCTCTGGCCCATTTCATTCATATCAAACGGCCTTCGGCCCAATCATTTGTGTCCAATGGCCTTTGGCCCAATCATTCATGTTAAACGGCCTTTGGCCCAATCAATTATGTCCGACGGCCTTTGGCCCAATCAATTATATCCGACAACCTTTGGCCTATGCAATTATATCCGACAACCTTTGGCCCATTCAATTATATCCGATGGCCTTTGGCACAATCATTTGGTACAACGAATATTTGTCCACAATTCAAATTAACAATCTTATGAAATTCAAATAAGATAAAGCAATTGGACAAATAGCATACTTCAAAATTTCTTTACTAAGATATTACTCATAGTGTCCTGTCGGAGGATTCGTCCTTGTGCTCGACCCCACGTAAATCATAACACATAATGGGTTACAAGCAATTCAATCTGTTCTTAATTTATTCATTCCTCTTAGGCCTTTTTCTTATCTACTTAATCCATTCACAGTGCTCAATGCATGCCTAAGAGAGCTTAGAAGTGAAAGAGAACGGAAAACAAGCCATACAATACTTTTATAAAATTTTTGAAACAGGGCTTCCCGCTCGAGCGCAGGCTTCCCCGCTCCAGTAGACCCCTTTGGTCTGCAAAAGTACTGGTTACCCTATTTCTGCGCTCGAGCTCGACTTTGGGCGCTCGAACTGAGAGTCAAAATACGTGTACAGATGCTCGAGCGTAACTCTTCCCGCTCGAGCAGACATCAATGTCTGCAAAAGTTCTGGAAGCTAACATTTCACGCTCGAGCGGTGCTTGCCCCGCTCGAGCGGATATGTCAAATTCTGAAATTTACAGAATTGCTCTTGAAGTTCGAACTTGGTATTCAAAGGCCCTAAACTCATGATTTTGGTTCAAAAACATGGAAACACATTATATAATATGAGAATATAAGAATATGAGACCAATTGTTCAAATTCATGGTCTTTCCTAAAATCATTTTGAGTTTTCTTCAAAGGTTTCAAAAACGCATGTATTCAACTTCATACAAACTCCATATCTTCATCAATTAAGCATGCACGTAAATTCTTGACTCCAATTCTATTCCAAGTGGTACAAATGACACTTATAATCATGGAACTCATGAACATTATGCATGCATGTGAGATTTGGTGCTCAATTCTTCTTGTTCAACATGATTCATGCTTGAATGTATAAAATCATGGCAATTATGCACATGCATGTACATACAAGCTCCAAATTCATCAAATTCAACTCAAATTATGTTCTTGATTACCATCTAACTTTGAATTCACAAAATTACAACTTCAAACTAATGAATCAATGCTCAATTACTCACCTAGGAGCTCCAATCACTCAAATTCTAGCTAGTTCTTTGAGTTTAGCTTCTAATTCTCAAGCTTTGAGCCAAAATTCACAATTTGAGCCCTTCTCTCTCTCTAGAGCTGTCTCTCTCTCTCTCTCTCCCTCTCTAGAGTACAGTGAGATTTTGAGTTCAACAAATAAGACACTTGAGTGTATATTAGCCTATTTATAGGCTTGCTTAGTCATATTGATTAAGTCTAAGTAATGGCACTCTAATTTAATCGTTCTGAATCTAATTACTTTGATCCGAATAAATTTTCAATTAAATTTCACCGTAGGCTCTAAAAATTATGCTGATCACAACGGCTTGGTCAATTTCGGTTTCTGTGGCCGATAAGGCCTTCAATTTAAATTCTAAAGCAGAAAATGAAACATATTTTCCTACGGTGAACAGATAGAAATTCAAAAACATATATAATCATGTAATTACCACTCAAAATCATATCAGGCATATAATCATAATCATAACTAAGATCAATTACCATAACACGGAGCGGAGTCATCACAATCTTCCCCTCTTTAGGCAGTTTGGTCCTCCAAACTTATTTTACCTTTGTCCGGAAACAAATGTGGGTAGCGTAGACGCATTTCATCTTCATTTCCCACGTGGTGTCCATCCCATAGTGTTCTTTCCATTCTACCTTCACCATCAGGATGGACTTACTCCTCAACTGTTTCACTTGCCGGTCAATGATTCGTTTCGGCCATTCTGCGTATTCCATATTTTCATCGAGAGCTATCCTGTGATAATCAATCACATGAAACGGATCTCGAAGATAACCCCTTAACATTGATACGTGGAATACATTGTGCACTTGTTCGAATCCCAGTGGCATAGTGACTCTACAGGCAACTGGGCCAAGCCCTTCTAGAATCTGGAACGGCCCGATGTAGTGGGGTGCTAATTTACCTTTCTTATCGAATCTTACTTGGCCCTTCATCGGAGTCACACGAATGAATACATGATCATTGACCTCGTATTCAAGAGGTCTTCTTCGGATATCTACATAATTCTTTTGTTAACTTTGAGCTGTTTTGAGCCTTTGCTGAATAACTTTAATCTTCTTAGAAGTATCTCGAACAATTTCGGGCCCAAGTAAGGCCCTATCTCTGACCTCTGTCCAACAAATTGGTGATCTACACCTTCAACCATACAAAGCCTCGTATGGTGCCATACCGATGCTGGAGTGAAAGCTGTTATTGTATGCAAACTCTGCTAGTGGCAAATAATCTTCCCAATTCCCTTGAAAATCTAAGGCACATATTCTTAGCATATCCTCCAAGGTTTGTATTGTTCGTTCTGATTGCCCGTCTGTCTGCGGGTGGAATGTGGTACTAAATCTCAATTCTATGCCCATAGCTTTTTGCAAACTTTTCCACATTATCGACACAAATTTCGAATCCCTATCCGAGACAATGGACACCGGAACTCCATGTAGGCGAACAATTTCATCAACATATATAGTAGCCAGTCTATAAGCATCAAATGTAGTTCTAACAGGCACAAAATGTGCAGATTTAGTCAGTCTATCAACTATAACTCAAACAAAATCCATACCTTGAGGAGTTCGAGGTAGACCAACAACAAAGTCTATAGTCACATGTTCCCATTTCCATTCAAGAATAGGGAGAGGTTGGAGTAGACCGCCTGGTTTATGAAGTTCAGCTTTAACTTACTGACATTGAAGGCACTTGGACACATGCTCAGCAATTTCCTTCTTCATTTTAGGCCACCAATAGCTTTGCTTCAAGTCCCGATACATTTTGTTATTACCCGGATGCATAGCAAATATTGACTTATGAGCTTCATTGAGAATCCTCTTCTTTAACTCGGGAATGTTCAGAATACACAATCTATCTTGGAATTTCAGCATCCCATTTACCACACTATATCCCGGTCTAGGATTCATTTCAAATTCCTCAACTATTGTTTTAAGGAATTCATCCTCTTTCTGTTTCTGTTTAATCTCATCAATGATTGCTGGTTTGGCTGAAATGGTGGCCATCAATCCGCCCTGTTCACACAATACCACTTCAATTTCAGACTTCTCAAAATCTTGCAAGATCTCTTTCTGTTTAGTAAGTACATAAGCCAAGCTCCCCATCGATTTTCTGCTCAGGGCATCAGCAACTGTATTGGCTTTCCCAGGGTGATACTGAATCTGAAGATCATAGTCTTTTATCAGTTCAAACCACCTTCTCTGTCGCATATTCAACTCTTTCTGAGTGAAGAAGTACTTTAGGCTCTTATGATCCGTGTAAACTTCACATTTTGCCCTATACAAGTAATGCCGCCAGATTTTCAAAGCAAATACAACTGCGGCCAATTCTAAATCATGTGTTGGATAGTTCTTCTCATATGGCTTCAACTGTCGAGAGGCGTAGGCAATCACCCTTCCATGTATCACTGAAAATTACAAGGTTTTTCGTACCTGATGGTAATGTCAAAACTGGTGCAGTGGTCAGTCTCATTTTCAGTTCATGAAAGGCAGATTTTCTTTCGTCATTCCATTCAAACGGTTGCCCTTTATGTGTCAGTTGGGTAAGAGGCACAACTATTTTTGAAAAGTCTTTCACAAATCTCTTGTAGTACCCAGCTAAGCCCATGAAACTGCGGACCTCTGTTACGTTTGTCGGTGTAGGCCAATTTACAATTGCCTCTATCTTCTGTGGGTCCACTGAAATTCCCTTCTTGTTGATAACATGCCCTAAAAAGATAACTTCATCCAACCAAAATTCACATTTCTTTAGTTTGGCGAATAATTTCTTTTCTCTAAGTGTTTGCAAAACAGTCCTCAGATGTTGTCCATGTTCAAGTTTACTCCTTGAGTATATCAAAATATCATCAATAAAAACTACAACAAAATCGTCAATGTAGGTCTTAAAAATTCAGTTCATTAGGTCCATAAACGCTGCAGGAGCATTAGTCATCCCAAATGGCATAACAAGTAATTCGTAATGACCATACCTCGTTCTAAATGCGGTTTTCTCAATATCTTCTGCTTTCACTTTCAACTGGTGGTATCTGGATCTCAAATCAATTTTGGAAAACACTTGTGATCCCTGCAACTGGTCAAACAAGTCATCAATATGAGGTAAGGGATATTTATTCTTTATTGTCACCTTGTTCAGTTCTCGATAGTCAATACACAGGCGCAAGGTTCCGTCTTTCTTTTTCACAAATAACACTGGTGCACCCCATGGTGAAGTGCTAGGTCGAATAAACCCTTTGTCAAGTAAGTCTTGCAACTGTTCTTTCAGTTCTTTCATTTTAGCAGTAGCCATCCTATAGGGAGCTTTAGAAATAGGCTGAGTTCTTGGCACAACTTCAATGGTGAACTTTATTTCCCTGTCAACTAATTTTCCTGGCAATTCATTTGGGAATACATCTGGAAACTCGCTAACAGCAGGGATACTACTCAATTCTACATTCACAATTTGTTCAGATAGCACATAACACAAATAACCCTAGCACCCTTTCCTGATCAATGTACATGCTTTTATTGCAGATATCAAGTAAGGTGGAGGCACTACCCCGTTACCCACAAACACAATTTCTTCCTGTTTTGGTGGTTTAAATACAACCCGTTTTGCTACACAATCAATGGTGGCACAATATTTAGTTAACCAATCCATGCCCAGAATTATATCAAAATGTCTAAAGTCCAAGGGCAACAAATCTACATACAGAATAGCATTCCCAATACGCATGTCACAAAACCGATATACAGATGTACACAACACAGATTCCCCAGATGGAGCAGATACACATAGCAAATATGGCAATGATTCTAGAGGTCTACTTAGTCTAGATGCAAATGCACAAGTTACGAAAGAGTGTGTTGATCCGGAGTCAATTAACACAAAAGCATCAAGATTGCATATAGAGATAGTACCTGAGATAACGGCTTCAGCATACCGTGTATCACCCGGAACAAGCACAAAAACTCTCCCTTGCCTCACGGTATCTCCGGTGGTAGTAGATCTCGTAGTATTTCCCGGTTTTGGGTTCGATGCAGTGGAGCTAGCAGCTAACTTTCACTGTTCTGATTACAATCTCTGGCCATATGCCCCGTTTTTTCGCACTTAAAACAAGCTCCTGACACACGGTAACAAACTCCGCGATGCCTTTTATTACAAATATTGCACATTGGAGATGTATCTCGAGAAGAATTAGAAGTACTTGAGAAGCCCGTATTCTGCTTCTTTGAAAATTTCTTCTTTGAAAAGAAGCCTTGCCTTTTACTACCCTTCCAGTTAGTTGTTGATTTGGCCTGTCTGGCTATGTTAGCTTATGATATTATGGCCCGATCCAACACCTCAATATAGGTCTCCAGCTTAAGAACATTCACCCTTTCTAAGATGTCATCTCAAAGCCCTCCTTCAAAATGTCTCACTTTCTTGTAGTCAGTGTCGACCACATGTGGTGCAAATCTAGCCAATTCTGTAAATTTGGCCTCATACTCAGCTACTGTCATGCTGTTCTGTTTAAGTTCCATAAATTCCGACACCTTTCTATCACGAACACATTGTGGAATTGTCATAGAAAATCTCCAAAAATCGTGCCCAACCAATATCCTTATTGTTCTCACGCATTAACATCCACCATCTTTTTGCCTCATCTTCAAGAGTAAAAGTGGCTAGAAGTATCTTTTGTGTTTCTAAACAAGGAAACACTTCAAACAGTTTTTCTATGCCGAGGACCCATGCCTCAACCTTTAGCGGATCCAATCCCCCATGGAACTGTGATGGTTTCATTTTCTTAAACTCTTTGGTGAGAGCTATTATTCAGTCATCATTCTGATGGTCTTGGACATGTGGTACTGGAGGTGGGGGTGGAGTATGTGGTTGCTGCCACTATTGTTGTTGCCTCAATGTTTCTGCCATTTCTGAATCAGTCTTTCCATCCTATCCATTCTGGCAGTAGAAGACTCCTCTATTTTATCACCTCTCGTCCTCACCATCTGATTAGACTTGCATTATTCTTTATATAAAAGGTTCACAAGTATGCTTATCCTAAAGTGCACACATATTCGAATAATTTGCAATGCAAGTAAATCGCAAACATATAGCATATAATCATTCATCTTGAAGCATTTAAACATGTTCTTGATGTTTTCAGATTCATACTTATCACATGAATGCATCCTAGATCTTTTCTAGATGCCTATTGCTCATTTGGACAAGTGTGTGAGTTATAAACTCGTGCTCTGATACCACTCTGTCATGACCCGAACCCGCTCCTGTAGATTAAGGTCATAACCAGCCAGTAATCAAGGGATTACCTACGACCTCAAACCAAATAAAACATATTTCATCAGAAGTAAGGGGCCAAACGGAAGTAAACTTACAAATTGTCCATAGAGCTGTGCTTACATGGCACATCAAATCAAATAATCACAAAGATATATTCATTAATAACCCACACCCGAAGGGGAATAACATATAAGTTTCATACAACAGGATCATTCAAGTCTTAGTCAGCCAAACATACTTATATACAAAGGTAAACCAACGTTTTTGCCAACATTAGCAAAATATAACCAGAGAACAAAAGGGCAAAAACAAGTCTCGTGCATGAGACGTTAAGGATGACTCCTCAAAACTTTGATTGCATCTCACATACTTCACCGAGGCTGGGTTTGAACATCTCTTGGCTCACCTACATACACATGAATGATAGTGAACGAAAGCCCAGTGAATAATATCAAATAAAGAGATACATGAATAAAGTTCGAAACATATATACATACATCCAACGACCTTAGGCCCATTTCTGGTTTTATCTAGTACATTAGACAGCTTCAAGCCCGAGTATATCAAACGGCCTTTGGCCCATTTCATTCATATCAAACGGCCTCCGGCCCAATCATTTGTGTCCAACGGCCTTTGGCCCAATCATTCATGTCAAACGGCCTTTGGCCCAATCAATTATGTCCGACGGCCTTTGGCCTATTCAATTATATCCGACGGCCTTTGGCCCATTCAATTATATCCGACGGCCTTTGGCCCAATCATTTGGTACAACGAATATTTGTCCACAATTCAAATTAACAATCTTATGAAATTCAAATAAGAGTAAGCAATTGGACAAATAGCATACTTCAAAATTTCTTTACTAAGATATTACTCACAGTGTTCTGTCAGAGGATTCGTCCTTTTGCTCGACCCTACATAAATCATAACACATAATGGGTCACAAGCAATTCAATCCGTTCTTAATTTATTCGTTCCTCTTAGGCCTTTTTCTTATCTTCTTAATCCATTCACAGTGCTCAATGCATGCCTAAGAGAGCTTAGAAGTGAAAGAGAACGAAAAGCAAGCCATACAATACTCTTATAAAATTTCTGAAACAGGGCTTCTCGCTCGAGCGCAGGTTTCCCTGCTCTAGCGGACCCCTTTAGTTTGCAAAAGTACTGGTTACCCTATTTCTGCGCTCGAGCTTGACTTTGGGCGTTCGAGCTGAGAGTCAAAATACGTGTACAGATGCTCGAGCATAACTCTTCCCGCTTGAGCGAACATCAATGTCTGCAAAGGTTCTGGAAGCTAACATTTCACACTCGAGCAGCGTTTACCCCGCTCGAGCGGATATGCCGAATTCTGGAATCTCCAGAATTGCTCTTGAAGTTCGAACTTGGTATTCAAAGGCCCTAAACTCATGATTTTGGTTCAAAAACATGGAAACACATTATATATTATGAGAATATAAGAATATGAGACCAATTGTTCAAATTCATGGTCTTTCCCAAAATCATTTTGAGTTTTCTTCAAAGGATTCAAAAACGCATGTATTCAACTTCATACAAACTCCATATCTTCATCAATTAAGCATGCATGTAAATTCTTGACTCCAATTCTATTCCAAGTGGTACAAATGACACTTATAATCATGGAACTCATGAAAATTATGCATGCATGTGAGATTTGGTGCTCAATTCTTCTTGTTCAACATGATTCATGCTTGAATGTATAAAATCATGGCAATTATGCACATGCATGTACATACAAGCTCCAAATTCATCAAATTCAACTCAAATTATGTTCTTGATTACCATCTAACTTTGAATTCACAAAATTACAACTTCAAACTTATGAATCAATGCTAAATTACTCACCTAGGAGCCCCAATCACTCAAATTCTCAAGCTTTGAGCCAAAATTCATAATTTGAGCCCTTCTCTCTCTCTCTCTCTCTCTCTCTCTCTCTAGAGTACACTCACATTTTGAGTTCAACAAATGAGACACTTGAGTGTATATTGGCCTATTTATAGGCTTGCTTAGTCATATTGATTAAGTCTAAGTAATGGCACTCTAATTTAATCATTATGAATCCGATTACTTTGATTCGAATAAATTTTCAATTAAATTTCACCGTAGGCTCTAAAAATTATGTCGATCACAACGACGTGGTCAATTTCGGTTTCTGTGGCCTATAAGGCCTTCAATTTAAATTCTAAAGTAGAAAATCAAACAGATTTTCCTACGGTGAACAGATAAAAATTCAAAAACATATATAATCATGTAATTTACCACTCAAAATCATATCAAGCATATAATTATAATCATAATCATAATTAAGATCAATTACCATAACACGGAGCAGAGTCATCACAGAGACTCTGTAAGAACCTGAAATTTTTTTGGACAACTAATTAGTTTATTAATAATAATATTAAGTCAATAAATTGTGATTATTAGATTATTAAATTATTATATTAATAGCATCGTGATTAACACCAATATTAAATTCCTTTAAATAATTTTTTTTTTATCCTTTTGTGATTAAATTTTTGTATCTAAACACAGTTGTGGAAAACTAAATGAGTTAAATAAATAATAATCAAGTTAGTTAGAGGATAGTAGGAAGAAAAACATCTAGTGACTAGGACATACATATATGTATATATATATTCACATTGATTTTCATATTAAACATAGAAAAAAAAATCAGAATTTTTGGCCAGAGGAATCCGGCTGTTTTCTTCCCAAGGGGCTGCTTCCAAAGCATGCTTAGAAACATCCTACAAGTCTATCCTTGTAGATCATAATTCCTAAGCCAAGAAGAATAAAATAAATAAATTAAAAAAAAGGGGCCCAAAACTCCTACATAAGGAACCCACATTCAGTCCAGCCATTCTACTATTCACGTAGCTGAGCAAAGAAGGAAAAAGAGAAGAGAAAAAGAGGAAAAAGAGAGGGTACTTGGTGAATACCAATTTCAAACGTAGTTTTGAGAAGTGTTTGCAAAAGCTCTTGAGGTGAGAATACATCGCCTCTATCCTCCCTTAGACACTGAATTTATATAATTTATATATGCAAGACTAAGAATGGTTAAGTCATATATAGCAAAATAGTACCATGCATGTTTAAAATTTTGATAGGATGACGGTTTCATTATGTTATAATTTCATATTCCTTTTTGCAAACATAGATATATGGCTTAGCTACTGTTTTTATGTGGTCAATATTCTCCATTGTTGCAATAATCTTGCAAGAGAGTAAAATGAGATGAGAATGGCTCATTTTTACCTGAAACTAAGATTCTTTCCCACTGTTTCAGACTTTATCGGATGAAAAGAGGGCTCTAATAAATTGAAAATAATTGATGTTAAAAATCTGTGTATACTGGAAGTATATGTAGGTGTTATACTGTTTAAAATTTTTATAAAATCATTGGACACCATTTTCTTACAGAAACAAATATTTTCCCTAAGCATCGCTTACTACACAACAGAAGCAGTGGCTTCAAACAGATCCCATTTTCCCTACAAATGGTATTTTTCTGCATGACCACTTGGAATAGTTAGATATAAGAGTTATCTTTCATTTTCCATCAATTTCACAAAAAATGGATAAGTCTAAAAGGAGAAATTGTAGTTTTACTAAAATGCGACAGAATCTATCCAGTTTTCTTAGAAAAATTATTTGACCATCTTTCGTTGATTCTCAGTCTTCGAATCCCTCTGGAAATATGTTCTAAACTCAAGTATCTAACAAGCCGTTCTAACCATACCTCATTTTGACACTGTTTGAGGCTGCTTTTTATTTTTCCAACACAGATCACCTGTGCTGGAAGTACTGTAACTCACTGCCCAGAAAAACCAATTTTCTTCCAAAATTTATTTCTCCATTTTAAAATCGTTTTTAGCTCTGGTATTCTTCTCGGAATATTTTCCTAACTCAATGAACTAGTGCTAGTTAAAATATCGTAATGGTTGAACATTGTTTGGTATGGGTTTCATATTTTTTTAATTTTTTTTCTGACCATACAGTGCTGAAAGAAGAAGTGTGTGAATTCCTAAGAAATCTTGTGATAATTCCTAAGACATTCTATCATATTTATTTTGGTTGTCATACACGATTGTGTTGTGCTATATAAACATTATGTCACTGTAGTTTTCAAACTAAAACTCGTACATGCATCAAAATGTGAATTGGACAAAGTAAAGGGACACGAAATTGAACAGATACATTAAAATTTAAAAGTGATGGGGTGAGCCTGGTTTAGAATCTTGCGCAAGTGAGTTGCGAACCCTAACATGACACAGGAAGGTATTTCGGCTCTTATCTGTGCAGGCAATATAAGGTTGGTGGTGCGGGTGTCACAACATAGACCGTTCCCTTGGGGCAGACCGTGATGTCACGACTCGGGTACCCCTTGTGCGTGGGCATCATTGGTTGTTACAGTAAGTAACATTTGAATATTTGACCAAGGGGGAGTCAGAATTGCCCGTGACCATTGCCTAGCGGTTGAGTGGAAATAGTGCTCCGCGGGGAGTTTTTAAACTTACCTGTTAAACTAAATCTATGTGAACTTAAAAGGAAAGGTTGGCATTTTTCCTTATTATGAAATACTGCATCCGCTTGCCATTGTTTTTATTGTCTGTTGTTAATATTTCAACCAATAGCATTCCGGTTATGTTTGTTAAATGCTGCTTGTTATTCTGTTATTACACAACATTTATTATTTGTGAGTATTATTATCGGGGTGGGTATTTTCGGGTTGTAGTATCTTATTGAGCTCGTCGCTCATTGGCATTCCCATTGCTCTGGCGTTTTATGCCAGGTATCGAAGAAACCGAAGGAAGCGCCGAGGCCTTGCAAGGCGACATTCAGCCTTGGATAGCTTGAAGAATGCCCAAGATTCCATGAACCATTTTCCTAGTTTTATTTTTATATTTGTGTTTTTTTTTTAATTTTATTTTAAGACTAAGTTTTAAGTTTATTTGGAGTTGTAACTTAAGAACTTTTAATTTATGGGATGTTAGTTAATAGAGTTTGGTAAACTTGGTGGCAACATGAAGGAAGAGTTCTTAATTAAGAAAATTAAAATTTTAAGTTCTAAATCTTATTATGATGTCCTTAAATTTTGGGGCGTCACAATATGGTATCAGAGCTTAGGTCTAGAACCCTTAAGACCTTGGGTAGGCCTAAGCACGTGTCATTTACTACACTTTAATTAAAAAACATTTGATGACCTAAGACCATACTGAAAATGTAACAACGTTGTGTTCTCCTTATAGGATGTCAAGCCCATCTCATAATGAGGACTGGCTCTCGGATCCCGAACTTGAAGAAGAACCCTTATTAACTGACCCAGAGGTAGGGGCGGAAACTTCAGAGTCAGTCCATGAGGAAGAGGACCCGGATGAGGATCTGGAAGAGGAGATGATGGATGAAGAGGAGCCCGAGCCTGAGGAGGAAGAACTGGAGGAATATTCAGAAGAAGAACCGCTAGACGAAAAAGACGCAGAGGTAGACGCGGAAGTGGAAGTCGTGGAACCCTTGGCCGCCATTCCGCCGGAAGAGTTTGGTTAGGTGAGAAGTGACACTGAGTCCGACCTTATCTCCTCAATTGAATATGCCTTCGAAGAAGGTGAAGCGGACTCGGGGAACGTAGTGCAGATGGGGACATTCCTGATAAGGCTAGAGGCATATGTTAAACTAGAACCACTAATACCTTGCGAATGGAAACACCGAAGGGGGGACGGCAAATATCTGGAGCCTGTGCGAGTTATCCGGGAGTTGGCAAGGGCCATGTATGAAGTAAGACCGCTACCACCAGCCCTGGAAGACAATTACACCAATTTCTTCCACCAACGAGACATCTTCCTGGCCGCCCCATCGGCTGGAAAGCTCGTACCCACGAACGGGACAGTCGACTTCTTCGACCCACTCACCTACGAAGAAGTCCTTGTAAGGATCTTGGGCCAACATGTGGGAATGGGAGGGCTCAAGCTGTTAGTCCGTTGGAAGTGCTATGGCAAGTGCATCAGCACTACCCATGGCTTTTTGTTTGAGAGGAGGAGAGACTGAAGAGGGTAGACTAGGCGGATAAACAATTTTGTTGGAATTTCATTGTAAAAGCCTAGTCTAATAGTGGTTATGAAATGGGGTGAAATAATCCCCTCGGTCCGGTGATAAATGTAATTTTTGGTCATGTAACCGATCCTTTGTTGCAATGAAAAGTTTCAGTTCTAGTTAAACTTAGTGACTGCTTGTTCGCATAAAATAAATAATTAAATAATTACTTACATCGTTCCGATAGTAAACAATTAATATCCTTCATGCAGAATATGGCAGGAAGAACTAGGGGAAATGGATTCAATGACAACAACAACGACAACAACACCAACAGTGACGTCATGAATTTCGTTTGGGCAATTACTAATGAACTAAGAAACCAACCCAGGCGTGAAAACAACAAGGCAGAATTAATAGCGAAGTTTCAAAAACTCAAGCCCCAGAAATTTTTCGGAGAACCCAATCCTTACTCGGCGGAGGCATGGATAAGGCAAGTGAAGAAAATATTTGAGACGCTAGAACTTCCGAATGAGTAATACCAAGTGTCCCTCGCCTCATTTCTCTTCAAGGGGGAGTCCGATTTCTAGTGGACAATGATCAAGGAAAGTCGTCAAGTGGTAGAACTATCTTAGAGATAGTTCGAGGAATTATTTGGAAAAGTACTTCCCAAACTCGGTGAGGCAAGAGATGATCCAAGAATTTCTCCAACTGAAACAAGGGGGCATGACTGTGACACAGTATGCCAATCGGTTTAAGGCCCTTTCTCGCCATGCCACAGCTATAGTGGCAAATGAAATAGACAAGGTAAGGCGCTTTGAGTGGGGACTCAACTCGAGACTCCGAGACAAGCTGGTCGTAGTGCAGCTACCTACTTATGCACAGGTAGTAGATAGGGCTCTTGCTCTAGAAAGAGAGAAGATGGACACTGCAAGGACTCAAGGTCAGCAGTCTAGAGCCAACCAGCAAAGAAGCGGAGGACCCTCAAGGAACAATAGGACCCCTGCTGCTTCGATACCTTATGCTAGGAGGCCACAACAACAGCAAGGGTATAATCCTGAACAGCGTAGTAGGGAAGGGGCTAGGAGGTGTTATGAATGTGGCTAAGAAGGGCACCTTAGAAACAACTGTCCTCAAAGGTCAGACTACTACATTAATCAAGGAGGGGCCACTCAATGGAACAAATGCGCACCAACTTAGGGAGCGCGAGCTGTGCAAAATTCCCAATCCAGTAGAGGTTAGTCGCCAGCTAATCAGAATATGAGACAACCGAGGGCTCAACAACCAGGAGATGCCAATACAAGGGAACCTTGGGGGCCAAATCAAGGTGCCACTGGAAGAGTCTTTGCACTCCAAGAAGGAGAAGATACTGGAAATCCTTCAGTGATTCAAGGTATACTTATCCTTATGAACTCTTATGTACAAGTCTTGTTTGATTTTGGAGCATCACACTCTTTTATATCTGCTTCGTGTGTTATAACTTTGGGATTAGAGCCTGAACGATTAGAAACACCAATGAGTGTAGCCTCACCACTAGGAGGTCAAACTCGAGTAGATCTCGTATGCAAATCATGTGAACTAGGAGTCTCCAGTTTGCTTTTAACTTGCGACCTACGAGTCATGAAAATGTCAGACTTTGACGTTTTCCTAGGAATGGACTGGTTATCAGCCCATAGAGCCACCATTGATTGAAAGACGGTGACTGCATACTCTCAGGACGGAACGTGATTTCAATTTAAGGGGGATAGACAAGATTCCCTATCACCGACGCTTCGAAAATCAAAGTGGCATGATCACCTAGCTGGATGGTTAGCCAGCTTAGTTTTGGAAGACAGAGACAATATGGAACTAGGGCTACCTCATGTGGTATGTGAGTATACTGATGTATTTCCGAAGGAATTACCAGGACTACCCCTAGGGTGAGAAGTAGACTTTACCATCGAACTACAACCTGGCACATCACCGATCTCAATGGCACCACATCGTATGGCACCAGCTGAACTGAGAGAGATAAAGACACAGTTGCAAGAAATTTATAAGGCCAAGCACGTCCCCATAGGGAGCACCAGCCTTATTCGCTAAGAAGAAAGATGGGACACTTAGGTTGTGCATTCATTACCGCCAACTCAATAGAGTCACCATTAGGAATCGGTATCCACTACCTAGGATTGATGACCTCTTCGATCAGCTTAGAAGGGCAAAGTGTTTCTCAAAGATAGACCTCAGATCTGGGTATCACCAGTTGCGTATTCGGGAAGAAGATATTCCTAAGACTGCATTTCAAACCCGTTACGGCCACTATGAGTTCGTAGTGATGCCATTCGGCCTAACCAATGCACCAGGTGTGCTCATGAGTTTAATGAACAAAATATTCACGCCTTACTTAGATCAATTTGTGGTAGTTTTCATTGATGATATTTTGGTGTATTCCAAGTCTGAAGGAGACCATGAACAACATTTGAGAATAGTACTTCAAACCTTGAGGGAGAACCAACTGTATGCTAAAGCTAGTAAATATGAATTCTGGATAGAGGAAGTAAAATTTTTGGGTCACGTAGTGTCTGAAAAGGGAGTATCGGTGGACCCAACTAAAGTAGAGGCAGTGACAGAATGGAAGCAACCTAAGAACACATTCGAGATTCGTAGTTTCTTAGGGTTGGCCGGTTACTATCGAAGATTCATTTAGGACTTCTCAAGGTTGGCCAAACCAATGACACGCTTGACTAAAAAAGGAGTTAAGTTTGAATAGAACGAGTCTTGTGAAAATTCATTCCAAGAACTTAAGAAAAGATTGACGAGTGCCCCTATTCTCATAGTACCAGAACGTGACATTGGGTACAATGTGTATTGTGATGCTTCCAAAGAAGGTCTAGGGTGCATGTTGATGCAAAATGGCAAGGTGGTGGCATATGGATCAAGGCAATTAAAGAACCATGAGAAGAATTATCCCACTCATGACTTGGAGTTAGCAGCCATAGTTTATGCACTCAAAATTTGGAGACACTACCTATATGGTGAAAAGTTTGAGATATTCACCGACCACAAAAGCTTGAAGTATCTGTTCACCCAAAAGGACCTAAACATGCGTCAGAGACGTTGGATAGAGTACCTCGAGGATTACCAATTTACGCTTTCTTATCATCCCGGCAAGGCTAACGTTGTAGCAGATGCATTAAGCTGCAAAAATAGAGGGATTGTTGCTAGCTTAGCCCTTAGAGAATGGAATATGATTGGAATGCTCAATGAATTTGGGGTACATATGGAGGTTCAAGATGAAAAGGCTTACCTTGGTGCTCAAATTGCTACGCCTAAAATTTTGAGCGAGATATTAGAATCACAACAGTACGATCATGAGGTGGCATTCATCAAGGCACGAATGGAATCTAGTGAAACCATGCCTGGTTGTGAAATTCACACAGATAGGAGTTTGAAATATCAAGGTTGAGTGTTCGTGCCGAGTGACGACTCACTAAGAGAAAAGGTACTTAAGGAATTTCACCATTCAGTATTCGCAGTACATCCAGGAGGTACTAAGATGTACCAAGACTTAACATGCCAATATTGGTGGGGCGGAATGAAAAAGGATGTAGCCAAGTTTGTGTCTCAGTGCCTGACATGTCAACAAGTAAAGGAGGAACACCAAAAACCGGCAGGAACACTTCAACCTTTACCAATCCCGGAGTGGAAATGGGAACACATAACCATGGATTTTGTGACGGGTTTGCCTCGATCACCACAGAGACATGACGGCGTATGGGTAGTGGTAGATCGACTAACTAAGACAGCCCGATTCTTACCTGTTGGGTCATCAGATACGTTAGACTCACTTAGTAGATTGTTCATCAAAGAAGTGATCAGATTACACGGAGTACCAGTTAGCATCGTGTTTGATCGTGATCCTCGATTCGCTTCCCAATTTTGGCAGAGCTTGCAGAAGGCAATGGGAACGAACTTATGTTTTAGCACAGCATTTCACTCACAAACAGATGGACAATCTGAAAGGACGATATAAACCTTGGAGGATATGCTTCTAGCTTGCGTTATGGATTTTGATGGAAGTTGGGAGAAACACTTACCTCTCGTTGAGTTCGCTTACAACAATAGTTTCCAGGCCAGTATTGGAATGGCACCGTATGAAGCACTTTATGGGCGACCTTGTAGATCACTAGTCTGTTGGACAGAAGTAGGGGAAGCAACCTTACTAGGACCAGACCTAGTTTAAGAGACCACTAAGAAGATAAAACTGATCAGACAACGACTAATCACAGCCCAAAGTCGACAAAAGAGTTATGCGGATCAAAGGAGACGACCCTTAACTTTTGAGATAGGCGATCATGTTTTTCTCAAAGTTCGACCTCATCGAGGTACTACGCGATTCGGAAAGAAAGGAAAACTTGCACCTCGTTATGTGGGACCCTTTGAAATTCTGAGCAAGGTAGGAGAGGTAGCATACCGTCTAGCACTACCACCAACAGCTCGCAGCAGTGCACAATGTCTTTCACATCTCAATGTTATGAAAATATGAACCACACCCTTCACATGTTATCAATTGGGGGGAGATTGATCTCAATGAAGATGCAAGCTTTGAGGAAAGGCCTATAAAGATTATGGACTGATGAGAAAAGAACTTAAGAGGCAAAGTCATCCACTTGGTTGGAGTGTTGTGGCAGCATCGAGGAGTGGAAGAGTCTACTTGGGAAAGAGAGGATGCAATACGAGCCAACTACCCTCAATTGTTTAAAGATAAAGGTATGTGTCAAAATTTTGAGGATGAAATTATTTAAGGGGGATAGGTTGTAAGAACCTGAATTTTTTTTTGGACAACTAATTAGTTTATTAATAATAATATTAAGTCAATAAATTGTGATTATTAAATTATTAAATTATTATATTAATAGCATCATGATTAACACCAATATTAAATTCCTTGAAATAAATTTTTTTTATCCTTTTGTGATTAAATTTTTGTATCTAAACACAGTTGTAGAAAACTAAATGAGTTAAATAAATAATAACCAAGTTAGTTAGAGGATAGTAGAGAGAAAAACATCTAGTGACTAGGACATATATATATATACATTGATTTTCATTTTAAACATACAAAAAAAAAAATTCAGAATTTTTGGGTAGAGGAATCCGGCAATTTTCTTCCCAAAGGGCTGCTGCCAAAGCATGCCAAAGCATGCTTAGAAGCATCCTACAAGTCTATCCTTGTAGATCATAATTCCCAAGCCAAGAAGAATAAAATAAATAAATAAATAAATAAAAAGGGGCCCGAAACTCCTACATAAGGAACCCACATTCAGCCCAGCCATTCTACTATTCACGTAGCTGAGCAAAGAAGGAAAAAGAGAGTAGAAAAGAGAAGAGAAAGAGAGGAAAAAGAGAGGGTACTTGGTGAATACCAATTTCAAACTTAGTTTTGAGAAGTGTTTGGAAAAGCTCTTGAGGTGAGAATACATCACCTCTATCCTCCATTAGATACCTCTAACTAAATTTATATAATTTATATATGCAAAGACTAAGCATGGCTAAGTCATATATAGCAAAATAGTACCATGCATGTTTAAAATTTTGATAGGATGAGGGTTTCATTATGTTATAATTTCATATTCCTTCTTGCAAACATAGATATATGGCTTAGCTACTGTTTTTATGTGTTCAATATTCTCCATCATTGAAATAATCTTGCAAGAGAGTAAAATGAGATGAGAATGGCTTCCTTTTACCTGAAACTTATATTCTTCCCCACTGTTTCAGACTTTATTGGATGAAAAGAGGGCTCTAATAAATTGAAAATAATTGATGTTAAAAATCTGTGAAGACTGGAAGTATATATAGGTGTTATACACTGTTTAAAATTTTTATAAAATCACTGGACACCATTTTCTTACCGAAACAAATATTTTCCCTAAGCGTCGCTTACAACACAGCAGAAGCAGTGGCTTCAAACAGGTCCCATTTTCTCTACAAATGGTATTTTTCTGCACGACCACTTGGAATAGTTAGATATAAGAGTTATCTTTCATTTGCCACCGATTTCACAAAAAATGGATAAGTCTAAAAGAGAAATTGTAGTTTTACTAAAATGCGACGGAATCTGTCCAGTTTTCTTAGAAAAATTATTTGACCATCTTCTGTTGATTCTCAGTCTTCGAATGTTTCTGGAAATATGTTCTAAACTCAAGTATCTAACAAGCCATTCTAACCGTACCTCCTTTTGACACCGTTTGAGGCTTCTTTTTATTTTTCCAACACAGAACACCTGTGCTGGAAATACTTAACTCACTGCCCAGAAAAACCAGTTTTCTTCCAAAATTTATTTCTCCATTTTAAAATCGTTTTTAGCTCTGGTATTCTTCTCGGAATATTTTCCTAACTCAACGAACTAGCACTAGTTAAAATATCGTAATGGTTGAACATCGTTTGGTATGGGTTTCATATTTTTTTAATTTTTTTTTCTGACCATACAGTGCTGAAAGAAGAAGTGTGTGAATTCCTAAGAAATCTTGTGATAATTCCTAAGACATTCTATCATATTTATTTTGGTTGTCATACACGATTGTGTTGTGCTATATAAACATTATGTCACTGTAGTTTTCAAACTAAAACTCGTACATGCATCAAAATGTGAATTGGACAAAGTAAAGGGACACAGAATTGAACAGATACATTAAAATTTAAAAGTGATGGGGTAAGCCCGGTTTAGAATCTTGCGCAAGTGAGTTGCGAACCCTAACATGGCACGGGAAGGTATTTCGGTTCTTATCAGTACAGGCAATATAAGGTTGGTGGTGCGGGTGTCACAACATAGACCGTTCCCTTGGGGCAGACCGTGATGTCACGACTTGGGTACATAACTCTAGTGCGTGGGAATCATTCGTAGTTACAGTAAGTAACATTTGAATATTTGACCAAGGGGGAGTCAGAATTGCCCGTGGCCATTGCTTAGCAGTTGAGTGGAAATAGTGCTCTGTGGGGAGTTACTTAAACTTACCTGTTAAACTAAATCTATGTGAACTTAAAAACAGAGGTTGGCATTTTTCCTTATTATGAAATACTGCATCCGCTTGCCATTGTTTTTATTGTCTATTGTTAATATTTCAACCAATAGCATTCCGGTAATGTTTGTTAAATGCTGCTTGTTATTCTGTTATTACACAACATTTATTATTTGTGAGTATTATTATCGGGGTGGGTATTTTCGGGTTGTATTATCTTATTAAGCTCGTCGCTCATTGGCATTCCTATTGCCCTGGCGTTTTATGCCAGGTATTGAAGAAACCGAAGGAAGCGCCGAGGCCTTGCAAGGTGACATTCAGCCTTGGATAGCTTGAAGAATGCCCAGGATTCCATGAACCATTTTCCTAGTTTTATTTTTATATTTGTGTGTTTTTTTTTTAAGACTAAGTTTTAAGTTTATTTGAAGTTGTAACTTAAGAACTTTTAATTTATGGGATGTTAGTTAATAGATTTTGGTAAACTTGGTGGCAACATTAAGGAAGAGTTCTTAATTAAGAAAATTAAAATTTTAAGTTCTAAATCTTATTATGATGTCCTTAAATTTTGGGGCGTCATAGACTCTACGGGGGTCGCGAGCTTGAGTGTCTTCTCTACTTCGAGCCCTTTCCTGTAGCACTGTACGCAAGTCTGCCGACCTAGGCAACTCCGTATGCTTAGGTGTTGTTTGGTGTGAATGCGAGGGACAATAACTACTTCCCTCCATACAAGACCTTTCAGTCCTTGTTCTCTCAGACTTGGAGTAACGAGTCCTGGAAGTCCTTGACTGTGTGTCGCCTGTCCTGAGGCTTCTTCTTTCAGCTTGTGACAATGTGACTTGTCTATCACGTTCTTCTGAGTGGCAAGAGTGCGTGTTGGCTTTGTGCCCTTCTTCTATTGCCACCCCTTTGCCTTTTATCTAGTGCTTCATCGTCTTCATGCCTGTCGTCATTCTCCGTATCAATTCGTCTTGCTCCCTTACGCGATCCTCCAGAACTTAAGGATCCATTCTCTGCCTCTGCCTGTCAGGGCTTTGAGAGCAACGAGGGCTTGAGCCGCTGTCTTTCTCATGTGTCTCTCCATGGGTTCCGTCACTGGGGATCTAATTCTGTCATAAGTGGGATAAAAGGTAAACCTTCGTGCCTCCCACCTCCTTTTGGGGTTTGTCCATCAATAGCAGAATGTAGTAAGTCTTCATTGTGCACTATGGATTTCAACTAAAAAGGAAACTCAATCAAAAGGTTTTGTTCTTTTTGTGACTTCCCACAGACGGCGCCAATTGTACGAGCACAAAAATAATCTTCTCATATAATCATGTTGATCAAGTTTGCACTCCTCCAAACGTCGTCGTTTTGTGACCTGAAAGCACAAACGTGAGCTAGCTGACAGGTGTGTGCCGGAAACCTCTCTGATGCCTAAGTCAACAAATAGACAATAGACACAAAAGCTCTGTGTATTCCAGAGTAAGAATTGTGAGACTCGTACATAGGTCCTATTATGAGACTCGTACATAGGTCCTGTTATGAGTTTTTATAGATTCTGCTCGGCACAATCCTAGTAGGACTCCATCTCTCCTTAGTAGAGTCCTTCTAAGAATCACACTTCCAAGGATAATATCCATCCTGGTAACACCCTACTCACTACCAACCAAGTGAGATGGATCAAACCTCTTACCTCGGCTCAATAGCACACTCAACCGAGCTAGTATGGCCCTGCCCTACGCTGGACAGAACCAAGATAGTAGTCGACCGAAACAAACCCCAGTTCAGTACACTACAAATTATACCCCTGTCCGAGCTGCTATTTACATCTAGTCCATCTGTTCTAGTCCTTGGTCTGATATCTGTACACCTCAAGACCGAGCTACAGAAGCTCTTAGCTCGGCCAGAAGCATGCCTCAACGAACTAAGGAGTCTACTTAGATCGGCCCAATGCTTAAAGCAAATGGACCTAGATCGACCCAATTTATGCATATAAATTACCCACTCAATTGCCCTTAATTCCATCTGCGAAGCATGATTGGGATTATTACCTTCAAGCCGTGCTAAAATATCACCCGAAGTGAAACACTTCGGCTAGCAGAGCTAAAAAACCCACTTGGTTTTCCCCATTTTTGACGTAGTACAGCCCGTTTTTCCATGCTGCTGACACCACGTTTGTACTAGGACATGTGGCTCCTCTCGATTGCCTCTATCGCTGTGACAGCCGTCAATCATAACTCCAAAATTTGAATAGTCCCGCCATTTTACCTCCATTTCACATTTATCCCCTTAGTCTTCAAATGTCCATTAACCTAAAAATCAAAATAGCTTTCTGAGGGCAAAAACTCCAATTTTGCCTCTGCTCCTATTCAAGCTTTGGTACTTTCACTACTGCCGCAGGAACGTCGTGTTGCTGCTCAACGTTTACGTCCAAAAACTCGTAAGTTTCATGTTCCTTCTAAACACTCTGCCTGACTTTTTTCAGGTGCTTGATTCTCTTAACTCTATAAACCCATTATATTGTTTTTGCAAGAGTTTGCATGCTTTTTGTTTATGCGCTAAAAAATGAGTTTGGAATCAGCTTCCCAGAAACCCCACACCTTGGGAAGAACTCTAGCTTATTTGTGACTGGATTCATATAAACTTTGAATCCATAATTCATAATGAAGCCGGGCTATAACAAGTTTGTGCTTACTTAGTTACGCCTTCCCGAACTAAGGAAACATTACCTAATCATGACCGAACTATAGTCTAGCTCACTTTATGGATCGAGATAAAAAGCTCACCATCTCCTAAGGCCGAGCAAAATAATTTATACTGATGCCTTAGCCCGGTCACCAGCTGGCCATAACACATTCTATGTTCTTTACTGTGCAGACTCTTGACTAGGTTTACTCAGGCACACCATTCACTACAAAGCCGGGCTAAGGTGCCGAATAGATACTTGTAAACAAAAGTTACTCAAAAATGGGCAAATACCGGTTCCTTGTGAGTATGCCTGGCGCTATAGCCGAATTCTGAAGGGATTACCACATCCCTGAAAACGTTCAATTTGAACTAACTGAGTCAAACACCAAACCCTGGGGTAGATCAGGCTTTGTTTCGTTCACACTACTGTCCATTATAGAGGGCGGACTCAAGTTCCCAGTGCAACCCCTAATTTGTGAATTCTTTAGGCAAACCAGACTATGCCCCACATAATTATCGACCAACACCTACAGAATAATAAACGGCATAGTCGAACTAAATCACCGCCTTGACCTTAGCCTCGGACTGGCCAAGCTATTTCACCAATATTCACTCGATCAGAATGATGATGGTTGGGTATATTACCTTAGAGTAAGAAGAGGCTGAGAGAAAATCGTCAAGAGTACACCTGATAAAGACCTGAACGACGATGATTTTCTCTGGATGTCTGGAAATTTTGAAGACCATGAAGCCCAGATACTGGGATATAATATCAACTAGAATAAGGGAACCGCTGGTAAGGACAAAACGATTTTACCTTCTTTGTCACCAAAACAACTATTGCGCTAACCCTCATGTTCTTTGTCCCTTATGTAGATTTGAACCACCTGAAATTAACCTACGCATACTCAAATCAAGCTACATTCCGAACCGCGCTATGCTACCGGCACCGAGATTGGACCGACCTGCTCGATGTTCAACCGACCTACCGCTATAGTGGTAAGAGGAAAACTAGAGTAACTGACTTCCTTCTAGAGTCTTCACCCGAGCCGGACCCCACTCTTTCCCAAATTAATCTAATTCCCCTCACCGAAGAACAAGAAATGGAAAAAAGGAAGGTTGTGCGAGACAGTGGTCGCCCTTCCAACCACAAAAGCAACCACGTCTTGGCAGCACAAGCGTGCGCGCACCTCGTCAACCGAACAACCACATTTGGTGGATGAGGAAGAGACCATGCCCCCTAAGACCGAGCTGTCGAACCTAGAGCCTGTTCGATCTGGCCGAGTAGGTCATTCCTCTCCACCGGTATAGGCACCATCTGTTTCTTATAAAAACCGCGCTATGTCTACTAAAGACTTAGTGGTTGCTGAAAAATACCACATGCTGGCTTTCAACCTTTCCAAAAGCGTGTGTCTGCCAACAGACATGGAACATCACGATCATCTAACTGAGCTTAAAGCCATTCGCTCAGCGACCAAGTTAATGGAGCTTGTAAGTAGTCCACCAATTTATTTATATCCATACTATCCATCTGACTACTCGGTTCTTCCTGACCACTCATGTCGCAACCCAAACCTGCCCCTATAGGTTAAGCGTTGTAACCGGCCAGTAATCCTTGGATTACCAAAGGCCTCATAACATAATAATGTATAATTAGGGGCTACAGAAGCAAATACATAAAATATACATAGTCCATCGAGCTGTGAAGACATGCATAGGATAGATAATCTTAAACTTTTATAAACATACGAGTGACGTCAAAAGATACAGTATTTACACGTCACTTCATATACTTAAAAACAAAGAAACTTGTTCAGGGAGCAAAAGAAACAAAATCTTATATAATCATAACAACACAACCACTAGACTTGACTTAATTCGGAACCTTCTTGAGAGGCGCAAAGGTTGGCTGACAAAAACTGAGATGCAAGGTCCTCAACTCTGAGCCTGATCATGTGCTCGATCACCTACATACATAATATAAATAGTGAGTGGGATCCTAGTGAATAATAACAGAGTAAAGGGTTAATGAATGGCGTCCCATAATTAAATTCGTACATAGAACTAATTCATATGCGTGTTCTTATTCAATGCGCATACAAAATTCAGAAATCATGTTTGATCATTCATAATTCATTCATTAGCACTAACATATCATATACAGAACATCATAGATCATACTTGTCAGTTCTATAGAGGAACCTTCGGCCGGGTACGTAAACTTGTCAGTTCCATAAAGGAACCTCCGGACTGGGAACGGATAACTTGTCAGTTCCACAAAAGAACCTCCAGCCGGTGCAGATAACTTGTCAGTTCCATAAAGGAACCTCCAGTCCGGATATAGATAGTATACTTGAATCTTAACATTAATGTCATAAATGTTTTCCAAAGGCGGACAATCATTCATATTGTGAACATAACATTTCATAAAACAGATCTTATTTCATATACAGAAAATAATTTAAGTTGAACATAGCTTTACTAAGTTATTACTCACTGATAATCGGTGGCTCCAGATAGATGAGTAGAGTAGGCAATTCACTTAACTTGAGGCACGTGACCTACATAACATGACAAATACATGACAAATACCTACATTGGAACACGCGCTCAGTTTGTACACAAATTATTTCATTTGTTCTTAGCGTGTTTCTAGCCTTTATCCTCATCATAGTGTCTTAATCTTGGCCTGGGAATGCCTAGGATGGAATGAGTATGCAAAAATGTACTTCAAAACATTTTTCAAAACTTGCTGAAAATAGGGTCCACGCTCGAGTGTGGCTTTCCTCGCTCGAGCGGACATGCAAAATGTGAGGGTCTGTGTGGACACGCCCTCGAGGGCATATGCTTTTTCACAGTTCGGACTCAATATGTCACGGTTCTTAATCTGATCTCGCAATGTGTAATTCAAGACTAATAAATCACCAAAGAGTCCAAATCCGGCAAATCGTTTTGGAAAACAGATATTCAAGAAAGAAGTGCCAAACATGGATTGCTTTGCCAGATACAGAGTCGCCACATAAATATTTATTTTGGGGGAATTTAGGAAACCCTGACTCCTTGCCTAAGGCCACGTGTCTGTTATCACCAAAGTTGCCTCGGCTCGGGAACTTGGGTACGATTGGGGAAGGTCAGCTATGAGCACCCCCTGCTCGCCCGATCCGAAGATCGGCCTGTACTAAGCATGATATTGAGTTTTGAAAACATATGTGTTCTTATTCCAATTAATTAGCTAGAATTTACTATGTGATGTGCACAACACACAAGTATAGACTAAATCGCCTAATTTGGAACAAAGCATCACATATTCGTTTGTTTGGAAATAGTTTGAAGGTTGCTACTTGCAAGTAGGCTAAAACACGGATTTCAATGAATTATTCCAATTCAAGCAACCCAATCTTCACCCACAGGCACTCAGGCAGTTATATCACATAAGCAAATAGCCTCTTGGTAAGCATGCTGTCATGTTAACACTCACATACATGCAAGATACTAAAGCATAAATACTCACAGTGTACTCTGAGCTAAAACAAGGAATATGTTAGTAATCAAATGTATGATCCAAAACAAGTTTCCAAATTGCTTTTGAAATATTCCCTGAGAGTTGTGGGAGGCCACTGACCAAGAGGGAGCACCACCGGCCATGGAATTATGGTCATCGACCAAAAATTAGATCACCAGCTGGGCATTGATAGTCGGCTGGCACTGAAAGTTGCCGACCGGCCATTTATTCCTGCAGAATACTGGTTTGCTGCAATAGAGGACAGACCAGACATGGCAATGCATTTCAAAGCAATGTTTGCACCACCACCCTCCTCATCATGTTTGAGGCTTAAAGGAGTATGGTTCTCGACCTTCGGGCCACCAATCACGCATTTCAATGCATGATAGCCCAAGGTACCAAGTTTGCAACTCAATATCAAATGAAATGCACGAAACATATAAAGGGCCCCAACCTCTATCATGATTGATCAAGAGGCAACGGATGCACACACAATGCAATGCAACCTAGGCAAGCAAGCAAGCAGGCAAATAACTCAAGTGCACAACAAATCTAATGTAACATGAGCATGTTAACATGCAATATGCAATAGGCATACAACCTAAACATGTGGACATGTATAGCATGCAACAACATGCAAAATGAAACAAGCACGCAATAACATGGTGAGATGGACTTACACTAACATGGGTAGCTCTCAAGCATGCCAAAATCAGTAGCCAATATGATGCAACAAAAGCATGGAATAGATATGCAAACATGCATGCACAAAGGCCTATCATCTAAGGCATAAAAGAGGCAACTCTTAAACACATTTAAAAGAGACTAATATGGACAAATGACAAGCATGCTAAGCTCTGAAATCATATTAAGAGTGGTGCCAATCCAATCAAACTACCCAAGTAAAGCATGCAAGGGAGTCCCAAAAACTTGAGGCTAGTCGAGGGGTTCAAGCCATGACCATATCGACCAAGCCCCAAAGGGCCAAAAGGACTTAAAACAGTCCCAAGGCAGACCAAAACAAGGTTAGAGCATGCATGGAACAAGGCCAAAACATGCTAAGAAACGGGCCCAAAACAAAGGGTATTCAAAGCTACAAAAGAGAGCATTGCTCTACACCTATCACAACTAAACATGGCATGGATTATTCAATGCAAAACAGAATCATATCATGCCAAAATAAGCCCCAAAAGCCACTTAGATGGCATCTAAATGGCCTACACATGATGGCATACACAATGGTCCAAACATGGAGCATAAAACAACAACTCTTTAAAGCATTAAAGGAGCATCAAATGTAAGTAAACAAGCATTCCATATGGACTGAAATGACATGGTAAGTGACTCCAAATCACTGAAGTAAGCCAAGTAATGCATGCTAGGGGGTTCAAAACTCAAAGCCTACAAGCTAGATTGCATGGTAGCTATACAAAGCAAGTCATGGATGACCAAGACAACCAAAATCAGACCTCAAGCATGCCAAAACATAGATAAAAACTTCTTGAAGCCAAGCCAAAACAAGTAAACATAGTGGTCTAAATGCTAGGTGCATATTAAGGTAAAATCATGGGATTACAAGACAAGTGTATGAAGCATACATGGCATGTCTAAAAAAACTTAAAACAGTGCTATATCATGGCAAAATAACACCTAATACATACTGAAATGGAGCTAAAACAAGCTAGGCAAACATGCTACAACACAAGGCATTTATGCAAGCATCAAAGACAACATGGAGAGGGGATGACCCTCTCCCATTTGAGACCTCAAAACCACCTCTCCACCACTAAAAATCCTCTGAATTTTAGTGGTAGAGAGGTCATGCAAAGACCAAAACAATGGCCAAAATAGATGGCCTAAAACAAGGCCTAACTAGGCCTTAGAGGGGGGAAACAACCCCAAACCTCAAAGTAACCTTAAACAAAGTTCTAAAGCACACAAAATCAGAACTTTTATCAGTTATAGTTGAAGCTTAAAACAATATGCAAGTTAGGTTAAAAGCTTGTGCAAAAAAGTGAAATCTAAAGTAAGGAACTCACCCTTGTAGAACCTCTTCAAGAACCAACCTCCAGCAGGTTTTTCAGACCAAAATCAGCTCAAGAACCTTAACAACAACCCTCTAATGCCTCAGCAACCCAAGGGTGGTGTAATGCTAGGTGTTCAAGTGCAAAAGTAAGACACAAACTCACTTTTGAGGCACATAATGGGATCAAATAAGGGAATATAGATACAAAGTTGTATCTCACTCTAACCCTAATTCTCTAAACCTGGAGGAGGGAGGACGGGCTCCTTCTTTATAGAGGTTCAAATCCTCAAGCTTTCAAGAGAAGCAAAACAAGAGGCAAATCCCTCTGTGTATGGAGGGGGTGTAAAGTGGATGCCGGCTGTGACAGCTGGAATAAAATATCTGCCAAAAGCTGATGGAAAGAGGTTGGCTGGAAAATATGGCTGATTGACCAACAAAAATGGCCGGCTGACCAAAAACATTACCGACCGACCAAAATATTTGGCCGGTAGCAGGAAAACAGAGCCGGTGGCCTCAAGCCAAGGCCGGTGAGGTGTGAGGATGGCCAACAAGCCATTCCCTGCCCTCAGAAGCAAAAACACAAGTGTTTGGTGTACAACCAAGCACAAAACAAATAAGTCGAGAGGTCTTGAGGCAAGGCGCGCAACCGAAACCTCCAAGAACTCAAGATGAACACGAACATGGATGATCATCGAGTGTTCAAACAATGACGTCCAAGTCTTGAGGACGGTCAAAAATAGGGTGTCTACAGTTGCCCCTCTTTGACAGAACTCGAAAGTCATAACAATGACGGGAGTGAATGTCAAAGCCCAGAGATGACCCATTTTTGACAAGGCTGAAGACTTAGACAAGCATGCAAGGTAGCAAGATATGTGCCCGAAGGCAGGGGCAAAATGCATGAACAATGCATGGTGCCGAACATAACTTATGATCATGCAAAGAGAGCTGTAACGAAGCAAATACATACAATAAATGCAATAGTTTTAAGCAAGCCAAAAACCAAACTACATTACAATGTAGAAAGGATGTAAGAGAATTATGTAATTCTCGCTACGTTTGATGCGCAGAATACAATACCTTTGCGGTTCGTCTGGTCGTGCCAGCTTCAAATGAACCGTACATACAATATCGTTCTTGTCCGGTTCGTCTGGTCGTGCCAACCTCAAATGAACCGTACATACAATATCGTGCCTGAAAGAGAAAGAGAACTTAACAGGTACAATATCGTTAGATACATGCATAGCAACACAAGTGAAAAGTGCGTGACAATGCAAGTGAGAGGGTGTATGACAATGCGGGTGGAAGGGGTGCATAACAACGCAACCTGAGTGTGTGCATAACAATGCGATTTGAAACAAGCATAACAATGCTATGAAGGCACAAACACATATAAGTAAAGTACACGTGACAACGTGTACAATGTGTGAAGCTGAGGAAAAGTATACACATGTAAGTAAAGCACACGCGGAAGCGCATGTAATGTGTAAAGCAAAGAATAAAATGTACAGATGTAAGTAAAGCACATGCGACAACATGTACAATGTGTAAGGCAATTGTGAAGATAAGCATGAATACATGTAAGTAAAGCAAGCGCGGAAACGCATGCAATGTGTGAAGTAAGGAATAAAATGTATACATGTAAGTAAAGCACATGCGACAACATGTACAATGTGTAAGGTAGGTGATAAGTATACACATATAAGTAAAACACGCGCGGAAACGCATGCAATGTGTATAACAAGAACGAAATGTACACATGTAAGTAAAGCACACGTGACAACGTGTACAATGTGTGAAAATAAAGGAACTTGAACACATATAAGTAAAGCACACGCGACAACGTGAGCAATGTGTATGGCAGGAATGAACACATGTAAGTAAAGCATGCGCACTAATGCAAGCAATGCGTAACCTCCTGAAAATATGCATGAACACATGTAAGTAAAGCACATGCGGAAACGCATGCAATGTGTAAAGCAAGTAAGGTATGAACACATGTAAGTAAAGTACACGCGAAAATGTGTACAATGTGTAACCACCTGAGGGGATGCATAAACACATATAAGTAAAGCACACGCGGAAACACATGCAATGTGTAAAGCAAGCAAGGTATGAACACATGTAAGTAAAGTACACGCGAAAACGTGTACAATGTGTAACCACCTGGGGGGATGCATAAACACATATAAGTAAAGCACACGCGGAAACGCATGCAATGTGTAAAGCAAGCAAGGTATGAACACATGTAAGTAAAATACACTCGAAAACGTGTACAATGTGTATAGCAGGAACAATGCAAATGAAACGTGTATGACAATGCGAGGTAGGAAAATGCATGGCAATGCATATACTGAAATGCATGACAATGCAAACTTTTGGAATGCATGATAATGCAAATGAGACACGTATGACAGTGCATGAACGAGAATGCACGACAATGCATGAACTGAAATGTAGATGAAAGATGCATGACAATGCGTGTAATTGAAGTGCATGACAATGTATGACAATGCATACTATTGGGATGCACGACAATGAAAATGAGACACGCATGACAATGCATGTGAGGTGCGCATGTCAATGCGAAATAACGAAGATGCATGACAATGCGTGTAATTTGAGATACATGATAATGCATGATTTATTGAGATGCATAACAATGCATACTATTGGAATGCACGACAATGCAAATGAACTCGAATGCGCGACAACGTGCGTCTTCTTTTTTTGAAATGCACGACAATGCAAATGACCTCAAATGCACGACAACGCGTGTTTTGTTTTTTGAAATGCATGACAATGAAAATGAACTTAAATGTGCGACAATGCACGTCTTTTTTGAAATGCATGACAATGCAAATGAACAGTGCATAACAATGCAAATTGCGTGTGTTACAACGCACGTAGACGTGCATAACAATGTAACCTATGCATGTTTATCATAAACAAGCAACACATGTAATGCAACGTATTTAAAGTGGTTATTGAACCTTACAAGATACCCAGGGATACGAAAAGGATACACCTTGCGCATATTGAGCATCGCAGACAAGAAACACGGCTCGAGGTCAACACGAAGGCTGATCAAGGTTCAAAAGTGCATTTCCTTGTACTGCCTTGATAAATGAAGGTTTCAAACCACATGAATGACCCAACCAAGGGCGTGGAAGATGCACCAGCCACCGGGGAATACCATCGGCCATCCATCGGCCACGAAATAAGGTCACCGGCCAAATAGTTGGCCGACCGGCTAACAATATGGCCAACCGGCCAAAAATTGCTGTATCGGGGCAATTTTGTCAATTGACCACGGGTCTTTAAATATAGGGCTTCAATCCCTATATTTCCACTTCCTCCTTGGTTGAAAATCTCTCTCCTCTCTCTCTAGGCGAGTTTCCTTCCTTCGATCCAAGTTTTTACAGTGTTTTAGCGCCCTTTTCGTCGTTCGATTCACGAAAACCTCCTCGTTTCGCACGTTTTGAACCGAACAAATCTCAATTTCGGTGTACTTTGCTCGATTTCCACCACTTGGGTTTGTTTCCCCCGAGTTTATCTCAGTATTTGTGCCTTTTTTGGACTCCGACCTTTCTGTCCATTTTTCATCCTCCCGGGGTTGACTTTTGGGTTGACTTTCCATATTCTTGCCCCGTTTTCACACTTTCGGCCATTTTCACACTATTCTTGAGATGGCAGATGACATTCCAGGTGGCAGGGCTCCCCCGGAGTTGGACATGGACCCTGAGGCTGAGCTCCTACCTCTTCATACCCGGCCGTTTGATCCGACGGCCTACAGGCCAGCGATACACGTGCTTCTTCCTAACAACCTCCGTCACTTTAGGAGCTATGAGCGACGCGTGCCACTGGAGCTTCTGCTGCGCTAGCCAGAGTCACATTTGTCCTATGGCGCTTCTGAGGTACACTCTTCCCTGTTTCATTTTCTGCAAAGTAGAATACATAACTGCAATAGTTGATTCTGTTCTTTAACTGTTTTGGCCCGGATACACCGATACATTGCATGCTGTAGTTCACTGCGAGTACACCTGCACCTGATATTTGTTTGAATCTGAACACGTGAACACACGCTGTACTTTCCACTGAACCACTCAAGCACACTGATACATCATATGCTGTAGTTCATTGCGAGCACACCCACACCCGATATGTGTTTGAATCTGAACACGTGTACACATGTTGTACTTTTCACTGAACCACTCGAACACACTGATACATCACATGCTGTAGTTCACTGCGAGCACACCTGCACTTGATATCTGTTTGAATCTGAACACGTGTACACATGTTGTACTTTCCACTGAACCACTCGAACACACTGATACATCACATGCTGTAGTTCACTGCGAGCACACCCGCACCCGATATCTGTTTGAGTCTGAATACGTGTACACACACTGTATTCTTTCTGAGTGTATTCAACACTATATTTGTAACACTGTTTTGAAATTGTTTATTTTGACCACAAGGGGATTCCCATGCCTTCCGGGGGTATGGAAATGTTGCCACCAGAGATTGGTACATGGAGCTACCTGACGCGGTTCGTCGCATCGTTGATCGAGCTGGCTTTGGGACTTTTTGCATGGGACTCTCGCGCCTCACTATGAGTAGGCCCCTCCTTGCTGCTCTGGTGGAGAGGTGGTGGGACACCACCAACTCCCTCCACCTTTCTGCCACCGGGGAGATGACGATGACTCCCTTCGACTTCTCTATGCTCACAGGCATCGGAGTGGGGGGTGATCCGATCCCCTTTGAGATAGACATGGACGAGTAGGACGCCGCTCAGATGTACCTGCTCGACGCTCAGCCACCTCTCGCTCAGGCAGGGTTCGTGTGATACTCATGGTTCGAGGATCATTTCTGGATCCAGGCACCTACTACCCAGGAGGAGGAGGAGGAGGAGGAGAAGTACGCTCGCGGTTTTACCATGTTTCTACTAGGGACCACGCTTTTTGCCGACTGGACGAACACCGTCGCCCTCTATTTGCTAAGCGTGCTTGTGGATGTGACACAGATCTGCCGCTATGACTGGGGTGGCGCCGGCTTGGCTACTCTCTACGGGTACATGAGCTCATCTTCCCGCCTCAGTGGGTAGTTACTCGGAGGCTACTGGCGAGCCTGGGAGGAACATGTTCCCTTTTCTGTCTTTTTAGTTCTGTTTTATATTATCTGCACTCTATACATATTGCACATATGCAATCTGTTCTACATTGACTGTACATTGCACACACTGCACAACACATCACACATAATACACTGCACATTGTTTTCTGATTTCTGCTTTTATCTGTACACTGCTTTATCTGATAAGCCTGCTGGTGTTTGCTCTGTTTCGTTCTGTAGTTGTGGGTGTATGCCTACTTTTTGAGGCTTGCCCCAGTACCGGAGGAGGAGATGCCCCCCATGGTCTCATTTTCTTACCGCTTTGACGTGAGGTGCGAGCGGAGGCCACGGGAGCCCTTCATATTCTTTCGCCGCTACTTTGACACTATCACCGCAGCCGAGGTATGTCAAACATTTTAGTTTATTGGCTTTTCTTTGCAATATACCTTAAATATCAGATAACAAACTGTATTTACTGCTATTTGCAGATCACTTGGCAGCCATGGGCCTCGTTGCCCATTGCAGTTTGGGAGCGGTATGCCGGTGCTCAGGAGACTGCCCGATTCAGAGTCTTATTAGAGGGCCCGGTTTGCCGTACCTGGTACTTTGGGGAGCACTTCTTGCGGCAGACCTTGGGCGTGCCGGAGCAGCCAGTTCCAGCACCTCCTCCTACCCATGCGAGGGACACTGAGAGATATACCTTAGCGGAGATGATGAGTTACACCATCGGCTGGAGCTATGAGCGCTATGTAGACGAGGGCCACTACGCGAAGTTTGTCCAGACCTATATCATGCGGCCTCTGGTCAGTACCGGCCGAGTTAAGAGAGAGAGACCAGCGGCGCCAGCTGCGAGAGCGGAAGCATCGCGGCCACCTCAGGCCCGAGGTAGGAGTGGGCCCCGAAGAGGGCAGGGAGCTGGGTGACCCGAGCTGCCTACCATGATGACATGCTGAGGGCAGGGTGGGCAGACTTACTAGATCCCCATCGCTCCCCCTCCGCGTGATCACGAGCTAGTTGGATTCTACGGCTTGCCTCCGGTACGTATTACTGCATTTTGCATCCTGTACAGTTATTTCGTTTTATTTCTCTTGTTGTTTCGTAGAATACTGATGTTTCTAACACTCTTGCAGACTTCTGCCGAGTACACTCGCCAGTCTTAGGAGTTGACTGCCTTCGTGATGGGGATGCTACATCGGAGCCTTGACCTACAGGCTATCTACAGTATCCCGGTAAGCTCTTTCAACCACAACCTCAAACTGTGCATAATCTGTCTCACACATAATCTGATGCATTGCACTGCCAACATGGCACTTGATACACGGCCCTCACGACATTTGATACACTATAACCTACAGACTGCTCATAGCATTGTTTACGGCATTTATACACCGCACTCAGTCACTGTACTCTGTACTGACACACTGCTCATAGCATTCATACACAGCATTCTGCACTGATATACTGCTCATAGCATTCATACACGGCATTCTGCACTGATATACTGCTTATAGCATTCATACGCGACATTCTGTATTGATATACTGCTCATAGCATTCATACACGGCATTCTGCACAGATATATTGCTCATAGCATTCATACACGGCATTCTGAACGGATATACTGCTCATAGCATAATTGATGTATCTATTATTTGTCCTTTTTAGCTCCCATTCCAGATACCGACTGCAGGAGGTGTTCCAGCAGGACCATCCGTGTCTGCCCGAGGAGGAGAGAGAGCAGGGCGAGGGACCACAGTACCCCCCCGCACCAAAGCGGGGTGCACTCATGTTGGGAGCAGCTCGCAGGCACCGATTCCAGATGATAATGAGTCTGAGACAGAAGCAGAGACAGAGTCATCTGAGGATGAGACTGGAGATGACTCGGGCTCGGGCTTAGATGGTGGGGACGGCGACGACGCTCTTGGACCTTCGTCCAGGAAGAGGGCAAGGACATACTCTCGTGCCTGAGACCAGTTGTAGACACCTCATTTTTGACCGACCTTAAGACTCAGACGTCGCCAGTTGAGCACTTGGTGATATTGCATGTTGTGCTTGTTCAGAAGTCTCAGAGTCGCGGCTGTGAGCCCTGCCTCCGGACTTCCGAACCCTCTTTTGTGCCTTGCCTCGGTTTGCGAACCAGACTCGATTTTCTCGGTTTCTTTTCCTGAGGGAAGGGAGAGGTCCCGTAGACCATCTCTCAATGTCCGTAGGCTACATTTTGTGGCCGTAGGCCATTTTTCCCATTTCGGAGTCCGGTTTCCGGTTTTCGGAGCCGTCAGGCCGTGTGCCTCGGTTTGGGACCGCTTAACCATCTCCGTTTACTCTAAATTTTGGCATACATCTTATTTTCTCCCTTTCAAGGGACACTAGGGCCTGAGAAACCCACTTCGTGGCCGAACGCCACTTTCGGTGCTTGGTAGCCCATTTTCGGGACCCCGAACTGCGTGTTATGGCCCCCGAGCATTCGTTTCGCATTGCTTTTCGTTCATTTTTGGCAGGTGCCTCTGTTTCATCACTAGGAAGGCCGTAGAAGGGTGGGAGGCCAGCAATTATCTTAGCGACCAGTTATGTTCCATTTTCGCCCTCCGACACCCGTTTTTCGCACTTCCGGGCCAATGTTGAACCCCTTGGAGCCATTTTCTTCAAACCCAAACCACATACTTGTGATGTACACACATGGAAGGATCCTAAAAGTTCATGGCTGGCCACTAATGTTTCTTGACCCTTTTGAACCCCTCCTTCCAAGCCAATGTTGAACACCCTTGGGCCACTTTCTTGAACTTTGAACCACATATTTGTGTTGTACACACATGGGAGGACCCTAAAAGTTGGTGGCCGGCCATTAATTCCATTTGAACCTTTTAAACCCCTCCTCAAAATGGCTTTTTCTCTCTCCCGTTTTAGAGTTTCCAAATTCGAACCACAGGGTTGTGAAGAGGGGACCTGGGAGGCCACCAATATGTGGTGGCCGGCCACTAAAGCCACTTGGCCTTTTTGACCCCTAGCCGGCCGGCTAGGGGTGGTGGCCGGCCGGCCACCTGCAACAAAAATACCTGGCCGGCCTGCTTCCTCACTGTGTGTACTTTACAGCTGTACAGCTGTTTCCCCCAGAAAATATCTATATCCGGGGGATATTTTGTGGGGGAACAAGAGCCTCAATTCTCTCCACTTTGGCCTAGAGTCTTCTCTCCCTCTCTTGCATAGATTGCTGGCCTCCCAACTCAAGAAAGAGGGTTAGAAGGATTGGTTGGAGCATATACATACATATCACCCCATTTCCTTCAAGTTTTGGGCTCCATTTCTTCATCATCTTCAAGCTCTACCATCACTACTCCATTTCAGCAGCAAGGGGAGGAACTCCAGCAGCTTAGAGTCATCAAATTTGGTCCAAGAAGCAACAAAAGCATTGGTCTTCAAGGGTGAGTAGCATTTCCCCTTTTTATGGTCCATTTCTTGCACCTTTTGTAAGCCATACATGCTTATTGATTTGAGCTCCGACCAAAACTGAAAAGGTCATTTTTTTGAGCTCATTTTCTTGTTTCATTAAGGGCTCAACCCGGTTTGAGCCCTCCATATTGCACTTGCTTCAATATCCTCCTTGAATGCCATTTTCTTGCATGCTTTGGCTGCCTATCATGCTTCTGTTTTTGGTCTTTTTACAGGCTTAGAAATAGTCTTATTTTGACCTTCTTAACATGTTTCATTAAGGGTCTTTGGCTGTTTGATGAATATTTTGCATACTTTGTGTTGTAGCCACTTTTGAGCCTCATTTTGCATTGCATTTCTAGCATGTTTGTATACTGTTTTGGAGTTTTTACAGTTCTGTAAATAGTCATATTTTTGGTCCCTCTTCAATGTTGTAGAAGGTAATTTTTCAGTTTGGGCTTTGCATATACCACTTGCCTCTTTGACCACCTTTTGGCCCTTTTTCTTGCATGGGAGTGCAGCCATACCTGTGTTTGTTTTGGGGGTTTTTACAGTTCTGGAAAACATCATATTTTGGGCTCCTCTTCAACTTTGTTGAAGGGCCCTAACCTGTTTGAGGTCAGCAGATGTGAGTTACTTCATAACCTCATGTTTAGGGCCATTTTTGCATGCCATTGTTGCCCTATCTTTGTTTTCTGTTTGGCCTTGTTTTGAACTGAAAAAATGCTTATCTTTGGATTGCCTTGCTTCTGTATTTTCATTGCATGTCCATATTATGCATGCTTTGTATAGCTATAGTTCATTCTATGTGCCTAATTTTGCATTTCGGGAGAGATTCCAGGCATCGGGTGTGTTTTCGCCTCATTTCGGGGCTGTTTTCCCCCACATTTCATTGCTGAAAATCCATTAACATGTTTGCATGTCATTTTAGCCATATTGCATTGCATATGTCATTGCCTCGGTTTGCGTGCCCGTGTGCACGCATTTCGAGGCACTTCATTTTCACCCACCGGCCTCTTATGTGAGTGTGGCTGAGGCTCTCTCATGTTAGTATAAGTCCATGTTGCATTTTATATGCCATTTTAGCCATATTGCATTGCATATGTCATTGCCTCGGTTTGCGTACCCGTGTGCACGCATTTCGAGGCACTTCATTTTCACCCACCGGCCTCTTATGTGACTGTGGCTGAGGCTCTTTCATGTTAGTATAAGTCCATGTCGCATTCCATATGTCATTTCCATGCCATTGCATTGCGTATGCCATTGCCTCGGTTTGCGTGCCCGTGTGCACGCATTTCGAGGCACTTCATTTTCACCCATCGGCCTCTTATGTGAGTGTGGCTGAGGCTCCCTCATGTTAGTATAAGTCCATGTTGCATTCTATATGCCATTCCATGCCATATTGCATTGCGTATGCCATTGCCTCGGTTTGCGTGCCCGTGTGCACGCATTTCGAGGCACTTCATTTTCATCCATCGGCCTCTTATGTGAGTGTGGCTGAGGCTCCCTCATGTTAGTGTAAGCCCATATCATATTCTCATATCATTTGCATTGCGTATGCCATTGCCTCGGTTTGCATGCCCATGTGCACGCGTTTCGAGGCACTTCATTTTCATCCATCGGCCTCTTACGTGAGTAAGGCTGAGGCTCTCTCTCATGTTAGTATAAGTCCATGTTGCATTCTATATGCCATTTTGGCCATATTGCATTGCATTCATGCATTTCCTCGGTTTGCGTGCCCGTGTGCACGTATTTCGAGGCATCTCATTTTCATAGCATTGCGCATACTAGGTTGTATCTTAGACCGCATTCATGCATTTTCTCGGTTTGCGTACCCGTGTGCACGCATATCGAGACATCTCATTTTCATAGCATTGTGCATGCTAGGCTGTATCTTAGTTGCATTCATGCATATCATGCATACTGCATCGTGTTCGGGATAGGAGTTAGCCCGGGCACGGGAAACGAGGTATGTTCCGTACTCCGATTGACGGAACGTATCTCAATTCCCCAGTCACCGACACTCCGGATCATCCATGATGGAGTTAGGTCTCGTTGTGTTTTCATGTGCATTCATTTCATAATAAATTGTGCAATTCGACTCCTCGGCCATCATGCCTCGATATACGTGATTGGTGGCACGAGGATCGAGGCATGCATATATTTGTGAAAATACATTGCTATGCCCCTTTCCTGCTCTCTGTTGCAGCAAAATGAAGAATCAGCAACTTTTCAGAGTTTGGCACGCTTTCCAAGAATAACTGCTAAACAGAGGCTAATTGGGGCATCCCAGTGGATTTCCGCGCAAGGCAGCCCAGACATGCATCATTCATCAGAAGCAAGGCAGTCCCTGGCTTGCATGCCAGTTTTACAGTTTTCTTAGTTAATTTGTTAATTAATTAGGAATTTGTATATTATTTGGACTGTAATATTTGGACTGTACTATTCTTTCATTTGGGACTGTATATTTATTCAGACCCTCTGCGCGAGGGCAATGTTGTAATAAGTGTGCGTGTGTGTGTTGTATGCCTTCCAACCCCACGTCTTTCTCCCTTTTATTTACCTGCTTATGATGGTTAGATTAGGGCATATTTCAATTAGCATACAGTATGATAGCATGTTTGCATTCATTCATCTGTTTTGCATGCACCGGGCTCGGCGCATCATACTAACTGCATTGTATTTTTCAATTCTAAATTGAATACATGATAGTTGTAGCATTTCATATGCCATCTTAGAATAGCCGAGCCTGTTATAGTTGCATTTTTGCATGTGTTGCATTAGACATTTTTGTATTTAGGATCATGCATGATTTCTAATGAGTTTCTATTTTGGCTTGGAGTACTCGGTAAGTTCTATGCTTTAGCATCCTTGCATGCGTGTGAGTGACTGCCATGAATAGCATACTTACCATGAGGCTAATTGCTTATGTGATATAACTGCCTAAGTGCCTGTGGGTGAAGGTTGGGTTATTTGAGTTGGAATAATTCATCAAATGTGAGTTTTAAGCCCACTAGATAGTGGCAAAATCATGTTTTCTAAGCCCACCCGAGGGTGGCAAATCCACGTCTTAGCCTACCTGCGGGTAGCACCATCAAACCATTTTCAAACAAACAAACACGAAATGTTTTGTTCCAATTCAGGCGACTCAGTCTATACTTGTATGTTGTGCGATCACATAGTAACCTAGGCTAATAACCGGAATAAGAACATACAATGTTTTCAAAAATAGATATCATGGTTAGTAGAGGCCGGTCTCTGACCGGGCGAGCGGGGGTGCTCACGAAGTGACCTTCCCCAATCGTACCCAAGTTCCCGAGCCGAGGCAACTTTGGTGATGACGGACACGTGGCCTTAGGCAAACGAGTCAGGGTTTCCTAAATTTCCCAAAAATAAAATATTTAGGTGGCGACTCTGTATCTGGCAAAGCAGTCCATGTTTGGCACTTCTTTCAAAATTTGTTTTCTCAAAACGATTTGCCGAATTTGGACTCTTTGGTTCAGATTTAGAACCGTGACAAATTTGAGAGTCCTGAGCTGTAGTGACCCCAAAATGAACAGAACGGGAGCTCGTTCCTCCCGGGGCGTTCGGAGACGTCTACACCAGTTGACATTGATCTAGACTTTTGCTGCTTTTTTTTCTTTTACTTTATTTTCCTTTCAGTAGTTTGAATACTTTGTACTGCTTGAGGCAGGTTCTACTTACCCAAAACTATGTATTTGAAAGGATGATGGAATGAAACAAGCTTGTTGTTGAAAAAGTGTTGCATTTGTACATCGCATCGTATCATACCATATCACATAACAATGTAATCGGATGGAAATCGAACATGTATGTACTGCCAGGTCAGGTAGACCAACATAACAAATTAACTCAATAAGCAAAAATGAGACCTTAACAAGTTTACAACTCGATAAGCAAAGAGCAACAACTCGATAAGCAAAATTGCGACAACTTGGTAATCAAATGAGTAATAACTCAATAAGCAAAAATGAGACCTTAACAAGTTTACAACTCGATAAGCAAAGAGCAACAACTCGATAAGCAAAATTGCGACAACTTGGTAATCAAATGAGTAATAACTCAATAAGCAAATGAGTAACAACTTGATAAGCAAAATGAGTAACAACTCGATAAGCAAATGAGTAACAACTCGATAAGCAAAATGAGTAAAAACTCGATAAGCAAATGAGCGACAACTCGATAAGCAAATGAGCGACAACTCGATAAGCAAAATGAGTAACAACTCGATAAGCAAATGAGCAACAACTCGATAAGCAAATTGAAGTAATACAGGTGTGACTTTGCAAAATCAACACCGGAAGGCACTGGAAATGGAACTAATCACAAGTTCTCAATATGTTCAACATATAGAGTGTTTGTTTTGAACACGCCGCTCGCAACACAGTACTCTATTCATTTTGGTCATACGGCTCATGCAGGACACTGCTGATTCTGAATACACAGCCTATAACACAGCATTCGGTGTATTCGGCATACAGCTAATTCTGAACAAACAGTTTGATTCGATCAAACGGGATGCAAAGATGGGATTGGCAGAAGTTAAAACACACTTAGATGCTCCAAATGTGGAAGAACAAACGTGGAGAATGGCACAGCACTCTGAGCACAAAGTGATTCATTTTGAAAATCGAGAAATGAGTTCTCAATTGGGTATTGAGCCTACGACTGAACACAGCGAAAAAAGACTTAACAATAGAAAACAAAAGGTATACAACCTAAAGACAAACACAGACGCCTAAAACGGCTCAAGACAAGAATCGAGACAAACAAAAGGCACGACATTCAAACGTGTTACAAAAGCGAGAGGCCAGTTTCTCCGGGTATTGTTTCCCACCCTTTCTCATTTGTGATTCTCACATCACTCTGGCACTCAATCTCTGTTTTTTTTTTCTGAAAAAGCCCTTTTCCTCACTTTTTCTCTCAGCGCACATCTCTCTATTCTTCTATCTCTCATTTTTTTTTATCCCTCCCCTGGGTGGTTTGATGGATAAACAAAAGGTTGTGGGTTCATGCCTAATACTGTTAGCTCGCGGCTATCTCCTCCGGTGTCATTTAGTCAAGGCCCCAGATAAGGGAATAGAGTAACTTGATCCACTCGAGTTTGTGCATCGCAGTTGGCTTGATACCTCGTTGCTCGGAGGATGTTGAGAGCTTTCGGCCCTTTGTTGTTAGCTTTAGCTGTGTGCCTTTCTGGCAGGTAGAGTGCTCTTTCTAGCAAACGCATGGATAACGGGGAAAAGACAGGAAGCCTGACTCAACTGTGCCCCTAGTTCATCATTTTGACCCTTTTTTGTTTTTGCTTTCTATTAAAACAATTTTGATCAATATAAAAGTTTGATTAACATGCTCGTTCAATTTTCTTACTTAAAATCATGCAAGTTAGGTTGTGAGCACTGAAAATTTTCCTTTTAGGGTCCAAGAAAATGGTCCGGTTTTGGAAAAATGGAATAATTTTCGAGAAAATTAGTCAACCTCAGTAAAAATTCTCAAAAACTATTTTTGCAAACGGCCACTGCTCTACAAGCACGGAACCTACTCTTGAGATGTACAACCTCAGATCCAAAACAATGGAAAATTGCCCCTTGTCTAAACGGCATCGCAGCACACTGAATGGCAACGGAAAGTTGCCCCTTGTTTGAATAGCACCACTGCGCATTGTAATCAACCTTCAGAGTGACGATCACAACCAAACTCTCGGATACAGAGAAAACAAAGATGATCAAAACCATTACATGGACATAATCGATTTGGAAGTGTTTGTGGCTGGACTTCAGAATGAAGTTGCCTGCGTATCCCAAACATAGGAATCAAGCCATACGTAGTTCCAGTTCAGGTTCACTCGTGTATTGACCCTCACCTTTTACGCTCTAACTTTTGCCAAGGCCGCCCTTCTGGGTTTTCCACCTTGCGAGCTTTGTTTTTCTTTTCAATTCTTTTCATCTTTTTTTTTTCTTTTTTCATTCTTTGCATTTTTCCTTTTTTTTGTTTTTGTTTTTTTTTTTTTGCGTTTTTCTCTTTTTTGCTTACTTTAACTTTTGCCTGGGTCGCCCTTTCGGGTTTTCGGCCCAGCGAGCCTCTCAAAGGTGAAAGTGTAGCTTTGTCCATGTCAAATGGTTTTGAGATCTCGAAGCCATCTGAATCCAGGAGAATGGCTGTTATTTGCTGATGACGTCGGAGTTCATCCAATGGGGACTGAATTTGCCCCTAGTGTTGTGGATAGGAACTCAGTTGTTCTCCGACAGTGTTTTCCTCTTTCCTCCCTTCTGGGATTTGGCATTCTTGCCGATCTTCGTTTTGGACTCTTCGAGTGCATTATCTGACGTCTTTTGCCCCTTGTTCGGGAGGTGGTTCTGATCTGGCCATACAAGTCTCACATTGTGGTTGACCGTTTGAACATTCTGAACGCAAGTTCAACTGTTTGAAAGTAAAACAGGGTCGAGTCTCGAGGCTGAGAGCGATCCTAAGCTGCACAATCTCAGGAGCGATTCCACACAGGTCTTCACAGGACCGCGCAAAATATTTTTCGAAAAATTTTAAGAAAGCGACTAATCGCTCGCGTTGAAGACAGTGTAGAACCAATCTGGATCAAGTCAGGATCCTTCTCAGTACTCATATTAACAAACATGATCTCATTCATTAAGGGCTTAGCATGCCTCTCTTTCTCTCAATTTGATCAAATTTTGCAAAACCTGAGGAATTCCTTCCTCTTCGTTTTCATCACAATGTTCAAAAAGTTTTGAAAAACTTAGGTCAATGCAATGATTTGAAGGCACAGAAGAGCAGGTGAAATGCACTGCCGTGTCATTCAAGATTCTGGCACAACTGGCGCAAGGCAAAAGCAAACACGACAGTATGAAAACCACTGTTGTTTCATTCAGATCTTCTGGTGTAACTGGCTCCACGACAGAAATAGACTCAAAAGAAAGAGAAAAGACGAACACAAAACAAAATAGTGATATCCAATGCAACAACCCCGGAATCACCCCAACTTCTATACAATAGGACTGACTCAATACAACAAGGCAAACCCTTAATCAAAAAGATTGACTTAAAACAAAACCACAGAACTAACTCAACGCCCGAGTCAGAAACTACAAAAGCTAGCATTCGCAGATGCTCAAAACAGTGCGTGCCATACGCCACATCTGAAGTAAACCGAGCACCGATCGCAGGTGGGCCAACCCCTGATCACATACTTGTATTATCTTCGAAATCCACAAACTCAGTAGTGACGGACTTTGTTGAGCTAGGTGGGAGGATGACCTCATCATCGATAAAGTCCTGCACTTCGTGGCAAAGACGAAAGCAATTGTCGGTGGTGTGGCCAGCCTGTTGATGGTACACACAGTATTGGGTGGCATCATGTGAGAGAGGGAGATTACTCGGGAGAGGCCGAGGCTTAAGAGGTTTGAGATGACCTTTTTCCGTGAGGATTCGAAGAGCCTTGGACAAAGGCATGTAAAGGACATGAAAAACCCTGCGTCCTCGAGGCAGGTACTTCGAAGTCTGTAGACCTTTGCTGGACGTGCTAGCAAACGGATCGACAGGTGCTGCCTTGGCTCTCTGATATTTTCCAGGTGCAGGATTAGCGTTGAGAGGAATGGTTTTGGTACGACGGTCCCTATCTCGATTTTCCCTTTGGCTTGAACTGCTCTCGGTCTGAGTGGGGAAGATGTCATCCACAGTCTTAGCCAAAACTGCGAGTACTTGTTGCTTATTTAACCCCCCGGCTTTTAGAGCCTCAGCAGCTTACTGGAGTTGTTCGTAGGGATCTGCATCTGCCATCATCTTGTTCTTTCCACTAGCCTCGGCTTGGTGGGAGGTTTGGGTTGTTGCTTCAGTGCGAAGCCCCGTTGTCGTTGATATGCCATTACCGGAGTTCGAGACAGCTTCAGGCTGGCTGAGCTCAATTACATTTCGCCCCAGTAGCGAGGGCTCCTGCGGCATGAAGTTCCCAGCATACAATGTGGTTGGTGGCGAAGCTGACATTCCATAGGCGAGGTCAACCACAGACCTTTGGAGGTCGCCAATCATTCCCATCAACTCAAACGTGGTGGGCTCACAAGTTTGAAACAACTGGGGCGTCCAGATCGGGTGCGCGACAGGCGACCTAAGCGGATGTGGTATTTTAACATTGGTCTCATCCTACAAGATGATTCCTTGGTCCAATACGACTGCCATAACCATAATTTCCTCTGAATTTTGTGTCATCATGAGTCTGTTGAACTGAACGGAGGTGACTAACGAAGCAGGTGAACTGGTAAGCCTTGACTGGTCCTACCTCAACAAAGGAGAACGCTGGCTGCTCCAAACTGAATCTCTGAACTAAAAGAGAAAGTAGGCAACATCTCAGCCCAATTTTACTAGAACAGACATAAGTATAGCTAAATAACTGCACTCGACCACTGATCACTGTTCCCCAAAATTACTTCCCCAATTCTGAATCTGATACCCGTAGATATAACTGATTCTCAAATAACTGATGCCCGTAGGCTTGATACCCAGACTTGCAAACTGATATGTGCATTCCCTGTAGAGGTCAACTCTAAAGCACATAACAAACAAATGAGAGCAAAAAACACCCCTATGTTGGGGTAGGGTTTCCCTGTCCTATTGTCAGGAGCTAGGGTTTCACTATGCACACAGCGGTTTCAAACAACCTATAATCGGGCAAGCAACCTGTCCTAGCTTGGAATGGTCACTACGGATTTCGATATGCACTAGGTCGAATGGTCAAAAAGGGTGCCCCGGTAAAATGGGGTTTGTGTTCCCATCGTGGTAGAGCCCGCAACCGGTCAGCCTTATGGCATGCTTTTTCAAAGCGAGCCTCTGGCAAACCGTTCAGGAATAGCAGATGGCAAACACGGTGTCCTAGGCGCACCAATGCACATGCAATGCAAAGAAACACATGAGTGTAGTCAAAATAAGATATCATGAGTTCAAGTCAAGTTCTCTAACTCCCCAGCAGAGTCGCCAGAAACTGTGGACGCGCCCTCGAGGGCATATGCTTTTCCACAGTTCGGACTCAATATGTCACGGTTCTTAATCTGATCTCGCAATGTGCAATGCAAGACTAATAAATCACCAAAGAGTCCAAATCCGACAAATCGTTTTGGAAAACAGATTTTTAAGAAAGAAGTGCCAAACATGGACTGCTTTGCCAGATACAGAGTCGCTACCTAAATATTTATTTTGGGGGAATTTAGAAAACCCTAACTCGTTTCCTAAGGCCATGTGTCCGTCATCACCAAAGTTGCCTCGGCCCGGGAACTTGGGTACGATTGGGAAAGGTCAGCTATGAGCACCCCCGCTCGCCCGATCCGAAGATCGGCCTGTACTAAGCATGATATCGAGTTTTGAAAACATATGTGTTCTTATTCCAGTTAATTAGCTAGAATTTACTATGTGATGCGCACAACACACAAGTATAGATTAAATCGCCTAATTTGGAACAAAGCACCACATATCCGTTTGTTTGGAAATGGTTTGAAGTTTGCTACTCGCAAGTAGGCTAAAACACGAATTTCAATGAATTATTCCAATTCAAGCAACCCAACCTTCACCCACAGGCATTTAGGCAGTTATATCACAAAAGCAAATAGCCTCATGGTACGCATGCTGTCATGTTAACACTCACATACATGCAAGATGCTAAAGCATAAATACTCACAGTGTACTTCAAGCCAAAACAAGGAATACGTTAGTAATCAAATGTATGATCCAAATCCATGTTAAGATGGCTAATGCATCGCAGGCAAAATGCAACTAGAATAGGCTCGGCTAATCTAAAATGGCATATGAGATGTGACAATTCAACACATGTATTCAACTTGGAATTTAAATACAATGCAGTTAGTATGATGCGCCGAGCCCAGTGCATGCAATACTGATGAATGATGCGAACATGCATAGCATAAGGATGCTAATTGAAACGTGCCCTAGAACTAACCATCGTAAGCAGTTAAGTAAAAAGGAGAAAGAAGTGGAGGTTGAAAGACATGTATCACACACACGCACGCTTATTACACAATTGCGCCCCCTCGAGGGACCGAAAGAATAGTACAAACCAAATAAATAATTAACTACTCTAGCTAATTAATTATTACAGACCACTTAACTAGTTAAGCAAATTAACTAAGCTAATAAAGCGGTAAAGCAGCCTCGGGAAGAGGGATAAATGCACGCATGCTCGGCTCCTCCTGGAAACCCATTGCCATGCTCATGCTGCCTCTGTTTGCACTGTTTTCCTCTTCTGAAGACTGCATAAGTTTTCAAATTGCTTCTGAAATACTCCCTGAGAGTTGTGGGAGGCCACCGACCAAGAGGGAGCACCACCGGCCATGGAATTATGGTCATCGACCAAAAATTAGATCATTGGCTGGGCATTGATAGTCGGCTGGCACTGAAAGTTGCCGACCGGCCATTTATTCCTGCAGAATACTGGTTTGCTGCAATAGAGGACAGACCAGACATGGCAATGCATTTCAAAGCAATGTTTGAACCACCACCCTCCTTATCATGTTTGAGACTCAAAGGAGTATGGTTCTCAACCCTCGAGCACCAATCACGCATTTCAATGCATGATAGCCCAAGGTGCCAAGTGTGCAACTCAATATCAAATGAAATGCACGAAACACATAAAGGGCCCCAACCTCTATCATGATTGATCAAGAGGCAACGGATGCACACACAATGCAATGCAACCTAGGCAAGCAAGCAAGCAGGCAAATAACTCAAGTGCGCAACAAATCTAATGCAACATGAGCATGTTAACATGCAATATGCAATAGGCATACAACCTAAACATGTGGACATGTATAGCATGCAACAACATGCAAAATGAAACAAGCACGCAATAACATGGTGAGATGGACTTACACTAACATGGGTAGCTCTCAAGCATGCCAAAATCAGTAGCCAATATGATGCAACAAAAGCATGGAATAGATATGCAAACATGCATGCACAAAGGCCTATCATCTAAGGCATAAAAGAGGCAACTCTTAAACACATTTAAAAGAGACTAATATGGACAAATGACAAGCATGCTAAGCTCTGAAATCATATTAAGAGTGGTGCCAATCCAATCAAACTACCCAAGTAAAGCATGCAAGGGAGTCCCAAAAACTTGAGGCTAGTCGAGGGGTTCAAGCCATGACCATATCAACCAAGCCCCAAAGGGCCAAAAGGACTTAAACAGTCCCAAGGCAGACCAAAACAAGGTTAGAGCATGCATGGAACAAGGCCAAAACATGCTAAGAAACGGGCCCAAAACAAAGGGTATTCAAAGCTACAAAAGAGAGCATTGCTCTACACCTATCACAACTAAACATGGCATGGATTATTCAATGCAAAACAAAATCATATCATGCCAAAATAAGCCCCAAAAGCCACTTAGATGGCATCTAAATGGCCTACACATGATGACACACACAATGGTCCAAACATGGAGCATAAAACAACAACTCTTTAAAGCATTAAAGGAGCATCAAATATAAGTAAACAAGCATGCCATATGGACTGAAATGACATGGTAAGTGACTCCAAATCACTGAAGTAAGCCAAGTAATGCATGCTAGGGGGTTCAAAACTCAAAGCCTACAAGTTAGATTGCATGGTAGCTATACAAAGCAAGTCATGGATGACCAAGACAACCAAAATCAGACCTCAAGCATGCCAAAACATGGATAAAAACTTCTTGAAGCCAAGCCAAAATAAGTAAGCATAGTAGTCTAAATGCTAGGTGCATGTTAAGGCAAAATCATGGGATTACAAGACAAGTGTATGGAGCATACATGGCATGTCTAAACCAACTTAAAACAGTGCTATATCATGGAAAAATAACACCTAATACATACTGAAATGGAGCTAAAACAAGCTAGCCAAACATGTTACAACACAAGCCATTTATGCAAGCATCAAAGAAGACAACATGGAGAGGGGATGACCCTCTCCCATTTCAGACCTCAAAACCACCTCTCCACCACTGAAAATCCTCTGGATTTTAGTGGTAGAGAGGTCATGCAAAGACCAAAACAATGGCCAAACAAAGTTCTAAAGAACACAAAATCAGAAATTTTATTAGTTATAGTCGAAGCTTAAAACAATATGCAAGATAGGTTAAAAGCTTGTGCAAAAAAGGGGAATCTAAAGCAAGGAACTCACCCTTGTAGAACCTCTTCAAGAACCAAGCTCCAGCGGGTTTTTTTGACCAAAATCAGCTCAAGAACCTTAACAACAACCCTCTAATGCCTCAGCAACCCAAGGGTGGTGTAATGCTAGGTGTTCAAGTGCAAAAGTAAGACACAAACTCACTTTTAAGGCACAAAATGGGATCAAATAAGGGAATATAGATACAAAGTTGTATCTCACTCTGTAACCCTAATTCTCTGAACCTGGAGGGGGGAGGAGGGGCTCCTTCTTTATAGAGGTTCACATCCTCAAGCTTCCAAGAGAAGCTAAACAAGAGGCAAATCCCTCCATACATGTGTATGGAGGGGGTGTAAAGTGGATGCCAGCTGTGACAGCTGGCATAAAATATCTGCCAAAAGTAGCTAAAAAGGGATCGGCTAGAAAATATGGCCGATTGACCAACAAAAATGGCCGGCTGACCAAAAACATTGTCGACCGACCAAAATATTTGGCCGGTAGCAGGAAAACAAAGCCGGTGGCCTCAAGCCAAGGCCGGTGAGGTGTGATGATGGCCAACAAGCCATTCCCTGCCCTCAGAAGCAAAAACACAAGTGTTTGGTATACAACCAAGGACAAAACAAACAAGTTGAGAGGTCTTGAGGCAAGGCGCGCGACCGAAACCTCCGAGAACTCAAGACGAACACGAACATGGATGATCATCGAGTGTTTAAACGATGACGTCCAAGTCTTGAGGACAGTCAAAAATGGGGTGTCTACAGTCCGATCGAGCGCAACCTCCTTCGCTTGAGCGCTCTGCAAACTTTCGAAAAAGTGCCGGTTGCTTGATTTTTCTGCTCGATGCTCGCTCGAGCGTGAGAGACATGCCTTCGCTCAAGCGTAACTTTTGCTGCTCAAACGTGCTGTAAAACGTAAGAACTTCTGGGAGCATGCATTTTATGCTCGAGCCAACCCTTGGTGGCTCGAGCGAAAGTGAGAGACACAGAGTGGTCGGTTGAGCGTGGAATCCGTCGCTCGGGCGTGGAAGTAGAATTCTAGAATTTCCAGAATTGCTTCCAAGCTTCAAAACTCAATCTTAAGGCATCAAGCTCGATTTTTCTTGGCCAAAACTTGAGGAAACATTGAGAAACTCACAAAACATCATGAATTAAGGATCATTCCAAGAAATCATGGCCCAATAGCTTGCCAATTGCGCAAACATTCAACTTAAAATTTATGAATGTTCCATAAACATGACATGCATGAATATCTTTGAAATTAAGCTTCTCAAAACATGATCAAATGCTACAAAACAACATGAAACTTGATGATTTCTCAAAATTAAGGTGAATTCAAGACATGCATGAGGGAATTCTTGGAAATTAAACTCAAAATGTGAGAAAATATGCATGCATGCATGGTATGGCTCAATACTCTTCATTTCTAACCCAATTCTTACATTAATCAACTCAATCCTCTAGAGTTCATGTCTTACACTTCATAGTTTTTCGAACAAAGGGTTGGATTCTTACCTAAACTTGTCAAGATGAGAGCTAGAAGCTTGGTCCTTGAGTTCCTAAGTCCAAATTCACAAGTTCTCTAGCAATGTCTATAATTTGAGCTCAACTTCTCTTCTTTCTTCCTCTCTCACGTTGGTTATGTGTGTGTGAGCTCAAAATGTATTGAAATGAGAGAAAAGAGTGAGTAGGAGTACACAAGTAGCATTACATAGGCTTGTCTAATGGTAGATAATTAAGACTAATCAAATGAGCTATTAAATTAATCTAATTTAATCATTTCGAACCGAATTTTAATTGGACCTACCATAAAATTCTAAAAATTCTAAAAAACACGCAAATCAAGTCAACTTCTGAATCGGATGCCAATAAGGCCTTCAATTCACAACCCGAATAAAAACATGAACAGATCTTTCTATGTTAAACAGTTATAAACACAAATAGAGCAACACATGGTGCAAATTTTCATGTTAATTTCTTATTAGGTAGAATTAAGCATGGATTGATGTTAATCATGGGTCAGGGTTATTATAACTCTTTCTCCACTCGCAGGCTCTGCAGAAAAATCATGTGGCTGTAGACACCCCATTTTTGACCGTCCTCAAGACTTGGACGTCACCGCTTGAACACTCAGTGATCATCCTTGTTTGTGTTTGTCTTGAGTTCCCGGAGGTCACGGCTACGCGCCTTGCCTCAGGATCTCTCGACTCGATTGTTTTGTGTTTGGTTTTGCACCAAACACTTGTGTTTTTGCTTTGAAGGGCAGGGAATGGCTTGTTGGCCATCCCCACAGTCCACCGGCCATGGCTTGACGCCACCGGCTGTGTTTTGTTGCCATCGGCCAAATGTTTGGCCGACCGGAACTCTAGATGGTCAACCGGCCATCTATTTTGGTCAAATTACATTTTTGGCTGGCCGACCACTGTTCATCTGCTTTTGCAAATATTTTTATGCCAGCTATACTAGCTGGCATATACTTTGCTCCCCTCCATACACGTGTATGGAGGGATCTCCCTCTTGACTAGCTTGTTTGTAAAGCTTTACAAGAGGGATTGTCTATAAGAGGGAGCCTCCTCTCCCTCCATTAGGGTTACAAAAATTTTCAGAAGAGCTCTGAGATTAGGGTTTGAGTTTGTATCTATTCCATCTCTATATCTCTCTCTCTCTTTTTGCCTTGTGTGTGTGTTTAGTCTTACTATTGCACACAAACACCTAGTCCAACACCTTCTCTTGGTTGCTGAGGGACCAGAAGGCTGTTCTTGGTGTTTTTGGGTGGTTTTGAGCTTGAAAAAGCTGCTGGAGCATCATTCTTGAAGAGGGTCAACAAGGGTGAGTGTTCTTGCCCTTTATTCCCCATTTTTGCATAGCTTTTTTGACTATCTTGCAACTATTTTTAGGCTTTGCATATAACATATAAAAGTTCTATTTTTACCTGCTTAAAATAATTATTTCAGAGTGTTTTGAGCTTCGGGGTTGTTTGACCCCTCTTAGGGCTTGTTTGGCCCTATTTTGTGCCATTTTGGTTGAGCTCTGGGACCACCTTGTTTGGGCCTCCTCACCACTGAAATCTTGAGGGATTTCAGTGGTAAGGATGGTGCCTTAAGGTCCTAAGAAGGAGAGGGCCACCCCCTCTCCTTGTTGTCTTCAATAATGGCCATTTAAGCCTCATTAGTGAGCACCTTGTTTAAGTGTATGTTGGCCATGCCTTAACTGTTTTTTATGCTTATTATGCCATAATATAGCACTATTTTTACTTGGTTTAGACACACCATGCTTGCTTAGCACACATGTCTTGTAATGCCATGAATTGCCTTAACATGCTTTGTGCTTTGAGCCTTGTTTCTAGCATGTTTCTGGCTTAGCTTTGTGAAGCTTTTATGCTTGTTTTAGCATGATAAAGGTTTGTTTTTGGTCATTTGGGTTGTCCATGCTTTGCTTTGTATAGCTACCATGTAACCTCTTTTGTATGCCTTAAGCATTGACCCCTCTAGCATGCCATCCTTGCATCATTTCAGTGGTTTGGAACCACTTGTCATGTCATTTCAGTCTTCATGGTATGCTCGTATGCTTGCATTTGATGCCCCTTTCATGCTTTAAAAGGTTGGTGTTTCTTGCTCCATGTTTGTGCCATTGTGTATGCCTCTAGGATTAGATCATTTAGATGCCATCTACGTGGTTTTTTGGGGCTTACTTTTGCATGATTTATGACTGTTTTAGTTCATTTGGGTCATTTGCTTCATATGTCATATGGCCATGGTTTAAGTCCTTGGGCTTGGTGGCATGCCTAGCTTGCATTGTAGATTGGTTTGGCACCTTCTCTAACATGATTTTCAGAGCTTATAATGCATGTCATTTTTCCATGTTTGCATCATCTTAAGTGTGCTTGAGAGTTGTTTCTATATGCCTAAGTGTTGGTCCTTGTGTGCACGCATGTTTGCATGTCATTTTGCCTTCGTTCTTGAGCACGTTGGCCACTGTTTTGGGCTTAGTATAGAGCTGCCCAAATTAGTTTAAGTCCATAGTTTGCATGTTGTTGCATGCTCACCTTGTGTGTTGTTGCATACTTGTGTGTTGTCACATGTTTAGGTTGTCTAACATGTTTGCTCCATGTGTTGTGGCATGATTGAATGAAGTCACATGCTTGCTTGCATGCTTGAACATCCCCATTGTATTTGGCATACTTATTGGTTAGCATGATCGTCATATGCCTTGTATGCTTGTTCGCATTGCTCATGTTGCATACTAGATCTAGGTTGCGTTGCATTGACATGCATGCTTAGCCTCTTGAATTGAGTATGATAGAGGTTGAGCTCCTTGCTTGTTTATGTGCATTTCATTTGAAATCAAAGTGCATAACTTGGTTTCTTGGGCCGTCACGCATCGAAATGCACGATTGGTGGTCCGAGAACCGAGAACCATGTCCCTTTGAGTCATAAACATGATAAGGGATGTGTTAGTGCACACATTTGCTTGGAATGCAGTGCCATGCCTTGTTTTACCCTCTACTGCTGTCAAAATAGGATTCTGCAGGAAGATTTGGCAGGCTGGCCATCTTTAGTGCCGACCGACCAACAATTGGTGGCCGATAGCTTAACCAGTGGCCGGTGATCATTTCCTTTGGCCGGTGACCATTTCCCTTGGCCGGTGGTATCCCGCAGGGTTCATAGAGTGCACCTTGGGAATTTTGCAATGATTAGAGAAGGAAAACTGTGTGGATAGAGGCAACTTATGCATGGCAGTGGACTTCCGAGCGGAGCCGAGCGCGCATTGTATTGGGTCCTCTTCCCGAGGCTGTTTACTGTTTTATTAGATTAGTTAATTTGCTTAACTAGTTTAATTGGTTTGTAATATTTAATTAGTTTGTAGGTTAATTAAATCTGTATTATTCTTTCGGTCCCTTCGAGCAAGGGCAAATTTGTAATAAGTGTGGGTGCGTGTGTGCATGTCTCACTTCATGCCAAGATGCATGATAGACTATGCAAACGTGGTCCAACAAAATTTTCTTCAAGAGGGGGAAGAGGAGGAAGAGACCCTTGATCCAAATAATGCCCCACCTGCTAACACTGACCTCTGTTTTTAGCCTTCTCTGCCTGCTCGGGTGGATTCGCTCAGCTAACCGGTGCCAAGTACGGTTGAGAGGGTGCCTATGACCGACCTATCCCAGGAACCAGCCGCCAAACTCGGCCTACCTAGCGGTGAAGTTCGGGTTGACCTGGATATTGGTCTTGATGATTTGTTCGCTTGAAAGAAAAACCTGTTTTTCTTGTTTGTCGCACTTTTTCCTTTTGTTTTTATGAAATGTAACCGGGCTATACGCCCCACCTTTTGTACTTAATTTCCAATGAATGAAAAAAAAAAAACTCTTCTTTTTTATATTTTCTTGTTCAGTTACAGCACTTTTCCACTTTATTGTATATCAATTTTTCTGCAAGCCTAGCTGGCCTAGTTAGCTCGACCTTTCCTTATCCTGCCCACCTTTTTCGGCCAAAATACTTATCTCAGCGGAAAAACAACTTGGGAAACTTCAAAACCTTTGTAACCGAGATTTTTTCCTCGATACTTATCTTGGCTAAAAGGTGTTGATCAAACCTGCCAACTTACTTGAGCCTAGATCCTTATCTTGGTTGAAGAACGAACTAAGTGTTGGTCAAATCCTGCTAACCTTCTTGAGCCTAGATCCATATCTCAGCTTTTGAAGAACAAAGTGTTGGTCAAACTTGCTAATTTACTTGAGCTTAGATCCTTATCTCGGCTAAAGAACGAATTAATTGTTGGTCAAATCCTGCCAACCTTCTTGAGCCTAGATCCTTATCTCAGTTGATGAAGAAAAAAGTGTTGGTCAAACCTGTCAACTTTCCTGAGCCTAGATCCTTATCTCAACTTTAGGAAGAATAGTGTTGGTCAAACCTGCCAACCTTCTCGAGCCTAGATCCTTATCTCGGCTGAAGAAGAAAAAAGTGTTGGTCAAACCTAACAACCTTCTTGATTGCCCCAGTCAGCAATAAGTACGAACAATTTTGACAAACAGAGAAAAGAATTTTCCCGAAAAAAGTCTACTTGTTTTATTGAAAAATAAAAATTACAAGTGTTTTAACAAAAAACTAAAAATAAAATATTTTGAGATTGGATGTGTTCCATGGCCTGGGAATGGCTTTGTTGTCCATATCTTCTAAGTGATATGCCCATTTTCCTGCTAAACCAATCACTTTGTATGGTCCTTCCCAGTTAGGTACAAACTTGCCATCTCTAGGTACCAAAGTGTTGTCCATTATTTTGCGCTGTACCCAATCTCCAATCTTGAATTGCCTTAGGTGCACTACTTTATTGTACTTCCAAGACAATTCCTGTTAATATGAGGCAATGTGCACTAATGCCTTCTCTCTTCTTTCTTCTACAAGGTCGAGTTCTAGGGATATGGCCTCGCCATTAAAGTCAGGATCAAAAGTTTCGCTTCTGATGGTGGAGAGGCCAATGTCCAAAAGGATTACTGCTTCCATGCCATAAGCCAAGGGAAAAGATGTTTCGCCTGTCGATCGCTGAGGTGTAGTTCGGTAAGCCCATAAGACGTGGGGAAGTTCCTCAGCCCACTTGCCTTTTTCCCTTTCCAACCTCTTTTTCAGGCCATCTAAGACTACTTTGTTGGAAGCTTCGACCTGGCCATTGGCTTGGGGGTATGTCGGTGTAGAGTTGTAGAATTCTATCTTGTATTCTTTGCAAAAAACCCTAAAGATTTTTCCATCAAATTCCATTCCGTTGTCAAATATTAGAGCCATGAGTATTCCAAACTGGGTTATAATGTTTTACTAGACAAACTTCTTGACATCCTTTTCTTTTATGGATGCAAGTGCTTCTGCTTCTATCCATTTTGTAAATGGGGGGAAATGATTTGGAAATACTCTTCAGATCCTAGGAGACGCTAGCGATCCTCAGCTAGTCACCTGAAAAGATACAAGCACTCCTGTCGGGGGTGTCGGAATTAGCACTCTGACGGACAAGTTAGTTGAGACACTCAGGATAGCTTACTTTCTAAGTCTTTGTGAAGTGATTCTTACATACCTTTCTATAACCATTGTTCCTGTATTTATACCTGTTCTTCTTGATCCTCGGGGCCAGGGCCTACTTTTTAATCATTGTCCTTTCCTTTATTCGGCCCTAAGTACTTATACTTTATTCGGCACATATATTCTATTCGGCTCCCCGCTCTCGTAGGATATAGCCGATTAATATCAGTCTTCCAAAGATACATACCATCTGATCTTTCCATTATTCGGCCCCCACAATTGCCCCCCGAACTCCCCATTGACGGAAGTTAATCGGCGTGTTTGGTCTTGAATTGGAAAGGTTAAAATAGGTCAGGCGGCTTCGCGTACCGCAATATAGATGTCAGGATGCACACACCTTTTCATTCATCATTACGCTTTCCCGCCTCAACCTTGCGTCTCGCATTTATTGTGATTTGAAATTTCAGTCCTTTCGAATGCACAGTTCGTCGAGTATTCGAGACTCTTGGACCGCCAGCAGATATCCCTTCTCTGACTCGCATTCTCTGCAACTCTTCTCCGTTTACCCTCGTCTCCCTTATTCCTCGTAAGTCTTCTTCTCTTTTCTTTGCAATCTTACTTTTTGTTTATCACTTTCATTTTGGTGAACCCTTTATTCCCTGTGAAAATGGCCAAACACTTGAAAGACCTCCTTTCTGAGGGTCGTGTCTCTGGATTCCGGCGACACTTTTCCATCCCCGATGATGTTCATCTATCTCTAGTGACAGACAACAGTCTGGATATGGAGAGAGAGGATCAAAATTCAATCGTCTTTCCTCTCCTATCCATTGCAGAGGGTGGGGTTCGCTTCCCCTACATCCGTTCCTTAGGGCCGTCATCCGCTATTGGGGTCTGATTCCTTTTCAGCCCAACGTGAACTTTTTTGGATCGTGATGGGGATCGTAGAGTTGAACCGGCACCTCAGGATCGACCTTGGGGTTCCGGCCATTCGGCACTGCTACGCTTTAGCCAAATCCTCTGGTTGGCTTGGGCGGTACTTTCTTAGGGCCAAGGATACTGACCATCATTTGGTAACCATGCTCGTCAGTTCTGGCAAGCGTGTGGATGACGTAATGGTCAATATCCGAGGAAACTGGGAATTTGGCGAAGGCGAGGATCGCCTAGACCTTATTCCCAGACGGAGGGGTGAACCAGGTTGCCGTATGCCTCCTTGTGTTTTACTGAACTTTTCTTTTACTCAGCTTTCCCCCTGTGTCTAACCCTTTGCCTTTGCAAGCAGTAATTTGAAGAAGATTCTGGTTTCTGCCGATGACGCGGTCCTTTCGCAGGTTGCGACTGCACTCAGATACTTCGGCCGCCCGAACTTACAGAAGCAAGGGAGAGCGGCCAACATACTCCTTCAATACGAGCCTACTTACACTACTTTTTTGGCCGCTGACAATATTCCAATTCCATCCGGCGATCGACAGTTTGCGGCTCTTATTTTCCCTAGCTTCAAGAGTCTCAGAGAAATTGGTCTCGAAGCCTCTAACTCAGGGCAAGACGTCGAGCCGATGGTAGAGGTAGTTGCCGAACCAGACAGAGAGTTCGCTGAGGAGGTCGAAGAGGTCGACGAGGCCCTAAACTCGGCGTTTGAGGCAGCCAGACATAGTCAGCCTACCTCGCCGTCCACTTCGAGTCAGGCCGAGTTTTCTTTTGGAGATATTTTTGGAGGTTTGGGAGATTTACCCGGCGATTTTTTTGAAGGTATGGATGGGGAAAGCCTCACGCAGATGGCTTGAAAGAAAAATGCCGAGCGTATGGCCGCCCGAAAAAAGGCCGAGGCCGCCCGTTCTGGACTTGCCTTGGTTGAGTCTTCCGAACCCATTATTGAAGAGCCGGCTAAGATTGTTGAGGCTGAAAAGATGAAAGAGGTCGAACAACCGGTCATTGATGAACAGTTGATTCCGGAAGAGCGGGGCAAGAAGTGTAGCGCCGAAGGAGAGGCCGGTTCAGAAGATAGTCTTGCCGACAAAAGGCCTCGCTTAGAAGAATCGGACGTGGTTGTTCCTTTTATTGTTTAGCCAAAGATTAGAGACACGCCGATTCCTTCTGATGCATCCATCATTACCAACCCGGCGGTAGCCTTGAGCCTGGCAGCGTCAGTCTCCCTACCAGCTGATAAGGCGTCCTTTCATGTTGTGCCGGATTTGGTGGCCATAGCTCTATCTGCGTAGTCGGCCCTTTTGGTAGGTGAACTTTGACTTGTTTTGATTTTGGTTACCTATGGCATCTAACGATCGCAACTCGTTTTGCAGACGGTCGGCAAGATCGCCGATTTGGGCCGCCGCTTGCACGACGCCCTTGAGAGGATTGACTGTTTGCAGTCGGAAGTGGTCGATCAAAAGAGCAGGGCCGAGTTTGAGATGATGAGGGCTGCTATGGAGACTGCGCGAGCCGAAGCCGAAGTGGAAAGGGCTTGGGCTGCCGATTAGCACCGTTCTGAAGCCGAAGATAGGGCGAACGTGAGCAAAGAATCACTTAGGCTAGCCGAGGAGGCGCTTACCAGGATGGAGATTGAGTTAGCAGGGTTGAAGGCGGCCAAGGAAAAGGCAGAATCTGAGGCTTCTGCTGCATTCGAAGCAGGAAAAGGCGCCGCCTTCAAAGAATACATAGATGAGGACCCCAGGTTTGAGAATTGGGAGTTCAAACACGGGTGGCTCAAGGTCCTTGGGGCCGCTGGGGTTACATTGGCCTCCCAATTCCTTATGAGTAGGTAGACGTTGAGCCACTTGAGTCTGACCCTGAGGATTGATCTGGGAGTCAGTCAAATTTTATGAAATACTTTCCCTTTTAATGTATGTTTTTGTTTTTAGGACTTTTGTTGGTTCCGAGTAGTTTTCATGTATAAATTGGCTATTGTCTACACTCAATTTATTAATGAAAATTATCTTCTTGTGTCACTACTAATGCGCAGTTTGTGATGTTATGTTAGTGTAGAATGTTTGCCTTTCACTACTTTAGTTAGAATGACTACTCTGTTGACCTTTCTATGATTGAATATCATGATTAATCTGCCCTTGCCCCAGGCGATGCATGATCATTCGGGCGCCTGAGGAGGCAAACTTAGTTTTGTTGTCAATTCATGGGCCGGCTGGGGCATTTAAGCCGAATGTATTGATAAATCTATCACGCCGTTGCCACAGACGGGGCATGATCATTCTGAAGTCGATTCGTGAGCCGGTTAAGGCACATAAGACGAATAGATTGATTAATCTATCACACCCTTGCCCCAAGCGGGGCATGATCATTATGAAGTCGATTCGTGAGCCGGCTGGGGCACCTAAGCCGAGTGGATTCATTAATCTATAACGCCCTTGCCCCAAGGCGGGCATGATCATTCTGAAGCCGATTCGTGAGCCAGCTGGGGCACATAAGTCGATTAGATTGATTAATCTATCCCAACCTTGCCCCAGGCGGGGCATGGTTATTATAAAGTCGGTTCGTGAGCCGGCTGGGGCACCTAAGCCGAATGGATTCACTAATCTATCCTGCCCTTGCCCCAGGCGGGCATGATCATTCTGAAATCGATTCACGAGCCGGCTGGGGCACCTAAGCCGAATGAATTCATTAATCTGTCCCGCCCTTGCCCCAGGCGGGCATGATCATTTTGAAATCGATTCATGAGCCGGCTGGGGTACCTAAGCCGAATAGATTCCTTGCCCCAGGTGGGGCATGATCATTCTGAAATCGATTCATAAGCCAGCTGGGGCATGATCATTTTGAAGTCGATTCGTGAGCCGACTGGGGCACCTTAGCCGAATGGATTCATTAATCTATCCCGCCCTTGCCCCAGGCTAGTCATGATCATTCGGGCACTGGCGGGTCTATCCAGTCGGCGCTGGGCAATTGAGGTTTTCACAATTAATGAAATTGCCTCAAGGGTGCTGCCTCTGTGAAGGATAAATGATTATGGGTACAACTTTTATGAATACAGTAAACAACTGACTCCAGCTTTTGAAGGAATCGTGTGAATGTTGAACAGACTTTTCTTTAACAGCAGAGGGGAAGTGAAGGTACTAGCTGAGCTGGGTGGAGACATGCATCGAGGTGGTGACCCTTCGTGCGCCGGGGGTAGGAGTTCCAGGGATCGAGAGAGGCGTCAGTCTCCTCGACGTCTAAGTAGGTCGCCCAGGCGGGACAAGCAGTCGCCCAGGCGGGACAAGCAGTCGCAGGGCAGGTCTTCTCAACCTCGAGTTGAGAAGGGATCTAACTCGAATCCGTGCCCATTAAGCTTTGCGGTGTTTGTGGGGAATAGACCCATGACAGAGGTGGATTCGATCGTGCGGGACCCAAATGTAGCAGTCGTACACTGCCTATGAAATCGGCATGCGGTTGCGCGCTGCCCGCCGAGAGATAGAGAAGAAAGAGGAACGTATTCAAAGTTTGGAGGCTAGGGCGGAGGCGGCTGAGCGCGAGTTAAGGAAAACCAAGGCGGTCCAGGCACAAACCGCCGGGCACGGAAACCCAATCATGGAAGAAAGGGTTACCAGTCGGCTCATCAGTTCCGTGCTTGCCGATCGTGGGACAGTGAGTATGTTCGCACTGGAGAACGCGAAGGGGAGGGCCTATGAAAAAGGCTTTCATGACGGCCGAAAAGTTGGAATCGAAAAGACAAAGGAAAAACTTGCCGAAGAAGTTTGCCGATGTGAAAATCGTGGATTTAGGCATGGTTGGATCATGGCATCTCAAGCCGCAGAAGCTCTTCGAGCGTCGGGAATTGATTCGGCATCGCCATTCTACCACAGTAAACATTTTCCGTTTTCTTCTTTTGAAGTCTAGAAGAGTGAGGATGAGGGTGACGCTGAATAAGTGTACTTGTTGTAAGGTTGAAACGCAGATCACGTTGAAAACTATGTAATATATTGCCTATTTTATCGAATAAAAAGCGTTCTATGATAAATATTTTGTTGCAGTTCGTATTTGGTATGTATGCATTTCGTTTCTGTATATGTTTGAATGAATGTATAAACGTTGATCGGCAGGGTCGACCCATACGTGATAGCCGTTTATCCCTGAATGAGGCTATTGTAACTTGAGGAAGCCAAAAGCCAGTGGGTAAGGTGGCTGCGGCAAATTAAACTCGGCTCGGGGCCTAGATTTTCGGACGGTGCACGTGCTTCAAAAATTCGTTTGGATAACTACGCCGTGGCGAATGTCAACCGACATTTTTCTCATGGAGTTTAGAGTTAGTGAAATCGCCTCAGGATTGGGGCCTCGAGATCGCTGCCAATATTGAAAATAAAAGGAATGGGCACTTCGCGCAGATAAACAATCACTCGTGTGGTGGGATAAGTGGGGATGTTAGTTAGAGAGACTGGAGTTCAGCCGATCTTGGTGTTGCCATGGAGCGCGGCAGAGGACCCATCCGTATGGGAAGTAGGGCGTCCAAAAGTTGGCATGAATCTTCAAGTCGTCGAAGCAGATCACCCCGAAAGGAAAGGCAACGACCGTTGGGTTTTTATCCTTCCTTGTCCTGCATCTTTGCCTTGACATTGTCAATGGTATCAAGGGAGGACTTGGGCACAGTTGGCTCAAGGTATTGCAAACCGCGGAGGACTTCCGGGTGACGGGAGTTGATTCGGCGCTGCCGCTTTACCGATGCGTCTTCTCTTTTTTTTAGCTTTTGAGTTTGGCAAAAGGGTATTGTAATGCTCAAATGCAAGTTGCGTTTATGTAACAACTGTGTGATTAAATAAAAATCGTAATGCTCAAATGCGGGTTACGTTTATGTAACAACTGTTTGATCGAATAAAAAGCTTTATTTCGAACATTTGCGTCTTATTCTGAATTTTTTATATGCTTAGTTAAGCACCTTATTTGCGTCTAATTCTGAATTTTCTATATGCTCAGTTAAGCACCCTATTTCTGAGGTTGGCGAGTTTTGTTTTGTTCGTGCCAAAGGGTACTCCGAATCCAGAGACTTAGTTTGGCCAATTGTGATATCCACAAAGGGCGCTCCGAATCCGGAGCCTTTAGTCGGCCCTGAGGTGTCATGCACCAAAGGGGGCTCCAAATCCGGAGACTTTAATCGGCCCTAAGGTGTCATGCACCAAAGGGGGCTCCGAATCTAGAGACATAGTCGGCCCTAAGGTGTCATGCACCAAGGGGGGCTCTGAATCCGGGGACTTTGTTTGGCCAATCGTGATATCTACGAAGGGCGCTCCGAATCCGGAGTCTTAGTCGGCCCTAAGGTGTGATATCCACGAAGGGCGCTCCGAATCTGGAGTCTTTAATCGGCCCTGAAGTGTCATGCACCAAAGGGAGCTCCGAATCTGGAGACTTATTTGGCCCTAAGGTGTCATGCACCAAAGGGGGCTCCGAATCCGGAGACTCAGTTTGGCCAATCGTGATATCTACGACGGGCGCTCCGAATCCAGAGTCTTAATCGGCCCTAAGGTGTCATGCACCAAAGGGGGCTCCGAATTCGGAGACTTAGTTTGGCTGATCGTGATATCCATGAAGGGCACTCCGAATCCGGAGTCTTAATCGGCCCTAAGGTGTCATGCACCAAAGGGGGCTCCGAATCCGAAGACTTTGTTTGGCCAATCGTGATATCCACAAAGGGCGCTCTAAATCCGGAGTCTTAATCGGCCCTAAGGTGTCATGCACCAAAGGGGGCTTCGAATCCGGAGACTTTAATTGACCCTAAAGTGTCATGCACCAAAGGGGGCTCCGAATTCGAAGACTTTGTTTGGCCAATCGTGATATCCACGAAGGGCGCTCCGAATCCGGAGTCTTAATCGGCCCTAAGGTGTCATGTACCAAAAGGGGCTACGAATCCGGAGACTTTAATCGACCTTAAGGTGTCATGCACCAAAGGGGGCTCCGAATCTGAAGACTTTGTTTGGCCAATCGTGATATCCACAAAGGGCGCTCCGAATCCGGAGACTTAATCGGCCCTAAGGTGTCATACACCAAAGGGGGCTCCGAATCCAGAGAATTTAATCGGCCCTAAGGTGTCATGCACCAAAGGGGGCTCCGAATCCGAAGACCTTAATCGGCCTTAAGGTGTCATGCACCAAAGGGGGCTCTGAATCCGGAGACTTTGTTTGGCCAATCGTGATATCGACGAAGGGCGCTCCGAATCTGGAGACTTTGAGAGATGAATAGAGCCACGAAGAAAAATGGTTTACATTGCAGAAGTGATACATATACAAGTATCAAAGCCCACAGATCGGGTCAGTGATAGGGTTTTCATTAAGTCTCTGCTTGTGCCGATTGGGGGGAGCCACGAATTTCTTCAATGCCATGGGCTGTCGGGAAGTGCACAAGCTGATGATAAGTGCTTAGAACAGCCTTCATCATATGTATCCAGGTTCGCCCCATGATGACATTATACGGCGAAGGGAGCTTTACGACCAGGAATTCTACTTCGACCGTTCTGGAACCCGCTCGAACAGGTAGTATGATCTTCCCTAACGGATATTCGGGATTCATATTAAAGCCGAACAATGGGTAAGGTGACGGAGACAGATCTGACTTGTTGAGGCCGAGTTTGGTGAAAGTTTGGTAGTACATGACCTCTGAAGTACTCCCCGGGTCTATGAGAATACGTTCGATGGTGAACCGATTTATGCGTAATTTAATGACCAACGGATCGATGTGGGAAGCTGTTGTACCGCTAAGATCAGAGTCATTGTAAGTAATTGTCGGAGCTTCTTTGGGCCATTCAGTCGGAATACGTTGCTTTTGGGGGATTGGATGCGATTGAATTGTGTGCACGGCTGGGGGTTCAGGCAGGCTGTAGATCGTATGGATCACACCAAGTGGAGGTGAGTCCTGCCTCAAGTCCAGTGCCGTGGTTGGCTTTCCCTTTCTCATATACTGTTGCATTCGGCCGTCTTGCACCAGTTCTTCCAGGTGATCTTTTAATGCGTAACAACTCTCCATTTCGTGGCCGTGATCTTTGTGATATTTGCACCGCCTATCCCTTCTTCGCATGTCAGACGGCCCCACCATCTTTGACGGCCATTTAAAGAATGAAAGGTGTTGGACTTTGGTCATTATTGCAGCGATCGGTTCTGACAACTCTGTGTACTTCTTGTTGGCACGTCTCGAACGCCTACTGTCGACTTGCAGTTGTTCATTCGTTCGGTGGGAGCATTAATCGCTTGATCGACGAGTATCCCACCTTTTGTCTCGTTTAGCGCATTGCCGAGGCTCTGGGCTAGGAGGTGGTGTGGAACTTGTTGGTTGAGCAATTTCAAGGGGGGCCGTTTTGTTGGACATTTGGCCAGCTTTTATTCTCAAGGCATCGTCTCCACCTTGCAATACTCTTCAACATTCTTCATCAATGCCAGACTGTTTTGGGGGGTCTTCTGGTCAGGGAACTGCGAAGGGGACTGTCAGGATGTAGTCCCATTTTGAAGGCAGTGATGGCCATGGAGTCGTTGCAAGCGTCGTCGACGAGGTTGAAGCACTCCCAATAGCGCGCTGAATACGCTCTGAGTGTTTCTCCTGACTGAATCTGCATAACCCAGAAAGAGTCAGCCTGTTTCGGCTGCACCTCGTTGGTGATGAACCTGGCCCTGAAGGATTTCTAAAATTGATGGAAGCTTTTGATCGAGGCCGGCTCCAACTTGTAATACCACCTGACAGCTAACGGCCCCAGGCTGCTAGGGAATATTCGGCACATGAGGGCTTCGTTGTCTTCATGCAATGTCATGGCCTGCTTGTAGTGACGGATATGATCAGTGGGGTCTGATTTTCCATCGTAAAGAGTGAATGACGGAGCTTTGAACTTCTTAGGCAGGGTCGCCCTCGCAATCCGTTGGACAAAAGGATCATGCTGGTCCTCTTCGTCTGAACTGCTCCACCTACGCTTGTTCCTTGTATGTGGACTCTTTTCGGAGGAGCTGGAAGTTTCGGATCGTCTCTTCTTGTTGGGCTCCGTGGTTAATGAATTGGAGTCGCTATCGGTATCCTTTGGTCGGGCTCGAGGTCGTTGTCCACCGGCCCTCGGAAGTCGTTCGGGATCTTGGCGCATGGCTTCTCTTGATTTTGCGACTTCGAGGGCCAAATCTTGACGGAGACGTTCGTTTTCAGCGATCATGTTCGCCAGCCTTTGTTCATTCTACTTTGCTTGTTCGATGATCGCTTGCATTGTCTCTTGCGCTGAGGTCGTTGGTGAGTCAAAGTTCAAGGCGCGTCTTGCAACGATGGTTTCTTTTCCGAGCATATTTGCTGGAGTGAGGTTATCTCCCTGTGCGGTCTCGTCAATGGCTACCGGAGGATCTTCAGTCACGCCTGCCATGGATGTATTTGAATATTCCCACAGACGGCGCCAATTGTGGAGAAGTGGTTTGGAAATACTCTTCAGATCCTGGGAGACGCTAGTGATCCTCAGCTAGTCACCTGAAAAGATACAAGCACTTCGGTCGGGGGTGCCGGAATTAGCACTCCGACGAACAAGTTAGTTCAGACACTTAGGATAGCTTACTTTCTAAGTCTTTGTGAAATGATTCTTACATACCTTTCTATAACCGTTGTTCATGTATTTATACCTGTTCTTCTTGATCCTCGGGGCCAGGGCCTACTTTTTAATCATTGTCCTTTCCTTTATTCGGCCCTAAGTACTTATACTTTATTCGGCACATATATTCTATTCGGCTCCCCGCTCTCGTAGGATATAGCCGATTAATATCAGTCTTCCAAAGATACATACCATCTGATCTTTCCATTATTCAGCCCCCACAGTAAAGTAGTCCATTGTTGTGAGAAAGAACTTTCTATTGCCTGGTGCAGTTGGGAGTGGTCTCACTATATCCAGGCCCCGCATTGCAAAGGGCCACAGGCTGGTCAAAGGTAGGAGCTCTCTAGCCTTTTGATGTATTTGATGTGCGAACTTCTGACATTTCTCACACTTCTTGACATATTTCTCTGCATCTGTTTGCATATATGGCCTCTAGCATCCTTGTGAAATTGCCCAGTAGGCCAGCTATCTTCTCCCTTGGTGGCTTCCGCAAACGCCTTCGTATATTTCAAACAAATTGCCTCGACCTTGCTGGGATGAACACACTTCAAGTAAGGTCCTGTGAAGGGTTTTTTGTATAATGTTAGTGATAGGGAGAGCCAAAATCGTTGTGACTTTGCTCTAATTTTGTTGGCTTCTTTCTTTTTTTCAGGTAAGATGTGTAGACACCCCATTTTTGACCGTCCTCAAGACTTGGACGTCACCGTTTGAACACTCAGTGATCATCCATGTTTGTGTTCGTTTGGAGTTCCCGGAGGTCTCGGCTACGCGCGCCTTGCCTCAGGATCTCCGAACTTGACCGTTTTGTGTCTGGTTTTGCACCAAACACTTGTGTTTTGCCTTGGAGGGGCAGGGAATGCTTTGTGAGGCATCCCCACACACCACCGGCAGCGGCTAGAGGTCACCGGCTGGTTTTTGCTGCTATCGGCACTTTTTGTTGCCGGTCGGCACTCTTTATTGCCGGTTGGCACTCAATTTTGTCAAAATGACATTTTTGGCCGGCCGACTACTGTGTATCTACTTTTGCAGATATTTTATCATAACTGTCTTGCTTTTTGCTCCCCTCCATGTATGGAGGGATCTCTCTCTTGGAAGCTTGTCTTGTAAGCTTTACAAGACAAGAAGCTCTATAAGAGAGAGCCTTGTCTCTTGGTTTTAGGGTTAGACACTTGAGAGATTTTAGATATTTTTAGACAGCCATTTTTAGGGTTTTGAGTTCTAGGGTTAGAAACCATACACTTTCTGTCTCTATATCTCCCTCTTGTGTGTGTTAAATTATGTTTGTGTCTTACTATTGCACACCAACACATAGTGTTTCACCTTCACTTAGCTACTGAGGTTCTAAGAGGTTGGTTTTGAAGTTTTGGAGCTGTTTTCAACCTAGAAGGAGCTGTTGGAGCACCATTTGTGAAGGGGTCTTCAAGGGTAACAATTTTGCCTCTTCATTCCCCAATCTTGCATTGTATTTCTACCTGTCTTAAAATCATTTTTGAGCTTGGTGTATAATACAAAAAGTTCTATTTTTAGGCCCTCTAAATTGTTTGTTTAGAGTGTTTTGTGGTTTGGAGGTGTTTGACCCCTCTTAGGCCTTGAAAGGCCCCATTTTGTGCTATTTTGAGTGAGTTTCGAGACTTTGGTGTTTGGGCCTCTTCACCACTGAAATCTTGAGGGATTTCAGTGGTGGAGATGGTGCCTTGAAGTCTCCAAAAGGGAAGGGCACCCCCTCTCCTTGTTGTCCTTGAAATGGACCTTTTTCGGCCTCTTGAGAGAGCATCATGTTAGAGTGTGTATTGATCATGTCTTGACTATTTTCCATGCTTATTATGCCATGATATAACCTTGTTGTGTGTTGGTTTTGGTACACCATGCATGCTTAGCATACCTACCATGTAATGCCATGTTATTGCCTTAATATGCCTTAGGTTGTTAGCCTTTGTTCTAGCATGTTTTAGGCTTAGCCTTGTGAAGGTTTTGTGCTCATTTTGCCATGTTTAAGGTCTGTCCTAGGTTGTTTGGGTCGGATTTGGCATGCGTAGTATAGCTCCTTTGTATTTCGGCTTGTTGGCCCTAAGTGTATGAATGTATAGCATGGCATTCTTGCATTGATTTAGTGGTTTGGGACTATCCACCATGTTATTTCAGTCCACTTATCATGCTCATATGCTTGCATTTCATGACCCTTTTGATGTTTCAAGAATTGATGTTTCATGCTTCATGTTTATGCCATTGTGTATGCCTCTAAGATTAGGTCATTTGGATGCCATCTAAGTGGTTCTTAAGGCTTACTTTTGCATGATTTGGGGCTATTTTGATTCAATTTGGTCATTTGCATCATGAGTCATATGGTCATGTTTTAGGTCCTTAGGTTTTGACTCATGCATAGCTTGCATTGGTAGGTTAATTTGACATCATTTCCTACATGTTTTCAAGGCTTGTAATGCATGTCATATGTCCATGATCATTCCCTTCTAAGTGTGCTTAGAAGTAGTCTTTTGATGCTTAAGCATTTAGGCCTCCAACATGTGCATGTGTGTATGTGTTTAGTCCTTTGTTTTGGTCACTTTGGCCATTGTTTTAGGCCTAATTAGAGTTGCCTAAATTATGTGTAAGTCCATCTTTTCATCAATTTGCATTGCCTCATGTTTGCTTGTATGCTCGCATAAGTGTCTTGCCATGCCATGTTACATTCTTAGCTTGCATGCCTAGGTTGCATTGCATCTTGCATGCATGCCTTATTCCTTGACTTAGTGATAGGAATTGGGCCTTGGTTTGTTTGTTTGGTTTGCATTTCATTTGACATGAAAGTTGCACACTTGATTCTTTGGGTCGTCATGCATGGAAATGCGTGATTGGCGGTCCGAAAATCGCGACACATGCCTCTTTGAGTCACAGACATGATAGGGGGCATGATTAGTGCATACATTGCTTGAATTGTATTGCCATACAAGTTCTGTCCTCTGCTGCTGTGAGTTACAGGTTCTGCAGGCATTCTTTGCCGACCGGCAGTGTACATTGCCAACCGGCAATCATTCTTCTGCCGATAGCTTCATTTTGTGCCGGTGACCACATACCACTGCCGGTGGTAATTTTATTCAGCCGGTGGTGATTCCCAGTATCCAGAGAAGCATCCTTGAGACTTTGGTAGTCTTCAGAGGGGCAGAGCAGGGAAAACAGAGGCAGACTATGCATGGCGGTGCACTTCCGAGCAAGACCCGAGCACGCGCTGCATCTAGCTCTCCTCCCGAGGCGGTTTACTGCTTTTCCTAGCTTAATTAATTTGTTAGCTGATTAGGTAATTTGTAATATTTAATTAGCTTGCGTAGTTTATTAATTTGTATTATTTATTTGGTCCCTCCGAGTGAGGGCAAATCTGTAATAAGCATGCGTGAGTGGTGTGTATGTCTTCCAATCCCCACTTCTTTCTTCCCTTTTATTTACCTGCTTTGATGGTTAGTGTTAGGGCATATTTAAAAATTAGCATACCTTATGCAATGCATGCGTGCATTCATACATTTGCTTTGCATGCACCGGGCTCGGCGCATCATTCTAACTACATCTGTATTTCAAATTCCAAATTGAATATGTGCATCAATTGGTTGCATTTCACATGCCATGTTTAGGTTAGCCGAACCTACTCTAATTGCATCTCGCATGTGTTGCATTAGTCAACTTGACATGAACTAGGACATGCATGTTTGCTGACTAGTTTGTTGTTTTGGCACGGAGTACGATGTAAGTATTTTCGTTTTAGCATATTGCATGCGTGTGAATGCTATCATGACAGCATGCTTACCATGTGGCTAGATGCTTATGTGATAAACTGTTTGAATGCCTGTGGGTGAAAGTTGGATTGTCTGAGTTGGAAACACTCGTTGAAATCCGTGTTTTAGCCTACTTGCAGGTAGCAAATTCCAAAACATTTTCCCAAAACAAACGGATATGCAATGCTTATTTCCAAATTAGGCGATCTAGTCTATACTTGTTTGTTGTGCGCATAACATAGTAATTCTAGGCTAATAATGGGATAAGAACACATAAAGTTTTCAAAAACGGATATCACGATTAGTAGAGGCCGATCTTCGGATCGGGCGAGAGGGGGTGCTCATAGCTGACCTTCCCCGATCGTACCCAAGCTCCCGAGCCGAGACAACTCCGGTGATGACGGACATGTGGCCTTCGACACCGAGTCAGGGTTTCCTAAATTCCCCCATAAAAAATATTTAGGTGGCGACTCTGTATCTGGCAAAGCAATCCATGTTTGGCACTTCTTTTCAAAAATCTATTTCTCAAAATGATTTGCCGGATTTGGACTCTTTGGTTCAGATTAAGAACCGTGACGCAAATCGAGTCCAAACTGTAGTGACCCCAAAACGAACAGAACGGAGCTCATCCCTCCCGGGGCGTTCGGGGACGTCTACAAGATGCCATCTTTTAAAAATACTATGATAGGATCCATCCATCAAGGGCTTAGATTGGCACAACATGCTTCAGCTAGTTCCGGCTCTTCAATACTTGGTCCAGGCAGGAAGTCAATCAACAATAGGTGTGGGATAGACGTATCTATCATTGACGCAAAACTGTCCAACTCATTTACTTTACTATTTTCCTCTCGACTGATTTGCTTTATCCGAACCACTTCAAATTTCATGATCTCATTTCTGACCAACTCTTGGCATTTGGCCATTCTATCATCCTTTGCTTCGTAATTGCCTGAAATTTGGTTGACTACTAGTTGGGAGTCATTGTATACCATCAGCTCGATGGCCTTTATGCGAAGCGCTGACTTCAAACCTGCTAATAATGCTTCATACTCCGCCTCGTTGTTGGATGCTGGAAAGCCAAGGTTGACTGTCTGTTCAATTGTTAGGCCATTTGGTGAGATGAAGACTATGCCAAGTCCTGCACCGTGCCTGTTGGATGCTTTATCCATTAAGAGTTTCCACATCTCTCCGACGAATAGCTTCCAGCAAGTGGAGGGATTTGATGATGTCTTGGGATCGGGGGTTGTAATGACTCGGATTCTAATTCATATCAAATTAATATTGATGGGCTGGCAAGTGAACTTTAAATCTTATAATTGAGGATTCTTAGGTGATGTTTGGAACCTTCATTGAAGCCTTAACAAAGTGTTTAGGCAAGATTAGATCAAAAGCCCCAAATTTGAGTTTTTATTTTTGACCAGCTGTAGACACCCCATTTTTAACCAACCTTAAGACTCGAACGTCATCGACTGAGCGCTCGGTGATGGTGCATATTGTGCTCGTTCTGAGGTTATAAACTCTCGACTGAGAGCCTTGCCTCCGGACTTCGAGACTCTTTTATGCTTTGCCTCGGTTTACGAACCAGGTTCTGTTTTCTCTTCCCGAAGGAAAGGAGAGGTCTCGTAGACCATCTCTCAATGGCCGTAGGCTACGTTTCGTGGTCGTAAGCCATTGTTCCCGTTTGGAGACTAGTTTTCAGTTTTCGGAGCCGTCGATCGTGCGCCTCGGTTCGAGACCGCTTAACTTTCTCCGTTTGCTTTGGTTTTTGGCACACACCTTGTTTCCTCTCTGTAGAGGGACACTGTGGCGCGGGAGATCACCTTCATGGTCGCACGCCACATCCGGTGCTTGATAGTCAGTTTTCGGGTACCCGGCTGCGTGTTTTGACCCCCGAACCCTCGTTTTGCATCGGTGTGGGTTCATTTTTGGCATGGACCCTATTTTCATTGTTAGGAAGGTGGTACAAGGGTGGGAGACCACCTTTTCTTCTTGGAGACCACCTTTCTCTTTGCCGCCCAGTTTTCTTGTTAGAGAGCTGGTCTCCCTCACTTTTGAACCACATTTACTGGTCTCCCACCATACCACTGGCTTTGTTTCAGTGTGGAGACCACCAATTACCCTTGGAGACCACTTTTCTCTCTCCTCTAGCTAGTTTTCTTGTCAGGAAATTGGTCTCCCTCACTTTTGGGCCACAATTACTGGTCTCCCATCTCACCACTGAGTTGTATTCACCTGGGAGACCACCAATATGGGCTGCCGACCACCTAGTTTTGAGCTGGACCTTTTGACCTGGCTGGCTGACCACAAAAAGTGGCTAGCCGACCACCTGGCCTGGTTGGCCGACCACTTGAACTGGTCGGCCTACTCCCTCCTGTTTTGTTTTCCTGAGTTGCTTCCAGCTGTTCCAGCTGGGAGGCATTTGCTGCATCCTCCATACACGTGTATGGAGGATGTTTAATCTTGGTTTGAAGCTTCTCCAAGAAGCTTTGGACCCTTAGCTCTATAAAGGAAGGCCTCTCCTTCCCTTGTAAGGGTTCAGAACTTGGTGAGAGCATACACCATATATCTCTCTTTGTCTCTCCCTTTAAGCTTAAAAGAGTGAAGTTCTTGCCCTCCTTTGTACACCACCTCACAACCTAACCTCTCCATCATCCATCTGTAACAGCGCCCGCGTGGGACCTCGTTACAGTTCGGACTCGATTTGTGTCACGGTTCTTAATCTGAACCAAAGAGTCCAAATCTGGCAAATTGTTTTGAGAAACAGATTTTTGAAAAAGTAGTGCCAAACATGGACTGCTTTGCCAGATACAGAGTCGCCACCTAAATATTTTTTTATGGGAGAATTCAGGAAACCCTGACTCGGTGCCGAAGGCCACATGTCCGTCATCACCGGAGTTGTCTCGGCTCGGGAGCTTGGGTACGATCGGGGAAGGTCAGCTATGAGCACCCCCTTTCGCCCGGTCCGAAGACCGGCCTCTATTAACCGTGATATCCAGTTTTGAAAACGTTTATGTATTCTTATTCCAATTATTAGCCTAAGATTACTATGTTATGCGCGCAGCAAACAAGTATAGACCAAATTGCCCAAATTGGAACAAAACATTCTATGTTCATTTTGAAAATGGTTTGCTACTCGTAAGTAGGCTAAAATGCAGGTTTTGCCACCCTCAAGTGGGCTTTTTTAGAAAAGACGGTTTTGCCACTATCTAGTGGGCTCAAAACAAATATAGTTTTAACGCATTATCCCAATTTAAGCAGTTTGACCTCCACCCACAGGCATTCAAGCAATTTATCTCATGTAAACACTTAGCCGCATGGCAAGCATACTTTTATGGCAACATTCACACGCATGTTGGATGCTAAAGCATAACCACTTACATTGTACTCCGTGCCAAAACAATAAACTAGTTAGCAAATATGCGTGTCCTAGTTCATGTTATTTTGCCTAATGCAACACATACAAGATGCAATTTTAGTTAGGCTCGGTTAACCTAAATATGGCATATGATATGCAACCAACTGTTTCATGTATTCAATTTTGGAATTTGAAAATACGAATGCGGTTAGTATGATGTACCGAGCCCGGTGCATGCCAACAGATGCATGAATGCACGCATGCATATCATAAGGTGTGCTAATCTCAAAAATGCCCTAATCTACCATTATAAGCAGATAAATAAAAGGGAAGAAAGAAATGGGGATTGGAAGACATACACACACTCACCCACACTTATTACAGATTTGCCCTCGCTCGGAGGGACCGAATAAATATTACAAATTAATTAACTACGCAAGCTAATTAAATATTACAAATTAATTAATTAACAAATTAACTAATTTAAGAAAACAGTAAAACGTCTCGAGAAGCGCGCCGCCATGCGCAAGCTGCCTCTGTTTTCCTCCCTTTCCTCCTCTAGAGGTTGTCAAAACCTCCGGACTACATCCTTGGACAGAGGGGATCATCACCGGCTAGATGAAATTTCCACCGGCAGTGTTGTATGGCCATCGGCACAAAGTTGAAGCTGTCGGCAGAGAAAATGGTGCCGGTCGGCACCTTACACTGCCGGTCGGCAGAGTATTCCTGCAGAACCTGCAACTCACAGCAACAGAGGGCAAAACAAGGCATGGCAGCATATTTCAAGGCATGTATGCATCAACCATGTCTCTTATCATTGTGATAACTCAAAGGGACATGTGCCTCGGTTCTCGAACCACCAATCACGTATTTCTATGCATGATGGCCCAAAGAACCAAGTATGCAACTTTGGTTTCAAATGCAATGCAAACCAATCAAACAAAACTCCCAATCCCTATCACCCAAGTCAAGGGACAAGGAATGCATGCAAGATGCAATGCAACCTAGGCATAAAAGCTAAGGATGCAACATGGCATGGCAAAGCACTTATGCAATCATGCAAGCATACATATGGCAATGCAAATGGATGGCAAAGATGGACTTAAACATGAATTAGGCGACTCTAAAATAGGCTTAAAACAGTAGCCATTGTGCTAAAAGGTGAGGGCTAAATGGCATGCACACACACATGCACATAAGGACCAACACTTAAGCATAAATCAAACAACATTCAAGCACACTTGAAAGAAGGAAACATGGACAAATTAGCATGCATTATAAGCTCTAAAATCATGCTAACACATGGTGCCAAACCAAGCAACAAATCAAGCCAAGCATGCACCAAAAGGCCTAAATGTTCAAAGCAAATCAATGAGGCATTGAACTACACTTTAACAAGACCAAACATGGCATGCATTAAACAACTAAAAACAGATTTTTAGCATGTTAAAACAAGGCCAAAGGACTCCTTAGATGGCATCTAAGTGGCCCAAATTCAAAGGCATACACCATGGCCAAAACATGGAGCATTGCAACACATGCTTTCAAAGCATTAAAGAGGCATGCAAGGCAATCGAACAAGCATGGAAATGGGACTGAAATAGCATGTAGGATGATTCCAAATCACCAAAACAATGCAAAGATGGCATGCTACACATGCACATACTCAAGGCCAACAAGCCCAAATACAAAGTAGCTATATAATGCATGCAAAGATCAACCCAAACGATTATGGACAGAGCTAAAACATGGCAAAATAAGCACATAAACTTCACAAATGCAAGCCTAAAACATGCTCCAACAAAGGCTAACAACCTAGAACATGTTAAGGCACAAATAAGGCATTACATGGCAACTATGCTAAACATGCATGAAGTTCCAAAACCAACTTGAAATCATGTTATATTATAGATATATAAGCATGAAAAACAAACCAAACATGCTCAACACACACTCAAGCATAGGCTTCCTTAAGAGGCCAAAATATGCCCTTTTCAAGGACAACAAGGAGAGGGGGTGGCCCTCTCCTTCTTGGGACTTCAAAGCATCATCTTCACCACTGAAATCCCTCAAGATTTCAGTGGTGAAGAGACCTCAACACCAAAATCCCGGAGCTAGCACAAAATGGCTCAAAATGAGGCCTTTTGAGGCCTAAGGGTGGTCAACACCCCTCAAACAACAAAACACTCTTAATAAACAATAAAGAGGGCTTAAAAACAGAACTTTTTTATGTTATACAATAATCACAAAAACAGCTCTAAGACTAGTAGAAAATTGATGCAAGAATGGGGAAAAAAGGGACTAGAATCTCACCCTTGATGCCTTCTTCAACAAAGATGCTCCAATGGCCTCCTTGAGCTTGGATCCAACACCAAAACTTCAAAACACACTCTTTAGAACCTCAGCTCCAAGAGGAAGGTGAAACACTAGGTGTTTGTGTGCAATAGTAAGGCACAAAACACCTAGTGAACAAAATGAGAGGGAAAGAGAGATAGGTTGTGTATCTAATCCTAACCCTAGGAAAAACCAGAGCTCTCCTCTGTCTTCTCTCCTCAAAAATGTCTAAAGCCTCTTTTTTGCCTTAGAGAGGGCTTCTCTCTATATGCCTCTTGTAAAGCTTACAAGACAAGCTTTGCAAGAGGGAGATCCCTCCATACACGTGTATGGAGGGGAGAAAAAGCTATACAGCTGTCTAAAAATATCTGCAAAAGCAGATGAACAGCAATCGGCCGGCAAAAAATGCCATCTTGGCCAAAAAAAGTGCCGACCGGCACAAAAAAGTGCTGACCGGCAACAAATAGTGCCGGCCGGCAAACTATATTGCCGGTGGCAGCAAAAACCAGCCGGTGGCATCTAGCCACTGCCGGTGAAGGGTGGGGATGGTCTACAAGCCCCACTCTGCCTCTCAAAGGCAAGAAGCAAGTGTTTGGTGCAAAACCAGACACTAAACGCTCGAGTTCGGGGATCCTGAGGCAAGGCGCGAGAGCCGAGACCTCCGGGAACTCCAAACGAACACAAACATGGATAATCACCGAGTGTTCAAACGGTGACGTCCAAGTCTTGAGGACAGTCAAAAATGGGGTGTCTACAGTTGCCCCTCTTTGATAGAGCTCGAAAGTCATAACAATGACGGGAGTGAATGTCAAAGCCCAGAGACGACCCATTTTTGACAAGGCCGAAGACTCAGACAAACATGCAAGACAATCAAGGTATGCGCCCGAAGGCAAGGGCAAAATGCAAGACAATGCAGAGTGCCGAGCATAACTTATGATCATGCAAAGAAAAGCTGTAATGAAGCAAACATGCGACAGTTTTAAGCTAGCATACCAAACTACACTACAATGCAAAAAGGATGTAAGAGAATTATGCAATTCTCGATACGTCTCACTCGGGAGATACAATACCTGTGCGGCTCGTCTGGTTGCACCAGCTTCAAATGAACCGTACATACAATATCGTGCCTGAAAAGAAAACAAACTTAACAGGTACAATATGGTTAGCAACATGCATGACAATGCAAATGTGGATGCAAAACGATATGCAATATATACAAAACAATGTATAAACAATGCAAATGAAGATGCAATGTATTTGAGACAATGCAAGCTACATGCAAAGCATTTGGATCGTGATCCAATCACGAACGGTTCGAAACCACACCTATGTCAAATAGATTGATGGAGGTAACAAGTCTGTCTACCATAGAACGGTTAACTGAACTATGAGTATTGTAGACAGACGCAAGAACAAGTATTGGGTGGAATTGACATAAGTGGGGAAACGACCCGCTGGAGAAAAGACTACGATCCTAATGCCGGATGCAAAAATTACACTACAATGTAATGGATGGATATGGCACGCAGGCCAAACCAAATCTTGCCTAGGAAAGGCATGCATACATACGAGCCATGTGTAACACAGAAAAGGTGCCGCAACCCTCAACCAACATATCAACGTGGAATCGGCGCGATACACATATAGAACTGTGTTTTAACATGAAAAGTAAGGGCACATACCAGACCAAGCTCAACCTGGAAAGGCGCAAGCCAAAGGCGGAAGGTGATGCAATGAATGCATGCAATCTACAATGCAATATCTACAAATATGCAATGGAATGGATACAATGGATATGGCATACAAGCCAAACCAAATCTTGCCTAGGAAAGGCATGTACACGTACGTGCCATGTGTAACACAGAAAAGGTGCCGCAACCCTCAACCAACATATCAGCGTGGAATCGGCGCGATACACATGCAGAACTGTGTTTTAACATGATCAGTAAGGGCACATACCAGACCAAGCTCAACCTGGAAAGGCGCAAGCCATGGATGGAAGGCGATGCAATGAATGCATGCAATCTACAATGCAATATCTACAAATATGCAATGGAATGGATATTTACAACATGCATGACAATGCAGTGCAATGCGACCTACTGGGGAAAATGCAGTGGATGCAAGCTACAATGGAAATGCATGACAATGCACTATGATGCAATGACTATGATTGCAACTTTCCCTATCTTACCAACAGGGTGATATACTAGGTTGGTTCAGTATCCAGAATTGAGGCGTAGACATGCCGCCTCAACCTATGGGGCTTCCATACAGATTTCAAGCCGAGGGTAAACCCCTGGGTATTTAAACCAGACTTTAGTCTCGGAACTCCCGAACCTTTGCGTTCTGGGCATAAGCCGTTCGAACTCTAGTTTCCACCGTCCCAGTTGGTCTTCTAGGAACTCATCGCAAACATAGGCAGGTGGCTTTACCAGACCACCGAAAGTCGTTCGGGCACGACGAACACCAAAGGAATTGCACCTTTAGAGGATTTAAGGTCTCCTAGACCGATATGCAAAATGGTATGCATGACAATGCATGTTTTTGTTTTTGTTTTTGAAATGCAAATGATGTATGAAATGCATGTTGCATGGAATGCGCGACAACACGTGGCTTAAGATATGTACAAAGCAATAGTGTGTACACCAATGCACTAAAGGTCTTGCACCTTCCAAGGATTTAAGGTCTCCTAGACCGTACGTGTTTAAGGTCTCGCCAGACCATGCGTGTTTAAGGTCTCGCCAGACCGTGCGTATTTAAGGTCTCGCCAGACCGTGCGTGTTTAAGGTCTCGCCAGACCATGCGTGTTTAAGGTCTCGCCAGACCGGAAAAATACCTGTGCGGTTCGTCTGGTCGCTCCAGCCTCAAATGAACCGTACATACAATACCGTTCCTGAAAAGAAAACAAACTTAACAGGTACAATATTGTTAGCAATATGCATGACAATGCAAGAATGAGGCACGCATGCCGTATGGAACGTAAGTTGATGCAAATGAACTCATATGCCGAAATAAAAACAACGTGCACATCAATGCACTAGAGGTTTCGCACCTCCCAGGGATTTAAGGTCTCCTAGACCGTACGTGTTTAAGGTCTCGCCAGACCGTGCGTGTTTAAGGTCTCGCCAGACCGTTGTATTGCACGACGGTATGATGCGCAAAATAGCGCAATGCGTTAGGCAACGCGAGTGCACAGGACAGTGCGATGGAATGCATGCAAAATGCAATGAGATGCGCAAAATAGCGCGAAATTTGAAATGCACAAAAATATTGCGATGCGCAGAACAGCGCGAACAACTTTGAAATGCACAAAACAGTGCGATGCGCAGAACAGCGCGAACAATACAATGAAATGCACAAAAATAGTGCGATGCGCAGAACAGCGCGAACAACTTTGAAATGCACAAAAATAGTGCGATGCGCAGAACAGCGCGAACAACTTTGAAATGCACAAAACAGTGCGATGCACAAAACAGCGCAAACAACTTTGAAATGCACAAAACAGTGCGATGCGCAGAACAGCGCGAACAACTTTGAAATGCACAAAACAGTACGATGCGCAGAACAGCGCGAACAATACAACTTTGAAATGCACAAAAATAGTGCGATGCGCAGAACAGCGCGAACAACTTTGAAATGCACAAAACAGTGCGATGCACAAAACAGCGCGAACAACTTTGAAATGCACAAAACAGTGCGATGCGCAGAACAGCGCGAACAACTTTGAAATGCACAAAACAGTGCGATGCACAAAACAGCGCGAACAACTTTGAAATGCACAAAACAGTGCGATGCGCAGAACAGCGCAAACAACTTTGAAATGCACAAAACAGTGCGATGGATTGAAATGCACAAAACAGTGCGATGCACAAAACAGCGCGAACGATTTTGAAATGCACAAGATAGTGCGATACGCTAAACAGCGTGATTGATTTTGAAATGCACAGGATAGTGCGATACGCTAAACAGCGCGATTGATTTTGAAATGCACAAGATAGTGCGATACGCTAAACAGCGCGATTGATTTTGAAATGCACAAAATAGTGCGAGTGAGATACAACCACAAGATGCACAAGACAGTGCTAGTGAGATACAAAGTGTAAGTGCACAAGATAGTGCGAGTGAATGCATGTTCTATGCAAATGAGGTGCATTTTCTATGCAAGTACGGAAGAGTGCATTTTCTATGCAAAAGATACGAGCATTTTCTATGCAAAAAAACAGGAGCATATTCTATGCAATATTGAAAGCATATTCTATGCAGAATCGAAAGAAAACATATTCTATGCAATGGAAGGGCATCAAACATGTACTCTGGTGCCTCCGATTTACCTTTCGGAGGACTTTGTAACACACTCAGCTCAAAAAGGGCACACCCTGTTTATGTTGGCAAGAGATAACATCTGTTGCTGCTTTAATTGCCATTCTGACTTGAAGCAGGCTTACACTTGGGGTCGAGATACACTCATACTCCAGAGAAATGGCGAGGTCTGGGAAGGTGCACCTGAAATGCAGTCTTGGATCTTGCCAAAGCTGGAACACCCTAAGATGCTCCAAATTTTCTTTTTCTTTTGCTTTGCAGTCTGGAACCTACATAGCTTCAGATAGGCCCTTGTTCTACTGTTCACACTTATCGGGGGTGGACCCTGCAGTTTTATGAAAGAACAAATACTGTTTTGCACAAATGTGGAGAATGGCACAGCACTCTGAGCACAAGATGATTTTTGGAAATTGAGAAATGAGTTCTTAACCGGGTATTGAGCCGACGACTGGCCACAGCCAAAACGACTCGACAAGGGAAAAACAAAGGTAAACAACCTAAACACATCGAGACACGCTCGGAACGACTCAAAGCAAGAATCGAGACAAACAAAACAAAAGACACGACACACAGACGTGCACAGGGAGCCTGTTTCACCGGGTATTATTCCCACCCTTTCTTATTTGTGATTCTCACATCACTCGGCTCTCAAGCTTGGTTTTTCTCTCAAAACCCTTTTCTCGCTTTTTCTCTCAGCGCACATCTCTCTATTCTTTAATCTCTCGTTTTTCATCCCTCCCCTGGGTGGTTGATGGATAAGCTGGAAATTGTGGGCTCTTGCCCCTGGTATTCTACCAGCTTTTGATTCTTGTTCACAACAGTGAATTCCTCCCACAGAGGGGGTTGTGCTACAACTGGGTGTGTAGCAAATCTGCAGCTAACATCGGTTGATGATGCCCTGCTGGGGAGTGTGGACGTGGTTAGATCTGTCCAAACAAAGGAGTGGAATATCTTGATCCGTTCCCGTCCGTGCTTCGCACTTGGCTTGATACCTTGTTGCGTGGAGGATGTGAGAGCCTTCTGCCCTTTTGCGGTCAGCTTCAGAGGTGCCCTTTTCTGGCAGGTGCCCTTTCTGGCAGGTGCATTGACAACAGGGAAAAGACAGGAAGCCTGACTCAACTGTGCCCCTAGTTCATTATTTTGACCATTTTTTGTTTTGGTTTTCTACTAAAACAATTTTGACCAACATGAGAGTCCAGCAAAGGGATTGGCAGGCGTTGACTGGGTTTGCTGATCATTTCCGAGCACGGGATTAGGGCTGAAAGGAACATTCCTGGTACAAAGGCCCTTCTCCCGGCTTGCCCCTTGATTCAGAGTGCTCTCATTCTGAGTGGCGAAAGTGTCATCCACAGTTTTTGTGACAATCGCGAGGACTTGCTCTTTGTTCAGTCCCTCAGCTTTCAAAGCCTCAATATCCCGCCGAAGGTGTTCATGGGGACCAATGCCTGCTCCTACCTTGTTCTCACCAGTCGCTTCCACTTTGTCAAGAGATTGGCCTTCTTCCAATGCAACCCGTCCCAAAGTTGGGGAGCCTTTAGACATGAACTCCCTGGTACGTGATGTGGTTGATGATGGGGCCAAAACCCCAAAGGCCAGATCTGCCACAGTTCTCTGAAGATCTTCGATCATCCTCATTAGTTCAAATGTAGTAGGCTCGCGAGCCTGGTATAGCTGGGAGGCCCAGACCGGGTGCGCAACAGGCAACCTGGGCGAATGTGGTGCACCACCATCGATCTCGCCCTGCAAACTGATTCCTTGACCTAATGTGGCTGTCATAACCACAGTCTCTTCTGAATTCTGCGCCATCATAAGTCCTGCCTCAGCAAAGGGGAGACACTGGCTATTCTGTATCAACTTTGCGACTCTCTGAACCTTGAAAGGAAAAACAGGCAGCATTTCAGCCCAAAACGGATCAAACACGGGTGTAGCCGAACAACTATACCCTACTGCTGATCACTGTTCCCAAAAATTACTGTTCCCAAAATACTGAATCTGATACCCGCAGATAACTGATTCTCAAATTCTGATACCAATGCCCTTAGGCCTGATGCCCCAAACTTGCAAACTGGTATGTACATTCCTGTAGAGATACACTCTAAAAGCACATAGCAAGTAAGAGAGAGCGAAAACACCCCTATGTTGGGGTAGGGTTTCCCTGTCCTATTTTGTCAGGAGCTAGGGTTTCACTACGCACACAGCGGTTTCAAACAACCTAACATCGAGTAAGCAACCTGTCCTAGTTTGGAAGGGTCACGATGGATTCCGAATATGCACTAGGTCGAATGGTCAAAAAGGGTGCCCCGGTAAAATCGGGGTTTGTGTTCCCATGCTGTCAGAGCCCATAACCGATCAGCCTTATGGTCATGCCTTGACAAGACAAGCCTCCGGCAAACCGTTCAGGAATGGCAGATGGCAAACACGGTGTCCTAGGCGCACCAATGCACATGCAATGCAAAGAGACACATAAATGAAATCAAAATAGGATATCACGAGTTCGAGTCAAGCTCTCTAAAATCCCCAGCAGAGTCGCCAGAAACTGTAACAGCGCCCGCGTGGGACCTCGTTACAGTTCGGACTCGATTTGTGTCACGGTTCTTAATCTGAACCAAAGAGTCCAAATCTGGCAAATCGTTTTGAGAAACAGATTTTTGAAAAAGTAGTGCCAAACATGGACTGCTTTGCCAGATACAGAGTCGCCACCTAAATATTTTTTTATGGGAGAATTTAGGAAACCCTGACTCGGTGCCGAAGGCCACATGTCCGTCATCACCGGAGTTGTCTCGGCTCGGGAGCTTGGGTACGATCGGGGAAGGTCAGCTATGAGCACCCCCTTTCGCCCGGTCCGAAGACCGGCCTCTATTAACCGTGATATCCAGTTTTGAAAACGTTTATGTATTCTTATTCCAATTATTAGCCTAAGATTACTATGTTATGCGCGCAGCAAACAAGTATAGACCAAATTGCCCAAATTGGAACAAAACATTCTATGTTCATTTTGAAAATGGTTTGCTACTCGTAAGTAGGCTAAAATGCAGGTTTTGCCACCCTCAAGTGGGCTTTTTTAGAAAAGACGGTTTTGCCACTATCTAGTGGGCTCAAAACAAATATAGTTTTAACGCATTATCCCAATTTAAGAAGTTTGACCTCCACCCACAGGCATTCAAGCAATTTATCTCATGTAAACACTTAGCCGCATGGCAAGCATACTTTTATGGCAACATTCACACGCATGTTGGATGCTAAAGCATAACCACTTACATTGTACTCCGTGCCAAAACAATAAACTAGTTAGCAAATATGCGTGTCCTAGTTCATGTTATTTTGCCTAATGCAACACATACAAGATGCAATTTTAGTTAGGCTCGGTTAACCTAAATATGGCATATGACATGCAACCAACTGTTTCATGTATTCAATTTTGGAATTTGAAAATACGAATGCGGTTAGTATGATGTACCGAGCCCGGTGCATGCCAACAGATGCATGAATGCACGCATGCATATCATAAGGTGTGCTAATCTCAAAAATGCCCTAATCTACCATTATAAGCAGATAAATAAAAGGGAAGAAAGAAATGGGGATTGGAAGACATACACACACTCACCCATACTTATTACAGATTTGCCCTCGCTCGGAGGGACCGAATAAATATTACAAATTAATTAACTACGCAAGCTAATTAAATATTACAAATTAATTAATTAACAAATTAACTAATTTAGGAAAACAGTAAAACGTCTCGAGAAGCGCGCCGCCATGCGCAAGCTGCCTCTGTTTTCCTTCCTTTCCTCCTCTGGAGGTTGTCAAAACCTCAGGACTACATCCTTGGACAGAGGGGATCATCACCGGCTAGATGAAATTTCCACCGGCAGTGTTGTATGGCCATCGGCACAAAGTTGAAGCTGTCGGCAGAGAAAATGGTGCCGGTCGGCACCTTACACTGCCGGTCGGCAGAGTATTCCTGCAGAACCTGCAACTCACAGCAACAGAGGGCAAAACAAGGCATGGCAGCATATTTCAAGGCATGTATGCATCAACCATGTCTCTTATCATTGTGATAACTCAAAGGGACATGTGCCTCGGTTCTCGAACCACCAATCACGTATTTCTATGCATGATGGCCCAAAGAACCAAGTATGCAACTTTGGTTTCAAATGCAATGCAAACCAATCAAACAAAACTCCCAATCCCTATCACCCAAGTCAAGGGACAAGGAATGCATGCAAGATGCAATGCAACCTAGGCATAAAAGCTAAGGATGCAACATGGCATGGCAAAGCACTTATGCAATCATGCAAGCATACATATGGCAATGCAAATGGATGGCAAAGATGGACTTAAACATGAATTAGGCGACTCTAAAATAGGCTTAAAACAGTAGCCATTGTGCTAAAAGGTGAGGGCTAAATGGCATGCACACACACATGCACATAAGGACCAACACTTAAGCATAAATCAAACAACATTCAAGCACACTTGAAAGAAGGAAACATGGACAAATTAGCATGCATTATAAGCTCTAAAATCATGCTAACACATGGTGCCAAACCAAGCAACAAATCAAGCCAAGCATGCACCAAAAGGCCTAAATGTTCAAAGCAAATCAATGAGGCATTGAACTACACTTTAACAAGACCAAACATGGCATGCATTAAACAACTAAAAACAGATTTTTAGCATGTTAAAACAAGGCCAAAGGACTCCTTAGATGGCATCTAAGTGGCCCAAATTCAAAGGCATACACCATGGCCAAAACATGGAGCATTGCAACACATGCTTTCAAAGCATTAAAGAGGCATGCAAGGCAATCGAACAAGCATGGAAATGGGACTGAAATAGCATGTAGGATGATTCCAAATCACCAAAACAATGCAAAGATGGCATGCTACACATGCACATACTCAAGGCCAACAAGCCCAAATACAAAGTAGCTATATAATGCATGCAAAGATCAACCCAAACGATTATGGACAGAGCTAAAACATGGCAAAATAAGCACATAAACTTCACAAATGCAAGCCTAAAACATGCTCCAACAAAGGCTAACAACCTAGAACATGTTAAGGCACAAATAAGGCATTACATGGCAACTATGCTAAACATGCATGAAGTTCCAAAACCAACTTGAAATCATGTTATATTATAGATATATAAGCATGAAAAACAAACCAAACATGCTCAACACACACTCAAGCATAGGCTTCCTTAAGAGGCCAAAATATGCCCTTTTCAAGGACAACAAGGAGAGGGGGTGGCCCTCTCCTTCTTGGGACTTCAAAGCATCATCTTCACCACTGAAATCCCTCAAGATTTCAGTGGTGAAGAGACCTCAACACCAAAATCCCGGAGCTAGCACAAAATGGCTCAAAATGAGGCCTTTTGAGGCCTAAGGGTGGTCAACACCCCTCAAACAACAAAACACTCTTAATAAACAATAAAGAGGGCTTAAAAACAGAACTTTTTTATGTTATACAATAATCACAAAAACAGCTCTAAGACTAGTAGAAAATTGATGCAAGAATGGGGAAAAAAGGGACTAGAATCTCACCCTTGATGCCTTCTTCAACAAAGATGCTCCAATGGCCTCCTTGAGCTTGGATCCAACACCAAAACTTCAAAACACACTCTTTAGAACCTCAGCTCCAAGAGGAAGGTGAAACACTAGGTGTTTGTGTGCAATAGTAAGGCACAAAACACCTAGTGAACAAAATGAGAGGGAAAGAGAGATAGGTTGTGTATCTAATCCTAACCCTAGGAAAAACCAGAGCTCTCCTCTGTCTTCTCTCCTCAAAAATGTCTAAAGCCTCTTTTTTGCCTTAGAGAGGGCTTCTCTCTATATGCCTCTTGTAAAGCTTACAAGACAAGCTTTGCAAGAGGGAGATCCCTCCATACACGTGTATGGAGGGGAGAAAAAGCTATACAGCTGTCTAAAAATATCTGCAAAAGCAGATGAACAGCAATCGGCCGGCAAAAAATGCCATCTTGGCCAAAAAAAGTGCCGACCGGCACAAAAAAGTGCTGACCGGCAACAAATAGTGCCGGCCGGCAAACTATATTGCCGGTGGCAGCAAAAACCAGCCGGTGGCATCTAGCCACTGCCGGTGAAGGGTGGGGATGGTCTACAAGCCCCACTCTGCCTCTCAAAGGCAAGAAGCAAGTGTTTGGTGCAAAACCAGACACTAAACGCTCGAGTTCGGGGATCCTGAGGCAAGGCGCGAGAGCCGAGACCTCCGGGAACTCCAAACGAACACAAACATGGATAATCACCGAGTGTTCAAACGGTGACGTCCAAGTCTTGAGGACAGTCAAAAATGGGGTGTCTACAGTTGCCCCTCTTTGATAGAGCTCGAAAGTCATAACAATGACGGGAGTGAATGTCAAAGCCCAGAGACGACCCATTTTTGACAAGGCCGAAGACTCAGACAAACATGCAAGACAATCAAGGTATGCGCCCGAAGGCAAGGGCAAAATGCAAGACAATGCAGAGTGCCGAGCATAACTTATGATCATGCAAAGAAAAGCTGTAATGAAGCAAACATGCGACAGTTTTAAGCTAGCATACCAAACTACACTACAATGCAAAAAGGATGTAAGAGAATTATGCAATTCTCGATACGTCTCACTCGGGAGATACAATACCTGTGCGGCTCGTCTGGTTGCACCAGCTTCAAATGAACCGTACATACAATATCGTGCCTGAAAAGAAAACAAACTTAACAGGTACAATATGGTTAGCAACATGCATGACAATGCAAATGTGGATGCAAAACGATATGCAATATATACAAAACAATGTATAAACAATGCAAATGAAGATGCAATGTATTTGAGACAATGCAAGCTACATGCAAAGCATTTGGATCGTGATCCAATCACGAACGGTTCGAAACCACACCTATGTCAAATAGATTGATGGAGGTAACAAGTCTGTCTACCATAGAACGGTTAACTGAACTATGAGTATTGTAGACAGACGCAAGAACAAGTATTGGGTGGAATTGACATAAGTGGGGAAACGACCCGCTGGAGAAAAGACTACGATCCTAATGCCGGATGCAAAAATTACACTACAATGTAATGGATGGATATGGCACGCAGGCCAAACCAAATCTTGCCTAGGAAAGGCATGCATACATACGAGCCATGTGTAACACAGAAAAGGTGCCGCAACCCTCAACCAACATATCAACGTGGAATCGGCGCGATACACATATAGAACTGTGTTTTAACATGAAAAGTAAGGGCACATACCAGACCAAGCTCAACCTGGAAAGGCGCAAGCCAAAGGCGGAAGGTGATGCAATGAATGCATGCAATCTACAATGCAATATCTACAAATATGCAATGGAATGGATACAATGGATATGGCATACAAGCCAAACCAAATCTTGCCTAGGAAAGGCATGTACACGTACGTGCCATGTGTAACACAGAAAAGGTGCCGCAACCCTCAACCAACATATCAGCGTGGAATCGGCGCGATACACATGCAGAACTGTGTTTTAACATGATCAGTAAGGGCACATACCAGACCAAGCTCAACCTGGAAAGGCGCAAGCCATGGATGGAAGGCGATGCAATGAATGCATGCAATCTACAATGCAATATCTACAAATATGCAATGGAATGGATATTTACAACATGCATGACAATGCAGTGCAATGCGACCTACTGGGGAAAATGCAGTGGATGCAAGCTACAATGGAAATGCATGACAATGCACTATGATGCAATGACTATGATTGCAACTTTCCCTATCTTACCAACAGGGTGATATACTAGGTTGGTTCAGTATCCAGAATTGAGGCGTAGACATGCCGCCTCAACCTATGGGGCTTCCATACAGATTTCAAGCCGAGGGTAAACCCCTGGGTATTTAAACCAGACTTTAGTCTCGGAACTCCCGAACCTTTGCGTTCTGGGCATAAGCCGTTCGAACTCTAGTTTCCACCGTCCCAGTTGGTCTTCTAGGAACTCATCGCAAACATAGGCAGGTGGCTTTACCAGACCACCGAAAGTCGTTCGGGCACGACGAACACCAAAGGAATTGCACCTTTAGAGGATTTAAGGTCTCCTAGACCGATATGCAAAATGGTATGCATGACAATGCATGTTTTTGTTTTTGTTTTTGAAATGCAAATGATGTATGAAATGCATGTTGCATGGAATGCGCGACAACACGTGGCTTAAGATATGTACAAAGCAATAGTGTGTACACCAATGCACTAAAGGTCTTGCACCTTCCAAGGATTTAAGGTCTCCTAGACCGTACGTGTTTAAGGTCTCGCCAGACCATGCGTGTTTAAGGTCTCGCCAGACCGTGCGTATTTAAGGTCTCGCCAGACCGTGCGTGTTTAAGGTCTCGCCAGACCATGCGTGTTTAAGGTCTCGCCAGACCGGAAAAATACCTGTGCGGTTCGTCTGGTCGCTCCAGCCTCAAATGAACCGTACATACAATACCGTTCCTGAAAAGAAAACAAACTTAACAGGTACAATATTGTTAGCAATATGCATGACAATGCAAGAATGAGGCACGCATGCCGTATGGAACGTAAGTTGATGCAAATGAACTCATATGCCGAAATAAAAACAACGTGCACATCAATGCACTAGAGGTTTCGCACCTCCCAGGGATTTAAGGTCTCCTAGACCGTACGTGTTTAAGGTCTCGCCAGACCGTGCGTGTTTAAGGTCTCGCCAGACCGTTGTATTGCACGACGGTATGATGCGCAAAATAGCGCAATGCGTTAGGCAACGCGAGTGCACAGGACAGTGCGATGGAATGCATGCAAAATGCAATGAGATGCGCAAAATAGCGCGAAATTTGAAATGCACAAAAATATTGCGATGCGCAGAACAGCGCGAACAACTTTGAAATGCACAAAACAGTGCGATGCGCAGAACAGCGCGAACAATACAATGAAATGCACAAAAATAGTGCGATGCGCAGAACAGCGCGAACAACTTTGAAATGCACAAAAATAGTGCGATGCGCAGAACAGCGCGAACAACTTTGAAATGCACAAAACAGTGCGATGCACAAAACAGCGCGAACAACTTTGAAATGCACAAAACAGTGCGATGCGCAGAACAGCGCGAACAACTTTGAAATGCACAAAACAGTGCGATGCGCAGAACAGCGCGAACAATACAACTTTGAAATGCACAAAAATAGTGCGATGCGCAGAACAGCGCGAACAACTTTGAAATGCACAAAACAGTGCGATGCACAAAACAGCGCGAACAACTTTGAAATGCACAAAACAGTGCGATGCGCAGAACAGCGCGAACAACTTTGAAATGCACAAAACAGTGCGATGCACAAAACAGCGCGAACAACTTTGAAATGCACAAAACAGTGCGATGCGCAGAACAGCGCAAACAACTTTGAAATGCACAAAACAGTGCGATGGATTGAAATGCACAAAACAGTGCGATGCACAAAACAGCGCGAACGATTTTGAAATGCACAAGATAGTGCGATACGCTAAACAGCGTGATTGATTTTGAAATGCACAGGATAGTGCGATACGCTAAACAGCGCGATTGATTTTGAAATGCACAAGATAGTGCGATACGCTAAACAGCGCGATTGATTTTGAAATGCACAAAATAGTGCGAGTGAGATACAACCACAAGATGCACAAGACAGTGCTAGTGAGATACAAAGTGTAAGTGCACAAGATAGTGCGAGTGAATGCATGTTCTATGCAAATGAGGTGCATTTTCTATGCAAGTACGGAAGAGTGCATTTTCTATGCAAAAGATACGAGCATTTTCTATGCAAAAAAACAGGAGCATATTCTATGCAATATTGAAAGCATATTCTATGCAGAATCGAAAGAAAACATATTCTATGCAATGGAAGGGCATCAAACATGTACTCTGGTGCCTCCGATTTACCTTTCGGAGGACTTTGTAACACACTCAGCTCAAAAAGGGCACACCCTGTTTATGTTGGCAAGAGATAACATCTGTTGCTGCTTTAATTGCCATTCTGACTTGAAGCAGGCTTACACTTGGGGTCGAGATACACTCATACTCCAGAGAAATGGCGAGGTCTGGGAAGGTGCACCTGAAATGCAGTCTTGGATCTTGCCAAAGCTGGAACACCCTAAGATGCTCCAAATTTTCTTTTTCTTTTGCTTTGCAGTCTGGAACCTACATAGCTTCAGATAGGCCCTTGTTCTACTGTTCACACTTATCGGGGGTGGACCCTGCAGTTTTATGAAAGAACAAATACTGTTTTGCACAAATGTGGAGAATGGCACAGCACTCTGAGCACAAGATGATTTTTGGAAATTGAGAAATGAGTTCTTAACCGGGTATTGAGCCGACGACTGGCCACAGCCAAAACGACTCGACAAGGGAAAAACAAAGGTAAACAACCTAAACACATCGAGACACGCTCGGAACGACTCAAAGCAAGAATCGAGACAAACAAAACAAAAGACACGACACACAGACGTGCACAGGGAGCCTGTTTCACCGGGTATTATTCCCACCCTTTCTTATTTGTGATTCTCACATCACTCGGCTCTCAAGCTTGGTTTTTCTCTCAAAACCCTTTTCTCGCTTTTTCTCTCAGCGCACATCTCTCTATTCTTTAATCTCTCGTTTTTCATCCCTCCCCTGGGTGGTTGATGGATAAGCTGGAAATTGTGGGCTCTTGCCCCTGGTATTCTACCAGCTTTTGATTCTTGTTCACAACAGTGAATTCCTCCCACAGAGGGGGTTGTGCTACAACTGGGTGTGTAGCAAATCTGCAGCTAACATCGGTTGATGATGCCCTGCTGGGGAGTGTGGACGTGGTTAGATCTGTCCAAACAAAGGAGTGGAATATCTTGATCCGTTCCCGTCCGTGCTTCGCACTTGGCTTGATACCTTGTTGCGTGGAGGATGTGAGAGCCTTCTGCCCTTTTGCGGTCAGCTTCAGAGGTGCCCTTTTCTGGCAGGTGCCCTTTCTGGCAGGTGCATTGACAACAGGGAAAAGACAGGAAGCCTGACTCAACTGTGCCCCTAGTTCATTATTTTGACCATTTTTTGTTTTGGTTTTCTACTAAAACAATTTTGACCAACATGAGAGTCCAGCAAAGGGATTGGCAGGCGTTGACTGGGTTTGCTGATCATTTCCGAGCACGGGATTAGGGCTGAAAGGAACATTCCTGGTACAAAGGCCCTTCTCCCGGCTTGCCCCTTGATTCAGAGTGCTCTCATTCTGAGTGGCGAAAGTGTCATCCACAGTTTTTGTGACAACCGCGAGGACTTGCTCTTTGTTCAGTCCCTCAGCTTTCAAAGCCTCAATATCCCGCCGAAGGTGTTCATGGGGACCAATGCCTGCTCCTACCTTGTTCTCACCAGTCGCTTCCACTTTGTCAAGAGATTGGCCTTCTTCCAATGCAACCCGTCCCAAAGTTGGGGAGCCTTTAGACATGAACTCCCTGGTACGTGATGTGGTTGATGATGGGGCCAAAACCCCAAAGGCCAGATCTGCCACAGTTCTCTGAAGATCTTCGATCATCCTCATTAGTTCAAATGTAGTAGGCTCGCGAGCCTGGTATAGCTGGGAGGCCCAGACCGGGTGCGCAACAGGCAACCTGGGCGAATGTGGTGCACCACCATCGATCTCGCCCTGCAAACTGATTCCTTGACCTAATGTGGCTGTCATAACCACAGTCTCTTCTGAATTCTGCGCCATCATAAGTCCTGCCTCAGCAAAGGGGAGACACTGGCTATTCTGTATCAACTTTGCGACTCTCTGAACCTTGAAAGGAAAAACAGGCAGCATTTCAGCCCAAAACGGATCAAACACGGGTGTAGCCGAACAACTATACCCTACTGCTGATCACTGTTCCCAAAAATTACTGTTCCCAAAATACTGAATCTGATACCCGCAGATAACTGATTCTCAAATTCTGATACCAATGCCCTTAGGCCTGATGCCCCAAACTTGCAAACTGGTATGTACATTCCTGTAGAGATACACTCTAAAAGCACATAGCAAGTAAGAGAGAGCGAAAACACCCCTATGTTGGGGTAGGGTTTCCCTGTCCTATTTTGTCAGGAGCTAGGGTTTCACTACGCACACAGCGGTTTCAAACAACCTAACATCGAGTAAGCAACCTGTCCTAGTTTGGAAGGGTCACGATGGATTCCGAATATGCACTAGGTCGAATGGTCAAAAAGGGTGCCCCGGTAAAATCGGGGTTTGTGTTCCCATGCTGTCAGAGCCCATAACCGATCAGCCTTATGGTCATGCCTTGACAAGACAAGCCTCCGGCAAACCGTTCAGGAATGGCAGATGGCAAACACGGTGTCCTAGGCGCACCAATGCACATGCAATGCAAAGAGACACATAAATGAAATCAAAATAGGATATCACGAGTTCGAGTCAAGCTCTCTAAAATCCCCAGCAGAGTCGCCAGAAACTGTAACAGCGCCCGCGTGGGACCTCGTTACAGTTCGGACTCGATTTGTGTCACGGTTCTTAATCTGAACCAAAGAGTCCAAATCTGGCAAATCGTTTTGAGAAACAGATTTTTGAAAAAGTAGTGCCAAACATGGACTGCTTTGCCAGATACAGAGTCGCCACCTAAATATTTTTTTATGGGAGAATTTAGGAAACCCTGACTCGGTGCCGAAGGCCACATGTCCGTCATCACCGGAGTTGTCTCGGCTCGGGAGCTTGGGTACGATCGGGGAAGGTCAGCTATGAGCACCCCCTTTCGCCCGGTCCGAAGACCGGCCTCTATTAACCGTGATATCCAGTTTTGAAAACGTTTATGTATTCTTATTCCAATTATTAGCCTAAGATTACTATGTTATGCGCGCAGCAAACAAGTATAGACCAAATTGCCCAAATTGGAACAAAACATTCTATGTTCATTTTGAAAATGGTTTGCTACTCGTAAGTAGGCTAAAATGCAGGTTTTGCCACCCTCAAGTGGGCTTTTTTAGAAAAGACGGTTTTGCCACTATCTAGTGGGCTCAAAACAAATATAGTTTTAACGCATTATCCCAATTTAAGAAGTTTGACCTCCACCCACAGGCATTCAAGCAATTTATCTCATGTAAACACTTAGCCGCATGGCAAGCATACTTTTATGGCAACATTCACACGCATGTTGGATGCTAAAGCATAACCACTTACATTGTACTCCGTGCCAAAACAATAAACTAGTTAGCAAATATGCGTGTCCTAGTTCATGTTATTTTGCCTAATGCAACACATACAAGATGCAATTTTAGTTAGGCTCGGTTAACCTAAATATGGCATATGACATGCAACCAACTGTTTCATGTATTCAATTTTGGAATTTGAAAATACGAATGCGGTTAGTATGATGTACCGAGCCCGGTGCATGCCAACAGATGCATGAATGCACGCATGCATATCATAAGGTGTGCTAATCTCAAAAATGCCCTAATCTACCATTATAAGCAGATAAATAAAAGGGAAGAAAGAAATGGGGATTGGAAGACATACACACACTCACCCATACTTATTACAGATTTGCCCTCGCTCGGAGGGACCGAATAAATATTACAAATTAATTAACTACGCAAGCTAATTAAATATTACAAATTAATTAATTAACAAATTAACTAATTTAGGAAAACAGTAAAACGTCTCGAGAAGCGCGCCGCCATGCGCAAGCTGCCTCTGTTTTCCTTCCTTTCCTCCTCTGGAGGTTGTCAAAACCTCAGGACTACATCCTTGGACAGAGGGGATCATCACCGGCTAGATGAAATTTCCACCGGCAGTGTTGTATGGCCATCGGCACAAAGTTGAAGCTGTCGGCAGAGAAAATGGTGCCGGTCGGCACCTTACACTGCCGGTCGGCAGAGTATTCCTGCAGAACCTGCAACTCACAGCAACAGAGGGCAAAACAAGGCATGGCAGCATATTTCAAGGCATGTATGCATCAACCATGTCTCTTATCATTGTGATAACTCAAAGGGACATGTGCCTCGGTTCTCGAACCACCAATCACGTATTTCTATGCATGATGGCCCAAAGAACCAAGTATGCAACTTTGGTTTCAAATGCAATGCAAACCAATCAAACAAAACTCCCAATCCCTATCACCCAAGTCAAGGGACAAGGAATGCATGCAAGATGCAATGCAACCTAGGCATAAAAGCTAAGGATGCAACATGGCATGGCAAAGCACTTATGCAATCATGCAAGCATACATATGGCAATGCAAATGGATGGCAAAGATGGACTTAAACATGAATTAGGCGACTCTAAAATAGGCTTAAAACAGTAGCCATTGTGCTAAAAGGTGAGGGCTAAATGGCATGCACACACACATGCACATAAGGACCAACACTTAAGCATAAATCAAACAACATTCAAGCACACTTGAAAGAAGGAAACATGGACAAATTAGCATGCATTATAAGCTCTAAAATCATGCTAACACATGGTGCCAAACCAAGCAACAAATCAAGCCAAGCATGCACCAAAAGGCCTAAATGTTCAAAGCAAATCAATGAGGCATTGAACTACACTTTAACAAGACCAAACATGGCATGCATTAAACAACTAAAAACAGATTTTTAGCATGTTAAAACAAGGCCAAAGGACTCCTTAGATGGCATCTAAGTGGCCCAAATTCAAAGGCATACACCATGGCCAAAACATGGAGCATTGCAACACATGCTTTCAAAGCATTAAAGAGGCATGCAAGGCAATCGAACAAGCATGGAAATGGGACTGAAATAGCATGTAGGATGATTCCAAATCACCAAAACAATGCAAAGATGGCATGCTACACATGCACATACTCAAGGCCAACAAGCCCAAATACAAAGTAGCTATATAATGCATGCAAAGATCAACCCAAACGATTATGGACAGAGCTAAAACATGGCAAAATAAGCACATAAACTTCACAAATGCAAGCCTAAAACATGCTCCAACAAAGGCTAACAACCTAGAACATGTTAAGGCACAAATAAGGCATTACATGGCAACTATGCTAAACATGCATGAAGTTCCAAAACCAACTTGAAATCATGTTATATTATAGATATATAAGCATGAAAAACAAACCAAACATGCTCAACACACACTCAAGCATAGGCTTCCTTAAGAGGCCAAAATATGCCCTTTTCAAGGACAACAAGGAGAGGGGGTGGCCCTCTCCTTCTTGGGACTTCAAAGCATCATCTTCACCACTGAAATCCCTCAAGATTTCAGTGGTGAAGAGACCTCAACACCAAAATCCCGGAGCTAGCACAAAATGGCTCAAAATGAGGCCTTTTGAGGCCTAAGGGTGGTCAACACCCCTCAAACAACAAAACACTCTTAATAAACAATAAAGAGGGCTTAAAAACAGAACTTTTTTATGTTATACAATAATCACAAAAACAGCTCTAAGACTAGTAGAAAATTGATGCAAGAATGGGGAAAAAAGGGACTAGAATCTCACCCTTGATGCCTTCTTCAACAAAGATGCTCCAATGGCCTCCTTGAGCTTGGATCCAACACCAAAACTTCAAAACACACTCTTTAGAACCTCAGCTCCAAGAGGAAGGTGAAACACTAGGTGTTTGTGTGCAATAGTAAGGCACAAAACACCTAGTGAACAAAATGAGAGGGAAAGAGAGATAGGTTGTGTATCTAATCCTAACCCTAGGAAAAACCAGAGCTCTCCTCTGTCTTCTCTCCTCAAAAATGTATAAAGCCTCTTTTTTGCCTTAGAGAGGGCTTCTCTCTATATGCCTCTTGTAAAGCTTACAAGACAAGCTTTGCAAGAGGGAGATCCCTCCATACACGTGTATGGAGGGGAGAAAAAGCTATACAGCTGTCTAAAAATATCTGCAAAAGCAGATGAACAGCAATCGGCCGGCAAAAAATGCCATCTTGGCCAAAAAAAGTGCCGACCGGCACAAAAAAGTGCTGACCGGCAACAAATAGTGCCGGCCGGCAAACTATATTGCCGGTGGCAGCAAAAACCAGCCGGTGGCATCTAGCCACTGCCGGTGAAGGGTGGGGATGGTCTACAAGCCCCACTCTGCCTCTCAAAGGCAAGAAGCAAGTGTTTGGTGCAAAACCAGACACTAAACGCTCGAGTTCGGGGATCCTGAGGCAAGGCGCGAGAGCCGAGACCTCCGGGAACTCCAAACGAACACAAACATGGATAATCACCGAGTGTTCAAACGGTGACGTCCAAGTCTTGAGGACAGTCAAAAATGGGCTGTCTACACCATCTAAGAACCTTGGAGCTTATTTTCAGAGGCTAAGGAGTTGCTTTTTTGGTCCAAAAGTTGCTGGAGTTATTGGCTACAAGGGTAACACTCTTATTCCCTTTTTGGTCCTTATTTTGCTTCATATCTTAGCTATATTTTCAAGCATATTTGGGCTTTGTCATAAACTGAAAAAAGTCTTATTTTGAGCTCTTCTTGAAGTTTGTTTAAGGTCATTTTTCTGTTAGGGGTCATCTACCCCCTTACATGCTTGTTTTCATCTTGTTTTGAGCCATGCATTAAGGCCTTTGTATTGTGCTTTGTTTGGACTTTTAGCCACTGAAATCCAGTGGATTTTTAGTGGCTAGCATGCTATTTTGAGCCCCAAAATCAGAGAGGGGTGGCCCTCACACCCCTTATCTTGTTTACTAGCATTCTTGGCCTTACAAAGGAGCCCATATTTTCACACTTCTTAAGCATGTTTCAGCCCATTTTTGGTGGGTTTTAGGACCTGAATGACCTCTGTCCAGAGGTGGTTTTTCCATATTAGGTGTCCCTCTTGCATGTGTAAAGTAACCCTCTTCATGGCCTTTCAAAGGAGCCTTTCCTTGCATGTTTCCTAGCCTCATTTCAGGCCCTTTTCAGTGAGTTTTAGGGCCCTCATAACCTCTTTCCAAAGGTGGTTTTTCCATATTAGGTGTCCCTCTTGCATGCGTAGAATAACCCTCTTTATAGCCTATCAAAGGAGCCTATCATTCTTGCATGCATAGACCATGTTTCAGTGGGTTTTTGGGGTTTATTTGGCATATAATACCTCTGAATTTTTCTGGTTTAGAGGCCTCTTGAATGCTTAATATACTTGTAGTGTAAACCCTCTTCACTAGCTTGTATTGCATGTTGCTTTGGCCCTTGATTTTAGCACTTTTTGGCCATGTCTTAAACTGATTTTGTGCATGTTTTGGACTGCCTTAGCTTTGTTTTTGGGTCTGATGGTTGAATGATGCTTGTTTTGCATGCTTGTAGTACAATATCCATTCCTAGCTTTGAGTTTTGGGGCCTATTGCATGCTTGTGTTAAGATGTCTCCATATTTTGGGGCCATTGTATATCATATTTCAGAGCTTATATGCATGCCATATATCTATGTTTTCCACTCTTTAAATGCGTTTGAGAGTTGTGCATAAATGCCTCGTTTTCGAACCATTGCGTGAGCTTCATTTCTATGCATGTTGAGCCATCATTTTAGGCCATTTTCCCACCGTCTCGGACCTACCTAGGGTTTTTCTGGGGTCGGTTTTGTCATTTGTGCATTGTTTTGTGTACCTCTAGTGTATCCGCTTCACTAGTTTCGATATTCGGGCTATCTAGCACGCATTGGGTGACATATTTGCATGATTCGGGACCATGGTGCATCATGTTTCAGAGCTGGAAAATGTGTGTTTATATGCCATATTTCATCCTTTGCCATGCTTTGATAAAGTTGCATTTGGTGCTTTAGGATCGGTCGCTTGCTTTGGGCATATTTGCATGAGTGTTCTTGCCTTTAATTTCACCATGAATGGCCACTGATTTGAGTGTGGCTGAGGTCCACTCATATTGGTTTAAGTCCACCTTGCATTGTGTATGCCATTTGGTTCATGTTGTTGCATGTTTGACCATCGCATTGTGTATGCTTTGATTATGCCTTTGTGTATGTCCATCTTCATATGTGTGCATTATGTATGCCATTTTAGTCCATAGCATTGCGTATGCTAGGTTGCATGTGTGCATATCATCCCTCGCATGCCAGCATGATTAGGTTGCATTGCATTTAGGGTTGCACGTTAGTCGCATTGTGTATGCCATCTCATTGCATTGTGTTTGGAGTAGAGTTAGTCCAAACACGGGAAACGAGGGACGTTTCATACTCCAAGTGATGAAATGTGCCTCGATTCTCGGTCGCCGACACTCTGGATTACCCATGATGGAGTTTAGGCCTTATGGTGTTTATATGTGCATTCATTTCATTTCGAGTCGTGCAATTTGACTCCTCGGCCATCATGCATCGAGATGCGTGATTGGTGGCACAAGGATCGAGAGCCACATTCCCTAGAGCTTGTGCAATGATAGGGCGAGTGGTCGTGCACATATGTGTCACAAATACTTTGCTATGCCCCTTTCTTGCTCTCTGTTGCAGCAAACTAGAAACCAGCAGCCTTCTGGAGCTTTGTACAGTATTTTGGGATCAATTGCAAACAGAGGCAAATCGGGGCATCGTAAGGAATTTCTCGATGAGGCGACTCGAGCATGCATGCATCTTTCATCATTCGGAACAGAGCTGAGGCGATCCATTTAGCTTGCATGCTAATTTATTTGCTTTCCTAGTTAATTTGTTGATTAATTAGGATTTTTTAATATTTAATTAGCTAGAGCAGTTAATTATTTATTCGGACTATATTATTTATTTGGACCCTCCGAGCGAGGGCACAATTGTAATAAGTGTGCGTGTGTGTGATGTATGTCTTCCAACCCCATGTCTTTCTTCCTTTTATTTACCAGCTTATGATGGTTAAATTAGGGCCTGTTTCAATTAGCATACTTATGCTTGCATGTTTGCAACATTCATCTGTATTGCATGCACCGAGCTCGGCGCATCATACTAACTGCATTGTATTCCAATTCCAAGTTGAACACGTGTTAGCTATAGCATCTCATATGCCATTCTTAGGATAGCCGAGCCTATTTCTAGTTGCATTTTGCATGTGTTGCATTAGCCATCTTAACATGAGCTAGGATCATGCATTGATTACTAACTAGTTTCTATTTTGGCTCGGAGTACTCGGTAAGTGTTTATGCTTTAGCATCCTTGCATGCGTGTGAGTGACTGCCCTGATAGCATGTTTACCATAAGGCTAACTGCTTATGTGATATACCTGCCTGAATGCCTATGGGTGAAGGTTGGATTATCTGAATTGGAATAATGCATTGACTGTGAGTTTTAAGCCCACTTGAGAATGGCAAATTATCTTGTTTTCTAAGCCCACCTGAGGGTGGCAAATTCGCATTTTAGCCTACTTGCGAGTAGCAAACCGTTTCAAAAGCAAACATGAGGTGTTTTGTTCCAATTCAGGCGATCCAATCTATACTTGTATGCTGTGTGCATCACGTAGTAAATCTAGGCTAATAATCGGAATAAGAGCACATAATGTTTTCAAAACTCGATATCATGGTTAGTAGAGGCCAATCTTTGATCGGGCGAGCGGGGGTGCTCACGAAGTGACCTTCCCCAATCGTACCCAAGTTCCCAAGCCAAGGCAACTTTGGTGATGACGGACACGTGGTCTAAGGCAAACAAGTCAGGATTTCCTAAATTCCCCAAAATAAAATATTTAGGTGGCGACTCTGTATCTGGCAAAACAGTCCATGTTTGGCACTTTTTTCAAAAAAATCTGTTTTCAAAAACGATTTGTCGGATTTGGACTCTTTGATGATTTATCGATCTTGCATTGCACTCTGCGAGATTAGATACAGGACCGTGACATTTGAGTCCTGAATTGTAGTGAGCCCATATGAACAAAACGGGAATCTCTCTCGGGACATTCGGGGATGTCTACACCAGCCTTCACTCTTTTGCCCTTTTGTTTTTCCATACTTTGAATTTCGATGTGAGGCTAGAACCATTGGAAAGCTTGTTTTTGGGGCTTCTATTTGGACACAAGAACGACCTAAAACGGAGTCCGAACGAGAGAGTTATACCTGTTTGAATTCTTAGTGCCTCTGTTGGTTTTCTATAAGGTCGACACCAGTCTGGGAAGGGTCGACCCTCTGATGTTGCAGAATTTTTGTGTTGGTTGTTGGAAAATAGGGTCGACCCCCTCTTGTCTAAGGGTTGACCCCCCCTTGCTTGTGCCAAATTGTCTTTTCTACCAAAAGGGTCGACCCCCCTGCCCGAAGGGTCGACCCCTACGTGTTTTTTTTTCTTCAGATTTTGGGGTTCAAATGGGCCCTACCTTTGGAGGGTTTTGGGCCTATTATTTTATTAACCTTAGGCTACTTCTCTACTACTATAAATAGGCTCCAAGCATGGTTTCATTTCACTTTTCTCCTCCTTCCTCTCTCTCAAACCGTGAGTCTCTCTCATCTTTCTCTAAACCCAACTTTTTCCTACTTAGATTGCTAGATCTACTCATCTAGAAGCATCTTCTCACCTAGGTCCCTTAAGGAAGGTTGTAGAGCGTGCCAAGAGCTTTCAATCCATCCAAGCGGATCGTGTTTTCGTTGAAGTCGAAACTTCGGGTTTCTCTCTCTCCTTGCTTAAGGTAGGGATTTTCCTTGCTTCTCTTCAATAATATTTTGTGGATAGATGTGTGATAATTTCTATTGCATAAAACCCTCATTTTGAGGAGATTTTTATAAAAGACATGTGAAGGAAGCTAGGTGAGAGGGTAATTTGTAAACAAATTGGGCCGAGCTAGGAAGAGTCTTCTTTGAGAGTTGGACCGCGTAATGGGCCAAGATAAGGGCTGGTGTAGCTCGGTCTTAGGCCAAGAAGACATCTCATATTTTGGGTTTGGGCCGAACTATGGACTAAGGTATCGGTAGAAAGAGGACCGAGCTAAACGATAGCTCTGCAGGGCATCATCTCGAAGTCAAGACTGGTAGTAGTGCTTAAAGTATCACAGAGCCGAAGTAACTTGGCCGACCGCAATGTTAGCCGAGGTAAAGATATCAGCTGAAATAAGTGGGCCTGGTGGTTAGCCGAGGTATTGGTGAGAAAGGATTTCGGGCTTGGTATAGCTCGGCCGGTCTTGGTATAACTCGGCCGGGCGCTATCTACATCATTACTTAAGCGTGTGACCGAGGTAACTTAGCTCGGTGTGGTTGCAGCAGCTTATTAAGAGGTAGCCTCAATGGCGAGGGCCGAGCTATGTATAGCTCGGCAGGGTGGCATCCGTTAGATCGGTTTTCGATCACACGGTCCGAAGGGCAGGGGACCGAGATAAATCAGTTCGGGCAGGAATGTATAACCGAGGTAAAAGGTTCAGCCATCTCACTTGGCTTGCAGTGATGAGACTCCTAGGAGGACTCTGCTAAGGAGAGTTAGAGTCCTACTGGGATTGTGTAAACCATCTCACTTGGTTGGTAGTGAGTAGGAGTATGACTCTTAGGAGGACTCTGCTAAGGAGAGTATAGTTCTACTAGGATTGTACAAAACCATCTCACTTGGTTGGTAGTGAGTAGGGTGTGTGATTCCTAGGAGGACTCTCATAGGGAGAGTTGGAATCCTACTAGGATTGTGCCAAAGTAAAGTCTATAAAAGCTCATAACCAAACCTATGTACAGGTATCCCAATTCTTACTCTAGAATACACAGAGCTTATTGTCTATTGTCTAGTTGCTGACTTAGGCATCGGAGGGATTTCCGGCACACAGCCGCTGGCTAGCTCACATTTGTGTTTTCAGGTGGCAAAGCAACGTTGTTTGGAGGAGTGCAAACTTGATCAACAGGATCATACAAGAAGGTTTATTTCTTTCCCGTACAATTGGCGCCGTCTGTGGGAATTTCACGAAGAGCAAAACCTCTTGATCAAGTTTTCCTCTCTAGTTGAAAGCAATATCGCACTATGAAGACTTGCTACAATCTGCTATTGATGGGCAAACACCGGAAGGGAGTGGGAGGCGCGAAGGTTTACCTTCTATCCCACCCATGGCGGAATTATATCCCCAGCGAAGGAATCCGCAGAGAGAAGCAAGAGAAAGATAGGACTCAAGTCCACACCGCTCTCAAAGCCCTGATAGACAAAGGCGGAAGATGGATCCACAGGTTCTCGAAGATCGCGTAAGGAAGCAAGACAAAGTAATAAGAAGAATGATGACTGACATAGAGTCTATGAAGAGCCAGATAAAAGGCAAAAGGAAGAAAAAAGGAGTCGGAAGACAGAGAAGCAGGATTCGAAGCAGAGAAAGTCGAAGAAGACGAAGACAGAGAAGGAAGATTCGAAAAAAAAAGAAGAGCAGTGAAGAAGAAAGACGAGTTAAAAGACGGACTTCTCAGGATGATGATGATGGTTCTGAGTCAGAGGAAGAACAATTGCATGACCAAAGAGAGGGATGCAGCAGCAACAAGGAAGCTAGCTAAGCCAAAATTAACACATAGGGAGGAAAAGGAAGCTGTTCAGAGGTCTAATGCTTTGGAGGAAGATGGCATTGGAGCTATAAAGAAAGTTTCAAGAGTATTTTAAGAAACTGAAGGAGCTCAGAGATTATATAGAAGACGAGCAGTATCTATTTGATTGTGTAAAATTGACTGAAGCAGAATAGCGTGAACTGAGTTAAGGGATTCAATGACAATGATGTTGCCCCTTACTATGGAAGCCCTGATGGGAAGAGTGCACCAACACATCAGGGTAAAGGAAGACGGGGCACGCACCAAGGCAGAGTCTGGCACAACAGCGATGTCCGACAAAACATCTTCGGCAAAAGATAACACGGTTGACAAGTAGGACCGACCGCACAAAAATCTTTGCCTAACTAGGGGCAAAGTGGGTTGACAGGTTTGACCAACTCTTTCTGAAAAGTCTTTGCTCGACTTGGGGGGCAATCAAGAAGTTTAGCAAGAATAACCAAACCCTTAGCTCTATGTTGGCCGGAATAACCAACATTTAGCTCTCCTAAGCCCAGGATAAGGATCCAGGCTGCAGGGCGTTTGGTCGGAATAACCAAACACTTTACTCTAGGTTAGCTGGAATAAACCAACACCTCTCCTAAGCCCAGGATAAGGATCCAGGCTGCAGGACGTTTGGTCAGAATAACCAAACACTTTACTCTAGGTTGGCTGGAAAAACCAATCTAGAGGTTGGCTGGAAAAATCAACACCCCTCCTAAGCCCAGGATAAGGATCCAGGCTGCAGGACGTTTGGTCGAAATAACCAAACACTTTACTCTAAGTTGGCTGGAATAACCAACTTAGAGGTTGGCTGGAAAAACCAGCACCCCTCCTAAGCCCAGGATAAGGATCCAGGCTGCAGGACGTTTGGTCGGAATAACCAAACACTTTACTCTAGGTTGGCCGGAATAACCAACTTAGAGGTTGGCTGGATTAAACCAACTCTTGGTACTCTTTAACCGAAGTAAGGATATCGGCTAAAGAGTGGTTGGCTGGATTAAAACAACTCTTGGTACTCTTTAGCCAAAGTAAGGACACCAGGCTAAAGAGTGGTTGGCTGGATTAAACCAACTCTTGGTACTCTTTAGCCGAAGTAAGGACATCAGGCTAAAGAGTGGTTGGCTGGATTAAACCAACTCTTGGTACTCTTCAGCCGAAGTAAGGACATCGGCTAAAGAGTGGTTGGCTGGATTAAACCAACTCTTGGTACTCTTCAGCCGAAGTAAGGACATCGGCTAAAGAGTGGTTGGCTGGATTAAACCAACTCTTGGTACTCTTCAGCCGAAGTAAAGACATCGGCTAAAGAGTGATTGGCTGGATTAAACCAACTCTTGGTACTCTTTAACCAAAGTAAGTATATCGGCTAAAAAGTGGTTGGCTGGATTAAACCAACACTTGGTACTCTTTAGCCAAAGTAAGGATATCGGCTAAAGAGTGATTGACTGTAAAACACTTACTTCTCCTAAGCTGAGATAAAGATCTAGGCTGCAGGAAGTTGGCAGGTATGTCCAACAAAATTTCTGAAACTCTTTGGCCGGGATGATGGTTACCTCGGCCAAAACAGGTTGGCAAGATTCGTATAAACCGAGTTAGTCTGTTCGGCAAGACACAAAAAGAACGACTCGACGTATACAAACTCGAAGGATACATACGTTAAAGGCAAAAAATCAGGGCTATTCAAATTTTTGGCATGATGATGGTAACAAGGAGAACAAGGATATTGGGGGCACGCCATGTATCTTGGGAATAACGTCGTACCAAATTAGTGGAAGGATATGCTATGCAACTGACAAGGCTTATTGGGACTGAACAAGTCATGAAACCAAACAACTTCTTAGCTCGGCTGGAGGAAAAATAATCCCAATCATGCTACGCAGATGGAATTAAGGGGCAATTGAGAGGGTAATTTGTAAACAAATTGGGCCAAGCTAGGAAGAGTCTTCTTTGGGAGTTGGACCGCGTAATGGGCCGAGATAAAGGCTGGTGTAGCTCGGTCTTAGGCCAAGAAGACATCTCATATTTTGGGTTTGGGCCAAACTATGAACCGAGGTATCGGTAGAAAGAGGACCGAGCTAAACAATAGCTCTGCAGGGCGTCATCTCGAAGTCAAGACTGGTAGTAGTGCTTAAAGTATCACAGAGCTGAAGTAACTTGGCTGACCGCAATGTTAGCCGAGGTAAAGATATCAGCTGAAATAAGTGGGCCTGGTGGTTAGCCGAGGTATTGGTGAGAAAGGATTTCAGGCTTGGTATAGCTCGGCCGGTCTTGGTATAACTCGGCCGGGCGCCATCTACATCATTACTTAAGCGTGTTACCGAGGTAACTTAGCTCGGTGTGGTTACAGCAGCTTATTAAGAGGTAGCCTCAATGGCGAGGGTCGAGCTATGTATAGCTCGGTAGGGTGGCATCCGTTACATCGGCTTTCGATCACACGGTCCGAAGGGCAGGGGACTGAGATAAATCAGTTCGGGCAGGAATGTATAACCGAGGTAAAAGGTTCAGCCATCTCACTTGGCTTGCAGTGATGAGACTCCTAAGAAGACTCTGCTAAGGAGAGTTAGAGTCCTACTGGGATTGTGTAAACCATCTCACTTGGTTGGTAGTGAGTAGGAGTATGACTCCTAGGAGGACTCTGCTAAAGAGAGTATAGTTCTACTAGGATTGTGCAAAACCATCTCACTTGGTTGGTAGTGAGTAGGGTGTGTGATTCCTAGGAGGACTCTCATAAGGAGAGTTGGAATCCTACTAGGATTGTGCCAAAGTAAAGTCTATAAAAGCTCATAACCAAACCTATGTACAGGTATCCCAATTCTTACTCTAGAATACACAGAGCTTATTGTCTATTGTCTAGTGAAAACACAAGCCAACGTTGCTTTGCCACCTGAAAACACAAATGTGAGCTAGCCGGCGGGTGTGTGCCGGAAGCCCCTCCGATGCCTAAGTCAGCAACTAGACAATAGACAATAAGCTCTGTGTATTCTAGAGTAAGAATTGGGATACCTGTACATAGGTTTGGTTATGAGCTTTTATAGATTTTACTTTGGCACAATCCTAGTAGGATTCCAACTCTCCCTATGAGAGTCCTGTTTTTAATTTATGGAATTGAATTGATGATTTAAGTGAAATATAAAATGTTTGGGTTATGAGAATGTGGTTGTGTCAAATAGTAAAAAGCCCTAATTTATGTTTAACCCTAGTTATGAAATCTATATTGGGAACGAAGAAAGCTTCAATTGACATTTGATTTATGAAATTAAGTTTATGTTTTGTAGAGATGAGAATAGATAATGATGAATAATGGTTAGAAAATAACTATTGTATAGAAAGGTTATTTTGAAGAAATTAAGATGAGTATTTAAATCAATTAATTGGGGATAATTTATGATGATTATTGTGTTACGAAATTGAGTATGAAGATTTGATAATTTTGTAGAAAAGTTAAAAGACCATTGAAATATAAGAATTGAGAATGCTTCTAAAAATGCGCCAAATGCTCTTAGTGGATGAATTTTGTGATAAAAATAATGAATGTTATTGTTGGTTTTGTTGGCATTGTAACAAGAAATGACTTGATGAATACTAGAGAATAGTGGAAAATAATGAGTACGTGTTCTTGAGCTAATAAGTAATGGAAATGATAAATGAATGTGTTGGCTTTGCCCACAATTCATAATGAGCAATGACTTAAAAAATTGATGGATTGTAATGTTGCCTTGGGGTCCGTTTCATGCCGTATTTGAGCCGACAAAGCGTGGTGCTTAATAAAGGATCCACCTTCCTTCGGAGTAGCACCCGGTAAAGCTTGTGGGTTGATGAAATGTGTAAAGGTTACGCGTTCCTTCCAGCTTGTGACCGGTAAAGCGTGAGGTTCCGCGTTCCTTCCAACTTGTGACTGGTAAAGCGTGAGGTTCTGCATTCCTTCCGGCTTGTGGCCGGTAAAGCGTGTGGTATGATGTTAGGGCTTGGTAATGGAGCCGGTGTCCAATTTGGATTGTTTGGAATGATTATAACGAGATTTGTACTTGTGTTTGAGATAATGGAAAGTGAATAATCTTTATTGGGTAAAGTCGAATATATGGAATTGCATAGGTTCTTTTTATGTGGATTATAATGGATTGTGATGTGTTGTGATATGTAGGAAAATGACTCGTGGATATGTTTATACTTTTAGGTAAAGTTAACAAGGGATTCTTGAGAAGACTTCTTTTTTTGAAAAATATATTTGACTAATGCAGAAACAAATGAAAGGGGTTTTTCTTTGAAAAGTTTTCATGAATTTCTTTATGAGAATGGTATTACCTATATGTATTGCAATTTGTGTATGAAAAGAACACAACGAATTTATGTTTATATCACTCTTTAGCATTTCATGATCACATATATCTAGGGATCTTATTGTTTAGAATCAGGGAAGATTCCAACTGGACTTCGTGTTCATCCCAAATATTTTAACCATTTTTCAGGAACGAAGTTTGGAACGCCGGATTGAGGATTGAAGAGTTTATTCTCTCTTATTTGTCATAGCGTAAATAAGAGATGTTTGTTGTAATGAGGGATTCTTGTGTAATTCAATGGGAACCTTGACTTGTATTATTGTTGTATTTATTCAAGAAATGATAATATTATTGTTACTCCATGTAATGATTAATTGTAATTATAATTGTAGTTAATAAAATGGACTTGTACGGAAGGTTTTGGTTATATTTTCGAGTAATAAAACTTGGGGCGTGACAGAGGCGTTAATGATGCCTTCTTTCAGGTTATTGTCTGTCGTTGGGATTTGATCCTCACCGTCTAACTATCTCAGGACTTTACTTTTGGGTGAGTCCTTGCTGGTATGTTCCTTCTTCCCTTTCTGCAAGGCTGTATGGCTTGCTATGCAGTTGAGCGTCCTGCTTTGGGGGCTGCACTATCCCTATGGCACTTTTCTTCCTTTTTTCGGTTGCCTCAGTCAAGTCGATCAGGTAAACATGATGACTGCCTGGTGCGAACTCGGCCACGAAGTCTGCTAACGCTTGGGCCTTTATCGCGGTTCTTGGTTGAAACTTAATGTCGAATTGCCCTAACTCCACAGCCACTTCAAGATTCGCCCAGAAAAGTCTGCCCTTTCAAACAAGGCTTTTAAGGGGAAGGCCGTTAAGACAATCACGGTGTGGGCATGGAAGTAGTGTGACAATTTTCTTGAAGTCATCATTAAAGCTAAGGCCAGCTTTTCCAACGGCAGGTACCTTGTTTTAGCGGCCAACAATGTCTTACTAACATAAAAGATAGGCAAGTGTTGTATTCCCTCAACTCTTACCAACACTGTGCAAACTGCATGCTGGGAAACTGCTAAGTATAAAAAGAGTTTCTCTCCTGGTACTGGGGTTACTAACAATGGAGGAGAGGTCATGTAGTCTTTCAAGCTTTTTCAGGGCGCGGTCGCACTCGTCATCTTACTCAAACTTGGCCTTCAGTGCCTGGAAGAACGGTCGACACCTATCTGATGACCGACTTATGAATCAGTTTAGCGCGGGTGCTAGGCCAGTGAGATATTGCACCTCCTTGATTGTGTTGGGCCTCTCAAGGCCTTGGATGGCCTTGATCTAAGCGGATCTACTTCTATACCCCGGTTGGTCAAGCCTAGGAATTTTCCTGACCCCAAGCCGAATGCGCACTTGGATGCGTTCAGCCGCAACTTGTGGGACTTCAAAATTTGAAACATCTCATCTAAGTCCTTGAGATGGTCCCCCTTATTTTTACTTTTGACCACCATATCATCTATGTAAGCCTCCATTGTTCTGCCTAACAATGGCTCAAGCATTTTGGTGATCATCCGCTGGAATGTTGCCCCCGCATTTTTTAGGCCAAAAGGCATGACCTTGTAACAATACAATCATCTGGGAGTTGTAAACGATGTGACCTCCTGGTCCGTTTTATACATAGCGATATGATGGTAACTACGATATGCATCAAGAAAGCTGAGTCAACTATGCCCTGCAGTTAGGTCCACCAATTGGTCTATTCGTGGTAGAGGAAAGCTGTCTTTTGGGCATGTTTTGTTGACTATTTTGTAGTCCACGCAAACGCGCCATTTGCCGTTCTTTTTTGGTACCACTACCGTGTTGGAAATCCACCTGGGATAGTGTATTCTCTAATTGCCCCTGCTTCCAGTAGGTTTCCCACTTCTTCCGCCACTATTTCTGCGTAGTGGAGTGCCGATCGGCAAGTTCGTTATATAATTGGTCTGGCGGTTGGGTGGACATTGAGTTGATAGCAAATGAAATTAGGGTCAATGCCAGGCATGTCATACGACGTCCAAGCGAACACTTCGATGCTATAGGTCAAAAATTCCATGATCTATATTCTCTCGATGTTGGACAGAGACAAGCCAAGCAAAAAGAACTTCTCTGGGTTTTTCTCATCTATCCTTACCTCTACCAAGTCTTCCACTGTCTTCTGTTCAGCTGCTTTGCCGACGTCTGTAAACAGCTCGTTGCTTTCTGGCTCTTTCACCATTTGTACAAACCCTTTTGCAGCCTGACTACCGTTTACTATAACCAAGCACTGTTTGGAGATGATTTGGTCTCCTAAGAATTTTTCAATCATTCCGGTTTTGTTGGGGAACCGTAACACTTGATGATAGGTCCATGCCACCGTTCGCATGGCATGCAACCATGCTCTTCCCAAGTGGAAGGGACTTTCAATACCCAAAATTTCACCTGTTTTGTCATCGTTCCTACCTTGACTAGCAGAATGATCTTGCCACTCGACCATTCTGGCATTGAGTTGAAGCCGACAAGGGGAGATGTTGTGGATGCCAAGTCTTTGTCTTCCAATTTTAGTTACCTGAAGGTCTTGTAGTACATTATCTCGTATGAGCTCCCTTGTTCAATTAGGATCCGCTTGATATCGAAATTCTTGACGCGCAGAGTAACCACTAGTGCATCATTGTGAGGGCTTTGTAACCTTGCTAAGTCTTTGTCAGAAAAGGTGATGACGTTCGTTGCCTCCGTTTTTCCCTTTTTCACGGTAGGCTGTGCACTTAGTACCTCTCATGTGCTCAGCCTTTTTGATCATCCCTCTGAGTTCACATACTCGTTCAGGTTCGACGATCCCATATATTACATTGATTATGCCTTAGGGCGGACTGTTGACCGGCATCTCATCCGGCCTGTTGCAGTCCTGGGGGGGTTGGCTGTGTTTCCCCTTCAATATATTGGTCCAGGTGGCCTGCGGCCACTAACTCCTTGTGATGCTGCCTTAATGGTGTACAGATTTCAATTTGGTGCCCTTTTCATCATGGAAAGTGCAACGGTACCTATCATCGTAGCCCCTTCTTGCTTTTCCCAACTTGGCTGGTTGCCGAACGAAGGGTTCATCGCGTATCTCGCTAAGAATACGGTAGATAGGTTTATTGAATACCGTAGTGATGGCAATGCGGACTCTCAACTTCCTTGCTTAGAGGTCCTCTCTGTTGGCTCGCCTGCCTCACCCATTTTTGCTCGATTGTTCTTCCCGCCCGATTGTGTTAACTTTTGTCGCAGGTTTTTTGTCTAACATCGCTGTTGTGGCAACTTTTGCTTTGGTGCGCGCGATATCTTCTTATATCCAGATGTGTTGATGCACTCTTTCCATTAGGGCCTCCATTATGAGGGGTGGTGTCATTATCATTAAATTCCTCAATTTATTGCCAACCGGCAAACCTTGTTTGTACTGTGCAATAGCTAGGTTTGTGGGGCAATCTCCAATCTAATTAAAAGTCTCCTAATACCGGTTATTGTAAGACCTCAATGTTTCCTTCTCGCCCATGTCTATGGAGAGAAGCTGGTCAAACTCCAATGGCGTCTTGGTGTTCGTTCTGAATCTAGTCACAAATGCCTCCGCTAGTTGTGCCCATAAAGCTATGCTACTTTCTGGCAACCTTTCAAACCATGTTAAACCCAGGTCACCAAGGCTGGAAGGAAACAAGATACACATTAGAGCCTCATTTCGCCGATATACGGCCATAACCTAGCAAAAGTGGCTCAAGTGCATGTAGGGGTTTGACTTCCCCTCATAAGTAGTGAATTTGGACTGGTGAAAACCTGAGGGTAATGGTGCATTCTCTATTGCTGGAACGAACGGCGAACTCTCCAACCTTGCTAAGGCTTTGTCTACTAGTTCGTAGGCAAGGCGTGGTTCTAGCATTCCAACCTCGACACTCCCATGTGTTCTAGGAGCCAACCTTTGCAGCACTGAGACTCTACGAGGGTTGCGAGCCTGAGTGTCTTCTCTCCTTCGAGCCCTTTCCTGTAACACTGTACGCAAGTTTGCCGACCTAGGCAACTCCGTGTGCCTAGATGTTGTTTGCTGTGAATGCGAGGGACGATAACTGCTTCCCTCTATATAAGACCTTTTAGTCCTCGTTCTCTCAGACTTGGAGTAACGAGTCCTGAAAGTCCTTTACTGTGTGCCACCTATCCTGAGGCTTCTACTGTCAGCTTGTGATGATGTGACTTGCCTGCTATGTTCTTCTGAGTGGCAAAAGTGCGTGTTGCCTTTGCGCCCTTTTTCTGTTGCCACCCCTTTTTCTTTTTATCTAGTGTTTTATCGTCTCTATGTCTACCGCCATTCTCCGCATCAATTCGTATTGCTCCCTTACGCGATCCTCCAGAACTTGAGAATCCATTCTCCATCTCTGCCTGTCAGGGCTTTAAGAGCAGTGAGGGCTTCAGCCCCGTCTTTCTCATGTGTCTCTCCGTGGGTTCCGTCGCTGGGGATCTAATTCTGCCATAGGTGGGATAAAAGGTAAACCTTCGCGCCTCCCACCTCCTTCCGGGGTTTGTCTATCAATAACAGAATGTGGTAAGTCTTCATTGTGCGCCATGGATTTCAACTAAAGAGGAAACTCAATCAAAAGGTTTTGTTCTTTCTGTGACTTCCCACAAACGATGCCAATTGTACGAGCATAGAAATAATCTTCTCGTATAATCCTGTTGATTGAGTTTGCACTCCTCCAAACATCGTCGCTTTGTCACCTGAAAACACAAATGTGAACTAGCCAGTGGATGTGTACCGGAAACCTCTCCGATGCCTAAGTCAGCAAATAGACAATAGACACAAAAGCTCTGTGTATTCCAGAGTAAGAATTGTGAGACCTATACATAGGTCCTGTTATGAGCTTTTATAGATTCTGCTTGGCACAATCCTAGTAGGACCCTATCTCTCATCATCAAAGTCCTACTAGGAATCACACTCTCAAGGATAATATCTTTCCTGGTAACACCCTACTTACTACCAACCAAGTGAGATGGATCAAACCTCCTACCTCGGCTCGGTAGCACACTTAACCGAGCTAGCATGGCCCTGCCCTACACTAGACAGAACCAAGATGGTAGTTGATCGAGACAAACCCCAGTTCGATACACTACAAATTATACCTCGGTTCGAGCTGCTGTTTACATCTAGTCCATCTGTTCCAGTCCTTGGTTTGATATTTGTACACCTCAAGACCGAGCTACTAAAGCTCTTAGCTCAGCCGGAAGCGTGCCCCAACGAACTAAGGAGTCTACTTAGCTCGGCCAAATGCTTAAAACAAATGGACCTAGCTCAGCCCAATTTATGCATATAAATTACCCTCTCAATCATGTGAGGATATGAGCCTACTCATTGTGAGTAGGTTGTGTGAAATGTTTTTTAAAAAATTGTATCTCCAGCATAATTCCAAACATATGATATGAATAAAGAAAAATCTAATTATTGTGTTTTCATTTCAAATCACCCAATCCGAACAGGTCATAAAAGCTAAAAGAATAAAACGGCAAGATTTGAAATTAATTAATTCACCCAAAAAAACATTCTAAATTAATGATAACCTACTTTTTTACTAATTATGCATAAGTATTGATACGCACAACTTTGACCCCCAAAAAAAAAATTGAATACAGGTGATACCACATTATCGATTTCATCATCCAATAAACTATGTTATTTATCCTTCCATATATATATGGCAATGTCATTATATTCATAAAGTTTGACCTCATTATCGCTGTCATCAACGCTATTACTATATCACCAAAAATCATACTCTTAGTGTAGACACCCCATTTTTGACCGTCCTCAAGAATTGGACGTCATCGTTTGAACACTCGATGATCATCCATGCTCGTGTTCGTTTTGAGTTCCCGAAGGTCTCGGCTACGCGCCTTGCCTTAGGATCTCTCAACTTGTCTGTTTTGTGCTTGGTTGTGGACCAAGGACTTGCGGTTTTGCTTCTGAGGGAAGAGGGTGGCTTGTTTGCCATCCCCTCAACCCACCGGCCAAGGCTTGAAGCCATCGGCCTTGTTTTCTTGCCATCAGCCAAAAGTGTTGGCTGGTCGGCACTTTTGTTGGTCGGTCGACACTTATTTTGGTCGATCGGCCATATTTTTTGGCCGAGGCCTTTTCTTTGCCTTGTTTAGGCATTATGCATGCCAACTGTGCCAGTTGGTGAGCACAGACCCTCCCCTCCATACACGTGTATGGAGGGATTTGAACCAAAGCTTAGCTTCTCTAAGAAGCTTTGAATTTGATTTCCTATAAAAGGGGAGCCTCCCTTCCCTTTCCAGAGGTTCAGCAAAATAGATATAGAGTTCATATATCCCTCTCTCTCTATATCTCTCTCTCTATATATATATTTGTGTGTGTGTTGGTGCCTTAAAAGTGTATTTTGTTTATACTTTTGCACTATAGCACCTAGTAGAACACCTTCCTTTGGTTGCTGAGGCACTAGGAAGTTGGTTTCAGAGTTCTTGGGCTGGTTTTGATCCAAGGGAGTGGCTGGAGTTGTGTTCTTCAAGGTGTTCTTCAAGGGTGAGCAACTAACCTTTTGTTTCCCCATTTTGGCTTAAGTTTTTAGACCTATTTGCAAATTGTTTTAAGCTTAACTATAAACTGAGAAAAGTTCTGATTTTGTATGCTTTAGATTATTGTTTAAGGTCACTTTTTGGTTGGGGGTTGTCTACCCCCTCTTAGGCCTTGTTTGGCCTTGTTTTGAGCCATCTCTTTTAGCCTTTGTTCTTGCCTTTGCATGACCTTTCTACCACTGAAAATCCAGGATTTTTAGTAGTGGAAAGGTAGTTTTAGAGACTTGTATAGGAGAGGGACACCCCTCTCTCCTTATGTCTCATATGCTTGTGTTATTGGCTCATAATGGTAGCATGTTCGCTTAGCATGTTTTGCCTTCATTTGAGCAAGTATTTGGTGTCATTTGGTCATGATATACCTGTGTTCTAGGTTAGTTTAATGGCTTCTTGCATGCACCATATACTTGCCTTGTAATCCCTTCTATTGCCTTAACATGCATCTAACATTTGGACTATCATACTTGCATATTTTGGCTCAACTCAAAGGAACTTTAGGTCATATTTCAGCATGCTAAAGCTCTGTCTGGTGTTTTTTTGATCACATATCCATTGCTTTGTATAGTTACCATACATCCTCGCTTACTAGCTTTGAATGTCCAAGTCATTAGCATGCACTACTTGGACCTTTTTTCATGATTTGGCATCATCTAATATGTTATTTCAGTCCATGTTTCATGCTCATATACTTGCATTTGCCATCCTTTCAAAGCTTTGACGGGTCGGTGTCTTATGCCTTAAGGTTGGGTCATTGTGCATGCCTCCATGATTAGGTCTTTGGGATGCCATCTAAGTGGGTTTTTGGGCCTATTTTGACATGCCATATCTCTGTTTTTCATTGGTTAAGTCATGCCATGTTTGGCTATAATGGGTGTAGTGTAACCCCCTTTGTTAGCCTTACTTGCATCTTGCCTTCGGCCCTTCATTTTGGCTTGTTTTAGCTTTGGCCCTTGCATGTTTTAGACTCCCTTTAGCATGATCTAGGACTGTTTTGGTTGTCCTTGGCTCTTTGGAGCTTGTTTCATGTGGCCTTAGTACAAGCTCCTTGGCTAGCCTTAAGCCTTGAGCTTTCTTACATGTTATGCTTGACTTGTATGTATGATTTCGCATCATCCTTGACATCATTTCAGAGCATGTAGTGTTGTCATGATTGCATGTTTTTCACTCTTTGAGTGCTTTCGAGAGTTGTCCTCTTGCATGTAGTGTTTTGGCCACTGATTTGGGCATGGCTGAGGTCTGCCCATTTTAGTTTAAGCCCATCTTGCATGATCCTTGCATATTGTTGCATGCTTGTTCCATTTCGTCGTTATTGCATACTTGGTACATTGCATTTTGCATGCTTCGTTGTATATTTGCATGTTTAGGTTGCATAGTATTGTTGCATACTTGTTGCATGCTTACATGTTTGCATGTTTGCTTACATACTCATATTGCATTGAGTTTGTTTGCATGCCACTAGTCTTGTTGCATTGTATAAATGTTCCCATGTTGCATGCATTGCATTGTGTTTGGTTTGGGGTGTCGAACCAAACACGAGGACCAAGGGACGTTTGTACTTGAAATGACAAAACGTGCCTCAATCCTCGGTCGCCAACACTCTTGATCCAACATGATAGAGTTCTAGGCATTCATGTGTTTTTGTGCATTCATTCCATATTGAATCGCACACTTGGCTCCTTTGGCCATCATGCATCGACATGCGTGATTGATGGCCCGAGGGTCAAGCATTACACTCCCTTGAGCTCATGACATGATAGGGAGGGTGTTTATGCACACATTGCCTTGAAAATGAATTGCCATGCTCTATTTGTCCTCTGCTGCAACAACACAGCATTCTGCAGGAAGATATAGTCAGCCGGCCATCTTCAGTGCCGATCGACTAAACATTGTTGGCCGAGATCCTCACAAATGGTCGATGACCAATTCTACATGGCCGATGTTCCTATATTTTGGCCGCTGACATCTCACAGTGCTCAGGGAGTGGTTCGGAAGCATCCTTGGGACTTGTGCAGTTTTCAGAGGTGCAGAACAGTGCAAACAGAGGCAACATGTGGCATGGCAACGAGTTTCTAAGCGAGGCGATCAAGCATGCATCATTCAATCATTCCAAGGCGGAGCTGCGGCGGCCTCTTTAATTTCAGAGCTTAGTTAATTTGTTTAAATTAGTTAAGAGTTATGTAATAATTAATTAGCTAGGATAGTTAATTAATTAGTTGATTTGTATTATTTATTCAGACCCTCCGTCGAGAGGGCGAATTTTGTAATAAGTGTGCGTGAGTGTGTGAATGTCTTCCAACCCCACGTCTTTCTCCCTTTTACTTACCTGCCTTCGATGGTTTGTTCTAGGTCATGTTTTGATTAGCATCATTATGCTTGCATGTTTGCATTCATTCATCTGTTTTGCATGCACCGGGCTCGGCGCATCATACTAACTGCATTATATTTTAATACATTTACTTGAATACGTGTTCAACAGTATGTTATCAAGTTGCATTTCATATGCCATCTTAGAATAGTCGAGCCTATTTTAGTTGCATTTTTGCATGTGTTGCATTAGGCATCTTAACATAGCTAGGATCATGCATTGATTACTAACTAGTTGTTGTTTTGGCTTAGAGTACACTGTAAGTGTTTATGCTTTAGCATCTTGCATGAGTGTAAGTGTTGCCATGATAGCATGCTTGCCATGAGGCTATCTGCTTAAGTGATATAAACTACTTGAATGCCTGTAGGTGAAGGTTGGATTACTTGAATTTGAACAATTCGTCGAAATGTGAGTTTTTTTAAGCCCACTTGAGAGTAGCAAAATCATGTTTTCTAAGCCCACTCGAGGGTGGCAAATCCATGTCTTAGCCTACTTGCGAGTAGCACCTTCAAACCATTTTCAAATAAACAAACATGAGATGTTTTGTTCCAACTTAGGCGATCTAGTCTATACTTGTGTGTTGTGTGCATCACATAGTAATTCTAGCTAATAACCGGAATAAGAACACATGTGTTTTCAAAAACAAAATAGCATGTTAGTAAAGGCCGATCTTTGATCAGGTGAGCGGGGATGCTCATTGCATGACCTTCCCCTCTCGTACCCAAATTCCTGAGCCGAGGCAACTTTGGTGATGACGAACACATAGCCTTAGGCACGAGTCAGGGTTTCCTAAATTTTCCAAAATAAAATATTTAGGTGGCGACTCTGTATCTGGCAAAGCAGTCCATGTTTGGCACTTCTTTACAAAAATCAATTTTCCAAAACGATTTGCCAGATTTGGACTCTTTGGTGATTTATTAATCTCACATTGCACATTGTGAGATCAGATTAAGAACCGTGACATTTGAGTCCGAACTGTAGCACAGCATGAAGCCCTCAGGGCGCGTCTACACTTAGTACTGCCATTGCTACCAAAATAACAATTGTTGCCACTGCAAAATTTTAAATAATAGTGGTGGTTACCGTAATGGTAATGGTGGTGTTGATGCGGGTTGTTGAGTGTAACGGTCATAGTATAACGGTGACAGCAATTGAAACCGTGAATTTTTTAATTCTTCGCACAATTTGAAGAAAATATACCGATACGTTTATTTTTATTCCATAATCATATTTAGTGAGGTTCAAAATAATTTTAGTATCTTTGTTTAATTTTAAAACATGATCCAATGTATATACTAATTTTAAGTCTTTATGAAGAATCTTTTTTATTGTTAGATTTATTTAGTTTTCCTTACTTATGGATAACTTCCAATTTGCTAAGAAAAAAAATGAAGTATGCTTAATATTAAAAATAATAGTCTTATACAAAATGTCAACATAATAATGTAAAAGTAAATAAGATGAAATTTAAATTTTGTTCAATAAATTTAATATAAGAGAAATAGATATTAATAGATAAGATGAAAACGAAATGAAATCTTGAAGATTGGGCATTCAAACCGTGTATAGATAAGATTTTTACTTAAAATATATATGGACATTCAAAAGAAAAAATAGCATTATATACAAAATTTATAAAAAAAAAAAACAATATGTTCAATGATTTAATTATTAAGAATATATAAACATTTATTTAGGCTTTAGTTTTTGTTTCTAAACATTTTCCTATGTTTCCAAATTGTTTTTCCATTTCCCATATGTTTCCAAAATGTTTTAGTTTTCAAGCTTATTGAAACAACGCACCGAATGAGAAAATTGTATTATATATAAAATTTATAATAAAAAAATTGAAAATAGAAGCGTAATGGTTGTAATGGCCGTAGGTGCTGTAGCGGCAATATAACGACTGTTACGGCCTTTACATAACAGTGGCGGTCGTTACAATTATAAATTTTTATCACACCGCTATAACAATCGTAAAGGGTGGCAGTAACCACTACAATTATTACGTAACAACGTTACGTAATGATTGCGGCCGCTATTTAAAGCCTTGGGCCATTGTCACTACCACCATCATTGTCATCATCATCACATACACCACTATCACTTCAATACTATTATCACACCACTATCACAATTGTTATTGCCACTACCATTACTTATCGACTTATATATTTTTCACGCTCCACTACCATTGCCACACCATTATTCAACTACCACCACAATTACTGCTATCAACATATTATAACCACAACTTTTCTACTTATACTTAGGGTTGTTTTGGAAAGTGGCTATCTAAGTTTGATTTTTTATCTTTTTATGAAAAGACGTATAAAAAAGTAGAGAAAATAATTGACTTTTTAGTAATGACTTTTTAAGTATTTGAAGTGGTTTTCGAAACATTCCTTAGAGCACGTTTGGTATGATGAAATGGGTTAAAATGAAATGTCCATTCTAATTTTGCATTCCCTTTTCCTTGTGTGGTATGTCTTATTCCATTGGAATGGCTATTCCAACAAAATGTGAGAATACCTATTATTGCCTCCAACCTAAGCATTGACCATTCCATTCTATCATGGAATTATCATAAAATTTTATTACTATTATTTTTTTTATTAGCACTTAAAAAAATATATTATTTAACTACTACTACCATTTCATTCTCCTACCACCCATTGCCATCGTCATCGCCACCGCACCATCACCACACTATTGTCACCATAACCACCACTACCACTACCACTACCACCACAACTAGCACACCACGATACTACCACCACCACTACTGTTGGCCGCCGCAACTGTCGCCACCACTATCACTACCGTTGGCCGCCGCCGCCATCGCAACCACAACACCACCTCACCACCACTAGTAAGGCCACGACAATCTATTACCACCATCCTATTATCATTGTTATCACCACCACCGATGCCACCACCACCTATGACACCCTGAACGTTTAATTAAATACTACATAAATATTTATAGTTATATATAATTGTGGGTGTATGCGATAATAAATTATTAAAACAATAAATAAATAAATAAATACTAATAATAATAGTGGGTGTGATAGTAAAATATATAATTAATTTTCTGTTGGTATACGATAAAGTGTAATTTAATTAGGGATTAATTTATTTATATAGTTATGTTAGAAAACTGGGCAAAAGTGTAATTACTACAGGGCAAAAGTGTAATTACTATAAACATTCATTAAGATAAGTATAAATCCATGGTGATTTATGATCAAATCTGGGGAAGATTTGAGCTATGCCACGTGTTGGCCTCAGGGTGCTTTCCCTTCCCTATAAATAGGGAGGAGTTGATCAAGATCAGTGGAAAAAAAAAAAAAAAAAAAGAGGCACGTAAGTTACTGGAAGTAGGAACTTATAGTAGGAAGGTTGTGATAGTGGAGTAAGGCCAAGGGTCAATATTAAGGTGAGTTATATTATACCTTGAGTCACCATAATATATTTTACGTATGTTTTGACTTACCATAATTTATTTTCTACGAGTTATATTTTATGAGTTATATTAATACAAGTTAGACTTTATAAGTTATATTAGTATTTCAATTACGTAGATTAATTTCTGAACTCTATTTATTTAAAATGAAACCCATGAATATGTTTGTTTAAATTTTAAAGAATATTTGATTATAACTTTATAAACAATTATGTTTTGTAAGTACCACCACGGGAGTCCCATGCCTTGGGGGACTTAAATAACCATTGGCCTCTGTTTGGCCACTTTGTGATCCTCTGTTTGTCATGGATCCATTGACCTATGTTCTGACTATCACTCCTGTGACCTTTGTTCTGTTCTATTTTGTACCGTGGTTATGGTTATTTTTTATATAATTTTTGTATTTCAATTTCTGCCACTTAAATAATTTATTTACCAAATTAAGTTATGTAAATGTTTTAGCTTAACTAACTATCCATAGTTATTTTGTATTCCCTATTCTCTTAGCATAATATTTCTCACTCTGCTGTGTGCTTATAGTTGTTACCCTTTCAGGTGATGAGATGTAAGGAAGACCCATAACTACATATAGTGGAAACTGTGCAAGAAATTGATGCGAATCCGTTAATTTATTTTTCTTTTCTTTTCTTCCTGTCATTTTTTTTTTCTGATGGCCGGTCGCTGCATAATAAAATAATAAAAGCCTATGGATGTACTTTTTTTAAAATAGTAGAATGAAGTAACTTTATGTTTAATTATTTTTATTTCCGTTTGCCTCCACTTGCATAGTTTAATTTGCTACGATTAGAATAAGTTAGTAAGTTGTGATTCTAACCCTAAGCCTTAGGGTTGGGTCGTGACAAATGTGGTATCAAATCAATGGTTCATTCAAAAAAAAAATGCTATTTTAATTTGATTAGAAAGTTCGAAAAGTTATAAATAAATCTATAAATAAAACTATATAACCAGATAAACATAATAAAATAAAATAAATATTTACCTACAATGTTAGTCCTTTTGTGTAAAATCTCATGTTTCTTCTGCTGATGTAGGAATATCCGAGATTAACCTTAACGAGGCATTTTGGGAGGAGCTTGGGGCCATTAATTTGGATGAGATTTTAGCAGAGCAGCCCGCCCCCGCCTCACCTAAATGATGGGGAGATTCAGAGGATATAATTAGAGGACTGCACCCAGGCCTTGCCCAATTGATGGGTCAGCCAATCTATATATAGGCTGATCCTACCGATGTCCCATATTTACTATGGAGGCAGAGCCGTGCCTATACGTGCGGACATTTTCTTGGACCCACTCGTGTCCTCGGCGTTGCCCGGGACATGACCGCCCGCACTACATCATAGGTCCTCTACCCCCAGATTTTGTGGCAAGAAGGGGGAACGTGTACCCCGAGGACTATATTTTTACCACTGTCCCTAACCCGTTGGAGATAATTAATATTCAAAATGTTGACTTTAATAATGACTTGTCATATATCGAGACACCCGGCTAGATTGTCAATCGAGAATTTTTGGGATATATACAGTTCGTCCCCATTTTTACAATCCAGGCAGCGTGGATGTGTTTTGGTGTGGTCCAGTTAGGATAGGAATTTGAGCTTTTCATGCAACACTACTTCCAATGGTTGTTTGGCCCGTTTGACCCACCACTCTAGATTTGGTAGAAGAAAACCTTTTTGTACACTAACCATAATGTGTTCTAATCCCTTATTGTTGTTGTTGTTGTTTTTTTTTTTTTTTTTGTGTGTTGTTGTACCACAAGGATAGGACACTAACATATTTTGACTTTTGAAACAAATGATATAATATTAATTGTAAAAATAGTAAAGTTGGTATTTTATATAGATATAGATTACGCTATACATGCTTATAGGTATGCTGAGTTATGGATGTAATGCCTCGTTTATTACTTTGTAGAATGTAATGCCTCGTTTATTACTTTATAGAATGGCCAATAATGATAACGAAAGTGAGTCATCAATTAGTGGCACTGAATCAATTGAAAAAATCATGCAAAGAGTGGGTACTAGCTTTTTGCAAGCCTTGCAGACTAACATCAACAATGGGATACCAGAATGGCGAGAAGAGCCGGTTACCATAAAACAGTTCTAGGATCTGAAACCCACCACATATACCAGTGGCCCAGAACCAATGGTAGCAGACGCTTGGGTTAAAGACATGGAAAAGATTTTTCACGCCTTACCCTGCACCGAAAGACAGAAGGTAACTTTCGCCACTTTCACTTTCAAAGATAATGCACAGGAATGGTGGCTTCTCATTCTAAAGAAAGAAGAAATTGTGACTTGGGCAAGATTCTTGGAAGTATTTTATGCAAAATACTTCCCAGATTCGTTGCGGGAACAGAAGGTATCAGAATTCATACATCTAAAGCAAGGAACCATGACGGTGGCCGAATACGAGAGCAAGTTCACACAACTCGCTCAGTTTGCGACATACATCATTCTCATCGAAACTCGAAAAGCAAGAAAATTCAAAGCAGGATTGGATGCTGAAATTAAAGATAGGCTCGAGGTCTTGAAACTGCCAACCTATGCAGAAGTGGTAGATCGGACGTACATTGCAGAAAAGGGGATTAAGGCCTTGCGTTCCAGGGAACCAAACCAAAAGAAGCGATTTTGGGAAAGAGACAACAAAAGGTCCGGTGCTGCGCCTTCTAAAAAGGTGAATATGGGCACAACCAGTTCAGGCAATCAAGGTCCTACCAACCCTCGAGATGGCACTATTCCAATTTGTCCTACTTGTGGGAAAGCTCATTGGGGACAATGCCATCGAGACACGGGAGCATGCTTTAAATGCGGGCAAGTTGGCCACTTGTTGAGGAATTGTCCAAAGCTAACCAATCCTACAGCCAGCCCCTCTAGTCCAGTCAGAAAACCCGTAGGACCTAGAGGAGAGAGGAAAGACCAAAAACACCAAGGAAGGGCTTTCGTCTTGGTACCTAGAAAACTAAAAATTACCGAAAACGTTGTGTCAGGTATACTTTCTGTCTATGGTCATTTAGCTCACATCCTCATTGACTCTGGGTCAACCTATTCTTTTGTTACACCACATTTTGCTGCCAAGTTTGCATCAACACCCGAACCATTAGGATATATATTGCCTGTGTCTTTTCCTTCTAGCAAGTCTGTCTGTAGTACTAATGTGTACAGATTATGTACTTGTGGGGGCCGAATGATGGAAAGATCAGATGGTGTGTATCTTTGGAAGACTGATATTAATCGGCTATATCCTACAAGAGCAGGGAGCCGAATAGAATATATGTGCCGAATAAAGTATAAGTACTTAGGGCCGAATAAAGGAAAGGACAATTATTAAAAAGTAGGCCCTGGCCCCGAGGATCAAGAAGAATAGGTATAAATACAGGAACAACGGTTATAGAAAGGTATGTAAGAATCACTTCACAAAACTGGTAAACAGGCTATCCTGAGCGTCTGAACTAACTTGTCCGTCGGAGTGCTAATTCCGGCACCCCCGACCGGAGTGTTTATTTCTTTTCAGGTGACTAGCTAAGAATCACTAGCGTCTCCCAGGATCCGAAGAGTATTTCCAAACCACTTCCCCACAATTGGCGCCGTCTGTGGGAATGCTCAAATACATCCATGGCAGGCGTGACTGAAGATCCTCTGGTAGCCATTGACGAGACCGCACAGGGAGATGACCTCACTCCAGCAAATATGCTTGGAAAAGAAACCATCGCTGCAAGACGCACCTTGAACTTCGACTCACCAATGACCTCAGCGCAAGAGACAATGCAAGCGATCATCGAACAAGCAAAGCAGAATGAACAAAGGCTGGAGAACATGATCGCCGAAAACGAACGTCTCCGTCAAGATTTGGCCCTCGAAGTTGCAAAATCGAGAGAAGCCATGCGCCAAGATCCCGAACAACCTCCGAGGGCTGGTGGACAACGACCTCGAGCCCGACCAAAGGGTACCGATAACGACTCCAACTCATTAACCACGGAGCTCAACAAGAAGGGACGATCCGAAACTTCCAGCTCCTCCGAAAAGAGTCTGCATACAAGGAACAAGCGTAGGAGGAGCAGTTCAGACGAAGAGGACCAGCACGATCCTTTTGTTCGACGGATTGCGAGGGCGACCCTGCCTAAGAAATTCAAAGCTCCGTCATTCACTCTTTACGATGGAAAATCAGACCCCACTGATCATATCCATCACTACAAGCAGGCCATGACATTGCATGTAGACAACGAAGCCCTCATGTGCTGAATATTCCCTAGCAGCCTGGGGCCGTTAGCTGTTTGGTGGTATTACACGTTGGAGCCGGCCTCGATCAAAACCTTCCATCAATTACAGAAATCCTTCAGGGCCAGGTTCATCACCAACGAGGTGCAGCCGAAACAGGCCGACTCTATCTGGGCTATGCAGATTCAATCAGGAGAAACGCTCAGAGCGTATTCAGCGCGCTATTGGGAGTGCTTCAACCTTGTCGACGACGCTTGTAATGACTCCATGGCCATCACCGCCTTCAAAATGGGACTACATCCTGACAATCCCCTTCGCAGTTCCCTGACCAGAAGACCCCCCAAAACAGTCTGGGCGTTGATGAAGAAAGTTGAAGAGTATTGCAAGGTAGAAGACGATGCCTTGAGAATAAAAGCCGGCCAAATATCCAACAAAACGGCCCCCCTTGAAATTGCTCAACCAATAAGTTCCGCGCCACCTCCTAGCCCAGAGCCTCGGCAACGCGCTAAACAAGACAAAAGGAAGGATACTCGTCGATCAAGCGATCAATGCTCCCACCGGACGAATGAACAACTGCAAGTTGACAGTAGGCGTCCGAGACGTGCCGACAAGAAGTACACAGAGTTGTCAGAACCGATCGCTGCAACAATGACCAAAGTCCAGCACCTTCCATTCTTCAAATGGCCGTCAAAGATGGTGGGGCCGCCCGACATGCGAAGAAGGGATAGGCTGTGCGAATATCACAAAGATCACGGCCACGAAACGAAGAGTTGTTACGCATTAAAAGATCACCTGGAAGAACTGGTGCAAGACGGCCAACTGCAACAGTACGTGAGAAAGGGAAAGCCAACCACGGCACTGGCCTTGAGGCAGGACTCACCTCCACTTGGCGTGATCCATATGATCTACAGCTTGCCTGAACCCCCAACCGTGCACACAATTCAATCGCATCCAATCCCCCAAAAGCAACGTATTCTAACTAAATGGCCCAAAGAAGCTTCGATAATTACTTACAATGACTCCGATCTTAGCGGCACAACAGTTTCCCACATCGATCCGTTGGTCATTAAATTACGCATAAATCGGTTCACCATCGAACGCATTCTCATAGACCCGGGGAGTACTTCAGAGGTCATGTACTACCAAACTTTCATCAAACTCGGCCTCAACAAGTCAGATCTGTCTCCGTCACCTTACCCATTGTTTGGCTTTAATATGAATCCCGAATATCCGCTAGGGAAGATCATACTACCTGTTCGAGCGGGTTCCAGAACGGTCGAAGTAGAATTCCTGGTCGTAAAGCTCCCTTCGTCATATAATGTCATCATGGGGTGAACCTGGATACATATGATGAAGGCTGTTCCAAGCACTTATCATCAGCTTGTGCGCTTCCCGACAGCCCATGGCATTGAAGAAATCCATGGCTCCCCCCAATCGGCACAAGCAGAGACTTAATGAAAACCCTATCACTGACCCGATCTGTGGGCTTTGATACTTGTATATGTATCACTTCTGCAATGTAAACCATTTTTCTTCGTGGCTCCATTCATCTCTCAAAGTCTCCGAATTCGGAACCCCCTTTGGTGCATGACACCTTAGGGCCGAACAAAGCCTCTGGATTCGGAGCCCCCTTTGGTGCATGACACCTTAGGGCCGATTAAAGTCTCCAGATTCGGAGCGCCCTTCGTGGATATCACGATTGGCCAAACAAAGTCTCCGGATTCGGAGCCCCCTTTAGTGCATGACACCTTAGGGCCGACTTAGTCTCCGGATTCGGAGCCCCCTTTGGTGCATGACACCTTAGGGCCGAACAAAGTCTCCGGATTCGGAGCCCCCTTTGGTGCGTGACACCTTAGAACCGATTAAAGTCTCTGGATTCGGAGCGCCCTTCGTGGATATCACGATTGGCCAAACAAAGTCTCCGGATTCAGAGCCCCCTTTGGTGCATGACACCTTAGGGCCGAACAAAGTCTCCGGATTCGGAGCCCCCTTTGGTGCATGACACCTTAGGGCCGATTAAAGTCTCCGGATTCAGAGCGCCCTTCGTGGATATCACGATTGGCCAAACAAAGTCTCCGGATTCGGAGCCCCCTTTGGTGCATGACACCTTAGGGCCGACTTAGTCTCCGGATTCGGAGCGCCTTTCGTGGATATCACGATTGGCCAAACAAAGTCTCTGGATTCGGAGCCCCCTTTGGTGCACAACACCTTAGGGCCGATTAAAGCCTCCGGGTTCAGAGCGCCCTTCGTGGATATCACGATTGGCCAAAGTCTCCGGATTCGGAGCCCCCTTTGGTGCATAACATCTTAGGGCCGACTTAGTCTCCGGATTCGGAGCGCCCTTCGTAGATATCACGATTGGCCAAACAAAGTCTCCGGATTCGGAGCCCCCTTTGGTGCATGACACCTTAGGGCCGATTAAAGTCTCTGGATTCGGAACACCCTTCGTGGATGTCACGATTGGCCAGACAAAGTCTCCGGATTCAGAGCCCCCTTTGGTGCATGACACCTTAGGGCCGACTTAGTCTCCGGATTCGGAGCGCCCTTCGTGGATATCACGATTGGCCAAACAAAGTCTCCGGATTCGGAGCCCCCTTTGGTGCACAACACCTTAGGGCCGATTAAAGTCTCCGGATTCGGAGCGCCCTTCGTGGATATCACGATTGGCCAAACAAAGTCTCCGGATTCGAAGCCCCCTTTAGTGCATGACACCTTAGGGCCGACTTAGTCTCCAGATTCGGAGCGCCCTTCGTAGATATCATGATTGGCCAAACAAAGTCTCCGGATTCGGAGCCCCCTTTGGTGCACAACACCTTAGGGGCGATCAAAGTCTCCGGATTCGGAGCCCCCTTTGGTGCATAACACCTTAGGGCCAATTAAAGTCTCCGGATTCGGAGCCCCCCCCCCCCTTTTTTTGGTGCATGACACCTTAGGGCCGACTAAGACTCCGGATTCGGAGCGCCCTTTGTGGATATCACGATTGGCCAAACTAAGTCTCCGGATTCGGAGCAACCTTTGGCACGAACAAAACAAAACTCGCCAACATCGCAAATAAGGTGCTTAACTAAGCATATAAAAAAAATTCAAAATAAGACGCAAATGTTCAAAATAAAGCTTTTTGTTCAATCAAGTAGTTGTTACATAAACGCAGCCCGCATTTGAGCATTACAATTTTTATTTAATCACACAGTTGTTACATAAACACAACTTGCATTTGAGCATTACAATACCCATCTCCAAACTTAAAAGCTAAAAAAGGAAGAAGACGCATTAGTAAAGCGGAAGCACTGAATCACCTCCCGTCACCCGGAAGTCCTCCGCGGTTTGCAATGCCTTGAGCCAACTGTGCCCAAGTCCTCCACTGATACCATTGACAATGTCAAGGCAAAGATCCAGGACAAGGAAGGATAAAAACCCGACGGTCATTGCTTTTCCTTTCAGGGTGATCTGCTTCGACGACTCGAAGATTCATGCCAACGTTTGGACACCCTACTTCCCATATAGATGGGTCCTCTACCGCGCTCTATGGCAACACCAAGATCGGCTGAACTCCAGTCTCTCTAACTAACATTCCCCACTTATTCCATCACACATGAGTGATTGTTTATCTACGCGAAGCGCCCACTCCTTTTATTTTCAATACTGGCAGCGATCTCGAGGCCCCAATCCCGAGGCAATTTCACTAACTCTAAACTCCACGAGAAAAACGTCGGTTGACATTCGCCACGGCGTAGTTATCCAAATGAATTTTTGAAGCACGTGCACCGTTCGACAATCTAGGCCCCGAGCCGAGTTGAATTTGCCGCAGCCACCTTACCCACTGGCTTTTGGCTTCCTCAAGTTACAATAGCCTCATTCAGGGATAAACGGCTATCACGTATGGGTCGACCCTACCGATCAACATTTATACATCCATTCAAACATATACAGAAACGAAACACATACATACCAAATACGAACTGCAGCAAAATATTTATCATAGAATGCTTTTTATTTGATAAAACACGCAATATATTACATAGTTTTCAACACGATCTGCGTTTCAACCTTACAACAAGTACACTTATATGGCGTCACCCTCATCCTCACTCTTCTCGACCTCAAAAGAAGAAAATAGAAAATGTTTACTGTGGTAGAATGGCGATGCCGAATCAATGTCCGACGCTCGAAGAGCTTCTGCGGCTTGAGATGCCATGATCCAACTGTGCCTAAATCCACGATTTTCACATCGGCAAACTTCTTCGGCAAGTTTTTCCTTTGTCTTTCGATTCCAACTTTTCGGCCGTCATGAAAGCCTTTCTCATAGGCCCTCCCCTTCGCGTTCTCCAGTGCGAACATACTCGCCGTCTCACGATCGGCAAGCGCGGAACTGATAAGCTGACTGGTAACCCTTTCTTCCACGATTGGGTTTCCGTGCCCGACAGTTTATGCCTGGGCCACCTTGGTCTTCCTTAACTCGCGCTCAGTTGCCACCGCGCGAGCCTCCGAACTTCGAATACGTTCCTCTTTCTTCTCCATCTCTCGGCGGGCAGCGCGCAACCGCATGCCGATTTCATAGGCAGTGTAAAGCCCCTTCACTGCCCCGTGAATGCCTTCGCGAAATACTTCGTAGTCCTGACGACCTATCATCGATTGTTGAACCTCAGGAGGAAAAATTTGTCGAGCAAACTCGACCGCTACATTTGGGTCCTGCATGATCGAATCCGCCTCTGTCATGGGTCTATTCCCCACAAACACCGCAAAGCTTAATGGGCACGGATTCGAGTCAGATCCCTTCTCAACTCGAGGTTGAGAAGACCTGCCCTGCGACTGCTTGTCCCGCCTAGGCGACCTGCTCTAACGTCGGGGAGACTGACGCCTCTCTCGATCCCTGGAACTCCTACCCCCGGTGCGCGAAAGGTCACCACCTCGATGCATGTCTCCACCCAGCACAGCTAGCATGTTCGCTTCCCCTCTACTGTTAAAGAAAAGTCTGTTCGACATTCACACGATTCCTTCAAAAGCTGGAGTCAGTTGTTTACTGTATTCATAAAAGTTGTACCCATAATCATTTATCCTTCACAGAGACAGCACCCTCGAGGCAATTTCATTAATTGTGAAAACCTCAATCACCCATCGCCGACTGGATAGACCCGCCGGCGCCCGAATGATCATGCCCGCCTGGGGCAATGGCGGGATAGATTAATGAATCCATTCGGCTTAGGTGCCCCAGGCGGCTCACGAATCAACTTCAGAAGGACCATGCCCGCCTGGGGCAAGGGCGGGATAGATTAATCAATCTATTCGGCTTATGTGCCCCAGCTGACTCACAAATCGACTTCAGAACGATCATGCCCAGCTTGGGGCAAGGGCGGGATAGATTAATGAATCCATTCGGCTTAGGTGCCCCAGTCGGCTCACGAATCGATTTCAGAATGATCATGCCCAGCCTGGGGCAAGGGCGTGATAGATTAATCAATCTATTCGGCTTATGTGCCCAAGCCGGCTCACGAATCGACTTCAGAAGGATCATGCCCGCCTGGGGCAAGGGCGGGATAGATTAATCAATCTATTCGGCTTATGTGCCCCAGCCGGCTCACAAATCGACTTCAAAATGATCATGCCCCGCCTGGGGCAAGGGCGTGATAGATTAATGAATCCATTCGGCTTAGGTGCCCCAGTCGGCTCACGAATCGACTTCAGAATGATCATGCCCAGCCTGGGGCAAGGGCGGGATAGATTAATCAATCCATTCGGCTTATATGCCCCAGCCGGCTCACGAATCAACTTCAGAAGGATCATGCCTGCCTGGGGCAAGGGCGGGATAGATTAATGAATCCATTCGGCTTATGTGCCCTAGTCGGCTCACGAATCGATTTTAGAATGATCATGCCCAACTTGGGGCAAGGGCGTGATAGATTAATCAATCTATTCGGCTTATGTGCCCCAGCCGGCTCACGAATCAACTTCAGAATGATCATGCCCGCCTGGGGCAAGGGCGGGATAGATTAATCAATCTATTCGGCTTATGTGCCCCAGCCGACTCACGAATCGACTTCAGAACGATCATTCCCAGCCTGGGGCAAGAGCGGGATAGATTAATGAATCCATTCGGCTTAGGTGCCCCAGCTAGCTCACGAATCGATTTCAGCATGATCATGCCCAGCCTGGGGCAAGGGCATGATAGATTAATCAATCTATTCGGCTTATGTGCCCCAGCCGGCTCACGAATCGACTTCAGAAGGATCATGCCCTCCTAGGGCAAATGCGGGATAGATTAAGCAATCTATTCGACTTATGTGCCCCAGTCGGCTCACGAATCGACTTCAGAACGATCATGCCCCGCCTGGGGCAAGGGCGGGATAGATTAATGAATCCATTCGACTTAGGTGCCCCAGTCGGCTCACGAATCAACTTCAGAAGGATCATGCCCGCCTGAGGCAAGGGCGGGATAGATTAATGAATCCATTCGGCTTAGGTGCCCCAGCCGACTCACGAATCGATTTCAAAATGATCATGCCCAGCCTGGGGTAAGGGCGTGATAGATTAATCAATCTATTCGGCTTATGTGTCCCAGCCGGCTCACGAATCGACATCAGAATGATCATGCCCCACCTGAGGCAAGGGCGTGATAGATTAATCAATATATTCGGCTTATGTGCTCCAGCCGGCTCACGAATCGACAACAAAACTAAGTTTGCCTCCTCAGGCACACGAATGATCATGCACCGCCTGGGGCAAGGGCAGATTAATCATGATATTCAATCATAGAAAGGTCAACAGAGTAGTCATTCTAACTAAAGTAGTGAAAGGAAAACATTCTACACCAACATAACATCACAAACTGCGCATTAGTAGTGACACAAGAAGATAATTTTCATTAATAAACTGAGCGCAGACAATAGCCAATTTATACATGAAAACTACTCGGAACCAACAAAATTCCTAAAAACAAAAACATACATTAAAAGGGAAAGTATTTCATAAAATTCGACTGACTCCCAGATCAATCCTCGGGGTCAGACTCAAGTGGCTCAACGTCCACCTGCTCATAAGGAATTGGCAAGGCCAATGTAACCCCAGCGACACCAAGGGCCTTGAGCCACCCGTGTTTGAACCCCCGATTCTCAAACCTGGGGACTTCATCTACATATTCTTTGAAGGCGGGGCCTTTTCCTGCCTCGAATGCAGCAAAAGCCTCAGATTCTGCATTTTCCTTGGCCGCCTTCAACTCTGCTAACTCAATCTCCATGGTAAGCACCTCCTCGGCTAGCCTAAGCGATTCTCTGCTCACGTTCGCCCTATCTTCGGCTTCAGAACGGTGCTGATCGACAGCCCGAGCCCTTTCCGCTTCGGCTTTGGCTTGTGCAGCCTCCATAGCGGCCCTCATCATCTTAAACTCGGCCCTACTCTTTTGATCGACCACTTCCGAGTGAAAACGGTCAATCCTCTCAAGGGCATTGTATAGGCGGCGGCCCAAGTCGGCGATCCTACCAACCGTCTGCAAAACGAGTTGCGATCATTAGATGCCATAGGCAACCAAAATCAAAACAAGTCAAAGTTCACATACCAAAAGGGCCAACTGCGCAGATTGGGCTATGGCCACCAAATCCGGCACGACATGAAAGGACGCCTTATCAGCTGGTAAGGAGACTGACGCTGCCAGGCTCAAGGCTACCGCCGGGTCGGTAATGATAGATGCATTAGAAGGAATCGGCGTGTCTCTAATCTTTGGCTGAACAATAAAAGGAACAACCACGTCCGATTCTTCTAAGCGAGGCCTTTTGTCGGCAAGACTATTTTCTGAACCGGCCTCTCCCTCGGTGCTACACTTCTTGCCCCGCTCTTCCGAAATCAACCGTTCATCAATGACCGGTTGTTCGACCTCTTTTGCCTTTTCGGCCTCAATAATCTTAGTCGGCTCTTCAATAACGGGTTTGAAAGACTCAACCAAGGTAGGCCCAGAAAGGGCGGCCTCGGCCTTTTTTCGGGAGGCCATACGCTCGGCATTTTTCTTTCAAGCCATTTGCGTAAGGCTTTCCCCAGCCATACCTTCAAAAAAATCGCCGAGTAAATCTCCCAAACCTCCAAAAATATCTCCAAAAGAAAACTCGACCCGACCCGAAGTGGACGGCGAGGTAGGCTAACTACGTGTGGCTACCTCAAACGCCGAGTTTAGGGCCTCGCCAACCTCTTCGGCCTCCTCAGCGAACTCTCTGTCTGGTTCGGCGACTACCTCTACCACCGGCTCGACGTCTTGCCCCGAGTTAGAGGCCTCGAGGCCAACTTGTCTGAGACTCTTGAAGCCAGGGAAAATAAGAGTCGCAAGCTGTCAATCGCTGGATAGAATTGGAATATTGTCAGTGGCCGAAAAAGTAGTGTAAGTAGGCTCGTATCGAAGAAGTATGTGGGGCGCTCTCCCTTGCTTCTGTAAGTTCGGACGGCCGAAGTATCCGAGTGCAGTCGCAACCTGCAAAAGGACCGCGTCGTCGGCAGAAACCAGAATCTTCTTCAAATTACTGCCTACAAAGGCAAGGGGTTAGACACAGGGGAAAAGCCGAGTAAAAGAAAAGTTCAGTAAAACACAAGGAGGCACACGGCAACCTGGTTCACCCCTCCGTCTGGGAATAGGGTCTAGGCGATCCTCGCCTTCACCAAATTCCCAGTTCCCTCGGATATTGACCATTACGTCATCCACACGCTTGCCAGAACTAGCGAGCATGGTTACCAAATGATGGTCAGTATCCTTGGCCCTAAGAAAGTACCGCCCAAGCCGACCGGAGGATTTGGCTAAAACATAGCAATGCCGAATGGCCGAAACCCCAAGGTCGATCCTGAGGCGCCGGTTCAACTCTACGATCCCCATTACGATCTGAAAAAAGTTCACGTTGGGCTGAGAAGGAATCAGACCCCAATAGTGGATGACGGCCCTAAGGAACGGATGTAGGGGAAGCGAACCCCACCCTCTGCAATGGATAGGAGAGGAAAGACGATTGAATTTTGATCCTCTCTCTCCATATCCAGACTGTTGTCTGTCACTAGAGATAGATGAACATCGTCGGGGATGGAAAAGTGTTGCCAGAATCTGGAGACACGACCCTCAGAAATGAGGTCTTTCAAGTGTTTGGCCATTTTCACGGGGAATAAAGGGTTCACCAAAATGAAAGCGATAAACAAAAAGTAATATTGCAAAGAAAAGAGAAGAAGACTTACGAGGAACAAGGGAGACGAGGGTAGATAGAGAAGAGAGTTAGAGAATGCGAGTCAGAGAAAGGATATCTGCTGGCGGTCCAAGAGTCTCGAATACTCGACGAACTGTGCATTCGAAAGGACTGAAATTTCAAATCACAATAAATGCAAGACGCAAGGTTGAGGCGGGAAAGCGTAATGATGAACGAAAAGGTGTGCGCATCCTGACATCTATATTGGGGTACGCGAAGCCGCCTGACCTATTTTAACCTTTCCAATTCAAGACCGAACACGCCAATTAACTTCCGTCAATGGGGAGTTCGGGGGGCAATTGTGAGGGCCGAATAATGGAAAGATCAGATGGTGTGTATCTTTGGAAGACTGATATTAATCGGCTATATCCTACGAGAGCGGGGAGCCGAATAGAATATATGTGCCGAATAAAGTATAAGTACTTAGGGCCGAATAAAGGAAAGGTCAATGATTAAAAAGTAGGCCCTGGCCCTAGGATCAAGAAGAACAGGTATAAATACAAGAACAACGGTTATAGAAAGGTATGTAAGAATCACTTCACAAAACTGGTAAATAGGCTATCCTGAGAGTCTGAACTAACTTGTCCGTCGGAGTGCTAATTCCGGTACCCCCGACCGGAGTGTTTATTTCTTTTCAGGTGACTAGCTGAGGATCACTAGCGTCTTCCAGGATCCGAAGAGTATTTCCAAACCACTTCCTGTAACAGGCCCGCGGGGGACCTCGCCACAGCTCGGACTCGACTTTTCGTAGTCACGGTTCTAAATCTGAACCAAAGAGTCCAAATCCGGCAAATCGTTTTAGGAAAACTGATTTTTGAAAGAAGTGCCAAACATGGACTGCTTTGCCAGATACAGAGTCGCCACCTAAATATTTTATTTTGGGAAATTTAGGAAACCCTGACTCGGTGCCAAAAGGCCACGTGTCCGTCATCACCAAAGTTGCCTCGGCTCGGGAACTTGGGTACGATTGGGGAAGGTCACTTCGTGAGCACCCCCGCTCGCCCGGTCATAGACCGGCCTCTACTAACCATGATATCAATTTTTGAAAACATTGTGAGTTCTTATACCGGTTATTAGCCTAGGTTACTATGTGATGCTCACAGCATATAAGTATAGACCGGGTCGCCCGAATTGGAATAAAACATTTCATGTTTGTTTTTGAAAATGGTTTGCTACCCGCAGGTAGGCTTGAAACATTTTGATGATTCATTCCAATTCAGATAACCCAACCTTCACCCACAGGCATTCGGGCAGATATATCAGATAAGCACATAGCCTCATGGTAAGCATGCTATCATGGCATTCATTCACACGCATGCGAGGATGCTAAAGCATAAAGCTTACCGAGTACTCCAAGCCAAAAACAGAAACTATATTAGAAATCATGCATGATCCTAAATATACAAAAATGCTTAATGCAACACATGCAAAATGCAACTATAGTAGGCTCGGCTATCCTAAGATGGCATATGAAATGCTACAACTAACATGTATTCAACTTGGAATTGAAAGTACAATGCAGTTAGTATGATGCGCCGAGCCCGATGCATGTAATACAGATGAATGATGCAAACATGCTATCATACTGTATGCTAATTGAAATATGCCCTAATCTAACCATCAAAAGCGGATAAATGAAAGGGAGAAAGACGTGGGGTTGGAAGGCATACATCACACTCACCCACACTTATTACAGTTGTGCCCTCACTCGGAGGGTCCAAATAAATAATACAGTCCAAATATTACAGTCCCCAAATAAAAGAATATTACAGTCCAAAATATTACAGAATTCTAATTAATTAATGAATTAACTAGAAAGCAAATAAAACTGGCGTGCAAGCCAGGGACTGCCTTGCTTCTGATGGATGATGCATGTCCGGATTGTCTTGCGCGGAAATCCACCGGAATGCCCCAATTAGCCTCTATTTACACCTGTTCTTGAAATGCGTGCCAAGCCCCAAAAGGTTGTTGATTCCTGGTTTTGCTGCAACAGAGAGCAGGAAAGGGGCATAGCAATGTATTTGCACAAATATATGCATGTCTCGATCCTCGTGCCACCAATCACGCATACCGAGGCATGATGGCCGAGAAGTCGAAATGCACAACTCAATATAGGATGAATGCACATGAAACTACAGTTAAAACCTAACTCCATCATGGGTAATCCGGAGTGTCGGTGACTGGGGAATTGAGACACATTCCGTCACTCGGAGTACGAAATGTACCTCGTTTCCCGTGCCCGGGCTAACTCCTATTCCGGACACGATGCAATATGCATGATATGCATGAAATGCAACTAAGATACAATCCTATCATACACAGAATGCTATGAAAATGAGATACCTCGAAATGCGTGCACACGGGCACGCAAACCGAGGCGATGGCATGTGTCTCGAAATACGTGCACGCAGGTACGCAAACCGAGGCAATGATATGTGTCTCGAAGTACGTGCACGCGGGCACGCAAACCGAGGCAATGATATGTGTCTCGAAGTACGTGCACGCGGGCACGCAAACCGAGGCAATGCTAGAATATGATGAAATGATATGGGAATGACAAATGGGCTTATACCAACATGAGTGAGCCTCAGCCACACTCATGGGATGCCGTCGGATAAAAAAAAAAGTGCCTCGAAATGCGTGCATACTGGCACGCAAACCGAGGTGATGCGAAAGCGATGCGAATGTCATAAAAAATGCAACATGGACTTATACTGACATGAGAGAGCCTCAGCCACACTCACATAAGATGCCGATGGCAGAAAATGAAGTGCCTCGAAATGCGTGCACACTGGTACGCAAACCGAGGCGATGATGGAATGCTGTGAAATAACATGGAAATGACAAATGGGTTTATACTAACATGAGAGAGCCTCAGCCACACTCACATCGGATGCCGATGGCAGAAAATGAAGTGCCTCGAAATGCGTGCACACTGGCACGCAAACCGAGGCGATGATAGAATGATATGAAAATGACATGGAAATGACAAATGGGCTTATACCAACATGAGAGAGCCTCAGCCACACTCACATCGGATGCCGTCGGATAAAAAAAAAGTGCCTCGAAATGCGTGCACACTGGCACGCAAACCGAGGCGATGATAGAATGATATGAAAATGACAAAAATGATATGCAAGCATGCTAATGGAAATTCAGCACTAAAATATGGGGGAAAATAGTCCCGAAATGAAGCGAAATGACATGAAATGCAAGGAAATGTCCCGGAATGCGACATTAGGCACCCGAAATGGCCTATAGCTATGCCAAACATGTACAATATGGACATGCAATGCAAAGACAGAAGCTAGACAGTCCCAAAATATGCACTTTCATAGTTATAAACATGGCCAAACAGCAAGTATAAGTAAGGGAAAAATAGCACGTAAGAATAGGGGCCAAAAGAGGGGTAATGAAGCAAGTGGTATAAGCAAAACTCAAACTGAAAAATTTCCTTCTACAATACTGAAGATAGACCAAAAATATGAATATTTACAGTATATGGCAGACCTCGAATCAGTATACAAACATGCTAAAAATGTGATGCAAAACAAGGCTCAAAAGGTGCTATAACATGAAGTATATAAAATAATCACCAAACAGAAAAAAAGTGTGAATGAAACATGAAGTATAGGCCAAAATAAGACCACTTTCAGTTCGAACCAAGGTCCAAAAACAGAAGCAAAGAGGGCTACTAATTTATGCAAAAATGGGGCCAAATAGGGGATATAACTACAAGTGACATATGGAAACACCAAACAAGGTTGAGCCCTTCCTCAATGTTGAAGAGAGGCTCAAAATAAGCCTTATATCAGTTTATAACATGCTCAAAAACAGATTGCTCATGGGCCAAAGATAGCATGCAAAATCATGACATACAAGATGATCAATGAAGCAAGTATATTATGGAGGGCTCAAACAAGGTTGAGCCCTTAATGAGAAGTGAAGATGAGCTCAAAATATGGCCCTTTTAAGTTAGGGCCGGAGCTTGAAACCAAAAAGAAATGGGGCTTAGAAATAGATCAAGGAAAAGGGTCAAAAGGTTAAAAGAGTAACTTACCCTTGAAGACTTAAGCTTTTGTTGCTTCTTGGATGGATTTGCAGCTTCTTTTGCCTCCTAGAAACCTTCCTTGCTGCTGGAGGTGAGGTGGTGGTGGTAGAGCTTGGTGGTGTAGAAGGAATGAAGGTTAGGGACTTAGGGTTTTTTGAAGAATTGAGAGGGAAGAAGATGGAGTTGGCTATGGAGCTTTGAAGGATAATTTTTCTAACCCCTATGAAGAAGACCACCAGCTGGTTATAAAGGTTCAAAATGGGGTGTAAAGGTGGGGGAGAAGGAGGGCAAAACTCCCCCACAGAATATCCCCCGGATACAGAAAATATCTGGGGGATATTGCCCCACAGCTGGAAAGGGTACAGTGCAAGGAAGCAGGCCGGCCTCATACTTTTGCTGGAGGTGGCCGGCCGGCCACACCCCCTAGCCGGCCGGCTAGGGGTCAAAAGGGTCAATGTGATTTTCTGGCCGGCCAGCTACTGGGGAGGTACTCCTATGTATGTACAACACAACCATGTAGTTGAAATTCCAAGAAAGTGGGCCCAAGGGGTTAAACAATGGCTCGGAAAGAGGGGGTCAAAAGGGTCAAGTTGACTTACTGGCCGGCCATGAACTTTTAGGGGCCTCTCAGATGTGTAGATCACAGATATGTGGTTCAAAGTTCAAGAAAAAAGGTCCAAGGGGTTCAACATTAGCCCGGAAGAAAGGGGTCAAAAGGGTCAGGTGACCTTAATGGCCGGCCATGAACTTTTAGGGGCCTCTCAGATGTGTAGATCATAGATATGTGGTTGAAAGTTGGCAACATTAGCTCCAAGGTATTCAACATTAGCCCGGAAGTGCGAAAAACGGGCGCCGGGAGGCTCCAGAAGAGAGATAACTGGTTGCTGCAACAATTGCTGGCCTCCCACCCTTCAGTGACCTTCCCTGTGATAAAACAAAGGTACCTGCCAAAAATAAACGAAAACCGTTGCAAAACGAACGTTCCGGGGCCAAAACACGCAGTTCGGGGTCCTAAAAATGGGCTGTTAAGCACCGAAAATGGTATTCGACCTCGAAATGGGTTTCTTAGCCCCCAGTGTCCCTCAAAAGGGATGAAATAAGATGTATGCCAAAATTCAGAGCAATAGGAGATGGTTAAGCGGTCCCGAACCGAGGCACACGGCCTGACGGCTCCGAAAACCGGGAACCGGACTCCGAAATGGGCAAAATGGCCTACGGCCACCAAATGTAGCCTACGGACATTTGAGAGACGGTCTACGGGACCTCTCCCTTCCCTCGGGAAAAGAAACAGAGAAAACCGAGTCTGGCTCGCAAACCGAGACAAGGCACAGAAAAGGGTTCGGAAGTCCGGAGGCAGGGCTCACGGTCGCGACTCTGAAACTTCTGAACAAGCACATTATGCAATATCACCAAGTGCTCAACTGGTGACGTCTGAATCTTAAGGTCGGTCAAAAATGGGGTGTCTACACTTCCCCACAGTACTATATCCTTAAAAGACAAAACCTTATATGTAGACTTGATTCTCTTCCGCAATGAGAACTTTAATGTGATCTTAGGTATGAATTGGCTGGTTGCCAACCACGCCTCTATTGATTGTAAAGCCAAAAAAGTTTCCCTCAGGTTACCAAACCAACCCGAGCTTGTCTTTGATGGGACTGAAATTTCCAACCCTCCATGTATTATATCCTTCATGACAGCCCAACGACTTCTAAGAAAAGGTTGTTGTAATTATATCTGTTATGTGATCGATACACAAAACGAGGCCCCCATCGTTGATGCAATCTCCGTGGTTCGAGAATTTCCGGATGTCTTTCTTGAAGATCTACTTGGTATCTCGGTTGATCAGGAAATCGAATTCACCATTGAAACCCAACCTGGCACACAACCAATATCAAAAGCTCCTTATCGTATATCGATGGCAGAATTGAAAGAGCTGAAGCCTCAACTTCAAGAAATCCTGAACAAAGGTTTCATTCGACCTAGTACCTCACCCTGGGGAGCTCCAGTACTATTTGTAAAGAAAAAGGATGGCACGATGAGGTTATGCATCGATTATCGGGAGCTGAACAAAGTCACAATCAAGAATCGGTACCCTCTACCACGAATCGATGACCTATTCGATCAACTTTAAGGCGCTCAGGTATTCTCCAAAATCAACTTGCGTTCTGGCTACCATTAACTAAAAGTCAAAACGGAAAGCATCGAAAAGACTGCCTTCAGAACCCGTTACGAGCACTACAAGTTTCTTGTTATGCCTTTTGGCGTCACAAATGCTCTAGCAGCCATCATGGACCTCATGAACCAAGTTTTCAAACCCCATCTTGATGAGTTCGTCATCGTCTTCATTAACGACATCCTCATATACTCCAAGTCACCAAAGGCCTATGAGCAGCACTTACGAACGGTTCTACAAACACTACGTGATCACAAACTTTACGCCAAGTTGAAGACATGCAAATTCTGGATCACTAGTGTACACTTTCTCGAGCATGTCATTAACAAAGATGGCATCTTGGTTGACTCTCAAAAAGTTGCAACAATCGTAAATTGGCCACAACTTACCAATGTGTCAGAAATTTGAAGTTTCTTGAGTCTAGTTGGTTGTTACCGACGCTTCGTGCAAGATTTCTCAAAAATAGCATCACCTTTGACCCATCTAACTCAGAAAAACACACCCTTTGAATGGACTGACAAACAAGAGCGTTGCTTCCAAGAATTAAAAAATCGACTTGTGTCGGCTCCTATACTAGCACTCCCTACAGGAGCAGATGAGTTCGTAATTTATAGTGATGCCTCATACAATGGTTTGGGTTGCGTTCTCATGCAAAACGAAAAAGTCATTGCTTATGCTTCGCGACAATTAAAGACTCGTGAAAAAAACTACTTGACTCGTGATTTGGAATTGGTTGCGGTGATCTTTGCCCTCAAAATCTGGTGTCATTATCTTTATGGTGCAACCTGCGAGATTTACACTGATCACAAGAGTCTTAAATATCTGTTCACACAGAAGGAACTGAATATAAGGCAACAGCGGTGGCTAGAATTTATGAAAGACTATGATGTAGAGATCTATCACCATCCAGGCAAAGCTAACGTGGTGGCAGACGCACTGAGCCGAAAGACGGCCAGAGGTTTGGCATGTACCGTCATTTTCCGCAAGATCAATGGACTACTCGCCAACATAACCGTGGAACGTACCTTGATTGAAGAAATTAAAGCAAGCCAACGTGAAGATAACTTTTTGAAGAAAAAGTACAAGGAGCAAAAGAGTACACCTGATCCTGATTACATTATGAGCAATGGAATACTAAAATTTTGAAATCAAATTTGCATACCCGACATTTCAGAACTCAAGAAGAAGATACTGGTGGAAGCTCACAGCTCGAGATTTGCAGTCCACCCTGGTGACATAAAGATGTACCAGGATCTGAAAGAACACTACTGGTGAACAGGAATGAAAAGAGACATAGCAAGCCATGTCTCCAAATGTCTGCATTGTCAGCATGTTAAAGTAGAATATCAGAGACTTGCAGGACTGCTACAACCACTCTCTATCCCTGAATAGAAATGGGAGCACATCACTATAGACTTCGTGGTCGGACTACCACAGTCATTTTCGAAGAATGATGCAATATGAGTTATAGTAGATCGATTGACGAAGTCAGCGCATTTTCTACTAATCAAAATCATGTGCTCCTTTAATAAGTTTGCCACCTTGTACATCAAGGAAGTTATTCGTTTGCATGGCACCCTAGTTTCAATCATGTCTGACCGAGACCCCCGCTTTGTGTCTCACTTCTAGAACAAATTACAGGAGGCTTTGGGGACTACACTGAAGTTTAGCACTGCTTATCACCCACAAACTGATGGTCAATCCGAAAGAACAATCCAGACGTTAGAAGACATGTTACGTATATGCGTGTTGAACCTCAAAGGTAACTGGGATGAGCACCTACCTTTAGCGGAATTCACCTATAACAACAGCCATCAAGCAAGCATTGGAATGGCGGTGTACGAAACTCTGTATGGAAGGAGATATCGATCACCTCTATGCTGGACGGAAGTCGAGGACAAGAAATTGTTAGGCCCTGAGATCGTGCAAGTCACAAGTGAGAAAATCCAATTCACCAATAGGGAATTCGCACTGCTCAGAGCCACCAAAAAAGTTATGCAGATACACGGAAAAGGGACTTGAAATTTCAAGTAAGGGATCATGTGTTCCTCAAGATCTCACCAAAAAGAGGAGTTATCCAATTGGAAAAGCAAGGAAAGCTAAACCTACGTTACATCGGGCCATTCGAGATACTGGAAAAGATTGGTCCTGTAGCCTATCGCCTTGCACTACCACATGAACTATCAAATGTCCACAATGTGTTTCACGTTTCAATGCTTCGACGATATCTTCGAGATCCATAACATGTTGTTGATTATGAGAACCTGAAAGTTCAAGAGGATTTCTCTTACGAAGAGCAACCAGTGTAGATTCTCGATCGTCATGATCAAGTTCTTCGAAACAAGACCATACCATTAGTAAAAGTCTTATGGCAAAATCATCGTATCAAAGAAGCAACGTGGGAAACGGAAAGTCAAATACAAGCCAAATACCCACACCTCTTCGACAATTAAGGTACGTCAAGTTTGGAGATAAATTTCTATTTAGAATGGGAGAAATATGACACCCTGAACGTTTAATTAAATACCACATAAATATTTATAATTGTATATAAGTGTGGGTGTATGTGATAATATATTATTAAAACAATAAATAAATAAATAAATACTAATAATAATAGTGGGTGTGATAGTAAAATAAATAATTAATTTTATGTTGGTATACGATAATGTGTAATTTAATTAGGGATTAATTTATTTATATAGTTATGTTAGAAAACTAAGCAAAAGTGTAATTACTATAAACATTCATTAAAATAAGTATAAATCCATGGTGATTTATGATCAAATCTAGGAAGAATTTGAGCGATGCCACGTGCTGGCCTCAAGGTGCTTTTGCATCCCTATAAATAGGGAGGAGTTGATCAAGATAAGTGGAAAAAAAAAAACGCGTAAGTTATTGGAAGTAGGAACTTATAGTAGGAAGGTTATGATAGTGGAATAAGACTAAGGGTTAATATTAAGGTGAGTTATATTATACCTTAAGTCACCATAATATATTTTTCGTATGTTTTGACTTACTATAATTATTTTATACGAGTTATATTTTATGAGTTATATTAATACAAGTTATACTTTATAAGTTATATTAGTATTTCAATTACGTAAATTAAATTCTGAACCCTATTTGTGTAAAATGAAATACATGGATATGTTTGTTTAAATTTTAAAAAATATTTGACTATAACCTTATAAACAATTATGTTTTGTAAGTACTACCACGGGAGTCTCATGCCTTGGGAGACTTAAATAACCATTGGTCTCTGTTTGGCCACTTTGTGATCCTCTGTTTGTCATGAATCTATAGACCTCTGTTCTAACTGTTACTCATGTGACCTCTGTTCTGTTCTGTTTTGTACCGTGTGGTTATTTATTTATATAATTTTTGTATTTCAGTTTCTGCCACTTAAATAATTTATTTATCAAATTAAGTTATGTAAATATTTTCGTTTAACTTACTATCCATGGTTATTTTGTATTTCCTATACTCTTGGCATAATATTTCTCACTCTGCTGTGTGCTTATAGCTGTTACCCTTTCAGGTGATGAGAAAAGGAAGACCCATAACCACATGTAGTTGAACCTGTAAAAGAAATTGATGCAGATCCGTTAATTTGTTTTTCTTTTCTTTTCTTCCTGTCTTTTTTTTTCTGATGGTCGGTCGCTGCATAATAAAATAATAAAAGCCTATGGATGTACTTTTTTTAAAATAGTAGAATGAAGTAACTTTCTATTTAAATATTTTTATTTTCATTTGCCTCCACTTGCACAATTTAATTTGCTACGATTAAAATAAGTTAGTAAGTTGCGATTCTAACTCTAAACCCTGGGGTTGAGTTGTGACACCACCGGCACCACTACTACAACTCACACCATTACTTTCACAACTATCAATATTATATATTATCATGATCTTTATAAATTTTTTCTAACTTGTTTAAAAAATAAATAAAATAAAAACTTATTTCATTTCATGAGTTTAATAGGTACAACCAAATATGTGAATGAGAATTATCATCATATTCCTATGTCATTTCATGTTAGCAACCAAACAATGGAATGCAAATGGACATTACATTCCATTCAATCTTGTATTACATTATCATTCACATTCTCATTCTCATTTCATTCCATTCAATCTTGTATTACATTATCATTCTCATTCTCACTTTATTTAGTTCTATCGTACCAAACATGCTCTTCGTATTTCAGCTTTCCATTGTTAATTTTTAATTTTAAAATTTTAGTTTATTAAACAACACTTCACATAATATTTGATTAAACTATAGATGTAATTTTTTAAAAAAAATAATGACGATAATTAATGATATATAAGGGTTTTCCATTAACATTACCAATGGCCTTCCTATCGGATAATGATGGACTGGTGTTTGGATAATATCACTCGTTTTCCCTCCATAGTCGATTCTATACCCATCCCATGTAACCCTATTTTATTTTATTTTATTTTATTTAAAGTGTATTTCGTAGAAATTAATTAGGTTGTGTTTGGTTGTGCTTTTGAAACGTGATTCTACACCTGTGTTTCAGTATGATGTTTGTTTAGGATTTTGTAATCACGTTTCAAAAGCTCTGCTCAGAGCTCTGTACCAAATCTGTCTCAGCCGCTCTTTTGCTCTGTTTTTTTTTTCAAAATTTTTGCTAAGGGGACGTCCGGCCGGTCGTCCGGCCGGTTGACCGGCCGGCTGTCCGGAACAGTAATTTTTTTTTTTTTTTTTTTTTTTGCAATTGATTTATATAATCGGAAAAAATATTTTCTGAAATTTTTTTAATTTTTTATGTGCTTTAAAATAATTTTGAATTGTATGTTTAGTTATGAGTTGTAAATTTTTATATCACATATCAAATGTCACATCAATAATTCCACACTCAAATCAAACCTCTTTTCCAAAACTATTTTCAAAACTCTTTACCAAACAAATTTTCTACACTCAAATCATAACTCCACAACACACAAACTCAAAATACAACTCATACTCTCAAATCACATTTACAAAACTCTACCAAACGCTACCTTAATTTGTTACAAACATTACTTCTACCAGTCCACTGATTTGATCTCTACATACTCAAAATATAATGACAAAAATAATTTTATTTGATTCACACATTTGCAAAAATTGATTAAAGTAAAAATTAAATCTGATAAAATGTACACAACATTCAAAATGAATTTTCAGAAAAAAAAAATTCCGTATTTTTGAATTTATATTGAATTTTTTTAATATTCTAAGCAATTTTTTTTTACTTTTAGATACACCTACCATAAATACACTTTAAAAATATAATATTTATAAAAAAAAAATCTTTACAAAATTCACTAATACCAAAAAAAAATTAAAAAAAATGAGAATTCAATAGATTTTTCGTATTCTTATATATTTATTAATTTTTAAAATATTTTACTTTTTAGATAAATTTAAGTAAAGTATATCTTAAAAAAAATTATTAAAAATTTAAAAAATATTTATTAAAAAAATATAAAAAATAAAAACTTAATTTTTAAAAAATTAAAAGCAAACATAAATATTTTTGTAGTTATACCATTCGTATTCATTATTTAATAATTAATAATTTTTGAGATGCTAATAATCGGAGGCTTCCAAGAACGATCGTAATCACGAACACTATATTATAGGGAGGTCTTGGACTATGCGGAAGGACTGAGCCACGTTGCCCAACTTTGACCAATCATACAGCTGTCAAATTCCTATTCGTCTAAACACATGGACCCGCTGTACGATACTGTTATTTATTTATACACACCCTATTTATTTATACACACCCTATACTATTCTCCGATAGTCACACTCTCTCTCTCTCTACACTCTACACTCTACACCGCGCTACGCTACAAACAACGCTCCTCCAAACCCTAGCTAAGCGGGAACAATACTCTCTCTCTACAAAAATCTCCTCCTCTCTCTCTCTGTCTCTCTCTCTCTAGAGATCGGCATTTTCTGGCGATGTGATTTCTGCAACTGCACAGTTGTCCGTTTCAACACCTGGTCTGAGTGAGAGAGAGAGAGAGCGCATCAGATTCTGATAGCGTAGATCTTATTTAGAGGAAAAATTGTATTTGTTGTTGCATGATCGCCGGAGATGGCTTCAGCTTGCGTGAACAAGATTGGAATGTCGCCGGATAATTTTCTGGACCTTCCGCCTACTTATCCTTCGTACGGTTGGTTGAGTCCTCGAATCTCATTCAGCCGAGAGATTCCTGACGACGAAGCATCGAAGATCACCGGAGGAAAGCTGGAAAAGGAGGACGTTGCTCCGGAATCGTCAGATCCGGAAGTTTCTGGGAAGGATTTTGGTGATTTCGAGTTCAGACTTGAAGATCCGGTTACCATGCTTCCCGCCGATGAGCTCTTTTCGGATGGTAAGCTTGTGCCATTGCAACTCTCCGTGATCCGTCCTGCGGAGGCGTCGACGGTGTCGGCGGAGATGAGATCGCAGGATACGCCGAAAGCTCGCCGGAGAGCGGAGGTTTCAGGTACGGATCCTTACTTGTTCTCGCCCAAGGCACCGAGGTGTTCGAGTAGGTGGAAGGAGCTTCTAGGATTGAAGAAACTTTACCTCAACAACAATGCTAAGCAAGATAACAACCACAAGGTGTCATCGTCCTTCCCTTTGCATAACAGTAGTAACTCTAAATCTCTAAAGAACTTTCTCCATCGAAGCTCAAAATCTTCGAGCTCGGTTCTGGAGTCTTCGCTCAGTCTTCCTTTGCTAAAGGACTCAGATAGCGAGTCCGTTTCAATTTCGTCTCGTTTATCTCTTTCGTCCTCATCGTCTGGTCACGAGCACGATGATCTCCCGAGGCTTTCGCTTGATTCCGAGAAGCCTAATCTCAGTCAAAACCCGATCGTTCTCACAAAGAATCAGAATCCAAACTCCAGCACCCCTAGGGTGCGATTAGTGAAGCGAAGGGCTGCGTCGTCCGAAATCCCCACCGGTACGAGAATCGAACGAAGCCCAAGGCGCAGAGCAACAACGGAATCAACACCTGCTACAGTAGTCCGAGGTGTGTCCGTTGATAGTCCGCGTATGAACTCATCGGGAAAGATCGTGTTCCAGGGCTTAGAGAGAAGCTCAAGCAGTCCAAGTAGCTTCAACGGTGGTCCAAGATTCAAACACAGAGGAATGGAGAGATCATACTCTGCCAACGTTAGGATCACTCCGGTTCTAAACGTTCCTGTTTGTTCACTTAGGGGTTCTTCAAAGTCGAGTGTCTTCGGATTTCAGCTCTTTTCTTCTCCACAAAAGAGGGAAACCGGTGGCGGTGGAAGCGGTACCGCAGGAGGAAACAGAGGCCAACACAATAACAGCAAGAACCGGACGGATCGAGCTTGATTCAAATCAATCAATGAGCAGAGTTGACTTGAGTTGAGTTGGTAATACCTTCAACATTGATTTAGAAGTTTCTGTTATGACTTTTTTTTCCCGACCCGAGGCAATACCGCATGACAATGTTAGTGGTGGAATTCATTTCCTTTTTGCATTTCTTCAGCTTATATATATTGTATATATGCGGGGGACTGTGTTTGATTGTTCACTGTTAGTTATTCTAACTCTACTTCTGAGAGCTAATGTTAGATTATTTTTTTTTAGGGTTTTCTTGAAAGATTTGGAATCTCTCTCTCTCTCTGTTCATTTTCCTCGCAAAATTGTTTTGTGATGTTTTCAGACTTCTGACTGTGACTGTGATGGGTTTGTTGTGTACGCGCTTTGAATGCTGGTTGGGAACGTGGGATTTGGATTGAATGGGCCAGTATAATCATTATGCGTCTTGCCAGGGTCAAATTTTAATTTTTTTTTTTTTTTTTTTGGACTTATTTGTTTTTCCATTCTAGAAGAGTGGTGATTCATCCCACTAATTTTTGGACCACTAATAACTCTAATAAGTTTAAAAAAAAAAACAAACAAACTCAAGTTAAAACATCACATCACTTTGGTGGGGGTCACTGTGTCACATCATTAGTGATGCTCTAGAGTTCCTAATTTAGTGCACTAAAACATTATTCATTCTAGAATAAAAAATGCTTGGGAGCACTAATTAGTGCTCCCACTAATTAGGTGGCAGTGGGTCCCGCCATTAATGATGTGATGTTTTGGTCCCGTCACTAATTAGTGTTATTAGTGGTGATGTTTTTAGTGGGATGAATCGTTGTTGTTCTAGAATTGGGGAAATGAAAATGAGTGAAGCACTAATTAGTGATGATGTGGCAGTGGGTCCCACCAAAAATGATTTGATATTTTGGTCTTGGTGGTGTATTTTTTTTTTTATTGAGTGCCATGTCATTAATAGTTTTTTTAGAGTTTCAAAATTAGTGGTCTCTATCATTGTTGTTTAGGAAATGATGCGAAAACATAAACAGATTATCAAAGGCGCCATAGCGTTAAAAGTCGGTAAAAAGTTAATTTTTTTATTTTTTTTGGTTTTTTGATAAATTTTTTAGTTAAAAAAGTTGATTTAAGACTAACGTGTAACATGTACCTCAATTAATTTTGAGATTCACATAAAACAACTCAGGGGTGGCTGGCATTGTGGTTAAGGTTTGGGGTTTAAGTTCCAAGATCCCAGCTTCAATTCTTTCCTTCCTAGGCCAATCTCCTGGGCGAAGCAAGGACACCTTGGTGATCTTTCTCTTCGCTCGGAACGATTAACAGGACATCTTGGTGATCTTTGTAAGGAGCGTCACCTTAGACCTGCCGGAGGGTAAGAAAAATTTTCCTATAAAAAAAAAAAAAAGAGATTTTTTGTTTTTTTTTTTTTTGTAAAAAAATTAAAAAGTCAAAAAATTTGAAAGTTGCCAAAAAAAAAAAACTATTTGCACGTCAGTCTGATCCCAAACTCGTTTTTCATTAAACTAATTTTAATAGTTCTTTATTTTTCATAATATTTATAAAAAAAATTATCAGTTATTTGTGTGTTTTTTTTTTTTAAATCTTAACGCCAATAAAATTTTCCTTTATTTTTCATCAAGGTTTCTTACTTTTTTTTTTTTTTTTTTTTGAGAACAGGTTTCTTACTTTTTATTAGTATAGTTGGCATTACTAATGCGTGGCATTGATATATCTAGGTAGTACCATCTCCCCTTGAAATTTGAAAATGATATTTAATTAATTAGTTCCAAGATTGACTAAATCAGATTGATTTAATCATTGTTGGTTGTTGGTTATTCTTTAAGAGTAGTGATTGGGAGCCCGAAAAAGGTTGCCCCGAATGCCCCGAATCTACGAAACGACGTCGTTTTGGCGTTGTAATTTTTTTTTTTTTTTTTTTGTCTGTTTTGGATCAGAAATCAGAAGCAGAGGAAGACGAAGACAGAAGAAGAAGAAAGAAAGAAGAAGAGAAGAAGAAAGAAGAAAAGAAGAAGGCAGAGGGGAGGCGACGGCGGCCGGGCGGAGGCAGCCGGACGAGCTGCGACGATCCGCCGGGCTGCGACGATCCGCCGGGCTGCGACGATCGCCCGAGCTGCGACGATCGGCCGATCGGCCGGAATGCACGGGCCTCTCTGTGTGTGTGCCTCCATTCCCTCTTCTCTCTTCTCTCCCTCTCTTTCCCTCTCTCCTCTCCTCTCTCTTTCTCCCTCTCTCTCTTTCTCCCTCTCTGCAGGTCGAAAATGGCAGAAAAAAAAAAAAAAAAAGAAAATTTCGAGCCACATTCGAGCCAGACACATTTCGGGCCCTGAAGCATTTTCCATTCTTTAATTCATTTCCTAGGAAAAGTTAAATTTTATTCCTGTTTTCCTTCAATTATGTTGCAAGTTGTAACCCAAAAAAAAAAAGAAAAGCAATTGGATTTGGTCATTCTTTTTCTTATTGGGGAAGTAGTTTATGTATTTTTTTTTTAATTGGCTTTTTAAAATTCTTGGACCTAAAGTAAAAAAGTTCAGTGTAAATTAGAAAAAAATTGTTGAACACAAAAAAGTCTCAAATTCGGATATACTTTCGCCAATTATGATAAGATGCTAACGCTATGTTTGATTGAGAAATTTAAAAAATAAAAGGAAAAAGGTAGGTGAAATTTAAGTAAAATATATCTGTATTTTATTTAATTTTACATATTTTTTTTTTTTAAAATCTCTCAATCAAATACAACATAAAAAATTGTTATAATATTATTGCGAACTTTGTGTTCAATTGAGTGAGAGCGGATTAAAATTCAAACAAAGAAATCGAGTGGGTGTTATTTTAAGTTCTATCATCTCTCACATTTTTTATATATTTTTAAAAAAAATCTTAAAAAATCAAAAAAAATCAACTATTAGTCATATGTCCAAAATTACCCATTTTCTGCATATCTACAGCCTTATAATTTTCTAGACGTAGACAATCTGCATTCATAATTTTCACACCGAAGCTATAATTGTTTTGTGAAGATAGACAGTTGAAATGCGCGATGTGAGTGGAAAAAAAGTGTGCAACGTTTTGCATAACTTATATAATCCATCTTTTTATTTTTTTATCACATTATCTCTCTATTTTTTTACACATCTTTTCGTAAAAAGACAAAAAGTATACTTTTTTAGGACACCCCAAACCAACCCTTACTATGAGTTCATATTTCGGCTATGTTTGAATTTTGATTTCTGCTAGACTTTGGGGGGTTAGCTCTTTTTTTAATTTATTATAATTATAATTTTAAATAAAATTATTGTAAAGAATATCATTAATTTTGAGACATTTCATCTCACAATTAATCTTACATACCTACTATATTATGAATTAAGGTTTATAAGAGAACCAATCTCTATCACCACCCATCCATCTTTCTCAAATTTCACATTCAAAACATACCATCAAAACCTTGAAAACCCTTTGGCGGTATATTCTGACAGTAACAGTAGCAACCATTTGATTATCTACACTTTTCCAGCTATGACAATGAGTGAAATTTTTTTTGTCAATCACAACTCCATAAGACAATAAGAGTACAATAATAAAAACTTAGAAAAAATTCATAACTTTGATGTTGTTCATAGCTCAGAAGAGATTGGCATTGTACGAGTAAGTTTCTTGAAAAAAAATGGCAAAACTAATAAAATATGTTTGTCATTTTTTCAGGGACTGAACTCCCGAACATATAACCGAAATTCGGGAACACAGGCCCGAACATTGTTTATTTGTTCCGGAACCGGTAACCAAACATTAATTTTGAACGTTTTGTGATTTGAGATAAGTCCAGAATGAAGAAAACTCGAAGAACTGAACCGTTTTAAGAACTGTAAATTTGAGATTTTAATCTCCGAGAAGTGATTGTATGATAGGTTAAGATATGTAAGATTGGTGACAACCATAGACAACTTTTGTATTAGAATATCCCCTGAAAGATTATTGTACCTCAAATCAAGAGTTTGGATTTGAGAATAATAAAAAATATCAGATGGGAAGTTGGTCAAATCAGCAGAGATAGTATTTTTCTTCTTCTTCTTGGGTTTTGAGAAGGATGAGACTCTTCTTCATCTTAGTGGGTTTTGTTAGGGTTTTTAGAATGAAGGGTTTTTTGGAGGGTGTGCATTCAATGAGTGGAATGTTTAAGGATAATTTTGGTATTATTTAGGAGAAAAAAATAAACTTTAATGGTTTTAAAATTTATAAGTGGAAATCCAGAGAAATAAGATGTTCAAAATAATTTATGAGGTGCTAATAGTACTGTTATTCTTTTTCTTCTTTTACAATTTCCAATCTTTGGTCATGCATCTCACCAAATAAATCGATAATACTTTTTATACCTAATTTTCAAAAAAAAGACTCTTGATCCCCAATTTTCAGAAAAATTCAATCCAGAGGGCATTAGTTTTTTTCGGACTTGCATAATGAGTGTTGAGAAATTTGCTGTGCCTGAAACTAAACACTTGGAGAAAATAATAAACAAAATGGTATAAATATATTTTTTTAATGAAATTACAAGAAAATTATATGATTATACTTATTAAGTCAAATAATTTTTTATATAATATATATATTAGATATAAATTCAAAACACTTAATATATTGCACATCCACAAAATAAGCCACCAAATAAAATATATCAAAATACAAAATAGATCTCAAAAGGAATAAAGAGAATCTCCACGCAACGAAGATACGAGTCTCAACATAGGAAGAAAAAATAAAACTCCACAAAGTAGAAAAAACAAACCTCCATAAAAGGAGAAAATCTCCATAAAAAAAAAAAAAAACAAACAAACAAAAACAAAATAAAAAGAAAACGATTAAGTTAAAATTCGGAGATAAACTGTTTTATTTACCATCTATCACATTGTGTGAGGCGCAACTTCTTTTTGTTAACATTATTTTTTATCCTTAACTCACAATTGAGCAGGCTAATGTGGGGCTATGGAAAAATATATGTATCTTTTTTCTTTTTTTTTTTTTTTTTTTTTTTTGAGTAAGTAATACATCTTTCTTGATATTAGAAAAAAAATACAATTAAGTTTTATATAATTAAATTAAATTTTCTTAAAATTCTAATTTATATAAAATTTAACCTCATTTTATAAAAAAATAATATTATTATATATTTAAAATATATATTATTGATTATTGATATTCTCTTTACATCCTACACTATTTTATGTTTAGAAAATAGTGTGACAATCGTTTTTAGAATATAGTTAAAAGTTAATTTTTTGATTTTTTTTATTTTTTAAAAAAATGTGTAAAAAATATGAGAGATGATATGACAAAAAATGAGTTAAAAACTGAAAGATGACTTTTAACTATCTTCCCAAAATAGCCTTAAGTTTTACATAATTAAATTAAATTTTCTTAAGATTCTAATTTATATAAAATTTAACCTCATATAATGAAAAATTGGGTAAATTACACTGACCTCCCCTGAGGTTTGCCTTAATTACATGTACGTCCCCTAGTGTTTCAAAAATAATACATACCTCCCTTATTTTTAAAACTAATATACAAAGACTCCCTTTCTGTTATCCGTCCAAATTCCAATAGATTCTGTTGATGTCATCCATAATTAATTTTCAAATTTCAATACTACCCTTTAGGGGAGGTAAGTGTAATTTACCCATATATATATATATATATATATCAACACATACATATCAAAACCCAGCGTTGATCATACAATCAAACTAGCTAGGGCTAGGCCTGAAAATGACGTCGAAACAATCCACGGCACAGCAAGTGAGGCCGAAGGTCATGAGCCAGATGGAGTCATGGCGTACCCAGTTCATCAGATCGTCCACCTTCAAGTTCACAAACTCTGCCACCTTCAACATCCCCGCTGGAGACGACGCAGAGGCGTAACGCGTGGGATGCGACAACTGAGCCACAAGCGACAGTAGGGTTGTGTGGATCATCGCAGCCCTCTATAATGCAATTTGAGGCGAGTTTCGAAACAGAAGAGCCATGGCCATTAGTTGTGCACAAAGAGAGAGAACATAGCTCTCAAGCATCTGTGCCGAACAACCTCAATCTCAATCTCAATCTCTCTTTCTCACATCTCAGATGATTTTGGTGTGGATTTTCAGTTCTATATATATATATATATATATATTGTAGTTGTTGTTGTTGATAATGATATACTGATTTTCAAGGCCTAATTAGAAGCAAGAAATTTGAGAAGATTCATGGGATTTTTAGATGGTGGGTTTTACATAAAAATCCCAATTGATCAAGATTTGGTACCTCCTGAATTTAGGGCAAAGAAATTCAATGACACATATTCAATTCCTACTGGATTTGGTACCCCAATTAATCTCGATTCTAGGTTTGTGAATGGAAATGGATTTTTTATGGGTGAAATTGCAGAGATTATGGGAATTCTTGCTGTAATCTTGATTCTAGGTTTGTGAATGGAAATGGGTTTTTTACGGGTGAAATTGCAGAGACGGTTTCTGCCATTAAGATGTTGGAAGAAGGGTTTGTGAAGATGGAGAAGATGAAGATAGAGAAGGGTTAGTTGTGTCTTTTCACAATGTGACTCAAGGGCATTATGGGCAATTTAGCTATCAAGTTAATGTCGTTCATGTCCTTTTAACAGGGGGGGAGAATCTGTATATTATTTTCAAAAATAGGAGAGGTAAGTGTTATTTTTTAAATAATAAGAGAGGTCCCTGTAATTAAGGTAAACCTCAAGGGAGGTTAGTGTAATTTATCCTAAAAAATTATATTATTATATATTTATACAATAAATTATTGATTATTATTGATATTCTCTTTACATCGTTCACTATTTTATGTTTATAAAATAGTGCCCTCATTTGGCATGTTGGTTTATGGGAATAAATGGTTAAAAAAAAAATAATAAAATAAAATAAAATAAGAAGACAAAATAAATTAAAAAATTAATAAAATAAAAATATCATATTTAAATTATAATTATTTTATTTTTTCATACATAAAAATTAACAAAAATCAAAAGGTCTAACCTAAACTACCAAAAAGCTAAAAAGCCAATTTACTTGGCAAACAAAACCAGTGTGATAATCCGGAAGGAATTGCTGATATTATTGCGATAGAGTATTCCCATTGGATCCACTAAATACATCTCTTACCTATTTTAGGTAATTTTTCTTCAAAAATTAACCCGATCAACTCCCCTAAAACAACTTCCTGTCGGAAGAAATGCTACAGTTGCTTCTCAAATATAGAGAGCAACTGTTTACCTCTAAAAATATAAAATTATTTTTTATTCAACTATTATTGATTCTTGAGCATCTCTATCTCCAAAAGAAAAATGCTTGGGAGCACTAATTAGTGCTCCCACTAATTAGGTGGCAGTGGGTCCCGCCATGAATGATGTGATGTTTTGGTCTTGGAGTTGTAATTTTTTTATTTTTTTTATTTTTTTAATGCATTAGTGCTATTAGTGGTGATGTTTTTAGTGGGATGAATCATTGTTGATCTCCAAAAATATAAAATATAAAATAATTAAAAATAACATTTTATTAGAATAGAGAAAGAATATGGAGTTTGTTGAGAGAAGTAAATGAAAAAGTTATTCTTAAAATAGATAATTAATTTTTTAATAATATTTGAGGATAAAATTCAGGTAAACTGGTAGGGAGGCTCTTAGGTTATTTTAGATTAAAAAGAATAAAAATTAAAAATTCACTATTAAAAAACTAAATAATTATTTCTCAAAATAATATTGTAATTTTTTTTTTTTTAAGAGTGAGGTGTTTAATAGAGTAATGTTAGGGATCTTAAATGTTATATTAATATTTGAGTAATATTAAAGATTTCAAAATTTTTACTAAATGTCTCACATAGTTATGAAACTTATATCATGTGATTTGGTAAAAAATTTAATAGAAATTTTAGAATCTCTAATATTTTTGTTAATATTTTTTCAAATATCTCACATGAAGTGAGACTGTGGTGGTTTGGGATAATATAAATAAGCGCACTTTTTGACTTTTTGAGGGTGTTTGGAAAGTGAGTTTTTATGTAGGTTTTTTTAGTTGTAAGATATTATTGGACAAAAAATTTTTAGTGTTTGGGAAGATAGTTGGGTTTTTTTGAGGTTGGATGTGATGTTTGTGAGAAAAAAAGTGAAATGATTATGGGGTTCGATGTGATATTTTGTTTGTATTTGTTTTTTTTGGTTTTGCAAAACTTTTGTCTTTTAGTGGAAAAAATGAGAAAAAAATTTGGGAACCAAGTTCCCAAACACCACCATGAAATATGAGTTGGGTTTGAAGTGATGTGATAGAAAGGTGATATGACTTAAATAAGATGATGTGACTTAAATAAAATAGTGACTTTTTGATTTTTTTAAAATACACCAAACAAAGCCGGAGAGTTCCGCAACCATATAAAACATTGAAATATTTAATAAAAATATGATAAAACATTTAGGGGTTATTTGAGATGATCTAAATAAGTGTACTTTTTAATTTTTTATAAAATATGAGTTAAATTTAAAATGATATGATATAAAAATAATGTGATATAAATAAAATGATGTGACTTAAATAAAATAATTACTTTTAATTTTTTTAAATTATGAAAAATAAATCCTTAAAATCCCTACTCCCTCCGTCCCAAAATATTAGTCCCTTATTCCATTTTTCATTGTCCCAAAATATTAGTCCCTCTTTATAAATCAAGTACAAAAATAATGTAAATTTCCTATTTTGCCCTTCTTTTAAATTAATAAACAATTTAAAAAGTACAATTATGACATTGATATTCCAAAAAATGTACTATCAAAAGGGTAATTTTGGAAAACTAAATTTTTTCAAATGCAATAAGTGTACTACCAAAAAAAGTTGGATTCCCCAAAAGGGACCAATATTTTGGGACGGAGGGAGTACTATTTTCCGTTTTAATATTATACAAGAAAAATGCTTGGGAGCACTAATTAGTGCTCCCACTAATTATGTGGCAGTGGGTCCCATCATTAATGATGTGATGTTTTAGTCTTGGAGTTGTATTTTTTTTTTTTACTTTTTTAATACATTAGTGCTATTAGTGATAATATTTTTAATGGGATGAATCATTATTGTATTATACAATTGCTTTGGTTCTAGTCTTATCTGAGGAAATAAATGGGGTTATATAATAATGATTTGAAAGGATGTGACGTTTGACCGGGTCTTTTCTTCCCTGGGACCGGTCACCTTTTGTCCTTTACAGGTTTATCTCTTCAATTGGGCCCCCATTGATTCTCTTTTTTGTTTTTAGTCTGATCCTCATTTTCTAAATGCAAAATTACAAATACAACCTTGAGGTTGGGTTAAAATATAAGAATAATGCTTGGGACCCCCTTTTGGGGGTCACCCCCTCACCCCTCTTTGTCACGTGGCGGGTGGTGATTAGAGGAACAGGAAAAAAAAGAAAAAGAAAATGTAACCAATGAGAGAGAGAGGATCAAAGGGGGTGGGGAAAAAAGGGGGATGAATCATTGTCTAAAATATAAATTATCTTTATAGTTTGTAAAATTATAAATGTTTTCTTGTCAGAAATTTTTTATTTAATAAAATTAATTAAAAAAATAAAATTTTTAACTGTTCATCTATACAATAATAAAATTATATGAATTATTAATTGAAATAAAATTTTAACATTATTAAAAACTATTAATTAACTTGATGATTTATAAATAAAATGACTTATTTGTGATGAAATTAGAAACCTGCATAATGTAATTTCTAAAACCATAAAAGGTAATTTGTAATTTAAGTAAACCTCAAAGAGTATGTTTGTAATTTATCCTTTTCTAAAGGAAAATGTTAGAAATTTTAAAATTTTTACCAAATGTCTTATATGGATATGGACCCCATATTTATGTGAGAGTTACCCCATGTGAAATATTTGATAAAATGAATATAAATATAAGTAGATGAAAGGGTAAAGAATATCCGATTAATTTGGTAATTGAAGAAGTTACTTCACAGTTTATTTATTAAACACTACTCAACAACTTAAATTTATAATCTAACAGTTATACCAAATAAATTAACAGTTTCTAATTAAAGTCATAATTTATAATATGTTAAGTTATAATTTATAATCTATTTTAACAAGTACACCAAACGGACATCTATCACTGACCATCACATTTGGTACCTTCAACCTTTTGCCACCACCTCGGTAACACACCAACTATAATTATTCTTTTGTTACTGCTTTTATTTATTTTCAAATTATCTTTATATATGAAATAAATTTTTAGTTTTTGTTTTATTTATTTATTTATTTATTTTTATTAAAAATCTAACAACATTATGCAACCACACTTGAAAATAAAAAGTGTAGAGCTTTGAAAGATAAAATTTAAAAAGAATAATGGGTAGGTTGAGTGGAGTATATAATGGTGAGCCAACGTGAATTTTGATGCCTTGTATATTTGACAAGGTTTTGTCTGTTATTGCTTTTTCTTAGGGCTCTGAGATTATGGCAACGTTAAGATGCAACCAAACTGTAAAATTGTTGTTTATGGCTGTCATTTTGATGCATTAAAAATTTAAAAATAAAAATAAAAAAGTATCCGTTATGATCACATGGAGAGGATCTTTATTTATACTCCAAAGCTGCCTTAATTTTAGCAGTAGATGTCAATACTTTAATATATATATATATATATACATAATAAAAAATAAAATAAAAAAAGATCAATTAATAATAACAGTATATGTTTTGTTTGTGTCTGGAATCGGGGGAGAGGTTTACAGTGGAAGAACGTGCTCTTTGAACTGTCGGATCTCTGCACAGATTCCCCCCCTCCACCACCCCCACCCACTCTTCTCTATCATTCGCTGCTTCTCTCTCTCTCTCTCTCTCTCTCTCTCTCTCTCTCTCTCTATTATATATATTATTGGTAAGATAAAAATTTAAGAATACAAAAATTTATTACAAAATCAAATACAATATCATTGTATTGGGTGAGTGTCACGTTCATGTTTATATTATGACTAGTTGAAAACAGTTGCGGATTCCACACCTCAAATACATAATTGACCCGAGTCCTTTCCATAATTCTATAAGAGAATTTCACCAATAGCTAAAATACTGGGACAAAACATTTTATTAATTTTGATCAGTAAGAGATTTTCAATGTCTAGTCTAATTGAATCCGTTAGAGATAAATCATTCATTATTTTGATTAATTTTTCTGGAGTAGCAGAATTGGGTAAAAATTAATATATTTTTTCATCTCATGTATATGTAAATTTTATTGAGTTTAAACGACACACGTGCAAAAGGAGATATGTATACCCCACTTCAATATATTTGATCGAGCAATTATTTATTAGTATTAAAATGTCATGTGACATTTTTTAAAAATATATATATCTCTTGTGACATCTATATTGTATATATCTCAAACAATAATGATTCATCTCTCTAAATCAATGAGCTCTAATGACATAAAAAGTCAAAAAAAAAAAACAAAATACAAATATCACTATCACAGTAAGACCCACACCCTATTAGACCTTCTTTATTAGAGCTCCAAAATATTTTTGTATCTCAAATTGACGCCCTCAAGTCTATACTTTTATTTATATCAAATGATTTTTTTTATTTATATATTAAAAAATAAAATTATATAGAAAAAAGAATAACAGTCACATAATCTATTAGAAAAGACACTTACCGAGAGACTTTTTAGTTATCGTATGTATAATATAGTAGTGCTCCTACAATTCAAAACCCGTTTTGAAAATATTATTTTTTTATTTTATGTATTGTGATTTTTTTTTTTTAAATGAAAAGAAAAATTCTAACCTACTAAAAACAGTGACTTCGAAGCCAGGAGAAATTTTTTCAAAGCCTAAGTGCATTTGCTTTTGCAAAAAGAAAATCAAATATTTTTTTCAACAGTAATTGGTCAAATATTTTTTTAATATACTTCTTAGAAAATAACACTAGAAAACGAAAATAAAAACAACCCGTCCCTAAATTGGAATTTTTTGTGTGTCTATGGAAATTAAGTTCTGATTGAGATTACTAACAAAACATTATAGAATAACCACTGCACCGATCAATGACATAGCATAAAATGTTTCAACAATGATAAAGATCACTAATTTTGAAGCTCTAAAAAGATCACTAATGACATAGAACTCAATAAAAAAAAAAAATACAACACTAAGACCAAAACATCAAATCATTCATAGTGAGACCTACTACCACATCATTAGTGGGAGCACTAATTAGTGCTCCCACTCATTTTCCAAAATGTTTCTTAGAACAATATTGAATAGGTTGTTTGGACATAAAGACTGATTTACCCTACGTATTTTGAAATTTTTATTTATCAGAAATACTACACAAATAATATGACATAATACATATTAATTTTTTATTTTTTTAAGTATTGCAGAAAATATTTTATCTTGTGGAATTGATGTGTGGGGTGGTAGGGGGCAGAGGAAGGCCACCAAAATGACATGTGTAGTTTATGTGATGAGTTGGAAATATTCCTACCATTCTTATGTGTTTGTCTCTCCATCTACCTACCATGCAATTCGCAACCTACAACTGTCAAAATTATCCATATTTTATTATTGAATTGATGTTATGTGAATTTTTTATTTGGGTAAATTATTGATAAATCTTATTTAAAAGTATTTTAATCTAAGAAGTCCACGAAAATTTTTTTTAACTCATTTAGTCTCATGTATGTAGAGTTTTATTCTATAAAGTCATTTTTCTTGATTTTCACTATTTTCTTGGACACTTATGCCCTTATATTTAATTTTGATACCTTTACAAATATTTTTTGAACGGTTAGCAATTTTGTGATGTGAACATTCATATTTTAAAATTCACATTGGTAGGAATGTAAAATTGGCCCGTGGGCGGCTCGAAACCCGCCCGCGAGCCGGGGCAGGCCCTGCCCGTTGACAATGTGAATATTCACATTAACATGTTAACATTCACATTAATAGGAGTGTAAAATTGGCCCGCGTCCCGTGGCGGCGCGAAACCCGCCCGCGACTCATGGGCGACCCGGGGCGGGCCTAGTCCGGCCCGTTGACAATGTGAATATTCACATTGACATGTTAACATTCACATTGATAAGAGTATAAAATTGGCCCGCGGCCCATGGCTAGCCAAAAGCCCACACGCCGTCCGGGGCGGGCCCGACCCGGCCCGACCCGTAGATAATGTGAATATTCACATTGACATGTTAATATTCACATTGATAGGAGCGTAAAATTAGCCCGCGCCGAGTGGCTGCCCGAAACCTGCCCATGGCCCATGGGCGGCCCGAGGCAGGCCCGGCCCGGCCTATTGACAATGTGAATATTCACATTGACATGTTAACATTCACATTGATAAGAGTATAAAATTGGCCAGCGGCCCAGGGCGAGCCCGGCCCGGCCCAGCTCGCTGACAATGTGAATATTCACATTGACATGTTAATATTCATATTGATAAGAGTATAAAATTGGCCAGCGGCCCAGGGCGGCCCAACCCAACCCGTTAACAATGTGAATATTTACATTAACATGTTAACATTCACATTGATAGGAGTATAAAATTAGTCTGCGGCCCAGGGCGGGCCCTACCCGGCCCATTAGCAATGTGAATATTTATATTGACATGTTAACATTCACATTGATAAGAGTATAAAATTGGCCAACGGCCCAGGGCGGGCCCTACCCGTCCCGTTGGCAATGTGAATATTCACATTGACATATTAACATTCACATTGATAGTAGTGTAAAATTAGTCCGCGCCTTGTGGCTGCCCAAAACCCGTCCACGGCCCATGGGCCGCCCGGGGCGGGTCTGGCTCAACCTGTTGACAATGTGAATATTCACATTGATATGTTAACATTCACATTGATATGAGTATAAAATTGGCCCGCAGCCCATGGACGGCCAAAAGCTCGCCCGCCGCCCGGGACAGGCCCGGCTCGGCCCGGCCCGTTGACAATGTGAATATTCACATTGACATGTTAGCATTCACATTGATAGGAGTGTAAAATTAGCCCGCGCCTCGTGGCTGCCCGAAACCCACCCACGGCCCATGGGCGGCCTCGGTCCGACCCGTTGACAATGTGAATATTCACATTGACATGTTAACATTCACATTGATAAGAGTATAAAATTGACCAGCGGCTCAGGGCGGGGCCGAGCCGGCCCGTTGACAATGTGAATATTTACATTGACATGTTAACATTCACATTGATAAGAGTGTAAAATTGGCCGGCAGCCCATGGGCGGCCCAAAGCCCGACCGCAGCCCGAGGCGGGCTTGGCCTGACTTGTGACAATATGAATATTCACATTGACATGTTAACATTAACATTGATAGGAGTGTAAAATTTGTCCGCTGCCCGAAACTTGCCCGCGGCCTGGGGTAGGCCCGGCCCGTTGACAATGTGAATATTCACATTGACATGTTAAAATGCACATTAATAGGAATGTAGAATTGGCCCGCGGCCCGTGGCCTGCCTGAAGTTCGTCCACGGCCCGGGGCAGGCTCGTTTCAATCCGGTCCCGAGCATGTCCGAGACCCTAGGTTAGGGCCTAGGTCATCACTTTGAAGCCCGGCCCAGCCCATCGGCCCGCTTAAGGCCCATTCAAGGCTCGGTCCGAGGCCCAACCCGCCCGAGGCGCAATGTATTTTATTGTGAAAAATAGTAAAATTTTGGTAGAAAAAATTAAAAAGAATTTTAAAAAAAATGGCCAAGCCCGCCCAAGCCCGACCTAAGCTCGAGGCTAGGCCCAAGCCCACTGGCCCGAGCTGAGGCTCAATCCATCGGCCCGTCCAAAGCCCGAATACCCTTATGTTAGGGCTAGGGCCTGGGCCTTATTTTTTGGCCCGTGGGCCAGCCGACCCGGCGCCGGGAAAGGCTCGTTTGGGCCCAGGCTCAAACCTAGTCTGAGACTCTAGGCTAGGGCCTGGGCCATCACTTTGAAGCCCGGCCCGACCCGGCCCGGCCCATCGACCCGCTTAAGGCCCATTCAAGGCTCGGTCCGAGGTCCGGCCTGCGCCGAGGCCTAGTATCTTTTTTTATGGAAAATAATAAAATTTTGGTAGAAAAAATTAAAAAGAATTAAAAAAAATGGCCAGGCCCTTCCCGGACCGCCCACGGGCCGTGGGCGGGTTTCGGGCAGTCACGAGGCACGGGCTAATTTTACACTCCTATCAATGTGAATGTTAACATGTCAATGTGAATATTCACATTGTCAACGGGCCGGGCCGGATCCGCCTTGGGCCGCTGGCTAATTTTATACTCTTATCAATGTTAATGCTAACATGACAATGTAAATATTCACATTGTCAACAGGCCGGGCCGGGCCCGCCCACAGGCCGTAGGCGGGTTTCGGGTAGCCACGAGGCGCAGGCTAATTTTACACTCCTATCAATGTGAATGTTAATATGTCAATGTGAATATTCACACTGTCAACAAGCCGGGCCGGGCCCACCCCGGGCCGTAGGCGGGCTTTTGGCCACCCATGGGCCGCGGGCCAATTTTATACTCTTATCAATGTGAATGTTAATATGTCAATGTGAATATTCACATTGTCAACGGGCCGGACCGGGCCGGCCCCGGGCCACCCATAGGCCGCCGGCGGGTTTCGCGCCGCCACGGAACGCGGGCCAATTTTACACTCCTATTAATGTGAATGTTAACATGTCAATGTGAATATTCACATTGTCAATGGGCCGGGCCCGCCCCGGGCCGACTCAAATTTTTTTGGGCACCTACGAGGATCGACATGGGTCGAGCCCCTACACATTGACGATATGAACATTCACATTGACGGTGTGAACATTCACATTAGGGGTATTTTGGTAATTATGTCATCCATAGGACTTATTGAAACATAAGAAAATAATGTGAACTACATGAAACATAAGTAGATGAAAATGGTATTTTGGTCTTCTTATCTCAACTTGGACCTAATGGAATAGTAAAAAAGAATATGGGTTTGATGGAATAAAACTCTTAGAAAGTGGATTTATAAAAAAAGCTCCCTTTTTATTTTCTTAAAAAAATATTTAATTAAATTATGTAATTATTATTATTATTATTATTTTTACAAATGATTTATACTAAAAAAACTCATCAAATAAACTATACAACTTTATAGTTAGAATAACAAAATTCATTCTTGACAATTACCGGTGTAGGGGGAATATTTTTTGAACAACAACACGTGGCCAAGGTGGCACCGAAGTGCCAGCCGAGGTGCCACGTATTCTGGTCATGATGCCAAGATGATCTCGGCTAGGTCGAGGTTATCTGTGGAGATGTCGGAATTCGAGATAAACGGATAAACCATAAGAGTCCTACAATGGAAGAAGACTTCAGCCTGGATAAGGATAAAGCTTTTAGGGAGTTTATCTTTATCTATTGGAGAGTCCAGGATGAGCATTGGGCCAGAGTCCGAGAGAAAGTGGGCTTCTACAAGGACCAGGACAGTGCTGATTATAAAAGTAAGGCACCTTCATGGGTCTAAGGTACGTTTTTTGTATTTTGGCTTGTGAATTAAGCACAATTGGTTATCTTTGAGAGATATTGATTATTGACTTGATCGTCGGAGTGCCCCAGGTGGATAAACCACCGTCGGAGTCTCATCTTTCTGTGACAGGTCGTTCGGGCGCAATCTATTATGCCGGTGTTCTCTAGCTGAGTACCTATTTGGCAGTTTGGTCAGAAAACAGCACACATAATTTGACACCGTCTGTGGAAAATAAAGGAGAATAGATGGCCAACGACGGACAGAAAGAGAATATTGGGGACGACATCCCTACTGGAAGTGGTAAACACTTCGATCCTAACGTAGAAGAGAATAACTGCAACGAAGAAACTCAGGATCAGAATCTCGGTGAGAAAGACGTTGGCTAGGAAGGCGACGTACCAAAGAAGTCAGACCGAGGTGAGTATTATAACGAGGACGACCTCCAGGTATGCTGCGGAGGGACGATAAGATGAAAGGAATGGCGAACAAATTGGCAGACCTGCAATCGGTCGTCAATTTCATGATGCAGAACAACGTCATGCAGCTACCATTTCCGTTATAAGATACACCGATTCCAGCAGCCAAAAAAGATGCCCAGAAAGAATAGAAAACAGTTCCTTTAGTCCCCCAGCACACCAGGACCAAGGAACACTCTCACCGGCCTTCAAGGGAGGTCGGGCGAGGAGAGTCAATGAAGGGAGATTCTCGGAGGACACATCATACTAAAGAAGATGATCCCAAAGAACATCAGCATGTTTAAGGGAAAGAACTTTGTTTCGACACGACCGATGGAGGGAGGTCCAAGAAGACCCATAACAACACCGGGAGTAGTGCGCCAAAAAGGCTAAAATCCATAGATAGCCGAGCTCCTAGACGGACCAAAGAGGATATGAGAGATTACCTCCAGAGGAAGCGACAAGATGCCAAGGTAACCTCTCCAGTCAAGCCGAAAACGCTGTTCTCGGTAGAATTGGACAAATTTGAGACCCTAAAGGGGTTCCATATGCCGAGATTCCAGATATACGACAGTAAGTCTGACCCTAGCTTTCACGTCGATTTGTACCTGAACTCAATGGCACTATACACTGGGAACGAGTCGTTGCTCTGCAAGGTGTTCTCCTCATCCTTTAGGGAAATCGCATCAGACTGGTTTCACAAGTTGCCAAAAGGAACTGTGAAAAGCAAGGAAGGCCTGGCCGAGATGTTTGTGTCCAAGTTTGTGTCCAAGTTTGTGATAAACAAACTACAGCCGTTGAGAATGAACTCCCTAATGGCTTTGACAATAGGCGAGGATGAAAGCCTTAGGGCTTATGCCAAGAGGTATTATGAGGTATTCAACCGAATACCAGGATGCAACCAAGAAATGGCGGTCGTGTCTTTTAAAAATTGCCTGAACGATGATTGTCTATTTCAAAAATCATTAGCAAAGACACTGCCAAAAAGTATGGAAGAACTTATGGCCAGGATAGAGAAGTATGCGAGAGCCGAGGAAGATACGCCGGGGACAAAGGCGTTAAAACAAGAGAAGAGAAACGGCTCGTCAAAGCGAGGTCGGGGTAACACTGGATACAACAAGTAAGATACAGGACTGAGGGCTGCACAGGCAGTCACAACCGTATTCTGAATTTCGGTCTACAAAGTCTTGGAAAGAATCTGGAATCAGCCCTATTATAGAGAAAATACCTGGCGAATTTATGGGAAGAAGTCTGGAGAAGCACTGCGTCTACCATAATAAGGATGGGCATCTAACTCAGGGGTGCAGAGCCCTAAAAACACATCTGGAAAATGTAGACACCCTATTTTTTACAGACCTTAAGACTCAGACGTCAACGATTGAGCTCTCGATGGTAGTGCATGTTGTGTTCATTTCGAGTTTCCAGAGTTTTGGCTGAGAGCCTCGCCTCCGGGCCTCTGAACTCTTTATGTTTCAGCTCAGTTTGCGAACCAAGCCTTATTTCCCTTCTGTCACGACCCAAACCCGCCCCTGTAGGTTCAGTATCGTAACCGGCCAGTAATCCGTGGATTACCAAAGGCCTCTTAATAGTTAAGCACATAATAAGGGGCTGTGGAAGCAATTATACAAAATAGACAAAATCCAATGAGCTGTGATAACATACATGGGACAGAAGATTTCAAAACTTGCATATACATAAGCGTGTCGTTCGAAGGACATCAATATTTACAAAAGATTTACAAAAGTGTAATTCCTAGGACCCGACTTTACAAAACAGACAGAGACTAGCATAAGTACAAAAACAACCATGTAACTAGACTTCGATCGGGACCTCCTCGGGACGCACAACGGTTGGCTGACAAAAACAGAAATGAAGGCCGTCAACTTTGGCCCTGATCACGCGTCGGCTCACCTACATCCATAATATAAACTGTGAGCGAAAGCTCAGTGAACAATAACAGAGTAAAGAGGTTTCAATGAATGAGTCCGTACAGATTCAGAATTCATAATTCAGTTTTGTATCAAATTCATAATTTGTCCAGATCGTATACAGAAATCATAAGTCATGCGTAAGTATACGTGGCACATCCATAAGCACTAACAGAGCAGATACAGAACAGATGCAGATACGTGAGGGTTATGAATAACCAGTTCCATAAAGGAACCTCTGGATCCGGGTAACAGAGAATAAACACGCTGAACCCCATGATGGAGCCTCCGGTACGGGTAACAGAGTGCAAACAGATTAAGTTCCATGATGGAACCTTCGATACCGGGTAACAGCCAACGTATATCACATGATGCTAAGGATGCCACGAATATATATCAGAAATTGGACATTCATTCATTATACAGAATATAGCACATCAGAAAACAAATCTCATTTTATCACACAGAAAATAAATACAATTGAACATAACTTTACTATGTTATTACTCACAGTTGGCCTTGAGACAGATAGACAGAGCAAATTGGTCAAACGGTACGCGGCACGTGACCTACATGACACATAGTAGACACACACTTGAAACACACGTTCTAATTGTACATAACTTACTTCGTTGGCTCTTAGTGTGTTTCTAACCTTTAATCCTCATTATGGAATCTTAAACATGACCTAGGAATGCCTAGGATGGAATGAGGATGCAAGAATGCATTGGAAAATGAAGCTCCGCTCGAGCGGACTTGCAGACAATGAAGCTCCGCTCGAGCGTGACTTTTCCCTCTCGAGCGGACTGCAAACTAGAAAAAGTACTTGTTACATGTTTTTCACGCTCGACGGACACTCGATCCCCGCTCGAGCGTGAGACTCAGATCCTCGCTCGAGCGTAGATTCTCACTCGAGCGGACTGCAAAACACAAGAACTTCTGGGTATATGCATTTTACGCTCGAGCATAACCATTGTCGCTCGAACGGAAGTGCATGTACTCAGAGTTCACGCTCGAGCGTAAAGTTCCCCGCTCGAGCGTGGATCAAATTTCTGGAAATTCTAGATTTGATCACCAAGCTCAAATTCAACATTTGAAGCATCCAAAACTCATTTTTCTGGACCAAAGCTTGAGGAAATACATGAAAACTCATAAAACAACATGTTTTGAAGATCATTTTACAAAATCAAAGCCCAGAAGTATGCCAATTGAACACAATTATCAATGAAACTTGAAGAACAATGCAAGAACATAACATGCATGAGTTCTCATAAACTCTAATGCTCCAAAACATGATCAAATGCGAGATTGAGCTCAAGAACATGGTAAATTCTAAGATTACAACCATAATCTAGACATGCATGTGGAAAATTTATGCAAAACAACTTCAAAATTCAAGGACATGTACATGCATGTATGAATTCACTTGCCTACTTCAAATTCTAGCTTAATTAACCCATGAATTCACCTATTTCATTCATACACAAGCTCTAGGTGGCCCAAAAACAAGATTAAAGGGTTAAGTTCTTACCTAGGCTTTTTAATTCCTTATGCTAGAGATGGTCTTGAGTGATCTTCCAAGTTTTCCTAGCAATTCCCTCCTTGTGAATTCAATCTTCAAGCTCTACACCAATTCTTCCTTCTCTTACTCTCTTATCTGTTTGTCTCTCTTGGGCAAGCACAAAATGTGATGGAATTAAGAAAAAGGAGTGAGTGGGCTCAAAATGGTGCCTCAAATAGGCTTGGATACAAATAAGATTAATTGAGCTTAATTGGTGCACATTAATTTAATCTAATTTAATCATTCCGAACCGAATTTTAATTAGACCTACCATAAAATTCTATAAATCCTAATTAGCACATAAATCAAGTCAATTTCTGATTCGAATGCCGATAAGGCTTCCAACTCGCAAATCGAAACTAAAACATGAACAGATCTTTCTACACTAAACAGATAGAGACACAAAAATAATGCAATACATATACAAATTAATTCCAAATCCCTCCTAAATTACTGTTAGGCATAATTAAGTACAGATTAACGTTAATCATGGGTCGGGGTTGTTACACCTTCCTTGTAGGGAGGTGGTGGTCTTGTAGACCATCCTTTTGTGGTCGTAAACCACTTTTCGCGCATGGAGACTAGTTTCTGGTTTTTGGAGCCTTCGGCCGCGCGCCGTGTCTCGGGATCGCTTAACGTTCTCCGTTTGGCTTGGTTTTTGAACCATGCCTTGTTGCCTCTGCCTAGAGGGACATTGTGGTCCGGGAGACCACTTTTGTGGTCATAAACCACTTTTAATGCCCGTAGACTAGTTTTCGAGGCTCCCGACTGCCTGCTTTGCCTCCCGAACTTTCGTCTTGCATCCCTTTTGGTTTGTTTTTTTGTACAAACCTTGTTTTTCTTGTTTGGAAGGTGGTACAAGGGTGGGAGACCAGTTCTTTCCCTTGGAGACCATTTTCTCCCCGCCAGCCAGTTTTCTGGTCGACCAACTGGTGTTCTTGGTCTTTGGGCCATCTTTTCTGGTCGGCCACCACACCACTGCCTTGCTTTCATGCTGTAGACCTTCTCCCCCCATGGCCGGCCAGTTTTTGTCTTGGGAGACCACTTGTGGTGGTCGGCAGACCACTTCAAGTAGCTGGCCGACCACTTGAAGTGGTCGGCTTCTTTTCATCACCTCTATGGAGATATTTTTAGGCCAGCTTTGCCAGCTGGAAGGCACATAAGCCATCCTCCATACACGTGTATGGAAAGATGGCTTTAAGCCAAAAGCTTGTCCAACAAGCTTGAGCCATGGTTCTCTATAAAAGAGAACCTCCCCCTCCCTCCTCTAGGTTCAGAATTTTGTGCTTGAGAGTAATACGTACACCTTTGTATTTATCTTGCCCTTTGCTTCATATTTGTGCTTCAAAGTGTAGTTTATCACACTTTAACACACAAACACACACTCAAACACCACCCTTTTGTTGCTGAGGCACTTTGAGATTTGTTTTGGAGTTTTTGGACTGGTTTGAGCTCAAAGAAGTTGCTGGAGTTGCAGCTTTGAAGGTGTTCATCAAAGGTGAGTTTATAACCGTTAAAACCCTTATCTTTGCTTAAGCTTTTGAACCTACTTGCATGCTATTTTTGGCTTGACTTTAAACTACAAAAAGTTCTATTTTTCAGCCCTTAACATGTTTGTTTAAGGTCACTTTTGTGTTGGGGGTGGTCTACCTCCTCTTAGGCCTTGTTTGGTCATGTTATTGTGCCATCTTTTAAGCTATTTGGACCACCTTGTTTTGTCCTTCTCACCAATGAAACTCAGAGGAATTTCAGTGGTGGAAATGGTGTTTTGAGGTCCTAAATAGGAGAGGGTCATCCCCTCTCCTTGTGTCTTATATACTTGCTTCATTTGCCTCATGTTTGAGCATGTTTATTAAGCTTTTGTTGGCTTGTTCTTAGCATGTTTTTGGGTTATTTTGGCATGGCATACCACTGTTTTTGGTTGTCTTGAGAACTTCATGCATGCTTAATACACTTGTAGTGTAATTCTCACAAACTAGTTTTGTATGCCTCATGTTTGAGTATGTCTTTCTAGCATGTTTTGAGTCCATTTCAGTAGGTTTTTGGTGTTGTTTTAACATGCCTTGGATCTGTTTTGTCTTGGTTTGATAGCCCCATGCATGCTCCATGCACTTGTAGTGCAATTCCACGAAATAGCCTAATGTGTACCATGCTTTAGACTATCATTCTAGCATATTTTTGGCTCTACTCTAAGAAGCTTTTGTCCATGTTTTAGCATGCTCTAGCTCTGATTTGTGTTGTTTTTGGTCATGCATGCCATGCTTTGTATAGCTATAGTGCATTCTAGCTTGTTAGCTTTGTGTATCAAGTCCACTAGCATACATTACTTGGACTATTTTTATGATTTGGCATCATTTGAAATGTTATTTCAGTCCATATAGTATGGCCATACATTCACTTTTGTCACTCTTTCAATGCGTTGGAGGGTTTGCCCATTATGTCTTAAACATGAATCATTGCGTATGCCTTCATGCCTAAGCTTGTTAGCTATCATTTCAGTGTGTTTTTTGGGTTATTGTGCCATGATATAACTCTAATATTTGTTGGTTAAGTCATCTCATGCTAGGTCTTGGTAGGTGTAGTGTAATCCTCCATTTTGGCCTTGCATATTCCATGCTTTATGCCCTTCATGCTGGCTTATTTTGGCTTCCTTCCATACATGTTTTAGCATCATTTTGACATGTTTTAGGACTGTTTTGGGTTGCCTTGGCCATATGCTTCATGTTTTTCGTAGTTGTAGTACAAATGCATATGCTAGCTTCAAGCTTCGGGAACTATAGCATGCTTCATTTGTGTTGTATACATGATTTAGCATCACTTAACATGACATTTCAGAGCATGTAGCATTGCCATGTTCTCACTTCATTCACTCTTTAAGTGCCTTTGAGTGTTATGCATTGTTGCCTTGTTTATGGCCTAGTGTGTATACTTGCATGCCTAGGTCTTTGAGTCTTTATCTCAGCATGTTTTGGTCTTTGTTTAGACCTATTTGAGCTCTGTCCATGATTGGTTCAATCATTTGTGCCATGTATTGCATGCCCCTTGTGTAGTTCCTTTAATGGCCTTGTGTCTTAGGCTCTCTTGCATGCTTTACTTGTGTTGTTTGAATGATTTGGCATCATTTCACACTTGATTTCAGAACCTTTAGTGTTGTCACACTTCCATGTTTATCGCTTCTCCATCATGCTTGAGAGTTGTGCTCTTATGCCTAGTTGATGGGCCATTGCATTGAGCATGTTTGTCTTGATCTTCATGCCTTAATTTCATCATTATGGCCACTAATTTGGGCATGACTGAGGTCTATCCATTTTGGTTTAAGTCCATTAAGCATTGTGTATGCCACGTTACATCGCATTGTGCATGTTATGTTGTTGTTTGCATTGTGTATGCCATGTTCTTGTTCGCATTGTATGTGCCATAATCACATTGCATTGAGTACGCCATGTTATTCATTGCATTGAGTATGCCATGTTGCATTGCATGTTGTTGTATAGTTGTCCCTTGTATTGCATATTTGCATGCTTGAGTTGCATTGCATGTTTGCATGCTTGATGTTGCATTGCATTGTGTATGCCATGTTATTTGTTGCATTTTGTTTGGAATAGGTGTTAGTCCAAACACGGGAAACAAGGGGCGTTTCATACTTGAAGTGATGAAACGTGCCTTAATTCTCGGTTGCCGACACTCTTGATCATAATGATAGAGTTCTAGGCTTTATGTGTTTATTTGTGCATTCATTTTACATTGAATTGTGCAATTTGGCTTCTCGGCCATCATGCATTGAGATGCGTGATTGGTGGCCCGAGGGTCGAGAACCACACTCCCTTGAGCTCATGAAATGATAAGGAGGGTGGTTGTGCACACATATCTTGCAAATACATTGCCATGCCCTTTCTTGCTCTCTGTTGCAGCAAACTGGAGAAGTGCAACAAAAACTAGCTAGCTAGCCAGAAAAACTAGCTGGCCGACCACTTTTCATGGTCTGCAGCAAAGAAAAGTGGTATGCCAGTGGCTGGAAACATCAATAACTGGTCGCCAGCCCTCCCACATATAGCGATCCCGGTTGTCCCTTTACTGTTTTGTTGTGTTCCGGACTCGGTTCCGTGAAGTTTGTAGTGGTATCTATCTTGTTGCCATCCTTTAATTTCACTTGATTGAGTTTTAGGATGTTTTGAGCAGGGTTGTTACAGGTTGGTTAGGCCTTGGTTTCAATTCCTTGTTGTCCAGTTTTTAGGCGATCCGCTCGAGCGGGGATTGCACACCTCCAGTATTTCGTGTTCCTGCAAAACTTCTGCAGATGTGATTTTTACGCTCGAGCGGTAGCGCTCGAGCGGGTAGTACTTTCTGGGTATAAGTTCTGGGAGGTGGAAATCTACGCTCGAGCGGACTGGTTTTCGCGCTCGAGCGGAAGTGCTTTATTCTTGTGTCTTGGTGCTCGAGTGGGCCTTATTGCGCTCGAGCGTGTTCAGATTTTTGTTCTTGGCGCTCGAGCGTTGTGTTCTCTGCTCGAGCGGGTTATGCGTATATGAGTTATCCGCTGGGTGATTTTAAATCACTTTTTACTTTCCTTTCTCTCTCCTACTTTTTCTAAAACCATTTTGAGAGCTTCTCTCTCTAAAACCTTGACTTCTCTCTAGGTATTGATCTAGTATGAGTGATTTCCTTACCTTTGGCCTTTACAAAAGAGTTGTTGATCGTCGAGAGCTACCTTTTGATCCGAGAAATTCGTGGTTTGGAGCATTTTCGTTTTCTTCACCTTCTTGGTTGGGAGTCATCTTTCGAGGTAGGGATATCCTACTCCTCTTTATGAGCTTTGTCTTTAAATTTTTGCATTTTGATATGTTGGGGGTTGTTGGGTAATTTTGAGAGAGTTTGGGCCTTTGTGTAATTTTTACAAAAGTTAGGGTTTTAGCTATATAAAACCTAGATGCATGTTTGGCATGGAAAAGTGAAATTAATGTTGAAATATTAGTGAAAATGGAACCTAAAGGTTGTAATGTTAATTATGGAATATGCCCTAATTACATTGGTTAATTAATTTGTATAATTAATTATGAGAAATGAGGAATTGATTTGGAAAGGCATGGGATTAAAGGGTGTAGTTGGATTATTTGTCGCTCACCTAGTTGGAATGTTGATTGTATATCCATTGTTGTATTTATTTTCTGTATAGAAATAACTACTTTGGGCTATCGGTGGAGGATAGTCTTGATTGTTATAGAGAATGCATAATGATTAGGCAAACTGAAACTAATTACTGGAATGTGTCATTGAGTATGACGATTGAGAGAATACATTAAATTTATGTGTTGTGTGATGATGTGTATAATTATTGTTTATATGCATTGTGTTGTGTTGTAGGAGATAGGGGATGTACTCCACGGTTTAGGGGAAGATAGGGGATGGACCTCTAAACCGGATGTTGTTGGGAGGAGATAGGGGATGGACTCCATAGATAGAGCTCATATGCTTATCTAGTAATGTGTTGACAGAGCTCATATGCTTGTCTTTGGAAGTGTGATAGTGCTCTTATGCATATCTATGGAAGTGATGATATAGCTTGTATGCTTATCTGTTGGTGTGTAATATAGCTAGTATGCTTATCTATTATGAAATGGGAAAGTGCTTAATATGAGTTACTGTCTCATATGAGTTGTTTGGCCAGGTTCTGAGCCATGGTTGTAAATTGAGAATTTAAAAGAATTGGAAAATGGGTTGTAATATGGACTTGTATGTCATGAAACCGTAAAGTGTGATAAGGGAAAGTATCAGTGTTGGCCATCTATCAACTGCTAATCTTTTAGTCATTGTTCATATTTGGTTTAGTATATTTCTACTGGGCTATGGCTCACCCTATATGGGAATATTATTTTCAGGTACAGGTAGTATGCCACCTCCAAGGACTTAGCTTGGGAGGCTAGAGGCGGACACACTTTTGTTGTCTTATTTCTTTTGATGTATTACATGTAAATTCAAGCCAAGGGCTTAATATGTAATTGAGTTAGTACTCTCTTTTGTAACCAAGTGTTAACTTGGAAAGCTGTAAGCCCGTAAGGCATTTGCTTTTGTTGTTAACATGTAATACTTTTGTAATGAAGTACTTTGATGAATAGAAGAATGTGAAGCTTTTGTATATCAATGCATGTCTATATTAATGGGTTTAATGTTGTTATTTTGAGGGCGTTACACCACAGGTCCCCAAGGTGAGTTAGAAGCTTTCTGGAGCTTGGTGCAAGGTTCTGAGAACAATTGCAAACAGAGGCAAGTCGAGGCATCGCGTTGGATTTCTGAACGAGGCGGTCGAGCATGCATGTACTCTTCTTCCTCTGAAGACATTGTTTTACTGCTTTACTTAGCTAATTTGCTTAGCTAGTTTATGCTTTGGATTCTGTACTTAAGTAGTTAATGCGTTTAGTTGCTTAATTAGGATTAGTTAATTAACTTCGTTGTGTAATAATTAATTTAATTAACTTAGATTAGCTAGTTAGCTTCTTATTCGGACCCTCCGTCGAGAGGGTCAACTGTTGTAATAAGCGTGCGTGTGTGTAATGCATGTCTTCAAACCCTATTTCTTTCTCCCTTTTATTTAACCGCTTACGATGGTTAGTTTTAGGGCATATTTTGATTAGCATACCTTATGCTTGCATGCGTGCATACATTCATCTGTATTGCATGCACCGGGCTCGACACATCATACTAACTGCATCGTATTTAAATTCCAATTTGAATACATGTACCAAGTTGCATTTCACATGACATCTTAGAATGGCCGAGCCTATCTTAGCTACATTTTGCATGTGTTGCATTAGCCATCTTAACATGAACTAGGATCATGCATGATTTCTAACTAGTTTTCTATTTTGGCTCGGAGTACACTGTGAGTATTTATGCTTTAGCATACTGCATGTGTGTTAATGTTGCCATGAAAGCATGCTTGCCATGAGGCTAACTCCTTGTTTAACTGCTTGAATGCTTGTGGGTGAAGGTTGAATTGCTTGAATTAGAACAATTCATCAAAATCCTCATCTTAGCCTACTTGCGAGTAGCAAACTTCAAAATCATTTTCATAAACGAATATGCAATGTTTTGTTCCAACTTAGGCAATCTAGTCTATACTTGTATGTTGTGCACATAACATAGTAATTCTATGTTAATAAACGGAATAAGAACACATGTGTTTTCAAAAACAAAATATCATGCTTAGTAAAGGCCGATCTTTTGATCGGGCGAGCGGGGGTGCTCATTGCATGACATTCCCCTCTCGTACCCAAGTTCTCGAGCCGAGGCAACTTTGGTGATGACGGACACGTGGCCTTAGGCACGAGTCAGGGTTTCCTAAATTTCCCCAAAATAAAACATTTAGGTGGCGACTCTATATCTGGCAAAGCAGTTCATGTTTGGCACTTCTTTATAAAAATCAATTTTCCAAAACAATTTGCTGGATTTGGACTCTTTGGTGATTTATCAGTCTCACATTGCACTTTGTGAGATTAGATTCAGAACCGTGACATTGAGTCTGAACTGCAGTAGCTAGAGAACAAAACGGGATTCGCGCCCTCGCGCGCGAAGCCGGAGACTTCTCGGGGCACGTCTACAGAAGACCTAGTAGTACAAGGTCATTGAAGGGACCTAGTAGATGAGGCCAGGACAAGGGAAAAACAAGCGAGACTGCCTCAGGCTCCAGTAGCACCACCCCCGCCAACACCACAACCACAGGCAGGTGGACTTCAAGTGATCAATGTGATTCACTCGAAGGTGAATGAGAATGAGATACGTGGGGAAACTCAGAAGGTAAAACACTTACAATATGTGTATCAGGTTCGGCAGAAAAGACCTAGGGCAGACGAGTGCCAGGGATCAATGGTGTCCTTTACTGAAGACAACCTAAATATGGTGCAGCATCCACACAACGATGCCTTGGTAATATCCCTCCAGATTGGAGAGTGCCAGGTAAAACAAATTCTAATCGACCAGCGTAGCTCTTGTGACATCATGTATGTCAGGTGTTACAAAGAGCTTAGTCTTCACCAAGATGATCTGGAATAATCCAATAGTCCAATGGTCAGGTTCAATGGAATGCCGACGTGCCCCCTAGGAGCAGTAAGTTTGGAGGTGGAAGCTAGCACCAAGAAGGTAAACACAGAGTTCACAATAATTGACACCCCCTCCCCTTACAATGTTATCCTTGGAAGGCCATGGCTGCATACAATGAGAGCAGTCCCCTCAACACTGCACCAGTTGTTGCGGTTCCCAACAGAGCATGGAATTGAGGAGGTCAAAGAGGATTAGGTGTAGGCAAAGAATTGTTTCATGGTAGCAATGAAATCTACCTGCAACATACAAGAAGCAGAAGCAGCAGAGATTGAAGATGAGGACATAGAGGTCCTTGAGGACGTCGACAAAGAACCAACCGAGAAAAGTGAGAAAGTTCTGAAGAAGATCTTAGTCCAGTAAGGGAATGAAGAGTGCTTCTTCCTTCTCGGCTCAGGCTTGGCCGAGGAAGAGAAAAAGGAATTAGAGGCATTTTTGAGAACAAACCTTGAGGTGTTTGCCTGGACACCATACGAGATGTCTGGCATTGACCCCGAGGTCACTTGCCATAAACTGAATGTAGACAGGTCGGCTAAACCTGTCATCCAGTGAGCAAAGAGGCCTACGTTGATACATGTTGAGGCAATAGAAGAGGAAGTGGATAAACCTCTGGAGGGCAGAGCCATTTGAGAGGTAAACTACCTAATATGGTTATCAAACACGGTTGTTGTGAAGAAAAAGATTGAGAAGTGGAGGGTTTGCATGGACTTCACCAGCCTGAATAAGGCTTGTCCCAAAGACAATTTCCCACTACCCAAGATTGGCCAATTAGTGGATGCCACTTCAGGGCATAGAATGATGAGCTTCCTGGACGCTTACATGGGGTACCATCAGATAGCCATGTACCCCTCCAGATGAGGAGAAGACTGTATTTATCACCCTAAAAGAGCTATATTGCTACAGAGTGATGCCTTTTGGGTTGAAAAATGCAGGAGCAACTTACCAGAGATTGGTGACTAATATGTTTAGACATCTAATAGGCAAAACAGTGGAGGTATACATTGATGATATGGTCGTGAAGACCAAGGAACCTGAGGATCATCTGGCCGACCTGAAGACAGTCTTTGATATCCTAAGGACATTTCGGCTCCGACTCAATGCATCAAAGTGTGCATTTGGAGTTGGGTCAGGGAAGTTCCTGGGATGCTTGGTCACCAGAAAGGGCATTGAGGCAAGCCCAGATCAAATCAAGGCCATCTTAGAGTTGAAGAGCCCAACGTCAGCAAAACAAGTGCAGATGTTTACTAGAAGGGCTGCAGCCCTAAATAGATTCATAAGCAAAAGCTCTGACAAATACAAACCTTTCTTCAATTTAGTGAAAAAAACCACAGACTTCTTATGGACAGAAGAGTGCGAAGTCGCCCTGGCCGAGTTGAAGAAATACTTGACCACCACTCCAATTCTCTCAAATCTACTACCTGGAGAGGAGCTGCTTTAATACTTGGCGGTTTCAGAGCATGCAGTGAGTGCAGTGGTAATCAGAGAAGAAAATGGAGAACAAAGGGCAGTTTACTACGTGGTTAAAACCCTAGCAGATGCAGAGACCAGATACCTACCCTTAGAGAGACTGACACTGGCTTTAGTAATGACTTCCAAGAAGCTGAATCATTACTTTCAAGCCCACAAGATTGTGGTGTTAAGTGAGCACCCTTTGAAATCCCTGTTGCAGCAAGAAGATTTGACAGGCAGGATAGCCAAATGGGCAGTGGTGTTGGGTCAATATGACTTGTAATTCAGATATAGAACAACAATCACAGGCCAAGTTTTGGCCGACTTGGTGGCCAAGTTCACACCAGGTGCCATCATACATCGGGCTCTGTTGAGTCGGGGTATACGATGTCTAGGTGAACAAGGAGAAACCCAGTTGGGGATAGTCGAACAGAGGAAAGAAGAGAAACTCAGGCCCTGCAGTATTTACGTCGGCGACTCCTTCCGCCTGTTTGTTGATAAAAGTTCAAACCGACAAGGAGCGGAGGCAGGAGTAATGCTAGTATCGCCATATGGATAGATGTTGGAACAATTCATTCATTTGGGGTTTAAGGCCTCAAACAACGAAGCAGAGTATGAATCACTGATCGCAGGATTAAAGTTGGCAGCAACAATGGAAGCCGACAAGGTAATGGTCTTCTATGACTCCCAACTTATTGTTAACCAGGCAACAGGCGAATACGCAGCCCGAGATAAAAAGATGATGACCTATGTAAAGGAGGTGGCAGACTGATAGCATTATTTCAAAATTGTCAACTACAGCAAGTTAGCCGAGATGACAATAGCCATGATGATGCCTTGGCCAACCTAGCTAGTGCAATAAAACCAGGAGAGGCAAGGACAATAATGATTGACTACTTGTCAGGTCCAAGTGTAGAACCACTAAACACAGAGCATGAGGTAATGTGTGTGGAGATGGGACCAAGCTGGATGGATGCGATAATAGTATTCCTTAGAGATGGAAAATTGCCAGATAATCATAAAGAAGCACACAAGATCAGACTGAAGTCGGCAAGACTTTCTGATAGTAGAAGGTCATCTCTACAGAAGATCTTTTACTGGTCCCCTTTTGAGGTGTGTGCATCCTTCACAAGTTGAAGACTTCCTGTATGAAATACATGAAAGAGTATGTGAGAGCCACACTGGGGGCAGCTCAATAGGACCATTACTCAGGGATACTGGTGGCCCTACATGCAGAAAGATGCTGAAGCTTATGTCAAAAAGTGTGAGAAGTGTCAGAGGTTTGCACCTTTGATACATCAACCAGCAGCAGATTTGAACCCAGTATCCAGCCATTGGCCATTTGCCCAATGGGGCGTGGATCTTGTTGGACAATTGCCTCAAGCGACTAGACAAAGGAAGTTCCTACTTGTGGCAACAGATTACTTCACCAAGTGGGTTGAAGCCGAACCCCTTGTAAAGATTCAAGATATTGATGTAAAGAACTTCATATGGAAGAACATTATCACCAGGTTTGGAATCCCAAGGGCAATAATAGCAGATAATGGTACGCAGTTTGACAGTAAGCTAATCAAGAGGTTCTGTGCAAAATACAAAATCAAGAATTATTACTCTACTCCAAGCTTCCCTCAGAGTAATGGTCAAACAAAAGCGTCCAATAAAGTTATCTTGGATGGGATCAAGAAGAGGCTGGAAGCAGCAAAGGGAAAGTGGTTGGATGAGTTGCCCAATGTACTCTGAGCATATCGGACTACGCCGAGAAGATCAACTGGGGAGTCCCCATTAGCTATGGCTTATGGCACAGAAACAGTTATTCCATTGGAGGTCGGCATCCTAGGGGTCAGAACCCAGGGAGTAGAAAATGGGACCAATGATACATTCTTGGCCCGAGATCTGGATCTGTTAGAAGAAAGAAGGGAGAAGGCAGCAATTCAGCTGGGAGCATACCAGCAACAACTTGCTAGGGCTTACAATAAAAAGGTCAACCCACGAGAGTTTCAAGTTGGCGACCTCGTCCTAAGAAAGTTCGTCGGTAACAAGAAGGATCCTAGAGAGGGCAAGCTTGGCCGAAATTGGGAGGGACCCTATAGAATCATCTCAGTCATAGGTAATGGGGCATATCGGCTTGAAGACATTAAAGGCAAAGAGTTGCCAAGACTCTCAAATACTTGTAACCTGAAGTTTTTCTATCATTAGATTTCCTTTTGATTTTTTTAAGTCTTTTGTTATTAGTCGAACTAATAATAAAATTTTAGCTCGATTTTTTCAAACTATTATAAAACGATTGACCAGTCCCTTGGAGATGTTTCTGATTGAGAAAATAACAAATAACTTAGACTCATTATATGACAGAGTTGAATTATACTTGCATATAATAAAGTTGAACTAAGTTAGCGATATTTCTGATTGAAATATTTCAAATAACTTAGACTTATTATATGGCAGAGTTGAATTATACTTGCATATAATAGAGTTGAATTAAGTTGGCGATATTTTTTATTGAAACATGACGAATAACTTAGACTCATTATATGGAAGAGTTGAATTATACTTGCATATAATAGAGTTGAACTAAGTTGGCGATGTTTCTCATTGAAACATGACGAATAACTTAGACTTATTATATGGCAGAGTTGAATTATACTTGCATATAATAGAGTTGAACTAAGTTGGCGATGTTTATGATTAAAACATGACGAATAACTTAGACTCATCATATGGTAGAGTTGAATTATACTTGCATATAATAGAGTTGAACTAAGTTGGCGATGTTTATAATTGAAACATGACGAATAACTTAGACTTATTATATGGCAGAGTTGAATTATACTTGCATATAATAGAGTTGAACTAAGTTGACGATGTTTATGATTAAAACGTAACGAATAACTTAGACTCATCATATGGTAGAGTTGAACTATACTTGCATATAATAGAGTTGAACTAAGTTGAATTAACCTGGACTTGCCATATCGGTAGAGTCAAACACAGATTGAAACTAAGTACATTTGAGTAAGATTAACAGAGGAACCAAGGTTGAGAACCTCGGCTAGTTTCTGTTTAATATAAACTTTGGCGATGAGGTCATAGCCACATGCTTAATGAGAACTCAAGTGGAACTTAAATTCACATTAGGGGACAGAGAACTGGAGAATAATGCTTGGAAGTTTGAATTTACAAGCTAATGTTGGTTTAACACTTGTTAAAAATTGAATAAAAATTTACAAGTTGAAGTTAAGCCGAGGTTATGTTGAAAAAAGGTTGGTTTAACACTTGTTGAAATGTTTTAAGGAAAATTTACAAGTTGAAGTTAAGCCAAGGTTATGTTGAAAGAAGTATCTACGTACTTGCCGATATTACCATGTTGCCAAGACTTGGAAGATAATAGAAGACAGAAGTCTTGATAAGTAAAAGTAAAGTGGCAAGTTTTAAATAACACTTGTGAAAATATTTTTTACAATGTTTTCAAGTGTTAAGCCAAGGCCTAGATGAACAAGATTGGAAGTTATGTCTGAGGTATGTTAATTCGAGAAGACTACACAGCTAAAGGCATAAACTGAAGACATGCAAAATATTCTAAGTATGGAAGCAGTAGAGTTTACAAGCATACAAAACACTTAAAAGAAGAAATTATAGAATGCATTCAGATAAGGAAGTTCAAGTATAAAAAGGCACTTCGGCCTGATATTGAAGATTACTTGTTCAAAGTACAAAAAGGCACATCGGCCAAATAAAAACTAAACATTGTTCAAAAGAAAAAAGCACAAGGTACAAGAAATAAGGAAAAGCTTCAAAACTAGACTATTTGGCGTCATCAGCTGGATGGGTTTGGGGCTTAGAAGACATCTGGGAACTCTTTTCGGTAGCTTTCTCAGCTGCGAGCTCGGCATCGATCTCTTCAAGAGTCTGGTCGAGGCTCTTCTCAACGATAGGCACCTCGGATGGTGTCTTCCTGGGGGAGGCATCTTTTGAGACCTTCTCTCCCTCATCTTGAGTCAAGTCTAAGACTTGCTCATTCAGAGTTGGGGACTTGGCCCCAGCAACTTCGGCCTTCTCAGACTTGTCGGCCTCGGCATCTTCCTTGGACTCAGCCTCGTCCTCAAATTGGCTTAGAGTGGAGGGGAATAGCAGGACGAGGAGGTTGTTATCTCGGAGAGTTGAGTCCTCGAGGACAGCCAACTCCTCAAGGCAACCATCCAGCCAAGGGTGTAACCCTTGTTGCATGCCTTTTTCACTTGCTTCTTGTAGTCCTCGCGGACGTCGACTGCCCCCTCGGCATATGCCTTCTCGTCCGCCACTTTGATCTCGGCATCTTTTGTGGCCAAGGGAGCGAGGAGCTCGGCTTGGGCTTCGGTAGTTTTTGCTTTGGCCTCTTTCTTCTCGGCCTTGAGGACCTCAGCAACAGCCTCTACAGCCCCGGCCTTTTCTTCGGCCTCGTCTTGAGCTTGCTTGGCTGCCTTAGCCTGGTCTATCAGCCCTCTCATCTTGGTCTCGGCATTGTTCAGCGATTTGAGCAAGCCAGCAGCTTTCTTGGTTTTACGAGCCAACTCCTTTTTAATGTCAAAGGCCTGCATCGTAAAGGAGTGGGCGTGTTGGATCGCCTAGAAGAAATGGAAAAAAACAAAAGTTAATAAAACTCTCTAAGTATGGAAAAAGAAAGAATGGAGAGTACTAAGTGTTAGGGGCTTACCTGTACAGAGTGCTACAACATCAGAGCAAAATTCTCGTATTCACTAATCTCGGCGTTTTGTTTGAGGTCTTGGGGAAGGAGCAAAACAGTAAAGAGAGCAACGCTGACTTCAATGTCAGTCACGCTGTCACCGACTTTGACTGGCTTGTCTTAAATTATGATTGAAGGGGCCCAAAGGGCATCAGATTTCAAGGACCCCGACGTTGTAGCAGACGCCAACCCCGGCTTCTTTGACCGGGTGGATTTGGAGGGAGCAGCCTCTGTGGGCTTCTTTTCGATGGTAGAGGCATTTTTTTCTACCTAAGCTATTTTTGAGATCGGCAAGGTGTCCTCAGAGTCAATCTAAGTCACCGTTGCCTTGGCTTGGGCTTTCTTCAGCCTCTTTGGCTTTGATTTGGGTTGAGATTGGGAAGGTGAGGACTGGATTGTGACAACGTTGGGGATGTCGGCCAAGAGGTCTTCGGCAACAGCCTTCTTACGTCCCATCTCGTCAGAGGTCGGTGCAACTGTGACTCATGTGCCGAAGTGAATTGCTGGCAAGGCAATGTAGACGCGCCCGCGTGGGCCCCGTGCTACTACAGTTCGGACTCGATTTGTGTCACGGTTCTTAATCTGAACCAAAGAGTCCAAATCTGGCAAATCGTTTTGAGAAACAGATTTTTGAAAAAGTAGTGCCAAACATGGACTGCTTTGCCAGATACAGAGTCGCCACCTAAATATTTTTTTATGGGAGAATTTAGGAAACCCTGACTCGGTGCCGAAGGCCACATGTCCGTCATCACCGGAGTTGTCTCGGCTCGGGAGCTTGGGTACGATCGGGGAAGGTCAGCTATGAGCACCCCCTTTCGCCCGGTCCGAAGACCGGCCTCTACTAACCGTGATATCCGTTTTTGAAAACTTTACGTGTTCTTATCCCGATTATTAGCCTAGAATTACTATGTTATGCGCGCAGCAAACAAGTATAGACCAAATCGCCCAAATTGGAACAAAACATTTCATGTTTGTTTTTTAAAATGGTTTGCTACTCGCAAGTAGGCTAAAATGCAGATTTTGCCACCCTCAAGTGGGCTTTTAGAAAAGATGATTTTGCCACTATTTAGTGGGCTTAAAACTCACAGTTTTAATGCATTATTCCAATTTAAGCAATTTGACCTCCACCCACAGGCATTCAAGCAGTTTATCTCATGTAAGCACTTAGCCGCATGGCAAGCATGCTGTCATGGCAATATTCACACTCATGCGATATGCTAAAGCGGAAATACTTACATAGTACTCCATGCCAAAACAAAGAACTTGTTAGCAAACATGCATGATCCAAGTCCATGTTAAATGCCTAATGCATCGCATACAAAATGTTGCTAGAATAGGCTCGGCTATCCTAAACATGTCATGTGAAAATGCACAATTATCACGTATTCAGTTTGGGAATTGAAGTATTGATGCAGTTAGCGTGATGTACCGAGCCTAATGCATGCAATACAAATGCATGGATGCACGCATGCATAGCATAAGGTATGCTGAATTTAAACATGTCCTAATACTAACCATTAAAGCGGGTAAGTAAAAGGGAAGAAAGAAGTGAGGTTGGAAGACATACACACACTCACCCACATTTATTACAGATTTGCCCTCGCTCGGAGGGACCGAATAAATATTACAAATTAATTAACTACGCAAGCTAATTAATATTACAAATTGCCTAATTTAATTAACAAATTAAAATAGGCTAAGAAAAATAGTAAACGCCTCGAGAAGCGCGCCACCATGCACAAGCTGCCTCTGTTTTCCTTCTTTCACTCCTCTGGAGGCTGTCAAAACCTCAGGGTTGCATCCCTAGGCACTGGGGAGTACCACCGGCTGAGTGGAATCACCACCGGCACTGGTATATGTCCATCGGCACAAAATTGAATCTGTCGGCAGTGAAAAGGTTGCCGGCCGGCACCTTACACTGCCGGTCGGCAAAGAAAGTCTGCTGGACCTGCAACTCACAGCAACAGAGGGCAAAACAAGGCATGGCAGCACAATTCAAGGCATGTATGCATCAACCATATCCCTTATCATTGTAATGACTCAAAGGGGCATGTGCCTCGGTTCTCGGACCACCAATCACGCATTTCCATGCATGATGGCCCAAAGAACCAAGTATGCAACTTTGATTTCAAATGTATGCAAACCAATCAAACAAAACTCTCAATCCCTATCACCCAAGTCAAGGGACAAGGAATGCATGCAAGATGCAATGCAACCTAGGCATACAAGCTAAGAATGCAACATGGCATGGCAATGAACTTATGCAATCATGCAAGCATACATATGGCAATGCAAATAGATGGGAAGATGGTCTTATACATGAATTAGGCAGCTCTAATAAGGCCTAAAACAGTGGCCAAGGAAGAAAATGAAGTGCCTCGAAATGCGTGCGCACGGGCACGCAAACCGAGGTAATGGCATATGCAATGCAATGGCTAAAATGGCATATAGAATGCAACATGGACTTATACTAACATGAGAGAGCCTCAGCCACACTCACGTAAGAGGCCGATGGATGAAAATGAAGTGCCTCGAAATGCGTGCACACAGGCACGCAAAACCGAGGCAATGGCATATGCAATGCAATGGCACGGAAAATGATATGCAAACATGCCAATGGGATTTCAGCACTGAAATGTGGGGGAAAACAACCCCGAAATGAGGCCAAAACACACCCGATGCATGGAATAGTCCCGAAACATGGACTTTTGGCACCCGAAATGGCTTACAGCTATACAAAGCATGCACAATATGGACATGGAGCATGAAGACAGAAGCAAAAAAGCTTCAAAATAAGCATTTTTCTAGTACAAGTCATGGCCAAACAACAAGCAAAGATAGGGCAACAAAGGCATGCAAAAATGGCCCTAAACATGAGGTTATGAAGCAACTCACGGCTGCTAACTTCAAACGGGTTAGGGCCCTTCAACAACATTTAAGAGGGGCCCAAAATAAGACTATTTACAGTTTATGGCAGCCCCAAAAACAGTATACAAATATATTAGAAATGCAATGCAAAAATGAAGCTCAAAAGTGGCTATAACATGAGGTATACAAAACATTCACCAAACAAGAAAATGCCCTTAATAAAACATGTTCAGGAGGTCAAAATAAAGCCACTTTTAGTTCGGACCAAGGTCCAAAAACAGCAACATCAGGGGCTGCCAAGACATACAAAAATGGGACCAAAAAGAGGATATAAAGGGAAGTACAACATGGAAGTCCCAAACAGTGTTGAGCCCTTCTTCAATGTTGAAGAAGGGATCAAAATAAGCCTATATACAGTTTAATACATGCCCAAAAATAGATTACACATAGGCCAAAAATAACATGCAAGATTAGGGCCTAAAGGAGAGATAAAGAAGGAAGTGCTAGCTACTATCCTCAAACAGCAAGAGGTCATCAATCAAACATGAAGAGGACCTCAAAATATGATGATTTTAAGTTTGGGTCGGAGCCCAAAAGTGCAAGCAACTATGGCTTAGATATGAAGCAAGAAAAGGCTAGAAAAGGGAAGATGAGGACTCACCCTTGAAGACCAGCAAATCAGCACCTCTTGGACCAAGTTTAGGTGCTCCTAAGCTTTGGAGAACAGCCTCAAGCTACTGGAATGGGCGTTGGATGCCTTGTGCTATGAGTTGATGAAGAAATGGCCCAAGAACAAGGGTGTTTGATGGTTGAATGGGAGAGATATAGAGAGAGATCAAGGGTCGTGTGTATGTATATCAGATATACCTATATATCTCTGGTTTTTTGTTGCCTCAAATCTCTAACCTCAACAAAGGAGGAGGAGAGGTGCTTATATAAAGCAAGGAAAGCACTTAGCTTACAAGCTAAGTAAAGGGAAAGGGTCAAAGGGGTTCAAGGGGGTGCAAGGCTTCTAGAGGAAGCTAAAACAGCTGGCCAAGCTTCTAGAAGGTTAAGGGGTTCAAAGGCTCACAAGGTGCAAAACAAACACACATGCACGTGGGGGATCGATTCTGTGCATTCCAGCTCCACTCAATCTGCAGAATGCTCCGGAAGGTCGTCGGCTAGCAAAAACTGCCGGTCAGCAAAATAAAGTGCCGGTCGGCACAATAAATTGCCGGCCGGATATATATAGTGCCGGTGGATGGCCGGTAAGGTCAAAAAACTGCCAATTGGTGTCCAAATTGAAGCCCCGGAAGTTAGCTTTCCAATGGCGCAAACCTTGCATTAAAATTCCTCCTATGGAAAAAGTTATGCCCATTTTGGTGAAGCCGCGCAGATTTGATCCAACCAGGATGATACCCAACTTCAACCAATCATATCTCCCCCACCCGGAGTTGGCTTTAAGAGATTCTTGAGTGCAAAATGAAGCCTCGGAAGTAAGCTTTCCGACGATGGTGGCCTCATAGCTAAACTCCAAGTGTACAGACAGATAAGCCCGATTCAGCGAGGGCTGCTCAACTCGCTTCTACCCGGATTCATGCCGAACTTTTCCCAAACTAGTTTTCTCCTCTCCTTTCCTCTCTTCTTCAACTCCAAACCCCTAAACAAAGTGTTTTGAAGGATTTGCCTCTCTCCTTGCCGAAAAAACTGAACATTTTCCCTGTACACCTTTCTCAACACCGAGCAAACCATCAGTAGTGCCCAAGTCTTAAGGGCGGTCAAAAATGGGGTGTCTACAGGCAATGAGAGGATTGGCTGGATCGTAAGAGGACGCATCGGCACTTCGGCATCTTCGGCTACTAGTCCTGCCTGCTGGTGTGAGCAGTGGAGCTTGATGTCAGCGTTGGCGTTAAGAAAGTGGAATCAGTTGTGGAGCAGAGGTTAATGGCTGTTCTACTAGGTCAGAGGTTGATCCCTGGCTGGTCTTGATGATGTCTCGGTTTGAGGAGTTGTTGCTGAGGGTGGAGACTTACTTTTCTTCGGGACGTTGGCTAGAGTGGATTTGAATGTAGGAATGTAATTGAGCAGCAGAGGGGCTTTCCGTTTGTCAACTGGCAAACCCAACAATTTCTTGAAATCCTTGCTGGGGTAAAATGTCTTGCGAAAGTCCTTAGGTGGTTGAGGAAGGGCTGTAAAGTAAACAACAATCATTGGAACATATAAGAGAAATAACAATAATAAAGACTTGAAAGCGAGAAAAGTGACACTTGGCTCTTACCATCTCCCTCTCTGAACACTATTCGGCTTAAAGGGTAAAAGTGAAGGTCATCCTCTAGAGGGAACTCCCAGTTGCTCGAGACGATGAAATAATCATCTCCAGCACCCTTGTTTGAGTCTGGAAGGTCGGCGACTAGTTTATATTTTGTGGATCTCGGCTTAAGGTAATATATGTAGCCCTTTTCTGACTTCAGACCACCCATGGTGTAGCAGTATTAGATGTCAGCTAGAGTTACCCTAGCATTTTCTTGGCTAGCTAGGGCAATTATACCCTTGATAACTTGGTAAGAGTTAATGGCAAGCTGCATTGGGTTCAATTTGTAATATTAAAGGACTTCACGAAAGAGGATGTCAAGGGGGAACCTAAGCCCACATTCAATAAAGGCTACTACTGGAAAAGGCATGGAGTCCCCATCAGGCATGATGGAGTCTTCCTCCCCTGCCAACCTAAGGTGGACATCGGCAGGAATGGCAAACTCCTGCCTGAAGTATTCTAGCTTAGTTGGGGTGTCTACCCTTCACCTGAACATACCCATAACGTCGGCTAAGTGGGGAAGGTGTTGGATTTCAGAAGGAAGTGGTTTGTTAAGGTTTAAGGGACCTGAGCTTAAACTCAAATCAAAAGCTGGAGCAAGGGTTTTTAGGATCTAGGAAGAGTACGTTTCAATTTTTCCTAAGGAAAGGAGTTCTAGAACAAAACCCAAGCCTAATCTATATAGAAGCAGAGAATAAAAGGCAAGAATTTGGAAAACACAACAAGAAAATGGGGCAAAAAGCATGATTTAGACTCAAGATGGTAGCAGAAAATCAAGAACAGTGATAAGCAATTAAGAACATCAAGTGTATAAACAGCATGTGTGTGTGCATATATACCCAGAAACAGATTGTACAAAAGCAGAATCATGAAACAGATGACGAATGATGGAATTTAACACCCAAGTAACTATTCAAGAGCATGAACAAGTTTGCAATGTTGGTATGCAAGCATAGCAAAGTTTAAAGTAAAACAAAAATTTGAAACGAAGGGAAGCAGCGGCTTACCAGGAAGAGTGACGTCGGTGTAATAAATGCCAAAGTTAAACGATGGTAGAACGAGTAGCAGGACGATGAATGCCTCGCCGGAGAGGGAAAATGGAAGCAGTTGCAGAAAGCTTTGAGAGAATGAAAATGGAAGAGTTAGGAGATGAGTGTTAGAGATAGAAAGTTTGGAGAAAACAAAGATACAAAAGTGAAATAGCGAAGTGAGAGGGAAGTGTTTTTATTCAAAACACGAAAAAGCGGCAAAATCACAATTAGTGTGCCTAGGACGATGTGTTTGTTAGGCGGCGCACGCAAATGCAATACGACCTGATGGCGCGCATCAGGTACGGTTCAATAAGGGAGAGACGCGTGGCAGAAATGGTTGAGTTACTGTGCATGACAGCTCATACGCGTGTAGAAACTCTTGGAGTTCTTGATTTAATAAAGCAAAGATCTCGACTATGGGTATGATCTCGGCTAAAGAACTTGAAAAAACTTGGTTTTTGGTTCTAAGGCATTGACAAAACAAACTACAGGTCTTGGTCATATGGAGTCGACGGATGATGACCTCGGTAATAAAGGATAGAGTAAGCTTAGCCGATGTGCTATACGGTTGAATGATATAGGTTCCATCACCTCAGTATGCCAAGGTAATAGAACCTAGGGGGCAGTTGTGGGGGCATATTTTTTGAACAACAACACGTGGCCAAGGTGGCACCGAAGTGCCAGCCGAGGTGCCACGTATCCTGGTCATGATGCCGAGATGATTTCGGCTAGGCCGAGATTATCTGCGGAGATGCCGGAATCTAGGATAAACGGATAAACTATAAGTGTCCTAGAATGGGGGAGAACTTCAGCTTGGATAAGGATAAAGCTCTTAGGGAGTTTATCTTTATCTATTGGAGAGTCCAGAATGAGCATTGGGCCAGAGTCCAAGAGAAGGTAGGCTTCTACGGGAATCAGGACAATGCTGACTATAAAAGTAAGGCACCTTCATGGGTCTGAGGTACGCTTTTTGTATTTTGGCTTGTGAATTAAGCACAACTTGTTATCTTTGAGAGATATTGATTATTGACTTGATCGTCGGAGTGCCCCTGGGTGGACGAACCACCGCCGGAGTCTCATCTTTCTGTGACAGGTCGTTCGGACGCAATCTATTCTACCGGTGTTCTCCAGCTGAGTACCTGTTTGGTAATGTGGTCAGAAAACAGCACACACAATCGGTTACACATTATTATTTGTACATGCATTGTATGTCGGGAGCCTAGCACATATGTGGAGCAATTATTAGTTTATCATAGTAATGTGACAATGTCACAAATCAAGCTTGATCATTTATTTATATTAGTTTCACATAAAATTTGAATATTTTTTTTTATTAATATTGATTTGGGATAATGCTACATTAGGTATGGAATAACAAAAAATATGTATATATATATTGTAACAACAATGATAGAGACTCCTAATTTTAGGACCCCCACAGCCCCCAAAGTGATTTATACCACTCATGATATGGGCCCCACACATACATAAGTGGTGTGTATCACTTTAGGAGTTGTGGGGTCTCCAAAATTGAGGGTCCCAAGCATTTTTCATATTGTAAATCTATAAGAGAGTAATTACTCACTACTAGCTCTTTAGAAGAGTTAAACTTGAACAATCACACAGCAAAAGATACACACAACCACCAGGCCAAATATCATAATTTAATCAACAATGTTAAAAGGTACACTAAATTTACATATTAATTTACTCCCCCTCACAATTGGGATGAGATTCACAATTAAATTATTATGTAAATTTTTATGTGTCAACAATTAAATTTAATTTTAAATTAAAGGGGAAATTACTTGTAAGTTATTTTTTCACAAAAATATAAAAAATTGTTAGAATTTTTTGATTATTAATATTAATAAAATTTATCATTGATTTGTAATTATTTTTAAAATCATAGACTGAATAAAAATTCCCCCTAAATTAAACACTGAATTTCTTAGACAATACCCTTTTGATTCTCCTTTATGCCATGTTTGTCTAAGGGTTTGAGGGGAAGGGATTGAATTGTTAACCTGTGAGGTCCACAAATATCTTTTTTTGTTTTGAAAATATACATGGAATTATGAAACTCCACCAAAGAGAGGACTAACACTTCTATGATGGCTCTGTTTGGTAGAGCTTTTAAAATGTAATTCTATCTCTTAGTTTGAGTGTGTTGTTTGGTTGTAACTTTAGAAAATTAATTTCACACTCACTTTTTAAAACACTTTTCAAAACATTTACTTTTCAATATTATATGTCACATCACTTAATTCAAACTCTTTTTAAAATTCATAACCAAATAAATTTTTTACACTCAAATCATAATTCAAAAACTCACAAACTCAAAATACAACTCTATTCTCAAATCATAATTTTAAAACTCTACCAAACATAACCAGGTTTGCTAATTGAATCTCATGACATTTCCAGTAAAAATACCTTAATGTCCCAATTTTACAAAAACAACTGGGTCATATTTTACAGCCCCAAACACGCGCTCAACAAACAAACAAGCACAAAATAAGACAATAAAAGATTGAAGCCTAAGGAGTGCGATATATATTTTAGTTCAAACATGTTGATTAAATTTCATGATGCATCACTGAATGTACTATTTTTATATGGGGAATAATTTTTCATCAAATGCTTTTGATGGGTAGTGGGGTGGGTGGGGAATGGGGGGTAAAGCTACAGTGATGGTTTTGTATTTAGCAGTCACACCACGACAAATATGTGGAAAAATTCCCAATCCATGCATGCTTAATAGTAAATAATAATAATGTAATTGTTTTTTACTTTGTTTTGTTTTTGTTTTCTCTGTGGTTGCTTTTGTGTTGTGTGGTGTGTTTTTAACAGGAACAGGGGAGGATGGAGGTGGGGGAGGAGGAGTCGTACTTGTTTTTTTTTTGTCCTCACATGCACCCTCTGATTTATCACGTGACTATTTCTTTCCTAAATTAGGCATTTCCTTGTCTTCTTCTCCTATCCTTACCTACATGCCTGTTCATTCTTCCCGACTTTTTTATTTTTTTAAAAAAAATTATTTGTATGATAAAATTTCCCAAATAATGTTTTTTTTTAATCAAAATTTACCCCCCAAAAAATGAATATTCTTTTTTGTAAAATTTTATTTATATGATAAAATTTCCCAAATAATGGTTTTTTTTTAATCAAATGTTACCCCCAAAAAATGAATATTCTTTTTTAATTACACTGGGGGTAAGAAATTGAGGAAAAAAAAAATTACAATTTAAAAACCTATATTTTTGCCCTTCTTTTATTTCTTTCTTCCATCATTTTGCAACCTCCCCATATGTTTTCCTTATCGACCATCACCATTGCTACGGCCACTACAATCTTTTTTCTCAATATGGGGGAAATGGTTGGAAGAGGAGGCTTAGTGGTGAGCGGAATTGGTTGGTGGGTTCTAGGGTTAAGATGATGATAATGGTTACGATAGGTTTCGCATATGAAAAGGCTGAGAGGGGAATAGAGACTAATTAAGGGGAAGAAAAAAAAAGAAGGAAAGAATAAAGAGGTTGGAAGAGATAGAAGAATTTGAGAGGATATTTGTGTGATTGCAATGATGATTCCACATAGTTGTAATAATTTTTTTTTTTTACCTTTTTTTTGTAATTATTTTTACTAAACAATTTTAGAAAAATTACAGTTCAATGTAACTTTCAAAAAATAATTACAGATTAATGAGAAATTTTAAGATTTTAATTATTAATAATTATAAAATTGATCGCAACTTTTTTTAAAAAAATACTAGTTTGATATTTACCTATATATATATATATATTTGTAATTTTCTCTTATTTTATTATTTTCACAAATTTTTTATTTGTTTGAGAACATATATATATATATATATATATTTGTTAAATGTATAATGAAAACTTAAATCATTTTTATATACCTTCTTATTATAAAGCAAAATAACCTAAAAGTGATGTTAGGAATTATTAATTACATAAAAAAAAGTAAAAAATATTATACATATTAATAATTAAAATTATATATTTTTTATTAATTTTTAATTTATTCGGCATATATTAAAAAATGTATTTTTTTATCTTTTTTATATCACATCATGTCTTTTTTTTTGTATATATTTTTATAAAAAATTAAAAAACACGCTTATTTATATCATTTCAAATAATAATGTTATATGTACTAATTAATATACTAACAGATGATGTTACATTATTTGTATGATTTTTGATATTTGTAACTTGTATAATAAATATAATCAATAATAATATCATAATACTAATTAATATATTAATATATACATTAATTGGCGCATATAACGCTACCGCATTTTGGCCTAGTTTAGCATCTCTAAAAAAATCTATAAAGGCAAAAAGTTACTACTCCCTCCGTCTCAAAATATTATTCCCTTATTCCATTTTTTATTGTCCCAAAATATTAGTCCCTCTTCAAAAATCAAGTACAAAAATAATATAAATTTCTTATTTTTCCATTCTTTTAAATTAATAAACAATATAAAAAGTACAATTATGACATTAATATTCTCAAAAAATGTACTATAAAAAAGTAATTTTGGAAAATTAACTTTTTCAAATGTAATAATTGTATTACCAAAAAAAATTAAATTCTCCAAAAGGAACTATTATTTTGGGACAGAGTGAGTAAAAAAATTAAAAAGTTATCACTATTCACAAATTAAAAATATAAAAAAAATAATTTTTTACATATTTTAACACAAAGACGTGATGGTACTGAGAATTGATGAATTGATGAAAAGGCTCTCAAAGGGGTAAAAAAAAGGCGTATATATTTATTAAATTGGAGGTTAATGTTGGATCAGTGGGAGCCTACCAAGGGTCCCGTTTTGATAATCCGAACCGTTAATGTGTAGAACTCATCGAGTACTATATGCTTATAAAAAATCAAATTAATCGGATATAGATAGCTACATGATTAAATCAATTTTGTATAAATAATAGATGGTGTTATTGTTAACGATTGACAAAAAAATAATACGATCAGATAGCTATTGATATTCGATCAACGTGATTTTTTACAGACATATAGTGCTCGACAAGTTCTACATATTGAACGGTTCCGATTAGCAAAACATGACGTGTGGTGGGCTCACACGGGCCGAACAATACCGTCTAATTTAAGCCCGAAAAGGAGGCAACTATTTTTCATCTCCTAACAGCCGATTACACTGCCTATGTACTGTACGGACTACTCAATCACTTCTCCTATACATTTATTTATATAATTTTTTAATACATATTTTTTCATAAAAAATTAATCCAAACCTCTATTTTTTTCTTAACTTTTTATCTAAAAAAATAAAAAATATATTTATTTAAAACACCTCAAACAACCTCTTTAAATAACCCTTATTGTCCTGTTATTAGTAACGAGAATTGATTATGATTATTATTAGTACAAGAATTGAATATGATTAGTAATTTCAAAGTGATAAGACTTGCCATCCTAACTGACAGATCTATTCATTTCAATCGACTTGACTCATTTTTTTTGGGGGGGATCAATATCGATTTGACTCACTTGATGCTTCAATAAGGAGATTTATCAATAAGGAGATTTGACTCACTTCATGCTTCATTATCGATTAGTTCCAAAAGGACCATTAGTCGGCTGACAAGTGTGTGGGGTTATTCGTATCCATCACATCTTAACAATGCCTTCTTTCAAACGAACCGGTTAGTCTAATTTGTCAGAATTACTGTATTTCATTGACAGGTTAATAGCGTGAATCTGTCTGTTGGTTTTTTTTTTTTTTTTTATTTTTTTATTTTTAAGACAAATTACAAACACCACTTCAAGATTTGGTAAAAATATAAATTTCTTTGAAATTTGAGAAATTATAAATTATTCCCTGAAAGTCAAATTTTCATGAAAAATTAGAAGAAATTAGGGAGGAATCTGTATGAAAATAAAAATCTTAAGAGGCAATTTGTTATGGAAATATAAACCTCAGAGATGGGATGTAATTTCTCAAACCTCAGGGGAGAATTTGTATTTTCACCAAATCTCGAGGAGGGTGTTTGTAATTTGCCCAATTTTTATATTAATTGAGATTTTTTTTTCTTTGGAAAAAAAAATTTTATTTTTGATTTTTATTATTACAATTGTAATTCCTTAAATTTATTATAATATTCCCGTACAATTTACGCTTAATTTTTTTTCAATAAGGCTTAGTTTGACATATAAAAAAAAATCAAAAAGTTAAAAAGTCACTATCCTATTTAAGTCACATCATTTATTTAAGTCACATTATTTCTCTACCACATCACTTCAAACTCAACCCATACCTAACTCATATTTCATAAAAGTCAAAAAGTGCACTTATTTAGTTTATCCCAAATAACCCCTAAATATTTAACACTGCAATATATGTTATAAAATAAAATTTTTAATTTTAATTTAAAATTTAAATTAAAGTTTGAGTTTAATTATTTATTTTGATAATATGAACGCTATGGTTTTATAAAATTGTTACTTGAATACTTATACATATATATATATATATATTAATTTTAGTTAAATTATTTGTAAATTTTGATAATTTTAGTTCTATCATATTATAAAAGTGTAATTATCATACAATAATTTTATATGATATATATTAAATTTTAAATTAGTAAAATAAATACTCATTTTGATATTAAAAATAGGATAATTTTTTTAAGGTCTATGATATTAATATTTTATAAAATAAAAACATACAATATTTTTATAGAAGTTAAGCTTTCTCAACATTTTTACAAAGAAAATTTAACTTCGAAAAATTTTACTTGATTCAGAGAAATTTTGCCCCTAACTCAAGGAAATTTTGGCTACGTTCCACACATTTTAAAATGTAATTCTCCTTCACATTTGGCTACTCTCTTTCTTTTGTATTCTCCATTATGAAAAGTACAAGATTTTTGAATTTTGAGTGTACCCCGTCATCCTCCCAGACGTTCGCCTAGTTGACCAGATCAATATAATTTTATTTTTATTTTTGCAATTGCCAATCGCCACCTGTTATTTGGGAAAAAAATATTTGTTTTTGATATTTTTTAAATATAAAAATTATTTTTTTAAAACCAAAATTACTTTTCTTTTTTATTTTTTTTATTTTTTTATTTGAATGTTAAAAAAAGTTTGGTTATGAGTTTTGAATAGGTTTTTCAATAGAGTTTTGAATTGTGTGTTTGGTTATTAGTTATAACTTTTTGAGTTATTTTCAATTAAAAAAATTATGTTATTTTTTGTTAATAATTAATTTTTTGAATTGAATTTTAAAAAGAGTTTGGTTATGAGTGTTATTTTTTTGTTAATAATTAATTTTTTGAATTGACTTTTAAAAAGAGTTTGGTTATGAGTGTTGATCAGAAATTTCAATAGAGTTTTGAGTTATGCGTTTTGTTATAAATTATAACTTTTTGAATTAAGTTTTGAAACCAAACAAATTTTCTTATTTCACATGTCATATCAAACATTCAAAACTCATAATCAAACAAATTTTCTACACTCAAATCATAATTCCAAAACTCACAAACTCAAAATACAACTCTATTATGAAATCATATTTAAAAAACTCTACCAAACGCTACCTTCAATTTTCACAGAGAAATTTCTCTAATTTCACAAAGAAATTTTGAAATTTCTCTAAGTCGGGACCGAAATTTCTCTGATTAGGCAAAATTTCTTGGGGTTTGACAAAATTTCTCTAAGTTTAATTTTCCTGTGAAAATGTTGAGAGACCTTAGATAATAAATTAAAAAAAAAAATCTTTGACCTCTTCTACTACACAAAATTAGAGAGAGATGTTTCACTAATTTCCCCTTAAAAATTATAGTTAAATTAGAAAAAGAATTAGTAACATAAAATTAAAAGTAAATGTAACTATTTATTTTTCTTTTATATTCTTTTGGAAATAAAAATATGCATAAATATAAATTATATAAAATTTATTAAAAAAATAAATATAAATATGTTGTAGTTAAATTATTATATAATGATTATATATATATATATATATATCGATTAAATTATAAGATTGTAATATAAATACTCTTAATTAAATTAAAATATCAATTATACGAAAGAAATTCAACAACGACTAACCAATAAAAAATCACATAAGAAAATCTAAACTTAAAAAGAAAAAATATTAAAAACATTCAAACAATGGAAACATCTCAGTATGTGAAGCGATTAAACATCTGTAATATGATGGCAAAACATAAAAGAATTTATTATTCAGCAATTGAAAAAGTAACTCAAGTAGTAAATCAAAACTTTAGAGGTTCCACGAAAGTATCATTGTTGTGTAGGTTTTTTCTCTTATGAGTTGTGATTATATAAAAAGATGTAGGAAAGGAAGTAAAATTTTATATATAGAATCACTATAAAATTTAAATGACAAATCCATAATATAGAATAATATATAATTGGTACTAAGTATAGAATAATGCATGAAAAAAAAGGAGGCAATTTAGAATTCAAAAAAAATTATAATACCCTTTGAAGAATTAAGTAGAAAAACGTGAAATGCAAAATTGATATTGGTTTTGTGAATTATCTTAAGTTATCATGAAAAATATACGGGAAAGAAATATTTGTCAAATAGAGTTTATATAAAATAGGTAAAGTTAGTAATTGAAATTAGGTTTGAGTTTGTGTATGTAATTAATAAAATACATGTTGATGTGACTCTTTTAGAAAAAAATAAACCTTTATAATGTGCTACTTAAGCAGGGAAAAGACATTACTTTTAATAATATATATATATATGATCCGATATGAATCAAATTTTTTTTAAAAAAAAAATGCCTTCTTTCATAATTTATTTAATTATTTTTACAACAATGCTAGATACCCACCTTTTACATTGACAAATGCATTTACAATGATATGAAAAGAGTGGTAAGTCCCATATCATTAAGAGTATAACCAATCAAAAACTGACACTTGTTAAATCATATCATTGTGAGTTGAATTGTGAAAGATTTATAAAGGACTCAAACATTTTATTTATTTTTAATAAGTTAAAGTGTTATTTTATTAATTGCACAAATTTTTACCTGCTTAATCGCCTCCAACAGGGGGAGGTTGATTTTTACTTGTTTAAAGACCTCTATCATTGCTTTCATAGATGCCGCCTTCTTATTAAAAGGGGACGGTGTATCAAGGCATTGGAGAAAGGGTGCCTTAGGCACATATGGTGCCTTGGGCTCATGTGAAGTGTTAAGAACTAAGTCATCCCTCTTAAGTGTTTCCCCCTCACCCTTGCTCTCATTAGGTGTACCATCGTGGTCACCCTTCTTAGCTCTAGTTGCATCAGACGCAACTGACTGAGGCTCTAACTCCCTCCCACTTCTCAAAGTAATCACCGTTTGCACCTGCTCATGGTGCTTTCCATTCCCACCCGAACTCTCTGCCTCGTATTGTCCCTTAAGGTTGGCCACAGTTTGACTTGGTAATTTTTCCTCCTCTCTCCGATTCATGTTGTTAGCCATTTGACCCAATTGGGCCTTTAACTTGGCAATAGAGTGAGTATGAGAGTGAACTACCAGTGCTAACCCCTTAAGTTCTGTGAGAACTTCCAACACCTGAGTTTCAAAGGCAGAGTTGCCCTGAGGAATAGGCGGGGATTGTGGTTGTCGGTACGGTTGTGGGGGTTTATAAGGTTGCGGTGGTCGATAAGATGATTGGTTAGAAAAATTATTAAAATTTTGCCTTGATGGTGAAGAATTGTAAGAAGTGCCTTGTGAATGGGGTCTCCATGAAAAATTGGGGTGGTTTCTCCATCTCGGATTATATGTATTGGAGTATAGGTCATTACCCGAGTTGGAGAATCCTTGAGCTGCATTCACATGCTCTTGGACTAACTCCGGAAATTGTGATGCCGAAGGGCACTTACTCAAGTCATGAACAGGGCTCGCACAAATAACACATGCCTCGTAAAATTGAGGCTGATCTTGCTGGGTAGGGACATGTCCCGCAGCTAATAATTGATCCATTTTATGGGATAGTGCCTCTACTTGTTAGGCTAACTCTAGGTTTTGCCCGACTTCATAAATGCCCCCTCTTTTCGGGGCTCCAACTACTGGTTACTGGACTTGCCGGGCTGCGAAGGCATGGTAAAGGGAATTATCACTTAAGTTCTTAAACAATTGCTATGCCTTAACATCATTTTTGGATATGAATGTCCCACCACAAGATGAGTCTACCATTTGGCGGTGCGGCTCAGTTAAGCCATAATAAAATGTTTGAACAAGTTGTCAATCAGGTACTTGGTGGTGGGGACACCGTTGGAGAAGGTCTTGAAGTCTTTCCCACGTCTCATGGAATTGCTCGCCATCCATTTGAGCAAAGTTTGTGATGGCTCGCCTAAGTTGGTTGGTTTTACCTATGAGAAAGTACTTTTCCAAGAACCGTTGCTGTAATTGGTCCCAAGTTGTGATTGAATTAACAGGTAAGGAATGCAGCCAGTGTTTGGCTTTATCCTTTAATGAGAATGGAAACAATTGCAACATTAAGGCCTCATTTGTGAAATTTTGGATCCTCGCTGTCGAGCAAATTTTCAAAAATTCATTCAAATGTTTGTAAGGATCATCATGAGTTAGTCCATGGAATGATGGAAGCATTTGTATGGTGCTGAACTTAATCTCATAATGAGCAGCAATGGTGTTGGGTAATTGGATACATGATGGTGATGTATATGTAGTAGGTGTGAAATAATCCTTAAGGGTCCGGTTAGGCACATTCGGGACATCTGGATCTGCCATCTCTAATGGCTCAATGTATGAATATGAATACTCAAGCCTAGGAACACGGGCAGAGGCCCTAAGTCTCCTAAGAGTTATTTCTAGTTCAAAGTCCAAACTCCACAATTCAGGGCGACAAAAACAGCGCCCGTGCATACACTACCTATACACACACAAAAAGTTCCAACTGTTTGCACTAAGTTATGAAAGCAAAATACCAAAGGGAGAAATACTCACAGCGGTTTAACGAAAATGCTTTACTTGTCTTGTGGGTGCTTGACGTGTAGACGTTGTCTCCAACCTGTAATTGAGCTTCGTCTTTCTTTTTAGTACTTTGGTGCTTTGCTTGCGAGTGTTTGCTTCTGTTTACGCACTTTAGTGCTGCGATTTTTTTTTTTTTAAAGCTCGGTTGCGCTCCGCTTGCACTTCGGTGATAGCTCTAATTTCAAACGCTTTGCACACTTAACAACACGAAAGCATAAAATCCTAAACTAAAAATTAAAATAAGAATGTAACTTTAAATTAACTAATTTTGCCAGAACTTCCCGACAACGGCGTCAAAATTTTGATGGGTCGTTACACACACCAAAAATAAATCACTAAACTATACCAAATTCTATTAGAATAATGGCAAGTCCAGGTATCGATCCACAAGGACAAATGTGAAACTAGATTAATTCAATCGCAAAATTTCTAAATTAATTTTGATTAAAAAGATAGGATTGATTTTATAACTAAATAGCAATTAAATGAAATTGAGGAATTATATTGACAATTAAAATTAGGGTTTGAGATATTAATTTTCAGAAAAAATCCTAGGGCAGAGAATTCACCATTAACCACATGAATGAGACTTAACATTGGCTAACAATTGTGATTCGGTTTGAACTATCCAATATTTCACAACTACAAGTTTGAAATATTGATCAAGAGGGTTATCGCATTCAACATACAGGCACGAATCATCCCGAGTAGTACGAGTCGTTTGCTCTAAACTATGGTAGCAATACGACCCGTCTCTCATAGCATGACTCGTCTCATACTTTGAATACAAATACAAAGAAAACTAATGTATGGAAAGTATTAAACAATTACAGAAATTAAAATGCTTGAAGAGATGAAAGAAACACATATTAAAAACTTCTAAATCATCCATACATCCATTCAAATCAATTCACATTAAAGCTAATGAAAGATCCTATTACATGGTTGCGGTTTCATCAAAACCTTAGAAAAGACGACTAGCCACTCATGGAGGAGTGGGAAGAGGAAGAAGATGAGGAAGAAACCCCCATAGAAGTGTCCTTCAAGCTTTGGTCGAATAATCCCCTCTTTAGAACCCTAGCCTCCCTTTTTTCTGAATTAATTTTCGAACCCTAATTTTGACTATTTTTCTGTCTTATATTCTCAGCAAAACAGACCAAAAATTCCGTACACGCGTCCCTGGGTGGACCGCTCAAGCTCCCATGTGGTACGAGCGGTGGTGGGCTGCACGTGCGGTGGTCTGGCTGGCTCGGATTCTTCACTTCTCGTACGGAGAATATGCTTTCGCGCCCTTTTTGATTGAAATTTCATATTTCCTACCAAATCTGTACAAGTGCACGAAACACATCATCTCCACCAAATAAATAAAATTGAAAGACTAAAAATGTAACTTAAGTAGCCTCAATGTGGTACCTTTCGGCCAACATCAGTCTCAAACATTTTATTTATTTTTAATAAGTTAAAGTGTTATTTTATTAATTGGCACAATTTTTTTTAAAAAAAATTATATCCTAAAATAAACCAAAAAGCAAATTTTTTAAAAATTAACTTATTTGGTAGAAAACAAATTATTTAAAAAATAAAAAAATTATCAAATAATATAAGTGCGAGAAATAAAATAAACTATTTTATTATTGTTTCATTTGTAAGTTATAAACTGACATCTACCAAAAAATAGAGTGCAATACAATTCATTATTCACAACAAAACAAAGAAACAAAAATAAATTTAAAGGTTTAAACGTTTTTTTTTGGTTAATTTGTCTAAAATAAATTACAAATATATGAAAATTACATAAAATTACTTGACTTCCCTATGGCTCCATTTGATTAGAAAAAAAGATGGATAGAAATTGAAAGAAAATAAATAGAAAATGAAATATTTTTTTCTTGCAAGAATTTGATTAAGATGGAGAATTTTGTAATAAAAAAATTTAAAATTTAGTTATGTCACACATTCAAATTTTCTTATATTTTTTTCCAGGAAATTTAAAATTAATTACAATACCAATATTTGTTGTGCAATAAAATTAATTTTCTTCTACCTTCAAGCTAAAAAACTCATAAAAGTTTAAAAAAGTTTCCCTAACTTTTTACCTATTTCATCATAAAGAGTCTAAAGGTTGTAACTGAACCTTACCCAAAATTTAAAAAATAAATAAAATGTCCTGCTAAATTTGGAACACTTTCCATTTATTCTAAAATTATTTTTCTTTTTATTTTTAAATTTTCAAAACACTTGATAACATTTTCCATGAATAAATTTTGACGTATCATTGAAAGGAAAAAATAAAAGAAGAATTTCAAAACAGTGAAAAGTAAAAAAAAAAAAAAAAAAAATTGTAAAGGATGAAGGTACAAAATTTATTTATATAATTTAATGAATAAATTACTTGTATCTCAATTTTGTACACTCCACTTTATGGATATTTTTCCAAAAATAAATAGAGGTGAAAAATCTGCCAACTGTGAGCTGGCAGTACGAAGAAAAAAGAAAGGAAATGCTTGCAGCCTTGTGCTCACTCCAGGCAGCCAACAGAGATCTTCTAATTTTGTACATTCACCTTTTTTTTTATTAAAAAAAAAAAAAAATTATTTTTTCTTTGCTTTGAGTATACTAAAATATCAAAGTGTAATTACACGATCCTTATTTAAAATATAATTTATCTCATATGATTTAAAAAATTATAAATATTCTATTATTATAATTTTTTATTTAACAAAATTAATTAAAAAATTAATTTTTTAATTAATTTTTTATACAATAATAAAATTACTTAAATTATTAATTAAAATATATAACTTAATAAATAATCTCAAAAGGTTTTCATTTAGTTGACCCACCCGTAATAAAAAGTACCAAGTACGTGGGCTGAGATGTGATAAGGCCCAAAGTATATGTCTTTATGGCCCATTCGTTGGGGGTTCCGAATTCGGATAAACAAAACCTAGTCGACTCAGTCCGGCGTCTGAAGATGGCCGCCCAGGGCAAGTACTCGTGCGACACAGCCGCGCAAACCCTAGAATGGATTCACGCCATTATCGACTTCCTCAAGCCTTACAGCTTCTTCTTAGATGCTCATGTCGTCAATTTCTTCAAGGTCTGTCTCTCTCTCTCTCTACTCTCTCTCTACTCTCTCTTTCTGTGTATATGGTATTGGTATACATGAATCGTTTGTGTGACATCGACAGGATAGACTGTGGGAAGCTGTAGATAAGGAATGGATTGATTGCTTACGAAGTGAATCCGTGGAAAATCTTATTCAAATTCCTTCTGGTGCTGTCCAGGTTTCTTCCTGTAATTTGCTTTTTTTTGTTTACAGTTTACTTGTTTACACACGTTTATATATGTGTGTGTGTGTGTGTGTGTGTGTTGTGTTTCTGTATTCGATTCTGTCACAGTGGAACTATTATAATGTATGTGTGTATATTGCGAAGGTTTTACTGTGTGTTATGTTGAATATGTAATTTGCCTGCCGACAATGGAACTACACACATGCTCGTTGTTATGATGATGAAGTTGCAATCTGAAATTAGAACAGACACAGACACAGACACACCACTTGGCCACTTATAAGTAACAGGACACCTGTTAGATAACGGTTGGATCAAGAAGATGAGGTGATTTTGGGTGGTTAATCAGTTAGTTCATGTGGCAAAATGTTCTTTTATTATCTGTATGCATTATTGAAAATATTTGTAATTACAGTTAGTTTTTTCTCAGGGTTGGTTTGGGAAGTGGCTTTTTGGCTAAAATATGAGGTGAAAAAAATTGAAGTGTTTGGGAATGACTTTTTTATTTTTTACGAAAAAATGTGCACAAGTAGAGGGAATGTGAGTGATTTTTTTGACTTTTTTGTATTTTTTTTTTTGGCCTTTTTAGTGGTTTTTTTTGGCTATAATAGCCTATTGCCAAACACACCCTCAATTTTGTGAGAGAAATTGCTTGAGTTGTGTTATTCTTTAGCCAGGGGTGTAAAACAAAGGACTCATGGAACAATTCTTAAAGCATCATTTTGAGTATTTCTTGGATGTTTTCTCTCTAAAGATGTTTCTAAGAACTCCTACTCAATGCATGCAATCGAAACTAAATGAACACATTTAATCAACAAAGTAGGCCACTTGGGATAATCCACGCTTTATTGGCCAGCCAGCACGATCTGTTTGGTCCTAGGAAAACAAAAGAGGGATCTTCAACATTTTATGAACAATTTCTTCTTCAAATGTATCTGTCAGAGGTTGAACCTCCTAAGTCGTAAGTATTATTTTTATGTCATTTTGTTATTTCAATGGATAAACACTATTCTACAAAACCAGTCATGCCTTTCTAGCTCTCTGAGAAGAGGTGAATCAAAGTCCATCAACTTGCTACTTTACGCCTATGCTCTAGTGGAATATCCATGTCACTCTGTCGTTCTTTGTGGGCTAGCATAGTTGACTATGGTACAAATCTGGGAAGGTTTGCTCTGCAATTTGTTCAAAAGAGAGTGGGGCTTGTCATCCAACCTGCTTCTCCATTTGCACTTCTTCTAGTGGAATGAATTGATTTGCTTCACACTTACCAGTCTCAAACGATTGCGTGTCTGCTTATTTGCACTCTTTGTTGTCCTCTTAGCTTTTTTGAGTTGACTTAATATGGAACTAGCCAACAACAGTAGTGTCATTCTTTTCTTTTTCTTCTTTTACCCTTTATCCGCACTCTGACTGACCAAAGACAAATGTTATGGGCACTCAGTCCATTTGTTCCAAGTCCTGATTTTCTTTCAGATTACTGTCTTTTGGATGTTCTCGAAGAAAAGGTAATATTTCTGGGCAAAACCACCTGCCCCCTATAGAAAAAGATGCATGGAAATGTACAAGTAAGACGAGCTGGGAGTATGTGGATGTTCTCCAAGAAAAGGTAATATTTCTGGTCGAAACTGCCTGCCCCCTTTAGAAAAACATGCATGGAAATGCGCAAGGAAGGGGAGTTGGAGTTAGCGGACGTTCTGTATACTATGATCCACCTTTTTCATTTCTTTCATTTTATTGGCACTAGTGATGCCTCTCCTGAACTCTTCGTGCTGATTGTTTGTCATGATCTTGGGATGACTCTCTCTCTCTCTCCTTTTTACTCAGTATAACTATTAGCTTTGTGCTGACCTAATTTTTGCTTCTGTTGTTTGCTAGGATTACTGGCCATCTTCGCTCAAGAATTTTGTCCTTACCTCAAGATCTCTTGCGATTCCTCGTGAACAGGCAGATCTGCAGAAGGTACTTTTACATTTATTTTATTATTCATGTTAGCTATTACTAGTATATTTGAATAAACCCTTCCTGTTGTACATTTTGAACCATCTATTGTGGATACATTGTCTTAGGTTTGTTTCATGCCCTTATGTTACGAAAAACACCGGGTTGTCTGTGAGCAATCCAGATGACTTTGTTATCGGTCCTGTTTTCAAAACCAATTTACCTATTTTTTAAATCCATTTTTAAATAACCAAGTGGGTGGATTTTACGGTTTCTTGCAGGTTTTACCGGATCTGCACTTGAGTTCACTTGATAACGTTCTTACCCAAGGCATGAATCAGAAGAAAAAACACGAAGTACGTTATTTGTTTCTTTGGTTTTTTTAGTTACATTGTTCCTTCTTTCCATTTTGGCAATGCACATGCCAGCTGAAAGTTGGAATTTTTTTTATGCAATTGCTGTCATGAAGATCCAATTAATTCAACTCAGGTTGTTATCTGTTGATTGTGAATAATACACAATCTGATTGAGTAATTGCAACCATTCACTCGGCAAGTTACTTTCAAATGTTGAAAAAGATTGGTCAATAGCCCATCAGAAAGTCTTTAAAATGGATATTCTGGTAATCTGTTGGTTGAGTTGTAATATATGCACTGTTTGTTGTGATGGAACTATGGAGGCTGTCTTGAAACTTGTCCTTGAGATAGAAGTACAATTTCAGGTGTCAAAGAGATCTTCTCCTAAAACTACTTATCAAAAAATTAAAAAAAAATCTTCTCCTAAAACTAACTAAAAGCGCGTGATACAATTTCCCTAAGCTTTAAGGTAGTATTATCAACATAAATGATTCCTTGAAGGATTTCCCCCACCTCCCCCTGCCTGTATAATTATAGGAACTGTTCTTCCTTAAATATATTTGGAAACTTAGGAAGTCATATGAACAATGTTGAATCCAAGACAAAAAAGGAAAGAAAAAAGAAAAAAAGAAAAAAAGAAAAGAAGATTTGATGAATTATGCTTGTCTTCAGATTAAAAAATATTTATTTGAGCCCCTTGAGTTCTCATTAATTTGGTTTTTGGCTAGTATGAGGGTTCTAGAGGGCTAATTTGTTGAGTTAAATTTTGTGGGAGCAGGTCAAAGCTTTAGCTGCCATTGTCAGTTCGATTGCAAGGAGTGTTGGAGCTAGTACAGTAGTTGATGTTGGTGCTGGTCAGGTGCATTTTTATCTGTTCCTTATGCTTTGCTGTTAGTGAGCTCATTTCTTTGAATTGATTCAAATACATACATTTTAGAATCTTTTTGATGCAGGACAACGTATAGTTTTTGTATTATGGGGCTGTAAGATCTGAAAAAAAGGATAAGTTTATGATTTGCAGAGAATAAGATCTGAAAAGTGGTGTTTCTGATGATTAATGTGCAGCAAACATATTTGAATCAGCAGGACTTGAGCAAATAAGAAGATAAGAGAGGAAGAAAAGTATAATCAAGAAATGAGTTTCACACTCATTCTTTGACTAAAAAAGAAGAAAAGAAATAAACTTTCATTCATCTCTAAACATTTGTTGCATTGCAGCAAGGGCCCCTTTATGTAGTCGATACTAGAAAACCTGAAGACACGAGAGACTTTGTAAAAGTTGCTCATTCAATATGGAAAACCATATGAGACTGAAATTTAGCAAAATAGATATCTTTTAAATAAAGAATAAGTTGGATTGTATCCCAATATAGGACTTGTATCCAACTTATAATAAAACTCATGAAATAGGAAACTAAAGAACATAAATTCCTTCTTAAATTTTTTTTTCTCCACAACAATATAACTTTCTGAAACTCCTACAATGACTTCGACAAATCGTAAACACTAGATGTTGGGCACATGCGATGCCTGTACAATGACTTCTGACTTCTTTTGATCTGCTTTCCGCTCAGTGCTCTGCTTCAGATTTACAAGTTGAAAAAAAGAAACAAAGAAGTTTAGGAATGAAGCAGAAACATTGATGTCTTCAGCAGTTGAGTCAATATGGGAAGCTTTCCTGTGAGGGAGAAAGCCTCTTGAAAAAAATCTTCAGCCCAGTCAGTAAAGAACATGCTTCATAGCTTGTGGGCCTGTGGCTAAGGATATCTATTAATTGGAAAAACCCAAAGCAAATGTTCTTTATGTTGCATTCATGTGAAAATTTATTTTTTTCATCACTTCAACACCTACATCCAATTCATTTGTTCTTGTAGGGTTATCTGGCTCAAGTACTATCCTTCCAGTGTCAGCTTTCTGTAATTGCAATAGATTCTTGTTCTCATCATGGAAGGATTACAGATGCTCGTGCTGAGAGAATCAAAAAACATTATGCTGCTAAGATCTGTAAATCTCGGTATGGTAGGAATCAACTAAAGTAAAAGCAGTTGTTGCAGTAGTTATTTTTTTGTTTTTGGGAAGGCAATCTAAGGTGTACCTTAATAGGGTACTGTTTTCATGATGACTGGCAGCACAATTCTACATGTCTCTCATGCTAACCATATGCCAATATATATATATATATATTTTTACCTCAATGAAGATCATTTTTCAAGCTGTTCTATTGTAGAATCACATGATGGACAGGTCACATAGATGATTTGTGCATCCAGGTGCTCTATGCTGAAATGTCAATTATATCTCATGTCTCATGTAACATAATGCTTGAATTGGCTGGCTTTCCTTGTAATTCCATTTGATCATTAAAAAATTGTAGATAAGTTGGGATCCACCGTCCACTTGGGTTGAAACCTGTCTAAGTTAGATTCATGACATGCTCTAGTCTTGCCGTGCTGGGTGGAATATGCAATTGCTGTTGTGCTGTAAAACATGTTGTTTACTGTCTTTTTGGTTATGTTTCCAGTATATATATTGAGATATTTTTTGTATGCGTTGCACCGTTTGACTATATTTATTATTTTGCTAGATTGGAAGATAAAAACTCGAGCATGCTTAAGACAGTTACATGCCGTATACTGTCCACTGACATGTTGAAAGCATTGAATTCCTCCTTACAGTCAAAAGATGATGTTGAGCATTCAAATGTGATTGGACAAGTTGCAGGTGAATTCTCCCATGGACTTTCTGAGAGAAATGGTCTTTCATCATCATCATCTTCTTCTCCCCCTTCTGAAGGCAGCAAATCTCCATTGCTTCTTGCTGGACTTCATGCTTGTGGAGACCTCTCAGTGACAATGCTGAGGTGAGCACTAAAATACACCAGCATTTTTTTGCCTCTTTTGAAGAGTTATATTTGTTTCTCATCTCACTCTTAGAATACTTTATATTAGAGTACTTTATATTGTTCATAATTGGTTTCATCTATCTATTTTTTGTCTTTGTTTTTGTCTTTTTAGGCTCGTTAGAATTTTATTACCAAAATAGATAGAGAGATGCAATGAGGTTCATGACACAACTCTAAGGGTCCCTCAGAAACAAGCCTCGAAGGCAACACAACTCTGTTGTGAGATGCAACATGAATATATGACATAGCTAACAAAGAAAGTATAACCCTTATATCCGTGACCAGAACACTCCCTCTCTCTCATAGCCCAAGAGGCTAGGCATACAGAGGTCAGAAACTACACAAGAAACGAATAGAATCATTAACCCACACATTTTCCTTAAGAGTGTGAACTCCTTGCAAGCTTTAGATTTTGAATTTTTTCTTGAATTCCCTTTTGTTCTCATCTCTAGGAGTGACATTCATCATCCTTTTAGTTTCATCGTTGGCATTATGTTTTATCCATAGTTTTTTTAGTAGTTATGCTTGAACCCCGAAGTTATGCCACAGTTCTCCAATCTCATGGTCTTGCTCTTGTTTTGTCATGGCATGCAATTTCTGTTTGTGCTTTAATATTTATTCTTGCAATTTGTAGTTCATATTTGTAAGTACCTAACGGAAAGGTTTATTTATTTTCTGAGGACTTTTTTGGAGTGCAATGAAGTTAAAGCAGTGGTCAGCATTGGTTGTTGTTACAACTTGCTGTCTGAGGGAGGAGCTGAAAATTTTGATTCTCATTGTGGTTTTCCCATGAGTAAAGGTATTAAACAAGCTGGTTTGTTACTTGGCAAAAGTTCCCGTGATCTTGCCTGTCAGGTATGTGCAAACCATGCATGCTTTCCTGATTAATTTGTTTTTTTCTGGGAATTAATTGGGTCGATGTCGGTCTATTGTTGAGGGAAGATAAAAGCTCTTATCTCCTTCTTTGGATCCAAGTCCTGGTTCATTATTTATGGGGAACTATTTATTTTTGAGGAAACTCATTTATCAGTCTTTGCAGTATACAAGTGTACATTGTTTTCTATTTCAGAGTGCAGAAAGATGGAAAGGTTTGGGAAGAGATGCCGGTCTTCATAATTTTGAGTTGCATGCTTTCCGTGCTGCCTTTCAGATGGTATTTGCTGCGACACTTATTGTTTTCCTGTTACATTAGTTTATTGATTTATATTTCTCAAACTTTCCTTGTTTTCTACTTATTTTATTAACTTCCACTAATCAGTTATTCAGTATTTTGAAGGTTCTTTATCGATATTATCCAGAAATTTTGATAAATAGTCCTGCAATAGGGCGTCAAGGAAAAGCTTTGCGTCGCCAACAGAATCGAAGGATTCTAGAATCTTTTTTACAAAATGAAAGCACAGACTCTCCTAATTCCTTATCTCGGAATAACTGCAAGAAGAAAGGAAATTGTCTTACCATGAAGTCTGTTAAAGCAGGAACAGACAATAACAACGGTAATCCCGTTTGCCTGTTTATTTAATCATTCAAAAGTTCTATATTAGGATATTTAGGTGTAACCGGCACACACCCATGCTTACATAAGCCTTCACCTGCATCTTATAAAAAATAGTATTAGACCTTGTATGAGGCCCATTAACTGCAGGGTAAAATGAGCAGTGTTCTTTCGAAGAGGACCAGTTTCAGTTTTATTGTGTCCCAGCTTAAAATGGTTTTTTTTTGTTTCAGTTAGCTCTTTGATGCAATGTATGACTTTCCTGTTGGCTGATTACAGGGACGTACGAAATAGATAATTGTGATTCTACTCTTAAATCTTGTGGCGGTGCTGATTCTTTGGGCTCATCCTGTGGCAGTGATGGCTCGTTTTATGGTTTTTTACCTAATCATACTGCTAAATGTGAAGAGGCTAAACCTGCTGATAAATATTCACTTTTTGAGAGATTCTGCGAGTCTGGACTGCATCGACTTGGTCTCTATTATTCAAAAGAAATTGATTTTTCTGGACTATGGAAGGAAGCTGAACCTTTTGCTGTAAGTTGCTCTCATATCTTTTGTCATTCCCCCCCTCATGCTCTATACAGAAAAATAGCTGTACCTTTTATATTACTGAGATTTTTTTTTTTTATCCATGAATTAGTCAGACTAGATACCAGTACTGGTTCCCATGTTAAAGAAATGGTCTGCAGTTGTCACATTTACGAGATCTAATGTCATTGATTGATCCAAGAAAATGATTATTACCATGCAATACTTCTTAAACTTTTATGTTATTTGAAAGCATGACATCTCTAGGGACAAGAAGTAGAAGAATTCATTTTATTATTGGCAGCCAGTCAACTGAATTTTGGCATCTTTAAGATAGTTGAGTGGGTAAAAGCGGCTTAATTGAGATAAATGTATTAGCACATACAAGAGGTGTGCTACTGCGTGTCACAATAGGAGATCAGCTATCACAATACTGATGAGTAGAAAATTTGAAATATGCTAAGAATTTGAATTAAAGTATGCACTGCACACTTGAAACTCTAAGAAGTTGGCAAGTGAAGTGATGAGGGGGAATGGGGTAACAAACATCCAATAAAGATTGTGATGATGTAGTTATTAATGAATCTCAATGAGATTACCTTTCTCATGGAATAAGATGATTCTTGCAATTTATTTTGCTTTCTGGTTGTCACCATTGTAATTCCTAGCAAACTAGTATGTGTTGAAGTGAAAAAAAATCTCTACAAAAGTGTCCATTTTAGGCAGTTGGCTGGTTGGCATGTACTTTATGTGATTTTGTCTGCATGTGTTGGGTCTCTAGATTTTACTGGAGATGATCAGTCTGGTTCATTTTTATTTTAAATGGGAGCGACAATTCAATAATTTCACTCGAGTTCTACTTTTGTTCTCTTCCAAATACTAATAAACATAACAATTTGATGCAGGAACTCATAGGGCTTTATTGGTCTCTTCGGGCTGCATTGGGGCCTGTTTTGGAAACAATTCTTCTGCTTGATAGATTGCTGTTCCTCCAGGAACAAGACAATCCTCTGGAAGCAGTCATGTTACCGATATTTGATCCCACATTATCACCAAGGAATGTAGCTTTAATTGCTAAAAAAGTTTTGACACAATCTTTATTTGTGAAAAATTACTGAAATCTTGATCTGAAACTCGAATAGGAGCTAAACATTACCACAGGATTTGATTTAAAAATTCTGCAACTTGAAGGTGACACTGGTTCAGCAATGTACTTGTTAGTTTTCCATGTTATATGGTTCACATGTGATTTAATTTTCTTTAATGTGCAAGGTAAACTCAATAGTTCTTACTGGTGCTATTCCATACATACTGAAATGGCTTCTGATGGCTGCTATGCATTGTTACAAGAGTCATTCATACGATGCTATGAATAAATGCTGATCCTTACGTTTCATTTGCTTTTAAGAATAGAAGGAAAAAAATCCTTCGCCAGTTTACCAGAATGATGAATGGTTTAGTTTTGAAGCTACCTGAGTGTTCAACGAATAGATTTCTTGAAAATAGAACTTAAAACATTAGGCAAGGTTTAGTTTGTTTGGACTCTTCTTTTGTTTACTCTTTTGTTAGTGTTGGTGAAGGCAAGACTAATCAAGTGCACAGATTACAATTACTGGAACTATTTCATGCTGAGTTAAGGTGGCAATTTTTTTATTGCATCCGAACATGGCTCAGATGGGTAACAGTAAGTCTTTTTGTAATATTTCTTTTGGGCCTGGCTCAATCAAGCTTGCATATTAGTGATGCTTTATTTTTCCGATATACAGATTTAAATAATTTCTTGATGTTATGAGAATATTTTGGATCATCTTCATACACCTAGGTGTCCTTGTTGTAGATCTAAATGAGCAATTATTGATCAATTCACATTTGCTTGTGATTACTTCAATTTCCCCCCCCCCCCCCCCCCCCCCCCCCCCCCTACTTTCCCAGCTTGTGCAACATGCATGTTGGTAATACCGTCTTACATTGATTAATAGTCTACTAACGGTTCTTACATGCAATTTTAAGTTCTTTGGATCTATAATTTTGTTGCTATCAGCATGGGAATGACAATTTCCCTTGGAAGAGTTGGACAAAGAATACATTCGAAATCACATGCCATGTGTGCTTGGAAGATATCCATTTTGCATAGTTTTGGACTTACTGGTTCAAAGAATTCCACTGTTGTTTCCATTTATGTTGTTCAACAATTGTTATGTTTTTTATTCCATTGGAGAATATTGCTTGTATGGTTCCATGATTTATTTGCCTTAAAAATATAGTATTGTTAATTCATGATGTCATCTACACCTCACCGATTTTCCTAAATGCTGGTGACCTCATTAGCTTAGTGATCATTTGCTTACATTTTGTAATTGCAAAAAATAAGGTGTTGATATTAGGCCATAGTAACTATTACTGGTGCTGTATGGTTTGGAAGGATTGGAGTTCGGCGCTGGTGATGGCTACATTGGGAAGCAAAGACTATAAAAACTAGTATAGCAATGCTTTTCTCGATGACTTCATTTATTTATTTCCATGTCTTTTAGTTGTTTGGGTGAATTTTTGGAACAATTTAGGAACTAGCTCAACTGTTTCCTTGGAGAACATGCAACTGTGACGTCATAATATTATCATTTCTTTTGTAGTATCTTTCCTTACTAGTAGAATGATGGTTTAGTATGTTATTTATTGAGTAGGTCTTGCATCAATTTATGATCCCTGTTCTCTATGTGATTTTGCATGTTGACAATGGTCTACATATTCTAAAACTTTTCAGTATTGGTGGTTCTTTATCTATTTATTGTCTTTTGGGTACATGATAATTCATAAGAGCATTATTATAGGATCACTGCTGCTGATTTTTGCATTTGTTGAAATAATATATATATAGATTTTAATTTGCAGCCTTAAAAGCCTATAAGAAGGTGTACCCACTGTACACTCCCTTTTTTCAATGTCTCTGCCCTACCAGAGTCTTCTCAAGTGTCGTAGTCAGCATGCTGGAATGAAAAAGACAGTTTTGTTTGTATTGTTTTTGTTACCTAACAATCTTGACCCATTCTCAAATTCTTCTTTACTTCCACGGACTAAAAAAAATGAAAAAAAAAAAAAAAAAATCAACTTGGTACTTCTTTATAATAGTTTAAGGAAATAGTGTTTGACATGGTAAAGTCTTCTTTTTTATTTTTCTTTTTGATAGTTTGTATGGTAAAAGATTCTTTGAAGAAATCTATGGCGGCAGTGAGCTTAGAACAGTTAAAAGAGTTGAAGGAGAGATGAAAGCCCTGTAATTGCGCTGTCACGTGAAGTTCACATGGCTTTGTTGCAGTGGTTTGAGAGCGTCCACGTGTTCGGAGTTGAATGATGATTTGTCATTTTGGACAGGTGGTAAGTTAAGGTATTTCGAGTGGGGACTGAACTGAATTTTCTGATAACGTTGTTGGTTTGGAGCATGATAACTAGAAGCATTGCCATCACTGAAAAGTAAATTGCTACAATCCACCTCAGAAACTGAGGTGCGTGTTCTTTCTTTCTTTCTCTAGAGTTTGTCAAAAGTTTTACTATTGGTATGAGTTAACATTTTGAAAGTTATTCTCAGTGCTTTCTTTTTCATTGTTTGTGTTGAATGATAGAGACCTTATTCTTATCAAAATTTACGTGTGGTCTTTGTATTTTTGACTAGTGCGCTTGTGGGAATCCTTCTGTGGATTACCCTAAGTGGAAAAAAAAAAAAAAAAAAAACCCAATCATGACTTGAAATTGATCCTTCATTGTCAGTAACTTTATTTGATTGGCAACACATTCATTGCTAGATGTCCAAAAACCATCGCCTAGGCTTTTTGCAATGAGACTTTGTCACCAATTATGTCATTGGGAAGATTAAACAATTCGCGGCGAACAATTTATGGTTTGCTATTTGAGTATGTTAGAAGCAATTAGTTTTGTTATAGAATTTTGAATATATTTTTCTAATCTGACGTGGATAATAAATATTATTGCGTGAACTATTTGATCGCTTCCATGGCAAGGCAAACAAAAAAATTGGAAGCCATGGCTTCCAACAAAATGTCCTCTTGTACATATCTTTGTCTTGAACATATGCTTTGCAATTTTTGCATTTTTTAGTCTAGAAATGAACTTGCTGTAAACAAATTGAACTCAATAGGAGGTCTCAAACCATTAAATTTTGTTAGATGGATTTAGCAATATTAGGACAATATTTAAGCCTTTATTTTTGCTTTAGTGGTGTATAGAAAATTAAGAGGTTTGTTTTAGATTAGTTGATAACGAATGAAATATGAGTCAAGTTCAAGTAGTTTTTCCTTGGGATGCTCTTTTGTTTGTTCTCCATATCTCATAGTTTAGCTTTATCAGTCCTCTCTTGCTCTCACTAGTCACTCCCTAATTTTCTCTAGGAATCAATCATTGCAAGCCTTGTAGAGCTAGACTAACTTGATGTGTAAAAGAAGAGAACAAAAATGAAATGACTAATAATTTCTGTTGTTTTCAATCCCTTGTCCTGAGTTCATTCTGGCCTATGAAACTCAATTATTTATGTGCTTATTAAACAATATTCCTAAACATGGGGCATACTCTTCTCATATCATATGAGGTGATGAGTGTGCTGTTGAAAGCTGAAGTAGTTTAAAAATTGTAGAAGTTATAAAACTTGAAATTGACAGTTAGTTTGGACACTAAAAGATCAAAGCTACAACAAAGTTTCTAAAGGATTCTAAGCATTACATTTTGTATAGGTAAAATTTAAAAATTGTTTAGCAGTTAGTCACAGGAAGTTTTAGCAGTTAAAAATTACTGAATTTTTAGCAGTTTGTGTAGGAAGTTTTGGAAGTTTTGGAAGTTTTAGCGGTTAGTTACTGAATTTTTTTGCAGTTAATTTTATGGGCATATAATAGATAGTTACTTATATAAAGGAAAAAAAACTAGAGATGTTAACATCTAGATTGTGTCACTCATACGCTCACACATTTTATTTTGTTTTTATATTTTCAATGCCAAATTGATAGATGATGGCAATGTTCACACATTATCCTAATTTACTCAACAGATTATGAACAATCTCAGTGTGAGATAAGGCCCACACCAGCCTAGCCTGATGTCAAACGTTCTTGTACACACTGCTCATTTTGTGGGTCGTAATTAATTTTTTAAATTATGCTAACTTCCTTTGACTTTTAGAAAATATATATTGAGCCTCATAATTTTGATGTAATTACATTACTCTCTTAAAATTTATTTCACATAACATTTAATTCTTTTTTATTAGTAATTTGTTAGTTATATGAATTGAAAAATAATGTTTTTGTTTATTTTATATTAAAATATATTATTTAATCTTGTTTATTCTTGTGCATTGACTCTATCTGAATCAGTTCGGATTCTTTTAGTTTTACTGAATAAGATGTTACAGTAATTGTGGAGATTTTTATATTTATTTTTAAACTTCAGGATTTTCAGTGTAATTTAACTTTTTTTATATTTAATTTTTTTTTTTTTTTTTTTGTGAACATACCCACATTGTGGAATGGTAGGTAAGAGTCTGAGTCTCCCATTGAGTCACGAGTTGTGTGGGTTGAGAACTAGAGAGAGATAGTAATCTTTATATTTTTAAATTGGTGAAGTCGTATTAAGGGATCTGCTGTGCAATACTGCCAAGACGCCCAAGGCCAAAAACGGCACTCTCAAGAGAAAAGAGAGGTACGTAATGACACAGTGAAAGTGGATCCAATAATAATCATCCTTTCTATTTCTAAATTTATATTATATTTGAGTGGATATTTTAGTACTGATCTTAATTTTTCCAGTGCCGACGATCCTCTCATATTTTTTCCCTCCAATTAGGGGTCGTTTGAAAAGTGTTTTTTTTAGTAATTAATAAAAAATTATGTTTGGCATGGGCTACTTTGGTTATTTTAGTTACAAAATGATAAAATAGGCTAAAAATTCAGTAAGGTCTCGCTTGACAATATCATTTTTTAGCTTAAAAGTTAAAAAGTTAACAATCTATATCAAAAAGTTAAAGATTTCTTTTTCTCTATGCTTTTTGTATATCTTTTGGTAAAAAATTAAAAAGTCATTCTAAACATATTAATTTTTTTTTACGTCATATTTTAATTAAAAAGACATTAAAAATATTTGTTTCCAAACGAGATATAAGATAAAATGTCACATTTAATTCATAATTATTTTATTTTTTTCTCATAAAAGTTAAAAAAGTTAAAAAGTGTATTATAAACCAGACTTTTTAGTCTCATGTTAAAATAGTTAAAAAGTCAACTCACATTCCAAATGAAGGCTTAATATATTTGAAAATGATTTTATGACTTTTTTTATTAAAAGATGTATAAAATGTAAAGTAAATGAGAATAATTTTTTAATAATTTTTTTTTAAAAAAATAGTCACTTTTTTATTAAATTATTAACTACCCAAACCAACGAGTGTGTGTTTAAGATTTGATTTTTTTTTTTTTTTAATTTAAAAGGTTAGTATATTTGAGAAGTTACTTAATGTGACTCTTGATTTTGATTTTTTCAGTTGATGATAAATAAACTTCTTTTCCTTGGCACATTGGAAACACTTTGCCCCTCTTGTTGTCCTGGTCTTTCTCCGTTTGGCAAGTTGGGTTGGGGGCTTTTTTGGCTATTTTAGTCACAAAAGGCAAAATAAGCTATTTTAGCCACAAAAAATAAAACATCACATCCAATCCATAATCATTACACTCTTCTCTCACAAAAAAAGTCAAAAAAGCCAAAAAGTCAAAAAGTCATTCCCAAACCAAACTTTTTAGCCCAGTCTAAAATAGCCAAAAAAGTCAAAAAGCCAAAAAGTCAACCCACTTCCCAAACCAAGCCTAAGTTTTAGAATTTTGCCAAGTGTTTTCTGAATGGAGAAGTTTTATAATACGTACTTTGGAAAAGGAATGTACCATATACTTCAGTTAAGATTTTTTATGATATTTGGTTATGATTTATTATAATGTTCGTTATGATTCGATAATGATTTATTGTAGTTTTTGTTATGACTTAATTTTAAATTATTGTGATTGTAATTTTGATTTATAGCGGAAGAATTTTTTGGTTATGACTTGTTATGGTGTTGATTATGACTTGATTATAACCTGTCATAGTATTGGTGGTGACAGTTATGATTTTTTTTGTGATTGTTATTTAGTTATGATCGAAGAGGTCTTTGGTTATGTTTCAATTGATGTTTGATTTCTTGTTATGATTGAAAGTGGTATAATATCATAAAATGTCATAACTTACATACAGTACACCTTTTTTTTTTAGTGTCATAACGATTTATTGTAGTTTTTGTTATGACTTAATTTTAAATTATTGTGATTGTAATTTTGATTTATAGCGGAAGAACTTTTTGGTTATAACTTATTATGATGTTGATTATGATTTGATTATAACCTGTCATAGTATTGGTGGTGACATAGTTATGATTTTTTTTGAGATTGTTATTTAGTTATGATTGAAGAGGTCTTTGGTTATGTTTCAATTGATGTTTGATTTCTTGTGTTGGAAATGGTAGAAAAATTCTGGGTAAAACCAGAATTTTTTCTCAAGTTTGGTCTATTTTTTAGGTGGACCCTGAGTGTCGATTTACTCGGGTCAAAGTGGTAACGCGTTCTATGTCACGTTGTGATTCACGTGGTATATTTGGTTGCTCAAAACCATTACCGAGTGAATGGGAAATTGAAGGCAAAGTGTGCTCCATGGAAATGGAGTTTTGGTGGAAATTCCTTAAGGTTGTAAATTGGCTTGTCCCACATTGATTTGGTGGGAAGTTTTGAAAGGGTTTATAAGGCTTGGGTGAGATACTTGGGGTGTGCCCCAAGGGGTACCCAAGTGTTTTAGAGGGAGAGGTTATGGGCAAAATGGGCTAGACCCATTGGACCCAAAAATCACCACACGCGCGGCGCCGCCGTCCGTCCGGGCGGGCTGGGCTTGGGCGCGGGTGCGTGGTGTGTTGGGCTTGTTCGGCCCAATACTAATCTTTTTGGGCCAAAAATATTTGAATTTAATTTTATTTTTGGTAAAATAAAATCCAGAATTCAAATTAAACTGATTTGAATTTTCTGTACATCTAAACAGGGCCCTTCCCGTTTTCAAACAGAAATAAACTAGTTTGGAATTAATGCACACCCAAACAGGGCCCTTCCCGTTTTTTGCTATCTGTTTGAATTATCAACAGATTCAAATCTGTTTGAATTCAAAATCAACAGGTATCATACCTGTTCAATTTAAAACCAAGAGCCACCTTTACATCTATAAATAGGACCACCCTCATTTGATGTTTTTCATTCAGAAATTTCGTATTTCACCTCTGCTTATTCTATTCTTCATCTTGCTGCATTTTATTTCTGAAAGAAAGAGTGTAAACACTTAGTGTGTTCGTAAGGCAAACAATTTGTAGTGCTGCTATTGTTTGTGGTAAGATCATTTTATCCTGGGAGAAAGACGTCCAAATTCTGAAAGCACCGTGGAGAGGACGAATCTGTCTTAAGGACACAGTGTTAAACACTGGACTTGATTAGAAAAGTTATTCAAAGAAATTAACCAAGTAAGTTGTTTAATTTTATTCTGTTTTTTATTTGTTTATTTAATCAGATTTTATTTTTGTTTTTGTAACAAAATAAAATCTGTGATTTTATTTATTTATTTTTATTTCGAGTTTGATTTTTGTAATCAAATAAATTCTCTCCTTTTCTTTATTTCTTTATATTCTTATTATTGTTTTGTACACAACAGAATTTAATATTTTTAAATACAGTGAAGATTGTCCAACATCTTGTTATGACTGAAAGTGGTATAATATCATAAAATGTCAAAACTTACATATAGTACACTTTTTTTTTTGAGTGTGTACAGTAAAATCTTTTTTTTTTGAATAGTTTTGTTTGGCAAGCTCTAACTAGGCATCTTTTTAATCAATAATAAAAACTTAAAAATTTAAAATTTTTAGTGATTTTTTTATTAAATTATTAACTACCCAAATGAACGAGTGTGTGTTTAGATTTGACTTTTTTTTTTTATTTTTAAATTTAATAAATTAATATATTTGAGAAATTAAAAAAATTACTTAATATGACTTGATTTTGAATTTTTTAGTTGATGGCAAATAAACTTCTTGACTTTTCTTTGGCACATAGCTAATACTTTGTCCCTCTTGTTGTCCTGATCTTTCTTTAAGTTTTAGAATTTAGCCAAATGTTTTTGAATGGAGAAGTTTTATACGCACTTTGAAAAAGGAATGTGCCATATCTTTCAGTTTAGATTTTTTTAATGATATTTAGTTATGATTTATTAATGTTTGTTATGATTTATTGTAATTTTTGTTATCACTCAGTTTTAATTGATTGTGATTATTATTTTGGTTTATAATGGTAGAATTTTTTAGGGACTTTTTTTTTTATAAATCCACTTTCTAAGAGTTTTATTCCATCCAACTCATATTTTTTTGACTATTCCATTAGGTCTTATTTGATATAAGAAGGCCAAAATACCCTTTTCATCTACTTATGTTCCATTTAGCTCACATTATTTTCTTATGCTTCAATAAGTCCTATGGGTGACATAATTACCAAAATACCCTTAATGTGAATGTTCACACCGTCAATGTTAATGTTTATATCGTCAATGTGTAGGGGCTCGGCCCATGTCGATCCTCGTGGGTGCCCGAAAAAATTTCAATCGGGCCGAGGCGGGCTCAGCCCGTTGACAATGTGAATATTCATATTGACATGTTAACATTCACATTAATAGGAGTGTAAAATTGGCCCGCGTCCCGTGGCGGCACGAACTCTCCCGCGGCCCATGGACGGCCTGGGGCGGGCCCGGTCTGGCCCGTTGACAATGTGAATATTCACATTGACATGTTAACATTTACATTGATAAGAGTACAGAATTGGCCCGCGGCCCATGGGCGGCCAAAAGCCTGCCCGCAGCCCGGCTCGTTAACAATGTGAATATTCACATTGACATGTTAACATTCACATTGATAGGAGTGTAAAATTAGCCCGCGCCTCGTGGCTGCTCGAAACCCGCCCACGGCCCGTGGACGGCACGGGGTGGGCCCGGCCCAGCCTGTTGACAATGTGAATATTCACATTGACATGTTAACATTCACATTGATAAGAGTATGAAATTGGCCAACGACCTAGGGCGGGCCCGACTCGACCCGTTGACAATGTGAATATTCACATTGACATGTTAACATTCACATTGATAAGAGTGTAAAATTCGCCTGCAGCCCGTGGGCGGCCCAAAGCCCGACCGCAGCTCGAGACGGGCTTGGCCCGACCCGTGACAATGTGAATATTCACATTGACATGTTAACATTAACATTGATAGGAGTGTAAAATTTGCCCGCTGCTCGAAGCTTGCCCGCGCCCCGGGGTAGGCCCGGCCTAGCCCATTAACAATGTGAATATTCACATTGACATGTTAACATACACATTGATAGGAATGTAGAATTGGCCCGCAGCCGGTGGGCTGCCCGAAGCCCGCCCACGGCCCGGGGCAGGCTCGTTTGAGTCCGGGCCCGAGCATGTCCGAGACCTTAGGCTAGGGCCTAGGCCATCATTTTGAAGCCTGGCCCGGCCCATCAGCCCGCTTAAGGCCCATTCAAGGCTCAGTCTAAGGCCCAGCCCGCCCGAGGCGCAATGCCTTTTTTTTGTGAAAAATAATAAAATTTTAGTAGAAAAAATTAAAAAGAATTTAAAAAAAAAAAAGCCAGGCCAGCCCAAGCTCGAGGCTAGGCCTAGGCCGACCGGCTCGACCCGATGCTCGATCCATTGGCCCGTCCAAAGCCGGAATACCCTTGTGCTAGGGCTAGGCCTGGGCTTAATTTTTTGGCCCGTGGGCCGGGCCGGGTCGGTCCTGATTTTTTCGGACACCCACGAGGCTCGATATGGGCCGGCCCAGGCCTCTACGCGTTGATGATATGAACATTCCCATGACGATGTGAACATTCACATTATGGGTATTTTGGTAATTATGTCTCCCATAGGACTTATTGAAACATAAGAAAATAATGTGGACTAAATAGAATATATATAGATGAAAATGGTATTTTGGTCTTCTTATCTCAAATAGGACTTAATGGAATAGTCAAAAAGAACGTAGGCTGCCCGAAGCCCGCTTGCGGCTCGGGAAATGCTCGTTTGGGCCCGGGCTCGAGCCTAGTCCGAGACCCTAGACTAGGGCCTGGGCCATCACTTTGAAGCTTGGCCCGGCCCATCAGCCCGGTTAAGGCCCATTCAAGGCTCGGTCCAAGGCCCGACCCGCGTCGAGGCCTAGTGTCTTTTTTTTGGAAAATAATAAAATTTTGGTAGAAAAAATTAAAAAAAAAATGGCTAGGCCCGCCCAAGCCTAAGGCTAGTCCCAGGCCCATCTACCCGACCCATCGGCTCGGGCCCGGACCCAAAAGAGCCTGCCCAGGGCCGTGGGCAAGCTTCGAGCAGCCCACGGGCCGCGGGCCAATTCTACATTCCTATTAATGTCCATGTTAACATGTCAATGTGAATATTCACATTGTCAACGGGCCGGCCCGGGCCTACCCTGGGCCGCGGGCAAGCTTCGGGCAGCGAGCAAATTTTACACTCCTATCAATGTTAATGTTAACATGTCAATGTGAATATTCACAATGTCACGGGTCGGGCTGCAGTCGTTCTTCGGGCCGCCCACGGGCTGCGGACCAATTTTACACTCTTATCAATGTGAACATATCAATGTGAATATTCACATTGTTAACGGGCCGAGTCGGGCCCGCCCTGGGCCGCTGGCCAATTTTATACTATTATCAATGTGAATGTTAACATGTCAATGTGAATATTCACATTGTTAACAGGGTGGGTCGGGCCCGTCTCGGGCCGCCCACGGGCCGTGGATAGGTTTCGGGTAGCCACAGGGCGTGGGCTAATTTTACACTCCTATCAATGTAAATGTTAACATGTCAATGTGAATATTCGCATTGTCAACGGGCCGGGCCGAGCCCGCCCCAGGCCGCAGAGGAGGCTTTTGGCCGCCCATGAGCCACGGGCCAATTTTATACTCTCATCAATGTGAATGTTAACATGTCAATGTGAATATTCACATTGTTAACGTGCCGGACCGGTGGCCCATGGGCCGCCTGTGGGTTTCCCGCCGCCACGAGACGCGGGTCAATTTTACACTCCTATTAATGTGAATGTTAATATGTCAATGTGAATATTCACATTGTTAACCGGGCCCGCCCTGGCTCGCGGGCGGGTTTCGGGCCGCCCACGGGACAATTTTACATTCCTATCAATGTGAATTTTAAAATATGAATGTTCACATTATAAAATTGCTAACCATTCAAAAAATATTTATAAGGGTATCAAAATTAAATATAAAGGCATAAGTGTCCAAGAAAATAGTGTAAATCAAGAAAAATGACTTAATGGAATAAAACCATACATACATGGGACTAAAAAATTCCTTCATCGACTTCTTGGGTTAAAACACTTCTAAATGGGATTTATCAATAAAAATCTCAATTTTTAATTAAGACTCATTGTGGTGTTGGTTATGATTTGATTATGACTTCTTATAATATTGGTTGTGACATAGTTATGATTTTTTTGTGATTGTTATTTAGGGTCGGTTTGGGAAGTAGGTTGGTTTTTTGGTTTTTTTTGTTATTTTAGCCTGCGCTAAAAAGTCTGGGAATGACTTTTTGGCTTTTTTGGCTTTTTTTGTAAGAGAAAAGTGTAATGATTATTGGTTGAATGTGATATTTTATTTTTTATGGCTAAAATAGCCTATTTTGTCTTTTGTGACTAAAATAGTTATGATAGAAGAGTTGTTCGGTTATCTCGCAATTGATGTTTGGTCTCTTATTATGATTGACAATGGTATAATATCATAAAATATCAGAACTTACATGTAATACGTGTAATGTTAGAGATATTAAAAATTTTATCAAAATTTTTATCAAATATCTCATATAAATATGAGATCTATACAATGTGCATCTCATATCTATATAAGACATTTGATAAAATTTTTGACATCTCTAATATTTTTGCAGGTTACACATCCTTTTTGAGTGTGTACGGTAGAATCTTCTTTTTGAATATAAAGTTCTGTTTGACAGTAGCCATCTTTTTAATCAATAGTAAAAACTTAAAAAGCATATTCATTTTTCATAAAAAAGTATTTTTTATTTATTTATTTTAAAGAGTGTCATTTCGTTTGGAAATAAATTATTTTAATAAATTTTTAATTTTTTAAATAAATATAAAGTAAAAGAAATTAATATATTTAGAATATTTTTTACAATAAAAAAATGCAAAAAAAATAAAGAAAATGAGATCTGTGATCTTTTTATATAATTTGTTGACTTTTTAATTTTTTTTGTATAGCCCTCCATACTGTGTCTTTTTAATTACGTTAACAAGGATTTCATAATACTATTATGATAATATGGTAAATTTTCACCTACGCGTAAAAGTTGTAGTTCTTTACAAAATTTTTTCATAACAAAAAATTTCTAAGTGATTTTCAAAACAGTTCTAACAGAAGAGGAAACGTAAAAAAAAAATTTAAAAAATTCTAAAATAATAAGAAAAAAAAAATACTTAAAAAATAATTGTCAACATCCCCAACTCGAGCTTAAATGGGTGATTTCGGGTGCACGGATGTGGCCTTCAATTTTCTCAAAAAATCTGGTTTTGGCAAGATGGTGGATATACAGGATTCCAAACCTGAACCGATCGAATGAATCGAAACTTTTAATTAAAATATTAACATATCTACATAATATTTATTTATTAAAGTACTCCGAGAGTACTATTTGGAATTGACTTTTTTGTTTTTGTTTTTTTTTTTCTTTTTAGTGAATTTAAAAAAAATAAAAAAACTTTAGGTTCCGTTTGGCACGATCATTGGAACTAATTTATCTCACTAAAAGATAAAGGTTAAAAAATAATTAGATAAAATATCACATTTAAATTATAATTATTTTATTTTATTTTCACAAAATTACAAAAAAAGTCAAGTTCATCCTAAACGAAAATTTTTAAATAGATTAAAATATTTAAAAAGTCAAGCTAAAAAGTTCTTCCCGGCTTAGACTTATATATTCTATTTGATTAGATGAATTAGAAAAGTAAAAAATAAAACATTTAAGAAAAATCCATCAAAGACAAAAAAAAGAAAGATGTTGGTCTTTCAAAAATGTTATTCAATTTGAATTTTTTTTAATCTTAAGATCTTCTTGAGAAGTGACAATTTTAATTATTTTTAAGTTTTTTATGAAAAAACATAAAAATAAAAATAAAAAATAGTTAACTTTTGAATATTAATTTTGTTTGATTCTTTTAAGTGATTTTCAAAACTGAGAGAGAGTTTTTATGTACATTAGGGTTGAGCTAGGTCCAGACATAGTAATAGACCATTCTATGGGCCGTGGTGAAAAGGGCTTAACAAAGTAGACCTTGTTGTTAGCTCGGTCCAAGTATGATTACAGTCGCCAGTCGGAGTAGTGATAATTAGCTCGGTCATAGTATTCGGAACTAAGGTATTTGGGCTTCTTAAGGTGGACCTTGCCCTCGTTAGCTCGGTCAAAGCCTACTACAGTTAGGTCGGTCTAAACAAACAAAACCGAGGAACAAATGAACAAGAGCCGAGCTATGTGTTGCATATGAAGGCGCCGGATTAAATATGACAAAGGGCTAGTGTTAGCTCGGTTGTACTGCTATCCAACCATGGTAAAATCATTTCACTTGGTTTAAGCAGTGATGAGGTGTTGAAGGATAAGTATTATTTTTCAGGAGTGTGATTCTTAAGTGGGCTCTACATTTAGGAATAAGAGTCCTACTAGGATTGTGCCAGGTAAAAACTATAAAAGTTCACAACAAAACCTATGTACAATTCTCGAATACACAGGGCTTTTGTTTATTTGTCTATTTTGCTGACGTAGGCATCAGAGAGGTATCCGGCAAACACCTGTCAACTTGCTCACATTTGTGTTTTCAGGGAGTAAAGCAACGATGTTTGAAGGAGCACAAACTTGATTAATAAAATTACACGAGAACATTATTTCCTACCCATACAAAAACAGTTCTGAAAGAAGAGGAAACGTAAAAAATTTAACACAAATTAAAAAAAAAATCCACTTTTTTTAACTAACCTTCTAACTTCTCAACGAGGGTGCTTAATATTAGGCTGCTTTTGGTGTCAGCTCCAACTTTAAGCAGGGAGGGAAAGAGAGAGACAACACAAACAAATAAATTCCAAAGGGAGGTGGAAAGAAGCAAAGACTAGTGACCCTCTCTCTCTCTCTCTCTCTCTCAATCACTGTGCACGTCATTCAGTTGGCATTTATTGGTGTCTCCACGTCATCCCCACACGTGTGAAATATCCAATTCCCTCTCTCTCTCTCGCATAGTTTCAAACCCACCACCATCCCCTTCTCTTACACGGAATTACTGGTTGACTTAACACCCCCCCCCCCCCCCCCCCTCCTTCTATGTTTTTTTAAAATATTTTTTTAAAGCATTACCCACTCTCCCATTTGTTTATAAATATGTACTTGTATATGTCACACACCAATTTGGTTTTCTTGGTTCATTCTCTCCCTTGCTCCACCACATTTGCAACTCTCTCTCTCTTTCTTTCTCTAAAATGAGCAATCTGAGCACAGTTGAGTCCAAGCTACCTCCAGGGTTCAGGTTTCATCCAAGGGATGAAGAACTCATATGTGATTACTTGATGAAGAAGGTGACTTGCTGTGAGTGCCCTCTTATGATTGAAGTCGACCTCAACAAGTGCGAACCGTGGGACATTCCTGGTGAGTAATCCGATATACCCAGAATAAATTTGATTCACACAATTCATTTTCCAAGTATTTTTCTTCTTTGAGTAGCTAATATTCTTGTAATAACCATAATTATCATGCATGCATGTTTTAGCTTGTCAAGCTACTTATGTTGATAATTGAGAATTGATCTTGGACAGACTCCTTTGATCAGAATACATGCCATCACCCTCTAACCTCACATCCAATAATACTTATTAGGAGAGAAGGGTCTGCTATCCTACAATAATTTGGTTAGATATTTTACATAATAATCTTGCAAGAATATTCTATCACCATCACTTTGAATCTTGTGTTCACATGGCTGGGATGGGTCCAAAAATTTTTGCCTGGGCCGAGTTCTCGGTGAGGAAAAAGAAATTATTAAAGAGGGAGAGTTTTCCTATATATGTTTGTGTCTATTACAAATTATGAGGAGGATATTTCTATCTTTTTCTGTGGATGAGGTGATAGCAACTGGACTGGTTGCTAATAGAATCATTATTCTTCATATGTATTACTTGAGTTTACTCTTATCATAAATAAATAAATAATTCTTTTTTTTTTTTTATCAACAAAATGAAACTTTATTAATGAAGAAAGTAATACATGCAAAAACTTACATCAACAAAGAGGGAAGTGCAAAAAGTATCAACGCTAGCCTTAACAATCCCAACTAGGTTGGCATCGTTAAGGAAGCACAATCATTTGCGAGTACTTGACCCAAAATTAATGAAAAACCAATCAAAAGGCACCAAAAGAAAGAGAAGAACTAAAAAAACACATCCACAAAACCAATCAACATAGCCTCAACATAGCTGCACAGATGCCTGATAAATAAATAAATAAATAATTCTTGATATCAAATATGCTTTGAGAAACAAATTTATTCCCTATTTCATTAGCATGCTTTATCATTTACAAATTATAATACTTGAGTTTACTCTTATCATTCTAATAAAAAAAAGTGCACTCTTTGATAAAATATATGTAAGAATGTTACACATTTATCGCATAATTCTTTGAATAATTTGAGTATTATTAATCTATCAATAAAACTTAGTAAGATCTTTTCTTTATCCAGTTGACTACACTGATAATTTCAAATAATTAGATTGATTTTCTTTATTATCAATGCGCTAAATATTTATAAATATTTTGATTTTCCATTGTAGTTATGAGTTATGTTTAATGGCCGCCGGATATATCATGTGTGTCATTCATTTTTCCAAATTTCTCATTCATTACTTTTCTATGAAGCTTGACACTTTCGTCTTCGTCTCCTCTCGACCAAAAGATAGTAACTGCAATTGGGATATTACATTATGAACTCAAAGTCATATCCTCTAAGCCTTCAACTTAATGTCAACCACACGCGTGTACAATTTTCTTTTTAACTTTTTTTGCTCAGCCAAAAAGTAGTATTTTATTAATAGTAATAAAACATTACAAGCGAGACAACATCAATATGAGGAAATGTTTCAAAATATTACTTTTGTTCATGTTGGATTAATGGAATGGATTTTTTGTTCTAAATTTAAATAAAATAATGTTTGTCAATGTCATCAACCTCCCATATTTCTCTTGTTCTTTAGTACAATTCATTTTCAATATTTTGTTTTCAAATTAACAGTGTTCCGGAAGACTTTAAGCTGCAATTTTCAACCTCATGCATCGCATATCACGGATGTAAACCTATCAAAATTTGTCACCTAGCCAAATACAGCTATTTCTTCCAATAATTCTCCAATATGGCACAAAAAATTGACACTTTTCCCCCTTACTTATATAATTGGATATTTAGTATTAGTAGTGTGTCACTGACTCACCAATGATCGACAACTTGCTTGGCCACATGTAAGTTGTCACAGGTGCTTGTGACTTGCAATTGATACTGACATTAGATTCTTTTCTCTTTTATTTTCTTGCTATATTTTTGGTGGATTTCATTGAATTATGTTGTTCATGCAATAAAAAGAACATAATATATCATGGAGGCATAAACACAATGACAACATAATTAAGAATGAAGGGAACTATACATATATATATATATATATATTCCTAAGTCAGTCCCTTGTACAAGATGTTTCTCTGATTGTTTCTTTGAAATTTTTGTTTGCTTGAGTTGCACATGACGATTAATCATGATCGGCACATAGAGTAGCCAAGTCAGGATTTTGTCTTATAATTGGCAATAATATGGTAAAATTTTATTCTTCACTACCGTTGTATTTCACCCTTAAGGCACTTAACTCATCGCAACCCTAATTACGAGGTCCACAACACTGACTTGGACCATGATGGTCGTTCTCACCCCCATCTCGTATAGCTTGAGAGAAGAGTCACAAAGAGGAAAACAAGTATTTGACTGAGGATATAACTCTTGTCATATGAAAGATTACTGTGCGACTTCATGTTGGCTAAAAAAAATTCAGGCATCCAATTGATTCATCTTTTTTTCTTCTTTGTGTGTGAATCCTTTCATAGAAACCGCATGTGTGGGAGGCAAGGAATGGTACTTTTACAGCCTGCGTGACCGAAAATATGCGACTGGCCTGCGAACAAACAGGGCCACGGTATCTGGGTACTGGAAGGCCACGGGGAAGGACCGGCCTATCATACGCCGGGGTACCCTTGTTGGGATGAGGAAAACCCTAGTGTTCTACCAAGGGAGAGCACCCAAGGGAAGAAAAACCGATTGGGTCATGCACGAATTCCGGCTTGAAGGACCCCTTGGCCCTCCTAAAACATCTAATTCTGTCAAGGTTAATTTTCTGCCTCTCAAATTTTTTTTTTCTTTTTTCTTTTTTTGTGCTCTTTACATTTGTTAATTTTTATTTTATAATTAAGTTTGACAAATTATCATCTTTAAGTAATACGCAACTTGCCTAATTGAATTATGAATCTGAGTCACACGCATAAAAAAAAATTATTAGAATCTCTGAGTTGATAGAATTTTGTCTCTTCATACAGAATTAATTTCACAACTGTCAACTAGTTTAATGAATTATTTGTTTTGTCCTTATCTACGTGGTCCTGAATTTATCTATATACTATGTGCCTAGCTAATTTGATTAATTGAAAGACATTTTACATTAAAAATAAAAATATTGTAACAAATTGAAATTCTTTATCTGTACATAATCCGGTTTTGTCGCGTTTAGTCATGACAAACAGATGGATTAAAAATCATAATGGAAGATGACCTATAAGGAACAATATTAATATATTATGCTTAATTAACTACCATATTAGTTTAATATTTTTTAGTATTGTTTGAATGTGTAAAGCATAAATGTCTAAAATAACAAGTACAAAATAAAGAACTTGCATTGATGTTTTCAAATCTAACCATTACATGATTGCTATAGGGCTTCTCATGAAAAAGCAAAACCTAATCCATTGTGGTTAAACATCTTTTACATGCTGAGCTTTCCTCATGATATAGATTTAAACTATGTTTGGATCATGAACTTATAGGAGTAAAGGAAAAGAAGAAGGAAAAAGTAAAAAAAAAAAAAAATGAAGTGCAAGAAGTTAAATTTATTTATTTAAGTTCTCTTTGAATTTTTTTGTTTTCTATATTTTAAATCCAAGATTCAAACATATCCAATCATAGTATAAAAGTTCCTTGATTCTCATAGTATAAGAGGATAGTTTCTCTTTGCTTGGTGTGGGCCTTCCTTGAGAAGATCGTCACCGTCCATTTTTTTGCATGATTTTGTGATTCGATGATGTTCAATCAACTTGATCTTTTATATAGATGATTTTCTTGGCTTGATGAAGTGTACAGTTTATAAACAAGTTTGCACAAGTTTTTTGATATTTTTCATCTTCAATTCTTATGCTAATTTTTTTTTTTTTGGAATAAACAGGAAGATTGGGTATTATGTAGAATGTTTTTCAAAAACAGAGAAGTTGCTGCCAAACAAGGCACGGGAAGCATCTATGATGACACAAGATCTTCATCTCTCCCACCCCTAATGGATTCCTACATCACCTTTGACCAAACCAATACAAATGAGTATCATGACTACGAGCAAGTGCCCTGCTTCTCCATTTTCACCCCAAACCAAACCACCCCTACTTTTTCTCACCTCACCCACATGGACCCAAACATGTCAACCAAAAGCACACCACCCACCTTTGGAGCTACTATGCCTGACCTTGGCACATGTTTGAGCCCTTTCTCTTGTGACAAAAAGGTCATTAAAGTTGTTTTAGATCAACTCACCAAGATGGACCCTAACCCTATTTTTAAAGGGTCACCAAGCTTTGGGGAGGGAAGTTCAGAGAGTTTCTTATCTGATGTGGTCTTGCCTAGCATGTGGAACCATTATTGATTTTGAGGCCTAAACAACTCATGGTGACTTTTGAAGTTGTGTAGAACCATATATTTAAATTCTAAGTTATATATATAAGGTTTTTCTCTAGTATAGTATTTTGTGATGTACATATGTCTCCTCCATTGGCAAGAATGTTAGCTAGAACATGTGTAAGGCCTTCGATTGTAGATTTCTTTCTCTTCCATAAAATTTATGTTGAGAAATTTGTTACCCTACCTAGATCTCGTTTTAGTGGAAGTTTCATACACTTTTAGAGTCAGAGTCCATTAATTTGAATTAGAATCTACACTATGGTCGATGAAGTGTAACAATCAACTACATGGTGGAAGGATTCGGATAAGCAAAGGCATGTAGTTCATTGTTTTTTCCTTTTGAAAGAATTCAGATGAACAAATTTGTCAATGAAATTGTAGAGAGAATTGGACCTTGTTGACTTTTATTGGGAAAAAGTCTATGGTTTAAAAAAAATAAAATAAAATAAAGTCACATAATGGACAAGAGTTTGACAACCAAACCATTTAAGTTTAAAATTGCGTCTATTTTGTGACTTTTTCTGTATTTTATTTATTTATTTATTTTTTTGGGTATATGTGGCAAAATTGTTCATGTTGGTGATAAAGTACAAAGGTTTATTCCACCCATAGTGTTCACATATCATGTTTATTCAACTAGTGAGGTGCAAGTGCCATTGTTTAGTTTTATGCAAGTTGAACTATGGTCTCGTTTGGCAAATGACTGTTTTAGCTTAAAAGTCAAAAAGTTATTAAAAAAATCAAAAAATCAATAACTTATACCAAAAAGTCAAAGATTCTATTTTCTCTCTACTTTTTGCACATCTTTTCGTAAAAAGCTAAAAAATTATTCCAAACATACTAGTTTTTTTCACCTCATATTTTAACCAATAAGTCAAAAAATTACTAAAATAGCATGTTCCCAAACGAGGCCTAAGTTACTAGTAGAGAAGACTACTTTAGGGTGTAATGTGAGAACCAAAACTTGAACATTAGGATAGGGCAACAAACGAGTAAGGTCTAATTTTCAGAGTGTTCGAGTTTGGCTTGCCAAAAATTGATTGAACTTAAAAAATTAAACTCGAGCTTAGCTTATTAGTATTTGAGAAACTTGAGCAACTCAATTATAATAATGTGCTGAGTTCAAACTTGAGCTTGATATTGAAAATAAAAATTTAAAAAAAAAAAAAAAAAAACTCCTAAATTGTCACACACATTAAGAGAAAAAAGAGAAGATTTTAGCAAAAAAAAAAATAATGCTCATATTTTTGATAAAAAATTTATCGATTAAATACATAAATTTGCACAAACACCATGGTAATAGTATAAGTTAATGAAAATATATTTAGTTCTACTCGAGTTTAGTTCGATCATTAAACAAACTTAAAATTTAATTTGAACTTATTCATTTAACAAACAAAGTTATTCATCAATAACTCGATTATGTTGCGTCAAAACTTTAAATTGATGGAGTTTGTCTTATGCCATGTAAAGTTACAAAACATTAATTGAACAAAATTGACTAAGACTATGAAGGAGAGAAAAATCAAACAGTGAACATACCGTCTTGGACGCCATATATAAATACACTAAGAAGCACAATTAATTTGACGTTGATTACAAAATATCAGGACTTGGAAAATTCATTATCCATTTGACTATATCTACAAGTAAGTTATTTTTTGACTAAAAAATAAAAATAAAATGTAAAAACTACTTGGTTTAACTGGGTAGGTATTTGGTATGCACTAAAAAAGTGTAGTGTTTTTTTTTTGTGCATACATACACTTATTTAGATCACATCAATCAATATCTATCAACATTATCATCTCCTCTCTACTTTTTTATCTACTTTCTCTACTTTTTTAGACTTTTTTTTTATTTATAAAAAGTCAAAAAATACACTTATTTAAAACATCTCAAATCACTCATAGATTAGTAATTTCTTAAAAAAAAAGTAACCTTTTTAAGTGTGCTACTAATAATCTCTGTTTATTTAGTTTGGCACCAAAATTGTTTTTCACTTTTTTTTTTTTTTTTTTTTTCTTCTTCTTTCTTTGAGCAGCCATCACAATCCCAATAGCTCTTACCTTCGGTTGGCCACCCTCCTTTGGCCCTCCCATCCCCATCAGTGATCCTCTCATCCCCACTACAACCCTTTGCAACCCATTTTCCGCACTGGCGAACCCATTTCTTCTTCGTTGCCAACCCCAAACCCAGATTTAGATCTAGGTTTAGGGACAAGATTTAGGACTTAAAGAGGAGGAGAAGGAAGAAGAATGAGTAGGAGAAAGAGAAGAACAATGACAACAAAGGGGTGAGGGAAGTTGGAGGAGGGATATGCTGGCAAGGCAAGGGTAGAGAAGGTTGCAAGAGAGGTGGCTAGAGCTAATGGTGGTGGGTGGGGTTGTTAGGATTATGGTTAGCGAGGTTGGGGGCGAGTATAAAATGGGAAGTTTACGGTAAGGTAAAATTTTAATAAAAAATAAAAATAAAAAGAGATGGGCGTCCAAAAGAAAAGATGACAGTTTATTAGCAGCTCCCTACAGATTTGTGTAAAAAATGATTTTTTTCATTAATATTTTTAAAAATTACACCATGTCCCTTTAGTTATATTAATAAGAGATTTACAATACCATCATGATAATATGATAAATTCTCATCAAAAGTAAATATTTGAAAAAGACTCATAAAACATTTTGATGACAAAAAAAATAAATAAATAAAATTAACAATTATCAAATAAATCAACTTTTTCTTATTCTATTTTTTTTTCTTATAACATAATAAAAACAAGAAAAAAGATTGGGAGTTTTAGCGAGTTCAAATGGTGTGTGGGCTCCACAATGATATGATGTTTGTGTCTTTTTTTTTTTTTTTTTCATTGCTAAGTCATTAGAGCTTTATTTACAGTTTCAAAATTAAGGAATGTATCAACTTTGTAAAAACAATTACTAAACTCCACCACACCTCAGTACGTACACGGTACACCAAAATGTATTTCTGACCTAATTATCATCATGAAATGGACAAAGCCTGGAAAGAAAAAAATAAAAAATAAAACAATACAATTATGCTTAGAAAGTGATGGATGAGGGAACATTTGGAGGATATCCCTATTCCTTCAAGTTTAACCTCTTTTTTTTTTTTTTTTTTTTTTTTTTTTTTTTTTTTCTTGAGTACTAATTTTATAGAAGGAGATTAAATGGGAAAGAGAGGAATTGCGTAACGATTAGTGTAATGCCAAACAGAACGCAACATGACTATGAATCTGCCATGTTTATTATACTTTTTTTGACTATCACTTTCATTTGATTAACTGAAGCCAAATTTTGGAACTAAAAACCAATCCATATGAGCTCACCACAGATTCGCTGACATAATTTCACAAGGCAGTGTTTGTTTGTTTTTCTTCTTCTTTTATTTTTTTATTTTTATTTTTATTTTTATTTTTTTATGAGTTAATTCTAAGAAAAATAGAAAATAAATTTTTGTGTGTGATCAAGCCCATTATTACTTCTTATTTGTCTGTCCAAAGGGTCCAAATTGTATGTATTATCTTTACACTAGATTTATGGCGTTCTAGGAATAATTTTTTTTATGACGAAAATTCTTTGCCCAAAAAAAAAATAAATAAATAAATAATTCAGTTCCATACCAATAATTAATATTGAACTTTGGCTAAGTCTTAGTTAATCTAATCACAACTTAGCAACTTGAATTATTTTTTTATGATTTTTAACACATTCTCGCGTCACTAAAAACTAATTAATAAATTAATCAAAGTATATGACATAATTGGCTATCTCATCTGTAGGCAAGGCAAGGCAAGGCAAGGATTAATATGATTTTTCTTTTCCGTTGTACACGATTGTCAAGCGACTGAAAACTTTTCTATTCACATTAGAAACTCAACAAATTAAAATTAGTGAGCTATCATTATCATGAGAATTAATTATATGAATAATTGGAATACATGGTACTAATGACAACCATAAAAGAAATAATTAGGTTAGTTGTGGAGCCAAAAAAGTCTAATTTAGAATCTTAGTTCCCTATTATATAATTCCAAGTGTAGGGGATCTCGAAAGCAACCTATGACCAAACTCCCATAATAATCGGATTGAAAACATCAATTTTTTTTTTCCTCATCTGTCCAAACAAATTGTTGAAATTTTGTTTCAAAAGATTTGAAAACTTGAATCAATATTGTGGATATGGATTCAACATATCTTGCTTAAACCAACTTTCTTTGTTATTTTGTGGCCTTCACTCACCATGGTTATTGGAGGAACTATGGTTAACATTTGAACTTAAAAGAAGTTTAGTTATTAATTAAACGTGGCTAGCTCGGGCATGTCAGTAGTCTCATCTGACATGCACTGACATATGCCCAAGCTTGAGGTGTTTAAGACATGTATATCTTGTTATGACAAATTAATTTGAGTTTAGCCAAATTCCTAATTTGGGCACTCCATCTTCATTTCATTTAGTTGTTGTTGTTAACCTAATGGCTGATGACTTAACATAAAGCCTTAGGCCGTGTTTGATACGCCTTTTCAAGGGAGGGTTGGTGGGGAACATATTTTGTTTTTGTCCGCTAATAATGCAAATTTCTAATTTTTGCCTAATATGCTAAATAATGTATTAGGGTTGGTAATATCTGGCGCTACGGCATTGCTAATCTAGTTGCCATTTATCACTAAGTACAAGCAGATTATCTAACCCAAAGTTGAATTTATGCTCAAAGAGAGGCAGTTGGGGAATTTTTTAACAAATTTTAAAATACGTTCAAGTTTGAATTATTTACCTTTAGAATTAATTTTAAACAGATTTTAATTGAGTCCTATAATAAGTTATTCAAATTTAACGTAAAAATTTAACGAATTTTAAAATAAATCTAACTTATTTACATAACATGTTAATTATAAACAAATTTTTAACGACTTAAACACTGAAATAGCCTAATTTGTTCTATGGGCCTAGTCATGATCTCTCACTCTACAAATGTAGCCCATCAAAAGGTTTTGCTACGTAGAAAAGCCGTGTTTCTTTCCTTCTTCCTTTCTTGGGCCGAAAATCAGGCCCAGTAAATTACTAAAGTTGAAGCCCAATGGTTTAAATAATTGAGTCGGTGTAGTAGTGTGTCAAATGGCCCGTAACTTGGTGGTCTGGGCTAGACCTAAAGTCCATAAAAACAAGAGCACACTCTCGCTATCTCGCTATCTCTCTCTCTCTCTAGCGCCGAGCTACCAGACGCTGTTGTTGCTTTCTTGCAGCGTCTTCACTCACTTACATTAGAGCGCTCTCTCTCTCTCTCTCTCTCTCTAGGTTAGGAATTTAGAAACATACAATATGGATATGGTGTTGCCTCTAAAACCCCAAATCCAATTTGTTAGTGCCTCCAAAATTTACCCACCTTTTCTCTCTTCCTCTTCTTCTTCTTCTTCTTCTTCTTCTTCTTCTTTACTACAATCTCAAGCGTCTCGCTCTCGTTCGAAATCAAATTTGGCACTCAAACAAATTAGGGCTAGGTCCGAGTTCGACGGCAAAGTCAATGGCGTTCTTTCTGGTGATTCTGACCCCCGCTTCGTCGACCGGGTATGTGAATGTATATATACACACTTGTATATGGAATATGAATGAGGACGTCATATAGATAATGGGAATCAGTTTATCTTTTGATGCTCAATACACTAATCTTTTTGATGTTCATCTGAGTATGTGTATAGGGTTTGAGTGGAAAAAGTGAGTTTGTTTTGGTTGATGCATTGCTACTTTAATTGGAATTAGTTAATGATAGAAAGACATTAGTAATAACTTGCGTCAATAACTGGGTTAAGGTCCATTTTAATGGTGGGTTTGGCATAATTAATATACTAGTATTTGCTTCAGTTTGCATAAAGGGGCTCACATAGAACCATTAGAAAGTTCCGTTCAGTCACTGATTACATAATATTTTGCTGTGGTATTCACCATTAACCAATTTTGCTTTGATTTTTGCTAATTTTATGTATCCATATTCGTTTGGTTACAATCCTCAGAAACTATTTTTAAATAGATTTTTGTTTGTGTTTATTGAATTTTTTTAAACTAAAGAAAGGAAGGATGGACTTTCAGTTTGATAAACTACTACTGGCTTTTATCTTGGCATATATATATTCTAGAGAATTTCTTCACCAAATGAAGCTCATGGAATTTTTTATGTTTAACTCTCTTTTGTTAGGTTCAAGGAGTTAGGAAATTTTTTTGTTTATGGTGGATTCGTTCTCAGTAAAAGTTTTTTGGATTGCCGTCTCAATAATTACCCACACTCCTACAAGTATATTTTTTTTTTTTTTTGGCTATGCCATACTGCCTCAATTAAAGGGTGGCTTGGCCTCAATGGTAAGGCTTACCACTAGTGTTCGTAGTGGCACGAATTCAAGTCACAAAAACAGCCTTTCCAGAAATAAGGGAAGACTGGGTACATTTTTTTCTTCCCAGACCCAACTTTAGTGTGCGGGAAATTGTGTACTAGCCTACTAGGTTGCCATTTTTTTTAGTAGATGTATTTAGAGTCTGGTCTTCAATACCCACGCAACCAGATAGTAAGAGAGCGTAGTATATTGGTTCATTAAGATCTACAATATAGGTATTTTGCCTATCTCAACAGCTCACATGGTTGTTATTCTCTGCAGATCTCAGTAATAAAATCAAAAGACCATGGAAGTTTCCCTAATGTGCCCTACAAAAAATAATAATTAAGAAATTGACACCCCAAGTGCAATATTGGATACGTGGACACGCGTGTCCCCGCCATGTTAGACACAAACACAACACCCATCTTAGATTGTCAGTGCTTCTTAGCTCCTTACTAACATCTTCACAGTAATTTTATACCATAATTTGAATTTTTATACCATTCTCATCTCAGCAATACTCATTTTCTCTAATGGGTACTCGTTTATCACACAACATTTCAGACGCACTTCTCCACTTAAGTCACCCCGCCTTAATTCTGTGGACAACATCCGTTCCAAACTCCCTAGTCATTGTGATAATCAATCATAAATAACGAAAATATTCACTCTTAGGTAGTTTTTGGTTCTCAATCTTCAGGAGAAGTGAAAATTGAGAATCAAGAACTAGCTAAGAGTGAACATTTTCGTTATTTAGGATCGATTATTACAACAACTGGGAAGATTGGAGCGAATGTGGTTCACAGAATTAAAGTGGGGTGGCTTAAGTGAAGAATTCCCATTAGCCTAAAAGGGAAGTTCTATAGAACAGCCATTAGATTAGCAATGTTGTATGGGACGGAATGTTAGGCAACTAAGAAACAACATGTAGAGAAGAGAAGTGTTGCTGAGATTAGGATGCTAAGGTGGATGTGTGACAAGACTACAAAAAAGACAGAGTTAGGAATGAGTATATTCGAGAATGGGTAGGAGTAGTATCGATAGAAGATAAGTAGAGAGAGAATAGATTGAGATGGTTTGGTCATATCGAGCTGTTGACGTGGACTAGTGTAGTAAATAGAGATATGAATCTCATTAATTTAACTAACGAAATTGCCTTGGATGATAAAGTCGAGTGGAGAAAAATGCAGTCGACCTCATATGATGGGACTTAAGGCTTGGTTTGGTTTAACTTTTGTTTGTGGTCACGTGCGTTGTTCTTCCTACAAACAAATAGTTCTTCCTTTGGGTGCTCCTTGAACCTCAAATCATCTGTTGGATGCTCAATTAGACACTGATATACATAATTGCCTGCCTATATTTGGCTCAAAAACTGACTGGACCTTTTTTATTCCAGCAAAAAGCATTGGAAGCAGCAATGAATGATATAAATAACTCATTTGGGAAAGGAAGTGTTACAAGGTTGGGCAGTGCTGGTGGAGCTCTGGTGTATGTGCTTTTCTTCCATGTCAACTGCGTGTGTGTGTACTTTTTTTCTTTTTATTTTATTTTATTATAATAATTTGTTGGGATGCTTTAAGACCAAGTGGGAAATTTTTACAATCTTTGTTTGGTTCACTTGTTGTAGGTTCTAACAAACATATGTGGGGCAATGTAACCTTCGTCTTTCTTGTAGATTCATTGAGATTTTGTATATTGCAGAGAAACTTTTCCGAGTGGCTGTTTGACATTAGACTTTGCACTAGGTGGTGGCCTTCCCAAAGGTAGAATTGTAGAGGTATTATCCTTTTCTTTCCCCGTTTAATACTTTATTGCTTTCCTATTGATTACATGCGATGATTGCTCATATGTTCCAGGATGAAATATGTTCTGGTTCTATTTGAAAAAGTCGATTTAGCATTTGGTGCATAAGGTATTCAATTCATTTAATAAGTTTGATAGTTTAGCTGACATGCTCATATTGAACATCTAAGAAGTACACACTTTTAGAGGTTGTTGTGTCGGTGTATTTATATATTTAAATTGTTTTTTTGGCATGTCAATATCGTGTTGTATCCGTGTCCCTTATATGTATCAGTGTTGCTTAGTTGAACGTGGTACTTAAACAAATACCATTCCATCATAATCAACTATCATGGACAGAAAGAAAAAAAAAAAAGATTTACTGGATGTATATTATTATTATTCTTCAGAGTCTCATACATACCTGACTAGAGTAATGTTCACCTGGTGAACATTAATGCTCTAAAAAAGTTTTTACCACTACTTCAGTTTTGTGCATATTAACTTGTCAAGTAACATAACTGATTCCTTCAAAAATTTTAATCTGTGTTTTTTCTTTTTAGATATATGGGCCAGAAAGTAGTGGAAAGACCACCCTAGCGCTCCACGCAATTGCAGAAGTTCAGGTGCTGAACCTGGTTTTACTTAAACATATTTATTATACTTGTCTTTATAAGAAGGCACTTCTTATGAGGGTTCTTATCTACTTTGAGACCAAGATGCAGCTTCTCTGTGTTGAATATGCAGAAGGTAGGAGGCAACGCCATGCTTGTTGATGCAGAGCATGCTTTTGATCCTTCATATTCTAAAGCATTGGGAGTAGATGTAGAAAATTTGATTGTATGCCAACCTGATAATGGAGAGATGGCACTGGAGAGTAATAATTCTTTTTCTTGTTCACTTGATTTTATTAAAGTAACACTGAATATATATTTTGAGTGAGATACGATAAATTTCTTGCAAGTGTGCTCGATTTATTTGGTTTATCAAACTTTTTGTTGCCTCAGTTGCAGATCGTATGTGCAGATCTGGTGCTGTTGATCTCATCTGCGTTGATTCTGTCTCAGCTCTTACTCCACGAGCTGAGATTGAAGTAAGTTACATTCTTTCTATTTTCAGAATACAGAAGTTGACAAGATTGCTAATGCCGGACACATCCTTGGGTCTGTTTGTTGTACATAGGGGGAAATTGGAATGCAGCAGATGGGTTTGCAAGCACGTCTCATGAGCCAAGCTCTGCGTAAAATGTCTGGAAATGCCTCCAAAGCTGGATGTACTCTTATTTTTCTGAATCAAATAAGACACAAGGTAATTTTGATTAATAAGGTGTAATCTGCTTTTTGTTGGACTACATATGAAGGACAATTGCTATTATAAATTCATCATATTTATTGAGCCGCCCTTGGAACACTTAACCCAAATGGCTTGGTCATGAACTTTAAATTCTTATTTTATTGCACCATAAATTTGTGTTTAGTTTTCACTGTCCAGTTGTAATGACTTCTCATCCACAGACCAATGATTTTTGTGCCTAGATTGGTGTATATTATGGAAATCCTGAAGTCACCAGTGGAGGAATTGCTTTGAAGTTCTTTGCATCACTTCGTCTTGAAATACGCCCTACAGGGAAGATAAAGTCTGTAAGCACAAAACCAGCTCAATTGATTACTATTCAGTTCTATTTGAACTTCAAGATATGAATACTGTCAGTATGTGCTAATTATCATTATTTTAGGCTAAAGGAGATGAAGACGTTGGGCTTAGGGTTCGTGTGAGAGTTCAAAAGAGTAAGGTAAGTGAAACTAATATGAAATTGTGTCAGAATGTGATGTATCCCACATAAAAGGAATTGATTTCAAGATGGCGTCATGCCACATAAATGGAAATGTTTTTGTTTGAGTTCTACCTTTTTTTAAAACTTTTTATATCATATTTTAGCATGACGTAATTGCTATTCATTATTGCATCTTTCCATCCTTTGCATGTTTATACTCTAAATTATGCATTAAAATCTTTATTAACATATTCCAAATTTATTGAATTTTGGAAGATTCGCTATTAAATTTTGTTCTCAATATAATTATGTAGTTGCAATATCTCCATATTTTTGGTGCTTCTGATACATTCTTCTATTATTATTTTATTCCTTGTTTATGAGTTATTATGACTAATGATGTCAATGAGAATGCTTGCTTTTCTTCTAACTATGTATTGCCCTAGGTTTCAAGGCCATACAAGCAAGCCGAGTTTGAAATTATTTTTGGCGAGGGAGTGGGTAAACTGGTTTGTATTGCACTGCACTGCACTGTTAACTCTTGTTTCTTTGCAATGGCATAAACCATTCTATTTCTGGTATAATTTTGATTTGATATGCAGGGTTGCATTTTGGATTGTGCTGAAATGATGGATGTAGTGTTAAAGAAGGGTTCCTGGTATAGCTATGAAGATAATAGGTTTGTCTTTTGGAGTTACCATTTTGCATTGTGTATGCATGTGGTTCTCCTATCTATTACATTTCATATTATAAAGGCCAAGTCTAAGTGTTATAAATTCTAGACTACACTAATTTAATATTCTTAATATAGCACACTATCCAATTATTCGAACCGTTTTGGGATTTCAACAATTTTGTCTTCCAAACTGTGCAAAGCAAACTGTTTTGCGTCTCTGTTTTAGGCTCCTTCTCCTTATATCTATGGCATACACTTGACTATACTAGTTTCTTGTCCTTGTGTTGCTATTAAACCTTAAAATCCTGTTCAACTAACTCTCTAGATTCCTCTCCAATTTTGCCACTTATTTTCATTTTGTGTCTTTTATGTTTAAGGTTGGGACAGGGGAGGGACAGAGCACTGCAATACCTGAGAGAGAACCCTCTTCTTTGTGATGAAATAGAGAAGGTTTGGATGCTTATGCCTCAGTTAAATTTTTTTTGTACTATAGAGAGTTTATTTTTATAATATTAATTGTTCTTTATGTCTTTTTGGCCTACTCATTCGTTTGAGTATAAAATTTGGGCATCCATCGCTATTTTTGATTACCGAACATCCATTTTATTTTCTAATTGTGATGGCCTTATTTCACTCTTCCCACTGATAAGTCCTGCATTTTATAGTCATTGATTGCTCTTGGTATTTGTTTGTTGATATCTATATGTAGTTGCAATATCTGCATATTTGCAATCTTTATGATGCGTATCATTCTAATTAACAACCCCATAGTGACATTATTCTAGAATATGGAATCAAATAGTATGTTTGGTTACAAACTTACAATGATATTTTTCTTTTGCAAGTGGTGTTATATTAAAATGGAAGAAACATTAAATGTAAGAGGGAAGTTTCTAGAAATATCGGGAGCTGCATGTCTCACGTTTTCTCTGCTTTACACATGGGACATTTTATTAGGCTGATGCCCAAAGAATCTCATGCGGTTCATGACAATATTACTGATCTCCCTTGTCAGTTTTTTTTTTTTTTTTTTGGCTACAATCAATCACGGAAATACATGTACCTAATACGTTATTTTATTTGTCATTGTGTTAAGAGCTGCTTTTTGGCAAATGTGAGTTCTGTTATTTGAGAGAAATGCACAACAGATGTTGATTTGAATGTGCAGATTGTTCGGTCTATGATGGTAGAGGGAATCGGCCAAGTAGGCTCTTCTCATTTGAGGTACTCAACACCACAGCATCATGAAGAAGATACTTTTGAAGAAGAGATACAGTAGGATTGACCAAATCTCCAAATCTAGGTGGCAACTATGGAAGCTGAAAAGAGAAGCAGCTAGGATTATGGGTCAGCTTGATTTAATTGACTTTATTCTTCATCCCATGACAGGGGGAGAGGTTAGTGTATTTTGTGTACTTCATGGCATGTACTTCATTTGTATCCGTGCACCATATGAACAGGCTGGGGAGGGCAAAGGGTTAAGCTTTGGGTGACATGCAAGGGGAATTTGTAACATTTCACCATCAATTGTCCTAATTCTGTTTGAGAAACATAATTGATTCTCATTTTTTAAAAATGGTGCTTAAGCCAAGTTTACATAGATTAGCATCAAAAGACTGCAAAATTGCAGCCAAGATTGATGATCAGAGTAGGTATGTTTGTGTGTCAGTATTACAATCTTCTAAATGAGTTTGTGTTCATAGAAGTAATAATTATTCAAAAGGCAAGTAATAAAATTTAGATTAATTTACATGCAAACGTAGTATTATTACAGCAAACCTACACCACAATAATACAAATTATAGGTAAGTTTCAAAAGCATATATACATAGAATAATACTAGGAAAAAATTTTCATCCTTTGATTAGTGTGATGTTTTATTGTATGTGCAATTCAAAGGTGAAAATTTTCATGATCATCTTCATGATATTTTTTTTATGATCCCTAGCATTACTCATGTACATATAGAGACATAATGTTGGTTGTTTCGTACAGTGGATTGGAACAAGCTTATTAGAACAATAGGCAGGCTACTATTTGTAGGGGAGTCTTCTATGGTGCCAAAGCACTTGTGTTGTAAACAAGGAGTGCACCCCCGGCAAGAATCCCAGCTAGGGTTACAGCCCATATTGCCAACCCAGTCGAACCTGCATTTCAAAAGAATAATTACAATTAATCCAAACTTACCGTCACATATAAACAATTATAATTTTTTTATTTTTTTAATGTGAGTTTTTATATGTGGATTTATCATCGTGTAATAGGAGATAGTTTGGGACAGGAAATATATACATATGTCAACAAATCTCAATTGTTTTTCTTACCGCCAACGTAGACATCACCGCTTGGAGACCAATCATCTGGATCATAGATGGGGCTGTAAATCAATCATCAGTGGGAAAGAGTTAGATTATGGGTAGTATTTGGATTATGAATTTGTAAAGAGAGGACATAAATGTAACATAATTTCTTCTCTTTACGCTAACTAAATTACTCAATAAATCTAAATCTAAGCCTCTTTGGGTTGGAGATATAGATATATATATATTAGGACATATAGATATTTATAATATAAAAAAAGAGAGTAAATAATTGTACCTATATCCGTCAACATTAGCACCGTATTTGTCTACAAATTGGTATACGCCCTTCCCCTGCATCAATATTCGAAAGTGAACATTATTGCTTGTTGCATAAAGATGTTCTTTTTTTAAAAAAAAAAATTCTCTTAACTAGTGTAAATTTCATAGGAATTCATAGATCAGAAAGGAACCAACCTTGGCTTTCCTGCCAGATGCATCGAGTCCATCCGCCAAGCTCATCCCCCCATTAATTCCTGATGAGATGTACCACAATCCAAATTCAAGATCACGCATAACATTCCATAGAAATAACCTCTCTCTGTGTGTGTTTCCTTCTCTTCCAAAGATCTTTAAAATAAAGAGTTACAAGAATAGTTTTAGTACACGAGGCTCCCACCAATGAACGGTCATTATGAAGGTTGCATGTACGCAGCCTTACTCCGCAAGCAAGCGGAGAGGCTGTGTCTCTGATTTGAACGCGTCATGGCTGTGTTTTGAACCCATGACGTCAAGTTTGTAATAGAGCAACCTTACTGCCGTGCCATGGCTCATCCTCTCTTAAGATCAACTTCAAAAAAAAAAAAAAAAACCTTTAAAACTCAACCAGTTACATAACAGAATTATGGTTAATCTATTGAAATCCAGGCTGGTTTACCATAGGTTTATACATGTACACATGTGTAGAAGATACACTAACCATAAGGCTTATCAGTCTTGACCTTCCTGTTGCGACTGGCCTCAACCCTAAAAGAGGAAGTTCTTGTGAGGGAGGGAAGGCCTTTCACAGCTCTTTTGTCAACTGTGAATGGAGAAGGTTTCAGGCTCAGTGAAGTCATCACTACAGAGGCTGCAGCAGCCATGCCCTTCTGCCTATCTTCACTTTCAGTGTTTCTTTCTTGCCTTCAAAACTGTTTGTATGCGTGGTCTCCTGGCCACCCAAATTTATTGATATAACCAAGGATTTGTGATTGCCAAGTTACACATGGTGCTGCCCCATTGGCTGCATTCTGGATATGATGTTACAACATTATCCAAACCAGGAGGGATTCTGGATATGATGTTACAACATTATCCAAACCAGGAGGGAGAGCTATTTGTTTTCACCAGATTATTCTGAGGTATATGCTGAAAGACACGTGGAGGCAGATCAGATGGTTAGGATGGATCCTTGAAAATAATATAAATAAATAAATGAGTGAACGAAATAAAAAGAAGAAAAGAGTGAGATCTAGACAGCACAAGATTCAACTGATTCAAGTAAATTGGTTTAATTTTTTTTTTTTTAAATAAAAAATAAAAACAAAAACACATCTTACAGATATCAAAAACCCAGTAAAAATGACAAGGCTCAATATAAATCTGGATCCCCCACAGCTAAAAGCCCTAAGCAAGAGCTCAAATTAAATTTATTTTGAATTTGTCGTATTATATAATTATCATGTGAAAGACATCAAGACTATTTCATATTTCTTAAATAATAATAATTACTTTTAAGGATATAATGTAATTCTTATGCATACTATGTAATAAACTTGACTTCATATACATATTTGTTGGATGCAAGTCCAACTAGCCAGAATAGACATATATCCCATACTCCATCAAGTGTCAAAGTCTTAGACTTGATCACATATTTAAAAGAGTCTTATAATGTAAGGGCAAAATATTGTTCCACATATACCAATATAGGAGCAAAATAACAACCAAAGGACCATGCTGATGTAAAAGAAAATTCTTCCAACGTAGAAATCCAAGATGAAGAGGAAAATATTATCAACTCAATCCAACAGATCTCAGTCCGAATACGAGGAAAATATTATACTATCTATAATTTGCATCAAACAGCAACTTATAAAAATTCATACAATTACAATAGGTTTTCATTTTGAAAATATTTACTCAACCAAGCAACAGCGAATAGCTAAATCATCCTGTGTGAACAACTACAAACCCAAGCATGTTGTGAAGGCAACTGCATGATTAACTGATATTGTCGTCACTATAAACAACTAAGGATCTCAATAACCTTTGAGGCTGCGGCCATGCCACTAAGTATGGCACCTTCAACATTTGGACTAACACAAAAGTCTCCACATATGGCCAGTCTCTTCTTCCCATCCCAGAGGCATTTCTCCTCTGTTGCAATGCTAGAGGCAGGAAAAGCACTACCCCTGTGAATCCATTTATTGGACACACAAAATAATTGTATGTATTTGGTTGGAGTGAAAGAAAAAAAAAAGAGAGTAAATACTGTATATTGAACCAAAGGCTTCAGATACTAACCACCTATGAGCTTTCTTGAAAAATGGCTTAGAAATGTTGAGTCCAGTGTTCTGGAACTCTTGAAATAGTTCATCGGCCACTTTAGTCAATGCAGCATTTGAAGGCTTTTGAAGTCCCATTTGAGCAATTACACTCTTTGCATACTCATCTGTTGAGTGCAACACCCAATGCTCACTGTGTAAAGAAGCAAATAGAAAAAACCAAAGTGATGAACACAGAATTAAAACTAATCATTCTTTCCATCATTAGTCTGCTACTAGTGCAACACAAACAGATACCTAAATGTAGAACGCTCTGGCTTGCTGCTGTTGCAAAATGCCCACCTTAAAACTTCAGAATTGTTGAAGGAGACGCCTTTTACTGGTATCTAAATCATTAAAATTATGTGTGTGAGAGAGAGAAAGAGAGAGATTTCTTGACATTAGATAACAAAGGCATCCTCATCAAACCTCAGACATTGGATGTTGAAAAAAATTTTACAAAATACCAGGGGGCACAAATCCACAAACCTTTATCCGATTTCATTTTTTTTTCTTTTTTTCCTTCTCTCTTCTTCGTTTTTGTTTTGTGTTCCTGCTTTTTTTTTTTTTTTCCCCACCCCATTTTGCCGGTCAGACTATATAAACCCCCGAATACACAATCATGCCTGCAAACCCCATGACCAGGGATACCTAGACTCTAGAGTAGGAATTGATCCAAGAAACTCTGGGTCATTTCCAGAGCCAAACTAGATCGGTGTGGGTCCTCAATAGGATGGCTGAAACTCAGAGCTAAATAGACCCATTTATGGGCAAAGAACGAGGGAGAAGTAATGATACAAGCACTGTGAATTGCCAATATTCACAAAGGTACATTTGTTGTAACTCACGCACAACATATATCTTACCAAAGACAAAGGTTCTTCAAATGCTAGCATCAGTGCAAAACATGAAGTAACAGGGATTTCTTTCATCCTCATGGCCAACTCCGGAACCAAACTTAAATCTGTATGAGATAACATTGACAGAGAGAATAGTTAAGAAACCAACCTATGCTGTTTCCACTAATTTGTAGCAAATTAATCAGCAGAGGTGCAATATGTACACAAAAGTGAGCTGCAAAATCACCAAAGGTGATTAAACAGCAAAAGGGAGTAAAACAAACCATTTTGAGTTCCAGGGCGGCTACATTAAGTTTTCCCGTGAATTTGAGAAGAATGTTCAATCACTTCAAGTGCCCATGCTTGAGGGACAAGTCCCAAATTTCATAACTAGCCCATTCAAATCCAAATAACTAGCAGCCATCTGTCAGTTGTATCAATTTTATTACCCATGTAATTAGAGTATCTTAAGTGAGTTCATCAAGCTCACACTTTAAAGTCAAATTGGTCTCGACAGGGAAGTAAGTCATCAAATGGTGATTTTTGTTATCTGAAATCTTCTAAACTTTACTTCTTTTCAAGGGACTGACACACTCATGGATGAAGCCAGGATTTTGTATTTAGGTACATAGAAATAACAACTAATAATACAAACTATATTTGAAATACAAAAATAAAAATAGAAAAATGATTTGTAGGCTGAAAGTTAAAATGAAAGTGACTAATGTGAAAGATATATATTAGAAGATGATTTAATGAGCTTAGCAAAACCCAATGAATTAATATCACCGCCATGGGCTCTAGGCCAGAAGTTGTTCCTAAGAAGCAACGCTCAAAAGAATAACTTTCATTCAATCTTAATTAATATATGACAATAAAATATCACAAATTTAATTTTTAATTTTACATCAAATAATTTATCAATCAAAATAGCAATCGAACACTCTTCATGTATTGTGAACTATCCATCTAATTTTTTTTCTTCTTTTTTGTAATTTTTGAATATGGGACTAGTTGAAATTGTCCATTTGAAGCTAATTTTAAATTGATGGAAGCAATGACAGACAAAATAAAAGAAGAAAAAAATTTGAAAAAAGGGTTTGCAGGTAGGTGGCCAGTGCAGTCCCCTTCAAAACTAGGAGTCATTTTGTTTTTTGTTTTTTTTAGGCCTTAATGCATACCATGTAAAGAAAAAAACCAGGGGTGGCCATGACCCCCTTGTAGCCTCGTCCCTTGGCACACTTATATAACTGATTCTATGGAAGAAAAGATAAACAATAAACCACAATGCAAAGAGACTACCAATGCAAACAAAGAGACTACCTTCTATCACACACTAGATTACAATATGACGAACTTAATTGAATCACAAATTTAAAGGACTGTAGAGATGGACATGCATGTTCATTTGATTTATTAACCGACAAGAACAAGTTGAGTCGTCATACCAAGAGGTGTTGATCGTCCTGTCACATTTGTAAACCTGGGTGAAACTATATTTTTGTCGGATGCAACCACACCCTTGAAATGACCAAGATATTGTCCATCTAAACCTGTCAATAACCATGAATCCTCATCCTCCAACCACTCTAGCCTCCCAACACCCTCCCCGAACTTGGTTTCTACTCCTAAAAAAGAGTAAAGTGGGTAAATGAGGCAATTTTATATGTTGTGTTAATCTCTGAAAAAATATTACAAAAGAAACCAATAAATCAATCCATTACCTGGCTCTTTGCATAATGCACTGCAAATAGAATTCATTCCCGGGACACCCACATATTTCTTGCTCAATCCTTCCTAAATTAAACTGAGACTCAGAGAAATTGAAGCTTGACAAAACAGAGATCGCATATGTACATATTCAAATAGCCATATTCTACAACATTTGTGCAATTCTGCATGTATGCAAACAAAATCGGCAATATTACAATAGAACAAAGAGAAGAAAGGGAAAAAAAATATATATGACCTTAGTAAGAAACTGAGCAGGGATCGTGATATCATAAACAGATAAACAAAGCTCCAAAGAGTAATTATTAGGATATCTCAGCTTGAATGCCCAAGATAAGGAAGACATGAAAAATGAGAGCCAGGAGACTGAAGCGAAGATTCACTAGTAAAAGTTTTGAATCAGACAAAAGAGTGTTAAGAAATGGAATCTGCTACTCCCGTGCATCTAAAAGAAGTCTACATGGAATCTGCTTATCCTATGCATATCATGTACCAAAATTTGATGTATTCCTTATGAGTTATGATCACAGAGCTACGTTAAATGATATTGATGTACAACCTTAATCTCCACTTCCAATGTAGATAGTTGAACTGCAGATGACGAATCTTAACCAATGGATGAATGAATCAACTACAACATTCACGCACCCGAATGACAACACAAAACACAACAGACATAGATCAAAGAGCAAGTTAAACACTGCCAAGGCATCAAAGCTAAAATTCAAGATAGACCAGATAAATAAATAAATAAATAAATAAAAACCCTTGGAAATTAGAGGGTTATGATCTTCAAATCTGATTAGTTCCATAAAGGGCTTAGGCATCATCACAAACAGTTGCTGCGGAATGGAAGATATGCAAGTGTAAAACCTTTTCAACGTTAACAAATTTTTGAGAGGCAAAATCGAAGGAACCAAAATTCTCTTTCCACTCAGCAACAAGACCTCTCGCTTCCCAATCACGGACAAGGCCCAAGACGTCGGCATTGGTGGCTGTGAAGTAAGGAGCACCATGGTCGAATAACAGCTCCTTTCCATCTTCAATAATCTCTCTGGTAAAGAGCGTTAAAACACAGTTCAGATATCAAAAATTGATTTGTGCGCACTTGAAATTAGGGTTTAGTTAGGTTTACCTTCTCTGAGACATTCGGCCGCCGGGACCTCTAGCGGAGTCGAAGATGGTGACTGAGACCCCATTCCTGGCCAGAGTAGATGCACATACGGCTCCAGAAACTGAAAATTATCCCCAATATTTCCACCAATCAATCAATCATTTCATTTCATTGATGCATGAGGACGAATGTGTGTGTGGGTGTGAGAGAGAGAGAGAGAGAGAGGTTGCTTACTTCCGCTTCCGATGACGGCAACCTTTGGGACAACGCTGGTAGCCATGGCGGTTCATTCGCTTCCTCCGTCACTAGGTTTTGTTGGACCAAATCAAACACAAACCCGCGGATCTACACGACAAAATTCTGAGATTCGAAGCTGCGTCAAGTGTGTGCGCGCGCGCGCGCGCGTGTGAGAGAGAGAGAGAAATGCCATGGGGTCGCAGCGTGGAATGGAACGTGCGGTGGTGATAGATGCTGTAGGCAGTGTAATGCACCCTTCGTTCGCCGATGAATTTTTTAGTTGATTTTTTAATTTTTTTAATTTGAGATTTTTTTATTTATTTGGTATTTTTGATTGATTTTTTTAGTTTTTTAGCTTTGGAATAGTATTTTTTTTATTTATGATTTTTTGATTTTTTTTTATTCTTTTATGATTATTTAGTCAAATATGATAACCAAACATCATCTTAGTAGATTAGGTTTGGTTTGAAAATTTTTGGATTAAGTTTTTTTAAATTAAATGTTTTTAGTTTTCGTGTTTTTTAAGTGAATATTTTTAAAATTTTAAATATTTTTTTTATTTTGTTAGAAGCATCTTATTTAGATGTATTTAAAAAAATAAAAAATTTGTAAAAAAATATTTTAAAAAATTAATAAATACATTAAAATATAAAAAATATATTGAATTCTTATTTTTTTTTATATTTTTAGTATTTAGTGAATTTTTAAAAGATTTTTTTCATAATTTTTTTATTTTTTAAGTATATTTATATTAGGCATAGCTAAAAAATTTATAAAAAAAAATTGCTTAAAATATTTTAAAAAATCGGTAAATACAAAAAAATACGCAAAAACAAAATAGTAGAATTTTTTGAAAAGCGTTTTTAAAAAATTCTAACCAAACAAATACATTAGTATTATTATGATATTATTATTGATCACATCTATTATACAAATTATAAATATTTAAAATTATATAAATAATATTATATTATTTATTAATATATTAATATATACATTAATTAATATATAGTATTATTTATGAACAGCAATTATTGAGGGTCACAATTTTTGTGGCTCAAATGGTTCGAAATTGTTAAAACGACGTCGTTTTGAATACAAAACAACTTTAAAATTGCCAAAATGACGTCATTTTAATAATTTTAAGCCATTTAAATCATAAAAATTGTGGCCCTCAAACATTTTCCATTTATGAAAGCTTCGATAAATGTGATAGAGACAGCCATTGGAGAGGAAGCGTGAAATGGTCTCCGCGGTTCCAAACGCGCCACATGATTTCATTAAAGGCCTTTTCTTTTCTTTTTCTTTTTTTTTTTTTTTGAGCGGCATTGAGACCGTGTTTGTTTACGTCCTTAGCCACAGTTTGCAAACGGGACTTTTTTTTATTATTTTAATCACAAAAAATAAAATAAGTTATTTTAGTTATAAAAAAATAAAATATCACATCTAATTTATTATCATTACATTCTTCTCTCACAAAAAAAGATAAAAAAGTTAAAAAGTCAAAAAGTCATTCACAAATCAACCTTTTTAACTCAGATTAGAATAGTAAAAAAAAATTAAAAAGTCAAAAAGTCAACCCACTTCTCAAACGGAGGCAAAAGCGATCCGATTAGTTTCTACCTAAATTATAGCACTTGGTAAAAATTATAATTAATTACTCAATTATTGGCTTATATTATTTTATTCTCTTATTTATTTATTCAATTTTAAACGTTTATGCTCGTTTATAAATTTATATATTTTAATCTCATAAATTGTAAAAATCATATAAATACATTTTTGAAAAAAAATATTGAATAATTCACACTCTTTATCTCTTTTCTCTCTCTACTCTCTCTTCTACCTAAGGGTCGGTATCGGCTCGTTGGTCCAACTAGTCCAACCTTATTTTTTTAAGATTTAAACGGTTAAGTTTGGCATATATATAAAAAAGATAAAAAGTCAAAAAATTACTTGAAAAGTTAAAAAGTTATCACTATTCATCAAAAAAAATATTAAAAAATAATTTTACACACAAGATTACAAGTCAATCTGACTAGTTCAAATCTGTGGCTGCGTTTTTTAAGAAAAATTGTACAGTTGGGGTACAATTTTAACACACTACTGTTCGGCCCGTGGAGGCCATCACGGATCCCGTTTTGATAATCTGAACAGTTGAATGTATAGAACTCGTCGAATATTATATATCTGTAAAAAATCATATTGATCGGATATCGTTAACTATATGATCAAATTAGTTTTGTATAAAAAAAGATATGGTGTTATAGTTAACGATTGAAATAAAAACTGCTCTGATCAGATAGCTATCGATATCCGATCAACGTGATTTTTTATAAGCATATAGTACTTGGCGAGTTCTACACATTGAACGGTTCAGATTATCAAAACAGGACCCGTGATGGCCCCCACTGATGGTCCAGTGCAATGCCCGAAAAGTAGCCAATCATTTCTTAGCATCAATTCAACTGCGCAGATAGTACGGCCGTACAACTCACACTCCTAATCTTCTCTTACCACTAATTTATACAAATTTTTAATACACATTTTTTCATAAAAAGTAAAAAAGTTAACCCAAACAATTATATTTTTTTCTTCAACTTTTTAGTCTAAAAAGTCAAAAAATACACTTATTTAGAATACCTCAAACAACCCCTCAGTCTATAGGGTTGGATTGAACTAATATTTTCAGTTCGATATATCAATGGGCTATGATTGAGATTTCTATTTTGAACCCAGTCCGGCCAAATCGTTATTAAATTAATTAATTATAATACATTATAATACATTTTTTTTGTTGAGATCTAAATTTTATATTTGTTGATTTTATCAAAACTTACATTTATGGTGATGTGTGATTGAATTGATTTAAGAATCTTTTAATTTATACACAAAAATTTTTAATTTTAATGATGACAATATATTTATTTAAAAATATATAATGTGTGATTAATTTTAATTATGAAATGTTTTAATTTTTTTTTTAACATATAGCTCAATGGGTGGATTTGAAATTTATAATTTTTAAAAAAGTGTATATGATACACCAATTTTAAAGAATCTTCAGTCACAATTAAAAAATCTTGAGTCATAACTAAAAAAAAAAAATTAATCATAATTAATGAAAAATAAAACATAAAGTGAATATGGTATATCATTTTTAAAAGAGTATATATTAAAATTCCCTTCACTTTTACACTAGTAGTAGACAATTCAATTTGTTATTATGTTTTTAATAAATTAAAAAGTAAGAACCAATATTATTATAATAAAATAATCATTGCATTACATTCGCACTTTAATTAATCAAATATTGGTCTCGTTTGGAAAGTGGCTATTTTAGAGGTTTTTTAATTTTTTGATTATTTTAGTACACTATTTTAATTTTTGTGTTTGGGAAGACGAGATGAATTTTTAGTTGAGTTGTTTGTATTGAAAAGTGTGTTGAAATGATGTTTGAATGTAAAATGACAAATTTGTCCCTAAAATTATAATTTTTAAAATTGATGTAAAGGGGCAAAATGGTAATTTAGCCGTTGATGTAACAAGTGGAGGCTGTGACAGTGTAGGCACAACCTACACTGTCCGGCGCTGAGCCCTTTTTTTTTTTTTTTGAAAAAATTTGATTTTGAGACTTTTTGGCTAATAACTCAAACGAGGCTATAATAGCCTTAACCACCATATCCCAAACAGCGCCATTATCTAAATTTTATGAGAATGCAAACCCTCATATGATAGAATTAACATTATCTGGTGATGATAATATTGTTAATCCAATTTTAGGCCTGGTTTGGAATATTCTAAAAAATTTAAAGAGTCAAAAGACAAAAAGACAAAATAGGTTATTTTAGTTACAAAAGACAAAATAGGCTATTTTAGACACAACAAACAAAACATCACATCCAACCCATAATCATTACACTTTTCTCTCATAAAAAAAGTAAAAAAAAACCAAAAAGTCCTTTCCAAACCAAGTTTTTTAGCCCAGGCAAAAATAGCCAAAAAAGTCAAAAAACAAAAAAGCCAACCCACTTCTCAAACAGAGGCAAAAAAAAACAAAAAAATTATCACTATTAACAAATTAAGGTCTTGTTTGTCATCCCTAAAAAAGTCAAAAAATTATTATCATATCTAAGTCACATCATTTTATTTAAGTCACATCACTTTAAACCCAATTCATACTCAATCCATATTTTATAAAAAGTTACAAAATACACTTATTTATAACATCCTAAACAACCCCTAAAAATATAAAAAAATTAATATCCATAATATTTTAATCAAACCAACTTTATAGAGTTTTCGGGATTGACTTGACCTTTTTAGTACCATGTCAGGAGAAAAAAATTACATATATAAAATCACTAAGTTGGACGGTATGTTGGGCTCGTGGGGGCCTACCATGGGTCCCGTTTTGATAATTCGAACCGTTCAATGTATAGAACTAGTCCAGAACTATCTACTTGTAAAAAATCACGTTGATCGGATATCGCTAACTATATGATCAAATCAGTTTTGTATAAAAAAATGTATTGTGTTATAGTTAACAGTTGACAACAAAACTAACACGATCAGACATATATATATGTCCAATCAACGTGATTTTTTATTAGCATTTAGTACTCGACGAGTTCAACACATTGAATGGTTCTGATTAGCAAAACGGGACATGTGGTTGGCCCCATGGACCGAACAACACCATCCAATTCAAGCCCAAAAATAAAGGCAATCAACTCTCATCTCCTAACCAACCCACTACCCTGCCCAACCTGTATGCCTACTCCACTAACTTCTCCTACACACTTATTTATACAATTTTTTAATACACATTTTTTCGTAAAAAAGTCAAAAAATTAATCCAAACATCCATTTTTTTTTTCTCTCAATTTTTTAGTTAAAAAATATAAAAAATATACTTATTTATGACACTCAAACAATCCCTTACATATTGGTAGTGAAAAGCCAATTTCATAAAGAGCTGATGGGTTATTTCTTTTATTATTTCATTTGGTTAAAACCAAATGTAATATATAAAAGCATCTGCATAATTATTGTAAAGAGCATCAGCATCAAATTTTTCCTTAATTAGGTTCAAAATTTTTTTTGTAAATTAATTTTTTTTGTTCAATTTGTTACAGTACCTCAACAACTTTGTTGAAACACTGTTCATTAGTACATGATTTTTTATTATATTTTCTGGAGCAAAATTGGGCCAAAATCTTTAAACCGGTTGTCCACCCGGATGTCCTCCCGAATATGCCACCAAATGTCTCGTGAGTGCCTCTAGTAGAAGAACAAAAAATGTCGAAAATTAGACTAACTAGTCGACTGGCCGGTCAACTGGTCAACAACAACTTTTTTTTTTTTTTGTATTTTTGTATTTTTGTATTTTTTAAGAATTGTTTGGATGACACCTCATCAATTTAATAAAAAAATAAAGAATAACAAATACAATAAGAAAATAATATTTTAATAAGACTGAGTTAGAATAGAGAGTTTGATGTAGTGAGTATTAAAAAGATGACTAGCTAAAATAATAAAAATGAATTTTGAGTTATAATTTGACTCAAAATTTATTGAGACTGATGCGGATGTTCTAAGATAAGGATATTAACCTAGAGGAGGCAATTTGCCCTTAAAAAATGTTTAAAATTACTTAAGTCAATTTTATTCGTCAAACTCCAATTTTACATATTGATAGTGAAAAGCTAATTTCATAAAGAGCTAATGGCTTATTTCTTTTCTTATTTCATTTGGTTACAGCCAAATGTAAAATATAAGATAAGGATATGGACTTAGAGGAGGCAATTTGCCCTTAAAAAATATTTAAGATTGCTTAAGTCAATTCTATTTGTCGAACTATTTGTAGCCCACCTCATGGGCAATTTTCCTTTTCACATAAGTAAGGCCATCTCCTATTGTGTGTGAAAGGTTTAATCGTGGAAAAGCACATGCTTTTGACAATAACAGTTTCCATGTTAAAAAATTGAAACAGTTAATCATACAATTGGAAAGTCATACATTATCTCAATCATAGTTTGAGCATAATAATATTATTTTGGTAAGCCTATAGGAAAGCCACTTTGACCTATGAGATTAATAAAAATATTTCACAGATGCTCACTCAATCTGTATAAATAGTGGTTTGGTAATAGGCTCTTTTTTTTTTTGTTATTAGTTTTTTAATTTTTTTATTATTTTAGTTTGAGATTTTTTTGACTTTTGCAAGAGAAAAAGTAAAATGATTATGATTTGAATGTGATATTTTATCATATTAATTTATTTAACTAATTTTATTTTTTTATATTTTTTTAATCAAAAAATCAATTGCTAAACGAAGCCTAAGTTAAAAAATAATTGACATATGGTAATTAAAACTACCTAAAAAAAAATATCCTTTTGAGGCAACTACTTTTCACTCCAGAATTATTTGGGCATAGACCCACTTTGAACTAATATTATGAAATACTAATATTGAATTGAGAATTAAGCAAGTCAAAAATTAAAGTTCGACACTTATCTTATTATTTTTTAAAAATTTAATAAAAAATAAGGATAAATTATAAATAGAATATTTGAAATTTGCTTGAAATATGAATTATCTCTATAATTTTGAAAATTACATGCCCTTTGAAATTTTTAATTTCATAACAAATTGTCTATTTTATTAATAAATCATAACAATTTTTATTGATATTAGACATATATTTCAATTAAAATTTTAAGTAATTTTATTATATAGAAAAATAAATAATTTTTTTAAATTAATCATATTAAATAAAAAATTATAATAAAAAGATATTTATAATTTTTTAAATTATTAGAAATAATACGTATTTTAAATAAATGTAAAAAAATGTTTTTATAAATATCAAATTGAAATCGTATGTGACCAAACTTGTCACATACCACCAAATGATTTTCCAATTGGACATTTACGTTCCATTTGTCCTAAAAACTCCACGCACGATATTGCTAGTCTCTCTCGCTCTCAAATGGGTCAGATATTTAGGTTAAGTTTGACATCTATTAAATAATAGGGGAACTTACTGATAAGTCCCATGTAACAAGTTCAAAACTCAACTAATCCCAAAATAAAATACTTGCACCAATTAGTCAAACACATTTTTAATTGTTACCAAAAAATCCTTTTTTTTTTTTTTAATTTATAGACACTGTTCACATCTTACTATCATCGGACTTCCGTTTAACGGTCGCCGGAAACTCACCGGAATGTCTAGAATATTGCCGGAAAAAAAAAATTAAAAAACATGTTATGAAACTGTAAAATTTTACAGTTCTAAAGAATGTTATAAAACTGCAAAATTTTACAGTTTTAAACCATGATTCATTCCAGCACCAAAAAAAAATTTGAAACTGTAAAATTTTACAGTTTTCACCGCCTGTAACTAAAACTCGAAAACTGCTTGTTCAGAATTCGAAAATTTTCTCCATTAAAACAGAAAAACAGAAGTGTATAGCGGAGAGAGAGAAAAAAAAAAAAAAAGAGATCGAAGGGGAAAGACGGATGTCTAACCAAATCTGTGTAGATCTACTCAGATCTGATGTAGATCTGAGTAGATCTATATCAGATCTAAGTAGATCCATTCATCTTCTTCGTCAGAAAATATATCATCTTCTTCGTCAGAGTTGATTTCAATGCTTGGTGGTTATCAATGAACCCCGATCAATGGAGAAAGATATGATCACCGGTGGTCCTCTTCCATGACAAACACGGTGACAGAAAAATGTAGAAAAAAAAACGAGAGAGGAAGGGAAGCAAAAAGCAGAGAGAGAGGGGAAAGGACTTTTGGGTGTAATGAAAAAGTTATGGGATTAAATGGAGATCACATGTTTCCCATGGGACCTATGGGTAATTTTCCCTAAATAATATAAAAAATTAAAAAGTCACTATTTTATTTAAGTTATATCATTTTATTTAAATTATATCACCTCTCTAATACATCACATCAAACTCAATCCAAATCTAATCCCAACCCTAACCCCATATAAATCAATAAATCAAAAATATAGATTTTTTTAAAACATCCTAAACCACTCCTTAGAGAGAGACAATTCAAGGACAGCGTAAGCATCCCTTCGTGGACTTTGGAAAGATTAATTAATTAATTTTTTTTCGGTGAACTACTTTGGAAAGACTACCTACAAAATTCAATAATAGTAGTCTCTGGTCTCCTCTCTCTCTCTCTGCTCTCTCTCTCTCCCTCCCCTAAATTCTTTGAATCCCACAAATTTCTTAACCTGCGCACCCTCGACTCGCAAACGCCCTTCTGCTTCATTCTTCTCTGGATTTCTAAGGTACTTTCACATCAGGGTTTCTCTTAATTTTGTTTGGTTTGCTTTCAATCTCTTAGATTTCTATTTTTCTAATCATAGGTGTTGTGTGAAGCATATATTAAACTGTTTTCTATTGATTTGTTGTGAGAGTAGAATGTAAGTTCACTTGCAGATTCATAGTGTTTATCAATTGTAATCAAGCTTTCTATATTGATTGTTCTTGTTGGTTGCAATGCTTAATAATTTGTGAGAACGCAATAGACTCAAGGGTCAGATTGAGTCACAACAAGACTAATCTGCTGGGTTTTCACAAATCTGGGTTTCATCAATTGATAATTTTTTGGTTTTCCATTTTCCCTTAAATTTTTCAGTGCCACAACCCCAAAATTTGTAGAAAAATGCTTTGGAGTTCTAATGAGCTCTGAAGTCAGTTCTAATGAGCTGGCGGTGGATCCCACTTACTCTGATGTGATGTTATGGTCTTGGTTGGTTTGTTTGTTTGTTTGTTTTTTTTTTTTTTTTCTCCTTACCATGTTATTAGTGTTCTATTAGAGTACCGAAATTAGTGCTTTGAATCATTGCTGAAATGATATTTATAACCTTACCCTTTGAGAGAGAAGGTTACTGCAGATAAATATATTTATGGCCTTAAAGGCTTGGTTTGGTTTGATTTGGGCACAAATAATTTTTTTTGTATTTATGAATGTTTTCCCAAGGAATCTTGTTTTTTGTTAAGTGTTCTGTAGACCGCCGCCCACTGGGCGTTCGAATTAAATAATGTAAAAAAAAAAATAGTTTCTATAAATATTTTACATTTTTATACACTTTTTTACATATTTCAACACAATTTTTGCATATATACCAACATTAACCAAATGGGTGGTGGCTAGCATTTCTGTTTTGTTTTGTTTTTTTTTTTAGAATGTGGAGCATTTCTGTTTTGTTAGTAGTTATGTTATGCTGTATTTTCAACTTCCATCAATTTCTGGAAATTAGTCCTGCGTTTGGACAACCAAAAATATTTCGACTCCTGAGAGTTTGAAAACCTTCTTTGTAACTTTTTAACCTTTTATTATGTAGAATTTCGTATTTGGGATGACATATGCCTCTCTATGATTTGGTTTGGCAGGTTTTGTTTTTGTTTTAATCATTTGTCAGAAAGTGCGGTAGAAAAGGCGGGTCATTGGTGTATTCCAGAGTAATGACTTGTTTCTCTTTTTTATGCGGTAGGAGGGACAAATCAGAAAAACTGTCTACTCAATTCGATGCAGGTAAACTCTGATGGACATAAAATTTTGAAATATTTGAACTTCTAACAGATAGGATTTGTGACTCTTTTATCAGATAATTTATTTGTTAATTGACCTATATATATGCTTGAAAAAGCATGAGTATCTAAAAGGTCCTGATAGTGTATCATGAGCAGAGCTTCAAGGTGTCAACAATGTTAATCTCTACACATATAAAGAGCTGAGAACTGCCACCGATGATTTTAGTCATGCCAATAAAATTGGGGAGGGTGGTTTTGGTTCTGTTTATAAGGTAATAGGCGTATATTTGGTTTACATATTTCCGCAAGAATGCTTACTTTATCATCATATAATAAAATAGTAATTTATGGTCTTGCTTCTGTAGACCAACACCTTGTTTTCAAATAAAATTTGCTTATCGATGTTTAGGGACGGCTTAAAAATGGGAATATAGCTGCTATAAAGGTTCTTTCACCTGAATCAAGACAAGGAGCAAAGGAGTTCTTGACAGAGATTAAAGTGATTTCAGATATAGAGCACGAAAACTTAGTCAAGCTCTATGGCTGTTGTGTGGAAGGAGATCATAGAATTCTGGTCTACAACTACCTTGAGAATAACAGCCTTGCGCAAACACTTATTGGTAATTCCATCTATCCGTTCTTAGTTTGGTAGTCCTTACACTTATTGGATTGGCAAAAAAGCGTAAATTTTGTTAGTAGGATTTACAAACTTTAGGTTTAAAGCATCATCATCATACTCATCCAATGACCTTGGCTTTCAGGTGGAAGTTACAGTAGCATCCAGTTTAGTTGGCGAACACGAACTAGAATTTGTGTTGGGATTGCACGGGGACTTGCCTTTCTTCATGAGAGTGTGCGACCACATATCGTTCATCGAGATATCAAAGCTAGCAATATTCTCCTTGACAAAGACTTGACACCCAAAATTTCAGATTTTGGTCTAGCAAAACTTATCCCAGCCAACATGACTCATGTCAGTACCCGTGTGGCAGGAACGATGTAAGTTCTAACACTAATGCATCCATTTTTTTAATCTATCTAATCATAAGAGTTCATCTTGATTATGTTCTTAGAGAAATTAGCAAAACACATACATTGCATTTGTACTCGAGATAGTGACTTGCACAAGATGGGTTATTGGTTTGATATCAACTAATCCCCAGTCATGGACATGATGTCTAGAAAGAAATGGCAACTTAATCAGTTGTCTTTAAATCATGCAACTTTTTTGTTGTTGAATTGTTTAGATAGTAGGCAGTTATTTTCCGTTGATTTGTTGATGAAGGAGATTCATTGGTGGAATCTTTTGGGTAGAAATTATGGTGCCTTTGCCTCCTTGAAATGTAACTACTATCAACTACCATCAATAGTGGACTCTTGCTTTGTTTATGTTGCTACGACTTCTAAAAATTTCAATCCTCCTATGCTTCAACTTTGCTGACTCCATTTCTTTGAACAAGGCAATGAACATGGGATCTTCGTTTGGTGCAGCTAGGCTGTAATGAAATGTTTCCCATCAATCTAACTACAAATTGTTTTTTCAGTACAAAACATTTTGTAATTAACATTCATCAATAGTTAAAATCTCTCTCTCTCTCTCTCTCTCTCTCTCTATGGAGCCTAAAAAATAAGCAAGCTGCTCAGGAAGCATACCTACAAAGATATGATACAGAGCCCACCAGCCAAACACCACCAACAGACTACATGGTCTGCATCTGAACTCTAAAATTCTATCTGAAAGTGACGATTCTACCAGGTCTTGAGTCGTTTAACATCCTTTGTACCAGCAAACCTACTTCTGAGTTCTGATATCATGAGCATGATTCATGAGCAGAGTTTATTTTAATGACCAGTTAGGGTAACTCAGTTGACCGAAACTCCTATACCTTACTAGGAGGTCAAGGGTTCAAGTCTTGCCACATGCAAGACTCCCCCCCTCTCCAAGGCTATGGCCTCTGATGTACCCGAAAAAGAAGAGATTCTTTAAATAGTCACAATCAAACACTTTGGCTTTAAGGTTTGTAGATTATGGCTGGAGAGGCAACTCTGCAAACCATTCCGCCAACAAATTCCAACCACTTGCTTGCTTTTAAGAGGCCACAGTTATTTTTATTTTAATTTCTAAAAAGAATAAAAAAAATAAGACCACTGTTAAACCTAACCAGAGGCCACAACTCTTTTATGTAGGCGCACAAGAAAGGCAGGTGATCATGGGAATCCATTATCCTTCTGCTTAAAAACACTTGTGGAATCTAGATTCAATTCTCTTATATTCCTTCTTTCCAATTATTTTACCATCTTGAATTTACATTCGTATTTGTTGTTTCAGAGGTTATTTGGCACCAGAGTACGCAATAAGAGGGCAGTTGACACGTAAAGCAGATATATACAGTTTTGGCGTTCTCCTTGTGGAAATAGTTACTGGGAGATGCAACACAAATACACGATTACCTGTTGAAGAACAGTATCTTCTTGAAAGGGTATGAAGTTTTTCATAGCTTCCACTAGATTGGTCAATCTTTTTGCATGAAGTGGTGACTACATGTGCCCGTTATATTAATGAATGACAATAGTCCATGACAACTCAGATCATAAAATTTAAGAAATCTCTCATTTGTAAAGTGGATAAAACCATAGTGTAGATGCTGATGGAAACTATGAAATGCATAGGAAAATAAGATATGGCCAAGCTTCTTCCCTTTATGCTGTTTTAAACGCTGTTTTTATTTATTTATTTTTTAGAACAAAAACTCAGATTGATAGTTTGGACAAGGTTGATGAAAATGAGAATTTTGAACAAAAACTTTATGGAATTTTTTTTAATTTTTAATTCCTTTTATGTTTTTGGTGTGAATAATACAATTTCATACATTTTAATTATGGCTTCTGCTGTATTTAATGTTGTGAAATCATGCAGAATCAATTTAATAGTTTTGGACAAGGTTGATGAAAATGAGAATTTTGTTTTGTTGCAGACATGGGATCTTTTTGAGAGAAGGGAGCTCGTGGGGTTGGTAGACACGGCATTAAATGGGGATTTTGATGCTGAAGAAGCTTGCAGATTCTTAAAGATCGGTCTTCTTTGCACCCAAGACACTCCAAAGCTCCGGCCATCCATGTCAACTGTGGTCAAGATGTTAATCGGTGAGGTTGACATTAATGAAAATGAGATTACAAAGCCAGCCCTAATCACTGATTTCATGGACCTCAAAGTTAAAAGCGCCCGGAAAGCTACGCCCGATATGAACAACATAAACTACAATTTTGCTTCTAGCTCGGGCAACCTTGAGAATTTGACCATGTCATCTGGAACCTCATCTTGTGCAACCATGACCTTTACTGCGATATGTGATCGGAGCATTTAAATTTTTTTCTCTACATCATCTGAGAGAGAGCGAGAGAGAGTGTGATTTGTTGATTTAATTTTCATTCATGTAATTTTTGGGTTTATGAGGGTTGTTATTGTTAGCTTGTGCAAATGTATGATATTTTCCCTCCATAGGTAAACCATAGTCAGGGAAACTTCACAAACTGTATAATTTTGTTGTTTTTTTAGGCTAGTGTTTGATCGGAGGTACTCTTGTAAATGTGCATAGTTTGTGAAAAATAAAAGTCTGTCACGGATTTAAAAACACTTGCCCTTATGGCTGCAAATGAACCGAGCCGAGTTGAGCTTTGCTGAGCTCGAGCTCGGCTCGATAAGGAACTGGGCTCGAGCTCGGCTCAGCTCGTTAATTTTAATGAAACTCGAGCTCGGCTCGATAATTTTTTTTAATATTATTTATATTATTTAAATATAAATATTTAAATAAAAAATATTATTTATATTATTTAATATATAAAAAATGTATTTATATATATTTATATATTATTTAATACATAAATAATATATTTATTATATAATTTAAATAAAGATAAACGAGTCGAGATTATGCGAGCTCGAGCTCGGCTCGTTTACTAAACGAGTCTAATATTCAAGCTCGAGCTCGGCTCGTTTACTAAACGAACCGAGCCGAGCCGAGCTTATTCATGAACAGTTCGGTTCATTTACAGCCCTACTTGCCCTCTTATTTTCCTTCACTTTCTTCATGTGTTTGTTATACCTGTTTTTTTTTGGGTGGAGGGCCGGGCTAGGCCAACGAGCCATCTCTCACAGAGTCACAGGCCAGCTAGTTGGTCTGAGTTTCAACACTTGGGGGCGTAGCGCAATCAAAGCCAAATTCAAGCTGGCCAACCTGCCTAGGTTATGGGTTTGGGCAGAGTAAAAATCCAACCGGCCAAGTGGGCTTATAGGCTGCACCATAAGTCTTAGAACCGAATGATAACGTTTAAGTGGAAACATGTAGAGAGAAGAAATATAACACAGTGTGATATCTGATCAAGCATAACTCTCTCATTTAAGATGACATTGCAGGTCTTATGCTATATAAGAGAATTGTATTTGATTATGTGATGATGATCGGATTATATAAACAACTGCATTATTTGTGGTATCAAGTTTGGCATGATTGAAAAAAGATAAAAAGTCAAAAAGTCGCTATCCTATTTAAGTCACATCATCTTATTTAAGTCACATCACCTCTCTAACACATTACTTCAAATCCAACCTAAACCCAACCCATATTTCATAAAAAATTAAAAAATACACTTATTTAAACTAGCAGGTTTCAAGTTTTGGCAATTGGAGGAAGGCATCTTTGGGGTGGGTGAGTGCGCGTCTGGAGTAGCATTATTGTTGACGTACCAAACTATATATATACAGAATAGAAAAATTTAAAGCTTTTGTGACAAAGCTGTACTCTCTTTCTCTCTCTCTCTCTCTCACTAAATTATTTGTGTTGGATAATCTTCTGATGGGAAAAAGTGGTACAATCAAACTATTTGCACCACAAATAAAATTACAATAATTCTAAATGTACAGAATTTAATATACTCTTGTCACAGAATTATTAGATGTATTATTATTTATGAATTTCGATAGAGATTTAAAAAGAGAAAATATGTGAAAAGAAAAAAGTACGTGAGATGTAATTAGATTCTATTCACGTTTTTTCTTTTTATTTCTAAATTTCTTAGTCTTTGTTTATTTCATTGATTTGAGAAGATTTGGAAAGAAAAACGAAAACGGAAAAGATGTGTGAAACTAAGTGAAATATAAGTATATTTTATTCATATTTTATCTATCTTTTTTCTCTTATTTTTTAATTTCTTCTCTAAATCTATGAATCAAATACAATCTTAATTTATAAACCACAACACAGAATTATTAGCAGTTGTGTGTAAAAATGTTAAAATAAATGAACACACAAAAAGACACAGAGAGGCCTCTTGGGTGGCTGGATTATTCTGCTTTGGCTTAAATTGCACGTTCAAATTCACCGAAACCATACGGACAGTTCCCCAAGGCCATACGCCTATGCATCTATGTGTCCCTTACCTTTAGCTGGCCAAATGTTTTATTGTACTTGAATTTTTATATATATATGCTAAAATTAGTAGTGCAAATAACAGAAATGCTTTGGTGTTTAAAAAAATGAGAGCTCTAGATTTTCCGATGTCCACACGCACACCAAAAAAAAAAAAAAAGTTTCTAGGACCTTGTTTGTTTTGGGGTGTAATGGATGGGAGGGGATTAGGATGGAGGTGGTGTTATTTAGTGTTGTGTTTATTTGTAGAGTTGAGGAAGAAATTATGATAGAAGAGGGGATTAAGATGGAGGCTGAAAGCGAGATTAAAATGGAGGAGGAGGAGGTAGTATTAGAAAAGTAGTAAAGGGATTAGAAATTTTTTTATTTTTTACATATTGGGAATTTTTTTTAAACATTAATGTTTAATTTTTTATATTTTTTTATTTGTTTTGTTATTTTATATAAAAATAATTTAATAATTCCTATACTAACAACTATCATAAAACAAGCACAATAATAATCCCTTCACTATGAATTTTTTCCATTCTACTTTTTGAAAACAAACCAGACCTAGGAAAGCTCTAATAAATTGGACCCACTTATGATGTGATTTTTTTATCTATTTATTTTATTTTATTTCTTTAATGCCACATATAGAGAGTTTCATTTAGAACTCTATACATAAAACTATCAATCACTGCCCTACAAATAATATCCACTAGAAATCTACCATGCCATTCTTTTCCAGAACACATCAATCCTTTTTCACTTTTCTCCTAACATCACTGAGGCTTCGTATGAGAAGAAGGGTTGGGTTGAATTTGGGGTTATTTTAATTAAAAAAAATAAAATAATTTTTTTAGTTTAATAAAATAAAACATCACATTTAACCTATAATTATTACATTATTTCTCTTATAAAATGTTAAAAAAGTAAAAATAACTCTTTACATACTAAATTTTTTAACTCTAAACTAAAATAATCAAAGGTGAATCCGTTTTCCAAACCAACCCCCAACCCCTCTCTCTCTCTGTTCTGCATATAGAGGAGGAGAGAGCATGGACACCATTCTCTGCTATTGAACAGTTCATATGATGGGTTATGGATCCTATGATGAATGCACCCCAAACCATGCATTAAAGACACTCACTCTTCCATCATTCTGTCATTGTCACTATCATTATTATTATCTTTCCCCCTTCCTACTCTGCTGTGTAGATATATATATTAGCAGTGAGTACTATGATGCGTTTACAATTTTATGTTTAGTTTTTTTTTTTAATTTATAATTTAACGAATGAAGAAGAATGAATTAAATTTAAAACTATTGGAAGAAAAAAATTGACAGCTTCAAAATAATTTCGAGTTATAGTACAACACAAATATACATAAAAATAGACTTGGGGTGACAAATAAGATAATCGTTGCCTTTAAGATTTAAAGAATAGAGGATAACCAATAACTATACGTACTGGAACATAAAACATTTAGTAGTCCAATTAAAAGTTAGAATTTAAATAAATGATGAGAATTCATAAAAGAAAGGTCTAAACCTGCCTTGTTTCTCTGTCATACCATAATTGTATACAATATAATGTATGCATAAGTGCCATTTATGCTTTCTTTATAGAAGTCCTAGATAAGATTAGGTTCATTCTAATGTCCACTATATACATAACACTACCGGACATGCAGTAAATCCACTTCCTAGGCTAGGCTAGACTAGTATTTAGCTCACCCTTAAATTGAACTTGCCGTAAACCAAAACACTTAGAAGGATTGAAATGATGGATTGAAATGATGCCTCCAAGTGAAAGAGGTGTTGTGTCGTCTATTGATTCTCTCTCTTCGGTTTTGATGGTTGATACTTTATACACCCATTACCTTTTGGAAACAAAATGAGTACTATACATATTGGAATCAATGAAACTACATTTTCTATAGGGAAATTAAAAATATGAGAAATAGTCTTAAAATAATTATATTACAGATGAAATTTTTTTTTTCAGTATTATAACTATGACACATGAGAAATATATATCAAGTATACGAATGTACTTGCCGTACACAAATATGAGATTTTTTTTTTTGGATAAATGATAGAACATTAGTAAATTAGATTACAATGAAAACAGTAACAGTCGCTCTATCGATTCAAATCACACTTTTCTTAATTCTTTCAAAAATATTTGTCTTGGAACATCCATTCAAGGTAGGTAGAATAAATTTAAATTTTCAAGTTCAATACTTCTTAAAATAAAAAATTCTGACTAATAAAACCCAAAAATTAGTTTAAGAAGTCTATTTTAAGAAACAAAAGGAATTACAAGGAAGCAAGAAAGAGAAATATAAAAACTTAATTGTATAATGTGCCTGTTTGGCAGAAATTATTTGCAGCTTATTTCAGCTTTCAGCTTAATTTAAGCTATTTTGATGTGTTTGGTTTAGCTTATAGCTTATAGCTTATAGCTTTGTGGAAGTCAGAAATCAGCTTATTCTTTGAGTGGGGCAGGAGATGCTTTAAGAATAAGCTGTAAATCAGCTTAAGCTGAAATTTTTTTTTTTTGATCAACAAAAGGCAACTTTATTGATGAAGAAAGTATGACATACAAACATACATCAACAAAGATAGAAGAGCAAGAAAGCAGAAGACCCTAAATAAGTGAGAAACCAATAGAGGGAACAGAGAGAATAGAGAAAAAAGAAAAGAAAAAGCAAGGACAGAGCAGTATTAGGGGACTCTGATAGACTACATCCATTTGGGAATCCTGATACACTTCATCCAACCCCTACAGCCATACCAGCAGTAGCAGAGAAGCAACCTACCAGCCGCATACCAGCAGCATACTGTCCTGCTAGAAACCTGGATACTGCAGCACCCTTGCTTCCAGGCCTCAGAAATTAAACAAGCAAACAAGTCTCCCACCACCAAGTCACAACTGCAGCTGCACCACACTCCAGCCAGCAGACCTTCTAAACAGAACAAACCAACAAACCAAACCCACCAGCAGATCACATTTCTCACAACTGTAGCTTAAGCCAAACATCCTCTCACTCCAAGCCTACAGAGAACAACAGCTTGACACACCCGAAGTAGCCTACAGCCAGACCAATAGCAGCATAGAGGCAACAACCAGCAGCAACCCAGCAGCAAACTTCCTAGATTCAAACCTGGCTGCACACAGCAAAAGGCAGACTTCCTAAATCAGAATAGCATACCAGCAGACACGGATTGGCAGACCAGCAGACACAGAAAGGCAGACACAGATCTCCACATTGCTAATCTGACTCCCCTAATTCAAATTGGCTGACTACCTTAATAAAAGCAGACTAGAGCAGAAGCATACACACCCCCTCTGGCATGAAACAGACTACACAGAGGGCAACATACCAAGCGCACACACCCTAGAAGCACATACAACCCAGCAGCAGAGTCCTATATACAAGAAGTCACCTGATTCAGATTAGCCACTACATCATGCACTGAATATTGAAACTCTGGCAGCCCAGACTTGGCCCACAACCCAACCCTAAGCTGAAAGTTATAAGCAATAAGCTGTTTAGGCATAAGCTATAAGCACTTTCCCACAGTTCTACCAAACAGGGCTAATATGATAAAAATATCAAGAAATCATACAACTAAAAATACATTGGGACAAACAAATATAAAAGCTTAAAAGACAGAGATGCCATGCTAGCTTGAGTTGCATTAATCGATTGATTTCATTTAATTAGTCAAAAAGGTTGATTTATTTCAGGTTCTCCATTTATAATTAGTACCAAGCCTTTGGAAACTGAGACTATTGTTTTGGGAAGTATTTTTTCTGACTTTTATCTTTTGACTTATCGTGGTTTTTAGTGAACGTTTTTTTAAAAAAATTCAGATTTCTAAATTCAGTTCAATAAAACGGATTGAAAAATTATAATTTTTTTTTTAAATTCAGAAAAAATCCAGAAAAGACAAAATTAGTAATCTTTTTTTTAACTTATTTTAGACTTTAGTGATTTTTTTTTAAAATTTTTCAAAAAAAAAAAACTTTTTAGATTCGTCTTGACAAAATGGACCGGAAAAGTAAATTTTTTTAAAATAATTAAAAAAACACTAAAGATAAAATAAATCAATTTTTTTTTTTTTTTTTCTGTTGTCAAAATAGACACTACAAAAAAATTGATTTTTTGTGACGGTAAAATACCGTCGCTAATACTCCTAATGCCGTCGCTAATACTTTTTGCGACGGCAAAATAACTTTTTGCGACGGCAAGAGGGGGTCGCAACTACAGGGGTTGCAAAAGAGTTTTTGCGACGGTAAGTGCCGTCGCTAATATTTTGCGACGGCATTTTTTACCTTTTTGCGACGGCACCGTGCAGTCGCTAATAATTTGAAATTTCTTGACTTTTTTGCGACGGCCCTATTTTACCGTCGCTAAAAATGTTATTTGAGACGACAAAAAATACCGTCGCTAATAGTCTTTTTTTAAAAAAAAAACACTATTTTTTGCGACGGTGTGGTGCCGTCGCAGAAAGTATAAAAAATATGAAATTTTCTATTTTTTGCGACAGTGTAATACCGTCGCAAAAAATATTAAAAAATAATAAAATTTTTATTTTAAATAATAAAATTTCTATTTTTTGTAACAGTATAATGTCGTCGCAAAAAGTAAAACCCATAACAAAATTAATAAAAATATTAAAATTTTCTATTTTTTCCGACGGTGGTGCCGTCTCTCACTCTCTAAGAGCTGATTATTTACATTCCATTCACAAAAACATCATAATAGAAAATAAAAATAAAAATAAAAATTGATCAAACCATCAAATTCAATATTTTACAAAGAATAATTAAACTGTACATGTTCATAAAAACATATTTAAATTATAAAATTCACCCAAATCCTAAAAAAAAAAAAAAAAAAAAACTGATCCTGCCCATTTCCCCCTTTGGTGAATGTTGTAGTTGAAGCCAATGGTGATGGCAATGGTAATGCAGCTCCAGAACTTGCTTTCTTCTCATCAACGCTAAGAACTGAGGTATTTGACTGGTCGACATTCAAGGCAGTGGTCGACTCTGAAATAGCTCCTGATTTAAACTTTGATTTTTGCTTAAGAGCATGAATTCCAGTGTACAGTCTGTAAAGCGAGAAACACAACACAACCCGTAAATTCATGAGTAGAAATCCATACAAGGCACATATGATACAATCGAATACACCATATTTACTATCGTGAACGTGACATAATCTTCTAATGTGTTGAAACAATATAATATTTCTTTCAAAATCCAAACTTCATCAGAAGTAACCATTTTCTTCAAGGGAAACACCAATCTATTGCAAGAAACAATTTAACAATTCGGTGACACATGACCTTCGCCAGACAGAGAACCAGAAGGTATTAGCCCCCAACCAAACATTGGAAATTTCACAATTCAACTCTTGCTGACATGGCTGCTAACCAAGAGTAATGTTTAGCACTGTTCCATTTATATCTTCTTCATGACAAGTTAACCAAAACTCCATCTTAACTACGCATTTCCAATGATGAGGAAAACTTCACAACTATAGGAAGTAAGGCCAATATAGGAAACACAATAGCTGATTAAGGACCAAACATGGCAGATGACACCTTGGTCGGTCAAATAATTCAAGTGTTCAGCTCAATGTGTTCTAGGAAAAGCTACCGATACAACATCGCTACCTTGTGTGCCTGTTTTAGGACCGAAGGGGATTTAGTCCTAAAACAAGTGTTGAATCTAGAACAAAATTAAGGACCGAAGAAAAGCAACCACATAATGACCGCTGCTTTCTTTAAAGGCAGTTCTCATCCACATTTTTTGTATTTTTGTCATTTACTATAAAGTTAAGGTTATTTATGTCTACATACATAAATAAGGGCAAAATTGGGAATGACATGAAAATTTGTGATGATCTGATCAACATCTGTTAGTACTATTAACAGACAACTAACAAATGGGAAAAGTGAAATTCAAAATTGAACCTGAAGGGAGGTTAGTGTTTTTTTAGAAACGTCAAGGGAGGCTTCTATAATTGTCATAAACCTCAGGGGAGGTCAGTGTAATTTACCCTTTTAAATAACCTACCTTCATGATGGGTTCAGTCTTGATAACCACTGAGATCAATCATGCAAAAGTCTCACATTTTCAGAAAAATAAAAAATAAACAAATGACATAGTGGCAATGTATCACCTAGCATGCCTGGCGTACTCCTCGTAATTTTCAAGCAACATCATGCCAGCCTGCTCATTCAGAGCTGATTCTGGAAATGGTTCTATCAGTAGACACCTGACTACCTGTGATATATAACAAATATAAGAGCTTAATGAGAAGATAATCGGACCAGCACACAAGCCACGTGAATGCAAAAATCTCTAGAGGATTGATGGGTTCAACAAATTACTGGTCTCTGCATCAAAGTGAAACAAAACTAGTACTCTAAACTGCACATCAACTTACAATCAGAACATGTCGTAACCCAAGACTTGGATTCCAATCCTTTTTCAATGTGTTGACACAAATCTCACCATTTGTTGCAATGTTTGGATGAAAAATCTTAGTCAGAAAGTAACCTACAATAAAATTCACAGAGGATTCAACATATGGGAATGGATTGATGATGAATAATTTGTTCTTGAAAAGACAGAAATCTTAAAAACTGCAACAGAGTAGACTGAGAGCCAAGAATTTCACAGAGCATGCTAATCAAAACCCAAATGCATCATCAAAGACCCAACAAGAATCTACACTCCCATTCAAGAAGAAACATCACATTATTCATATATACACATATATCACCATAAAATTATGATCTTATAACAACACAAGTTAAGAATCACCAAAGAAAAATTCTGTCCCTGAAGTTGTTAGATTAGAACCAAAAAAAAAAAAAAAAAAAGAATCATGTTAGTATGGCATAGGCTTGACATGTACTATCTGGAAAGTGGTACTCCGCTGCTAGTTGGAGTTGTGATGACAATACCAATAATATACAGAATGAAGGAGGAGGCCCATTCTACAACCAGAAGCAACAATACATAAAACAACACCTAATTAGTACACATTAATGTGTGTTTGGGAGGGGAAAGAAGAGAATATTGTTTTGGAAACACTTCCACTAAAATAGAAGCCCCTAGGCAACGAAATGTAACGTAAAAACATCTAAAGATGTCCTGAAGACCAGCTCCCATAATTTCCATAAGATAACTCCAAGCCAACAGCTAGGACAGCTGACACCGCCGTTTGAACACATTTGAACTTATCAAAACACAATAAATTAAAAATCCTGAATAAGCTTTCTGGACCTACATATAGTCAATTTCTAAACTCTTCTCATACAAAAATGACATGTCACTCGAAAAGGCAGATAATCAAGAGCACATGAGAAAAAAAGAAATCTCTAAAGTCTCTCATCTATGCCAAGTATGTTCAAAGAAAAATAACAAAGCAAATGAAGAATGCCCATTTGAGTGGTGGAGACAGGATTACACTATCAAGATATTTCTCGAGAAGTTCTGCATACAAGTCAATCTCGATATTTTTTTACACACAATTTTATAAAAAATGTTTAATAATTTAAAATTTGTTAACAAGAGTTCTTGAAAATAAAAAAATAAAAAATAAATAACTATTTTAGGTGTTTATTTAACAAGGAGCAGCGATGTAAGTAAAAAATTTTAGGGATAATTTCATTTTAGTGTATTAACAGATCAAAAACCCCCTATATACACTCACAGATGTATATATATATATATATGTGTGTGTATGTGTATGAAAACCCCCTATATCCGAAATCCCGACACAGAGAGAGAGAGAGAGATACCCTTTGAAATCGGCGGTGAGGGAAGATCGCCGGCGAGGGAGGAGTGGCGGTGAGGGGCGAGCAACCGTCAACGTCGTTTGTGAGAGAGAGAGAGAGAGAGGGAGGCAGCAGCGGCGGTAAGGGAGGAGGATCGACAGTGAGGTACGAGCGACGGTGAGGGAGGATCGGGGGTGAGGGAGGATCGGCGGTGACGGATGATCGGCGCCGTCGTTGTGTAAAAGAGAGAGAGAAGAAGGCGAAACCCTAGATGGAGAGAGAGAGAGAGAGAGCGAACAGGAGGAGAAGAGAGAGGAGACGGCTCTGTTGTGTTTGTGTTGTGTGTGTGTGTTCTCTCAAACAAAACCCTACGCACACACATAGAGTTGATGAATTATTAAAATAAAAAATAAATTATTAAAATAAAAATTATTTTTTATTAAAATAAAAAATTATTAAAATAATTTTTATAGTTGATGATTTTTTTTTTTCATTTGGTAAAGTTAAAAATTTATTTATTTTATATTTATTTTAATGAATAAAAAATTATTATTATTTTTTTATTTGGTAAAAGTAGGAATAATATTTTCCATTAAAATAAAGTTAATTTTTTGTGGTCAATGAAAAATATTTTTTTGTGACCCATTTTTTTTTTTTTTTTTGTTACTAAAAATCAAGAACTAATATTTGTGGTAGAAGATAGGAAGTGGCAGTAGTGGTGAAAGTGGTGGATAAGAGGTGATAATGGTGGTGGTAGTGATGGTGAAGAAGATAAGTAGTGAAGTTGTGGTAGTAGTAGAGGAGATAGAATAGCAGTGGTAGAGGAGAGGTAATGGTAGTAGTAGTGGTAGCGATGATGGTAGTAATGATAGTTATAGAGGTGGAGTGACAACAGTGGTAGTAATGGAATGACATTTGTAGTAGTGGTGAATGTGGTAGAGAAGATAGGTGGTGAAAGAGAGATGAGTGAGAGACAAATAGAGAAGAGAGAGAGAGAGAGAAAGAGAGACAGACAGACAGAGACAAAGTGATGAGCGAGAGAGAGACAAAGTGGTCGCTAAAAGTGCATTTTCTTGTAGTGGATAACTCAGTAAATAAAGAAGAGATGAGGGAGAGAGTGAGCCAGGTGAACACAATGGAGGAGAGAGACAAACAGACAGACAGACACATAGAGAGAAAGAGAGAAATAGTGGATCAATATTTACACAATAGTGGTAGTAGTGGTAGTGAAGTGGTGACGATGGCAGTAGTAATGGGTGAGAGAGATAGAGAGAAGAGAGATGAGCGAAAGAGACAAAGAGAGAAGATAGATGAGAGAAGAGATAAATGAATGAGAGACACAGAGAGAGAGTCAAATAGACAGACAGAGAGAGAAGAGTGATGAATAAGAGAGAGAAAGAAAAGAGAGAGAAGAATATGAAAAAATGGGTGAAAAGATATAGACAAAGAGACAGAGACAGAGAGAAAAAAAAGAGCGAAAATAGACAGAGATAATTTATTAAAATAATTTTTTATTAAAATAATTTTTTTTTTATAGTTGATTGAATTTTTTTTTTTTTTACATTTAGTAAGGTTGAAAATTTATTTGTTTCATATTTATTTTAATGAATAATTTTTTTTTTATTTGGTAGAAGTAGGGATAATATTTTCCATTAAAATAAAGTTAATTTTTTGTGGTCAATGAAAATAATTTTTTTGTGACTCATTTTTTTTTTTATACTAAAAATCAAGAACTAATTTTTTGTGGTAGAGGATAGAAATGGCAGTAGTGGTGAAAGTGGTGGATAAGAGGTGATAGTGGTGGTGGTAGTGATGGTGAATGAGATAAGTGGTGAAGTTGTGGTAGTGGTAGAGGAGATAGAATAGCGGTGGTAGATGAGAGGTAATGGTAGTAGTAGTGGAGTGGTAGCGATGATGGTAGTAATGATAGTTGTAGAGATGGAGTGACAGAGAGAGAAAAGAGATGAGAGAAGAGATAGATAAATAGAGAATATGAGAAGGAGAGAGTGAGCAAGGCGAACATAATGAGGGAGAAATAGACAAATAGACAAGCATACAGAGAGAGAGATGAGTGATGAGTGAGAGAGAGACAAAGAGAGAGAGATAGACAGAAAAAGAGACAGAGAGAGAAAGAGAGAGAGAGAGAGAGATAGAAGGAGAGATAGAAAATGAGAGAGAAACAAGAGATGAGCGAAAGATAGACAAAAAAAGACAGAAATAAAGCGAAAAGAGATGAGCGAGAGAGAGGCACAGAAAAAAAGAGAGACATAGAGAGAAGAGAGACAGATAGACAAACAGAGAGAGAGAGAAGAGTGATGAGTGAGAGAGAGAAAGAGAAGAGAGAAAGGAAGATGAAAAAATGGATGAAAAGATATAGACAAAGAGAGAAAGAGCGAAAAGAGATAAATGAGAAAGAGACAGAGAGAGATGAGCGAGAGAGATAAAGAGAAGAGTGATGAGTGAAAGATATAAAGAGAACAGAGAGAGATAAATACAGAGAGACAGGAAGATGAAAAAATGAATGAAAAGAGATGTTATATTAAAAGAGTAAGACGACATTGTTTTTTTTATTTTTTTTGTCACAGAAAAATACCATTGAATTTATTCAAACTATTTTGTGACTGTAAGCTGTCTCAAAGCCACAATCACTATGTTAGGTTAGAGTTTTCCAAAAACTCTTTTGAGAAAATTATACTTTCTTGTTTTCCGTGTTATATTATTTTTACTGAATTTTTTTAATATTTAATTTTTTTAATTTTTAGACACACCTAACATAAATACACCTAAAAAGTAAAAAAATCTTTTAAAAATTCACTAAATACCAAAAATACAATAATTCAATACATTTTTTTTATATATTTGTATGTATTTATTAATTTTTAAAATTATTTTTTCATAATTTTTTTTTTAGATACATTTAAGTAAAGTGCATCTAAAAAAAATATTTAAAAATTTAAAAATATTCACTTAAAAAAAAAAACCACAAAAGTGACTTTTTGCGACGGTAAAAAATACCGTCTCAAAAAATCAGAGTATTTGCGACGGTAAAAAATACCGTCTCAAAAAACAGAGTATTTGCGACGGTAGAAAAATACCGTCTCAAAAAAGAAGAGTACTTGCGACGGCAGAAAATACCGTCGCAAATACTCTCCTTTTTTGCGACGGTATTTTTCTACCGTCGCAAATACTCTGTTTTTTGAGACGGCATTTTTTACCGTCGTAAATACTCTGTTTTTTGAGACGGTATTTTTTACCGTCGCAAAAAGTCACTTTTTGCGACGGCAAGTGTACCGTCGCAAATAGTTCCGTCTTTTAAGCCCCATTTTCTTGTAGTGAGAACTAAAGAGATCAATATTAATTTTTTTTTTTTCCAAGGTGCTCATTGATTAGTTCCACATATGTGTGAAACTTATGGAGCCTTACCCTCTCTATGATCTCTATTCTTTTTTTCTTTTATTAGTGCAAACTTCTCTCTTTTATTTATGACTATTTATATTCTCTTGAAATTGGAACCAATCATTCATACCCAAAAAATTTCCTAGTGAAAAAGCACTTTCCTACTAATTCAGGAATATACCATCTAATGAGTCTCTGCTGTTCGAGAGCACTCCTGCAATGTGTTCGTGAGACCATACATCCAACGAGGAACCATTTAAACAAAAGCAGTGTTATAGCATCTTTAACGGTGTATTAAATTTTTGATTAAATTTAAATAAAAGTTTCATTTAATATCAAATGTTTTAAAGAAAGTTTTTGAAGTTTCATCAGAATACTAGTGAACCGGGTGAATGTTTAGTTGGTTCGTTTACCCGGGAGTACTCCGACGACCAAGTCAGTTATCTCTCAAAGATAGTAAAAGTGTTTAACTCACTATTTAGAATATAAAAAGCGTACCTTAGACCTATGAGAATGCAGCTAATACAATCCTAGTCCCAATAGAAGTCTAGTTCCAATAGACTCTGGATTACTGCTAATCTTGAACACCCAGTATTGGAATAACCTCTCTAAGAGTCTTATCTTTACTCAAACTGAAGTCTTTTCTCATTTTAGGACTTTCGTCCCTTATCCGCTTATCCCGGATTTCGACATTCTCGCAGATAACCTCGACCTAGCCGAAATTACCTCAGCATCATGACCAGGACACGTGGCACCTTGACTGGCATTTCAGTGTCACCTCGGCCACATGTTGTCACTCAAAAATTATGTCTCCACAAACACACAATGATTTTCTTAATATATTTCTGTAAATGAGTTTTGTATGCCTAATATTATTCAATACTAATTTCATATAATAAACCATTCCTATGAAAATTTACCCGCTATTCGTTAGAGAGGAGACCTATCAATAGTGTCGTAAAGTCCACAAGCAAAAATTTTAACCATTTTGATGTGTGGCCTCCTCCACACACACGTGACGTATTATATGCATAACAAATCATTAATGTTGAGCTTAAAAGTGGAGTTGATGAAAAGGGCACTAGGTAGAATAGAAAAGATACCCACTCACCAAATAATTATAGCTAGTGCCGTTGAAGACTCGTCAAGCCAATGAGGCATCAAATTGCTGCCTTAACCATCACCGAATGATTTTAAGGGAGCAAGCATCTATAGACTAGTTTTAGATTCCATAAACCTTTCATTTTCCACATATCATTGCTATTATATTATGCACTGTTTTATTAAAGGGAACAGGGTTCTTGGAGCACCCATATATCACCCTTCCAAATTTGCCCTCGATTCCTTGCCACAACACACTTGTTCTAGGTCAGCAAAGTAATGACAAAACAATCATGCTAGTTACTTACAATTTTTTCACATGAAAAAGTTTAAATTGACTAGAGAGAGAAGTCTTGAAGGGTAAGTGAGTGAAACAAGTGATTTTGTTTTAGTTGGAATTTTGCTGTGATGGTTTTTGAAAATATAAATTTTACAGCACAAAAATTTGTGTTCCATATTTTTCTTGAAGAATGATTTACAATTATGTCATTGATTTAATAATTGAAACACACCAAAGCGAATCTCGAACTCACCCAGAGCAAATTTCTTTCTCTCCCTCCTTTATTTTCTCATTACATTTTTTCAGCTTAAGGGGTTGTTTGGAATGTTCTAAATAAGTGTACTTTTTGACTTTTTATGAAATATAGGTTGGATTTGAAGTGATGTGGTAAAGAGGTGATGTGACTTAAATAAGATGATGTGATTTAAATAGCAAAGTGACTTTTTGACTTTTTATGAAATATAAGTTGGATTTGACGTGATGTGATATAGAGGTGATGTGACTTAGGGGTTGTTTGGGATAAACTAAATAAGTGCACTTTTTGACTTTTTATGAAATATAGGTTGAGCATGGGCTGGGTTTGAAGTGATGTGGTAGAGAAATGGTGTGACTTAAATAAATGATATGACTTAAATAGGATAGTGACTTTTTAACTTTTTTTTATTATGCCAAACTAAACCTTAAATAAGATGATATGATTTAAATAGGATAATGACTTTTTAACTTTTTCTGAATTTGCTAAATTTATCCTAAGTTAATAAAATTTCTTTTTGATGCTCAGAAAAAAAGAAAGAAAAAAAAGATTGATTGAATAATCATTGTCAAAGGATTTTATCATATTTATTTTTTAAAATAAATAAACAGCTTATTTCAAAATTATACTTAGTTTATTTTTAAAAAGAAATATGATAAAATTATATGACTATAATAAGAGTGAAGTATCAATAAATTTTAAAATGTGATCTTATGAATAGTTTAATCCTCTATTTTTTTTTTCTTATGAACCCAAAGGATCCATTAAAGTAAAAATTACTACATAAAATGGAAGTCACTTTCATGTTGGATTTCATGTTTGATTTTAATATTTTAGGGAAAAAAGTGGTTTTCTCAAAATGTAAAATTATACATTTTGGGAATTTTCACTATAAAAGTTTTAGATCTTCCCTTATTTTAGAACAAATCCCGCGTTACGAACAAAAACCTAATACTTTAATGTAACACTCCAATAATGTAACACTTCAATGTAACACACTAAAAAACTTATTGGTGTACTTTTCCCAAACGTAATGTAACACTGAAAAAAAATTATTTGGTGTACTTTTTTCAAACGTAACGCTCTAATATAACCAAAAAAAAAAAAAAAAAATTTCCTTAGTATACTTTTTTCAAACATAACACTCACAGTTTAAAATTATACATTTGTTTAAAACTAAGGAATATTTGTACTTCTTTTGGAATGATTTGAAGAATTTCACATTCTTTTTTTTTAGAGTTATATTGGAGTGTTACGTTTAGAAAAAGTAAACTAAGATTTTTTTTTTGATTTTATATTGGAGCGTTACGTTTAGGAAAAATACACTAAAGAATTTTTTTGTGTGTTACATTAAAATATTAAGCCAAAGAATTTTTTTAGAGTATTATATTGAAGTGGTACGTTTAGAAAAAGTATGCTAAGGAATTTTTTTGTATGTTACATTAGAATGTTACACTGAGGAATTTTTGTGTGTTATATTAGAGTGTTACATTAAGAAATTTTGTGTGTGTTGCATTAGAGTGTTACACTAAAGAGTTTTTGTGTGTGTCTTACATTAGAGTATTACATTAAGGAGTTTTTTTGGAGTGTTATATTAGAGTGTTACATTTGAGAAAAATACACTAAGGAGTTTTTGTGTGTTACACTAAAGAATTTTTTTGTGTGTTACTTAGAGTTACAAAAGAGTTTTTTTAGAGTGTTGCGTTTAGAAAAAGTATAATAAAAAGTTTTTTTATTTGTTACATTAGGGTATTACAATAAATTTATTTTTTTTAGTGTTACATTAGAGTGTTACGTTTGCTTGTTACATTGGAGTATTACAGTTTGAAACTATACATTTGGCCAAAACTTACCAAGTAATTTTTGCACTCCTTTTGAAATATTTGAAAAATCTCACATTCTTTTGAAATGTTTGAATAATCTCATATTTTAAGTTATTTTTATATTCATTATATAAAAATTCAGTTCAAATTTGATTCTCAAATATTATTGTACCTATCTTTCTAGGACAAAAGAAAAAAAAAAAAAAAGAAGAAAAAAGAATGAACATAATAGAAATAAGGGTATAACTGTAAATCTAATTTTCAAACCAAAATCAATAAGGCTAATTGGTTTATAAAAAAATCATTAGGACTAAATGAATTATCATTCCTCAAGATAGGATTTATAGATAAATTTTTCCTATAATAATTAGATCAATTTAATTTTTTTTAAAATAAATGATCTACAAATTTGATCTTACAGTATAAATGACTGAGATTATTAAAGAAAAAATATATAAACATCAGAATTTTTGATCACCTAAATATTTACTCACATCAATGATTTTCCCAACAGAAAGCTTCAATAATCATAACCGAACTGATTATTAAAATGACACTTGTAGTCAACCTTCTAACACTAACTATTGATATATTTTGTACATTAAATTATTCGTTAATGAAGTTTTTTTTGCTGATAAAAAAAACCCTTCTACAACTATTGAACTTCCTCTTCTAAAGCTTAAGAGAAATCAGATCCAAAAAGATTATGCAATAATGCAAAGATTAGAAATTTATTACCGTTAGAATAGAAGATAGGAATGGAAATCAATGAAAATAGATTTCCGTTTAAAGATAGATAGGAATGGAAATCAATGGAAAATAGAACTAGGAGGGAATTTCAATTCCTCCAAAGACAAGAAGGGCCAAAAGGTTAGGTCGGAATCAGATAGATGAATGATGGATGGATGGATGGATGGATCTGTCGATATGTTGATTCTTTCATGCCATGTCATCGTGTATATATATATGTGTGTGTGCGCAAATATATGCACTGTCAAGATTGCAGACATATTGGTACCAATTTAATTGTGATTGATATATTTCGCTGTTGATATTTTTTGTATTCATTTTTTTTTTTTGTTTATTTGATTTTGATGGAATGAGTTTTTGTTCATCAATAAATATTTTACTTTGTTAATATATATATGTATATATATATGCACCGTCAGGGAGGCATATGATCCGTAACCTAATGCCTACAAATGTAGAAAAGTCATAATTCATAACTCGCAACTCACAAGCAACCCAAAACTTTGTGTTGTTGTGAATGCTCAGTGCCTTGCGTGGGGGGCGTCTCTACTGCTAGTAACCATCTTATCACTGTCAGCTACTACCCTACAACCCTATAACCTCTCTCTCTCTCTCTCTCTCTCCTTCTTCTTCTATTTGTCTCTCTTACACACTCATTCACTCTTTCACCCAAAACTTGTTATCATTCCACTTATCAAATTTTGGGATGTACTGATTAATACTGGACAATTGGTAGAGCTGGTTTAATCACTCAATCCACACTCTCTCCCCCAATCTCTCTCTCTCTCTCTCTCTCATACCCAATTGTTTTTTTTTCCATTGAATGTCAAGTTTGGGATATATCAACTTTTGGCATTTGCTGATTAATACTGACGAATACTGGGTAATGAGGAGAGCTGGTTTCACTTACACACTCTTTCAATTGTCCAATATTCATGAGTATTATGAACTGTATAACCAAAATTTGATATTCAGTGAAATGATTAGAAGTTTTGGGTATGTGAATTTGTGTGTGAGAAAGAAAAAGGGGGAGGGAGGGGGGGGGGGGGGGGGGACATTTGGGGGTTGGCTTGAGGAACCGTGAACAAAAACAAGAGACAAAAGAGGAAAAATTAATCAACAGTCTTTCGAAAACCCACAAGACAAGAGGGAGATATCCCTTTTAAGTTGTAGGAGAATAGGGCTGGCTTTGAGATGGAATTAATGGTCCCATAGGGGGCAAGGAAGCTCTATTTGAGAACTTCGATGGTTTTGTTGGGGAGACATAAGGCAGAAATTATGGTAACAAATGGTGCAATCTCAAAGACAGCCAATAGTTTTATTGTCCAGAAAACAAGAACCCTCATGCATCTACATACACACACCCCCTCTTTTCTTGAAAACACCCAAAACAGTGAAGGAGACAAAGGAATTTTAGGAAACCATAATGGCACCTGCAAAGACATAGGCATCCTCAATATTTTATTAACAGTAATGTTAGGATCAAGAAGAAAAAGAAAATACTCAAAAAACATTAGTGTGTGGCTTATATTCAATTTTTGTATCTGAATTCTTAATTTTTAAAATTACAGTTTTATTAATCATATTTTATTGAGTACACTAATGAAAACAACAAGATAAGAGTTCAAGAATAAAAGTTGTAAAGTATTAAAAAGAAAGTGAAGCATCATTAGCATTAAAGAACACAAATAATGAAAATACCCAACCCACCAATACAAAATGACAAACACCCCTCTAGAAGATGGTGGTTAACACTTCAAATGGAATATATTAAATGATGAAATGCTCCACATAGCAATTGTTGCCCCCTAAAAGAGGATTTGGTTATAGAATCTTATCTTAAATAATATAAAATAAAATAAACAAGAGATTATACATATAAAGAAATCTAAATCTAAATCTATATATATTAGTAACCCAACTAGCAGTATAAAAATAAAGCATTCATTCACATTCAACTCCCCAAGAAAAACCTGACTGTGTGTAGGTCGATGGAAGAAGCCAAGATGGTGTTGGGTTTGGGTTGGGAGAGAGGCTAGTTTGAGGTGCATGCAATTGCAACGTGCTGATTCACAATGTACATGCAAAATTAGGGTTAGGGTTTTTTAGATATGAGAGCAAAGATTGGACTTATTATTAGATATAGATATAGATATAGATATAGTGATAGATATATGTAAAGAAAGATTATACATTATTAGCTAGCGCCATGAAGAAACTGAGAAGAGAAGTTGATTCTGCCAACCTAAGAAGAAAGAATCATTGAGAGTGTGAAGTTGGTAACCCTCTGAAGGATAATGGAGCCTCAATAGAAGCTTGGCTTGCGAGAGAGCGAAAGGGCTAAGTGCGACATTGTTAAACCCTGAGCTTCTCAACATCACTTCCCAAGATCGAAACCTCTCGTGTCGCTGTCTCCGGCGATCTCCCTCGGCCGCTACGATATCCTCGATTTCTCTCCCGAACCAAACCCGCTCCACCACCAGCCTCTCGCGGCTGTTGGGCGGCAGGGTCGCCTCCAGAGAATCGAACAGGGCGGTGTAGTGGTCCACCGCCTCGATGAAGCGGTTCATGAAGAGCGGGTGGTTGTGATTGGCTTCTTTTTCCGCGACCGTCACGACTCGGGGATTCATGGCTTTTATTCGCTGGAGAAAGAGGCGAAGCTTGTCGCGGTCCTTGAGGAGGCGGTGGAGATAGAGGACGCAGTTCACTGCTAGGGTTTCGTCGGGGAGGAGGAGGACTGCGGCGGCGACGGAGGTGGGGTCGTCGGTGTTGAAGAGGAGGAGAGGGTGGAATTGGAACCGGAGGCCGAGGGAGTGAGCGAATTTCGCGAGGCGGTCTCCGGTTCTCCGAAGCATTTCCAAATCCTGTCCGGTTCCGGTGATTCGAAGCGATGGCAGAGGGAATCGCTCTGCGATCGCTTGCATCAACGGAGGCCACTGAACTCCGTGCATTATATCGAAATCAAGAATGTGTATTGCTGCTTGTCCATCAATGGCTTCTAAAATCGCTTGATTTGCAGTTAAATGACTGAATCTGATAAATGGAGTTACTTGGTTGAGAGTTAAATATGAGGACTGAACAACCGCTTCGTCGGACTCCGAATCAGGTACATTAACAGCACTGCTACTAGCTGTAGCTGCTGTAGTGGCCGTGGCGGTGTAGCGACTGAGGCGGAGGGAGAGTGATTTGGTGAATTGGTGGACTAATCGTTCAGTGGAATCACCGAAAGGGGAAGAGTTGGCTGATAAAATGGTGATGAGGCGGTGAGCGGCGGCGAGATCTGACCCTGAGATTAGCTCGGCGCAGCTTATGAGTAATTGGCGCATGTGTATTGCTGGGGAGGTGAAGCCCTGTGGCGGAATCTGCTGGTGCTGGGGGAATAAGTGCGCATCTGATGGAGTTGGAGTTGGGTGGTCTTCTTCCTCACGGGAAGAAGAACCAAATGACCCCAACATCTCTTTCTCACTTACCAAATGGAAACCCTAAAGAGAGAAAGGGACAGTATATGTATATGTATATGTAAAATGAGAATGAAGGAGAGAGAGGGAGCAGTGTGAAAATGAATATATAGAGAGAGGAAGATGGGGAAGAAGAGAGGAGTGGGGCAAGTTGTGCATTGGTTTTGAGCTTTTTACATTTAGAAACAAGTAATTAATGCAAACATATGATATGATGATGATGATTCAGGAGGGGGGGTACTAGTAGTATCTAATCTAGGGCAGAACATTATCTCTGCAAGAGTGAGAGACAGGGAAAGGAAGGGAATGGAATGGAAGAGAAGAGCTTACTCACTCACTCACACTGATACTAGTAGTTTGTAACAGCAACAGTATTCCCCCCCCTTTCTCTACAAATACAACCCTCCTCTGTAAATAAGAAACATACATGTATACATATACTTGTACATACATATAGACTTCCCTCCCACACCACATACATATACATATACATACATATATATATATATGTGTGTTTGAGAGAGATTTGCAACAGGCTTTGCAAACCAGTAGTGAAGGGGTTTGAGAGGCAGAAATGTAACTAAGTGTCACTGGTTAATAAAATATTATGAATGAAATTAAATATACATTTTTTATATTGCACTAATTTAATCATGTAATCACTGTCATAATATAATTTTTTTTCATTGGAATTTTTATTTGAGGGTGTTTGTAGTTTCGTAAAGACTAATTAGAAGGTACATATAATTTTTAAATTTTACATATATCAAATAATTATTAGGTCTTGTTAAAGTGTCCTTAAAAAAAGCATTAACTCACCTTTTCAAATTTAGGGTTGTTATGAAAAATATGTTCAAAGTTAGTTTTTTAATTTTTTTTATTTTTTTAAATGTGTAAAAAAAATAAAGATATAATATAATGTAAAAGAGATTAAAAATTAAAAAATTAACTTTTAACTTCTTACCAAAAGAGATCTTAAACTCGTAACTTTTTCACATGAAAGTCACACATCCTGACCAACTAATCCCAATTGGTTTGCATCACCTCTACATGTAGATAATCATAATTGATTCTTTATTTGAAAATAGTCATCAACAGAAAATGAAATTAAGTATCTTTATAGAAAAATGCTTGGGAGCACTAATTAGTGCTCCCACTAATTAGGTGACAGTGGGTCTCACCATTAATGATGTGATGTTTTGGTCTTGGAGTTGTGTTTTTTTTTTTTTTTTTTTTTTACTTTTTTAATACATTAGTGTTATTAGTGGTGATATTTTTAGTGGGATAAATCATTATTGATCTTTATATATGTTATGTTGTTAGAGTTCAGTACACTGAAAATTTGTGAAGCTCCAGTTCAAGTAGAGCTAAAGTCAAACTTAAAGAATTAAGCTCCAGCTTCGTATGTCAAGTATTTATAGAAAATCTCATTTGTCAATTATATATTTTAGTTAAAAAGTTATTATAAATGGTCACATCACTCTCTCTATTTTTTTTACATATTTTTTTCATAAAAAGTCAAAAAGTAATTAAAGTAACATATTTCCAAACAAGACCTAAGTCAAGATCAAGCTTATTAAAAAAAAAAAAAAAGGTCAAACTAATTAAAAATTTAATTTAATTTAAATTGGCATACTCGTTCTTTAGTAAATAAAACAAACTTAAACGAATTTTAAATGTGCTAAGTTGAAGTAATTTATGTATTATTTTCAGCCATATCAACATAATGTCTATAAAAGATATCGTTTGGTTTAACTATGATATTTTATACATTTGCCACCCTTTATTGATGTTTCCTCTCTGTATGATTTCATTGATTCATCAATAAAAAATTTCGCTGATCAAAAAATATATCTTTCAACATATATACAATTGATATTTGTTTGACTTATGCTTTTAAGGAATCAAATTGTCAATCCATAATCTAATATTAAGTTTCTATAGCAGCCACCAAATGAGGTCTTTAGAACACCTGCTATAATAGTTTTTAAATATATAGTAAACAGTATTTCAATTGGGAAATTAGTTGTACAACTGAATTTCTAAATTTTCACTGTTGAAATATTCAAAGATACAAGAGAAACAAATTAATACAGCTAATATTTTTGAAACTGTCATTAGGTAAACTGTTACAAGATACTCTTGTCACCTGAGAAACTTGAGTAGGTGATCTATTCACATATTGAAAGTATGAGAAGCCCAAAAAACTTGGGGAAACCAGTACTTGCATATATGTATATATTTATCTATCAACTTAATTAAGGTTTAACTTACTATGATAATTGAGTTAGTGAAGCACTTTTCTTTGGTTGCAATATATATATATATATATATATATATGTATGGTGATAGATAGTGTTTTATACAAAATCTATTAAAAAAAGACAGAGAATATGCTCAAAGGGAGAAGCAAATTTATGAAGTTATTAAAGAACTGCCGACTTGGGGATATAAAGAGGAGTAGAGGACAACAACATTTAACAACCTCAAGAAAAAAAAGATTCCAATCTAACTTTTTAAGGACAATCAAAGATTGAATGAAGATAATAAATTCTATTACACATTAATATATATATATATATATATATATATATTCAAATATACATATAATTATATAAAATATATATACGGATCTTAGGTTCACTGTCACATCTTTCATAATTAAATAGATTTGAGAATAACTATTCTCAAGATATGTTACTATAAATCATTCGTTTTACTGGTCCATTTGCAAGGGGAGGTGGGTTTTCGTATCTGCAACAGGATTTTTTTTAAATTGATAGGAGATAAAAATACAGGGTAAATTTCAAACACACTCCTGAAATTTATTTAAATTATAAATTATTTTTATAATTCTAGAAATTATATTATGCCTATTAAGATTTTTAATTTCATAATAAATAAGTCATTTTATTAATAAATCATTAAGTTAATTAACAATTTTTAATAATGTTAAAATCTTATTCCAATTAATAATTCAGATAATTTTATTATTATATAAGTAAACAGTAAGAAATTTCACTTTTTAAATTAACCCTGTTAAATAAAAAATTCTGACAGGGAGGTATTTGTAATTTTTCAAATCACAGGAGACAATTCTTATTTTAAGCAAATCTGATATGATGTATTTTTAATTTATCCATATATATATATATAGTTAAAGAAGAAATGTTATATGTCTGAAAAAATACCAAATATATATATGTTCCGAATTTTAATGTATGGTGTAAATGATTTAAATTTAGTGTGGTGTGAGTTATACCTAATATAAATTCGATCCATCTATTTTAAATTCTTGACATTTTTTTTAATATTTTCTTTTTTTGAATACATGACAATTATCTTATATTAAACATTCAACTATATATGAAAGTCGGTTAAAGAAAAAGAACTTAATTGTTTATGAAAAATGATTCATCTATATAATTTTTTCTCCCAACAATCTCTCTAATGACGTATCAAGTAAAATTTGAAAAGTCGACTCACATTTAAATATTTTTTCAAAATTTTTTTTATATGTATTTTGTCTTGTCACCTTATTAAAGGGATTGTGAAAAAAAAGAAATTACATAGTGGTAACAATATTGATTATTTATATCAACCATTAATTAACACGTGCCCACATAGGCAGACAATAATGAAGTTCAAATATAGAATTTATTGTCTGTTTTGACATTATACAATATTATATTAAATGAATAATATTATATGTATCAATTATTATACAATTAGGATGATGTAGTATACTTTTACGTTGTATTTGGAAAGAGATTTAGAAAGAAAAATGAAAAAGGTATGTGAAATTAGGTGAAATGTAAGTATATGTTATTCACATCTCACCTCAATTTTCCTTTTTTCTTTCCAAATCTGTTATTAAATTTTTCAACCAAACACAACATTAGAGATTTTTGTAATAGGTAGGATCATAATTTTAAAATAATAATATCATAACTATATTGATATACTAATTAATAGATGTAGTACCATTAATATTAAATTATTAATCATTAACTCATCGTAAATTCAAACAATTAAAGAGATATGCAACTCAATTAGGATGGGAATATTAGTAAGGGTTGGTTTGGGAAATGGGTTGACTTTTTGATTTTTTTGACTTTTTAACTTTTTTGGTTATTTTAGCCTGGGCTAAAAAGCTTGATTTAGAAAGGACTTTTCGACTTTTTGACTTTTTTTATGAGAGAAGAGTGTAATGATTATGAATTGAATGTGATATTTTGTTTATTGTGACTAAAATAATCTATTTTATCTTTTATGACTAAAATAACCAAAAAAAATGCCACAACCTATCTTCTCAAACGGAGCCTTAAAAAGCAACCTTATCCTCTAAGTTTTTTTTTTTTTTTTTTCTCGGAAGGGCATCTAGTAGTTAGCGACTATCATATCAAATACTTAAGGCATAGTTTATTGGTCAGTTCATTCATTAGGGTCTCCTCTTTCAGTTTTAATTAAAAAATTATTATAAATTATAACAATTTTTTTTATATATCATTTTATAAAAAATTAAAAAACCGTACTTAAAACTGTCATAAACAGTTGAGATTTTTTCATCTTAAATTATTATTCTCTTTATCATTTATTTTTCTCAAAAAATTACGATTAATTAATATATGTGGTGTTTAAGAATATACTATTTTAATTAGTTGATTAACTTTTTATAATATATATATATATATATAAAATAATGTAATTGAATATTTTGATTTGTTGATAATTTTAGAGTAATATTAAAGATTTTAAAAGTTCTACTAAAATTTTTATTAAACATCTCATATGGATGTGAGATACACATAAGACTCACACCTATCCGAGATATTTGACAAAAATTTTAATAAAATTTTTAATTTTTAATTTTCTTGACAATTTTATCTCAACCTAACTTGCAAAACGGGGCCATATGTATATATGTAGGTATGATAGGTATGATATGAGAGGAGTTGGTGCAGTGCTCAGTTTTTCACCCACTACAGCAATCACACGCAAAGCCTTAAATGAGTCGAAAACTACACCTACATGTCTCTCTGCTTGTCTCTCTCTACACTCACGCACATACACATTAATTCACAAAGACACACACAACCGCCCCCAAGCTAAGCTTGGGCATGTTAGAAAACTGACAAAGAACTCCCAATTTTTCAACGGAGAAGTAATTAAGAGTGGCGCAGAGAATAAAAATTATAAAAATATAAAAGATGAAAATGATTTTATAGCAGGTGTAAGGCTTGGTTTGGGAATATGTTAATTTAGTAATTTTTTTAATTATTTAGTTAAAAAAGTAGGTAAAAACAATTTATATGTTTGGGATGATTTTTTTGTCAATTATGAAAAGATATGCAAAAAGTAGAGAGAAAAGAGAATTTTTAACTTTTTGGTATGAGTTGTTGACTTTTTGGCTAAAAAGGTAAGTCCCCAAACGGGGCAAGTGAAAATTTAAAAAAGATTAGAAGCTCTAATTATAATTAGTGTGCGGATTCTATCTAATGTGATGTTTTGATCTTAATTTTTTTTTTTTGATTTTTCATATCATTAGTGTTCTTTCCAAGCTAGAGGGATGTATCATTTCTGGTAAAACTTATAGAGGTGTAAGTCTTACTTACATCTTTTTATATTTGTGTAATTTTTTTCTCTTTATTTAATGTCTCATTTGACAACTCAATCTTCTAATTTAAAAGTTAAAAAACTATTAAAAAAATTAAAAAATGAACAGTTTATACTAAAAAGTTAAATATATATATTTTTTATTTTTTACATATTTTTTTTTGAAAAAAATATTTTAAATATACTAATATTTTAATTAAAAAATTATTAAAATAATATCACTACAAAAAAATTAAGATTTTAGAGACTAAAATTTATAGACAAAATTATTTTTTAGAGATCAAATAATTTTGTTGTGAAAAGTGTCATTATTATATTTTTAACAACAAAAAATAGACATTAGTGATGATTTATTATTCTTTTGGAACCAAATTTTTTTTCTCAAAATATTGGCCTCGTTTGGGAACAGACTTTTTTAGTAACTTTTTTGGCTAAAATATGATGTAAAAAAAATTAGTATGTTTGAGATGATTTTTTGACTTTTTATGAAAAGATGTGCAAAAAGTAGAGAGAAAAAGAATCTTTTACTTTTTGGTATAGATTGTTGGTTTTTTGATTTTTTAGTGATTTTTTTGACTAAAAAAGCCACTTGTCAAACGAGGCCTAAACTATTTTGAGACCCAATTATTTTGTCTCTAAAAATTTATTTATTAGTGACATTTTTAAAATTTTATCGCTAAAAATTTTATTTTTTATTTTTGGAGACGACCTTTTAGTAACTGTTTTCATGACAATGAAAATTGATTCATAAATATCTTTTATAACAAAATTTTTACTTTTAAAAACTAAAATATTTAACCTCTAAAACTATTACACCTTGTAATGTATATTTCCAAACAGGCTTAACTGATAAGTAAGGTCTCGTTTGGTAAGTGTCTATTTTAGTTAAAAAGTCAAAAAGTTATTAAAAAAATTAAAAAGTCAACAACTCATACAAAAAAGTTAAAAATTCTCTTTTCTTTTTACTTTTTGTATATTTTTTTGTAAAAAATGAAAAAATTATTCCCTACATATTAATTATTTTTATATCATATTTTAATTAAAAAATTACTTAAAAAAAAACTTATTCCAAACCCGGCCTAAATCTCCATTCTCCATAGGTTTTGATTGTTGGATTCGCTTTTGTGCCTTTTCATTTCAGACTCAGATAGGATTTTATAGGAAATGACTGCCTCACCCACGTGGGGGTCCCAAATTATTAGTACAGATTTTCAAATAGCGAAATTTTATCGCACACTCTTTATTACAGGGAGAATTATGTTCGGAGAGTGAGAAAGAAAAATTGGTTTGAGCCTTTTGAATTAAGTTTTTTAAAAATTAATTTTTTTAATTTTCGTATTTTTTTATTTTTAGTGAATATTTTTAAAATTTTAAATATTTTTTTTTTATTTTTTTAAATGCACCTTACTTAGATATGTCTAAAAAGTAAAAAAAATGTGAAAAAATATTTTAAAAAATTAAGAAATACATAAAAATATAAAAAATGTACTAAATTCTTGTATTTTTTTTTATATTTTTGGTATTTAGTGAATTTTTAAAAGATTTTTTTTACATTTTTTTTTACTTTTTAGGTGTATTTATGTTAGGTGTGTCTAAAAAGTAAAAAAAATACATAAAATATTTTTAAAATTCAGTAAAAATAAAAAAACACGGAAAATAAGAGTGTAGAATTTTCTGAAAACTGTTTTTAAAAAATGGAAACCAAGCAAAGTGAATATATGAAACAAATTTTTTTTTTTATTAGCAAAAGAATTTTTTTATTAATGAACCAAAATAGTATTACAACAATGAAAAAAGCGATGAGTACAAAGAGTATCAAAACGAAACAAATCAATCCCAACTAAGTTAGTACCAATAAGTTCGTCCTATCATTTGCAAGCACACAATCGAGAGTCAGTGAGTAACCAACCTCAATAAACCTCACCCAAAATGAAACTAACACAAAAGCAAAACAGCAGCCCACCACTGGCCCAAATCTGCTGCAACTGCTACTTACCAAGACCATGACAGACAGCTACTCATGTTTTCAAGGATGGATCTATGGGGGCGGAGGGGGCGGCCCCACCCCCAAAAATTTAAAAATATTATATATTATATTAGAAATTTTAAAATAATTTAAAATTATAGGAGTTTGTACCCCTACATTTTTTTTAGATAATTTTAAAATTATATAGAGTAGCCCGTCAATTTTTTAAACTATTTGGAATTTTTTTTTTTGAATTTGTTAACATATATAATAATCTATTTTAAATTTTATGTATATGTATTTTTTAAATTAGATCAAGATGAAAGCAAAATTTTAGAAACTTTAATGGGTCAAAGTGTAAAATATGAAACTTTTACAAGTATATAAACTATAAGGCTTGTTGGAGAAGCTTGTTCAAACAAAGCACTAAGATTAAAAAAAGAAAAGAAAACAACTGATCTGAGAGACTTGTTGCGATTTGAAAGAGAGGAGAGGAGCAAAAAGATGAGGGAAGAAATGGAGAAGCTTTGTTGTCGGACTTCGTCAGAGCTAGTCGGCGTGGACGGTGGAACCGTAGACTCTCACTGGTAAGTTATCTGATATCCCTTCAGCCTCAATGTGATTATTCTGTTTTTAGACTGAATATTATGATTCATTGTGATTTTAGACTGAATAGTGCAATTATTTTGCCATTAATTTGTTATTGGCTGTTATTGGTCACCCATAAGCCTGCAAACAACTAGAAATCTTCAACCCAATTTTCAGTTTTGGTATCCCAAACTTGACAACCCAAATCTCCAACTTCCTACGTCACATAACCCACAATTACATCCCCATTGTCAATAGATTTCGCTTCTCTCTCCAAACACTCTTTTGTTTTACTATGCCAATCGAAAAAATAAATACACATACACTCTTTCAACACACACATCAGAACCCACCACCTCTAACATTATCTGGGTTAACAATTGATTTTGAATTTTTTTTTAAATAAATAATAATTTAATGACAATGTGGGGCTAATGCAAGCTGGTTGTTTTTTTGGGTGAAATTGTGGCATAGAGGCTGGCATAGGGTGGAGAAGCCAGGAGTTGAGATGAATATCTGATAATTGTTATTGGTACAATTGTTAACTAAATGTTGTGAATTTTTTTTTAATACTATGATTTATTGTAATTGGTAGGTACTGTGTTGTGTGATTTCTTGATAATTGAATGGGCTTTTAGGTTATGATTTGTTGATTTTCTCTAAGAATTTGGATAAAAATCTAAATGTTATTTTGTGCTGCCATATATTTTATGACTTCTAGGAATAGGATAGAAGATGATTTTCTGGCTAATTACTTGATTACGTACATTAAAAAAGACATTGCTCGAGGGTTTGATGTAGACTCTATCATTCATGCTTTTGATATTATGAAAGAGCGTCGAGCTCAATTGAAGATGCCTAATTTTAGTAAATAAATTGTCACGACCCCAAACCGCCCCTAGTAGTTTGGTGCCGTGATGGCCAGTAATCCGAGATTACCGAAGGCCAACTTTCAAAATTCACACACAATCAGAGTATAAGTATACGGGGCTCATAAGTGCGGAAGCAATAATCTAAAATACAAGTGGTCCATAAGAGCAGTGCATAAGTCAAATGAAATGGCATACATCTTTACATAGCTTTAAAACTTGAATACAAATAAAATGGAGTACAAAATACATGTTACATCTTGATAAAAGGCTTCTCAAGCCGACATAAACAAAATACATAAAATACAAGTCAAGAAACATAATCTTCAGGATTGCCGACATAAATATTGCTGACATAACATGCATCCAAAACATCTTGCAAAACACATATCTCGGCGTAGCCGACTTCTTGGTTGCTACCTATATACATACATAGGGAGGGTGAGCTTGGATACTCAGTGAATGGTACAAGTAATAAAGGGGTTAAATGAATGATACCTGAGATCTTTTCAAAACAGTACATGGTATATCTTGTCAAAACCATACATAACATAGCTTAGTTGGCTTGAAATAAAACATTATTCGAATCTTGGTCTTTCAAAACTTACTTACTTACTTAACATGCGTCAAATCTTAAAACAAAGGGTAATGACATTCCGGGCAAAACAAAAGCATAACCTCGGCATCGAGCACGCCCGTTCATAGTCCGTCGGTGGCCGATATCTTAACAAGGGTGCTACTTAGGCTTAACGTCCCCTAGCACGAAAGAACGGTGCTACCTAGGCTTATAGTCCCCTAGCACGGAAGGACTATGTTACATAGGCTTAACGTCCCCTAACACGAAAAGACGGCGTTACTTAGGCTTAACGTCCCCTAACACGAAAGGACTATGCTACATAGGCTTAAAGTCCCCTAGCATGGAAGGACTATGTTACATAGGCTTAACGTCCCCTAACACGAAAGGACGGTGTTACTTAGGCTTAACGTCCCCTAACACGAAAGGACGGTTCCAAGAATGTCATCCAAAACAAAGTTTATACTTGATACATAAAATAGGGATATCATTCATGCTTAACAAATACTTTTATCAAAACAAGGCAAAACTTTATTAAAACGTGATAACATAACTTTATTAGAAATACCACTCACATAGCTCTTGGGACGTCGGGGTCAAGGCAAAGGTCCAGGTCCTACAAACACATGACAAAGCATACTGAATGCACTTCTCAAAACAGGTCTCACATGCATGCAAATGATCTCGGGAAAACATACTGGAAGTCAAAACACTGTTTTACATGTCAGGAAGACATGCTGGGTACCAACCAGGTCTTTGCCGAGGTCCCACACCTCCTGGCCGACGTGTGGCTACCTAGGCTTCGGGGTGCGGCTGCATGCCGAGGTGCACACAAGACAACTAAAGACGTAAGTGATCATGCAAGGTAGGCCAAGGTGAGATACGATGCTTGGCCTAAGTATGAGGTCTAGGTAAGAGTGATCTCGGCGACTACACTTCGGGAAGTGAGGTCTGGAGATCCGGGTTTCCACCCGTGAAGAACAGGAAGAACATGAGCATGAAGAACATGAAGAACATGAATGCCAAAATCCTAACTTCTTTATTACAAAAATCTGGGATTTCATGCTATGAGTTTGAAAACATGGACCTGGGTACCCATACTTGAAAATCATATGAAAACAAACACAAAAACATGAATCTAGGCAAGAGTTTTCGGATCAAAACATGACTTTTCTTGAAGAACACATGAATGCTATTTTCTCTTTCTAAAACCGGACTTCAAAACAATGCATGTCTTACAAATCATATTCAATCATGCAATGCAATAACATAAACATAAAGAACGACGAGAGCAGATTAAGAATCTAACCTTAGAACGCGGATCTAACGGTTCGATCTCTAGAAATCAAGCTTGGAAAACAAAGATATAGAAATGATAGGTTTCCTCTCTCTATCGGCTGACTTAACACTCAGCTCGGACACGTGGCAACGTCTGGTTGGTTCTCTTCAAAAAGGTGATAGGTTGACAAGACAACACTATGACAACGTGTATCTAACAAGCTACTCGGAATGACACTCCGGCAAGTGGTGACATCGGCTAAGGACAAGGCTTCGGTAACTAAGGTGACAATGACTTTGGCTAGGAAGGACAACACTTGACTCAGCTGTGCCACACCTTGGCCTAGATGTGGCACACCTCGGTCTAAGTCATACCACTCCAGGACAAGGTCACTCAGGTGCAAAGGTAACATCTCGGCCTAGATAATACACATCTCGGCCTTGGTGATTCACATCTCGGCCTAGATAATGACATCTCGGCCAATATGTTAGGGCGAAGGTGGAGGTCAAGCAAAGTGGTTCCAAGACAATTCTAGACTGAAGATGACCTCGGCTTGGAATGATCTAGGCGTAACATAACCTAGATTTGGCATGACTTCGGCTAAACATAACTTAGGCTCGGGGTACCAAGGAAGGAACAAAGCAAGCACACAACACTTAGACAAATCACATAGACATCAAAACAAGGCATGGATCTTACTTAGGCAACACAAGTCATAATCATGCAAATGCAAGCTTAACGGGTCATAATCATACCAATGTTCATGAACATGACTACGACATAAATGTGGGTTATTACATAAATGCATGTAGAAATAGTTACTACTTTTTGTAAGTGAATATGGGCAAAAAAATATTCTCAATTGTATGATCATCTTTTGGTACTCAACTATGTTGACAAGGAATATATAGTTCAATATTTTATCGTAACATTGTTGATTTTTTTTCATGTTAGTAGAAATTGGTATTGAACTTCAAATTTTATTGGTTAGAGGTTAAACGTACTTTGGCCCCCCCAAAGTCATAATCATGGATCCGTCCCTGCATGTTCTACTTCCCACCCAGGTCTACCCTTGGAGTGTGAAAGCTTTGCATCTGGAGTTTGGAAGCTTAAACTCAATTAAGACAAAAATTTCAGCTTATGCCCCACATTTCTAAGACAAAGCATTTTGCCACGGCCATTGGGAAGAAATCAGATGCATTAGGTGGTAACAACTATACTAAAAAAAACCCATACTCAAAGAAACAACTGCAACAGCAATTTCTGCAACCATACTAAAACCACCTCCCCTGCCACCAGAAAACAATAGCAACCAGGAACTGAAATAAAACCATAAAACTGAAAACATAGAACCAAAGGCAGTCCAACAACAAACAAAAACACTCAACATAGCCACGACTTCAACTAATAGGTATGGTACGAATTTACTGCAAGTTATAGATCAAATCCTGGACCGAGTAAGGGCATCCCTTCGAGTAAGCGTTGACCCAAAATGCCACCCTAGCCTTAATTAAATCACAAAAATCATGGAGCTGAAATTGCCTTCCACTAAAAATTCCTTCATTCATAAGTTTCCAAACAGATATAAGTGATATTTATATTTTATAAGAGTGTTTTAGAAAGTTAGTAAAAAATTAATTTTTTGGCTTTTTTAATTTATTTTGTCTTTTTATGAATAAAAAATATGAAAGGTGATGTGACCCAAAATGAATAAAAAGTCAAAAGCTGACGTTTTTAACTCTTCCTAAATGAACCCATAGTCTTTCATTTATATATTCTATCATAGATGTACTTATATTTTGTAATTTTTTTTCTCATTTATATGTAGTTCTCTTTTTATTATGTCTCCTTAATTATGCTATTTTTTTTTAATTATAATCAATTTTCTTTTTTAATTATAACATTATTTCAAAAAAATTAATTATATCTCATGTAGTATTTTGTTATGACTTAAAAAATATAAAATTATACTATTTTTTCTTGTAAGTCATAAGGTGCCTATGATGCATGTCGTTGAGAGGGGGTGCCCCATAATCTTTTCCTTCCAAATATTATTTTGTTGAAAAAGTAATTATGTCATCCGAGACTTCTGACCCAAGCAGTTTTTCCTAATCTTGAGGGTCATTTGAGGTAGAGGGAGTTTAGGCGGATGAGCCGCTGTTCTGGATCCTGTTATCAGAGGAGGATGAGAGTTCTTTGTCAATATATAAATTGTTGATATTATTTTTGTGTATCTCTAATCTAATCCACTTTTTTCGAAAACTTCCTAACAACAAATCTCTTTGCCTCTCCGGTAAACCCATAATCAATTAGGACTAGGATCATGGTATGTGGGTGTGTATAATAGAACTCTATAGGGAAAGACTATGGTATGCACCTCTTAAAGGGGGTATACCATATGCACCTTATAACTATAGGAGAAAATTACATAATTCTATACTTTCTGAATCATAACTATAAAAAAAAATAACCAAACACAAAAAAGTCATAACCAAATATCTCAAAATAATGTCATAGCTAAAGAAATTTTTTTTGTCATATGTAAGGAAGAAAATTACATAACTAAAGTTACATATGATATGTGAGTGTGTATAATAAAATTCTCCTACATTTTTTTTTTTGATCAGCAAAAAACCTTTATTGATAAAAAAAAACATACATTACATATGAGATTACATCAATAAAGAGGTAGAAGTGTAAAGAGCATCACATCAAACTATCTCAATCCCTACTAAGTTGGCACCAAGGAGAATGACCAATCATCTACTAGCATAATCACAAAAAGTTGGTGAGAAACCAACATAACACGAAGGAGAAAGAAAAAAGAAAAACCACACAGCAACCTAACAGCAAACCCACAACACTCCACACCAAACTCAACTACAATCTACAAGCCAAATCAGCCCTAGATGGAGTACTTCACCTGCTGCAGGTTATACACAATATTATTCAAAGAGCAATTGGAAAAGAGGGAAGAAGATTTGGTCTATAATGCAATTCTAATCTTGATAGTATCACACAACTCTTCAAAGTCCACCTGTGAGCCATTAAAGATACTGTCATTATGCTACCTCCAAATGGACCAGAGTACTGCTAATGGAATAATTTTCTAGATCACCATCTCCTGTTTTTTGAGTTTAGTACCAACCACCAAAGAAGAAGGCTATCTACAGATCCAAGTGTTGCTCATTTTACTCCCTACCAATCCAAAATTTTGGACCAAATTCTCCAGATAAAAAGGGCAGAACAGAAGCACATGATTGACAGTCTCCAAATCATTATTACAAAAGATACAGTTCACATTTGATCCACCACTAAGAACACCAAGTCTTTGAAGAAAGCAGGATGTCTTAATCCTCCATTTCCATAATAACCAACCAAAAAACTGAGCCCTTGGTGGAGCCACATTCTTCTAAATGAACCCAGGTACTTTGCTAATATCCTTATAAGATAATGCATTCTATTTATAAGCAAAGGCAACAGTGAATAAATTAGATTTATCTGCATTCCATCTGTTACTGTCCAACCTACCAAGCCTAAGCACTGGTGCATTGAGTAAAATCATATTCAGCCTCCCCAACTCCTCCAATTCCCATTGAAACAAAAGTCCTCTGAAGTTAAAACTCCATTCTTCAATACCAATTCCCCTGCTCCTCACTCCTTCCACAATCTCAGTTTTGTCCAGAGACACAAATATAATCTAGGAAAGTCATCTTTAAAGCAAGTATTTCCAACCCAAATGTCAGTCTAGAACTTTGTTCTCCTCCCATCACCAATGCTCAGAACTATGTTATGCTTGAAGAAATCCACCAGCACAGGACACAAGCCAACAACACCCACTATATCTCTCTAGATCATAAACAACTTGTTATTTTCAACAGGTAAAGGCCACCGTCCTCTTCCAACCTCTAGGTATTTACTGCATATCACTTGTTTCCAAAGAGCCTTATCTGCAATTCCAAATCTCCACCACCATTTCAACATAAGACAGTTATTCAAAAGTCTAACCTTCTAATTCCTAAACCCCCTTGACTTTTACTTTGAGTGATCTCCCCCCCAATTTAACCAAGTGAATTTTCCTCCTAAGCTCATCACCTTTCCATAAGAATCTAGAATGAATTTTTTCAAACTCGTTTGCAACCCCTTCTGGCATCTTAAACAAAGATAAGTAGTATACCCGTAAACAAGATAACACAAACTTAATCAATGTCAGCCTACCTGCAAATGATAAGAATCTTCTTTTCCAAGAAGCTGATTTTTGTTTACATTTATCAATCATTGGTTGCCTAGTCCTTCTTCTCCTTGGATTAGCTCCCAAAGGCAAACCCAAATACTTGAGTGGCAATCTTTGATGCAAACAATTCAGTTTAGCAGCAAACTCTTTAAGAAGATCATCATTGATCCCAATCACACTGACCACACTCTTATGGTAGTTAATCTTTAGCCTTGACAATATTTCAAAACATCTCAAGATCCTTTTGATGGTGACAACCTCCTCTCAATCAGCTTCACAAAACAATATTGTGTCATCGGCAAACTACAAGTGGGTTATCTTTATATCATTAGATCCAACAACTGCCCCTTTAATCAACCCCATTTATAAAGCTCTGCCCAACAAGATGTTTAAACCCTCGACCACAATGTTAAAGAGGAATGGTGATAATGGATCACCTTGTTTAAGCCCTCTCCTACATATTACGTATATTATTATTTATCTCGTAATAACCTAATAAAAGTGTTATGCTTCAATTAAATTTTTTTCACTATATTATTAATTTGGAAAACCACTTAAGTATCACCATGTGATGTTCCATAAGTACTTATTTATATTTAAAAGTAAAAAAAATAAAAAAAATCAAATGTAATATTTCCTTATTATATATACATTCTAACTTCCCAAGTGATGAAAGGATCTAGCATGGTCCACAACTATATTTTAAAACAAAAAAATATAGCATTATTGAAGAAGCAAAGAGGTTAACCCAATAGCAAAACATGCCACTAGTGATTTTGGTAATACGAGCTTGAGTTACAAGGGTAAACCCTTTAAAAATGAAATAAGATGGTGTATATCATGTCTTCTTCAAATTTTAGTTTAATAAAAGTCTCCTATAAATATCGTTTTAAAGTGACTAAAATAAATTTCTTAACAACTTAAATTTATCAAATAAATTAAATTTTTTTTAACCAATAAACTCACTTCTGAACTATAGCCAAACAAACTCCTTGGGGATGGTGGTGCAAATTGCAATCACTACCCCCTTGCTGTCATAAAGCAGTGGGCACAGATATGTTGTTGATTGGAACAAGCAAGCCCCTCTCCCCCTTCTCTCTCTCTCTCTCTCTCCCCTCTTTTCCTTCAATTCATTTCAATATTTATCACTTGTTTTGTTTATAATACTGATCCCACGCGCGGCTCCATCAATGGCTGCCTGCTTTCTTTTCTCATGTACACCTCTCTTCTAGCTATATTATATAGTACACATATATACATACATACACATACATATATATGAGAATTTTATAGCTATTAACTAGCTAGAAAAAGCATCTATGATGGAGACATTGATCATCAAAAACTCTCTCACATTTCAATTCCAATTGATTGCCTTTCCATGTTACTTGGCATCAGATATATATGCAAAAGAAAAAGAAAAAGAAATAAAATAAAATGGCATATCAACTTTGATGCATACAAATCACAAGAAAACAATAGGAATATTGTTCAAAGGCCTAAAGAGAGAGCACTCTCATCCACCTTGTGTCTATTTATGGTAATCAGCAAGGTCATGAGCTATCTCTCTCTCTCTCTGCTTATGAAGATCCCCTTGCTAGCTTGCTCCAAGACAAAAACTGTTGTTTCATAGTTTGCAATAACCTCTTTTTCATCAACACACACACAAACATCTTTCTATATCTAGCATACACACATTTGATGCAAACTAGCTATCTAGCCCCATACCCATTACCAGTTCCAGAAATTTGATAATTGAACAAAAATAATATAAAATTATCTCAGCTTCTCCGGGGATATTTTCATGGGTAAATTATATTTTATCTTCTTGAACTATCAATATGAACTTTTAGTCAAGCATTTATTACTTAAATAGATGAAAATGTAAAATATTTCTTACATTTGACATGCCAAATATTGTAAAAAAAATTTATATAATTTAAAAAAAAAAAAAAAATTCATTTGGTTCTCTTCCTATAGGAATTGAATCCCTGTCAAAACTTCTATAAAGTCTAGCATTCATTATTTTCTTCTAATCCATGCATGGATGTTTCAGAGACCACAAGAATTAACCTGCAACTCCCAAATTTCACATTGCCATTCTCTTTCTATTATTGGATGATATATATATATATATAAACTTCATAGAAGTTTAGTTTGTTCTTCATAGGATTTGTAGAGTGCAAGCATTAAAAAGCTGCACTTCTTCACATGTGTGTTGTGATTTGACATTGCTCAAAAGTCCACCCTTTTCATGGGGAAATCCTGTGGTGTTGTGTTACTCAGTAAACTGTTAGGTAAACAATTAACCCAAAGAATGTATTTTCTTCTCTATGTTAGTTTGATTTTTACATTTATAGTTGACTTAATGTTAATTTAGTTTAATTGATACGGTTGGTTAGTATTTTTGACATTTTGTTTTTAAAAGCGCAACACATGTTGCTCCTGTACACAGTTTTTATTAAAAAAAAAACATTAGTGAGTAATAATTAGACCAAATTAAGGTAAAATTATAAATTTAAGATCAAAATTAAACCAATTAAAATTAAAGAGATAAAAATAACACAATAACCAAAATATAAAAACTATCAATTTAATTTATTCATATATATATAATAATAATAATAATAATAATAATATAATAATAATAAGAATTGGTTTTATTGTAAACTTAAGTTTTTTGATTCCCCATATGCATTGTTTGTCGCTTCAAATTAACTATGTCAATTCTTGTCCAACAAGAATATGGGGTGATAGCATCTAAAAGATTCCTTCATATTGTGTTTATATGGGAGAGGAAATAAAATAAAGTAATTTTTTTTATGAATTTCAAAATATTTAATTTTTAACATATTTTTTGTTCAAATATCCAATATTAACAAATGTCCGTATTATTCATACAATAAAATAGATTTATGAATATCGACAATGTTACGTAACTCAAATTTTGTGGCTCAAAAGTGGTTCAAATGGCCAAAACGACGTCGTTTTGAGTACAGAACAACATAAAAATGGCCAAAACGACGCCATTTGAGCCACTTTTGAGCCACAAAATTTGAGTTACGAGACATTTTCCTATGAATATATATGTATAGATATTTTTTTCGTATATCCAAAATTTTATACACTACACGACAGAAAATGATTTTATGTAGAGCAGTAACAGTTGGGCTGAGACTAGGCTAAATCCAGTACGTAGCCATGCCCATATGACGCACAGCCAGGCCCAGGTGGGTCAAATCGCGAGGCCCATGTTGGTCAAATCCAGGCTCGTCCAACCCAATAGTCAGGCCTCACTGATTATTTAACGCAACAACAATTTTTTATTTGGTTTTGAATTTTTAAATATAATTTTTGAATTTTGAAATTTGAATTTTCTGTATTTTTGTGTCTGAATTTTTTATAATATTTTTATTTTTTTGGTTTTTACCTTTTTAAATACACCAAACCTACATGCACCTAAAATGTAAAATGTTAGTGATTTTTTTTTTAAACCATTAACTCAACAAGGTAAAAATATTTTTATTCTTTTATGCTTAAGAGGTGAACAATTTATTAATTATCATGATAACCTAATGGGTACGATGGAATCAGGCCTTCATAAAGGACCTGTTCACTTTAATTGTTTTCTTGATTTTACTTTAAGTCTTAGAGATCCTCATAAATTAAAAGCATTAATATTAAATATTTAATTGTTTGGCGCATTTACTAATATCTTAGCTAATGTTCATAATATTGCTTTGACTTATCGCATTTGTTATAAATGTATTAAAACTAATCTCAATGTTCAAGCTTTAAATAAAAGTCCAAAAGATAAAACATTACTTATTCAAGGTAGTACACTTGAAACTAATATTTCAGTTCCCAAAATGATTTGTTGGAACGATATTACTCTTTCTAAAGACTAGGTTACAGTTAATGAAAATTATTCTCAAAATCAACAATCTTCTACTAGTCAAAATATTCAAACTATTCAACAATTTAATGATGGTTCAGTTCATATACGCTTTAATCACTTTTCTAGTCACTCATCCTGTCATAGTACTTCTAGTATTCCCACCGACTTAGAAGATGATGAAATATTTAATACACCTCTATTTACTCGGAAAGATAGGAAACTTCATCTTTGTGAACATTCAGATAGTAAATTAAACGGAACAGATAATTCCTCTACTTCCCAAATTAGTAAACCAGTTTATTCAACTCACACACATCTCCATGAAGATGAAATCACATCTTAGGGAATACCTACTCAAACTGATTTTGAAGTCGTTCCTCCTGTTAACCCACAATTATTAACTCTTAGTAAACCTTTTACTCCAGATCTTAGTAAACACCATGCTGAATTTAAATCTAAAGCAAATAAGTTTAAATGAGAAACCTATAGAAATAATTATAATGAACACCAACAATTCAAGATTACTAAGAAATGGTATAAATTTATGAACGAAGTAAATACTGAAATTCACTTCTTTGATTATCTTGAAAATTATTATCAAAAGATAAATACTATTACAAAAACTAAATGAAAAACTTCCCCTAATACTTTTGTTTCTTCCAGTCATCCCCCTCTAGAAATTATTCTCATTGAACATAAAGGTGCTATATTGTACATGCTTCTCCCTTTAAACTTCCTGGTAATGAATCTGAAATTAAAAAAGTAATTGAACAAAATAATTATACTAATCAATATTTAAAAACTATTGGTAAACAATTAGATAAAATAGAAACTTCTTTTGAGGATTACTCTACAAGTCATACATCCACTAGTAAATCTTTAGACAAACTTCTTATTAATCTTCCTAGCACTAAAAAACGGTTAAGCCTAGTTACCCAAGGCACTAATACTGCTGAAGCTATTGAACAATTATTTACTAAGATATCTACTACATCTAACGAAAAATGAATTACTGTCCTAACACAACAACCACCTGTTAATTTAGTAGTGACTTCGACACATCCTCAAATGAAATTGGTCAATTAACCCAACAATTCCAGACTACTAATCTTAACCGAATCACATATCCTAAAGTTGATCCTACTACTCTTACCAAAAATTGGTATCCTAAACCTACGCTTCCCGATATTCAATTCGAAGAAACCAATATTAACAATCAATTTTCTGTTTTGGCTAAAAAATAATATGAATGGAATATAGATGGTCTCAGTGAAAATCAAATTCTTCAAAAATTAAATCATATGTCTATGATTGCAAATAGTTACCTTAGTAATTATCCTGATTACACTCAACCTAAAGTAGTCTCTTTACTTACCTCTGGTTTTACTAGTATGCTCAAATCTTGGTGGGATAAATATCTCATTTCAGATCTACGTGAATCTATACAATATGCAGTCCAATTAGATGAAAATGATATCCCAATCTTTGATGAAGATATAGGATAAAGTAAACTTGATGGTATTAATACTTTAATATTTACTATAGTTAAACATTTTATTAGCACACCTTCTAATGTCCATTCTCGCATCCATGATCAACTTAGTAATTTATCTTGCCCTGCTTTTTATGTTAATAAAAATGCTAAACTTGAATGTGGTGTTCCACGATTAGTCATTAATTATAAACCGTTACACAAAGTTTTAGAATGGATACGCTATCCAATCCCTAATAAAACAGATCTCATTAAAAGACTTAGGGGATTTTGACATCACTTACAAAAGTCAAAAAGTTAAAAAGTTACTAAAAAAATAAAAAAGCTATACTATTTGGCGGGAAGTCTATGGGTTCAAAAAAAAAAAAAAAGAAATAGTGTAGCTCAGTGCTGCAGTGCATTTCCTCCACATGTGTCACGTGGCTCAATGTTAGCCATACATTTCCATAAAAACAAAAATTGAAATGCACGGACAGTCTGCTGCATGTGTCAGTAGGGATAATTCAGTAATTTTAATATTTGTTATAATATTTTATTACATATTTTTTCGTAAAAAGTTAAAAAATTATCCCAAACATACTTCTTTTTTTTCTCTACTTTTTTTAACTAAAAAGTAAAAAAGTGCACTTGTATAGATCATTCCAAATCACCACTTAGTCAAGCTTCCATCTTTAGTAAATTTGATCTTAAAAGTGGATTTTGACAAATACAAATTCATCATGATGATCGCTATAAAACTGCCTTTATTATAACTTTTTGGCCATTACAATGTCATGCTCTTTGGATTAAAAATGTTCCTAGTGAATTTCAAAACATTATGAATGAAATTTTTAATCCCTTTAGTCATTTTTCTGTTGTCTACATAGATGATATCCTCATTTTCTCTAAGTCAATTGATGAATATTGGAAACATCTTAATTCCTTTCTCCATATGATCAAATATAATGGTGTAGACGCGCCCGAACGTCCCGGGAAAATCTCGTGTTGTTCATTGGGCTCACTACAGTTCGGACTCAAATGTCACGGTTCTTAATCTGATCTCGTAAAGTGCAATGCGAGATTGATAAAATACCAAAGAGTCCAAATCCGACAAATCATTTTTGAAAACTGATTTTTGTAAAGAAGTGCTAAACATGGACTACTTTGCCAGATACAAAATCGCCACCTAAATATTTTATTTTGAAAAATTTAGGAAACCTTGACTCGTGCCTAAGGCCACGTGTCCGTCATCACCAAAGTTGCCTCGGCTCGGGAACTTGGGTACCAGAGGGAAATGTCATGCAATGAGCACCCTCGCTCGCCCGATCAAAGATCAGCCTCTACTAAACATGATATCTTGTTTTTGAAAACACATGCGTTCTTATTCCAGTTATTAGCCTAGAATTACTATGTTATGTGCACAACATACAAGTATAGACTGGACCGTCTAAGTTGGAACAAAACATCTTATGTTTGTTTTTGAAAGCGGTTTGCTACTCGTAAGTAGGCTAAAATGCGGATTTTTCCACCCTCAAGTGGGCTTAAAACTCGCAATCAATGAATTGTTTCAATTCAAGTAATCCAGCCTTCACCTACAGACATTCAGGCAGTTATATCACATAAGCAGTTAGCCTCATGGCAAGCATGCTATCATGGCAGTCACTCACACATATGCAAGGATGCTAAAGCATAAACATTTACCGAGTACTCTGAGCCAAAACAAAAGCTATGTTAGAAATCAATGCATGATCCTAGCTATGTCAAGAAGGCCTAATGCAACACATACAAAATGCAACTAAGATAGGCTCGGCTATTCTAAAATGTCATGTGAAATGTAATTTGATACATGTATTCAAACAGGAATTGAAATACAATGTAGTTAGTATGATGCGTCGAGCCCGGTGCATGCAAGACAGATGAATGGATGCAAACATGCGAGCATAAGGATGCTAATTGAAACATGCCCTAAAACTAACCATCGTAAGCTGGTAAATAAAAGGGAGAAAGAAATGGGGGTTGAAAGACATCTATCACACACACACACACACACACACACACACACACACACACACACACTTATTTACAACAGTTGTGCCCTCTCGACAGAGGGTCCGAATGAATAATACAGAACCAACTAGCTAATCTAAGCTAATTTAATTAAACTAGTTATTACACAACAGAATGAATAACAAGCTACAGCTAATTATTACACAACTCTAACTAATTAACAAATTAACTAAATTAGAAATTAAATAAGCATATAAACTATATGATGTAGGCTGCCTCAGCTCTGCTTTGGATGACAAAGGATGCATGCATGCTCGAGTCGCCTTGTTCGGAAATCCCTCGCGATGTCCCGATTTGCCTCTGTTTGCAATTGATTTCAGAAACTTGCACCAAGCTCCAGAGAGAAGAAACTCTACCTTGGGAATCTGTAGGGATGCTACCGACTAGATATTGGCCTTGGAGACCACCTGCCAACCACTTTTTGTGGTGAAAACCAGAAAAAGTGGTCGGCCAGCCACTTTATTTGGTCGATCGACCAGTTTTTGCTGCTAGTTTCTGGTTTTCTGCAACAGAGAGCAAGAAAGGGGCATGGCAAAGTATTTGCAACACATGTATGCGCGACCACCATCCCTATCATCACATAAGCTCAAGGGAGTGTAGGTCTCGACCCTCAGGCCATTAATCACGCATCTCGGTGCATGATGGCCGAGGGGCCGAATTGCGCAACTCAATATGGAATGAATACACATACAAACACCTAAAGCCTAGAACTCTGTCATGTGTAGTCAAGAGTGTCGGTGACTGGGAATCGAGGTACGTTTCATCACTTCGAGTATGAAATGTCCCTCGTTTCCCGTGTTTGGACTAACGCCTATTTCAAACACAATGCAGCAAACGTGGCATGCACAATGCGACTCAGTCATGCAACTTAATGCAACACAACTTGGACATGCAAGCATGCAAGGGATGATCATGCAAACATGCAAACTAGCATACACGATGCTATGAACTATATGGCATACACAACGCTCATGACACTAACATATACAATGCATGTGGTAACCAACATACATAATGCAATGAAAATGGCATGCACAAGTGCAATGATCAATCATGTAACAACATAGCATGCTCAATGCTATGAACTATATGACATACTCAATGCGCAATGGACTTAAACCGAAATAAATAGGCCTCAGCCATGTCCAAATCAGCGGCCATTGATGATGAAATCAAGGCACCAAAACACACACAAACACGTATAATGCAATGGCCCAAGTCCAAGGCACAAAATACAACTCTCCAAGAGCATTGAAAAGATGAAACATGGAGTACAATGGCATGTGTTCCAGCACTGAAATGGCATACTGTAAACACCCCATTTTTGATCGCCCTTAAGACTTGGGCACCACTGATGGTTTACTTGGTGGAGAAAGGTGTGTAGGGGAAAGGTTCAGTTTCTTCGGCAAGGAGAGAGACAAATCTCAACTTCACACCCCATTTTGGACCAAAGCTATTTTGGATGGTTTTTAGACCTTAAAACCCTCTCTTTCAAAATATTTTTGAAATAAAGTTTCTACAATGCTCCGAGGCTCACATTTTGTCAAATGATGCACTTTTCGATAAATCGAGCAAGGACAAAGTGGAAATGAATGAAAGAGAGATGAAATATTTGAAAAACAAAACACCTTGTTCAGGGGTTTGGAGTTGAAGAAAAGAGGAGAAGGGAGAAGAAACCTAGCTGAGGAAGAAGTTGGGTATGAACCGCTAAGAGAGAGTCGAGCAGTCCTCGCTAAATCAGGCCTATCTGTCTATGCACTTGGAGTTAAGGTATAAGGCCACCACCGTTGGAAAGGAGACTTCCGGGGCTTCATTTTTCACTCAAGAATCTCCTAAAGCCGAGTCCGGATGGGGGAGATATGATTGGTTGAAGTTGGCCATCATCCCGGTTGAACTGAAACTGAGCAGTCTTCAATAAAAGAGGCATAACTTTTTGCACATTTGGAGTTTTTATGTAAGACTGCCACCATTGGAAATCTTACTTTTGGGGCTTCAGTTTAGGTACAAGAATGACCTGAAAAGGAGTTTATAAGAAGAAGTTATGCTCATTTGAAGTTGGGCCTATAGAGCAGAATTTGTTACCGGCCACAAATATGTGCTACCGACCACAAAAGTAACAGATCGGCCAAAAAAGTAGTAGGTCGGCCATCACAAGTAGCAGGCCGGCACTAAAGATGGCCGGCCGGCCAAGAATGACCCAAACTCAGCTTTTTTGAAGATATTTCATCTCTAGTTGTTTCCAGCTAGCTCTAGCTGTCTCCAGCTCAGATATTTCTGACCTTGAGTGTTGCTTTTGCTATATATGATGATATATCTCCCATTTTCCAGAGGAGAACTTCCTAAGCAAGTTTTGGAGCTTCTCACTCTAAAGGTCCTCTCTCTCTAAAAATTTCAGACCTAAAAACCTCTGCCTCTCTCTCTAGAGCCTCTCTCCATTGCCCTTTTGTGCATAGAAGTCCATAGAGGTGCATATACATCCTTCATCAAAGTTAACCCCCATTGGGCTGAGGTTCTTAGAGGATCATTTTGAGCTTCGAGAGCTGGTTTTAGCTTAGATTTTGGGCTGGTTTTGCAGCTGTGCAGCAAGGGTAACATCTCTCTCTCTTTTAGCTTGTTTTGCATACTAGCTTTGCCATAAGTTTTTGAACTACTTTGAGGCTGTTTTTGGGGTGGTGTTGAACTACAAAAACCCTTGTTTTTCCTCTATTTTTCAGTCCTAAAAGTCTTGGTTTGTGCCTTGGTTGGCTAGGGGGTTGTCCTCCCTTTTGCTCTTTCGCTTGTAAAGCCTTTTGAGCCAACTTCCTAAGCTTTTGAAACCAAATTTTCGTGGCCTTTTAACCACTAAAATCCAGAGGATTTTCAGTGGTAAAAACCCTATTTTGAAGGCCCAAATGGGTGGGGGTTGTCCCCCCTCCTCTTGTCTTGTTTACTTGTGTTGATGGCCCTCCAAAAGAGCATGTGTTTCTACTTCTTGGAGGCTTTGTTTAGCCTCATTTTTGTGACTTTCCAGACCTACCATAAATCTATTTTTGGCTGTCTTGCTCATCTCTTGTATGCTTATTGCACCTGTAGTGTAAATCCCATTTGCTAGCCTTGTTAGCCAACCAAAGTAGCATGTATGCCTAGCTTTGTTTGGCTTCATTTCAGAGGTTATTTGGTGTTTATTTAGCATGTTTTACCTCTGTCCCATGTTGGTTTGTTGACCCCTTGCATGCATAATATACTTGCCTTGTATTCCTCCATTTTGCCTAGAAATACATCTTGCCTTTGGAGCATCATGCTTGCATGCTTTGGCTTAGCTTTGTGAAGTTTTTGGTCATGTTTTAACATGCTTAAGGTCTGTCTTGAGTCTTTGGAGCCATGCTTTCCATGCTTTATACAGCCTCTTTGTATTCTAGCTTGTTGGCTTCGAGTGTGTGAGTCGTTAGCATGCCTCATTTGGTCTATTTTAGTGATTTGGAATCATTTGTCATGCCATTTCAGTTCATGTTTTATGCCTACATGCTTGCATTTGTTACCCTTTTAATGCCTTGAAGAGTTGTGGTCTTATGCTCCATATTTGGGCTTTGGTGTATGTCTCTTTGTTTAAGTCATTTGGGATGCCATTTATGTGGGTTTTGGGGCTTATCCTAACATACCATATCTCTGATTTTTGTTGGTCTAATGCCCATGTTTGTCTCTTTTATGGATGCTTAGAGTTGCCTCTTTCATACCTTAGGTGATGGGCCTTGGGGCATGCATGCTTGCATATGTGATTTGTGCTCTTGTTGCATCATTTTGGCCACTGTTATGGACAAGGCTGAGGTCTGTCCACCTATAGTGTAAGACCATGGGTCATGCATTTGCATTTTGTTGTATGCTCATTACATTGCATGGTTGTTGCATCCTTGTAGTTAGTGCATTGTTGCATGCCTATCACTTTGCATAATTGCCTATCTAGGTTGCATTGTAGTGTTGCATACTTGTCATATTGCCATGGTGTTTGCATGATATGTTACATTGCTCATGTTGCATTGCATTAATTACATGTTTTCGCATTGCATTTTGCGTACATGCATTGCATTATGTTTGGTTAGGGGTGTCAAACTAAACATGAGGAATGAGGTGCGTTTGTACTTAAAGTGACGAAACACATCTCACTCCTCGGTCGCCGACGCCCTTGATCTCAACATGATAGAGCGTGAGGCATCCATTTGCTTTGTTGCATGCATTTACATTGATTTGCAAACTTGGTACCCTTGGCCATCATGCATCGAAATGCGTGATTGGTGGCCCGAGAACCGAGGCCCATACTCCCTTGAGTCCACAACATGATAGAGAGAGTGGACATGCACATATTGTCTTGAAAATTCCATACCATGCCTTGTCTGTCCTCTGTTGCTGTCAAACCAGTATTCTGCAGGCATAAATGGTCGGCCGACCACTTGAAGTGCCGACCGACCATCAGTGTCCAGCCGGTGGCCCAGTCTTTGGCCGATAAGAACATTCTCATGGCCGGTAATACTCTATCATGGCCGGTGGCATCCCACAACACTCAGGAAGTGATCCAGAAGGGTCCTGGAAATTTTCATGAACTTTAGAGGAGCAAGGCAGTGTAAATAGAGGCAACAGTGGCATGGTATCGGGTTTCTGAGCAAGGCGAGTCAAACATGCATCATCCACGCATTCCGAGACAGAGCTGCGGCGGTCTCTTTAGTTTCATATTTAGACTGTTTCTGTAATTAATTTGTTTATTAATTAGAAGTTTTGTAATTAATTAATTAGTTAGTTGGCTAGTTAATTAGTTAAATCTGTATTATTTATTCGGCCCCTCCGAGCGAGGGCACAATTGTGATAAGTGTGCGTGAGTGTGTGTATATCTTCCAAACCCACGTCTTTTTTCCCTTTTTTTTACTAGCTTTCGAGGGTTAGTTTAGGGCATGTTTCAATTAGCATACTTATGATAGCATGTTTGCATACATTCATTCGTTTTGCATGCACCGGGCTCGGCGCATCATACTAACTGCATTTGTATTTCAATCCCAAATTGAATACATGTTAGCTGTAGCATTTCACATGTCATTTTAGAATAGCCGAGCCTATTGTAGTTGCATTCCTGCATGTGTTACATTAGGCATTTCTGTATAATTAGGACCATGTATGGATTTCTAACATAGCTTTTGTTTTGGCTTGGAGTACTCTGTAAGTCTTTTCGCTTTAGCATCCTTGCATGCGTGTGCGTGTTGCCATGACGGCATGCTTACCATGAGGCTATTTGCTTATATGATATAACTGTTTGAATGCCTGTGGGTGGAGTGTAGACACCCCATTTTTGACCGTCCTCAAGACTTGGACGTCACCACTTAAACACCCAGTGATCATCCTTGTTTGTGTTCGTCTTGAGTTCCCGGAGGTCTCGGTTACGCGCCTTGCCTCAGGACCTCTCGACTCGACTGTTTTGTATCTGGTTTTGCACCAAACACTTGTGTTTTGCCTTGGAAGGGCAGGGAATGGCTTGTGAGCCATCCCCACACATCACCGGCCATGGCTTGAGGCCACCGGCTGTGTTTTGCTTCCACCAGCCCAATGTTTGGTCGGCCGGCACTATAGATGGTTGACCGGCCATCTATTTTGGCCAAATTGCATTTTAGCTGGCCGACCACTGTTCATCTGCTTTTGTAGATATTTTATGCTAGCTGGCATACACTTTTCTCCCCTCCATACACGTGTATGGAGGGATCTCCCTCTTGTTAGCTTGCCTTGGAAGCTTTACAAGATTGAATCCTCTATAAGAGGAGGTCTTTTCTCCCTCTTTTAGGTGAGACAACTTTTTTTCAGAGCTTTGAGTTCTAGGGTTAGGGTTTGCATATATCCTATCTCTGTATCTCTCTCTCTTTGTGTTTTTGTGTGTGTTTTGTCTTACTATTGCACACAAACACCTAGTCTTACACCTTTTCTTGGTTGCTGAGGGGCCAGAGGTCTTTTCTTGAAGTTTTTAGATTGGTTTGGAGCCAAAGAAGTAGCTGGAGTGTTGTTCTTGAAAGAGGTCTTCAAGGGTAAGGACTTTACCTTTAAATACCCCATTTTTGCATAGCTTTTTCGACTACCTTGCAACTGCTTTTAGACTTGGTGTATAACATATAAAAGTTCTATTTTTGAGTCCTTCAAATAGTTGTTTAAGAGTGTTTTGAGCTTTGGGGTTGTTTGACCCCTCTCAAGCCTTGTTCGGCTCCATTTTTGTGCATTTTTGGTGAGCTCCGGGACCATTGTGTTTGGGCCTCCTCACCACTGAAATCTTGAGGGATTTTAGTGGTGAGGATGGTGCCTTGAGGTCCCAAGAAGGAGAGGGCCACCCCTCTCCTTGTTGTCCTTGAAAAGGGCTATTTTTACCTCTTGAGGGAGCATCTAGTTTAGGTTTATGTTAACATGTCTTAACTGATTTTTGTGCTTATATTGCCATGATATAGCATTGTGTTAAGTTGGTTTAGACACACCTTGCATGTTTTGCATACATGTCTTGTAATGCCATGTTTCCGCCTTAACATGCTTTAAGTTTTGATCCTTGTTCTAGCATGATTTTGGCCAAGCTTTGTAAAGATTTTGTGTTTTTTTTAGCATGCTTAGGTTCTGTTCTTGGTTGTTTTGGTCGGCCATAGCATGCCTAGTATAGCCACCTTGTATTTTGGCTTGTTAGCCTTAGGTGTGTGAGTGTGTAGCATGCATTATTTGCATTATTTCAGTGGTTCGGAACCACTTACCATGTTATTTCAGTCCTTATAACATGCTTGCATACTTGCATTTGATACTCCTTTGTTGCTTTAAAAGGTTGTTACCTCATGCTCCATGAATGTGCTCCTTTGTATGCTTGCATGTTTAAGCCACTTAGATGCCATCTAGGTGCACCCTTAGCATTGTTTAGGTCTGCCTTGGACCTGTTTTAAGCCCTCTTAGCCTTGTGAAGCTTGGTTGACTTAGCCATGGTTTAAGCCTCCTTGGCTTGCCTTAATTGCTTGGACCATTATTGCATGCTTTGCTTGTTTTGATTATTTGGTTTGGCACCTCTCTTTCATGATTTTCAGAGCTTACATTGCATGCTAATTGTCCATGATCATCTCTTTTAAGTGTGCTTAAAAGTCACCTTTTGATGCTTAGGAAGTGGATCATGTATGCATGCATGCTTGTATGTGCATTTGGCCCCATCTCCATAGTTTATGGCCATTGTTTTAGGCTTGTTTGAGGGCTGCCTAAATTAGTTTAAGTTCATCCTTCATGTGTTATAGCATGCTTGCCTCGTGCATTGTTACATACATGGCCTATTACATGTTGTTGCTTGCTTGAAATCATGATGCATTTGGCATGTATTTCATTGGTCAAGTTGCTTTGCATTGTTCCTATGCTTAGTCCACTTTACATGTTGTTGCATGTTTGCCACTAGCATAGTTGTCACATGCCTTGCATGCTCATTTTGCATACTTAGCCTCCACGTCTAGGTTGCATTCCATTTGCATGCATGCTTCACCTCTTGAGTTGAGTATGATAAAGGTCGAGCCCTTTTGTTTGATTATGTGCATTGCATTCCATATCAAAATGCATACTTGGTTTCTTGGGCCATCACGTATTGAAATGCGCGATTGGTGGTCCGAGAATCGAGAACCATGTCCCTTTGAGTCATAAACATGATAAGGGATTGGTGCATACATTGCTTGAAATGCATTGCCATGCTATGTTTTGCCCTCTGCTGCTGTCAAAAACAGATTCTGCAGGAAGATTTAGCCGGCCGGCCATCTGCAGTGCCGACTGACCAAATATGGATGGCCGAGAGCCCAAAAAATGGTCGATGACCATTCTCCATGGCCGGTGACCAATTCCCTCAACTGGTGGTGTTCCACAGCATTCAGGGAAGCAATCCTGAGATTTGTGCAGTCTTCAGAGAAGGATAACAGTCAAAGCAGAGGCACCTTGTGCATGGCAGTGGCTTTCTGAGCAGAGCCGAGCGCGCATTGCATTAGGCCCTCTTCCCGAGGCTGTTTTATTAGATTAATTAATTTGTTAATTAATTAATTTGTCTGTAATAATTAATTAGCTTGTAGGTTAATTAATTGTATTATTCTTTTGGTCCCTCCGAGTGAGGGCGAATTTGTAATAAGTGTGGGTGTGTGTGTGCATGCCTTCCAACCCCCGTTTCTTTCTCCCTTTTACTTACCTGCTTTGATAGTTAGTATTAGGGCACGTTTTAATTTAGCATACCTTATGCTATGCATGCGTGCATCATTCATTAGTCTTGCATGCACCAGGCTCGGCGCATCATGCTAACTGCATAAAGTATTTCAAATCTAATTTGAATACATGCTATCTGTGCATTCTCACATGTCATCCTTAGATTAGCCGAGCCTATTCTAGATTGCATTCTGTATGTGTTGCATTAGCCACTTAACATGGACTTGGATCATGCATTGATTGCTAACATGTTCTTGTCTTGGCTCAGAGTACATTGTAAGTATTTTTATGCTTTAGCATCTCGCATGGGTGTGAATGTCAACATGACAGCATGCTTACCATGTGGCCAGATGCTTATGTGATATAAACTGCTTGAGTGCTTGTAGGTGAAGGTTGGATTGTTTAAGTTGGAACAACTTGTTGAAATCCGTGCTTTAGCCTACTTGCGAGTAGCAAATTTCAAACTGTTTTTCAAATAAACAGACATGCAATGTTTCGTTCCAACTTAGGTGATTTGGTCTATACTTGTTTGCTGTACGCATAACATAGTAATTCTAGGCTAATAACCGGAATAGGAACACATAATACTTTCAAAACAAGATATCACGGTTAGTAGAGGCCGATCTTTGATCGGGCGAGAGGGGGTGCTCATAGCTGACCTTCCCCAATCGTACCCAAGTTCCTGAGCTGAGGCAACTTTGGTGATGACGGACACGTGGCCTTTGGCACTGAGTCAGGGTTTCCTAAATTTCCCAAAATAAAAATATTTAGGTGGCGACTCTGTATCTGGCAAAGCAGTCCATGTTTGACACTTCTTTCTAAAAATCTGTTTTCCAAAATGATTTGCCGGATTTGGACTATTTGGTTCAGATTAAGAATCGTGACGATTTGAGAGTCCGAACTATAGTGAGCCCAAAACGAACAGAACGGGGGTTCTCCCTCCCGGGACGTTCAGGGACGTCTACATGGAGGTTGAATTACCTGAATTGGAATAATGCATTAAAACTGTGAGTTTTAAGCCCACTAGATAGTGGTAAAATCATGTTTTCTAAGCCCACCTGAAGGTGGCAAAATCTGCATTTTAGCCTACTTACGAGTAGCAGACCGTTTTCAAAACAAACATGAAATGTTTTGTTCCAATTCAGGCGATCCAGTCTATACTTGTGTGCTGTGCGCATCACATAGTAAATCTAGGCTAATAACCAGAATAAGAGCTCATAATATTTTCAAAACAAGATATCGTGGTTAGTAGAGGCCGATCTTCGGATCGGGTGAGAGGGGGTGCTCATAGCTGACCTTTCCTAATCGTACCCAAGTTCCCGAGCTGAGGCAACTTTGGTGATGACGAACACGTGGCCTTAGGCAAACGAGTCAGGGTTTCCTAAATTCCCCCATTAAAAAATATTTAGGTGGCGACTCTGTATCTGGCAAAGCAGTCCATGTTTGAATGGAGTCCGAACTGTAGCGTGGGGCCCACGGGCGCGTCTACACATACAAAATGACTTCGAATCATGCAAACAACTCACGCAATGCATGTTGAAAGGTTCAAGTATCGAAAGCTAGTGAAGCATATTACACTAGAGGCATGCAAGGCGATGCTTAAATGACCAAACCAACCCCAAACAGACCCTATGCAGGCCAAAACAATAGCAAAATGAGTTGGGATGATGACTTTGAAAGGCACAAAAATGGGGCTCATGCAACGGCTCACAAATAGGGCATAAAGCATAACTCTAAAGAGCACTTAAAGAGTAGAAAATATGGAAGTATAGCAGCCCTACATGCTCTGAAATAACATTTCCAATGATGCCAAAACATGCAAATATCTCAAGTTAAGCATGCAAGAGACCTCAAAACTCAAAACTAGTCAAGGCTATTACACTACAAGCATGCATGGCAGGTATCTTTTGACCAAGAGGCCTCAAAATAGAGCTAAGGAAGCTCAAAATATAAACAAAACTAGGTTGGAGCATGGCTAAAATATGCTAGAATAGAGGGCCAAAACATCATGCATTCTAAGCTAGTAAACATGATTTACACTACAAGCATATGAAGCATGTGAGACGCTACAAAACTAGCCAAAAATAGAGTCATGGCATGCCAAATTTTGACCAAAAACCCACTAAAATATGACCAATACATGCAAGAATGACATGCTACTTTGATAAGCCACAAAAGGGATTACTCTACACATGCAAGAGGCAAACCCAAGGTGACCAAACTAGCCATAGACAGAGTCTAGGAAGGCCCTAAAAGTCACCAAAAAGTGCCTGAACCGAGCCTTGAAAGTATGAAAATATATGCTCATTTGATAGGCCAAAAATGCAAGCAAACAAGACCAAAAGAGAGAGGGTCACCCCTCTCTGATTTAGGGCCTCAAAACCACATGCCAACCACTAAAAATCCACTGGATTATAGTGGCTAAAAGGCCATGCAAGGGTTAACTCAAAGACCTTATGGCATGGCACAAAACAAGGCCAAATAGGGCGTGCAAGAGGGAAGATGACCCTCAGCACCAAAAGGGCCTTAAACAAACATGAAAAACACTTAAATATGGAGCTTTTTTCAGTTGACAACAAAGCTCAAATAAGCATGCAAGTATGGCTAAAAGAGTGATCAAGACAAAGCTTAAAAAGAGAGAAAAGAGATTACCCTTGAAGCTTAGCAAAACCAGCAAGTTCCTCAGCCAAAAACCATCCTTTTAACCTCCAAAAATAACCTCTAGGAACCTCAGTTCAATGGTAAGGATGTATGGCTAAGAGTTGGGGTGTTAAAGGTCAAGAGCAATATACACTTTTGGCTCAAAATATAGAGATATAGGGAGAGATATGTGTTTTGCCTTAGGAAATTTTTCTGAACCTGGTTCAAGGAGAGGGAGAGCCTCTCTTATAGAAGAAACCAAGGGTCCAAGCTTCTTGGAGAAGCTAAACTTGGATGCAATCCCTCCATACACGTGTATAGAGGATACAGTTTGTGCCTTCCAGCTAGCACAGCTGGCATCCATTCAGTCAGACAAAACAGGAGGAAACCTGCCGACCAGAAAAGGCGGCTTGCTACTTTTAGTGGTCGGCCGACCACCCAAAGTGGTTTCCCAAAAAAAAAGTGGTCGGCCAGGGTAATTGGTGGTCTCCACACTGAAAGCAAGCCAATGGTGGGGTGGGAAACCAGAAAATGTGGCCCAAAGACCAAGAAAACCAGTTTCCCGACCAGAAAATCGGCTGGGAGGGAGAAAAGTGGTTTCCGAGGAGAAAGCTAGTCTCCCACCCTTGTACCACCTTCCAAACAAGGAAAACAAGGTTCGTGCCAAGAACGAACCAACATGGATGCAAAACGACAGTTCGGGAGGTAAAACGCGCGATCGGGAGCCTCAAAAATTGGTTGTTGAGCACAAAAAGTGGCGTATGACCACAAAAGTGGTCTCCCGGACCACAGTGTCCCTCTAGACAGAGGAAACAAGGTGTGTTTCAAAAAACGTGCCAAACGAAGAATGTAAGCGGTCCCAAACCGAGGCTCACGGCCGACGGCTCCGAAAATCGGGAACTAGCCTCCAAACGGGAACAGTGGCCTACGACAACAAAAAGTAGTCTACGACCACTGAAAGATGGTCTACAAGACCTCTCCCTCCCTCCGGGAAGAGAAAACAAGACTTAGTTCGCAGACCGAGTCAAAGTACAAAGAGTCTTGAGGTTTGGAGGTGAGGCCCTCAGCCAAGAACTCTGAAACCTCGAAACGAGCACAACATGCGCAATCACCGAGTGCTCAATCGATGATGTCTGAGTTTTAAGGTCGGTCAAAAATGGGGTGTCTACAATTACCCCTCTTTGACAGAACTCGAAAGTCATAAGTGACGGGAGTGAATGTCAAAGTCCAGAGACGACCCATTTTTGACAAGGCCGAAGACTTAGACAAACAGACGAGATAATCAAAGAGATGTGCCCGCAGGCAGGGGCAAAATGAAAAGGACATGCACAATGCCGAACATAACCTATGATCATGCAAAGAAGGCTGCAATGCAGCAAATATACACAATAAATGCAACAATGTAAGCAAGCGAATACAGACCAAACTACATCACATGCAGAAAGGATGTAAGAGAATTATACAATTCTCGCTATGTCTCACACGGAGAATACAGTACCGTCTGGTTTGTCTGGTTGCACCAGCTTCAAATGAACTATACATACAATATCGTTTGGTCGCACCAGCCTCGAATGAACTGTACATACAATATCGTCTGGTCGCACCAGCCTTGAATGAACTGTACATACAATATCGTGCCTACAAAAGAGGGAAACTTAACAGGTACAACATAGTTAGCAATACATGTTCAACGCCATATCGACCGCGGATACGTATGACGCCAATAGCAATGCAAGTGAAACGTGCGTGATGACGCAAGTATGGATGCATGATAATACCAGTGAAACGTGCACAACAATGCAAGTGGTGTGCATAACAATATGGGATAAGTGTAACTTCAAAGCATGTTTGAAACAAAATGTGGAGTAGAGAAGTACAAGCCTTAAAGAGGGTAACCCAAACGTGACCTCCGATTTACCTCTCGGAGGGGTCGCAACGTACTTAAAAAGGATACACCTTGCTCTTGGTGAGTAACGACAAGCCACGCAACAAAGACTCAAAGTGAAGTTCCCGTGGAGACGTTTCATGCCGAAAAGTGCACTTTTCTTGTACTGTCTTGAGAGCCGAGGACTCCAATCATCACCAAAATACACAGGGAGAACAAAGGGACCTGGGAGACCATCCAGGAGGATTTGCCGACCACCTAGGCTAGTGGCCGACCAGTTTTTGCTCACCAAGGTGGTCGGCCGACCAGAAAAACTGGTAGGCTGACCAGTTTACAGAAATTCAGGGCAGTTTAGTCTTTTAAGGTCGGATCTTTAAGTTCACTTGTCCAAAACACTTTTGCTTACACCTCCAAGGCCAAAATCAGCTTCTCTTGCTCCCTAGACCCTTTTCTCTATCAGATCTGCACTTTATACGCGTTTTCCAACGCCCCACGTGAAGTTGTTTCACGAAAACTTTCGATTCTCTTTGTTTTGAACCGATTAAAATTTGTTTTCAGGGCTTCTTTCTCCATTTTCAACACTTGAGGTATGTTTGTCTCGGACTTTGGCACATTTTCTCGGGGGTTGACTTTTGTTGACTTTTTCTTTTCCCGAGAGTTGTTTTTGTTGACTTTTTGCAATTTTGGTTCATTTCGCTCATTTCTTCGAATGGCGAATCACTTTCATCACGACGAAGGTTCTCCACATGCCGAGGACCAGCCAGACATCATGTCATTGCCTCCGAGGATTCGGCCTTTCGACCTGGAGAGATACTACCCTCAGGAGCACGTCCTACCTCCTACCACCTTTTATCACTTTACCGACTTCGAGCGGCGAGCACCCGTGGACCTACTGCTACGGGAGCCAGCGTCTCATCTATCTCACCAAGCACGAGAGGTACGTATTTCCCTTTTACATTCTCTGCAATGTATTTTTGTATTTCTTGCACACTTCATGTTCTCACTGTGTATTATATCTGCTTGTTCTGAACATATTTACATACACAACATCCGGTCCATTTGGCACACAGCTCATACATAACAATACTCTATTCCCTTAGCACGCAGCTCCCAACACAATATTTTGTTCACTTGGCACGCAGCTTACTCTGAACATACGGTTCGTTCTGACCGCACAGTTTGTCTCAGGCACACAACTTGTTCTTTGGGAATACAGCTCATTTTTTCGGGCACACAACTCACTTTTTTGAGCACACAGCTCACTTTTCTGTTTGAACACACAGCTCACACATTTCATTTGCACGCAGCTCATACTGGACGCACAGTATTTGATTTAATTTTGCACGCAGCTCATGCATTCCACTTCGAACACACAGCTCAGACCTTTCAATTCTAAACACACAACCCATACATTTTTGTTTGCACGCAGCTCATACATTCCACTTTGAACACATAGCCTATACATTTTTGTTTGCACGTAGCTCATACATTCCACTTTGAGCACACAACTCAGACCTTTTAATTCTGAACACACAGCCCATACATTTTTGTTTGCACGCAACTCATACATTCCACTTTGAACACACAGCTCAGACCTTTCAATTCTGAACACACAGCCCATACATTTTTGTTTGCACGCAGCTCATACATTCCACTTTGAACACACAGCTCAGACCTTTCAATTCTGAACACGCAGCTCATATATTTTCATTTGCACGCAGCTCATTCTTAATTCTAAACACGCAACTCATAAATTTTCATTTCTGAACACACAACTCATTCACTTCATTTTGAACACGCAGCTCACACATTTCAATTCTGAACACGCAGCTCATACATTTTCATTTGCACGCAGCTCATTCTTAATTCTGAACACGCAGCTCATAAATTTTCACTTCTGAACACACAACTCATTCACTTTATTTTGAACACGCAGTTCATACATTTCATTCTGAAACTGAATACATCTGTTCATTCTGAATGCAGGTATCTTCCCGTTCCACACGGGGTTATGGATCGATCCTTGTTAGGGAGTGGTATACGAAGCTCCCAGATGCTGTACGTCACATCGTGGACGAGGCAGGATTTGGACCTTTCTGCGCGGGGATATCACGTTATCCGACGAGTAGGACCCCTCATGGGGGCACTTGTGGAGAGATAGTAGGACACCACCAACTCATTCTACTTTTCAGCTACTAGGGACATGACGATGATCCCATATGACTTCTCTATATTGACGGGCCTTGACGTGGCCGGCCGACCGGTCCCCTATGACGCAGACATGGGCGAGTGGGAGGCTGCTTGGATTTATCTGCTGGGAGCCCACCCGCCGATAGACAGATCATCAGGTAGAGTCAGGTACACCTGGTTCTCCGAGCGATTTAGGAGGACTATGCCTGAGACTATCGAGGAGATAGAGCAGTATGCCTGGGGTTTTTTGATGTTCCTCATCAGGACCACTCTGTTCTTCGATAGGGGGAACACAGTTGGACTTTATTTGCTCAGTGCTATGGTGGACCTATCACAGGTCAGCCAGTATGATTGGGGTGGCGCCGGCCTTGCTACCATTTACTATTATATGAGCGCGACCTCCCACGAGCGAGGGAACATAGTAGGTGGCTACTGGAGAGCCTGAGAGGTACATTCTGCCCTCTTGATTTACATTTCTGCCTTTCATTATCTGTACACTGCACACACGGCACACATTTCATTCTCTATCCTACATTCTACACTCAACATTCTGTATTTTCTGTACATTCTATATTCTGACAGCCACTGTCTTGTTTTTTCACAGCTATGGGTTTATGCCTACTTTACGACATTAGCCCCTAAGCTCGAGGTGGAGGTACCTCTTGAGATCCCCTACTCTCGCAGATTTGAGGGTCGGTGTCAGCCGAGGACTCAAGAGACTTTGCCTTATCTTCGATAGTTCTTCGATACTGTACGGCCGACGGGGGTAATCCAAAAACTCTCAGTTCGTCATGTTTTCAGCTTTGGTTCATCTTGCATATTTATGACATGTAATCAGTTTATGCACTTGTTATCCGTAGATCACTTGGCAGCCTTGGACATCCTTGTTAAGAGATGCCCGGTTTCGATTCCCTGGGGCGTGGGCCGCTTCTCGATACAGGACTTTATTTGAAGGGCCAGTTGGCAGGGCCTAGTTTTTGGGGGATCGCTTCATGCGTCAGACGATGGGCAACCCTGATCAGGGTATCCCCTCAGCACCTCCAGATAACATGCGATCCACTGAGAGACTCACTTCCCGGGAGGTCGAGGAGCTCATGTTGGGTACTGATACAGTTTTGTTGTTGGAGGAGGGAGATTACGCGACCTACCGCCATACATACTTGATGCCTCCACTAACAGGTGTTTATACTCCCACGAGGAGGGCTACTGGCGTGCCATCATCGAGTCGAGTTCGGGCTGCAGATACCCCTTCGACTAGCAGGGCCGGCATATCGGGGAGTGGGACTAGAGAGATCCTCCCTACTTATCAGTATGCTGGGTGGCCGGATCTTCCGACCGAGCTGACAGGCTGGCGGTATGGGACATCTTACCCGATTCTATTGGAGACTCCATTGCCTGATCATCGATATGTCAGTGACCCTGACTCGCTACCGGTATGCTTTACAGTTTTGATTTATCACTCAACTGTTTAGACATTCATTCATTCACTGATGACTTGCACTTACATTTGCAGCCTCCTAGAGAGTACACTGAGGGGTTACTCGTAGTGGTGGCCTCACTCGAGAGCATGGTCCTACGGAGAGAGACGCAGCTATTCATCGCCGGCGTCTCGGTACTTTTCGATTTCCTTGTATTTATCATACTTCTGATGACAGACTACAATTGAACATTTCATTACATTGGTTAAATGCATGTGTAGAGCATATCTAACACACCGCATTCACATACTATATCTGCAAGCACGCACCCTACGTAGCATTCCCGCATCTGCATCTGATATACATATTTTGGCTGATGTATTCAAATTGCCCTTTTTTGTTTTTGTTTTTTGTTTTTTTTTTCAGATGCCACCGCTACAGGCTAGGCCATCCAGGCCTTCTCGAAGAGCTGGGAGAGGGGACTCGACTAGCAGCCGAGGCAGGCATAGAGCACCTATCAGAGATGATGAGGAGTCCAGCGAGGAGGAGGAGTCTGCGCATCCTCAGTCGGAGACATCCGCAGGCAGAGAGGAGGACTCTAGCTCCGGTTCTGAGAGTAGAGGTGATGCCGGGGAGGGTTCCGAGGATGGCAGCTCCGATTCGGATGATGGTGCTGGTGGAGGTGGTGCAGAGGCTGCTCAGCCGAAGAGGATGAAGAGAGCCTCCCGATCTTGAGCCTGACAGCACTGATACAGATGTTCTTGCTTTATTTTTTTATTTTTTATTTTTTACTAGTAGTTGTAGCACATCAACTTTAGGCAGTTTTATTTTTTTTAAAACTTATACCCTGTTATAAAATGTTGTAACAAAAGAAGCTATGATGGAATGAAACAGCTTTTTGTTCAAAAAGTGTTGTATTTTGCATTCTCAGCATTGCATCGCATCATTTTGCATAAAAATGAGATTGAATGGAAATTGAACATGGTACATTGCCAAGTCTGGTAACGAGCCAACATAGCAAACTAAACAGCCTTACTTACTAAGAAACAACAAAACCTCAGCAAGTTTACAACTCGATAAGCAAACTTCGACAATGTTGATAAACAAAGAGCAACAATTTGATGAACAAACCTCGACAACTCGATAAAACTGGACAACTCGATAAAAAAAACTCAACAACTTGATAAGAAAAACTTAACAACTCGATAAGCAAATACATTTTAGACAAATGGGGCGACGGAACGCATCCGAAACAGAGGTGAACTCGGACCTTCAACACTTCCAACACATGGAAAGGTTAGGAGCTCTTTTCTAGAGACTAGGGAAAGGCCAAAAACCAATTTTTCTCCATGGCCGACCACCAAAAGTGGCTAGCCGACCAGTTTTTTGCTCAACAAACCAGTTATGTGGTCGACCGACCAGAAAAACTGGCTGGCCGACCAGAAAAAGTGGTCGGCCGACTAGTTGGCATGGTGACCTCCAGATTTTTGACACTTGTCCTCCAAACAGTGCCTTATCCTCCATAAAAGTTCTAGCTTTATGGTTCTCTCATTCCATCTTAGTTTTACATCAAAATGGAGGCATTTCTCATCCAAAATCTCACAACTTGGATTGCTACCTTAGACGGCTCGGAAAAGTTGAACTTCCGAGCCTTCAGCATAAATGCACTATTCATGCTGAGTCGCACTCCGCTGCACCTTCCGTTTCTCCATGCCGCGGCAAGGTTTTGGAACCCGGTAACACATGTCTTTAGTTTTGGCGGGCAAGAGATGTGTCCTACCTTTGAAGACTTTCAGGCTTTGATGGAATCCGAGCGCAATGAAGAAATCTTGCCCCAGCTTTGCTTCGACCACGCATAAGCCTTAGGGCGAGTGTGTGGGCTCACTATGCACGACGCTCGGTCTTTGATCCGTGACGGGGAATTGGACATCCTCAGCTTGATTCATCGTTTTTCCGATGCTGGTAATTGCGGTGATCACCATTGGCAAGGTTTTCGGCGACATGCCCTTTGCTTGTGCATGTTGTCTCACTTTTTGCTTACCCTAGGCTTCAGTGGGCCTAGCGTTCGTTTGATCGAAGTTGCCCAGGGCTTAAAAGAGGGCAGGAGCTGCATTGCCATGACATTGGTCGAGACATTAATGGGCTTGGATGCTTTCCATCGCCAGGAAACGACCAGATTTGCGGGGAGTCCACTATTGCTGCAGGTAATGTTCCCACCCTTCCTCACATATATTACTCACATCACTCGGCCCTCAAACTCGGTTTTTCTCACAAAACCCTTTTCTCGCTTTTCTCTCAACGTACACCTCTCTATTCTTTATTCTCTCATTTTTCATCCCTCCCCGGGTGTGGTTGATGGACAAGTTGCAGGTTGTGGACTGTTGCCCAGCATACTCAACTCACGGCTACTTCTTCCGGAGACGTCTAGTCGATGCCCTTGATGAGGGATGATGGTTCGACTGGATGTGCAGTTTGTCCGCAGACCGTATTGCTTGGCGTTGTCCTTGGCTCAATTTACTGGCAATGAGCTACAGCATGTCCTGGCAGGCCGGGATTCAGTTGATTGGCCTGACACACTGCGTGTTCTACTTTCCTTTCCGGTTCCAGTGCTAGTTCGGCCATGATCAGATTTGCCCGGTAGAGGGGATAGAATACCCAGCTGCATTTCCGGTCCGAGGCGCACAACTAGCTCGGTATGCCACGGCATGGAGGACGAGAGAGCTTCTGGCCCCCGCTCTCACTTTCAGTTACACCCTTTCTGATGAGTACATAGATTGGCTCAATGAAGAGGCACAAGTTGGGCCCAGTTTGGCATCAGAGGCTTCAATCAGCTCTGGGAGGGGACGCAGGAACACCTAACTATGCCCCGGATTTATTTGCTTATAATCAGAACTTTCAAGTTTTCTTTATGAATGTAATAAAAAGCAACTTCAATTTGTATTCAAGAGTAGAAGAACTCTGTACTGTAATCAATGTAATTGAAGGTTGTAGGTATTGAAAATTTTCCGTTTGGTCAAAAAATGGTCTAAGTCGTAAAAAGATTAATTTGAGAAAAATCAACTTTTATTAAAACTTTCAAAACCATTTTCGATATGGATCAGAACCGGACACGCCTGAGATCTGTCACTGAGATGTACAACCCTGGATCCTAGCAACTGGAAAGTTGTCCCTAGTCTGAATAGCACTACACTGGAGATCACAACCGAGCTCTTGAATGCAGAATAGACAAAGATGACCAAACATGATCACATGGACAAAGGTGATCGGGGAAGTGTTTATGGCTGGACTTCAGAATAAAGTTGTCTACGTATCACAAAGATGGGAATCAAGCCTTACATAGTTCGGCTTAGGTTCTCTCATGTATTAACCTTCACCTTTTACGCTCTAACTTTTTCCAAGGTCGCCCTTTGCAGGTTTTCAACCTTGCGAGCTCAGTTTTTATAATTTCAAATTTTATGTGCTCTAACTTTTGCCTAGGTCGCCCTTTCGGATTTTTGGCCTAGCGAGCCTCTCAGGGATAATATTTCTTCAATTTGTCCATGTTGATCGGCTGTGAGAACTCTAGGCCATCTAGGTCCATTAGAATGATAGCTCCACCTGACCAAATAGACTTAATGATGTAGGAACCAGTCCAATTGGGTTTGAACTTGCCCCTAGGGTCATGGATGGGAGCTCGGTTGTCTTTGAGTACCAAATCTCCTTTCTTCAAATTTCTGGACTTAACCTTCTTATTGAAAGCCCTGGCAATTCTTCGCTGATAACCCTGAACATGGTATAGTACTTTCAGCCGTCGCTCGTCAAAGAGCATGAGTTCTTCAAATCTGCTTTGATGCTAATCTGCCTCAGCTATCCGGCACTCAGCCAGTACTCGTAATGACAGAACCTCAATTTCAATAGGTAGAACGGCCTCCATCCTGTAAACCAACGAATACGGAGTCGCCCCAGTAGAAGTTCTAATTGAAGTCCGGTAGCCCTACAGAGCAAATGGCAACTTATCTGGCCAGTCCCTGTAGGTTTCTACCATCTTCTGCAAAATGTGTTTGATGTTCTTGTTGGCGGCCTCAACTACTCCGTTGGTCTGCAGCCGATATGTGGATGACTTATGAAAAGCCACGTTGTATTTTTCCAACAAGTCAATCACTTCCTTCTTGAAGTGGGAACCGTTATTTGAAATAATCTCGTTTAGGACCCCGTAGCGACAAATGATGTTATTCCTGATGAACTTCGTAACATGTGAAGCCTTCAACATCGCATAAGATTGGGCCTCAACCCACTTTGTGAAATAGTCTATCGCGACCAGAATGAACTCATGCCTATTAGACCCCTTCGGAGTGACAGCCCCGATCACATCGATTCCCCAAACTGAAAATGGCCATGGCGAAGTCATATTGTACAGCTTCGACGGCGGGATGTTCATGCGGTTTGCATGGACCTGACACTTGTGGCATCGCCGGACAAAACCAATACAATCCTCCTCCATAGTGGACCAGTAGTAACCCTGTCTCAGGATTTTTCGGGCTAGCATCACCCCGTTCATGTGTGCTCCGCACTCTCCTCCATGGATGGCCTCCATCAAGTGCTTTGATTCTTCAGGATCAACACACAGCTTATGCATCCCCAGATGACCTCTCTTATACAGTTTTCCTCCGCAGATGATGAACTGAGCAGCCATTCTTTGGATTTCCCTCTTGTCTTTGGCATTTGCCTCTAGTGGATACGCTTCTTTCTCCAAGAAGTTCCAGACATCGTAATACCAGGGGTTCTCATCTTGAACCTCTTCTATGGCAGTAATCGACTCATAGGCCGGTGCAAACTTCTGGTCAATGATGATCGGACGCATCCGGACTGTAAAAGGGATGTCTATCATAGAAGATAGAGTTGCTAATGAATCTGCGAACCTGTTGTTTTCTCTTAACAGATGAGCAAAGCTCAGTTTCTTAAACCGAGCAATCAGCAAGTCCAAGGTCTGGTAGTAAATTCTTATATTTTCTTCTTTGACTTTCCAATCTCCTTTAGCTTGAGATACAACAAGGTTCGAGTCCCCGATGACGTCCAACCGTTTTGCCCCTAGTTTTAGGGCGGCTTCTAAACCAGCGATGCATGCTTCATACTCTGCTTCGTTGTTCGAGACTTTGAATCAGAGTTTAAATACTAGAGGGATACGAGAATTGTCGGGTGCTATCAGCAACACCCCTATCCCATACCCGTATTGGTTTGACGCTGCGTCAAAATACATCGTCCAAAACTCATCTTTGATATGCAAGATAGCCTCGTCTGGGAATAAGTACTTAACTGCTTCATCCGCCTCAACTGGGTGATCAGCTAGGAACTCCGCTACCGCTCTCCCCTTTACTGAGTTGCGAGTCACATACTTCAGATCGAATTCGGAAAGCAGAAGCAACCAACGGGCTAGCCTACCCGTAAGTGCTGGTTTCTCGGAGAGATATTTGATGAGATCTAATCTTGAAACCAACATTACAAAGTGAGCTAACAGGTAGTGCTGCAGGTTCCTGGTAGTCCATACCAAGGCCAAACAAGCCTTCTCGAGTGGAGTGTAGCGGGTCTCGTAATCTAACATCTTCTTGCTCAGGTAGTAGATAGCTTTTTCCACTTTGTCCTCGGACTCCTGTGCAAGCATGCAGCCCATTGTAGTTTTAGTTACTGAAAGGTACAAAATCAACGGTTTCCCCGGCTCAGGTAGTGACAACACATGTGAGTTCTGTAAGTATTGCTTGATCTGTTCAAAAGCAGCTTGGCATCAGCCGTCCCATTGGAATTTCGTTCCTTTCTTTAGGAGACCAAAGAGTGGTTCACAAGTCAAGGTTAATTTAGCAATAAACCGTCTTATGAATTGCACTTTACCTAAAAAGCCTCACACCTCCTTTTCAGTCCTCGGTGGTGGCATTTCTAAGATGGCCTTGATTTTGGAAGGGTCGACTTCGATACCTCTCTATGTAATCAAGAACCCCAGCATTTTTCCTGCTGTAACACCAAATGTACATTTCTGAGGATTCAGCCGCAACTGAAATTCTCTAATCCTTTGGAAAAACTTTTGCAAGGCTGTGTAGTGGCCCACTCTTTCTTTGGACTTGGCAATCATGTCGTCCATGTACACCTCAACCTCTTTGTGGATTATGTCGTGCAATATCGTGGTTGCACCCCGTTGATATGTAGCTCCAGCATTCTTTAACCCAAATGGCATCACCCTGTAACAATATGTCCCTCACAGGGTGGTGAAGGCAGTCTTCTCCCGGTCTTCGGGTGCCATCAGTATCTGATTGTAGCCTGAGAATCCATCCATGAATGAAAGCAGTGCATGCCCAGCAGTAAAGTCCACTAACTCATCGATATACGACAAAGGAAAGTCGTCCTTCGGACTGGCTTTGTTCAGATCCTTGAAATCCACACATACCCGAATCTTGCCATCCTTCTTTGGCACCGGAACTATGTTGGCCAGCCAAGTTGGGTACTCAGATACCAGCAGGAACCCTGCGTCAATTTGCTTGGTGACCTCTTCTTTAATCTTGAAAGCCTAGTCCGGGCGAATCCTCCTAAGTTTCTGTTTAATGGGTCGGGCCTCTGGGTCAAGAGGGATCCGGTGCTGTACAATCTCAGGATCGATTCCAGGCATGTCTTCGTAGGACCACGTAAAAACATCTTTGAAATCTTTTAATAAAACGACTAAGCGCTCGCGCTCCTCCGAAGACAACGTGGACCCGATCTGGACCAGCCGCGGGTCCTTCTCAGTACCAACATTAACTGTAGTGATTTCATCAACCAAGGGTTTAACAAATCTCTTCTGCTCTTGATCAATTAAATGCTGTAAAATCGGAGGAATTTCTTCCTCGCCGTTTTCATCAAAATTTTGAAAGTTCTGATTAATACAATAAATCAAAGGCATAGAAAAGTACTCAGAAGCTACAGCCATTCCATTCTCATTAATCACTTCCAAATCGTCCGATTCCTCTGTTACAACAGACTCAAAAGAGAAAAAAAAAGACGACCTAGATAGGACTGTGGCATCTGGGTTGTCACCCCCAGGAATACCAAACTCAGACTCAGACGAGCTGGAACCTGATTCTGACTCCACAGACTCGGTGGAATCAGATTCCGGCTCACTACTTGACCCGGTGCTGCTTGATAAAAATTCCTCCTTGTACTGCCAGATGAGGAAAGGTGCGATGGATGCATCCAAAATGTTTGAAGGTGGGCTCGCAGCCGTTTCATTCCCGATCATGGACACCGAGAAGTTATCCCCCAAGCACTTCTGTACGATCAGAGGATCTAAAAGTAGACAAGCCAGTGCTACCTCCATTTCAATCTCGGTGTTCTCAGAATCCACTTTCCCACACTGCTCAACTTCAGCTGATGGGTCTGTCTGCCCCTCGGCAACATCATCGCCAGATAATTGCAGGTCAAAGAAGATTTCAAACCCTGGCAAGCGACGCTTCTCTGCGTTCAACCATGGCTCTGGGAAGCCGCAGAATGGAAAATCCTCCCCCTCCTCGACAAAGCGTCCGTTTAGGGTACCCTGGATAGGTCGGTGCACTAACTCATAAGGTTTCCCCGCCTGCTTTGCTCTGGCTCTCCCAGCCATCTCCTTGTCTTTCCTCACCCAGTCCTTTTTGGTGGGCAGATAACCCAAACCAAAGGTATGTGGGTTGTGCGGTACTTCGGTCGATATTGCAATGCCCTTCCGGCCACTTCTTCCTTGTTTCATCCCAAGGATGTGCTAGAGTTTGTTAATGAGGTATACTGACTGAGCACTAATGTACAACCCTTCATCAACAGCCAAGATGTTCCGTACGACCCGAGCCTCGGCTAGGGTAAAACTCGATAGGAACACATCCTTCGTGCCATGCTCGATTTCCAAAACCAGTGTAGACACTTCTAGCGGTGGATGGATTGACGAATTCCCAAAAGCTATAGCCACCCCCTTCCCGTGAGGGTATTTCAACATCTGATGCAGTGTGGAAGAGACTGCCTTCACCTGGTGCAGCCACGGCCGCCCCAGGAGTAGATTGAAGGTTGTGGGAACGTCCAAGACATGAAAGTCAATCTCGTGTTGTCCTAGACCAACCTGAGTTTGAATTTTCACAGTCCCCATCACCTCTCTGCTCGTGTTATCATATGCCCTTATCACCTGGGTTGTTGGCACAAAGTCCGCGGGCTTCAACCCGATTGCATATGCCGTCCTTGATGGGCACACGTTAATAGCGGATCCTGTGTCGACAAAAACCACCGGTATCTATTTGCTTCTACATTCCATAGAGATGTAGAGCGGTTTGTTATGATTCGCGCCCTCAGGCAGTAGTTCCTTGTCGGAAAAGGTCAACATCGGGGAAGCCCCTCCTGGAAAAACCAATCCCACCAGCTATTCAGGCGTGGTGTCTATTGAGAGTTTGGCCTTGTCCATTGCCGATAGGACATCTTGTCTATGAACACGTGAAGCCATAAGCAGTCCCCAGATGGAGATGTCTGCTTGTATCTTTTTCAACTGCTTCAGTACGACCTCTTCTTTAAGTAGCTTCTCTTTCTGCTTTTCTAACTCCTTGTCCTTCTCGGACGACTCTAGTTGATCTAGGTGCAGGGGCTTGAAATACCGCCCACTCTTAGTCATATGGTCAACTTCACCAATATACCAGGTATCATCCGGTTGATTGCTTCCCCAATCCTCATCAGTGTGGGCGAGACATAGGTCATCATCTTCCCACCACATTCCATCGGCAGCCGACAGACATCTATCCGGCTCCGTTACAACTGTCCTTGTTCCCACAGCACCTTCCGTCCATGTGCTCGCAGCACGCTCTGTTCTTGTGTACATAGCATGTTCAGTCCCCACAGGGGCTTTGGCTTTTCTAGCTCTCTCAGAATTTTTGATCCCTTCCTCTTCAAAATGTTCCAGTGCAGCCTGCTTTTCAACCTTTCCTGTATTCAAGACGTCCAAATCCCGAGCGAAATTCTTGGCACCGGCACTCTCCGGCGATGCATTTTGATTTCCGGCCCTTTCGGCCACAGCTGATGTCCTTGTCCCTGACATGCCCTGTTCTGGTTGAGATTCTTTAACAATATCCGGTTGGTCATCAAGCCACCCTGTAGCTTCTACTGTCCCATCAAAATCAAACCACTTGACTGTCATGTCTCCTGGATCTTGTTCATTGAAAAACTGAAGGTTAGCGATGCCCTCCTCCAAATCCGTTAAGTCATCTAGCCTCTGATCAAATCCATCCTCCCGTATTACATAAATCTCTGCTCTCACTGGCAATTCCATATTCGGCCTAACCTGGCTTGCTGACGTAATGTAGCCACTCGGATTGTATACCTTCTCAACGAAGCTCCCGAATTCCTCAGACCGTGGATCAACAGTCGCTCTTTCCTCCGAAGTCATCCCTATTCTACCTTCGATAATCACCACCATTGGTTCAGGTTGGGTTCGGGAGATGTCCAACATGCACAAGTCAGTGCTGTCAGGAATGAACACCTCCAGCTTAGGTAGGTGAGAAGGGGTGATATATATGCTAGGGTCGTATGACACGACCCCAATTTGGATTGAGTTGATGCATTTGGGAGGTGGAGCTTGGTTATGTGGTGGGAGGGGGTTGGTCGTGACATTGGGTTTCTCCGGAAGCACGATTGCCCTGTTGTCAACGAGATCTTGAATCTCGTGACGCAATCTAAAGCAATGGTCGGTGTCGTGACCATGTTGTTGGTGAAAGGCGCAATATTTGGCTGGGTTATGGGAGGGGGGAAGTGTTTCTGGCAATGGCCGCGGCTCCAGGGGCTTCAAGTGCCCTTTCCTGATTAAGACCCCCAGATCTTTGGACAGGGGCATATATAATGGGGTGAAGGTTCTTTGGCCTCGAGGTAGGTACTTGGTTGTTTGTGAGTTACTTTCGGACACACCGGTGAATGGTGTAGCTGTAAGGGTTCTTGGGGGGGTGGTGGTGACCATGCTTACTTCTGAGGCTCTGGCCGTTGCAGCACTACTCGTGCCTGCATTCGTGTTGCGGTTAAAGGTCCTCCTGGGCTGCTCTCTATCATTGTCAATCAGACCCTGCTTCAAAGCGCCCTCGATCCGCACCCCAATCTCATGTAGATCCGCAAAAGTGGGGAGAAGGAGGACGATCATCTTCGGCATGAGCTTGGGTTGGAGGTTGCGCACAACCATCCGTATTTGATCTTTGTCAGTCGGCCTAATGGTCATCATCAAGGCCTTGGCCCTCTAGCGGGTCACAAAATCGGAGAAACTCTCCTTCGGCTCCTGCCTAGTCGTCTCGAGATCACGAGTTGTGATCTCGATCTGTGTATTGTAGGAGTATTGAGCTACGAAGGCCTCGGTCATCTCCTCCCAGTTTCTCTTGACGGAATCCTCTAATTTTGCATACCAAATAGCCGCTACACCTGATAGGGTCCGGCCGAACAAAGAAAGCTTCTGTAATCTGGTGAGGCCCATCGGCCTTAGTATGTTCGAAAACAGCCGCAAATGCACCATGGGATCCCCAGATCTGTCAAAGCGGTCAATATGTGGCATCTTAAACCGGTTTGGCAGCGTCATGGCCGCATCGGTATACCCATCCTCAATGTCCGAAATGGACTTTACACCTTGACATTTCTTGAACAGCTTTTCAAGCTTGCTCACTTTTAATGCTGTGGAGTCCACCTCGAACTCGAAGGGAGAATTCGATAGATTGATAGGCGTGGGTGCCTTGGATAGTTGAGGTAGAATCGGGGGTGGAGGTGGCCCCGTTGGGATGTCTGTATCCTCCTGGACATTCTGGACATTCGCCGTCTCCCTAGGTATTGGGACTCTTGGTGGGGGAGGAGCTTGGTGTGAAGTAGATGCTTCGGTTTGCTGTTGTAGCCTAGCAATTAACTCTGCCTGTTGAGCCATGACCTCTGCCTGTTGTTTGGCAAATTCTGCTTGACGAACAGTGTCCTGTTGCATAGTTTTCATACTTTCTTGGAGTTGACGCATCATTTCCTCCATTCCTGCTATACTGCCCTGATCTAAATGAACTGCCGGTATATCTGCCTCTACAGTAGACTCGGAAATCTCAACCTGGCTGCTCAAGGACCACTGATCTGGGAATCGCGGTACCGATACACTGTGCCTTACTGACCTCCATCTAGCAACTGGGGGTAAAGAGTAGAACACTGGTTGTCCATTTATCAGATCCTCAAATCGATAGAGTCTGCGAACTCTAGTCCAGAGTGCTTGGGGAATATCTGTTTGGTTGGAAGCAATTGTGCTAAACTACCTAGCAAAAAGATAAATAAAGCATAATAAGGAAACAAACAACTAGAAAAACGGATAGCATAACAGCTTAAATAAACACAACACACAGTCGGTATGACAACACACAGTTGGCATTTGTAAGCTGAATATACTGTTCTCAACTACTGATCATTGTTTCCAAACCACTGCCTTAAATCTGAATTTGATACCCGCGGATATAACTGATTCTCAAAACACTGATGCCCTCAGGCCTGATGCCCAGACTTGCAAACTGATACATGCATTCTGTAGACGCGCCCCCGAGGGCCTCATGCCTACAGTTCAGACTCAAATTGTCACGGTTCTGAATCTGATCTCGCAAAGTGCAATGCAAGACCGATAAATCACCAAAGAGTCCAAACTCGGCAAATCGTTTTGAAAAACTGATTTTTGTAAAGAAGTGTCAAACATGGACTGCTTTGCCAGATACAGAGTTGCCATCTAAATATTTTATTTTTTAGAGAAATTTAGGAAACCCTGACTCGTTGCCTAAGGCCACGTGTCTGTCATTACCAAAGTTACCTCGACTCGGGAACTTGGGTACGATTGGGGAAGGTCAGCTATGAGCACCCCTGCTTGCCCGATCAAAGATCGGCCACTACTAAACATGATATCTCGTTTTTGAAAACATAAGCGTTCTTATTCCGGTTAATTAGCTAGAATTACTATGTGATGCGCATAGCAAAACAAGTATAAACTAGATCGCCTAATTTGGAACAAAGCATCGCATATCCGTTTGTTTGGAAAATGGTTTGAAGTTTGCTACTCGTAAGTAGGCTAAAATGCGGATTTCAATGAATTGTTCCAATTCTAGCAATCCAACCTTCACCCACAGACATTCATGCAGTTATATCAACTAAGCAAATAGCCTCATGGCAAGCATGCTTTCATGGCAGCAATGACACACATGTAGTATGCTAAAGCATAAAAACTTACCTAGTACTCCGAGCCAAAACAGAAGCTAGTTAGTAATCAAATGCATGACCCTGGCTATGTTGAAATGGCTAATGCAAAACATGCAAAATGCAACTAGAAATAGGCTCGGCTATCCTAAAATGGCATATAAGATGCAGCAATTGATACATGTATTCAACTTGGAATTGAAATACAATGCAGTTAGTATGATACGCCAAGCCCGGTGCATGCAAGATAGATGAATGTATGCAAACATGCAAAGCATAAGGATGCTAGACAGATAAATGGATGCAAACATGCAAAGCATAAGTATGCTAATCGAAACATGACCTAAAACTAACCAACAAAAGCAAGTAAGTAAAAGGGAGAAAGAAATGGAGGTTGGAAGACATGCACACACGCACGCACACTTATTACAAAATTCGCCCTCCCGACGGAGGGTCTGAATGAATAATACATGCCAACTGATTAACTAACTAACAAGCTAATTAATTATTACACAACCGAATGAATAACTAACTACAACTAATTATTACAAAACTTTAATTAATTAACAAATTAATTAACTACAAATTGAAAATCAACAAACAAAGCTATTCCAGCTCTGTTCACAGAAGCAGAAGGGTATGCATGCTCGCGTTCAATTTCTCGCCTCGAAACGCATTTCGATTGCTCATTAGAGGCTCTGTTTGCAAGGTGTCCTCAAGGAATTCCTGCTGAAACTTACCAAAAACATGCTGCAGAGTGCATCAGTGGCCTGCCGGCCATGGGGAGCCACTGCTGACCAAAAATGAAGGGGTGCCGACCAACAGCAAGGCACTGTCGGCCATCTGCAAGGCACTGCCGGCCACTGATGTGCTGGGACACCAAGCTGCAGTAGAGCACAAAATAGAGAAAATGGAGGGTCTCCCAAGGGTATGTACGCACTATGCCACCCCATATCATCTCAAAGCATCAAGGGAGAGGCACAGTCAGATCCACGACCATCAATCACGCATCCTGATGCATGATGGCCAAAGATCTAACTTGTGCAAATCAATATGAAATGAATGCACAAATAAACACATAAAGCCTAGAACTCTATCATCGATTATCAAGAGCATCGGCGCTCGAGAATTGAGACACGTTTTATCACTTGAAGTATGAAATGCCTCTCGTTCCTCGTGCTCGGATTAACACATCCAAACGACAATGAAAAACAAGCATGGTAAACATGCAATGCAACAAGCATGCAAACATGTAATGTAAAAAATCAAGCATGCAACAAGTATATAAGCATGATGTGAGGTAACAACCTTGAATCACATGATAAAATGCAACATAAACATACAAACATGCAAGTCATGCAAAGGCGGACAAGTATGCAACAACATACGAAATGGGACAAGCATGTGACAACATGGTAAGATGGGCTTATACTAAAGATGGATAGGCCTCAGCCATGCCTAAAATCAGTGGCCATAAGTGATGAATTGATAATATGAAAAGCATGAAATGACAAGGCAAACATGCGTGCCAATTGGCTCAAGGATTTAGGCACAAAGATGCAACTCTTAAGCATACTTAAAGAGTGACAAGCATGGATATGCGACAACAAGATAAGCTCTGAAATCTCATGTAAATTGATGTCAAATCAACTAAACAATGCAAGCATAGCATGTTAGAAAGCTCAAAGCTTGAAACTAACAAAGGGACTTAAGCCATGGCCATGCAAGGCAAGCCCCGAAGGGCTAAGGGAACCTAAAACAATCCCAAGGTAGGTCTAAACAAGACCAAAAACAAGCTCGAAGCTAGCCAACACAAGCTAAAACACAAGGCCAAAAACATGGAGCATGCAAGGCTACAAAAGAGGCAATGCACTACACCTATTGAAACCAAACATGGCATGACTTGGACAACGTAAAATAGAGTTGCATCATGGTATAAAAAGACCAAAAATGCACTGATATGATGAGCCAAAGGCTTAGGCTTAATGGCATGCACAATGATCCATTCATGAGGCATAAAGAGCCAAGCCTCCAAGGCATTAAAAGCATGTCAAATGCAAGTGTATGGTCACATTTCATGGACTGAAACAACATGTAAAATGATGGCAAAGCATGCAAACATCACATATATGGCATGGTAGGGGCCTCAAAACCCAAGACTAACCTAAGCATTTACACTATAGCTATACAAAGCATGAGTGATACGGCCATGGCAACCTAGAATAGTCCAAGAACACCTCAAAATAACACCAAAATCATGCTGGAGCAAAGCCAAAATATGCTAGGATGATGAGTCAAAGCATCATGCACATAAAGCTAATAAGCAAGATTTGTTCTACAAGTACATGGAGCATGCAAAATAAGACCAAACCAGCAAAAAGATAGAGTCATGACATGCCAAACGATGACCAAATATATGCTGAAATGGACTGAACATAAGCTAGGATGACATGCTAAAGCAAGAAGCATATAAAACTAGTTTATGTGATTTACACTACAAGTGTATTGCACATGCATGGAGTGACAAAATCAACCCAAAACGGATCTAAGGCATGCTAAAACATCACCAAAAACCTACTGAATTGGACTCAACACAAGCTAAGCAAACATGCTACTTTGATGAGCTACAAATGGGATTACACTACACATACAAGATGCATGCAAAAGGTGACCAAACCAGCCATGGAAAGAGCCAAGGCAGGTCCTAAAATTCACAAAAAAGGGTCTGAACCAAGCCTCAAAAATACATAGAGGCATGTTCCTTTGGAAGGCCAAAAATGCAAGCAAACAAAAATCAAAAGAGAGAGGGCCACCCCCTCTGATTCGAGGCCTCAAAACCACATGCCTACCACTGAAAATCCACTGGATTTCAGTGGTTAGAAGGCCAAACCAAGGCTAGCTCGGAGGCCTTAAGGCATGGCTTAAAACAAGGCCAAATAAGGCCAACAAGAGGGTTGAAGACCCTCAATAGCAAAAAGACCTTAAACAAACTTCAAAACCACTCAAATACAAGACTTTTTTCAGTTGAAAGCAAGGCCTAAAGCAATATGCAAGGATGGCCAAAATGAGGTACAAAAAAGTGCTAAAAAGGGAAAGAAACTCACCCTTGAAGATCAACTTCAAAACCAGCAACTTCAGGGGGGTAAAACCTCACTTTTAGAGCTCAAGAAGTCCTTTCAAGAACCTCAACCCAAAGATGGTGGTGTATCTCTATGTGTTGTAGTGTAAAAGTGCAAGGAAAATGGACTTCAAGGCACAAATGAACAACAATATATATATATAGAGAGAGAGAGAGAGATATTTCTTCTCAAAATGCTGAACCTCTGCTAAGGAGAGAGGCTCTATCCTTATATAGAAGAAAAACAATGCAAAGCTTCTTCAAGAAGCTTGACAAGAGCTTCATCCCTCCATACATGTGTATGGAGGGCAGATAAAAGGATTCTAGCTGGCTCAAAAGATCTGGAGTGAAACCTACTGAGACAGGGATGCTACCGGCCATCAGGGATGGTCGGTAGTGGCTCATTGATGGCCAGCAGGCTCAATCAATGGCCGGCAGCAACAAAGAGGGGGCCGGCAGGCCCAAAAGGGGCCGGCAGTGTACTAAGAAGCACATTCTGAAAGGACCAAGTCACGGTCCAAGAATGGGGCAGAAAGGATACAGGGTTTGGAAAGCTTGAACCTGTGACGTTCCGCCGCAAAAGTCGAATACCCGACGAGCAATTGAACTTGTGTCCGGATGTACTTGCAAGCACAACCGAGTCTTGAGGACGGTCAAAAATGGGGTGTCTACAGTTGTCCCTCTTTGACAGAACTCGAAAGTCACAAAGTGACGGGAGTGAGTGTCAAAGCCTAGAGACGACCCATTTTTAACAAGGCCGAAGACTTAGGTAGACAATCAATATAAGCATGCAAAGATGCGCCCATAGGTTGGGGCATGATGCAAATGATATGCAAGATGCAAGAGCATAACTTATGATTATGCAAAGGAAAACTGTAATGAAGCAGTTATGCAAAATAAATGCAACATTTTAAGCGAATGAATAACAGTCCTACATATTTCAACAGAAAGAATGTAAGAAAATTATGCAATTCTCACCACGTCCATCGTGGAGTGCATACAATACCGTCCGGTTCGTCTGGTCGTGCCGACTCCAAATGAACCGTACATACAATATCGTGCCTGTAAGAGAAAGAAACTCAACAGGTGCAATATTGTTAGAAACATGCATAGCAATGCCAGTGAAAAGTGCGTGACAACGCAAGTGAAGGGGTGCAAGACAATGCAATCCTGGGGGTGCGAGACAACGCCGGTGGAACATGTGTGACAGCGCAAGTTAAAGATAGTATGCGTAATAGCGCAAGATAAAGCATGCGTAACAGCGCAAGTAAAGAAGTAGATATGCGTAACAGTGCAGGATAGAGAGATAAACATGCGTAACAGCGCAAATAAAACAAGTAAATCATGTGTAACAGCGCAAGTTGAAGAGATAAACATGCGTGACAGCGCAAGTTAAAGAAATAAACATGCGTAACAGCGCGAGTAAAGAAGATAAGTGCGTAGCAGCGCACATAACTCGCGCAACAGCGCAAGTTAAAATAACAAGTATGTAACAGCGCACATAACCTGCGTAACAGCGCAAGTTAAGATAAGAAGTATGTAACAGCGCACATAACCTGCGTAACAGTGCAAGTTAAGAAAATGAGTGCGTAATAGCGCACATAACCTGTGTAACAGCGCAAGTTAAGATAAGAAGTGCGTAACAGCGCACATAACCTGCGTAACAGCGCAAGTTAAAATGAGTGCGTAACAGCGCAAATAACCTGCGTAACAGCGCAAGTTAAGATAAAAAGTGCGTAACATCGCACATAACCTGCGTAACAGCGCAAGTTAAAATAATAAGTGCGTAACAGCGCACTTAACCTGCGTAACAGCGCAAGTTAAGATAATGAGTGCGTAATAGCGCACATAATCTGCGTAACAACCCAAGTTAAAATAACAAGTGCGTAACAGCGCACATAACCTGCGTAACAGCGTAAGTTAAGAAAATGAGTGCGTAACAGCGCACATAACCTGCGTAACAGCGCAAGTTAAAAAAATGAGTATGTAACAGCGCACATAACCTGCGTAACAGCGCAAGTTAAAATAATAAGTGCGTAACAGCGCACATAACCTGCGTAACAGCGCAAGTTAAGATAATAAGTGCACAATAGCGCACGTAACCTGCGTAACAGTGCAAGTTAAAAAAATGAGTGCATAACAGCGCACATAACCTGCGTAACAGCGCAAGTTAAGATAAGAAGTTCGTAATAGTGCACATAACCTGCGTAACAGCGCAAGTTAAAATAATAAGTGCGTAACAGCGCACATAACCTGCGTAATAGCGCAAGTTAAGAAAATGAGTGCGTAACAGCGCACATAACCTGCGTAACAGCGCAAGTTAAAAAAATGAGTGCGTAACAGCGCAAGTTAAGATAAGAAGTGCATAACAACGCACATAACCTACGTAACAGCGCAAGTTAAAATAATAAGTAATGCGAGATGCAAAACAATGTAGGTTTGATGGGATGCAAAACAATGCAAGTTTGATGAGATGCAAAACAATGCAAATAAGAACTAGATGCAAGACAATGCAAATATGAACCAGATGCAAAACAATGCGAATTTAAACTAGATGCAAGACAATGCAAATTAAACTAGATGCAAGACAATGCAAATTAAACTAGATGCAAAACAATGCAAATATGAACTATGGGTGTTTAATTTAATAAGCGAATGCAAGGTGACAACAACAACAAAAACATGCTTAATGAAGACACCTCAAAAGGGGACTTTTGATTTTACTTCCCGGAAGGTTTGTGATGTGTCAAAAAGGATACACCTTGTACGTGTTGATGGGCAACGGCCACCGTACATCGAGACCATGATTCCCGGGTTTCCACGGAGGCGTTTTGAATCAAATTTTGAGCATTCCTCGGGATTGTTGGAACCCAAGGACATATACCAAGATCAAATAGGCAGAGGAAGTTGGTGGAGGACTGCTGGCCATCAGGGAGAGCCATCGGCTGCCACCGGTCATCATTGGCCGCTGCCGGCCATCAATAGGGTCGTGCTGGCCATCGATGTGCCCCTACCGGCCATCGGTGGCAGATTCGAGTAAAATGGTCTTTTTGGCCATGGGTCTTTAAATAGACCCAAAATTAACCCATTTCCTCACAAACCCTTGCATAGAAGTCATTTTCCTTGCCCTCTAGGTGTGCCTTCTCTCTAGATTCGCGCGTTCTACGCGTTTCCCAACACCCTAAACAATCTTGAATCGTTAAAACCTCTTGGTTTTCTTCGATTTGAACCGATCAGAAATTGCATCTGAGGTCTCTTTCATCATTTCCCCCATTTGAGGATCATTTCCTTCAGATTTTTTTCGAGGTTAGTTCACTCTTCGCAGGTTTTCAACTTTTCTTGAATTTTCTCTTTCTTAGGGTTTGATTTGTTCAAAACTCCACCATTTCGCTCATTTTTGCTCATTTTTGCATATATTTCAAATGGCTGACGATGTCCCACATGATGAGGGCTTCCCCGCTCTTCCTCCAGTAGAGTTGGCGGCAGACTTCGCGGCTAAGCCAGAGGTTGAGCTTGAGCCTTTACCATTGAGCGTACGTCCATTTAACCCCGCGAGGTATCATCCGGAGACTCACATCATACCAGAGGCGGGAGGCATCCACACTTTTACTGATTTTGATGAGGAGGCGTCAGACGACCTCTTGCTGAGGGAGCTGATGTCTCACTTGTCGGCCATTGCTGTGGAGGTATGAAGTTTGCTTTTCTGCAGTATTACTTTCAACTATTTGCATTTCTTGCACTGTTTCGATCTGATCGCATCACATGCTTTGACTTGACTGTATTTCATACATTATTGCTCTGTGTTGAACTGTACTTCACGCATCACTGCCCTATATGTACCATATACGAGCGCACCTCAGGCGTTACTATTCTGAATTCAACTATATTTTTGATACATCACTGATTTGAACGCAACTGTATTTTCAATACATCACTGATCTGATCTAAACTGTATTTTCAATACATCACTGATCTGATTTGAACTGTATTTTCAATACATCATTTATCTGGTCTAAACTGCATTTTCAATACATCACTGATCTGATCTAAACTGCATTTTCGATACATCATCGATCTGATTTGAACTGCATTTTCAATACATCACTGATCTGATCTGAACTGCATTTTCAATAAATCACTGATCTGATTTGAACTGCATTTTCAATTGCAGGATGGATCCCGCTCCTTCCAAGGTTACGGTGCTACGACCGCTCGGGATTGGTACGATGTACTTCCCGCGAGGGTCCACCGGATCATTGACGGGACCGGCTTTGGCGTATTTTGCTGCAGCTTGACGCGGGTTACAGCGAGTCGCCCTCTCCTAGGTGCTCTTGTGGAGAGGTGGTGGGACACCACCAACTCTTTCCACTTCTCCACGGCAGGAGAGATGACCATGACTCCTCTCGACTTTGCCATGATCACCGGCCTAGGCATAGGAGGTGATCCGATTCCCCTTGATCCCGACATGGGAGATTAGGTGGCTACATGGGACACATTGCTTGGAGCACGTCTACCTATACTTCGAGCAGGCATGGTTAGATACTCTTGGTTCGAGGAGCATTATAGGAGGGAGGATCCCGATACTGATGAGGAGGCAGAGCAGTACGCTAGAGGCTTCCTCTTGTTCCTTTTTGGTACCACCTTGTTTTCGAACAGGTTTAATATCGTAGGTTTATACTTCTTAGGCGCTCTGGTGGTACTCCAGCGAGTCCGTTTCTATGACTGGGGCGCAGCCGGCCTCATCACTCTTTATGGATACATGAGCTCCACTTCTCGGATGCGTGGGAGGTTGATCGGCGGCTACTGGCGGGCTTGGGAGGTATACAATCTAGTTTCCCCTTTTTATTGCTTTACTCAGCATTTGTACTTTTGCTTTGTTCAACACTTGTACTGCTGTATTGTCTGTATCTGCTCTTACACTGTTGTAGACACCCCATTTTTGACCGGCCTTAAGACTCAAACATCACCGATTGAGCGCTTGGTGATGTTGGATAATGTGCTCGTTCAGAAGTTTCAGAGTCGCGGCCGCGAACCCTGCCTCCGGACTTCCGAACCCTTTTCTGTGCCTTGTCTCGGTTTGCGAACCAGGCTTGATTTTCTTTGTTTCTTTTCCTGAGGGGAGAGAGAGGTCCTGTAGACCATCTCTCAGTGGCCGTAGGCTACGTTTTGTGGCCATAGGCCATTTTGCCCATTTCGGAGCCCGGTTTCCGGTTTTTCGGGACCGTTGGCCGTGTGCCTCGGTTCGGGACCGCCTAACCATCTCCGTTTGCTCTAATTTTTGGTGTACATCTTATTTTCTCCCTTTCAAGGGACACTGGGGTCGGAGAAACCCACTTCGTGGCCGAATGCCACTTTCGGTGCTTAGCAGCCCGTTTTCGGGACCCCGAACTGCGTGTTTTGGCCTCCGAGCATTCGTTTTGCATCGGTTTTTGTTCATTTTTGGCAGGAACCTCTGTTTTATCACCAGGAAGACTGTAGAAGGGTGGGAGGCCAGCAATTGTCTCAACAACCAGATTTTACTTCTCCGACGCCCTCCGATGCCCGTTTTTCACACTTCCGGGCTAATGTTGAACACCTTGGAGCCATTTTCTTCAAACCCAAACCACATATTTGTGATGTACACACATGGGAGGACCCTAAAAGTTGGTGGCCGGCCACTAATTCCATTTGACCCTTTTGAACCCCTCCTTCCGAGCCAATGTTGAATACTTTGGGGCCACTTTCTTCAACTCCAAACCACATATTTGTGATGTACACACATGGGAGGACCCTAAAATGTTTATGGCTGGCCATTAATTCCATTTGAACCTTTTGAACCCCTCCTCAAATTGGCTTGTTCTCTCTCCTGTTTTAGAGTTTCCAAATTCGAACCACAGGGTTGTGAAGAGGAGACCTGGGAGGCCACCAATATGTGGTGGCCGGCCACTATTTTTACTTGGCCTTTTTGACCCCTTGCCGGCCGGCTAGGGGGTGTGGCCGGCCAGCCAGCCACTTCCAAGTCCAATAATGGGCCGGCCATGTTCCTTGTGTGATACACTTTACAGCTGTGTAGCCTTTTCCCCCAGAAAATATCTCAATCCGGGGGATATTTCTTGGGGGAAAAGCCTTGGTCTTTTGGTCCCCACCTTTCCTTCCATACTCCCTCTCTTTTTGGTCCATATAATCAGCTGGCAACATTGCATACAAGGGTTAGAAAATTTGCTCCTCAAGCTTGAATAGAAAATTCCCTCTTCATCTCCCTCATTTCCTTGGAAACCTTCAAGCTCTACACTACCATTTCCTCTACACCACCAAGCTCTACCACCACCACTCCAATCCAGCAGCAAGGAGAGGAATTCCAGCAGCTAAAAGGCAACAAATTTGGTCCAAGAAGCAACAAAAGAATTGGTCTTCAAGGGTGAGTTGCAATTTTCCCTTTTTGGCCCATTTCTTGTATCTTTTGCAAGCCATACATGCTTATTGTTTTGAGCTCCGACCAAAACTGAAAAGATCATTTTTTTGAGCTCATTTTCATGTCTCATTAAGGGCTCAACCCTGTTTGAGCCCTCCATCTTGCACTTGCTTCAATACCCTCTTTGTATGTCAATATTTTGCATGCTTTTTCTAACCTACGTGTGATCTATTTTGGAGTTTCTTATGAACTATAAATAGGCTTATTTTGAGCCCCTCTTCAACATTTAAGAAGGGCTCATCTTTTTTTGGGACCTCCATGTACCACTTGTCTTTGTATCCATCTTTGGTCCCCTATTCTTGTATGACTTGGCAACCTATCTTGGTTCCATTTTTGGCCTTTTTACAGTACTAAAAATAGTCTTATTTTGGCCCATTCTTCATGTTTCATTAAGGGCCTTTCATGGTTTGAGGCATATTTTATACACTTCATGTTATATCTCTCTTTTAATCCCCATTTTTGCATGATTTGTTAGCCTATCTTGCTTCGGTTTTTGGCCTTTTTACAGTACTAAAAATAGTCTTATTTTGGCCCATTCTTCATGTTTAATCAAGGGTCTCTGGCTGTTTGATGAATATTTTGCATACTTTGTGTTATAGCCACTTTTGAGCCTCATTTTGCATTGCATTTCTAGCATGTTTGTATACTATTTTGGAGTTTTTACAGTTCTGTAAATAGTCATATTTTTGGTCTCTCTTCAATGTTGTAGAAGGAAATTTTTCAGTTTGGGCTTTGCATATACCACTTGCCTCTTTGGCCACCTTTTGGCCCTTTTTCTTGCATGGGAGTGCAGCCATACCTGTGTTTGTTTTTGGGGTTTTTACAGTTCTGGAAAACATCATATTTTGGGCCCCTCTTCAACTTTGTTGAAGGGCCCTAACCTATTTGGAGTTAGCAGCTATGAGTTGCTTCATAATCTCATGTTTAGGGCCATTTTTGCATGCCATTGTTGCCCTATCTTTGCTTGCTGTTTGGCCATGATTTGTACTGTAAAAATGCTTATTTTAAGGCTGCCTTGCTTCTATATTTTCATCTCGTGTACCAATTATGCATGCTTTGTATAGCTGTAGTTCATTCTATGCGCCTAATTTGCATTTCGGGAGAGATTCCATGCATCGGGTGTGTTTTCGCCTCATTTCGGGCCTGTTTTCCCCCACATTTCATTGCTGAAAATCCATTAGCATGTTTGCATATCATTTTCCATGCCATTGCATTGCGTATGCCATTGCCTCGGTTTGCGTGCCCGTGTGCACGCATTTCGAGGCACTTCATTTTCATCTATCGGCCTCTTATGTGAGTGTGGCTGAGGCTCTCTCATGTTAGTATAAGTCCATGTTGCATTCTATGTGCCATTTTCATGTCATTTGCATTGCGTATGCCATTGCCTTGGTTTGCGTGCCCGTGTGCACGCATTTCGAGGCACTTCATTTTCATCTATCGGCCTCTTATGTGAGTGTGGCTGAGGCTCTCTCATGTTAGTATAAGTCCATGTTGCATTCTCTATGCCATTTTAGCCATATTACATTGCGTATGCCATTGCCTCGGTTTGCGTGCCCGTGTGCACGCGTTTCAAGGCACTTCATTTTCATCCATCGGCCTCTTGTGTGAGCGTGGCTGAGGCTCTCTCATGTTAGTGTAAGCCCATATCATATTTCCATGTCATTTGCATTGCGTATGTCATTTTCTCAGTTTGCGTGCCCGTGTGCACATATTTTGAGGCATCTCATTTTTACAACATAGTGCATACTAGGTTGTATCTTAGATCGCATTCAGTCATTTTCCTCGGTTTGTTTGCCCGTGCGCATGCATTTCAAGACATCTCATTTTCATAGCATTGTGCATGCTAGGCTGTATCTTAGTTGCATTCATGCATATTGCATCGTGTCCGGGATAGGAGTTAGCCCGGGCACGGGAAACGAGGTACGTTTCGTACTCCGAGTGACGGAACGTGTCTCAATTCCCCAGTCACCGACACTCCGGATTATCCATGATGGAGTTAGGTTTTAGCTGTGTTTTCATGTGCATTCATCCTATATTGAATTGTGCATTTCGACTCCTCGGCCATCATGCCTCGGTATGCGTGATTGGTGGCACGAGGATCGAGGCATGCATATATTTGTGAAAATACATTGCTATGCCCCTTTCCTGCTCTCTGTTGCAGCAAAATGAAGAATCAGTAACTTTTCGGAGCTTGGCGCGTTTTCCAAGGATAACTGCTAAACAGAGGCTAATTGGGGCATCCCGGTGGATTTCCGCGCAAGATAGCCTAAATGTACATCATTCATCAGAAGCAAGGCAATCCCGGGCTTGCACGCCAGTTTTACAGCTTTCTTAGTTAATTTGATTGATTAATTAGGAATTTGTATATTATTTGGACTGTAATATTTGGACTGTAATATTCTTTTATTTGGGACTGTATATTTATTCGGACCCTCTGCGCGAGGGCATAATTGTAATAAGTGTGGGTGAGTGTGATGTATGTCTTCCAACCCCACGTCTTTCTTCCTTTTTATTTACCTGTTTATGATGGTTAGATTAGGGCATATTTCAATTAGCATACAGTATGACAGCCTGTTTGCGTCATTCATCTGTTTTGCATACACCGGGCTCGGCGCATCATACTAACTGCATTGTATTTCAATTTCAAAGTTGAATACGTGTTAGCTGTAGCATTCCATATGCCATGTTTAGAATAGCTGAGCCTGCTATAGTTTGCATTCTTGCATGTGTTGCATTAGGCATTTCTGTATACTTAGGATCATGCATGATTTCTACTGTAGTCTCTTTTTTGGCTTGGAGTACTTGGTGAGTTTTATGCTTTAGCATACTTGCATGCGTGTGAGTGCTGCCATGAATAGCATGCTTACCATGAGGCAATATGCTTATGTGATATAACTGCCTGAATGCCTGTGGGTGAAGGTTGGGTTACTTGGATTGGAATAAATCATCAACTGTTTGTTTTAAGCCCACTAGATAGTGGCAAAACCATCTTTACTAAGCCCACACGAGGGTGGCAAAATCTGCATTTTAAGCCTACTTGCGAGTAGCAAACCATCTTTCAAATAAACAAGTAGGAAATATTTTGTTCCAATTCGAGCGACCCAGTCTATACTTATATGCTGTGTGCATCACATAGTAACCTAGGCTAATAACCAGAATAAGGATACACAAAGTTTTCAAAAATAGATATCATGGTTAGTAGAGGCCGATCTTTGATCGGGCGAGCGGGGGTGCTCACGAAGTGACCTTCCCCAATCGTACCCAAGTTCTCGAGCCGAGGCAACTTTGGTGATGACGGACACGTGGCCTTTGGCACCGAGTCAGGGTTTCCTAAATTTCCCATTAAAAAACATTTAGGTGGCGACTCTGTATCTGGCAAAGCAGTCTATGTTTGGCACTTCTTTCAAAATCTGTTTTCTCAAAACGATTTGCCGGATTTGGACTCTTTGGTGCAGACTTAGAACCGTGACAAATTTGAGAGTCCTGAGCTGTAGTGACCCCAAAATGAACAGAACGGGAGCTCGTTCCTCCCGGGGCGTTCGGGGACGTCTACAACTGTATGCTTTCTACTTTGCATTTTCTGTACACTATACATGCTGCACACTACATACCATACACTGTGCACACACAAACAAATATTTGCTCTAGGCCTGCAACCTTTATTCATTGTACTGCGTTCTGTTTCCCACAATCTGTTCATACACTGTACTGATCATATCTTTCTCACAGCTGTGGGTGTACACATACTTCCCGACACTTGCTCCGGAGCCTATGGAGGAGACCCCAGCGACCATCCCATTTTCTGATGTATACGACGGCCAGCTCCATCGTCGGCCCCGAGAGAGCTTTATGTTATTTCGGCAGTTTTTCAACACGGTCACAGCGCGTGAGGTAAGTCTGCAATAAGATTATTTCAATTAATCCGATGTACCTTGATTAGTTGTTTGACAATTGATCATCTTGTTTACTCTCTTTTCTCAGATCACGTGGCAGCCATGGGATGCGATCTTGTCAAGGCTCCGAGACTAGTACCATACTGCTCGGACTATGTCTCAGTTCCACATTCTCTTCGAGGGCCCGATCTGCTGCGCCTGGTTTTTGAGTGAGCGCTTCGTGCGTCAGACTTTGGGAGCGCCTGCTCCATTTGTACCAATGGCACCTCTACCATCAATGAGGGAGACACACAGGTTGTTCGCCGACCAGGTAATTCAGTTCATGGTAGGACTGGAGACAGAGTACTTCCGTGCAGAGGGCAACTACGCGACCTCTATTCTGACACATCTGATGCCACCTTTGTCCGGTATGCGAGGAGGAGAGGGAGCGAGGGCTCCAGTTGCGAGAGGGAGAGGCAGAGCGTCCAGGTCTCGTAGGAGGAGCGGTCCTGAGGGGAGACAAGGGACTGCATGGCCCATGATGCCTGCTACTATGGCATGCCGAGGGCGGGCTAGAGAGATTTATCAGATTCCCTTCACTCCTCCTCTAGTTGGTCATGAGCTTATCGAAGTTTACGGCTCGACCCTGGTATGTGCTATACTTTTCATTTTGCACAGTCATTTCATTTGATATCCCACAGAATACTAATGACTTCAACATTTCTGCAGGCTCCCATTGAGTACACTCGTCAGTCTCTGGAGATGACGGCTTCGGTGATGGGGATGCTGCAGACAAGCCTGGACCTGTTCAGCATTTACAGTATTCCGGTGAGTTCTTTCAAACTACACCTCATGCCACATAGTCTTTTCTTGACATGCTATCATTTGCACAGTTGCACACTACATCGATTTGACACATCGCGCCCATACCCCGCTCACGGTACACATTCACTGCAAATCATTCACTGTTCACAGCACATTATTCTTGGCATCTGATACATCTTGATCACTAATGCATTTTGGTGGATTGCCCTTTTCAGGTTCCTTTCTTGGCGCCAGGCCCATCCGGTACCTCAGCAGGAGCAGGGGCAGGTCCTTCGGCACCTCCCCAAGCAGCAGGGGGAGCGAGACGAGGGACTAGTTCATGGGGGCCTGCCCTAGATGATGATGAGTCTGACGAGGAGGCAGTGAGTCTGCGGTTAGGGTCGTCTTAGGATGGAGATAGAGTTGGGGATGACTCGAGTTCGGAGTCAGGTACTGACGGCGGCGATGCTCCAGAGTCCTCTCGGTCGAGGAAGAGGACGATGAGGACCCTTCAGTCTTGAGGCAACTGGTGCCGATCCAGACATTTTGCTGAGCCAGACGTTGCTCTTCTTTCTACTTTATTTTCCTTTTTACTAGTAGTTTACATATTGTACTGCGTCAGGCAGATTTACTTTTCAAAACTATGCTCTTTTGTAAAAAGAATCTATGATGAAATGAAAACAGTATTTTGTTGAAAAAGTGTTTCATTTGTACATTTTATGCATCACATCACTTTACACGACAATGTAAATGAGATCGAACTTTTGTTTTGAAAACCAACACTCGAATTGCACACAAAAGCTGAAAGAACTGTCCTCAACCACTGATCACTGTTCCCCAAAATCACTGTCCCAAATCTGAATCTGATACCCGCAGATATAACTGATTCTCAAAATACTGATATTGACGTTCGCAGGTTTAATATACAGATTTGCAAACTGATACGTGCATTCCTGTAGAGGCCAACTCAAAAAGCACATAATAAGCAAATGAGAGCCAAAACACCCCTGTGTTGGGGTAAGGTTTCCCTATCCTATTTTGTCAGGAGATAGGGTTTCACTACGCACACAGCGGTTTCAAACAACCTACAATCGGGTAAGCAACCTGTCCAAGTTTGGAATAGTCACTATGGATTCCGAATATGCACTAGGTCGAATGGTCAAAAAGGGTGCCCTGGTAAAAATCGAGGTTTGTGTTCTCGTCGTGGCAGAGCATGCAACCGGTCAGCCTTATGGCACGCTTCTTGAAGCGAGCTTCCGGTAAACCGTTCAGGAATAGCATATGGCAAACACGGTGTCCTAGGCGCACCAATGCACATGCAATGCAAAGAAACACATAAGTGTAGTCAAAACAAGATATCATGAGTTCGAGTCAAGCTCTCTAACTCCCCAGCAGAGTCGCCAGAAGCTGTAGACGTGCCCCCGAGGGCCTCATGCCTACAGTTCGAACTCAAATTGTCACGGTTCTGAATCTGATCTCGCAAAGTGCAATGTAAGACCAATAAATCACCAAAGAGTCCAAACCCGGCAAATCGTTTTGAAAAACTGATTTTTGTAAAGAAGTGTCAAACATGGACTGCTTTGCCAGATACAGAGTTGCCACCTAAATATTTTATTTTTCTAGGGAAATTTAGGAAACCCTGACTCGTTGCCTAAGGCCATGTGTCTGTCATCACCAAAGTTGCCTCAGCTCGGGAACTTGAGTACGATTGGGGAAGGTCAGCTATGAGCATCCCCGCTTGCCCGATCAAAGATCGGCCACTACTAAACATGATATCTCATTTTTGAAAACATATGCGTTCTTATTTTGGTTTATTAGCTAGAATTACTATGTGATGCGCATAGCAAAACAAGTATAGACTAGATCGCCTAATTTGGAACAAAGCATCGCATATCCATTTGTTTGGAAAATGGCTTGAAGTTTGTTACTCGTAAGTAGGCTAAAATACGGATTTCAATGAATTGTTCGAATTCAAGCAATCCAACCTTCACCCACAGGCATTCATGCAGTTATATCAACTATGCAAATAGCCTCATGGCAAGCATGCTTTCATGGCAGCAATGACACACATGTAGTATGCTAAAGCATATAAGCTTACCTAGTACTCTGAGTCAAAACAGAAGCTAGTTAGTAATCAAATGCATGATCCTAGCTACGTTGAAATGGCTAATGCAACACATGCAAAATGTAACTAGAAATAGGCTCGGCTATCCTAAAATGGCATATAAGATGCAGCAATTGATACATGTATTCAACTTGGAATTGAAATACAATGCAGTTAGTATGATACGCCAAGCCCGGTGCATGCAAGATAGATGAATGTATGCAAACATGCAAAGCATAAGGATGCTAGACAGATAAATGGATGCAAACATGCAAAGCATAAGTATGCTAATCGAAACATGACCTAAAACTAACCAATAAAAGCAAGTAAGTAAAAGGGAGAAAGAAATGGAGGTTGGAAGACATGCACACACGCACGCACACTTATTACAAAATTCGCCCTCCCGACGGAGGGTCCGAATGAATAATACATGCCAACTAATTAACTAACTAACAAGCTAATTAATTATTACACAACCGAATGAATAACTAACTACAACTAATTATTACAAAACTTTAATTAATTAACAAATTAATTAACTACAAATTGAAAAGCAACAAACAAAGCTGTTCCAGCTCTGTTCACAGAAGCAGAAGGGTATGCATGCTCGCGCTCGGTTTCTTGCCTCGAAACGCCTTTCGGTTGCTCTTTAGAGGCTCTGTTTACAGGGTGTCTGTAACAAGCCCGCGGGGGACCTCGCTACAGCTCGGACTCGACTTTCTTGTCAGTCACGGTTCTAAGTCTGAACCAAAGAGTCCAAATCCGGCAAATCATTTTGAGAAACTGATTTTTGAAAAAGTAGTGCCAAACATGGACTGCTTTGCCAGATACAGAGTCGCCACCTAAATATTTTATTTTGGGAAATTTAGGAAACCCTGACTCGGTGCCAAAAGGCCACGTGTCCGTCATCACCAAAGTTGCCTCGGCTCGGGAACTTGGGTACGATTGGGGAAGGTCACTTCGTGAGCACCCCCGCTCGCCCGGTCATAGACCGGCCTCTACTAACCATGATATTAATTTTTGAAAACATTGTGAGTTCTTATTCCGGTTTATTAGCCTAGGTTACTATGTGATGCTCACAGCATATAAGTATAGACCGGGTCGCCCAGATTGGAACAAAACATTTCATGTTTGTTTTTTTTGAAAGATGGTTTGCTACTCGCAAGTAGGCTAAGACGTGGATTTGCCACCCTCAGGTGGGCTTAGAAAAATGTGATTTTGCCACTATCTAGTGGGCTTAAAACTCACAGTCAATGATTTGTTCCAATTTAAACAACCCGACCTTCACCCACAGGCATTCAGGCAGTTATATCACATAAGCACATAGCCTCATGGTAAGCATGCTATTCATGGCATTCACTCACACGCATGCAAGGATGCTAAAGCATAGAACTTACCGAGTACTCCAAGCCAAAACAAAAACTGTATTAGAAATCATGCATGACCCTAAGTATACAGAAATGCCTAATGCAACACATGCAAAATGCAACTATAGCAGGCTCGGCTATTCTAAACATGGCATATGGAATGCTACAGCTAACATGTATTCAATTTGGAATTGAAAGTACAATGCAGTTAGTATGATGCGCCGAGCCCGGTGCAAGCAAAACAGATGAATGAATGCAAACATGCTATCATACTGTATGCTAATTGAAATATGCCCTAATCTAACCATCAAAAGCGGATAAATGAAAGGGAGAAAGACGTGGGGTTGGAAGACATACATCACACACACGCACACTTATTACAGTTATGCCCTCGCACGGAGGGTCCGAATAAATAATACAATCCCAAATGAAAGAATATTACAGTCCCGAATAAAAGAATGTTACAGTCCAAAATATTACAAAATCCTAATTAATTAATGAATTAACTAAGAAAACAAGTAAAACTGGTGTGCAAGCCAGGGACTGCCTTGCTTCTGATGGATGATGCATGTCCGGATTGTCTTGCACGGAAATCCACAAGAATGCCCCAATTAGCCTCTGTTTACACTTGTTCTTGAAATGCGTGCCAAGTCCCAAAAAGTTGCCAATTCTTCGTTTTGCTGCAACAGAGAGCAGGAAAGGGGCATAGCAATGTATTTGCACAGATATATGCATGTCTCGATTCTCGTGCCACCAATCACGCATACCGAGGCATGATGGCCGAGGAATCGAAATGCACAACTCAATATAGGATGAATGCACATGAAACTACAGCTAAAACCTAACTCCATCATAGATAATCCGGAGTGTCGGTGACTGGGGAATTGAGACACATTCCGTCACTCGGAGTACGAAATGCACCTCGTTTCCCGTGCCCGGGCTAACTCCTATTCCGGACATGATGCAATATGCATGGTATGCATGAAATGCAACTAATATACAATCCTAACATACACAATGCTATGAAAATGAAGTGTCTCGAAATGCGTGCATGCGGGCACGCAAACCGAGGCGATGATATGTGTCTCGAAATGCGTACATGCGGGCACGCAAACCAAGAAAATGATATGAGTCTCGAAATGCGTGCATGCGGGCACGCAAACCGAGGCAATGATATGTGTCTCGAAATGCGTGCACGCGGGCACGCAAACCGAGGCGATGATATGTGTCTCGAAATGCGTGCACGCGGGCACGCAAACCAAGAAAATGATAAAATGTGATGAAATGACATGAAAAAAATGACAAATGGGCTTATACCAACATAAGTGAGCCTCAGCCACACTCACATAGGATGCCGATGGCAGAAAATGAAGTGCCTCGAAATGCGTGCACACTGGCACGCAAACTGAGGTGATGCTAAAATGATGCGAATGACATGGTAAGTACAACATGGACTTATACTAACATGAGAGAGCCTCAGCCACACTCACATGAGATGCCGATGCCAGAAAATGAAGTGCCTCGAAATGCGTGCACACGGGCACGCAAACCGAGGCGATGGCATACGCAATGCAATGACATGGAAACATGATATGGACTTATACCAACATGAGTGAGCCTCAGCCACACTCACATAGGATGCCGATGGATGAAAATGAAGTGCCTTGAAATGCGTGCACACGGGCACGCAAACCGAGGCAATGCAAAAATGCAAATTATGGCATGGGAAATGATATGCAAACATGGTAATGGATTTTCAGCAGTAAAATATGGGGGAAAACAGTCCCGAAATGAGGCGAAATGACATGAAATGCATGGAATTGTCCCGAAATGCGATTATGGCACCCCAAATGGCCTACAGCTATGCCAAACATGCATAATTGGCACATGGAATGAAAAGACAGAAGCAAGGCAGCCCCAAAATAAGTACTTTTCCAGTTTATAGTATGGCCAAACAGTGGACAAAAACAGGGCAAAACAAGCATGCAAAAATGGGGAATAAACATGAGATTAAGAAGCAACTCATAGCTACTGTACTCGAACAGGTTCGGGCCCTTCTACAATATTGAAGAGGGGCCAAAAATATGCACATTTACAGAACTGTAAAATCCTCAAAAACAAACATAGATAAGGCTAAGCTTTTATGCAAGAAAACGGACCAAAAGGTGGCCAAAGAGGCAAGTGGTATATACAATGCTCAAACTGAAAAATTCCCTTCTACAACATTGAAGAGGGACCAAAATAAGCATATTTCCAGAACTGTAAAATGGCCAAAACAGTATAAAAACATGCTAGAAATGCAATGCAAAATAAGGCTCAAAAGAGGCTATAACATGAGGTATGCAAAATATTCCACAAATGGCCAAAGACCCTTAATGAAACATGTTAAGAAGATCAAAATAAGACTATCTCTAGGCCTGTAAATCGACCAAAAACAAAAGCATGGTGGGCTAACAAAACATGCAAGAAAACGGTATTTACGAAGGGTATTGAAGCAAGTGGCATATGGAGGGCTCAAACAGGGTTGAGCCCTTAATGAGACATGAAAATGAGCTCAAAATAAGGCCACTTTCAGTTATGGCCGGAGCTCAAAGCAAAAAGCATGGATGACTTGCAAAAGATCCAAGAAAAGGGCCAAAAAGGGGAAATTGCAACTTACCCTTGAAGACCAATTCTTTTGTTGCTTCTTGGGCAAAATTTGTTGCCTCTTAGCTGCTGGAATTCCTCTCCTTGCTCTTGGAATGGAGTGGTGGTGGTAGAGCTTGGTGTTGTAGTGTAAATGGTGGTGTAGGACTTGGAGCTTTTTAGGAAAATGAGAAGGATGGAGGGAGATATGGATCTTGAGGCTTGAAGAACAATTTTTCCCAACCCCCAAATGTGATGCCACCAGCTGGTTATATGGACAAAAAGAGGGTGTAAAGGTGGGGCAAAAAGGAGGTAAGCTTTCCCCCACAAAATATCCCCCGGATTGGGAAGTACCAATCATGAGGAAGATGGCCGGCCCTTTACTTTTTCTGCAGGTGGCCGGCCAGCCACCCCCCCTAGCCGGCCAGCTAGGGGTCAAAAGGGTCAAGTACAATTAGTGGCCGACCACCACATATTGGTGGCCTCCCAGGTCTCCTCTTCACAACCCCGTGGTTCGAATTTGGAAATTCTAAAACAGGAGAGAGAACAAGCCAATTTTAGGAGGGGTTCAAAAGGGTCAAATGGAATTAATGGCCGGCCATAAACTTTTAGGGTCCTCCCATGTGTGTACATCACAAATATGTGGTTCAAAGTTCAAGAAAAAAAGTCCAAGGGGTTCAACATTAGCCCGGAAGAAAGGGGTCAAAAGGGTCAGGTGACCTTAATGGCCGGCCACCAACTTTTAGTGGCCTCTCAAGTGTGTAGATCACAGATATGTGGTTGAAAGTTGGCAACACTAGCTCCAAGGTATTCAACATTAGCCCGGAAGTTGGAAAAACGGGCGCCGGGAGGCTCCGGAGGAGAGATAACTGGCTGCTGCAACAATTGCTGGCCTCCCACCCTTCAGTGACCTTCCCTGTGATAAAACAGAGGTACCTGCCAAAAATGAACGAAAACCGTTGCAAAACGAATGTTCGGGAGCCAAAACACGCAGTTTGGGATCCCGAAAATGGGCTGTTAAACACCGAAAGTGGCGTTCGGCCACGAAGTGGGTTTCTCAGCCCCCAGTGTCCCTCAACAGGGAGCAAATAAGATGTATGCCAAAAATCAGAGCAATAGGAGATGGTTAAGCGGTCCCGAACCGAGGCACACAGCCTGACGGCTCCGAAAACCGGGAACCGGACTCCGAAATGGGCAAAATGGCCTACGGCCACCAAATGTAGCCTACGGACATCGAGAGATGGTCTACGGGACCTCTCCCTTCCCTCAGGAAAAGAAACAAAGAAAACTGGGTCTGGTTCGCAAACTGAGACAAGGCACAGAAGAGGGTTCGGAAGTCCGGAGGCAGGGCTCACGGCCGCGACTCTGAAACTTCTGAACAAGCACATTATGCAACATCACCAAGCGCTCAATTGGTGACGTCTGAGTCTTAAGGTCGGTCAAAAATGGGGTGTCTACAGTGTCCTCAAGGAATTCTTGCTGAAACTTACCAAAAACATGCTGGAGAGTGCATCAGTGGCCTGCCGGCCATAGGGAGCCACTACCGACCAAAAATGAAGGGGTGCCGGCCAACAACAAGGCACTGCCGGCCATTTGCAAGGCACTGCCGGCCACTGATGTACTGGGACACCAAGCTGCAGTAGAGCACAAAACAGAGAAAAGGGAGGGTCTCCCAAGGGTATGTACGCACTATACCACCCCATATCATCTCAAAGCATCAAGGGAGAGGCATAGTCAGATCCACGACCATCAATCATGCATCCCGATGCATGATGGCCAAAGATCCAACTTGTGCAAATCAATATGAAATGAATGCACAAATAAACACATAAAGCCTAGAACTCTATCATGGATTATCAAGAGCGTCGGCGATCGAGAATTGAGACACGTTTCATCACTTGAAGTATGAAATGCCTCTCATTCCTGGTGCTCGGATTAACACATCGAAACGACAATGCAAAACAAGCATGGCAAACATGCAATGCAACAAGCATGCAAACATGTAATGTAAAAAATCAAGCATGCAACAAGCATATAAGCATGATGTGAGGTAACAACCTTGAATCACATGATAAAATGCAACATAAACATACAAACATGCAAGTCATGCGAAGGCGGACAAGTATGCAACAACATACGAAATGGGACAAGCATGTGACAACATGGTAAGATGGGCTTACACTAAAGATGGATAGGCCTCAGCCATGCCTAAAATCAGTGGCCATAAGTGATGAATTGATAATATGAAAAGCATGAAAAGACAAGGAAAACATGCGGGCCAATTGGCTCAAGGATTTAGGCACGAAGATGTAACACTTAAGCATACTTAAAGAGTGATAAGCATGGATATGTGACAACAAGATAAGTTCTGAAATCTCATGTAAATTGATGTCAAATCAACTAAACAATGCAAGCATAGCATGTTAGAAAGCTCAAAGCTCGAAACTAACAAAGGGACTTAAGCCATGGCCATGCAAGGCAAGCCCCAAAGGGCTAAGGGAACCTAAAACAATCCCAAGATAGGTCCAAACAAGACCAAAAACAAGCTTGAAGCTAGCCAACACAAGCTAAAACACAAGGCCAAAAACATGGAGCATGCAAGGCTACAAGAGAGGCAATGCACTACACCTATTGAAACCAAACATGGCATGACTTGGACAACGTAAAATAGAGTTGCATCATGGTATAACAAGACCAAAAATGCACTGATATGATGAGCCAAAGGCTTAGGCTTAATGGCATGCACAATGATCCATTCATGAGGCATAAAGAGCCAAGCCTCCAAGGCATTAAAAGCATGTCAAATGCAAGTGTATGGTCACATTTCATGGACTGAAACAACATGTAAAACGATGGCAAAGCATGCAAACATCACATATATGGCATGGTAGGGGCCTCAAAACCCAAGACTAACCTAAGCATTTACACTATAGCTATACAAAGCATGAGTGATACGGCCATGGCAACCTAGAATAGTCCAAGAACACCTCAAAATAACAACAAAATCATGCTGGAGCAAAGCCAAAATATGCTAGGATGATGAGTCAAAGCATCATGCACATAAAGCTAATAAGCAAGATTTGTTCTACAAGTACATGGAACATGCAAAATAAGACCAAACCAGCAAAAGATAGAGTCATGACATGCCTAACGATGACCAAATATATGCTGAAATGGACTGAACATAAGCTAGGATGACATGCTAAAGCAAGAAGCATATAAAACTAGTTTATGTGATTTACACTACAAGTGTATTGCACATGCATGAAGTGACAAAATCAACCCAAAACGGATCTAAGGCATGCTAAAACATCACCAAAAACCTACTGAATTGGACTCAACACAAGCTAAGCAAACATGCTACTTTGATGAGCTACAAATGGGATTACACTACACATACAAGATGCCTGCAAAAGGTGACCAAACCAGCCATGGACAGAGCCAAGGCAGGTCCTAAAATTCACAAAAAAGGGGTCTGAACCAAGCTTCAAAAATACATAGAGGCATGTTCCTTTGGAAGGCCAAAAATGCAAGCAAACAAAAATCAAAAGAGAGAGGGCCACCCCCTCTGATTCGAGGCCTCAAAACCACATGCCTACCACTGAAAATCCACTGGATTTTAGTGGTTAGAAGGCCAAACCAAGGCTAGCTCGGAGGCCTTAAGGCATGGCTTAAAACAAGCCAAACAAGGCCAACAAGAGGGTTGAAGACCCTCAACAGCAAAAAGACCTTAAACAAACTTCAAAACCACTCAAATACAATACTTTTTTCAGTTGAAATCAAGGCCTAAAGCAATATGCAAGGATGGCCAAAATGAGGTTAAAAAAAGTTCTAAAAATGGAAAGAAACTCACCCTTGAAGATCAACTTCGAAACCAGCAACTTCAGGGGGTAAAACCTCACTTTCAGAGCTCAAGAAGTCCTCTCAAGAACCTCAACCCAAAGAAGGTGGTGTATCTTTATGTGTTGTAGTGTAAAAGTGCAAGGAAAATGGACTTCAAGGCACTAATGAACAACAATAGAGAGAGAGAGAGAGAGATATTTCTTCTCAAAATGCTAAACCTCTGCTAAGGAGAGAGAGGCTCTCTCCTTATATAGAAAAAAAGCAGTGCAAAGCTTCTTCAAGAAGCTTGGCAAGAGCTTCATCCCTCCATACACGTATGGAGGGCAAATAAAAGGATTCCAGCTGGCTCAAAAGATCTGGAGTGAAACCTGCTGAGACAGGGGTGCTGCCGGCCATCAAGGATGGTCGGCAGTGGCTCATTGATGGCCGACAGGCTCAATCAATGGTCGGCAGCAACAAAAAGGGGGCCGGTAGGCCCAAAAAAGGGCCGACAGTGCACCAAGAAACACATTCTGAAAGGACCAAGTCATGGTCCAAGAATGGGGCAGAAAGGATACAGGGTTTGGAAAGTTCAAACCTGTGACGTTCTGCCACAAAAGTCGAATACCTGACGAACAATCGAATTTGTGTCCGGATGTACCTGCAAGTACAACCGAGTCTTGAGGGCAGTCAAAAATGGGGTGTCTACACATTCCTGTAGAGACGCACTCTAAAAGCACATAGCAAGCAAGTGAGAGCCAAAACATCCTTATGGAGGGGTAAGGTTTCCCTGCCCTAGTTTCGTCAAGAACTAGGGTTTCACTACGCACACAACGATTTCAAACAACCTATAATCGGGTAAGCAACCTGTCCTAGTTTGGGATGGTCACTATGGATTCCAAATATGCACTAGGTCGAATGGTCAAAAAGGGTGCCCCGGTAAAAATCGGGGTTTGTGTTCCCATCGTGGCAGAGCCCGTAATCGGTCAGCCTTATGGCACGCTTCTCAAAGCAAGCCTCCGGTAGACCGTTCAGGAATAGCAGATGGCAAATACGGTGTCCTAGGCACACCAATGCACATGCAATGCAAAGAAACACATAAGTGTAATCAAAACAAGATATCATGAGTTCGAGTCAAGTTCTCTAACTCCCCAACAGAGTCGCCAGAAACTGTAGAGTCGCCATTTGTTGTATACTTGAGTTATTTGCATTCTTGCTTGCTCGCCTAGGTTGCATTGCATTGTGTGTGCATCCCTTGCCTCTTGATCAATCATGATAGAGGTTGAGGCCCTTTATGTGTTTTGTGCATTTCATTCCATATCGAGTTGCACACTTGGCTTCTTTGGCCATCATGCATTGAAATGCGTGATTGATGGTCCGAGGGTCGAGGACTACACTCTCTTGAGTCTTAAACATGATAGGGAAGGCGGTTGTGCATACATTGCTTTGAAAATGCATTGCCATGCTTTATTTTCCCTCTGCTGCAGCAAAACAGGATTCTACAGGAAGAGATGGCCGGTCGGCCATCTTCAGTGCCGGCCGGCCATGTATTGTTGGTCGAGAGCTCCACTTATGGCCGATGACCATTTTCCAATGGCCGGTGACCTTCCACAGTGCTTAGAAGGTAGTTCAGAAGCATCCTTGGGACTTGTGCAGTTCTCAGAGGTGCAGAACAGTGTAAACAGAGGCAATATGTGGCATGGCAACGGGTTTCCGAGCGAGGTGAATCAAGCATGCATCGTCCCATCATTCCGAGGTAGGGCTGCGGCCACCTCCATTTGTAATTAATTTGTTAATTAATTAGAATTTTGTAATATTTAATTAGCTAGAGTAGTTAATTATTTATTTGGTTTGTATTATTTATTCACACCCTCCGAGAGAGGGCAATATTGTAATAAGTGTGCATGTGTGTGATGTATGTCTTCCAACTCCACGTCTTTCTCCCTTTTATTTACCAGCTTACGATGGTTAGTTTTAGGGCATGTTTTAATTAGCATCCTTATGCTTCGCATGTTTGCATTCATTCATCTGTCTTGCATGCACCGGGCTCGGCGCATCATGCTAACTGCATTATATTTCAATTCTAAGTTCAATACATGTATTGGATTGTCGCACCTCATATGCCATTTTTAGGATAGCCGAGCCTATCTTAGTTGCATTTTGCATGCGTTGCATTAGCCATATTAACATGAATTAGGATCATGCATGATTACTAACTAGTTTCTTGTTTTGGCTCGGAGTACACTGTAAGTGTTTATGCTTTAGCATCTCGTATGAGTGTGAATGTTAAAATGACAGCATGCTTTCCATGAGGCTAATTGCTTAGGTGATATAACTGCCTGAATGCCTGTGGGTGAAGGTTGGATTGCTTGAATTGGGTAATTCATTGAAATTCATATTTTAACCTATTTACGAGTAACAAAATTCAAATCATTTTCCAAACAAACAGATATGCGATGCTTTGTTTCAAATTAGGCGATCTAGTCTATACTTGTTTTGCTGCGCGCATCACATAGTAATTCTAGCTAATTAATCGGAATAAGAACGCATGTGTTTTCAAAAACGAGATATCATGTTTAGTAGTGGCCAATCTTTGATCGGGCGAGCGGGGGTGCTCATAGCTGACCTTCCCCAATCGTACCCAAGTTCTCGAGCTGAGGCAATTTTGGTGATGACGGACATGTGGCCTTAGGCAACGAGTCAGAGTTTCCTAAATTTTTCAAAAATAAAACATTTAGGTGGCGACTCTGTATCTGGCAAAGCAGTCCATGTTTGCACTTCTTTCTAAAAATTTGTTTTTCAAAATGATTTGTCGGATTTGGACTCTTTGGTGATTTATCAGTCTCACATCACACATTGTGAGATCAGATTAAGAACCGCGACAATTTGAGTTCGAATTGTAGTGAGCCCAAATGAACAAAACAGGATTCCCTCCCGGGACGTTCGGGGACGTCTACAACATACTGCAATGAAAATGGCATGCACAAGTGCGATGATAAATCATGTAACAACATGGCATGCTCAATGCTACGAACTACATGACATACTCAATGTGAAATGGACTTAAACCGAAATGAATAGGCCTCAGCCATGTCCAAATCAGCGGCCATTGATGATGAAATCAAGGCACCAAAACATACACAAATATGTATAATGCAATGGCCCAAGTCTAAGGCACAAAATACAACTCTCCAAGAGCATTAAAAAGATGAAACATGGAGTACAATGGCATGTGTTCCAGCACTGAAATGGCATACAAAATGACTTCAAATCATGCAAACAACTCACGCAATGCATGTTGAAAGGCTCAAGTATCAAAAGCTAGTGAAGCATATTGCACTAGAGGCATGCAAGGCGATGCTCAAATGACCAAACCAACCCCAAACAGACCTTATGCAAGCCAAAACAGTAGCAAAATGAGTTGGGATGATGGCTTTGAAAGGCACAAAAATGGGGCTCATGCAATGGCTCACAAATAGGGCATAAAAGCATAACTCTAAAGAGCACTGAAAGAGTGAAAAATATGGAAGTATAGAAGCTCTACATGCTCTGAAATAACATTCCCAATGATGCCAAAACATGCAAATATCTCAAGTTAAGCATGCAAGAGACCTCAAAACTCAAAACTAGTCAAGGCTATTACACTACAAGCATGCATGGCAGGCATCTTTTGACCAAGAGGGCTCAAAACAGAGCTAAGGCAGCCTAAAATATAAACAAAACCAGGTTGGAGCATGGCCAAAATATGCTAGAATAGAGGGCCAAAACATCATGCATTCTAAGCTAGTAAACATGATTTACACTACAAGCATATGAAGCATGTGAAAGGCTACCAAACCAACTGAAAACAAAGTCATGCAATGCCAAATTTTGACCAAAAACCCATTGAAATATGACCAATACATGCAAGAATGACATGCTACTTTGATAAGCCACAAAAGGGATTACTCTACACATGCAAGAGGAAAACCCAAGGTGACCAAACCAGCCATAGAAAGAGTCTAGGCAGGCCCTAAAAGTCACCAAAAAGTGCCTGAACTGAGCCTTGAAAGTATGAAAACATATGCTCCTTTGATAGGCCAAAAATGCAAGCAAACAAGACCAAAAGAGAGAGGGTCACCCCTCTCTGATTTAGGGCCTCAAAACCACATGCCAACCACTGAAAATCCACTGGATTTCAGTGGCTAAAAGGCCATGCAAGGGTTAACTCAAAGACCTTATGGCATGGCACAAAACAAGGCCAAATAGGGCATGTAAGAGGGAAGATGACCCTTAGCACCAAAAGGGCCTTAAACAAACATGAAAAACACTTAAATATGGAGCTTTTTTCAGTTGACAACAAAGCTCAAATAAGCATGCAAGTATGGCTAAGAGAGTGATCAAGACAGAGCTTAAAAAGAGAGAAAAAAGATTACCCTTGAAGCTCAGCAAAACCAGCAAGTTCCTCAGCTAAAAACCACCCTCTTAACCTCCAAAAATAACCTCTAGGAACCTCAGTTCAATGGTAAGGATGTATGGCTAAGAGTTGGGGTGTTAAAGGTCAAGAGCAATACACACTTTTGGCTCAAAATATAGAGATATAGGGAGAGATATGTGTTTTGCCTTAGGAAATTTTTCTGAACCTGGTTCAAGGAGAGGGAGAGCCTCTCTTATAGAAGAAACCAAGGGTTTAAGCTTCTTGGAGAAGCTAAACTTGGATGCAATCCCTCCACACACATGTATGGAGGATACAGTCTGTGCCTTCCAGTTAGCACAACTGGCATCCATTCCGTCAGACAAAACAGGAGGAAACCTTCCGACCAGAAAATGTGGTCGGCCTGCTACTTTTAGTGGTCGGCCGACCACCCAAAGTGGTTTTCCAAAAAAAAAGTGGTTGGCCAAGGTAATTGGTGGTCTCCACACTGAAAGCAAGCCAATGGTGGGGTGGGAAACCAGAAAATGTGGCCCAAAGACCAAGAAAACCAGTTTCCCGACTAGAAAATCGGCTGGCGGGGAGAAAAGTGGTTTCCGAGGAGAAATATGGTCTCCCACCCTTGTACCACCTTCCAAATAAGGAAAACAAGGTTCATGCCAAGAACGAATCAACACGGATGCAAAACGAGAGTTCGGGAGGCAAGACGCGCGGCCGGGGGCCTCGAAAACTGGCTGTTGAGCACAAAAAGTGGCGTATGACCACAAAAGTGGTCTCCCGGACCACAGTGTCCCTCTAGACAGAGGAAACAAGGTGTGTTCCAAAAAACGTGCCAAACGAAGAATGTTAAGCGGTCCCGAACCGAGGCGCACGGCCGACGGCTCCGAAAACCGAAAACTAGTCTCCAAACGGGAACAGTGGCGTATGACTATGAAAAGTAGTCTACGACCACTGAGAGATTGTCTACAAGACCTCTTCCTCCCTCCAGGAAGAGAAAACAAGACTTAGTCCGCAGACCGAGTCAAAGTACAAAGAGTCCCGAGGTCCAGAGGTGACGCCCTCAGCCAAGAACTCTGAAACCTCGAAACGAGCACAACATGCGCAATCATCGAGCGCTCAATCGATGACGTTTGAGTCTTAAGGTCGGTCAAAAATGGGGTGTCTACAAATGGTCTAGTTATTTATGCTCCTAAGATTAAGCTATTCCAAACTAAAGTTAGATTCTTAGGTTATGATATTCACCAAAGTATTATTCTTCCTATCAGTCGATCTATTGAGTTTGCTTCTAAGTTCCTCGATGAAATCTTAGACAAAATCCAGTTTCAATGGTTTTTAGGTTTCTTAAATTACATTGCTGAATTTTACAATGACCTTAGGAAAACTTGTCAACCCCTTTTTGATAGGTTGAAAGATAATCCTCCTCCTTGGTCTTCTACTCATACTGCTATTGTTCAACAAATCAAAAAATATGTCAAGACCTTGCCTTGTCTTGGCATTCCTACTAAAAATTCATTCAAAATTATTCAGACTGATGCTTCTGATGTTGGTTATGGTGTCATTCTCCTTCAAAAAATCACTTCCCAGTCATCTGAACAAATTGTTCGTTTTTATTCTGGTGTTTGGAACAAAGTACAGAAAAATTATTATACTATTAAAAATGAAATTTTATCTATTGTTTTATGTATTAGTAAATTTCAAGATGACATTTTAAATCAAAAATTCCTATTACGTGTTGATTGCAAAAGTGCTAAATATGTTTTGAAAAAATATGTTCAAAATATTGCTAGTAAACATATTTTTGCTCGATGACAATTCATTTTAAGTATTTTTATTTTGATATTGAATATATTCCTAGTAGTCAAAATTCTATCCTTGATTTCCTTATCCGAGAATTTTTACAGGGAAGATAGTGCATCATGCCTACTCCTTATTGTTCTACAAATAGATTACAAGTCACAAGATATCGCAAAATTATTCGTTATTATAAGTTTAAAATATCCTATTTAAAGTCACTACAAAATGATCCTTACCTTCATCAAGACCCTTACCTTCAATTCAATCAGATTAAAAGTTATCGCAATTTCATTGCTCATTACACTAATCTAGTTAACTTTCATATGGATAGATTAGATGTCATCAGTGGATGCTAATCTATTTCTGTCATTTTTATTACAGATGTCAAGCCACAAATCTACTACAAAACCTCTTGCCATTATGCCAACCAATCAACCCATTGTTGCACTTCTAATTGATCTAGTCAATCGATACCAAATTCTTGGTAATATTCCTAAACCTAGTTACACTTCGGCTTTGGCTTCAGACCCTTTTGCCTGCCAGTCAATTACGCCAATGCCTCATAACAAGTCTACCCCAAGAACAGATTATGTTCTTAAATAGTCATTCAACCTTTTTTTTATAAAGAACCAACCCATAAAAATATCCACAATGTTCTTGAATTAGTCAAATCATATTTCCCTAATGGAAGGCGTTCCATTCCTTCCCATTTTGATAAGTCAATAACCTTTTATAAGGATATTCTTTTCCACCATAAATCAATAGTCATTAAACCTATCTATGATTGAGTCCAGACCAGTAAAATCATTTATCATTCCTTGTACATTCATAATATTGTTTCCATGGAAGAATGGGGTCTCCATTTTCTTCTACGAGACCTTCCCAACCGTGATATACAATATAGTTACTATGATTACATTGATGCTTGGTTCAAAATCCTGTAACATCAAAATGAGTCATATAATCATTCTTGGTTTTTCTCATTTGACCACAAATTCAAATCAGAATTCCCTTCTTGGCTCCTGAGATGGTGGTCACAGCATGGTGCCATCCCAGAAATCATTTTTTCTGAATTAATAGAATAAGTCAATTACTTCTCTTCAATTTACAAGCTCAGCCAGTATAAAAGTCAGTTTCCTTGGTTACTCCATTTTATGTCCAAATATAAAGTCCCTTGGATTTTTAAATGGCAATACAGTCTATCCAATAACATAGTCAGTCGGCAACATTTTGTTAAATGGTGGGATGCATTCAAAGTCCATCGTATTATTAAACAAGTCCAGCAAGAATTTTCAATTAACATTTATGCCCCTACTCCTGCAATGGTCAAATCTCAGCAAAACCCAAATACTTCAGTCACACAAGGAAGCCCATTTCCTCTCACTACAGTCAGATTTGGAAGCCCATCAACCAGCATTGAACCTTCCAAATCCAAGTCTTCCAAGGCCAAGCCCAAAGCAAAGCCTAAGTCAACTTCTAGTGATGAATTGATCCAAATGGCCAAATTATTGATGACCCAAGCAAAGTCACAAATTGAAGATGAAGCCTCGGATGATTCAGCCTCCTTTGAAGCCTCAACCAGTCATGATCCATATGGTCCACAATTCCAAAATGCTCAGGACCCATATGCTTAAAAAAGTCATTGGATTCCATATATATACATCAGCTTCAATCACTACTCTTATTTTGAGAAAAACTGTTGATATATATATATATATATATATTGATTCCTTATCAGTCAACTGTGCAGTCATGTTTCCTCACTGCACACACAAAAAAAAAAAAAAAAAAAGTTCTCGATATGCCCTCAGCACCCATGTGCCTTTTATTTTCCAACTTTTTAAATCACAAGTTTCACAGTATTTTCCATCTCTTGAAGTCACAAGCCTCACAATTCCAGTCACAGGCCTCACAGTTCCTAACTCACAAGCCTAGCAGTTATCCACTTTGCTTATAAAAGAAGCCCTTCAGTCAAGGCAAACTCAGAGTTGGAAAGAGCTACAATTTTCTTTCGCAATTTCTCTCATTTTCTGTAAAATTTCTAGGTTGTTGCCTTAAAATTTAATTTTTAAGGATGCATGTTGAAGCTGTATTTTCCAATTCTTCCAATAAACAATTATGTATTTTCCAGTTACTTCTAGTAAACGATTGTAAGTTTATTTTGTATTGCTATTTCTGCTTATCTGTTTTATTTATGAATATCCTATTTTAATTTAGTTATACTTTAATTTAGTTGTTTTAACTTGTTTTATCTATATGCTGCTTCCACCTCTCTTTGGTATCAGAGCCAAGTTGATTATTCTTATTTCTGAATCGGTCTTCTCTAATCTATCTTCGTAATTGATTCCAGTCATCTTTATTCTATTTAACCTTATCATCTCTTTTACACTCTGTCAATAGCTATCCATCTTTCGTCCTGCATCCTGTGTAAGTCCTTAGGTTTAGGCAGTTAACGGAAATAGGGGTTCTCGGAAAGGATATGAGTGAACACATTATAAGTGAAAATATGATAAGTTAATTCAGAATTCAGATTTCTGACAATCTTTTATAAATATAGAAATATGAGTCAATTATTTAGAAGTAACTCTTCAGTTAGCTCTAAATCTATAACATTAACTCCTATACCTGATAACGATTTACTTATTAACGAAGAAGAACATGAATTTCAAAATGTTAAACTTGATTTAAGTTGGAATATCCCTAAAGTAAGGATTAAAAAAATCTATAAAACCAATTTTTTACAATCAACATTTAATGTAGATTTACAGGTCAAAACTGTTGAACAAGTTTATGTTTTAACTAAAATTAGAGAAACTTGCCAGTTATTATCTAAAGAGTCAATTAAAAAACATATTAAAGATGGTCATAATTTTATTCATCTAAGATTAATTCAAGTTGGAATCAAACCATTAACTCAACAAGGTAAAAATACTTCTATTCTTTTATGCTTAAGAGATGCATGATTTATTAATTATCATGATAGCCTAATATCAGAAGAAGTATCATTATTATTTTGGAAATCATTAATATTTTTATTGATTTTTAACATTGCAATTTCTTCTTCTAATGATTTGTCTTTAACTTTTAACTTTTGAATGGTTAGTTTAATTTGGTTAATCTCATTTTGTAAATCTTGTAAAGTAATTTCTTTATGTTTATGTTTTCGGAATCTTTCTAAAGTAGTTGTGAAACTAATAATTGGTTTATCTTGATGAGGTTTTTTGTCTATATTTATTAGTAAAGATTTTAACTTATTAGTGTATTTTCTTTTTAATTTAGAATTTTCTAATTTGCTAATTAATTCTATTAAAGAATCTTCTTCTTGTTGTGATTTACTAAGAACATTGATTTGTTTACAACAAGTATCATTACATCCTAATTCAATCTCTCCGTCAATATTCTCACAAAGAGTAACAAATAGAAGTATCACTCAAGGGAATGGTGTCACTGGATGATAGACTAGAATGAACGAGAGATTGATTTGGGGTATTAGCTAGTTTAAATATGTTGAATATTTGACTTTGATATTCTTTAGTAATTTATAGTTGGTTAAGTTTATTCTTAAGTTTTTCTTTAACTTTACATTTATTAGAATAATGATCCTTTTTTCCACCATTGTAACAAGTAATATCTTGGGTAAATTTTAACTTCTTAAAGTGATTAGTTTGCTTGTGATATTTCTTTTTTGGTTTAGCATAATACTTATCAGGTGATTTAGTAGGTGAATATTTCTTCTTATATTTAGCAGGGTATTTGTGTGAAGATCTCTTGTTATTATGTTTGAGTCGTGATGATGCAACAAGAGGTAGACCATATTGTTCGCAGAAATTTCTTAATTCGTATTTAGCTTTGTGTTTATCTTTAGTAGCATTTTGACTAAGTTTCATATCTATGCACATTTTTAATCCTTCTTTTTAAATGGTACTAATTATATCACCATAAGTTAAATTATCATATTCTATAATACCAGTAGATTGACTAAGAACATCTCGAATTTTATGGGCAAAAAGATTGGGTAATCCATTAATGAATTTTTCTTTCCAAAATAACTTAATACAATCATCTCTAAGCATGATTCTAGAGGTAAAAACATCTTTATACCATAAAAAATCGCTTAAAATAGGGCCAGTATTTTTACCTTGTTAAGTTAGGGAATTTTTTTTTAATAAAAAAATCACTAAATACAAAAATATAAAAATTTACTACATTTGCATTTATTTTTTTTTATTAAAAAAAATTTAAATTTCTGTACAAATATTTAATTTTTTAGGTACATCTAATTAAGGTAAAAAAGTTAGGTGCATAAATATTTGGGAAATTCTAAGGACCAAGACTTATCCGCCTAGAATTTTCTGGATGCGTAATTGTATAGTAAAAATTAATTTATGTAGTGTAAAGTACATGTAAAGTGTGATGAAAATTAATTTTTGAGTTAATAAAGGTGGGTTTGTAATATTACTCTAAATATAAATCATCCAGTCTTGTTTTCTTTTCCTACATGACAACAAAGGAAAGGAAAGGAAAGGAAAGGAAAATAATTTGGTTCATGAACAGAGGAGTTTACAGCTAGACAAATGCATGAAGCAATGCCAACCAAAAATATAAGAACGAAAACTCATTCTCACTAAACAAAAACAAAAACAAAAACAAAAACAACAAAAAAAAAAATACATATTACGTATAATCTGTCTTCCTACAAACAAAATTAGCAACAATATCTAAAGCTGCCCTTTTCAATGAAACATAACACAAAATCTAATCGAACCAACTAATTTTTGCCAATATACACTGATACATATATATAGGCCTCGCAGTAACCATTTTCTAGGGCTTCTTGCAGCTTGAAACAGGCAGAGATACTTGCCTGGTGGTTTTTGTGATTTCAGCACCTCCATCACTGGTATCGGGCAACTTGAAAACTACAGAATTTCTCCAACTGCTTTGAGAAGCAATACTTGAAGAGAAAACGGCTCCAATCATATTATAATTATAAAAATAATTACAATTCTACTTGGCTGCGAGCGAAATCAAGATCAAAGAGCATTCTTTAGATGTTTTATAACCACTTTCTCCAACTACCTGATCTTTTATCGGCAGAAAAAAACCTGGGAATACTTAGCAGACTATTAACCCTTGTAATACCTTCAAGGGCAGACCATTCCTCGTCTTCCCCAGTTGAAAGGCACTCGGCTAGGCTTCTCCTAGATTGGCCCAGGCACTTTTCAGGAAGCTTTTCCTCGTTTGACTCAAGAACAGGAACAATCTCACCAGAGTCTTTGAAAGTACCTGATTCCTCAATAATAGAAGCATCAGAAGCTGAAACACCACCACCAATAGCTGAATTCCTGGTGTCCTCATTTGTCACAGAGATTATCTTTAGCACCGTCTCAGTATCCTTTGTCAAATCATTCTCTGCTGGAGCTGCATCGGGTACTGGCACGTGTTCTAGAAAAAGGCATACAACAGCGCAATCATCATTCTTGGATGTGGGGTATTTGAGCCTCCATGCTCGAGTAGCACAGTCAACAAGAGCTCTAGCTGCTGTTACACAACCTGGTGCTGAGGCAACTATATCTACAGCTTCCTTGTTCGAGAGGACATCCCAAACCTGTGTCATAATAATATGTACTTTTAAACACCAATGAGATTGAAAAACTACCGACTTATATACGAGTTTAGTGGGCAACTGTCATCCCAAATTATTACCCATGCAAAATCCAATATTTTTCTTTCCTTCCTTTTTTTTTTTTTGTTGTTGTTGTTGTTGTTATTATTTTTTATTTACACAAAATCATCCCCCTAAAGATCATGAGAAAAAACAAATCAAAATTAAAAGTAAAGTTCCTTGATTACACTAATATGAAATAACAGAAGAATACCCCATCGCTGGCTAAAATAATGAATTCATCTCTCTCTGTAAGGCGGTGGTAATAAATGTCTGGGACAGATATCAAACCAAAATCCTTTAGACAGAAGTCTCCAAAAGCTCTAGCCATGGCCAAACCAGGTGAGTCACTATTAGGCAACCACACACGGGCAACCTCCGGCTCATCTTGCAATGCGAAGACCCTTCCCTTGCACTGCTGGATCCTAGCAGCTTCCCCTAAACAATAAGTAAAAAGTAAGTTTAGAGAGAGAGAGAAAGAGAGAGAGAGAGAGAGAGAGAGAGAGAGAGAGAGACTTGGAAGATTAGGTTTCAAGTCAACAGTCAACTGTATAGCAGTCAAAGCATTATCTTTATCCCTTGTAGCCAGTACTGCTCTCGAGTCTCCAACATTTCCAATTATAAGATCCTGACCCTGAAAACAAATGGTAAAGTGATAACATGATGTAAGATCAATCTAAATCATCTCATAACTTTTGAATATGATCTAAGAAGCATGGATATGGACACGTAACACGATATAGACACAACATGAACACACCAACACAACAATTTTCATCCTAAATTCGTACTTTTAACCACTAAAAAACAAAGCCCTGCAACTTCTTTACTGATTAGATTGTACAGCATTCCAGATTATACCAACAACAGTGGTCATGTCTGGTCTAGTACCATGCAGGTAGACTAACTAGCCAACTAGCATCCTGTCAATTTTTTATGTCTAATCAATAGACAACAAATACCAATCTGTGAACTGTTTGCTTGCTTATACACTTACCATTCACCAAGATATGTTAGGTGAAATGGTTGATAACATGAACTTTCATGTCTGTTATCCTACTTTAGTCACTCGCAATAGCCACTATCTAAACTATAACCAAACCAAACTAAGGCTTATGTCCCAATCAAATGGGGTCGGCTAAATGAATCTAGTATCCAATTGTGAAGATAACTTCAGTATGCAAATTTTATCTGCAATTGTTCAATACCAAAATAATTCAAGCTCATAAACATGCTTAATCATAAGTGATTCCAAAACTTATAAACATAACCAGACTCTTCCCTGTTTGCTTAACAACAACCAAAGGCCGAAACATCATTTAGAATGTCTGTTGAATTTATACATTAGTTTGACAATTGATGACGAGGTCCCTTATGCTTTTATGCCTTAATGCCTACTGCATGTCTAATGCCTTTCTTTCATTATCTGATATTAAGATTACGTCAGATGTAGGCCAATCTTTTCAAATACTACCCAACATTAACAAAATTTCCGGATGTATGTCAAATTCCAAATTCATCCCATGTTTAGCAATTGCAAAACAGGTCCAGTTTAAAGTTTGAAACTTCTGTGATCCTTTTCAGTGTTTCCTGTTCATTCCCTTAACTTTTTTCTTTCAACAACGACAACAACAAAACAAATCAAAAAAAAATTTACAAAACGTTGAGTGCTAAATGGTTTGAGAATACAGCATAAGAATTACCTGCTTTACCAAAGCAACAGCAGTTGTTCCACTGCAGAAACAGTCAATTGCTGAATGGAACTTTAATTCCTTATCCATCAGTTTGAAAGCCTTTAACATTGATTGTTTTAGTGGCAGGTACATTTCAGGGAGTTTTTCATTCTCCTCAACCTCCAAAGATTCACACCAATCGTCATCCACGCATTCCTCAAAATTTGAACTTTTGGTAGCATTTCCATTCTCACTTCGGTCACTTTTGGAATTAGCTTTCCACTGAGAGCACAGCAGAACAGGAAGGGAATCTCGCACTTTTTTTGCAACCATATGACCATAAGGACCATGACCATCAAACACACCACAAAAGACTGTATCACTTCTTGAACTGAAATTCTATTGCAGAAACATTCCAAGCAAGTCATCATTAACTGACCCAATAGAGAAGAACAAAGATTATCAAATATTCGAATCTAGATAAGATAAAAAAAAATACCCAATAATCATGCCGTGTACTGTTGCTAATCTAGACATAGCGAAATAGGATAACCCAAGAGCTAAAACATGATAAAGAACCAATAATAGCTATCTCAAATACAAACATAGGAAGCTCCTATCAAGATTTAGGGTTTAGGGTTTCTTTAATTCTAAAATCGGGATTCGATAATCACATTGAGCTACAATTTAATTTGCATATGCTGTTCTAGTACAGAAATTCAGTACAGAACATGAAAAAAAGTAAATTTTGAGCCACATGGAGCCAAGATAACAGAAATATGCAGATACATATGGTGCGAAGCAGACATAGAACAGCAGAGAAAGAGAAAGATACAACCTTTTTTGTCTCTCTTAAAGCAATACAATGCTGAAAAAGACAACTCCAAGTAAATTGTAGAAGTGAAAGAGAAGGGCACAATAATCAAAGTTTATAAATTCAGCTATACAACAATGATATATATTATACACACACACACACACACACACACACACTAACTAGGGTTTCCAACGAACCTCCCAAACGATCATGGCGTCCTGATTGGTTCCTTTCTTGCCCTGCTGGGTGTACAAGCAGGCGATGCTGCTAGACCCGTTGCCAAACAGCCTCCCCGGAATCTGAAGCAGCGAACCCTCCTCCGCCGCCGCTCCTCCTCCGCCGAACTTGCCGATAAAAGAAGAGAAATCACCGGTGTAACTTCTCTTGGACTTGGAATCGAAGCTTGTCCTCTTATTACTACTCCGATTGGCTTTGCTCTTCCACCAACCATCTACCTCCTCCTCTGTATCTCCTCTTCTTCCACCTCTCGAGGAATAGCAAGCACCCATTCGATTCGAATATTCTCTTTGTCACAGAATCAATATCACTTGCTCTTCAAAGCTCTAATTGAATCAATTCAAATGGGGGAAAAGGAACAAACAGAGAAAAGTTAGAATCAAACACTTTGTGCAAGATTAGAGAGAGAAAACAATGCATAATCAACAATACTACAAAGAAAGAAGCACACGAAACCCTAAAGATTGAATTGAAACAAAGAAAGAAGGAGAAGTAGAAGAAGAAGGTGATGGATGCAGACAAAGAGCAGCAATCGGATTGGTCATAGTTGGTATTAGATTAGATAATTATTATAGATTTATGACATTTATTTTATTTTATTTTAATTTGTAGTGCATTGGTAGCCTATGGTTTGAAATGAAAATTTTTTAATTTTATTTTTTAAATTGGAACAAAGGTCAAGGCCCCCAAGCGTGACTATTCGCGTGCAAAGGATTCAAAAATAAAAAGTAAAAATCTCTTCTTTTACTTTGACTTTTATATAAAAGTATAAAATTAAAAAAAAAATCTAAAATAATAAATAAAATATTAAGGTGTGTAAATATGTTGTTGACTGCTATATGTAAAACATGTTGGGTTAGTTTAATTGGTTAGATTATTGTGTTAGATTAAATATTAATTCAATTTAAATTTTGCGCAAATAAATACTTGTTAAATCAATAAATTATGATTGTTATCAAAAGTGAATAACATTATATTTCATTTTGAACTCTCGAAGTATGCTAAAATCAAATTAAATTCAATAGGAATGCAAAAAAATAATTGAGAGAGATTGTTTCTAATAATTGAAGATACCAATAAAAAGAGGAATAATAATATAATTTACTCACTAGCTTCAAATATTTTGACCACTATAATTTACCTTTTTAACAGAAAAAAGAAGGGACAAACTAAGAGGACAACAACAAGCCGGTTACAACATACACAGGACAACAACAAAGGGCTTCATTAGAAGAGATAAGAAAAAATGTTTAAAAAGAAACAGCGAAGTGGGGAGAGGTAGAGCATTCTCATAATAAGCTTGCATTGTAGTTAAAAACCGCCCTAGATGAAGCCCTCATAAAACTATCATAAAAGTTATAACCAAACTAACCGCCCACACTGAAAGCCAAGTAGGGCACTGTCCTCCAAGGGGGTTAAATGAGTGATATAACTCTTTTGCCCACTTCATAACAAAAGGAATCCAATGCTTACCTTACAACTCCTTCACCTTCAAATTTGACTATTCCAATTGTTACTAATATTTTATTTCATTAACAAATTTTTAAAACTTTTCTCATCTTCCTTGACCCTATTCAACTCTTTCCTCATCCTTTTCCCACCTTGAGTCGAAATCCCTTACCTCTTTTGTATCTTCTTTTTTATTTTTTAAAGTTTTTTAGGCCACGTCATTACATGCATGATTATAAAACTATGAGATTTTTTTAAAATAATGAATCATTATATTTATCACAAGTAAATATGTAGATTAATAATATCGAAGAGATAAAGAATGAGGCATATTAAAAATGCAGAATATATCTCAATCTCGATTTGCAAAAAAAATTCATTGCAAATTGTGGGAGAGAGAGCTAAAGGTGTTGCAATGATGAGAGGAGGGCAATGTGAGTGTCGCAATGGCGAGTAGAGGTAAGGGCATCAAAGTGGTTGGAGGTGGCAAGAAAGCAGCTAAGGGAAAGGTTGAGGGTGGAGGGAAAGAATGGCCGGTGATGGGTTTTGACTATGAGAATTTCATTAGGAGAGAAGAAGTAGAGAACAAAAGAGAGGAGCAAATTCATCGTTGAGATTAAAAAATTTATGTTCTTATAATTATTTTTCAAGTTCTTACTGTTATTATAATTTATAATTTTTTCCTCCTATTTTCCAAAATATTTTTAATTTTTTTCCTTGGCAAACAAACAAGGATTACATCAGGGACCACATTTCTCCACGATCCGTCTGTCCAACCACCTAATCTCATAATAGGTAGTTAACATGTATAGGACAACTATAATGAGAGGACGACCTCACCCCAACTAACTCATCAATGTTCATTTGTTACCACCTAGATAAACAACCATTTCAACGACCAAACATTACCAAGTTTATATAGTGACATCATTCTTCCTTTGTAATCTCAAATCTGTGCCACATCAACCTTTGGCTTGACCAATTGGCAAATTTCACATTTTCTGTGGAAGAGAAAATCCCACTTCCTCTTGCTCAAATAACAGATCAAATAAAACTACCATTTGAGTTTAAAAAAAATAAAATAAAACTACCATTTCACTTTATGCGATATCGTCCTTTCTATTGCAACTTTTCCTTTCCTCATTCTCTTTCTACCAATTTAAAAATAAAATTAGAAAATCTTATTTATATATATCCTCAAAGTAAAAACAATTATACATATTACACCCCCTTTCATACATCATCTGCAATCTTGTATTATCTACCATCTTTTTAACTTTCCTAACGTGTGCACATGTCAACAAAATCCAAAAAACACAGTAATATATGCAAGTGAAATTGTGAAGCACATGAGAGTAAAAAAACCATCATCATCTTGGGCTGAAAATCTTCTGTTCCACCATCTTCCAACCCCTCTTCATCACATGATTATAGTCAACAAGATAAATCATGTAATAGAGAAATGATTTAAGATAGAAAGGAGAGAAATGATTTAAGATAAACGGAAAAGGGGGCAGAGAATCTGATGATTTAAAAAAAAAAAAAAAAAATTGGATTTTTTTAATTATTACAAGTGCATAATAGAAGGTAGGGGAGTCAAATCAATATACACAAATAAGCGTGCACTCAGTTCTGTTCACTAGCGATTCTCACGTATGAACCTTCAGAGGGCAGACAAAACATCTGCATCGGACGAAATGTGACCGAAAAAAGAAGGAAAATAAATAAATAAAAATCTTGTGTTATTTACAGGCACAAGGATCAAATAGTTGATTTTCTATTTCTCTCTACCCCACCCCAACCATCCCCATTCTCATCTCTTTGATATCATGGGGGCAACTTTAAATCTTGACATTCTCTATTTTAAGTTCTTGACGAGTCAGAGGAGGAAGTAGATCTGTCGATACAACAAGGGTTTTGCACTCATGGAGATGATCTTCGCGATGGTTTCTTTCCTTTCTTTTGATGCAACTTGAAGGGACTCCAGCTCTTTCTGCGTTTGGGTGTCTCGGAAAATATGCCAGAGGCCAGAGCTTGCTGTAACCACAGTTCAAATTCTTCCTCTTCATCTGTCATTTCAGCATCCAAATCCCATGGATACCTGCTTGAGTTGGATCTCTGAGTTTTCTCCAGCCCAACCATGTTTACATGGAAACTAGGCCGATGAGTATTCGGCCTACAAGCCATTCCCTATACAGAAACAATTTTGAGCTCCAAAGTATTAAAGATGGAATTGCAGAAGAGTAATGATTCTTCTAGTATTCATTACATGCACAACACAAGCCCAAGTATATGATTTGCTAAAGGCACATCTAAAATTTCATGAGTTTTGAAATACCCAAAGAAAAATTATAGGGCCTAAGTGAAATTCTTCAGAAGCTTAGGGGGGCAGGTAAAAATTATGGGCTTTAAGAGACTTTACAGGGGCCAAATTACTGTTTCATAATATTCCAAAAAAAAAAAAAAAAAAAAAAAAAAAAAAAAAAAAAAAAAAAACTAGACCTAAGTGAAATTCTTAGAAGTTCACAGGGCCATGTAAAATTTATTAGACATTCAAGGGGGCAAAATACCATTTTGTAACATAAACACCCAAAATTCTATGGGCTTTAAGAGAAATTTTCAAATTGTAAAAACATAATAGTTTTTATTTTTATTTTTATGTACACTATACAAACACGATAGTTGGTTCAGCAAGGTTCAGTCAGTCATTAAATCAGGAAAGAATAGGTCCTAAATAAATCCAAAAAAAAATTCTCCCCGACAAAATTTTACTTAATCCTAAATCCTGGGTTGGGTGTTCAATGGGTGGGGAAGGATTTACCCTCGGTTGCATTAGCCTATTGCACTTGGCAAGAGAAAAGGGGGTTTTCTTAGAATTGTAGATTAAAATTAAACAGGTAGTAGAGCAAAGGCAGCCAACCCAATTTCAGGTGTGCTCTGCATTGCAATCAAATCACATACAAAGGAGACTCCAAATTAAATTTTGCACAGATGATGAAGACTTCCCCTGTGCAACTCATTTTTCTGGTGTAAATTGATCAAAAACTGATAGCAAACTCATCCTCTCTGTCTATACCAAAACTTTGTTTTGGTATTGTTTGCATGTCCACAACTGAAATATGTATTTTGCTTAGCACAAGGATGCACATGTTTTATAGGGAGGTGTGTACGTAAAACTGACCTGACAAATAGCCCATTCTGATACGTCGAATATCTTGCTCTCAGCACAAACAAAAGCACGTGGTATTTCCACCTAAATGGCAAATGAATCATTTAGCAAAATGAATGATTAACATGATAATCAACAGAGTCAGTCAACAAATTTGCGACCTGAAGAAAAGCATAACACCAAGGACAGTAGGAAAATAGAACGAGCATGCGGAAATCCTTTACATCCTTCATTAAAACACAAATAGGTCCCAAGAGAGACTTAAAAGTCTTCTGAAAATATATGATATAGGGAGTTGGGAAGTACTTAAGTGTCGCACACATGCTTAATTAATTGTCATATGTGACATGCTAAAATCTAAATTTAAAAAATCAAATCTTCATCAAATTGACTTACATGGGGCTTCTTTACCTGACAAGATTATTTTAGAACTTTATTAATCAACAAGGGCAGGTCTAAACTTATTTCTCAAACCAAGGAAAAACAGGGTTACAAGCAGTCGCACATTTACAAAGTGTGATTACTATGCCAGGCTTTTTCTGTGCTGCCTTCTTGAGAAAGGCTATGGCATGGATTAAGCAAATTGCCAAATCTTATAGTAAGCAGCTCCAACAATCATTAAGAAAAATAAAAACTGAAATTTGGTTGTAGAAGACATTTGGCCTCCAAAACACATCCTCATGAATCGTAGCTCTTTATGTTGAAGAGCTAGAACCATATCAAACGCGGTATTATACATCAGTAAATAAACAAATCAAGGTATTACAAGTCTAAAGTTCAAAACAACATTTTGAAGCAATTTTAATATAATAAACAAGTAAAGAAATAACAAATAGATCAAGCTTCCGTTGAAATGATACCTTTTGAGGCTGATCAAAGACCAGTGAGCCTTTATATTCAACCCATCCATCTCCATCCTTGGCTTGATGATATTGACAGCAATCCTAAATCCAAAACAAACCTCAACCATTTAAAACAACTGAGTGCGATCTATCCATTCACAGAGAGAGAGAGAGAGAGAGAGAGAGAGATCAAAAGAAGTCCAACCTGACACCATCTTGCCTTGGCCTTAGACCTATTGGTGCAAACCCAAATGTGTGAATTGCCACATTTTGTGCAGTGTATACGCCTGGACTCCTCAGAGCAGTAATCAGAGCCATCCTGCATATTATACAGATATGGTTAATATGTATCCTAGTTCATTCATCAACCAATCTCACCAACAGGACAAGACAACTGAAAGCACAAACAATTAAGTATTTTTTATTTTGTTACATGGTCATGCTTTTTGTAGATGGTTGAAACACAAAACAAGCAGTGGAATACTAACAAAAATAAAAGGATTATGCACTGATAAACCTAGTTAAAGATGTCAACAATATGTTGTAAGGTAAAAAAATGAGATCACATAAATTTGTGGGTAAATTACAGTGACCACCCGAGTGTTATAATTAGATGGCATAATCACACCAACCTCCCTTCTTGCAAGGGTGACCTAAATGGAGATGATGGAGATATTAAATTTAGGCACCGTTTGGGAAGCAAAACTGAGGCTATTTTAGCCACGTCCGGACAAATTAGGCTTATTTAGCCACGTCCAGACAAAACAGAAATCAATGTGTTGGGTTCAATCCTTTGTGGGGTAAATTTACCAAAATACCCTGAAAAGAGAAGAAGCTATTCTTGGCATTGTTCCCTCAGCGTGACTTTTGGAGTACTGACCCACTGTCACTATTTTTTGACATGGAAGGATTTTGGGTTTTTTTTTCCCCCTAAAATAATCATAAAAGAATAACAATAAATTTTTTAATTCAATAAAATAAAATATTATATTAAGAGATTGTTTAGGGTATCCTAAATAAGTATACTTTTTATCTTTTTTGACTACAAAATTGAAAAAAAAATATGAATATTTGGGTTAACTTTTTGATTTTTTATGAAAAAATATGTATTAACAAATTGTATAAATTAGTGTGTAGGAAAAAATTTTAAAAAAAGAATGACAAAAATACGGCTCATCCAAAAAAAAATTTTTTTTAAATATTTTAATTTTTTTGTTATGTATTTGGTTATGATTTCAGTGTAGACTTCTAAAAGTAGTATGGAGTTTTAAGTTATGTGTTTGGTTATGAGTTTTAAAAATAATTTATTAATTGAGTTTTATTTTATGTATTTGGTTACGATTTGAGTGTAGAGTTGTTTTTAAATTTAAAATATTAACATTTTAAATTATTTAAATTTTTTGAATATTTAAATTATTTAAATTTTTTTTAAAATAATTTTTTGAATATCTAATTATTTAAATTTTTACGCTTTAAATTTTTTGAATATTTATTTTAATTTTTTGCTTATTAAATTTTTTAGATTATTTACATTATTTAAATATTTAAAATAAAATTACAATTTTACCAAAAATTAAAATAAAATTAAAATTAAAATAAAATTAAAATTAAAATAAAATATTTAAAATTAAATTATTTAAATTACACAGGACAATAAAATAAAACCTCACTTTTTATCATTTCACAGAAAATGAAAATAAAATAAAAATAAAAAACACATGAAAAAACCATTTGCAAAAAAAAAACTTAAAATACATAAATTATTTTAAATAAAATACGCCTCATTAAAAAATATTTAGTACGAATTAAAAAATTACAAAAACGTAAATTGAAAAAAAAAACAAACGACAAAAATACGCCTCATCCAAAAAGATTAAAAAAAAAAAAGCAGAAATTACCATTTGCCATGTAATTTACAAATAAATAAAACACATGAAAACCCATTTTTGAAATATAAAAACAAATTAAGGTGTACGAATTAAAAAATGACAAAAACGTAAATTAAAAAAAAAATAACGAGAAAAATACGCCTCATTCAAAAATATATTAAAAAAAAAACATAAAAACATAAATGAAACACATAAATGAAACACGTAATTTACAAATAAATGAAACACATAAATAAAAAAAATGTTATTGTATACCAATAAAAATAAATAAGACAAAAAACGTAAATTAAAAAAAAGAAATAATTAATGTATAAAAAAATAAAAATGACAAAAACATAAATTTAAAAAAAAATAAAAAAATAAAGCAAAATACGGCAAATCCAAAATAAAAAAAATAAATATTTTACCAAAATACGCCAAAATAAAACCCAAAATAAAAAAATAAAAAAATTTAAGCAAAATACGCCAAATCCAAACCCAAAATCAAAAAAAAAAAAAAAAAAAAAAAAAAAGCAAAAAAAGCCAAATCCAAACCTAAAATAAGAAAAAAAAAAAAAAAAAAAAAAAAAAAAAAAACAACAACAACAACAACAAGGACACTTTGGTAAATGAACAGGAAGACACCTCACCAAAAAGCCAAAAAGTCAAAAAAGCCAAAAAGCCTTTCCCAAACCAGGCTTTTTAGCCCCAGGCTAAAATATCCAAAAAGCCAAAAAGCCAACCCACTTCCCAAACGGAGGGTTACCCTTTTCCCCTTCATTTAACATTACAGTAAAATTGTATTAATGTGAAATGAAAAAAACTTCTCCCTCTAACTCTCTCCTCTCTTTTACAATAGACTACAGAGGAGACTGAAAGGCAACCATTAACATTACCTTTCACCACCACATGCCACCCACCCAACCTTCTCACCTACCTTACCTCCCCCCTTCACAACACCCCCACCCTCTCTTCCCTCTCCATAGCACCATGGCTACCTACCACCCTCCCTGTTCAATTCATCCACAAACACAGTACATCGCTGGGATGGGTACACCACCTGTCATGATCGAAGCTGGCCTCTGCAAAGGAGTGCAAGTCAACGAGGGACAACCCAACCAACTCCACAGATTCAAGGGTTGTACAAAGTGATTGTAGATCCAATCCAACAGACGCAATTACAGATCCAAGGGTTATATGAAAACAAAATTGTATATGTTTGCATGTATCTATATACACATGGATTTGGATTTGGGGTTTCATAATTTGTGGATTGAACGAGAGTGGATGTACACGGTGGCAATGGTGGTTGACGGTGGTGATATTTTCCTCACCTTAGATTGTCACAAATCAACCCACTGCAAAGGTTATGGCTCCAAAATGTGAAATTTTACTGCTAGATTGACAACTGATTAGTCAAATGCATGTTCTACATTTTTTTGTTAAACATATAAATAAGTTCACCCTATATTGTAATATTGGCAAACCTTAAAGGAGGTCAATGTAATTTACCCTATATTTTAAGAAAGCAAATTCATATCCTCTTAAAGATAAGTTTTATAAACTACGCTCCCTTTCCCTTTTTGAGTGTTGTCACCATCCTTCAAAAGATAAACAAGTTCAAACATTGATGGTAAAACTTGCAATTAAATTAACAAGCAAAGCCACATAATAATACCGGATGTGAAGCATTATGTGAAGTCTGAGAGACACGCTTAGATTCTTCCTTCCTTAAGTGCTCATCATAGTCTCTCTTCTTCACAGAATCAGAAAGAACCTGAAAAGTTAAGCCATTGTAAGTTGCAAGAAGGGTACAACATCAGCATATGTATTAAATGATATAATCTAACAATAGAATTAATTTCAAGGCATATACCCTTACCTCATATGCACATTGAAGTTTCTGGAATGATTCACTTGCTTGTGGACTTCCCATATTCTTATCAGGATGCACAAGCATGGCCTACGCCAAAAAAAGGGTAACAGTCAGTAAACAGAAGAAAGAAACAAAGAGTAGACATCATAATTGAAGAAAATTAGTAAGGAAAACTATTAGAAAAAGTAAAAAAAAATATGAGATAAAATTACATCTATTCTGATAAATTTTTAAATGGCACCTACTTGAGTGGCATACAATTGCTTCTCTGCTGAATTCTGATTCTACCTCCACATATTAGATACTATTTCCTTCTATCGATACATAAATTCTATTTTATCTTGGAATAGGTGCATTTATTGAATGCAGGTCTATTTTGTTTCTGGAAAAGTGGATGAAATGAACATGACTAGTAGGGCTGCATGAACCAAGCTCATCACGAGCTCGACTCAACTCATTAAGGGCTCAACTTGACTTGGCTCGTTAAGTAAATAAACAAGCTCCAGCCACACTTTTAAGCTCATTTAATAAATGAGCAGAGCTCTAGCTCAAATAAGCTCAGTAAATAATGTCACTAATAGCCAAAAAAAAATTCATTATTGAGCTTCAAGACAACCTCAAGCTTGATTAGTATTAACGAGCTGAGCCAAGCTCAATCTGGATTAATTTTCCAGCCAAGCTCGAGCTAGAATTTTGATCTCGAGCTCTACAAAACTCAACTTGGCTCCGCTCGGCTCATTTGCTAGTAGTATACAGAGACTAGCATTGTGTTTTCAAGAACCACTTTTTAGATGTTTCCTGGAAACCAGATTGTTGAAACACTCACAAGCACAGAAAGTTATTTGCATATTTAAGAACAAAAAAGGCCTCCTAACAACTGAAACTGATAAAAGAAAGTAGTTTCTAAGGAAAAATATAACATCTTGCTCAAATTTTGGTTTTCATTTCTACACTTTTAATTGATGAAAAAACATTGAAGACATGACAATCTGCTGGTTTTTCAAGTTTTTTAATGAATGCAGGTTCTTAAAAACCAAAAAAAAAAAAAACACTATGTAAATAGTTTCCAACTGACAGTCTATTCCCCCCCCCCCCCCCCCCCCCCGGGGGCAAATAAATAAATAATAATAATAATAATAATAATAATAGGAAAAACAGTCAACCCAATGCCAAAAAAGTCCCCATCTTTGGTAGCATTCCATTTTCTCCATTCCAAAAGTTAATATCAAATAAAAAATTCAGCAAAATAAACTTATCCAAAAATATATATATATATTGTCAGCAAAAATGCCAAAACCCCCAAAATTGACACTTTAAAAGAGAACACTTGTCAGACATCCATTTAATTCTAAACAAATAGTTGGTGTATCAGGAGATCATGATCATCTATTAAAAAAAAAAAAAAGACCCTAAAGTAAATTGATCTCTTTCACCTAGGATGTGGAGAAAGGGAGTCATAAAGGCCTGCCAGAACACAGCCACACGAAGTTGAATGAGTTCTACTATTCAAAAATCATATGCATGCAGACAAGAACAGCTAAAAGGAAAATGCATGCATACACCTATAAGTAACATACTTTTTTCCGATATTCCTTTTTCAACAACATAGCATCAATTTTCTTCTGGCGGGGAAATCCCAGTGCTTCGTAGTGATCCGTGCTACCTAATATCCGCTTCATCTCATCGATTGAACTTGTATCTTCTCTGACCACCTGTTTAGCAGAGGATTCTTTTTGTTTGCATATAACAGATGAAGTAGCAGCAGTTTTGCTAGATGATTTACAGGAGTGCAACTTTTCAGGTTCATCAATAGGAACAGAATATCCACACTCCCCAGACAAATCATCTTCTGTAAATGACTCTGGTTCCTTCTGCTCCTCAAAATGAGTATTTTCACTCAAATTATCGCACCATTGGAGCAAGTAATTCAATACATCATTTGAGAGGAAAGAAAGGTTTATTGACAGAAGAACTCCAAGCCATCCAACTCGAACTTTGACACAATAGACAGCATATATAGTTGCCATTAAGACTACTAACCGCGCATGATTTAAAGAAAACAAATAACCTGCATTTTGCAACATGAATTTACTGTAAAAGATGAAGCACATGAGAGAAGGATAGGAACCATCTAAATGCAACTGTTCATTTATCTATTGCAAATTTGCAATTAGATAAAGATTGAAAAGAAAGAAATGAAGCACATAAGTTTTATTTCTCAAGAGCTTCAAAATAAGTCTTGAGCAGCACAAAATCAAGTGACCATCCAACAAATAAAGGTTTTGAGCCCAAGGAAATTAATTGTATCAGAAACTGTTCATATACAACCTCAAACTGAACATGTTTCTTGTGATTGTAAACTTTGCAAGTAGAATAGAACAGCAGGAATTTTAACTGAACTTAATGAAAATTATGCCAATATTCAAGATTGACAAAGGGAAATCAAAATAAGGGTTTTCAGAACAAGGATAATAGCACACAAATTATTATGACATTTCACCTTCAAAATCCAATATGCAACAGAGAAGTATTCTCATGATTTTAATTCCCTAAAAAACCATCCTAGGAAGGAATGCATTAAAAGAGAGGAATGCAAGAATGTCTCCTTAATATCTAAATTCAAAATCAGTCAAGAAACAATGGCATACCTCCAACTATAAACAATGTACCCATTATCCAAAAGTTAGCGTACATCCATAAAATCAAAATAGCGAATAGCCCTACAATGAAAAATCCAGGAGTATAACCCAAGTACTGAACAGCAGCCCCGGCAGCTCCCTGAGATAACAGATGCAAATGTCAGTGGTATAGTTCTTTAAATAATTTGAGAGAGACATATATGATAACATCTACAGCATCCAATCCTTTATCTAGAATAAAAAAAACTGTGTAAAATAAATAGAAAAGCAAAGAAACCTATAACATTAAAAGGAACCAAAAGCAAAAGCCAACCTGGAAGAAGAAAAAGTAACAGAGGGCAAAATATGCCTCTCAAATGCTATTTTATTTTTCATTTTATTTTTTTATTCTTTTATTTTTTTATTCTTTTATTTTTTTAAAAACTAACAATGCAAGGCATTGCTTACTTTCCATTTCCCCTAAAGGACATGAATATTCACAACATAGATAAATAGATATGACAAATTCTTAAAAAGCTAGATGCAGATGCATCAAAGACACAACATCATGTATACATATATACCTATATCAAATAAATATGTATATAAATTAGGGGCATTTACACACAAGTGCTAATTTATGAATTTATACTCCATTAAGTCCTAATTAAGATTTTTTAGATCTTAAAGTCTCATTAAATTTTTAATAGTCAGAATTGCCATTCAAACAATGATTGTTCATCATTTATGATTATCTATAAAGGAATATGATGATTTAACATTTATTTTGATTTTTAAAATTTTAAAACATCAACTTTCAAATTCAAAAACTACAAAAAAAAATTATGTGCAAAAAAAAAAAAAAAAAAAACTAAGATTGCGTTTGATAAACCTTTAGAATTATGATTTAAAAATAGACTTATACTTTGAGTTTGTGAGTTTTAGAATTATGATTTGAATATGCAATATTTGTTTGGTTATGAGTTTTGAATTGAGTGATATGACATATAATATTTGATTCAAAAATTTACAGCTCATAACCAAACACACAATCCAAAATTCATAAAAGATTTTAAAAAAATTCGGAAAATATTTTTTATTTAAAATATTAAAATAATAGGTGAAAAAAAAAATTACTGTTTCGGACAACCAGCCGAATGTCCGGAAGGATGACCGCGTAGACGTGTTTTCATAGATGGGTGTGGAATCAATTTTCAAAAACTGTAACCAAACACATGGCTCAAACCAAGGGATGAAATTAAGTTTGGGAAGCTTAACCAAACACACCCATAATTTTCTTTTTTTGAAAAAACTGAAAAAACTAAATTATTTATTTGTGCAAAATTGAAAATTGTGTCTATAAAAGAGCATGCTGATGGAACATTGATGTGCAAAAATGCAAAAAAATAAATAAATAACTTTTAAAAATGAAAAACTAATAATATTCTCAGTTTTAAAACTGAAAAAAACTAATAATGTTCTCAATTTTATTGGATAGTTGAATCAAACCAATAAATAGAAAGACAAAAATGTTTAATCTCATGCTTTGTTTTTTTTTCATCAGTTAGTGAAACAATTATATGAAATATTACTATGCAAAATTTATAATGTTCTCAGTTTTAAAAATTATAAAAAAAAAAATTGATAATATTTTCAGTTTTACTAAGGACTTATTGGTTCAAAAAATTCTAAATTGAATCTGAACTACCATAACATTTGTAAATAGGATATTTAGGTAATTAACTCTATAAATTGAAAGAAAAGTAATTTTTATGATATATTTGTGACAAACTATTTGTTTTTATTTATATACCAAATTTTCAATTTCAAACTTACGATATATACACCTAAAAAATTAGGGTTATATTATGTAGACACAGCATGGACCAATCTGACATGCTTTCATCTCACTATTTCCCAATTCGTTTAATTGAAGAGTACACTAAGTATTGGAAATTATTCTTGTTATTATCCTAACAATTGTACTCTCAAGCTACAAATTAAATGCCCACATCTCAATTTCAAGATAGGTTACAGTATTCGTAAAGTGCCGGATACATATCCGCAAGTATCTAACAACTATGTTACATGGACTCGGGTACGGGTGTCGGGTGCGGGTATGTATCTAGAGGTCGGACTCATCAAATCATAAATTTAAAGATACGCGGACTCAGCAAAAAAATGTCATATTTTTATATTTTTAATCTAATATGTGAGATAAAATGGTATTATATTTAACTTATAGTGTCAAAATGACATTTATAGCAATTATATAACAACATATACATATAATAATAGTGTTATATACAATTATATAAAAAGTATCCGTTGAAAAGTATCCGACACATATCCCATACCCTTGTCCGAGTGTCGGGTGTCCGACACGGGTATTTGATTTAATTTGAAGAGTCCATGTAACATAGTCTAACAATATTAGTATTCAATAAGGAAAGGTATGGATTTGACTCCATTAAAGAAATATCCATGCTTCAAAGCCTCCCTCAAATTGAACATTAATTCTCCCAATGTACAAAATAGAATTGCAATTGGCAAATATTACATAAAGCCTTCATAAGCTTACAATTGCACTGAAGTAATCAGAATATATATACTGTGATCAATAGGAAGGAACATTAAAAACACCAAGTCCTTTCTGTAGGGCTGGAAGTCTAGAATATATGGCTTGATTTGTGAGTAGAAGAACATAAAAAGAAATATTTCAGGACTTTGCATAAGGGTTCACTTTTGGAGTTTTGTGACCAGTCAACTTTCAGCCTGTAGTACTTAGGTATGAGCAGATAGATTGAAGCTAAGATACATGAAGAAAAAAAAAAACTGCAAAGTTACTTAAGTTTGGGCAGATAGATTGAAGCGAAGATACATGAAAAGAAAAAAAAACTGCAAAGTTGCAGTAGAAGCAGAACAATGGTAGGACCATCTAGATTATCAAAGGGCACCAACTAGATGTCTTCGCTAGAACTTGTTGACAGTCTCTCTCTCTCTCTCTGTGATAAATAAAGTTGTGAATTGAGTCTCACAAATTAAAAATCTTGGAAATTCACCAACAAACGCACTTAAATAACATATTGAGCAATTCTTTCCATGGCACTTAATAACCAGAACTAAGGTAACCTTAAGCAAAACCATTATTAGTACTAGTATTTTACAATTTCTTTATTCGGTTTATTTTATTTTGTTTACATACTAGCATTTCAAGATTTCAGCCATTATTTGCACAGGATCTTATTTAGCGTTTCAATATTTCACCCAAGTAAATTTTGAACATATCAAATCAATTTAACTCTCTAGCATACTTTTTCTACTGCTTTAAAACTGATTATTAATTCATATTATGAAAAGCATATAAATCCACCATGGATTTGACGATGCTGCATTACTACAAGGAGGCATAACAAAAACACAAACAAGCAAGCACGTCCAACAATAACTAATGAAAAAAAAAAAAAAAAAAAAAAAAAAAAATATGCTAAGCCAACAAATAAAATCTTTAGAGAAATAAGGATGGAAAGCAAAGCCACTCATAAGTAACCATAACAGAACTATAAAATTTGGAAGGAAATGGAATTTAAAACATACCATACTCATAAGTACATAGACCAGACACGGCATTGATGTCAAACTAAGAAAGCAACTCCACATTATAAGGAGCAGCGCCACTGAACCCAGTCCAATAAATGACCGAACTCCCCGGAGCACACAATCCCACCAATAAATCAACAACAAAAGCAAGATCCTCCCCAGTCTTGCACATCCACTGCAAACCATTGGCCAGTGACGCTCCATAAACATTCCGATTTTGTCCCTGAAACTGATCACCGCAGTTCGTGCTACCGGGTAACAATGCCTCTTCGATTGCAGCCATTTCCACCCTTGCTTGAACAACCCAATATCCTCCATCTTAAAAACCCAGCCTATTCTACTCACAGTTAGATTACAACATAAATATTTTCAATTGAAGCCCGTCTAGCTAAACCACTAAGCTTTAATTGATCCTCTAGAGAACCCACTATCGATACCCATCAATTTGATCAGAAAAACAGCTTATATATCCAAAAAAAAAGCATCACAAGTTGTATCCAAAATTTTCACTTATTCAACTCAATTCCAAATCAAATCACGAGTTCTAAGCAAGAAGACGATCCGGAATCTTCCATCTTCATCACACAGTAAAACTCCGGATTCAATGGACTGAAAACAGTTAGGGAACATGAAAACACTAAATTGCTTCACAAGTACGTCTCCAGAAAAAGTAGCTCGAAGCAAGTAATTCCACTTTTTTGACGCTAATAATGGCAAATTAATCTTTTCCCTTAAGCTATTTCAGTCCACATGACCTAGTTACTAAACTTTCACATGTTCGATCTCGAAAACCATTGAATGAGAACCAAAATCAGACCAATTAAAGACACATAGTAAGCATAGGATCAAACCTGGGGTATAAGGTTATGGAGGTTGAGATTATAAGAAGAAGAAGAAGCACCGACAGGGTCTTGGAAAATCGTCCTCTGGTGCAAAAGAAGAGAGAAAAAAAAAAAGGATCTTTAATGGATTCCCTTGAGCCAATCTCGAGTATTGACCTTTTGTGAGACGAAACCCTAGCTTTTTCAGGCAATGCTCGTGAAAAAGTGAGTGTGCTTAAAAAGTTTCAAAAGGGGGTTCGGGAGAGAAAAGAGAGAAGAGACATCACTGATGATGAGGAGAGAGAGAGAGAAGAGTAAAAGGAAGAAGAGAGGGAGGCAGAGAGTGGGTGTAGTTTGGGGGGTGTGAATTGCGTGCTTTTACTTGTAAATTTAGGCCAAGGTTATTGTTGGAATGGTAATGACGTAGTCGGACCTTTTAAATGTTCCTTAATAATTTAGGATAATACCGTAATATTTTATAATATTATGATTAGTAGGGAAAATGTATAAATAAAATATTATGTTAAATAATTAAAAAATATGTAAAAGTATATTAAATAAGTGGTATTTTGAAAATATTAAATAATTTATCAATAATTTTAAGGATTGCTTGAGATGACCTAAATAAATGTACTTTTTATCTTTTTATGAAAAGATGTACAGAAAAATAGAGAGATGATATGATAAAAAAAAAGATAAAAAAATAAAAATATAGATTATTTTTAAATTGCCAAACTTGACCTTAATATCTGATTGTTCCACTTGCTTTTAGTAGGTTGTAAAGCTGGCAACCCATACTGTTTCACTCTCAGCAGTTCGTGCAGTTGCATAGTGTTCTCTTTCGACTTGGCCCATGGGCCTACAGGCGTTTGTCATTTGTAATGGACTGAGCTTAAAAGAGTTTTGGAGAACCAGGGTTGCTTGGTGGATGGGCCGAATGTGATGGGGCTTTTTTTCTCCTTCTTCTATTTCTCTTCTATTAATTCTTATATAATAATCATAATAATAAAGGCATTATAAAAAATTGATATAAACTCAAAATAATTACAAGAGATGAAAGTATAAGATTTAAGGAAAAAATAGTGAAATATCCATTTCCAACTTTGGATAGTATAAGAGATTCAATATGTTTTTTTTAATAAATTAAAGTCTCTCGATGAAATTTCTCTGTGAAAATTGAAATGTTTCTATATCGAGACGAAATTTCTCTGTGTCTAATTTTATCTGTGAAAATATTGTGGGACTCTAACTATTATGAAAATATTGTAAGGCATTCGGGCTAAAAGTTCAAAATTAAGTTTTCTTTGTCTAAGGTCAAGGTGCCAATTTCTTTGTCCATAAGGACACACTTTTGCCAAATGACCAAACTACCCATATTATATATAGATATATTCTTTTCCAAACCAAACCAAACCAAACCCATCCAACTCCTCTCTCTCTCTCTCTCTCTCTCTCTCTCTCTCTCTCTCTCTCTCTCTCTTTCACACACACACACACACATCTCTGCAATCTTAGCCGCCTTCCGCCATCGCCTCACCTCCCACTGATGAATCTGTAATAACCCACATTCTTGTCTTAGTCATGTTCGTGAGCATTTATATAATTTTGCCCTGTTAAGTTTGTACATGTAGACTTTTACTTGTTTTGCCTAGGTAAAGGTTCTTGTCTTATATTGATGCTATCGTGTGTTTGCCTAAGTGTTATGTGCATGCTTTGTTCCTTCCTTGCTGTCTTAAGCCTAGGTCATGTTAAGCCTAGGTCACGCCAAGCCAAGGTCATGTTAAGCCTAGGTCATGCCAAGCCTAGGTCAGATCTTTGAACCTCTTACACCTAGGACCATCTTGGAACCACTTTGGTTTACCTCCACATTCACCCTGGCATATTGGCCAAGATGTTATCATCTAGGCCGAGGTGTGCATCACTTAGACCGAGATGTGTATCATCTAGGCTGAGATGTTATCATCTAGGCGTCCTAGATCTTTGATTCTTGCACTTAGTGATCTTGTTCCTGGATTGGTATGACCTAGACCGAGGTGTGGCACAACTAGGTCAAACGTTATCCTTCCTAACCGAGATCACTGAAACCCACTTGTCGAAGCCTATGTCCTAATCCAAGATCATTACCTATCGGAGTGCCCATGTCACCTTACTTGTTGTACACCCTTTGTCATGCTCTTGTCTTGTCAGTCAGTCACCTTTTTTAGGAGAGCCAACCAGCCGTTGCCACGTGTCCCAGCAGAGAGAGAAAACATATCATTTTGTCATATCTTTGCCTTTGAAGAAAGAGAAGCTCTAGGAAGAGGAAGAGAAGTTCTTAGAGTGAGAGAGCTAGAATCCAAGCTTGATCCTTAGAGTTTGAACCGTTAGATTTGTGTTTTGAGGTTAGATTCTTGATCTACTATTGTTGTTTTTTATGTTTTTTCAATCACATTGCATGATCTAGCACGATTCATGAGCCATGCATTGATTTAAAGCTTGTTTTAGAAAGAGAAAATAATGTTCTTGTGTTCTTGAAATAAAACCATGTTTTGATCCGAAAGTTTGTATCAAGATCCATGTTTTTGTGTTTGTTTTCATAAGATCTTTAAGTATGGGTACCCAGGTCCATGTTTTCAAACTCATCTCATGAAATCTCAGATTTTGGAATAAAAGTTATGAATTTAGCATTCATGTTCTTCATGTTCTTCAAGGGGAAACCCAGATTTCCAGACTTTACCTTTCCCTAGGTGTGGTCACCGAGACCACTCCTGCCTAGATCTCACACCTAGGCCAAGCATTGTATCTCACCTTGGCCTACCTTGCATGATCACTTACACCATTAGTCTATCTTGCATGCACACCTAGGCTAACTACTTCACACCTAGGCCGACCATGGTACACCCTTGTCGGCACCTTGTAACACCTCGGCAGGCAGCTGGACACCGAAGCCTAGGTACCACACCTCGGCCAAGAGGTGTGGGACCTCAGCCAAGACCTCTTAAGTTCACCCAGCTAGGTCATTTTTGCCTAGATCATCTCTGTGCATCCATTCCAAGACCTGGTTGGTACCTAGCATGTTTTCCCTAGATGAAAAACAGTGTTTTTACACCCAACATGTTTTCCCTAGATGAAAAACAGTGATTTAACTCCCAGCATGTTTTACTTTGTCTTGACTTAGTTTTGGAAAGAAATGCCGGGATCATTTGCACTCATGAAAAGCTTGTTTTAAGAATACATTTCATATCCATCTTTGAGCATCTCTTCCTGTCTTCTTGAAGTGCATTCAGTAGACTTTATTATGTATTTGTAGGTCTTGGATCCTTGCCTTAATCCCTACACCCGAAGAGCTATGTGAGTGGTATTTTTAATAAAACTATGTTATAAAGTTTTGATAAAGCTTTGCTTCGTTTTGGAAAAAGTATTTGATCAAGCACGAATGATTATCCCTAATTTTTGTATCAAGTATTATGTTTGTTTTGATGACATTCTTGGAAAGTCCTTAGTGCTAGGAGACTATAATGCAACTAGCGCGTTTGTTTGAGATATCTCCTTTGTCTTGCCACTGACGGTTTACCGCGTGGGTTTGTCCGGAATGTCATCCCCAATGTATTATGTAGATGTTATTAAACATCCCAAGAAGATTTGAAAGATTTGATTGATGAACTTGATTCATCCCATGTTTTGTTACAAGCTATGATATTGTAGACACCCTATTTTTGACCGCCCTTAAGACTTGGGCGTTACTGATGGTTTACTTGGTGGAGACAGGTATGCAGGGGAAATGTTCAGTTTCTTTGGCAAGGAGAGAGGCAAATCCTTCAAAACACTTTGTTTAGGAGTTTGGAGTTGAAGAAGAGAGGAAAGGAGAGGAGAAAACTAATTTGGGAGAAGTTCGGCATGAATCCGGGTAGAAGCGAGTCGCGCAGCCCTCCCTGAATCGGGCTTATCTGTCTGTACGCTTGGAGTTTAGCTATGGGGCCACCACCGTCGGAAACTTACTTCCGGGGCTTCATTTTTCACTTAAGAATCTCCTAGAGCCAAGTCCGGGTGGGGGAGATATGATCAGTTGAAGTCGGGCATCATCCTGGTTGGATCGAATCTGCGCGGCTTCACGAAAAAGGGCATAACTTTTTGCACAGAAGGAATTTTAATGCAAGGTTTGCGCCATTGGAAAGCTAACTTCCGGGGCTTCAATTTGGACACCAACTGGCACTTTTTTGACCTCACCGGCCACCCATCGGCACTCTGTTTGTGCCGACCGGCAATTTATTGTGCCGACCGGCCATTTATTGTGCCGACCGGCCATTTATTGTGCCGACCGGCACTTTATTTTGCTGACCGGCAATTTTTGCTAGCCGACGACCTTCCGGAGCATTCTGCAGATTGAGTGGATTCCAGCTGTGCCAGCTGGAATGCACAGAATTGATCCCCCACGCACATGTGTGTTTGTTTTGCACCTTGTGAGCCTTTGAACCCCCCAACCTTCTAGAAGCTTGAACCTTTTGGCCAAGCTTAGAAGCTTGGCCAGCTGTTTTAGCTTCCTCTAGAAGCCTTGCACCCCCCCTTTGAACCCCTTGGCCCCTTTGAAGCTTGTCTTAGAAGCTTAGCATTGCTTATATAAGCACCTCTCCTCCTCCTTTGTTTAGGTTAGAGATTTGAAGCAAAAAAACCAGAGATATTATACATATATCTGATATACATACATACAACCCTCAATCTCTCTCCATATCTCTCTCATCCAACCATCAAACACCCTTGTTCTTGGGCCATTTCTTCATCAACTCATAGCACAAGGCATCCAACGCCTATTCCAGCAGCTTGAGGCTGTCCTCCAGAGGTTAAAAGCTCCCAAACTCAGTCCAAAGGTTGCTAAAGTTTGGTTCTACAAGGGTAAGTCTCATTTTCCCTCTTTTGCGCATTTTTTTGGCCTATATCTTAGCTTCTTGTGCTTACATCTTTGGGCTCCGACCCAAACTTCAAACCATCATATTTGGAGGTCCTCTTCATGTTTGATTGAGGACCTCTTGCTGTTTGAGGACAGTAGCTTGCACTTGCTTCAATATCCTCCTTGAATGCCATAATCTTGCATAGAATTTTTGGCTTGTGTGTGATCTGTTTTAGAGCCTGATGTAAACTGAAAATAGGCTTATTTTGAGCCCCTCTTCAACATTGAAGAAGGGCTCAACACTGTTTGGGATTTCCATGTTGTACTTCCCTTTATATCCTCTTTTTGGTCCCATTTTTGTATGTCTTGGCAGCCCCTGATGTTGCTGTTTTTGGGCTGAGGTCCGAACTAAAAACAGCCATATTTTGACCCCCTTGTCATGTTTTATTAAGGGTCTTTGGCTGTTTGATGAATGTTTTGCATACTTGCTTCTTTGGCCACCTTTTGGCCCGTTTCTTGCATAAGAGCTTAGTCCTACCCATGTTTGTTTTCGGGGCTGCCATGAACTGTAAATGTGCATATTTTGGGCCCCTCTTCAATGTTGTTGAAGGGCCCTAACATGTTTGGGGACAGCAGCTGTGAGTTTCTTCATAATCTCATGTTTATGCCCGTTTTTGTATGCCATTTTAGCCCCATCTTTGCTTGCTATTTGGCCATGCCATAAATTGTAAAAATGCTCATATCAGGGCTGCCTTGGTTCTGTCTTCATGCTCCATGTCCATATTATGCATGCTTTGTATAGCTGTAAACCATTTCATGGGCCTAATTTTGCATTTCGGGATTCATTCCATGCGTTGAGTGTTGTTTCGTTATGTTTCGGGGCTGTTTTGCATCACCTATCGCCTCTGAAATTTGCATGAAAATTGTCCATGTTTGTGCCTTTCAAATGCGTCGAAAAGTTGCTTCATTATGCTTGAGTCTTGGACCATGTATCTATGCATGTTTGCATGTCGTTTGCCTCCATGTACTTAGCATTTTGGCCACTGTTTTGGGCCTAACTAGAGCTGCCTAATTCATGTTTAAGACCATCCCTTGCTTATTTGCATGCTCACCTTGCATGTTTGCTTGTATCGGCATGTTGCATCCTTAGCTCGTATGCCTAGGTTGCATTGCATTGGCATGCATGCCTTGCCTCTTGATCATGTGATAGAGGTTGGGCTTTAGTTTGTTTGATTGGTTTGCATGCATTTGAAATCAAAGTTGCATACTTGGTTCTTTGGGCCATCATGCGTGGAAATGCGTGATTGGTGGTCCGAGAATCGGGGCACATCCTCCTTTGAGTCATTAACATGATAAGGAATGTGATTGGTGCTTAAATGCCTTGAATTGTGCTGCCATGCCTTGTTTTGCCCTCTGTTGCTGTGAGTTGCAGGTTCTGCAGGCTTTCTTTGCCGACCGGCAGTGTAAGGTGCCGGCCGGCAATCTTTTCTCTGCCGACAGCTTCAATTTTGTGCCGATGGATACACACCAGTGCCGGTGGTGATTCCACTCAGCCGGTGGTACTTCCCAGTGCCCAGGGATGCAATCCTGAGGTTTTGACAGCCTCCAGAGGAGTGAAAGAAGGAAAACAGAGGCAGCTTGCGCATGGCGGCACGTTTCTCGAGGCGTTTTACTGTTTTTCTTAGTCTATTTAATTTGTTAATTAAATTAGGCAATTTGTAATATTAATTAGCTTGCGTAGTTAATTAATTTGTAATATTTATTTGGTCCCTCCGAGCGAGGGCAAATCTGTAATAAGTGTGCGTGGGTGGTGTGTATGTCTTCCAATCCCCACTTCTTTCTTCCCTTTTACTTACCTGCTTTGATGGTTAGTATTAGGGCACGTTTAATTTAGCATACCTTATGCTATGCATGCGTGCATTCATGCATTTGTTGACATGCACCGGGCTCGGTACATCATACAAACTATATTGTATGTTTCAATTCCAAGTTGAGTACTTGTTAGTTGATCGCATTACATATGCCATGCTTAGGTTAACCGAGCCTATCTAAATTGCATCTTGTATGTGTTGCATTAGGCAATTTAACATGAACTAGGACACGCACATTTTTGCTAACTAGTTTACTGTTTTGGCATGGAGTACTAGGTAAGCTTTTATGCTTTAGCATATCGCATGCGTGTGAATGTTGCCATGGTAGCATGATTACCATGAGGCTAGCTGCTTATGTGATATAACTGCTTGAATGCCTGTGGATGGAGGTTGAATTACCTAAATTGGAATAATGCATTAAAACTGTGAGTTTTAAGCCCACTAGATAGTGGCAAAGTCATCTTTTCTAAAAACCCACTTGAGGGTGGCGAAATCTGCATTTTAGCCTACTTGCGAGTAGCAAACCATTTTCAAAACAAACATGAAATGTTTTGTTCCAATTTGGGTGATTTGGTCTATACTTGTTTGCTGCGCGCATAACATAGTAATTCTAGGCTAATAAAAGGAATAAGAACACATAACGTTTTCAAAATCGGATATCACGGTTAGTAGAGGCCGGTCTTCGGACCGGGCGAAAGGGGGTGCTCATAGCTGACCTTCCCCGATCGTACCCAAGCTCCCGAGCCGAGACAACTCCGGTGATGACGGACATGTGGCCTTCGGCACCGAGTCAGGGTTTCCTAAATTCCCCCATTTTAAAATATTTAGGTGGCGACTCTGTATCTGGCAAAGCAGTCCATGTTTGGCACTTCTTTCAAAAAAATCTGTTTTTCTCAAAACGATTTGCCGGATTTGGACTCTTTGGTTCAGACTTAGAACCGTGACACAAATCGAGTCCGAACTGTAGCATGAGGCCCACGGGCGCGTCTACAGTTTCTGGCGACTCTGCTGGGGATTTTAGAGAGCTTGACTCGAACTCGTGATATCCTGTTGTGATCTCATTTATGTGTTTCTTTGCATTGCATGTGCATTGGTGCGCCTAGGAACACAGTGTTTGCCATCTGCCATTCCTGAATGGTTTGCCGGAGGCTTGTCTTGTCAAGGCATGTCCATAAGGCTGACCGGCTATGGGCTCTGACAGTATGGGAACACAAACCCCGATTTTACCGGGGCACCCTTTTTGACCATTCGACCTAATGCATATTCGGAAACCATAGTGACCATTCCAAGCTAGGACAGGTTGCTTACCCGATTATAGGTTGTTTGAAACCGCTGTGTGCGTAGTGAAACCCTAGTTCCTGACAAAATAGGACAGGGAAACCCTACCCCAACATAGGGGTGTCTTGGCTCTCACTTATCTGTTATGTGTTTTTAGAGTGCGTCTCCACAGGAATGCATATATCAGTTTGCAAGTTTGGGCATTAGGCCTGTGGGCATCAGTATTTGGGGAATCAGTTCTACCTGAGGGTATCAATTTTGGGACAGATATTTGGGGAACAGCGATCAGTGTTGAGCACAGTCATTCCACTATGATCATATCCGAGCTGAGATGCTGTCTGTTTTCTCTTTTGCAAGGTAGGTCCTGGAACCATAGCTTCAGAAGGCTCCGATATCCCCCGGGTACATTGGACTAGTGCTGATAGACTTTGTTAGGTCAGAAATTCAATTCAAGGGCAACCAGTGTTCTTTTGCCGAGGCAAGGCAAAGAAGGGCCAAACAGGGCTCATTGGTTCATCTGATCTGACAGTCACCAGCCACATCACCTTTGTTCGGACTCAGCAGATCATGATGGCACAGGGTTCAGAAGAATTTGTGGCCGTGATAGCAGCGTTAAATCAGGGAACTGCCATGCAGGCTGAGACCAGTATTGAAACGCAGCGCCCATCTGGGGTATCTGCCTCACATCCAGCTTTGGGACCCCAGCCAAACTTTGACCCACTTCCGCCGGTTGAAGATTTGCAGTGTCTGAATTCTCGGGAAAGGTTGACTCAAGCTCAGGTGCTCAGACCCCTGGTGCAGCCTACTGAGAGGCTTCGACCCTTTCATGTTAATGAGCTCAACCCGACTACAGTGAAGATTGCGAACCTTGAGAAGCAATTCAAAAGGGCCCAGGGCCTTAACTCCATTCCCGACATTGAGGATGGGCACGCCGAGGCTGCCGTTCGGCTCCCAGACAGATTCAAAATGCCATGTATTGACCGTTTCGACGGGTCTGGAGATCCAATGGTACATATCCGACTTTTCTTGGATGTCCTAAAGCCGATGGGACTGACTAAGCCACAGAAACTCTCTCTATATGGAAGAACCCTATCGGGTGTAGCAGCCACTTGGTACACTAAGTTGGAGGACAAAGTGAAGCAAGACTGGGAAGAATTGGCTGAGGCCTTTGTTGATCAGTATTCCTACAATACCCAAGTTGAAATGACCATGCAAGAGCTTGAAACAACCCGCCAGAACCCAACAGAGCCTTTTGTGGAATTTGTAGCAAGGTGGAGGGCAAAGGCAGCACAGATGATAGATCGTCCTTCTGAGAGGGATCAAGTGCAGATGATGGTGCGAAACCTCGAGCATGATATGTTGCAAAAGTTGATAGTCGCTCCATTATTCACTTTCAAAAGTTTGCATGAACTGGGGGTTCAGGTCGAGAATGCGTTCAACAGCGGGATCATTCCCAGAACAAGTGAACCGACAAGGAGGGCGATTGCAGGGAGTACCAATGCTGGTAATAACGTCATTCCCAAACCCACCGAGATCAATGCAGTCGCTACAGCCAACCCTTTTGCCAAACCAAGCCTACAAACAGCCGGCCCAGCCCGAGCTCAGGGCAGAACTTTCACTCCCCTCTATATGAGCCTGACTAGCGCACTAAAAGCCTTGATGGAAAGAGGGCATCTCAAACCCCTCGATCCTCAACCTCTGCCTAACCCACTTCCGGCCAGACATAATCCCTCCAAGTACTGTATGTACCATCAGCAGCGCGGTCATGGCACCGACCGTTGCTACCGCCTTCGTCATGAGGTCCAAAATCTCATCGACAACCGGACGATAGCTCCACCATCAGCCCCCGATGACCAAGTACCTCATCCACATCTCAATCTGATCCACACACTGGCCGTCCCTTACGACCCCAGCGTATACATCACCCCGGCCCATCTACCCAGGCCTAAGGTGTTTATTCCGGAAAGCATGGACTTATGCATGATGGGTGCATCTGAACCCCAATTATCTCAAACCCATGAACCCACTACTTCTGAGCTGATGAAGATGATCGAAGATCTTCAGAGAACTGTGGCAGATCTGGCCTCTGGAGTTTTGGCCCCATCATCAACCGCATCACATACCAGGGAGTTCATGTCAAAAGGCTCCTCAGGACGGGCTGTATTGGGAGAAGGCCAATCTTTTAGTAAAGTGGAGGCAAGTGGTAAGAACAAGGTAGGGGCAGGCAATGGTCCCCATGAACACCTTCAGTGGGATATTAAGGCTTTGAAAGCTGAGGGACTGAACAAAGAGCAAGTCCTCGCAGTTGTCACAAAAACTGTGGATGACACTTTCGCCACTCAGAATGAGAGCAGTCTGAATCAAGGGGAAAGCCGGGAGAAGCGCCTTTGTACCAGGAATGTTCCCTTCAGCCCTAATCCCTTGCTCGGAAGAGATCAGCAAACCCAGTCAACGCCTGCCAATCGCTTTGCTGGTGCATCCAGCAAAACTCCACAAACCTCAAAATATCCACCTCGAGGCCAGAGGGTGTTCGCACCGCTGTACATGTCTCTATCAGCGGCCTTTAGGATCTTGATTAGAGAGGGGAATTTGAAACCCTTGGAGCCGCGACCACTGCCAGATAGACTTCCTTCCTCCCATGATCCGACCAAGTACTGTGCCTTTCATCAGCAAGTCGGCCATGTCACTGATGGTTGTTTCCGTCTTCGCCACGAAATACAAGATCTGATTGACAATAAGGTCATCGTCGCACCAACTCAACAAAGTCTATCGTCATTGGATCAGTGAACCTGGGGGATAATACGGTGCGATCGGGGGATGAACCACCTGCGGGCGGCGCTCAGTTTACTTCAGATGTGGCGTTTGGCACGCACAATTTTGGGCAATGTGCGAACACTAGTTTTTGTACTTTCTGACTTGGGTATTGGGTCAGTTTTGTTATTTTGTATTGAGTCAGTCTTTTCATACTGAGTCATTCAGGTCTGTCTTGTTGTTTCGAGTCAGTCCTGTTTTGTTAAAGTCAGGTGATTCCGGGGGTGTTACCTCGGGCATCACTATTTTGTTTTGTGTTTGTCTTTTCGCTTTCTTTTGAGTCTGTTTCTGCCATGGAGCCAGTTACACCAACAGTTATGAATGAAACAGCAGTGGTTTTTCATGCTTTTGTGCTTACTTCTGCCTTGTGTCAGTTGTACCAAAAATTCGAATGGAATGACAGTGCTCTTCGCCTGCCTTTTCTGTGCTTTTGAAGTCATTGTAATGACCTAAGTTTTCCAAAACTTTTTTCGAAACATTGTGATAAAAACAAAGAGGAAGGAATTCCTTGGGTTTTGCAAAATTTAATCAATTGAGAGAAAGAGAGGCATGCTAAGCCCTTAATGATCGAGATCATGCTTGTTAATGTGAGTACTGAGAAGGATCCTCACTTGATCCAGATTGGTTCTACACTGTCTTCGGCGCGAGCGATCTGTCGCTTTCTTAAAAACTTTCAAAAACAAAATGTTTTGTGCAGTCCTACGAAGACCTGTGTGGAATCGCTCTTGAGATTGTGCAGCTTAGGATCGCTCTCAGCCTCAAGACTCGACCCCTCATTTTCAAACCTTGAACCTGAGTTCAGAACGTTCAACGGTCAACCACAACGTGAGGCCTGTGTGGCCAGATTCGAAGCAGCCCTCGGACAAGAGGCAAGAAAGTCAGATCAAGAAGATTAGACCTCATCAGAAGAAGCTTGCAAAGCTAGAACAGAAGTACCCTTCAAACTAGGGACAAAGATGTCAGACGTGCTCGAAGAGCCGAAGATGAGTCCTCTTGCAAATCAACAGCCACTTTCCTGGATACGGATGGCTTCAAAGTCCTACAACCATTTGACATGGACCAAACTACGCTTTCACCCTTTGAGAGGCTTGCTGGGCCGAAAACCCGGAAGGGCGACCCAGGCAAAAGTTAGAGCAAGAGAAAAATACAAAAAAGAAAAAAAAATGCAAAGAAAAGAACAAAAAAAGAAAATCAAAAAAAATGAAAAGAAATGAAAAGAATTGAAAAGAAAAGAAAAACAAAGCTCGCAAGGTCGAAAACCCGCAACGGGTGCCTTGGCAAAAGTTAGAGCCTAAAAAGGAGAGGTTAATACCCGAGTGTACCTTAACCCCGAACTACGTAAGGCTTGATTCCCATGTTTGGGATACGTAGGCAACTTCATCCTGAAGTCCAGCCTAAAACACTTCAAATTCAACTGTGTCCATGTAATGGTTCTAGTCATCTTTGTCTTTTCTGTATCCGGGAGTTCGGTTGCAATCATCGCTCTGAGAACTGATTACAATGCGCTACGGTGCCATTCAGACAAGGGGCAACTTTCCGTTGCCATTCAATGCGCTGCGGTGCCGTCCAAACAAGGGGCAACTTTCCGTTGCCATGTAGCTCTCTTCAAGCAAGGGGGCAATTTTCCTCCAAATCCGAGGTTGTGCGTCTCAAGAGTGGGTTCCGTACTTGTTAAGCATTGGCTGTTTGCAAAAATAGTTTTTGAGAATTTTTACTGAGGTTGACTAATTTTCTCGAAAATTGTTCCATCTTTTCCAAAAACTGGACCATTTCTTGGACCCAAAAAAGGAAAATTTTCAGTGCTCATAGCCTAACTTGCATGATTTCAAATCAAAAATCGAACAAGTGTGTTAATCTAACTCTCATGTTGGTCAAAATTGTTTTAGTAGAAAAACAAAATAAAAAATGGTCAAAATGATGAACTAGGGGCACAGTTGAGTCAGGCTTCCTGTCTTTTCCCCGTTTTCAACATACTTGCCAAGAAGGGCACTCTACCTGCCAGAAAAGGGGACAACTGAAGTCAACAACAAAGGGCTGAAAGCTCTTTCATCCTCCAAGCAACGAGGTATCGAGCCAAGTATGAAGCACGAACTGGGATGGGGCGAGATATTCCACTCCCTCATCTGGACAGATCTAACCACATCCAAACTCCCCAGCAGGGCATCATCAACCGATGTTAGCTGCAGATTTGCTACTCACCCAGTTGTAGCACAACCCCTCTGTGGGAGAAACTTACTGTTGTGAACAAGAGTCTGGTAAAATACCAGGGGCAAGAGCCCACAATTTCCAGCCTATCCATCAACCACCCAGGGGAGGGATGAAAAACGAGAGATTAAAGAATAGAGAGATGTGCGCTGAGAGAAAAAGCGAGAAAAGGGTTTTGAGAGAAAAACCGAGCTTGAGAGCCGAGTGATGTGAGAATCACAAATAAGAAAGGGTGGGAATAATACCAGGTGAAACAGGCTCCCTGTGCACGTCTGTGTGCCGTGTCTTTTGTTTTGTTTGTCTCGATTCTTGCTTTGAGTCGTTCCGAGCGTGTTACTCAATGTGTTTAGGTTGTTTACCTTTGTTTTTTTTTCCTTGTCGAGTCGTTTTGGCTATGGCCAGTCGTCGGCTCAATACCCGGTTAAGAACTCATTTCTCAATTTCCAAAAAAAATCATCTTGTGCTCAGAGTGCTGTGCCATTCTCCACATTTGTGCAAAACAGTATTTGTTCTTTCATAAAACTGCAGGGTCCACCCCCGATAAGTGTGAACAGTAGATCAAGGACCTATCTGAAGTTATGTAGGTTCCAGACTGCAAAGCAAAAGAAAAAAAGGAAAATTTGGAGCATCTTAGGGTGTTCCAGCTTTGGCAAGATCCGAGACTGCATTTCAGGTGCACCTTCCCAGACCTCGCCATTTCCCTGGAGTATGAGTGTATCTCGACCCCAAGTGTAAGCCTGCTTCAAGTCAGAATGGCAATTAAAGCAGCAGCAGATGTTATCTCTTGCCAACATAAACAGGGTGTCCCCTTTTGAGCTGAGTCTGTTACAAAGTCCTCCAAAAGGTAAATCGGAGGCACCAGAGTACATGTTTGATGCCCTTCCATTGCATAGAATGTGCACTTTCATATACACTTCTGTGACATGTGTGCCGCACATCGTTATGATTCATGCATAGAATATGCTTGCTTTCGATTCTGCATAGAATTTTCTTTCAATATTGCATAGAATATGCTCCTGTTTCTTGCATAGAAAATGCTCGTATCTTTTGCATAGAAAATGCACTCTTCCGTACTTGCATAGAAAATGCACCTCATTTGCATAGAACATGCATTCACTCGCGCTATCTTGCGCACCTTACTTGCACTTGTTAGTGCATTGTATTTTCTTCGCGCTATTTTGCGCATCGCACTGTTTTGTGCATTACATTTCCTTCGCGCTATTTTGCGCATCGCACTATTTTGTGCATTGCATTTGTTCGCGCTATCTTGCGCACCTTACTTGCACTTGTTAGTGCATTGTATTTTCTTCGCGCTATTTTGCGCATCGCACTGTTTTGTGCATTACATTTCCTTCGCGCTATTTTGCGCATCGCACTATTTTGTGCATTGCATTTGTTCGCGCTATCTTGCGCACCTTACTTGCACTTGTTAGTGCATTGTATTTTCTTCGCGCTATTTTGCGCATCGCACTGTTTTGTGCATCACATTTCCTTCGCGCTATTTTGCGCATCGTACTATTTTGTGCATTGCATTTGTTCGCGCTATCTTGCGCACCTTACTTGCACTTGTTAGTGCATTGTATTTTCTTCGCGCTATTTTGCGCATCGCACTGTTTTGTGCATCACATTTCCTTCGCGCTATTTTGCGCATCGCACTATTTTGTGCATTGCATTTGTTCGCGCTATCTTGCGCACCTCAATTGCACTTGTTTGTGCATTGCATGTGTTCGCGCTATTTTGTGCATCGCACTGTTTTGTGCATTACATTTCGTTCACGCTATCTTGCGCACCTCACTTGTACTTGTTAGTACATTGCATTGTTTTGAATACAAACCGGCTTCGCGTAGCGTATAAGTCCAATTGTCAAAGTCTCCTTTCATATCATTTGCATCCTGCCCCTGAACTACGCTGGTTTGATTCCTTGCAAAGGGATACGTAGGCAGCCTGCGGGCACAACCATTCATTCATTTGTATTTTGTTTGTTTGTCCAAGTCTTCGGCCTTGTCAAAAATGGGTCGTCTCTGGGCTTTGACATTCACTCCCGTCATTGTTATGACTTTCGAGTTCTGTCAAAGAGGGGCAACTGTAGACACCCCATTTTTGACCGCCCTTAAGACTTGGGCGTTACTGATGGTTTACTTGGTGGAGACAGGTATGCAGGGGAAATGTTCAGTTTCTTTGGCAAGGAGAGAGGCAAATCCTTCAAAACACTTTGTTTAGGAGTTTGGAGTTGAAGAAGAGAGGAAAGGAGAGGAGAAAACTAATTTGGGAGAAGTTCGGCATGAATCCGGGTAGAAGCGAGTCGCGCAGCCCTCCCTGAATCGGGCTTATCTGTCTGTACGCTTGGATTTTAGCTATAGAGCCACCACCGTCGAAAAGCTTACTTCCGGGGCTTCATTTTTCACTCAAGAATCTCCTAGAGCCAAGTCCGGGTGGGGGAGATATGATCAGTTGAAGTCGGGCATCATCCTGGTTGGATCGAATCTGCGCGGCTTCACGAAAAAGGGCATAACGTTTTGCACAGAAGGAATTTTAATGCAAGGTTTGCGCCATTGGAAAGCTAACTTCCGGGGCTTCAATTTGGACACCAACCGGCACTTTTTTGACCTCACCGGCCACCCATCGGCACTCTGTTTGTGCCGACTGGCAATTTATTGTGCCGACCGGCCATTTATTGTGCCGACCGGCACTTTATTTTGCTGACCGGCAATTTTTGCTAGCCGACGACCTTCCGGAGCATTCTGCAGATTGAGTGGATTCCAGCTGTGCCAGCTGGAATGCACAGAATTGATCCCCCACGCACATGTGTGTTTGTTTTGCACCTTGTGAGCCTTTGAACCCCCCAACCTTCTAGAAGCTTGAACCTTTTGGCCAAGCTTCTTGGAGAAGCTTGGCCAGCTGTTTTAGCTTCCTCTAGAAGCCTTGCACCCCCCCTTTGAACCCCTTGGCCCCTTTGAAGCTTGTCTTAGAAGCTTAGCATTGCTTATATAAGCACCTCTCCTCCTCCTTTGTTTAGGTTAGAGATTTGAAGCAAACAAACCAGAGATATTATACATATATCTGATATACATACATACAACCCTCAATCTCTCTCCATATCTCTCTCATCCAACCATCAAACACCCTTGTTCTTGGGCCATTTCTTCATCAACTCATAGCACAAGGCATCCAATGCCTATTCCAGCAGCTTGAGGCTGTCCTCCAGAGGTTAAAAGCTCCCAAACTCAGTCCAAAGGTTGCTAAAGTTTGGTTCTACAAGGGTGAGTCTCATTTTCCCTCTTTTGCGCATTTTTTTGGCCTATATCTTAGCTTCTTGTGCTTACATCTTTGGGCTCCGACCCAAACTTCAAACCATCATATTTTGAGGTCCTCTTAATGTTTGATTGAGGACCTCTTGCTGTTTGAGGACAGTAGCTTGCACTTGCTTCAATATCCTCCTTGAATGCCATAATCTTGCATAGAATTTTTGGCTTGTGTGTGATCTGTTTTAGAGCCTGATGTAAACTGAAAATAAGCTTATTTTGAGCCCCTCTTCAACATTGAAGAAGGGCTCAACACTGTTTGGGATTTCCATGTTGTACTTCCCTTTATATCCTCTTTTTGGTCCCATTTTTGTATGTCTTGGCAGCCCCTGATGTTGCTGTTTTTGGGCTGAGGTCCGAACTAAAAACAGCCATATTTTGACCCCCTTGTCATGTTTTATTAAGGGTCTTTGGCTGTTTGATGAATGTTTTGCATACTTGCTTCTTTGGCCACCTTTTGGCCCGTTTCTTGCATAAGAGCTTAGTCCTACCCATGTTTGTTTTCGGGGCTGCCATGAACTGTAAATGTGCATATTTTGGGCCCCTCTTCAATGTTGTTGAAGGGCCCTAACATGTTTGGGGACAGCAGCTGTGAGTTTCTTCATAATCTCATGTTTATGCCCGTTTTTGTATGCCATTTTAGCCCCATCTTTGCTTGCTGTTTGGCCATGCCATAAATTGTAAAAATGCTCATATCAGGGCTGCCTTGGTTCTGTCTTCATGCTCCATGTCCATATTATGCATGCTTTGTATAGCTGTAAACCATTTCATGGGCCTAATTTTGCATTTCGGGATTCATTCCATGCGTTGAGTGTTGTTTCGTTATGTTTCGGGGCTGTTTTGCATCACCTATCGCCTCTGAAATTTGCATGAAAATTGTCCATGTTTGTGCCTTTCAAATGCGTCGAAAAGTTGCTTCATTATGCTTGAGTCTTGGACCATGTATCTATGCATGTTTGCATGTCGTTTGCCTCCATGTACTTAGCATTTTGGCCACTGTTTTGGGCCTAACTAGAGCTGCCTAATTCATGTTTAAGACCATCCCTTGCTTATTTGCATGCTCACCTTGCATGTTTGCTTGTATCGGCATGTTGCATCCTTAGCTCGTATGCCTAGGTTGCATTGCATTGGCATGCATGCCTTGCCTCTTGATCATGTGATAGAGGTTGGGCTTTAGTTTGTTTGATTGGTTTGCATGCATTTGAAATCAAAGTTGCATACTTGGTTCTTTGGGCCATCATGCGTGGAAATGCGTGATTGGTGGTCCGAGAATCGGGGCACATCCTCCTTTGAGTCATTAACATGATAAGGAATGTGATTGGTGCTTAAATGCCTTGAATTGTGCTGCCATGCCTTGTTTTGCCCTCTGTTGCTGTGAGTTGCAGGTTCTGCAGGCTTTCTTTGCCGACCGGCAGTGTAAGGTGCCGGCCGGCAATCTTTTCTCTGCCGACAGCTTCAATTTTGTGCCGATGGATACACACCAGTGCCGGTGGTGATTCCACTCAGCCGGTGGTACTTCCCAGTGCCCAGGGATGCAATCCTGAGGTTTTGACAGCCTCCAGAGGAGTGAAAGAAGGAAAACAGAGGCAGCTTGCGCATGGCGGCACGTTTCTCGAGGCGTTTTACTGTTTTTCTTAGTCTATTTAATTTGTTAATTAAATTAGGCAATTTGTAATATTAATTAGCTTGCGTAGTTAATTAATTTGTAATATTTATTTGGTCCCTCCGAGCGAGGGCAAATCTGTAATAAGTGTGCGTGGGTGGTGTGTATGTCTTCCAATCCCCACTTCTTTCTTCCCTTTTACTTACCTGCTTTGATGGTTAGTATTAGGGCACGTTTAATTTAGCATACCTTATGCTATGCATGCGTGCATTCATGCATTTGTTGACATGCACCGGGCTCGGTACATCATACAAACTATATTGTATGTTTCAATTCCAAGTTGAGTACTTGTTAGTTGATCGCATTACATATGCCATGCTTAGGTTAACCGAGCCTATCTAAATTGCATCTTGTATGTGTTGCATTAGGCAATTTAACATGAACTAGGACACGCACATTTTTGCTAACTAGTTTACTGTTTTGGCATGGAGTACTAGGTAAGCTTTTATGCTTTAGCATATCGCATGCGTGTGAATGTTGCCATGGTAGCATGATTACCATGAGGCTAGCTGCTTATGTGATATAACTGCTTGAATGCCTGTGGATGGAGGTTGAATTACCTAAATTGGAATAATGCATTAAAACTGTGAGTTTTAAGCCCACTAGATAGTGGCAAAGTCATCTTTTCTAAAAACCCACTTGAGGGTGGCGAAATCTGCATTTTAGCCTACTTGCGAGTAGCAAACCATTTTCAAAACAAACATGAAATGTTTTGTTCCAATTTGGGTGATTTGGTCTATACTTGTTTGCTGCGCGCATAACATAGTAATTCTAGGCTAATAAAAGGAATAAGAACACATAACGTTTTCAAAATCGGATATCACGGTTAGTAGAGGCCGGTCTTCGGACCGGGCGAAAGGGGGTGCTCATAGCTGACCTTCCCCGATCGTACCCAAGCTCCCGAGCCGAGACAACTCCGGTGATGACGGACATGTGGCCTTCGGCACCGAGTCAGGGTTTCCTAAATTCCCCCATTTTAAAATATTTAGGTGGCGACTCTGTATCTGGCAAAGCAGTCCATGTTTGGCACTTCTTTCAAAAAAATCTGTTTTTCTCAAAACGATTTGCCGGATTTGGACTCTTTGGTTCAGACTTAGAACCGTGACACAAATCGAGTTCGAACTGTAGCATGAGGCCCACGGGCGCGTCTACAGATATGTATCGTTTTGATAAAGATCTCGGATATCATTCATTCAAATGTTTATTAATTATATCATTCACTGAGTATCCAAGCTCACCCTCCCCTTTATATATATGTAGGTGGTGAGCAAGAAGGCGGTGACGCCTAGATGTTATTTGCTAGTTGTTTTGGATTCATTTTGCTAACCTCTTGAAGATTATGTTTCTTAGTTTTAATTCACTTCTTTTGTATATGTTGGCTTGAGAAGCCTTTTGATCAAGATGTAATATGTACTTTATTTTATTTGTATCCAAGTTATAAAACCATGTTAAGATGTATGTCATTTCATTTGATCTATGTACAGCTCTTATGGACTACTTAGATTTAAATATATTGCTTCCGCACATGTAGGCCCCATATGTATACTCTGATTGTGTGTGACTTTGTAAGTTGGCCTTTGGTAATCTCGGATTACTAGCCATCATGGCACCATTCTACTAGGGGCAGAATGAGGTCGTGACAGAATCTGTCATTCGCGTCCTCACCAGCGTTTGAGTTCTCTTGGAGATCTACGTTGTCTCCGTCGAGATCTACGCTTCGCTATTTGGTTTCAGCTCTCTAATCTCTCTCTCGAAGCTTTGGATCTCTTTTGTCTCCCATACCAATCGCAGCTCGGTGATACCGCTCAAGCTTTCTATCCTTCCAAAAACATGTCTTTGGTACACGCTTAGCCACCGCCATCCTAATAAACTTTTTAGCTCTCTTTTCTCTCACTTTTCAAATGCTTTGTTTATTGTTTCTCTATAATAACCCCAATCCGTAATATGCTCTTAATCAATAGTTAAGGATTAAAAGGTTAAAATAAAATTATGTGTTCATTGTGTGTTTTACATGCTATTTGACTTTCTATTTATTACTCGTAGAAATATTTATCTGGAATTCTGCTTTGATCTGAAAATTAAAGCCTTATTTGCATCCGAAACCGAAATTGGTTACATCAATATGTTATTTGGAATTTTTGGAACAATTTGGTAAGTTTAATTAAAAATTGATTCAGTTTGATAAATTAAGTTGTATTTAATTGACCTAATGTTCTAATTATTGTATTATGTTACTCATAGCTATATACAGAGAGCCTTAGGATCATTTGTGAGCTCAACTTTCACTATCTACGTGCAAAAATCTAAAAATCAAGTTTAGAGAGAGAGTGAGCTCAATTGTAGATTGAGAAAGTGCATATTTGAAGGTGAACTTGAAGACATAGCTTGAATTCATCAAGATTGTACAAGAACTAGTGTGTTTGAAGCCTTTAGGTGAGCATGTACCTTTCAATTCTTGAAGATGATGTGTTTTAGAATTGTATTCATGGATGATACTTGATCATTTGCATGTTTTTTGATAATTAAGCTAGGATTGTGAGAATTAAGGTCAATTTCATACATACATGCATGAATTTGTCATGAACTCTCATTTTTTAACACCATTCATGTCATTATAGATGAAATTAGAAGTTATAAGTTACATGCATGCATGAGTTACGAAGTTTTGAAAGTGATTTCTATGTTTTTGAAGTTTAACAATAATTTTGGAAAAGATTTCCACATGCATGCAAGTTTTAAGTTTATTTCTAAGATTTCACACATGCAAGTGTTTATACGCGCTAAGAATGGAGAGCTCACCATGATTTCTTATTTAAACATCTCATTTGTCCATGTTTTGGACATTTGGATTTCATGATCATTTCATACATGTGTTTTTAAAGTTTGGTTTTGAAGAATTGATATGTTTTTAGGCTTTGATTTTGCGAAATGACCTTCAATTCATGATGTTATACAAGTTTCTAAGTGTTTTCTCAAGTTTTGGCCCAAAAGAATGAGTTTTGGTGCATTGAAATTGAGTCTTGAGCTCTGAATATAAATTTAAAAATTTCATAATTTTGTCTCACCGCTCAAGCGTACTTTGCGAGCTCTCAGTACTTTTGCAGAGTTTGATGGTTAGCCTGAGCGACCACTTTTATTTTCAGTCTTGGCTCAAGTGATCGAGAAGTTGGCTCGAGCCTAAAATGCGAGCTCTCAGAAGTTTTGCAGACCAAGGGGTCCACTCGAGCGACCAAAGCTTCGATTAAGCGAACTGTCCTGTTTTCTAAAATTTTGTCAAGTGTTTCAAAGTGCATAATTGCATCCTCATTACATCCTAGGTATTCTTAAGCTATGATTAAGCTATAATAATGAGGATAAGAATTAGAAACACACCTAAAAACAAAATGTGATAAGTCAAGTGTATTCAGAGTGTGTGTTTCAATGCGTACAAGCAATGTGATAATGAAGAATAAGAAGTTAATGTAAAGGAAGCTAAGCCATGAAGGCCATACGAATGTGTAATGATAAGACATGTTTTGTGCTATGTATGTTCGTGATTGTAGGTCAAGACTCAAAAACTGATCAACCGTTTCTGGAAGTCCACTGTGAGTAACGTTATTGTAAAGATATGTTCATACGAATCATATTCAAAATGGTATTGGATAAGTTATGATTTCTAAAATTATATTTTGTTTTCGTGAACGAATGTCCTATTTTGATCTATTATAACATCCAAAGAAAGTCCCCAGTCATGGGGGACAACATGTTAATACAGGTCCATAACATATATGTGATTACAAGATCTCGCTTGCCACTTGACAAAGTGATGTTATGTTTGATAATCGAAGTCCGGGACCGATTACTCTAGTCGAAAAACGATATGTTATGTTTTATTGGATGTACAATTATTATGTTAAGATATGAGAATGCTTATGTTATGATATGTTTTATGATTATGAAATGTTTGGAATTCGTTCACTAACCTCTTTACCTTAATGTTATTCATTAGGCTTTAGCTCACTGTTTATATATATATACATGTAGGTGACTGAGTGCAAGACCGAGCCTAATGGCACCTGTCTAGACTTCTGTTTTGTCAGCTAACCTAAGTGCCTCACATGGAGGTTCCTGAAAGTCTTTTGTGGATAAGTTCCGTAATCAATGTGTTGTGAACAAGTTTTAAGATTTTATTTCTTTTGTTTATTTGAACAAGTCTTTGTGTTACTCTATAAATAGGGCTATGTCCATTTATGTTTATCTGTATGTGTATGAATGACGTAAGAATGATATGGTAATATATCTAAAAATAAGTTTAAATTTTCTATCCATATAAGTCTGCACAGCTCTATGGACATTGTATTTATGTATTTTACTTCCGTTAGCCCCTTATTTTGCTAATCTGTCTCAAAGGCTTTTGGTAATCTTAAGATTACTAGCCGGTTACGACGCTAAACCTATAAGGGCGGGTTTGGGTCGTGACATTCTCAAATTGTTCAACACTATGTTCTACTCTCTTTTCTTGATTCTCAAATTGTTGAACAATTTGCTCATTTAGTTTCTTAAAACTGAGTTGCATTTTAGGTTAATTTTCTACACAATCATTTTCACAATGTTGAAATTTTATTTATTAATCTTTAATTTATTCTTAACCATTTTGTTTTGATTTGCTTTCAAATCTCTATTTTAAGTGGTGTTGACAACACATATGTTTTGTTGCAGTAGATAGTTCCTTATAGTCGTCATTGGTGTATCTGTTGTCCGGTTTTGATCTGTGGATCTGTTGTTCGATTCCATTAATGTAGATCTGTGTTGTTCGATTCCATTAATGTAGATCTGTGTTGTTCGATTTTCAGATATGTGTTGTTTGGATTTGTCTTTTTTTATATAAAAAAATAGATATACAGACTCTCTCTCTCTCTCTCTCCTCTTTATTTATTTATTATTATTATTATTATTATTATTATTATTTTTTTTTTTTGTAGTTGGTTGTTGTTGATGATAATGATGATGAATGTTGGCTTATGTAACTCCCTGAAAATAATCCATCAAGATGAAATACTTTAACCAACATTCACAATGTAAATATAACGAAACCTTCAACCTTTACATCATTAATAACTGGTTTTATACAAAAGTTCCACATGCGAATTATACATTCAAGGATGTTGAATACATGAATCTATAGCATGTAGAGCGTCAAGTTTCAAAATAAATAAAATGCCCTCATGGGCTACAATTTCTAAGGCTTAAGCCCGGTTACACAAAAGTGGCCTCTCAGACCCATACAAAAATAATCTTGGTTAGCAATTAAATCACAACAAAACAAAGCTACATACTCTTCACAAATTATCCACGCCCTCAACTTGGCAGGATCACCCCGTCTTTTCCTGCACCAAAATCCCATAGGGGTGAGCATAAAGCCCAGTAGAGAATTCTTACAAAGTATATACAGTTATGCAAACTCTTAATGTTAAATGCAAATGCAAATGTCATGCAACGCCAATTTAAGGAAAATTTCATTTCATGCTCTTCTTGAAAAGCACCACGTTTCATTACAGTTTGTGATCTCAATAATTTCTGAAACTTCCAATTTTAAATCAATAGGGGCGGTAAACACGACACTGGTAATCACTAGGTTGATGTCTGCAAGTAGGCTCAACAAGCACTACCAATAGCCCACTTTATCGGTTGCTAACCGAAAGGGAAGTGGTACATTTTCTGCGCATGTTTTCAGTTTTTCACCCAAGACACTCAGGCCAACTTATCAATTTCATCTACACCTCCTAACTGGACTTACCAATGTATTTACTCCACAACATTTTCCGTGATTTCATCCACAATATTACATTCTCAGTGAAAATTCCAACTCTCAATCCAATGTTCATAATATGCAAAGTTTTAGAAATGCCAATGCAACAATTATCTATATTATGCCATATTTCTCCAGTTTCAACATAATTTCAACAAGCATTTTATAATGATCAAAAACTTCATTTTTCTCCTTTCAATGCCATTTCACAAATAGCCAAAAACTTACTACCATTTATCAATAACATAATAACATGTTCCCAATTCATGCACTTTCATCATTTTCATCATTTTAAGGTTATAGTAAAGCTTTGGACAAGCAATCCCCAATATCAACAATTCTCATGTGTGGAGAAACTCATCATCAATATTTATGTATATATACACATTTGTAATAAAACAAGAAAAACTCTCTACTCCCTTTACTTATCATGACACACAACTATGAATTCATGTATATATATATATATATATATATGTATATGTATATATCACCCAAAACCCTTATTTTCCTTTATTCAAGAAAATCTCCAAAATTTCTAGGTTTTCTTCTTTACAAAACACACACATACTCCAACATTTGAAAGAGATACTAATGAAGGCACCATTCCCTTGCCCAAGATGGTTTCAACCCTCAAGGCATTATCTTAGAAAGATTAAAGATTTTAAAATTCCCTTCTTGAAATAACCCTACACTCATGAGCCAAAATCAAACTCACACATTATACCCAAAACAAACCCAAAACCCTTATTAATCACTTGCAAAACATATATATATAACTCAAGAAATCCCTACCTCAAGCTTGATGAAGAGATTGAAGAAGCCCTAGGATTAAAAGGTGTAGAAATCCGATATCCTCCATACAAAGTGAAGCCTTTGCCTTGCTCCTCAACTTTAATGAAGAAACTTGGGGTAGAAAAGTAATAGATCTAAAGAGATCAAGGATTCTAAGTGTTTTAGGTCTATGGAATGTAGACAAAAGGGAGAGGAGATGATTTTTAGTGAGAGAGAGATACAAGCAAAATGATAAACACAGCCTAAAAAGAAAAGAAAAATAGAGCCTCTTGGATTAAAGCCCGACTGCACGTGCGGAGCGTGCCTCCCGCACGTGCGGCTCCTTCTTCACCTCCCCCTCTGTACCTGCAATTTAAGCAGTGTGCAACCCTAAAAAACTCACCCCTCCCAACACGTGCGGCCTCATCCCCCGCACGTACGGCCTAAGGCCTAGCAACCTAGAATTTTTCTGGTTCGCTCCCAGGCACTCCGGACTCGGCCGTGCACCTTTCGAACCAAGTGAAGTTTAACACTGATTAAACAAAAACAAGAATTTATTTGAGGGAAAACTTCCGAATACTATAAACCCAAATGATCTACAAAGCTCTAAGTGAAACCCGACACACTAACGGGGCAAGATTCGGGGTTAAATAAAAGAAGCAAGACAGATAACACACCGGGTTATCACAGCTTAGATCTGAACAGAGCTATAATAGTTGGTTATCTATTTTTTATTTTTATTTTTATTTCGGCTCAGATCTCTGGTGTGTGAATGTGTAGTAGATTTGGATTTGCGGAGAAAGCCACTGATTTGTTTAACAGAACAGATCTCTACTTTTTATTTTTTATTTTTTATTTTTTTAGTTGTTGCCCATGATGATAAAACAGATATAGGACAACTTTTGAACTGATAAGTGAGATTTGGTTAAAATTTTGAACAGATATAGGACAAAGTTGGTCAAAAATTAAACAAATAATAATAGTTTGTGAATTTTTGTGTAATATTTGAGTGTTGGTGTAGATAATTCCAGTAGGTTGAAAAATTAGTTTGTGAATTTAAAACAGATAGGAAAAATGAACTTTCAACTTTGAGTAATAAATAAGAAATTGTTATTTTAATAGATAAGAAAAATTGAACAAATGATAGAATTTAGGGAAAAAATTGAACAGATAGGTAAAATTTAAGAGAAAAAATTGAACAGATAAGATAAAAAATTGAACATAGAGTTAAAAAATTTGAACAGATAGGTATAGATTTGAACAGATAATCAAGAAAAAGTCAAACATATAAAAAAAGTTAATGGGTAAAATTGGAAACAAAATATCCTTTAAGATTTCTCACTAAATTATTTCACAAAGTTTGAACCTCTCATCAAATAAAAAAAAAAAAAAAAATCCATTAGACCTAATGCCTTATACTCTCCTTAGATTGGATTTATCACTGATTGTTTCAATATTGTATGTCCTTTATTTTATAAAATCATAATACTAAGGATCTTTAAAAAAAAATTCTCAAGATTTAATTGCATAATTTAATACATAAATTAATTGTATTCGTATAACATTACAATTATTTTGTGTTGATGTTACATTTTTACAACTCTCCATAATAACAATAATATTAATAATTGAATGAAATTACAAGAGTCTTTCCTCTGGTATTGATAGAGTAAACGGTTCCATCTTTTATAATAATAATATATAAAAAAAAGGGTAAAGTAAATGAACCTAATGGATAAAGGTGGCCACAGGTTGGGTTTGTCATTTCCTACTCCCGCTTCCACGGACAAACTCTACCTTCCACCCCGCCCCACCCCCGCTAAGGGCGAAAATTTTTAACTCCACCCCTGCTCCCACGGATACGAGATCACATTTCAAATAGTCAAAAAAATTGAGAACCATTTAAATCCTCACTACACTAAATAATTTTTCTTATTTCCATATGTATAAACAATGAGTGTAAAAATCTATATTCATGCATTCGAAGTGTAAAAATCTATATAAGAATAAGAACTAAACTATATAGCATTTGATTCTTACATTTTATTTTAACTATGCACATAGAAACAAATCAGAAGTCAGAATTCTCCAATTAACTAACAGTTGATAATGTTGTTGATCCAATCCAAAGTTCTTTCCACCCAAAAATCAGTAAGAAAATTTGAAAATGTCACAAGAAGCAAAAATCTGAGTTAACATTCTAAATGAGTTTACAAAATCTGTTCTATAGACTTTTAATATTATTTTCTTATATGTAATTATATATATATATATTATTTATTTATATATTATTAGTAATACTGGGTTAGGTTTGGATCGGGGGAGGCGATACCCGCCCCTGTCCCACTCCATTTGCGGGTGAATAAAATATAATCCACCCACATCCCACATAAGTGTCGGGGCGAGTAAAATTCACTCCATTCAGGTAGGTATAAACAAACCCCACAGATCAGATTAAAATGACCATATCTATTAATGGATGATATGAAACTTTTTTTGCCCATTAAAATAAAATAAAAAAAACTATCCTTATTTATCCTCGTAAATATAGGGTTTTTAATACAAACTACATATAATTTTCTTTTTTTTTTTTCATATCACTGCCCTCACACAATTGTATGTAAGGACAATATAATAACTTTTGCATAAGTTACAAAAGATTTTAATGTATGAGATGAGTGCAAAAATAAATTAAAATTTTGTTTTGTTTGACATATTCTAGGGTTGCCAATGAACCGAACTATTTATGAACAAGCTCGGCTCGTTAATGACTCGGCTCGGCTCGGTTCGTTTAGTAAATGAGCCGAGCTCGAGTTCGAATATTAGGCTCGTTTCGTTTGTCTTTATTTAAATTATGTAATAAATATATTATTTATATATTAAATAATATATAAATATATATAAATAATACAAATAATATTAAAAAAAAATTATCGAGCCAAGTCGAGTCGAGCTCGAGCTTAGCAAAGCTCGGCTTAGCTCGGTTCGTTTGTAGCCCTAGCCTATTCAGACAAGGGGAATACCTCAATTTTAGATTGATTAATTTTGGGATTGGCTTCCCTCCAGTTCGTGATTGGATTAGAGGGTGTTGTTGGGCCCGTAGATGTCCACCACGGGTCCAGTTTCTATAATCCGGACCATTCAATGTGTAGAACTCGCCGAGTACTAGATGCTTGTAAAAAATCATGTTGAACTGTTTACTTTTTCACCGCCCATTTTTGTTTATACAAAACTAATTTAATCACATAACTATCAATATCCGATCAACATAGTTTTTTACAAGTATATAGTACTCGACAAGTTCTACACATTGAACGATTCAAATTATCAAAATAGGACTCGTGGTGGTCCTCCACAAACCCAACAGTATCCTTCCATCTGAACATGGACTGGAGGAAAGGCAAACCAATAAATTTGTCTATAGACTTCATGGTTGAATTTAAAAGCTTTGTCATAATATTTTTTAAATAACAATATTTATGCTAATTTGTATTGTATCTCTAATTTATCTTCCTCTTTGAATCTCAATCCACCTATAATAACTTAATCTCTTATATATTTATAAAATTTAACATTAAAATCTCTTAATTTGAAATATATCCATCCAAATAAAGTGTGTATTCTTTAAGCAGATCCTAAACTATTTATCAATAGCTGTAAATTTACAAATATATATATTAATTTTTTTTTTACTAGTAAGAAAGTTGAATATGTCACGACCCAAACCCGGTACCCAAAGGTTTGGCCTCGTAACAAGATAATAAAAATAAAATAATTCTAAAATTTTCGTAGTAGTAACGCAAGCGGATAAATTAAAATAACATAAATGGGTACCAAAAGTTTATTAAAAAGGAAAAAATAGTCATTTGGGCTTTATTTTATTACAAGAGTCCGATCAAAAATACAAATAGTAATTAAAAAAAAATACAGCGATTTATTTCCCATCTTAATCCTGCTAAATCTCGTCACCTGAAAGGAATAACAACTATAAGCACATGGTAGGGTGAGAAATATTATACTGTGAGTATAGGGGTACAAAAATAACCATGGATAGTTTTTTAAGTTAAAACATTAACATAACTTAGTTTGAATAAACAAATTATTTAAGTGACAGAAACTGAAATATAGAAATTATGCAAATAACCACAACCGTGGTACAGAACAAAGCAGAATAGAGGTCACTAGAGTGACAAATAGAATAGAGATCAATGGATCCATGACAAACAGAGGACCACAAAGTGGCCAAATAGAAGCCAATGATTTATTTAAGTCTCCCAAGGCATGGGACTCCCGTGGTGGTACTTACAGAAAATAATTGTTTATCAAATCATTGTCAAATAATTTTTAAAATTTAAACAAATATATCTATGGGTTTCAATTTAAGCAAATAGAGTTCAAAAAATAATCAACGTAATTGAATAGTAACATAATTTTTAAAACACAAATTGCGTAAAATAAATTATGGTAACTCAAAACATGCGTAAAATATATTATGGTAACTTAAGATATAATATAACTTATCTTAAAATTACTCCTGAATTAGTCTTGACTCACTCTTCGTTTCTAAGGCTCCTCTACAACCTGAATCCCTTATATTTGTGTTTCTTGCTCGAATGCCCCTACTACAGCACCAAACCTCCCTATTTGTACACAACTAAGTGTGAGGTCCAAGCAACAAAAGCATACACATAGGTAATTTTCCCCCCCCCCCCCCCTCTTGCCACCTGTCCTTGACCTTAAGTTTTTACCTCAAGAATTGTCCAAGAGTCATTTTAACCCTTGGCTCACAGAAAGCCTACTTGGCCAAAAATCTTACTTGGCTTTTTATTTATTTATTTATTTATTTTTCAATTCTAAAGGTTATTACCTTCTTCGGTAATTCACAGTGATCCCTCTAAAATTACGTATGATTGTAAGTTAGCTTCAAGTCTAAAAATCTCACCATGAAACTATAAAACATCACTGACCGCTTACTAAAATATTTAATATTCTCAAAGTGCTGTGTCCCATAATCTATCCCTTTGAACAATGTAATCTTTTAATTTCTAACTTTTTAACCCACAAGCTTCCACTATGTACTTTTTTGATATAATAACGAATTCTATTTATTTATTAAACATTATTTTACATACATATATATATATATATATATTTCCTATTCATGAGTAATTGATATAATCACGGTATTGAATTAAATTAAAAAAAATTCGGGTGTCACATTTCTCTTCTCCTTAAAAGAAGTTTGTCCCCAAACTTGACGTACCTTAATTTTCAAAGAGGTGTGAGTATTTGGCTCTCATTTGGCTCGCATTTGGCTTTCAGTTTCCCATGTCACTTATTTGACATGATGGTTTTTCCACAAGACTTTTACAAGAGGTATAGTCTTGTTTCGAAGGACTTGATCACGACGATCAAGAATCTGTACAGGTTGTTCTTTATAAGATAGGTCTTATTGAACTTCCAGGTTCTTATAATCAATAACATGCTCTGGATCTCGAAGATATCGACGAAGCATCGAAACGTGAAAACACATTGTGGACATTGGACAGTTCAGGTGGAAGCGCAAGGCGATATGCCACAGGACCAATCCTTTTTGGTATCTCAAATGGCCCGATGTAACGTGGGTTTAACTTTCCTCATTTTCCAAATCGGATAACCTCTCTCGTGGGTGAGATATTTAGAAACACATGATCTCCTAGTTGAAATTCCAAGTCCCGTCTCCGTGTATCTATATAGCTTTTCTGGCGGCTCTGGGCAGTGCGAATTCGCTATTGGATGAGTTGAATTTTATCGCTCGTCATTTGCACGATCTCGGGGCCTAACAGTATCCTATCTCTAACTTCTGTCCAACACAGAGGTGATCGACATCTCCTTTCATACAGTGTCTTATGTGGTGCCATTCTGATGCTTGCATGGTAGCTGTTATTATAGACGAACTCCATCAAAGGTATATGATCATCCCAATTACCTTTGAGGTCCAACACACATACACGTAACATATCTTCCAAAGCCTGGATTGTTCTTTCAGATTACCTATCAGTTTACGAGTGATAGATAGTGCTAAACTTCAATGTAGTTCCCATAGCCTCTTGCAATTTGTTCCAGAAGTGAGACACGAAGTAGGGGTCTCGGTCAGACACGATTGAAATTGAGGTACCATGTAATTGAATGATTTCTTTGATGTACAGAGTGGCGAACTTAGTAAGGGGGTATGTGATTCGGATTGGCAGAAAATGTGTCGATTTCATCAATCGATCTACTATAACCCATATTGCATCATTCTTCGAGACGGATTGTGGTAGTCTGATCACAAAGTCCATTGTAATGTGCTTCCATTTCCATTCAAGAATAGGGAGTGGTTGTAGCATTCTTGCAAGTTTCTGATGTTCTGCTTTAAGACGTTGATAATGCAGGCATTTGGAGACATGGCTTGTTGTGTCTCTTTTCATTCCTGTCCACCATTAATGTTCTTTCATTCCTATCCACCATTAATGTTCTTTCATTCCTATCCACCAGTAATGTTCTTTGTATTGCCGAGGTGGACCGCAAACCTCGAGCTATGAGCTTCTACAAATATCTTCCTTTTGAGTTCTGGAATATCGAGTGTAATATGCCTAGGAGGTACCCGTGCACGTTAAACAGTTCAGACCCATGATTTTTTTAATCTGGTCTCACAAGTGCAATATGAAACATAGATGAAAGTCCAGATTTGGAAATTTTTAAAAAATCCATTTTATTACAAAATTATTGCCACAAATGGACTGCGTCATCAGATCTCAGAGTCGCCACCTAATATTTATTTTGGGAAAATTAGGAAACCCGTGACTCGTGCTAAGGCTACTATTCGTCGTAACCAAGGATGCTTGGCTCGGAACCTTAGGTATGAAGGGGAAAGGTCATTAATTGAGCATCCCCGCTCACTCGATCAAAAGATCAGCTTTACTAAACCATGATATGAATTTTATTTTCTTTATATGTTCATGTTCTGATTATTTAGTTCTTAAAATTTACTATGTGAAGCATACAAGTATAGACTATGTCATTCATTTTGGAACAATTTGATTTCATGTATTTTGAAAGAGTTTTGAAGATGTACAATCTAAATAAATTGAGTTTACAAACATGAAAAATCAACATCATTCTAATTTAAGCGACACAACCTCTATCCACTGGCATTTATATAGTTATATCAAGTAAGCAAGTAGCCACATGGTAGGATGCTCAAACATAATAAGAAAAACACACAAAAACGGGATGCTAAAGCGTAAAAACTTACATGTTTGGCGTCCTGCGAACAAGCTACGAAACAAAGTTAGAAAAATGCATGATCTTATATACAAAATCCTAATGCAATTCACACATAAGATTCAACTAAAGATTCAGCTTTTAAGATATGACTTGTGAATCATCTTAAGAACATGAGGTAGCGCACATAATCACATCGGAATTGATTAAATCTACAAATGCAAACTTAACCAAATCAAGATGCATGAAACATAGATGCAAAGCATGGATATAACGACAAAAAATAAAATAAAATAAACATGATGTATATTTACAAATAAGGAAAGCAAGTAAAGGAACGGGATAGAAAGAAGTGAGGTGGGAAATTATTACAACACTTTGAATAAATTATTACAAACCAAATTAGAGGGGGACTGAGGAGAATATTACAACAAAATAAAAACCTCATAATACACTCAAAATAAAATAAACAAAAGAAAAAAAAGAGTTTCATGTGCTTTGGAAACCATCGAAAGTTGGTTAACATCGGAAGACAACGCCGTCTTGTCCAAAAGAAGCTAACCGGCCGGCCAACTAGGCCTAGCAAAACCTGTCTTATTGCGAAATCAAGAAAAGGAACAAACAAGAAATATGTAAGTAGCTCAACTAATCACTATCGATTAGATAAAAACAAGAAAACAAATATAAAATAAAAAAAGTGCAAACTTACAACAAAACTAACATGAACATAAAACAAGAAAACAAATATAAGGTAGAACATGCAAGATTACACCCAAACTAATATGATACTAACAAAAAAAAAATATATAAGCTAGGAAATGCAAGATTAACACATAATTACTATGAAACTAAAACAAAAAAAATAAATATAAGATAGAATATGCAGGATTACAACAAAACTAACATGAACTTAAAACAAAAAAAGCAAATATAAGGTAGAATATGCAAGATTACAACAAAACTAATATGAGACTAATACAAGAAAAATATAAGCTAGGAAATGTAAGATTACAACACAATTACTTTGAAATTAAAACAAGAAAGCAAATATAAGATAGAACATGTAAGATTACAACAAAACTAACATGAACCTAAAGCAAGAAAGTAAATATGAGATAGAACATGTAAGATTACAATAAAACTAATATGAAATTAAAGCAAGCGAATAAAAATAAATAATTATGAGCTAAACAAACCATTTAGATTACAACAAAACACTATGAAATACAAAATAAGAAAATAAACATGAGATAGACAAACCACTTGAATAATAACAAAACACTATGAAATAAGAAGCAAGAAAATAAATATGAGATAGAAAATGAAAGACTAGAAATTCACCTTCCAAAGAAAGATTGAACTTCTTGATTTCTAAATTTCCTCTTGATCACCCTCAAGTTTAGGAAGTGTGTTTTCAATTCTCAATTTGAAACTAGAATGGAACTCTGGGTATATATGGTGGAAAAGTGGCTAACTCTTTTTTTTTTTTTTTTTTCAATTTCAACAACACTCACTGTTTGCTTTGATTAATCACTAATGAAATTTAGCTATTTCAGAATTTTTGGAGGAGTTTTGGGTGTAGGAAAGATGGAATTTCAGTTTGAATGGAAGGTATGGGGTGTATATGGAAGATAGGAGTGTTTTTTGCTCAAAAACTCAAAATTTCTCTCTTTTTTCACCTTTTTCTCACTATTTTCTCTTCAATTTCGTGGTTCTCCCTCTCTCTTACAATATGATCATTCTATATAGGCAACGAAGGAGAGTGAAGGTCAAAAAGAAGGTGGGAGACAAGAATGTGATAGGAGGGCAAATTTTCAAGGTGGTTGTATGGGATACTCTTTTATGGATGCAAACAAAATCTCTTTTTGACAATGGGGGATGATTAAGTATATATTAGGTGATATATGGGTCGGCCAATAGGGTAGGGGAGTGTCTTACACACAAGAAAAAAAATGCAAAAAATACACATTCTTTGCCTACTGGTTTGAAATGGTCAAATATTATTTGAGGAGAAATATAACACAAGGCAAAGTTTTGGCAGATTGGTTAAGGTGTTAGGTGTGGAGTCTTAGGTTAAGGGTTCAAACCCCTTCACCAATGTTCCTTAAATTCATTTTTTTGGGTAAAGACAAGTCAGCACCACATCATCAGCAAAGACCAATCTAGTCATGCCACGTCAGCAAGACCGCCACATCAACGTCACAGTCAACATTGACAGAATATTTTGCATATAGACAAAATATTCCCCGACTTAATAGAATATTTCCTCACATAACAGAATATTCCCTGAGTTTTGAAAATTACAATTTGGCCCAAAAGTTTTAAATAATTGTGTTGTAACCCAGATTTTGGGAGAATTTTTCAGTGAGGCTCCCGGAAGTGCAGTGAAGGTTGATCCTAGCTAAATGAACCATTCTGGACGCAACCGTGAGGCCAGAATATTCCCTCAAAAAGGGAATTTGTGGCTGTTTAGGGTTGGAAATAGGGCTCAAATTCTAAATTTTCTTATTGAGGATTCTGTGAGATACATCTTCTTGTTTTCAACATCGAATGATCAAAAAGAAGCGCCCAAGTCTTAGAGCCGGTCAAAATGGGGTGTCTACAGTTGCCTCTCTTTGGCAGAGCTCAAAGTCATTTCTTGATGTGAGTGAATGTCAAAGCACGAAGATGACCCTTTTGACAAGGCCATAAGACTTGAGCAAACAAACAAGATGCAGATGCAATTGGTTGAACCCGAAGGTTGCCTACGTATCTCTTTGCAAGGAATCAAACCATCGTAGTTCAAGGGCAGAATGCAAATGACATACTCAAAATGCAATTTGAAAGTTGGACTTACACGCTTTGCGAAGTCGATTGTTTGAAAATTCACGATTATATAATGCAATGCAATGTCATGGAGTGATGATAAAGATATGAAGATGGCAACATGAGAGGCAAGCTTCGTGCAAATGATATGAAATATAACAGGGGGTGCATCGCATTAAATGTGCCACAAGATCACATACAAATGTGCCACAACACAAATGATAGGTGAACTCGAAATCCAAACGCATCTTACGCGAGAAGAGAAAATAATGAACTCGAAATCCAAACGCATTTCACGCGGGAGAAGGTATAGTGGTGTAACCAACAGATGTTCCTAGCCGTATTTCATGGAGATGGGGAATGTTTTAACTAGGTAAATATCTAATCCTAACATGTTTCACGTGAAAGGAGCAAAGGTTGTTTAACCAACAGACGTACCTAACCATATCTCATACGGAGAGGAGAAAGGTAAATATCAAATCCTAACACATTTCACGTGAAAGGAACAAAGGTGGTGAAACCAATAATGTACCTAACCATATCTCATACAGAGAGGAGGAAGGTTTTAATCGGGTAAACATCAAATCCTAACACGTTTCACATGAAAGGAACAAAGGTGGTGTAACCAACAGATGTACCTAACTGTATCTCATACGGAAAGGGGGAAGGTTTTAACCAAGTAAATATCAAATCCTAACACGTTTCACGTAAAAGGAACAAAGGTGGTGTAACCAACATGCGTATCTAACGGTATCTCATACGAAAAAGGGGAAGGTTTTAACCAGGTTAACATCAAATCCTAACACGTTACACGTGAAAGGTGAAAACGTGGTGTAACCAACAGGCATGCCTAACCGTATCTTATACGGAAAATGGGAAGATTTTAACTAAGTAAACTTCAAATCCTAACACGTTTTATGTAAAATGAGCAAAGGTGGTGTAATTAATAGGCATACCTAACCGTATCTCATACAGAGAGGGGGAAGGTTACATATACGCACGAACGATATACAAAATACATATTACATACGTATACATATACACATAGGAAAATTATATACATATATGGATACACACATATACATATACGTACATAATATAATACACACATACACATGTACACATACATATACATATCTCTCTCTCCTCCTCTGTTTTTGTCTCTTTCTCTCTCTCTCTCTCTCTCTCTCTCTCTTTTCCTTCATCTTCTTCGAGTGTCATGTCTAGCACGTGATTTCAACAATCGTGGCCCCTGATCGACAAGCTACCCCAATTCTTTAACGCCTTATCCCAATGTTTCTCCTCTTTGTCTTCTTCTTCTTCGCTCTCTTCTTTAGTTGAGGCCTGCAAGAGAAGCAGAGCAAAAGCCTACAAACTTTCTCTGCCACCACTCTACAACCTCTTTCTTTTGCATTATTCTCCTCTACCATGGCCTCTTTATACGGTTCTCTCACTCTTTTTCCAGACCAGAATGAGTCCATGATAGAGATGACCAATTCCGACTCCCCTGAACCTCAACCGCGGGCTCCTCCTCCATCTCCTGTTTTTAGCTTTCCAGTAATGTCAGTTGAGCAAATAATGGCGGCACAGTCTAACATCGAAGCAAACTTGTATACGTTGAGGTCATGTATGGAGACCATGACTGCGGTCTCTAACTTGTCCCGTTGACTGTAGAACAGGATGTTTGATGTACGTCAGTTATCTGCACAACTCTCTCTACTCCAACGTATGTACAAGGACTCTCGAGTAAAAATTAGTGCACTAAAAATGCAAAACAAAGAACTGAAACGACAGGCCACCTTCGCGGCCCGATTTGGAGTTCCTTCGCATAACCAATTTGATGGCCGGCAAAGAATAATCTCCTTTGGAAGCTCTGCCAAGGCTGAGGTAGAGTCTTCAAGAGCTTCGAAGGAGTAAAGATGAAACGAGGCAGCTAATGGTAAAGTCGAGCAACAAAGCTGTGTGCAAATAAAGCCAGTTGTAATCTTCGCCGTCGAGCTGCTGCCGGAAACTGAGAAAATGCTACTCTTTTTTTTTTTTTTTTGGTTTTTGTTTTTTTTGGTTATTGTTTTGGAGTGGGCACCTATAGCTTCAACTATTTTTTGTACAAGTTTGATCAGGGTTGATCTTTGGCATTAATAAAACAAGTTTGTTGTGCAAATCTGGATGACATGAATGACACAATACTGAGCATGAAAATCATTTTGTTTTGGATTTTGAACTTAGAAAATGGCTGCATTTTAATGAATTTTGAATTGAATATTGAGCCTATCACTGACCGAAACACAAAACACAAAACACAACTCAATGAAATGAAAATAAAGCAAAAACCATTCCAAACACACCCTTTTTGCATTTACCGGCGTAAAATGAACTCAAAACAGAGCAACACAAGTCGACCGCCCAGTGGAAAAGCATCGCCGGTGACAACTATTGTGTATTTTTCGGCGATTGCTTGATTAAGGTGATGAGAACTCAATAGTACGGGTAAAGAACAAAAAACCCGACTCAATTGTGCCCCTAGTTCATCACTTTGCCCTTTTTTGTTTTTCTTTTTTGCTAAAGCAATTTTGATCAACATGAGAGGTAAATTAGCACACTTGTTCCATTTTCTATCTTGAAATCATATGAGCCAAATTATGAGCATTGAAAATTTTCTCTTTTTGGTCCAAAGAATAGTCTGAGTTTTGCAAAAATGGAATAATTTTTATTTTTGAGAAAATCATTGAACTTCATTAAAAGTCCTCAAAATCTATTTTCGCAAATGACCACTACTCAATCAACATGAAATCAACCCTTGAGATGTACAACAGAATTTGTCTTGTGACTGAACCCGTCATGAAGGAGAAATAGGACAACTGAATCAAATGGGGATGAGCCAATCAAATATGGATAGCCGAGTCGAATAAACATACACCAATCAAACATGGACGAGATGAGTGAGTTGAAAAATGATTAGGGCCGAACTTCAAGATGAAGCTGCCTACGTATCCCAAAGATAGGAATCGGGGCCATAAGTAGTTTCGGTTAAGGTTCACTCGGGTATTGACACTCTCTTTTTGTGATCTAACTTTTGCCAAAGTTGCCCTTTCGGGTTTTCAACCTTGCAAGCTTTTCATTTTTTCATTTTTCTATTTTTTTTGTCATTTTTTATTTATTTTTTGTTTTTTTGCTCTAACTTTTGTTTGGGTCGCCCTTTCAGGTTTTTGGCTCAGCGAGCCTCTCAAGGGTAGTACTTTTTCAGCTTGTCCATGTTAATTGGCTGTGAGAACTCCAAACCATCCAAATCCATGAGAATGATTGCTCCTCCTAACTAGATTGATTTAATGATGTAGGGACCCATCCTATTGGGTCTAAACTTGCCCCGAGGGTCGTGAATAGGAGCTCAGTTGTCTTTCAACACTAAATCTCCTTCCATTAAATTCCTGGATCTAACCTTTTTGTTGAATGCTTTGGCAATCCTGCATTGATACCCCTGAATGTGGTATAACGCCTTCAATCTTCGCTCATCAAAATAGCATCAGTTCCTCAAATTAGTTCTATTGCCAATCAGCCTCTGTTATCTGACATTCAGCCATAATCCTTAATGAAGGCACTTCCAACTCAATCGGCAAAACAACCTCTATCATATATACCAAAGAGTAAGGGGTTGCCCTTGTAGACATTCGGATTAATGTCTTGTATCCCCAAAGTGCAAAAGGTAGTTTGTCTGGCCAATCTCTGTAGGTTTCCACTGTCATACGCCAAATGGTTTTGATGTTCTTGTTCGCAGCTTCAACGGCTCAATTGGTTTGTGGCTTGTATGTTGATGACTTGTGAAAAGTCACGTTATATTTTTCAAGTAGAACTACCACTTCTCCTCTGAAGTGTGAGCTACTGTCTGAAATTATTTCGTTTGGTACTCCATATCTACAGTTGATGTTGTTCTTGATGAATTTGGCCACGTGTGATGCTTTTGACACTAAATACGACTGTGCTTCAACCCACTTGGTAAAATAGTTAATGGCAACCAAGATGAATTGATGCCCATTTGAACTCTTCGATGTGATTGCCTTGATGACATCTATGTGCCAGACTGAGAAAGGCTAAGGCAAAGTCATGTTGTAGAGTTTGGATGGCGGGATGTTCATGTGATTGGCGTGGATTTGACATTTGTGACATCCTAACAAAGTGATACAATCACTCTCCATGGTTAACCAGTAGTACCTTTGTCTAAGAATTTTTTTGGCTAGCATTATACCGTTCATATGGGCTCCACACTCTCCTCTATGGATGGCTTCCATGACACGCTTTGTTTCTTCTTCCTTTATACACAGCTTGTGCATTCCCAGATGCTCTCTCTTGTGTAACTTATCTCCACAAAAGGCGAACTGAGTGGCCATACGCCGTATTGCCCTTTTGTCTTTGGCGTTTGTCCCTTGTGGGTATGTACCACTTTCCAAAAAATTCCAAATATCAAAGTACCAAGGGTTTTCATCTTGAACTTCTTCCGTTGCGGCTATCATTTCATACATGGGGGCATACCTTTGTTCTATAAGGATCGGGTGCATCTTGACCCCGACCGGTATATCTATAATTGATGCCAGGGTTGCCAACGCATCAGCAAATTGGTTGTTCTTTCTTACCAGGTGCACAAAAGTCAGTTTTTCGAACCTCAAGATCAACATGCCCAAGGTCTAATGGTAGACTTTCATTTTTTCCTCTTTAACTTTCCAATCTTCGTTGGCTTGAGAAACGACCAAGTTCGAGTCCCGATCACATCTAACCTTATTGCCCTTAGTTCCAAAGCTACTTCCAATCCAGTAATGCATGCCTCATACTCTGCTTGGTTGTTAGATACCCTGAATCGGAGTTTAAAAGCTAAGGGGATATGGGAATCATCCGGCGCTATGAACAACACGCCTATTCCATAGCCAAATTGATTAGACGCTCCATCGAAGTACAACTTCCAAGTGTCTTCTTCCATCTACATGACCTCTTCATCTAGGAATGAGTACTCCACATATTCTCCTCCTTCAATTGGGTGATCAACCAAAAATTTTGCTACGGCCCTTCCTTTGACAGATTTGCGAGTGACATACCTAAGGTCAAATTCGAAAAACAAAACTAACCAATGAGTTAACCTACCAGTAAGTGCTGGTTTCTCAAAGAGATATTTGAATAGGTCTAATCTTGAAACCAAAATTACCAAGTGAGCTAACAGGTAGTGTCTCAACTTCCTGGTGGCCCATACCAAAGCTAAGCAAGCATTTTTCAAAGGAGTATAACGGATCTCATATTCAAGCATCTTTTGACTTAAGTAGTAGATAGCCTTCTCCATTTCTCATCTGACTCTTGTGCAAGCATACATCCCATAGTTGATTCGGTCACTGATAAGAACAGGATCAGCGGGTTCCCTAGCTCAGTCAATGATAACACATGAGGAGATAGTGGCTTGTCGGCCAACCCTACAGCCTATCTGCCATGACTTGTGCCTGTTGGCCGTCAGTGGTGGCCGGTCGGCTATGTTGGTGGTCGGTAGGCCACACTGGTGGCCGGTCGGCTACAAGTGGTGGCTGACGGCCACGAGCCTCATTTTTCCAGATATTTGTTTGCCATCTGTGCCAGGTGTTGCTCACTGAACTGCATCTTCATACACGTGTATGATAGGATGAATACAAGCTCAAACCTTGATTTTCTATATATAGGGAGTGTTCTCCCCAATTTTTGAGGGTTAGACATTTTAGAACAAAATTCTCTCTCTCTCTCTCTCTAGAATTCTCTATCTCTCTTCTTATTTTGTGCTTTGTAGTTAGCTTTCTATGCACTTTTGCACCTAGACCCTTGACCAAACACCCTCACCTTTGAGCTGAGGTCCCTCGGAGCTTTGTTTAAGCCTTAGAAGGGGATTTGAGATTGATTTTGTGGCTGAATTGCTTTTTGCTCCAAAGGTATTGAACTTACCTCATTTAAGCTTATTGTGCATGCTTGATTTGCAATCCTTTTAAACTATTTCGAGGATGTTTTTGAAGTATAAAAAACTCTATTTTTGAGGCATAAAAATGGTAGTTTGAGTCTTTGTGAATTAGGGGGTTGTTCCCCATTTTATTCCTTAGCTTGTTTAGCTTTTTGTGCCATCTTTTCTCATATTTAAATCAAAATTTTTGGGTCTTTTAACCACTGAAAATTAGAGTTATTTCAGTGACAAAAACTTTATTTTGAAGTCCAAAATTGGAGGGGTTAGCTTCCCCTCTGTAGACACCCCAATTTTGACCGCTCCTAAGACATAGGCGCTTGATTTCAAACACCCAATGATGAAAGTTACATTGTGCAATCTTTTGAATTCTCGGTGAAGAAATTTAGATTCAAGCTCTAACCCCAAACCTTTCACCCTATCTTGGCCAAACTATTTTAGACCAAAACCCTCTTTTCAAAATATTTTTCCAAATACTTCTACGATGTTCCGAGGATCACATTTCTAAAACATTGCACTTTTCGATAAACTGAGTAAGGACAAAGTGGAGATACATAGAAGGGAGGTGAACTCTTTGAAAAATCTTTAAAACATCTCATTTAGAGGTTTGGAGTTGAAGAAAATAGGAAAGGAGGGAAGAAAACTAGTTTAAGAAATGGTTGAGCGTGAAACCGTTGAGAGAGAAACTGAGCAGCCTTAACAAACCATGCCTATCTCTTTTCACACTTAGACTTTAGATGTGAGGTCACCACCATTGGAAATTAGACTTCCGGGGCTTCACTTTGGACTCAAGAATCATCTAAAACCAAGTTCGGATGGTGGAGATATGACCGTTGGAAGTTGGGCATCAATCCGATTAAGATAGAAATGAGCAGCCTTCACTAAATTAGGCATATCTCTTTGCACACATAGAGTTTAGATGTGAGGCCACCTCCATTGGAAAGTAGACTTCTGGGGGTTCAATTTAGACTCAAGAATCACCTAAAACGGAGTCTAGATGAGGGAGATATGCCAATTTGAAGGCGGGCCTGAATGCGGATTTCTTAAGTCCGGCCGGACCTTAGTGATATCCGGCAAAAAACACCAATGTCCGGCCGGACCTCTTGACTTTTCACACATATTGTATATCAATCTACCAGCTGCCCAAATGTGCTGATATTTTGAGCAGCAGCTGTTCGAGGTCTATAAATACAGGACTGAAACTGCTGTAGGAGGGGTTAGATATTATGATCAAGAGCGAGATATATTGGTTACAAAGATCAAATATAGAAATATCCAAGAGTTGAGTTCATCTTTGCTCTTCCATAGCCTTGAAGCTCTCATATCATCCATACATACCATACAAGAGTTTGAACTTAGAACTTGATTTGAGAATTGAAAATCATACTCAAACTTGAGGGTGCTTTGGAATCAAGTTTGGTTTACAACAAGAACACCTCTCTACAAGAGGTAAAACTTTCTTACTTTTATTTCAATCTTTGTTCATCTTTTTCTTGTGTTTTTATATTATTTTTGGACTGTTTTGAGGGCTGAAACTTGTGATTAGAAGCTACCCAAAGGTGGAAGGGTTAATCTCCCTTCCTTGAACCTTATTCCTAGCTTAAATCCTTGTGTTTCCCACTTTGTTTTCACCCATTTTTGCCACTGTTTTGGGGCTAATTTGGGATTGCTTTGGGACTATTTTTCAACATCTAAACTATGTGATTTGAAGTTGTGAAAGTGGAGGGGTTAGCCACCCTTCCTTATACTTGTTTACTAGCTTTAATCTCATTATGATTGTGCACCTTCTATAGCTTAATTTCAGCATTTTTTTTATATACTATTTAGGGGCTGTTTAATTCATTTCAATAATTCATGTTTTACATATTATGTTTATGTTGTACTAACCAATTAATCATCTTCGCATAATCATCTCTGCAACCTCCCTCCATTCTTTGCTTATTTCGATTAAAAAGTTGTGAAAATTTGAGATTGTGGTTCAAGTATAAGAAAGAAACTCTTCCATACTTAATGGTTTAATCTCTTAGGAGGTTTATTACCAAAGGTATAAAACGTTCTATGCTTAATGGTTTAATTTCTTAGGAGATTCAGTACCAAAGGCATAAAACGTTCTATGCTTAATGGTTTAAACTCTTTGGAGGTTCATTACCCCAAACGTATACATGTTCTTATACTAAAGCACAATCTTTTATTTTTGATTTCTCTTTATCACCAGTGTGTTTACTTTTAAGGGCCCAATTGACCCTTGGAAATCACCAAGGAAAGTGTTATTATCACTTATTATCAAGTTTGGATTTCAAGTCATTATCACTCACTGTGGGTTTTCCTAAGTTATTATTACTCTTTTGAGTTTGACTAGTCCTTGTTGCGCATCTTGAGTTTGACTTGAAATCCCTTATTGCTTGTAAATAAGTTTGACTCTTTCTTTGTAATTTCCCTCGAAGAAAATAAGGTTTGTTTCTCGGGTTAAGTTGATGCTTGTTTCCCTTTATTGTATTTTGAACTTAGTGGACGTAAATATCACTTTTGGACAAAAAAAGGGAAAAGATAAAGAAATGGAAAGGTAATAAAAAAGGGTAATAAAATTGGTTAAAATTGGATTACAACCGACATAAAGAACTAAAAAGATTGATTGGACCCGGTCGGACGTTATACCGCAGTCTATTGTGTCAAGGCTTGTCTTACATCAATTCATGATATTTTGATGAACCTTGAAGCGTCTCTACTTCCATTCTTGAATTCACTTCATGATAGGAGGGAGGGGTGGTTGTTATTCATTGCATTTATTGATCTTTGTCCAAATTGTATCTGAGATCATTAAGCAACCAACTTGCCAATTGATGGTTTTGGATATGATTCCAACCCTCTCTTGAGTATTTCTATGATAGAGAAGGGTAAAAGGGACAAACATGGCTAGGAATACCCTGTCTACACTGTTTCACCTCAGGCGCAAAAATAGATTTATGCAAGAAAACAAGACATGACTGGATTTATTTGGATTCGACTGGATAGCGTTTTGGGTTGGCAAGGCTCCAACAAATTGCAAAACAATACACTTTTGGTCGAAAGTAGTAACTAGGGGTGAAACAGAACAAATCCCAGCAAGGCAGACAAAATAATTCCTGAGGAGCATCGAGCAATCATTGCATATTATTATTGTAATAAATTAGACAGCCCCTTTTATTTATTAATTCATTCGGTTTGTAATAATTATTTATTCGGACACTTGGACATTCGGACTGTGATAACCCTATTCCGTATTAAGCTAATTGATCTTAATTATAATTGTGATTATATGCTTGATATGGCTTTGTGTGATAATTACATGATTATGAATGTTTTTGTAATTCTATCTGTTCACCGTAGGAAAATCTGTTCAATTTCTACTTTAGAATTTAAATTGAAGGCCTTATCGGCCACAGAAGCCAAAATTGATTACGCCATTGTAACTAGTGTAATTAACATATATAAGTGGTCTATTTGTGTTTATGAGCAAGGTTTTGAGCTCATTTCCTCTTCTTTGGCTGAAATCACTCTAGAGAGAGAGGGTCGGTTAGAGTGAGAGAGTGAAGGCAATTGCAGCTTTAATCAAGAGGCTTGGGAATCTTGAAGACCAACTCAAGAATTAACCATAATTTGGGAAAATTGAGCTTCTAGGTGAGTAATTGGTTATGAAATCATAAGTTTAATATTGTAATTTTGTGAATTCAAGGTTTGATGGTGATCTAGAACATAATTTGAATTGAATTTGTTGAATTTGGAGCTTGTAGGTACATGCATATGCATAATTGCCATGATTTTTTACATTCAAGCATAAGTCATGTAGAACAAGAAGAATTGAGCTCCAAATCTCACATGCATGCATAATTTTCATGAGTTTCATGATTTAAAGTGTCATTTGTACCATTTGAAATAGAATTGGAGTCAAGAATTTACATGCATGCGTGATTGATGAAGATATAGAATTGATACGGAGTTGAATACACATGTTTGGAACTATGAAGAGAATTCAAAATGATTTTGGAAAAAAGGACCACAAATTTGAACAATTGGTCTTTTGTTGCTATTGTCCTCATGTTATGTAATATGTTTCTATGTTTTTGTGTCCAAAACATGAGCCTTGCACCTTTGAATGTCAAGTTTGAAGCTCAAACTGGTTGCTGGAAATTCCAGAAATTGACATGTCCGCTCGAGCGGGGTAATGGCCGCTTGAGCGTGAAATACTAGTTCCCAGCAGTTTTACAGACATCGACGTCCGCTCGAGTGGGGATAATCACACTCGAGCATCCAAGTCACATGTTTGACCTTTAGCTCGAGCGTCAGAAGTCGCGCTCGAGCGTGAATATAAGGCAACCAGTACTTTTGCAGACCATGGGGGTCTACTTGAGCGGGGAGCCCTGTTTCAGAAATTTTGTAAAGTTTACCCAAGTATTGTTTTCCGTTCTCTTTCATTTCTAAGCAATCTTAGGCATGCATTGAACATTATGAATGAATTAAAGAGATAATACAGAAGCCTAAGAGGAATGTATAGATTAAGAACGGATTGAATTAATTGTGACCCATATGTGTTATGTGATGTGTAGGGTCGAGCTCTAGGGCAAATCCACCGGTAGAACACGGTGAGTAATATCTTAGTAAAGGTATTTTGAAGTATGTTATTTGTCCTATTGCTTATTCCTATATAAGTCTTATAAGCATGTTAACTTAAATTGAGGACAAATATTGGTCATGCTGAATGACTTGGCCAAAGGCCGTTGGGTACGATTGATTGGGCCAAAGGCTGTTGGATATACTGGGCCAAAGGCCGTCGGATATGAATGATTGGGCCAAAGGCCGTTGGATACAATTGATTGGGCCAAAGGCCGTTGGATATGAATGTTTGGGCCAAAGGCCGTTGGACATAAATGATTTGGCTGGAGGCCGTTTGACATGAATGATTGGGCTGAAGGCCATTGGACATAAATGATCGGGCCAAAAGCCGTTTGACATGAATGAAATGGGCCAGAGGCCGTTCGATATGTTTGGGTTTAAGGCCATTTAACGTACTAGATAAAACCAAAGATGGGCCCAAGGCCGTTTGACATATGTATATCTATTGTGAACTTCGTTCATGCACTTTCTTTATTTGATATTATTCACTGGGCTTTCGCTCACACTCATTCATGTGTATGTAGGTGAGCCAAGAGATGTCCAAACCCAGCTTCAGTGAAATACGTGAAAAAGGTCAAGTCTTGAGGAGTCAGCCTTAACGTCTCACACACGAGACTCGTTTCGCCTTTTTTGTTCTTTTGTTATGATTATAATTTTGCAATGTTGGCGAAAATGTTGAATCACCCTTGTATATATGTATAAGCGATAAGTTTGGCTGACTAAGACTCTAATGATCCTGTATGTATGGAATCTTTAGATACTTTCTTTTGGTGTGAGTTATTAATGAATACACTTTTGTGATGTTTGGATGTGCCATGTAAGCACAGTTCTATGGACAAAAGTTTTAAGTTTTGTTTCCGTTTGGCCCCTTAACTCTGTTTAAATATATCTAATCTGGTTTGAGGTCGTAGGTAATCTCTTGATTATTGGCCGGTTATGACCTTAATCCATGGGGGCGGATTCGGGTCATGACACGGACCCTCCTGCGTGAGGGCGCAAACTTGTAAATAATGTGTATGTCTTCTAACCCTATGTCTTTCTCTCTTTTATTTATCTGCTTATGATGGTTAGATTAGGGACATCATATTTTCAAATTAGCATTTCCATGACTTGCATCTGTTCGTTTTGCATGCATAAAAGTCCGGCTCATCATATTATTCAAATGTCAAATTCAAACTCTTTACTTGAAAACATGCTCTGTCACATGCCTTGAACTTGCACGTTGTATGTGTTGCATTAGTCATGTTGCATTAATTAGGATCATGCATTTTTTCTAACTATTTGCTTTCTTTTGACTCGCCTTTGGACATAAGGTAAGTTTTTTATGCTTTAGCATATTGCATAAGTGCAATTGCTGCCATATCAAACATTCTACCATGAGGCTAAATGCTTATTTGATATATCTGTTTGAATGCCTATGGATGAAGGCTATTCACTGACATTGGGATACTTTGATTAATGTATATATATGAGATCACTTTTTTCAAGTGATACATATGCAAAACACTTGTTTTCAAAACAAACATAAAATCAAAGGTTCCAACTGTTTGTGAAACTAGTCTATACTTGTATGTTAAAGATAGAATAAGAACATATATTGTACATAAAAATTACATCATAATTAGTAAAGGCCGATATTTGATCGGGTGAGTGGGGTGCTCATTATTGACCTTCCCCTCTCATACCTAAGTTCTCGAACCAAGACACTTTGGTAACGATAGACTAATGGCCTTTGGCATGAGTCACGGGTTTTCTAAATTTTCCAAAATAAATATTTATGTGGCGACTCTGATATCTGGCAAAGCAGTCCATTTTTGGCATTTGATTCAAAACATCAATTTTCCAAAAGAAATTTCCAGATTTAGACTCTTTTTGTGTTTCCATTGTTTCACATTACACTTGTGAAATCAGATTCAGAACCAACACACAAGTGGAGTCTGAACTATAAGGGCTATTCATTCTTCCGAAAGGGGAGCGTGAAAAGCCAAGCTACATCCTCCTTGTTGTCTTGCTTGCATGCCTAGTTGCCTTACATGTGAGCATATTTTTCTAGCATTTTGTAGCCTAATCTCAGCATGTTTTTGCTACTATTTTGACAGGTTTTAGCTCTGTTTTGAGCTGGTTAAGTCCCTTGAGCTTTGTATTGTATAGTTATGGTGCAATTTCCTTCACTAGCTTAGTGTTTTTTGGGCTTTGAGCATCATTTGTGTGTCTTGGATGCATGTTTTAATGCTTTTTCATGCCTAATTCTAGCACTTAAATATTTGCAACCTCCCTCACTTCTTCACTTTTTCATTTGCTTTGAGGGTTGGTTAACCTTTGGGTTGTGTTTAAGCTTGAGATAGAGGTTCGTGCTTAATGGTTTCAATCCCCTTTTGAGGTTTCTACTAACCAAAGGCATGACCTCTCTCTTGCCTTAGATCATCCCTTGGTTGACACCTCTTCCATTAGAGGACACTCACCTTGGACTTAATCAATTAAAGAATGGATTGGTAAGCTAAAATGAGTAAATAAAAATGAACAACTAAAAGAAGCAAGATAAAGCATCTTTCGTGTTGCATTGCATGTGTTCAGATCGGACGTTAATCCAAACATAAGGAAAATGGGATGTTTCATATTCAAAGTGATGAAACGTGCCACTTTCCTTGGTCACCATCACCCTTGATCATGCATGATAGGGTGATGGTTGTTTTAGTCTTGTTTGTGCACTCATTAAGCTTGTACAAGCTTGGTTCCTTAGCTATCATGCATGGAAAATGCTTGGTTGATGGTTTGAGGGCCAAGAATTATATTTCTTTGAACTTGTGTAATGATAAGGAGGGTAACAGTACACACACTCCTTGAGAATACGCTGCTTTGCCTCTGTTTGCTCTCTATTGTAGCAAAAAATGAAGTTCAGGGCAGGGGTGGCCGACTGGCCACCAGTAGTAGCCGACCGGCCATCAATGAGAAGGTTGCTCTGTGTGCTCCTGAAGGGGATCAGAGGTGTTCTGAAAGTTGGTGCAATTTTCAGTGATCAAAAAATGTGCAAACAAAGGCTGCAATGGCAAGATGGTGGCATTTTCGGGTGTAGAAGCCAAGCATGCATGCGTCCCTCGCCCCTCGCGACCATTTACTTGCTTTGTTTAATTAGTTAGTTGTAGCTAATTCATTCATATAAGTGTTGTAACTATTTAGTTAATTAATTCATTTTGTAATTGATTAGCTTAATTCGGTTTGTAATAATTAGTTAACTAGAATAGTTAATTAGTTTCAAGTTTTGTAATAGTTAGCTTAATTAGCATAGCTAGTTAACTTAGATTATTCATTCGGACCCTCCTTCGTGAGGGCATAATGTTGTAATAAGTGTGCGTGCGTGCGTGTGTGCATGCCTTCCAACCCCACGTCTTTCTCCCTTTTATTTAATCACTTTTGATGGTTAGATTAGAGACATTTTCAATTAGCATACCTTATGCGTGCATGTTTGCATCCATTCATTCGTCTTGCATGCACCGAGGCTCGGCGTATTATTAAAACTGCATTGCATCAATACTTATTTGAATACGTGTTTAAAAGCATGTTATCAAATTGAATTGAATCACATGCCATATTAGTAGCCGAGCCTATTAATTGCATATTGTATGTATTGCATTAGGTATCTTGTATAGTTAGGATCATGCATCTTTTCTAACTAGTTTTTGTTTTGGCTTAGAGTACTTGGTAAGTTTTATGCTTTAGCATACTTGCATGAGTGTGATTGGCATATTGCCATGTTTCGCATGCTTGCCATGAGGCTATGTGCTTATTTGCTAAACTACATGAATGCCTATGGATGAAGGCTTTGTTGTTTGAATTGGAATGATTCAACAAATGTGCGTTATAAGCCCACTTTGTTGAGTGGCAAAAATTATGTTTTAAGCCCACTTGAGGGTGGCAAATTCAAACCATTTTTGAAAACAAAACACTAGTTGGATTGTTCCAAGTCTTGCGACTAGTCTATACTTGCTTGTGTGTGTCACATAGTAAAGCTTGTTTAATAATCGGAATAAGAACACATAAGGTTTATGAAATAACATATCATAATTAGTAGAGGCCAATCCTTTGATCGGGCGAGCGGGGTTGCTCAATTCATGACCTTTCCCCCTCGTACCCAAGTTCCTGAGACGAGACAACTTTGGTGATGACAGACACGTGGCCTTCGGCGCGAGTCAGGGTTTCCTAAATTTCCCCAAAAACAAAATATTTAGGTAGCGACTCTGTAATTTGGCAAAGCAGTCAAATTTTGGCATTATTTGATTTAAAATTGATTTTCCAAAAGGTTTGTCGAATTTGGACTATTTGGTGTTTATCAGTTTCATAGTGCACTTGTAAGACTAGATTCAGAACCGCGACAGTCCCAACTGTGAGGCCTTCATTTCAAACCCTTTTCGAAAGGCGGGGGCGCGGAAAAAGGCGAGCCCACACCTATCTTATCTCCTCTCACTGCGAATCACCATACATTCTTTCCCTCACTATAGATCTTTCCAAACCCCATATTTATGCTGAGTTTTAAACCACCAAAAAGAAGAAAGACAAATCTAGTTAAATTATGTTCTAGTAACTCAGTTTGAATGGTTTAACTTATAGAGATTATGTTGTTTAAAGTTTTGTAATGGGTTTGCAATAGTAGGTCGATTGATGAAATTGCGGCAAGCAACTGTGGGATCTCCTCGAAGGGTATCCGAGCGTGCTCGATAGTTCAAACCCACTACAACAAAAATTGTCTTTAGAGACGAAAACTAATGACGAAAATAATATTTTGTCTCCAAATGTACCATTTTTAGAGACAAATAAAATTTCGTCACCAATCTAAATACATAATAAAAAAATTAAGTGATGAAATTATTTTTCATCATTATTTATATTTTTTTGTCACCGAAGATTTTCCCGCTATTTTTTCGGAGGGTATCAAAATTTTGAGACTTTTGGTGACGAAACAATTGGTCACCAATTATAAAATTATTAATGACGAATATTTTTTGTCACCAATAATTTTTAATATTTTCATATCATTTAATGACAAAACTATTTTTGTGGCCAATATTTTTATCTTTGGTGAAGAAATAATTTTGTCACCAATAAATGATTTAGTTGCTAAATATTTTAGAGGGAAATGAAAATATATTGGCACCTATGGAAGCAGATCTATTCTTCTTAAAAAAAAAAAAAAACCTGTTATGCTTGGTTGTACACACAGACCTCACACACACACACACACACCCCTTATACTCATTCACGGGACTGAGTTTCCTCACCGCCGCTGCTAACATTTCATCGATTCACACACATCGCCGGTGTGCCGATCGGCTCATCGCCGACAGCCTTTCACTACAAAACTGATTTGATCACATAACTATCGATATCCGATCAACGTGATATTTTATAGGTATATAGTACTCGATGAATTCTACAAATTAACGATTTGAATTATCAAAACGGGATCCGTGGTGGACCCCCACGAGCCTAACAGTATACTCCAATCCTAAAGCTTCATCCTATTTTTTTCGTTTTTGTTAATTTGCGACGACTTTTCAAACCATTGCAAAAAATTAATCTGCTAATATTCCACCAATACTACAATAATACATATAGGTCACACCTAAAAATTTAAAACCATCCCACTTTTAATTCAATGTGTGATAAAAAAAAAAAGGAAAATGTCTCGTAGCTCAAATTTTGTGGTTCAAATGGCCAAAACGGTCGTTTTGGCCATTTTTATGTTGTTCTGTACTCAAAACGACGTCGTTTTGGCTATTTGAGCCACAAAATTTGAGCTACGTAGCATTGTCAAAAAAAAAAATGTGTGAAGTAACTTTTTTATTTTTTATTTATTTATTTCAGCAGCCCACACCCCACAAAGAAACAAATCATTTTTTATTTTATTTTTGAGATTCCAAACATATCTCTCAATCCTCTCTTCCTCTCTCTCTCTCTTCAAGCGCTAACCCTAGTCTTCTGCATATCCTTGATCGCCCGGCACCCGTTTGACCAGCTGAGAGTGACTAGCGGCAGCGATCGGCGAGTGGCGGCAATGGCAGCAATCGGCGACCAACAGCGGTGACTCAGGTATTTTCTTCTCTTCTATTTTCTTCTTCTCTTATCTTCTTCTATTCTTCTACTATTTTGCTAATTCAATTTTTGTTGAAATCAACCCTTGATTTTCGATTTTTGTTGAAACTAGCCTTTGGTTTTTGTTGAAATCAACCCTTGATTTTTGCTCTATATCTCTCTCTCTGGCCCCTCTCCCCCAATTTCAAACCCTAACTATAATTTTCGATCTCTCAGATCTCAGCCCCTTCACAAAAGTCATTTTGATTTCATTTCGCTTATTTTGAAGTGTTTCATATGTTAAAAATGCTAAATGTTTGATGCGTTCATTTACATGTTTGTTTATCTGCATTTTGTTGATCTTTACCTCTCTTTCTCTCTCGTTCACTGATCATATTATTTTCCTTGTGGTCTTCACTCTGTGTATTTAATTAAATTCAAAATATGAAACCAGGTGCCATAGTGATTCTCTTATGTTTTGAATGACTTACGATTGAAATTTGCACTAATTATGGCCCAGCAATTTGGTAAATTAAAGACAATCTTGGAAGCATAAAGATTTATGGGCTGTGAGTATCTGAAGGAACCAAAAAGTCATGGTACAAAAAGTTTACTCTTGGACTGCCCTTAAATTTGAAATTGAAGTTTTATGGCTTTCAGTACATACCCAAGTATATAGTTGTTGGAAAACTATATAAATTTGGCAGAGCCCCCTTCTATTTGAATATTCTGTTTCCTAATGATGGCATTGCAATTTAGATATAATTAAGAATGCACAGGTCAATAAGTTGGCCTCTGGACAAGGCATTTTACACTTCAACATTTGTAAAACAATTTTTTTTTTGGGTTGAGATTTTACCGTTAAAAATGGAAATTGCTTACTTTGAACAGGTTTACCTGGCATTTGAATGCCATGGTTTGGGATTGAATCATTTTGTTGTATTTATCTTAGAGTCATTGTTTGCATTTTAAAGAGGAAATTGGTGCTTGAATGTCTCCCTTAAGGTTGTACTTTTAGTGTCAAGCGAGTGTCTATTTTAGCAGGCAAGGATTTTGATGGTTGACCATTTGGCTGATAGAAATGTTTTTTTTTTCTCTTTCATGAAGTTGTTGGTAAAGAGAGCGCAGGGACGATAAATCATTTCCCAATTAGTTGCGTACTGCATTTTAAATTTGTTGCTTCATTTCTCTTGGTTAGAGCAACTTTAGAATCTCCTCTATTAAAGATAGTTGGTCAAGGTGTCTGTGTTGCAATAATTGTAAGAATGATGTTGGTTTATCTTAAATTTTACACCTTTGTCCACAGTAACTATCTTAACTAGCCACTTCATCCATGGTTTAAAATTAGTTGGCATGAGTTTTGAGAGTCCAAAAATTGTCATTGCTTTTGGGCCTATTTCTGGCTGATTGAATGAAGGTTTGGTTCAATAGGTCATCTCCTCGTTGAGAATATTAGCTAATAAGGTTGAAGTGTTTTACTTTTTAATTGTGCGTCAGTTCTCTCTAATGTCTTGTTTGGTATGAGGGAGAGAAGATTGAGAGGATGAGAGGCTAGGAAGGACAGATTATTGAGAGGAAAAGAATGGATGGAGGGTTGGAAAAAGTGACCTAGAAAAAAGGATACTAGTTTTTCTCTTTGAGCAATTGGTTCCATACCTGAAGTTTACTAGTGTACTTTTGCAAACTAACGCAATTGTTGTTTGAATGGAAAAAAACATTAGAGGAAAAGGTATATCCCCTTATCTCCTGCTCACTTTAGGGCAGGAAGAAAATAGTGAGCAGGATGGAAACTCTTCCCCTCTTTTATTTTCCTGTTCTCTTTTGCTGCATATAATGGGACTGTTTAAATTGGAATCTCTACTATCCAGTCATGTTTTCGTATGAAATTGCAAATATCAGATGGGAGATTTGAGTTATTTGGTAGTGAACTTTTTTTTTTTTTTGGGTGCATATTACTTATATTTATTTGTGTATATATATACATTTTGGTTTTGGAGGTTGAGGAATTCCTAATATTCTTTTGTTAGTTCTATGGGAGATTTGAGTTATTTGGTAGGGAGCTTCTTTTTTTTTTTGGCTCATCTCAATGTGCACATGGTCGTTTGCATCCCAACATTTTTTTTTTGTGGACTTTTCTTGTTATGGAAAGTGGCAAGGGGAACTGTTTCACTATAGTCTCTAGTGAATTTCTCCAGCCAGTTTCCAATTAAGGCTTTGGTCTTAAGGAATGCATTCTGCAAAACAAGACCACCCTAGTATTCCACCACACATAACTTTGACTACCAGAAGGTGCATATTTGGAGGAAATAAAAACAAAATTAAGATGATTGTTTTCTATTTATTATATATATATATATATATATATAAGTAGGGAGCTGCCGTAAATGCCCTTGATTCTCAATTTGCATTGGATCAAACAATGCCTTAGCCTAATTACATATATGAAAAATGGCACCATATCAAAATTTTGCATAAATATCCAAGAAGTGGTAGATATTGGGTCCATGATATTTTAAATAAAATCTTTTGTTTTACAATGTATGCACCATACATATGCTTATTTGATTAAATACTTGCACAAATGACTACTCTTAGTTCAACAACCATCTCAAATTGGAGTCACCACAGCATGAAACAATGATCCTTTGGGATTGACAAATCCGAACTCATCTATTTGAGGCCTAAATGATCGATAGTATGGCCAGATATGTAAGCTTACCCATTTCATGGTTTCAACATAAGCTATCATAGGATTTAAGCTTTGAACGCAGCAGATAACTATAGATCCTAAATGAAGGATACTTAGTGCTCATTTGGGAAGTGACTATTTTAGTTGGCTTTTTGGCTTTTTGATTGGGTGTTTTGGCTTTTTAGCTATTTTAACCAAAAAACCACCATCCTAAATGGGGCCTTAATCTTTTACTACTTATCATAATATGTTGTATGCGTTTCTTTTTCTTATTTATTTTTTTATGTGATGTGAAGCTGTAATTACCCTTTCTGTATTATTTTGGTAATGACAAACATAAAAACTTTATTGATTTTGGTGAAGATACTTCTTTTGATGAGAAAGTTAGGTTTCCTTGTTCTTTTTTGTCATGCCCTTTTTTTTTTCATCGTTTTATATATGATAATTCAGCACCAAGGCACACTATTGCCTTTTGACACTGGAAAAGTTCCAGTGTCATATATTCATTCAAATTCACTTCTAAATGTTCCAAGGTACTTTGTGTTTAACACTGGCATTTTTACATTTATTCCATGGTTGTTAAACTAAGCTAGTGAATTATGAAACCCTTATTGCGGAACCATGTATTATTAGATTCATATTTTCATTGACTGTGATAAAGTTTTCTCCTATTTTAAAACTTGCTATGTTAATTTCTACTTTATTCCGTCTTTTAGGATACTGCTGACAGTCCTCCACCTGATGAACATGCAAATAGCACAGCAAAATGAACAAATTTAGTAGGGGAGAGTGGGGAAAGTTCAGATTCTGATGGACAAGCTTCTTGGTTAGTATATTATGTTTATATGTTAATTAATAGAACATTTCTTCTTCAACTAGGGTAGAATAAAAAACTACTTTTGACATTTAGGCACAAGGTCCCGGGAAAATAGTGAAATATGCTTCTAAAGGCCCGAAAAACAACACAAACACCTTGAGATTATCAGAAACTATCATGAACACTTTGGGAGGGATCAACATAAGTTGTGAAAACTTACAGAACAATCATAGGACTCTCGGTTGGAAAACAGTTAGCCTTGAAAATATGCCGTTAGGGAGTAAAATCTTGAAATAGTCGTTAAAAGGCCAAGAAATATCATGAACACATTGGGAGGAACTAATGTAAGTTGTAAAAATTTACGGAACAAGCACGGTAAAATTTGGTTTCAAATTTACTATGAAATTTTTATTTTCTCTCTTCTAGGTTGCATATTAACATATTTAGTGAATGGTTACCTTAACCTTTTGTTGTTGTTGTCGTTTTTTTTTTCTTTTTTAAATGGCAGATTGGAGATGAACGAATTTGGTAACCTGCATAGCAAGAGTTTTTTTGTTGATATTACCAGACACATCCATCACAGTGTAGTTGTACTTTTTGTTGATATTACCAAACATGTATTTTGACTATGTTGTTGTGGGTTATGATTATATTGTGATGGATCTTATTTTTTTGTTGATATTTTATTGAATAGATTAAAAGAACATGTTTTTGTTGATATTACCAAATGAACAGGTTTTTGTAATGATTTGTAATGGGTATTATATTCAACAAGTTATTAAAATGCACAAATTATTTTGATTGTGTTGTAGTTTTTGATTTTACTAGAATAGATGTTGTAGTTTGGATGTTATATATTAATTTCTTGATACTATGGGACATGTATTTTGCTTCGGTTGTTTTATGATAATGAACAGTTTAATTTTATATTGATTTGTATTAGATATTTTATTTAATAGATTATTAAAATGTACAGGTATTGTTTATTGAAAAAAAAATATAAATTGCAAATATAACCCTCCCCCACAATTCTTAAAATTTATTTATTATTGGCGACGAAAACAAATTGACACTAAAACTTTCTAATCCTAACAAATAATTTCGTCATACATATTCACTATTTCATCACTAAATTAAAAATATTTGTTGACAAAATTTTTCGTCACTGAAGGGTCTTTTTTTTCCATCTTTTGGTGACGATATTTTCGTCACTAAAAATTCTATCGCTATTTTTAATGACGAAATATTGTCACCCAAAACAAAGATAATAAAATTTTATTTAATTCTAGTGACGAAATGAACGTTATAGGTGACAAAATATTTAACATTAAGTGACAAAATATTTCGTCACCAAATACCAATAATAGGTGACAAAATAAATTTTCGTCATCAGGTACTTTTAGTGACGACGAATTGATGACGAACGTGGTGATGAAATTATTTCGTCACAGATTAATTTGGTGACGAAAATTTCACTATTGGAGACTAAGTGATTTTGTTATTAAAGAACCATTTTGTTGTAGTGACCCCCGCCTGGTTCACTGGTGTGTAATGTGAAACAAATAAGAGTCCAAATCTGGCAAATCTATAGAAAATCCACTGGTCAGAAGAAAATTCCAAATATAGACTGTATCACTAGACTCGGAGTCGCCACCTAATCTTTCAGAAAAACTAAAAATCCCTAACTCGTACCAAAGGCCACTATTCATCACAGACAAAGTGTCTTGACTCAGGAGTTTAGGTATAAGGAGGGAAGGTCATGAATTGAGTACGTCCGCTCACCCAATCAAAGATTGGCCTCTTCTAGTCCTTGATATGAGAATTATTAGCACAATATGATCATATAACTCAATTATTAACACTATCTTTACTATGTAGAGCAAACGAGTGTAGACCAAATCACCTACTTTGGAACATTCTAATCTCTTTCCATTTGAAAAAGGTTTGAAAGTAGAAATCTCAAGGAAAAAAGTGAGATGACTAATGCACAAAGAGATCAAAATCATTCCAACTTAGGCAATGAAACCTTTATGCTATAAGCAATCATAGAGATATAACATGTAAGCACATAGCCTCATGGTACCATACTAGACATAATAAGAAGCAATCACACATAGGATGTAAGAGAAAGGGGAAAGGCTCACCGAGTACTCCTCTACACTTTGCCATGAGTGTAAAGGGTTAGAAATCAATGCATGATCTTAGATGTTAGACTAAATGATATGCAAAGTAAAATGGAAAAGAAACTCATCGGGTACTCCAGCCAAGTGCAACAAAAGACAACTAATTAGAAATATGCATGCTCCCAGATGTAATAATCTATAAAATGCAAAATTCACACGAATGAGTCCTATAAGCCTGGACACTATCAAGATTGCATATGAACCATCAAGAGATACACACCATATAACTACCAAGGTATAGTGGTCCGAGTTCAGATGCATGATTCTACTCTAAACATGTAAATATCGTGATAACAAAATAAGATAATTAAAGTAACAAAAATAAATTTTAAAAGAAGGAAGAGAGTAAGGGTAAAGAGAAGAGAAACCCATCCCAACACACATAACAAGCATAATAACTATCTATAGACACCCATTTTTGACTGCCCTTAAGACTTGGGCACCACTGATTGCTTACTTGATGGTGAAGGCTATGCTATGCAAAGGTTCGATTTCTTCGGCAAGAAGAGCTCCAAATCCGAACCTCACACCCCATTTTTGGACCAAGACTTTTGACCAAAATGATTTTTAGACCTTAAAACCCTCTTTTTCAAAATATTTTTGAAAAAGTTACAACGATGTTCCGAGGCTTGCATTTCGTTAAATGTTGCGCTTTTCGGTAAACCGAGCAAGGACAAAGTGGAAATAAATGAAAGAGAGGTGAACTCTTTGAAAAAATCTTTCAAAACATCTTGTTTAGAGGTTTGGAGTTGAAGAAAATTGGAGGAGAGTGAAGAAACCAAGTTGGGGAAGAAGATGGGCATGAACCGTTAAGAGAGAGTCGAGCAGCCTTCGCTAAATAAGGCCTATCCTTTTGTACCCTTGGATTTCAGCTATGAGGCCACCACCGTTGGAAAGTGAACTTTCGGGGCTTCATTTTTCATTCAAGAACATCCTAAAGCTGAGGCCAGATGAGGGAGATATGGCTGGTTGAAGTTGGGCATCAATCTGGTTAGGACCAAAATTGAGCAGTCTTCACTAAAAGAGGCATATATCTTTGCACAGTTGGAATTTTGATGTGAGGCTGCACCATTGGAAAGAATACTTCTAGGGCATCAATTTAGGCTTAAGAATGACCTGCAAAGGAGTCCAGGTGAAGGAGATATGCCTAATTGAAGTTGGGGCTAGAAACCAGTTTTTTGCTTTTTAGCCACTAGTGAAGCTTGTCGGCCATGTGTTGGCCACAAATGGCCTTTGTCAGCCATATGTCGTCCAAAAGTGGTTCTTGTCGTCCACCATTAGTGGCTGTCGGCCACCAATAGTGGCCGGCCGGCCACTGGTGTCCAAAACTCAGATATTTTGCAAATATTTTACCTCCAGCTATTCTACACTGCTCTAGCTGTCCCATTTTTAGATATTTTTGACCAAGGCTCGCTTTTTTCTATATATAGAGGCCATATCTCTCATATTGCAAGGTTGAAAAGTTTGGGAGCCTCTCTCTCTAAAATCACTCTCTCTCTTTCTCTATAATTCTCTCTCTCTAGATTTCTCTCTCTTGTCCTTTTGTGCATACAAGTAGAGATACACTTCTCCTTTGCCTAGAGATCCTTGATCAAAGTTTCTTATGTTTGGGCTGAGATTCCTTGGGACCTTCTTTGAGTTTTAGAAGGTGATTTTAGCTTGATTTGGTGCCTCATTTGTGCCTAAAGTGTGCTTGGCTTCAAGAGGTATAAGACTCACCTTGTAAGCTTTGTTTTGACTACTTGTTTTGCCATCTTTTTGTACTGTTTTGGCCTGGTTTTAAACTACAAAAAACTCTATTTTTTTGAGGCTTAACATGATGGTTTTAGGTCATTTTGTGTTAAGGGATAGTCCACCCTTCTTGTTTCTTAATTATACGAGCTTTTATGCCATCTTTTAGCATACTTAAATCAAACTTTTTGAGCCTTTAAACCACTGAAATTCGGATTTATTTCAATGGTGGAAAATATGTTTTGAAGTCCAAAATTGGAGGGGTTAGCCTCCCCTTCTTGTGTCTTGTTTGAGTGCCTAGTTAGCTTTACATGGTAGAATGTTTTTGTAGCTTAACTTAGCTTATTTCTAGCATATTTTTGCCTCTAATTTGAACTATTTTAGCTTTGTTTTGGGCTTCTTTGGTCATATGAGTCTTGTTTTGCATGCCTATAGTGCAAATGGCTTCACTAGTTTGGTGTTTTAGGCCTTTAAACATGATTTTCTTGAGTTAGTTGCATGTTGTAGTATCTTTTTACATGTAATTTTAGCATATATAGCTTTGTTACATGCTCATTTGTTTCACTCTTTCATTGGTTTTGAGAGTTGCTCTTGTGTCTTGTTTGCGAGCCTAGATAGCTTAACATGTGAGCATGTTTTTCTAGCATTTTGTACCGTAATCTGAGCATGTTTTTGCCAAAATTTTGACTGGTTTTAGCCCTGTTTTGAGCTGGTTTGGTCCTTTGAAGCTTGTATTGTGTGGTTGTAGTGCAATCTCCTTCACTAGCTTAATGTTTTAGGCTTTTTAGCATGAATTGCATGAGTTGCTTGCATGTTTTAGTGTCTTTTTGCACTCTATTTCAGCACTGAAATCTTTGCAATCTCCCTCTATTCTTCACTCTTTCATTCATTTTGAAAGGGGCTTTGAACCCCTTGTTGGCTTAAGTGTGAAATTGAGACACTTGTGCTTAATGGTTTCAATCCTCTTTTAAGGGTTTCTACTAACCAACGGCATGAGGTCTCTTTCACGCTCAAGGTACTTGTGGTTTAAGCCCTCTTTCCATTAGAGGACACTCACCTTTTGGACTAATGTAGACACCCCATTTTTGACCGTCCTCAAGACTTGGACGTCACCGTTTGAACACTCGGTGATCATCCATGTTTGTGTTCGTCTTGAGTTCTCGGAAGTCTCGGCCACGCGCCTTGCCTCAAGACCTCTTGACTTGCCTGTTTTGTGTTTGGTTTTGCACCAAACACTTGTTGTTTTGCTTCTGAGGGTGGGAAATGGCTTGTTGGCCATCCCCACACCTCACCGGCCATGGCTTGAGGCCACCGCCCCTGTTTTGTTGCTACCGCCATTCGTTATGGCCGGTCGACACTCTTTATGGTCGGCCGACCATTGTTTTAGTTAATTTGTCATTTTTGGCTGGTCGATCACTGTTCATTTGCTTTTGGCAGATATTTTATGCCAGCTGTGATAGCTGGCATCCACAATGCACCCCCTCCATATATGGAGGGATTTCCTTCTTGCTTAGCTTGTTTTGTAAGCTTTGTAAGAGTGAATCTCTATAAAGGGAGGGCTTCTCCTCCCTCCTCAAGGGTTCCAAGAAGTTCCAGAGCTCTGAGATTAGGGTTAGAGGATTGTGTATCTACTCTATCTCTATATCTCCTTTTCCCTCAATTTTGTGTGTGTTTAAGGTGTATTTGTTCTTAGTTTTGCATACAAACACCTAGTGCTACACTTTCCTTTAGCTACTGAGGTACTAAGGAGTTATTTTCAGAGTTCTTGAGTTGATTTAAGCTTGGAGAGGCTGCTGGAGCACTGTTCTTGAAAGAGGTCTTCAAGGGTTAGAACTTTACCCCTTTATTCCCCATTTTTGCATAGGCTTTTAGCCATCCTTGCATCTGTTTTTAAACTTAGTGTATAACTATTAAAAGTTCTATTTTTACTTTCTTTTGATAGTTGTTTAAGGTCTCTTTGAGGTTTAGGGTTGTTTGACCCCTCTTAGGCCTTGTTTGGCCTCATTTTTGTGCACTTTTGGTGAGCTCCGGGACCACCTTGTGCTGGCCTCCTCACCACTAAAATCCAGAGGGATTTTAGTGGTGGGGATGGTGTTTTGAGGTCCTAAGAAGGAGAGGGCCATCCCCTCTCCTTGTTGTCTTCAATACTTGCCATTTTAGCTTCATGTGTAAGCACCTTTCTTGAGTTCATGTTGGCCATATCTTAAGTAGTATTTGTGCTTATTTTTCCATGATGTAGCACTATTTTTAGTCGGTTTACACACATCATGCATGCTTTGCATACTTGTCTTGTAATGCCATGAAATTGTCTTAACATGCTTTGTGCTTTGAGCCTTGTTGGTAGCATGATTTTGGCTTAGCTTTGTGAAGCTTTTATGCATGTTTTAGTGTGCTTGAGGTCTGACTTTGGTTATTTGGGTCGTCCATGATTTGCTTTGTATAGCTACCATGCAATCTCCCTTATAGGCCTTGAGTGTTGGCCTCTCTAGCATGCTCTCCTCACATCATTTCAGTGGTTTGGCACCACTTATCATGTCATTTCAGTCCATATAGCATGCTTTTATACTTGCATTTTTGGCTCCTTTGATGCTTCAAAAGGTTTATGTTTTATGCTCCATGTTTAGACCTTTATGCATGCCTTTGGACTTAGGCCACCTAGATGCCATCTAAGTGTGTCTTGGGCCTTGTCTTAACCTACATTGGGACTGTTTTGAGTCCCCTCGACCCTTTGGGACTCGCCTTGCATAGCCATGGTTTGATCCCCTAGGATAGCTTTGAGCTTTGTACCTTGGTTGCATGCTTTTATTGCTTTGTTTAGTTGGTTTGGCACTGTCCTTAACATGATTTTCAGAGTTTGCCATGCTTGTCATTGGTCCATGATCATCTCTTTTTAAGTGTGCTTAAAAGTCCCCTCTTTGTGCTTTAGTGTTGGACCATGTTCGCATGCATGTTTGTATGTAAATTTGCCTTCATTTCCATAGCATTTTGGCTACTTATTTAGACATGGCTGAGGCTTGTCCATATTAGTTTAAGTCCACCATTTGCATGTTGTTCAAATGTTGTTACATTGCTTCATGCTTGCATGTTTTGGTTGCATAGTGTTTTGCATGCTCATTGCTTGCATTATTGATACATGCTTAGCTATATTGCATTTTGTTGCATTGCTTGAGCTATATGGCATGTTGTTGCATGCTTAGGTTGTAATGCATTTGGCATGCATTCTTTCTTTCAGTTGCTTAACATGTTGTTGCATGTTTTGCCATTGATATGTTGTTACATGCTTGCATGTGTGCATGTTTGCCCTCATGTTCATATTGCATGCTTAGCTTGCATGTTTAGGTTGCATTTGGCATGCATGCCTTGCCTCTTGAATCACCATGATAGAAGTTGGGCCCCTTAGGTGTTTGTGTGCATTTCATTTGACATCAAAATGCATAACTTGACACCTCGGACCATCATGCATTAAAATGCGTGATTGGTGGTTCGAGGGTCGAAGGCCACACTCCCTTGAGTTCACAGCATGATGGGGAGGTTGGTTGTGCAAACATTTGCTTTAAAATGCACTGCCATGCCTAGTTTGCCCTCTGCTGCTGTCAAAACAGGATTCTGCAGGAAGATATGGTCGACCGACCATATTGAGTGCCGGCTGACTAAACATATTTGGCTGAGAGCCATACCAATGGCTGATGACCAGTTTCCCCTGGCCAGTGGTGTTTCCTCTTGGTCGGTGACATTCCACAGTGATCAGAAAGTGATTCTGGAGCATCATTGAGACTTGCACAATTTTCAGAGGAACAAAGCAGGGTAAACAGAGGCAGCTTGTGCATGGTGGTGGATTTCCAGGCGAAGCCGAGCTCGCATGCATTAGACCCTCTTCCCGAGGCTGTTTTACCGGTTTATTAGCTTAGTTAATTTGCTTAACTAGTTAAATGGTCTGTAACTATTTAATTAGCTTGTTAGTTAGTTAAATTTGTATTATTCTTTTGGTCCCTCCGAAAGAGGGCGAATTGTGTAATAAGCGTACGTGTGTGTGATGCATGTCTTCCAACCCCCACTTCTTTCTCCCTTTTACTTACCTGCTTTGATGGTTAGTATTAGGGCATATTTTAATTAGCATCCTTATGCTATGCATGTGTGCATTCATTCATCAGTATTGCATGCACCGGGCTCGAGGCATCATGCTACCTGCATAGTATTTCAAATCTAACTTGAATACATGTTACGTGTTTCATTTCACATGCCATCCATAGATTAGCCGAGCCTATTCTAGCTGCATTTTGCCTGCGATGCATTAGCCATCTTAACATGGACTTAGATCATACATTTGATTACTAACACGTTCCTTGATTTGGCTTGGAGTACTAGGTGAGTGTTTATGCTTTAGCATCTCGCATGAGTGTGAATGTTAACATGAAAGCATGCTTGCCATGAGGCTAACCGCTTAGTTGATTTACTGCCTGAATGCCTGTGGGTGAAGGTTGGATTGTTTGAATTGGAATAATTCATCGAAATCCGTATTTTAGCCTACTTGTGAGTAGCAAACCTCAAATCATTTCCAAACAATGGATTTGCGATGCTTTGTTTCAAATTAGGCGATCTAGTCTATACTTTTGTGTTGTGTGCATCACATAGTAAGATTAGCTAATTAATCGGATTAAGAACATGTAACGTTTTCAAAACTTGATATCATGGTTAGTAGAGGCCGATCTTTGATCGGGCGAGCGGGGGTGCTCATAGCTGACCTTCCCCAATCGTACCCAAGTTCCCGAGCCAAGGCAACTTTGGTGATGACGGATACGTGGCCTTAGGCAAACGAGTTAGGGTTTCCTAAATTTCCTCATAAAAAATATTTAGGGGGCGACTCTGTATCTGGCAAAGCAGTCCATGCTTGGCACTTCTTTCTAAAAAAAATTGTTTTCCAAAAATGATTTGCCGGATTTGGACTCTTTGGTGATTTATCAGTCTTGCATTGCACTTTGCAAGATCAGATTAAGAACCGTGACAATTTGAGTCCTGAACTGTAGTGAGCCCAAATGAACAAAACGGGATTTCCCTCCCGGGACATTCGGGGACGTCTATAGTTTCTGGCGACTCTGCTGGGGAGTTAGGGAACTTAACTCGAACTCATGATATCTTGTTTTGACTACACTTATGTGTTTCTTTGCATTGCATGTGCATTGGTGCGCCTAGGACACCGTGTTTACCATCTGCTATTCCTAAACGGTTTGTCGGAGGCTCGCTTTGAGAAGCGTGGCATAAGGCTGGCCGGTTACAGGTTCTGCCACGATGGAAACACAAACCCCAGTTGTCACCGGGGCACCCTTTTAACCATTCGACCTAGTGCATGTTCGGAATCCATAGTGACCATTCCAAGCTAGGACAAGTTGCTACCCGATTATAGGTTGTTTGAAACCGCTGCGTGCGTAGTGAAGCCCTAGCTCCTGACAAAATAGGACAGGGAAACCCTACCCCAATATAGGGGTGTTTTGGCTCCCATTTACTTGCTATGTGCTTTTGGAGTGTATCTCTACAGGGAACGCGCATATCAGTTTGTAAATCTGAGTACCAGGCCTGTGGGCACCAGAATCGGTATTCTGAGAATCAGTTATATCCGCGGGTATCAGATTCAGTTTTGGGGCAGTGATTTTGGGGAACAGTGATCAGTAGTAGAGTACGATTATTCAGCTACGCTTGTGTCTGTTCTGATTAGGGCTGAAATGCTGCCTGTTTTCTCTTTCAGTTAAGAGATTTAGTACAGAATAGCCAGTGTTCTCCCTTGCTGAGGCAAGATAGATATCTGATTCGTCAATCAACCGGTTGCGTCAGTCACCATTCAAGTTCAGCAGACTTATGATGACACAAAATGCAGAGGAGATTGTGGTTATGATAGCCGCGTTGGACCGAGGAACCGTCTTACGGGATGAGACCAATGTCGAAATACCACATCCGCCCAGGTCGCCTGCTGCGCGTCCGATCTGGGAACCCCAGATGTTTCAAGCTCGTGAACCCACCACGTTTGAGTTAATGGGAATGATCGGCGACCTCCAGAGATCTATGGCTGATCTGGCCTATGGGATGTCGGCTCCACCACCAGCCACGTCATACGCCGGGAACTTCATGCCGCAGGAGCCCCCGTTACTGGGGCAAATTGTGATCGAGCTCAGCCAACCTGAGGTTGTTTTAAGCTATAACAATGACGTGTCAACAACAACCGGGTTTCGCTCTGATATAGCAACCCAAACCCTCGATCAAGCTGAGGCTAGAGGCAAGAATAAGGTGAAGGCAGACGCTGATCCCATTGAACAACTACTGTGGGCAGTCGAGGCTTTGAAAGCCGGGGGGTTCAGTAAACAGCAAGTATTCGCAGTTATGACTAAGACTGTGGATGATACTTTCCCCACTCTAACCGAGGGCAGTTCAAGCCAGGCGAAAAATCAGGATAGACCCCGTCATGCCAGAATAGTTCCTTCCGATCCCAGCCCTGCACCGAAAAAAGATCAGAAAGCCAAGGCAGCACCTGCCGATCCTTTTTTGAGTACATCCAGCAAAGGTCCACAAACTTCGAAGTATCTGCCCCGAGGGCGCAAAGTCTTTCATGCCCTCTACATGTCTTTGTCTAAGGCACTTCAAATCCTGGCGGAAAAGGGTCATCTCAAACCTCTTGAGCCTCGGCCTCTCCCCAGCCATCTTCCAGCGGGCCATGATGCTACTCAATATTGCGCGTATCATCAGCAGATCGGTCACAACACTGACAACTGTTTTCGTCTCCTCCACGAAGTGCAAGATTTGATTGATAATGAAGTCATCCTCCCGCCAAGCTCGGCAAAGTCTGTCATCACCGGGTTGTTGGATTTCGAGGATAGTGCGGGTATGTGATCAGGAGTTAGACTACCTGCAGGCGGCACTCAGTTTGCTTCAGATGCGGCGTATGGCAAGCATTGTTTTGAGCATTTGCGAATGCTGGTTTTTGTAATTTCTGGCTTGGGTGTTGAGTCAGTTCTTTGGTTTTGCTTTGAGTCTGTCTCATTGTCTTGAGTCAGTATTTTTTTGTTTAAAGGTCTGTCTTGTTGTATCGAGTCAGTCCCATTGTATAGAATGTCAGGTGATTCCGGGGTTGTTGCCTCGAACACCGTTTTTTTTGTTTTGTAATTATCCTTTTTGCTTTCTTTTGAGTCTGTCTCTGCTGTGAAGCCAGTTGCAACCAGGAAATCTGAATGAAACAGCTGTGGCTGTCATGTTTTTTGTGCTTATTGCTACTTCAAGCCTGTTGTGCCAGCAAGTTTAGATTGAAACAGCAGTACATCTCACCTGCTCTTCTGCACCTTGAAGTCATTGTAATGAACTAAGTTTTTCAAAACTTTTTTTAACACAGTGGTGAAAACGAAGAGGAAGGAATTCCTCGGGTTTTGTAAGATTTGATTGTTTGAGAGAAAGAAAGGCATGCTAAGCCCTTAATAAACGCAATCATGCCTGTTCGTGTGAGTACTGAGAAGGACCCTGACTTGATCCAGATTGGTTCCACATCGTCTTCCGCGCGAGCGATTAGTCGCTTTCTTAAAAGATTTCAAAAAAAATATTTTGCGCAGTCTTGCGAAGACTTGTGTGGAATCACTCTTGAGATTGTGCAGCTTAGGATCGCTCTCAACCTCGAGACTCGACCCCCCCTTTACTTTTAAACCTTGAATGTGCATTCAGAATGTTCAACGGCCAATTGCAATGTAAGGCTTGTATGGCCATATTAGAAGCACCCCTGGAACTAGGGGCAAAAGACGTCAGAGAATGCACTCGAAGATCGGCAAGAATACCAAATCCCAGAAGGGAGGAAAGAAGGAAGCATTGTTGAAGAACAACCGAGTTCCTATCCACAACATTTCGATGGACCTCTACAGCATCAGTGAACGGCAGCCATTCTCCTGGATTCAGATGGCTTCGAAATCCTAAAACCATTTGGCATGGACAAAGCTACACTTTTACCCTTGAGAGGCTCGGCTCACTGGGCCGAAAACCTGAAAGGGCGACCCAGGCAAAAGTTAGAGCAAGGAAAAGAAGAAAAAGAAAAAAAACAAAAAGAGGAAAAGAAAAAGAAAAAGAATACAAAAAAAGAAAGAAAGAAAAATGCAAAAAAAAAAAAAGAAAAAAAAAAGAATTGAAAAGCAAAGAAAAACAAAGCTCGCAAGGTTGAAAACCCGGAAGGACGGCCTTGGCAAAAGTTAGAGCGTAGAAGGTGAGGGTTAATACACGAGTGTACCTAAATCGAAACTACGTAAGGCTTGATTCCCATGTTTGGGATACGTAGGCAACTTCATCCTGAAGTCCAGCCACCAACACTTTCAAAGTGACTGTCTCCATATATTGGTTTTGACCATCTTCGTCTTCTCTTTATCTGAGAGTTCGGTTGCGATCATCACTAATGAGGACTGTTTACAGTATGCTGCGGCGTTATCCAGACAAGGGACAACTTTCCATTGCCATGAGTTGCCATTCAAACAAGGGGCAACTTTCCGTTGCCATGCAGTGTCCTTCAAGCAAGGGGCAGTTTTCCTTCCGATCTGAGGTTGTGCATCTCAAGAGTAGGTTCCGTGCTCGTTGAGCAGTGGTTGTTTGCAAAAATAGTTTTTGAGAATTTTTACTGAGGTTGACTGATTTTCTCGAAAAGTATTCCATTTTTCAAAATTGGACCATTTCTTGGACCCAAAAAGGAAAATTTTCAGTGCACATAACCTAACTTGCATGATTTCAAATCAGAAAATCGAACAAGCATGTTAATGTAACTCTCATGTTGGTCAAAATTGTTTTAGTAGAAAACAAAACAAAAAATGGTCAAAATGATGAACTAAGGGGCACAGTTGAGTCACGCTTCCTGTCTTTCCCCCATCGCTAGCATACTTGCCAGAAAGGGCACAACTGGAGCTGTCTGTAAAGGGCTGAAAGCTCTCTCACCCTCCGAGCAACGAGGTATCAAGCCAAGTGCGAAACATTAGTCAGAATGGATCAAGATACTCCACTCCCTCATCCGGAGCATTGACTAGACGTCGCCGAAAAAAGTCGCTGCGAGCTAACAGTGTTGGGTATGAACCCACAACCTCTTGTTTATCCATCAACCACTCAGGGGAGGGATTAAAAAAAAAAACAATGAGAGATTGAAGAACAAAGAGATGTGCGTTGAGAGAAAAAGTGAGAAAAGGGCTTTTTTAGAAAAATAGAGCCTGAGGGCCGAGTGATGTGAGAATCACAAATGAGAAAGGGTGGGAAACAATACTCGGAGAAATTGGCTCCTCGCGAACTGAGAGGTCTCTTGTCTTTGTAACACATTTGTGTGTCGTGTCTTTTGTTTTGTTTACCTCAACTCCTGTTTTGAGTCTACTCTGAGCATGTCTCGATGCATTTAGGTTATGTACCTTTTGTCGAGTCGTAGGGGCTCTGTGTTCGGTCGTAGGCTCAATACCCGGTCGACAACTCATTTCTCAATTTCAAAAAATCGTTTGTGCTCAGAGTGCTGTGCCATTCTCCACATTTGTGCAAAGCAAGATTGGTTCTTTCAATAGCCGTAGGGTTCAACCCAGGCCATGTCGGAACAGTAGAACCAGGACCTATCTGAGACTATGTGGGTTCCGGACCGCGAAGCAAAAGAAAAGAGGGAAATTGTAAGAACCCACATTTTTCATCTTGATCATGTTCATGAGCATTTGTATGATTATGACTTGTTTAGCTTGCATGTGTGTGTTGCGATTTGTTTCGCTGAGTTAATGTGATCCATGTCTTGATTTGATACCCTTGTGATTTGTCTAAGTGTTATGTGCTTGTCTGAGTTATGATTAGCCGACGTTATTTCGATGCCGAGGTCATCCTTAGTCTGGCATTAGTACCTTGGAACCCCTTGTTGACCTCCGTCCTTGCCTTGAACACATTAGCCGAGATGTTACCTTGCACCCCGGTGATCTCGTCCTGGAAGTGGTGTGACCTAGGCCGAGGTGTGGCGCATCTAGGCCAAGATGTGGCACAGCTTAGTCAAGTGTTGTCCTTCCTAGTCGAGGTCATTGTCACCTTAGTCGCCGAAGTCTTTTGTTAGCCGATGTCACCCCTTGCCGGAGTGTCATTCTGTGTAGCTTGTTAGATACGCCTTGTTGTCATTGCCTCGTCAGAAAGCCCATACCGCTTTGCTTGTTGAACACCCTTTCCACCATGCTTTGTCTGGCCTGTCAGCCACCTTTTCAGGTAAAACCCAATCAGCCGCCGCCACGTGTCTCAGCAGAGGGTTAACCCCAGAACCGGGTATAGAAAACTATCATTTGGTGTCATAACCTTGTCTTGTAGAGAGAGAAGCTCTAGGAGGAAGAAAGAGTTTTAGAGTGAGGAAGTAGATCTTGAAGCTTGATTTCTAGAGATCCAACCGTTAGATCCGCATTCTAAGGTTAGATTCTTGATCTACTCATAATGTTCTTTATGTTTATGTTATTGCATTGCATGATTGAAAATGATTTGTAAGCCATGCATCGTTTTGAAGCTCGATTCTAGAAAGAGAAAATGACATTCATGTGTTCTTCAAGAAAGTCTTGTTTTGATCCGAAAGCTTTTCGCCTAGACTCATGTTTCGTGTTTGTTCTTGCATGATTTTCAACTACGGGTACCCAGGTCCATGTTTTCAAACTCATAGCACGAAAATCCCAGATTTGTGATGGCGGATTATGATCAAGCATTCGTATTTTTCATGTTTTCACACTCATGTTCTTCATGTTCATCAACAGAGGGAAACCCAGAGTTTCCCGACCTCTTTCCTTGCATGTGGCCCTCGGGAACACACCTCGGCGAGGAGGTGTGGAACCTCGGCCTAGACCTGGTTGGTGCCCATCATGTTTTCCGAAAACATTTGTGTATATGAGAGACTTGTTTGAAAGCGCATTCAATAGGCTTTGCCATGTGTTGTAGGACTTGGGCTTGTCTCGACCCCGACGTGTGAAGAAACGATGTGAGTGGTATTTTTAATAAAGCTATGTTACACTTGCTTTCATAAATCTCGTCTTGCCTTGTTTTGAAAAGTACTTGATCTAGCATGAATGACTATCCCTATTTTGTATATCAAATGCTATCTTGTTTTGATGACTTGTCTTGACAGTCCTTAGTGCTAGAGGACTCTAAACTTTCGCAGCACAGCTTGTCTTGACAGTCCTTAGTGCTAGAGGACTCTAAACTTTCGCAGCACAGCTTGTCTTGACAGTCCTTAGTGCTAGAGGACTCTAAACTTTCGCAGCACAGCTTGTCTTGACAGTCCTTAGTGCTAGAGGACTCTAAACTTTCGCAGCACAGCTTGTCTTGACAGTCCTTAGTGCTAGAGGACTCTAAACTTTCGCAGCACAGCTTGTCTTGAAACTCTTGTCTTGATATGTCATCACCCCTTGAAATAAGTAGATGTTATTAACATCCAAGGAACATGAAAGCCGGCAAATGAACTTGATTTCCCTCTTGATCGAAAAGTATGCTATGTATAGTTTTGAAAGAAATCTTGGATATCAATCATGCAAAACCTTTATTTCTAGTATCATTCACTGAGTATCCAAGCTCACCCTCTCTATATATATATGTAGGTGATGAACAAGAAGGCATTGAGGCCTAGACGTGATTGCCGATGTGTTTTGGGTGCTTTGCCGACATGTTTTGGATTTGCGTTTTGCATCGTCTTGAAGATTATGCTTCTCGGCTTATGTTTCTTTGTTTGTTTTGGCATATGTCGGCTTGAGAAGCCTCTTGGTCAAGATGTATTTCGTGTTCCATTTTGTTGTATCTAAATTGTAAGACTTGTAAAGATGTTCGATGTATGGCATTCCATTGGACTTATGCACGGCTCTCATGGACAACTCGGTTTATATGTATATTTTACTTCCGCTCTTGTAAGCCCCATATTTCATACTCTGATTGTGTGTGATTTTTGTAAGACGGCCTTCGGTAACCTCGGGTTACTGGCCATCACGGCACCAAACTACTAGGGGCGGTTTGGGGGCGTGACAGATTGGTATCAGAGCACAAGATCCTTGTAGTACGTTAATCACACACCTTGAGTTCTAGAGAGCCTAGGATTTCCCTTAGAAGAAAGTTAAGATTGCATCATATTGCTTGCTACTTGACTATGTGTGCATCATTTTGGCATAGACGTTTGATATTCATATATGTGTTATCTGCTTAGTTGCTTTAAAGTCTCATCTTGCATTCCCCCTAGCATCATGAGGAGAGGTAGACCCCCAGTGGGCCGAGATCGTTCAGAAGACAGGTTGGAGAGGTTGGAAAGGTTAGTCGAAGGCTTGGTTCGTGAGCAGAGACAACCTAGGCCACAGGATACTGGTACCACTTCTACGCATGCCGAACAGACGAATGGCCGATATGCAGCTCCACCCCCTCCAGCGCCACAAGTGCCTCCACAGCAAGCTTTGTATGGGAACGACACGATAACTCTAATCAGAGAGTTCAAGAAGATGAAACCGCCGAGATTTCAGGGAGGCATAGAACCAATGAAAGCCGAGGCATGGGTTTTAGAGATGGAGAAGTTGTTTGAAGTTTTCCCCAGTACAGACGCTCAGAAGGTATCTCTGGCAGCATTCACGTTAGACGACGATGCTCGTAGGTGGTGGATGATGGTCCGAGAAAGCAATCCGGGTTTGACTTGGGCAAAATTTTTGGAGTTGTTCTACAACAAGCATTTCCCCCTCAGCGTCCGAGACCGAAAGACCACGGAGTTTCAGAATCTGGTCCAAGGGAACAAGACGGTCGCAGAATACGATCGTGCCTTTACTGAACTGGCGAGATATGCGCCTCATATGGTTGATGACGAGTATCGAAAGGCGAGGAAGTTCGAAAGTGGGTTGCGTGGGCCGATACAAGATCGGGTCAATATGCTCAATATGCCGACGTACGCCGGAGTACTGGACAAGGCCATCCTGGCTGAAGCTAATTTAAACCGATACCAGAGTTCAAGTGAGGGTCAGAGGAAGAGACAGAATTATGATAGTCGCCGAGTTCCGTTCAATGCCAAGAAGAGAATGAGCACAGACAGTTCCAGCAACTCAAATCAGGAAGGTAACGCCAAGCCGATGTGCGCGAGTTGTGGAAAGCAACATTTCGGGGTTTGTCGTTGGGCAACAGGAGCTTGTTATGAGTGCGGCGAGATAGGCCATCGCGTGAAGGACTGCCCGAAAGCAAGGACCGATGATGGGAAGAGGAATGGAAGCACCTCGGGCTCTACACAGAAGAATAACATCGGGGGAATACAGGCGAGGCAGGGCAGAGTTTTTGCATTAGTACCAGGAGACGCCCAGAATGCCGAGGCGGTAGTGTCAGGTACCCTCTCAATTTGTTCTCAAGATGCATACGTACTGATTGATTCGGGTTCTACGCATTCATTTGTGTCCACTATATTCGCCGAAAAGTTGGATAGAGAATTAGAACCCCTTGATTATGTATTATCTGTGTCTACCCCATCTGGGAGAAATATGATTGTTACATCCATTTATAGAGCGTGTATTGCTATGATTGAGAGTGTAGAATTGTTAGTTGATTTGATGCCATTAAACATGACTCACTTCGATGTTATATTGGGAATGGACTGGTTAGCGGCGAATCATGCGTCCATTAATTGTGTTACTAAGAACGTCACATTGAAGACCCCAAGTCAAGCCGAGGTCATTTTCCAGGGTAAAGGAGTTGTACCCCCACCTTACTTAATCTCATCCATGAAGGCCTACAAGTTGATCCAAAAAGGATGTAAAGGTTACTTATGCAGTATACTAAGTGATCTGAATGGAAATGTTGAGTTAACCGACATACCCGTTGTGGAGGAATTCTCCGACGTCTTTCCGACTGAGTTGCCTGGCCACCTTGTCGATAGAGAAATAGAGTTTGCTGTGGACGTCTTGCCAGGAACACAACCTATCTCCAAAACACCCTACAGAATGGCTCCAGCTGAACTTAGAGAACTGAAATCGCAATTACAAGAATTGTTGGATAAGGGATTCGTCAGGCCGAGCACTTCACCGTGGGGAGCACCCGTTTTATTTGTTAAGAAAAAGGACGGCACCCTTCGTCTTTGCATTGACTACAGAGAACTTAATAAGGTGACCATTAAGAACAAATACCCATTGCCAAGAATCGATGATTTGCTTGATCAGCTACGAGGAGCACGAGTCTTTTCCAAGATTGACCTTAGGTCGGGCTACCACCAGTTGAAGGTTAAAGCCGAGGATATCGAGAAGACTGCTTTTCGGACAAGATATGGCCACTACGAATTTTTGGTGATGCCCTTCGGAGTAACCAATGCCCCAGCAGCATTCATGGACCTGATGAACAGAGTCTTTAAGCCGTACCTAGATGAATTTGTCATTATTTTTATCGACGACATATTGATCTATTCTGGGAGTGCGAGCGAGCACGAGAATCATCTGAGACTTGCCCTGCAGACCTTGAGAGATGAGAAGTTGTACGCCAAGTTAAGTAAATGCGAGTTTTGGCTTTCCAGCATTTCGTTTCTAGGGCATGTGATTAATGAAGACGGTATATCAGTTGACCCCAGTAAGATTGAAGCCATTGTGAATTGGCCGACGCCGACCAACGTGTCCGAGATTCGTAGTTTTCTGGGTTTGGCAGGTTATTACAGAAAGTTTGTAAAGGATTTCTCGAGGATTGCAGTGCCATTGACACAACTAACGAAGAAGGGAACAGCTTATGAATGGACCGACGAAAGAGAATCAGCTTTCCAGGAGCTGAAGGCGAGGTTGGTTACAGCACCAGTTTTGGTACTACCATCAGCTAATGAGGAATTTCAGATTTACAGCGATGCTTCACACAAAGGTTTGGGTTGCGTTTTAATGCAAGAAGGTAAAGTCATAGCGTACGCGTCTCGTCAATTGAAGCCCAATGAAAAGAATTATCCTACCCATGACCTGGAGTTAGCTGCCGTGGTTTTTGCTCTGAAGATCTGGCGTCATTACCTGTACGGAACATCTTGCCAAGTTTTCACCGACCACAAGAGTCTGAAATACTTGTTCACCCAGAAAGAGTTAAATATGAGGCAGAGAAGATGGCTCGAGCTACTGAAGGATTATGACATGCAGATTCAGTACCACCCAGGTAAGGCAAATTCCGTAGCCGACGCATTGAGCAGGAAGTTAGTTGGAAGTTTGGCGTGCCTGACAGCGGTTTCGGTGGAACCAACTATTATTGAGGAAGTGAAGACTAGTCAGAGGGAGGATAAATTCCTCAAGAAGGTAACTGATGAATTCGTCACCAAGCCGAGGCCGGGATACACTATAGAGAATCAGGTGCTTAAGTTTGAAGGAAGATTGTGCGTGGCCGACGTACCAGAGTTAAAAAGGAAGATTTTGCAAGAAGCCCATAGTTCCAAATTTGCCGCCCATCCAGGGAGCACCAAGATGTATCGGGACGTAAAGCGGACCTTTTGGTGGCCAAACATGAAAAGAGAGATAGCCGAGTTTGTATCCCAGTGTCTGTGTTGTCAGCGAGTGAAGGCAGAACACCAGAGACCAGCAGGACTTCTTCAACCCTTGTCAATTCCTGAGTGGAAATGGGAGCACATCTCCATGGATTTCGTAGTGGGTTTGCCGAGGACGCAAAGAGGTATGGATTCCATTTGGGTTATAGTTGACAGGTTTACTAAGTCAGCTCACTTTTTGCCTGTCAAGACTACATTCAATGCCGACCGACTTGCCGAATTGTACATGAATGAGATCGTTAGGCTTCATGGTGTGCCGATGTCCATTGTGTCAGACCGAGATCCGAAGTTCGTTTCTAGATTTTGGCGGAGTCTACAAGGAGCCTTGGGAACAGAGTTGAGGTTTAGCACAGCCTTTCACCCCCAGACCGACGGACAGACAGAAAGGACGATTCAGACACTCGAAGACATGCTCAGACTGTGCGTGTTGGACTTCCGGGGAAGTTGGGAATCGCATCTGCCATTAGTGGAGTTCGCGTACAACAACAGTTATCAAGCCAGCATTGGCATGGCGCCGTATGAAGCTTTGTATGGAAGGGAATGCAGATCGCCGATATGTTGGACTGAAGTAGGAGACAAAGCCCTAATTGGCCCCGAGTTGGTCCAGGTGACAACCGAAAAGATCAAACTCATTCAACAGAGGATTAAAACTGCACAGAGTCGACAGAAGTGTTATGCCGACCAAAGAAGGAGGGAGTTAGAATTTGAAATTGGGGATCATGTATTTTTGAAGGTCTCGCCGATGACAGGAGCTTCGAGATTTGGGAAGAAGGGTAAACTTGCACCCCGATATATTGGGCCGTTTGAAATTCTGGAGAAAGTTAACACCGTTGCTTACAGACTCGCTTTGCCGCCAGATTTGAGCCAAGTCCACAGTGTGTTCCATGTTTCAATGCTGAGAAAATATATCCGAGACCCACTGCATGTAATAGATTACTCCGGGGTTGTAGTTAATGAAGACTTGGGCTACGAAGAGAAACCGATGAGGATTATTGACAGACAAGTGAGACAGTTGAGAAACAAGTCGATATCGATGGTGAAAATCGAATGGGAGAAGCATTATGGCGGGGAGGCCACATGGGAAAAGGAAGAGGAGATGAAAATCTGTTACCCGGAGTTATTCGTAGGTCAAGGTAACTTAAGTTTGGGGACCAAACTTCCTTAAGGAGGGTAGACTGTAAGAACCCACATTTTTCATCTTGATCATGTTCATGAGCATTTGTATGATTATGACTTGTTTAGCTTGCATGTGTGTGTTGCGATTTGTTTCGCTGAGTTAATGTGATCCATGTCTTGATTTGATACCCTTGTGATTTGTCTAAGTGTTATGTGCTTGTCTGAGTTATGATTAGCCGACGTTATTTCGATGCCGAGGTCATCCTTAGTCTGGCATTAGTACCTTGGAACCCCTTGTTGACCTCCGTCCTTGCCTTGAACACATTAGCCGAGATGTTACCTTGCACCCCGGTGATCTCGTCCTGGAAGTGGTGTGACCTAGGCCGAGGTGTGGCGCATCTAGGCCAAGATGTGGCACAGCTTAGTCAAGTGTTGTCCTTCCTAGTCGAGGTCATTGTCACCTTAGTCGCCGAAGTCTTTTGTTAGCCGATGTCACCCCTTGCCGGAGTGTCATTCTGTGTAGCTTGTTAGATACGCCTTGTTGTCATTGCCTCGTCAGAAAGCCCATACCGCTTTGCTTGTTGAACACCCTTTCCACCATGCTTTGTCTGGCCTGTCAGCCACCTTTTCAGGTAAAACCCAATCAGCCGCCGCCACGTGTCTCAGCAGAGGGTTAACCCCAGAACCGGGTATAGAAAACTATCATTTGGTGTCATAACCTTGTCTTGTAGAGAGAGAAGCTCTAGGAGGAAGAAAGAGTTTTAGAGTGAGGAAGTAGATCTTGAAGCTTGATTTCTAGAGATCCAACCGTTAGATCCGCATTCTAAGGTTAGATTCTTGATCTACTCATAATGTTCTTTATGTTTATGTTATTGCATTGCATGATTGAAAATGATTTGTAAGCCATGCATCGTTTTGAAGCTCGATTCTAGAAAGAGAAAATGACATTCATGTGTTCTTCAAGAAAGTCTTGTTTTGATCCGAAAGCTTTTCGCCTAGACTCATGTTTCGTGTTTGTTCTTGCATGATTTTCAACTACGGGTACCCAGGTCCATGTTTTCAAACTCATAGCACGAAAATCCCAGATTTGTGATGGCGGATTATGATCAAGCATTCGTATTTTTCATGTTTTCACACTCATGTTCTTCATGTTCATCAACAGAGGGAAACCCAGAGTTTCCCGACCTCTTTCCTTGCATGTGGCCCTCGGGAACACACCTCGGCGAGGAGGTGTGGAACCTCGGCCTAGACCTGGTTGGTGCCCAGCATGTTTTCCGAAAACATTTGTGTATATGAGAGACTTGTTTGAAAGCGCATTCAATAGGCTTTGCCATGTGTTGTAGGACTTGGGCTTGTCTCGACCCCGACGTGTGAAGAAACGATGTGAGTGGTATTTTTAATAAAGCTATGTTACACTTGCTTTCATAAATCTCGTCTTGCCTTGTTTTGAAAAGTACTTGATCTAGCATGAATGACTATCCCTATTTTGTATATCAAATGCTATCTTGTTTTGATGACTTGTCTTGACAGTCCTTAGTGCTAGAGGACTCTAAACTTTCGCAGCACAGCTTGTCTTGACAGTCCTTAGTGCTAGAGGACTCTAAACTTTCGCAGCACAGCTTGTCTTGACAGTCCTTAGTGCTAGAGGACTCTAAACTTTCGCAGCACAGCTTGTCTTGACAGTCCTTAGTGCTAGAGGACTCTAAACTTTCGCAGCACAGCTTGTCTTGAAACTCTTGTCTTGATATGTCATCACCCCTTGAAATAAGTAGATGTTATTAACATCCAAGGAACATGAAAGCCGGCAAATGAACTTGATTTCCCTCTTGATCGAAAAGTATGCTATGTATAGTTTTGAAAGAAATCTTGGATATCAATCATGCAAAACCTTTATTTCTAGTATCATTCACTGAGTATCCAAGCTCACCCTCTCTATATATATATGTAGGTGATGAACAAGAAGGCATTGAGGCCTAGACGTGATTGCCGATGTGTTTTGGGTGCTTTGCCGACATGTTTTGGATTTGCGTTTTGCATCGTCTTGAAGATTATGCTTCTCGGCTTATGTTTCTTTGTTTGTTTTGGCATATGTCGGCTTGAGAAGCCTCTTGGTCAAGATGTATTTCGTGTTCCATTTTGTTGTATCTAAATTGTAAGACTTGTAAAGATGTTCGATGTATGGCATTCCATTGGACTTATGCACGGCTCTCATGGACAACTCGGTTTATATGTATATTTTACTTCCGCTCTTGTAAGCCCCATATTTCATACTCTGATTGTGTGTGATTTTTGTAAGACGGCCTTCGGTAACCTCGGGTTACTGGCCATCACGGCACCAAACTACTAGGGGCGGTTTGGGGGCGTGACAGAAATTGTGGAGCATCCGTGTTTGTTCCAACTTTTACGTGCCCCGTTTTTGCATCCCATCTTTTCAAGATTGAATTGTTTGTTCAGAATGGGTTGTGTGTTTAGAATAAGCAGTGCGTTGTATAGGCTGTGTGCCGAGTAAACCAAGCGCCGTGTTGTAGGCTGTGTGTTCAGAATGAGCAGTGGATTGTATGAGTTGTTTTGACGTTAGCTGGTTCAGTACTTGGTTGTTACAATGCAAGTGTTCCAATTTTCAGACAAAAGATCAATCTCATTTACATTGTTATGTAATATGATGCGATGCAATGCAATGTACAAATGCATCACTTTTTCAGACAAAAAGCTTGTTTTATTTCATCATCTTTTCAAGTACATAGCTTTGAAGAAAATAAAACCTGCTTGCGGCAGTACAGTGTGCTCAAGCTATCCGCAAAAAGAAAAGTAAAAAAGAAAGGCAACAAAAGTCTGGATCAATGTCAACTGGTCTCAGGCCTGAGGGTCTGTCCTCGTCCTCTTCCTGGATGAAGGTCCAGGAGCATCATCGCCAGCTCCACCATCTGAGCCCGAGCCTGAGTCACCTCCGGTCTCCTCCTCGGACGACTCTGTCTTCGCCTCCGACTCTGACTCTACCTCAGACTCATCATCGTTAGGGATTGGTCCCCGAGAGATGCTCCCAACATGAGTGCGCCCCACTTTGGTGCGGGGATATACTGTGCCTCCTTGCCCTCCTCCTCGAGCAGGAATAGAAGGTCTTGCTGGAGCACCCCCTGCAGTTGACATCTGGTATGGAGGTTGAAAAGCACAAATGGCAAACACATCAGTATGCTATGCAAAGCAGAGTATGAATATTGTGAGCAGTGTATCAGTACAGAATGTAGTGTGTGAGTACAGTGTATGAATACTGTGAGCAGTGTATGAATACAGAATGCAGTGACTGAGTGCAGTATATCAATGCCGTGAGTAATGTTGTGAACAGTCTGTGGGTTACAGTGTATCAGATGCCGTGAGGGCCGTATATCAAGTACTGTGTTGATGGTGCGATGCATCAAATTGTGCAAAGTTTGAGATGATGGTCGAAAGAGCTTACTGAGATACTGTAAATGGCCAGCAGGTCGAGGCTCTGCTGCAACATCCCCATCATGGAGGCGGTCAACTCCAAAGACTGGCGAGTGTACTCGGCAGAAGTCTGCAAGAGTGTTAGAAACATCAGTATTCTGCGGAATATCAAACGGGATGAAATGAAATGACGGTACAGAATACAAAATGCAGTAGTACATACCAGGGGCAAGTCGTAGAACCCGACTAACTCATGATCAGCCGGAGGGGGAGCGATGGGGATCTGATAAGTCTCCCCACCCTACCCTCTGCATGTCATCATCATAGGCAGCGCTGGCCACCCAGCTCTCTGCCCTCTCCGGGGCCCACTCCTACCACGGGCCCGAGCCATCCTTGGTGCCTCTGCCCCTGCCCCTGCTCCTGCTCTAGATGCTGGCGCCGCAGGCCTCTCCCTTTCAGCTCGACCGCCACTACCCAGAGGCCGCATGATATAGGTCTGGACGTACTCTGCATAGTCGCCCTCATCTCTAAAGCCCTTTGAGTCCCAACCGATCGTACAAACGACCATCTCCTGCGGGGTGTATATCTTTGTCCACCTCATGGTTGTAGGAGGCAAACCTGGGACTATCTGCTCCGACAAGCCCAAGGTCTGGCGTAGGAAGCCCTCGCCCAGGTACCAAGCCCTATAGACCGGGCCCTCCAGCAAAATCTTGAACCGGGAGGTCTCCTGAGCGCCTTCATACCGCTACCGTACTGCGATGGGCAATGAGGCCCATGGCTGCCAAGTGATCTGCAAACAAAATACAGTTTGTTATCTACTGCTATTGAAAATGCAATGCAAAGCGAAGTTTAAATGAATTGTAATGTTTGACATACCTCTGCCGCGGTGATGGTATCGAAATAGCGACAGAAGAATATGAAAGACTCCCATGGTCTCTGCTCGCACCTCACGTCGAAGCGGTGGGAGAATGGGATCATGGGAGGCATCTCCTCCTTTGGTACTGGGGCAAGCCTTGGGAGGTAGGCGTATACCCACAACTACCGTATGACAGAACAGATATCAATATGATTATTAGATAAAGCAGAATGCAGAATAAAACAGAAGGCGCAGAACCATGCATTGAGCAGTGTATCGTGCAGAGTGTACAGTCCATGTAGTACACAGTCAGTGTAAGTAGATTGCGTGTTCGCAGTATGTGCATTGTACAGTCAGTTGGTAGCAGATTGTGCAGTATATGAAGTGTGTTGTGCAATGTGTGCAGTGTGTAAAGCAAGTTATATTTGTGCCGTGGGTGCAGTATATGACCAGTGCGACGAAGACCACAGTGTGTACAGTATATAGAGTATAGAGAATGTAAAGCAGAAATGTAAAACAGAAGAAGAAGACGTACCTCCCAAGACCACCAGTAGCCTCCGAGCAGCTGTCTGCTAAGGCGAGAGGATGAACTCATATAGCCGTAGAGTATGGCCAAGCCTGCGCCACCCCAGTTGTAGCCGCGGATCCTGGTCACGTCAACCAGTGCACTTAACAGGCAAAGGGGCACGGTGTTCACCCGGTCGGCGAAGAGGGTGGTCCCCAGTAGGAACATCAGAAAGCCGCGTGTGTACTACTCCTCCTCCTCTCGAGTGGTAGGTGCCTGGATCCTGAAGTGGTCTATGAACCACAAGTATCGTACAAATCCTGGACGAGCAAGAGGCGGTAGGTCGCCGAGCAAGTACATCTGAGCGGCCTCCCACTCGTCCATATCTGTATCGAAGGGGATCGGATCACCTCCTACTCTAATTCCTGTGAGCATGGAGAAGTCGAAGGGAGTCATCATCATGTCTCCCGTGGCCGAAAGATGGAAAGAATCGGTGGTGTCCCACCACCTCTCCACTAGAGTAGCAAGGAGAGGCCTACTCGCAGTCAGGCGTGAGAGCCCCATGCAAAAAGTGTCGAAGCCGGCCTGGTCAACGATACGGCGAACTGCCTCAGGAAGCTCCATGTACCACACTCGGGCCATGACGTTCCCATACCCACGGAAGGCATGGGAATCCCCCTGTGGTCAAAACAAACAGTTGCGAAGCAGTGTTACAAATACAGTGTTGAATGCACTCCGAATCAATGAAAATACAACATGTGTGCACGTGTTCAGATTCAAACAGATATCGGGTGCGGGTGTGCTTGCAGTGAACTCCAGCATGTGATGCAACAGTTTGTTCGGATCATTTCAATGAAAATACAGCGTGTGTGTGCGCGTTCAGATTCAAACAGATGTCGGGTGCAGGTGTGCTCGCAGTGAACTACAGCATGTGATGTATCAGTGTGTCTAAGTGGTTCAGTGGAAAATACAGCGTGTGTGCGTGTGTTCAGATTCAAACAAATACCGAGTATAGGTGTGCTCGCAGTAGACTACAACATGTGATATATCGATGTATCTGGGCTAAGCAATTAAAGAACAAGATCGACTATTGCAGTTATGTTCTACATTGCGGAAAATGAAACGGGGAAGAGTATACCTCGAAAGCGCCGTAAGACAGATGTGACTCTGGCTCGCGCAGTAGAAGCTTTGGTGGTACGCCCCTGGCAAAACTCCTGAATTGGCGAAGTCTGTCAGGAGGCAACATATGAATCGCCGGCCTGTAGGTCGTTGGGTCGAATGGTCGAACGCTCAAAGGTAAGAGCTCAGCCTCGGGGTCCATCTCCTGCTCCGGGGGAGTCCCACCTTGTGGAAGATCGTCTGCCATGCCAAGAATGATGTGAAAATGGCCGGAAGTGTGAAAACCGGGTGAGAATGTGAAAAGTCAACTAAAAAGTCAACCCCGAGAGGGTGAAAAATGGCCGGAAAGGGCGAAGTCCGAAAAGGGCACAGAGATCGAGGTAAACTTGGGGGAAACAAACCCCAAGTGGTGGAAATCGAGAGAGAAACACTGAATTTGAGATTTGTTTGGTTCAAAATGTTCGAAACGCGAAGGAGTTTGCGAATCGAATGACGAAACGGGCCCAAAAACCGAGAAAAAGCGAGGGTAGAAGGTTGGAAAATGACCTAGAGAGATGGGGGAAGGTTTTTCGAGCAAGAGGCAAGTGAGAAAATAGGGCTAGAAGCCCTATATTTAAAGGCCCGTGCCGAATTGACAAAACGGCCCCGTTACAGGCATTTTTGGCCGGTCGGCCAAATATTTGGCCGATGGCCTTATTTTTCAGCCGGTGGATGGCCGGTCACCTCCCCCGACGACCGGTGAATCTCCTACACCCTTGTTTGGGTTGTTGATGTGATTTGGGACATTCTTTGCTCAAGACAGTGCAAGGAATTGCATTTTGAAGCTTAACCGGTCTCTGTGCCATGTTTTCTGTGCGCAGCACTCAAATACGTGCAAGCTGTATCCTTTTTGTATCTTGAAAAGGTTCGAAAACTACTTCAAATACGTTACATTGTTATGCATGTCTGCATGCGTTGTAGTGCACACCACCTCTTGCATTGTTATGCATGTTTGCATACGTTGTAGCACACATCATCCCTTGCATTGTTATGCATGTCTACACACACTGTAACGCGTACAACTTGCACTGAGATGCACTGCTCATTTGCATTGTCATGCATTTCAAAAAACGCGTGTTGTCGCGCGTTCAAGTTCATTTGCATTGTCATACATTTCAAAAGACGCGTGTTGTCGCGCATTCAAGTTCATTCGCATTGTCATGCATCTTTCATCTATATTTCAGTACATGCATTGTCATGCATTCCTTTATCACGCCTTGTCATGCATTCTCATTCATGCATTGTCATGCATGTCTCATTTCGTATTGTCATGCATCTCCATATCGTGCATCGTTATGCGTTTCAGTACATGCATTACCATGCATTCCCTTATCACGCATTGTTATGCATTACACGCAATGTCGTACATTTCAATTACATGCATAGTTGCGTATTTCAGTTCGTGCATTGTCATGCGTGTCTCATTTTGCATTGTCATGCTGTAGACGTCCCCGAACGCCCCGGGAGGGTGAGTCCCGTTCTGTTCATTTGGGGTTACTACAGCTCGGACTCTCAAATTGTCACGGTTCTTAATCTTGAACCAAAGAGTCCAAATCCGGCAAATCGTTTTGAGAAACAGATTTTTTGAAAAGAAGTGCCAAACATGGACTACTTTTTCCAGATACAGAGTCGCCACCTAAATATTTTTTATGGGGGAATTTAGGAAACCCTGACTCGGTGCCGAAGGCCACATGTCCGTCATCACCAGAGTTGCCTCGGCTCGGGAGCTAGGGTACGATTGGGGAAGGTCAGCTATGAGCACCCCCTCTCGCCCGATCCGAAGATCGGCCTCTACTAACCATGATATCCGTTTTTGAAAACGTTATGTGTTCTTATTCCATTTATTAGCCTAGAATTACTATGTTATGCGCACAGCAAACAAGTATAGACTAGATTGCCTAATTTGGAAAGAAACATTGCATATCCGTTTGTTTTGGAAAATGTTTTGGAATTTGCTACTCGCAAGTAGGCTAAAATACGGATTTCAACGAGTTTTTCCAACTCAAACAATCCAACCTTCACCCATAGGCATTCAAATAGTTTATCACATAAGCATCTAGCCACATGGTAAGTATGCTATCATGTTAACATTCACACGCATGCGAGATGCTAAAGCATAAAATACTTACATTGTACTCCAAGCCAAAACAATAAACTGGTTAGCAAACATGTATGATCCTAGTTCATGTTAAATTGACTAATGCAGCACATACAGGATGCAATTAGATAGGCTCGGCTAACCTAAACATGGTATGTGAAATGCTACAACTATCACGTATTCAATTTGAAATTGAAGTACAAATGCAGTTAGAATGATGTGCCGAGCTTGGTGCATGCAAGGCAAATGTATGAATGCACGCATGCATATCATAAGGTATGCTAATTTGAGCATGCCCTAATCTACCATCATAAGCAGGTAAATAAAAGGGAAGAAAGAAATGGGGGTTAAAAGGCATTCACACACTCACCCACGCTTATTACAGATTCGTCCTCGCTCGGAGGGACCAAAAGAATAATACAGATAATTAACCTACAAGCTAATTAAATATTACAAATTACCTAATTAGTTAACAAACTAACTAAGCTAGGAAAAACAGTAAACTGCCTCGGGAAGAGAGCTCAATGCAACGCGTGCTTGGGTCTTGCTCGGAAGTGCACCGCCATGCATAGGCTGCCTCTGTTTTCCTTTCTTTACTCCTCTGGAGGCTGCCAAAACCTCAGGATTGCTTCTCTGGATACTGGAGAATGCCATCGGCTGGGTAGAATTTCCACCGGCAGTGGCATGTGATCACCGGCCTTTGGTGAAGCTATCGGCAGAGGGAGGATTGCCGGTCGGCACTTAGCACTGCCGGTCGGCAGAAAGCTCCTGCAGGATCTGCAATTGACAGCAACAGAGGGCAAGGCAGAGCATGGCAATACCATTCAAGGCATATATGCACCAATCATGTCCCTTATCATGTTAATGATTCAAAGGGACATGCTCCTTGGTTCTCGGACCATCAATTGCGCATTTCTATGCGTGATGGCCCAAAGGACCAAGTGTGCACATTTTGATGTCAAATGTAATGCAAACCAACAAACCAAAAGGGCTCGACCTCCATCATGACTTGGTTAAGAGGTAGAGCATGCATGCCAATGCAATGCAATCCTAATCATGCGAGCTAGCATGCAACATGAGCATACAAGCAAGTGACGTACATTAGGCACATAAACTATACAAACAAGCAAATAAGCATGCAAGGCATGAGATAATGCAACCAACAAGTATGCAAGGCATAATGTGGGTGTTTAAGCATGTAAACAAACATGTGACTTCATTCAATCATGCAAGTTCAATTATTCAACAACTCACTAATATGCTACAACATACAAGGAGTACATGCAACAAACAAAAAGATGGACTAACATGATTTGGGTAGCTCTAATAAGGCCCAAAACAGTGGCCAAAGTGACCAAAATAAAAGACCAAATACACATGCACACATGCACATGATTAAGGGCCAACACTTAGGCGCAAAAGGGGAACTCTCAAGCACACTTGAAAGAGGCATAATGTGGACTAATGGCATGCAAGATAAGCATTGAAAATCATGTTAAGATGGTGCCAAACCAAGCAAACAAAATAGACTAAGCATGCGATAAATGGCCCAAGTACTTGAAGCAAGTCAAAGGGGCTTGAACCATGACCAAGCCAACCAAGCCTCACAAGGCTAAGAGGACTTAAAACAGGTTCAAGGCAGACCTAGACCATGCAAAGGGGACCCCCTAGATGGCATCTAAGTGGCTCAAATTCAAAGTCATGTACAATGGCCAAAACATGGAACATGCTACACAAGCGTTCAAAGCATTAAAGAGGTGTCCAAGGCAAGCATACAAGCATGTCAAAGGGACTGAAATTACATGACAAATGGTCCCAACCCACTAAATTAAGGCAAGGATGCATGCTATACATTCACACACTTAAAGCCAACAAGCCAAAAATGCAAAGGGGCTATACAATGCATGCCATGGCCAACCCAAACAACTATGGACAGACCTCTAGCATGTTAAAATAAGCATAGAAGCTTCACAAAACTAGACCTAAAACAAGCTTGAACAAAGGTTTACAACCTAAGGCATGTTAAGGCCTAAACATGGCATTACAAGGTAGGTATGCTAAGCATGCATGGTGTACCAAAACCAACAATAAACAGAGGCATATTATGATATAATAGGCACAAAAAATATCCAAGGCATGGTCAACATGAAGCCTAGCTAGATGCTCCCTCAAGAGGCCAAAAATGGTCCATTTCAAGGACAATAAGGAGAGGGGGTGGCCCTCTCCTTCTTGGGACCTCAAGGCACCATCCTCACCTCTGAAATCCCTCAAGATTTCAGTGGTGAGGAGGCCCAAACACCAAGGTCTCGGAGCTCACTCAAAATAGCACAAAATGGGGCCTCTCAAGGCCTAAGAGGGGTCAAACACCTCCAAACCACAAAACACTCTAAACAAACTATTTAGAGGGCCTAAAAACAGAACTTTTTTATATTATACACCAAGCTCAAAAACAATTTTAAGATAGGTAAAAATACAATGCAAAAATGGGGAATAAAAGGACTAGTTTCTTACCCTTGTTGACTTTCTTCACAAATGGTGGACCAGCTGGTTCTTCAAGCTCAAAACCACCCAAGAACACCAAGAACAACCTCTGGTTTTTCAAGGAACCAAGGAAAGGTGAAACACTATGTGTTTGTGTGCAATAGTAAGACACAAACACACTTAAACACACACAAAGGTAAAAGAGAGAGAGATATAGAGATAGAATGTGTATCAATCCTAACCCTAGAACTCAAAACCCTAATATGGCTGTCTAAAATCTCTAACCTAAACAAGGGAGAGGAGGGCTCCTCTTATAGAGCTTTTTTTTCTTGTAAAGCTTACAAGACAAGCTTCTAAAGAGAGAGATCCCTCCATACACGTGTATGGAGGGGAGCCAAATGCAAGACAGCTGTAATAAAATATCTGCAAAAGCAGATGAACAGTAGTCGGCTGCCCAAAAATGCCATTTTGGCAAAAGGGAGTGCCGACTGGCAACAAAGAATGCCGACCGGCAATATAGATTGCCAATGGCAGCAAAACACCAGCCGGTGGCCTCTGGCCATGGCCGGTGATGTGTGGGGATGCCTCACAAGGCATTCCCTGCCCCTCCAAGGCAAAACACAAGTGTTTGGTGCAAAACCAGACACTAAACAGTCAAGTTCGGAGATCCTGAGGCAAGGCGCGTAGCCGAGACCTCTGGGAACTCCAAACGAACACAAACAAGGGTAATCACCAAGTGTTCCAATGGTGACGTCCAAGTCTTGAGGACGGTAAAAAATGGGGTGTCTACAGTTGCCCCTCTTTGATAGAACTCGAAAGTCATAACAATGACGGGAGTGAATGTCAAAGTCCAGAGACGACCCATTTTTGACAAGGCCGAAGACTTAGACAAACATGCAAGAGAAATAAGGTATGCGCCCGAAGGCAGGGGCAAAATGCAAGACAATGCACGAAGCCGAGCATAACTTATGATCATGCGAAGAAAAGCTGTAACGAAGCATAACATGCGATAGTTTTAAGCTAGCATACAGCAAACTACACTACAATGCAGAAAGGATGTAAGAGAATTATGCAATTCTCGATACGTCTCACTCGGAGGATACAATACCTGTGCGGCTCGTCTGGTTGCACCAGCCTCAAATGAACCGTACATACAACATCGTGCCTGAAAAGAAAGCAAACTTAACAGGTACGATGTTATTAACAATATGCATGACAATGCAAAAATGGATGCAAAATGATATGCAATATATACAAAACAATGTATAAATAATGCAAAAGAAAATGCAATGTAATTGAAACAATGCAAACTATATGCAAAGCAATTGAATCATGATCCAATCGTGAGTGGTTCGGAACCACGCCTATGTCAAATAGATTGATGGAGGTAACAAGTCTGCCTACCATAGAACGGTCTACTGAACTATGAGTAATGTAGACGGACGCAAGAACAAGTATTGGGGGGGATTGACACAAGTGGGGAAACGATCCGCTGGGGAAAGGACTACGATCCTAATGCTGGATGCGATAATTACACTACAATGCAATATATAATGAAAATGCTGGGGAAATGGCAATGGATATGGCACGCGGGCCAAACCAAAGCTTGCCTAGGCAAGGCATGTACGCATACAAGCCACGTCTAACGTAGAACGGTCCACTGAACTACGCTTTGACACGAGAAGTATGGGCACATACCGTACCAAGCTCAACATGGAAAGGCGCAAGCCATGGACGGGGGGGGCGATGCAATGAATGCATGCGATCTACAATGCAATGGATATGGCGTGCAGGCCAAACCAAATCTTGCCTAGGAAAGGCATGTACACATACAAGCCAGGTCTAACACAGAACGGTCCACTAAACTGTGCTTCGACACGAGAAGTATGGGCACATACCAGACCAAGCTCAACATGGAAAGGCGCAAGCCATGGACGGGGGGCGATGCAATGAATGCATGCGATCTACAATGCAATGGATATGGTGCGCGGGCCAAACCAAATCTTGCCTAGGAAAGGCATGTACACATACAAGCTAGGTCTAACACAGAACGGTCCACTGATCTATGCTTTGACACGAGAAGTATGGGCACATACCAGACCAAGCTCAACATGGAAAGGCGCAAGCCATAAAGCTATCATGCAATGGATATGGCGTGCGGGCCAAACCAAATCTTGCCTAGGAAAGGCATGTATACATACAAGCCAGGTCTAACACAGAACGGTCCACTGAACTATGTTTCGACGTGAAAAGTATGGGCACATACCAGACCAAGCTCAATCATGGAAAGGCGCGAGCCATAAATGGAAGTGATGCAGTGAATGCATGCGAGCTACAATGCAATATCTACAAATATGCAATGATGCATGACAATGCAACTATTTACGATGATGCATGACAATGCAACTATATTTTTGTTTTGTTTTTGTTTTTGAAATGCAAATGATGTATAAAATGTATGTTGCATGAAATGCGCGACAACACGCGGCTTAAGATATGCATGACAATGCCAACGAACTGTGCACATCAATGCACTAAAGGTCTTGCACCTTCAGAGGATTTAGGGTCTCCTAGACCGTGGATATACCTGTGCGGTTCGTCCGGTTGCACCAGCCTTAAATGAACCGTATATACAATATCGTGCCTGCAAGGAAAACAAACTTAACAGGTACAACGCATATTAATGTATTTGAAAATGCGTGACAACGCAAAGTAAGTGAGAAGCATAACAATGTTGTGATAGCACAGATATGTAAGTGGAGCACGCGGTCTACGCAGGCAACGAAACTGATCATAGGCATGTGGTCTACGTAGGCAATGAAATTGAACATAAGCATGCGGTCTACGCAAGTCAAAACATGCGGTCTGCGCAGGTAATGAAATTGAACAAATATGCGGTCTATGCAAGCAATACATGCGGTCTACGCAGGTAATGAATTTGAACAATCATGCGGTCTATGCAAGTAATGAAATTTGAACAAATATGCGGTCTACGCAAGCAAAACATGCGGTCTACGCAAGTAATGAAATTTGAACAAAACATGCGGTCTACGCAGGTAATGAAATTTGAACAAAACATGCGGTCTATGCAGGTAATGAAATTTGAACAAAACATGCGGTCTACGCAGGTAATGAAATTGAACAATTATGCGGTCTACGCAAGCAAAACATGCGGTCTACGCAGGTAATGAAATTAAACAATTATGCGGTCTACGCAAGCAAAACATACGGTCTACGCAAGTAATGAAATTTGAACAATCATGTGGTCTACGCAAGCAATACATGCGGTCTACGCAGGTAATGAAATTGAACAAACATGCGGTCTACGCAAACAAAACATGCGGTCTACGCAGGTAATGGAATTGAACAATTATGCGGTCTACGCAAACAAAACATGTGGTCTACGCAAGTAATGGAATTGAACAATTATGCGGTCTACGCAAGCAATACATGCGGTCTACGCAGGTAATGGAATTGAACAATTATGCGGTCTACGCAAGCAAAACATGCGGTCTACGCAGGTAATGGAATTGAACAATTATGCGGTCTACGCAAACAAAACATGCGGTCTACGCAGGTAATGGAATTGAACAATTATGCGGTCTACGTAAGCAAAACATGCGGTCTACGCAGGTAATGGAACTGAACAATTATGCGGTCTACGCAAACAAAGCATACGGTCTACGTAGGTAATGGAATTGAACAATTATGCGGTCTACGCAAGTAACGAACTGAATAGATATGCAAAATGCAATGAGATGCGCAAAATAGCGCAATGCGTTAGACAACGCGAGTGCACAAGACAGTGCGATTGATATGCGATGCACAAGACAGTGCGATTGATATGCGATGCACAAGACAGTGCGATTGATATGTGATGCACAAAACAGTGCGATAATTTGAAATGCGCAAAACAGTGCGATGATATGCGATGCACAAGACAGTGCGATAATTTGAAATGCACAAGACAGTGCGATTGATATGTGATGCACAAAACAGTGCGATGATATGCGATGCACAAGACAGTGCGATAATTTGAAATGCACAAGACAGTGCGATTGATATGTGATGCACAAAACAGTGCAATAATTTGAAATGCACAAGACAGTGCGATGATATGCGATACGCATGGGGCAACTTTTGAATTTCGTGAAAGCCAAAAGGATACGAAAAGGATACACCTTGCACGAATTCGAGCGCCACGCACAGAAGACACGACCCGAGGTCAAAACGGAGGCCGGTTGAGCGTCGGAAGTGCACTGTTTTGCACTGTTTTGAGCACTAAAGGCCCTGGACCCCCCAAATAACTCAAACAATGGTGTAGGAGGCTCCAAAATCACTGTAAGAGGTCACCGGATGCCCACCGGCCATCAAAATGTATCACCGGCTGTCCACCGGCCATCATTCAATTCCATCGGCAAAATATTTTGCCGACCGGCAAAGAGTGTGGCCGACCGGCAAAGAATTGCTGTATCGGGGCAGTTCTGTCATTTCGGCACGGGTCTTTTAAAATAGGGTTTCTAACCCTATTTTCTTACTTCTCCTTGGTCGAAAAACGCCTCTCTTTCTCTCTAGAGTGTTTTCCCCCCTTGATTCTCTCATTTCCATGCGTTCTAGCTCTCATTTCGTCGTTCGATTCGCGATCTCCTTCGCGTTTCGCACATTTTCAACCGAATGAAACTTTGTTTCGGTGTTTGTTTCTTGATTTCCGCCACTCGGGGCTTGTTTCCCTCGAGTTTTTCTCGATATCCGTACCTTTTCCGTACTCCGGCTTTTTCGGCCTTTTCCGACCTTCTCGGGGTTTGACTTTTCGGTTGACTTTCCACATTTTCGCCCAGTTTTCCTTTTTCGGCTATTTTCTCACCATTTTTGACATGGCCGATGATATTCCACAGGGCGGGACTCCGCCAGATCACGAGATGGATCCCGGGGTTGAGCTTCTCCCGCTGAGCGTCCGCCCGTTCGACCCGGCGACCTACCGGCCGGCGATTCATGTGCTACCTCTTGACGGACTTTGCCAGTTTCGGAGCTTCGAGAGGCACGTGCCACCCGAGCTATTACTGCGTGAGCCTACCTCCCACCTGTCCTTCGGCGCTTCTGAGGTAACTCTCTTTTCTCTGCTTTACTTTCTGCAATGTAGGATACAAAACTGTCGTAGCTGGTTGTGCTCTTTAACTGCTTTAGTTCAGATACCCTGTATACTGTAGTTGATTGTAAACATACGTGCAACTGATATCTTCTTGAGACTGACACATGCACACTCACTGCACTAGCCCTGAATCACCCGAACACACGGCGCTCACTGTATTTCATTGCATACACACTGGTACCCAGTATTTGCTTGAACCTGTTAAAACTTGCACGCATGCTACATCTGCCTTGAACCACTCAAACACGCTGACACATCACACGTTGTAGTTCACTGTAAGCACACCGGCACCCAGCATTTGCTTGAACCTGTTAAAACTTGCACGCATGCTACATCTGCCCTGAACCACTCAAACACGTTGACACATCACACGTTGTAGTTCACTGTAAGCACACCGGCACCCGGTATTTGCTTAAATCTGTTAAACTTGCACACATGCTGCATCTGCCCTGAACCACTCAAACACGCTGACACATCACACGTTGTAGTTCACTGTAAGCACACCGGCACCCGGTATTTGTTTAAATCTGTTAAACTTGCACACATGCTGCATACCTATATGCTTCTTAGAACTGCATTTTGAATGTTGCCTTGCAATTGTTGTTTTTGATTACAGGGGGATTCCCATACCATCTGTGGGTATGGGAATACCGGCGCTCGGGACTAGTATGCCGAGCTTCCCGATGCGGTTCGCCAAATCGTGGACCAGGCGGGCTTCGGCGCTTTCTGCAGGGGACTATCCAGACTCACGACCTGCAGGCCCTTGCTCGCCGCTCTAGTGGAGAGGTGGTGGGACACCACCGACTCGTTCTATTTATCTACAACGGGAGACATGATGATGACTCCCTATGATTTCTCGATGCTCACAGGCATCGGGGTAGGGGGTGATCCGATCCCCTTCGATACTGACATGGACGAGTGGACTGCCGCTCAGATCCATCTGCTTGGTGAGGTGCCACCTCTCGCCCATCCAAGCCTTGTTCATTACTCCTGGTTCGAGGTGTAGTTCAGGGTCCAGCCCGCGTTGGTGGAGGAGGCGCAGATGACTCAGGAGGCCGTGGAGACGTATGCGCGTGGCTTTCTCATGTTCCTGCTGGGGACGACCATTTTCGCCGACCGGGCGAACACCGTGCCCCTCTGCCTGCTTAGTGCTTTGATGGACGTCAGGCAGATCTTGCACTATGATTGGGGTGGTGCCGCTCTGGCCACACTCTACGGGTATATGAGCTCGGCTTCCCGTGGCAGCGGACAGTTGCTTAGAGGCTACTGGCGTGCTTGGGAGGTACGTTTCTTTCCCGCTTTTCATTTTCGCTTTTCTATCTTCTGTACTTTGTACTGTATTCTGTATTGCACATACTGTAGTCTGCTTTTCACTAACTGTATACTGCACATGCGGCACACACATACACTCTGCTTTACACTGACTGTACACTGCTCACACTGTACACAATATACTGTCTGCGCAACACACTGTACAACACACGACCCTGCCATTTCTGCTTTATTCTATATTTTGCTCTTATCTGATAATCATATTGATGTTTTCCCTGCAGTTGTGGATCTATGCCTACTTTCCCAGGCTTGCACCCGTGCCAGACACGGAGACCCCCCTCGTCGTCCCACTCTCGCGACGCTTCGACGGGAGATGCGTGCGGAGACCACGAGAGACATTTAGCTTCTTTCGCCGCTACTTCGACACTATCACCCCTGCCGAGGTATGTTTTATTTCAGAATTTATCTAAGCTTTGCTTTTCACTGCATACTTCAATAGCGATAGATAACAAACTGTATGTCACTTTCAGATCACTTGGCAGCCTTGGGCTCCGTTGCCAGCGACGATTCGGGACCGATTTGCCGGTGCTGAGGAGACCTCGCGTTTTCGGATCTTACTGGAGGGCCCGGTCTGTCGGGCTTGGTACCTGGGTGAGCGTTTCCTACACCAGACCCTAGGGTTACCAGAGCAGATAGTCCCGGTTCACCCTCCTGAGGACATGAGGGAGACTGAGAGACTCACTACCGAGCAGATGGCCGATTATACTATCGGCTGGGAGGCGACCCGCTTCAGAGGCGTCGGCGACTACAGAGAGTACGTGTAGATATACATTATGCGGTCTTTGAGCGGCGGCCGTCGAGCTGAGGGAGCTAGGCCCGTGGCGCCAGCAGTTAGGGCAGGAGCGGGAGCTGGAGCAGGAGCATCGAGGAGGGCTCGAGTCCGTGGTAGGGGCGGAGTTCAGGGAGGACGGGGGACTGGCTGGCCCCCCTTGCCCACTGTACTGTCATATAGAGGGCAAGATAGGGTGACCTACTAGATCCCCTTTGCTCCTCCCCCGGCTGGTCATGAGTTAGCCGGTATCCCCGACTTGCCTCCGGTATGTATTACTTGATTTTGCATCTTGCATCTGCATTTCATTTCAGTTTATTTGACATTCCGCGGGATACTGATGCATCTTATACTCTTGCAGGCGTCCTCCGAGTATACCCGGCAGTCCGTGGAGTTAAACGCCTCCATGATGGGGATGCTGCAGCGGACTTTTGGCCTCCTGGCCCTCTACAGCATTCCGGTATGTTCTTCTGATCACGGCCTCAAATCACTCACAAGCTGATTCACGTAATCTGATGCACGACACAACACCTGACACACTGATCTCACAGTGTCTGATACACTGCATACACTGCATTCTACATTGTACTCTGCACTGATAAATTGCTCACGGCATTCATACACTGTATATTGCATTTTGTACTGATAAACTGCTCACGGTATTCTCACACTGTATATTGCATTCTGCACTGATGCACTGCATACACTGTATTCTGATGTATTTTCCCTTTTATGATTTTTCAGCCTCCCTTCCAGATCCCTCCGGTGGGTGGTGCTCCGGCTGGGCCTTCTTTTCCTGCTCGAGGAGGACGTGGAGACACTGCACGTCCCCGTACCAGGGGAGGGCGCACCCACGTCGGGAGTAGTTCTCGGGCACCGACCCCTGATGACGATGATGATGACGATGACGATGACGGGTCCGAGGCAGAGGCAGAGGCAGAGTCGGAGACGGAGTCATTGGAGGAGGAGACCGGAGGTGGTTCTAGCTCGGGCTCTGATGACGATGCTGATGATGCTCCTGGACCTTCGTCCAGGAAGAGGACTAGGACAGACTGACGGCCCTTAGAGCCGCTTGACACGGATGCAGATTTTTTGTTGTTTTTTCTTCTTTCTTGTACTTTTCCCTTTTGTTGGTAGTTAGGATACTTTGTACTGCCGCAGGCAGATTTTTGTCTCCAAAACTTGTGTACTTGAAAAAGATTATGAAATGAAACGAACTTTTTATCTAAAAAAAAAAGTGTTACATTTACATATCTCATGTATTGCATTATGTTACACCTCAATGTAAATGAAATTGATCTACGGTCTGAATGTTGAACACTTGCATTGTAATAAACAAGGTAACCAAACCAAGTAATAGCAAAGCAACCCATATAAACCACTGCTTAACCTGAACACGCGGTCCATACTCTGCCGAGGATTAACCTGCATACAGCCCATAACCCAACACTTGGTTTATTCTGCACACGGCAAACTTTAAACAAAAAAGCCCAATTTGACAAGACGGCCTTCAAAGGTGACACCGGCTAGGATTAAAACATGCTCGGATGCCCCAAATTTTCCCTTCCTTCTTTTGGTTTACCCAATTGTAGAGAATGGCATAGCATTCCGAGCACAAACGATTAACTTTTGGAAAAGGGGTGTTCTTAACCAGGGTATCGAGCCTATAACTGGATACAGCGGAAAAGGACTCGACAAAGGTACACGACCTAAACACAACAAGATACGCTCGGGAAAGACTAAAAACAAAAGACGAAGTCGACAAATCAAAAAGACACGACAAATAGACGCGTCAACGAAGACGGGGGACCTCAGATCACGAGGAGCCAGTTTCTCTGGGTATTGTTTCCCACCTTTTCTGATTTGTGATTCTCACATCGCTCGGCCCTCAGGCTCGGTTTTTCTCTCAAAACCCTTCGGCTCGCTTTTTTCTCAACTTACACCTCTCTACTCTTTATTCTCTCATTTTTTGTCCCTTCCCAAGGTGATTAATGAATGAATAGGAAGGTGTGGGTTCATGCTCAACACCGTTAGCTCACGACTATTTCTTCTGGTGGGTAGAGTGCCCTTCTGGCAAGTATGTTGACGACGGGGGGGGGGGGGAACAGAACGCCTGGCTCAACTATGCCCTTAGTTCATCACTTTGACCATTTTTGTTTTTGCTTTCTATTAAAACAGTTTTGATCAAAATGAGAGTCGGATTAACGTACTTGTTTGATTTTTGATTTGAAGACCATGCAAGTCAGGCTGTAAGCACTGAAAATTTTCCTTTTTGGGTCCAAGAAAATGGTCCAGTTTTGGAAAGTGGAACAGTTTTCGAGAAAATAGTCAACCTCAGTAAAAATTTTCAAAAACTATTTTACAAATAGTCAATGCTCAACGAGCGTGGAACTTACTCTTTGAGATGTGCAACCTCGGATCGGAGGCAATAGAAAATTGCCCCTGGCTTAAAGGGGGTGGATGGCAACGGAAAGTTGTCCCTGGTTTGAATGGCGGCTCATGCCGGCTCGTGGCAACGGAAAGTTGCCCCTTGTTTGGATGGTGCCGCAGCAGTCCGCAAACAGTCTTCATTGGTGGTGGTTGAGCTCTTGGACACAGAGATGACGAAGACGGCCACAACAAATATATGGACACAGTTGCCTTGGAGGCGTTGGCGATTGGACTTTGGGATGAAATCGAAACCATTGTATGGACCGAGACGCTATGAAAGCGTTGGGGGCTAGACTTCAAGATGAAGTTGCCTATGTATCCCAAACATGGGAATCAAGCCTTACGTAGTTCCGGTTAAGGTACACTCGGGTATTTTAACCTTCACTTTTCAGGCTCTAATTTTTGCCAAGGTACCCAATGCTGGTTTTCGACCTTGCGAGCTTCTTTTTATTTTCTTTTTTTTTTCGTTCATTCTCTTTCTTTTTCATTCTTTTTCTCTTTTTTTCGCATTTTTTTTTTGTTGTTTTTTTTTGTCTTCTCTTCTTTTCTTGTATTTTTTGCTTTCTTTTTTTTGTATTTTTCTCTTGCTCTAACTTTTGCCTGGGTCACCCTTCCGGGTTTTCGGCCCAGCGAGCCTCTCAAAGGGTAAAAGTGTAACAAGTCCATGCCAAACGGTTTTTTTTGAAGTTGAAGCCTCTCTGTGTCTAGGAGAACGGCTATTGCAATGATTTGCAGAAGAATCCGTCATGGCTGCTCCACAAGCTTCTTCTGGTGAGATTTGGTCCTCTTGACTCGCCTTCGGTGCTTCTTGCTTGAAGGCTGCTTCAAAACTGGCCACACGGGCCTCCTCTGACAGTTGACTGTTGAATGTTCCGAATGAATTCGAGGTTCAAGACAACAGGTCGAATCTTGAGGCTGAGAGCGACCCTAGGCTGCACAATGTCAAGAGCGATCCCACACAGGTCTTCGTAGGGCCGCGTAAAACATTTGTTTTTGAAAATTTTTAAGAAAGTGACAAATTGCTCGTGCCGAAGATAGTGTGGAACCAATCTGGATCAAGCCAGGGTCCTTCCCAGTACTCACGCTGACAAGCATGATTTCATTCATTAAAGGCTTAGCATGCCTCTCCTTTTCTCAATTTGATCAAAGTTTTGCAAAACCAGAGGAATTTCTTCCTCTTCGTTTTTATCACCACAGTGTTCAAAAGAGGTTTTTGAAAAACTTAGGTTAATGCAATGAGTTTGGCGCGCAGGAGAGCAGGCGAGATGTACTGTCAGCCCATTCAAATCCTCTAGCACAACTAACTCACACTGAAAGCAAGCATGAAAATGAGATAGCCACAGCTGTTTCATTCAGATTTGTTGGTGTAACTGGCCCCTCGGCAGAAACAGACTCAAAAAACAAAAACAGGTAATTACAAAACAAAACGGTGTTCGGGGCAACAACCCCAGAATCACCTGGTATTCTATACAAAGGGGACTGACTCGCTACAACAAGACAGACCCTTAAGCAAAAAGACTGACTCAAGACAAAGAGACAGACTCAAAACAAAAGATTGACTCGATACCCAAGCCAGAATTTACAAAGCTAGCGTTCACAGATGCTCAAAAATGCGTGCCAGACGCCACATTCAAAATATACCAGATGCCGCCCGCAGGTGGTTCACTTTCTGATTACATACTTGCAGTATCTGCGTCCTCAAAATCCAATAGCTGGGTGGTAACGGACTTGGTTGAGGTGGGCGGGAGGATAACCTCGTTGTCAATCAAATCTTGCACCTCATGACGGAGGCGGAAACAATTGTCGGTCGCATGGCCTGTCTGCTGGTTGTACGCGCAGTACTGAGCAGCATCATGCGTAGCAGGGAGATTCTTCGGGAGAGGCCGAGGCTCCAAGGGTTTAAGGTGTCCCCTCTCGGCAAGGATCTGAAGTGCCTTGGACAGAGGCATGTAGAGAGCATGAAAGGTCCTGCGCCCTCGGGGCATGTACTTTGAAGTCTGAGCGTTTTTACTAGCCGCACAAGCAAAAGGGTCGGCAAGCGCTGCCTTGGCTTTCTGATCTTTCCCAGGTGCAGGGGCGGGAATAGGAGGAACTGTTCTGGCATGACGGGGCCTATCCCGATTTTCTGACTGACTTGAACTACCCTCAGGTGGAGTGGGGAAAGCATCCTCCACAGTTTTTGCCACAACTGCGGATATCTGTTGCTTGTTCATCCCCCCGGCTTTCAAAGCCTTGACTGCCCACAACAGTTGTTCAACGGGATCGACATCTGCTTTCATTTTGTCTTTTCCTCTGGCCTTAGCCTGATCGAGGGTTTGGGTTGATGTTGATACGTCATTGCCATAGCTGGAGGCCATCTCTGGTTGGCTAAGTTCGATCACAATTCGCCCCAACAGTGGGGGCTCCTGGGGTACAAAACTCCCAGCATATGGTGCGGCCGGAGGTGAAGCTGACATTCCGTAGGCAAGATCTGCCACAGACCTCTGGAGATCACCTATCATCTCCATTAGTTCAAATGTAGTAGGCTCGCGAGCCTGGTATAGTTGGGGGGCCCAAACCGGGTGCGCAACAGGCGACCTGGGTGGATGTGACACATCAATGTTGGCCTCACCTTGCAGAGTGATCCCTTGCTCTAATGCAGCTGTCATAACCACGATCTCTTCTGAATTCTACGTCATCATAAGTCCTGCCTCAGCAAGGGGGAGCACTAGCTATTCCGTACCAGCTATCCGAACTGAAAGAGACAACAAACAGCATTTCAGCCCAAACAGATCAAACACGGGCGTAGCTGAACAACTGCACTTTACTACTGATCACTGTTCCCCAGAAATCACTGCCCCAAATCTGAATCTGATACCCGCAGATATAACTGATTCTCAACAACACTGATACTGGTGCCCTCGGGCCTGATACTCAAACTTGCAAACTGATATGTACTTTCCTGTAGAGATACATTCTAAAAGCACATAGCAAGTAAAGAGAGCCAAAACGCCCCTATGTTGGGGTAGGGTTTCCCTGTCCTATTTTGTCAGGAGCTAGGGTTCCACTATGCACGCAGTAGTTTTCAAATAACCTAACATCGGGTAAGCAGCCTGTCCTAATTTGGAATGGTCACTATGGATCCGAATATGCACTAGGTCGAATGGTCAAAAAGGGTGCCCCTGTAGAAGGGTGCCCCGGTAGAACCGAGGTTTGTGTTCCCATACTGTCAGAGCCCATAACCGGTCAGCCTTATGGTCATGCCTTGACAAGACAAGCCTCCGGAAAACCGTTCAGGAATGGCAGATGGCAAACACTGTGTTCCTAGGCGCACCAATGCACATGCAATGTAAAGAGATACATAAATGAGATCAAAATAGGATATCACGAGTTCGAGTCAAGCTCTCTAAATCCCCAGCAGAGTTGCCAGAAACTATAGACGTCCCCGAACGCCCGGGAGGGTGAGTCCCGTTCTGTTCATTTGGGGTTACTACAGCTCGGACTCTCAAATTGTCACGGTTCTTAATCTTGAACCAAAGAGTCCAAATCCGGCAAATCGTTTTGAGAAACAGATTTTTTGAAAAGAAGTGCCAAACATGGACTGCTTTTTCCAGATACAGAGTCGCCACCTAAATATTTTTTATGGGGGAATTTAGGAAACCCTGACTCGGTGCCGAAGGCCACATGTCCGTCATCACCAGAGTTGCCTCGGCTCGGGAGCTAGGGTACGATTGGGGAAGGTCAGCTATGACCACCCCCTCTCGCCTGATCCGAAGATCGGCCTCTACTAACCATGATATCCGTTTTTGAAAATGTTATGTGTTCTTATTCCATTTATTAGCCTAGAATTACTATGTTATGCGCACAGCAAACAAGTATAGACTAGATTGCCTAATTTGGAAAGAAACATTGCATATCCGTTTGTTTCAGAAAATGTTTTGGAATTTGCTACTCGCAAGTAGGCTAAAATACGGATTTCAATGAGTTTTTCCAACTCAAACAATCCAACTTTCACCCACAGGCATTCAAACAGTTTATCACATAAGCATCTAGCCACATGGTAAGTATGCTATCATGTTAACATTCACACGCATGCGAGATGCTAAAGCATAAAATACTTACATTGTACTCCAAGCCAAAACAATAAACTGGTTAGCAAACATGCGTGATCCTAGTTCATGTTAAATTGACTAATGCAGCATATACAGGATGCAATTAGATAGGCTCGGCTAACCTAAACATGGTATGTGAAATGCTACAACTATCACGTATTCAATTTGAAATTGAAGTACAAATGCAGTTAGAATGATGTGCCGAGCCTGGTGCATGCAAGGCAAATGTATGAATGCACGCATGCATAGCATAAGGTATGCTAATTTGAGCATGCCCTAATCTACCATCATAAGTAGGTAAATAAAAGGGAAGAAAGAAATGGGGGTTGGAAGGCATTCACACACTCACCCACGCTTATTACAGATTCGTCCTTGCTCGGAGGGACCAAAAGAATAATACAGATAATTAACCTACAAGCAAATTAAATATTACAAATTACCTAATTAGTTAACAAACTAACTAAGCTAGGAAAAACAGTAAACCGCCTCGGGAAGAGAGCTCAATGCAACGCGTGCTTGGGTCTTGCTCGGAAGTGCGCCACCATGCATAGGCTGCCTCTGTTTTCCTTTCTTTACTCCTCTGGAGGCTGTCAAAACCTCAGGATTGCTTCTCTGGATACTGGAGAATGCCATCGGCTGGGTAGAATTTCCACCGGCAATGGCATGTGATCACCGGCCTTTGGTGAAGCTATCGGCAGAGGGAGGATTGCCGGTCAGCACTTAGCACTGTTGGTCGGCAGAAAGCTCCTGCAGGATCTGCAATTGACAGCAACAGAGGGCAAGGCAGAGCATGGCAATACCATTCAAGGTCTATATGCACCAATCATGTCCCTTATCATGTTAATGATTCAAAGGGACATGCTCCTTGGTTCTCGGACCATCAATCGCGCATTTCTATACGTGATGGCCCAAAGGACCAAGTGTGCACATTTTGATGTCAAATGTAATGCAAACCAACAAACCAAAGGGGCTCGACCTCCATCATGACTTGGTCAAGAGGTAGAGCATGCATGCCAATGCAATGCAATCCTAATCATGCGAGCTAGCATGCAACATGAGCATACAAGCAAGTGACGTACATTAGGCACACAAACTATACAAACAAGCAAATAAGCATGCAAGGCATGAGATAATGCAACCAACAAGTATGCAAGGCATAATGTGGGTGTTTAAGCATGTAAACAAACATGTGACTTCATTCAATCATGCAAGTTCAATTATTCAACAACTCACTAATATGCTACAACATACAAGGAGTACATGCAACAAACAAAAAGATGGACTAACATGATTTGGGCAGCTCTAATAAGGCCCAAAACAGTGGCCAAAGTGACCAAAATAAAAGACCAAATACACATGCACACATGTATATGATTAAGGGCCAACACTTAGGCACAAAAGGGGAACTCTCAAGCACACTTGAAAGCGGCATAATGTGGACTAATGGCATGCAAGATAAGCATTGAAAATCATGTTAAGATGGTGCCAAACCAAGCAAACAAAATAGACTAAGCATGCGATAAATGGCCCAAGTACTTGAAGCAAGTCAAAGGGGCTTGAACCATGACCAAGCCAACCAAGCCTCACAAGGCTAAGAGGACTTAAAATAGGTTCAAGGCAGACCTAGACCATGCAAAGCGGACCCCCTAGATGGCATCTAAGTGGCTCAAATTCAAAGGCATGTACAATGGCCAAAACATGGAACATGCTATACAAGCTTTCATAGCATTAAAGAGGTGTCCAAGGCAAGCATACAAGCATGTCAAAGGGACTGAAATTACATGACAAATGGTCCCAACCCACTAAATGAAGGCAAGGATGCGTGCTATACATTCACACACTTAAAGCCAACAAGCCAAAAATGCAAAGGGGCTATACAATGCATGCCATGGCCGACCCAAACAACTATGGACAGACCTCTAGCATGTTAAAATAAGCATAGAAGCTTCACAAAACTAGACCTAAAACAAGCTTGAACAAAGGTTTACAACCTAAGGCATGTTAAGGCCTAAACATGGCATTACAAGGTAGGTATGCTAAGCATGCATGGTGTACCAAAACCAACAATAAACAGAGGCATATTATGATATAATAGGCACAAAAAATAGCCAAGGCATGGTCAACATGAAGCCTAGCTAGATGCTCCCTCAAGAGGCCAAAAATGGTCCATTTCAAGGACAATAAGGAGAGGGGGTGGCCCTCTCCTTCTTGGGACCTCAAGGCACCATCCTCACCTCTGAAATCCCTTAAGATTTCAGTGGTGAGGAGGCCCAAACACCAAGGTCTCGGAGCTCACTCAAAATAGCACAAAATAGGGCCTCTCAAGGCCTAAGAGGGATCAAACACCTCCAAACCACAAAACACTCTAAAAAAACTATTTAGAGGGCCTAAAAACAGAACTTTTTTATATTATACACCAAGCTCAAAAACAATTTTAAGATAGGTAAAAATACAATGCAAAAATGGAGAATAAAAGGACTAGTTTCTTACCCTTGTTGACTTTCTTCACAAATGGTGGACCAGCTGGTTCTTCAAGCTCAAAACCATCCAAGAACACCAAGAACAACCTCTAGTTTTTCAAGGAACCAAGGAAAGGTGAAACACTCTGTGTTTGTGTGCAATAGTAAGACACAAACACACTTAAACACACACAAAGGTAAAAGAGAGAGAGATATAGAGATAGAATGTGTATCAATCCTAACCCTAGAACTCAAAACCCTAATATGGCTGTCTAAAATCTCTAACCTAAACAAGGGAGAGGAGGGCTCCTCTTATAGAGCTTTTTTGTCTTGTAAAGCTTACAAGACAAGTTTCTAAAGAGAGAGATCCCTCCATAGTGTATGGAGGGGAGCCAAATGCAAGACAGTTGTAATAAAATATCTGCAAAAGCAGATGAACAGTAGTCAGCTGCCCAAAAATGCCATTTTGGCAAAAGGGAGTGCCGACCGGCAACAAAGAATGCCGACCGGCAATATAGATTGCCGATGGCAGCAAAACACCAGCCGGTGGCCTCTGGCCATGGCCCGTTGTAACAAGCCCGCGGGGGACCTCGCTACAGCTCGGACTCGACTTTCGTCAGTCACGGTTCTAAGTCTGAACCAAAGAGTCCAAATCCGGCAAATCATTTTTGAGAAAAACAGATTTTTGAAAGAAGTGCCAAACATGGACTGCTTTGCCAGATACAGAGTCGCCACCTAAATATTTTATTTTGGGAAATTTAGGAAACCCTGACTCGGTGCCAAAAGGCCACGTGTCCGTCATCACCAAAGTTGCCTCGGCTCGGGAACTTGGGTACGATTGGGGAAGGTCACTTCGTGAGCACCCCCGCTCGCCCGGTCATAGACCGGCCTCTACTAACCATGATATCAATTTTTGAAAACATTGTGAGTTCTTATTCCGGTTATTAGCCTAGGTTACTATGTGATGCTCACAGCATATAAATATAGACTGGGTCGTCCGAATTGGAACAAAACATTTCATGCTTGTTTATTTGAAAATGGTTTGATGGTGCTACCCGCAAGTAGGCTAAGACGTGGATTTGCCACCCTCGGGTGGGCTTAGAAAACATGATTTTGCCACTATCTAGTGGGCTTAAAACACACATTTGATGAATTATTCCAATTCAAATAACCCAACCTTCACCCACAGGCATTCAGGCAGTTATATCACATAAGCACATAGCCTCATGGTAAGCATGCTATTCATGGCAACACTCACACGCATGCAAGGATGCTAAAGCATAAAACTCACCGAGTACTCCGAGCCAAAATAGGAACTATATTAGAAATCATGTATGATCCTAAGTATAACGAAATGCCTAATGCAACACATGCGAAAATGCAACTATAGTAGGCTCGGCTATTCTAAGATGATATATGAAATGCGACAACTAACATGTATTCAATTTTGAAATTGAAAGTACAATGCAGTTAGTATGATGCGCCGAGCCCGGTGCATGCAATACAGATGAATGAATGCAAAACATGCTGTCATACTGTATGCTAATTTAAACATGCCCTAATCTAACCATAAAAAGCGGATAAATAAAAGGGAGAAAGACGTGGGGTTGGAAGACATACATCACACTCACCCACACTTATTACAGTTGTGCCCTCACTCAGAGGGTCCGAATAAATATACAGTCCGAATATTACAGTCCCGAATAAAAGAATATTACAGTCCGAAATATTACAAAGTTCTAATTAATTAATGAATTAGCTAAGAAAGCAAATAAAACTGGCGTGCAAGTCAGGGACTGCCTTGCTTCTGATGGATGATGCATATCCGGGTTGTCTTGCGCGGAAATCCACCGGAATGCCCCAATTAGCCTCTGTTTACACCTGTTCTTGAAATGCGCCCAAGTCCCAAAAGGTTGTTGATTCTTTGTTTTGCTGCAACAGAGAGCAGGAAAGGGGCATAGCAATGTATCTGCACAGATATATGCATGTCTCGATCTTCGTGCCACCAATCACGCATACCGAGGCATGATGGCCGAGGAATCGAAATGCACAACTCAATATAGGATGAATGCACATGGAACTACAGCTAAAACCTAACTCCATCATGGATAATCCGGAGTGTCGGTGACTGGGGAATTGAGACATATTCCGTCACTCGGAGTACGAAATGTACCTCGTTTCCCGTGCCCGGGCTAACTCCTATTCCGGACACGATGCAATATGCATGATATGCATGAAATGCAACTAAGATATAATCCTAACATACATAATGCTATGGAAATGAGATGCCTCGAAATGCGTGCACACGGGCACGCAAACCGAGAAAATAGCAGAATGATATGAAGATGAGGTGCCTCGAAGTGTGTGCGTACGGACACGCAAACTGAGGCGATGGCAGAAACGATGCGAATGAGGTGCCTCGAAGTGCGTGCACACGGGCACGCAAACCGAGGAGATGATAAATGCAATGAAAATGAGATGCCTCGAAGTGCGTACACACGGGCACGCAAATCGAGGCGATGATAAATGCAATGAAAATGAGATGCTTCGAAGTGCGTGCACACGGGCACGCAAACCGAGGCGATGATAAATGCAATGAAAATGAGATGCCTTGAAATGCGTGCACACGGGCACGCAAACCGAGGCAATGATAAACGCGGTGAAAATGAGATGCCTTGAAATGCGTGCACATGGGCACGCAAACCGAGGCGATGACAGATACAATGAAAATGAGATGCCTCGAAGTACGTGCACACGGGCACGCAAACCGAGGCGATGATAAATGCAGTAAAAATGAGATACCTCGAAATGCGTGCACACGGGCACGCAAACCGAGGCGATGACAGATACAATGCAAATGACAAGGAAATGATAAATGGGCTTATACCAACATGAGTGAGCCTCAGCCACACTCACATCGGATGCCGGTGGATAAAAAAGGAGTGCCTCGAAATGCGTGCACGCGGGCACGCAAACCGAGGCAATGATAAAATATGATGAAATGATAAATGGGCTTATACCAACATGAGTGAGCCTCAGCCACACTCACATCGGATGCCGATGGCAGAAAATGAAGTGCCTCGAAATGCGTGCACACGGGCACGCAAACCGAGGCAATGCATACGCAATGCAAATGACATACAGAATGCAATATGGACTTATACTAACATGAGTGAGCCTCAGCCACACTCACATAGGATGCCGGCGGATAAAAATGGAGTGCCTCGAAATGCGTGCACACGGGCACGCAAACCGAGGCAGTGATAAAATGCAATGAAATATGGCAAAAATGATATGCAAGCATGCCAATGGAATTTCAGCAACAAAATATGGGGGAAAACAGTCCCGAAATGAAGCGAAATGACATGAAATACAAGGAAATGTCCCGAAATGCAACATTAGGCACCCGAAATGGCCTATAGCTATGCTAAACATGCACAATATGGACATGCAATGCAAAGACAGAAGCTAGACAGTCCCAAAAGATGCACTTTCACAGTTATAAACATGGTCAAACTGCAAGTATAGGTAGGGGAAAAATAGCATGCAAGAATAGGGGCCAAAAGAGGGGTAATGAAGCAAGTGGTATAAGCAAAACCCAAACTGAAAAATTTCCTTCTACAACACTGAAGATAGACCAAAAATATGAACATTTACAGTATATGGCAGCCTCAAAATCAGTATACAAACATGCTAAAAATATGATGCAAAATGAGGCTCAAAAGGTGCTAAAACATGAAGTATACAAAATAATCACCAAACAGAAAAAAAGTGTGAATGAAACATGAAGTATAGGCCAAAATAAGGCCACTTTAAGTTCGGACCAAGGTCCAAAAACAGAAGCAAAGAGGGCTACCAATTTATGCAAAAATGGAGCCAAACAAGGGATATAACTACAAGTGATACATGGAGACACCAAACAATGTTGAGCCCTTCTCCAATGTTGAAGAGGGGCTCAAAATAAGCCTTATATCAGTTTATAACATGCTCAAAAACAGATTTCTCATGGGCCAAAAATAGCATGCAAAATCATGACATACAAGATGATCAATGAAGCAAGTATATTATGGAGGGCTCAAACAGGGTTGAGCCCTTAATGAGAAGTGAAGATGAGCTCAAAATATGGCCCTTTTTAGTTAGGGTCGGAGCTTGAAACCAAAAAGAAGTGGGGCTTAGAAATAGATCAAGGAAAAGGGTCAAAAGGATCAAAGTGTAACTTACCCTTGAAGATCCAAGCTTTTGTTGCTTCTTGGGTTGATTTGCAGCTTCTTTAGCCTTCAAGAATCTTTCCTTGTTGCTGGAAATGAGATGGTGGTGGTAGAGCTTGGTGGTGTAGAAGGAATGATGGTTAGTGACTTAGGGTTTTTTGAGGAATTGAGGAGGAAGAAGATGGAGTTGGCTATGGAAGCTTGAAGAGCAATTTTTCTAACCCTTACAAAGGAGGCCACCAGCTGGTTATATGGACAAAAAGAGGGTGTAAAGGTGGGGCAAAAAGGAGGGTAAAACTGCCCCACAAAATATCCCCCGGACACAGAAAATATCTGGGGGATATTGCCCCACAGCTGTAAAGTGCACAGTGTAAGGAACACGGCCGGCCTGTCACTTTTTCTGCAGGTGGCCGGCCAGCCACCCCTACTAGCCGGCCAGCCACCCCCCCTAGCCGGCCAGCTAGGGGTCAAAAGGGTCAAGTTGAATTAATGGCCGGCCACCACTTTTTAGTGGCCTCCCATGTGTGTACATCACAAATATGTGGTTCAAAGTTTAAGAAAAAAGGTCCAAGGGGTTCAACATTAGCCCGGAAGAAAGGGGTCAAAAGGGTCAGGTGACCTTAATGGCCCGCCACCAACTTTTAGTGGCCTCTCAGGTGTGTAGATCACAGATATGTGGTTGAAAGTTGGCAACACTAACCCTAGGGTGTTCAACATTAGCCCGGAAATGCGAAAAACGGGCGCCGGGAGGCTCCGGAGGAGAGATAACTGGTTGCTGCAACAATTACTAGCCTCCCACCCTTCAGTGACCTTCCTGGTGATAAAACAGAGGTATCTGCCAAAAATGAACGAAAACCGATGCAAAACGAATGTTCGGGGGCCAAAACACGCAGTTCGGGGCCCCGGAAACTGCCCGTTAAACACCGAAAGTGGCGTTCGGCCACGAAGTGGGTTTCTCAGACCCCAGTGTCCCTTAAAAGGGAGAAAATAAGAAGTATGCCAAAAATTGGGGCAAACGGAGATGGTTAGGCGGTCCCGAACCGAGGCACACGGCCTGACGGCTCCGAAAACCGGAAACCGGGCTCCGAAATGGGAAAAATGGCCTACGGCCACCAAATGTAGCCCACGGGCACTGAGAGATAGTCTACGGGACCTCTCCCTTCCCTCAGGAAAAGAAACAGAGAAAACCGAGTCTGGTTCGCAAACCGAGACAAGGCACAGAAAAGGGTTCGGGAGTCCGGAGGCAGGGCTCACGGCCGCAACTCCGAAACTTCTGAACGAGCACATCATGCAATATTACCAAGTGCTCAACTGGTGACGTCTGAGTCTCAAGGTCGGTCAAAAATGGGGTGTCTACAGTTGCCCCTCTTTGATAGAACTCGGAAGTCACAAGTGACGGGAGTGAATGTCAAAGCCCAGAGACGACCCATTTTTGACAAGGCCGAAGACTTAGACAAACATACAAGATAAACAGAAATGTGCCCGCAGGCATGCCCTCAGGCAGGGGGGGCAAGATGCAAAATGATATGCGAGAAGATTTTGAAGATTGGACTTATACGCTACGCGAAGCCGGTTTTGAAAATTGAGGATTCATGCATGCAATGCACTGTAATGTAATAACTAAAATGCAATGTAATAGCTAAGAGGTAAAGGTACCTCACAGGGGCATTGGCAATGACTTACCTCATGCTGCTGGGGATCTTTCGCTCCTTCTTGGTTGAACTGTAGGTATTACTTTTCTCCCTGACTATGGTCGCAGCTTTCCCTATTCTCCAACAGGGTGACAGACTAGGTTGGATCAGTATCCAGAATTGAGGCGCATACAGATGCTATCTCAATCTATGGGGCTGCCATACAGATTTCAAGCCGAGGATATACCCCTGGGTATTTAAACCAGACTTTAGTCTCGGAAATCCCGAACCTTTGCGTTCTAGGCATAAGCCATTCAAACTCTAGTTTCCACCGTCTCAGTTGGTCTCCAAGGAACTCACCGCAAACACAGGCAGGTGGCTATACCAGACCACCGAAAGTCGTTCGGGCACGACAAACACCAAAGGAATTGCACCTTCAGAGGATTTAAGGTCTCCTAGACCAGGGAGTGCACAAGACAGTGCGAATAAAGATGCAGGATTTAAGGTCTCCGCAGACCGGAGGATTTAAGGTCTCCTAGACCGGGGAGTGCACAAGACAGTGCGATGCAGAGTGAATGCACAAAACAGTGCTAAACAGATGCACAAAATAGTGCGATGCTAAAGGTGTACAAAACAGTACGAGCAAGGTGAATGCACAAAACAGTGCGATACAGATGAGGTGCGCAAGATAGCGCGATACAATGCACTAACAAGTACAGGTGAGATGCGCAAGATAGCGCGATGGAATGCATGCAAAATGCAAGTAAAGTGCACAAAACAGTGCAATGCGCAAGAAAGCGCGAGTGATTTGAAATACACAGGACAGTGCGATACGCTAAACAGCGCGATTGAAATACACTAAACAGTGCGATTGATTCGAAATGCACTAGACAGTGCGATGCGCTAAACAGCGCGATTGAAAATGCACTAGACAGTGCGATGCGCTAAACAGCGCGATTGAAATGCACTAGACAGTGCGATGCGCTAAACAGCGCGATTGATTCGAAATGCACTAGACAGTGCGATACGCTAAACAGCGCGATTGAAATGCACTAAACAGTGCGATACGCTAAACAGCGCGATTGATTTGAAATGCATATTCTATGCAATATTGAAAGCAAATTCTATGCAGAATCGAGAGCAAGCATATTCTATGCATGAATCATAACGATGCGCGGCACGCATGTCACAGAAGTGTATATGAAAGTGCACATTCTATGCAGTAGAGGAGCATCAAATATGTACTCTGGTGCCTCTGATTTACCTCTTAGAGGACTTTGCAACACACTCAGCTCAAAAGGGGCACACCCTGTTCATATTGGCGGGAGATAACATTTGCTGCTGCTGCTTTAATTACCGTTCTGGATTGAAGCATGCTTAAACTTGGAGTAGAGGCACACTCATTTTTCAGGGCACTGGCAAGGCCTGAAGAGGTACATATGGAATGTAATCGCAGAATTTTCTGAAGGTGAAACACACTCAGATGCTCAAAATTTTCCCTATTTTCTTTTGCTTCGTAGTCCGGAACTTATAGCTTCAAATAGGTCCTGGTTTTGCTGTTCTGACATAACCTGGGCTGAACCCTGCGGTTTTATGAAAGAACAAATCTTGTTTTGCACAGATGTGGAGAACGGCACGGCACTCGGAGCGCAAAACGATTTTATTTTGAAATTCATAAATGAGCTCTTGACCGGGTATCGAGCCTACGACTGAACACAGCAAGACAACTCAACACGGAAATAAAAGGCACACAACCTAGACACATCGGGTAACACTCGAAACGACTCAAAACGAGAATCGAAATAAAACAAAAAGACACGACACTCAAATGTGCACAGGGAGCCTGTTTCACCGGGTAGTGTTTCCCACCCTTTCTTATTTGTGGTTCTCACATCACTCGGCCCTCAAGCTCCGTTTTTTTTTTTTTCTGAAAAAGCCCATTTCTCACTTTTTCTCTCATCGTACATCTCTCTATTCTTCAATCTCTCGTTTTTCATCTCTCCCCTGGGTGGTTGATGGATGAACAGGAAGTTGCGGGCTCACGCCCAACATAATCAGCTCGCGGCTTTTTCCTTCGGTAACATCTGTCGATGCGCCGGATGAGGGAATGGAGCATCTTGATCCATTCCGAATTGTGCTTCGCACTCGGATTGATACCTCGTTGCTTGGAGGATGAGAGAGCTTTCAGCCCTTTGTTGTTAACTTCAGTTGTGCCCTATTCTGGCAGGTAGAATGCCCTTCTTGGCAAGAATGCTGACAATGGGAAAGACAGGAAGCCTGACTCAACTGAGCCCCTAGTTCATCATTTTGACCATTTTTTGTTTTAGTTTTCTCCTAAAAAAATTTGACCAAAATGAGAGTTAGATTAATCATGCTTGTTCAATTTTCTGATTTAAAATCATGCAAGTCAGGCTATGAGCACTGAAAATTTTCCTCTTTTGGGTCCAAGAAATGGTCCAGTTTTGAAAATGGAATACTTTTCGAGAAGATTAGTCAACCTTAGTAAAAATTCTCAAAAACTATTTTCGTAAACGACCACTGCTCAACGAGCATGGGACCTACTCTTGAGATGCGCAACCTCGGATCCATGGCAATGGAAAATTGCCCCTTGTCTGAAGGACACTGCATGGCAACGGAATGTTGCCCCTTGCTTGAAATGGCACCGCGGCATTCTGAATGGCAACGGAAAGTTGCCCATTGTTTGGATAGCACCGCAGCGCATTGAATGGCAACGGGAAGTTGCCCCTTGTTTGAATGACACCGCGGTACATTGAATGGCAACGGAAAGTTGCCCCTTGTTTGGATAGCACCGCAGCGCATTGAATGGCAACGGGAAGTTGCCCCTTGTTTGAATGACACCGCGGTGCATTGAATGGCAACGGAAAGTTGCCCCTTGTCTGAATGGCACCGTAGTGTATTGTAATCAGTCCTCAGAGCGATGATTGCAACCAGACTCTCAGATATAGGGAAGGCAAAGCTTATCAGAACCATTACATGGACATGATTGAGTTTGAAGTGTTTTACGGCTGGACTTCAGAATGAAGTTGCCTACGTATCCCAAAGATGGGAATCAAGCCTCATGTAGTTCGGGGTTAAGGTACACTCGGGTATTAACCTCTCCTTTTTAGGCTCTAACTTTTGCCAAGGCGCCCGTTGCGGGTTTTCGACCTTGCGAGCTTTGTTCTTCTTTTCTTTTCAATTCTTTTCATTTCTTTTTTCCTTTTTTGATTTTTTCGTTCTTTTCTTTGCATCTTTCTTTTTTGTTCTCTTTTTTTCTTTTTGCATTTTTTTGCTTCTTCTTTTTTGTATTTTTCTTTTGCTCTAACTTTTGCCTGGGTCGCCCTTCCAGGTTTTCGGCCCAGCGAGCCTCTCAAGGGTAAAAGTATAACAAGTCCATGCCAAATGGTTTTGAGATCCTGGAGTCATCTGAATCCAGGAGAATGGCTGCTGCTTTGCTTTGTAAGCTTCTTCTGATGAGATCTGATCTTCTTGACCTGACTTTGGTGCCTCTTGTTCGAGGGCTGCTTCAAATCTAGCCACACAGGCCTCACATCGTAGTTGACCGTCGAACCTTCTGATTTCAAGTTCAAGGTTTGGAAGCGAAGGGGTTGAGTCTCAAGGCTGAGAGCGATCCTAGGCTGCACAATCTCAAGAGTGATTCCACACAGGTCTTCGCAAGACCGCGCAAAACATTTTGTTTTTGAAAGTTTTTAAGAAAGCGACAAATCGCTCGCGCTGAAGGTAGTGTGAAACCAGTCTGGATCAAGCCAGGGTCCTTCTCAGTACTTACGCTAACAAGCATGATTTCATTCATTAAGGGCTTAGCATGCCTCTCTTTCTCTCAAATGATCAAAGTTTTGCAAATCCCGAGGAATTCCTTCCTCTTCGTTTTCACCGCAGTGTTCGAAAAGTTTTGAAAAACTTAGGTCAATGCAATGATTTCGGGGTGCAGAAGAGTAGGCGAAAAGTACTGCTGTTTCATTCAAACTTTCTAGCACAACTGGCACATGGCAGAAGCAAATATGAGAGTGTGGAAATCACTGCTGTTTCATTCAAATCTGTTGGTACAACTGGCTCCCTGGCAGAAACAGACTCAAAACAAAACGAAAAGACAAACACAAAACAAAATGGTGACGCTCGAGGTAACACCCCCCGGAATCACCCGATTCCTGTACAACAGGACTGACTCGATACAACAAGACAGACCCAAAACAAAAAAAAAAAGAGACTGACTCAAAACCAAAGACAGACTCAAAAACAAAACAACAAGACTGACCCAATACCCGAGTCGGAAACCGGCATTCGCAAATGCTCAAAACAGTGCATGCCATCCACCATGTCTGGAGTAAATTGAGCGCCACCCGCAGCTGGTTCAACCTCTGATCAGATCACATTATCCCCCAAGTTCACTGATCAAGTGCCGATAGACTTTGCAGGACCTGGTGCGGGGATGACCCCATTGTCAAATAGATCCTGTACTTCATGGCGAAGACGGAAGCAGGCATTGGTAGTATGGCCAGTTTGTTGATGGTATACGCAGTACTGGGTAGTATCATGTGTAGCCGGAAGAGGATTCGGGAGAGGCCGAGGCTCAAGGGGTTTGAGATGGCCTTGTCCAACAAGGATTTGGAGAGCTTTGGACAAAGGCATATAGAGGGCATGGAAGACCCTCCGACCTCGGGGTTGGTATTTCAAGGTTTGTGGATTTTTGCTGGACGCACCAGCAGGGGGATTAGCAGATGCTGGCCTAGTTTGCTGATCTCTTCCGAGTGGAGGATTAGAGATAGCAGGATCGTCTCTGGTATGATGACCTTTCTCCCGGCTTGCCCCTTGATTCAGACTGCCCTCATTCTGAGTGGCGAAAGTGTTATCCACAGTTTTTGCAACAACTGCGAGGACTTGCTCTTTGTTCAGTCCCTCAGCTTTCAAAGCCTCAATAGCCAACAGAAGATGTTCATTGGGATCCATGTCCGCCCCTATCTTGTTCCTCCCACTCACCTTCACTTTGCCAAGGGATTGGCCTTCCTCAAATGCAGCCCGTCCCAACATCGGGGAGCCTTTTGACATGAAGTTCCCGGTATGTGGTGTGGTCGATGATGGAGCCAATGTCCCGGAGGTCAGATCCGTCACGGTTCTTTGAAGATCTTTAATCATTCCCATCAACTCAGAAGTAGTGGGTTCACGGGTTTGAGATGGTTGAGGTTCAGGTGCACCCATCATGCATAAGTCCATGCTTTCTGGGATAAACACCTCAGGCTTGGGTAGATGGGCCGGGGTGATGTATATGCTGGGGTCAAAGGTGGATGGCAGTATGTGGATGTGATTGAGGTAGGCAGGAGATGTTTGGTCATTAGGGTCTGAAGGTGGAGCTATCGTCCGGTTGTCGATGAGATTTTGGATCTCATGACGAAGGCGGTAGCAACGGTCGGTGCCATGACCGCGCTGCTGATGGTACACACAGTACTTGGCGGGGTTATGTCTGGCTGGGAGTGGGTTGGGAAGAGGTTGAGGATCGAGGGGTTTGAGATGCCCTTTTTCCATCAAGGCTTTTAGTGTGCTAGTCAAGCTCATATAGAGGGGGGTGAAAGTTCTACCCTGAGTTTGGACTGGGCCAGCTGTTTGTAGGCTCGGTTTGGCAAAAGGGTCGGCTGTGGTGACCGTATTGATTTCAGTGGGTTTGGGAATGCTACTACCAGCGTTGGTACTCCTTGAAATTACCTTCCTTGTCAGTTCCCTTGTCCTGGGAATGATCCCGCTGTTGAACGCATTCTCGACTTGAACCCCCAGTTCATGCAAATTTTTGAAAGTGAATAGTGGAACGACTATCAACTTTTGCAACATATCATGCTCGAGGTTTCGGATCATCATCTGCACTTGATCCTTCTCAGAAGGGCGACGATCTATCATTTGTGCTGCCTTTGCTCTCCACCTTACAACGAATTCCACAAAAGGCTCTGTTAGGTTTTGGCGGGTTGCTTCAAGCTCCTGGATGGTCGTTTCAACTTGGGTATTGTAAGAATACTGATCGACAAAGGCCTCAGCCAGTTCTTCCCAGTTTTGCTTCACTGTATCCTCCAGTTTGGTATACCAAGTAGCTGCTACACCCGACAGGGTTCTTCCATACAGAGAGAGTTTCTGTGGCTTAGTCAGACCCATCGGCTTCAGGACATCCAAAAAAAGTCGGATATGTACCATTGGATCTCCAGACCCGTCGAAACGGTCGATATATGGCATTTTGAATCTGTCTGGGAGCCGGATGGAAGCCTCGGTGTGCCCATCCTCAATGCCAGGAATGGAGTTAAGGCCCTGTGCCTTTTTGAATTGCTTCTCAAGGTTTGCAATTTTCACTGCAGTCGGATTGAACTCATCAACATGAAAGGGTTGAGTTTTCTCATTAGGCTGCACCAGGGGTCTGAGCACCTGAGCTTGAACCAAGCCTTCTCGAGGATTCAGACACTGCAAGTCTTCAACTGGCAGAATTGGATCAAAGTTCGGCTGGGGTCCCAAAGCTGGATGTGAGGTAGATGCCCCAGATGGGCGCTGCGTTTCAATACTGGTCTCAGCCTGCATGGTAGTTCCCTGATTTAGCGCTGCTGTCACGGCCGCAAATTCTTCCGAACCTTGTGCCATCACGGCCTGCTGGGTCTGAACAAAGGTGATGTGACTGGTGACTGACGGATTAGATGAACAAATGAGCCCTGACCGGCTTTTCTTTACCTTGCCTCAGCGAAAAAACACTGGTTGCCCTTGAACTGAATCTCTGACCTAGCAAAGTCTATCAGCACAAGTTCGATGAACCTCGGGGGATATCGGAGCCTTCTAAAGCTATGGTTCCTAGACTACCTTGCAAAAGAGAAAACAGACAGCATCTTAGCCTGATTTTACCTGAACAGATATGAGCATAGTTGAATGAGTGTGCTCTCTATTGAATTCTGCCCAAAATTCTGCCGGTGAATTGATACCCTCAGGCAAAACTGATTCCCAGATACTGATTGATGCCCGCAGGCCTGATGCCCAAACTCATACACTGATACATGCATTCCTGTAGAGACGCACTCTAAAGCACATAACAGATAAGTGAGAGCCAAAACACCCCTATGTTGGGGTAGGGTTTCCCTGTCCTATTTTGTCAGGAGCTAGGGTTTCATTACGCACGCAGCGGTTTCAAACAACCTATAAACGGGTACGCAACCTGTCCTAGTTTGGAATGGTCACTATGGATCCGAATATGCACTAGGTCGAATGGTCAAAAAGGGTGCCCCGGTAAAACCGGGGTTTGTGTTCCCATACTGGCAGAGCCCACAACCGGTCAGCCTTATGGTCATGCCTTGACAAGACAAGCCTCCGGCAAACCGTTCAGGAATAGCAGATGGCAAACACGGTGTCCTAGGCGCACCAATGCAAATGCAATGCAAAGAAGCACACAAGTGTAGTCAAAAACAGATATCATGAGTTCGAGTCAAGTTCTCTAAATCCCCAGCAGAGTCGCCAGAAACTGTAACAAGCCCGCGGGGGACCTCGCTACAGCTCGGACTCGACTTTCGTCAGTCACGGTTCTAAGTCTGAACCAAAGAGTCCAAATCCGGCAAATCATTTTTGAGAAAAACAGATTTTTGAAAGAAGTGCCAAACATGGACTGCTTTGCCAGATACAGAGTCGCCACCTAAATATTTTATTTTGGGAAATTTAGGAAACCCTGACTCGGTGCCAAAAGGCCACGTGTCCGTCATCACCAAAGTTGCCTCGGCTCGGGAACTTGGGTACGATTGGGGAAGGTCACTTCGTGAGCACCCCCGCTCGCCCGGTCATAGACCGGCCTCTACTAACCATGATATCAATTTTTGAAAACATTGTGAGTTCTTATTCCGGTTATTAGCCTAGGTTACTATGTGATGCTCACAGCATATAAATATAGACTGGGTCGTCCGAATTGGAACAAAACATTTCATGCTTGTTTATTTGAAAATGGTTTGATGGTGCTACCCGCAAGTAGGCTAAGACGTGGATTTGCCACCCTCGGGTGGGCTTAGAAAACATGATTTTGCCACTATCTAGTGGGCTTAAAACACACATTTGATGAATTATTCCAATTCAAATAACCCAACCTTCACCCACAGGCATTCAGGCAGTTATATCACATAAGCACATAGCCTCATGGCAAGCATGCTATTCATGGCAACACTCACACGCATGCAAGGATGCTAAAGCATAAAACTCACCGAGTACTCCGAGCCAAAATAGGAACTATATTAGAAATCATGTATGATCCTAAGTATAACGAAATGCCTAATGCAACACATGCGAAAATGCAACTATAGTAGGCTCGGCTATTCTAAGATGATATATGAAATGCGACAACTAACATGTATTCAATTTTGAAATTGAAAGTACAATGCAGTTAGTATGATGCGCCGAGCCCGGTGCATGCAATACAGATGAATGAATGCAAAACATGCTGTCATACTGTATGCTAATTTAAACATGCCCTAATCTAACCATAAAAAGCGGATAAATAAAAGGGAGAAAGACGTGGGGTTGGAAGACATACATCACACTCACCCACACTTATTACAGTTGTGCCCTCACTCAGAGGGTCCGAATAAATATACAGTCCGAATATTACAGTCCCGAATAAAAGAATATTACAGTCCGAAATATTACAAAGTTCTAATTAATTAATGAATTAGCTAAGAAAGCAAATAAAACTGGCGTGCAAGTCAGGGACTGCCTTGCTTCTGATGGATGATGCATATCCGGGTTGTCTTGCGCGGAAATCCACCGGAATGCCCCAATTAGCCTCTGTTTACACCTGTTCTTGAAATGCGCCCAAGTCCCAAAAGGTTGTTGATTCTTTGTTTTGCTGCAACAGAGAGCAGGAAAGGGGCATAGCAATGTATCTGCACAGATATATGCATGTCTCGATCTTCGTGCCACCAATCACGCATACCGAGGCATGATGGCCGAGGAATCGAAATGCACAACTCAATATAGGATGAATGCACATGGAACTACAGCTAAAACCTAACTCCATCATGGATAATCCGGAGTGTCGGTGACTGGGGAATTGAGACATATTCCGTCACTCGGAGTACGAAATGTACCTCGTTTCCCGTGCCCGGGCTAACTCCTATTCCGGACACGATGCAATATGCATGATATGCATGAAATGCAACTAAGATATAATCCTAACATACATAATGCTATGGAAATGAGATGCCTCGAAATGCGTGCACACGGGCACGCAAACCGAGAAAATAGCAGAATGATATGAAGATGAGGTGCCTCGAAGTGTGTGCGTACGGACACGCAAACTGAGGCGATGGCAGAAACGATGCGAATGAGGTGCCTCGAAGTGCGTGCACACGGGCACGCAAACCGAGGAGATGATAAATGCAATGAAAATGAGATGTCTCGAAGTGCGTGCACACGGGCACGCAAATCGAGGCGATGATAAATGCAATGAAAATGAGATGCTTCGAAGTGCGTGCACACGGGCACGCAAACCGAGGCGATGATAAATGCAATGAAAATGAGATGCCTTGAAATGCGTGCACACGGGCACGCAAACCGAGGCAATGATAAACGCGGTGAAAATGAGATGCCTTGAAATGCGTGCACACGGGCACGCAAACCGAGGCGATGACAGATACAATGAAAATGAGATGCCTCGAAGTACGTGCACACGGGCACGCAAACCGAGGCGATGATAAATGCAGTAAAAATGAGATACCTCGAAATGCGTGCACACGGGCACGCAAACCGAGGCGATGACAGATACAATGCAAATGACAAGGAAATGATAAATGGGCTTATACCAACATGAGTGAGCCTCAGCCACACTCACATCGGATGCCGGTGGATAAAAAAGGAGTGCCTCGAAATGCGTGCACGCGGGCACGCAAACCGAGGCAATGATAAAATATGATGAAATGATAAATGGGCTTATACCAACATGAGTGAGCCTCAGCCACACTCACATCGGATGCCGATGGCAGAAAATGAAGTGCCTCGAAATGCGTGCACACGGGCACGCAAACCGAGGCAATGCATACGCAATGCAAATGACATACAGAATGCAATATGGACTTATACTAACATGAGTGAGCCTCAGCCACACTCACATAGGATGCCGGCGGATAAAAATGGAGTGCCTCGAAATGCGTGCACACGGGCACGCAAACCGAGGCAGTGATAAAATGCAATGAAATATGGCAAAAATGATATGCAAGCATGCCAATGGAATTTCAGCAACAAAATATGGGGGAAAACAGTCCCGAAATGAAGCGAAATGACATGAAATACAAGGAAATGTCCCGAAATGCAACATTAGGCACCCGAAATGGCCTATAGCTATGCTAAACATGCACAATATGGACATGCAATGCAAAGACAGAAGCTAGACAGTCCCAAAAGATGCACTTTCACAGTTATAAACATGGTCAAACTGCAAGTATAGGTAGGGGAAAAATAGCATGCAAGAATAGGGGCCAAAAGAGGGGTAATGAAGCAAGTGGTATAAGCAAAACCCAAACTGAAAAATTTCCTTCTACAACACTGAAGATAGACCAAAAATATGAACATTTACAGTATATGGCAGCCTCAAAATCAGTATACAAACATGCTAAAAATATGATGCAAAATGAGGCTCAAAAGGTGCTAAAACATGAAGTATACAAAATAATCACCAAACAGAAAAAAAGTGTGAATGAAACATGAAGTATAGGCCAAAATAAGGCCACTTTAAGTTCGGACCAAGGTCCAAAAACAGAAGCAAAGAGGGCTACCAATTTATGCAAAAATGGAGCCAAACAAGGGATATAACTACAAGTGATACATGGAGACACCAAACAATGTTGAGCCCTTCTCCAATGTTGAAGAGGGGCTCAAAATAAGCCTTATATCAGTTTATAACATGCTCAAAAACAGATTTCTCATGGGCCAAAAATAGCATGCAAAATCATGACATACAAGATGATCAATGAAGCAAGTATATTATGGAGGGCTCAAACAGGGTTGAGCCCTTAATGAGAAGTGAAGATGAGCTCAAAATATGGCCCTTTTTAGTTAGGGTCGGAGCTTGAAACCAAAAAGAAGTGGGGCTTAGAAATAGATCAAGGAAAAGGGTCAAAAGGATCAAAGTGTAACTTACCCTTGAAGATCCAAGCTTTTGTTGCTTCTTGGGTTGATTTGCAGCTTCTTTAGCCTTCAAGAATCTTTCCTTGTTGCTGGAAATGAGATGGTGGTGGTAGAGCTTGGTGGTGTAGAAGGAATGATGGTTAGTGACTTAGGGTTTTTTGAGGAATTGAGGAGGAAGAAGATGGAGTTGGCTATGGAAGCTTGAAGAGCAATTTTTCTAACCCTTACAAAGGAGGCCACCAGCTGGTTATATGGACAAAAAGAGGGTGTAAAGGTGGGGCAAAAAGGAGGGTAAAACTGCCCCACAAAATATCCCCCGGACACAGAAAATATCTGGGGGATATTGCCCCACAGCTGTAAAGTGCACAGTGTAAGGAACACGGCCGGCCTGTCACTTTTTCTGCAGGTGGCCGGCCAGCCACCCCTACTAGCCGGCCAGCCACCCCTACTAGCCGGCCAGCCACCCCCCCTAGCCGGCCAGCTAGGGGTCAAAAGGGTCAAGTTGAATTAATGGCCGGCCACCACTTTTTAGTGGCCTCCCATGTGTGTACATCACAAATATGTGGTTCAAAGTTTAAGAAAAAAGGTCCAAGGGGTTCAACATTAGCCCGGAAGAAAGGGGTCAAAAGGGTCAGGTGACCTTAATGGCCGGCCACCAACTTTTAGTGGCCTCTCAGGTGTGTAGATCACAGATATGTGGTTGAAAGTTGGCAACACTAACCCTAGGGTGTTCAACATTAGCCCGGAAATGCGAAAAACGGGCGCCGGGAGGCTCCGGAGGAGAGATAACTGGTTGCTGCAACAATTACTAGCCTCCCACCCTTCAGTGACCTTCCTGGTGATAAAACAGAGGTATCTGCCAAAAATGAACGAAAACCGATGCAAAACGAATGTTCGGGGGCCAAAACACGCAGTTCGGGGCCCCGGAAACTGCCCGTTAAACACCGAAAGTGGCGTTCGGCCACGAAGTGGGTTTCTCAGACCCCAGTGTCCCTTAAAAGGGAGAAAATAAGAAGTATGCCAAAAATTGGGGCAAACGGAGATGGTTAGGCGGTCCCGAACCGAGGCACACGGCCTGACGGCTCCGAAAACCGGAAACCGGGCTCCGAAATGGGAAAAATGGCCTACGGCCACCAAATGTAGCCCACGGGCACTGAGAGATAGTCTACGGGACCTCTCCCTTCCCTCAGGAAAAGAAACAGAGAAAACCGAGTCTGGTTCGCAAACCGAGACAAGGCACAGAAAAGGGTTCGGGAGTCCGGAGGCAGGGCTCACGGCCGCAACTCCGAAACTTCTGAACGAGCACATCATGCAATATTACCAAGTGCTCAACTGGTGACGTCTGAGTCTCAAGGTCGGTCAAAAATGGGGTGTCTACACCCGTGATGTGTGGGGATGCCTCACAAGGCATTCCCTGCCCCTCCGAGGCAAAACACAAGTGTTTGGTGCAAAACCAGACACTAAACAGTCAAGTTCGGAGACCCTGAGGCAAGGCGCGTAGCCGAGACCTCCGGGAACTCCAAACGAACACAAACAAGGGTAATCACCAAGTGTTCCAATGGTGACGTCCAAGTCTTGAGGACGGTCAAAAATGGGGTGTCTACACATGCATTTCCTTACTTTGCATTGTCATGCATTTCAGTATATGCATTGTCATGTATTTCTGTCATCGTGCATTGTTATGTGCACCGCATCTGCATTGTCATGCATTTCCTTATCATGCATTGTCATGCATCTCCTTACTTTGCATTGTTATGCATTTCAATTACATGCATTGTCATGCATTTCAGTACATGCATGGTCATGCATTTTCCTACCTCGCATTGTCATACACGTTTCATTTTGCATTGTTCCTGCTATACACATTGCATGCGTTTCCGCGCGTGCTTTACTTACATGTGTATATTTTGTTTGCTTTACACATTGCATGTGTTTCCGCGCGTGCTTTACTTACATGTGTATATTTTGCTTGCTTTACACATTGCATGCGTTTCCGTGTGTGCTTTACTTATATGTGTTTATGCATCCCCCCCAGGTGGTTACACATTGTATGCATTTTCGCGTGTATTTTACTTATATGTGTTCATACCTTGCTTGCTTTACACATTGCATGCGTTTCCGCGTGTGCTTTACTTACATGTGTTCATGCATACTTTCAGGAGGTTACACATTGCTTGCGTTAGCTCGCATGCTTTACTTACATGTGTTCATTTCTGCCATACACATTGCATGCATTGTCGCATATTGCTTTACTTATATGTGTTCAAGTTTCTTTTATACACATTGCATGCATTGTCACATATTGCTTTACTTATATGTGTTTAAGTTTCTTTTACATACATTGTATGCGTTGTCGCCTATTGCTTTACTTATATGTGTTCAAGTTTCTTTTATATACATTGCACGCGTTGTCGCGTATTACTTTACTTATATGTGTTCAAGTTTCTTTTATACACATTGCGTACGTTTCCACGTATGCTTACTTACATGTGTACATTTCAAGTTTCTTTTATACCAAAAAGAGCGCCGATCGGCCAACACCTATGGCCGATGGAAAGAAAACAAGGCCGATAAGCACAAGGCTTAGCCGATGGGTTGTAGCGATGGCCAACAAGCCACCCTCTTCTCTGAGAAGCAAAACCACAAGTCCTTGGTCCACAACCAGGCACAAAATAGACAAGTTCAGAGATCCTAAGGCAAGGTGCGCAACCGATACCTTCGAGAACTCAAAACGAACACGAGCATGGATGATCATCGAGTGTTCAAACGATGACGTCCAAGTCTTGAGGACGGTCAAAAATGGGGTGTCTACAGTACCACATAAAATGTTCTATAATAGTTTCAAACATGTATTCCATTTGAAATGATTTAAGATACATTTCAGAATTGTGAAATATGTTTTCCTAATGTCAAGGACATCATTCATTAACCTCTTTACTTTAATATTACTCACTGGGCATTAGCTCACCCTTTTATTTTATATATATGTAGGTGTGCCATTGGAGACCAACACTAGAGTTGTATCGAGGTCTGTCTCTCTGTCAAGCCGCCCGAGTTACACCTGTGTCGAGGCTTTAACTTTGTGTTAAAGAATTATGTATTTTATTGAGTCTTATGTATAAGTGTGTGAGATCTGTATAAGTTCTGTGATTATATATGCAAATATGGAAGTGTATTTAAATGCTTAAATTAATCTAAGTCTTCATGTATGCACAAGCTCAATGGGCATTATCTTTATGTCGGTATTTACTTCCGGTTAAGACCTCGTATTTGAATAAATATTTGTGAAATTTTGTTTTGAGGACTAAGTACAGGCTGATCAAGGACCAAACTTTTAGGGGCAGGTTTGGGTTCAATTTCATGAAGAGAGCTTATTTCATTCATAACCCAAAACCCTAGTTCATGTACATATTAAATCTCCAATTTAATACTTGATTTCATGTGGTAGATGAGTTATCCACAAAAATAATAATTAAGGCCACATACCTTAAGCCAAATCCTTGTTTTTCCCTTGAATCTCTTCAATTCTCCCAAGCTTCTATAGTTGATCTTCTTCCTTTCTCTTCTTTTCTGCTTTCTCTCTTGAGTCTCCAGAACTCTCTATTTCTTTCTCTCAAAATATCTCCTCTTATTTGTTGAGCCCAGCAAGGCTCATATACATATACACATATATAGATATAATATAATATTTAATGAAAACGAATTTAATTTATTATGAATCAAATTTTTACAAAACTTCATACTAGGCTCCAAAAATCATGTTAATCATAACTATGTACTTCGTTCTGGTTTCTGAAGCCTCTAAGATCTTCAATTTGCAGTGCAAAGTTAACCACCCAAACACACCTTAAAGAATCAGATGAAATAAATTTTCAATTAATTTTTCCAAATGGCTCTAAAAATTCCCATTAGCATATCCATGTACTCAATTTCGATTTCTGAACCCTTAAAACTTGGCAAGTTCAGTTTCAAGATCGAAACTCAATAGATAATTCCTCAATTCAAACAGATATAATTAAATTAAAGCACATTAACCCATAATTACATAAAGATAATTTCTAATACGCATTTTGGGGTTGTTACATTCTCCCCTCCTTAAGAAGTTTGGTCCTCTAAACTTGATTTACCCTGCCCCAAGTCTGTAGACCCGACTTTCTTCGCGCGCCCCCCTTTTGGAGAAGGCACAAATTAGTCCTACTACAGTTCGGACTCCTGTCACGATTCTGAATCTGATCTCACAAAGTGCAATGTGAGACTGATAAACACCAAAGAGTCCAAATCTAGCAATTGGTTTTGAAAAATCAATTTTGAATAAAAAAGCGCCAAACATAGACTGCCTTGCCAGATTACAGAGTCGCTACCTAAATATTTTATTTTTGGGAAATTTAGGAAACCCTGACTTATTCCAAAGGCCACGTGTCCGTCATCACCAAAGTTGCCTCGGCTCAGGAACTTGGGCACGAGAGGGGAAGGTCTTGAAATGAGCACCCCCTCTCGCCCAGTCAAAGGATCAGCCTCTACTAAGCATGATATGTTGCTTGATAAACACATGTGTTCTTATTCCGATTATTTAGCTAACTTACTATGTGATGCGCACAGCATACAAGTATAGACACAATCACGAGAATTGGAACAAAACAACTCATGTTTGTTTTCGAAAAATGGTTTGAATTTGCCACTCGCAAGTGGGCTAAAGCGTGGATTTGCCACCCTCAAGTGGGCTTAAAAACATGATTTACCACTTCGCGAAGTGGGCTTAAAACATACATTTGTCGAATTATTCCAATTCAGGCAATCAAGCCTTCACCCACAGGCATTCAAGCAGTTAAGCATTTAAGCAAATAGCCTCATGGCAAGCATGCTACCGTGGCAACACTCACACTCATGCAGGTATGCTAAAGAGTAAAACTTACAGTGTACTCCGAGCCAAAACAAAAGTTAGTTAGAAATCAATGCATGATCCTAACTATACCAAATGCCTAATGCAATACACACAGTATGCAATACAATAGGCTCGACTATCTAAGATGGCATATGAATGCAATAATTTGATACACATATTCAAATAGGTATTGAAATACGATGCAGTTTGAATGATGCACCAAGCCCGGTGCATGTAAGACAAATGAATGATGCACGCATGCAAGCATAAGGTATGCTAATCAAAATATGCCCTAAAACTAACTACTGAAAGTGGTTAAATAAAAGGGAGAAAGAAGTGGGGTTGGGAGACATGCACACACACACGTACACTTATTACAACAATACGCCCTCACGAAGGAGGGTCCAAATGAATAAGGGAAGCTATTCTAAGCTAAGGTAAACTAACTTATCTAATTAAACTAATTAGACTAATTATTACAAAACAATAAAGAAATAGCTAAACTAAGCTACTTAATTATTACAACACTTAATTAATTAAAAAATTAATTAAATTACAAATTGAAATGCTAACTACCAAGTAAAGCACCAAACTATGCTGCCTCAGCCCTGTTTGGAGAAGTTGAAGATGCATGCTCGGTTTTTGCACTGAAAAGCTCTCCGATTTGCTCTTTAGAGGCTCTATTTGCAAGGTGTCTTCAAGAACTTGCTGCTGAAACTTACCAAACCACTATTGGGGAGTGCACCAGTGGCCTGCCGGCCATGAAAGGTAGTTGTTGGCCATCTGCCAGCCAAGAACATGCCTCTGCCGACCAACAATGAAAGGGTGCCGGGCACTGGTGTGCTGTGACACCAAACTGCAGCAGAGCACAAAACAGAGGAAATGGAGGGTCTCCCAAGGGTATGTGTGTACTGTGCCACTCCATACCATTTCAAAACATCAATGGAGAGGCACTATTGGATCCAAAACCATCAATCAAGCATTTACAATGCATGATGGCCAAAAATCCAATTTGCACAAATTCAATAAATGCACAACAAACAAGACTCTAAGACCACTACCTTATCATGGATAATCAAAGGCAATGGAGACAAAGGGAATTGACTCATTTTCATCACTTTGAGTATGAAATGGGCCAATCTTCCTTGTGTTCAATATAACGTCCGATTGAACACAATGCAATGCACACATAACATGCTTATCTTGGCATGTTTTACTCAATGCAATTCTTGTTTACACATTTACATTACCAAGCCATTCTTTAGTTGGTTAAGTCCAATGTGAAAGTCCTCTAATGAGAGAGGGGTCAACCAAAGAATGGTTTAAGGCATGAGGGAGTTCATGCCTTTGGCTAGTAGAAACCCTTAAAAGAGAGTTAAAGCCATTGAGCATGAGCTCTACCTCAAGCTTAAACACATGCATAAGGTTAAACAACTCTATGGTGGGTATTTATGCCTCGTATAAACATTTCATCCTCAATTAGTAACGATAAGTTTACGATAACAATATGTTAGGTTCAAAACAAAAACATATCAGGGCAAAATTATGTCTTTCAGACAAATGGTAGTCTACAAAAAGGAGTACAATTTTCCTTTTATTCACATCCATTCACAAGAGTACATGTCCTAACTGAAAGGAGGAACAAAACTTCACTTATCACCCCATTTCTAATCATCGTCTAAGTCACTCTTTACTCCTTACCTATTCTTTTTTTTTTCCACAACCTGCTGAGTTAAAATGAACATTCACATCAAAACATTCACTATCACAAGTCTATCAGCTTATAAAACATATCCCTCAATTCCTTAGCCGATCCTCCATAGGAATATTCAAAACATGACTTCCTCTTTACAAATGATCCCTTTCAATGACCCAAGTAATTTGATTAACAAGCATATCATCTCACTACGATAACAATGTCCATTCATGTCCCTATATGTGGTAGGACAACATAAGCAACATCTCATTCTTACTTTTCACCATTCTCACCACCCTTCCCCCAAGGCACCAAATACAAATTAGCTTAGTATATAATATCATACAAAATCATTTAAGCTCTATGGTTCAAGATTTCAAATAATATTTTCCTCCGTCAGCATATATACCTCAATTCCCTCAACATATACTATATCTCTACAAATCAATATACTCAAAACCACCAACGTTCTAGTCAAAGATTTTGATTCCATTGTACCACTAAATTTCCATAAAATTCCACCTAATACTATATGATCACAAATCATGATACTTTAACATTCCAGGAAGCAATTCTAACGTCCTAACTCTTAATTACAATAGTTCCATACTTGTCATCGATCACCAAATATCTCAATCACAATAGTTCTATAATTTGTCAGCCACCATAATTCTAATGTCTTCCTCTCCCAAATATTCTTTCCATGGCTTCAAGCGAAGATCTAAATCTCTTATCATTTCATGTTTTCACAACTCAACATGCTTGCACTCCCCATTATTCTAGTCAAAACACCACAATTTCATAAACCTTAGCCTTCTATTTCCTTATACATATCGTTTAGCAAAATGACTTTCTTAGGCTCAAGACTTACGATATGAACCAAACACATCTTGATCTCTTCTTATCGTTAAAATTTCATGATAACTCTCAAGCTTCCATACATTCTTCAAAATACACAATATATCACTTTATTACTGAATGCATATAACTTAGATCGATTCTAGACACTCTAATGCTCAATGGACACGCATGTGAGATTATAACTCGTGCTGTAATGTCCTTGTTCTGTAGTATGCTAATTGGTCCTTAACATGAATATGATTATGTGTTTTATATGATTTTGTGTGCCATTATGTGAAAATATGTGGTTTTGAATTTCTATCTGTTTACCGTAGGAATATTTGTTTGATTGTCTGCTTTGGAAATTAAATTGAAGGCCCTATCGGCCACCGAAACCGAAATTGGTCGCGCCATTGTGATTGGCATAATTTTTTGAGCCTACAGTGAAGCTTAATTGAAAATTGATTCGGATCAGATTAAATTGATTAAATTGATGAATTAGTGCCCAATTATTTATTATTATTAAATTGGAATTAGTGGGGCTTTATATGAAGGGCCATATACACTCTCATGGTCTCTTTTTGAGCTCAAAATCTGAGATATACATTTGAGAGGGTGAGAAGGCCGGCTATAGAGAGAGAGAGGGGAGAATTGTGCAATTTTGGCCTTGAAGTTTGATAACTTTGAAGCTATACTTAAGAATTTGCTATTGATTGGAGAAATTGAGCCTCTAGGTAGGTAATTGATCTTGAATTCAAGTTTGAATAATGGTTAAAAACATAGATTAAATTAATTATAAGGAAATTGAGTTGATTTTGTTGTATTTGAAGTCATGGAATGCATGCATGTGCATAATAGCCATGAATTTGTATAGTTGAGCATGAAAAATATGATCCATGTAGAATTGTGGCTAGAATCCATGCTTGTGACCACCATTTGTACAATTTGAGTTGAAATGGAAGTTATATCTCACATGCATGTACCATTCATAAGAAGTATGAGCTTGAATGCATGAAATTGTTTTGTTGAAAGTGAATTTGGTGTAGATTGGGACATGCATGTGATTAATTTGTGAAATTGAGCTCCATTGTGTTGTAATTTGGTGTTGGTACCATGTTAGTATATGGTTATGTGAATTTTGAGCCAAAAGCATGCATCTAGAACCATTGAATGTCGAATTGGAGCTCAAGAACATGTTCTGGAAAACCCAAAAAATTTGATGTCCGCTTGAGCGGGGAAATCGCCGCTCGAGCGTGAATTTCGTGCTCCCAGTATTTTTACAGACTTGGATGTCTGCTCAAGCAGGGAAGTTCACGCTCGAGCGGGGAGCTATGTAGATAGGCCTTCAGCTCAAGTGCCAGACTTCACGCTCGAGTGTAATTTTGATGCATCGAGCACTTTTGCAGACCTCATGGGTCCGTTCGAGCGGCGAAGTCCACGCTCGAGCGGGGACCCTATTTTCTGAACTTTTGAAAAGGCATTCTGAGTTTCGTTTTCCGTCCTCTTTCACTTCTAAGTACTCTTAGGCATGCATTGAGCATTGTAATTGAGTTAAAGAGATAAGAATGAAGCCTAAAGAGGAAAATGTGAATTTGGAACAGATTGAATTGTTTGCGACCCTTTTATGTTCATGGAATGTATAGGGTTGAGCTCCAGGGCAAACCAACCAACCGATCACTGTGAGTAATATCTTAATAAAGATATCTGAAATATGTTGTTGTCCAAATTACGTACTTCTATGTAAGTTTTATAAGTTCGTTGATTCGATTGGTGGACAATGTTGCTATGCCAAATGAATAGGCCAGCGGCCAGTTTGATCTGAATGATAGAGTGAATGGGCCAGAGGCCGTTTTGAAATGAATGAATGGGCCAGAGGCCGTTTCGACATGAATAAACGAATGGGCCAAAGGCCAGTTTGATACGAATAAATGAATGGGCCAAAGGCCAGTTTGACATAAATGAAAATATGAATTGGGCCCAAGGCCGTTTGAAGCATGTTGTGCTACATATCGTTTGTATAACTCCTTTATTTGATATTATTCACTGGGCTTTCACTCACGCTCATTCATGTGTTTGTAGGTGAGCCAAGAGAAGTCCAAACCCAGCCCCAGTGAAGACTGTGAGGAACAACAAAGGTTTTTAAGAGTCAGCCCTTGCGTCTCACACATGACACCCGTCTTCGCCTTTTGTCATTCTGTTTTATTTTGTCATGTGGGTGAAGTCTTTGAATATGTTTTATATAGTTTTCTTGGGTTGACTTAGACTTATATGATCCTGTATGTACAGAACCTTGTGTAGTACATATTTTGTTGTGAGTTATTAATATGCATATGTATGGTTGTTATGATGTGCCATGTAAGCACAACTCTATGGACAAAGTTTTAAACTGCTTCCGTTTGGCCCCCATTAACTCTGTTAACATACATTTGGTTTGGTTTGAGGCCGTAGGTAATCTCATGATTACTAGCTGATTATGTCCTCAACCCACGGGGACGGGTTTGGGGTCGTGACACGTGCCCTGATACCAACTGTCACGACCCAAACTCGTCTCTAAAAGTTTGGTCCATGATCGGCCTATACATCGGCCTCAAAACAAAATTTCACGAATAATTATTCAAATACGGGGCCTTAAGCGAAAGCGAATGCCAACATAAAGATAATGCCCATTGAGCTTGTGCATACATGAAGACCAAGATTAATTTAGGCATATAAATACACTTTCCATATATACATACAATCACAGAACTTTTATAGATCTCACACACAAATACATAAGACTTAATAAAATACATAATTCTTCAATACAAAGTTAAAGCCTCGACACAAGGGCGTAACCCGGGTGGCTTGACAAAGAGACGGACTCCGATTCAACTGTAGTGTTGGTCCTTCGATGGCTTACCTACATGTATATAAAATAAAAGGGTAAGCTAACGCCCAGAGAGTAATATTAAATTAAAGAGGTTAATGAATGATGTCCTTAACATTAGGAAAACATATTTCGCAATTTAGAAACGTATCTTAAACCTTTTCAAAACAAACATTTATCATATCATAATCTATGCCTTTTCGAATGTAATACATAATTACACAACATTTTATGTGGTACGTGGTACGCCCAGTTATACAAAAGGTTAGAAGCACATTTTAAAATAGGACATCCATTCATGCATATAAAATAACACATCATAACATGAGTAATATAAAGATGTCAAAACCTTTGTATTCATATCATATGTTCTGAACGACCTTGGGTCCATGAATATCAAAACGGCCTCGGGCCCAATCATATATCAAAATGTCCTTAGGTCCAAACATATCATATCGTATCACTGCATCTGATCATGGAGTAGATGGAACATCGACATGTCTCCACCTCTCCTTGGGCCCAATTCATGTATATATGGACCCAAGAGGTGACTCATACGGACTCTAGAGGTGGCTCCTACTATAGCACTTAGTTCCGTACAACACTTTGTTCCATACCAAAAGTCAATAGGTCTTAAAGACCGAACAATTTATATCATGCTATAACATAAATGAAACGAATAAGCAGAACGGCCTTAGGCCTACCACATCATATAAATAATTCACATTTCTTGTTCATAACTTATTTCACATTTCTTGGAAACTTGTGCATTTTGATAAAATGTAACATTTAGAGAACCATGTCATACATAAATCAAGATTGATAATGAAAAACATATCTTTACTATACTATTACTCACAGTGATGGGCTTCTGGTAGCAGTTGGACGATGTCCTCGTCTTGACCTACAATCACAATTTCATAACACAACATATGAATATAACTGATCCCTTTCTTGGCTCCTTAATCAATTAGTTATGTTGGTTCTAAACTCATTATTCCTCAATAGGTCATAATCCGTGTCAAGGAAAATAGGAGGAAACAAAAGGAAAATCGGTTAGAAGAAGAAATGGTATAAAATCAGTAGACAGAAAGTGAACAACCTTCACTAATTTAAGAATATCTATTTGTGTACTTAGAATTTGGGTGTGAGACTACCACCATTGGAAACTAGAGTTCCGAGGCTTGAATTTAGGCTTAAGAATCACTTAAAACAAAGTTCGGATGAGGGAGATATGCTTATTTGAAAGTGGGCTGAAACAGGGGTGCCCCACACGTGCGGGAAATAGGGGCGCATGTGCGGGACAAGGAGTTTTTATTTTAGAATGAATTTTGGTGCTGGAAGTGGACTGCCGCGTGTGCGGGAAGCCCCGCCGCATGTGTGGCTCTGGGCAAAATCTACTGTCCAAAAATCTTTGCTGGCTCTAACACTTGTTCTTCTATTTTGCAAGCTAGGTTTCAACTCAAATCACTCAAAATCATGTAAAACTAATGGAAAACATGAGATTATAATTGTTTTCTAAATCAAAACATCAAAAATACAATGAATCTTCAAGTAAGGAAGATCAATCTCCTTATTTAGTTCTTTTTCAAACTTTTCTAAAACTTCTCTTTTTCCATATTCACATAGATCTTCATTCATATATAATTAACCATACAAACCTCAAAATTGGGGCTCAACTTCTTATAATCAACTTCAAGATAAGCAAGTATAATGAAATTAACTCTTCAATCAAGCAAATCTAAGGAATCAAGGTGCAATTTCATGAAGAGAGCTCATTTCATTCATAACCCAAAACCCTAGTTCATGTACATATTAAATCTCTAATTTAATACTTGATTTCATGTGGTAGATGAGTTATCCACAAAAATAATAATTAAGGCCACATACCTGAACCCAAATCCTTGTTTTTCCCTTGAACCTCTTCAATTCTCCCAAGGTTCTATAGTTGATCTTCTTCATTTCTCTTCTTTTCTCCTTTCTCTCTTGAGTCTCCAGAACTCTCTCTTTCTTTCTCTCAAAATATCTCTTCTTATTTGTTGAGCCCAGCAAGGCTCATATACATATACAAATATATAGATATAATATAATATTTAATGAAAACCAATTTAATTAATTATGAATTAGATTTTTACAAACCTTCATACTAGGCTCCAAAAATCATGATGATCATAACTATGTACTCCGTTCTGGTTCTGAAGCCTGTAAGGTCTTCAATTTGCAGTGCAAAGTTAACCACCCAATCACACCTTAACGAATCAGACGAAATAAATTTTCAATTAACTTTCCCAAATAGCTCTAAAAATTCCCATTAGCATATCCATGTACTCAATTTCAATTTTTGAACCCTTAAAAATCAGCAATTTTAGTTTCAAGATTGTAACTCAATAGATAATTCCTCAATTCAAATAGATATAATTAAATTAAAGCACATCAACCCATAATTACATAAAGATAATTTCTGATATGCATTTTGGGGTCGTTACATGCATAATCTTGTATCACACTATCAAGTGGCTGGACAGTAGGGGCAATTTTCAGTACATCTGATCGGGCCATCCATTGAACAAGGGACATGAACCCAACCAGTGGCCAATCGCTGGACACTAGGGGCAATTTTCAGTGTATCTAATTAGGCCATCATTTGAACAAAAGGGCACGAACCCAAATCCATTTAGAGCCACGAGACAGTATGATTCAGCTTTTGAAAGTTGTCTCCAACCATTTCGAGACTCTCTTAGGATTGCCATCTTCCCTCTGATTAATACATGTGCTTTGTATTATGTCTGCATGTTTATACACTCTAGTTGCTTTGAATTGCGTGATTGGTTGCTCTTTCTCTTAACTTTGTTCTGCACTTAAACAGAGTTTTGTTGAGTTGCCTCCCTTTGTGTTACATTTCAATGAGTTGTGGCGAGCTGCCTTGCCCTCATTTCGTAAGGTACATGATGCATTACGCTGAGTACTGCTCGTTTCCCTCTGCATACCATGCATCGCTCACCTGCATCACACTATGTTGTGCATTTCACTTTGTATCGTACTGTCTCGTGCACTTACATCGCACTATTTTGTGCACTTTGTATCACACTATCTTATTCACTTTGTATCGCACTATTTTGTGCACCATTGGATTGTCTTACGAATTCAACCCACATAGCACTTTTTTTGTGCACCACTCGCATTGTTTCGTGCACCTCATTCGCACTGTCTTGTGCATTCACATCTATTTCATGTATTAATTTATGTAGTCTAATGTGTATAGCACTATCTTGTGCATTTTCACCTCACTCGCACCATCTTGTGCATTTACATCGCACTGTCTAGTGCATTTCATTTACATCGCACTATTTTGTGCATTAGCACTATCTTGTGCATTTCAACTTACTTCGCACTATCTTGTGCATTTCACATTACATCGCACTATCTTGTGCATTTCATCGCACTATTTTGTGCATTGTATAGCATTGTCTTGTGCATTTCATTTTACATCGCACTACTTTGTGTATTGCATAGCACTATCTTGTGCATTTCATCTTACATCGCACTATTTTGTGCATTACATAACACTGTCTTGTGCATTTCACATTTCATCACACTGTCTTGTGTATTTCATCTTAGATCGCACTAGTTTGTGCATTGCATAGCACTATCTTGTGCATTCCATCTTACATCGCACTATTTTGTGCATTGCATAGCACTGTCTTGTGCATTTCACATTTCATCGCACTATCTTGTGCATTTAATCTTACGTCGCACTATTTCGTGCATTGCATTTTGTATAGCATAATTTTGTGCATTCACCCTCACATCGCACTGTTTTGTGCACCTTGTATCTTTGTATTGCATTGTCTTGTGCACTCACGGGGTCTAGGAGACCTTAAATCCTTTAAAGGTGCAATTTCTTTGGTGTTTATCGTGCCTGAACGACTTTCGGTGGTCTAGTATAGCCACCTGATTGTGTTTGTAGTGAGTTCCTAAGAGATCAACTGAGACGGTGGAAACTAGAGTTCGAGTGGTTGGGGCCTAGAATGCCAAGGTTTGGGATTTTCGAGACTAAAGTTTGGTTTAAATACCTAGGGGTATATCCTCAGTTTGAAATCTGTATGGCAGCCCTATAGGTTGAGAGAGCATGTATGCGCCTCAATTTTGGATACTGAACCAACTTAGTCTGTCACCCTGTTGGAGAATAGGAAAAGTTGAGAACATAGCCAGGGAGAAAAGTAGTACCTATGGTTTGGAAGTGCAACCAAGAAGAAGCGGAAGATCCCCAGTAGCATGAGGTGAGTCATCGGCAATTGCCCTTGTAAGGCATCACTTCCCAACTGCTACATCATAGTTATTATCTATTGCATCACATCTATCACTTCTATCGTGTTGCATATAGAATTTATTGCATGCATCTACTGCATTATCCATTTTATCATCTGCATCCTTTCTACATTAAGCTTAGTTTGGCATGTGTTCATACCTTTCCCACATTGAAACATAGATCTGCATGTGTACGAGCCTAATCTGCAAGAATTGTGGTCTGAGGGTTTCGACACCTATTCTGTGTTAGATGTGGTTTGTTTTGTGTCCATGCCCTTTCTAGGTAAGACATAGTTCTCACTTCATCCATTGCATCCATTGCATCGTACTTTGTTTTGTTGCATTCAGCATCTAGGATCATTATCTTTTCTCAGCAGATCATTCCTCACTTATATCATCCCCCACCCAATTACTCGTACTCTTTCTCTTTCTACGAAAAACATAGTTTTGCATGTGCTCGCACCCTTTCATGTTGAAACATGGTTCTGTTATGTGTAAGCATTTATGCTGTGCTGAGGCCAATATTGAGAATGTAAGCACTTAGCCTGTGTTAGACGTCATTTGGTTGTGCCCACTTCTTTTCTATATAAAATGTAGTTTGATTTGCATCTCCATCCATTTATGATATTTGTGTGGCAAACACTGCTTGTGCTTTGATTATTTCATTATATTGTATATCATTTACAATGTTTGTTTTACATTGCGTATCATTGGCATCCTGCCCCTGAACTACGCTGGTTTGATTCCTTGCAAACAGATACGCATGCAACCCTCGGGTTCAACCAACTGCATCCATATTTTGTTTGTTTGCCCAAGTCTTACGGCCTTGTCAAAATGGGTCGTCTTTGGGCTTTGACATTCACTCACGTCATTTCAAGACTTCGAGCTTTGTCAAAGAGGGGCAACTGTAGACACCCCATTTTTGACCACCCTTAAGACTTGGGCGCCACTAATTGATCACTCGATGATGAAAGTTATGCTATGCAAATGTTCAATTTCTTTAGCAAGAAGAGCTCTAAATCCCAACCTTACACCCCATTTTTGACCAAAACAATTTTAGACCAAAACTTTTTTTAGACCTTAAAACCCTCTCTTTCACAATATTTTTGAAAAGCTTCTACAATGTTCTAAGGCTCGCATTTAAAGTCACACTTTTCGGTAAAACGAGCAAGGACAAAGTGGAAATAAATGAAAGAGAGGTGAAATCCTTGAAAAAACTTTTAAACATCTTATTTAGAGGCTTGGAGTTGAAGAAAATAAGAGGGGAGGGAAGAAAACTAGTTGGGGAAGAAGTTGGATATGAAACCGTATAGGAGAACTAAGAAGCCTACACTAAATCAGATCTATCCTTTTGTACACTTAGAATTTAGTTGTAAGGCCACCGTCATGGGAAAGTGGACTTCCCGGGCTTCATTTTACACTCAAGAATCTCCTTAAGCCGAGTTTGGATAAGGGAGATATGACTGTTTGAAGTTAGGCATCAATCTGGTTAACCCAAAACTGAGAAACCTTCACTAAAATAGGTATATCTCTCTGTACACTTATAATTTAGTTGTAAAGCTGCCACCATTGGAAAGTATACTTCTGGGGCTTCAATTTAGACTCAAGAATGACCTAAAACCGAGTTCATATGAGGGAGATATGCCCATTTGAAGTTTGGTTTGGAAGCATGGCCGGCAGGTGGCTGGTAGCCACCATTTATGGCCGACAAGCCACCATTTTTTTCCTGCTGGCCACCGGTGATGGCAGATCGGCCACTAGTGTAAAAACCAGATATTTTTTCCGGCTATGTCCACACTGTTCCAGCTGTCTTTTTTTAGATAATTTCGAGATAGGCACATGATTTTCTATATATACATGACCTCCCTCTCATCTTTCAAGGTTAGAAAACATTTAGGAGTGAAAATATTTTTGGAAAAATCCTCTCTCTACATTCCTCTCTCTCTCTCTTTCTCTCTCTTGTAACTTGCATAGCCTATGCCCAAACACACCAAACCAAACCTAGAGGACTTCTTGCTGAGATGATTTGAGCTTGAATTTGAGCATGAATTTGAGCTCTTGAAGCACTTGAGAGTGTGAAATTGGTTGGTTATGGTTTAAGCATTCATTCCTCTTCAAGAGGTATATCTTCTCTTGCTTTTGTACCATCTTTGCACTACTTCTTTTCTATCTTTTCTGGCAGATTTTGAAGTGTTTTTCAACTGTTTTTATGGGCTGAACCTTGTGGTTTAAGGCTATTAAAGGTAGAGGGGTTAATCAACCTTTTTTGAACCTTGTTCTATGAGCCATTCCACTTGTGTTTCCCATTCTTTCATCAACTATGTTTGAGTTTTTTACCACTAATTTTCAGAGGTTTTCAGAGGCTAAAAAAGTGGTTTTGATGTCCCAAATATGGAGGGGTTAGCCATCCCTCCGTTGGCTTGTTCACTTGCTTGAATTGTTCCATGTTTTTGTCTTCATTCTAGCACATTTTGGTACTATTTTTGGGCTGTTTTTGGACTGTACAAACTCTGCATTTTTGGGCTAAAACTTGGTGTAGACACCTCATTTTTGACCGTCCTCAAGACTTGGACATCATCATTTGAACACTCGATGATCATCCATATTTGTGTTCGTTTTGAAGGCCCGAAGTTCTTGGCGTAGTGCCTTGCCTTTGAGCCTTTGAAACTTGTCTATGTTGTGCTTGGTTGTGGACCAAGAGCTTGTTGCTTCATAAATGGAGAAGGGGATGGCTTGCCGGCCACCCTTACAACTCATCGGCCATGGCTTGTGTCCATCGGCCATTAATGGTGGCTGGTCGGTTACACTGATGGCCGGTCAGCCACCAATGATGGCCGACGACCATTTTTCTCCTTTTTAGATATTTATTTGCTAGCTGTGCCAGCTGTTGATCACTCATGCTCATCTCCATACACGTGTATGGAGGGATGAAGCCAAGCCTTTGGCTTGTATTTTTATATAAGGGGAGGTCTCTCCCCCATTTTTGAGGTTACAAAATTTTGTGAGCAAAATTTTCCTCTCTCTCTCTCTAGAATTCTTTCTCTCTCCTTATTTTGTGCTTGAAAGTGGGAATTCTCTACACTCTTGCAAAGAGACCCTTGACCAAACATCTTCACCTTGGAGCTGAGGTTCTTTGAGACTTGGTTCGAGGTCTTAAGCTTGGTTTTGGCTTACAATTTTGGCTGTTTTAGTGTTATGCTTCAAAGGTAAAGACTTACCTCTTTTAAGCTTTGTTTTAATTGATTGCTTGGCCATCTTCTTATACTATTTTGACCTGGTTTTTCAACCATAAAAAAGTCTATTTTTAAGGTTCTAAAATGATGGTTTAGGTCTTGTTGAGTTACGGGGGGTTGTCTCCTTTTTTGCTTTTTGGTTTGTGAAGCCTTTTGTGCTATCTTTCAAAGCCCTTTTGAAACAACTTTTTTTGGCCTTTTAACCACTGAATTCTAGGGGAATTTTACTGGCAAAAACTTGGTTTTGAGGTCCCAAATGGGAGGGGGTGGCCTCCCCTCCTTGTGTCTTTTTTACTAGTGTAGATAGCCCAACATGTGAGCATGTTTTTCTACCATTTTATGGCTTGATCTTAGCATGTTTTTGCTACTTTTTTTTGATTTGTTTTGCCTCTATTTGGGGTAGGTTAAGTCACTTGGGGATTGCTTTGTATTCTTGTAGTGCAATTGTGCTTGCTAGTTTAGTTTGTGCTATGTATTAGCCTCCTATTCTAGCTTTTTCTAGCCTACTTCAAGCATGTTTTAGAACTTCATTTAAGTTGTTTTAGGATTGTTTCAGAGTGCTTGTCCCTTGTGAGCTTTGTATTGCATAGATATAGTGCAAATGCCTTCACTAGCCTAATGTTTTAAGGGCTCTAACATGTTTTGCGTGAGATGGTTGCATGTTGTAGCATCATTTTACATGTGATTTCAGTGCATATATCTCTGTCACACTCTCATTTATTTCACTCTTTCATTGCGTTTGAGAGTTGTGTTTTGAGTCTTGCTTGCGAGCTAACAAATGAGCATGTTTTTCTTGCTCTCTATGCTTTAATCTCAGCATGTTTTGGCCACTATTTTGGCATGTTTAAGCTCTGTCCGGAGTTGGTTTGGTCATTTAATCTTGATATTGCATGCCTCTATTGTAATGCCCTTCACTAGTTTAATGGTTTTGGCTTTTGAACATGTTGTGCGTGTGTAGCTTGCATGATTTGGCACTATTTTCCATGCCATTTCAGCACTGAAAAGTCTGCAACCTCCCTTTATTCTTCATTTTTCAAATTGCTTTGAAAGTGGTCTTAAGCCCCTTGTTGGCTTGGGTGTGGAATTGAGGCTCTCATGCCTAATGGTTTTAATCCTCTCTTGAGGGTTTCTACTAACCAACGGCATGAGGCCTCTTTCATGCTCAAGGTACTTGTGACTTAGGCCATCTTTCCAATTAGAGGACTTTCACATTGGACTTAATCAGTTAAAGGACTAATCGGTAATGTAAAATGTGTAAACAAGAATTGGACAAGTAAAACATGAACAAGATAAGCATTCCTGTTGCATTGCATGTGTTTGGATCGGACGTTAATCCAAACACAAGAAATGTGGAACGTTTCATACTCAAAGTGATGAAACGTCCTACTTTTCTTAGTCACCATCGCCCTTGATCATGCATGATAGGGTGGTGGTCCTTTGAGTCTTATGTGTGCATTCATTAAGCTTGTACAAGCTTGACTCTTTGGTCATCATGCATTGAAAATGCTTAATTGGTGGCTTAAGAGCCAAGTGCCATAGTCCTTTGAGCTTGAGAAATGATAAGAAGGGTGGCAGTACACACATTCCTTGAAGAATACACTGCCTTTCCTCTGTTTGTGCTCTGTTGCAACAAAAGGAGGAAGTTTAGGAGAGCAGTGGCCGACCGGCCACATGCACTAGCCGACCGGCCACCCAAGGCAGCCGACTGGCCATCAGAGATGGCCGATAGCCATCAATTGTAGCCGATCGGCCATCATTGTGTTCTTGAGATGGAGCATAGGTATTCTGGAAGTTGGCATAATTTTCAGAGGATCAAAGATGTGCAAACAGAGGCTGCAAAGGCAAGGTGGTGAATTTTCGGGTGGAGCAACCGGGCATGCATGCATCCCTCACCCTCGGGGCCATTTAATTGCTTTAATTAGCTAGCTTAGCTAATTAGTTAATCAAGTGTTGTACTTAATTAGTTTGCGTAACTAGTTATTTAATTCGTTTTGTTATAATTAATTAGCTTAGATGATTGATTAGTTTAATTGTCTTAACTAACTTGGCATAGCTAGTTATTCAACTATGTTGTAATAATTAGTTAACTACGATAGTTAATTCATTGGTTTGTAATAATTAGCTTAGCTTAGTGTAGTTTATCTTATTTATTCGGACCCTCCTTTGCGAGGGCATAATGTTGTAATAAGTGTGCGTGCATGTGTGTATGTCTTCCAACCTCACGTCTTTCTCCCTTTTATTTAACTACTTTCGATGGTTAGATTAGGGACATTTTCAGTTAGCATACCTTATGCTTGCATGTTTGCATCATTCATTTGTCTTGCATACACCGAGGCTCGGCGTATCATTCAAACTGTATTGTATGTCAATACTTACTTGAATACGTGTTTCAAAGCATGTTATCAAATTGAATCAAATCATATGCCATATTAGTAGCCGAACCTATTAATTGCATTATTACATGTGTTGCATTAGACATCTTGTATAGTTAGGATCATGCATCATTCTAACTTTATTTTCTTTCCTAGCTCGGAGTACTAGGTAAACTTTTACGCTTTAGCATACTTGCATGAGTGTGAGTGTTGCCATGTTTCGCATGCTTGCCATGAGGCTATTTGCTTAAATGATTAACTGCATGAATGCTTGTCGATGAAGGCTTTATTACTTGAATTGGAACAATTCGATAAATGTGAGTTTTAAGCCCACTTTGCGAAGTGGCAAATCATGTTTCAAAGCCCATCATGTTTGATGGAAAATCCTTGTTTTCAAGCCCCCTTGCGAGTGGCAAATTCAAACCATTTTCGAAAACAAACATGAGTTGAGTTGTTCCAACTTAAGCGATTTAGTCTATACTTGTGTGTGTGCGCATCACATAGTAAAGCTAGCTAATAATCAATAAGAACACATGACGTTTATAAAACAACATATCATATTTAGTAGAGGCCGATCTTTGATCGGGCAAGCGGGGGTGCTTATTTCAGGACCTTCCCCTCTCGTACCCAAGTTCTCGAGCCGAGGCAACTTTGGTGATGACGGACACGTGGCCTTTGGCATGAGTCAGGGTTTCCTAAAAAATAAAATATTTAGGTGGCAACTTTGTAATCTGGCAAAGCAGTCAATTTTTTGGCGCTTTTTGATTCAAAATCAATTTTCCAAAATGATTTACCGGATTTAGACTCTTTGGTGCTTATCAGTCTCATATTGCACTTTGTGAGATTAGATTTAGAATCGTTACAAGAGTCCGAACTGTAACACCAATTTGAGCTTCTCCAAAAGGAGGGGGGGCGTGAAGAAAGTCGAGCTACAGTTTCTGGTGACTCTGCTGGGGAATTAGAGAACTTGACTTGAACTCATGATATGTTGTTTTATTTACACTTATGTGTTTCTTTGCATTGCATTTGCATTGGTGTGCCTATGTAACAGTGTTTGCCATATACTATTCCTGAATGGTTTGTCGGAGGCTTGCTTGGAAAAACGTGCCATAAGACTGACTGGTTGCTGGCTCTACCACGATGGGAACACAAACCTTGGATCTGGATCACCGCTGTACTGTTTGATCCTCCTTTCACTTCGCGATGTTAGGAGAAAGAGGTATATTAGGTGGTCTTGCTGAGGCACCCTTTTGACCAATCGACCTAGTTGCATATCGGAAGCCTTAGAGACTATTCCAAACTAGGACATGTTGCTTACCCGAATGTAGTTATTTGAAACCGTTTGCTTGCATAGCGAGCCTCTAGTTCCTGGCAAAATTAGGACAAGAAAACCTTGCCCTACCATAAAGGTGTTTTGGCTCTCACTTGCTTGATATGTGCTATTAGAGTGTGTCTCTGCAGGAATGTATGTATCAGTTGTAAGTCTGGGTATCAGTTTTGGGGTATCAATTTTGAGGTAGAAATTTGGGTAGAAATCAGTGTTTGAGTGCAGACTGTTGAGCTTATGATTTCAACTATGTGTCGTCTCTGTCTAAGCCGAAATGTTGTGCGTTTGCTGATTGTTGTTTCTTTTCTTTTTGCTTTATTTTCTTTTTGCAAGGTAGTGTTTTCATAATTGCTTTTGATGAGGCAGACACACCCCGAGCACTCTGGACTAGAGTCAGGAGGATCTACCGATCTGAGGATGTTATTGGAGTACAACAAGTGTTTGCTTCGCTCCCCCTGTTATTAGACAGAGGACAGTCATTCATAGATCACCGGTTCAACAGTCGCAAATTCAACGGTCCTTATCTACACCACCTGTGCGTAGTTGGGCCCAGTTTCCTACTTCTACCTCAGAAAGAGAATACACACTCGATTTGATAGATCAGCACCCTGTAAGCAATATGGAGGATTTGATGCGTCAACTCCAATGGACCATCGGGGCCATGTAGCGAGATGCTGCTTGCCAAGCAAAGGATATCGCTCACCAAATAGAGATCGCAGCCCAGCAGGATGAACTGATTGCTAGGCTTCAACAACAACAACAACAACTACAACCAACAGCAGCTTCGGCTTCATACCCACCCACAGTCAAAGTTCCAACACTTGGGGATACAGCCAATGTCTACGACATTGCAGACATCCCAGTGGATCCGATTCCACCCCAGACCTCTAAAGTACCAGTCTACCCAACAGAGCCACCGTTTGAGTTTGAGGTTGATCCTACCATTCTGAAAGTGAACAAGCTCGAGAAGCTTTTTAAGAAAGCTCAGGGTGTCAATTCAATCCTAGATATAGAGGATGGTTATACAAATTTGGCTGTGACATTGTCGGACAGATTCAAAATGCCATATATGGACTGCTTCGACAGATCGGGCGATCCCATGGTTCATTTGTGACTGTTTTCTGATATTCTACGGCCAATGGACTTGTCCAGATTGTAGAAGCTATCCCTCTTTGGCCGGACCCTGTCGGGTATTGCGGTTATTTGGTATGCCAAATTGGAAGATTTTGTGAAGAGGAGTTAAGAAGAGATGGCTGAGGCTTTTGTTGCTCAATACTCCTATAACACCCAAATCGAGGTCACAACCCTTGATCTCGAGGCTTCTCGTCAGGAGCCAAAGGAGGGCTTCTCTGATTTCGTCACTCAGTGGAGGGCCAAGGCCTCCATGATGATAACCCGACTAGCTGAAAAAGACCAGATCCAGATGGTGGCCTGCAATTTGCAACCGAAGCTGCTGCAAAAGATGATTGTCTTACCCATCCCTACATTTGCTGACCTTCACGAGATAGGGATGCAGATAGAGGATGCGATGAAACAGGGTCTGATTGACCATGAGAAAGAGCAGCCCAAGAGGGCTTTTATATGTAGTTCGAATACACCTACGAGTAGTAGTGTAGCTGCGAGGACCTCTGATGTTGGAATGGTCACCACCACTCTGAAAACAGCTACTCCCTTTGCCGGCACATCAGAAAACACCTCACAACCTGTAAAGTACCCACCCCGAGGCCGGAGGGTTTTTAACCCACTCTATATGCCTCTGTCAGCGGCCTTGAGAGTCCTGCTTAAGAAGGGGCATCTAAAGCCCCTGGAGTCATGTCCATTACCTAATCCCCTCCCTCCCACACACAACCCGGCCAAGTACTGCACCTTCCACCAGCAGCATGGTCATGACACCAACCTATGCTTCAGGTTACGTCATGAGATCCAGGATCTCATTGATAACAAAGTGATCGCGTCTCCTCAAAAGCCGAACGTCACTACAAACCCTCTTCCACCACATAACCAAGCCCCTCTATCTAGGTAAATAAACCTCATCCAAACAATGGCCGTCTTGTACGACCCCAGCATATACATCACTCCCTCCCACTTGCCTAAGTCGGCCCTGTTCATCCCAGAAAGTACAGACTTGCGCATGATGGACACGTTCAACATCCTAACCCGAACCAGTGGTGGTGGCTGTGGTAAAAGAGGATATGCCTGAGGGCTCTGTGAGCTTAAATAAAGAAGAACACAACCCCCGTCACTGCATTGTGCCATGCAATCACGCCAGACCAAGGGTGGAATTGCCAACAGGGCTGGAAGTTAATGTAGTTTGGGAAGATGGACCAAATCAAGGGCTGGATGACTTAGCTGACCGAGAGGAGGATATCAGTGACCTGCAGTTCTTTGATGAACAGGATGTAGGGATTGTACAGATTGGCGGGTTTGACTTGAACGGATCTGCGGATAATACGGGGTGGCTTAGTGATAAGCCGGATATTGATGATGGGTCTCAAGAAAAGCTGAAACAGCTGGAGGCGGGAATCGCTATGAGGGCCGAAACGGTCGTGGATGAGGGAAAATTGCCGGAGAGCACCGTTATGAAGAATTTTACTCGGGAACTGAGCAGTGTTAGTACAGTTGATACAGAGTAGGAGGCCACACTGAAACGGTTCGAACTTTAGAGGTTTGAGAATGAACAGAAGACTAGAAAAGCCAAGGGCCCTGTGGGGATTGACAGTGACTATGATGTCAAGGTAATTACAACAGTGGAACCAGACACGTGTTTGTCGTTTACTGAAGGAACATGGTGGGAAGTTGATGATTTGCATCTTGCCCATACTGATGATGACTGGGGACAGAACCCGACAGACCATACATGGCTTTTCGAGGACGTTGATCACATGACTCGGAGTGGGCAGTACTATAAACCCCTGAACCTGGATCAACCAGAGGCTTCTGGGAAAGATAAAGATGCAGAGAAGTAGAAAGAGAAGCGGCTAGAAGAAGAAGCTATGCTGAAACAGTTGAAAAAGATTCAAGCCTATATATCCATTTGGGGAATGCTCATGGCATCACGATGTAGACACCCCATTTTTGACCGACCTTAAGACTCAGACGTCACCGATTGAGCACTTGGTGATGTTGCATAATGTGCTTGTTCAGAAGTTTCAGAGTCACGGCCGTGAGCCCTGCCTCCGGACTTCCGAACCCTCTTTTGTACTTTGCCTCGGTTTGCGAACCAGGCTCAGTTTTCTTTGTTTCTTTTCCTGAGGGAAGGGAGAGGTCCCGTAGACCATCTCTCAATGTCCGTAGGCTACATTTGGTGGCCGTAGGCCATTTTTCCCATTTCGGAGTCCGGTTTCCGGTTTTCGGAGCCGTCAGGCCGTGTGCCTCGGTTCGGGACCGCTTAACCATCTCCTATTGCTCCGGTTTTTGGCATACTTCCTATTTTCTCCCTTTTAAGGGACACTGGGGTCTGAGAAACCCACTTCGTGGTCGAATGCCACTTTCGGTGCTTAACAGCCCATTTTCGGGACCTCGAACTGCGCGTTTTGGCCCCCGAACATTCGTTTTGCATCGGTTTTCGTTCATTTTTGGCAGGTACCTCTGTTTTATTACCGGGGAGGTCACTGAAGGGTGAGAGGCCAGTAATTGTTCCAGCAACCAGTTATACATCCTCCGACGTCCTCCGGCGCCCGTTTTTCACACTTTCGGGCTAATGTTGAACACCTTGGGCCCATTTTTCTCGAACTTTGAACCACATATTTGTGATGTACACACATGGGAGGACCCTAAAAGTTGGTGGCCGGCCATTAATGTTACTTGACCCTTTTGACCCCCTCCTTCCGGGCTAATGTTGAACACCTTGGGCCCATTTTCTCGAACTTTGAACCACATATTTGTGATGTACACACATGGGAGGACCCTAAAAGTTGGTGGCCGGCCATTAATGTTACTTGACCCTTTTGACCCCCTCCTTCCGGGCTAATGTTGAACACCTTGGGCCCATTTTCTCGAACTTTGAACCACATATTTGTGATGTACACACATGGGAGGACCCTAAAAATTGGTGGCCGGCCAATAATTCCACCTGACCCTTTTGACCCCCTCCTTCCGGGCTAATGTTGAACCCCCTGGACCCACTTTCTTGGACTTTTAACCACAGGGTTGTGTTGTACACAGATAGGAGGACACCATCAGTTGGTGGCCGGCCACTAAATCAGATTGACCCTTTTGACCCCTAGCCGGCCGGCTAGGGGGTGTGGCCGGCCGGCCACCTGCAGCAAAGATACCTGGCTGGCCGAGATCCTCACACTGTGCACTTTACAGCTGTAGGGCTTTATCCCCCAGAAAATATCTTTATCCGGGGGATATTTTGTGGGGGAAAGTTTGTCTCCTTTTCCCCCACCTTTACACCCCCTTTTTGGCCCTTATAACCAGCATTCCATATCATCTTTTGGGGTTAGAAAAATTTGTCTTCAAGCTTCCATACACAAATCCCTCTCTATACTTCTCATTTCCTTGAAAACTTCTAAGTCCCTAATCACCATTTCTTCTACACCACCAAGCTCTACCATCACCACTTCATTTCCAGCAACAAGGAGGGCTTCTCAAAGGCTAAAGGAGCTGCAAATTGATCCAAGAAGCAACAAAAGCTTTAGTCTTCAAGGGTGAGTGATATTTCTCCTCTTTGACCCTTTTTCTTAATCCATTTGTAAGCCCCACATGCTTTTTGTTTCAAGCTCCGGCCCTAACTGAAAGTGGCCTTCTTTTGAGCTCATTTTCATTCTTCATTAAGGGCTCAACCCTGTTTGAGCCCTCCATGATGCACTTGCTTCATTGATCCTCTTATATGTCATAATCTTGCATGCTATTTTTGGCCCATGAGTAATCTGTTTTTGATCATGTTGTAAACTGATATTTGGCTTATTTTGAGCCCCTCTCCTATTGAAGAAGGGCTCAACACCATTTGAGACTTCCATGTTGAACTTACCTTTATACTCCCCTTTTGGTCCCATTTTTGCATGCAATGGCAGCCTATCATGCTTTTGTTTTTGGCCATTTTACAGTTCTGAAAAAGTGATTATTTTGGTCCATTCTTCATGTTTCATTTATGTCCCTTCATGGTTTGGGACCTCAATATGCCACTTCATGTTATATCTCTCTTTTATTCCCCATTCTTGCATGTTTAGTTAGCCTATCATGCTTTTGTTTTTGTCCATTTTACAGTTCTGGAAATAGTCCTATTTTGGCCCATTCTACATGTTTTATTAAGGGTCTTTGGCTGTTTGGTGAATATTTTGCATACCTCATGTTATAGCCACTTTTGAGCCTCATTTTGCATCGCATTTCTATCATGTTTTTATACTGATTTTGAGGCTGCCATAAACTGTAAATGTGCATATTTTTGGTCCCTCTTCAGTGTTGTAGAAGGGAATTTTTCAGTTTGGATTTTTCTTATATCACTTGCTTCATTACCCCTCTCTTGGCCCCTATTCTTGCATGCCATTTTTGCCCTACCTATGCTTGCTGTTTGGCCATGTTTATAACTGTGAAAGTGCCTTTTTTGGGAATTCCTAGCTTCTGTCTTTGCATTACATGTCCATATTGTGCATGTTTGGCATAGCTATAGGCCATTTCGGGTGCCTAAATTCGCATTTTGGGACAATTCCATGCATTTAGTGTCATTTCGCCTCATTTCGGGACTGTTTTCCGCCACATTTTAGTGCTGAAATTCTATTAGAATGATTGCTTCACATTTTCTATGTCATTACATCGCATTCTGCCATCGCCTCGGTTTGCGTGCCAGTGTGCACGCATTTCGAGGCACTTCATTTTCATCCGCCGGCATCCTATGTGAGTGTGGCTGAGGCTCACTCATGTTGGTATAAGCCCATATCACATTTTCATGTCATTCGCATTGTGTATGCCATTGCCTCGGTTTGCGTTCCCGTGTGCACGCATTTCGAGGCACTTCATTTTCATCCGCCGGCATCCTATGTAAGTGTGGCTGAGGCTCACTCATGTTGGTATAAGCCCATATCACATTTTCATGTCATTCGCATTGTGTATGTCATCGCCTCGGTTTGCGTGCCCGTGTGCACGCATTTCGAGGCACTTCATTTTCATCCGCCGGCATCCTATGTGAGTGTGGCTGAGGCTCACCCATGTTGGTATAAGCCCATATCACATTTTCATGTCATTCGCATTGTGTATGCCATCGCCTCGGTTTGCGTGCCCGTGTGCACGCATTTTCGAGGCACTTCATTTTCATCCGCCGGCATCCTATGTAAGTGTGGCTGAGGCTCACTCATGTTGGTATAAGCCCATATCATGTTTTCATGCCATTACATCCCATTCTACCATCGCCTCGGTTTGCATGCCCGTGTGCACGCATTTCGAGGCACTTCATTTTCATCCGCCGGCATCCTATGTGAGTGTGGCTGAGGCTCACTCATGTTGGTATAAGCCCATATCATGTTTGCATGTCATTTACATTGCGTATACCATCGCCTCGGTTTGCGTGCCTGTGTGCACGCATTTCGAGGCATCTCATTTTCACAGCTTAGTGCATACTAGGTTGTATCTTAGATTGCATTCTGTCATTTTCTCGGTTTGCGTGTCCGTGTGCACGCATTTCGAGGCATCTCATTTTCATAGCATAGTGCATACTAGGTTGTATCTTAGATTACATTCTGTCATTTTCTCGGTTTGTGTGCCCGTGTGCACGCATTTCGAGGCATCTCATTTTCATAGCATAGTGCATACTAGGTTGTATCTTAGATTGCATTCTGTCATTTTCTCGGTTTGCGTGCCCGTGTGCACGCATTTCGAGGCATCTCATTTTCATAGCATAGTGCATACTAGGTTGTATCTTAGATTGCATTCTGTCATTTTCTCGGTTTGCATGCCCGTGTGCACGCATTTCGAGGCATCTCACTTTCATAGCATGGTGTATGTTAGGATTGCATCTTAGTTGCATGTCATGCATATTGCATCGTGTCCGGAATAGGAGTTAGCCCGGGCACGGGAAACGAGGTGCATTTCGTACTCTGAGTAACGGAATGTGTCTCAATTCCCCAGTCACCGACACTCTGGATTATCCATGATGGAGTTAGGTTTTAGCTGTAGTTTCATGTGCATTCATCCAATATTGAGTTGTGCATTTCGACTCCTCGGCCATCATGCCTCGGTATGCGTGATTGGTGGCACGAGGATCGAGACATGCATATATCTGTGCAAATACATTGCTATGCCCCTTTCCTGCTCTCTGTTGCAGCAAAACGAAGAATCAGCAACTTTTTGGGGCTTGGCACGCTTTTCAAGTACAGGTGTAAACAGAGGCTAATTGGGGCATTCCGGTGGATTTCCGCGCAAGACAACCCGGACATGCATCATCCATCAGAAGCAAGGCAGTCCATGGCTTGCATGCCAGTTTTATTTATTTTCTTAGTTAATTTGTTAATTAATTAGGATTTTGTAATATTTTGGACTGTAATATTCTTTCATTTGGGACTGTAATATTTGGACTGTATTATTTATTCAGACCCTCTGCGCGAGGGCACAACTGTAATAAGTGTGCGTGAGTGTGATGTATGTCTTCCAACCCCACGTCTTTCTCCCTTTTATTTATCCGCTTATGATGGTTAGATTAGGGCATATTTCAATTAGCATACAGTATGACAGCATGTTTGCATTCATTCATCAGTTTTGCATGCACCGGGCTCGGCGCATCATACTAACTGCATTGTATTTTTCAATTCTAAATTGAATACATGATAGTTGTAGCATTTCATATACCATCTTAGAATAGCCGAGCCTGCTATAGTTGCATTTTGCATGTGTTGCATTAGACATTTCTGTATACTTAGGATTCATGCATGATTTCTAATGAGTTTCTATTTTGGCTTGGAGTACTCGGTAAGCTTTATGCTTTAGCATCCTTGCATGCGTGTGAGTGCTGCCATGAATAGCATGCTTACCATGAGGCTATGTGCTTATGTGATATAACTGCCTGAATGCCTGTGGGTGAAGGTTGGGTTATCTGAATTGGAATAAATCGTCAAATGTTTTAAGCCTACTTGCGAGTAGCGAACCATCTTTCAAATAAATAAGCATGAAATGTTTTGTTCCAATTCAGGCGACCCAGTCTATACTTATATGCTGTGCGCATCACATAGTAACCTAGGCTAATAACCGAAATAAGAACTCACAATGTTTTCAAAAATTGATATCATGGTTAGTAGAGGCCGGTCTATGACCGGGCGAACGGGGGTGCTCACGAAGTGACCTTCCCCAATCGTACCCAAGTTCCCGAGCCGAGGCAACTTTGGTGATGACGGACACGTGGCCTTTTGGCACCGAGTCAGGGTTTCCTAAATTTCCCAAAATAAAATATTTAGGTGGCGACTCTGTATCTGGCAAAGCAGTCCATGTTTGGTACTTCTTTCAAAAAATCTGTTTTCTCAAAACGATTTGCCGGATTTGGACTCTTTGGTTCAGATTTAGAACCGTGACTACGAAAGTCGAGTCCGAGCTGTGGCGAGGTCCCCCGCGGGCTTGCTACAGTTTCTGGCGACTCTGCTGGGGATTTAGAGAACTTGACTCGAACTCATGATATCTGTTTTTGACTACACTTGTGTGTTTCTTTGCATTGCATTTGCATTGGTGCGCCTAGGACACCGTGTTTGCCATCTGCTATTCCTGAACGGTTTGCCGGAGGCTTGTCTTGTCAAGGCATGACCATAAGGCTGACCGGCTGTGGGCTCTGCCAGTGTGGGAACACAAACCCCGGTTTTACCGGGGCACCCTCTTTGACCATTCGACCTAGTGCATATTCGGATCCATAGTGACCATTCCAAACTAGGACAGGTTGCTTACCCGTTTATAGGCTGTTTGAAACCGCTGTGTGCGTAGTGAAACTGTCATGACCCAAACCCGCCCCTATGGGTTAAGGACATAACCGGCCAGTAATCCTGAGATTACCTATGGCCTCAGACCAAAACAGACATAACCTGTCAGAGTTAAGGGGCCAAACGGAAGCGATAAATAAAAACTTTGTCCATAGAGCCGTGCTTATATGCACATCAACAGACTATATTCAGTTACGTTAATAACCCACAGTTCAAAAGTACAGTTTCACAAAATTCATTACAGACAGGATCATCCAAAACAAGTCAACCTATGACAGACTATTTACATATTTACATAAAGTCCCTGTCGGCACGACAAAATATAATTACGTAGCGGAAGGCAAGGGTAGGTCTCAAGAGTGAGACGCAAGGCTGACTCCCTCAAAACTCGGATTTTTCCTAGCAGACTTCACTAGGGCTGGGTTTGGACTTCTCTTGGCTCACCTACATACACATGAATGAGCGTGAGCGATAGCCCAGTGAATAATATCAAACATGACAGTTACGTAACAATATGTAGAACAACATGCTCCAAACGGCCTTGGGCCCAATTCATACTTCTATTTAACGAATATACAACTATACAAAAATTTAAATCAAGTAACTGTAGTTCTAAACATTCTGGCCTTTGGCCCACTCGGGTTTTCGTTCATCGCAAAACGGCCTTCGGCCCATTCACTTATGTCGAAACGGCCTTCGGCCCATTCATTTCTGTCCAAATGGCCTTCGGCCCGTTCATTCATGTCAAAACGGCCTTTGGCCCACTCTTTCATGTCGAAACGGCCTTCGGCCCACTCATTCATTCACGTCAGAACGACCTTTGGTCCATTCATTCACATCAAACGACCTTTGGTCCATTCATTCTTATCAAAACGACCTTTGGTCCATTCATTTACATCAAAACGACCTTCGGTCCATTCATTTACATCAAAATGACCTTCGGTCCATTCATTCTTATCAAAACGACCTTCGGTCCATTCATTCTTATCAAAACGACCTTTGGTCCATTCATTTATTCCTGTCAGACTTTTGCCCACAATCCCAATTAACAACTCATAAAGTTTATAAGGGAATAACAATTGGACATTGACAAGCTTTCAAATATTGATATTACTCACAGTGATCGGTTTGTGGATGCGCCCTGGAGCTTGACCCTACACATTTCATGAATACAAAAGGGTCATTATCAGTTCAACCCGTTCCTTAATTCACATATTCCTCTTTAGGCTTTATTTCTATCTCATTAACTCGTTTACAATGTTTAACATATGCCTAAGAGTGCTTACGAGTGAAAGAGAATGGAAAACGAAACACAGAACGCATGAACAAAATTCCAGGAAACAGGGTCCCCGCTCGAGCGTAAATTTCTCCGCTCGAGCGGACCCTTAAGGCCTGCAAAAGTACTGGTTGCACGAAAGATGCGCTCGAGCGTGGAATAGAGCGCTCGAGCTGAAGGCCTGTCTACAAACTCCACGCTCGAGCGTGAGGTGTCCCGCTCGAGCAGACATCCAATTCTGCAAAAATGCTGGGAGCACGATTTTCCCGCTCGAGCGGCCATTACCCCGCTCGAGCGGACCTCAAAAATCTGGGTTTCCCAGATCGTGTTCTTGAGCCCCAATTCGGTTTTCCATCTACATTTCTTGCATGTAATGGCTCAAATTACACACTTACACATGCTAACATGCTACTAATACAAGATTACAACATTAGGAAGCTCAATTTCATGATTTATCTACATGCATGTCCCAAGATATCTCAAACCCATCATCAACATGCTCAAATTCAAACATTCAAGACTTATACTCCCATGATTTGTACATGCATGTGGGAGATGCTCATCATTCTCAACTTAGATGGTACAAATGGTGATTACAACATGAGCTTTAACCAAAACTCTACATGAATCATGTGTTTCAAGCTCAAACATGCAAATTCAAAGTGATTTCTTACATGCATGAGTTCCAAGACTCCAAACTCAACAAAAATCAACTTATTACATGCTCTTGATCACAAACAACCCTTGAACTTACAAGATCACAGTTTCAAACTTATGAAGTCAAGACCAAAAGCTTACCTAGAGGCTCAATCTTCCAAACTATAGCAATTTCTTGAGTTTGATCTTCCAATTCTTCACAATTTTGAGCCAAACACCCAACTCTCCTCTTTTCCCTCTCTCTAGCCGACTCCCCTCTCTCTTTCTTGCGTTTTATTCAGCCAAGGAGAATAATAAAGAGGGTATTTGAGTGTGTAGAGCCTCACTTAGTCATAATATAATAATATAGAGTAATTGGGTACTCATTTTACCAACTTAATCTGGTCCAAATCAATTTTTCAATTAAATTTCACCGTAGGCTCTAAAAATTATGCCAATCACTATGGCGTAATCAATTTCAGGTTTTGTGGCCGATAAGGCCCTTAATTAAATTTCCAAAGCTAATTATTCGAATAGACATTCCTACGGTGAACAGATAAAACTTCAAAGTCACATATTTTCACATAAATGGCACACAAAATCATTCTAAACATATAACCATAAACAAATTAAGGGCCGATTTATCATAATACAGAACAGGGGTATCACAGAAACCCTAGCTCCTGACAAAATAGGCCAGGGAAACCCTACTCCAACATAGGGGTGTTTTGGCTCTCACTTATCTGTTATGTGCTTTAGAGTGCGTCTTTACAGGAATGCATGTATCAGTATATGAGTTTGGGCATCAGTTCAGTATTGTCAGCATCAGGCCTGCGGGCATCAGTTCAGTATTGTCAGTATTAGGCCTGCGGGCATCAGTTCAGTATTATGGGCATCAGGCCTGCGGGCATCAGCCAGTATTTGAGAATCAGCTATCTGCGGATATCAGATTCTGTTTTAGGGGACAGTGATACAGGGATAATGATCAGTGTCTGAGGACAGTATGTGTTGAGCTTATTGACTGTGTGTTGATTATGCCCGGCTGTGTGTCATGCATTTTATTTTAAGCTGTTATACTGTCCGTTTATCTGTTTATTTATTTCCTTTTCGCTTTATTTATCTTTTGCTAGGTCAGTTCTAGCACAATTGCTTCCAACCAAGCAGGCATTCCCCAAGCACTTTGGACACGAGGTCGTCGACTCCATCAATCTGAGGATCTAATCGACGGACAGCCAGTGTTCCATTCTCTACCCCCTGTTACCAGAAGGAAGCAGAAAAAGCGCAGTGTATCTGAACAGAGATCACCAGAACAGTGGTTTCCCCCATCAGTGGACAGTCGGATTGAGATCCCCATTGAGACAGATCTGCCAGTAGTTCAGACAAATCAAAACAGTATGACGGCACCAACAGGAGTTGAGGAGATGATGCGCCAAATGCAGGAAACCATGCAGGCCATGCAGCAGGATGCCGTTTGCCGAGATGAACTCGCTAAGCAGCAGGCCGAAATTATGACCTAGCAGGCTGAGCTGATTAACAGACTACAACAACAGAATACAACATCTGCTTCACAACAAATTCCTCCTCCGGCGAGAGCTCCATTACCTGAGCAGACACCTGTTGTTCAGAACGCTCCTCCAAACACCCAGAATACTGTGCCAACTATCCATAATCTGCAAGAGGAAACAAATCTTCCAACGGGGCCAGCTCCGCCCCCGCTTCCGCCACAATTGTCCAAGGTTCATACACCCAATCACCCGGACTCTCCCTTCGAGGTCGAGGTTGATCATACAGCTCTGAAATTGAGCAAACTTGAGAAACTCTTTAAGAAATCCCAAGGGGTCAAGGCTATGCCGGATATTGAAGACGGATATACCGAGGAGGCCGTAACACTCCCTGATAGGTTCAAAATGCCACAAATCGACCGCTTTGATGGGTCCGGCGACCCCATGGTCCATCTTCGACTGTTTGCAGACATCTTACGGCCAATGGGCCTAACACGACCACAGAAGCTCTCACTATTCGGTCGAACCCTGTCGGGTGTGGCCGCCCACTGGTACGCAAAGTTACAAGATGAAGTGAAAAGGAATTGGGATGAAATGGCTGAGGCCTTTGTCGCGCAATATTCATACAACACTCAGATCAAGATCACAACTCGTGATCTTGAAACGACAAGGCAAGAGCCCAAGGAAACTTTCTCGGACTTTGTAATCCGATGGAGGGCAAAGGCGTCAATGATGACCTTAAGGCCCACTAACAAAGATCAAATCCGGATGATTGTGCGTAATCTCCACCCAAAGTTGATGCAGAGAATGATTGTAGTCCGCTTTCCTACTTTCGCAGATTTACATGAGATGGGGGTGCAAATCGAAGACGCAATGAAACAAGGTCTGTTTGACCACGACAGAGAACAACCGAGGAGGACGTTCAACCGCAACAACAATGCGGGCCCGAGTGGCGCTGCAAATACAAGAGCCTCGGAAGTTAGGATGGTCACCACCACTCCCCCTCACCCTCCAAGGCTCATGGCTGCCACACCCTTCTCCGGCGCGTCCGGAAGCAACACACAAACCAACAGATTCCAACCACGAGGCCAAAGAACCTTTACCCCACTATATATGCCTCTGACCAAAGTTCTGGGAATATTGATCAGAAAAAATCATTTGAAACCCCTGGAGCCAAAGCCATTACCAAATCCACTCCCCCCCTCTTATGACCTAGCAAAATACTATGCGTACCACCAACAACACGGTCATGACACCGACCGTTGTTACAGATTGCGTCATGAGATCCAAGATCTTATTGACAAACAGGTGATCGCGCCTCCTGATAAACCCAATGTCACAACCAACCCTCTCCCACCACATAACCAACCTCCCCCTCCCAACAGAATTAATTTTATCCAGACTGGGGTCGCATCTTACGATCCTAGTATCTATATTACGCCCACCCACCTACCCAAGCCGGAGGTGCTCCTCCCCGATTGCACTGATTTCTTGTGCATGGTGGACATCTCCAAAACCCAACTAGAACCGACGGTGGTGACCGTCGAAGATAGGGCAGGGCAGATTTTGGGAGAGAATGAGATTGTTGAATTTGGGACTGGACAGAGTTTTGCTGGGGGAACCTATGATCCAAGCAAGTACATCCTATCAACGAGCCGAATTGGGCTAAGTATAGAATTGCCAGAGACAGGAGAGCTATGCATGATCCGGGGGGATGGATCTGAGTTATGGGCAGATGATCTAACAGCCGTAGAGGAGGACTTTGCCAACTTGCAATTTTTCGATGACCAGGAACTGAGGGATACGTCAATCAACTGGTACGATTATGAGGGATCAGCGGAGGCCACTGGATGGCTCGAGGATCAACCAGATGCAGTGGGGGAAGCCCAACCAGAATAGAGCCCGGCAGGGGCGGAAGTATCAGTTGTGGCCGGAATGGCCGAAAGTCAAGTTGTATCGCCGGAGAGCGCCGGTGCTAAGAATTCCGCTCGAGACAAGGGCATTATGGATACGAGAAATGTTGAACAAACAGCTGTACTGATGCAGCTGGAACGAGAAAAGTTCGAGGAGGCTGAGAGAATTAGGAAAGCTAAAGGCCCTGAGGGGACTGAAAGTACTGTGTGCACGAAAATAGAGAATGCTGCGAGCATGTGGACAGGGAGTACTGCGAGTGCAACTAAACCGGAGCCAGACAGGTGTCTGTTGGCTGCCGATGGAATGTGGTGGGAAGACGATGACTTATGTCTTGCCCACACGGATGAAGACTGGGGGAATGATCAACCGGATGACACTTGGTACCTCGATGAGGTTGACCATATGACAAGAAGTGGGCGGTACTTCAAACCCCCACACCTGGACCAACCCGAGGCATCCGGGAAGGATAGAGAAGCGGAGAAACAGAAGGAGAAGCAGATTGAAGAGGAAGCTGTGCTGAAACAATTAAAGAAGATACAAGCAGACATCTCCATCTGGGGACTGCTAATGGCATCACGAGTACATAGAGAAGCTGTCCTATCTGCTATGGACAAGTCCAAACTCTCCATAGACACCACGCCTGAACAGCTGGTTGGGCTGGTTTTTCCGGGAGGAGGTTCCCCGGCATTAACCTTTTCGGACAAGGAGCTACCGCCTGAGGGCACAAATCATAACAAACCTCTCTATATTTCTGTGGAATGTAGAGATAAGTGGATACCGGTGGTACTTGTTGATACCGGGTCTGCGATTACTGTCTGCCCGACCAGAACGGCATATGCAATCGGGTTAAAACCCGCGGACTTCGTCCCAACTACCCAAGTGATCAGAGCATACGACAATACCAGCAGAGAAGTGATGGGGACTGTTAAAATTCAAACCAAGGTTGGTCCAGGACAACACAACATCGAATTTCATATCTTGGACGTTCCCGCAACCTTTAACCTACTTTTGGGGCGACCGTGGTTGCACCAGGTCAAAGCAGTCTCTTCCACTCTACATCAGATGCTAAAGTACCCCCACGGGAAAGGGGTAGCGATCGTTTTCGGGAATTCATCAATCCACCTGCCGCCGGAAGTGTCCACACCTGTCTTGGAGATCGAGCACGACACGAAGGATGTGTTTTTGTCGGGTTTCACTTTGGCCGAGGCTCAAGTGGTGCAGAATGTCATGGCTATGAATGAGGGCATGTACGTTAGTGCTCAATCTATCTACCTCATGAACAAGCTAAAACACACCCCCGGGATGGGATTAGGGAGAAGCGGCCGGAAGGGCGTCTCAGTGTTGGCCGAAGTGCCACACAACCCTCACGCCTTTGGACTGGGTTATCTGCCCACCAAAGAGGACTGGGTGAGGAAAGGGAAAGAAATGGCCGGAAGGGCCAGAGCAAAGAAGGCCGGGAAGCCATTTGAGTTAATGCACAGGCCCATCTGGGGTACCCTAAACGGACGTTTCGTCCGGGAGGGGGAAGATTTTCCATTCTGCGGCTTCCCGGAGCCATGGCTAAACGCGGAGGGGAAGCGCGTGCCTGGTTTTGAAATCTTCTTCGACATACAATTATCTGGGGATGACGTTGCCGAAGCGCAGACAGACCCACCAACTGAGGTTGAGCAATGTAGAACAGTGGATCCTGAGAGCACAGAGCTTGAAATGGGGGTAGCACTGGCGAGTCTACTATCAGATCCTCCGATCGACCAAGAGTGCTTGGGGGATAACTCTTCGATTTCTATGATTGGAGATGAAATAGCTACGGGCTTTCCAGTGCCGATCTTGGATGCATCTATCGCACCTTCTCTCATCTGGCAATATGAAGAAGGCTTTTTATCTAGCAGCTCCGGGTCAGGTAGTGAGCCGGAATCTGATTCCACCGAATCTTGTGTGTCGGAATCAGATTCCAGCTCGACTGAGTCTGAGTCCGGTATTCCTGGGGGTGATAACCCGGATGCCACAGTCCTGTCTAGGTCGTCTTTTTCATTTTCTTTTGAGTCTGTTGTAACAGAGGAATCTGACGGCTTGGAAATATTTAATGAGAATGATGTGGATGTGGTTTCTGAGTATTTTTCTGTGCCTTTGATTTATTGCTTAAATCAGGATTTTCAAAATTTTGATGAAAACAACGAGGAAGAAATTCCCCCAGTTTTGCAACGGTTAATTGATCAAGAGCAGGAAAGAATTGTTAAACCTTTAATGGATGAAATCACTACTGTGAATGTTGGTACTGAGAAGGACCCGCGGCTGGTCCAGATCGGGTCCACGTTGTCTTCAGAGGAGCGCGAGCGCTTAGTCACTTTATTAAAAGATTTCAAAGATGTTTTCGCGTGGTCCTACGAAGGCATGCCTGGAATCGATCCTGAGATTGTATAGCACCGGATCCCTCTTGATCCCGAGGCCCGCCCTGTCAAACAGAAACTCAGAAGGATTCGCCCGGACTGGGCCCTCAAAATTAAGGAAGAGGTCACCAAGCAAATTGACGTAGGGTTCCTGCTGGTATCTGAATACCCAACTTGGTTGGCCAACATTGTTCTGGTGCCAAAGAAGGACGGCAGAATTCGGGTCTGTGTAGACTTCAGAGATTTGAACAGGGCCAGTCCGAAGGACGACTTTCCCTTGCCACACATTGATGAATTGGTGGATTTCACGGCAGGACACGCCTTGCTTTCGTTTATGGATGGTTTCTCAGGCTATAATCAGATAGTAATGGCACCCGAAGACCGGGAGAAGACTGCGTTCACTACCCCGTGGGGGACATATTGTTATAGAGTGATGCCATTCGGGTTGAAAAATGCTGGAGCTACGTATCAACGGGCAGCAACTACAATATTGCATGATATGATCCATAAAGAGGTCGAGGTGTATGTGAACGACATGATTGTCAAGTCCAAAGATAGAGAGGGCCACTACACCGCCTTACAAAAATTCTTTCAAAGGATCAAAGAGTTTCGGCTGCGACTGAATCCCCAGAAATGCACGTTTGGTGTTACAGCAGGGAAGATGCTAGGGTTTCTGATTACACAAAGGGGCATCGAGGTCGACCCTTCCAAAATCAAGGCCATCTTAGAAATGCCACCACCAAGGACTGAAAAGGAGGTGCGAGGCTTTCTGGGTAAAGTGCAATTCATAAGACGGTTTATTTCCAAATTAACCTTGACTTGTGAACCACTTTTTGGTCTCCTGAAGAAAGGAAAGAAATTCCAATGGGACGGCCGATGTCAAGCAGCTTTTGAGCAGATCAAAGAGTATCTACAGAACCCACCCGTGCTGTCACCACCAGAGCCGGGGAGACCGTTGGTATTGTACCTTTCGGTAACTGAGACTACCATGGGCTGCATGCTCGCGCATGAGTCAGAAGACAAAGTGGAAAGGGCCATATACTAACTGAGAAAAAAGATGCTGGATTACGAGACCCGCTATACACCGCTGGAGAAGGCTTGTTTGGCCTTGGTATGGGCAACCAAGAAGCTGCGGCACTACCTGTTAGCTCACTCTGTAATGTTGGTTTCGCGTTTGGATCCCATCAAATATCTTTTCGAGAAACCAGCACTTATGGGTAGGCTAGCTCGTTGGCTGCTGTTGCTCTCCGAATTTGATTTAAAGTATGTAACGCGCAAGTCAGTAAAAGGGAGAGCGGTAGCGGAGTTCCTTGCTGACCACCCGGTTGAGGGGGATGAAGCGGTTGAGTATCTATTCCCAGATGAAGCCATTCTGCACGTCGAAGATGAAACTTGGACGATGTACTTTGACGGAGCGTCAAACCAGTATGGGTATGGGATAGGGGTGTTGCTGATAGCGCCTGACGACTCACGTATCCCTCTAGCATTCAAGCTCCGGTTCAAAGTTTCCAACAATGAAGCAGAGTATGAGGCATGTATTGCTGGCCTGGAAGCAGCCCTAGAACTAGGGGCAAGACGATTGGACGTCATTGGGGACTCGAACCTTGTTGTGTCTCAAGCAAAAGGAGATTGGAAAGTCAAGGAGGAAAGAATGATAATTTACCACCAAACCTTGGACTTGTTAATTCCTCGATTTGAGAAGCTAAATTTCACCCACCTCGTAAGAGAGAACAACAGGTTCGCAGATTCACTGGCAACTCTATCTTCTATGATAGACATTCCGTCCGGAGTCCGGATGCGTCCAGTCATTATCGATCAGAAGTTTGCGCCAGCATACGAGTCGATTTCCGCCATAGATGAAGTTCAAGACGGCAACCCCTGGTATTACGACATCTGGAACTTCTTGGAAAAGGAGACGTATCCACTAGGGGCAAATGCCAAAGACAAGAGGGCCGTCAGAAGAATGGCCGCTCAGTTCATTATCTGCGGGGGTAAGCTGTACAAAAGGGGTCATCTGGGAATGCATAAGCTCTGTGTAGAAGCTGAAGAGTCGAAACGCCTGATGGAAGCCATCCATGGGGGGGAGTGCGGTGCACACATGAATGGAGTAATGCTGGCCAGAAAGATCCTCAGACAGGGCTACTACTGGTCAACCATGGAGGAGGATTGTATTAGCTTTGTTCGGCGATGCCACAAGTGTCAAATCCATGCAAATCGCATGAACATCCCGCCGTCAAAACTGTACAGCATGACTTCGCCATGGCCTTTTTCAGTCTGGGGAATTGATGTGATCGGAGCTGTTACCCCGAAGGGGTCAAACGGGCATGAGTTCATCCTAGTAGCGATAGATTATTTCACAAAGTGGGTCGAGGCCCAATCATACGTGGTGTTGAAGGCGTCGCACGTCGCAAAGTTCATCAGAAACAACATCATCTGTCGCTACGGGGTGCCAAACGAGATAATTTCAGATAATGGTTCCCACTTCAAGAAAGAAGTGATAGACTTGTTGGAAAAATACAATGTGGCTTTCCATAAGTCATCTACATACCGGCCGCAGACCAACGGAGCGGTTGAGGCCGCCAACAAGAATATCAAGCATATACTGCAGAAGATGGTGGGAACCTATCGGGATTGGCCAGACAAGCTGCCATTTGCTCTGTGGGGCTACAGGACTTCAATCAGAACTTCTACTGGAGCAACTCCATATTCATTGGTCTATGGAATGGAGGCTGTTCTACCCATTGAGATTGAGGTTCCGTCGTTACGAGTATTGGCTGAATGCCAGATAGCCGAAGCAGATTGGCAGCAAAGCAGATTCGAAGAACTCATGCTCTTTGATGAAAGAAGACTGAAAGCACTGTACCACATCCAAGGCTATAAACGCAGAATTGCCCGGGCTTTCAACAAGAAGGTTAAGTCCAGGAATCTGAAAGAGGGAGATTTGGTGCTCAAAGACAACCGAGCTCCCATCCACGACCCAAGGGGCAAGTTCAAACCCAATTGGACTGGTCCTTACATCATCAAAGCTATCTGGTCAGGTGGGGCTGTGGTTCTGATGGATCTAGATGGCTTGGAGTTCTCACAACCGATCAATATGGACGAGTTGAAGAAATACTATCCTTGAGAGGCTCGCTAGGCCGAAAACCCGAAATGGCGACCTAGGCAAAAGTCAGAGCACAAAAAAAAATTAGAAAATATAAAAACTGAGCTCGCAAGGTTGAAAACCCGCAAAGGGCGGCCTTGGCAAAAGTTAGAGCGCAAAAGGAGAGTGAAAATACTCGAGTGAACCTCGGCCTGAACTACGTAAGGCTTGATTCCCATCTTTGGGATACGTAGGCAACTTCACCTTGAAGTTCAGCCATAAACTTTTCCCCCATCAAATCTGTCCATTTTGATCATCTCAGTCATCTTTATCCATCAGCATTTATCGCAATCTCCGGTACAGTGCTGTTCAGACTAGGGGCAACTTTCCATTGCCGCGACAGTGCAAAGTTATTCAGACTAGGGGCAACTTTCCGTTGCCGCGACAGTGCAAAGTTACTCAGACAAGGGGCAACTTTCCGTTGCCTTGCAGTGCCGCATTGTTCTTCAGACTAGGGGCAACTTTCCAGTTGCAGGGATCTGGGGTTGTGCATCTCAGTGACAGATCTTCGGCGTGTCCAGTTCTGATCCACATCGAAAATAGTTTTGAAAAGTTTTAATAAAAGTTGACTTTGTTCAAATTAATCTTTTTACGACTAAGACCATTTTTGGACCAAAAGCGAAAAAATTTCAGTACCACAACTTTCAATTTCATTGATTTCAAAACTGAGTTCTCCTGCTCTTGCATTACAATCGAGGTTGCTTTTTTAGTACATTCATAAAGAAAACTTGAAAATGCTAAATAAGCAATAAATTTGGGGCATAGTTGAATCAAGTATCTCTGCGTCCCCTCCCAGAGCTGGACGAAGCATCTGATGCCAAGCTAGGCCCAACCTGTGCCTCCTCATTGAGCCAATCCAAGCACTCACCGGACAAAGTGCAACTAAAAGTGGAAGCAGGGGCCAGGAGCTCTCTAGTCCTCCATGCTATGGCATATCGGGCAAGGTGTGCACCCCGGATCGGGAAAGCAGCTGGATACTCAATCCCCTCCGGTGGGCAGGTCTGATCATGACCAAACTGACGCAGGAGCCGGAACGGAAAATAAAATACGCAGTGGGTTAGACCAATCAATTGGATCCCAATCAGCCGAGACATACTATAGCTCATTGCCGGGAGGTTGAGCCAAGGACAACGCCAAGCAATGCCGTCTGCGGACAAATTGCACATCCAATCGAACCACCACCTTTCGTCAAGAGCATTGACTAGGCGCTGCCGAAAGAAGTAGCCTCGAGCTGAATAAGCCGGGCAAGAGTCCACAACCTGTAACTTGTCCATTAACCATACCTAGGGGAGGGATGGAAAATCAGAGAATAAAGAACAGAGAGATGTACGATGAGAGAAAAGTAAGACAAGGGTTTTGTGAGAAAAACCGAGCCTGAGGGTCGAGTGATGTGAGCAAATATATATGTGAGGTCGGATAGGAAACATTACCTGTAGCAGCAGTGGACTCCCGGCGAACCTAGTCGCCTCCCGGCGATAGACAGAATCTAAGCCCATCAGTGTCTCGGCCAAGGTCATGGCAATACAGCTCTTCCCTTCTCTCAAGCCTTGGGCAACTTCAATCAGGCGAATGCTAGCCCCGCCGAAGCCCGAGGAAAGCAGAAAGTGAGACAACAAACATAAGCAGAGGGCGTGTTGCCGGAAACCCTGCCAATAATGGTTACTGCGGTCACCAGCGTCGGAAAAATGATGGATCAAGCCGAGGATGTCCAGTTCCCCACTGCAGATCAGAGATCGAGCATCATGCGCCGTGAGCCCGCACATCTGCCCTAAAGCCTGAGCATGGCCAAAACGGAGCTGGGGCAAGATCACCTCAGAGCATTCAGACTCCATCAAAACCTGAAAATCTTCGAATGTGGGACACATCTCTTGGCCGCCAAAGCTAAAAACGTGCGTCACTGGATTCCAGAACCTTGCCGCGGCATGGAGAAAAGGGAGCTGTAGCGGAGTACGGCTCAGCGTGAATAGTGCATTCAAACCGAAACCCCGGAAATTCAACTTTTCCGAGCCATCTAGAGAAGAGATCCAAGATGTGAGATTTTCCGCGAGAAACGCCTTCATCTTTGTCTAAAACTAAGATGAAATGAATGTTCCCGAAGTTGAGGCTTTTATAGAGTGAGAAACACTATTCACGGGGACACGTGTCAAAAACCAGGAGGCTGCAGGAATAGCTGGCCGGCCGGCCACCTTTTCTGGCTGGCCAGCCATTTACTTTTTACAAAAATGGCCGGCCAGCTGTCTCTCTCCACAAAATTGGCCGGCCGGCCCCCAAAGGTGGCCGGCAATGCTGCAGTGTATCTCCTTGGCCCTGTTTTACTTCTTCGAGGGGAAGTTTCAAGCATTTCCATGCAACGGGAGAGTCAAAGGCCTTCATCTCCCTCCGTTTCGGATGTGTTTCGGTGCCCAGATTGTCCGAAGTACACTCTGTTATTGCTGAGTTTTGATTATCGAGTTGTAGTTTTGATTATCGAGTTGTTGTTTTGCTTATCAAGTTGTTTGTCGAGCGGACGTGTTTCGTGTTTTTGAGTCATTGCGCTCTGTTCAGCCAATCTTTGTTAAAATCTTGTTTATTTGCGTTGTCAACGTTATTGCATTTTGTTTATCGAGTTGTAAACTTCCTAAGGTTCTGTTATATCTTAGTAAGTTGAGTTGCTTAGTTTGTTGCGTCGGTTCACTACCTGACTTGGTGATTACACAATGCACATTCCCATTCAATTTCATTTTTGTGCGAAATAAATTGATGCGATACGATGCTAAAAGTTTAAAATACAAACACCTTTTCAAAAGCTATTTCATTCCATCATGCTTTACAACGAACAAAGGTACAAGTTTTACAAAAAATAAAACTGCCTAACAATGTGCAAAGTGCTACAAACTACTAGCAAAAAGAAAAATAAAGCAGGAAACAGCGGCATCAATGTCCTCGGGAACGGAAATGAGAAGCACTCCTCATCCTCTTCTGCGGGACAACCTCTGCGCCATCATCATCATCTGGGTCGGAGCTGTCATCCTCAAGATCCCCCTCAGCCTCACCTCTGTCCCCCGAACCAAAACCGGAGCCCCCCTCCTCAGCAGATGTTTCTGATTGACGGTCGGTAGCCTCCTCCTCCTCCTCAGCATCCTCCTCCTCCTCATCAGGCTCCACCTCTACAACGTGAGTCCTGCGTCTGCGGACAGACCCTCCCCAAGCTCCTCGAAAAGGTCTAGATGGCCCGGCTCCTCGGGAAGGCCGGGATGGCCCCGCCCCCTGAAAAGGCCCGGGTGACCCAACTCCCTGAAAAGGCCCAGATGGCCCAGCTCCCTAAGGAGGCCCGGGTGGCCTAGCCTGCGGCTGACCGGACCATGAAGGCATCTGAAAACAAAGAGTTCAATTCAAATACATCAGTCCAAATATATACATCAGATGCAGATACAAGCAAAGGCTACGTGAAGTGGGTACATGTAAATGCAGTGTCCAAGTGGGGTGTGTGTCAGATGTGCTCTACACAAGTAGTCTATCGATGCAGTAGAAATCAGCATGTCATCAGAAGTATGATAAATGCCAGAAAACTGAAGGGTACCTGAATGCCCGCGACAGACAACTGTGCCTCCCTACGCAGGACCATGCCCTCGTGTGTGGCCACCAGTCCAACCACCTCCTCCATGTACCCTCGCGGTGGCTGCAAATATGAGCTCATAATCATCAGTGAACAAAAATGTCTAAACATCTGAATGATGAATGAAAAACAGTGGAGCATACCAGCGGTGAGTCAGGATCAATAGCGTATCGATCACTGGGCATCGGAGGCTCTAGTGGGATCGGGGTCGGAGAGATAGCCCCATATTGCCACGCCATTAACTCAGTCGGCATATCTGGCCATCCAGGATGAGGATAAGTCGACGGAATCGGAGGAACCGGTCTACTCCCACCTCTAGATGTACCAGCCCTGCTAGTAGAAGGGGCGTCTGCAGCCCGAGCCCGAGCCTGGCCCAAGGATGACATACCGGCAGGCCTCATCATCGGGATAGGAGCTCCCGTCAATGGAGGCATCAAATATATGTGACGGTAAGTGGCGTAGTCCCCCTCCTCAATATATAGTAAAGCATCACTACCCAGCATGGCGCCGACTACCTCCGAGTAAGAGAGCCTGTCAGCAGTCCGCATACTGACTGGGGGTACTGCGGGAGGATCCTGAGAAAGATACCCCCATACCTGGCGCAGAAAGCGTTCCCCCAGGAACCATGCCCTGCCAACCGGCCCTTCGAGCAGGACCCTATACTGGGAGATATCCGACCCTTCGGTATACTGAAGTCGGAGACCATCACCCAGGGACACCCAGGGCTGCCATGTGATCTGCGAATGATAAATGCATAAACCAATCAGAAATCGAGAATATACAGAGCAAATCAAAGATGAGAATGAAAGGAACTGAAAGTTCTGAGGTACCTCTGAATGTCGCACAGTGTCAAAGTACTGTCGCAGGTAAAGGAGGGTCTCTCGAGGTCTCGGCCGGTGCGGGCCCTCGAACACCAGTGAATATGGGGTCATGGGGAGCCCTACCACCTCCAACTCTGGGGCTAATGCTGGGAAATATACATAGACCCATAGCTGAGAAAAGCAGTGCAGAATGTAAGTACGAAATGCTGAGAGCAAAATACAGACTATAAAAGTGCGCTGTGTGTGCAATGTACAAGTAATGAAGAGCAGAAATGTAAATCAAGAGGACAGAAAAGTACCTCCCAGGCTCTCCAGTAGCCGCCAAGTAAATCGCGCCGCCCGCGGGAGGTCGCGCTCATATAAAAGTAAAGGGTAGCCAGGCCGGGCCCCCCCAGTCAAATCTACTGACCTGTGATAGGTCGACCAGAGCGCTCAGCAGATATAACCCAACCGTGTTCCCTCTATCGGCGAACAGGGTAGTCCCGAAGAGGAACATAAGGAAACCACGAGCGTACTGCTCCGTCTCCTCGGGAGTCTCAAGCACCATCTCCGCCCGCCGGAAGTGGGAAGAGAACCAAGTGTATCGGACTCTCCCAGAAACCCTGTCAACAGGCGGGCGAGCCCCCAATAGGTATGTCCAAGCGGCCTCCCACTCGCCCATATCCTCATCATAGGGGATGGGCCAACCTCCTATGTCTAAGCCAGTCAACACAGCGAAGTCTAGGGGCGTCATGGTCATGTCTCCAGTGGCAGAGAAATGAAAGGAGTTGGTGGTGTCCCACCATCTCTCTACCAAGGCTGCCATCAGTGTCCTCCTGGCAGGACAACGTGACAACCCGACGCAGAAGGGCCCGAACCCTGCCAAGTCTACTAAGTCTCGGACACCCTCCGGGAGCTCAGCGTACCAGTGCCGCGCGAAGGTGGAACCATACCCCCGCACACTGCGGGAACCAACCTGCATTCAGAATGAATACATGTGTCAATAATGAAATGAATGGGCTGTGTGCCAATGAGATGAAATGGGCTGTGTGTCAATGACATGAACTGGGCTGCGTACCAATGGAATGAAATGGGCTGTATGCCGATGAAGTGAAATAAGCTACATGCAAATTTTAATCTGGGCTGCGTGTTCAGAAAATTTGAAGTGGGGGCTGTGTGTTCACTATTTAATCTGGGCTGTGTGTTCAGAAAATTTGAAGTGTGGGCTGCGTGTTCACTATTTAATCTGGGCTGCGTGTTCAGAAAATTTGAAGTGTGGGCTGCGTGTTCACTATTTAATCTGGGCTGCGTGTTCAGAAAATTTAAAGTTTGGGCTGCGTGTTCAACTTTCAATCAGTGTGGGCTGCGTGTTCACTATTTTAATCTGGGCTGCGTGTTCAGAAAATTTAAAGTTTGGGCTGCGTGTTCAACTTTCTATCAGTGTGGGCTGCGTGTTCACTATTTTAATCTGGGCTGCGTGTTCAGAAAATTTGAAGTGTGGGCTGCGTGTTCACTATTTAATCTGGGCTGCGTGTTCAGAAAATTTAAAGTTTGGGCTGCGTGTTCAACTTTCTATCCGTGTGGGCTGCGTGTTCACTATTTAGTCTGGGCTGCGTGTTCAGAAAATTTGAAGTGTGGGCTGCGTGTTCACTATTTAATCTTGGCTGCGTGTTCAGAAAATTTAAAGTTTGGGCTGCGTGTTCAACTTTCAATCAGTGTGGGCTGCGTGTTCACTATTTAATCTGGGCTGCGTGTTCAGAAAATTTGAAGTGTGGGTTGCGTGTTCACTATTTAATCTGGGCTGCGTGTTCAGAAAATCTAAAGTTTGGGCTGCGTGTTCAACTTTCTATCAGTGTGGGCTGCGTGTTCACTATTTTAAACTGGGCTGCGTGTTCAGAAAATTTAAAGTTTGGGCTGCGTGTTCAACTTTCTATAAGTGTGGGCTGCGTGTTCACTATTTTAATCTGGGCTGCGTGTTCAGAAAATTTAAAGTTTGGGCTGCGTGTTCAACTTTCTATCAGTGTGGGCTGCGTGTTCACTATTCTAATATGGGCTGCGTGTTCAGAAAATTTAAAGTGTGGGCTGTGTGTTCACTTTCGAATTCGGGCTGTGTGTTCGACAAATCAGTGTTTGAGCCGTGTGTTCGCCTCTTAACTAATGTGTACTGTGCGTTCGCAATTAATTAATGAGCCGAGTGTTCAGAAATTCGAGTGTTGAAACTACATGTTCAGGATGCAAGCAAAGTACTATGTCATAAGCTAAACTGCGTGTTCAAGCATGGCAAAGGTGCGAAATGTATGAAAAATACAGAAAATGAACTAAATACCTCTCGGGCCTCATGAGAGAGGTGATGCTCCGGCTCTCGGAGAAGCAGATCCCCGGGTGCTCGCTCGTCAAAGCTAGTGAAGTGACGGAAGACGGCACGCGGAAGGACATGTACTGGCGGGTTGTACCTCCCGGGAATAAAAGGTCGGGTCCTCGGGGGTAGGGTCATGGGATCAAAATCATCTCCGGCACCTGGAAAACCTCCGCCGTGGGGAGAATTACCCGCCATTTTCAGAAGATCTGCAAAGGGAGCAAAAATGAGCAAAATGAGCCGAAATTGGAAAAAGTCAACAAAAGTCAACTCTCGGGAAATAAAAAGTCAACAAAAGTCAACTCCCGAGAAAATCTTCCAAATGTTGAGACAAACTTACCTCAAGTGGCGAAAATGCAAAAAGAAGCTCCGAAACCGAAATTTAATCGCTTCAAAGTACTTGAAACCGAATATTTTTGCGAAAACAATTTGCACGAGGCGTTGGAAAATGCGTATGAAACTCAGATCTGGAGAAGAAAGTGTTGTAGGAGGCAAGAAAGGAAGGGATCTCGGCTGCCTTATATAGGCTCAAGGTCTTGGTTGAAGAAGCATAAAGAAAAGGAGGTGAAAAGACCAAAGTGCCCCCGGATTTGGGCATATGGCCGGCCGGCCCTCTTTTCTAGCCGGCCAGCCATTTCCTTTTTGGAAAACTGGCCGGCCAGCTATTTACTTTTTGGAAAACTGGTTGGCCACCTCCCCTTGGGAAGATAAACGGCCGGCCATGTCCCCCACATGCCCACCTAGCTCCCTGAAAATTTTGAGGAAGATTGGAGTTCCCGGGACCTGAAAAAGTTCAAGAAAAGTACACTTCCGGTCGCGAATTTGCTCCGTCGAAACTTCGGCTTCAAGATCTGACATGTGTCTCATCATCACTCATCAAAATCAAAGTGTATCCTTTTTGAATGAGTTGTAACCTTTCAGGGAAGCGGATCGGAGGCCGTGATCGAGTCGCCTTCACCGAAACGCGCATTTCCATACTCGTTACTTCATGACAAACGGGCACCCTGATTCATGCTCGTTTCGCACTATCATGCACATAACTTGCATTCTCATGAGCATACCTGCATTAACGTGCACATTTCTTGATATTGGCATACCTCTATACTTGGGCATGCGTTGTCACGCATGTTCCACTCTTGCATTGCGATGCATTCACTTGCTGGCACTGTGTGTGTCAAACTTCCAGAATCACATTGGATATATAGCATATTGTACTTGTTGCAATTTCTCTCTTTTTGCAGGCACGATATTGTATGTACGGTTCAATTGAGGCTGGTGCGACCAGACGAATCGCGCAGGTATCGTATCTTGTCCGTGTGAGACGTGGCGGGGATTGAATAATCCTCCGCATTCTTAACTGCATGAAATGTAGTTGTTGCTTTGCATTCTTGCTTAAAACTGTTGCATCTATTTGCGAATACTTGCCTCATTACAGCTTGCTGCATTTGCACGATCATTGAGTTATGTTCGGCCTCTTGCATATCATTTGCACTTTGCCCCTGCCTGCGGGCATGCCTACGGGCACATCTCTGTTTATCTTGTACGTCTGTCTAAGTCTTCGGCCTTGTCAAAAATGGGTCGTCTCTGGGCTTTGACATTCACTCCCGTCACTTGTGACTTTCGAGTTCTGTCAAAGAGGGGCAACTGTAGACACCCCATTTTTGACCGATCTTAAGACTCAGACGTCACCGATTGAGCACTTGGTGATGTTGCATAATGTGCTTGTTCAGAAGTTTCAGAGTCACGGCCGTGAGCCCTGCCTCCGGACTTCCGAACCCTCTTTTGTACTTTGCCTCGGTTTGTGAACCAGGCTCGGTTTTCTTTGTTTCTTTTCCTAAGGGAAGGGAGAGGTCCCGTAGACCATCTCTCAATGTCCGTAGGCTACATTTGGTGGCCGTAGGCCATTTTTCCCATTTCGGAGTCCGGTTTCTGGTTTTCGGAGCCGTCAGGCCGTGTGCCTCGGTTCGGGACTGCTTAACCATCTCCTATTGCTCCGGTTTTTGGCATACTTCCTATTTTCTCCCTTTTAAGGGACACTGGGGTCTGAGAAACCCACTCCGTGGTCGAATGCCACTTTCGGTGCTTAACAGCCCATTTTCGGGATCTCGAACTGCGCGTTTTGGCCCCCGAACATTCATTTTGCATCGGTTTTCGTTCATTTTTGGCAGGTACCTTTGTTTTATTACCGGGGAGGTCACTGAAGGGTGAGAGGCCAGTAATTGTTGCAGCAACCAGTTATACATCCTCCGACGTCCTCCGGCGCCCGTTTTTCACACTTCCGGGCTAATGTTGAACACCTTGGGCCCATTTTCTCGAACTTTGAACCACATATTTGTGATGTACACACATGGGAGGACCCTAAAAGTTGGTGGCCGGCCATTAATGTTACTTGACCCTTTTGACCCCCTCCTTCCGGGCTAATGTTGAACACCTTGGGCCCATTTTCTCGAACTTTGAACCACATATTTGTGATGTACACACATGGGAGGACCCTAAAAGTTGGTGGCCGGCCATTAATGTTACTTGACCCTTTTGACCCCCTCCTTCCGGGCTAATGTTGAACACCTTGGGCCCATTTTCTCGAACTTTGAACCACATATTTGTGATGTACACACATGGGAGGACCCTAAAAATTGGTGGCCGGCCAATAATTCCACCTGACCCTTTTGACCCCCTCCTTCCGGGCTAATGTTGAACCCCTTGGACCCACTTTCTTAGACTTTTAACCACAGGGTTGTGTTGTACATAGATAGGAGGACACCATCAGTTGGTGGCCGGCCACTAAATCAGATTGACCCTTTTGACCCCTAGCCAGCCGGCTAGGGGGTGTGGCCGGCCGGCCACCTGCAGCAAAGATACCTGGCTGGCCGAGATCCTCACACTGTGCACTTTACAGCTGTAGGGCTTTATCCCCCAGAAAATATCTTTATCCGGGGGATATTTTGTGGGGGAAAGTTTGTCTCCTTTTCCCCCACCTTTACACCCCCTTTTTGGCCCTTATAACCAGCATTCCATATCATCTTTTGGGGTTAGAAAAATTTGTCTTCAAGCTTCCATACACAAATCCCTCTCTATACTTCTCATTTCCTTGAAAACTTCTAAGTCCCTAATCACCATTTCTTCTACACCACCAAGCTCTACCATCACCACTTCATTTCCAGCAACAAGGAGGGCTTCTCAAAGGCTAAAGGAGCTGCAAATTGATCCAAGAAGCAACAAAAGCTTTAGTCTTCAAGGGTGAGTGATATTTCTCCTCTTTGACCCTTTTTCTTGATCCATTTGTAAGCCCCACATGCTTTTTGTTTCAAGCTCCGGCCCTAACTGAAAGTGGCCTTCTTTTGAGCTCATTTTCATTCTTCATTAAGGGCTCAACCCTGTTTGAGCCCTCCATGATGCACTTGCTTCATTGATCCTCTTATATGTCATAATCTTGCATGCTATTTTTGGCCCATGAGTAATCTGTTTTTGAGCATGTTGTAAACTGATATTAGGCTTATTTTGAGCCCCTCTCCAATATTGAAGAAGGGCTCAACACCATTTGGGACTTCCATGTTGAACTTATCTTTATACTCCCCTTTTGGTCCCATTTTTGCATGCAATGGCAGCCTATCATGCTTTTGTTTTTGGCCATTTTATAGTTCTGAAAAAGTGCTTATTTTGGTCCATTCTTAATGTTTCATTTATGTCCCTTCATAGTTTGGGACCTCAATATGCCACTTCATGTTATATCTCTCTTTTATTCCCCATTCTTGCATGTTTAGTTAGCCTATCATGCTTTTGTTTTTGGCCATTTTACAGTTCTGGAAATAGTCCTATTTTGGCCCATTCTACATGTTTTATTAAGGGTCTTTGGCTTTTTGGTGAATATTTTGCATACCTCATGTTATAGCCACTTTTGAGCCTCATTTTGCATCGCATTTCTATCATGTTTTTATACTGATTTTGAGGCTGCCATAAACTGTAAATGTGCATATTTTTGGTCCCTCTTCAGTGTTGTAGAAGGGAATTTTTCAGTTTGGATTTTTCTTATATCACTTGCTTCATTACCCCTCTCTTGGCCCCTATTCTTGCATGCCATTTTTTCCCTACCTATGCTTGCTGTTTGGCCATGTTTATAACTGTGAAAGTGCCTTTTTTGGGACTTCCTAGCTTCTGTCTTTGCATTACATGTCCATATTGTGCATGTTTGGCATAGCTATAGGCCATTTCGGGTGCCTAAATTCGCATTTTGGGACAATTCCATGCATTTAGTGTCATTTCGCCTCATTTCGGGACTGTTTTCCTCCACATTTTAGTGCTGAAATTCTATTAGAATGATTGCTTCACATTTTCTATGTCATTACATCGCATTCTGCCATCGCCTCGGTTTGCGTGCCCGTGTGCACGCATTTTGAGGCACTTCATTTTCATCCGCCGGCATCCTATGTGAGTGTGGCTGAGGCTCACTCATGTTGGTATAAGCCCATATCACATTTTCATGTCATTCGCATTGTGTATGCCATTGCCTCGGTTTGCGTGCCCATGTGCACGCATTTCGAGGCACTTCATTTTTATCCGCCGGCATCCTATGTGAGTGTGGCTGAGGCTCACTCATGTTGGTATAAGCCCATATCACATTTTCATGTCATTCGCATTGTGTATGTCATCGCCTCGGTTTGTGTGCCCGTGTGCACGCATTTCGAGGCACTTCATTTTCATCCGCCGGCATCCTATGTGAGTGTGGCTGAGGCTCACTCATGTTGGTATAAGCCCATATCACATTTTCATGTCATTCGCATTGTGTATGCCATCGCCTCGGTTTGCGTGCCCGTGTGCACGCATTTTCGAGGCACTTCATTTTCATCCGCCGGCATCCTATGTGAGTGTGGCTGAGGCTCACTCATGTTGGTATAAGCCCATATCATGTTTTCATGCCATTACATCGCATTCTACCATCGCCTCGGTTTGCGTGCCCGTGTGCACGCATTTCGAGGCACTTCATTTTCATCCGCCGGCATCCTATGTGAGTGTGGCTGAGGCTCACTCATGTTGGTATAAGCCCATATCATGTTTGCATGTCATTTACATTGCGTATACCATCGCCTCGGTTTACGTGCCTATGTGCACGCATTTCGGGGCATCTCATTTTCACAGCTTAGTGCATACTAGGTTGTATCTTAGATTGCATTCTGTCATTTTCTCGGTTTGCGTGCCCGTGTGCATGCATTTCGAGGCATCTCATTTTCATAGCATAGTGCATACTAGGTTGTATCTTAGATTGCATTCTGTCATTTTCTCAGTTTGCGTGCCCGTGTGCACGCATTTCGAGGCATCTCATTTTCACAGCTTAGTGCATACTAGGTTGTATCTTAGATTGCATTCTGTCATTTTCTCGGTTTACGTGCCCGTGTGCACGCATTTCGAGGTATCTCATTTTCATAGCATAGTGCATACTAGGTTGTATCTTAGATTGCATTCTGTCATTTTCTCGGTTTGCGTGCCCGTGTGCACGCATTTCGAGGCATCTGACTTTCATAGCATGGTGTATGTTAGGATTGCATCTTAGTTGCATGTCATGCATATTGCATCATGTCCGGAATAGGAGTTAGCCCGGGCACGGGAAACGAGGTGCATTTCGTACTCCGAGTGACGGAATGTGTCTCAATTCCCCAGTCACTGACACTCTGGATTATCCATGATGGAGTTAGGTTTTAGCTGTAGTTTCATGTGCATTCATCCTATATTGAGTTGTGCATTTCGACTCCTCGGCCATTATGCCTCGGTATGCGTGATTGGTGGCACGAGGATCGAGACATGCATATATCTGTGCAAATACATTGCTATGCCCCTTTCCTGCTCTCTGTTGCAGCAAAACGAAGAATCAGCAACTTTTTGGGGCTTGGCACGCTTTTCAAGTACAGGTGTAAACAGAGGCTAATTGGGGCATTCCGGTGGATTTCTGCGCAAGACAACCCGGACATGCATCATCCATCAGAAGCAAGGCAGTCCTTGGCTTGCATGCCAGTTTTATTTATTTTCTTAGTTAATTTGTTAATTAATTAGGATTTTGTAATATTTTGGACTGTAATATTCTTTCATTCGGGACTGTAATATTTGGACTGTATTATTTATTCGGACCCTCTGCGCGAGGGCACAACTGTAATAAGTGTGTGTGAGTGTGATGTATGTCTTCCAACCCCACGTCTTTCTCCCTTTTATTTATCCGCTTATGATGGTTAGATTAGGGCATATTTCAATTAGCATACAGTATGACAGCATGTTTGCATTCATTCATCAGTTTTGCATGTACCGGGCTCGGCGCATCATACTAACTGCATTGTATTTTTCAATTCTAAATTGAATACATAATAGTTGTAGCATTTCATATACCATCTTAGAATAGCCGAGCCTGCTATAGTTGCATTTTGCATGTGTTGCATTAGACATTTCTGTATACTTAGGATTCATGCATGATTTCTAATGAGTTTCTATTTTGGCTTGGAGTACTCGGTAAGCTTTATGCTTTAGCATCCTTGCATGCGTGTGAGTGCTGCCATGAATAGCATGCTTACCATGAGGCTATGTGCTTATGTGATATAACTGCCTGAATGCCTGTGGGTGAAGGTTGGGTTATCTGAATTGGAATAAATCATCAAATGTTTTAAGCCTACTTGCGAGTAGTGAACCATCTTTCAAATAAACAAGCATGAAATGTTTTGTTCCAATTCAGGCGACCCAGTCTATACTTATATGCTGTGCGCATCACATAGTAACCTAGGCTAATAACCGGAATAAGAACTCACAATGTTTTCAAAAATTGATATCATGGTTAGTAGAGGTCGGTCTATGACCGGGCGAGCGGGGGTGCTCACGAAGTGACCTTCCCCAATCGTACCCAAGTTCCCGAGCCGAGGCAACTTTGGTGATGACGGACACGTGGCCTTTTGGCACCGAGTCAGGGTTTCCTAAATTTCCCAAAATAAAATATTTAGGTGGCGACTCTGTATCTGGCAAAGCAGTCCATGTTTGGTACTTCTTTCAAAAAATCTGTTTTCTCAAAACGATTTGCCGGATTTGGACTCTTTGGTTCAGATTTAGAACCGTGACTACGAAAGTCGAGTCCGAGCTGTGGCGAGGTCCCCCGCGGGCTTGCTACACACGGGTGCACAGACAAGCGGTCCTGTCTGCAATGGATAGGGCCAAGCTCTCTATTGACACAACTCCTGAGCAGTTAGTGGGATTGTTTTTCCTAGGTGATGCTTCACCAATGTTGACCTTTACAGACAAAGAATTGCTGCCTGAGGGCTCTGAGCACAACAAGTCACTTTACATCTCTGTTGAATGCAAAGAGAAGTGGATACCCATTGTCTTGGTTGATACTAGGTCTACAATTAATGTATACTCGTCGCGTACGGCTTATACTATCGGTTTGAAACTCGCAGACTTTGTGCCAACCGCCCAGGTGATTCGGACTTATGAAAATACGAGCTGAGAAGCAATGGGGACGGTCATAATTAGAACGTAGGATGGCCCAACACAACAGGACATTGAGTTTCATCTCCTTTATGTTCTAGCCACCTTCAATCTACTCCTTGGGTGGCCGTGGCTACACCAAGTGAAGGCAGACTCTTCTACGTTGCACCAGATGCTAAAGTACCCCCATGGAAAGGGGGTGGCTATTGTTTTTGGGAACTCTTCTATACATCTTCCACTGGAAGTCTCTATGCCGGTACTGGAAATTGCACACGGTGATGAGGATGTCTTTTTGTTTGGGTTCACCTTGGCTGAGGCCCGAGTGGTGCAAGATATACTAGCTATTGATGAGGGATTGTATATCAGTCCTCAATCAGTCTACCTCATGAATAAGCTTGAACATGTGCCCCGAATGAGATTGGGAAGAAGTGGTCGGAAAGACGTCGCTGCATTAGCCGAAGTGCCACACAACCCTCATACCTTTGGTTTAGGTTACACACCTACCAAGGAGGATTGGGTAAGAAAGGGAAAAGAGATGGCCGGAAGGGCCAAGGAAGACAAACTGGGAAGCACTACGAGCTAATGCATAGAGCAATTCAAGGAAGCCTGAACGACCGCTTTGTCCGAGAAGGGTAGGATTTCCCATTTTGTTGCTTTCCTGAGCCATGGCTGAATTTTGAAAAGTGGCATTTGCCCGGCTTTGAAATCCTCTTTGACCTACAGTTGCAAGGGGATGAAGTTGAAGAAGAGCAGACCAACCTACCAGCAAAGGCTGAACAAAGAACAGAGGATGAGTCCGATGGCACAGAACTTGAGATAGGAGCAGCGCTGGCTTGTCTTATCTCGGATCCTCAGATCAGACCAGAGAGCTCGGGGGATGACTTCTCCGTTTCCATGATTGTGGATCAATCGGCCGTGGGCCCTTCTTTAGTAATTCTGGATGCATCCATCGCACCCTCCCTCGTTTGGTAGTTTGAGGAGGGCTTTTTGTCTGGCACCTCTGACCATGAGTCGGGATCTGATTCCACAGAGTTTGTGAAGTTGGAATCAAATTCCAGTTCTTTTGAGTCAGAGTCCGGTATTCTTGGGGTTAATAACCCAAATGCCATTATTTTGTCCAGGTCTTTTTTTTCTTTCTCCTTTGAGTCAGTTGTAACCGAAGATTTGGACGAACTAGAAGTTCTGAATGAGAATGGTACCCTGCTGTTTCAGAGTACTTTTCCGTGCCTTTAGTATATTGCATTGATCATGACTTTCAAAACTTTGATGAAAACGATGAGGAAGGAATTCCTCTGGTTTTAAAACTCTTGATTGATCAAGAGGAGGAGAGGTTTGTAAAGCCTCTGGTTGATGAAATCATTTCAATTAACGTGGGTACTGAGAAGGATTCGCATCTAGTCCAGATCGGGTCCATGTTGTCTTCGGAGGAGCGTGAGTGCTTAGTCGCTTTGTTAAAAGATTTCAAAGATGTTTTCGCATGGTCCTACGAATACATGCCTAGAATCGATCCTGAGATTGTACAGCACCGAATCCCTCTTGACCCTGAGGCTCGACCCGTTAAGCAGAAGCTTCGAAGAATACGCCCGGATTGGGCTTTAAAGATTAAGGAAGAGGTCATCAAGAAGATAGACATAACATTTATGCTAGTATCTGAGTATCCAACTTGGTTGGCCAACATCGTTCCAGTGCTGACGAAAGATGGCAGAATTCGGATATGTGTGGATTTCAGGGATCGGAACAGAGCTAGTCCGAAGGACAACTTTGCACTACCGCATATCAACGAATTGGTGGACTTCACAGCAGGGCATGCATTGCTCAACTTTATGGATGGATTTTCTGGCTATAACCAGATCGTGATGGCACCCAAGGACAGGGAGAAGACTGCCTTCACCGCGCTGTGGGGAACCTACTACTATAGGGTGATGCCGTTTGGGCTTAAGAATGCTGGGGCTACTTATCAATGGGCTGCAACCACAATCCTACATGACATGGTCCACAAAGAGATTGAGGTGTACGTGGACGACATGATTGTCAAGTCCAAGGAAAGAGAGGGCCACTGCACAGCCTTGAAGAAGTTTTTCCAACGGATCAGAGAATATCGGTTGTGACTGAATCCTCAGAAATGTACTTTTGGTGTCATAACAGGAAAAATGTTGGGGTTCTTGATTACACATAGGGGCATTGAGGTTGATCCTTCCAAGATTAAGGCCATCCTAGAAATGCCACTATCAAGGACTGAAAAGGAGGTGCGAGACTTTCTAGGTAAAGTGCAATTCATAAGGCGGTTTATTGCAAAATTAACCTTGAATTGTGAACCACTTTTTGGTCTCTTGATTAAAGGAAAGAAATTCCAATGGGATGACTGATGCCATGTTGCTTTTGAGCAGATCAAGCAGTATCTACAGAATCCACCCGTGTTGTCGCCGCCAGAGCCGAGGAAGCCGTTGATTTTGTATCTGTCTGTAACAGACACAACAATGGGCTGCATTCTTGCATAAAAATCTGAAGATAAAGTGAAGAAAGCCATCCATTACCTGAGCAAGAAGATGCTAGACTATGAAACTCGTTATACCACTTTGGAGAAGGCGTGCTTGGCCTTAGTATGGGCCACCAGGAAGTTGAGGCACTACCTGTTAGCTCACTCTATAATTCTGGCTTCGAGATTAGATCCCATGAAATATCTTTTCGAGAAATCAATACTTACGGGTAGGCTAGCCCATTGGTTGCTTCTTCTCTCCAAATTTGACTTGAAGTATGTGAGAGCAGTAGCAGAGTTCCTAGCGGATCACCCAGTAGAAGGGGACGAAGTAGTAGAATACTTATTCCCGGATGAGGCTATTCTGCAGATTGAGGAAGAGATTTGGACCATGTACTTTGACGGAGCGTCAAACCAATAAGCGTATGGGATAAGGGTGTTGCTGATAGCACCCGACAATTTCCACATACCCTTAGCCTTCAAACTCCGGTTCAAAGTGTCAAACAATGAAGCAGAATACGACGCATGTATCGCTGGCTTGGAAGCCACCCTAGAACTAGGGGCAAAACGGTTGGACGTCATTGGGGACTCGAACCTGGTTGTATCTTAAGCAAAAAGAGATTGGAAAGTTAAAGAAGAAAGGATGAAAATTTATCACTAGACCCTGTACGTTCTGATTCCTCAGTTTGAGAAGCTGACCTTCACCCATCTATTAAGAAAGAACAACAGGTTCGCTGATTCTTTAGCAACTCTATCATCAATGATAGACATCCCGTTGGAAGTCTGGATGCGTCTGATCATTATTGAGCAGAGGTACGTGCCGGCCTATGAGTTGATCGCCGTGATAGATGAGATTCAAGATCAGAACCCCTGGTACTATGATGTCTGGAACTTCTTGGAAAATGAGGCTTATCCACTAGGGGCAAATGCCAAAGATAAAAGGGCAATATGACGAATGGCAGCTCAGTTTATCATCTGTGGGGGTAAATTGTATAAGAGGGGCCATCTGGGGATGCACAAGCTGTGTGTTGATGCAGAAGAGTCAAAGCGCCTAATGGAGGCCATCCATGGGGGAGATTGTGGATCACACATGAGCGGAGTAATGCTGGCCCGGAAGATTCTCAGGTAGGGTTACTACTGGTCAACCATGGAGGTGGATTGTATCGGTTTTGTTCGGCGATGCCACAAATGCCAAATCCATGCAAATCGCATGAATATTCCGCCGTCGATGCTGTACAACATGACTTCTCCGTGGCCATTTTCAGTCTGGGGAATTGATGTCATTGGGGCAGTTACTCCAAAGGGGTCAAACGGGCATGAATATATACTGGTGGCAATAGACTACTTTACAAAGTGGGTCGAAGCCCAATCCTATGCAGTGCTGAAAGCGTCGCATGTAGCCAAGTTCATCAGAAATAACATCATCTATTGTTATGGGTTCCCGAATGAGATCATTTCGGACAATGGTTACCACTTCAAGAAGGAAGTGATTGACTTGTTGGAGAAATACAGCGTGGCTTTTCATAAGTCATCCACATATCGGCCACAAACCAATGGAGCTGTTGAGGCCGCCAACAAGAACATCAAGCACATTCTGCAGAAGATGGTGAAAACTTACAGGGACTGGCTAGACAAGTTGCCTTATGCTCTCTGGGGCTATAGAACATCAATTCGGACATCTACTGGGGAAACTCTATATTCCTTAGTTTATGGGAAGGAAGCTATTCGGCCGATTGAAGTAGAGGTTCCGTTGCTGTGGGTTATGGCTGAGTGCCAGATAGCAGAAGCGGATTGGCAGCAGAGCAGGTTCGAGGAACTAATGTTGTTCGACGAGAGGAGGCTGAAAGCACTGTACCACTTCCAAGGTTATCAACATAGGATTGCCAGGGCTTTTAACAAGAAAGTTAAGTCTCAAGATCTGAAAGAAGGGGATTTGGTGCTCAAAGACAACTGAGCTCCCATTCACGACCCTAGGGGTAAGTTCAGACCTAATTGGACTGGCCCTTACATCATCAAGTCTATCTGGTTAGGTAGAGCTATCATTCTTATGGACTTGGATGGCCTTGAATTATCCTAACCAATCAACATGGACAAGTTGAAGAAATATTATCCTTGAGAGGCTCGCTAGGCCGAAAACCCAAAAGGCAACCTAGGCAAAAGTTAGAGCACAAAAAATTGGAAAAAAGAAAAACTGAGCTCGCAGGGTTGAAAACCCAAAAAGGGCGGCCTTGGCAAAAATTAGAGCGCAAAAGGAGAGTGTTAATACTCGAGTGAACCCGAACCGAACTACGTAAGGCTTAATTCCCATCTTCGGGATACGTAGGCAATATCATTTTGAAGTCCAGCTATAAACACTTCCAAATTGACTGTGTCCATGAGATTGTTCTAGTCATCTTTGTCTTCTCTACATCTGAGAGTTCGGTTATGATCTTTACTCTGAGAAGAGTTGGTTACAGTACAATGCAGTGTTATTCAAACAAGAGGCAATTTTCCATTTGTTGGATTCGAGGTTGTGCATCTCGAGGGTAGATTCCATGTGTCCAGTTGCGATCTATATCGAAAATGGTTCGGAAAACTTTTAATAAAAGTGAATTTTGTTCAAATTAATCTTTTTACAACTTAGACAATTTTTGGACCAAATGGAAAATTTTCAGTGCCTACAACCTTCAATTTCATTGATTTCAATACAGAGTTCTCTACCTCTTGATACAAATTGAAGTTTTTTTTTGTTACATTCAAAAGGAAAACTTGAAAGTACAGATCAAAGCAATAAACTTGGGGCATTGATAAGTCAGGTGTTCCTACGCCCCCTCTTAGAGCTTGTGGAAGCCTCAGATGCTAAAGTAGGCCTGGTTTGCACCTCATCTTCAGGCCAAGCTATGCATTCACCAGAAAGGGCGCAATTGAAATTAGGGGTGGGAGCCAGAAGCTCTCTTGTCCTCCATGCATTAGGATATCAAGCTAGCTGCGTGCCTCAGATTGGGAATGAAGCCGAGTACTCTACCCCCTCTTCTGGGCAAATCTGGTCATGACCGAACTGACGCCAAAACCGGAAGGCAAAATAGAAGACACAGTGTGTCAGGCCAATCAACTTAATACCGGCCTACTGAGCCATGTTGTAGCTCATCTTGGGCAGGTCAAAACAGGGGCAGCGCCAAGCAATGTCAACAGCAGACCTATTGCACATCCAGTGGCACCACCATCCCTTATTCGGGAAATCAACTAGCTGTGAGTGAAAGAAATAGCTGCGTGCTGAATATGCTGGGCAAGAGTCCACTACTTTCAACCTGTCCATGAGCCAAATCTGGGAAGGGATGAAAAACAAGAGAGATTAAAGAATAGAGAGGTGTATGTGGAGAGAAAAAGTGAGAAAGGGTTTTAAGAGAAAAACAAAGCATGAGTGTCGAGTGATGTAAGAAATACATATGAGATAGGGTGTGAAACATTACCTGCAAGAGTAGTGGACTTCCTGCAAACTTGGTTGTCTCCTGGCAATGAAAAGCATCCAAGCCTGTCAGAGTCTCGGCTAGTGCAAAGTCGATGCAACTCTTACCCTCTTTCAAGCCTTGAGCTACCTTGATCAAGCGAATGCTAGACCCTCCGAAGCCAGGGGCAAGCAGGAAATGAGCCAACATACTCAAGCATAGGGCATGTTGCCCAAAACTTTGCCAAAGACGGTTACCGTGGTTGCTGGCATCAGAAAATTGATAGATGAGGCTGGGAATATCCAACTCCCCATTGTGGACCAAAGATCGGGCATTGTGTAAAGTGAACCCACGCATCCTTCCTAAGGCTTGGATGTGGCCGAAACACGACTAAGGCAAGATTTCCTTGTCACGCCGAGATTCCATCAGATTTGGAACTCTTCAAATGTGGGGCATGTCTCTTGTTCCCCAAAGCTAAAACATGTGTGACTGGATTCCAATATCTAGCCGCGGCATGGAGGAACGGAAAACACAACGAAGTGCGACTCAACAGGAATAGTGCATTTATCCCAAAACCCCAAAATTCAGCTTTTTCGAGCCATCCAAAGCTGCGATCCAATCGGAGAGTTTTTCGGCAAAGAATGGTTCCATTTGTAGCAAAAACAGAGCTAAAAAGAGGAGACTACGAAGTTGGAGCTTTTGTAGAAGATAAGGCACTGAGTGGAAGACAGGTGTCAGCAAGCTGGAGATTCCTTGCAAACATGGCCGACCGGCCAGTGTTGGTGGCCGACAGGCCACTTTTGTAGCCGATCGGCTAGTACTAGTGGTCGATGGTCATTTCTTGTGGCCGACAGCCTCTTCTTTTGGCCGGTGGCCTCCTATTTTGCTCCCTGAGCCATCTATGTGTTGGGAGTGCTGAGAACCTGTGTTTTGTTATGCTATTGGTGCACCTCGCCACCTTGTTGTAAGAGTCTCATTGAGTCGCTTTGTATGTTGTTTCGATTTGTTTATCGAGTTGTTGTTTTTGCTTATCCGAGTTGTCGTTTTGTTGTTTATCAAGTTGTTGCTTGAGTTGTTGTTTTGAGTTGTTTTACTCTGTTTTATTATGACGGTTGGTTCATTACCTGACTAAGCAATTGTTGAGACAATGTACAAAATATTCAGTTTCCATCAGATCTATTTTTGTGTAAAATGGTGCAATGCGATGCTCAGAATATAAAATGCAACACTTTTTAATCAAAAAGTTGTTTCCATTGCCTATCATGGTTTCTTGTTTGCAAAAGAGTACAAGTTTTTAAAGAAAAATAAAATTGCCTAAAGGCTGTACAATGTGCTAACACTACTAGCAAAAAAGAAAAAACTAAGAAAAAGGACATCCAAATCGGCGCCAGCCGCCTCAAGATTGAGAAGCCCTCTTCGTCCTCTTCCTGGGCATGGGCTCAGAGCTATCACTGTCAGCGCCGCTGTCCGAATCTGAGCCGAAGCCTGATCCAGAACTATCTCCACTCCCTTCCTCAGAGCCATCCCCAGCATCGTCACCGCCTTCAGAGCCCAAGCCGGTGCCGTCACCTCCATCCTCAAATAACTCAGACTGTGGGCTCGCTGGGTCCTCGTCCTCATCTGTCTCGTTATCATCTGGGATAGGCTCTGATGGACCGCTCTCGTCATGAGTATGTCTGGCTCTGCCGCGGCTGTGTGTCAGAGTCCCTCGTCTCCCTCTCCCTGTTGTCAGGGGAGGCACTGAAGGTCCTGCTGCAGCTCCCGCTGGAGCGTCCAGTGGGGCTGGCATCTGAAAAGGGACCTGAAAAGGACAGTTTGTTGAATACATCAGTGCTAGAATATTGGATGCAAAGATGAATATAGTGTTGAATGTAGTGTATGGTTACAGTATATGCATGTTGTGAGCAGTGTATGGTTACAGTACATGCATGCCATGAGCAGTGTATGGTTGTAGTATATGCATGCTGCGAGCAGTGTATGGTTGCAGTATATGTATGCCGTGAATAATGTATGGTTGCAGCGTATGCATGCTGGGAGCAGTGTATGGGTGCAGTGTATGCAGTATGTATTTATGTAGTATGTAGTGTTTTAGTGCAATGTATCAGATCAGTACCATGTGGAACAGTTGAAGTGTTAATGTATGAGCAGAAAATTTGATGGCATGAAGTGCAAACTGAAGGAAACTTACCGGAATCCGGTAAAGGCTGAGCAGGTTCATGCTCGTCTGAACCATCTTTATCAGACAAGCCACTAGCTCGAGAGCCTGCCCGGTGTACTCTATGGATGCCTATAAATGTGTTGAGATAATCAATGGTCTACAAAGCGTAATTGAAATGAATTGAATGTGCAAAATGTAAAGTATGGTACATACCAGGGTCGGGCCTCTAATTCCATCCAGATCATGGCCAGCTGGTGCAGGCTCGATAGGAATCTGATAAGTCTCCCTAGAACGTCCCCAGCAAGTCATCATGGTGGGCAGCTCTGGCCATTCCGCCCTCTGCCTCGTCTGGGAGCCTCTGCTGTCACGGGCCTGAGTCGCCCCGGATCCCCAAGCTCTCTCTCCCATAGCCGGAACTCTGGTTCTCTCACGGTCGCGAGCGCCAGTCAACGGTGGCATGAGGTATGTCTGGATGAAGGCAGTATAATCGCTACCAAGCTTGAAAAAATAGGTGTCCCAACCTCTAGTGAAGTCGATCATCTCCTGTATGGTGTACCTCTTTGTAACCCTCATGTATGTGGGAGGCGGCATCGGGACTACCGGCTCGGGCAAGCTAAGGCTTTATCACAGGAATCGCTCCCCTAAAAACATGCTCGACAAACTAGGCCCTCAAGCAAGATCCGAAATCGGGAAGCCTCCTAAGCGCTGGCAAACTAATCTCTGACCCGGCAAGCATTACTGCCCATGGTTGGCAGGTGATCTGCAAAAAGTGAATATACAGACTGTTAGCTACCATTGAATATGCAATATGAAGTAGAGCTGAAATGGCTGCAGGGTTTGAGTTACCTTCGCTGCGGCAACAGTGTCGAAGTATCAGCGGAAGAACAAGAATGACTCTCGGGGCCTCTGTTGGCATCTCATATCATATCTGTGTGAATATGGCACCATAGGTGGTATGTCCACCTTTGGCTCTAGGGCGAGCCTCGGAAAATAGGCGTACACCCATAACTGCAGAAGGTGGAAGGATAACAATGAGTATATATCAGATGAATGCAGATAAAGCAAAAATCGTACAGTGCGTGTAGTACGCAGATGAAGCATAAGGCGTACGGTGTGTGCAATGTACAAATAATGAAAAGCGAAAAGCAGATGGCATGTAGTGCAGTATACGGTGTATGTAGTATATAGGAAATGCGATGCAGAAATGTAAAGCAGGAGGGTAGGACATACCTCCCAGGCCCTCCAGTAGCCTCCTAGCAGATGCCCACTGTGGCGGGAGGTCGAGCTCATGTACCCATATAGTGTGGCTAAGCTTGCTCCACCCCAGCCGTAGAATCGAACGCATGATAGGTCCACCAAGGCACTCATAAGGTAGAGCCCGACAGTGTTTGCCTGGTCGGCGAATAAAGTAGTGCCAAACAGAAACATGAGGAAACCCCGGGCGTAGTTCTCGGTCTCCTCGCGGGTCGTTGGCGTCGTCCCTCTGAAACGGTTACCGAACCACGTATATCGCACCATCCCTAATCGGGAGATGGGTGGGCGAATCCCCAACAGGTAGATCTGAGCAAAGTCCCACTCACCCATGTCTATGTCGTAAGGAATTGGATGACCCCCCACCTCTATGCTGGTGAGCATAGAGAAGTCGAAGGGAGTCATCGTCATCTCCCCTGCAGTAGAGAAATGGAAGGAATCAATGGTATCCCACCACCTCTCTACTAAAGCGCCCAGTAGAGGCCGGCTTGCAGTGAGGCGCGAGAGCCCCTTGCAAAACTCGCCGAAGCCAGCCTCGTCAATGATGTGACGAACTGCATCGGGAAGCTCCATATACCACTCCCTAGCGGAAGTGGTCCCGTACCCTCGAGCAAGGTTATGAGAATTCCCTTGTGAGCAGGACAAACAGATGCAAGGTAGTGTAAGAACAAGGTTATGTTCAGAACAAACAGATGTAAGACAATGTAGGAGATACAGTGCACAAGTGTGTTTGAGATGAGCAGATGCAAGGCAGCATGACCTATGCAAGGAGTGCAACCTACATTGTGGAAAATCAAGGGAAAGTGTATACCTCAGAGGCGCCGTGGGATAAATGTGACTCCAGCTTGCGTAGCAGGAGGTCCTCCGGTGCACCTCACGCGAATGCTCTGAACTAGCGGATGCTATTAGGAGGAAGCACGTGTACCTCGGGATGGGAGGTCCCTAGGTTGAATGGTCGAATACTGAGTGGTAGTGGCTTGAACTCTGGATCCATCTCCATCCCCGGAGGATCTCCGTCGTGTGGAATGTCATCCGCCATCTCAAGAAAGAATGAGAGAATGGTCAAAAAGGTGGAAAATAGGGTAGAATGCCAAAAGTCAATGAAAAGTCAACTCCGAGGGGTGAAAAATGGAAGAAAAGGTCAAGGCTCGAAAGTGGGCACGGAAATCAAAGGTGACTCGGGGGAAACAAACCCCAAGTGATGGAAACCAATAAGAGAGCACCGAAATCACTTTTCAATCGGTTCAAAATGTTGTGCTCTATGAGGGTTTAATGAATCAGACGTTTGTGGGATGTTCGAAAATGCGTATAAGGCGCGGATTGGAAGGGGAAAATGGTCAAGGTTGAAAGGGAAAGTGTTTTTCGGCAAGGGAGAACTGAAGAAATGAGGGTTGAAGCCCTACGTTTAAAGACCCGAGGTGAAATCTCCAATTTGCCCCGAATCTGTCATCGGTGGCCGACCGGCCACCAGTGTTGGCCGATCGGCCACATTTATGGCTGATGGCATTGTTTTGTGGTCGATGGGTGGCCGACGGCCTCCCAGAGTAGCCGGCAGGCCTCTGGTGCTCTTCGTAGATGTTGTTTTGCTGTTTTGTGCCTTGATCCCTTAAGAAAGTGCGAGGGATTTGCATTTTTGAAGCTCAAATGGCCTCTACGGAAGCTCCTAACCACGTTTTCAGTATGTGATGCTCAACGCATATGAGATGTATCCTTTTTAAATACATTGTAACTCCTCCGAGAGGTAAATCGGAGTTTACAACATGAATCAGTCTTGTTAAGACGTGCATTTCTTCACTTGGTGTTTTACATTGTTGATATTGCATTGAATAGGCATCATTGTTGTACACAGTATATATATGCTACGTTGCATTGTGTAGACACCCCATTTTTGACCGTCCTCGAGACTTGGACGTCACCGCTTGGAACACTCGGTGATTATTCATGTATGTGTTCGTTTAGAGTTCCCGGAAGTTTCGGCTCGCGCGCCCTACCTCAGGATCTCCGAACTTGACCGTTTAGTGTCTGGTTTCATACCAAACACTTGTGTTTTGCCTTGGAAGGGCAGGGAATGCCTTGTGAGGCATCCCCACACACCACCGGCAGTGGCTAAAAGGCCATCGGCTGGTCTTTTGCTTCCATCGGCACCACTTGTTGCCGGTCGGCACATTTTATTGCCGGTCGGCATAGTTTGTTGCCGGTCGGCACCTTTTTTTGTCGAAATAACTTTTTTGGGCAGCCGACCACTGTTCATCCACTTTATGGAGATATTTTGTGCCAGCTGTGATAGCTGGCACCAACTCTGCCTCCCTCCATACACGTGTATGGAGGGATCTCCCTCTAAGCAAGCTTGTTGTATAAGCTTTGCAAGAGGGAGTCTTATAAGAGGAAGGGCCTTCCTCTTTGATCTAGGTTAGAAAGTTAGGAGCAAAAACCAGAGCTTAGAGATATAGATACACTCTATCTCTATATCTCCCTCTCTCCCTCCTTTTGTGTGTGTTTTCTTGGCCTAAAGGTGGATTTTACCTTACTTTTGCACCATTACACACACTATTACACCTTACTCCGAGATTGAGGGACTTGGAGGGTTAATTCTTGAGTTTTGGACTGGTTTTGATCAAAAGAAGAGGGCTAGACCATTTGTTCTTCAAGGGTTCTTCAAGGGTGAGCATCTTGCTTTATATTCCCCAAACTTGCAATAGTTTTTTACCTATCTTGCTTGCTGTTTTAGCTTTTGTGTATAACATAAAAAGGGCTTGTATTTTCATGCTTTAGAACTTTCATTAAGGTCATTTTGTGGTTTGAGTGCAAACTCACCCTTCTAGGCCTTGTTTGGTCCATTTTGGTGCCTCTTTGGTAAGGCTTTGTTCACTTCAGTGTTTTGGTCCTTTCACCACTAAAAACCAGTTGATTTTCAGTGTTAAAAAAGGTGGTTTGAAGTCTTGCATAGGGGAGGGACACCCCTCTCCCTTCATTGTTTTGTTTCCTTGCTTTTTGGCTTAAAAGGGTAGCATGTGTGCTTGATCATTCTTGGCCTCATTTCAGAAGTTTTTTAGGTGTTTTAGATCGTATGTAACCTCTGTTTTGGGCCGGATTTGTGCCTCCTTGTATGCTTGTAGTACTTGCTTTGTATTGCTCCATTTTGCTTAGAAGTGCATCTTATGATTAGGCCATGATTCTTGCGTGTGTTGGCTTAGTTCCATGAAGCTTTTAGTATTGTTTTTCCATGCTTAAAGTCTGTTGGTTATCCATTTGGTCATGCTTGACATGTTTGTTATGGGTGCTATGTATTTTGGCTTGAAGGCTTTGAGCATTTTGACCTCTAGCATGCATGGTTGTGATCACCCTCATGATTTAACATCATTTAGGACCACATTTTAGTTCAAGAATCATGTTTGTATGTGTGCATGCATGACCTCTTTTATGCCTTGAGGGTGTACCCTCTTATGCCTAGGAATAAGCCTTGGTGCATATGCCTCTTGGGAGTCACCTTAGCTGCCATATTAGGAGGGTTTGGAGTCCTATCTTGGTCTGTAAAATTCCGTTTTTACTTGTTTTAATCATGCCATGAGAGGTCATGTTGGTGGGGGTAAAATGTCTCCTTTTTGTGCCTTAACCTTGGGACCATTAGTTTGCTTGTTAGCATGAGTATTGGTTCACCTTTTAGACATCTTTTGGCCACTGTTTTGGGGCGGATCAAGGTCTGTCCCTTTATGGCTTAAGCCCCATTGCATGTTTGTTCCATGTTTGTCGCATGGTTGCTTCATTAAGCCTCGTAGCATGTTAATCCCATTCCCAAATTGGTCCATGTTTGCATCATATTTGCACCTTGTATGCTTGGCATTACACATTTGTCATGTTGGTTGCATAATGCTTGTTGTGTCTTGCATCTTGGTATCATGTTGCATTTTGAGCCATGTTTGCATAACATGCATTGCATTCACTTGGTTTGGGGTGTCAAACCAAGTGTGGGAATCAAGGAACATTCATACTTCAAGTGATGTAATGTGCCTTGATTCCCGGTCACCGGGGTCTTTGACTCCAACTTGATAAGGCTTCGGTTTTCATTTTGTTTGTTGCATGCATCTTTATATAAAATGGCAAATTTGATTCTTTGAACCACCATGCACCATTGATGGTTCGAGGATCTAGGGACATGCTTCCTTGAGTTCAAAACATGATAGGAAGTATGACCATGCTTACATGTGCCTGAAAACCCCATGCCATGCACTGTCTATTCTCTGTTTGCTGTCAAAACTGTCTCTGCAGGAAGTTTCTGCCGACCGGCAGAATTAAGTGCTGGCCGGCAATATTTTAAGTGCCGATTATCAATTCAACAGCCGATGGAAATTCTGGAGTGCCGGTAGGAATTCTGTGTGGCCGGTGGTGCTCTGCAGTATGTAAGGAACCTGCTCCAGGACTTTGGCAATTTTCAGAGAGATAAGGCAGTACAAACAGAAGTGGCAGGGGTACGGTACGGGTTTTTCGGGTGAGCCGAGTTCCGAGCATGCATCATCTGCGCACCCCGAGGCAGAGGCTGTGGCGACCCTCTTCTTTCTTTTGCATCCTTTCTTTTAATTAATTAGAAATTCTGTAATAATTTTATTTGTTTATTATTTGGGACTGTAATATTTATTTGGGCCCTCCGAGTGAGGGCAAATCTGTAATAAGTGTGTGTGAGTGTGTGTATGTCTTCCAACCTCACGTCTTCTTTCCCTTTTATTTACCTGCTTACGATGGTAGATTAGGGCATGTTTAATTTAGCATACCTTATGCTATGCATGTGTGCATCCATGCATTTGTATTGCATGCATTAGGCTCGGTACATCACGCTAACTGCATTTGTACCTCAATTCAAAATTGAATATGTGATAGTTGATTGCATTTCATATGCCATGCTTAGATTAGCCGAGCCTATCTAATTGCATCCTGTATGTGTTGCATTAGGCAATTTAACATAAACTAGGACACGCATGTTTGCTAACTAGTTTACTGTTTTGGCACGGAGTACGATGTAAGTATTTATGCTTTAGCATCTCGCATGTGTGTGAATGTTAACATGACAGTATGCTTGCCATGCGGCTAAATGTTTATGTGTTAAACTGTTTGAATGCCTGTGGGTGGAGGTTGGATTGTTTGAGTCGGAAAAACTCATTGAAATCCGTATTTTAGCCTACTTGCGAGTAGCAAATTCCAAAGCATTTTCAAAACAAACGGATATGCAATGTTTCTTTCCAAATTAGGCAATCTAGTCTATACTTGTTTGCTGCGCGCATAACATAGTATTTCTAGGCTAATAATTGGAATAAGAACCATAATGTTTTCAAAATCGGATATCATGGTTAGTAGAGGCCGGTCTTCGGACCGGGCGAAAGGGGGTGCTCATAGCTGACCTTCCCCGATCATACCCAAGTTCCTGAGCCGAGACAACTCCGGTGATGACGGACATGTGGCCTTCGGCACCGAGTCAGGGTTTCCTAAATTTCTCCATTTTAAAAATATTTAGGTGGCGACTCTATATCTGGCAAAGCAGTCCATGTTTGGCACTACTTTTTCAAAAATCTGTTTCTCAAAACGATTTGCCAGATTTGGACTCTTTGGTTCAGATTAAGAACCGCGACAAACAAAAATCGCGAGTCCGAACTGTAGCAGCGAAGGTCCCCCTCGCGGGCTTGCTACACATTGCACTACACGTGTTCTCATGTTTGTATAGAATATGCATGTTGCATTTATTTGCATTGTACATGCCTTTCCATTCATGTAGAAATTGTCCATGCCTGTTGCATTGAACATGCATTCGGTGTTGCATAGTACATGCTCCATGATTCGTTGCATAGAGTATGCTTCTTTTTTTCTCCTTACATTATGTACATGAAGCATGCCTCTGTAGGCGTTGTATCATGGCTATTGATGTTGCATTAAGTATGCGTTATAAATTGCATCGTACCTGTTAAGTTTCTTTCTTATGCAGGCACGATATTGTATGTATGGTTCATTCAGAGAAATTACAGGTAAGGTCTTTCTTGTCCTTTGACACCTTGTTTCGGTTAGAAGTACTCAGGTACGCCCGATACTTACACCACACCTTGTTTTGGTTAAAAGTACTCGGGTACGCCCGATGCTTACACCACACCTTGTTTTGGTTAGAAGTACTCGGGTACCCCCGATGCTTACACCACACCTTGTTTTGGTTTGAAGTACTTCGGTACGCCCGATGCTTACACCACTCCTTGTTTTGGTTAGAAGTACTTGGGTATGCCCCGTGCTTACACCACACCCTTCGGTTAGAAGTGTTTGGGACGTGTGTCCAACATTTATACCACCGTGCTTCGGTTAGAAACATTCGGATGTGTGCCCGATATTTATGCCGCTCCCCTGGTTAGAAGTGTTTGGGATGTGTGTTCGACGCTTATACCACCTTGCTTCGGTTAGAAACATTGGGATGTGTGCCCGATGTTTATACCACGCCCCCGATTAGAAGCGTTTGGGACGTGTTTTCGACGCTTATACCGCCCCGTTGGTTAGAAACACTTGGGACGTGTGCCCGATGTTTATACCACCCCTCTGGTTAGAAGTGTTTGGGACGTGTGTCCGACACTTATACTACCTTGCTTTGGTTAGAAACATTGGGATGTGTGCCCGATGTTTATACCTCTCTCCCCGGTTAGAAGCGTTTGGGACGTGTGTCCGACACTTATACTGCCCCGTTGGTTAGAAACACTTGGGACGTGTGCCCGATGTTTATACCACCCCTCCAGTTAGAAGTGTTTGGGACGTGTGTCCGACGCTTATACCACCATGCTTCGGTTAGAAACATTGGGATGTGTGCCCGATATTTATACCGCTCCCCTGGTTAGAAGCGTTTGGAATGTATTTCGATGCTTATACCACCTCTGTTTTGGTTAGACATATTGGGACATGCCCTGATTTTTATACCACCTTTCGGTGTTTACACCACTCCCTTTTCCCTCTCACGCGTGTGCGTGTTAGGATGCTTTGGTTAAATGCATCTGGACGGGTTCCGATGCTTATACCGCTCTTTGTTTTGGTTTCATAACAGTTGGATGTGTTTCACTTGTTATCATTGTTTATTTCCTCACGTGTGCCACGCGTTGGGATCTTGTTTGCCGCCTCGGGTGCTGCCGACGAGTGTTGTTCTTTATCTTTCCTGCGTGATGCATAGTTAAGCTGCATAATTTTCTTACGTCATTTCTGTGTGAAATGTGGATTGGTTCATGTTTACTTGCTCATGTACAAGTTTGCTTTAGCATTTCTTTGCATAACATTTGCATCTAGATGTTTCGTTACAGTTCTCATTGCATGATCATAAGTTATGTTCTGCATCGTGCATATCATTTGCGTCTTGCTCTAGACCTACGCTGGTTTGATTCCTTGCAAAGAGATACGTAGGCAGCCTGTTGGCGCAATAGTTCTTTGTTTTGATTGGTTGTTTGTCTAAGTCTTCGGCATTGTTAAAAATGGGTCGTCTCTGGGCTTTAATATTCACTCCCGTCATTTCATGACTGAGTTCTGTCAAAGAGGGGCAACTGTAGACACCCCATTTTTGACCGTCCTCAAGACTTGGACGTCATCGTTTGAACACTCGACGATCATCCATGTTTGTGTTCGTTTTGAATGCTAGAAGTTCTTGGCGGAGTGCCTTGCCTTTGAGCCTTTGAAACTTGTCTGTGTTGTGCTTGGTTGTGGACCAAGAGCTTGTTGCTTCACAAATGGAGAAGGGGATGGCTTGCCGGCCACCCTTACAACTCATCAGCCATGGCTTGTGTCCATCGGCTATCTGTGGTAGCCGGTCGGCTACACTGATGGTCGGTCGGCCACCAATGATGGGCGGCGGCCATTTTTCTCCTTTTTTTCGATATTTCTTTTCTAGCTGTTGATTGCTGATGCTCATCTCCGTACACGTGTATGGAGGGATGAAGGCAAGCCTTTGGCTTGTATTTCTATATAAGGGGAGGTCTCTCCCCCATTTTTGAGGTTACAAAATTTTGTGAGCAAAATTTTCCTCTCTCTCTCTCTAGAATTCTATCTCTCCTTATTTTGTGCTTGAAAGTGGGAATTCTCTACACTCTTGCAAAGAGACCCATGACCAAACATCTTTACCTTGGAGCTGAGGTTCTTTAAGGCTTGGTTTGAGGTCTTAAGCTTGGTTTTGGCTCAGAATTTTGGCTATTTTAGTGTTGTGCTTCAAAGGTAAAGACTTACCTCTTTTAACCTTTGTTTTAATGGATTGCTTGGCCATCTTTTTATACTATTTTGACCTAGTTTTTCAACCATAAAAAATTCTATTTTTAAGGTTCTAAAATGATGGTTTAGGTCTTGTTGAGTTAGGGGGGTTGTCTCCTCTTTTGCTTTTTGGTTTGTGAAGCCTTTTGTGCTATCTTTCAAAGCCCTTTTGAAACAACTTTTTTTGGCCTTTTAACCACTGAATTCCAAGTGAATTTTAGTGGCAAAAACTTGGTTTTGAGGTCCCAAATGGGAGGGGGTGGCCTCCCCTCCTTGTGTCTTTTTTGCAAGTGTAGATAGCCCAACATGTGAGCATGTTTTTCTACCATTTTGTGGCTTGATCTTAGCATGTTTTTGCTACTTTTTTTTTTATTTGTTTGGCCTCTGTTTGGGACTGGTTATGTCACTTGGGGCTTGCTTTGTATGCTTGTAGTGCAATTGTACTTGCTAATTTAGTTTGTGCTATGTATTAGCCTCTTATTCTATCTCTTTCTAGCCTACTTCAAGCATGTTTTAGAACTTTATTTAAGTTGTTTTAGGACTGTTTAAGAGTGCTTGTCCCTTGTGAGCTTTGTACTGCATAGCTATAGTGCAAATGCCTTCACTCGCTTAGTGTTTTAAGGCCTCTAATATGTTTTGTATGAGATGGTTGCATGTTGTAGCAATCATTTTATATGTGAATTCAGTGCATATATCTCTGTCACACTCTCACTTATTTCACTCTTTCATTGCGTTTGAGAGTTGTGTTTTGAGTCTTGCTTGCGAGCTAACAAATGAGCATGTTTTTCTTGCTTTCTATGCTTTAATCTAAGCATGTTTTGGCCATTGTTTTGGCATGTTTTGGCTCTGTCCAGGGCTGGTTTGGTCATTTAAGCTTGATATTGCATGCCTCTAGTGCAATGCTTTTCACTAGTTTAATGCTTTTGGCTTTTGAACACGTTGTGCGTGTGTAGCTTGCATGACTTACCACTATTTTTCATGCCATTTCAGTATTGAAAAGTCTTCAACCTCCCTCTATTCTTCTTTTTTCAAATTGCTTTGAAAGTGGTCTTAAGCCCCTAGTTGGCTTGGGTATGGAATAGAGGCTCTCATGCCTAATGGTTTTAATCCTCCCTTGAGGGTTTCTACTAACCAACGGCATGAGTCCTCTTTCATGCTCAAGGTGCTTGTGACTTAGGCCATCTTTTCAATTAGAGGACTTTCACATTGGACTTAATCGGTTAAAGGACTAATCAGTAATGTAAAATGTGTAAACAAGAATTGGACAAGTAAAACATGAACAAGATAAGCATTCATGTTGCATTGCATGTGTTTGGATCGGACGTTAATCCAAACACAAGAAATGTGGAACATTTCATACTCAAAATGATGAAACGTCCCACTTTTCTTAGTCACTGTCACCCTTGATCATGCATGATAGGGTGGTGGTCCTTTGAGTCTTATGTGTGCATTCATTAAGCTTGTATAAGCTTGACTCTTTGGCCATCATGCATTGAAAATACTTGATTGGTGGCTTGAGAGCCAAGTGCCATACTCCTTTGAGCTTGAGAAATGATAAGGAGGGCGGCAGTACACACATTCCTTGAAGAATACACTGCCTTGCCTCTGTTTGTGCTCTGTTGAAGAAAAAAGAAGGAAGTTCAGGAGAGCAGTGGTCGACCAGCCACATGCACTAGGCGACCGGCCACCCAAGGCAGCCGACCGGCGATCAGAGATGGCTGATAGCCATCAATTGTAGCTGATCGGCCATCATTGTGTTCTTGAGATGGAGCATAGGTATTCTGGAAGTTGGCACAATTTTCAGAGGATCAAAGATGTGTAGAGGCTTCAAAGGCAAGGTGGTGAATTTTCGGGTGGAGCAACCGGGCATGCATGCATCCCTTGCCCTCGGGGCCATTTAATTGCTTTAATTAGCTAGCTTAGCTAATTAGTTACTCAAGTGTTGTACTTAATTAGGTTGCGTAACTAGTTATTTCATTCATTTTGTTGTAATTAATTAGTTTAGATGGTTAACTTGTTTGATTGTCTGATTTAGCTTGGCATAGCTAGTTATTCAATTGTGTTGTAATAATTAGTTAACTAGGATAGTTAATTCATTGGTTTGTAACAATTAGCTTAGTTTAGTATAGTTTAGCTTATTTATTCGGACCCTCCTTCGCGAGGGCATAATGTTGTAATAAGTGTGCGGGCGTGTGTGTATGTCTTCCAACCTCACGTCTTTTTCCTTTTTATTTAACTGCTTTTGATGGTTAGGTTAGGGATATTTTCAATTAGCATACCTTATGCTTGCATGTTTGCATCATTCATTTGTCTTGCATGCACCGAGGCTCGGCGCATCATTCAAACTGCATTGTATTTCAATACTTACTTGAACACGTATTTCGAAGCATGTTATCAAATTGAATCGAATCATATGCCATTTTAGTAGCCGAGCCTATTAATTGCATTATTACATGTGTTGATTAGACATCTTGTATAGTTACGATCATGCATCTTTCTAATTTTGTTTTCTTTCCTAGCTCGGAGTACAAGGTAAGCTTTTACGCTTTAGCATACTTGCGTGAATGTGAGTGTTTCCATGTTTCGCATGCTTGCGATGAGGCTATTTGCTTAAATGATTAACTCAATGAATGCCTATGGATGAAAGCTTTATTACTTGAATCAGAACAATTCGATAAATGTGAGTTTTAAGCCCACTTTACGAAGTGGCAAATCATGTTTCAAAGCCCATCATGTTTGATGGCAAATCCGCGTTTTCAAGCCCACTTTCGAGTGGCAAATTCAAACCATTTTCGAAAACAAACATGAGTTGAGTTGTTCCAACTTAAGCGATTTAGTCAATACTTGTGTGTGTGCGCATCACATAGTAAAGCTAGCTAATAATCAATAAGAACACATGAGGTTTATAAAACAACATATCATGTTTAGTAGAGGCCGATCTTTGATCGGGTGAGCGGGGGTGCTCATTTCAGGACCTTCCCCTCTCGTACCCAAGTTCCCAAGCCGAGGCAACTTTGGTTATGATGGACATGTGGCCTTTGGCACGAGTCAAGGTGTCCTAAATTTCTCCAAAATAAAATATTTAGGTGGCGACTCTGTAATCTGGCAAAGCAGTCCATTTTTAGCGCTTTTTGATTCAAAATCAATTTTCCAAAACGATTTACCGGATTTGGACTCTTTGGTGCTTATCAGTCTCACATTGCACTTTGTGAGATTAGATTCAGAACCGCGACAGGAGTTCGAACTGGAGGACCAATTCGAGCTTCTCCGAAAGGGGGGGCGCAAAGAAAGTCGAGCTACACTTGGGTTTTAAGGCCATTAAAGGTTGAGGGTTGGTTCGCCCTTCTTTGTGCCTTGTTTTGGGGGCCTTTACCCTTGTGTTTCCCACTCTTTTACTATCTCTTTTTGAGCTTTTAAGCACTGAATTTGAGTGTTGTTTTAGTCGCTAAAAACACGTTTTGAAGTCCAAAATTAGAGGAGTTAGCCTCCCTTCCTTGTATCTTGCTTACTAGCCTAGTTTGTGCCATGTTTTAGAATGTTAATCTAGCTATTTTTTGCTTAAGTCCAGCATGTTCTAGAGCTTATTTTAGACTGTTTTAGTACTGTTTTGGCTGTTGTTTGCATTAAAGCTTTGTTTTGCATGCTTGTCCTCATAAGCTAGGTGTTTTAGGTCTTAGACATCACATATTCGAGTTGATAGCATTTGTTTTATGCTTTTATCACTTATTTTCAGCACTATTAATCTCTGCAACCTCCCTCATTTCTTGAATCTTTATTTGCTTTGGGGGTTCATTTCCAACGGCATGACACCTCTCTCTTGCCTTAAGCTACCCCTTGTTTGACACTTCCTTCCCTTTAGAAGACTTCTCACCAATGGACTTAATTGGTTAATGAATGGTTTCTAATCTAAAATGAGTAACTAAAAATTTGAAATTAAAAGATGAGCAAGATAATAACTTGGTATGTTCAATCGAACGTTAATTGAGCACATGGAACTTGGACCATTTCATACTTGCTAGTGATCAAATGATCTAAGTCTCCTAGGTCTACTCTTTCCCTTGATCTTTCATGAAAAGAAGGAGGTTTGTGTCTTGTTTTTGCATTTATTGAGCTTGTACCTCTTGAGTCACAAGCCATCATGTAATGAAATTGCTTGAGTTGGTGGTTTGTGGCTTAAGTTCATAACTCCTTGGATTTGTCCATGAAAATGAGGGGTGAGTTGTGCAAACAATCCTTGAGAATACCCTCTTTTTTCTCTATTTGTCCTCTGTTGTAGCAAGATGAACCAGTGTATCAGTGGCTGGTAGGCCACTTTCCATGGTCGGCAGGTGGCCAACAGACCACCATCCATGGCCGATAGGTGGTCGGCAATATTCACCAGTGGCTGGTTGGCCACTGATTTAAATCTCAACAGAGTGTTGGTAAGGTGAAGCAAAATTGTTCTGGAAGTGTTCAATTGTGCAAACAGAGGCTTTCAAGAGCAAAATAGAGGCCTTTTCCGGTGGAATCCGATCATGCACGTGCACATCTTTCATTTCCCGAGGCAGAGTAGCTAACTGGTTTAATTTAGTTACTTATCTTGATTATTAGTTGCAATTGTTTTGTAATTATTTAATTATCTTGATTATTAGTTTGTGATGTAATATTTAATTAGCTTAGATAGTTGGCTAGTTATTCATTTTGGTTTAGCTTAATTAGCTTAATTAGCTTAGTTTAGTTATTCATTCGGACTCTCCTTCATGAGAGCAAAATGATGTAGTAATGTGTATGTTTTCCAACCCCACATCTTTCTCCATTTTATTTAACTGCTTTTGATGGTTAGATTAGGTGCATCACGTTTTAATTAGCATACCTTATGCTTGCATCCATTCATTTGTATTGCATGCACCGAGGCTCGGTTCATCATTCAAACTACATTGTCATTTCAATATTTTTTTGAATACGTGTTTAGACCACATGCTATTTAAATTGATCCATATGCCATATTAGTAACCAAGCCTAGTAATTGCATATCGCATGTGTTGCAATTGACATTTTGTATAGTTAGGAATCATGCATATTTTTCTAACTCTTTTGTTTATTTTAGCTTAGAGTACTATGTGAGTTTTTAGTGCTTTAGCATACTTGCATGAGTGTGAGTGATTGCCATGACTAACATGTTTGCCATAAGGCTAAGTGCTTACTTGTTAAACTGCTTGAATGCCTGTGGATGAAGGCTTGTTGCTTGAATTGGAACGATTCAATAAATGCACGTTTAAGCCCACTTTGTTCTGTGGCAAATTCGCAAACTTTAAGCCCACTTGAGGTGGCAAAATCAAACCCTTTTCATAAAACAAAAATGAAATTGGATTGTTCCAATTTGGGAAAACTAGTCTATACTTGCTTGTGCGCTTCACTTAGTAATGCTGGCCTAATAGCCGGAACAAGAGCACATAATGTTGATAAAAATCATATCATGATTAGTAGAGGCTGACCTATGATCGGGCGAGCGGGGGTGCACAATTCATGACCTTCCCCTCTCATACCTAAGTTCCCGAACAGAGACAACTTTGGTGGTGACAGACACTAGGCCTTTGGCACGAGTCATGGGTTTCCTAAATTTTTCCAAAATGAAAAAATATTTAGCTGCCGACTCTATATCTGGCAAAACAGTCTAATTTTGGCATTTTTTATTCGGAATCAATTTTCCAAACGATTTGTCAGATTTGGACTCTTTGGTGTTTATTAATTTCACATTGCACTTGTGAGATTAGATTGAGAACCGCGGGAGTCCGAACTGTAGGGCTTTCTTTTCAAACTTCCGAGAGGGCGCGCGAAAAAGGTGAGCTACAGCACTGTTCGGTCTCTACGGTACCCAGGTAATTTCCTTCAGTTCACGCTTCATGCTATCATCTTTCCACTAATATACTGACATTTCAACCGTAGTCTTTCCCAAACTGCACTAATACACTGCATTGGCACACTCTACTCACACACTGTACTCATATTGTATTTGATTTCTGCATACCACTTATTCTGCATACTATGCTCGTATACATATACTATAACTGATATGTTAACAACTGTCTTTTTCAGATCCCATCTATACCAATTGCATCGGTGGCAGCGCAGCAGCAGCAGCAGCATCGGCAGTACCTCCTCCGGTAGTAGGAAGGAGATGCAGAAATAGGGGCAATCGAGACTAGAGCAGCCCTTTAGAGCCCATCTTGAGCGATGACAATGCTGAGACTAGTGACTCTGAGGAGGTAGTGAATTGGCATTCTAAGTCATCTGAAAGCGGAGATGATGATACTGGCTCAGGTTCCGAGAGCAGAGGTGATGATGCCGAGGCAAGTTCTGGGGCAGCGAGCGGAGACGATACCGGCTCGGGTTCTGGTTCAAAGACTGATGCCGATAGCAACGCTGATAGAGATAGTGCCCCAAAGTCCTCTCCTCTGAGAAAGAGGATGAAGAGGGTCTCTCGGGCCTGAGGCGACTGGCGCTGATATTTTGTACTTTTTCTTAGTTTCTTTTTGTTTAGTAGCACTAGACATGTATTGCTTCAGATAGGTTTATTTTACTTTGAAACTTGTACCTTCTCTTTTGTAAAAACCATGATCAGAATAAAACCTCGCATTTTTTTTGTAAAAAATGTTGTTATTTTTGCATCATGAGCACCATATTTTCATGAAATGTACATGGAATCGAATTGGCCAGTAGAGCACTTGATTGAAACAAATTTCTTAATTAGGTAATGAGCCGACCAACAAACGAAATACAAAATACAAAATACAACTCAATAAACAAAGCAAAAAAAACTTAAATACAAATAAACAAACTTGCTAAAACCAAAAGGACTCAAAAAAAGACCTTGAAACACTAAAAGATCAAGACAAAACACATGCTTCCAGCACTGCCCAACACATAGGTGGACGGTAGGCCTGAAAGGAAGGCTGCTGGCCACAAAATTTGAGAATAGCCAGATTGCTGACAGCTAGCTTCCACTCACAGCCTTATCTTCTACAAAAGGTTCAGCTACGTGATTTCTCTTTAGAACCTCATTTCAACTGTAATTTCTTCCACAAATGGTGCCATTTTTTGCCGAAAAGCTCTCGGATTGGATAGCGACTTTAGACAGGACAAAAAAGGTTAATTTTGGCATTTTGGCATAATTGCACTTTTTTTGCTAAGCCGAACTCCACTTTGTTTTCCATTCCTCCATCTCGTGGCCTGATGCTAGGACCCAATTACACACGTCTTTCACTTCGGGGAATAAGAAATATGCCCGACAATTGAAGAATTTCAGGCATTAATGGAATCCCGGTACGATGAGGAATCATGCCTCAGCTCGGTTTTGGCCACGCCCAAGTTTTGGGACGGATGTGTGGGCTCACTCTGCACGAGGCTCGATCTTTGACCCACAACGGAGAGCTAGACATTCCTAGCTTAATTCATTGATTTTTCGACATCGGTGACAAAGGCGACCTTCTCTGGCGAGGTTTTTAGCAACATGCCCTCTGCTTATGTATGCTTGCTCATTTCTTTTTTGCCCCTAGTTTCTATGGGTCCAACATTCGGTTGATCAAAGTGGCCCAAGGTTTGAAAGAAGGCAAGAGTTGCATTGGCTTGGTAGTGGCCGAGACCTTGATAGGCTTAGACGTCTTTCATCGGTGAGAGACTACCAGATTCGCAAGGAGTCCACTACTTCTTCAGGTATTGTCTCCCACTATTTCTTATATGTGTTTCTCACATTACTCGGCACTCATGATATATTTTCTCTCTTATACCCTTTTCTCATTTTTCTCTCAACATACATCTTTCTATTCTTTAATCTCTCTTCTCTTTCATCCCTTCCCAAGTGTGGCTTATGGATAAGCTGAAGGTAGTGGATTCTTGTCCTGAGTACTCAGCCCGAGGTTATTTCTTCCACCACCGACTAGTGGATTTCCCGAATGAGGGATGGTGGTGCAACTGGATGTGTAACAGGCTTGCTGCTGACATAGTTTGGTGTTGCTCCTGGCTTAATCTGACCGAGATGATTTACAACATGGCTCGGTAACCTGACATAGAGTTGATCGGCCTCAAGCACTATGTGTTCTACTTCCCTTTCCAGTTCAGACTTCAGTTTGGGCATGATCAGACCTACCCATAGGAGGGGGTAGAGTACCCAGTTTCATTCCCCATTCGTGGTTCACACTTGGCTAGGTACCTCACTGCTTGGAGGATGAGAGAGCTTCTGGACCTTGCCCCTAGTTTCAATTATACCCTTTCTGGTGAGTGTTTGGCTTGGCTCGAGGATGAGGCACAAACCGGGCCCACTTTGGCTTCAGAAGCTTCCACAAGGACGAGCAGAGGACGGAGAAGCATCTGACTCATCTGTGCCCCTAGTTTATTGCTTTAACCTTTCTTTTCAACTTTTTTCAATGTAATAAAAGTAATTTGATTTGTATCAGAGAGTTGGAGTACTTTATGTTAAAATCAATGAAATTAAAGTTGTGAGCATTGAAAACTTTCCTTTTGGTCCAAAAATGGTCTAAGTTGTAAACGGTAAAATTTGAACAAAATCAATTTTTATTAAAACTTTCCAAAACCATTTTCGAAAAGGATCACCACCTGACACATATGAAATCAATCCTCAAGGTATACAACCCCGAATCAAAAGACCAGAAATGCCTTTTGATTAAACACTACTACTCTGCATTGTAACTAACTCTTCTTCTCAGAGTGAAGATCACAACCGAACTCTTAGGTAAAGAGCAGACAAAGATGATATGATCAGACATATGGACAGGACAGTTGAGTTGGAGGTGATTACGGCCGAACTCCAGGATGAAGTTGCCTATGTATCCCAAAGATAAGAATCAGGCCTTACGTAGTTCAGTTTAGGTTCACTCGAGTATTAAATCTCTCATTTTACGCTCCAACTTTTGCCAAAGTCGCCCTTTAGGGTTTTCAACCTTGCGAGCTCAGTTTTTCTTTATTTCTAATTTTTCATGCTCTAAATTTTGCATAGGTCGCCCTTCCTAGGTTTTCGGCCTAGCGAGCCTCTCAGGGATAGTATTTCTTCAACTTGTCCATGTTGATCGGTTGTGAAAATTCTAGGCCATCTAAGTCCACGAGAATAACAGCTCCACCCGATCAGATAGTTTTGATGATGTAAGGACTAGTCCAATTGGGGCTGAACTTGCCTCTAGGGTCATGGTTGGGAGCTTGGTTGTCTTTCAGCACCATATCTCCCTCTTTGAGATTTCGGGACTTAACTCTCATGTTAAAAGCCCTATCAATTCTGCATCGATAGCCTGGAACATGATACAATGCTTTCAGTATTCTCTCATCACAGGGCATCAGCTTCTCAAATCTGCTCTGTTGCTAGTCCGCCTCTGCTATCTGACACTCAGCCATAACTCGTAGCGATGGGACTTCTATTTCAATTGGTAAAACAACCTTCATCCCGTAGATAAGAGAATAAGGAGTTGCTCCTGTAGACGTCTAGATTGAAGTTCTATAGCTGTAGAGTGCGAATGGCAATTTGTCTGGCCAGTCCCTGTAGGTCTCAACCGTCTTTTGCAAGATGTTCTTGATGTTCTTCTTGGCGGCTTCAACAACTCCATTGGTTTGCGGCCTATATGTAGATGACTTATGCAAAACCACATTGTATTTCTCCAACAAGTCTATCATCTCTTTCTTGAAGTGGGAGCCATTATCTGATATGATCTCGTTTGGGACTCCGTATCGGTAGATGATATTGTTTCTAATGAACTTGGCCACATGTGATGCTTTTAACACTGCATAGGACTGAGCTTCCACCCACTTTGTAAAGTAATCAATTGCCACCAAGATGTATTCATGCCCGTTCGACCCTTTTGGCATGATAGCGTTGATAACATCGATTCCCTAGACTAAGAAAGGCCATGGCGAAGTCATGTTGTACAGTTTTGATAGCAGGATATTCATGCGATTAGCATGAATTTGGCATTTGTGTCATCACCAAACAAAACCAATATAATCCTCCTCCATGGTGGACCAGTAATAACCTTGCCTGAGAATCTTCTAGGCTAACATCACTCTGTTTATGTGCGCTCCATAGTCTTCTCCATGGATGGCCTCCATAAGGCGCTTTGATTCCTCTTCTTCGAAACACAACTTGTGCATTCCCAGATGACCCATTTATACAGTTTACCTTCGCAGACGATAAATTGAACGACTATTTGCTATATTCCCCTTTTGTCCTTGGCATTTGCTCCTGGTGGATAAATCTTCTTTTCCAAGAAGTTCCAAATATCGTAGTACCAAGGGTTTTCATCTTACGTTTCATCTATTGGGGCGATAGTTTCATAAGCTGGCGTCTATTTCTACTCAATGATGATCGGACACATCTGGACTCCAAGTGGGATGTCTACCATAAATGATAGAGTTGCTAAAGCATCAACGAACTTGTTGTTCTCTCTCAATAGATGCGTGAAAGTCAGCTTTTCAAACCTAGGAGTCAGTACGTTCAGGGTCTGGTGATCAACCTTCATCTTTTCTTCTTTAACTTTCTAGTCTCAATTCACTTGAGAAACAACTAAGTTCGAGTCCCAAATAACATCCCTTTTTGCCTATAGTTCCAGGGCAGCTTCAAAATCAACGATACACACTTCATATTTTGCTTCGTTATTGGACAGCTTGAATCGGAGTTGAAGGATAAAGGTATATGGGAGTCATCAAGTGCTATTAGCAACACACCTATTCCATAACCATATTGATTGGATGCTCCATCAAAGTACGTTGTCCAAGTCTCCTCCTCGACTTATAGAATGGCTCTATCTGGGAACAAGTATTCTATCGCCTCATCTCCCTCTATCGGGTGATCTACCAGGAACTCCACTATGGCTCTTCCCTTGACCGACTTGCGGGTAACATATTTGAGATCAAATTTGGAGAGGAGAAGCAACCAATGGGCTAGTCTACCCGTAAGCGCTGGTTTCTCAAAGAGATATTTGATGGGATCTAATCTCGAAAGCAGGATTACAGAGTAAGCTAACAAGTAGTGCCTCAACTTCCTGGTAGCCCATACCAAGGCTAGGCAAGCTTTCTCCAACGAAGTGTAGTGGGTCTCATAATCCATCATTTTCTTGATCAAATAGGAGATGGCTTTCTCCACCCTATCTTCAAATTCTTGAGCGAGCATGCATCCCATGGTTGTGTCTGTCACTAACAGGTACAAAATCAAAGGTTTCCCTGGCTCTGGAGGTGATAACATAGGCAGATTATGAAGGTACTGCTTAATCTTCTCAAAAGCGAATTGACATGGATCATCCCATTGGAAATTCTTTCCTTTCTTCAGGAGACCAAATAGTGGTTCACAAGTCAAGGTTAATTTGGAGATAAACTGTCTTATGAATTGCACTTTACCCAGAATGCCTCGCACCTTCTTTTCTGTCCTTAGTGGTGGCATTTCTAGGATCGCCTTGATTTTGGAAGGATCTACCTCGATGCCCCTCTGTGTGATAAAAAAGCCGAGCATTTTTCCTACTGTTATGCCGACGGTGCATTTCTGCAGATTCAACCTCAGTCTGTATTCTCTGATCCTTTGAAAGAATTTTTCCAAAGCGGTGTATGTAGACACCCCATTTTTGACCGCCCTTAAGACTTGGGCACTACTGATGGTTTGCTCGGTGTTGAGAGATGTGCAGGGCAAAGAATCAGTTTCTTTGGCAAGGAGAGAGGAAAATCCTTCAAAACACTTTGTTTAGGGGTTTGGAGTTAAAGAAGAGAGGAAAGGAGAGGAGAAAACTAGTTTGGGAAAAGTTCGGCATGAATCCGGGTAGAAGCAAGTTGAGCAGCCCTCGCTGAATCGGGCTTATCTATCCGTACACTTGGAGTTTAGCTATGAGGCCACCACCGTCGGAAAGCTTACTTCCGGGGCTTCATTTTGCACTCAAGAATCTCTTAAAGCCAAGTCCGGGTGGGGGAGATATGACCAGCTGAAGTTGGGTATCATCCCGGTTGGATCGAATCTGCGCGGCTTCACCAAAATGGGCATAACTTTTTCCACAGGAGGAATTTTAATGCAAGGTTTGCGCCATTGGAAAGATAACTTCCGGGGCTTCAATTTGGACACCAACCGGACGTTTTTTGACCTTACCGGCCATCCACCGGCACTATATTTATCCGGCCGGCAATTTATTGTGCCGACCGGCACTTTATTTTGCTGACCGGCAATTTTTGCTAGCCGACGACCTTCCGGAGCATTCTGTAGATTGAGTGGATTCCAGCTGTGCTAGCTGGAATGAACAGAATTGATCCCCCACGCACATGTGTGTTTGTTTTGCACCTTGTGAGTCTTTGAACCCCTTAACCTTCTAGAAGCTTGAACCCTTTGGCTTGAAGCTTGGCCAGTTGTTTTAGCTTCCTCTAGAAGCCTTGCACCCCCCTTGAACCCCTTTGACCCTTTCCCTTTACTTAGCTTGTAAGTTAAGTGCTTCCCTTGCCTTATATAAACACCATTCCTCTCCCTTTGTCTAGGTTGGATGGTTTAAAGCAAAAAACCAGAGATATACCATGTATATCTGATATACATACATACAACCCTTCATCTCTCACTATATCTCTCCCATTCAACCATCAAACACCCTTGTTCTTGGGCCATTTCTTCATCAACTCATAGCACAAGGCATCCAATGCCCATTCCAGCAGCTTGAGGCTGTTCTCCAGAGCATAGGAGCACCTAAACTTGGTCCAAGAGGTGCTGGTTCATTGGTCTACAAAGGTGAGTCCTCTTCTTCCCTTTTCTAGCCTATTCTTGCATCATATCTAAGCCATAGTTGCTTGCATCTTTGGGCTCCGACCCAAATTGTAACTCATCATATTTTGAGGTCCTCTTCATGTTTGATTGAGGACCTCTTGCTGTTTGAGGACAGTAGCTTGCACTTGCTTCAATATCCTCCTTGAATGCCATAATCTTGCATAGCATTTTTGGCTTGCGTGTGATCTGTTTTAGAGCCTGATGTAAACTGAAAATAGGCTTATTTTGAGCCCCTCTTCAACATTGAAGAAGGGCTCAACACTGTTTGGGACCTCCATATTATACTTGCCTTTATATCCTCTCTTTGGTCCCCATTTTTGCATGCTTTGGCAGCCTATCATGCTTCTGTTTTTGGCCATTTTACAGTTCTGTAAATATGCTTATTTTTGGTCTCTCTTCAATGTTGTAGAAGGGAAGTTTTCAGTTTGGGCTTTGTATCTACCACTTGCCTCTTTGGCCACCTTTTGGCCCTTTTTCTTGCACAAAAGCTTAGCCATATCTATGTTTGTTTTTAAGGTTTTTACAGTTCTGTAAAGTGGCTTATTTTTGGCCCCTCTTCAATGTTGTTGAAGGGCCCTAACCTATTCGGGGTCAGCAGCTGTGAGTTGCTTCATAATCTCATGTTTAGGGCCGTTTTTGTATGCCATTTTAGCCCTATCTTTGCTTGCTGTTTGGCCATGTCATAAACTGTAAAAATGCTTGTCTCAGAGCTGTCTTGCTTCTGTCTTCATGCTCCATGTCCATATTGTGCATGCTTTGTATAGCTGTAAGCCATTTCGGGTGCCAAAAGTCCATGTTTCGGGACTATTCCATGCATCGGGTGTGTTTTCGCCTCATTTCGGGGCTGTTTTCCCCCACATTTCAGTGGTGAAATCCCATTGGCATGCTTGCATATCATTTTCCGTGCCATTGCATTGCATATGCCATTGCCTCGGATTGCGTGCCCGTGTGCACGCATTTCGAGGCACTTTATTTTCATCTTATGGCCACTAATGTGGGTGCGGCTGAGGTTCACTCACATTGGTGTAAGTCCATCTTGCATTGTGTATGCCATGTTTCAATACGTTGTGCATGTTATGTTGTTAGCATTGTGTGTGCCATGTAGTTGCATAGCATGCTTGTATTCTTGTTTGCATACCTAGGTTGCATTGCATTGGCATGCATGCCTTGCCTCTTGATCATGTGATAGAGGTTGGGCTTTATGTGTTTGTTTGGTTTATATGACATTTGAAATCAAAGTGCATACTTGGTTTCTTGGACCATCACGTATCGAAATGCGCAATTGGTGGTCCGAAAATCAAGGAACATACCCCTTTGAGTCAAAAGCATGATAAGGGATGTGTTGGTGCACACATTTGCTTGAAATTTCATGCCATACACTGCCTGTCCTTTGTTGCTGTCAAAATTGTCTTCTGCAGGAAGTTTCTGCCGACCGGCAACATTAAGTACCGACCGGCTATTTATTCAGTGCCGATAGCTTTATCTCCAGCCGATGGATATTTTACACGGCCGATGACTATTCCTCCCAGCCGATGATGTTCTGCAATGCTCATAGAAGGTTCTCTGGGACTTTGACAAGTTTTCAGAGAAGAAAAGGCAGTGAAAACAGAGGCAGTAGTGCTATGGCAACGAGTTTCCGGGCAAGTTGGATCGAACGTGCATTATTCACGCATCCCGAGGCGGGGGCTGCGACCGTCTTCCTTTGGCACCTTTTTCGTTTAGACTAGAGGTTTTGTAATAATTATTCGGGCTGTATTATTATTTTGGTCCCTCCGAGTGAGGGCGTGTCTGTAATAAGTGTGAGTGCGTGGTGTGCATGTCTTCCAACCTCCACTTCTTTCTTCCCTTTTATTTACCTGCTTATGATGGTAGGTTAGGGCGCATTTATTTTAGCATACCTTATGCTATGCATGCGTGCATTCATGCATTTGTTGACATGCACCGGGCTCGGTACATCATACAAACTACATTGTACTTTTCAATTCCAAATTGAATACATGTTACTTGTAGCATTTCATATGCCATTTTAGGGTTAACCGAGCCTGTTTAGATTGCATCTTTGCATGTGTTGCATTAGCCATTTTTAGCATGAACTAGGATCATGCATATGATTACTGACTAGTTTCTGTTTTGGCTCGGAGTACTAGGTAAGCTTTTATGCTTTAGCATATCGCATGCGTGTGAGTGTTGCCATGACAGTATGATTACCATGAGGCTAGCTGCTTATGTGATATAACTGCTTGAATGCCTGTGGATGGAGGTTGAATTACCTAAATTGGAATAATGCATTAAGACTGTGAGTTTTAAGCCCACTAGATAGTGGCAAAATCATATTTTCTAAAAGCCCACTTGAGGGTGGCAAAATCTGCATTTTAGCCTACTTGCGAGTAGCAAACCATTTTCAAAACAAACATGAAATGTTTTGTTCCAATTTGGGCGATTTGGTCTATACTTGTTTGCTGCGCGCATAACATAGTAATTCTAGGCTAACAATTGGTTTAAGAACACATAAAGTTTTCAAAAACGGATATCACGGTTAGTAGAGGCCGGTCTTCGGACCGGGCGAAAGGGGGTGCTCATAGCTGACCTTCCCCGATCGTACCCAAGCTCCCGAGCCGAGACAACTCCGGTGATGACGGACATGTGGCCTTCGGCACCGAGTCAGGGTTTCCTAAATTCTCCCATAAAAAATATTTAGGTGGCGACTCTGTATCTGGCAAAGCAGTCCATGTTTGGCACTACTTTTTTAAAAATCTGTTTCTCAAAACGATTTGCCAGATTTGGACTCTTTGGTTCAGATTAAGAACCGTGACACAAATCGAGTCCGAACTGTAGTAGCACGAGGCCCACGCGGGCGCATCTACAGTTTCTGGCGACTCTGCTGGGGAATTTTGAGAGCTTGACTCGAACTCGTGATATCCTATTTTGATTTCACTTATGTGTTTCTTTGCATTGCATGTGCATTGGTGCGCCTAGGAACACAGTGTTTGCCATCTGCCATTCCTGAACGGTTTGCCGGAGGCTTGTCTTGTCAAGGCATGTCCATAAGGCTGACCGGCTATGGGCTCTGACAGCATAGGAACACAAACCCCGGTTTACCGGGGCACCCTTTTTGACCATTCGACCTAGTGCATATTCGGAATCCATAGTGACCATTCCAAGCTAGGACAGGTTGCTTACCCGATGTTAGGTTGTTTGAAAACTGCTGCGTGCATAGTGAAACCCTAGCTCCTGACAAAATAGGACAGGAAAACCCTACCCCAACATAGGGGTGTTTTGGCTCTCTCTTACTTGTTATGTGCTTTTAGAGTGTATCTCTATAGGAATGCATATATCAGTTTGCAAGTTTGGGCATCAGGCCTGTGGGCATCAGTAGTTGGGGAATCAGTTTTACCCGAGGGTATCAGTTTACAGGCAGATATTTGGGAAACAGTGATCAGTATTGGGTACATTCATCATAGTATGCTCAAATCTGTTCCAGTGAAATTAGGCTGAGATGCTCTCTGTTTTCCCTTTTGCAAGGAAGTCCTGGAACCATAGCTTCAGAAGGCTCCAATATCCCCCGAGGTTCATCGGACTTGTGCTGATAGACTTTGTCAGGTCAGAGACTCAGTTCAAGGGTAATCAGGGCTAGAGAAGGCTAGTCAGGCACAGACCACCAGTACAACAGCTACCATATCAGTGATCTTTGAGCAGTCAGGCTGAGATTTCCGAACCTATTGCCGACACAGATATACCGGTTGCTCAGTTAGATTAGAACAGTATGTTGAGTCTGGAAGAGATGGTGCGCCAACTCCAGGATAGTATGAAAGCCATGCAGCAAGACGCTGTCCGTCAAGCGGAATTCGCCAAACAACAGGCTGTGGCCATAACCCAACAGGCAGAGACAATTGCCAGATTGGAGCAGCAAACTGGAGTATCTACTTCGCACCAGGCTCCTCCCCCACCAAGAGTTCCCATACTCGAGGAGGCAACCCATGTCCAGGATGATACGGACATTCCAGTCGGGCCAGCTCCACCCCCGATTCTGCCTCAACTCTCCAAGGCACCCACTCCTATCAACCAATCAGATTCTCCCTTCGAGCCCGAGGTGGAGCCCGTGGCATTAAAAATGCACAAGCTTGAAAAGTTGTTCAAGAAATCTCAAGGTGTGAAGTCCATTCCGGACATTGGAGACGGATACACTGACGCAGCCGTGACGCTGCCAGATCGGTTTAAGATGCCACAAATTGATCGTTTTGACGGGTCTGGGGATCCCATGGTGCACCTACGACTATTTTCAGACGTCCTAAGACCAATGGGCCTCACTAGACTACAGAAGCTATCTTTATTTGGCCGGACCCTGTCGGGTGTAGCGGCCGCATGGTATGCCAAATTGGAGGATGACGTCAAGAGAAGTTGGGATGAGATGGCTGAGGCCTTCGTCGCACAATATTCATACAATACACAAATCGAGATTACAACCCGTGATCTTGAGACGACGAGGCAGGAGCCTAAGGAGAGCTTCTCAGAATTCGTGGCCCGCTGGAGAGCCAAGACCTCAATGATGACCATTAGGCCAACAGATAAGGATCAAATACGGATGATTGTGCGCAATCTCCAGCCTAAGCTAATGCAGAGAATGATTGTAATCCCCTTTCCCACTTTCTCAGATTTACACGATATGGGGGTACAAATCGAAGATGCAATGAGGCAAGGTCTGTTTGACCAGGATAAGGAGCAGCCCAGGAGGGCATTTTCCTGCAATTCGAATGCGACCACCAGCGGTGACGCAGCTGCAAGGTCTTCTGAAGTGGGCATGGTCACCACCACTACATCAAAAATAGCCACCCCATTCACCGATGCGTCCGGAAGTAGCTCACAAAAAACCAAATATCCACCTCGAGTCAAGAGGATTTTCACCCCACTCCATATGCCTTTGTCAAAGGCTCTGGAGGTCTTACTTCGGAAAGGACATCTGAAACCGTTGGAACAACGGCCCCTACCCGATCCTATCCCTGCAAAGCATGACCAGACTAAGTACTGTGCGTACCACCAACAAACCGGTCATGAGACCGATAGCTGCTTTCGCCTGCGCCATGATGTACAGGATTTGTTTGACAACAAGGTCATTGCCGCACCAGCTCAGTAAAGTCTATCACCACTGGATCAGTGAACTCGGGGGATAGTACGAATATGTGATCAGGGGATGGACCACCTGTGGGCGGCACTCAGTTTACTCCAGATGTGGCGTGTGGCACGCACTGTTTTGAGCATTTGCGAATGCTGGTTTTTGTAGTTTCTGACTTGGGTGTTGAGTCAGTTTTGTGGTTTTGTCTTAAGCCTGTCTCTTTGTTTTGAGTCAGTCTTTTTGATTAAGGGTCTGTCTCATTGTATCGAGTCAGTCCTATTGTACAGAAGTCGGGCGATTCCGGGGGTGTTACTTCGGATACCACTATTTTGCTTTGTGTTTGTCCTTTTGAGTCTGTTTCTGCCAGGGAGCCAGTTGTGCCAACAGATTTGAATGAACAGCAGTGATTTTCACACTCTTGTGTTTGCTTCCGCCGTGTGCCAGTTGTGCCAGAAGTATTGAATGGAATGACAGTGCTCTTCGCCTGCCTTTTCTGTGCCTTGAAATCATTGTAATGACCTAAGCTTTTCAAAACCTTTTTGAACACTGCGGTGATAAAAATGAAGAGGAAGGAATTCTTCAGATTTTGCAAAATTTGATCAAACTGAGGGAAAGAGAGGCGTGCTAAGCCCTTAATGAATGAGATCATGTTTGTTAATGTGAGTACTGAGAAGGATCCTAGCTTGATCCAGATTGGTCCCACACTGTCTTCAGCGCGAGCGATTTGTCGCTTTCTTAAAAACTTTCGAAAAATGTTTTGCGCAGTCCTGTGAAGACTTGTGTGGAATCGCTCTTGAGATTGTGCAGCCTAGGATCGCTCTCAGCCTCAAGATTCTGTCCATTTGTTTTCAAACCTCGGACTTAAATTCAGAATGTTCAATGGTCAACCGCCATATGAGGCCTGTGTGGCCAGATTCGAAGCAGCCCTCGGACAAGAGGCACCAAAGTCAGATCAAGAAGATCAGATCAAAGGAAGCTTGTAAAGCTAGATCAGAAGCCCCCCCTCAAACTAGGGGCAAAAATATCAGATATGCTCGAAGAGCCGAAGATGGATCCTTCAATAAATCAATACAACAGCCACTCTCCTGGATACGGATGGCTTCAAAACCCTAAAACCATTTGGCATGGATTTGTTACACTTTTACCCTTTGAGAGGCTCGCTGGGCCGAAAACCCGGAAGGGCGACCCAGGCAAAAGTTAGAGCAAGAGAAAAATACAAAAAAGAAAAAATGCAAAGAAAAGAACAAAAAAGAAAATAAAAAAAAGGGAAATGAAATGAAAAGAAATGAAAAGAATTGAAAAAGAAAAGAAAGACAAAGCTCGCAAGGTCGAAAACCCGCATCGGGCGCCTTGGCAAAAGTTAGAGCCTAAAAAGGAGAGGTTAAATACCCGAGTGTACCTTAACCCCGAACTACGTAAGGCTTCATTCCCATCTTTGGGATACGTAGGCAACTTCATTCTGAAGTCCAGCCGTAACAACACTTCAAATTCAACTGTGTCCATGTGATGGTTCTAGTCATCTTTGTCTTTTCTATATCCGGGAGTTCGGTTGCAATCATCACTCTGAGGACTGATTACAATACACTACGAGGCCATTCAGACAAGGGGCAACTTTCCGTTGCCATTCAATGCGCTGCGGTGCCATTCAAACAAGGGGCAACTTTCCGTTGCCGTGCAGCTCTTTTCAAGCAAGGGGCAATTTTCCTTTGGATCTGAAGTTGCGCCTCTCAAGAGTAGGATCCGTGCTTGTTGAGCATTGGCCGTTTGCAAAAATAATTTTTGAGAATTTTTACTGAGGTTGACTGATCTCTCGAAAATTATTCCATCTTTTCCAAAACTGGACCATTTCTTGGACCCAAAAAGGGAAAATTTTCAGTGCTCATAACCTAACTTGCATGGTTTTCAAATCGAAAAATTGAACAAGTATGTTAATCTGACTCTCATATTGGTCAAAATTGTTTCAGTAAAAAGCAAAAACAAAAAATGGTCAAAATGATGAACTAGGGGCACAGTTGAGTCAGGCTTCCTGCCTTTCCCCCGTTGTCAATGCATCTGCCAGAAAGGGCACCTGCCAGAAAAGGGCACAACTGAAGTCAACAACAAAGGGCTGAAAGCTCTCTCATCCTCCAAGCAATGAGGAATCAAGTCAAGTACGAAGCACGAACTGGAATGGGGCGAGATGTTCCACTCCCTCATTTGGACAGATCTAACCACGTCCAAACTCCCCAGCAGGGCATCATCAACCGATGTTAGCTGCAGATTTGCTACACAGCCAGTTGTAGCACAACCCCTCTATGGGAGAAACTTACTATTGTGAACAAGGGTCTGGAAAAATACCAGGGACAAGAGCCCACAATTTCCAGCTTATCCATCAACCACCCAGGGGAGGGATGAAAAACGAGAGATTAAAGAATAGAGAGATGTGCGCTGAGAGAAAAAGCGAGAAAAGGGTTTTGAGAGAAAAACCGAGCTTGAGAGCCGAGTGATGTGAGAATCACAAATAAGAAAGGGTGGGAATAATACCCGGTGAAACAGGCTCCCTGTGCACGTCTGTGTGTCGTGTCTTTTGTTTTGTTTGTCTCGATTCTTGCTTTGAGTCGTTCCGAGTGTATCTCGACGTGTTTAGGTTGTTTACCTTTTGTTTTCCGTTGTTGAGTCTTTCTCGCTGTGTTCAGTCGTAGGCTCAATACCTGGTCGAAAACTCATCTCTCAATTTCAAAAATAAATCGTTTTGTGCTCAGAGTGCTGTGCCATCCTTCACGTTTGTGCAAAACAAGATTCTTTTTTCCATAAAACTGCAGGGTCCACCCCCGATAAGTGTGAACGGTGAAACCAGGACCTATCTGAAGCTATGATGGTTCCAGACTGCAAAGCAAAGACAAAAGAGTGAAAATCGAAGTATCTGAGTTTGTGTCAACTTCAGAAAATTCCGTGATTGTACTCCGGACGTACCTCTTCAGGGCCTTGTCAATGCTCCGAAATATGGTTGTACCTCTACCTCAGGCGCAAGATCAATCCTGCTTCAAGGTTATACACTCTTCCACTTACATTTTTATGCACCCACTTCACTTGCATTGTAATGCATTATACCTATCAAGTTTCTTCCTCAGTCATGCACGATATTGTATGCACGGTTCATTCAAAGAAGTTTCGTTTTAAGGTCATTCACTTTAGTGTATCAATCACACTTCATTCTCATTTAGTGTATCAATCACACTCTCTTCACTAAGTGTATCAATCACATTTCTTTCATTTTGTGTATCTATCACACACATTCTCATTTTGTGTATCTATCACGCACATATTCGCTTTTGTGTCTATTGTACTCTCACTTAGTGTATCAATCACACTTCTTTCATTTTGTGTATCTATCACACACATTCTCGTTTTCTGTATCACACTTTCAGTGTATCAATCACACTTTCAGTGTATCAATCACACTTCATTGATTTAGTATATCAATCATACTTGTTCACTAAGTGCATCTATCACACTTCGTGTTCACCTTTAGTGTATCAATCACACTCTGTTCACTAAGTGCATCTATCACACTTCGTGTTCACTTTTAGTGTATCAATCACACTTTGTTCACTAAGTGCATCTATCACACTTTGTGTTCATTTTCAGTATATCAATCATACTTTGTTCACACTGTGCATCTATCACACTTCGTGTTCACTTTTAGTGTATCAATCACACTCTGTTCACATAGTGCATCTATCACACTATGTGTTCATTTTCAGTATATCAATCATACTTTGTTCACACTGTGCATCTATCACACTTTGTGTTCACTTTTAGTGTATCAATCACACTCTGTTCACATAGTGCATCTATCACACTTTGTGTTCATTTTCAGTATATCAATCATACTTTGTTCACACTGTGCATCTATCACACTTTGTGTTCGCTTTTAGTGTATCAATCACACTTCATTGATTTAGTATATCAATCATACTTGTTCACATAGTGCATCTATCACACTTTGTGTTCACTTTTAGTGTATCAATCATACTTGTTCACATAATGCATCTATCACACTTTGTGTTCGCTTTTAGTGTATCAATCACACTCTGTTCACACAGTGCATCTATCATACTTTGTGTTCCCTTTTAGTATATCTATCATACTTGCTCACTAAGTGCATCTATCACACTTTGTGTTCCCTTTTGGTATATCTATCATACTTGTTCACTAAGTGCATCTATCACACTTCGTGTTCGCTTTCAGTATATCTATCATACTTGCTCACTAAGTGCATCTATCACACTTCGTGTTCGCTTTCAGTATATCTATCATACTTTGTTCACTTAGTGCATCTATCACACTTTGTGTTCACCTTTAGTATATCTATCATACCTTATTCACTTAGTGTATCTATCACACTTTGTGTTCACCCTTTGTGTATCTTTCACACTATGCTCACCATACTCGCTTAGTGTATCTATCACACGCTCAACTACTGTATGTATCACATGTTGCTTCATATAGTGTATCTATCACATGCTCGCTTTGTGTATCAATCACACACGTTCGCTTTGTGTATCAATCACACACTCTCACTTTGTGTATCTATCACACGCTCACACTTTGCTTCATATAGTGTATCCATCACACTCGCTTCACCTTTTATGTATCTGTCACACTATGCTCACTTTGTGTATCTATCACACGTTCACTTTGTGTATCCATCACACGCTCCCTTTGTGCATCCACCACACACGGTTGCTTAGTGTATCTATCACATATTTGCTCAGTGTATCCATCACACTTATTTCGCTTTGTGTATCTATCACACTTTGCTTTGCTTAGTGTATCAATCACACTTTATTCGTGTAAGCATGTCCATCACACTCTCTTCACTATGTGTATCTATCACGCATGTTTGTCCACTTAGTGTATCTATCACACTCCGTTCACTTTTGTGTATCTATCGTACATGTTCGTGAGAATTGCATAATTCTCTTACATCCTTTCTGCATGAGATGTAGTTTGGTTCATGTCTACTTGCTGGCATAGCATTCGCTTAAAATGTTGCATTTATTTTGCATAATTGCTTCATCACAGCTACGTTCGCGCTATTTTGCGCATCGCACTATTTTGTGCAGTTTACATTCGCGCTATTTTGCGCACCTCACTTGTACTTGTTAGTACATTGCATTGTTTTGAATACAAACCGGCTTCGCGTAGCGTATAAGTCCAATTGTCAAAGTCTTCCTGCGTATCATTTGCATCCTGCCCCTGAACTACGCTGGTTTGATTCCTTGCAAAGGGATACGTAGGTAGCCTGTGGGCACAACCATTTATTTATCGGTATTTTGTTTGTTTGTCCAAGTCTTCGGCCTTGTCAAAAATGAGTCGTCTCTGGGCTTTGACATTCACTCCCGTCATTGTTATGACTTTCGAGTTCTGTCAAAGAGCGGCAACTGTAGACACCCCATTTTTGACCGCCCTTAAGACTTGGGCACTACTGATGGTTTGCTCGGTGTTGAGAGATGTGCAGGGCAAAGAATCAGTTTCTTTGGCAAGGAGAGAGGAAAATCCTTCAAAACACTTTGTTTAGGGGTTTGGAGTTAAAGAAGAGAGGAAAGGAGAGGAGAAAACTAGTTTGGGAAAAGTTCGGCATGAATCCGGGTAGAAGCAAGTTGAGCAGCCCTCGCTGAATCGGGCTTATCTATCTGTACACTTGGAGTTTAGCTATGAGGCCACCACCGTCGGAAAGCTTACTTCCGGGGCTTCATTTTTCACTCAAGAATATCTTAAAGCCAAGTTCGGGTGGGGGAGATATGATCAGCTGAAGTTGGGTATCATCCCGGTTGGATCGAATCTGCGCGGCTTCACCAAAATGGTCATAACTTTTTCCACAGGAGGAATTTTAATGCAAGGTTTGCGCCATTGGAAAGCTAACTTCCGGCGCTTCAATTTGGACACCAACCGGACGTTTTTTGACCTTACCGGCCATCCACCGGCACTATATTTATCCGGCCGGCAATTTATTGTGCCGACCGGCACTTTATTTTGCTGACCGACAATTTTTGCTAGCCGACGACCTTCCGGAGCATTCTGCAGATTGAGTGGATTCCAGCTGTGCCAGCTGGAATGCACAGAATTGATCCCCCACGCACATGTGTGTTTGTTTTGCACCTTGTGAGTCTTTGAACCCCTTAACCTTCTAGAAGCTTGAACCCTTTGGCCAAGCTTCTCCAAGAAGCTTGGCCAGTTGTTTTAGCTTCCTCTAGAAGCCTTGCACCCCCTTGAACCCCTTTGACCCTTTCCCTTTACTTAGCTTGTAAGTTAAGTGCTTCCCTTGCCTTATATAAGCACCATTCGTCTCCCTTTGTCTAGGTTGGATGGTTTAAAGCAAAAAACCAGAGATATACCATGTATATCTGATATACATACATACAACCCTTCATCTCTCACTATATCTCTCCCATTCAACCATCAAACACCCTTGTTCTTGGGCCATTTCTTCATCAACTCATAGCACAAGGCATCCAACGCCCATTCCAGCAGCTTGAGGCTGTTCTCCAGAGCTTAGGAGCACCTAAACTTGGTCCAAGAGGTGCTGGTTCATTGGTCTACAAAGGTGAGTCCTCTTCTTCCCTTTTCTAGCCTATTCTTGCATCATATCTAAGCCATAATTTCTTGCATCTTTGGGCTCCGACCCAAACTGTAACTCATCATATTTTGAGGTCCTCTTCATGTTTGATTCAGGACCTCTTGCTGTTTGAGGAGAGTAGCTTGCACTTGCTTCAATATCCTCCTTGAATGCCATAATCTTGCATAAAATTTTTGGCTTGCGTGTGATCTGTTTTAGAGCCTGATGTAAACTGAAAATAGGCTTATTTTCAGCCCCTCTTCAACATTGAAGAAGGGCTCAACACTGTTTGGGACCTCCATATTATACTTGCCATTATATCCTCTCTTTGGTCCCCATTTTTGCATGCTTTGGCAGCCTATCATGCTTCTGTTTTTGGCCTTTTTACAGTTCTGTAAATATGCTTATTTTTGGTCCCTCTTCAATGTTGTAGAAGGGAATTTTTTAGTTTGGGCTTTTTATCTACCACTTGCCTCATTGGCCACCTTTTGGCCCTTTTTCTTGCACAAAAGCTTAGCCATATCTATGTTTGTTTTTAAGGTTTTTACAGTTCTGTAAAGTGGCTTATTTTTGGTCCCTCTTAAATGTTGTTGAAGGGCCCTAACCTATTCGGGGTCAGCAGCTGTGAGTTGCTTCATAATCTCATGTTTAGGGCCGTTTTTGTATGCCATTTTAGCCCTATCTTTGCTTGCTGTTTGGCCATGTCATAAACTGTAAAAATGCTTGTCTCAGAGCTGTCTTGCTTCTGTCTTCATGCTCCATGTCCATATTGTGCATGCTTTGTATAGCTGTAAGCCATTTCGGGTGCCAAAAGTCCATGTTTCGGGACTATTCCATGCATCGGGTGTGTTTTCGCCTCATTTCGGGGCTGTTTTCCCCCACATTTCAGTGCTGAAATCCCATTGGCATGCTTGCATATCATTTTCCGTGCCATTGCATTGCATATGCCATTGCCTCGGATTGCGTGCCCGTGTGCACGCATTTCGAGGCACTTTATTTTCATCTTATAGCCACTAATGTGGGTGCGGCTGAGGTTCACTCACATTGGTGTAAGTCCATCTTGCATTGTGTATGCCATGTTTCAATACGTTGTGCATGTTATGTTGTTAGCATTGTGTGTGCCATGTAGTTGCATAGCATGCTTGTATTCTTGTTTGCATACCTAGGTTGCATTGCATTGGCATGCATGCCTTGCCTCTTGATCATGTGATAGAGGTTGGGCTTTATGTGTTTGTTTGGTTTGTATGACATTTGAAATCAAAGTGCATACTTGGTTTCTTGGACCATCACGTATCGAAATGCGCAATTGGTGGTCCGAAAATCAAGGAACATACCCCTTTGAGTCAAAAGCATGATAAGGGATGTGTTGGTGCACACATTTGCTTGAAATTTCATGCCATACACTGCCTGTCCTTTGTTGCTGTCAAAATTGTCTTCTGCAGGAAGTTTCTGCCGACCGGCAACATTAAGTGCCGACCGGCTATTTATTCAGTGCCGATAGCTTTATCTCCAGCCGATGGATATTTTACACGGCCGGTGACTATTCCTCCCAGCCGATGATGTTCTGCAATGCTCATAGAAGGTTCTCTGGGACTTTGACAAGTTTTCAGAGAAGAAAAGGCAGTGAAAACAGAGGCAGTAGTGCTATGGCAACGAGTTTCCGGGAAAGTTGGATCGAACGTGCATTATTCACGCATCCCGATGCGGGGGCTGCGGCCATCTTCCTTTGGCACCTTTTTTCGTTTAGACTAGAGGTTTTGTAATAATTATTCGGGCTGTATTATTATTTTGGTCCCTCCGAGTGAGGGCGTGTCTGTAATAAGTGTGAGTGCGTGGTGTGCATGTCTTCCAACCTCCACTTCTTTCTTCCCTTTTATTTACCTGCTTATGATGGTAGGTTAGGGCGCATTTATTTTAGCATACCTTATGCTATGCATGTGTGCATTCATGCATTTGTTGACATGCACCGGGCTCAGTACATCATACAAACTACATTGTACTTTTCAATTCCAAATTGAATACATGTTACTTGTAGCATTTCATATGCCATTTTAGGGTTAACCGAGCCTGTTTAGATTGCATCTTTGCATGTGTTGCATTAGCCATTTTTAGCATGAACTAGGATCATGCATATGATTACTAACTAGTTTCTGTTTTGGCTCGGAGTACTAGGTAAGCTTTTATGCTTTAGCATATCGCATGCGTGTGAGTGTTGCCATGACAGTATGATTACCATGAGGCTAGCTGCTTATGTGATATAACTGCTTGAATGCCTGTGGATGGAGGTTGAATTACCTAAATTGGAATAATGCATTAAGACTGTGAGTTTTAAGCCCACTAGATAGTGGCAAAATCATCTTTTCTAAAAGCCCACTTGAGGTGGCAAAATCTGCATTTTAGCCTACTTACGAGTAGCAAACCATTTTCAAAACAAACATGAAATGTTTTGTTCCAATTTGGGCGATTTGGTCTATACTTGTTTGCTGCGCGCATAACATAGTAATTCTAGGCTAACAATTGGTTTAAGAACACATAAAGTTTTCAAAAACGGATATCACGGTTAGTAGAGGCCGGTCTTCGGACCGGGCGAAAGGGGGTGCTCATAGCTGACCTTCCCCGATCGTACCCAAGCTCCCGAGCCGAGACAACTCCGGTGATGACGGACATGTGGCCTTCGGCACCGAGTCAGGGTTTCCTAAATTCTCCCATAAAAAATATTTAGGTGGCGACTCTGTATCTGGCAAAGCAGTCCATGTTTGGCACTACTTTTTCAAAAATCTGTTTCTCATAACGATTTGCCAGATTTGGACTCTTTGGTTCAGATTAAGAACCGTGACACAAATCGAGTCCGAACTGTAGTAGCACGAGGCCCACGCGGGCGCATCTACAGTGTAGTGGCCCTCTCTTTCTTTGGACTTGACAATCATGTCATCCACATACACCTCGACCTCATTGTGGATCATATCATGCATAATGGTGGTTGCAGCCCTCTGATAGGTAGCCCCAGCATTCTTCAGCCCAAACGGCATAACCCGGTAGCAGTAGGTACCCCACGGCGTAGTGAATACAGTTTTCTCTTTGTCCTCAGGTGCCCTCAGAATCTGGTTATACTCGGAAAACCCGTCCATGAAGGATAGCAATGCATGGCCCGTAGTGAAATCCACTAATTCATCAATGTGTACCAGAGGAAAGTTGTCCTTCGGACTGGCTCTGTTCAAGTCCCTGAAGTCCACACACACCCGGATTCTACCATCCCTTTTCAGCACTAGGACGATGTTGGCCAACCAAGTTAGATAATTAGATACCAACAAGAAACCTGCCTCGATCTACTTGGTGACCTCCTCCTTGATTTTCAATGCCCAATCTGGATAGATTCTACGCATTTTTTGCTTGACGGGTCGGGTCTCGGGGTCAAAGGGGATCCGATGCTGTACAATCTCAGGATCGATTCCAGGCATGTCTTCGTAGGACCACACAAAAAAATCTTTGAAATCTTTTAATAAAGTGACTAAGCATTCGTGCTCCTCCGAAGACAACATGGACCTAATCTGGACCAGACGCGGATCCTTCTCAGTACCCACATTAATAGCAGTGAGTTCATTACCACAAGATTTTGGAAACCTCTACTCCTCTCAATTAATCAAGTTTTTCAAAACTAGAGGAATTCCTTCCTCTTCGTTTTCATTAAAATTTTGAAAATCTTGATCAATACAATAAACAAGCGGCACAGAGAAATACTCAGAATCAACAGCGTTCTCATTCATAACATCCAGCTCTTTGGTTACAACCGACTCAAAAGAAAAAGAAAAAGAGGACCTGGACAAGACCTTGGCATCTAGGTTATCACCACTAGGAATACCAAACTCAGACTCAGAAGAACTGGAATCTGATTCCGACTCCACACACTCTGTGAAATTAGATTTTAGCTCATCACCTGACTCAGAACTAAACAGGTAGCCCTCCTCCAGCTGCCAAATAAGAGATGGCATCTCCGATGCATCCAAAATGCTGCTGGATGGTTTCACATCAGGTTGGTCCCCCATCATGGAGATGGTATGGTCATCTCCCAAGTTCTCTGAGTCAACCGCAGAATTTGTAAGGAGACATGCCAGTGCTACCCCTACTCCAAGTTCGTTGTAGTCTGAGTCATTTTCCATGCTCTGTTTAGTTTCAATACTTGGCTCAGCCTTTTCCTCGGCATCACTATCTTGCAACTGCAGGTCAAAGAAGATTTCGAATCCAGGAACATGCTGCTTCGCAGAATTCATCCAGGGCTCGGGAAAGTCGCAAAATGGGAAATCTTCTCCCTCCCTAACAATGTGGTCATTCAGCATTCCCTAGATTGGCCTATGGAAGAGCTCATAGTGTTTCCCGGCTTGCTTCGCTCTGGCTCTGCCAGTCATCTCTTCTCTTTTCCTAATTCAGTCCTCTTTGGTGGGTTCATAGCCCAAACCAAAGGCATGTGGATTGTGTGGCACGTCCGCCAATGTTGTGACACCTTTCTGGCCACTTCTTCCAAGTCCCATTCCTGGCACATGCTGTAGTTTGTTCATGAAATAGATGGATTGGGCGCTGACATACATGCCCTCATCAACGGCCAAAATGGTTTGCACTACCCGGGCCTCAGCCAAAGTAAACCCTAAAAAGAATACATCCTCCTCACCATGAGTGATTTCCAGCACTAGTGTAGTTACCTCTGGTGGAAGGTGAATAGATGAATTCCAGAAAACAATCACCACTCCCTTCCCGTAGGGGTATTTCAACATTTTGTGGAGGGTAGAGGAGATTGCTTTCACATGATGCAGCCTGGGCCTTCTAAGCAGTAAGTTGAAGGTGGCCGGGACATCCAGGACATGGAACTTAACATCCTACTGAGTTGGGCCTACTTGGACTCTAATTTGCACCGTGTCCATGACCTCCCTGCTTGTATTATCAGATGCCCAGATTACTTGGGCCGTAGGCATGAAGTTTGCTGGTCTAAGGCTGATGGCATAACCTGTGCGGGAAGGACAAACATTGATAGCTGAATCGGTGTTTGTCAACACCACTGGTACCCATTTTTCCTTGCACTCAACTGATATGTACAGGGGTTTGTTGTGAGCTGAGCCTTTCGACAGCAGTTTTTTGTCGGAAAAGGTTAGGGTTGGCTCGGCATCACCTGGGAAGACCAATCCCATAAGCTGTTCAGAGGTAGTGTCAATAGACAATTTAGCTTCGCCCATTGCTGAGAGTACTGCCTATTGATGCACCAGGGAGGCCATAAGAAGACCCCAAATTGAGATGCCGACTTAGATTTTCTTTAGTTCCTTCAACACTGCCTCTTCTTCTAACTGCTTCTCTTTCTGTTTCTCAACCTCTCTGTCTTTCTCGGATGCCTCAGCTTGACCTATGTGTGGTGGCTTGAAATACCCCCCACTTCTTGTCATGTGGTCTATCCCTTCCGCGTACCACGTGTTGTCTAGAAGGGACTCACCCAAGTCCTCATCGATGTGGGCCAAATGCAGATCGCCATCCTTCCGCTATACACCTCCGACAGCCGACAAACAGTTGTCCGACTCCGTTCTGATCACTTTCACATAACAACTATCCCCCGCAGGGTGTTGGGCCAGTATTGCTTTCTGGTTGTTTTCAATCCTTTCGTGTGCAAATTGCTTCAGTGCAGCCTCCTATTTTGTGTCCACAGTACTCACAGTGCCCAGTTCCTAAGCTGAATTTTTCATGCCGATGTTCTCCAGCAGTTTCCCCTTTTCATCGGCCGTTCCGATCACTACAACAATTCCTGCTTTCTTTTCCTCCGATTTTGTTTTAGTTCCTTCCTTCATGTCCAGTTCATCACTCAACCACCCAAAGTTGTCTGTTGATCCATTCAAATCGAACCAGCCAAACTGCACATCCCCTTGATCTCGATCGTCAAAGAACTGCAAGTTGTCTAAGTCCTTCTCAAGTTCTGCCAAATCATCCAAACCTTGGCTTGGGCGATCCTCCATAACCGCATTGACCTCCACTATAGTTGGCAAGACCACTTCCGGCTTGGCTTGATCAATCGGCACAATGTAGCAGCTTGGATTATATACCCCCTTAGACAAGTCCTCAGAGCACTCAGGCAATGGACTCGTACTTTCCTCTAAGGCCAACCTCCCTTGCACTACAACTGTCACCACTACAGGTGTAGGTTAAAGCTCAGACGTGTCCATCATGCACAAATTTGTGCTTTTAGGAATGAACACCGTCGGTCTGGGTAGGTGGGAAGGGGTAATATATATGCTGGGGTCATAGGGGATGGCCAGTGTATGGGTTAGGTTTAGATTTTGAGGTGGAGGAACTTGATTGTGGACCAGGAGAGGGCTAGTAGTTACATTTGGTTTTTGGAGAGGTGCGATCACCTTATTGTCAATGAGGTCTTGAATCTCATGACGTAGTTGGAAGCATTGGTCAGTGTCGTGACCATGCCGCTAGTGAAATGCATAGTACTTCGCCGGATTGTGTTTCGGTGGGAGAGGATTAGGTAGTGGGCGAGGCTCTAAAGGTTTGAGGTGCCCCTTTTTGACCAAAACCCTCATGACTTGAGATAGCGTCATATAGAGTTGGGTAAAGGTCCTTTGGAATTGGGCAGAGTTCTTTGAAGTTTGTGGTGCTGTCTTGGCAGAGGGATTAGCGGTCTTCATTATGGTGGTAACAACACTCACATCCGACGACCACACAACTGTGCTACCACAGGTGGTAGCATTGGAACTACGCACGAAAGGCCTCTTTACCAGCTCTTTCTCATCAGTAATCAGCCCTTGTTTCATGGCGTCTTCAATCTGTGCGCCCATCTCATGGAGTTCGGTAAATGTGAACAGAGGTAGGACGATCATTTTCTGAAGCAACTTCCCGTGCAAACTGCGGACTACCATCATTATCTGATCTTTCTCGGAAGGCCATGTGGTCATCATTGAAGCCTTAGCCCTCAACCTTGTGACGAATTCTGAGAAGCCCTCCTTCGGCACCTGGCGCATTGCCTCAAGATCATGAGTTGTGACCTCGATTTGTGTGTTGTACGAATACTAAGCAACAAAGGACTCAGTAATTTCCTCTTAACTCTACTTCACAGAATCCTCCAGCTTCGCATACCATATAGCTGCTATTCCCGACGTGGTCCAGCCAAAGAGTGAGAGCTTCTATAATCTGGTCAGGCCCATCGGCCGTAGGATGTCTGAAAACAACCAAAAATGAACCATCAGGTTTCCGGAGCCATCGAATCTATCGATGTACGGCATTTTGAACCGATCTGGCAATGTCACTGCAGAGTCAGTATACCCATCTTTTATGTCGGGGATAGAATTAATACCTTGTCCTCGTTTGAATAGCTTCACCAGCTTGTTGACCTTAAGCACAGTTAGGGCAACCTCATATTCAAATGGAGCCCCAGTTTGATACACAGATGTTTTGGAGGTTTGTGGTGGGATCGACTCTGCTGAATTACCCTGATTTTCAGCATAGGCAATGGCTCCGAGTGTTGGGATACCCGTAGGAGGTGCATGAGATGCAGAAGCTGTTGCTGACTGTGGTTGTTGCTGTTGCAGCCTATTTATTTCCTCAGTATGACATGCTGTTGTAGACACCCCATTTTTGACCGTCCTCAAGACTTGGACGTCACCGTTTGAACACTCGGTGATTATCCATGTTTGTGTTCGTTTGGAGTTCCTGGAGGCCTCGGCTCGCGTGCCTTGCCTTAGGATCTCCGAACTTGACTGTTTAGTGTCTGGTTTCACACCAAACACTTGTGTTTTTCCTTTGAGAGGCAGGGTAGGGCTTGTAGACCATCCCCACCCACCACCGGCAATGTATATTGCCGGCAGGCACTATTTTTTGCCGGTCAGCACTATTTAGTGCCGGCCGGCACTCTTTTTGGCCAAGATGGCATTTTTGGCCGGCCGATTACTGTGCATCTTCTTTTGTAGATATTTTAAGATAGCTGTCTTGCTTTTGCTCCCCTCCATACACGTGTATGGAGGGATCTCCCTCTTGTGAAGCTTGTCTTGTAAGCTTTACAAGACAAGAAGTGCCATATAGAGAGAGAGGGTGTCTCTTGGCTTGAGAGGGAGAGACTTAAGATATTTTGAGAGCCTAGACAGCCATTGTTAAGCTCTGGTTTTAGGGTTTGAGTTAGATACACATCCTATATCTCTTTCCCTCTCTTTTGTGCACTAGGTGTTTTGTGTCTTACTATTGCACACAAACACCTAGTGTTTCACCTTCCTCTTGGAACTGAGGTTCTAAGGGACTGATTTTGAAGTTTTGGTGTTGGATTCAAGCCAAAGGAGGCCATTGGAGCACCATTTGTGAAGGGGTCTTCAAGGGTGAGAACCTAGTCTCATTTTTTCCCATTTTTGCATTGATTTTCTACCTATCTTAGAGCTATTTTCGTGCTTATTGTATAACACAAAAAAGTTCTGTTTTTTAGTCCTCTTGATTGTTTATTAAGAGTGTTTTGTGGTTTGGGTAAGTTTGAACACCCTTAGGCCTTAAAAGGCCTCATTTTGTGCCCTTTTGTGCTAGCTCCGGGATTTTGGTGTTGGGGTCCCTTCACCATTGAAATCTTGAGGGATTTCAGTGGTGAGGGTGATGCCTTGAAGTCCCAAGAAGGAGAGGGCCACCCCCTCTCCTTGTTGTCCTTGAAAAGGGCATATTTTGGTCTCTAAAGAGAGCCTATGCTTGAGCGTGTATTGAGCATGTTTAGGCTGTTTTTCATGCTTATATATCCATAATATAACATGATTTTAAGTTAGTTTTGGTACCCCATGCATGTTTAGCATAGTTGCCATGTAATGCCATATTATTGCCTCAATGTGCCTTAGGTTGTAAGCCCTTGTTAGAGCATGTTTTAGGCTTGGTTTTGTGAAGATTTTGTGCTTATCTTGACATGTTCTAGGTCTGTCCATAAGTGTTTGGGTTGATTTTGGCATGCTTGGTATAGCTCTTTTGTATTTGGGCTTGTTGGCCTTGAGCATATGAATGTATAGCATGACATCCTTGCATTGTTTTGGTGATTTGGGACCATCCACCATGCCATTTCAGACCTTATTGTATGCTTGAGAGCTTGCATTTGATGTCCCTTTCATGCCTTGTAAGGTTGTCATCTCATGCTCCATGTTTTGGTGTTTATGCATGCCTTTCTTCTTAAGTCATTTGGATGCCATCTAAGTGGTCCTTAGGCCTTGTTTTAATGTCCCAAAACTCTATTTTTGGTCAATGAGTTCATGCCATGTTTGGTCTTGCTAAGTGTAGTTCAATACTCTATTGTTTTGCTTTGAGCATTTGGGCCATTTGTTGCATGCTTGGCTTGATTTATTGCTTGGTTTGGCACCATGTTTTAGCATGATTTCAATGCTTATGTTGCATGCTAATTAGTCCATGATTCCCCCTTTCAAATGTGTTTGAGGGTTGTTCAATTTGTGCCTAAGTGTTGGCCTTTCAACATATATATGTGTGCATGTGTATTTGGTCCCTCATTATAGCATTTTGGCCACTGTTTTGGGCCCTATTAGAGCTGCCCAAATCATGTTTAAGACGACCTTTTTATTGGCTAGCATTGCCTCATGTTTGCTTGCATGCTCGCATAAGTGTATCGCCATGCCATGTTGCATCCTTAGCTTGTATGCCTAGGTTGCATTGCATTTTGCATGTATGCCTTGTTCCTTGACTTAGTGATAGGAATTGGGCCTTGTTTGATTTGATTTGGTTTGCATGCATTTGAAATCAAAGTTGCATACTTGGTTCTTTGGGCCATCATGCATGGAAATGCGTGATTGGTGGTCCGAGAATCGAGGCACATGCCCCTTTGAGTCATTATCATGATAAGGGACATGGTTGGTGCATATATGCCTTGAATTGTGCTGCCATGCATTGCCTTGCCCTCTGTTGCTGTCATTTGCAGATTCTGCAGGAACACTCTGCCGACTGGCAGTGTAAGGTGCCGACCGGCAACAATTTCTCTGCCGACAGCTTCATTTTGTGCCGATGGCCACACACCACTGCCGGTGGTAATTCCACTCAGCCGGTGGCACTCCCCAATGTCCAGGAATGTAGTCCTGAGGTTTTGACAGCCTCCAGAGGAGTGAAGGAAGGAAAACAGAGGCAGCCTATGCATGGCGGCGCGTTTCCCGAGGCGTATTTCCTATTTTCTTAGCTTAAGTTATTTTGCTTAGTTGATTAGGCAATTTGTAATATTAATTAGCTTGCGTAGTTAATTAATTTGTAATATTTTATTTGGTCCATCCGAGTGAGGGTAAATATGTAATAAGTGTGCGTGAGTGTGTGTATGTCTTCCAACCTCACGTCTTTCTTCCCTTTTATTTACCTGCTTATGATGGTAGATTAGGGCACGTTTAATTTAGCATACCTTATGCTATGCATGCGTGCATTCATGCATTTGTACTGCATGCATTAGGCTCAGTACATCACGCTAACTGCATTTGTACTTCAATTCACAAATTGAATATGTGATAGTTGATCGCATTACATATGCCATGCTTAGGTTAACCGAGCCTATCTAAATTGCATCTTGTATGTGTTGCATTAGGCAATTTAACATGAACTAGGACACACATGTTTGCTAACTAGTTTACTGTTTTGGCACGGAGTACAATGTAAGTATTTTCGCTTTAGCATCTCGCATGCGTGTGAATGTTAACATGACAATATGCTTGCCATGCGGCTAAATGCTTATGTGAGATTAAACTGTTTGAATGCCTGTGGGTGAAGGTTGGATTGTTTGAGTTGGAAAAACTCATTGAAATCCGTGTTTTAGCCTACTTGCGAGTAGCAAATTTCAAAGCATTTTCAAAACAAACGGATATGCAATGTTTCTTTCCAAATTAGGCAATCTAGTCTATATTTGTTTGCTGCGCGCATAACATAGTAATTCTAGGCTAATAAATGGAATAAGAACACATAACGTTTTTAAAATCGGATATCATGGTTAGTAGAGGCCGGTCTTCAGGCCGGGCGAAAGGGGGTGCTTATAGCTGACCTTCGCCGATCGTACCCAAGCTCCTGAGCCGAGACAACTCCGGTGATGACGGACATGTGGCCTTCGGCACCGAGTCAGGGTTTCCTAAATTTTCCCATTTTAAAAATATTTAGGTGGCGACTCTGTATCTGGTGAAGCAGTCCATGTTTGGCACTACTTTTTCAAAAATCTGTTTCTCAAAACGATTTGCCAGATTTGGACTCTTTGGTTCAGATTAAGAACCGCGACAACAAAAATCGTGAGTCCGAACTGTAGCAGCGAGGTCCCCCTCGCGGGCGCGTCTACAGCTGTGATCTCGGCTTGATGAACAACATCTTGCTGTAGGGTTTCAACTGTTTGTTGAAGATGATGAATTAATTCCTCCATGCTGACTGGGGATATTGTGTCATCGGGATTGGCGAGTGATCTGATACTGGACTAGATGTAGAAGATTGTCCCTGAGCCTGACTAGATGCAGGTGAATTGAGGGGTGACTACTGCAGAAATTGAATCGGCGAACCCTGCCTGACTCTCGTCTATCTAGTAATCGGTGGGAGAGAAGGAAACATGGGTTGTCCCCTACCAAGTTCTCTAATTTTGCAAAGCCTTCTGACTCGGGTCCAGAGCACTTGGGGTATATTCAAACTTTCCGAAGCTATGGTGTTATACTACCTAGCAAAAAGAAATAGAGCAAAAGAAAAGCAGTAATCAGAAACCGCACAACACCTCAGCTACTAATGTTAACAACACACAGATATAATCAAAGCTGTAGGACTGCACTAAATACTGATTTCTGCCCCCCAAAACGGATACCCAACTTGCAATTGATATGCACATTCCTATACAGATTCACTATAAAACACGTACCAGTTAAGTGAGAGCCAAAACACCCCTTTGAGAGGGTAGGGTTACCCTGTCCTAGTTTCATCAGGAGCTAGGGTTCACTATTCAAACAAAGCAGTTTTATGCAATCCTGCATTCGAGTAACCATCATGTCCTAGTTTGGAATAGTCTCATGGCTTTTCAATATGCAACTACGCCAAATGGTCAGAAGGGTACCTCAGCAAAACCACCTAATATGCCTCTCACACCTAACTCCGAGAAGTGAAAATGAGGATCAAGCGGTACAGTGGTAGTCTAGATCCAAGGGTTGTATTCCCATCACGGCAAAGCCCATGACCAGTTAGCCTTTTGGCAAGCTTTTCAGGCAAACCTCCGGCAAACCGTCCAGGAATATAAGATGGTAGACACAGTGACTTAAATGCACCAATGCAAATGCAAATGCAAAGAGACATATAAGTGTAGATAAAATTTCATATCATGAATTTCAAGTCAAGTTCTCTAAATTCCCCAGCAAAGTCGCCAAAAACTATAGCTCGACTTTTCTGCGCCCCCTTTCAGACGGTGAACAAGCCCTACAGTATTCGACTCCTATAGTTCTGAATCTAATCTCACAAGTGGAATGTGAAATCGATAATCACCAAAGAGTCCCAATACAACAAATCTTTTGGAAAATCGATTTTGAATAAAAAAATGCCAAAATCAGACTACTTTGCCAAATACAGAGTTGCCACCTAAATATTTTTGTTTGGGGAAATTTAGGAAACCCATGACTCGTGCCAAAGGCCACGTGTCTGTCATCAACAAAATTGTTTTGGCTCGAGAACTTAGGTACGAGAGGGGAAGGTCATGAATTGAGCACCCCCACTCGCCTGATCAAAGATTGACCTCTACTAATCATGATATGAATCTTCTGTACATTATATGTTCTTGTTCTAGTTTATTAGGCTAGTATTACTATGTGATGCACACACACACAACTATAGACTAAATTTGCAGAAATTGGAACACTTGATTCATGTTTGTTTTGGAAATTGCTTCGAATGTGTACCACTTGAAAAAGTGATCGCATATGAACATTACTTAAATTATTCCAATTCAAGCAATTAGCCATCATCCACAGGCATTCAAACAGATATAGCATTTAAGTAATTAGCCTTGTGACGCCCCAAAAATCGAGAACATTAGATAATATATTAACCAATACATACAGGGTTTATCTAAGGTTACAAAAGTAGGAAACGTCACTAATGAGTCCTTTGGCTAATAACCAAGCAAGATCCCAAGAAGGCCGGAGGAGTCAAAATAGCCTCCCCTCAAAGTCCAACCACCTTAGATAGCAAAGCTACCTTTTTGACAGATCTTGACAAGGTATTAACACAAGGCCTACATGAGATGACGGAGTATGAGGATTGGTTACAAATGTTATATATATACAAATTACAAAAAAATCATGCCTTAAATACAACATGGGATCTATCACTTACAATCTCAAAACACGCTTAACATAACTAGTTCCTAACTCTCATAGGGCAGCCATATGTCCTTAAATACTTCAGTTTTGCCTTCGACCAACCTAATAGTCTTCAATACCTAGCACGAAACGCCGTAAGCTTTGAATGCCCAGTAAACGCACACATGCCTGTCCCTTTTTCCCAATCCAATCCATCATCACATTTATGGCAAACAAGTAGTGAAGCATGATATTCAAGTCAATAACAGTAATTTCAATAATAGAGAAAAAGAGCATTTCATTCAAATAGATAACAAGGTTATAATGTTAGTGGTTAGTATTTTAGAAATCCCCCAAAGGGATTTCATCCTCCCAACCACAAGAATTGGACACCGGACTATTCAGAACTCCCCCTTTTGCTGCTTTGTTGCAGAACTAACCTCGGATGCCTACCAACGGTTATATACCGCGTAGCGCCAACCGCAGGGCCTCAAAAGGGGCAGCAAAAAAGAAAAAGGTTTTATCTCCTGAATCCAACCTCATCCTTCCAAAAATTTTTATTCTCCTGAATGTCCCATCTGGACCCAACCTTATCTCACCAATCAAACCATCGCAAAGAGTCCGAATATGTCCGTTCCATTCTAGGGTTTATGCGACAACCGCTTGCACAAGACTTAAACTTTAATTAGGGAGAACATCCCATCAATCCATACATAACACATAATCATTTCTTCAATATTCAAGTGATCCAAAACCCAATACCATCCCGATTAAGTTTCCCGTGGAGTTAAATGTTCTAAGACAAGGTTAGACCAACTTATCAAGATAATAATATCCACATGAGCATGCATTATTAATATGAAGAGGATAAAGAACATAACCATAACACATACAATATCATGCCAAGATATGATCATAAGCTAATAAGCATTTTTTGAACACAAGGGCATAAAACACTCATGCACAACAGAATTTCCAGATTCAATATCACATAAGGATTAGAATGAAAGGACTATTTTAGATTTTTCACCGGACTCATCCTTCCTATGGTTCGTAGAGAATTTAATCTAGTTTCCAGAACATATTTCGGAAATGGGATAGCTTTTCTAGATTTTAAGTTATTTAGAAAACACTCCAGCGCTGTCCAGATTCGTCGATCGTTATGAAAATTCAATTTTCTTACAAACCTCTCACTATTTTTCAATGAAACCAATTTTAGTTGAAAGCTAACTCCTTAAGGAATATTTTGACATAAAGTAGTGGTCCAGAATAATTTTCTACATTTTTCTAGAAATTTTGAAAGTTGGCTGCAAAAACAGATTCTATGGCACAATACCCAAAACAAAAAGATTTGTGAGAAAAGGGATCCGTTACGGGAAAATTTTCATTTCGTTTGTGATGAAAACATGCTAAATAACATATATTAAACTCAAAAAATTTGCTTGAACGTGTGCCTTTGGAAAGTTTGAGAGATTGGAATGAAAATGATAGTTTTGTACCAAAATGAGGGAAACTACAAGAGAGATAGAATCATGGCTCAACTCTTATCATATTTAACCTGAAAACAATGTTTAGAACCCTTAAGAACATGTATTTGAAAAAGGAAAATGAAAGAAAAGGTTGTGTTGTGGCTTACTTGCTATGCTTGAACATGATAGCTCTCCTCTTCCTTCCTCTCCCTCTCAAGACTTCTCTCTTGCTCTCCTTTCTCTCCTCTAGACTGAATGTTTGTGTGAGTGTGTTGTTTGTGTTTGCCATGCTAGGGGGGTGGTGGTATTTATAGGCATTTTTGGTGTAAAAAGACATAAAGGCCCACTAGTTGGAATTGGATGGAAAAGTTTGGATTTAATTGGAGTCTAATGGAATAGGGAATGATTAGGGAACTTAATCATGGGATTTAGACAAAATCTAGTTGGTCTTAGTTGAAATGAAACTAGTGTTGGGAACAAAACCCTAGGTTTAGGGATACTAGGTGCTAGGATTTCTAGAATACCATAATTGCAATTCTTGAAAATAGGCTCCTCATTTTCCTAGGGTGGCCGTCCATTGGGAAGGGAGATAGGGCATTTTTTTTATTCAATTTAGGTACTAGGGGCACATTCCCCAATGTATATATATATAGATCTCAATTTGATTGATGGTACTTATAGTATAAAGGTACATGTACTAGTTTTGGGAAAATTTTTGAATTTAAATAAAGAAGTGAGGGCTTGGAATTAAATTCATGTATTAGAACCTTACTTATGTAGAATTAAATTAAATTAGGCTAAGGAACCTAATTCAGCTAGGATATTCCTGTTTCGATGAAAAAAAAAATGCTGACCGACAAGATTTGAAATAATTCAAGAAACTGAGGGGCTTTAAGGAAATAATTCAAACGTTAGGGTTTTTAAAGAGAACACATTTTTCAGGGGCTTCACAAGCCTCATGGCAAGCATGCTAGACATGGCAACATCGACACTCATGCGATATGCTAAAGCGAGTAAAAGCTAACCTAGTACTCCAAGCCAAAAGAAAAATGAGTTAGAAAAATGCATGATTCCTAACTATGCGACATGACTAATGCAATTACTAGGCTCAGCTACTAATATGGCATATGAATCAATTAAATGTCATGCAGTCTAAACACATATTCAAAGAAGTCTTTAAACTAACAATGTGAGTTAGAATGATGAACCGAGCCTCGATGCATGCAATACAAGTAGATGCAAGCATGAATAATGCTAAACAAAACATGATGCCCATAAACTAACCATCATAAGCTAGTAAATAAAAGGGAGAAAGACGTGGGATTGGAAGACATACACGTTATTACAACATTGCGCTCTCACGAAGGAGAGTCCGAATGAACTAACTAGCTAACTAATCTAATTAAGCTAACTATTACAAAACGAAATGGATAATTAACTAAACTACTTAACTAATTATTACAACAACAAATGAATTAATTAACTAACTGTTCTAGCTAATCAAAATAATTACAACACTTTACCAAATTCAACTAGCTACAATTAATTAATTACAACAAATATTTAAGCTAAATATTTAAACTAAACAGGCTCAATACACGAGGAATGCTCATGCACGTGCTCGGTTTCCACCCGAAAAGCCACTGTTTTGTTTCTAAATGCCGCTGTTGCACAGTTAAAAACTTACACTTTTGTCCACTTCCAGAATAGCTCTACTCTGCTCAAAAAACACACTACTAGATTTTGCATTGGTGGCCGGCCGACCAGCTAAGAGTGATGGCCTGCCGGCCACCAAAGGTGGCTTGCCGGCCAATGCTGTAAGGTTCATCTTGCTACAACAGAGAACAAACAGAGCATTCACAGGGTATTCTCAAGGGTTGTCTGCACAACTTCCCCCTGTAGACACCCCATTTTTGACCGCCTTTAAGACTTCGGCGCCTCTGATTGATTACTCGAGGATGAAAGTTATGCTATGCAAAGGTTCGATTTTTTCGGCAAGGAGAGCGTCAAATCCAAACCTTACACCCCACTTTGGACCAAAACTATTTTGACCAAAATGATTTAAGACCTTAAAACCCTCACTTGCAAAATATTTTTGAAAAAGTTTCTACGATGTTTCGAGGCCCACGTTTCGTTAAATGTTACGCTTTTCGGTAAACCAAGCAAGGACAAAGTGAAAATAAATGAAAAAGAGGTGAACTCTTCAAAGAATCTTTCAAAACACCTTATTTAGAGGTTTGAAGTTGATGAAAGTAAGAGTGGAGGGAAGAAACTTAGTTGGGAAAGAAGTTGGGCATGAACTGTTAAGAGAGAGAGATGGGCAGTCTCACTAAATCAGGCCTATCCTTTTGTATACTTGGACTTAAGTTATGAGGCCACCACCATTGGAAAGTGGACTTCCGGAGATTCATTTTACACTCAAGAATCTCCTAAAGCCGAGTCCGGATGAGGGAGATGTGGCTGGTTGAAGTTAGGCATGAATCAGGTTAGGACCAAAACTGAGCAGTCTTCACTAAACATTTGAGTGCGTCCTGATGTTCACACCGCCCTTTGGTTATATAGCAACCCCAAAATGTGTATTAGAAATAATCTCTATTTAATTATGGGCTAATGTGCTTTAATTTACTTATACTTGTTTGAATTGAGGAATTATCTGTTGAGTTACGACCTTTAAACTGAAATTCCCAACCTTTATGGGTTCAGAAATCAAAATTGAGTACATGGATATGCTAATGGGATTTTTAGAGCTACTTGGGAAAGTTAATTGAAAATTTATTTCGTCTAATTCGTTAAGGTGTTTTTGCATAGTCAACTTTAAAAATTTATTTCGTTTGAAGCCTTCAGAAGCCAGAACGAAATACATAGTTATGATTAGCATAATTTTTAGAGTCATCTGGGAAGTTTAATTGAAATTTGATTTCGTATGATTTGTAAGGGTGCGTTTGGCTGTCCCTAATTGTGATAAGCATGTGTGTATATATTTAATATATGAGTTGAACTCATCACTTGGAGTCCAAAATATCTGAGGGAGAGGGAGAGAACCGAGAGAAAGAGAGGGCAAAGGAGAGAGAAAGCTTCTTTAAAAGAGAGAGAGCTCAACATTCATGGGATTTGAACACAAATTGAAGAGAAATAAGAGAAAGGAAGAAGATCAACCATGAAAGCTTGGGAAATTGAAGAGTGTTAAGGCAAAAGCAAAGATTGAACTAAGGGATGGAAATCTATCTTGACTCCTTATGATTAATTCATCAATTTCATGAAATCATAATGAGAGTAGAAGATTTGGAACCCATTTGAGTTAGCGTTTTGTGCTATGTATTTGATTGAGTTAAATTTAAGAAATTAGGACTTGGGTCCTTTTGATTTTGTTTATGATTGGAGCTCAATCTTGTGAATAACATATGAAATGAACTCTAGATTGTCCATAGAACAAGATTTATGCAAGGATCAAGTGTGTTTGTGGGTTGTGTTTTGGGAACTTTCAAGATTATGAAACATGAAACATTGATCTTGAACTTGAGGCAAAGATTGATTTGTTTGAAATGAAATTATACTTGAATGATGTTAGTTTATCATGTTGTGTAGTAATTTTACATGTTTTTGGGTGATTAGAGTTGAAACCTAGCTTAGAAAATGGAAAAAACAAGTGTTAGAACCAACAAGGATTTCAGATAGCAGATTTTGCCTAGAGTCGCACGTGCGGCGGGGCTTCTCATAGGTGCGGCAGTCCATTTCCACCACCCAAAATGATTCTGAAATAAAAGCACTTTGTCCCGCACATGTGGCTCAATTTCCACATGTGTGGCCCTGTTTCCCGCAGGTGAGGGGCACCCCTGTTTCAGCCCAACTTCGGATAAGAATATCTCTTTCATCTAGACTCCATTTTAAGTGATTCTTAAGCCTAAATTCAAGCCCCAGAAGTCTAGTTTCCAATGGTGGTAGCCTCACACCCAAATTCTAAGTACACAAATAGATATTCTCAAATTAGTGAAGGTTGTTCACTTTCTGTCTACTGGTTTTTCACCATTTCTTCTTCTAACCCATTTTCCTTTCATTTCCTCATATTTTCCTAGACACGAATTATGACCTATTGAGGACTAATGAGTTTAGAACCAATATAACTAATTGATTAAAGAGCAAAGAAAGGGAACGGTTATATTCATATGTTGTGTTATGTAATTGTGGTTGAAGGTCAAGACAAGGACATCGTCCAAATGCTACCAGAAGCCCATCACTGTGAGTAATAGTATAGTAAAGATATGTTTTTCATTATCTATCTTGATTTATGTATGACATGATTCTCTGAATGTTACATTTTATCTAAATACACGAGTTTCCAAGAAATGTGAAATAAATTATGAACGAGAAATGTGAATTGTTATATTATGATATGGTGAACTCAAGGCCGTTCTGTTTATTTGTTCCGCTTGTGCTATGGCATGATATGAATTGTTCGGTCTTGTAGATGCACCCTTGGGCTTCATGCTACAGTTCGGACTCAAATGCCACGGTTCTTAATCTAATCTCACAATGTGCGATGTGAGATTGATAAATCACCACAGAGTCCAAATCCGGCAAATCGTTTTGAAAAACTAATTTTTGTAAAGAAGTGCCAAACATGGACTGCCTTGCCAGATATAGAGTCGCCACCTAAATATTTTATTTTGGGGGAATTTAGGAAACACTAACTCGTGCCTAAGGCCACATGTCCGTCATCACCAAAGTTGCCTCAGCTCGGGAACTTGGGTACAAGAGGGGAAGGTCATCTATGAGCACCCCCGCTCGCCCGATAAAAGATCGGCCTGTACTAAGCATAATATATTGTTTTTAAAAACACGTGTTCTCATTCCAGTTATTAGCTAGAATTACTATGTGATGCGCACAACACACAAGTATAGACTAGATCACCTAATTTGGAACAAAGCATCGTATATCTATTTGTTTGAAAAATGATTTGAAGTTTGCTACCTACAAGTAGGCTAAAATGCAGATTTGATGAATTGTTCCAACTCAAGTAATCCAACCTTCACCCACAGGCATTCAGACAGTTATATCATATAAGCAATTAGCCTCATGGCAAGCATGCTGTCATGTTAACATTCACACACATGCGAGATGCTAAAGCATAACACTTACAGTGTACTCCGAGCCAAAACAGAGAACTAGTTAGAAATCATACATGATCCTAGTTCATTTTAAAATAGCTAATGCAACAAATGCAAAGATACAACTAAGATAAGCTCGGCTATCCTAAGATGGCATGTGAAATGCGACAATTCGATACATGTATTCAACTTGGAATTGAAATATAATGCACTTAGTATGATGCGCCGAGCCCGGTGCATGCAATACAAATGAATGGATGCAAGCATGCAAAACATAAGGTATGCTAAATGAAATATGCCCTAAAACTAACCATCGTAAGCGGTTAAGTAAAAGGGAGAAAGACGTGGGGTCAGAAGATATTCACACACTCACGCACACTTATTACAAAATTATGCCTTCTCGACGAGGGGACCGAAAGAATAATACAAATCATCTAATTAACTAACTAGCAAGCTAATTAATTATTGCACAACCCTTAACTAATTAAGAAAATTAATTAAGCTACAAAAATAGTAAAGAGGCCTCAAGAAGAGGGACAAATGCATGCTCGGTCGGCTTCGCTCGAAAATCCGTTGCCATGTTCATGTTGCCTCTGTTTGCACTGCACTGTACCTCTGAAAATTGTGCCAACTTCTGTGACACTTCCGAACCACCTTGGGGGCATTCTGAGAGGCCATCGGCCAAAATATAGAGCCATCGGCCAAGGGAAACTGGTCATCAACCAAAACTAAGGCTCTCGGTCAAGTGTTTGTTGACGATCGGCACTGAATGTGGTCGATCGACCATTTCTTCCTGTGAAAAGCTCCTGTTGCTGCAGCAGAGGACAAACAGAGCATGTCAATACATTTATAAGACAATGTCTACACAACTACACCCCTTATCATGTGTTAAGACTCAAAGGTGTGTAGTTCTCGATCCTTGGACCACCAATCACGCATTTCAATGCATGATGGCCAAAGGAGCCAAGTGTGCAATTCAATATCAAATGAAATGCACAAAACACATAAGGGGCCCCAACCTCTATCATGCTTGATCAAGAGGCAAGAGAATACACACACAATGCAATGCAACCTAAGCATGTAAGCAACTCAAGCATGCAACAGGTATGCAACAAGGTTGTGCAATGCAACTAACATGCAATAGGCATACAACCTAAATATGCAAACATGCATAGCATACAACAACATGCAAAATGAAGCAAGCATGCAACAACATGCAAGACAAGCATGCAACAACATGCAAAGATGGACTTAACCTAAAGTGGACAGCTCTTAAACATGCCCACATCAGTGGCCAAAGTGCTAAGAAATGATGGAGAAAAACACATACAAACATGCACATGTGACGGCCTGTCACCTAGGCATAAGAGGGCAACTTTCAAGGGCACTTAAAAGTGGACAAATATGGACATGTAACATATATTGTAAGCTTCAAAATCAGGCATGGAAAGGTGCCAAACCAGCCAAAGTACACAAGCAAAGCATGCAAGAAAGCCCAAAGCTTAAGACTAGCCAAGGGACTCAAACCACAGCTATATGAAACATGATGCAAATGGCCAAAGTGAACCAAAACAGTCCTAAAGCATGCCAAAGTAAACCTAAAACATGCAAGGAATGAGGCCAAAACATGCTAGAAAGATGAGCATAAAACATGAAGCATGTAAAGCTACAAAGGGGGTGTTACACTACGCCTATTAAGACCAAACATGGCATGACATAAACCAATAAAAACAGAGTTATGGCATGTTAAAATGAGCCCAAAAACCCACTTAGATGGCATCCAAATGACCTAAGCATGGAGGCATGCACAATGGTCCATTCATGAGGCATAAAACATTAACTCTTTAAAGCATTAAAGGAGTGATAAGTGCAAGTACATGAGCATACTATATGGACTGAAATAACATAACAAGTGATGCCAAATCACTGAAATGGCCCAAGTAAAGCATGCTAGTGATTTGGACACTCAACGCTAACAAGCTAGATTGCATGGTAGCTATACAAAGCATGGCATATATGACCAAAAAAACACAAATTAGACCTTAAACATGGTAAAACATGAACAAAGTTTTCTCAGAGCTAAGTGTAGACGCGCCCGCAAGGGACCCCGCGCTACAACTCGGACTCGGTTTTGTGTCACGGTTCTTAATCTGAACCAAAGAGTCCAAATCTGGCAAATCGTTTTGAGAAAACAGATTTTTAGAAAAAGAAGTGCCAAACATGGACTGCTTTGCAAGATACAGAGTCGCCACCTAAATATTTTATTTTGGGGGAATTTAGGAAACCTTGACTCGGTGCCAAAGGCCACGTGTCCGTCATCACCAAAGTTGCTTCGGCTCGGGAACTTGGGTACGATTGGGGAAGGTCAGCTATGAGCACCCCCTCTCGCTCGATTCGAAGATCGGCCTCTACTAACCGTGATATCCGTTTTTGAAAACGTTATGTGTTCTTATTCCGGTTATTAGCCTAGAATTACTATGTTATGCGCACAACAAACAAGTATAGGCTAGATTGCCTAATTTGGGAATAAGCATTGCATACCCGTTTGTTTTGGGAAATGTTTTGGAATTTGCTACTCGCAAGTAGGCTAAAACACGGATTTCAATGAGCCATTCCAACTCAGACAATCCAACCTTCACCCACAGGCATTCAAGCCGTTTTATCACATAAGCATCTAGCCACATGGTAAGCATGCTGTCATAATAGCATTCACACGCATGCGGTATGCTAAAGCATAAAATACTTACATCGTACTCCGTGCCAAAACAATAAACTAGTTAGTCAACATGCATGGTCCTAGGTCATGTCAAATTGACTAATGCAACACATACAGGATGCAATTTAGAGTAGGCTCGGCTGACCTAAATATGGCATGTGAAATGCAATCAGTTGACACACGTATTCAATTTGGAATTGAAGTACAAATGTAGTTAGCATGATGTACCGAGCCTGGTGCATGTAAGACAAATGTATCGATGCACGCATGCGTAGCATGAGGTATGGTAATTTAAACATGCCCTAATCTACCTTCATAAGCAGGTAAATGAAAGGGAAGAAAGAAGTGGGGATTGGAAGACATGCACACACACGCACCCACACTTATTACAAATTCGCCCTCGCTCGGAGGGACCAAATAAATGTTACAGATAATTAACCTACCAACTAATTAATTATTACAAATCACCTAATTAATTACCAAATTAACTAAGCATAAGGAAAGTAATAACAGGGGCCTCGGGAAGAGGGTTCGATGCGCGCGTGCTTGGTCCTGCTCGGAAGTGCACTGCCATGCGCAAGCTGCCTCTGTTTTCCCTGCTATCCTCCTCTGAAGGCTGCCAAAGTCTCAGGATTGCTTCCCTGGACATTGGGAGACACCACCGGCTGAGTAGAATGGCCACCGGCAGTGGTATATGATCACCGGCTGTTGGTGAAGCTATCGGCCCCGGAAGGATTGCCGGTCGGCACCATATGCAGTCGATCGGCAGAAAGTGCCTGCAGAACCTGCAATTGACAGCAGCAGAGGGCAAGGCAGAGCATAGCAATACAATTCAAGCAATGTATGCACCAAACCTATCCCTTATCATGTGTATGACTCAAAGGGACATGGTCCTTGGTTCTCGGACCATCAATCGCGCATTTCAATGCGTGATGGCCCAAGAGACCAAGTTATGCATTTTCATGTCAAATGAAATGCAATGCACACAATCAAACCAATGGGGACTTAACCTCTATCATGGATAGTCAAGAGGCCAAGCATGTATGCCAATGCAATGCAACCTAAGCATGTTAACTAGGCATGCAATACGGCAATGCAAATGAGCATGCAAGAAATGCAAGGCCTAGAGCAATGCAACTAACAAGTGTGCAAGGCTAATGTGGGCATTCAAGCATGTAAGCCAACATGTGACTTCATTCAATCATGTGATTTCAAATATGCAACAACTCACCAATATGCTAAAACATACAAGGAGAGCATGCAACAAACAAAGGGATGGACTTAAACTAAATTAGGCAACTCTAACTAGACCTAAAACAGTGGCCAAAAACTTAAGAAACGGGAGCAAACACACTTGCACACATGCACATGTTAATGGGCCTATACTTAAGAAAACAACGGCAACTTTCAAGCACATTTAAAAGAGGCTAAGCATGGACTAATGACATGCAATGTAAGCTCTGGAATCATGTTAAGATGGTGCCAAACCAAGCAAACAAGATAGGCTAAATAAAGACCCAAAACTTAAGGCTAACAAACGAACAATGCAAAGAGGCTATGCCATACATAGCAAGTATGACTCAAGCAATTTAAAACAGAGCTAAAGCATACAAAAACATGCACTAAAGGTTCACAAAGCTAGGCCTAAAATATGCTAGAACAAGGGCTTACAACCTAAGGCATATTAAGGCCTACACGTGGCATTACAAGGTAGGTATGCCAAGCATGCATGGTGTACCAAAACCAATTAAAAGCAGAAGCATATTATGACATAATAGGCACAAAAAAATAGCTAAGGCATGGTCAACAAGAAGCTTAGCTAGGTGCTCCCTCAAGAGGCCAAAAATGGTCCATTTCAAGGACAACAAGGAGAGGGGGTGGCCCTCTCTTCCCTAGGGCCTCAAGGCACCATCCTCACCTTTGAAATCCCTCAAGATTTCAGTGGTGAGGAGGCCCAAACACCAAAGTCCCGGAGCTCACTCAAAATAGCACAAAATGGGGCCTCTCAAGGCCTAAGAGGGGTCAAACACCTCCAAACCCCAAAACACTCTAAACAAACTATTTAGAGGGCCTAAAAACAGAACTTTTTTATATTATACACTAAGCTCAAAAACAGTTCTAAGATAGGCAAAAATACAATACAAGAAAGGGGTAAAAAGGGGTAAGATTGTTACCCTTGAAGACCTCTTCAACAATGGTGGACCAGCTGCTCCTCCAAGCTCAAAACCACCCAAGAACCTCAAGAACAACCTCTTAAAACCTCAGTAGGCAAGGGAAGGTGTAACACTATGTGTTTGTGTGCAATAGTAAGACACAAATGCACTTATACACACACAAAGGTAAAAAGAAAGAGAGAAATGGAGATAGGTGAGACACAAACCCTAACCCTAATCCAGAGCTCTCCTCTGTATCTTTTCTAACCTTTTTGTGCAACCCTAAGGCCAAGAGAGGAGGGTCCTCTTATAGAGGAGCCAATCTTGAAAAGCTTACAAGGTAAGCTAACAAGAAGGCCATCCCTCCATACATGTGTATGGAGAGGAACAAAATGCCATACAGCTGTATTAAAATATTTGCAAAAGTAGATGAATAGTAGTCGGTTGCGCAAAATTTCCATTTTGACAAAATGGACTGCCGACCGGCAACAAAGAGTGCTGACCGGCAATACACATTGCCGATGGCAACAAAACACCAGCCGGTGGCCTCTGGCCATGGCCGGTGATGTGTGGGGATGCCTCACAAGGTATTCGTTGCCCCTCCAAGGCAAAACACAAGTGTTTGGTGCAAAACCAGACACTAAACAGTCGAGTCGAGGGATCCTGAGGCAAGGCGCACAAGCCGAGACCTCCGGGAACTCAAGACGAACACAAACATGGATGATCACCGAGTGTTCAAACGGTGACGTCCAAGTCTTGAGGACTGTCAAAAATGGGGTGTCTACACTAAGCCAAAAGCATGCTAAAATGATATGTTAAAGCATAAGACACATTAGGCTATTTCATAGAAATGCACTACAAGTGCATGAAGCATGCAAGGAGCTATTAAACCAAACCCTAACAGAGGTATGACATGTTAAAACAAGCCCAAGAACATGCTGAAATGGACACAACATAGGCTAGAATGACATGTTATTTCATGAAGCATACAAAGCTAGTGTGTATGATTTACACTACAAGTGTATAAACCATGTATGGAATGACCAAGACAAGCAAAAACGCTGGCGAGCCTCAACAAAATAGCCACAAATACATGCTAAAATATGGCCAACATGAACTTAACAAACATGCTCACACATGAGGCATATTAAGGCAAATATTGAAAACATAATGAGAGAGGATGACCCTCTCCTTTTTAGGACCTTAAAACACCATCCCCACCTTAAAACACCCTCTCCTTTTTGGGACACAACATAGTGGTAGGAAGGCCAAAACAAGGTGATCCCAAGGCTTAAAAAGAAGGCACAAGAATAAGGCCAAACAAGGCCTAAGAGGGGATAAACAACCCCAAACCAAAAAGTGACCTTAAACAAAGGTCTAAAGCTTGTAAAATTAGAACTTATTATAGTTTAGAGTTAAGCTTAAAACAATAAGAAAGAAGGTTTAAAAGCTTAAGCAAGAAAGGGGTATTAAAAGAAAGAATGCTCACCCTTGAAGAACACCTTCAAGAACACCACTCCAGTAACTTTCTCTGATCAAAATCACCTCAGGAACCCTAACACCAACTCCCTAGCACCTCAGCAACCAAGGATGGTGTATTGCTAGGTGTTTGTGTCCAATAGTGAGAACAAAACACCCTTTAGAGCATAAAAACACACACAAAGATGTAAAGAGAGGAAAATATAGAGATAGATAGATACAACTTCTCTAACCCTATTTTTCAAAACCCTTGAGGAGGGAGGAGATGCTTCTCTCCTATAGAGAACCAAAAGCAAAGCTTCTTGAGGAAGCTAAGCAAAGGGGCAAATCCCACCATACACGTGTATGGAGGGGGGTGAATTGTGGATGCCAGCTGTGACAGCTAGCATAAAATATCTACATAAAGAAGATGAACAGGGTTAAAGAACAGCGTTCGGCCAGAAAACATGGCCGATCGACCAACACAAGGGCTGATCGACTAAAAAGAGTGCCGATCGGCCACCACTTTTGGCCGATGGCAAGAAACAAGGCTGATGGCTTCATGCCGTGGCCGATGGGTTGAGGGGATGGCCAACAAGCCACCCTCTTTCCTAAGAAGCAAAAACACAAGTCCTTGGTCCACAACCAAGCACAAAACAGACAAGTTGAGAGATCTTGAGGCAACGCGCGCGGCCGAGACCTCCGGGAACTCAAAACAAACACGAATATGGATGATCATCAAGTGTTCAAATGATGACGTCCAAGTTTGGAGAATGGTCAAAAATGGGGTGTCTACAGGTCTTTAAGACCTAATCATTTTGGTATGGAACAAAGTGTTGTACGGAACTAAGTGCTATAGTGTGAGTCACCTCTAAGGTCCATACGAGACACCTCTTGGGTCCATACATACGTGAATTGGGCCCAAGGAGAGGTGGAGACATGTCGATGTTCCATCTATTCCATGATCTGATATAGTGATACGACATGATACGTTTGGCCCTAAGGTCATTTTGATATATGATTGGGCCTGAGGCCGTTTTGTTATACATGGACCCGAGGTCGTTCAGAACAAATGATATGAATACAAATGCTTTTACATCGTTATATGCCTCATGTTGCGAAGTATTATTTTATATGCATGAATGGATGTCCTATTTTGAAATGTGCTTCTAACCTTTTGTAAAAGTTAGAGTACCATGTACCATGTAAAATGTTTTGTAATAGTTTCAAATATGTATTCCATTTGAAAAGGCATGGATTATGATACGATAAATGTTTCTTTTGAAATGATTTAAGATACATCTCAGAATCAGGAAATATGTTTTCCTAATGTTAAGGACATCATTCATTAACCCCTTTACTTTAATATTACTCACTGGGCGTTAGCTCACCCTTTTTATTTTATATATGTAGGTGAGCCATTGGGGATCAACACTAGAGTTATATTGAGGTCCACCTGGGTTACAGCTCTGTAGGCCGCCTGAAACTCTGCTTCGCGCGTGAGGGCGTGAATCGTTTGTTCTTAGCTACTACAGTTCGGACTCGTGTCACGGTTCTGAATCTAATCTCACAAAGTGCAATGCAAGACTGATAAATCACCAAGGAGTCCAAATTCGAAAAATCATTTTGGAAAATCGATTTTAATAAAGAAGTGCCAAACATGGACTACTTTTCCAGATACAGAGTCGCCACCTAAATGTTTTATTTTGAGAAATTTAGGAAACCCTGACTCGTGCCTAAGGCCACGTGTCCGTCATCACCAAAGTTGCCTCGGCTCGGGAACTTGGGTACGAGAGGGAAAGGTCATGCAATGAGCACGCCCGCTCGCCCGATCAAAGATCAGCCTTTACTAACATGATATGTTGTTTTGAAAACACATGCGTTCTTATTCCGGTTATTAACCTAGAATTTCTATGTGATGCGCACAACATACAAGTATAGACTCAATCACGCAGATTGGAACAAAACAACTTATGTTTGTTTTTCAAAAATGGTTTGAAAGTGCTACTCGCAAGTAGACTAAGACGCGGATTTGCCACCCTCAAGTGGGCTTAGAAAAACCTAATTTTGCCACTTCAAGTGGGCTTAAAACTCACAATCATCGAGTTGTTCCAATTCAGACAATCAAGCCTCCACCCACAGGCATTCATGCAGTTAAACACATAAGCAAATAGCCTCATGGCAAGCATGCTATACATGGTAACCACTTACACACATGCAAGGATGCTAAAGCATAAACACTCACAGTGTACTCCAAGTCAAAACAGAAGCTAGTTAGTAATCATGCATGATCCTAGCTATGTTAAGATGCCTAATGCAACACATGCAAAAATGCACCTAAAATAGGCTCGGCTATCTAGAATGGCATATGAATGCAATACTTGATAACATGCTTTGAAACACCTATTCAAGAAAGTGTATTTAAAGTACAATGCAGTTTGTATGATGCGCCGAGCCCGGTGCATGCAATACAGATGAATGGGTGCACGCATGCGAAGCATAAGTATGCTAATGAAATATGCCCTAAAACTAACCATCGAAAGCGATTAAGTAAAAGGGAGAAAGAAATGGGGGTTGGAAGACATGCATCACACACATGCACACTTATTACAATAGTTGTGCCCTCTTGACGGAGGGTCCGAATAAATCAAACAAACTAGCTACACTAAACTAATTAATACAAAACAACTAATTAACTAACTTAGCTAATTAATTATTACACAACCAAATTGAAACAAATAGCTGTGGTAAGCTAATTTAGATATTACACAACAAATCAAATGATTAAATTATACGAACTAATCATGAATACTGAAATGGCCTCGCGGGCGATGAAGAGATGCATGCTCGGTTGGCTTTGCTCGAAAATCCACCACCGTGCCTCGTATTGCCTCTGTTTGCACTGTTTTAGACTTATGAAAATCATGCCAACCTCCAAAATACTTTTGATCCACCTCATGGACATGCTGAGAGGTTCTAAGGCAAGGCGCGCAGCCGAGGCCTTCAGGAACTCAAAACAAACACGAGCATAGATGATCATCGATTGTTCAAACGATGACGTCCAAGTCTTGAGGATGGTAAAAAATGGGGTGTCTACAACCTCCGTGTCGAGTCTTTAACTTTGCATTGGAGAATTATATATTTTTATTGTCTTATGTATTTGTGTGTGAGATCTATATAAGTTCTGTGATTATATATGTAAATATGGAAGTATATTTAAATGCTTAAATTAATCTAAGTCTTCATGTATGCACAAGCTCAATGGGTGTTATCTTCATGTTGGTATTTGCTTCTGCTTAAGGCCCCGTAGTTAAGTAAATATTCATGAAATTTTGTTTTGAGGCCTATCTATAGGCCAGTCATGGACCAAACTTTTAGGGGCGGGTTTGAGACGTGACAGGTTACCTCCGTTCGGTTAAAAACATTTGAGTGCATCCTTTTGCTCATACGACCCATCGGTTGCCTCCCTTCGGTTAATAACATTTGAGTGTGTCCTGATGTTCATACCATTCTTTGGTTACCATCCTTTGGTTAAAAACAATCGGGTGCATCCCGGTGTTCGCACCATCCTTGTTTTCTTCCGCGTGCAATGCATTAGGATCTTGTTTGACATCTCGGGTACGCCCGATGATTTTGTTTCTCTTCGTCTTTCCTGCGCGTCGCATAGTTAAGCTTGCATAGATTTCTTACATCCTTCCTGCATGAAATGTGGTTTGGTTCATAACTCCCACGCGTGGCGTGTTTGCTTACTCCTTTTTATGATTGAGATTGTTGTGCCCTACTTCAATCTTTTTAACTGTGGAATTTTCATTGCATTGCATTTGCTTTTAAATGTTTCACTGCACAGTCTCATTGCATGATCATAAGTTTTGTTCTTACATCATGCATATCATTTGCGTCTTGCCCCTGAACTACGTTGGTTTGATTCCTTGCAAAGGGATATGTAGGCAACCCTTGGGTTTAACCAACTGCATTTGCATTTTGTTTGTTTTCCCAAGTCTTACGACCTCGTCAAAATGGGTCACCTCTGGGCTTTGGCATTCACTCACGTCATTTCATAACTTTGAGCTCTGTCAAAGAGGGGCAACTGTAGACGCCCCATTTTTTACCGCCCTTAAGACATGGGCGCCTCTGATTAATTACTCAAGGATGAAAGTTATGCTATGTAAAGGTTCAATTTCTTCGACAAGGAGAGCGTTAAATGCCAACCTTACACCCCATTTTGGACCAAAACTATTTTGACCGAAATGATTTTAAACCTTAAGATCCTCACTTTCAAAATATTTTTGAAAAATTTTCTACGATGTTCCGAGATTCGCATTTCGTTAAATGTCGCGCTTTTCGGTAAACCAAGCAAGGACAAAGTGAAAATAAAAGAAAGAGAGGTGAACTCTTCAAAGAATATTTCAAAACACCTTATGTAGAGGTTTGGAGTTGAAGAAAATAAGAGTGGAGGGAAGAAACCTAGTTGGGGAAGAAGTTGGGCATGAACTGTTAAGAGAGAGAGACGGGCATCCTCACTAAATCAGCCCTATCCTTTTGTATACTTGGACTTAAGTTATGATCCCACCACCATTGGAAATTGGACTTCTAGGGATTCATTTTACACTCAAGAATCTCCTAAAGTCGAGTCCAGATAAGGGAGATATGGCTGGTTGAAGTTAGGCATGAATCCGGTTAGGACCAAAACTGAGTAGTTTTAACTAAAATAGACATATCTTTTTGTACACTTGGAATTTTGATATAAGGCTTCCACCAATGGAAAGCTCACTTCTGGCGCTTCAATTTAGACTCATTAATGACTTAAAATGGAGTCCGAACAAAATAGATATGCCTCTTTGAAGTCGGGGCCAGAAACCAGTTTTTTGCTTGTCGGCTACTAGTGAGGTTTGACGGCCATGTGTCGGCCACTAGTGACGTTTGATGGCCAGGTGTCAGCCAGGGGTGAAGTGTGTCAGCCATGGATGAGGTTTGTCGGCCACCAGTGATGGTCGGTCCGCCATTGGTGCAAAAAGGTAGTTTTCTGTAGACATTTTCCGCCTGCTGTTCCACACTGCTGCAGCTGTCCTATATTGATATTTTCGACCTGAAGCCATATATTTCTATATATAGAAGACCTTCTCTATTGTTTTCAAGGTTGAAAAAATTTTGGGAGTCTCTCTCTACAATTCTCTTTCTCTAGATTTCTCTCTCTCTCTTGAACTTTTCTGCATACAAGTCTAGATACACTTCAAGTCTGCCTATCAACTCTTCACCAAAGTTTCTTATCTTTTGGCTGATGTTACTTGGGACCCTCTTTGAGCTCTAGAAGGTGGTCTTGGCTTCAAGAGGTATAGCACTCTCCTTTTAGGCTTGCTTTGCATAATTGTTTTCCTATCTCTTTCCACTATTTTTGAATGTTTTTGGCCTGGTTTTGAATTGTAAAAAACTCTGTTTTTATGACCTAAAAATGGTGGTTTGAGGCCATTTTCAGTTAAGGGGTGGTTCACCCTTCTTGCTTTTTTGCTTGTAAAGTTTTTGTGCCTTTGTTCATCACTGTCAAGTCAATTTTTTTGGGATTTTAACCATTGAATTTCAGAGGTTTTTCAGTGGCAAAAAGCTCATTTTGAAGTCCAAATTTGGAGGGGTTAGCCTCTCCACCTTGTGTCTTGTTTGCATGCCTAGTTAGCTTCATATGTTAGCATGTTTTTCTAGCTTAACTGAACTCAAGTCCAGCATGTTTTTGCCTCTGAAATAGACTGCTTTAGCTCTGTTTTGGCTATTTGGTGCCTTTTGAGTCTTGTTTTGCATAGTTGTAGTGTAAGTTCATGCACTAGCTTGGTGTTTTGAGGCTTTAAACACCATTGGTTTGAGTTGATTGCAAGTTTTAGTGCCTTTTATCATCTATTTTCAGCACTATAAACTTTGCAACCTCCCTCTTTGCTTCACTCTTTCATTTGCTTTTGAGGGTGGTTTCAAGTGTGAGATTGATGTCATGCTTAATGGTTTAATCCTCCTTAAGGGTTCATCATCAACGGCATGATCTCTGTCTTGCCTTATATTATCCCTTGGTTGACACTTCTTTCATCTTAGAAGACATTCACCAATGGACTTAATGGATTAATGAATGATTTGGTAATTGAAATGAGTAAACAAAATTGGTAAGTAAAAGAGGCAAGATAAGCATTCTTTGTGTTGCATTGCGTGTGTTCAAATCGGACGTTAATTTGAACATAAGGAAAATAAGACATTTCATACTCAAAAGTGATGAAATGTGCCATTTTCCTAGGTCTCCATTGCCCTTGATCACGCATGATAGGGTGATGGACATTTTGGTCTTGTTGTGCATTTATTGAACTTGCACAATTGGTTTCACAAGCCATCATGCAATGAAATTGCTTGATTGATGGTTTGTGAACCAAAGCTTGTCCCTCCTTTGATTTTCTCATGAAAATGAGAGACAAAGTGTGCAAACAACCCTCGAGGAATGCTCTGTTTTGCTCTCTATTGCAGCAAGGAAGCTCGGACCATCAGTGGTCGACAGCCATCACCAGTGGCCAAACATCCACCAATGGTAGCCGACCGGCCCCCTGTCGGCCACCAATGAAATTTGCACAATGTGTTCCTGAGGTGATGTAGAGGTGTTTTGGAAGTGGACAGCTTCTTTGGTCTTCAAGTGTGCAAATAGAGACATGTAGTAGCAAGACAGTCCCTTTTCGGGTGAAAGCCAAGCACGTGCATGAGTCTCCCCTGCATTAAACGTTTACTTATCGGTTAAATATCTAGCTTAGATATGTGTTGTAATTAATTAGTTGTAGCTAATTAAGTGTTGTAAATAATTAGTTAGTTTAACTAGTTATTCGATTTCGGTTTATAATAATTAGTTATTTTAATTAACGTAGCTAGTTGGTTAGCTCTTATTCATTTGGACCCTCCTTCACGATGGCATAATGTTGTAATAAGTGTGTGTGAGTGTGTGTATGTCTTCTAACCCCACGTCTTTCTCCCTTTTACTTAACTGCTTTTGATCGTTAGATTAGGAGCATATTTCAATTAGCATACCTTATGCTTATAGCCATTCATTCGTATTGCATGCACCGAGGCTTGGCGCATCATTCAAACTGCATTGTTGCTTCAATACTTCTTTGAATACATGTTTAATCGCATGTTGTTCAAATCGATCTATATGCCATATTAGTAGCCGAGCCTATTAATTGCATTCTTTGCATGTGTTGCATTAGGCACTTAACATAGTTAGGAATCGTGCATATTTCACTAACTCATGCTTTCCTAGCTTGGAGTACTAGGTGAGTTTTATGCTTTAGCATACTTGCATGAATGTGTATGTTGCCATGATTGACATGCTTGCCATGCCTGCCATGAGGCTATGTGCTTATTCGATTAACTACATGAATGTCTGTGGATGAATGCTTGTTGTTTGAATTGGAATGATTCAACAAATGTGCGTTTTAAGCCCACTTTGTTGAGTGGAAAATCATGTTTTAAGCCCACTATGTTTGGTGGCAAATCCTCAAACTTTAAGCCCACTTGAGGTGGCAAATTCAAACCATTTTCGCAAAACAAATATGAGTTGAGTTGTTCCAATTTGAGCAAACTAGTCTATACTTGCTTGTGCGCATTACATAGTAAAGCTAGTTTAAATAATCAGAACAAGAGTACATAATGTTTATAAAATATCATATCATGATTAGTAGAGGTCGATCTTTGATCGGGCGAGCAGGGGTGCTCAATTGATGACCTTCCCCCCTCGTACCTAAGTTCTTGAGCCGAGGCAACTTTGGTGATGATGGACACGTGGCCTTCGGCACAAGTCAGGGTTTCCTAAATTTCCCTAAAAATAAAAAATATTTAGGTGGCGACTCTGTATCTGGCAAAGTAGTCTAATTTTGGCATTATTTGACTTAAAATCGATTTTCCAAAAAGATTTGTCGGATTTGGACTCTTTGGTGTTTATCAGTTTTACATTGCACTTGTGAGACTAGATTCGGAATCACGGGAGTCCGAACTGTGAAGGCCTTTTTTTCAAACCTTTCAAAAAGGGTGGCGCGAAAATGGCGATTCCACAGTTTCTGGCGACTCTGCTGGGGATTTAGGGAACTTGACTTGAACTCATGATATGCCATGTTATCTACCCTTATGTGTTTCTTTGCATTTGCATCGGTGCACCTAAGTCACTGTGTTTGCCATCTGCTATTCCTGAGCGGTTTGCCGGAGGCTTGCTTGGAAAAAGCTTGCCAAAAGACTGACCAGTTGCGGGCTCTGCCACGATGGGTACACAACCCTTGGATCTGGACTACCGCTGTAATGTTTGATCCTCGTTTCACTTCTTGGTGTTAGGTGTGAGACGTATATTAGGTAGTCTTGATGAGGTACCCTTTTTGACCAATCGACCTAGTTATATATCGAAAACCATAGAGACTGTTCCAAACTAGGGTAGGTTGCTTACCCGAATGTAGGAATTGTATGAAACCGCTTGTTTTGCATAATGAACCCCTAGTTCCTGACAAAACTAGGACAGGGTAACCCTTATCCCCCATAGGGGTGTTTTGCCTCTCACTTGCTTGATATGTGCTTTGAGAGTGAAACTCTACATGAACGTGCATATCAATTGCAAAGTTGGTATCCATTTTGGGGCAGAATTCAGTATGGAGTACAGTCATTCAGCCGTGATTATCTCTGTTTTAGTGAAATTGGGCTGAAGTGCTGCCTGTTTTCTCTTTTGCTTGGTAGTCCGAGAACCATAGTTTTAGAAGGCTCTGATATCCCCCGGTACTCTGGACTTGTGTTGATAGACTTTGTCAGGTCAGGGATTTAGTTCAAAGGCAACCAGTGTTTCCTTCGCTAGAGGCAAGGCAATGAAAGGCCAGGCAGGTGTAGACCGCCTGAGAACTCCGCTCCACACGCGAGGATGCGAATCGTTTGCTCTTAGCTACTACAGTTCGGACTCCTGTCACGGTTCTGAATCTAATCTCGCAAAGTGCAATGCAAAAATAATAAATCACCAAAGAGTCCAAATCCGACAAATCGTTTTGGAAAATCAACTTTAATAAAGAAGTGTCAAACATGGACTACTTTGCCAGATACAGAGTCGCCACCTAAATGTTTTATTTTTGGAAAATTTAGGAAACCCTGACTCGTTGCCTAAGGCCATGTGTCCGTCATCACCAAAGTTGCCTCGGCTCGGGAACTTGAGTACGAGAGGGGAAGGTCATGCAATGAGCACCCCCGCTCGCCCGATCAAAGATCGGCCTTTACTAACAATGTATTTTGTTTTTGAAAACACATGTGTTCTTATTCCAGTTATTAATCTAACCTGACTATGTAATGCGCACAACATACAAGTATAGACTAGATTGCCTAAATTGGGACAAAACATCTTTGAAAGTTTGCTACTCGCAAGTAGGCTAAGTCGTGGATTTTCCCACCCTCAAGTGGGCTTTAGAAAACATGATTTTGCCACTCTTAAGTGGGCTCAAAATTCGCATTTCAATGAATTGTTCCAATTCAAGCAATCCAACCTTCATCCACATGCATTCATGCAGTTAATCACTTAAGCAGTTAACCTCATGGCAAGCATGCTAACATGGCAACATACACATCTCATGCAATATGCTAAAGCGTAAACACTGACAGTGTATTCCGAGCGAAAACAAAGAACTAGTTAGAAATCATGTATGACCCTAGCTCATGTTATGATGGCTATTGCAACACATGCAAAAATGCAACTAAAATAGGCTTGGCTATCTAGAATGGCATATGAATGCGACAATTGATACATGTATTCAAATTGGTATTGAAAAACAATGCAGTTTGTATGATGTACCGAGTCTGGTGCATGCAAGACAGATGAATGGATGCACGCATGCGAAGCATAAGGATGCTAATTGAAAATGACCCTAAAACTAACCATCGTAAGCGGTTAAGTTAAAGGGAGAAAGAAATGGGGGTTGGAAGACATGCATCACACACACGCACGCTTATTACAACAGTTGGCCCTCTCGATGGAGGGTCCGATTGAATAATACAAACTAGCTATGCTAGGCTAAGCAACTAATATAATAATCTAATTAGACTAGTTATTACAACAACAAATTGGAAATTAGCTATGCTAGGCTAATTAAGAATTTACAACGATGAATTAAATTAGCTAACACATTAACTAATTAGTTACAAATTAACTAACTATACAAAGCAGTTAAAACAGCCTCGAGAAGAGAGGTGTATGCATGCTCAATCGACTTTGCTCGGAAATCCGTTACCATGCCTTATGTTGCCTCTGTTTGCACACTTCTGCACCTCTAAAAATTATGCCAATCTCCAAAACACTTCTGATCCACCTCATGGACATGCTGAGAGGTCATCGGCCAAGAGGGATGGCCATTGGCCAAAGGATAAGGGTCATCGACCAATTTCCAGGCTATCGGCCAATTATTGATAGCCAATCGGCATACTAAGTGGTTGATCGGCCGCTGCTGCCTGTAAACCTCTTCTTTTGCTGCAATAGAGCACAAACAAAGACATGGCAATGTATTTGCAAGAAAATGTGTGTGCAACCACACTCCTTATCATGTTTATAGCTCAAAGGAGTGTAGTGCACGACTCTCGAGCCATCAATCACGCATCTCAATGCATAAGTTACACAAATCAATGTCAAATGAATGCACACAAAAACACATAAATGCCTGAACCTCTATCATGCATGATCAAGAGGGTCGGTAACCGAGAAATGAGGCACGTTTCATCACTTCAAGTATGAAACGTCCTGCGTCCCTCGTTCCTCGTGTTTGGATTGACACCCTTTCCAAACACAATGCAATGCAAGGCATGTGCACAATGCAATGCAACAAGCATGCGACAACATGCAATGCACCAAGCATGCAATAACATGCTAAACATCATGAACATGCAACATGCGAACAACATGAGCAATTAGCATGCAACAACATGCAATGTACCAAGCATGCAACAACATGCAAACCACATACTCAATGGACTTAAACCAAAAGTGGACAGATCTCAATCAGGCCCAAATCAGTGGCCATTAGCACCAAAACTAAGGCACCAAAAGGCAAGACATGCATGCTCACATATTGGTCCATAAGCTAGGCAACAATGCACATCCCTTAGAGGCACTCAAAGGGTGAAAGAAGTGGGAGCCTTGCAAGTCTATATGCTCTGAAATGTCATGGTAAATGATGCCAAATCATATACATGTCACAAATTAAGCATGCTATGGTGCTCAAAACTCAAAGCTAACAAGGCCAATTGTACTACAACTATGCAAAACATGAAGCATATGGCCAATGTAACCCAAAATAGTCATAGAGCATGTCAAAATGATGCTAAAACATGTATGGAAGGAAGCCAAAATAAGCTAGCATGGTGAGCATGAAGCATGAAATATGCAAGGCCAAAAGGGAGGATTACACTACACCTACTATGACCAAACATGAGATGGTTTCGCCAACAAAAATCAGAGTTATATCATGGCAAAATAACCCCAAAAACACACTGAAATGATAGCTCGCAAGCTTAGGCATGAAGGCATACACAATGGCTCATGTTAAGGCATAAAACACAAACTCTTCAATGCGTGGAAAGAGTGACAAATGTGAGTGTAAGACCACACTATATGCACTGAAATCACATTTCAAATGATGCCAAATCATGAAAATAGACCAAGCAATGCATGTTAGTGGACTCAATACACAAAGCTAACAATCTAGAATGCACTATAGCTATACAAGGCAATGCATGCATGACCAAAACAACACAAATCAGAGCTTAAGAATGCTAAAACATGGACAAAAGCTTCTTAGAGTTGAGCCTAAAGCATGCTAGAATGATGATCTAAAGCATGATACACATTAGGCTAATTTGTGGGATTGCATTACAGGTGCATGGAGCATGCAAGGGGCTATCAAACCAAACCTTAATAGAGGTATATCATGGCAAAACAACACCAAGACCATGCTGAGATGGACTCAAAATAAGCTAGAAAGACATGCTACTTCATGAAGCACACAAGACTAGTTTGCAAAATTTACACTACAAGTGTATAAGGCATGCAAGGAATGACAAAACCAAATCAAAACAGTGGTATGCCAGGCTGAAATAAGGCCAAAAATGGCCTGAGATGGAGCCAACATATGCTAGATAAACATGCTCAAACATGAGGCATACAAAGCAAGCATACAAAACACAAGGAGAGAGGATGACCCTCTCCTATTTGGGACCTCAAAACATCATTTCCACCACTGAAATTCCTCTGAGTTTCATTGGTGAGAAGGCCAAAACAAGATGGCCCCAATAGCTTAAAAGGATGGTACAAAACAAAGGCCAAACAAGGCCTACAGGGGGGTAGACCACCCCTAACACAAAAGAGACCTTAAACAAACATGCTAAGGACTAAAAATTAGAACTTTTTTTAGTAGAAAGTCAAGCCAAAATAAGCATGCAAATAGGTCCAAAAGCTTAAACCAAAACGAGGGATTTAAGGGTTAGACACTCACCTTTGAAAAACACCTTCAAAGCTGCACTCCAGCAACCTCTTTGAGCTCAAACCAGTCCAAAAACTCCAAAACCAACTTCAAGAAGCCTCAGCAACAAAAGGATGGTGTTTGAGTGTGTGTTTGTGTGCAATAGTATGATGAAAATGCACTTTTAAGCACAAACAAGTGCAAATATGGAGAGAGAGAGAGAGAGAGGAAATATATATAGAGAGAGAGAGAGTGATATATAACTTGTATATCAATTTTTTCAGAACCTCTGGAAAGGGAGAGGGATCTCCCTTCTTATAAAAAATCAAATCTCAAGCTTGTTCAGCAAGCCTGAGACTTGTTTCAATCCCTCCATACACGTGTATAAAGGATGAAATCTGTGCTCACCAGCTGTCACAGTTGGCACAAAAATATCTGCAAAAGCAGGTAAAAAGGTCTCGGCGCAAAGATATGGCCGATAGACCAAAAAGAGTGCCGATCGGCCACCACCAATGGCCGATGGCAAGAAGACAAGGCCGATAAGCACAAGGCTTGGCCGATGGGTTGTAGGGATGGCAAACAAGCCACCCTCTTCCCTTAGAAGCAAAACCACAAGTCCTTGGTCCATAACCAAGTACAAAACAGACAAGTTGAGAGATCCTAAGGCAAGGCGCATAGCCGAGACCTTTGGGAACTCAAAACAAACACGAGTGTCGACACCCCATTTTTGACCGTCCTCAAGACTTGGACGTCACCGTTTGAACACTCGGTGATTATCCATGTTTGTGTTCGTTTGGAGTTCCCGGAGGTCTCGGCTACACACCTTGCCTCAGGATCTCCGAACTTGACTGTTTAGTGTCTGGTTTCACACCAAACACTTGTGTTTTGCCTTGGAAGGGGAGGGAATGCCTTGAGAGAAATCCCCACACATCACCGGCAGTGGCTAGAGGCCACCGGCTGGTTTTTGCTTCCATCGGCAATCTTTTCTGCCGATCGGCACTTTTGTTGCCGGTCGGCACTTTTTTTTGTCAAAATGACATTTTTGGGTAGCCGACCACTGTTCATCTACTTTATGTAGATATTTTGTGACAGCTGTGATAGCTGGCACCAACTCCTCTTCCCTCCATACACGTGTATGAAGGGATTGCCCTCTAACCAAGCTTGTTGTATAAGCTTTGCAAGAGGGAGTTCTATAAGAGGACAAGCCTCCTCTTGGCTCTAGGTTAGAAACTTTGAAGGCAAAAACCAGAGCTTCCATAGATAGATACACCCTATCTCTATATCTCCCTCTCTCTCCTCCTTTGTGTGTGTTTTTTTGGCCTAAAAGTGTGCTTTTACCTTACTTTTGCACTAATACACACACTATTACACCTAGCTCCGAGATTGAGGGACTTGGGAGGTTGATTCTTGAGTTTTTGGACTAATTTTGATCAAAAGAAGAGGGCTGGACCATTTGTTCTTCAAAGGATCTTCAAGGGTGAGCACTTTACTTTAGTTTCCCCGAACTTGCAATAGTTTTTTACCTATCTTTCTTGCTGATTTAGCTTTTGTGCATAACATAAAAAAGGCTTACATTTTCATGCTTTAGAACTTTCATTAAGGTTATTTTGTGGTTTGAGTGCTAACTCACCTTATTAGGCTTTATTTGGCCCCTTTTGTGCTTCCCTTGTGAGGCCTTGTTTGCTTGAGTGTGTTGGTCTTTTCACCACTAAAAACTAGTTGATTTTCAGTGATAAGGAAGGTGGTTTGAAGTCTTGCATAGGGGAGGGACACCCCTCTCCCTTCATTGTCTTATTTCCTTGCATTTTGGCTTAAAGGGTAACATGCATGCTTGCTTGATTTTTGCCTTATTTCAGAACTTTTTAGGTGTTTTTAGGTCATATGTAATCTCTGTTTTTGGTCGGATTTATATCTCTTTGCATGCTTAAAGTACTTGCTTTGCATTGCTCCTTTTGGCCTAGAGTTGTATCTTGTGTTTAGGCCATGATTCTTGCATGTGTAGGCTTAGTTTCATGAAGGTTTTGGCATTGTCTTGCCATGTTTAAGGCCTGTTGGTCATCCATTTCAGTCATGCTTGCCTTGTTTGATGTCATCTCTTTGTGTTTTAGTTTGTAAGCATTGAGCATTTTGATCTCTAACATGTGTAGCTTGAACCATCTTCATGATTTTGGCATCATTTATGACCACACTTCAGTCCCTAAATCATGTTTACATGTGTGCATGTGTGACCTCTTTTTATGCCTTGAGAGTTGGGCCTTTTAGGCCTAGATATGAACTTTGGTGCTTGCATCCCTTTGGAGCCATTTAAGCTGCCATATTAGGAGGGTTTGGAGTCCTATTTTGCCTGTAAAAATTCTGTTTTTACTTGTCTAAATCATGCCATGATTGGTCTTGTTGTTGGAAGTGAAGTGGCCCTTTTTGTACCTTAGCCTTGGGACCATTGGATTGCTTGTTGGCATAGGTTTTTGTCCACCTTTTAGGCACTTTTGGCCGCTGTTTTGGGGTGGATTAAGGTCTGCAGCATGCAAGGAACCTGTCCTAGGGCTTTGGAAATTTTCAGAGAAGCAGGGTAGTATAAACAGAGGTGGCAGTGATGTGGTACGGGTTTTCCAAGCGAGCCGGGTTTCGAGCATGCATCATTCGCGCATCCCGAGGCAGAGGCTGCGGCTATCCCTTTCCTTTCTTTTTGCATTCTTCCTATTAAGGAAATTAGAAATCCTGTAATAATTTTATTTGCTTATTATTTGGATTGTAATATTTATTTGTATCCTCCGAGCGAGGGCAAATCTGTAATAAGTGTGGGTGAGTGTGTGTATGCCTTCCAATCCCCACTTCTTTCTTCCCTTTTATTTACCTGCTTATGATGGTAGACTAGGGCATATTTTAAAGTTAGCATACCTTATGCTATGCATGCGTGCATTCATGCATTTGTATTGCATGCATTAGGCTCGGTACATCATGCTAACTGCATTTGTACCCCAATCCCAACTTGAATACGTGCATCAAATTGATCGCATTTTCGCATGCCATGATTAGGTTAGCTGAGCCTACTCTAATTGCATCTTGCATGTGTTGCATTAGTCAACTTGACATGAACTAGGATCACGCATGTTTGCTAACTAGTTTATTATTTTGGCACGGAGTACGATGTAAGTATTTATGCTTTAGCATACCGCATGCGTGTGAGTGTTGCCATGACAGTATGTTTGCCATGCGGCTAGATGCTTATGTGATAAACTGTTTGAATGCCTGTGGATGAAGGTTGGGTTGCCTGAGTTGGAATAGCTCATTGAAATCCATATTTTAGCCTACTTGCGAGTAGCAAAATTCCAAAACATTTTTTTTAAGACAAACAGATATGCAATGCTTTTTTCCAAATTAGGCAATCTAGTCTATACTTATTTGCTGCGCGCATAACATAGTAATTCTAGGCTAATAATTGAAATAAGAACATATAAAGTTTTGAAAAACGGATATCAAGGTTAGTAGAGGCCGATATTAGGATCGGGCGAGAGGGGGTGCTCATAGCTGACCTTCCCCGATCGTACCCTAGCTCCCGAGCCGAGACAACTCCGGTGATGACGGACATGTGGCCTTCGGCACCGAGTCAGGGTTTCCTAAATTCCCCCAATAAAAAATATTTAGGTGGCGACTCTGTATCTGGCAAAGCAGTCCATGTTTGGCACTTCTTTTCAAAAAGTCTTTTTTCTCAAAACGATTTGCCAGATTTGGACTCTTTGGTTCAGATTTATAACCGTGACACGAATCGAGTCTGAACTGTAGCGAAGGCCCCATGCGGGCGCGTCTACAGTTTCTGGCGACTCTGCTGGGGAGAATTAGAGAGCTTGACTCGAGCTCGTGATATCCCATTTTGACTTCATCTATGTGTCTCGTTGCATTGTATTTGCATTGGTGCGCCTAGGAACACAGTGTTTGCCATCTGCCATTCCTGAACGGTTTGTCGGAGGCTTGTCTTGTCAAGGCATGACCATAAGGCTGACCGGTTATGGGCTCTAACAGCATGGGAACACAAACCCCGGTTTACCGGGGCACCCTTTTCGACCATTCGACCTAGTGCATATTCGGATCCAAAGTGACCATTCCAAGTTAGGACAGGCTGCTTACCCGATGTTAGGTTGCTTGAGAACTGCTGCGTGCATAGTGAAACCCTAGCTCCTGACAAAATAGGACAGGGAAACCCTACCCTAACATAGGGGTGTTTTGGCTCTCTTTACTTGCTATGTGCTTTTAGAGTGTATCTCCACAGGGAAAGTACATATCAGTTTGCAAGTTTGAGTATCAAACCTGAGGGCACCAGTATCAGTGTCAGTTATGAGAATCAGTTATCTGCGGGTATCGGGTTCAGTTTTGGGAACAGAGATTTTGGGGGACAGTGATCAGTATTGAGGAACAGTGTGTTCGGCTTACCGACTATGTATTATGGATACCCGACTGTGTATTGTATGTGTGTATTGTATGCCGTTATGCTGTCCGGTTGTTAGTTTATTTACTGCTTTATTTATCTTTTTGCTAGGTAGTTTAGCATCATTGCTTCCAACCCGGTAAATATTCCCCAAGCACTCTAGATCAGAGGTCGTCGGCTCCATCGATCTGAGGATCTGATAGCAGGACAACCGGTGTACCACTCTCTACCCCCGGTTACTAAACGGCAGGCAACTAGGCAGAGGGCGTTGGTTCAACAGTCAGTACAGAGGGCTTTATCTACCCCACCTGTGTACAGTAGGGATCAGGATCCGGTTTCACCCGCAGAAAGGGAACATATACCAACAATTCAGTCAGAACAGAGCAGCATGGCTAGTCTAGAAGAGATGGTGCGCCAACTCCAAGAAAGCATGAAAATGATGTAGCAGGATGCTGTCCGACAGGCAGAATTCGCCAGACAACAAGCCACAGTTATGAGTGAGCAAGTGGAGTTAATTGTGTGATTGCAGCAGCAAACTGGGGCGTCAGCTTCACAGCAAGTCCCTCCCCCACTAAGGGTTCCGATAGCTGAAGAGACGCCAAACGCCCGGAATGTCCAAGAAGATACAGACATCCTAACGGGGCCGGCTCCACCGCCGATTCTGCCTCAACAATCCAAGGCACCCACTCCTATCAATCAATCGGATTCTCCCTTCGAGTCCGAGGTAGACCCCGTGGCATTAAAAATGCACAAGCTTGAAAAGCTGGTCAAGAAATCTCAAGGTGTGAAGTCCATTCCGGACATTGGAGACAGATACACTGACGCAACCGTGACGCTGCCAGATCGGTTTAAGATGCCGCAAATTGATCGTTTTGACGGATCTGAGGATCCCATGGTACACCTGCGGCCATTTTCAGACGTCCTAAGGCCAATGGGCTTCACTAGATTGCAGAAGCTGTCTTTATTTGGCCGGACCCTGTCGGGTGTAGCGGCCGCATGGTACGCCAAATTGGAGGATGACGTCAAAAGAAGTTGGGACGAGATGGCTGAGGCCTTCATCCTGCAGTACTCATATAACACACAAATTGAGATCACGACCCGGGATCTCGAGACAACGAGGCAAGAAACCAAGGAGAGCTTCTCAGAATTCGTAACCAGATGGCGGGCTAAGGCTTCGATGATGACCTTAAGACCCACGGACAAAGACCAGATTCGGATGATTGTGCGCAATCTTCAGCCGAAGCTAATGCAAAAGATGATTGTAATCCCCTTCCCTACCTTTGCTGATCTGCATGAAATGGGGGTGCAGATCGAGGATGCCTTAAGACAAGGATTGATTGATAATGACCGGAAGCAACCCCGCAGAACTTTCAATCGTAATACTAATGAAGGCCCGAGTGGCGCTACGACTACCAGGACTTCCGAAGTGAGTATGGTCACCACCAATCCTTCCCCGAGAACTATGGCAGCCACACCATTCTCCGGTGCGTCCGGAAGCAACCCACAAATAGCCAAATACCCTCCCAAAAATACCAGAACCTTCGCTCCGCTTTATATGCCCCTGTCCAAAGCTTTGGGGGTTTTGATCAGAAAAGGGCATCTGAAGCCCCTAGAGCCGCGGCCCCTATCGAAAAGACTCCCCGCTGCCCACAATCCAGCCAAGTATTGTGCGTTCCATCAGCAACACGGTCACGATACCGACCTGTGTTTTCGATTGCGTCATGAGATCCAAGATCTCATTGATAATGGGGTGATTTTACCTCCTGAGAAACCCAATGTTACTGCAAATCCTCTCCCCACACATAACCAAGCTCCACCACCCAAAAGAATCAATTTCATCCACACTGGGGTCGCATCCTACGATCCTAGTATCTATATCACACCCTCCTACCTGCCTAAGCCGGAGGTTTCCCTTCCTGATTGCACCGATTTGTGCATGATGGACGTCTCCATAACCCAACCTAAGCCAGTGGTGGTGACCATCGAGAGCAGGAGGGAGAAGACTCCGAAGGAAAAGGGGGTTGTCAAACCAGAGTCTGTGGAATTTGGGAGTGATGTTGGGAACGCTTCCAGTCCGAGTGACTACATTTCACCAGTGGGCCAGAATAGACCAGATGTCGAATTTCCAACTGGGGGAGAGCTGTGTGCAATCCAAGGGGACAGTCCAGGATAGGGAACGGATGATTTGACAACTGTGGAAGAGGATCTTGCCAAGTTCCAGTATTACGATAACCAAGATCCAGAAGACTCAGCCGTCAACTGGTTCGATTATGAGGAATCGGCAGAAGCCACGGGATGGTTAGACGATCAGCCAGATGTGGTAAGAGAGTTTCAGTCGGAACAAGGCCCGGCAGGGGCAGGAATGTCAATAATAGTCGAGAGGGTCGAAGAGCAGAATACATCGCCGGAGAGCGCCGGTGTCGAGAGTTTCGCTTGGGAGTGGAACATTTTGAATACAGGGATCATTGAACAATCTACTGCATTGACACAGTCAGAACAGGGAAGATTCGAAGATTCTGAGAGGATCAGAAAGGCAAAAGCCCACGTGGGGGTTGAGACTGCCACAAGTACGGAAATGGAGAATGCTGCGAGCATAGGAATAAAAGGTACTGCAAGTATCGGGACAGTTATACCAGATCCAGACAGATGCCTGTCAGCTGCAGATGGTATGTGGTGGGAAGACGACGATCTATGTCTTGCCCACACGGACGAGGATTGGGAAGGTAACCAACCAGATGATACCTGGTATATCGGCGAAGTTGATCACATGACTAGGAGTGGACGGTATTTCAAGCCTCCACACCTAGATCAACCAGAGGCGTCTGGAAAAGATAAGGAGGCAGAGAAGCAAAAGGAAAAGCAACTCGAAGATGAGGCCGTATTGAGACAATTAAAGAAGATACAAGTAGATATCTCCATCTGGGGACTGCTTATGGCTTCTCGAGTACATAGACAGGCTGTCCTTTCAGCCATGGACAAAGCCAAGCTTTCCATAGACACCACGCCCGAACAGCTGGTGGGCCTAGTCTTTTCGGGAGGAAGTTCCCCGGCATTGAGCTTTTCTGACAAAGAACTGCCACCTGAGGGTGCGAACCATAACAAGCCACTCTATATCTCTGTGGAGTGTAGAGATAAATGGATACCCGTGGTGCTGGTCAACACGGGGTCCGCCATCAACGTCTGCCCGGCAAGGACAGCCTATGCGATCGATTTGAAAATTACGGATTTTGTGCCAACGGCCCAGGTGATCCGGGCGTATGACAACACAAGCCGGGAAGTAATGGGAACAGTTAAGATTCAAACAAAGGTCAGGTCGGGACAGCATGGGATAGATTTCCCTGTCTTGGAGGTTCCTGCAACTTTCAACCTACTTTTAGGGCGGCCGTGGCTGCATCAGGCAAAGGCAGTCTCCTCCACCCTACATCAAATGGTAAAATACCCCTATGAGAAGGGAGTAGCCATCGTCTTCGAAAACTCATCGATTCATCCGCCACCAGAAGTATCCACTCCTGTTCTAGAAATTGAACACGGTATGGAAGATGTGTTCATATCGGGTTTTACCTTGGCTGAGGCTCGGGTTGTTCAGGACATTATGGCTGCTAGTGAAGGGGTATATGTCAGTGCTCAGGCAGTCTATCTCATGAACAAGCTCCAACATATCCCCGGGATGGGATTGGGCAAGAGTGGCCGGAAAGGCGTCGCAGCATTGGCCGAAGTGCCGCACAACCCTCATACCTTCGGATTGGGTTATCTACCCACCAAAGAAGACTGGATAAGGAAAGGGAAGGAAATGGCCGGAAGAGCCAGAGCAAAGAAGGCTCCGGGAGGGGGAGGACTTTCCATTCTGCGGCTTCCCAGAACCATGGCTGAACGCGGAGAAGAACCGCATGCTGGGTTTTGAGATTTTCTTCGACCTGCAGCTACCTGAGAATGACATTGCCGAAGGGCAAACAGATTTATTGGTTGAGGCTGAACAAAGTAAGGAAGCGCAGTCTGAGGATGCTGAAAATGAAATGGGGGTAGCACTGGCATGTCTGCTTTCAAATCCTCCGATCGAACAGAAGTGCTTGGGGGATAGCTCCTCGGTATGTGTGATCGGGAACGAAACGGCCGCGAGCCTACCAGCAACTATTTTGGATGCATCCATCGCACCATCTCTCGTCTGGCAATATGAAGAAGGATTTTTGTCCAGCAGCACCGGGTCAGGTAGTGAGCCGGAATCTGATTCCATCGAGTCCTGTGAGTCAGAATCAGGTTCCAGCTCAACTGAGTCTGAGTCCGGTATTCCTGGGGGTGATAACCCGGATGCCACAGTCCTGTCTAGGTCGTCATTTTCTTTCTCTTTTGAGTCTGTTGTAACAGAAGAATCAGATGGCTTGGAAGTGTTTAATGAGAACGACGTGGATGTGGTTTCTGAGTATTTTTCTGTGCCTTTGATTTATTGCTTAAATCAGGATTTTCAAAATTTTGATGAAAACGACGAGGAAGAAATTCCTCCGGTTTTGCAACGGTTAATTGATCAAGAGTAGGAAAGATTTGTTAAACCCTTAATGGATGAAATCACTACCGTGAACGTTGGTACTGAGAAGGACCCGCGGCTGGTCCAGATCGGGTCCACGTTGTCTTCAGAGGAACGCGAGCGCTTAGTCGCTTTATTAAAAAATTTCAAAGATGTTTTCGCGTGGTCCTACGAAGACATGCCTGGAATCAATCCTGAGATTGTACAGCACCGGATCCCTCTTGATCCCGAGGCCCGACCTGTCAAGCAGAAGCTCAGAAGGATCCGCCCTGATTGGGCCATCAAGATCAAGGAAGTGGTCACCAAGCAAATTGATGCAGGCTTCCTGCTGGTATCCGAATACCCGACTTAGTTGGCCAACATTGTTCCGGTGCCGAAGAAGGATGGCAGAATTCGGGTCTGTGTAGACTTCAAAGATTTGAACAGGGCCAATCCGAAGGACAACTTTCCCTTGCCGCACATTGATGAATTGGTAGATTTCACGGCAGGACACGCCTTGCTTTCATTTATGGATGGCTTCTCAGGCTATAATCAGATAGTAATGGCACCCGAAGACCGGGAGAAGACTGCATTCACCACCCCGTGGGGAACATATTGTTACAGAGTGATGCCATTTGGGTTGAAGAACGCTGGAGCTACTTATCAACGGGCGGCAACCACAATATTACATGATATGATCCATAAAGAGGTCGAGGTGTACGTGGACGACATGATTGTCAAGTCCAAAGAAAGAGAGGGCCACTACACCGCCTTACAAAAGTTTTTTCAAAGGATCAGAGAGTTTCAGCTGCGGTTGAATCCCCAGAAGTGTACATTCGGTGTTACAGCCGGGAAAATGCTAGGGTTTCTGATTACACAAAGGGGCATCGAGGTCGACCCTTCCAAAATCAAGGCCATCTTGGAAATGCCACCACCAATGACTGAAAAGGAGGTGTGAGGCTTTCTGGGTAAGGTGCAATTGATAAGACGGTTTATCTCTAAATTAACCTTGACTTGTGAACCACTTTTTGGTCTCCTGAAGAAAGGAAAGAAGTTCCAATGGGACGGCCGATGTCAAGCAGCTTTTGAACAGATCAAAGAGTATCTACAGAACCCGCCTGTGTTGTCACCACCAGAGCCGGGGAGACCGTTGATATTGTATCTTTCAGTAACTGAGACTACCATGGGCTGCATGCTCGCACAAGAGTCAGAAGACAAAGTGGAAAGGGCCATCTACTATCTGAGCAAGAAGATGCTGGATTACGAGACCCGCTACACCCCACTGGAGAAGGCTTGTTTGGCCTTGGTATGTGCTACCAGGAAGCTGCGGCACTACGTGTTAGCTCATTTTGTAATGTTGGTTTCACGCTTGGATCCCATCAAATATCTTTTCGAGAAACCGGCACTTACGGGTAGGCTAGCTCGTTGGCTGCTGTTGCTCTCTGAATTTGATTTGAAGTATGTAACACGCAAGTCAATAAAAGGAAGAGCGGTAGCGGAGTTCCTTGCCGACCACCCGGTTGAGGGGGATGAAGTGGTTGAGTACCTATTCCTAGATGAAGCCATTCTGCACATCGAAGATGAAACTTGGATGATGTACTTTGACGGAGCGTCAAACCAGTATGGGTATGGGATAGGGGTGTTGCTGATAGCGCCTGACGATTCCCGTATCCCTTTAGCATTCAAGCTCCGGTTCAAAGTCTCGAACAATGAAACAGAGTATGAGGCATGTATTGCTGGCCTAGAAGCAGCCCTAGAACTAGGGGCAAGACAGTTGGACGTCATTGGGGACTCGAACCTTGTTGTATCCCAAGCAAAAGGAGACTGGAAAGTTAAAGAGGAAAGGATGATAATTTGCCACCAAACCTTGGATTTGTTAATTCCTCGGTTTGAGAAGCTAAATTTCACCCACCTAGTAAGAGAAAACAACAGGTTCGCAGATTCACTAGCAACTCTATCTTCCATGATAGACATCCCGTCCGGAGTCCGGATGCGTCCAGTCATTATTGATCAGAAGTTTGCGCCAGCATACGAGTGAATTTCCGCCATAGATGAGGCTCAAGACGACAACCCTTGGTATTACGACATTTGGAACTTCTTGGAAAATGAGGCGTATCCACTAGGGGCAAATGCCAAGGATAAAAGTGCAATCAGAAGAATGGCTGTTCAGTTCATCATCTGCGGGGGTAAGCTGTACAAGAGAGGTCATCTGGGGATGCATAAGCTCTGTGTAGAAGCCGAAGAGTCGAAGCGCCTGATGGAGGCCATCCATGGAGTGGAGTGCGGTGCGCACATGAATGGAGTAATGCTGGCCAGAAAGATCCTCAGACAGGGCTACTACTGGTCAACCATGGAGGAGGATTGTATCGGTTTTGTTCGGCGATGCCACAAATGCCAGATCCATGCAAACCGTATGAACATCCTACCGTCCAAGCTGTACAACATGATGTCCCCATGGCCATTTTCCGTTTGGGGAATTGATGTGATCGGAGTTGTTGCCCCGAAGGGGTCGAATGGACATGAGTATATCCTGGTAGCGATAGATTATTTCACAAAGTGGGTCGAGGCCCAATCATATGCGGTGTTGAAGGCATCGCACGTCGCAAAGTTCATCAGAAACAAAATCATCTGTCGCTACGGGGTGCCAAACGAGATTATTTCGGATAATGGATCCCACTTTAAGAAAGAAGTGATTGACTTGTTGGAGAAATATAACGTGGCTTTTCATAATTCGTCTACATACCGGCCGCAGACCGACGAAGCAGTTGAGGCCGCCAACAAGAACATCAAGCATATACTGCGAAAGATGGTGGAAACCTACCGGGATTGGCCAAATAAGTTGCCATTTGCTCTGTGGGGCTACAGGACCTTAATTAGAACTTCTATCGGAGCAACTCCGTATTCGTTAGTTTATGGAATGGAGGCCGTTCTACCTATCGAAATTGAAGTTCCGTCCTTACGGGTATTGGCTGAGTGTCACATAGCTGAGGCAGATTGGCAGCAGAGCAGGTTTGAGGAACTCATGCTCTTTGACGAGAGAAGACTGAAAGCACTGTATCACGTTCAAAGTTATCAGCGCAGAATTGCCCGGGCTTTCAACAAGAAGGTTAAGTCCAGGAATCTAAAAGAAGGGGATTTGGTGCTCAAGGACAACCGAGCTCCCATCCACGACCCAAGGGGCAAGTTCAGACCCAATTGGACCGGCCCCTACATCATCAAAGCTATCTGGTCAGGTGGAGCTGTGGTTCTGATGGACTTAGATGGCCTGGAGTTCTCCCAACCGATCAACATGGACAAGTTAAAGAAATATTACCCTTGAGAGGCTCGCTAGGCCGAAAACCCGAAAGGGCGACCTAGGCAAAAGTTAGAGCACAAAAAATTAGAAAATATAAAAACTGAGCTTGCAAGGCTGAAAACCCGCAAAGGGCGGCTTTGGCAAAAGTTAGAGCGCAAAAGGAGAGTGAAAATACTCGAGTGAACCTAAGCCTGAACTACGTAAGGCTTGATTCCCATCTTAGGGATACGTAGGCAGCTTCATCTTGAAGCTCAGCCATAACACTTCCCCGATCAACTTTGTCCATTCGGTCGTCTCGGCCATCTTTGTCTATTCAGCATTCAAAGGTTCGGTTATGACTTCCAGCGCAGTGCTCTTCAGACTAGGGGCAACTTTCCGTTGCTGTGCAGTGCTGCGGTGCTTTTCAAACTAGGGGCAACTTTCCAGTTGTAGAAATCTGGGGTTGTGCATCTCAGTGACAGATCTTTGGCGTGTCCAGTTCTGATCCACATCAAAAATGATTTCTGAAAAGTTTTAATAAAAGCTGACTTTGTTCAAATAATCTTTTTACAACTTTGACCATTTTTGGACCAAAGCGGAAAATTTTCAGTACCACAATCTTCAATTTCATTGATTTCAAAACAAAGTTCTCCTGCTCTTGCATACAATCGAAGTTGCTTTTTGTTACATTCATAAAGAAAACTTGAAAGTACTAATAAAGCAATAAATTGGGGGCATAGTCAAGTCAGGTGTTCCTGCGCCCCCTCCCAGAGCTGGTCGAAGCCTCTGATGCCAAGCTGGGCCCAATCTGTGCTTCTTCGTTGAGCCAATCCACGCACTCGTCAGACAAAGTGCAACTGAAAATAAGAGCGGGGGCCAGGAGTTCTCTCATCCTCCACGCGGTGGCCTGCCAAGCAAGCTGTGCGCCTCGGGCTGGGAATGCAGCAGGATACTCTATCCCCTCTGGTGGGTAGGTCTGATCATGGCCAAATTGGCGTCGAATCCGAAATGGGAAGTAGAATACACAGTGAGTGAGACCAACCAATTGAATCCCGGTCTGCCGGGGCATATTGTAACTCATTGCCGGAAGGTTCAAACAAGGGCACTGCCAAGCAATACGGTCTGCGGACAAGTAGTACATCCAAGCGAACCACCATCCCTCATCCAAGGCATTGACTAGACGATGCCAGAAGAAGTAGCCACGAGTCGAATATGCGGGACAAGAGTCCACAACCTGCAGTTTGTCCATCAACCATACCTGGGGAGGGATGAAAAACGAGAGATTAAAGAATAGAGAGACGTACGAGGAGAGAAAAGTGAGAATAGGGTTTTGTGAAAAAAAAAAAGAAGACCGAGCTTGAGGGCCGAGTGGTGTGAGCAATACATAATGCGAGATTGGGTGGGAAACATTACCTGTAGTAGTAATGGACTCCCTGCTAATCTGATCGTCTCATGGCGATAAAAGGCGTCTAAGCCCATTAACGTCTCAGCCAGAGTCATGGTAATGCAGCTCTTGCCCTCCTTCAAGCCTTGGGCAACCTCAATCAGCCGGACACTAGCCCCCCCAGAGCCGGAGACGAATAGAAAATGGGATAGCATGCACAAACAGAGGGCGTGTCGCCGGAAGCCTTGCCAGTGATGGTTGTTGCGATCACCAGCATCAGAAAACCGATCGGTCAAACTCGGAATGTCCAGCATCCCGTCACAAATCAGAGACTGAGCGTCACGCATACTGAGTCCATACATTCGCCCTAGGGATTGGGCATGGCCAAAATTAAGTTGGGGCAGGAGCTCTTCGTCGCGCTCGGACTCCATTAAGGCTCAGAAATCTTCAAAGGTAGGACATATCTCTTGCCCAGCAAAGCTAAAGACATGCATCACCGGATTCCAAAACCTTGCTGCAGCTTAAAGGAACGGGAGGTGCAACAGGGTACGACCCAGAGTGAATAGTGCATTTATGCCGAAACCCCGAAAATTCAACTTTTCCGAGCCATCCAAGCTAGCAATCCAAGCTATGAGATTTTGAGCGAGAAAATCTTCCATTAGAGCAAATCAGTGTGGAATTGAGAAAAACTACGAAGTTGGGGTCTTTTGGAGGAGATAAGGTTGGGTGGAGGACAGGTGTCAACATTCTGGTGATTCCCTCATTCATAGCCGGCCGGCCAAAAACTCTGCCGACCGGCCATCACATTTTGCCGACCGAACAAATTTTTGGCCGATGGCCATTCCTTGCTGCCGGTGGCCTCTCCCCCTAGCCGATGGGCTTCCTCCTGGTTCCCCGAGCTGTTTATGCTAGGGATTGGGGAACTTCACCACCTCCGATCCCTTTCCCGGTGGTCGGTTCTTGCGGAGTCACGCATGTCTGCTTGTCGAGTTTCTGAACATTTGCTTATCGAGTTGTATTTCACTCTTTTTGAGTTTTTGATTTATCTATCGAGTTGTATTCACGCTTGTTTGGTCCTATCATGTCTTTGTACATTTGCTTATCGAGTTGTAAGTCGGTTCACTACCTGATTATTACGATGCGAATACTTGGTGTTCAAAATGAGTTCAATTTCGTTCACATTGTGGTGTGATACCTTGCGATGCGATGCATGGAAAGTTTACGAATACAACATCTTTTGAATAAAATGGTTGTTTCATTCCCATCACGTGCTTTGCAAAACGCGTAATTTTGAGAAAGAATAAAACCTGCCCGAGGCAGTACAATGTGCTTAAACTACTAGTAAAAAGGAAAGTAAAACATAGAATGACAGGGTAGCCACGTGTCGGAATGGATACCAGCAAAATTCCCCTTGCGGTCAACGCACCTTCCATGCCTTTGTTCGGGTCAACGACGTGGTTTCGCACCTTCGTTACTTGGGACCATACGGGGACGCGCACTTTTGAAACGTGGACCTTCGAGTTAACCTCAGGCCATAACTTCTGCGAACGATGCTCGATACGTACGAAGAACGTTCCTTCCCGTATCCTTTTCATATCTTCAGGATTCCCACAAATCGCTTCAATTACGCTGTGTTACAGTGTTTCACATCCCTGCATTATGAATGATATGTCCTCACTCACATATGCTCCAACATGTTAATTACATTACCTGCGTACACCGCATGTTTGTAATCATTTTCTTTACTTGCGTAGACCGCATGTTAATTACATTACCTGCGTAGACCGCATGTTTGTAATCACTTTCTTTACTTGCGTAGACCGCACGTTAATTACATTACCTGCGTAGACCGCATGTTTGTAATCACTTTCATTACTTGCGTAGACCGCATGATTAATCAATTTCATTACTTGCGTAGACCGCATGTATTGCTTGCGTAGACCGCATGATTAATCAATGTCATTACCTGCGTAGACCGCATGCTTAATCAATTTCATTACTTGAGTAGACCGCATGTACTACCTGCGTAGACCGCATAATTGTTCAATTTCATCACCCGCGTAGACCGCATGTTTTGCTTGCGTAGACCACATGTTAATTACATTACCTGCGTAGACCGCATGTTTGTAATCATCTTCTTTACTTGCGTAGACCGCATAATCATCTTCTTTACTTGCGTAGACCGCATAATTGTTCAATTTCATCACCCGCGTAGACCGCATGTTTTGCTTGCGTAGACCGCATGTTAATTACATTACCTGCGTAGACTGCATTTTTGTAATCATCTTCTTTACTTGCGTAGACCGCATGTTAATTACATTACCTGCGTAGACCGCATGTTTGTAATCATCTTCTTTACTTGCGTAGACCGCATGTTAATTACATTACCTGCGTAGACCGCATGTTTGTAATCATCTTCTTTACTTGCGTAGACCGCATGTTAATTACATTACCTATGTAGACCGCATGTTTGTAATCATCTTCTTTACTTGCGTAGACCGCATAATTGTTCAATTTCATCACCCGCGTAGACCGCATGTTTTGCTTGCGTAGACCGCATGTTTGTAATCATCTTCTTTACTTGCGTAGACCGCATGTTAATTACATTACCTGCGTAGACCGCATGTTTGTAATCATCTTCTTTACTTGCGTAGACCGCATGTTAATTACATTACCTGCGTAGACCGCATGTTTGTAATCATCTTCTTTACTTGCGTAGACCGCATGTTAATTACATTACCTGCGTAGACCGCATGTTTGTAATCATTTTCTTTGCTTGCGTAGACCGCATGTTAATTACATTACCTGCGCAGACCGCATGTTTGTAATCACTTTCTTTACTTGCATAGACCGCATGTTAATTACATTACCTGCGTAGATCGCATGTTCGTAATCACTTTCATTACTTGCGTAGACCGCATGATTAATCAATTTCATTACTTGCGTAGACCGCATGTATTGCTTGCGTAGACCGCATGATTAATCAATTTCATTACCTGCGTAGACCGCATGTTTTACTTGCGTAGACCGCATGCTTAATCAATTTCATTACTTGCGTAGACCGCATGTACTACCTGCGTAGACCGCATAATTGTTCAATCTCATCACCCGCGTAGACCGCATGTTTTGCTTGCGTAGACCGCATGTTGATTACATTACTTGCGTAGACCGCATGCTTATGTTCAATTTCATTGCTTGTGTAGACCGCATGCTTATGATCAAACTCATTGCTTGCGTAGACCGCATGTTCCACTTACACATCCGTACCTTCGCGGCATTCTTATACTCCCCACTCGCTTTGCGTTGTCACGCATTTCGAGTACACTATTATGCATGTTGCTAATGATATTGTAGCTGTTAAGTTTGTTTTCTTTTCAGGCACGATATTGTATGTACGGTTCATTTGAGGCTGGTGCAACCAGACGAGCCGCACAGGTATTGTATCCTCCGAGTGAGACATATCAAGAATTACATAATTCTCTTACATCCTTTCTGCATTGTAGTGTAGTTTGGTATATGCTAGCTTAAAACTGTCGCATGTTGTGCTTCATTACAGTTTTCTTTGCATGATCATAAGTTATGTCCGGCTCTGTGCATTGTCTTGCATTTTGCCCCTGCCTTCGGGCACATATCTTGTTTGTCTTGCATGTTTGTCTGAGTCTTCGGCCTTGTCAAATATGTGTCGTCTCTGGGCTTTGACATTCACTCCCGTCATTCTTATGACTTTTGAGTTCTGTCAAAGAGGGGCAACTGTAGACACCCCATTTTTTGCCGTCCTCAAGACTTGGACGTCACCGTTTGAACACTTGGTGATTATCCATGTTTGTGTTCGTTTGGAGTTCCCGGATGTCTCGGCTATGCGCCTTGCCTCAGGATCTCCGAACTTGACTGTTTAGTGTCTGGTTTCACACCAAACACTTGTGTTTTTCCTTGGAAGGGGAGGGAATGCCTTGAGAGACATCCCCACACACCACCGGCAGTGGCTAGAGGCCACCGACTGGTTTTTGCTTCCATCGGCAATCTTTTCTGCCGGTCGGCACTTTTTATTGCCGGTCGGCACTCTTTTTTGTCAAAATGACATTTTTGGGCAGCCGACCACTGTTCATCTACTTTATGTAGATATTTTGTGCCAGCTGTGATAGCTGGTACCAACTCCTCTTCCCTCCATACACGTGTATGGAGGGACTGCCCTCTAACCAAGCTTGTTGTATAAGCTTTGCAAGAGGGAGTTCTATAAGAGGACAAGCCTCCTCTTGGCTCTAGGTTAGAAACTTTGAAGGTAAAAACCAGAGCTTCCATAGATAGATACACCCTATCTCTATATCTCCTTCTCTCTCCTCCTTTGTGTTTGTTTTTTTGGCCTAAAAGTGTGCTTTTACCTTACTTTTTCACTAATACACACACTATTACACCTAGCTCCGAGATTGAGGGACTTGGGAGGTTGATTCTTGAGTTTTTTGACTAATTTTGATCAAAAGAAGAGGGCTGGACCATTTGTTCTTCAAAGGATCTTCAAGGGTGAGCACTTTACTTTAGTTTCCCCAAACTTGCAATAGTTTTTTACCTATCTTGCTTGCTGATTTAGCTTTTGTGCATAACATAAAAAAGGCTTACATTTTCATGCTTTAGAACTTTCATTAAGGTTGTTTTGTGGTTTGAGTGCTAACTCACCTTATTAGGCTTTATTTGGGCCATTTTGTGCTTCCCTTGTGAGGCCTTGTTTGCTTGAGTGTGTTGGTCTTTTCACCACTAAAAACCAGTTGATTTTCAGCGATAAGGAAGGTGGTTTGAAGTCTTGCATAGGGGAGGGACACCCCTCTCCCTTCATTGTCTTATTTCCTTGCATTTTGGCTTAAAGGGTAACATGTATGCTTGCTTGATTTTTGCCTTATTTCAGAACTTTTTAGGTGTTTTTAGGTCATATGTAATCTCTATTTTTGGTCGGATTTATATCTCTTTGCATGCTTAAAGTACTTGCTTTGCATTGCTCCTTTTGGCCTAGAGTTGTATCTTGTGTTTAGGCCATGATTCTTGCATGTGTAGGCTTAGTTTCATGAAGGTTTTGGCATTGTCTTGCCATGTTTAAGGCCTGTTGGTCATCCATTTCAGTCATGCTTGCCTTGTTTGATGTCATCTCTTTGTGTTTTAGTTTGTAAGCTTTGAGCATTTTGATCTCTAACATGTGTAGCTTGAACCATCTTCATGATTTTGGCATCATTTAGGACCACACTTCAGTCCCTAAATCATGTTTACATGTGTGCATGTGTGGCCTCTTTTTATGCCTTGAGAGTTGGGCCTTTTAGGCCTAGATATGAACTTTGGTGCTTGCATCCCATTGGAGCCATTTAAGCTGCCATATTAGGAGGGTTTGGAGTCCTATTTTGCCTGTAAAAATTCTGTTTTTACTTGTCTAAATCATGCTATGATTGGTCTTGTTGTTGGAAGTGAAGTGGCCCTTTTTGTACCTTAGCCTTGGGACCATTGGATTGCTTGTTGGCATAGGTTTTTGTCCACCCTTTTAGGCACTTTTGGCCGCTGTTTTGGGGTGGATTAAGGTCTGGCCCTTTATGGTTTGAGGTCCCCTTGCATGCTTGTCTTATGACCATTGCATGATTGCTTCATTAAGTGTTGTAATGTTTTGGTCCCATTGCTTAAATTGTTCGTATTCGCATTGCATTTCGCATGCCTAGTATTGCATACTTGCCATACTAGTTACATAACATTTGGCATGCTTTGCATTTCCATCTCATTGTTGCATTTTGAGCCATGTTTGCATAACATGCATTGCACTACTTGGTTTGGGGTGTCAAACCAAGTGTTGAAGGTTAAGGGGCGTTCATACCATAAGTGATGTAACGTGCCTTAACTTTCGGTCGCCGGGGCCTTTGACTTCGACATGATAAGGCCTTGGTCCACATTTGTATGTTGCATGCATCTTTACATCAAGTGACAAACTTAATCCCTTGGGCTATCATGCACCATTGATGGCTCGAGGATCGAGGGCCATGCTTCCCTGAATTCAAAGCATGATAGGAAGCATGACCATGCTTACATGTGCCTGAAATCCCATGCCATACTGTCTGTCCTCTGTTTGCTGTCAAAACTATCTTCTGCAGGAGGTTTTTGCCGACCGGCATAATTCTGCGCCGGCCGACAATCTGTTTACAGCCAATAGATCCAAAAACGGCCAGTGGAAATTGTGCACTGCCGGTGGGAATTTCCCCTAGCCGGTGGTACTCTGCAGCATGCAAGGAACCTGTCCTAGGGCTTTGGAAATTTTCAGAGAAGCAGGGCAGTATAAACAGAGGTGGCAGTGATGTGGTACGGGTTTTCCAGGCGAGCCGGGTTTCGAGCATGCATCATTCGCGCATCCCGAGGCAAAGGCTGCGGCCATCCCTTTCCTTTCTTTTTGCATTCTTCCTATTAAGCAAATTAGAAATACTGTAATAATTTTATTTGCTTATTATTTGGACTGTAATATTTATTTGTATCCTCCGAGCGAGGGCAAATCTGTAATAAGTGTGGGTGAGTGTGTGTATGTCTTCCAATCCCCACTTCTTTCTTCCCTTTTATTTACCTGCTTATGATGGTAGACTAGGGCATATTTTAAAGTTAGCATACCTTATGCTATGCATGCGTGCATTCATGCATTTGTATTGCATGCATTAGGCTCGGTACATCATGCTAACTGCATTTGTACCCCAATTCCAACTTGAATACGTGCATCAAATTGATCGCATTTTCGCATGCCATGATTAGGTTAGCCGAGCCTACTCTAATTGCATCTTGCATGTGTTGCATTAGTCAACTTGACATGAACTAGGATCACGCATGTTTGCTAACTAGTTTATTGTTTTGGCACGGAGTACGATGTAAGTATTTATGCTTTAGCATATCGCATGTGTGTGAGTGTTGCCATGACAGTGTGTTTGCCATGCGGCTAGATGCTTATGTGATAAACTGTTTGAATGCCTGTGGGTGAAGGTTGGGTTGCCTGAGTTGGAATAGCTCATTGAAATCCGTATTTTAGCCTACTTGCAAGTAGCAAAAGTCCAAAACATTTTTTTTAAGACAAACGGATAAGCAATGCTTTTTTCCAAATTAGGCAATCTAGTCTATACTTGTTTGCTGCGCGCATAACATAGTAATTCTAGGCTAATAATTGAAATAAGAACATATAAAGTTTTCAAAAACGGATATCACGGTTAGTAGAGGCCGATCTTAGGATCGGGCGAGAGGGGGTGCTCATAGCTGACCTTCCCCGATCGTACCCTAGCTCCCGAGCCGAGACAACTTCGGTGATGACGGACATGTGACCTTCGGCACCGAGTCAGGGTTTCCTAAATTCCCCCATAAAAAATATTTAGGTGGCGACTCTGTATCTGGCAAAGCAGTCCATGTTTGGCACTTCTTTTCAAAAAGTCTGTTTTCTCAAAACGATTTGCCAGATTTGGACTCTTTGGTTCAGATTTAGAACTGTGACACGAATCGAGTCCGAACTGTAGCGAAGGCCCCACGCGGGCGCATCTACAACGAGCATGGATGATCATCGAGTGCTCAAACGATGACGTCCGAGTCTTAAGGACGGTCAAAAATGGGGTGTCTATTGTAGGGCTCATCGGATCCACTGATTCAATATTTACCAGTTGGATCACCTCTGTTTAGAGCATGATCATCTACCGCTATCATGGCTCAGCCTTCGACAAATCTAGAGGATTTACTGATCCATCTTCAGCAATTAGTGGATTCGTTGCAGGAAGATATGGTTAGGCAAGCTGAGACATTGCAGAAAATGATATTCAACTATACAGACCTCCATGAAATTGGGGTTCAAATCAACGATGCCATCAGATAAGGGCTCATTGTGGAAGGAAATGAGCTTATGAGGAAGAATGTTGTTTGCAATTCCAATGCTACTACCAGTGGTAGCACAGCTGTGAAATGCTCAGAAGTAAAAACTGCCACCGTGCCTGTCAAAAGCCCTTTTGCTGATAATAGCCAAAGACTGACCACTTCAACTCAACCCCAAGCCCAAAATTTCTATCCTCTTTACATGAGTCTCGCTCAAGCCTTGAAAATGCTATGAGAAAAAGGGCATCTAGAGCTTTTAGAACCCCACCCATTTCCAAATCCTCTTCCACCAAGATATGACCCAGTGTGGAGAAGTGGTTTGGAAATACTCTTCTGATCCTGGGGGATGCTAGTGATCCTCTGATAGTCACCTGAAAAGAAATAAACACTCTGGTTGGGGGTGCCGGAATTAGCACTCCAACGGGCAAGTTAGTTTCTGCACTCAGGGTTACTTGTGTTCTAAGTTAAGCACAATAATTCTCACATACCTTTCTTTGACTGTTGTTCCTCTATTTATACTCGTTTCCAGGGCCTCAGGGCCTGGTCCACTTTCTGCTCTCAAACTGCTTATTTATTCGGCCACATAGTTACTCGTCCTGTTAATTGTAGTCAGCCTCCTAATCGTGCAGGTTAGAGCCGAAAAAATGTCCATCCTTCGAAGCGTACGCTTCTGGCTCTGCCCTTTATTCAGCTCCCACAATTGCCTCCCAAACTCCCCATTGACGGCAGTTAATTGGTGTGTTTGTTTTCGAATTTGAAAAGTCAAGAGAAACATAAATTAGGCGGCTTCACCTATCCCAATGTGTATGTCAGAACATAGGCCTTTTGGTCATCATTATACGTTCCTGCCTCATTCGTGCATCTTTTGCATTTATTACGATTTGAAGCTCCAGTCTCTTCGAATGCATACTTTTTGAATATTAGGGCCTCCTGGATTGCCAGCCAGAATTCCTCCTCTATCTCACGTCTTCTGCAACTTCTTCCCGTCTCCCCGTGTCTCCTTTGCCTCTCGTAAGTTTTCTTCTCCTCTTTGTAATCCTATTTTCTGTGTTCATTTTTGATTTAGAATACTCGAATCCTTACTAGAATGGCTAAGCATTTGAAAGACCTCCTTTCCGAGGGTCGTATCTCTGGGTTTCAGAGACATTTCTCTATCCCTGATGATGTCCATATATCTCTAGTGAGGAACAATACCCTTGATATGGAGAGGGAGGACCAAAATTCCATCTTCCTCTCCTATCCATTATGAAGGGCGGGGTTCGCTTTCCCTTGCACCCATTTCTTAGGGCCGTCCGCCGCCATTGTGGTCTGATTCCTTCTCAACCCAATGTGAATTTCTTTCAATTCATAATGGGAATCGTAGAACTAAACCGGCGCCTTAGGATCAACCTCGGCATTCCGGTGATTCGGCACTGCTACGCTCTGGCCAAATCCTCCGATCTGCTCGGGCACTACTTTCTCAGGGCCAAGGACACTCACCGTCACTTGGTAACCATGCTTGCCAGTTCTGTTAAACGAGTTGACGATGTCATGGTCAATGTTTGCGGCAACTAGGAGTTCGGCGAGGGTGAAGATCGCCTAGACCCTGTTCCCAGAAAGAGGGGTGAACCAGGTGGCCATGTAACTCCTTATGTTTGTTGATCTTTCTTTTACTCAGCTTTCTCTTCAAGTCGTTGCCCCTCTTTGACAGAACTCGGAAGTCACAAGTGACGGGAGTGAATGTCAAAGCCCAGAGACAACCCATTTTTGACAAGGCCGAAGATTTAGACAAACGGGCAAGATAACAAAGATGTGCCCGCAGGCATGCCCGCAGGCAGGGGGCAAGATGCAAAACGATATGCAAGAAGATGATCATAACTTATGATTATGCAAAGAGAGCTGTAATGAAGCATACCATGCAGCAGTTTTAAGCAAGCGAATACAAATCTAACTACATTTCATGCAGAAGGATGTAAGAAAATTATGCAATTCTCACTGCGTCTCACGTGGAGAAGGCTAAAATCGACTACCGAGAATACCCAGAGTCTAACACACAACATCTCTCTGCGTATCACACATAGGAGAGGAAGAAGGTAAACCTTTCAGCGTATTATACGCAAAAGAGGGAAGGTAAACTTCTCAGCGTATCACACGTAAGAGAAGAAAGGCAAATTCCTCAGCGTATCACACGCAAGAGAAAACTGCTCAGCATATCACATGCAAGAGAGAAAAGGGAGATTTCTCAGCGTATCACACGCAAGAGAAAACTGCTCAGCACATCACATGCAAGAGAGAAAAGATAAGTTTCTCAGCGTATCACACGCAAGAGAAAACTGCTCAGCACATCACATGCAAGAGAGAAAAGATAAGTTTCTCAGCGTATCACACGCAAGAGAAAACTGCTTAGCATATCACATGCAAGAGAGAAAAGATAAATTTCTCAGCGTATCACATGCAAGAGAAAACTGCTCAGCATATCACATGCAAGAGAGAAAAGATAAATTTCTCAGCGTATCACACGCAAGAGAAAACTGCTCAGCATATCACATGCAAGAGAGAAAAGATAAATTTCTCAGCGTATCACACGCAAGAGAAAACTGCTCAGCATATCACATGCAAGAGAGAAAAGATAAATTTCTCAGCGTATCACACGCAAGAGAAAACTGCTCAGCATATCACATGCAAGAGAGAAAAGATAAATTTCTCAGCGTATCACACGCAAGAGAAAACTGCTCAGCATATCACATGCAAGAGAGAAAAGATAAATTTCTCAGCGTATCACACGCAAGAGAAAACTGCTCAGCATATCACATGCAAGAGAGAAAAGATAAATTTCTCAGCGTATCACACGCAAGAGAAAACTACTCAGCATATCACATGCAAGAGAGGAAAGATAAATTTCTCAGCGTATCACACGCAAGAGAAAACTGCTCAGCATATCACATGCAAGAGAGAAAAGATAAATTTCTCAGCGTATCACACGTAAGAGAAAACTGCTCAGCATATCACAAGCAAGAGAGAAAAGATAAATTTCTCAGCGTATCACACGCAAGAGAAAACTACTCAGCATATCACATGCAAGAGAGGAAAGATAAATTTCTCAGCGTATCACACGCAAGAGAAAACCTCTCAGCATATCACATGCAAGAGAGGAAAGATAAGAATTGTAAGTGAAAAGGTGCATAATGATGCAGGTGAAGTGTACATAACAATGCAAGTAATGAGCATAACAATGCTAGAAGATGTGCATAACAATGCAAGCAATGAGCATAACAATGCTAGATAGATGTGCATAACAATGCAACGAATGATCATAACAATGCTAGATAGATGCGCATAACAATACAAGGAATGAGCATAACAATGCTAGATAGATGTGCATAACAATGCAATGAATGAGCATAACAATGCTAGATAGATGTGCATAACAATGCAACGAATGAGCACAACAATGCCAGTGGAACGCGCGTAACAACACCCGTTTGAAACAAAAATACCGAATAAGGGAATACAAGCCTTAAGTAGACCAAATTCCAAACGCAACCTCCGATTTACTTCTCGGAGGGGTCACGATATATTCCAAAAAGGATACACCTCGTGCATGCCGACTGACGATGAGCCACACATCGAAGATATGAGTTGAAAATTCCGTAGAAACATTTTGAACTGAAAAGAGTGGGTTCTCCTTGCACTTTCTTGATTGTACTTCCAAACCGCAGTTACTACCTTTCCTTCCTGGCCATGTTCACAACTTTCCCTATTCTCCAACGGGGTGACAGGCTAGGTTGATTCAGTATCCAGAATCGAGGCGCATTCACATGCTATCTCAATCTATGGGGCTGCCATACAGATTTCAAGCCGAGGGCATGCCTCTGGGTATTTAAACCAGACTTTGGTCTCGGAAATCCCGAACCTTTACGTTCTAGGCATCGGCCATTCGAACTCTAGTTTCCACCGTCGCAGTTGGTCTCCTATGAACTCATTGCGAACACGGCCAAGATGCCTCTGGCGGGGAATGGTACTCAGGGAGAGCACTTCTGATTACCATTTTGGCTTGAAGCAGACTTGATCTTGAGCTTGAGGTAGAGGCACACTCATACTTCGGAGCCTTGGCAAGACTTGAAGAGGCACACACGGGATGTAGTCTCGGAACTTACTGAAGTTGAAACAAACTCAGATACCCGACATTTCCTCTTTTGCTTTTGCTTTGTAGTCTGGAACCCATATAGCTTCAAATAGGTCCTAGTTCTACTGTTCTCGCATGACCTGGGTTGAACCCTGCGGTTTTATGAAAAAACGAATCTTGTTTTGCACAAATGTGGAGAATGGCATGGCACTCGGAGCACAAAACGATTTTGTTTTTGAAATTTAGAGATGAGCTTTCGACCAAGTATTGAGCCTATGACTGAACGCAGCAAAACGACGCAACAAGGAAATAAAAGGCACACAACCTAGACACATCGAGTAACACTCGAAACGACTCAAAACAAGAATCGAGATAAAACAAAAAGACACGACACTCAGACGTGCACAGGGAGCCTGTTTCACCGGGTAGTGTTCCCCACCCTCTCTCATTTGTAATCCTCACATCACTCGGCCCTCAAGCTCTGTTTTTCTGAAAAAGCCCTTTTCTCACTTTTTCTCTCATCACACATCTCTCTATTCTTCAATCTCTCATTTTTCATCCCTCCCCTGGGTGGTTGATGGATGAACAGGAAATTGCGGGCTCATGCCCAACATAATCAGCTCGCGGCTATTTCCTTCGGTGACATCTGTCGATGCGCCGGATGAGGGAATGGAGCATCTCGATCCATTCCAATTCGTGCTTCGCACTCGGCTTGATACCTCGCTGCTTGGAGGATGAGAGAATTTTCAGCCATTTGTTGTTAACTTCGGTTATCCCCTTTTTAGCGGGTAGAGTGCCCTTCTGGCAAGTATGTTGGCAGTGGGGAAAAGGTAGGAAGCCTAACTCAACTGTGCCAGTAGTTCATCATTTTGACCATTTTAGTTTTAGTTTTCTCCTGAAAAAAAATTTTGACCAAAATGAGAGTTAGATTAACATATTTGTTCAATTTTCTGATTTAAAATCATGCAAGTTAGGCAGTGAGCACTGAGAGTTTTCCTTTTTTGGGTCCAAGAAATGGTCCAGTTTTGAAAATGGAATACTTTTCGAGAAGATTAGTCAACCTTAGTAAAAATTCTCAAAAACTATTTTTGCAAATGACCACTGCTCAACGAGTACGGAACCTACTCTTGAGATGCGCAACCTCGGATCCATGGCAATGGAAAATTGCCTCTTGTCTGAAGGACACTGCATGGCAACGGAATGTTGCCCCTTGTTTGAAATGACACTGCGGCGTTCTGAATGGCAACGGAAAGTCGCCCCTTGTTTGGATAGCACCGCAGCGCATTGAATGGCAACGGAAAGTTGCCCCTTGTCTGAATGGCACCGTAGTGTATTGTAGTCAGTCCTTAGAGCGACGAACGCAACCAGACTCTCAGATATAGAGAAGGCAAAGATTATCAGAACCATTACATAGACATGATTGAGTTTGAAGTGTTTTACGGCTGGACTTCAGAATGAAGTTGCCTACGTATCCCAAAGATGGGAATCAAGCCTTTTGCCAAGGCGCCCGTTGCGGGTTTTCGACCTTGCGAGCTTTGTTCTTCTTTTCTTTTCAATTCTTTTCATTTCTTTTTCCTTTTTTGATTTTTTCGTTCTTTTCTTTGCATCTTTCTTTTTTGTTCTCTTTTTTTCTTTTTGCATTTTTTGCTTCTTCTTTTTTTGTATTTTTTTCCTCTTGCTCTAACTTTTGCCTGGGTCGCCCTTCCGGGTTTTCGGCCCAGCGAGCCTCTCAAGGGTAAAAGTATAACAAGTCCATGCCAAATGGTTTTGAGATCCTAGAGTCATCTGAATCCAGGAGAATGGCTGCTGCTTTGCAAGAGGACTCATCTTCAGCTCTTCGAGCATGTCTGATATCTTTGCCCCTAGTTCGAGGGGTACTTCTGTTCTAGCTTTGCAAGCTTCTTCTGATCTTCTGATCTTTTGATCTGACTTTCCTGGCCTCTTGTTCGAGGGCTGCTTCAAATCTAGCCACACAGGCCTCACATCGTAGTTGACCGTCGAACCTTCTGATTTCAAGTTCAAGGTTTGGAAGCGAAGGGGTTGAGTCTCGAGGCTGAGAGCGATCCTAGGCTGCACAATCTCAAGAGCGATTCCACACAGGTCTTCGCAAGACCGCACAAAACATTTTGTTTTTGAAAGTTTTTAAGAAAGCGACAAATCGCTCGCGCTGAAGGTAGTGTGAAACCAGTCTGGATCAAGCCAGGGTCCTTCTCAGTACTCACGCTAACAAGCATGATTTCATTCATTAAGGGCTTAGCATGCCTCTCTTTCTCTCAAATGATCAAAGTTTTGCAAATCCCAAGGAATTCCTTCCTCTTCGTTTTTACTGCAATGTTCAAAAAGAGTTTTGAAAAACTTAGGTCGATGCAATGATTCTGGGGCACAAGAGAGCAGGTGGAATGCACTGCCATTTCATTCAGATTCCATCACACCTAGCACACGGCAGCAGCGAACACAGAAGTGCAAAAATTACTGCTGTTTCAATTAAATCTTTCTGGCACAATTGGCACAAAGCAGGAGCAAGCACAAAGCATGAAAAAACACTGCTGTTTCAATCAAATCTGCTGGTGTTACTGGCTCCCTGGCAGAAACAGACTCAAAACAAAACGAAAAGACAAGCATAAAACAAAATGGTGACGCCCGAGGTAACATCCCCCGGAATCACCCGACTTCTATACAACAGGACTGACTCGATACAACAAGACAGACCCAAAACAAAACGACAAGACTGACTCAATACCCAAGTCAGAAAGCACAAAAACTAGTATTTGCAAAATGTTCAAAACAGTGCGTGCCATACGCCACATCCGGAGTAATCTGAGTGCCGCCTGCAGGTGGTTCATCCCTCGATCGTATCACATTATCCCCCACAAGTTCACTGATCAAGTGCCGATAGACTTTGCAGAACTTGGCGCGGGGATGATCCCGTTGTCGATCAGATCTTGTATTTCGTGGCGGAGACGAAAGCACATGTCAGTGTCATGGCCGGCTCGCTGATGGAAGGCACAGTAGTCGGCTGGATTGTGCGAGAGAGGGAGGTTCTTTGGTAATGGTTGCGGCTCCAGGGGCTTCAGATGCCCTTTCTTGATCAAAACCCCAAGAGCCTTTGACAAAGGCATATAAAGTGGGGTGAAAACTTTCTTAGCTTGGGGTGGATATTTGGCCGCTTGTGAGCTACTTCCGGACGCACCGGTGAATGGGGTAGCTGTTTTTGATACGGTGGTAGCAACCATGCCCACATCAGAAGATCTTGCAGCTGCATCACCACTGGTGGTCGCATTCGAACTGCGGGAAAACGCCCTCCTGGGCTGCTCCTTATCCTGGTCAAACAGACCCTGCCTCATTGCATCTTCGATTTGTACCCCCATATCGTGTAAATCTGAGAAAGTGGGAAAGGGGATTACAATCATTCTCTGCATTAGCTTAGGCTGGAGATTGCGCACAATCATCCGAATTTGATCCTTATCAGTAGGCCTTAGAGTCATCATCGAGGCCTTCGCCCTCCACCGGATCACAAAGTCCGAGAAAGATTCCTTGGGCTCTTGCCTTGTCGTTTCGAGATCACGAGTTGTGATCTCGATTTGAGTGTTGTATGAATATTGTGTGACAAAGGCCTCAGCCATCTCATCCCAATTCTTCTTCACTTCATCTTGTAATCTTGCGTACCAATGGGAGGCCACACCCGACAGGGTTCGGCCGAATAGTGAGAGCTTCTGTGGTCGTGTTAGGCCCATCGGCCGCAAGACGTCTACAAACAGTCGAATACGGACCATGGGGTCGCCGGTCCCGTCAAAGCGGTCGATTTGTGGCATTTTGAACCTATCAGGGAGTGTTACGGCCTCCTCGGTATATCCGTCTCCGATATCCGGCATAGCCTTGGCCCCTTGGGATTTTTTGAAGAGCTTCTCCAGTTTTCTCAATTTCAGAGCTGTATTATCAACCTCGACCTCGAATGGAGAGTCCGGGTGATTGGGTGTATGGACCTTGGACAGTTGTGGTGGAAGCGGGGGCGGAGCTGGCCCCGTTGGAAGACTTGTGTCGTCTTGCTGGTTCTGGATAGTCGGCACAGTATTCTGGATGTTTGGAGGAGCGTTCCGAACAGCAGGTATCTGCTCAGGTAATGGAGCCCCTGCCGGTGGAGGAATTTGTTGTGAAGCAGATGCCTCATTCTGCTGTTGTAGTCTAGTAATCAGTTCGGCCTATTGGGTCATGATTGCGGCCTGCTGTTTGGAAAACTCCTCCTGACGGGCAGCGTCCTGCTGCATGAGTTTCATACTTTCTTGCATCTGGCGCATCATGGCCTCTATCCCTGATGTGTTCTGCCGTTCCATCTGACTGATTGGTATCTATCCCTTGCCTCTGGTGGAGGAACACTGATTGCCCTTGAACTGAATCTCTGACCTAGCAAAGTCTATCAGCACAAGTTCGATGAACCTCGGGGGATATCGGAGCCTTCAGAAGCTATGGTTCCCAGACTACCTAGCAAAAGAGAAAACAGACAGCATCTCAGCCTGATTCCATCTGAACGGATACAAGCATAGTTGAATGAGTGTGCCCTCTACTGAATTCTGCCCCAAAATCCTGCCCTAAACTGAGTCTGATACCCACGGGTAAAGCTGACTCCCAAATACTGATAGTAATGCCCGCAGGCCTGATGCCCAAACTCGCAAACTGGTGCCCGCAGGCCTGACGCCCAAACTCATACACTGATACATGCATTCCTGTAGAGACGCACTCTAAAGCACATAACAGATAAGTGAGAGCCAAAACACCCCTATGAAGGGGTAAGGTTTCCCTGTCCTATTTTGTCAGGAGCTAGGGTTTCACTACGCATGCAGCGGTTTCAAACAACCTATAAACGGGTAAGCAACCTGTCCTAGTATGGAATGGTCACTATGGATTCCGAATATGCACTAGGTCGAATGGTCAAAGAGGGTGCCCCGGTAAAACCGGGGTTTGTGTTCCCATACTGGCAGAGCCCACAACCGGTCAGCCTTATGGTCATGCCTTGACAAGACAAGCCTCCGGCAAACCGTTCAGGAATAGCAGATGGCAAACACGGTGTCCTAGGCGCACTAATGCAAATGCAATGCAAAGAAACACTCAAGTGTAGTCAAAAACAGATATCACGAGTTCGAGTCAAGTTCTCTAAATCCCCAGCGGAGTCGCCAGAAACTGTAACAAGCCCGCGGGGGGACCTCGCTACAGCTCGAACTCGACTTTCGCAGTCACGGTTCTAAATCTGAACCAAAGAGTCCAAATCCGGCAAATCGTTTTAGGAAAACTGATTTTTGAAAGAAGTGCCAAACATGGACTGCTTTGCCAGATACAGAGTCGCCACCTAAATATTTTATTTTGGGAAATTTAGGAAACCCTGACTCGGTGCCAAAAGGCCACGTGTCCGTCATCACCAAAGTTGCCTCGGCTCGGGAACTTGGGTACGATTGGGGAAGGTCACTTCGTGAGCACCCCCGCTCGCCCGGTCATAGACCGGCCTCTACTAACCATGATATCAATTTTTGAAAACATTGTGAGTTCTTATTCCGGTTATTAGCCTAGGTTACTATGTGATGCTCGCAGCATATAAATATAGACTGGGTCGTTCGAATTGGAACAAAACATTTCATGCTTGTTTATTTGAAAATGGTTTGATGGTGCTACCCGTAGGTAGGCTAAGACACGGATTTGCCACCCTCAGGTGGGCTTTTGGAAAAGATGGTTTTGCCACTATCTAGTGGGCTTAAAACAAACATTTGATGAATTGTCCCAATTCAAATAACCCAACCTTCACCCACAGGCATTCAGGCAGTTATATCATATAAGCACATAGCCTCATGGTAAGCATGCTATCATGGCATTCACTCACACGCATGCAAGGATGCTAAAGCATAAAACTCACCGAGTACTCCAAGCCAAAATAGAAACTATATTAGAAATCATGCATGATCCTAAGTGTACAGAAATGCCTAATGCAACACATGCAAAATGCAACTATAGCAGGCTCGGTTATTCTAAGATGGCATATGGAATGCTATAACTACCATGTATTCAATTTGGAATTGAAAGTACAATGCAGTTAGTATGATGCGCCGAGCCCGATGCATGCAATACAGATGAATGATGCAAACATGCTGTCATACTGTATGCTAATTTAAATATGCCCTAATCTAACCATCATAAGCGGATAAATAAAAGGGAGAAAGACGTGGGGTTGGAAGACATACATCACACTCACGCACACTTATTACAGTTGTGGCCCTCGCGCAGAGGGTCCGAATAAATAATACAGTCCAAATATTACAGTCCCGAATAAAAGAATATTACAGTCCAAAATATTACAAAATTCTAATTAATTAAAGAATTAACTAAGAAAACAAATAAAACCGGTGTGCAGGCCAGGGACCGCCTTGCTTCTGATGGACGATGCATGTCTGGGTTGTCTTGCGCGGAAATCCACCGGAATGCCCCAATTAACCTCTGTTTACACCTGTTCTTGAAGTGCGTGCCAAGTTCCAAAAAGTTGCGGATTCCTCGTTTTGCTGCAACAGAGAGCAGAAAAGGGGCATAGCAATGTATTTGCACAAATATATGCATGTCTCGATCCTCGTGCCACCAATCACGCATACCGAGGAATGATGGCCGAGGAGTCGAAATGCACAACTCAATATAGGATGAATGCACATGAAACTACAGCTAAAACCTAACTCCATCATGGATAATCCGGAGTGTCGGTGACTGGGGAATTGAGACACATTCCGTCACTCGGAGTACGAAATGTACCTCGTTTCCCGTGCCCGGGCTAACTCATATTCCGGACACGATGCAATATGCATGATATGCATGAAATGCAATTAAGATACAACCTAACATACTCAATGCTATGAAAATGAGATGCCTCAAAGTGCGTGCACATGGGCACGCAAATCGAGAAAATGATATGTCTCGAAATGCGTGCATGCGGGCACGTAAACCGAGAAAATGCACGAATGCAATGAAAATGATATGCCTCGAAGTGCGTTCACACGGGCACGCAAACCGAGAAAATGATATGTCTCGAAATGCGTGCACGCGGGCACGCACACCGAGAAAATGCACGAATGCAATGAAAATGATATGCCTCGAAGTGCGTGCACACGGGCACGCAAACCGAGAAAATGATATGCCTCGAAATGCGTGCACGCGGGCACGCAAACCGAGAAAATGCACGAATGCAATGAAAATGATATGCCTCGAAATGCGTGCACACGGGCACGCAAACCGAGAAAATGATATGTCTCGAAATGTGTACACGCGGGCACGCAAAACCGAGGCGATGATATGTGAAAATGACAAATGGACTTATACCAACATAAGTGAGCCTCAGCCGCACTCACATGAGATGCCGATGGCAGAAAATGAAGTGCCTCGAAATGCGTGCACACTGGCACGCAAACCGAGGCAATGCAAAAATGTGATGAAATGACATGGAAAATGAAGTATGGACTTATACTAACATGAGAGAGCCTCAGCCACACTCACATAAGATGCCGATGGCAGAAAATGAGGTGCCTCGAAATGCGTGCACACTGGCACGCAAACCAAGGCAATGCATACGCAATGCAAATGACATGGAAAATGAAGTATGGACTTATACTAACATGAGAGAGCCTCAGCCGCACTCACATAAGATGCCGATGGCAGAAAATGAAGTGCCTCGAAATGCGTGCACACTGTCACGCAAACCGAGGCAATGCATACGCAATGCAAATGACATGGAAAATGAAGTATGGACTTATACTAACATGAGAGAGCCTCAGCCGCACTCACATAAGATGCCGATGGCAGAAAATGAAGTGCCTCGAAATGCGTGCACACTGGCACGCAAACCGAGGCAATGCAAAAATGTGATGAAATGTGGCAAAAATGATATGCAAGCATACTAATGGAATTCCAGCAACAAAACAAGGGGAAAACAGCCCCGGGATGAGGCGAAATGACATGAAATGCAAGGAAATGTCCCGAAATGCAACATTAGGCACCCGAAATGACCTATAGCTATGCTAAACATGCACAATATGGACATGAAATGCAAAGACAAAAGCTAGACAGTCCCAAAAGATGCACTTTCACAGTTATAAACATGGCCAAACAGCAAGCATAGGTAAGGGAAAAATAGTATGCAAGAAAAGGGGGCAAAAGAGGGGTAATGAAGCAAGTGGTATAAACAAAACCCAAACTGAAAAATTTCCTTCTACAACACTGAAGAGGGACCAAAAATATGAACATTTACAGTATATGGCAGCCTCAAAATCAGTATACAAATATGCTAAAAATGTGATGCAAAACAAAGCTCAAAAGGTGCTATAACATGAAGTATACAAAATAATCACCAAACAGAAAAAAAGTGTTAATGAAACATGAATTATAGATCAAAGTAAGACTATCTCTAGGCCTGTAAAATGGCCGAAAACAAAAGCATGGTAGGCTAACTAAACACGCAAGAAAACGAACCAAAAGGTAGCCAAAGAGGCAAGTGGTATATCCAATGCTCAAACTGAAAAATTCCCTTCTACAACATTGAAGAGGGACAAAAAATAAGCATATTTCCAGAACTGTAAAACAGCCAAAACAGAATACAAACATGCTAGAAATGCAATGCAAAATTAGGCTCAAAAGTGGCTATAACATGAGGTATGCAAAATATTCCACAAATGGCCAAAGACCCTTAATGAAACATGTTAAGAAGGTCAAAATAAGACTATCTCTAGGCCTGCAAATCGTCCAAAAATGGAAGCATAATGGGCTTCCAAAGCATGCAAGAAAACGGTATTTAAGGAGGACATTGAAGCAAGTGCAACATGGAGGGCTCAAACAGGGTTGAGCCCTTAATGAGACATGAAAATGAGCTCAAAATAATGATCTTTCCAGTTTTGGTCGGAGCTCAAATGTACAAGAAAGAAAGGCTAAGAAATGTTGCAAAAAATGAGCTCAAAAGAGAGAAAGTGGACTTACCCTTGAAGATCAATTCTTTTGTTGCTTCTTGGGCCAAATTTGTTGCCTCTTAGCTTCTGGAATTCCTCTCCTTGCTCTTGGAATGGAGTGGTGGTGGTAGAGCTTGGTGTTGTAGTGTAAATGGTGGTGTAGTACTTGAAGCTTTTTAGGAAAATGAGAGAGATGGAGGAGGATTTGTCTCTTGAGGCTTGAAGAACCAATTTTCTAACCTCCTAAAGGGGAGGAGAGGTTCTCTTTATATAGAGAAACCAAAGGGGCAAAGCTTCTCTTGGAAGCTTTGACCAAAAGGGCCAAGCTTCTCTTAGAAGCTTGGAGCAAAAGGGCCAAGCTTCTTGGAGAAGCTAGGCAAAAAGGGTCAAGAGGTTCAAGCTTCTTGGAGAAGCTAGCCAAAAGGGTCAAAAGGTTCAAGCTTCTTGGAGAAGCTAAACAAAAAGGTTCAAAAGGGTCAAGCTTCTTGGAGAAGTTTTAAAAAAAGGGTCAAAAGGTTCAAGCTTCTTGGAGAAGCTAAACAAAAAGGTCAAGCTTCTTGGAGAAGCTAAAAAAAGGGGTCAAGCTTCTTGGAGAAGCTAAAAGAGGTCAAGCTTCTTGGAGAAGCTAAAAAAAAGGTCCAAAAGGGTCAAGCTCCCTCAAGAAAAGGTCTCGGTTAGGAGAAGTGGCCGATTGATCAAAAATAGTGGCCGGCCATGAACTTTTAGGGTCCTCCCAAGTGTGTAGATCACAGATATGTGGTCAAAAGTTGGCAACACTAACTCCAAGGTGTTCAACATTAGCCCGGAAGTTGGGAAAACGGGAGCCGGGAGGCTCCGGAGGAGAGATAACTGGTTGCTGCAACAATTGCTGGCCTCCCACCCTTCAGTGACCTTCCCTGTGATAAAACAGAGGTACCTGCCAAAAATGAACGAAAACCAATGCAAAACGAATGTTCCGGGGCCAAAACACGCAGTTCGAGGTCCCGAAAATGGGCTGTTAAGCACCGAAAGTGGCATTCGACCTCGAAGTGGGTTTCTCAGCCCCCAGTGTCCCCCAAAAGGGAGCAAATAGGAAGTATGCCAAAAATCAGAGCAAACGGAGATGGTTAGGTGGTCCCGAACCGAGGCACACGGCCTGACGGTCCCGGAAAACCGGAAACCGGGCTCCGAAATGGGCAAAATGGCCTACGGCCACCAAATGTAGCCTACGGACATTGAGAGATGGTCTACTAGACCTCTCCCTCCCCTCAGGAAAAGAAACGGAGAAAACCGAGTCTGGTTCGCAAACCGAGACAAGGCACAGAAGAGGGTTCGGAAGTCCGGAGGCAGGGCTCACGGCCGCAACTCTGAAACTTCTGAACGAGCACATTACACAACATCACCAATCGCTCAATCAGTGACGTCTGAGTCTTAAGGTCGGTCAAAAATGGGGTGTCTACACTAATCCTTCGTTTTTGCAGGCAGTAAGTTGAAGAAGATTCAGACTTCGGCTAACAACGCAGTCCTTGCGGAGATTAAGACTGCACTCAAGTATTTTTGCTGTCCAAACGTACAAAAGCAAAGGAGAGCCGCCCATATACTTCTGTGGTATGAGCTTACTTATACTACGTTCTCGGCTGCGGACGACATCCCGTTCCCATCCCTCGAACACCACCTTACGGCTCTTATCTTCCCCACCTTCAAGACCCTCAGACAAATCGATTTTGAAGCTTTTGATTCAGAGCAAGATGTAGAGACGGTGGTCGAGGTAGTTGCCGAACCAACGAGAGAGTTTGCTGTGGAGGCTGAAGAGGTTGACGAGGCTCTAAACTCGGCATTTGAGGCAGTCAGTCTTAACCAGCCTCACTCACCGTCCACTTCGGGTCAGGCGGAGTTTTCCTTCGAAGATATTTTTACAAATTTGGGAGATCTACCTGGCGATTTTTCTGAAGGTATGACTGCGGAAAATCTAATGCAGATGGCGTAAAAGAGAAATGCCGAGCGCATGGCCGCGCGACGGAAAGCAGAGGCCAGGCATTCTGGGCCTGCCCCAATTGAATCTTCACAACTCGTTATGGTAAAAGAGACGGCTCAAGTTGTTTCGGTCGAGTCGGATAAGGTGGCCGAATAGCAGATCCCAGAGGAAAGGCCAATTCAAGAAGAACGGGGCAAAAAACGTACCGCCGAGAGAGAGGCCGGCTCAGAGGAGAGCCCTGCTGACAAACGGCCTCGTCTAGAGGAATCAGATGTGGTTGTTCCTTTTGTTATTCAACCGAAGATCAAAAACACGCCGATCTCCTCTGACGCGTCTGCCTTGAAGGATCCAGCTGTAGCATTGAGCTTGGCCGCCTCAACTTCGTTGCCGGCTGACAAGGCCACCTTTAGAGCAGAGCCAGATTTGGTAGCTATAGCTTTAGCTGCCTAGTCGGCCCTTCTGGTATGTGACTTGATCTTTTTTACTCCTTGTTTGGTTTGGTTTGCATACGATATTTCTTGGTATGTGATGATCCTGACTCCTTGTTTTGCAGATGGTTGGAAGGATAGTCGAACTAGGCCGCCGCCAGCACGAAGCCATTGAAAGAACTGGCCACCTAAAGTTGAAAGCTGGAGGTGAGAGAAGTAGGGCCGAGTTCGAGGCGATGAGAGCCGCGATGGAAAGTGCTCAAGCCGAAGTTGAGAATGAGAGGGTTCAGATTCCTGACCGGCTCAGATCTGATGCCGAGGAGAGGGCAAATGCGAGTGAGGAATCGTTCAAGTTAGCCAAGGAGGCGCTTGCTAAGGTGGAAGCCGAGTTGGAAGAGTTGAGGAAGGCCAAGGAAAAAGCCAACTATGAGGCTTTTGCGGCGCTCAAGGCTGGAAAGAGCGCCGCCCTTAAGGACTACGTAGAAGAAGTCTTCAAATTCGAGAATCGGGGATTCAAACATGGATGGCTCAAAGCCCTTGCTACCGTTGGAGTTACATTGGCCATACCAATTCCATACGAGCAAGTGGACATTGAGCCACTTGAGTCTGATCCCAAGGATTGATTTGGGAGACACTAGTTTTATTAAGTATTTTCAATTTCAATGTATGTTTTTGTCTAGTAGATTTTAATCATTTTTGGATTTTCATATGTAAAATGTCCGCTGCTAGCGCCCAATTTATGAATGAAAATTTAATATTGTACTCAAGTTACTTCTTGTATTGTTAGTTGTATGACTATGTAATTGGGAGAATCAGCAATTAGAACAAAATGTCATGATTACGTGAGACGACAAACTTAGAAGCCGATTAAATTTATGGATCTGATTTAATCAACAAAATGAATTCATGAGGTGACGAATAACACTAACTTATGAATCTTGTACTGATGAATCGATTCGTGGAATGATTGGGGCACTCAAGCCGAATAGATTGATGAATCTGCCCTTGCCCTAGCTGGTTCACGAACATTAAATGCCGAATAACACGTTATGAATCTTGTATTGATGAATCGATTCATGGAACGGTTGGAGCACTCAAGCCAAATAGATTGATGAATCTGCCCATGCCCCAGCTGGTTCACTAACATTAAACACTGAATAACACGTTATGAATCTTGTATTGATGAATCGATTCGTGGAACAGCTGGGGCACTCAAGCCGAATAGATTGATGAATCTGCCCTTGCCCCAACTGGTTCACGAACATAAAATGTCGAATAACACGTTACTTATGAATCTTGTATTGATGAATCGATTCGTGGAACGGCTGGGGCACTCAAGCCAAATAGATTGATGAATCTGCCCATGCCCCAACTGGTTCACGAGCATAAAATGCCGAATAGCACGTTACTTATGAATCTTGTATTGATGAATCGATTCGTGGAACGACTGGGGCACTCAAGCCGATTAGATTGATGAATCTGCCCTTGCCCCAGCTGGTTCATGAACATTAAACGTTGAATAACTGCGGCTGATGGGGCGATCGGGGCATATGACTCGGTCGGCGCCGGCCTGTTAACATTTCAATGTTAATGAGATTGCCTCGGATGTGCTGCCCGCGTAGGGAATAACTGGCCGTGTACTTTGTGAACAAGGGTCCTATTTATATGCTCAGTCCAGCCCTCTGAGGAAGATTAAACAAGTGCAAATGTCACAAAGACTTTTCTTCAACAGTAGAGGCGAAGCGAAGACGTTAGCTGAGCTGGGAGGAGCCATGAATCGAAGTGGTGATCCATCATGCAAGGGGAGTAGGACTTCGAGGGATCGGGAGAGACACCAATCTCCTCGTTGTCGAAGTAGGTCACCCAAGAGCGATAAGCGGCCTCAGGGCAAAGCTCCTCAACCCAGTTCTGGAAGGGAATCCAACGCGACTCCGTGCCCATTAAGTTTTGCGGTCTTCGTGGGGAATAGACCAATGACAGAGGTGGACTTGATCGTCCGAAATCCAAACGTGGCAGTCGAGTTCGCCCGACAGATTTTTCCACTTGAACTCCAGCAGTCGATGGTAGGTCAGTAAGACTTCGAAGTGTTTTGCGAAGGCGTTCACGGGGCAGTGAAAGGGCTGCACACAGCTTATGAAATCAACATGTGTCTCTTAGAGCAAAGAGATGAACGCATTCGGAAGTTAGAAACTCGTGCGGAGAAGGCCGAGCATGAGCTAAGAAAAATCAGGTCTGCCGAGTCTCAATCAGCCAGCCAACCCAATCCGATTGCGGAAGAGAGGGTGACTCAAAGGCTGATACGTGATGCTATTGCTGATCAAAACACGGCTAGTATGTTCACGATTAAGACTGCGAGGGCCGCTGTCATGACCCAAACCTGCCCCCGCGGGTTAAGGACATAACCAGCCAATAATCATGAGATTACCTACAGCCTCAAACCAAACCAAATGTATGCTAACAGAGTTAATGGGGGCCAAACGGAAGTAGTTCAAAACTTTGTCCATAGAGCTATGCTTACATGGCACATCATAACAAACCATACATATACAAATTAATAACTCACAACAAAATATGTACTACACAAGGTTCTGTACATACAAGATCATATATGTCTAAGTCAACCCAAGAAAACTATATACAACATATTCAAAGACTTCGTCCACATGAAAAAATAAAACAGAATGACAAAAGGCGAAAACGGGTCTCGTGCGTGAGATGCAAGGGGTAACTCTTCAAAACCTTTGTTGTTCCTCACAGACTTCACTGGGGCTGGGTTTGGACTTCTCTTGGCTCACATACAAACACGTGAATAAGCGTGAGCGAAAGCCCAGTGAATAATATCAAATAAAGGAGTTATACACACGGTATGTAGCAGGACATGCTTCAAACGGCCTTGGGCCCAATTCATATTTTCATTTATGTCAAACTGTCCTTTGGCCCATTCATTTATTCATATCAAACTGGCCTTTAGCCCATTCATTTATTCATGTCGAAACGGCCTCTGGCTCATTCATTTGTTCGTGTCAAAACGGCCTAAGGCCCATTCATTCATGTTAAAACGGTCTCTGGCCCATTCATTCATGTCAAAACGGCCTCTAGCCCATCCACTCATTCTTGTCAAAACAGCCTCTGGCCCATTCACTCTATCATTCAGATCAAACTCTGGCCCATTCATTTGGCATAGCAACATCGTCCACCAATCGAATCAACGAACTTATAAAACTTACATAGAAGTAAGTAATTTGGACAACAACATATTTCATATATCTTTGTTAAGATATTACTCCCAGTGATCGGTTGGTTGGTTTGTCCTGGAGCTCGACCCTACACATTCCATGAACACAAAAGGGTCACAAGCAATTCAATCCGTTCCAAATTCACATTTTCCTCTTTAGGCTTCATTCTTATCTCTTTAACTCAATTACAATGCTCAATGCATGCCTAAGAGTACTTAGAAGTGAAATAGGACGGAAAACGAAACTTAGAATGCCTTTTCAAAATTTCAGAAACAGGGTCCCTGCTCGAGCGTGGACTTCCCCGCTCGAGTGGACCCATGAGGTCTACAAAAATGCTAGATGCATCAAAATTACGCTCGAGCGTGAAGTCTGGCGCTTGAGCTGAAGGTCTGTCTACATAGCTCCCCGCTTGAGCGTGAACTTCCCCGCTCGACCGGACATCCAAGTCCGCAAAAATACTGGGAGCATGAAATTCACGCTCGAGCGGCGGTTTCCCCGCTCGAGCGGACATCAAATTTTCTGGGTTTTCCAGAACATGTTCTTGAACTCCAATTCGACATTCAATGGTTCTAGATGCATGCTTTTGGCTCAAACTTCACTTAATCATATACTAACATGGTACCAACACCAAATTACAACACAATGGAGCTCAATTTCACAAATTAATCACATGCATGTCCCAATCTACACCAAATTCACTTTCAACATACCAATTTCATGCATTCAAGCTTATACTTCTTATGAATGGTACATGCATGTGAGATATAAATTCCATTTCAATTCAAATTGTACAAATAGTGGCCACAAGCATGGATTCTAGCCACAATTCTACATGGATCATATTTTTCATGCTCAACTATACAAATTCATGGCTACTATGCACATGCATGCATTCCATGACTTGAAATACAACAAAATCAACTCAATTTCTTTATAGTGAATTTAATCCATGTTCTTGACCATTATTCAAACTTGAATTCAAGATCAATTACCTACCTAGAGGCTCAATTTGTCCAATTAATAGCAAATTCTTGAGTATAGCTTCAAAGTTATCAAGCTTCAAGGCCAAAATTGCACAATTCTCCCCTCTCTCTCTCTGTAGCTGGCCTACTCACCCTCTCAAATGTATATCTCAGATTTTAAGCTCAAAAAGAAACCATGAGAGTGTATATGGCCCTTTATATAAAGCCCCACTAATTTCAATCTAATAATAATAAATAATTGGGCACTAATTCATCAATTTAATCTGGCCCGAATCAATTTTTCAATTAAACTTCACTGTAGGCTCTAAAAATTATGCCAATCACAATAGAGCGACCGATTTCGGTTTCAGTGGCTGATAGGGCCTTCAATTTAATTTCCAAAGCAGACAATCAAACAGATATTCCTACGATGAACAGATAGAAATTCAAAACCACATATTTTCACATAATGGCACACAAAATCATCTCAAACACATAATCATATTCATGTTAAGGACCAATTAGCATACTACAGAACAAGGATATTATAGTCTTCTCCCCTTTAGGAAGTTTGGTCCTCCAAACTTAATTTACCTTCGTCAAGAAACAAATGTGGATAGCGTAGTCGCATTTCATCCTCCTTTTCCCACGTGGCATCCATCCTATAGTGTTCTTTCCATTCCACTTTCACCATTGGGATGGACTTGCTTCTCAATTGTTTCACTTGTCGGTCAACGATTCGTTTCGGCCATTCGGCGTATTCCATATTTTCATCAATAGCTACCCGGTGATAATCAATCACATAAAACGGGTCTCGGAGGTAACCCCTCAACATCGACACGTGAAACACATTATGGATTTGTTCGAATCTTGGTGGCAAAGCAACTGGACCAAGCCTTTCCAGAATCTGAAACAGCAAAATGTAACGGGACGACAACTTGCCCTTCTTTCCAAACCTGACTTGGCCTTTCATTGGGGACACACGGATAAACACGTGGTCACCGAATTCATACTCAAGAGGTCTTCCTCGAACGTCTGCATAGTTCTTTTGTCGGTCCTGAGCTGCTTTGAGCCTTTGCCGAATAGTTTTGATTTTCTCAGAAGTATCTTGCACAATTTCAGGCCTCAGTAAAGCTCTATCCCCAACCTCTGTTCAACAATTTTGTGATCTACACCTTCTACCATACAAAGCCTCGCATGGTGCCATACCGATGCTGGAGTGGAAGCTGTTATTATAAGAAAATTCCACAAGTGGCAAATAGTCTTCCCAACTCCCCTGAAAATCCAAAGCACACATCTGAAGCATATCTTCCAAAGTCTGTATTGTTCGTTTTGATTGCCCATCTATCTGTGGGTGGAATGCAGTACTGAACCTTAGTTCTATCCCCATAGCTTCCTACAAACTCTTCCACAATCTAGATACAAATTTCAGATTTCTATCCGACACAATAGATACCGGAACTTCGTGTAAACGGACGATCTCATCAACATAAATAGTAGCCAATCTATAAGCATTAAATGTAGTTTTGACAGGAAAAAAGTGTGTAGATTTAGTCAGTCTATCAACTACAACCCAAATAGAATCCATACCTCGAGAAGTCTAAGGTAGGCCAACAAAAAAATCCATAGTCACATGCTCCCACTTCCATTCCGGAATAGGGAGAGGTTGTAGTAGACCGCCTGGTTTCTGATGTTCAGCTTTAACTTGCTGACACTGAAGACATTTGGACACATATTCTGCAATCTCTTTCTTCATCTTAGGCCACCAATAGGTCTGTTTCAAATCCCGATACATTTTATTGTTACTCGGATGCGTAGTAAACGCTGATTTGTGGGCTTCATCTAAAACCCTCTTCTTTAGTTCCGCAATGTTTGGGACACACATTCGGTTTTGAAATCTCAACACGTCATTTACAACGCCAAACTCTGCTTTCGGACTTGTCTCAAATTCATCTATCACCTTCTTGAGGAATTCATCCTCTTTCTGTTTCTGTTTCTGTTTGATTTCATCAATGATTGCCGGCTCGGCTGTAATAGTGGCTATCAATCCACCCTGTTCACACATTACCACTTCAATTTCAGACTTCTCAAAATCTTGCAAGATCTCTTTCTATTCAATAAGCAAACAAGCCATACTCCCCGTTGATTTTCTGTTCAAGGCATCAGCAACTGTGTTAGCTTTCCCGGGGTGATACTGAATCTCTGACTCATAATCCTTTATTAGTTCCAGCCATCTCCTCTGTCGCATATTCAACTCCTTCTGCGTGAAGAAGTATTTCAGACTTCTGTGATCCGTGTAGACTTCACACTTTGCTCCATACAGATAATGCTGCCCGATTTTCAAAGCAAAAACAACTGCGGCCAATTCTAGGTCATGTGTTGGATAATTCTTCTCATGTGGCTTCAACTGTCGAGAGGCATAAGTAATAACCTTTCCGTTCTGCATTAACACATAACCCAAACCTTTATAAGACGCATCACTGAAAATTACAAAATTCTCCGTATCTGAAGGTAGTGTAAAAAATGGTGCAATGGTCAATCTTGTTTTCAATTCATGAAAGGCAGCTTCTTTTTCGTCGTTCCATTCAAACAGTTGCCCTTTTCGTGTCAATTGGGTAAGAGGCACAGCTAATTTCGAAAAGTCCTTCACAAACCTCCTGTAGTACCCGACCAAGCCCATGAAACTGCAGACCTCTGTTACATTCGTCGGTGTGGGCCAATTCACAATTGGTTCTATTTTTTGTGGGTCCACTGAAATCCTTTCTTTGTTGATAACATGCCCTAAGAAAACAACTTCATCCAACCAAAACTCACATTTCTTTAGCTTAGCAAATAATTTCCTTTCCCGAAGTATTTGTAGGACAATTCTCAAATGATGTTCATGTTCAAGTCTATCTTTAGAATATATCAAAATGTCATCAATAAAAATCACAACGAATTTGTCAAGGTAGGTTTGAAAAATTCGGTTCATTAAGTCCATAAATGCTGCCGGAGCATTAGTCACTGCAAATGGCATAACAAGAAACTCAAAATGTCCATACCTCGTTCTAAATGCGGTTTTCTCAACATCTTCTGCCTTGACTTTCAACTGATGATACCCGGACCTCAAATCAATCTTAGAAAACACCTATGATCCCTGCAACTGGTCAAATAAGTCATCAATATGGGGTAGGGGATATTTGTTCTTTATTGTTACCTTGTTCAATTCCCGATAATCGATACACAGGCATAGGGTTCCATCATTCTTTTTCACAAATAATACTGGTGCACCCCAAGGCGAAGTGCTAGGTCGAATAAACCCCTTGCCAAGCAGGTCTTGCAATTGTTCTTTCAATTCTTTCATTTCGATAGTAGCCATTCTGTAGGGAGTTTTAGAAGTGGGATGGGTGCCTGGCACAGTTTCAAAAGTAAACTCTATCTCCCTATCTACCAATTCCCTTGGTAATTCATTTGGAAACACATCTGGAAATTCTCTAACAATAGGGATATCATTCAATTCAACATTCACAGATTGTTCAGACAACACATAGCACAAATAACCCTAGCACCCTTTCCTGATCAGTTTACAAGCTTTCATTGCAGATATCAAATAAGGTGGAGGGACTACCCCATTACCCACAAACATAATTTCCTTACGTTCTGGTGGTTTGAACACAACCCGCTTTGTCACACAATCAATGGTGGCACAATATTTGGTTAACCAATCCATGCCCAAAATTACATTGAAATTTCTAAAGTTCAAGGGTAACAAATCTACATATAGGATAGCATCCTCAACACGCATATCACAAAACCGGTATATAGATTCACACAATACAGATTTCCCAGATGAAGCAGACACACATAGCAGATATGACAGTAATTCTAAAGGTCTATTCAGTCTAGGTGCAAATGCACATGTTACAAATGAGTGTGTTGATCCAGAGTCAATTAACACAAAGGTATCCTGATTACATATAGAAATGGTACCTGAGACAATGCATTGGCATTCCGTGTATCGCCCGGAACAATCGCAAAAACTCTCCCCTGTCTCACGGTATCCCCGGTGGTAGCAGACTTCAAAGTATTTCCCGGCTTTGGGATCGATGCAGTTGAGCTAGCAGCTAGCTTTCCACCATTTTGATTACAATCTCGGGCCATATGCCCTTGTTTCCCACATTTGAAACAGGCTCCTGACACAAGGTAACAAACTCCACGGTGCTTTCTGCTACAAATATTGCACATGAGAGCTGTGTCTCGGGAAGAATTTGAAGTATTTGAGGAGCTCGTATTTTGCTTTTTCGAAAATTTCTTCTTTGAGAAGAAGCCTTGCCTTTTGTTACCTTTCCAGTCAGTTATTGACTTAGTCTGTCTAGCTATGTTAGCCTCTGATATGATGGCCCTGTCTAGCACCCCAATGTAGGTCTCCAGCTTCAAGACATTCACTCTTTCTAAAATGTCACTTCGAAGTCCACCTTCAAAATGTCTCGCCTTCTTATAGTCAGTATCAATTACATGTGGTGCAAACCTGGCCAATTCAGTGAATTTGGCCTCATACTCAGCTACAATCATGCTGTCTTGCCTAAGTTTTATGAACTATGCTACTTTCCTATCCCGAACACATTGTGGGAAGTACTTGTCGTAGAAAATCTCCAGAAATTTCACCCAGTCCACATCTTTATGATTTTCTCGCATTAACATCCACCATCTTCTTGAATCGTCGTCTAGCATAAAAGTGGCTAGAAGGTACTTTTTGTGTCTCTGAACACGGGAACACTTCAAACAGTTTCTCAATGTCGAGGACCCATGCTTCGGCTATCAATGGATCTAGTCCCCCGTGGAATTGTGGTGGTTTGATTTTCTTGAATTTTTTGGTGAGTGCTATTATCCGATCGTCATTCTGATTATCTGGCACAGGTGCCGGAGGTGAAGGTGGAGGGTGTGGTTGTTGTCACTGTTGTTGCCACTCTTGTTGTTGCCTTAACGTTTCTGCCATTTCCTGGATCAATCTTTCCATTCTGTCTATTCTGGCAGTAGAGGACTCCTCTATCTCATCACCTCTTGTTCTCACCATCTGATTAAACTTACATTATACTTTATACAAAAGATACACAAGTATGCATATACTAGAAAGCACATATATTCAAACAGTTGCAATGCAAGCAATTCACAAACTTATAGCACATAATCGTTCATATCAAAACAGTTAGGCACATTCTCGATGCTTCCAAATTCATACTTATCACATGAATGCATCCTAGATCTTTTCTAAATGCTTATTGCTCTTTCGGACAAGTGTGTGAGTTATTAACTCGTGCTCTGATACCACTCTGTCATGACCCGAACCCGCTCCCGTGGGTTGAGGACATAACCGGCCAGTAATCATGAGATTACCTATGGCCTCAAACCAAACCAAATGTATGCTAACAGAGGTAATGGGGGCCAAACGAAAGTAGTTTAAAACTTTGTCCATAGAGCTGTGCTTACAAGGCACGTCAAAACAAACCATACATACGCAAATTAATAACTCACAACAAAATATGTACTACACAAGGTTTTGTACATACAGGATCATATAAGTCTAAGTCAACGCAAGAAAACTATATACAACATATTCAAAGACTTCGCCCACATGACAAAATAAAATAGAATGACAAAAGGCGAAGACAGGTCTCGTGCATGAAACACAAGGGCTGACTCTTCAAAGCCTTTGTTCTTCCTCAAAGACTTCACTGGGGCTGGGTTTGGACTTCTCTTGTCTCACCTACAAACACATGAATGAGCGTGAGCGAAAGCCCAGTGAATAATATCAAATAAAGGAGTTATACAAACGGTATGTAGCATAACATTCTTCAAACGGCCTTGGACCCAATTCATATTTTCATTTATGTCAAACTGGCCTTTGGCCCATTCATTTATTCGTATCAAACTGGCCTTTGGCCCATTCATTTATTCATGTCGAAACGGCCTCTGGCCCATTCATTCATTTGTGTCAAAACGGCCTTTGGCCCATTCATTCATGTCAAAACGGCCTCTAGCCCATTCATTCATGTCAAAATGGCCACTAGCCCATTCATTCATGTCAAAACGGCCTCTGGCCCATCCATTCATTCATGTCAAAATGGCCCCTGGCCTATTCACTCTATCATTCAGATCAAACTGGCCTCTGGCCTATTCATTTGGCATAGCAACATTGTCCACCAATCGAATCAACGAACTTATAAAAATTACATAGAAGTAAGTAATTTGGACAACAACATATTTTAGATATCTTTGTTAAGATATTACTCACAGTGATCGGTTGGTTGGTTTGCCCTGGAGCTCGACCCTACACATTCCATGAACACAAAAGGGTCACAAACAGTTCAAATTGTTCCAAATTCACATTTTCATCTTTAGGCTTCATTCTTATCTCTTAAACTCAATTACAATGCTCAATGCATGCCTAAGAGTACTTAGAAGTGAAAGAGGATAGAAAACGAAACTCAGAATGCCTTTTCAAAATTTCAGAAAACAGGGTCCTCGCTCGAGCGTGGACTTCCCCGCTCGAGTGGACCCATGAGGTCTACAAAAGTGCTGTATGCATCAAAATTACGCTCGAGCGTGAAGTTTGGCGCTAGATCTGAAGATCTGTCTACGTAGCTCCCCGCTCGAGCGTGAACTTCCCTGCTCGAGCGGACATCCAAGTTTGCAAAAATACTGAGAGCACGAAATTGACGCTCGTGCGGTGGTTTCCCCGTTCGAGCGGACATCAAATTTTCTGGGTTTTCCAGAACATGTTCTTGAGCTCCAATTCGACATTCAATGGTTCTAGATGCATGCTTTTGTCTCAAACTTCACATAATCATAAACTAATATGGTACCAACACCAAATTACAACACAATGGAGCTCAATTTCACAAATTAATCACATGCATGTCCCAATCTACACCAAATTCACTTTCAACACAACAATTTCATGCATTCAAGCTCGTACTTCTTATGAATGGTACTTGCATGTGAGATATAACTTCCATTTCAACTCAAATTGTACAAATGGTGGTCACAAGCATGGATTCTAGCATCAATTCTATATGGATCATATTTTTCATGCTCAACTATACGAATTCATGGCTATTATGCACATGCATGCATTCCATGACTTGAAATACAACAAAATCAACTCAATTTCCTTATAATGAATTTAATCCATGTTCTTGACCATTATTCAAACTTTAATTCATGATCAATTACCTACCTAGAGGCTCAATTTCTCCAATCAATAGCAAATTCTTGAGTATAGCTTCAAAGTTATCAAGCTTCAAGGCCAAAATTGCACAATTCTCCCCTCTCTATCTCTATAGCCGGCCTTCTTACCCTCTCAAATGTATATCTCAGATTTTGAGCTCAACAAGAAACCATGAGATTGTATATGGCCCTTTATATAAAGCCCCACTAATTCCAATTTAATAATAATAAATAATTGGGCACTAATTCATCAATTTAATCAATTTAATCTAGCCCGAATCAAATTTTCAATTAAACTTCACTGTAAGCTCTAAAAATTATGCCAATCACAATGGCGTGACCAATTTCGGTTTTGGTGGCCGATAGGGCCTTCAATTTATTTTCCAAAGCAGACAATCAAATAGATATTCCTACGGTGAACAGATAGAATTTCAAAACAACATATTTTCACATAATGGCACATAAAATCATATCAAACACATAATCATATTCATGTTAAGGACCAATTAGCATACTACAGAACAAGGATATTACAGCCGCGGCCTATGAAAAAGGTTTTCATGACGGCCGAAAGATCGAAATTCAGAAGACCAAGGAGAAACTCGCCGAAGAGGTTTGCCGATGTGAAAATTGCGATTTTAAGAACGGTTGGATCAAGGCATCTCAAGTCGCGGAAGTTCTCCGAGGGTCGGGCATTGATTCGGCCAATCATGATATCCACGGAGGGCGCTCCGAATCCGAAGGCTTTTATCGGCCCAAAGACGTAGTGCGCCGATGGGGCTCTGAATCCGAAGACTTAGTTTGGCCAATCGTGATATTCACAAAGGGCGTTACGAATCCAGAGGCTTTTATCGGCCCAAAGACATTGTGTGCCGATAGGGCTCCGAATCCGGAGACTTATTTTGGCCAATCATGATATTCACGAACGGTGTTCCGAATTCGGAGGCTTTTATCGGCCCAAAGACGTCGTGCGCCGATAGGGCTCCGAATCCGGAGGCTTAATCGGTCGAAGGACATCGTGCGCCGATGGGACTTCGAATTCGGAAACTTATTTGGCCAATCGTGATATCCACGAAGGGCGCTCTGAATCTGGAGTCTTTTATCAGCCTAAAGATGTCGTGTGCCGATGGGAATTCGAATCTGGAGACTTTATTTGGCCAATCGTGATATCCATGAAGGACACCCCGAATCCAGAGGGTTTTATCGGCCCAATGACATCATGCGCCGATGGGGCTCCGAATTCGGAGACTGTTTGGCCAATCGTGATGTCCACGAAGGGCACTCCAAATCCAGAGGTTTAATCGGCCCAAGGACGTCGTGCGCTGATGGGGCTCCTAATCCGGAAACTTATTTGGCCAATAGTGACATCCACGAAGGGCGCTCTGAATCCGGAGGCTTTTATCGGCCCAAGGACGTTGTGTGCCGATGGGGCTCGAAATTCAGAGACTTTATTTTGCCAATCGTGATATCCACGAAGGGCGCTCTGAATCTGGAGGCTTTTATCGTCCCAAAGACGTCATACGCGGATGGGGCTCGAAATCTATAGACTATTTGGCCAGTCGTGATATCCACGAAGGGCGCTCCGAATCCGGAGGCTTAATCGGCCCAAGGATGTCATACATCGATGGGGCTCTGAATCCGGAGACTTATTTGGCCAATCGTGATATCCAGGAAGGGCGCTCCGAATCCGGGGGCTTAATCAGCCCAAGGACGTCGTACGCCGATGGGGCTTTGAATCCGGAGACTTGTTTGGTCAATTGTGATATCTATGAAGGGTGCTCCAAATCCGGAGGCTTTTATCAGCCTAAAGACGTCGTGCACCGATGGGGCTCCGAATCCGGAGACTTTATTTGGCCAATCGTGATATCCACGAAGGGCGCTCCGAATCCGGAGGCTTAATCGGCCCAAAGACGTCGTGCGCCGATGGGGCTCCGAATCCGGAGACTTTATTTGGCCAATTGTGATAGCCACGAAGGGCGCTCCGAATCCGGAGGCTTTTATTGGAACACCCTTCAACTCGATTTTGAAGTGAGCAAGTAGCGATCTTTGTATTACAGAAAATGAGATGTACATAGCGAACTGTTCAGAACAAGTGTCATGCCCACAAGTCGGGTCAATGATAAACTTTGCGTAAATGTGTGGAATTCCAAGGCCGTGGAAGACTCCTCCGTGACATGACTTTGAGCCGATATGCCCCTACTCCTGCGATCGAATCAATCTGATAGGGGCCATCCCAGTTAGGACCCAATTTTCCATCAGTCGGTTTCTTGGCAACTGGAAGTACCTTCTTCAGGACCAACTCTCCAGGTGTGTAGCGGCGCAGCGAAACACGTTAATTATATGACTTGGCAAGCTGTTGCTAGTACCGCGTCATCGATGCAAGGGCACGGTCTCTTCGTTCTTCGATTAGAATCAAATCCAGTGCTAGCATCATGTCATTTCGACCCATATCAAAAACTCGAGATTTTAGGGTTGGGTGGCCGATCTCTAAGGGTATGATCGCCTGGGTTCCAAAGCACAGAGTGAACAGCGTTTCTCCAGTAGATCGCCTCGGCGTAGTTCGATGAGCCCACAACACACTCGGCTATTCCTCAACCCATTTGCCTTTAGCTTTCTCCACCCTCTTCTTGATGCCGTCCAAGATGGATTTATTAGAGGCTTCGGCTTGACCATTGCTTTGTGGGTAAGCCGGTGTAGAAAAGTAAGGCTGGATACCATATTTGCTACACAGCTCTCGGTAGATGCCACAATCAAACTGGGTGCCGTTGTCTGAGATAAGGGCTCTTGGAATGCCGAATCGCGTTATGATATTTCTCCACACAAAGCACCTGACATCAGAATCTCAAATATGCGTTAATGCCTCCGCTTCGACCCATTTTGTGAAGTAGTCTGTGGCGACAATCAAGTATCGCTTGTTCCTTGGGGCCCTCGGCAACGGTCCTACGATATTAAGCCCTCACTGGGCAAACGGCCAGGGGCTGGTGATAAAGCTCAACTCTCCAGCAGGAAGATGGGTTAACGAGGAGAACTTCTGGCACTGTTCACATTTTTTTCACATAGCATTCGGTATCAGATCTCATTGTCAACCAATAATACCCCTGTGTTATAGCTCTATGGGCCAAAGAATGCCCCCTAGAATGGGCACCACAACTGCCCTCATGTATTTTAGCAAGAAGCTCTTCGACTTTGTCTGGGTGGACACATTCCAAATATGAACCAGAGAGGGATTTTTTATAAAGCCTTCCTTGCGGATTCAAGTAGTATCGCAGGGCTTTATTTCGCAGCTTGTGCGCTTCTTTCTTGTCCTCTGGGAGCTGTTCGGATGACATAAATGCAGCAATGGGATCCATCCAGCTCGGTCCAGATTTTATAACATTGACCTGAACTTCCTCCCTCCGGGATGAAACCTACTTCGATGGTCCGTTTAATCTCTGAATTAATGGCTGAGGCTAGGCAAGCAAGGGCATCTGCATGTCTGTTCTGATCACGCGTTATCTGGTTCAATTCATGATGGTCAAATTTTGCTAGCAACGAGTTGGCCGTTTTTATGTGAGCCGCCATACGGTCGTTTCTTGCCGCGTACTCCCCCTTGAGCTGATTGATCACCAATTTTGAATCACAAAATACAAGCAAACGCCGAGCAACCAGAAGATGTGCATTCTGCAAATCGGCTAGAAGGGCTTCGTATTCAGCCTCGTTATTCGATGCTTCGAAGCCGAGCTTGACGTCCTGCTCAATTATTGCGCCGTCGAGAACCATGATTACAACTCCGGCTCCGCTGCCCCGCTAATTGGATGATCCATCATAGTACAACTGCCAAATGTCCCCAACATAAATTCTCCAGTTCAGCTTTAGTCGAATCTCATCGGACTTGAAATCGGCAAGACCCCCAGTGAATTCGGCAACAAAGTCAGCAAGCACCTGTCCCTTGATTGAGGTTCTAGGTAGAAACTGAATATCGTATTGGCCGAGTTCAAGTGCCCACTTTGAAACACGTCCTGATGCTTCTGCACTTCGTAGTACTGATTGGAGAGGATAATCTGTTAGCACCCCAATGCAATGTCCCCGGAAGTAATGCATCAGTTTTCTTGCTGCCATGACTAGGGCTAGGATGAGTTTTTCCGGTGGAAGTTAGCATGTTTCGGCGTCAACTATTGCCTTGCTCACATAATACACTGGCCGCTGCTCCCCCAACTCTTCCTTTATCATCATGATGCTGACAGCCCTGTCGAAAACTGCCAGATACAAAATGAGCAGGTCAATAGTAGCAGGTGTTGTCAAGAGTGGTACTAAGGGAAGGTAGGTCTTGAGGCCATTGAAAGAGGCTTCGCATTCGGCGGTCAATTCAAAAATCTTGCCCTACCGTAGTGTATGAAAGAATTGTCGGCAGCGATCTGTGGACCGACTGATGAACCTGTTGAGTGCGGCGGTCATCCCCATTAACTTCTGAACTTCCTTGACCGATAGAGGGGAGCCGAGTTCTAGGATTACTGTGATTTGCCTTGGGTTGGCTTCGATTCCTCGGTGGTTGACAATGTACCCTAAGAATTTGCCAGAGTCGATCCCAAATGCACATTTGGAAGAATTTAGCTTCATTTTGTATTTGTGTAAGATGCCGAACGTCTCTTCTAGATCGGCTAGATGGGCTTGCTATTCTCTGGACTTGACCACCATGTCATCAATGTACACTTCCATAGTGCAGCCGAGTTGCTCCTTGAACATAGCCATGACCAGTCTTTGGTATGTTACCCCTGCATTCTTCAGCCCAAAAGGCATAACCTTATAGCAGTAGGTTCCTCTTGGGGTGAGGAATGCAATTTTTTCGTGGTCCTCCGGATGCATGGCGATCTGATGGTAGTCTCTGTAAGCATCGAGGAAGCTTATACGCTGATAGCGTGCCGTCGCATCTACAAGTTGGTCAATTCTGGGTAAGGGAAAACAATCCTTGGGGCAGGCTTTGTTCTGGTCCGTGAAATTGACACGTACTCACCAAGTCCCGTTTTTCTTCTTCACCAACATTGTATTAGAGAGCCATGTAGGGTAGGTCACTTCCCTGATTGCCCCGGCTTCAAGCAACCTGTCAACCTCCTCAACGACGGCGGCAGTGTGCCCTGCAGCTGACCGCCGACTTTTCTGAATGATTGGCTTGCACTTAGGATCAACATTCAAATGGTGCCATGAAATGGACGGATCTATACCCAGCATCTCATACGGAGTCCACACAAAGATATCGATGTTGCTGAGTAGGAAAGAGATTAGCTACTGTCTGTCGGCCTGATTCAGGGATGCGCCGACCATGAACAATTTGTCTGGGCTGCCGTTGATTTCAACTCGGTCTAAGCCTTCCATGGCCTTTTCATTTGGGAGCCGCCCAACGTCTTCGAGGCTCTCTCGATCTGGCACCTCAATAGAATTCACCTCCAGCTCCTTTGGTGTTTTTTTAGCAAAGAGATAACATGTTTATACCGATTTCTGGGAGCCACGGATTTGCTCAATGCCCTGCTCCATCGGGAAGCGTAGCAGCTGATGATATTCGCCCCATAATGAGATTGTACGGCGATGGCAGCTTGACGACCAAGAATTCTACGTCTACTGTTCCGGAGCCGGCTCAGACTAGTAGTGTGATTTTCCCCAATGGGTAGTCTGGATTGGCGTTGAAGCCAAATAATGGATAAGGAGCTGGCGAGAGATCTGATTCTGAGAAGCCGAGTTTGGTGAATGTCTTGTAATACATAACCTCTAATGTGCTCCCCGAATCAATAAGTATGCACTCAACGGTGAATCGGCTTACGCGTAACTCAATTACCAAGGGATTGATGTGAGAAAGTGTCACTTTGGCCAGATCTGAATCATCAAAAGAAATGCTTGCAGTTTCATGGGGCCGTTTAGCTGGAGTGAGTTGACGTTGAGGGTCGGGCTTCGACTGAATCATATGCATCGCCGATGACATTGGCAGGCTATATATCATGTGGATCACTAGTGGAGGTGAATCCTTTCTTAAGGCTATTGCTTTGGTTGGGTTGCTTTTTCGGACATACTATTGTAGGCAGCCATCTTGTACCAATTCCTCCAGGTGATCCTTCAGTGCATAACAACTCTCAATATCATGGCCATGGTCCTTGTGATACTCACACCGTCTATCCCGTCTTCTCATGTCGGGAGGTCCTACCATTTTCGACGGCCACTTGAAGAACGAAAGGTGTTGGGTTTGGGACATAACCACACTGATCGGCTTTGTCAACTCCGTATATTTCTTGTCGGCATGCCTCGTGCACCTGCTGTCAACTTGCAATTGTTCACTTTCTCAGTGGGAGCAGTGGTCGCTTGATCGGCGGGAATCTCATCTCTTATCTCGTTTTGCCCGATGTCGTGGTTCAGGGCTTTAAGGTGCTATAGAGTTTAACGGCTGAGCAATTTCAGTAGGAGCTATCTTGTTGGTCACATTGCCGGCTTTAACCCTCAATGCATCATCTTCCACTTTACAGTATTTTTCAACTTTCTTCATCAACGACCAAACTGTTTTGGGGGGCCGTTTGGTCAAAGAGCTGTGGAGGGCACTGTTAGGATGCAGCCCCATCTTGAAGGCGGTGATGGCCATGGAGTCATTGCAAGCATCGTCTACCAGCTTGAAACATTCCCAATATCGCGCCAAGTAGGCACGACAGGTTTCCCCCGGCTGAATCTGCATTGCCCAGAGGGAGTCGGCTTGCTTTGGCTGGACCTCATTAGTGATAAACCTTGCCCTGAAGGATTTTTGAAGTTGGTGGAAGCTTTTAATCGAAGTTGGCTCCAGTTTGTAATACCACATGACAGCTAGTGGTCCCAAACTGCTCGAAAATATTCTGCACATCAAAGCCTCGTCATTTGCATGCAGTGTCATGGCTTGCTTGTAATGGCGGATGTGATCGGTGGGGTCTAATTTACCGTCGTACAAGGTGACGACGGCGCTTTGAATTTCTTGGGTAGCACTGCCTTTGCAATCTGTCGGACAAAAGGATCATGTTGATCTTCATCCGAATTGTTTCTTCTTTGCTTATGCCTTATACGGGGACTCTCTTTAGAAGAACTGGAAGTTTCAGATCATCCCTTGTTCTTGGGCTCCGGGGTTAATGAGTCGGAGTCACTATCAGTGTCTTGTTGTCGGGCTTGACGTCGTCGACCAGCTGCCCTCACCGGTCGTTTCGGATCTTGGCGTACAGCTTGTTTGGACTTTGCCACTTCCAAGGCCAAATCCTGATGGAGACGTTCGTTCTCTGTGATCATGTTCTCCAACCTCTGTTCGTTTTGCTTTGCTTGTTCCATGATTGCCTGCATTGCCTCATGCTCTCGAGTCAAGGGTGAGGCGAAGTACAAAGCGCGTCTTGTAGGGATAGTCTCAGGTCCAAGCATGTTTGTTGGAGCGAGGCCGTCTCTCTGCGTGTTTTCATCAGTGACTATCGGGGGGTCTTCCGTTACGCCCGCCATGGATGTGTTTGAGCATTCCCACAGACAGCGCCAATTGTGGAGAAGTGGTTTGGAAATACTCTTTTGATCTTGGGGAACGCTAGTGTTCCTTTGATAGTCACCTAAAAAGGAATAAACACTCCAGTCGGGGGTGCCGGAATTAGCACTCCGACGGGCAAGTTAGTTTCTGCACTCAGGGTTACTTGTGTTATAAGTTAAGCACAATAATTCTCACATACCTTTCTTTGACTGTTGTTCCTCTATTTATACTCGTTTCCAGGGCCTCGGGGCCTGGTCCACTTCCGCTCTCAAACTGCTTATTTATTCGGCCCCATAGTTACTCGACCTGTTAATTGTAGTCGGCCTCCTAATCGTGCAGGTTAGAGCCGAACAAATGTCCGTCTTTTGAAGCATATGCTTCTGACTCTGCCCTTTATTCGGCTCCCACACCCAGCTAAATACTGTTCCTATCATCAGCAGCACGGTCATGATACAAACTGTTGCATCTGCCTCCATCATAAGATTCAGGATCTTATTGACAGAGAGATCATGGCTCCACCAAAAGGACTTTAGGCCACCCCAAACCTGTTACCTCCACATCTCAATCTCATCCATAAACTACCATCCACATGTAACCCCATCATATACATCACCCCGGCCCATTTACCCAAGCCTAAGGTGTTCATTCCAGTCAGCATGGACTTATACATGATGGATGCACTCGAACCCCAATCATCTCAAACCCATGAACCTACTATTTCTGAGTAAGTGAGCATGATCGAAGATCTTCAGAGAACAGTGGTAGATTTAGCCTTTGGGATTTTGGCTTCATCATCGACCATATCACATGCCAGAAATTTCATGCCAAAAGGCTCCCCAATCTTGGGGCGAGCTGCAATTTGAAATGGCCAACCTAAAGCTATCTCAGGTCTGGGCAACGACATGTTGATAACAACTGGGCTCCACTCTAATATAACGTCTCAATCCCTTGGCAAAGTGGAAGCAAATGGCAAGAACAAGGTAGGGGCCGACATTGGTCCCTATGAACATCTTCAGTGGGCTGTTGAGGCTTTGAAAGCCGAAGGACTGAACAAACAACAAGTGCTCGCAGTTGTTGCAAAGACTATGGATGACAGTTTTGCCACTCAAGTTTGGGGCATTTCAAATCAAGGGGTAAGCCATGAAAAAGATTGTCGTACTAGAAACACCCCTTTCAGCTCCAATACTACGCTCGGAAGAGATCATCAAACCCTGTCAACACCTGCCAAGCCCTCTGTCAGGCCTGTCAGAACTAGTAACCTCACCTTCAATCCCCTATACATGACTTTGTCCAAAGCTCTCCAAATCCTTATAGGATAAGGCCATCTCAAACCCCTTGAGCCTCGACCTCTCTCAAATCCCTTCCAGCTAGGCATAATGCTACCATGTACTGTGCCTTCCATCAATAAACCGGTCATGACACCGACGGTTGTTATCGTCTTCGCCATGAAGTTTAAGATCTGATTGACAACGAGGTCATCTTCGCACCAGGTCCTGCAAAGTCTATCGGTACTGGGTCGATGAACTTGGGGGATAATAAGACTATGTGATTGGGGGGGATGAACCATCTACTGATGGTGCTCATTTTACTCTAGATGTGGTGGATGATACGTACTGTTTTGAGCAATTTGAAAATGCTGTTTATTGTATTTTCTGACTTGGGTATTGGGTCAATCTTGCTATGTTGTATTGAGTTAGTCTTGCTGTATCAGAGGTTGGTGATTTCGGGTGTGTTAACTCGGGCATCACTTTCTTGTTTTTTGTTTGTCTTTTCGCTCTTTCTTTTAAGTCTGTTTCTATCATGGAGCCAGTTGAGCCAAAAGTTCTGAATGAAACGGCAGAGATTTTCACCTACTTTTTATGTTTTTTAAGTCATTACATTGACCTAAGTTTTTCAAAACTTTTCTAACGCTATGATGAAAACAAAGAGGAAGGTATTTCTCGGGATTTGCAAAAATTTGATCGATGGAGAGAAAGAGTGGCATGCTAAGCCCTTAATGAATGAGATCATGTTTGTTAATGTGAGTACTGAGAAGGATCCTGGCTTCATCCAGATTAGTTCTACATTGTCTTCAGGAGAGCGCGAGTGACTAGTCGCTTTATTAAAAGATTTCAAAAAAATGTTTTGCGTGGTCCTACGAAGACATGCCGGGAATTGATCTTGAGATTGTATAGCATAGGATCATTCTCGGCCTCAACACTCGACCCCTTTGCTATCAAACCTTGAACCTTGACTCAGGATGTTCAACGACCGAATAACAATATGAGGCTTGCGTGGCCGGATTGGAAGCAATCCTTGAACTAGGGACAAGAAGGTCAGATCAAGAAGATCAGATGTCATCAAAGGAAGTTTGCATAGTTAAATGAGAAGCAGCCCTTGAACTAAGGGCAAAAAAAGGTCAGATGTGTTCAAAAATTCAAAGGATGAGTCATTTCGCAAACCAATGAAGACTGGTAAGAAAGCCAAATCTGAGAAACGGGGAGAAGAAAGTTTATTGTTGAAGGACAATTGAGTTCCTATCCACAAACACTAGGGGCAAATTTAGACCCCAATTGGATGGGCTCTTGCATCATCAGCGAACAACAGCCATTCTCATGGATTCAGATGGCTTAGAGATCCTACAACCATTCAATAGGCATATGTTAAACTTTTCTATCCTTGAGAGGCTCGCTAGGCCAAAAACCCCAGATGGGTGACCTAGGCAAAAGTTAGAGTAAAAGAAAAAAAGAAGCAAAAAAACAAAATTAAAAAAAATTTAAAAAAAAAAGAAAAGGATGAAAAAAGAAGAAAAGAAAAGGAAAAGGAAAAATAGAGCTCGCAAGGTTGAAATCCCGAATGGGTGGCCTTGGCAAAAGTTAGAGCACAAAAGAAGAGTGTCAACACCCGAGTGAACCTCAAACCCCTGGAACTACATACGACCTGATTCCCACCTTTGGGATATGTAGGCAACTTTATCTTGAAGTTCGGCCCAACCATTTTCATCTGCTGGTCTCATCTATATTGATTGGCCGATCCTTATTCAACTCGGCTATCTTATCCATGTGCAAATTGGCTCATCTTCATTCAAAATCGGTCGTCTTATTCCGTTGGAAGATTTAGCTGCAAGACAATTCAAGTTCAGATCTGAGGTTGTGCATCTCAAGAGTTAATTCTTCGTTGGTTGAGCAGTGGCCATATACAAAAACAGTTTTGAGTTTTTTTTAATGAAGTTGACTAATTTTCTAAAAATTATTCCATTTTTTTCCAAAACAGGACCATTTCTTGGACCCAAAAAAGAAAAATTTTCGGTGCTCACAACTTGACTTGCATGATTTCAAATCAGAAAATTGAATAAGCATGTTAATCTAACTCTCATATTGGTCAAAATTGTTTTAGCAGAGAGCCAAAAAACAAAAAATGGTCAAAATGATGAACTAGGGGCATAGTCGAGTCAGGTTTTTTGCCTTTTCCACATTATTAGCGGACTCGCCAAAAAGGGCACAGCTGAAGCTAACAACAGAGTGCTGAAAACTATCTCATCCTCCAAATAGTGTGGTATCAAGCCAAGTGTGAAGCACGAATTGAAAATAGAGCTACGTATTCGGTTCCCTCATTTGGACGATCACGCTTAAATTGGTCTCTGACCTAGAATGGGAACGTAGAAAACGCAATGTGTGAGACTAATCAATTGTATACCTGGCCAGTGGGACATGCTATAATTCATCTAGGTCAAGCTAAGCCAAGGGCATCGTTAACCAATGTCAGTTGTAGATCTGCTTCATATCCAGTCGCATCACAACCCCTCTGTGGTAAAGCTCACCAATTGTGAGCAAAAAAATGAGAATTTAGCAAAATACCAAGGGCAAGAGCCCACTACTTCCTTCTTATCCATCAACCACCTAGGGGAGGGATAAAAATAAGAGAGATTAAAGAATAGAGAGATGTGCGTTGAGAGAAAAAGTGAGGAAAGGGCTTGTCAGAGAAATAGAGATTGAGTGCTATAGTGATGTGAGAATCACAAATAAGAAAGGGTGGGAAACAATACCCGGAGAAACAGGCTCCTCGTGAACCGAGAGGTCTCTCATCATTGGAACACTTTCGAGTGTTGTGTTTGTTGTTTTCGTTTGTCTCGATTCTTGTTTTGAGTCGTTTCGAGTGTCAATAGATGTGTTTAGGTTGTTTTACCTTCGTTTTCTCTTTGTTGAGTCGCGGTGTACTGTAGTCAATCGTAGGCTCAATACCTGGTTAAGAACTCATTTCTCAATTTCAATTTCAAAAATAAATCATTTTGTGCTTAGAGTGTTGTGCCATTCTCCACATTTGTACAGAACATGATTCTTCCTTTCATAAACTACAGGGTTCAACCCAGGTTATGTGAGAACAATAGAACCAGGACCTATCTAAAGCTATATAGGTTCCGGACTGCAAAGCAAAAGAAAAGAGGGAAAATCAGAGCATCAGAGTTTGTTTCAACTTCAACAAATTCCGAGATTGTATTCCAGATGTACCTCCTCAAGCCTTGTCAATGCTCTGAAGTATGAGTGTACCTCTACCTCAAGCTCAAGCTCAAGCTCAAGCCTACTTCAAGCCAGAATGGTGAACAAAGTGCTATCCCTAGAAACCAGTCCCTACCAGAGGCGTCTTGGCTACGTTTACAAAGAGTTCCTAGGAGACCAACTACGACGGTGGAAGCTAGAGTTTGAATGGCGATGCCTAAAACACAAAGGTTTGGAATTTCCGAGACTAAAGTCTGGTTTAAATACCCAAGGGTGTATCCCCGGCTTGAAATCTGTATGGTAGCCCAATAGATTGAGATAGCATGTATGCACCTAAATTCTAGATACTGAACCAACCTAGTCTGTCACCCCGGTGGAGAATAGGGAAAGTTGTGAATATGATCAGGAAGAAAAGCGACATCCGTGGCTTCTACACGAAGAACCCTTGTTAGTGTTTGAGGGCCTTTGAACTATGAGTTGAAGGTAAGAGTTCAAAGAATACAAGGGGGAGATCCCTGTCAGAGTAGAGCGGCTCATCGCCACTCGCCCCATGAGCTCTGCATGTGTACACGCTTATTCTGCAAGAATTGTGGTTTGAGGGTTTCAACACCTTTTCTATGTCCCTGGTTCTATTTTGTGTCCTTGGATTTCAAAATTGAAGGGATTGTTCATTATTAAGTTCAGAATGCCTCTATGGAAGCTCAGAACTGCATTTCCAATGCACGGTGTTCGTCACTCATTAACACGAGCAAGGTGTATCCTTTTTAACATATTGTAACTTTTTCGAGAGGTAAATCGGAAGTTGTTCTTAAATTGGTTTGATGAATATGCTTTTGTTATTGCATAGAATATGTGTTTCTTTGTTGTTGCATGGAACGTGCATTCCACTTATACTATCGTATAGAATATGCTCTTACTCTAGCTGCATAGATTGTGCTTCTACTCTTGCATTATGCATAGAACATGCTTATTGCTTTCGCTTTTGAATGATGCATGGAATATGTGCATTTGCCTTTGAATCATGCATAGAATATGCTCTCAAATTGTTTGGTTCGCATAGAACATGCTATTATATCTCAGTTGTTATCATGCATAGAATATGCATTTCCTATTCGTTACACATGCATAGAATATGCGCTCCACCATTATCGCATAGAATATGAACTTCTCTATTGTTGCATGGAACATGCTATGAATTTTCCATAGAACATGCATTTTGTACTTAGCATAGAACATGTATTCAATACTTTGCGTAGAACACGTCTTCATGTAGCATTGAGCCTCAATTGTTTACTTTGCATAGAACATGCACCTTGAATGTGTTGTACTTGTTGAGTTTTTCTTGTTCAGGCGCGATATTGTATGTACGGTTCGTTCAACAGAGCTAGCGCAATCAATGATTCTATATGCACGGTCTATTCAGAGGGGTTCTTGGTGAAGTCATTCGTGTTCTTCGAATCATATCCTTTTACTCCTTCTCCTTGCGTATGAGGCGCGTTAGGATTACCTTTCTTCGGTGAAAAACATTTGACTGCATCCGGATGTTCATACCATCCTCCGGTTACCACACTTCGGTTACCTCCCTTCAGTCAAAAACATTTGAGTGCATCCTGATGTTCATACCACCCTTCGGTTACTGCCCTTCGGTTAAAAACATTTGAGCGTGTCCTGATATTCATACCATCCTCCGGTTACCACCCTTCGGTTAAAAACATTTGAGTGTGTCCTAATGTTCATACCACCCTTCGGTTAAAAACATTTGAGTGCGTCCTAATGTAAACACCACCGTTTGGTTACCTCCCTTCGATTAAAAACATTTGAGTGCGTCCTGATGTTCATACCATCCTCCGGTTACCACCCTTCGGTTAAAAACATTTGAGTGCGTCTTGATGTTCATACCATCCCTCGGTTCGCCCTTTGGTTAAAAACATTTGAGTGCGTCCTGATGTTCATACCACCCTTCGGTTACCTCCCTTTAGTTAAAAACATTTGAATGCGTTCCAATGTTCATACCATCCTTTGGTTACCGCCATTCAATTAAAAACATTTGAGTGCGTCCTGATGTTCATGCCACCCTACGGTTAAAAACATTTGAGTGCGTCCTGATGTCCACACCACCCTTCAGTTAAAACATTTGAGTGCGTCCTGATGTTCATACCACCCTTCGGTTACCTCCCTTCAATTAAGAACATTTGAGGGTGTCCTGATGTCCATACCATCCTTTGGTTACCGTCTTTCAGTTCAAAACATTCGAGTGCGTCCCAGTGTTCACAGCATCCTTGTTTTCTTCCGCGTGCAACGCGTTAGGATCTTGTTTGACATCTCGGGTACACCCAATGATTTTGTTTCTCTTTGTCTTTCCTACGCGTTGCATAGTTAAGCTTGCGTAGATTTCTTACATCCCTCCTGGATGAAATATGGTTTGGTTCGTAACTCCCACGCGTAGCGTGTTTGCTTACTCCTTTTTATGATTGAGATTGCTGTGCCCTTCTTCGGTCTTTTTAACTATGGGATTTCTATTGCATTGCATTTGCATTTAAACATTTCATTGCATACCCTCATTGTATGATCATAAGTTATGTTCTTGCATTATGCATACATTTGCATCTTGTCCCTAAACTACGCTGGTTTGATTCCTTGCAAAGGGATATATAGGCAACCTTCAGGTTTAACCAACTTCATCTGCATTTTGTTTGTTTGCCCAAGTCTTACGGCCTTGTCAAAATGGGTCGTCTCTGGGCTTTGACATTCACTCATGTCATTTCATGACTTCGAGCTCTGTAAAAGAGGGGCAATTGTAGACACCCACCTTTAAGACTTGGGCACCTCTGATTGATTACTCAAGGATGAAAGTTATGGTATGCAAAGGTTCAATTTCTTCGGCAAGGAGAGCGTCAAATCCCAACCTTACACCCCATTTTGGGCCAAAACTATTTTTACCAAAATGATTTTAGACCATAAAACCCTCTCTTTCAAAATATTTTTGAAAAAGTTGCTACGATGTTCTGAGGCTCGCATTTCGTTAAATTTTGCGCTCTTCAGTAAACCAAGCAAGGACAAAGTGGAAATAAAAGAAAGAGAGATGAACTCTTCAAATAATATTTCAAAACACCTTATTTAGAGGTTTGGAGTTGAAGAAAATAAGAGTGGAGGGAAGAAACATAATTGGGGAAGAAGTTGGGCATGAACAGTTAAGAGAGAGAGAGATGGGCAGCATCACTAAATCAGACCTATCCTTTTGCATACTTGGACTTACGTTATGAGGCTAGCACCATTGGAAAGTGGACTTCCAGGGATTCATTTTACACTCAAGAATCTCCTAAAGCCGAGTTCGGATGAGGGAGATATGGCTGGTTGAAGTTAGACACAAATTTGGTTAGGACCGAAACTGAGCAGTCTTCACTAAAATAGGCATATCTTTTCATACACTTGGAATTTTGATATGTGGATTCCCCATTGGAAATCTTACTTTCGGGGCTTCAATTTAGACTTGAAAATGACCTGAAATGGAATCCGGAATAAAGAGATATGGCTCTTTGAAGTCGGGGCCAGAAAGTAATTTTTTGCTTGTCGACCACTAGTGAGGTTTGACAGCCACGTGTGGGCCACTAGTGATGCTTAACGGCCAGGTGTTGGCCAAGGGTGAAGTGTGTCAACCATGGATGAGGTTTGTCGGCAACTAGTGATGGCCAGTCGGCCATTGGTGCAAAAAAGGCAGTTTTCTGCAGATATTTTCCCTCCAGCTATTCCACACTTCTCCAACTGTCCTATATTGATATTTTTGACCTGAAGCCATATATTTCTATATATAAAGGACCTTCTCTATTGTTTTCAAGGTTGGAAAAATTTTGGGAGTTTCTCTCTCTTCAATTCTCTTTCTCTAGATTTCTCTCTTTTTCTTGAACTTTTGTGCGTACAAGTGTAGATACACTTCAAGTATGCCTATCAACCCTTAACCAAAGTTGCTTATCCTTGGGCTGAGGTTACTTGGGACCCTCTTTGAGCTCTACAAGGTGGTCTTGGCTTGATTTGTTACCTAAATTGTGTCTTGGCTTCAAGAGGTATAACACTCTCCTTTTAAGCTTGCTTTGCACAATTGTTTTCCTGTCTCTTTCCACTATTTTTGAATGTTTTTGGCCTGGTTTTGAATTTCAAAAAACTCTATTTTTATGACCTAAAAATGGTGGTTCGAGGCCATTTTCAGTTAAGGGGTGGTTTGCCCTTCTTGCTTTTTTGCTTGTAAAGTTTTTGTGCCTTTGTTCATCACTTTCAAATCAATTTTTTTGGGCCTTTTAACCACTAAATTTCATATGTTTTTCAGTGGCAAAAAACTCATTTTGAATTCCAAATTTGGAGGGGTTAGCTTCCCCTCCTTGTGTCTTGTTTGCATGCCAAGTTAGCTTCATATGTTAGCATGTTTTTATAGCTTAACTTAACTCAAGTCCAGCATGTTTTTGCCTCTGAATAGACTGCTTTAGCTCTGTTTTGGCTATTTGGTGCCTTTTGAGTCTTGTTTTGCATAGTTATAGTGTAAGTCCATGCACTAGCTTGGTGTTTTGAGGCTTTAAACACCAATGGTTTGAGTTGATTTCATGTTTTAGTGCCTTTTATCATCTATTTTCAGCATTGTAAATTCTGCAACCTCCCTCTTTGCTTCACTCTTTCATTTTCTTTTGAGGGTGGTTTCAAGCTTGAGATCTTTTAAGCTTGAGATTGAGGTCATGCTTAATGGTTTAATCCTCTTTGAGGGTTCATCATCAACGGCATGATCTCTCTCTTCCCTTATATTATCCCTTGGTTGACACTTCTTTTATCTTAGAAGACATTCACCAATGGACTTAATGGATTAATGAATGATTTGGAAAGTAAAATGAGTAAACAAAATTGGCAAGTAAAAGAGGCAAGATAAGCATTCTTTGTGTTGCATTGCATGTGTTCAAATCATATGTTAATTTGAACATAAGGAAAATGAGACATTTCATACTCAAAAGTGATGAAATGTGCCATTTTTCTTGGTCTCTGTTGCCCTTGATCATGCATGATAGGGTGATGGACATTTTGGTCCTGTTGTGCATTTATTGAGCTTACACAATTGGTTTCACAAGCCATCATGCAATGAAATTGCTTGATTGATGGTTTATGAACCAAAGCTTGTCCCTCATTTGATTTCCTCATGAAAAGAAGAGAAAGTGTGCAAACAACCCTTGAGGAATGCTCTGTTTTGCTCTCTGCTGCAGCAAGGAAGCTCAGACCAATAGTGGCCAACAACCATCACTAGTGGCCGACCGACCACCAATGGTAGCCGACCGGCCCCCTGTCGGCTACCAATGAAATTTGCACAGTGTGTTCCTGAGGTGAAGCAGAGGTGTTCTGGAAGTGGACAGCTTCTTTGGTGTTCAAGTGTGCAAACAGAGACATGTAGCAGCAAGACAGTCCCTTTTCGGGTGAAAGCCGAGCACGTGCAAGAGTCTCCTTTGCATTCCAAGTTTACTTATCGCTTAGATATCTAGCTTAGATATGTGTTGTAATTAATTAGTTGTAGCTAACTAAGTGTTGTAAATAATTAGTTAGTTTAACTAATTATTCAATTTCGGTTTATAATAATTTGTTAACTAGAATAGTTAGTTGATTTGTTTTGTAATAATTAGTTATTTTAGTTAGCTTAGCTAGTTGGTTAGCTCTTATTCATTCGGACCCTCTATCGCGAGGGCGTAATGTTGTAATAAGTGTGCGTGAGTGTGTGTATGTCTTCTAACCCCACGTATTTCTCCCTTTTACTTAATCGCTTTCAATGGTTTGATTAGGAGCATATTTCAGTTAGCATACCTTATGCTTACATCCATTCATTCATATTGCATGGACCGAGGCTCGACGCATCATTCAAACTACATTGTTGCTTCAATACTTCTTTGAATACGTGTTTAATCGTATGTTATTCAAATCGATCCATATGCCATATTAGTAGCCGAGCCTATTAATTGCATTATTTGCATGTGTTGCATTAGGCACTTAACATAGTTAGGAATCATGCATATTTCACTAACTCATGTTTCCTAGCTTGGAGTATGTAGACACCCCATTTTTGACTGACCATAAGACTCAGCCGTCATCAATTGAGCGCTCGGTGATTGTGCATGTTGCGCTCGTTTCGAGTTTTCGGAGTTTTCGGCTGGGTGCCTTGCCTCCGGGCCTCTGAACTCTTTGATTTGGCTCGGTTTGTGGACCAAGCATTGTTTCTCTTCCCTGGAGAGAGGGAGTGGTCTATGGACCACCCTTTTGTGGTCGTAGACCACTTTTCATGGTCGTAGACCACTTTTCCTGCTTGGAGACTAGTTTCCAATTTTCGGAGCCTTCGGCCACGCGCCTTGAATCGGGACCGCTTAACGTTCTCCGTTTGGCATGATTTTTGAACCGCACCATGTTGCCTCTTCCTAGAGGGACACTGTGGTCCGGGAGACCACTTTTGATGCCCGTAGACTAGTTTTCGAGGCTTCCGGCTGTGCGCCTTGCCTCCCAAACTTTCGTCTTGCATCCTTTTTGGTTTGTTTTTTTGTACAAACCTTGTTTTCCTTGTTTGGAAGGTGGTACAAGGGTGGGAGACCAGTTCTTCCCCTTGGAGACCACTTTCCTCCTTGCCAGCCAGTTTTCTAGTCGGCCAACTAGTGTTCTTGGTCTTTGGACCACATTTTCTGGTCGGCCACCACACCACTGCCTTGCTTTCATGCTGTTGACCATCTCCTACCATGGCCGACCACTTTCTCCCCTGGGAGACCACTTCCACTGGTCGGCTGACCAGTGCAAGTAGCTGGCCGACCACTTCAAGTGGTCGACGGCTTTTCATCACCTTTTTGGAGATATTTTAGAGCCAACTATGCCAGCTGGAAGGCACAAATGCCATTCCCCATACACGTGTATGGATGGATGGCTTTAGGCCAAAAGTTTGTCCAACAAGCTTGTTGCTTGTTCTCTGTAAGAGAGAACCTCCCCCTCCCTCCACTAGGTTCAGATTTTGTTGCTTGAGAGTTATACATACACCTTTGTATCTATCTTGCACCTTATCTTCATTTTTGTGCTTGAAAGTGTAATTTTATCACACTTTAACACACAAACACACACTCAAACACCATCCTTTTGTTGTTGAGGAACTTTGAGGTTTGTTTTGGAGTTTTTGGACTGGTTTGAGCTCAAAGAAGTTACTGGAGTTGCAGCTTTGAAGGTGTTCTTCAAGGGTGAGCTTCTAAACCTTTAAACCCTTATCTTTGCTTAAGCTTTTGGACCTATTTGCATGCTGATTTAAGCTTAACTTTTAACTACAAAAAGTTCTATTTTTGCATGCTTAAAATGTTTGTTTAAGGTCACTTTTGTGTTGGGGGTGGTCTACCCCCTCTTAGGCCTTGTTTTGAGCCATCCCTTTTGGCTCTTGTTTTAGCCTTTGCATGACCTTTCTACCACTGAATTCCAGAGGAATTGCAGTGGTGGAAATGGTGTCTTGAGGTCCCAAATAGAAGAGGGTCATCCCCTCTCCTTGTGTCTTATATGCTTGCTTTGAATGCCTCATGTTTGAGCATGTTTATTAAGCTTGTGTTGGCTTGTTCTTAGCATGTATTTGGGGTTATTTTGAGATGGCATACCACTGTTTTTGGTTGTCTTGAGCACCTCATGCATGCCTAATACACTTGTAGTGTAATCCTCATAAACTAGCTTTGTATACTTCATGAAGTAGCATGTCATTCTAGCTTATTTTGGGTCCATCTTAGCATGTTCTTGGTGTTTTTTTAACATATCTTAGATCTGTTTTGGGTTGGTTGGATGGTCCCTTGCATCCTCCATACACTTGTAGTGCAATTCCATGAACTAGCCTAATGTGTACCATGCTTTAGACTATCATTCTAACATGATTTTGCCTTGACTCTAAGAAGCTTTTGTCCATGTTTTAGCATGCTCTAGCTTTGATTTGTGTTGTTTTGGTCATGCATGCCATGCTTTGTATAGCTATAGTGCATTCTAGCTTGTTAGCTTTGTGTATCACGTCCACTAGCATGCATTGCTTGGGCTATTTTCATGATTTGGCATCATTTTTTATGTGATTTCAGTCCATGTAGTGTGGTCATGCATTCACATCTTTCACTCTTTCCATGCTTTGAAGGGTTGGTCCTTTATGCCTTTAACATGAGCCATTGCGTATGCCTCCATGCCTAAGCTTGCGAGCTATCATTTCAATGTATTTTTAGGGTTATTTTGCCATAATATAGCTCTGAATTTTGTTGGCAAAGCCATCCTATGCTTGGTCTTGGTAGGTGTAGTGTAATCCTCCCATATTGCCCTTGCATGATCCATGTTTTGGCCCTTCATGCTAGCTTATTTTGGCTTCCTTCCGTACATATTTTAGCATCATTTTGACATGTTCTAGGACTATTTTGGGTTGCCTTTGCCATGTGCTTCATGAATTGCATAGCTGTAGTGCAATTGGCCTTACTAGCCTTGTGTTTTGATGTCTCATGCATGCTATCTTTGAGCTATTTGAATGATTTGGCATCATTTAATACTTGATTTCAGAGCATGTAACATTGTCATATTCTCATGCATATCACTCTATAATTGTGGTTAAAGGGTTATGCCTTGTTGCTTTGTTTGTGGCCTAGCATGTATGCCATCTTGCCTAGGTCCTTGAGCCCTCATCTCAGCATATTTTGGTCTTTGTTTAGACCCATTTGAGCTCTGTCCATGATTGGGTCATGCATTTGTGTCATGTATTGCATGCCCCCTTTGTAGTCCTCTTTACTAGCCTTATGCCTTAAGGACTCTAGTATGCTATGCTTGTATTGTTTGAATGATTTGGCATCATTTCTTGCTTTATTTTAGAGCATGTGGTGTTGTCACACTTCCACATTTATCACTTTTTGAGCACTCTTGAGAGTTGTGCTCTTATGCCTAGTTGATGGGCCATTGCATTGAGCATGTTTGTCTTGATCTTCATGCCTTAGTTTTAGCATTACGGCCACTAATTTGGGCATGAATGAGGTCTGCCCATTTTGGTTTAAGTCCATCGAGCATATTATGTGAAGGTTGTTATATTACATCATGTTGTTGCATGCTTATGTTGCCTTGCATTGTATATGCACGCATTAGCATTGTTCACATGTCATTAGCTTTGTTAAGTTGATCATGTCACATTGCATTGAGTATGCCATGTTGTTGTTTGCATTGTGTATGCCATGTTATTCTTTGCATGGTGTATGCCATGTGGTTGCATTGTGTTTTGTATGCCTTGCATTGCATGTTTGCATGCTTAAGTTACATTCCATGTTTGAATGCTTAAGTTGCGTGCATTGTTGTTTGGATTAGGTGTTAGTCCAAACACGGGAAATGAGGGACGTTTCATACTTTAAGTGATGAAATGTGCCTCAATCCTCGGTTGCCAACGCTCTTGATCATACATGATAGAGTTCTAGGCTTTATGTGTTTATGTGTGCATTCATTTTACATTGAATTGTGCAATTTGGCTTCTCGGCCATCATGCATCGAGATGCATGATTGGTGGCCTGAGGGTCGAGAACCACACTCCCTTGAGCTCATGAAATGATAGGGAGGGTGGTTGTGCACATATATCTTGCAAATACATTGCCATGCCTTTTCTTGCTCTCTGTTGTTACAAATTGGAGAAGTGCAGCCAAAACTGGTCGGTCAACCAGTAAAACTAGCTGGTAGACCACTTTTTCTAGTCTGCAGCAAAGAAAAGTGGTCGGCTGGCGGTCTGCGGCATCAACAACTGGTCGGCCATGTTCCTACAGGTTCCCATGGTGGAGTTGAAGCTTTGTGAAGCTTTGTGCAATGTTCTGAGGACAATTGCAAACAAAGGCAAGTTGGGGCATCGAGACAGATTGCCGAACGAGGCGACCAAGCATGCATACACTCTTCTCCCTTTGAGGCTCGTGTTTTACTTCTTTACTTAGCTAATTTGCTTAGCTAGTTTATGCTTTGATTTTGTCTTAATTAGCTAATGTGCTTAGCTATTCAATTTGTGTTGTAATAATTAGTTGTAGCTAGTTATTCAATTTTGTGATGTAATAAGTAGTTTAATTAGCTTAGATTAGCTAGTTAGCTTCTTATTTGGACCCTCCGTCGAGAGGGCCAACAGTTGTAATAAGCGTGCGTGTGTGTAATGCATGTCTTCCAACCCCCATTTCTTTCTCCTTTTTACTTAACCGCTTACGATGGTTAGTTTTAGGGCATGTTTTGATTAGCATACTTGTGCTTCGCATGCGTGCATCCATTCATCTGTATTGCATGCACCGGGCTCAACGCATCATACTAACTGCATTTTATTTCAATTCCAATTTGAATACATGTACCAAGTTGCATTTCATATGACATGATTCAAATAGCCGAGCCTATTTTAATTGTATTCTCGCATGTGTTGCATTAGCCATCTTAACATGAACTAGGATCATGCATGATTTCTAACTAGTTCTTTATTTTGGCTCGGAGTACACTGTGAGTGTTTATGCTTTAGCATCCCTGCATGAGATATGTATGTTGCCATGTTAGCATGCTTGCCATGAGTCTAATTGCTTAACTGATATAACTACATGAATTCCTGTGGATGAAGGTTAGATTGCTTGAATTGGAACAATTCATCGAAATGTGAGTTTTAAGCCCACTTGAGGGTGGCAAAATTCATGACTTAGCCTACTTCCGAGTAGCACCTCTAAACCATTTTCAAAACAAACAAACATGAAATGTTTTGTTCCAACTTAGGCGATCTAGTCTATACTTGTATGTTGTGCGCATCACATAGTAATTCTAGGTTAACAACCGGAATAAGAACACGTGTTTTCAAAAACAAAATATCATGCTTAGTACAGGCCGATCTTTGATCGGACGAGCGGGGGTGCTCATTGCATGACGTTCCCCTCTCATACCCAAGTTCCCGAGCCGAGGCAACTTTGGTGATGACAGACACGTGGCCTTAGGCACGAGTCAGGGTTTCCTCAATCCCCAAAATAAAATATTTAGGTGGCGACTCTGTATCTGGCAAAGTAGTTCATGTTTGGCACTTCATTATTTGAAATCAGTTTTCCAAAACAATTTGTCAGATTTGGACTCATTAGCGATTTATCGGTCTCACATTGCACTTTTTGAGATTAGATTCAGAACCGTGACATGAGTCCGAACTTGTAGTAGCCTAGAACAAAACGGATTTCGCGCCCTCGCAGCGCGGAGCCAGGGAGTTCTCCGGGGTGGTCTACAGTTTCTGGCGACTCTGTTGAGGATTTAGAGAACTTGACTCGAACTCATGATATCTTGTTTTGATTACACTTATGTGTCTCTTTGCATTGCATTTGCATTGGTGCGCCTAAGACACCATGTTCACCGTCTGCTATTCCTGAACGGTTAGCCGGAGGCTGCGTGCCATAAGGTTGACCGGTTACGGGCTCTGCCACGACGGGAACACAAACCTCGATTTTCACCGAGGCACCCTTTTTGACCATTCGACCTAGTGCATGTCGGAATCCATAGTGACTATTCCAAACTAGGACAGGTTGCTTATCCGGTTGTAGGATGTTTGAAACCATTGAGTGCATAGTGAAACCCTAGCTCCTAACAAAATAGGACAGGGAAACCCTACCCCACCATAGGGGTGTTTTGGCTCTCATTTGCTTGCTATGTGCTTTTAGAGTGTGTTTCTATAGGAATGCATATATCAATTTGCATGTCTGGGTATCAGGCCTAAGGGCATCTGTATTTGGGGATCAATTTTACCTGAGGGTATCAGATTCAGTTTTGGGACAGTGAGTTGGGAACAATGATCAGTGGTTAAGAACAATTATTTCAGCTTGTGTTTGCCAACTGTGTGTTGTCTTTAATTTATTCAGCTCATAACATAGCACGCTGCACTTTCTGGTTGTTTGTTTCCTTATTATGCTTTATTTATCTTTTTGCAAGGTAGTTTAGCACTATTGCATCCGACCAGGTAGATATTCCCCGAGCACTCTAGGTTAGAGATCGTAGACTTCGTCGATCCGTGGATCTGATAGACAGACAACCAGTGTTCCACTCATTACCCCCGGTTATTCGACGGAGGTCAGTTAGGCGCAGTACGTCGGAACAACGGTTGCTAGAATAGTGGTCCTTATCCACCCCACCAATAAATAGTCAGGCTGAGGTCTCAGTTTCTACTGCAGGGACAGATATACCGGTTGTTCAGTTGGATCAACACATTATGGCAGGCATGGAAGAGATAATGCGTCAACGCCGGGAAAGTATGCAAGCCATGCAGGAGGATGCTGCCCATCAAGCAGAAGTCATTGCACGTCAAGCAGAAGTAGTGGCCCAACAGGCAGAGTTAATTTCCAGGCTACAGCAGCAAACCGAAGCATCTGCTTTGCACCCAGCTCATCCCCCACCTAGGGTTCCAACACCCGGGGAGACTGCAAATGTCCAGGAAAATACGGACATTCCAACGGGGCCAGCTCCGCCCCTAATCCTACCACAGCAATCCAAAGCTCCCACCAATCTAGTGGATTCATCGTTTGAATTTGAGGTGGATCCAATAGCACTAAAAGTGAGCAAGCTAGAAAAGCTTTTCAAGAAGGCTCAAGGTGTGAAATCCATTCCGGATATAGAGGATGAATATATCGATTCGGCTGTGACTCTGCCGGACCGGTTTAAGATGCCGCACATCAACCGCTTTGACGGGTCTGGGGATCCTATGGTGTACTTGTGGTTGTTTTCGGATATCCTAAGGTTGATGGGCCTCTCCAGATTGCAGAAGCTTTCCTTGTTTGGCCAGACCCTATCGGGTGTAGCGGCCATTTGGTATGCAAAACTGGAGGACTCTGTGAAGAGGAATTGGGAGGAGATGGTTGAGGCCTTTATAGCTCAATACTCCTACAATACGCAGATCGAGGTCACAACTTGTGATCTCGAGACAACCAGGCAAGTGCCGAAGGAGAGCTTCTCCGACTTTGTGACCCGCTGGAGGGCTAAAGCCTCGATGATAATCATCAGGCTGGTTGACAAGGACCAAATGCGGATGGTTGTGCGCAAGCTCCAGCCCAAGCTCATGCAAAAGATGGTCGTCCTCCCCCTACCCACCTTTGTGGATCTACATGAGATTGGGGTGCAGATCTATATGAGATCCAGGACGCAATGAAACAGGGTCTGATTGACCATGAAAGAGAGCTTCAACCGTGGTACGAATGCAGGCACAAGCAGTGCTGCAGCTGTCAGATCTTCAGATGTGGGCATGGTCACCACCACCACCCCAAAAACCCTTGCTGCTACACCCTTTACCGATGTGTCCGGAAGTAGCTCACAAACAGCTAGGTATGCCACCAGAGGCCAAAGAACCTTTACCCCACTATACATGCCTTTGTCCAAGGCTTTGGGGGTTTTAATCAAGAAAGGGCACTTGAAGCCCTTAGAGTCGCGACCCTTGCCAGAAAAACTTCCTCCTTCCCATAACCCGGCAAAGTACTGCGCCTATCACCAACATCATGGTCATGAAACTGACCAATGCTTTCGATTGCGTCATGAGATTCCAGATCTCATTGACAACAGGGTGATCGTGCCTCTGGAGAAACCGAATGTCACCACCAACCCACTCCCACCACATAACCAAACTCCACCTCCCAAACGCATCAACCTGATCCAAACTGGGGTTGTGTCATACGACCCCAGTAAATATATCACACCTTCTCACCTACCCCAGCCGGAGGTGTTCATTCCTGACAGCACTGACTTGTGCATGTTGGACATCTCCCAAACCCAACCTGAACTAGTGGTGGTTGCTATCGAAGATAGAATTGGGTCGACTATTGTGGTAGATAGTAATGAGGATTCAAAGCCTGCAGGGTCTGCAAGATTTGTGTACAGCCCGAGCGGTTACATTACTTCAACAAGCTAGGTTAGGCCGAGAGTAGAGCTGTCGGTTAGGACAGAGATCTGTGTAATTCGAGAGGATGAACCTAATCAGGGGCTAGATGACCTAGCTGAACTGGAAGAGGACATTGCCAACCTTTAGTTCTTCAACGAACAGGATCTGGGGGACGTGGCTGTCAACTGGTTTGATTTGGAAGGGTCAGCAGAAGCTACTGGGTGGCTCAGTGATGAGCTGGATGTTATTGAGCAGCCTCAGCTAGAAGAAGGTCTGTCAAAAACAGGGACACCAACAGTGGCCGGAATGGCCGAGAATCAGGAACAACCGCCAGAGAGCACCAGTGTTAAGAATTTTGCTCAGAATACGGGCAGTTTGAGTACGGATGATTCTAAACAACAGGCTGCACTGAATCAGTTTGAGCGGGAAAAGATCGAAGATCTGGAAAGGGCTAGAAAATCCAAAGCCCCTATGGGAACAGAATGTGCTGTGCGCACAAAAGTAGTAAGAACGGAATCGGACAGGTGTTTGTCGATTGCTGATGGCATGTGGTGGGAAGATGACGACTTATGTCTTGCCCACACCGACGAAGACTGTGGACAAAACCAATCGGATGATACTTGGTATGTGGGAGAGGTGGACCACATGACTAGAAGTGGGCGGTATTTCAAGCCCCCGCATTTAGATCAACCAGAGGCGTCTGGGAAGGACAAAAAAACGAAGAAGCAGAAAGAAAAGTTACTCGAGGAGGAGGCTGTGCTGAAACAACTCAAGAAAATCCAAGCAGACATCTCCATCTTGGGACTGCTCATGGCCTCAAGAGTTCATAGACAGGCTGTCCTTTCTGCCATAGACAAGGCCAAACTTTCAATTGACACCACGCCTGAACAGTTGGTAGGATTGGTTTTTTTAGGAGAAGCTTCTCCGATGTTGACCTTCACTGACAAGGAATTGCCGCCCGAGGGCGCAAATCATAACAAACCACTCTACATCTCTGTGGAGTGTAGAGAAAAATGGATACCAGTAGTTCTTGTTGACACGGGATCTGCTATCAACGTGTGCCCATCAAGGATGACATATGCAATCGGGTTGAAGCCCACGGACTTTGTACCAACTGCCCAGGTGATTCGGGCATACGATAATACTAGAAGAGAAGTGATGGGGACTGTGCAGATTTGGACTCAGGTTGGTCCAGAACAACAGGAGATTGACTTTCATGTCTTGGACGTTCCCGTAACCTTCAATCTACTCCTAGGGCAGCCGTGGCTGCACCAGGTGAAGGCAGTCTCTTCCACCCTGCACCAGATGTTGAAATACCCCCACGGGAAGGGGTGGCTATTGTTTTTGGGAATTTGTCAATCCATCCGCCGCCAGAGGTGTCTATACCGGTTCTGGAGATCGAGCATGGCGCGAAGGATGTGTTCTTGTCAGGATTTACCATAGCTGAGGCTCGGGTTGTACAGAATATACTGACTATTGATGAGGGGTTATATGTTAGTGTACAGTCTATGTACCTCTTGAACAAGCTCCAACATATCCCCGGGATGGGATTAGGGAAAAATGGCCGGCAAGGTGTTGCAGCATCAGCTGAAGTGCCGCATAACCCACATCCCTTTGGTTTAGGTTATCTTCCTACCAAGGAGGACTAGGTAGGGAAAGGGAAGGAGATGGCTAGAAGAGCCAGAGCAAAGCAGGCTGGGAAGCATTATGAATTGGTGCACCATCCCATCCAGGGTACCCTGAATGGACGCTTCGTCCGGGAAGAGGAAGACTTCCCAATCTGCGGCTTCCTAGAGCCATGGCTAAATGCAGAGAGGTGGCGGTTGCTGGGGTTTGAGATTTTCTTTGACTTGCAATTGTCTGGGGATGATGTTGTCGAAGAGCAGACAGACCCACCAACTGAGGTTGGGCAGTGCAAGGAGGAGGATTCCGAGAGCGAAGAGATTGAAATGGGGGTAGCACTGGCTTGTCTACTTTCAGATCCTCCGATTGTATATGAGTGCTTGGGGGATAACTTCTTGGTGTCCATGATCGGGAATGAAATGGCTGTGAGCCCATCTTCAAACATTCTGGATACATCCATCGCACCATCCCTCGTCTGGCAATATGAGGAAGGATTTTTATCGAGTAGCACCGGGTCAGGTAGTGAGTCGGAATCTGATTCCACTGAGTCTATGGAGTCAGAATCAGGTTCCAGCTCGTCTGAGTCTGAGTCTGGTATTCTTGGGGGTGACAACCTGGATGCCACAGTCCTGTCTAGGTCATCTTTTTCTTTTTCCTTTAATTCTATTATAATAGAGGAATTAGGCGATTTGGAAGTAATTAATGAGAATTGTGTGGTTGTGGCCTTTGAGTACTTTTCTATGCCCTAAATTTATTGCATTAATCAAGACTTTCAAAATTTCGATGAAAAGGACGACGAAGAAATTCCTCCGGTTTTGAAATATTTGCTTAATCAAGAGCATGAGAGATTTATAAAACCCTTGGTTGATGAAATCACCACAATTAATGTTGGTATTGAGAAGGACTCGCGGCTGGTCCAGATCGGGTCCACATAGTCTTCGGAGGAGCGCGAGCACTTAGTCACTTTATTAAAAGATTTCAAAGGTGTTTTTGCGTGGTCCTACGAAGACATGCCTGGAATCGATCCTGAGATTTTACAGCATCGGATCCCTCTTGACCCACAGGCCCGACTTGTTAAGCAGAAGCTCAGAAGGATCCGCCTAGACTGGGCTCTCAAGATCAAAGAAGAGGTTACCAAGCAAATTGACGTAGGGTTCCTGCTGGTATCTGAATACCCAACTTGGTTGGCCAATATAGTTCCGGTGCCGAAGAAGGACGGCAGAATTCGGGTATGTGTGGACTTCAAGGATTTGAATAAAGCCAGTCCTAAGGGCGACTTTCCTCTGCCACATATCGACGAATTAGTGGACTTTACTGCGGGGGAGTCTGAGGACAAAGTGGAGAGAGATATCTACTACCTGAGCAAGAAAATGTTAGATTACGAGACCCGCTACACTCCGCTAGAGAAGGCTTGTCTAGCCTTGGTATGGGCTACCAAGAAGCTACGGCACTACCTGTTAGCTCACTCTATAATACTGGTTTCGAGATTAGATCCCATCAAATATCTTTTTGAGAAACTAGCACTTACGGGTAGGCTAGCCCGTTGGTTGCTTTTGCTTTCCGAATTTGATCTGAAGTACATGACACGTAAGTTAGTGAAAGGGAGAGCGGTAGCGGAGTTCCTAGCCGATCACCCAATTGAAGGGGATGAAGCAATTGAGTACCTATTCCCAGACGAGGCCATTCTGCATGTCGAAGAAGAGACTTGGACGATGTACTTTGACAGAGCGTCAAACCAATACGGGTATGGGATAGGGGTGTTGCTAATAGCGCCCGACAATTCCCGCATACCCTTAGCATTCAAACTCCGGTTCAGAGTGTCGAACAATGAGGCAGAGTATGAGGCATGTATTGCTGGACTAGAAGCCGCCCTAGAACTAGAGGCAAAACGGTTGGATGTCATCGGGGACTCGAACCTTGTTATATCTCAAGCTAAAGGAGATTGGAAAGTTAAAAAAGAAAAGATGAGAATCTACCACCAAACCTTGGACGTGCTAACTCATCGGTTTGAGAAACTGAATTTCGCTCATCTATTAAGAGAGAACAATAGGTTTGCTGATTCGCTAGCAACTCTATCTTCTATGATACACATTCCTTTCGGAGTCCTGATGCGTCCGATCATCATCGAACAAAAATTCGTGCCGGCCTACGAGCTGATTTCTGCCATAGATGAGGTACAAGATGAAAATCCCTGGTATTACGATGTCTGGAACTTCTTGGAAAAAGAGGCGTATCCACCAGGGGCAAATGCCAAAGATAAGAGGGCAATTCGAAGAATGGCTGCTCAGTTCATCGTTTGCGGGGGTAAACTGTACAAGAGAGGTCATCTCGGGATGCATAAACTGTGTGTTGGTGCTGAAGAATTGAAGCACCTGATGGAGGCCATCCATGGAGGAGAGTGCGGAGAGCACATGAATGGGGTGATGCTAGCTCGGAAGATCCTTAGACAGGGTTATTATTGGTCCACCATGGAGGAGGATTGTATTGGCTTTGTCCGGCGATGCCACAAATGTCAGATCCATGCAAACCGCATGAACATTCCACCGTTGAAGCTGTACAACATGACTTTGCCATGGCCGTTTTCAGTCTGGGGGATTGATGTAATTGGTGCTGTCACTCCGATGGGGTCCAATGGGCATGAGTACATTCTGGTAGCGATAGACTACTTTACGAAGTGGGTTGAGGCCCAATCCTACACAGTGTTGAAGGCATCGCATGTCGCTAAGTTCATCAAAAACAACATCATCTGTCGCTACGGGGTCCCGAACGAGATTATTTCAGATAATGGTTCCCACTTCAAGAAGGTGATCGATTTGTTGGAGAAGTACAATGTAGCTTTTCATAAGTCATCTATATATTGGTCGCAGACCAATGGAGCAGTTGAGACAGCCAACAAGAACATCAAGCACATTCTGTAGAAGATGGTGGAAACCTACTGGGACTGGCCAGATAAGCTGCCATTTGCTCTGTGGGGCTACCGGACTTCAATTCAAACTTCTACTGGAGCAACTCCATATTCCTTGGTTTACGGGATGGAGGCTGTTCTGCCTGTCGAAGTTGAGGTTCTGTCATTACGGGTATTGGCTGAGTGTCAGATAGCTAAGGCAGATTGGCAGCAAAGCAGGTTCGAAGAACTCATGCTCTTCGATGAAAGAAGGCTGAAAGCACTGTATCACGTCCAGGGTTATCAACGAAGAATTGCCAAGGGTTTCAACAAGAAGGTTTAGTCCAGGAATTTGAAAGAAGGGGATATAGTGCTCAAAGACAACCGAGCTCCCATTCACGACCCTAGGAGCAAGTTCAGACCCAATTGGACTAGCCCTTACATTATCAAGTCTATCTGGTCAGGGGGAGCTTTCGTTTTGATAGACGTAGATGGCCTAGAGTTCTCCCAACCAATCAACATGGACAAGTTGAAGAAATACTATCCCTGAGTGGCTCGTTTGGCCGAAAACCTGAAAGGCGACCTAGGCAAAAGTTAGAGCATGAAAAAATTGAAATGATAAAAACTGAGCTCGCAAGGTTGAAAGCCCAGAAAAGGCGGCCTTGGCAAAAGTTAGAGCGCAAAAGGAGAGTGTTAATACACAAGTGAACCTTAGCCGAACTACGTAAGGCTTGATTCCCATCTTTGGGATACATAGGCAACTTCATCCTAAAGTCCAGCCATAAACACTTCCTCGATCAACTTTGTCTGTGTGATCATGTTGGTCATCTTTGTTCATTCTGCATTCAAGAGCTCAGTTGTGATCTCCAGTGCAGTGCTATTCAGACTAGGGGCAACTTTCCAGTTGATGGGATCCCGGGTTGTGCATCTCAGTGATAGATCTCGGGCGTGTCCAGTTCTGATCCATATCGAAAATGGTTTTGAAAGGTTTTAATAAAAGTTGATTTTCTCAAATTAATCTTTTTACAACTTAGACCATTTTTGGACCAAACAGAAAATTTTCAATACCCACAACCTTTAATTACATTGATTTCAGTACAGAGTTCTCCTACTCTTGAATACAAATTGAAGTTCCTTTCTATTACATCATAAAGAAAACTTGAAAGTACTGATAAAGCAATAAATTCAGGGCATGGATAAGTCAGGTGTTCCCGTGCCCCCTCCCAGAGCTGGTCGAAGCCTCTGATATCAAAGTAGGGCCAACCTGTGCCTCTTCATCAAGCCAAGCTATACACTTATCAGATAGGGTGCAACTAAAAGTGGGAGCGGGGCCAGAAGCTCTTTCGTCCTCCATGCTGTGGCATACCGAGCTAGCTATGCGCCTCAGAGCGGAAATGTAGCAGGGTACTCTATCCCCTCTTTCGGGCAAGTCTGATCATGTCCAAACTGGCGCCGGAATCAGAATGGGAAATAAAAGGCACAATGAGTCAAGCCGATCAACTGAATCCTGGGCTGGCGAGACATGCTGTAACTCATCGCTGGTAGATTGAGCCAAGGGCAGCGCCAAGCAATACTGGTAGCGGATAGACTGCACATCCATTCGCACCAGCATCCTTCATCAGGGGCATTGACTAGACGTCGCCAGAAGTAGTACCCGCGAGATGAATATATTGGGCATGAGTCCACAACCTTCAACTTAACCATCAACCATATATGGTGAAGGGATGAAAAAATGAGAGATTAAAGAATAGAGAGGTGTACGTGGGGAGAAAAGCGAGAAAAGGGTGTTAAGAGGAAAACCGAGCCTGAGGGCCGAGTGATGCGAGAAATATATGTGAGATAGGGTGGGAAACATTACCTATAGCAGTAGTGGACTCCCCGCGAATCTAGTCGTCTCTCGGCGATGAAAAGCATCGAAACCCATCAATGTCTCAGCTAGTGTCATGGCGATACAGCTCTTGCCCTCTTTTAAGCCTTGGGCAACTTCGATCAAATGGACGCTAGACCCTTCGGAGCCTAAGGCAAGCAAGAAATGAGACAGCATGCATAAGCAAAGCGCATGTCGCCGAAAACCCTGCCAGTGATGATCGCCGCAGTCACCGGCATCAGAAAACTGATAAACCAAGCTGGGGATGTCCAATGCTCCATCGCGGATCAAAGACCGAGCGTCATGCATACGCCAGCACATCCGTCCTAAGGCTTGGATGTGGCCAAAGCGGAATTGCGGCAAAATCTCTTCTTCGCGTTCAGACTCCATTAAAGCTTGGAAGTCTTCGAAAGTGGGACATATCTCTTGTCTTCCAAAGCTAAAGACATGTGTTACTGGGTTCCAAAACCTTGCCGTGGCATGAAGGAACAGAAAACGCAGCGGAGTGCGACTCAACGTGAATAGTGCATTTATGCCGAAGCCTTGAAAATTCACCTTTTCTGAGCCATCCAAGGTAGTAATCCAATTTGTGAGATTTCCGACAAGAAATGCCTCCATTTTGGTGCAAAACTGAGTTAGAATGAGGGAACCACGAAGCTGGAACCTTCACGAAGGATAAGGCACTGTTTGGAGGACAAGTGTCAGAAAACTGGAGGTCCCCAGGCCAAGTGGTCAGCTGACCACTTTTGCTGGTTACCCAGCTAGTTTTCTGGTCGGCCAGATACTTTTTGGGTCTGCAGAATAAAAAACTGGTCAGCAGGTCCTTTTATTGGTCGGCCATGTGCAAAAATGTGGTCTCTAGCTTTTTTTATCTCCGGAAGAGAGTCTCTAACTTTCTCGTGTGGTGAGATTGTTCAAGGTCCGAGTTTACCTCTGTTTCGGATGCATGTTGTCGCTTTGTTTGTCTTAAAAGGCATTCGCTTTTCGAGTTGTTAAGTTTTGCTTATCGAGTTGCTGCTCTTTGATTATTGAGTTGTTGCGATTTGTTTATCGAGTTGTTGCTCTTTGCTTATCGAGTTGTGAACTTGCTAAGGTTTTGTTGTTTCTTGGCGAGTCGAGTTGTTTAGTCTGTTGTGTTGGTTCATTACCTAACTTGGTAATACACGATGTTCAATTTCCATTCAATTCCATCTTTGTGCAAAATGATGCGATGCGATGCTAAGAATACAAATACAACACTTTTGGAACAAAAGTTGTTTTCATTCCATCATAGCTTCTTTTTTTACAACATTTTACAAAAGGGTACAAGTTTTAAAGAAAAAAATAAGACTGCCTAAGCTGTACAATGTGCTACAACTACATGTAAAAAGAAAAATAAAGCAGGAACATCTGCATCAATGCCATTAAGCTCAAGATTGAGAGGCCCTCTTCGCCCTCTTCGGTTGAGCAGCCTCTGCACCACTACCGTCGGCACCTCCATCTGAATCGGAGTGACCATCCTTGAAATCCTCCTCGGCATCGCCTCCATCCTCAGAACTGGAACCGGACTCGTCATCCCTGCCTGCAGATGTCTCTGACTGTGGATGTGTTGACTCCTCCTCGCTACACTCCTCATCATGACTGACAGGTGCTCTGCGTCTCCCCCGGCCGCGAGTCGAGACCCCTCTCCCGGCTGATCAAGAAGGCCTGGATGGCCCAGTCTGCAGAGGTGGGACCTGAAAAGACAGTTTTGAATATATCAGCCAAAGTATGTATGTCAGATATCAGATACAAGAATGATACATAGAATGTGTGCATGCAGATATAGTATGTGAATGTGATGTGTCAAATGTGCTCTACACATGTAATGAATCAATGCAGTGAAATGTTCAGTTTCCATATGTCATCAAAAGTATGGTAAATACAAGGAAATTGAAGAGTACCGGAATGCCGGAAGCATATAGCAGCGTCTCCCTCCGCAGGACCACGCTCTCGAGTGAGGCCACCACTCCGAGCAACCCCTCAGTATACTCTCTGGGAGGCTGCAGATGCAAGTTCAAGTCATCAGTGAATGAATGAATGTCTAAATATCTGAGTGATAAATGAAAACTGTGGAGCATATCGGTGGTGAGTCAGGGTCACTGACGTATCGATGATCGGGCAATGGAGGCTCCAGTGGAATCGGGTAAGATGTCCCATACTGCCAGCCCGTCAGCTCGGTCAGAAGAACTGGCCACCCAGCATACTGGCAAGTCGAGGGCATCCCTCTAGCCCTATCCCTCGATGTGCTAGCCCTGCTAGTGGAAGGGATGTCAGCAGCTCGAGCGCGACTTGACGACGGCACATCAGCAGCCCTCCTTGTAGGAGTACGGACACCTGTCAGTGGAGGCATCAAGTATGTATGGCGGTATGTCGCGTACTCCCCCTCCTCCAGGAAAAGAACTGAGTCGGCACCCTACATTAGGTCGTCAACCTCTTGGGGAGTGAGCCTTTCTGTAGAACGCATGTCCAGTGGAGGCGGTGAGGGGATCTCCTGAGCGGGATTGCCCATCGTTTGACGCATGAAGCGATCCTCGAGAAACCAGGCTCTGTCGGCTGGTCCCTCAAACAAAACCCTGTATTGGGAGGTGCCCCATGCCTCGGCAAACTGGAACTAAGAATAACCGGGCATCGCCAACCAAGGGTGCCAGGTGATCTACGGATAACAAATGAATAAACTGATTAGTTGTCATAAATATGCAAGATAAATCAAAACTAAAAGCATGAAGAATTGAGAGTTCTGGATTACCTTTGTCGCCCGCACGGTGTCGAAGTACTGCCTCAGATATGGCAGAGTCTCCCGAGGTCTGGACCAGCACCAACCATCGAATCTGTGTGAATATGGCACACCTAGTGGTGCCTCGACCTCTGGCTCGGGAGCGAGCGTCGGAAAGTAGGCATAAGCCCACAGCTGTGAAAGGTAAGACAGTGGCTGTTAGAATACAGAATGTACAAAAAATACAGAATGCTGAGTGCAGAATGCGAATACAGAATGTATAGAGAATTCAGAATGCTAAGTGCAGAATGCGAATACAGAATGTACAGAGAATGTAGAATGCTGAGTGCAGGATGTGAATACGGAATGTATAGAAAATGCAGAATGTTGAGTGCAGAATGCCAATACAGAATGTATAGAAAATACAGAATGCTGAGTGTAGAATGCAGAGTACAGAATGTAATGTGTGCAATGTGTGCAGTGTGTAGTGTACAGATAATGAAAAGCAGAAATGTAAATTAAGAGGGCAGAATGTACCTCCCAGGCCCACCAGTACCCACCTACTATGGTCCCCCGCTCTCGGGAGGTCGCGCTCAAGTAGCAATAAAGGTTAGCGAGGCCAGCGCTGCCCCAATCGAAGTGTCGGACCTGTGATAGGTCTACCAGAGCACTCAGAAGATAAGGCCCAACTGTGTTCCCCCTGTCGGAGAACAGAGTGGTCCCGAGAAGGAACATCAGAAATCCCCGGGCATACTGCTCTATTTCCTCAATAGTCTCAAGCATAGTCCTCATGTGCTGCTCGACGAACCAGGTGTACTTGACCCTACCTGATGATCTGTCGATCGGCGGATGGGCTCTTAGCAGATACGTCGATGCCGCCTCCCACTCGCCCATATCAGTATCATATGGGACCGGTCGGCCTTCCATGTCAAGGCCCATCAGCATGGAGAAGTCATACGGGGTCATCGTCATGTCCCCGGTGGCAGAAAAATAGAAGGTGTTGGTGGTGTCCCACCATCTCTCTACAAGTGCGCCCAGACGGGTCCTGCTCGCCGGATGACACGACAACCCCATACAAAATCGGCCAAACCCTGCCTCATCCACAATATGCCGAACAGCATCTGGGAGCTCCATGTACCACTGCCTGGCAATGATCCACCTGTAACCCCGTGTGAAACTGGAAGATACCTGCGTGTAGAAACAACAGATGTATTCAACTTCTAAGTAAATAGAATGCTGTGTTATAAACTGTGTCTTCAGATAGACCAATGTTGTGAGCAGTGTGCAAATCAAACAGAATACTGCGTTATGAACTGTGTGTTCAGATTGAGCAGTGTTGCGAGCCGTATGCAAAATTAACAGAATTCTGTGTTATGAACCGTGTGTTCAGATTGAGCAGTGTTGTGAGCCGTGTGCAAATCAAACAGAATGCTGTGCTATGAACTATGTGTTCAGATTGAACAGTATTATGAGCCATGTACAAAATAAACACAATGCTGTGTTATGAACTGTGTGTTCAGATTGAGCAGTGTTATGAGCCGTGTGCAAAATAAACAGAATGATGTGTTATGAACTATGTGTTTAGATTGAGCAGTGTTATGAGTCATGTGCAAAGTTAAACAGAATGTTGTGTCATGAACTGTGTGTTCAGATTGAGCAGTGTTATGAGCCATGTGCAAAATAAACTGAATGCTGTGTTATGAACTGTGTGTTTAGATTGAGCAGTGTTATGAGTTGTGTGCAAAGTTAAACAGAATGCTGTGTTATGGATTGTGTGTTTAGATTGAGCAGTGTTACGAGCCGTTTGCAAATGAACAGAAAATTGCGTTATGAACTGTGTGTTCAGATTGAGCAAAAACTGCATTATGAACTGTGTGTTCAGATTGAGCAAAAAACTGCATTATGAACTGTGTGTTCAGATTGAGCAAAAACTACGTTATGAACTGCATGTTCAGATTGAGCAAAAACTGCGTTATAAACTGTGTGTTCAGATTGAGCAAAAAACTGCGTGATGAACTACCTATTCAGATTGAGCAAAAACTACATTATGAACTACGTGTTTAGATTGAGCAAAACTGCGTTATGAACTGTGTGTTCAGATTGAGCAAAAAACTGCGTTATGAACTGCGTGTTTAGATTGAGCAAAATACTGCGTTATGAACTGTGTGTTCAGATTGAGCAAAATACTGTGTTATGGACTGTGTGTTCAGATTGAGCAGAATACTATGTTATGAACTGTGTGTTCAGATTGAGTAGTGTGCTATGTTATGAGCTCCGTCCCGACTAAACCGAATACTGTGTTATGAACTGCCTGTTCAGATTGAACAGTGTGCTATGTTATGAGCTGCGTGCCCAATGGATAAAATACTGTGTTATGAACTGCGCGTTCAGATTGAACAGTGTGCTATGTTATGTGCTGTGTACCCAAAATGAGCTGCGTGCCCAAAAATGTGCTATATTATGAGCTATGTGCCCAAAATGAGTTGTGTGCCCCGAATGAGCTGTGTCCCCAAAATGAGTTGTGTGCCCCGAATGAGCTGCATGCCCGAAATGAGCTGGGTGACCGAAATGAGCTGCGTGCCCAAAATAAACTGTGTGCCCAAAATGAGCTGCATGCCCAAAATGAGCTACGTGCCCAAAATAAGCTGTGTGCCCAAAAATGTGCTATGTTTTGAGTTATGGGCCCAAAATGAGCTGTGCGCCCGAAATGAGCTGCATGCCCAAAACAAGCTGTGTGCCCAAACTGAGCTGTGTGCCCAAAAAAGCTGCATGCCAAATGAACAGAATATTGTGTTGTGAGCTGCGTGCCAAACAAAGTGTTGTGTTTTGAGCTGTGTGCCTAATGAACAGTGTCCTATGTTATGGGCTGCATGCCAAGTGGGCAAAATGTTATGTGTGAGCTGCGTGCAGAACGAGCAAAAGTACTGTGTATGAGAATGCGTTCAGAACGAGCAGGTAGAATACATAGTGAAAGCATGAAACGTGCAAGAAATGCAAAATGCATCACAGAAAATGCAAAAAAGAAGTATGCATTTCTCGCGCATGATGAGATTGGTGGGACTCAGGCTCCCGTAGCAGCAAGTCTAAGAGCACTCGTCGCGCGAAATCAGTAAAATGATGGAAGGTGCTAGGAGCTAGGATATGCTCCTGCAGGTGGTACCCCTCCAGGTCGAATGCCCGTATCCTCGGTGGCAACAGTATAATGTAAGGATCATCCTCTACTCTCGGGAAGTCTCCTTCATATGGAATATTGTCAGCCATCTGAAAAAAGATGCAAAAATGAGCGAAATGAGCCAAACTTGCAAAAAGTCAACAAAAGTCAACTCTCGGGAAGAGAAAAAGTCAACAAAAGTCAACGCCCGAGAAAAGGTGCTAAACTTCGAGAGAAACTTACCTGCCGTCGTGAAAATGGAGAAAGAAGCTCCGAAAAAAAATTCTAATCGGTTCAAAACGAAGAGAATTGAAAGTGTTCGCGAAACAACTTCGTGTGGGGCGTTGGAAAACGTGTATAAAGTGCAGATCTGAGAGAGAAAAGAATCTAGAGAGGAAGAGAAATGTATTTCGGGCTTGGAGGTGTGATGAAAAGTGTTTTGGGGTTGAGATTTAAAGATCTCCATGTGAAAAGACCAAGCTGCCCCGAAGTTGTGTAAACTGGTCGGCCAACCAGTTTTTCTGGTCGGCCGACCACTTTGGTGGTCAACAAGTGGTTGACCACTGGCCTAAGTGGTCGGCCATCCCTCCTGGGTGATCTTCAGAGCTCTATTGTTCTCCTTGTGTGTTTTGGGGATGATTGGAGTCCTCAGCTCTCGAGAAAGTACAAGAAAAGTACACTTTTCGGCTCAAAAACGTCTCCGCGGGAACTTCAATTCAAGTCTTCGATGCGTAGCTCATCGTCACTCGTCAAGAGCATAGTGTATCCTTTTTCAATATGTCGTGACTCTTTCGAGAGGTAAATCGGAGGTTACAGTTTAATTCGCCTCGTTAAGGCTTGTATCTCCTTTTTCAATATTTTGCTTCAAACGTACTTTTGGAGTTGCACATTTCGAATACATCGTCATGCACACCTCTCTCACATTGTCATGCACACTTTAAATGCATTGTTATGCTCATTTCTCTTGCATTGTTATGCTCATTTCTCTCACATTGTTATGCGCATACTTAGGTTGCATTGTCATGCACCCCTCATCCGCATTGTTATGCGCACACTTAGGTTGCATTGTCATGCACCCCTTTACTTGCATTGTCATGCACCCCTCTGTCCGCATTGTTATGCGCACACTTAGCTTGCATTGTTATGCATCCTCCACCTGCATTCTTCAGTTGCATTGTTATGTACTGTTCGCCGGCATTGCTACGCACTTTTCACTTGCATTGCTACATACCTTTCCATCGGCATTGTGTATGCATGCGTTTAATCTCGCATTGGAATTGTACCATGTTGTAACGTGGGGCATGTGTTTCTAACTATATTGTACTTGTTGAGTTTCTTTCTTTTGCAGGCACGATATTGTATGTATGTTCATTTGAGGCTGGTGCGACCAGACGATATTGTATGTATGGTTCATTTGAGGCTGATGCGACCAGACGGTATTGTATGTACTCTGCGTGAGACACAGTGAGAATTGTATAGTTATCTTACATCCTTTCTGCATGTAATGTAGTTTGGTTCATATTCGCTTGCTTAAACTGTTGCATTTATTGTGTATAATTGTTTCGTTACAGCTTTCTTTGCATGATCATAAGTTATGTTCGGCTTTGTGCATGTCATTTGCATCTTGCCCCTGCCTGAGGGCGCATCTCTTTGTTATCTTGCCTGTTTGTCTAAGTCTTCGGCCTTGTCAAAAATGGGTCATCTCTGGGCTTTGACATTCACTCCCGTCATCTTATTAACTTCTGAGTTCTGTCAAAGAGGGGCAACTGTAGACACCCCATTTTTGGCCAACCATAAGACTCAGACATCATCGATTGAGCGCTCGATGATTGTGCATGTTGCCCTCGTTTCGAGTTTCCGGAGTTTTCGGCTGGGTGCCTTGCCTTCGGGCCTCTGAACTCTTTGTGCTTTGGCTCAATTTGTGGACCAAGCCTTGTTTCTCTTCCCTGGAGGGAGGGAGTGGTCTGTGGGCCACCCTTTTGTGGTTGTAGACCACTTTTCCTGCTTGGAGACTAGTTTTCGGTATTCGGAGCCTTCGGCTGCGCGCCTTGACTCGGGACCGCTTCGCGTTCTCTGTTTGGCATGGTTTTTGAACCACACCTTGTTGCCTCTTCCTAGAGGGACACTATGGTCTTGGAGACAACTTTTGTAGTCGTAGACAACTTTTGATGCCCGTAGACTAGTTTTCGAGGCTTCCGGCTGCGCGCCTTGCCTCCTGAACTTTCATCTTGCATCCTTGTTGGTTTGTTTTTGGTACAAATCCTGTTTTCCTTGTTTGGAAGGTGGTACAAGGGTGGAAGACCTATTCTTCCCCTTGGAGACCACTTTCCTCCCCGCTAGCCAATTTTCTGGTAGGCTAACTGGTGTTCTTGGTCTTTGGACCACCTTTTCTGGTCAGCCACCACACCACTGCCTTGCTTTCATGCTGTTGATCATCTCCCACCATGGCCGACCACTTTCTCCCCTGGGAGACCAGTTCCACTGGTCGGCCGACCAGTACAAATAGCTGGCCGACCACTTCAAGTGGTCAGCAGCTTTTCATCACCTTTTTGGAGATATTTTAGAGCCAGTTGTGCCAGCTGGAAGGCACAGAAGCCATCCTCCATGTATGGAGGGATTGCTTTAGGCCAAAAGCTTGTCCAACAAGCTTGTTGCTTGTTCTCTATAAGAGAGAACCTCCCCCTCCCTTCTCTAGGTTTATATTTTGTTGCTTGAGAGTTATACATACACTTTTGTATCTATCCTGCACCTTCTCTTCATTTTTGTGCTTGAAAGTTGTGGGGGCTGGATATTTGGGATCGTAAAGAGGCCGAACGGATGAACTTGGAGAGTTGGAATATAAATATAGTAATCAGCTTCGTCCCACAATTTCAAATCCTACCCTATTCGGTGAAAAGCAGTTGTCTTTGAGAGAAGCCAAATGGAGAACTAAAGGTAGGCCCAACCCCGAGGCCCAAGAAGTAAAATATATAAATAGAAGAACATCAGCACGAAAGAGGCATGTGAGAGTTGTTACACTTTACTTAAAATACAAGTAATCTAGAGAGTAGAGACTGACTTGCCCGTCGGAGTGCTAATTTCGGCACCCCCGACCAGAGTGCTGATTCTTTTTTAGGTGGCTAGTTGAGGATCACGAGCGTCCCCCAGGATCTGAAGAGTATTTCCAAACTACTTCTCCACAATTGGCGCCATCTTGGAAATACTCAAATTCAACCATGGCGGGCGTAATTGAAGACCCTCCGATAGTCACCGCTGAAACCACACTGAGAGACGACCTCACTCCAACAACCATGCTTGGACTAGAGACTATCGCCGCAAGATGCGCCTTAAACTTTGCCTCACCCTCGACTTCGGAGCATGAGACAATGTAGGCGATCATGGAATAAGCAAAGCAAAATTAACAGAGGTTGGAGAACATGATCGCTGAGAACGAACGTCTCCGTCAAGATCTGGCCTTGGAGGTGGCGAAGTCCAAACAAGTTATACACCTAGGTCTCGAACGTCCTTCGAGGACAAATGGTCAACGACCTCGAGCCCGACAAGTCGATACCGATAGTGATTTCGACTCATTATCCATGTAGCCCAAGAAGAAGGGGCGACCTAAAACTACCAGTTCTTCTAAAGAGAATCCCCATATAAGGCATAAGCGAAGAACAAATAGCTCAGATGAAGAAGACTAGCACGATCCCTTTGTACTACGGATTGTAAAGGCGGTGTTACCCAAGAAATTTAAAGCACCATCATTCACCTTATACGATGGTAAATCAGACCCCAACGATCATATCCGTCACTATAAGCAAGATATGACGCTGCATGCAGACAATGAGGCTCTCATGTGCAGAATATTCCTGAGTAGTTTGGGACCACTAGCTGTCAGGTTGTATTATAAACTGGAGCCGGCTTTAATTAAAAACTTCCACCAACTCCAAAAATCCTTCAAGGCAAGGTTTATTACTAATGAGGTCCAGCCAAAGCAAGCCGACTCCCTATGGGCAATGCAAATTCAACTGGGGGAAACCCTTCGTGCTTATTCAGCACGGTATTGGGAATGTTTTAATCTAGTAGACGATGCTTGCAATGACTCCATGGCCATCACCGCCTTCAAGATGAGGCTGCATCTCGACAGTGCCCTCCGCAGCTCTTTGACCAAACAGCCCCCCAAAACAGTTTGGTCGTTGGTGAAGAAAGTTCAAGAATACTGTAAGGTGAAAGATAATGTGTTCCGGGTTAAAGCCAAAAATGTGACCAAGTCGGCTCCTGCTGAAATTGCTCAACCGTTAAATTCTGTAGCACCACAGAGCCCTGAACCACGGCATCGGGCCAAACGGGACAAGAGGCAGGATTCCCTCCGATCAAGCGACCACTGCTTCCACCGAGAAAATGAACAACTGCAAGTTGACAGCAGGCGCACGAGGCGCGCCGACAAGAAATATACAGAGTTGACAGAGCCGATCATTGTGGTTATGTCCAAAACCCAACACCTTCCGTTCTTCAAGTGGCCGTAAAAAATGGTGGGACCTCCCGAAACAAGAAGACGGGATAGACGGTGTGAGTATCACAAGGACCATGGCCATGATACTGACAGTTGTTATGCACTAAAGGATCACTTGGAGGAATTGGTACAAGATGGCTGCCTACAACAGTACGTCCGAAAACGCAACCCAACCAAAGCAATAGCCTTAAGACAGGATTCACCTCCGCTCGGCGTGATCCACATGATATACAGCTTGCCAATGACATCAGCGATGCATATGATTTAGACAAATCCCGGCCCTCAAAATCAACTCACTCCTGGTAAACGGCCCCATGAAGTCGCAGGCATTACTTTTGATGACTCAGATTTGGCCGGAGTGACACTGCCCCACATTGATCCCTTGGTAATTGAGTTACGCGTAAATCGATTCACAGTTGAGCGCATACTCATTGATCCAGGAAGCACATCGGAGGTCATGTACTACAAGACATTCACCAAACTCGGCTTCTCCGAATCAGATCTCTCTCCGGCTCCTTATCCATTATTCGGTTTCAACGCCAATCCAGAGTATCCATTGGGGAAAATCACACTACCTGTTCGAACGGGCTCCCGAACAGTGGATGTAGAATTCTTGGTCGTCAAGCTGCCATTGCCGTACAATCTCATTATGGGACGAACTTGGTTGCACGCCATGCAGGCTGTGCTGAGTACATATCATCAGCTGCTACGCTTCCCAATGGAACGTGGCATTGAGCAAATCTGAGGCTCCCAGAAATCCACACAAGCATGTTATCTCCTTGCTAGAAAGACGGCAAAGGAGTTGCAAGTAAATTCCCTTGAGGTGCCAGATCAGGAGAGCCTCGACGATGTTGGGCGGCTTCCAAGTGAAAAGGCCACGGAAGGCCTAGACCGAGTTGAAATTGACAGCAGCCCAGAGAAGTTTTCATGGTGGGCGCCTTCCTGAGTCAAGCCGACAGACAGTAGTTAATCTGTTTCCTACTCAGCAACCTGGACGTCTTTACGTGGACTCCATACGAGATGCCGGGTATTGATCCGTCCATTTCACAGCACCATTTGAATGTTGACCCTAAACGCAAGCCGATTATTCAGAAAAGGTGGCGGTCAGCCGCAGAGCACACTGTCGCCGTTGTTAAGGAGGTTGACAGGCTGCTTGACGTCGGGACAATCAGGGAAGTGACCTACCCTACATGGCTCTCTAATACAGTGGTTATGAAGAAGAAAAATGGGACTTGGCGAGTTTGCGTCGATTTCACGGACCTAAACAAAGCCTGCCCCAAAGATTGTTTTCCCCTACCCAGAATTGACCAACTTGTAGATGCGACAGCACGCCATCAGCGCATAAGCTTCCTCGATGCTTATAGAGGCTACCATCAGATCGCCTTGCATCCTGAGGACCAAGAAAAAAATGCATTCCTCACCCCAAGAGCGACCTACTGCTATAAGGTTATGCCTTTTGGGCTGAAGAACGCAGGGGCAACTTACCAAAGACTGGTCACGGCTATGTTCAAGGAGCAACTCGGCCACACTATGGAAGTGTACATTGATGACATAGTGGTCAAGTCCAAAGAAGAGCAAACCCATCTAGCCGATTTGGAAGAAACGTTTGGTATCTTACGCAAACACAAAATGAAGTTGAATGCTTCCAAATGTGTGTTTGGGATTAGCTTTGGCAAGTTCTTGGGTTACATTGTCAATCACCGGGGAATCGAGGCCAACCCACGGCAAATCACAGCAATCTTGGAACTAAGCTCCCCTCGTTCGGTAAAAGAGGTTCAAAAGTTGATGGGGATGGCCGCGGCACTCAACAGGTTCATCAGTCGGTCTACAGATCACTGCCGACAATTCTTCCATACACTACGGTAGGGCAAGGCTTTTGAGTGGTCCACCGAATGCGAAGCTGCTTTCAATGGACTCAAGACTTACCTCCGCTCAGTACCACTATTGATAACACCTGCCGCTGATGACCCGCTCATTTTGTCTCTGGCAGTTTTTGACAGGGCCGTCAGCGCCATACTAATAAAGGAAGAGCTGGGGGAGCAGCAACCAGTGTATTACGTGAGCAAGGCAATGGTTGACGCCGAAACACGCTACCTTCCGCTGGAGAAACTCATCCTAGCCCTTGTCATGATGGCAAGAAAACTGATGCATTACTTCCAAGGACATAGCATTGGGGTGCTAACAGATTATCCCCTCCGATGAGTACTATGAAGTACAGAAGCTTCAGGACGTGTTTCTAAGTGGGCTCTTGAACTCGGCCAGTACGACAGTCAGTTTCTACCAAGAACCTCAATCAAGGGCCAGGTGCTAGCCGACTTTGTTGCCGAATTCACCGGGGGTCTTGCCGATTTCAAGTCCGATGACATTCGACCGAAGCCGAACTGGAGAATTTATGTTGGGGACATCTGGCAGTTGTACTGTGATGGATCATCCAATCAGTGGGGCAGCAGAGCCAGAGTTGTGATCATGGCTCTTGACGGCGCAATAATTGAGCTGGCCGTCAAGCTTGGCTTCGAAGCATCAAATAACGAAGCTGAATACGAAGCCCTTTTGACCGGTTTGCGGAATGCACATCTTCTGGGTGCTCGGCGCTTTCTTGTATTTTGCGATTCAAAACTGGCGATCAATCAGCCAAAGGGGGAGTACGTGGCAAGAAACGACCGTATGGTGGCTTACATGAAAACGGCCAACTCCTTGCTGGCAAAATTTGACCATCATGAATTGAACCAGATAACACGTGATCAGAACACACATGCAGATGCCCTTGTCTGCCTAGCCTCCGCTATTAACTCAGAGATTAAACGGACCATCGAAGTAGGTTTCATCCCGGAGCTGAGCATTAGCCCGTCGAAGGAAGTCCAGGTCAATGTTATAGGATCTGGGCCGAGTTGGATGGATTCCATTGCCGCATCCCTATCTTCTGAACAGTTCCTAGAGGACAAGAAAGAAGCGCACAAACTGCGAAACAAAGCCCTACGTTACTACTTGGATCTGGAAGGAAAGCTTTATAAAAAGTCCCTTTCTGGTCCATACCTAGAATGCGTGCATCCGGACAAAGTCGAAGAGCTTCTGACTGAAATACATGAAGGCAGTTGTGGTGCACATTCTGGCGGGCGCTCTTTGGCCCATTGAGCTATAACACAGGGGTATTATTGGCAGACAATGAGATCCGATGCCGAATGCTATGTGAAAAAATGTGAGCAGTGCCAGAAGTTCTCCCCGCTAACCCATCTGCCTGCTGAAGAGTTAAGCTCTATCACCGGTCCCTGGCAATTTGCCCAGTGGGGGCTTGATATCGTAGGACCATTGCCAAGGGCCCCAAGGAACAAGAGATACTTGATCGTCGCCACAGATTACTTCATGAAATGGGTTGAAGTGGAGGCATTAACGCACATTCGAGATGTCGATGTCAAGTGCTTTGTATGGAGAAATATCATAACACGATTCGGCATTCTGAGAGCTCTCATCTCAGACAACAACATGAAGTTTGATTGTGGCGTCTATCGAGAGCTGTGCAGCAAGTATGGTATCCGGCCCTATTTTTCCACGCCGGCTTAGCCCCAAAGTAATGGTCAAGCCGAAGCCTCTAGCAAATCCATCTTGGACGGCATCAAGAAGAGGCTAGAGAAAGCTAAAGGCAAATAGGTCGAAGAATTGCCGAGTGTGTTGTGGGCTTATCGAACTACGCTGAGGCAATCCACAGCGGAAATGCCGTTTGTTCTAAGCTTTGGAAGACAGGCAATCATACCCCTGGAAATCAGCCTCCCAACTTCGAAATCGAAAGTTTTTGATTTAGGCCGAAATGACATGATGCATGCCTTGGATTTAGTTCTGATTGAAGAATGAAGAGACCGTGCCCTTGCATCCGTGGTGCGGCATCAACAGCAGCTTGCTAAGTTGTATAATCAACGTGTTCAGCTGCACTGCTACACACCAGGAGAGTTGGTCCTGAAGAAGGTACTTCCAGCTACCAAGAAACTGGCGGATGGAAAATTGGGTCCTAATTAGGAAGGCCCCTATCAGATTGATTTAATCGCAAGAGTAGGGGCATATCGGCTCAAAGACATGTCAGGAAGGAGTCTGCCTCGGCCTTGGAATTCCACACATTTACGCAAATTTTATCATTGACCCGACTAGTGGGGCATGATACTTGTTCTAAACGGTTTGCTATGTACATCTCATTTTCTGTAATGAAAAGATCGCTATTTACTCACTTCAAAGGTGTTCCGATATAAGTCCCCAAAGGTGTTCCGATATATCTCCGGATTCGAAGCCCTATCGGCACACGACGCCTTTGGGCCGATTAAGCCTCCAGATTCGGAGCGCCCTTTGTGGATATCATGATTGGCCAAATAAAGTCTCCGAATTTGGAGCCTCATCGGCGCACGACGTCTTTGGGCCGATAAAGCCTCCAGATTCGGAGTGCCCTTCGTGGATATCACGATTGGCCAAATAAAGTCTCCAAATTCGGATCCCCATTGGCGCACGGCGTCTTTGGGCCGATAAAGCCTCCGGATTCGGAGCGCCCTTTGTGGATATCACGATTGGCCAAATAAGTCTCCAGATTTGGAGCCCCATCGACGCACGACGTCTTTGGGCCGATTAAGCCCCCAAATTCGGAGCGCCCTTCGTGGATATCACGATTGGCCAAATAAGTCTCCGGATTCAGAGCCCCATCGGCGCACGACGTCTTTGGGCCGATAAAGTCTCCAGATTCGGAGGGCCCTTCGTGGATATCACGATTGGCCAAATAAGTCTCCGGATTTGGAGCCCCATCGACGCACGACGTCTTTGGGCCGATAAAGCCTTCAGATTCGGAGTGCCCTTCATGGATATCACGATTGGCCAAATAAGTCTCCGGATTCAGAGCCCCATCAGCGCACGACATCTTTGGGGTGATTAAGCCTCCAAATTCGGAGCGCCAGGACCGTGTATAACGCGCATGCTGAATAAATATTTAATGAAGAGCACTCTGTTATGACGAGCTGGCAAAAACCGTTTGCACATTAAGGCATATATACGTTTGAAATAAACTCCAAACGGTCGATGTCTATCCAATCATCAAAAACACATTCATTCAAACATTCATGCAGTAAAGCTCAAAACATGCAAACATGTGTGTGCCGAACAAAAATTATAAAGAAACATGAACATTGAAAACAAAACATTTTATTCAATCAGCCAATGATTACATAGTTTTTAATGCAATCTGCGTATTCAACATCACAATGAATGTTTTTATCTGGCGTCTCCCTCATCGTCACTCTTTTCGACTTCAAAAGCGGAAAAGGGAAAATGATCACGGTGGTAGAGCGGCGATGCCAAATCAACACCCTTTGCACGGAAAGTCTCCGTGGCCTAAAGTGGCCTCGATCCAACCATACGTAAATCCCCAGTTCTCACATCGACAGACCTCCTCCGCAAGTTTCGACCTTCCGACCCGCATGGAAGCCCTGTTCGTAACCCATCGACCTCACATTCTCTACGGCGAACATGCTTGCTATGTCTCGGTCGGCGATGACGTGGCTCAACAGCTGTTGAGTCACCCTCTCCTCCACGATCGGGTTGGATTGATCCACTGCACGCGACTCAGTGGTTTGAGCCCTCTTAAGCTCCCCGAGCTCACGCTCGGCCTTCTCCATGCGAGCCTCCAAGCTACGGATTCTTTCCTCCTTCTTCTCTATTTCACGTCTCGCGGCGCGCAGGCACATGCCGACTTCATAGGCAGTATATAGCCCTTTCACCGCCCTGTGGATCCCCTCTCGAAATACGTCGAAATCCTGTCGACCAACCATCGACTGCTGGACCTCCGGTGCAAAAATCTGTCGAGCAAACTCGACCGCGACACCTAGGTCCTTGATAATGGAGTCTGCCTCTGTCATCGGTTTATTCCCCACGAAAACTACAAAACTCAACGGCCGCGGCGCCACTTCGGCCTCATTTCTCGGTTGCGGTCATGGAGAACTTCCCCATCGCTGTTTCTCCTTTCAAGGTGATCTGCTTCGACAACTTGGAGGCTGACATTTTTCCTGTTCTTTGGACGCCCTACCTCCCGCATGGGTGGGTTCACCGCTACGATTCATTGCACTATCAAGCTCAGCCAAAGTTCGCGTTTCTCCTCTGCTGTTGAAGAAAACTCTATTTGACATTCGCACTTATCTAACCCCACGCACCAAACTGTTTTAAATTAAGTCTGAACACAATAAGTGAAGTTACTGGCGCGAAGAGTCCATCCCATTTATTTCTACTGCTTGCAGCTACCCCGAGGTGATTTCATTAACACTAAACTCCAAAAGACGGACGCCAATCAATATGTGGCACAGCCACTCCATGTACTAATTTTTGGCTTTTTGGAGTTAAAATGACCTAATTATCTAAACGGAAATTATACATGAATGCCTTAGAGTTCATGCACTGGCTGGGGCAAGGGCAGATTTATTTATCTAACCGGCCAAGCATCTAGGCCCCATGCCGACCGATATGTGCCACAGCCACTTCATGTACTAATTTTTGGCTTTTTGGAGTTAAAATGGCCTAATTATCTAAACGGAAATTATACATGAATGCCTTGGAGTTCATGTACTGGCTCGGGCAAGGGCAGATTTATTATCTAACCGGCCAACCTTCTAGGCCCCATGCCGATCGATATGTGTCGCAGCCACTCCATGTACTAATTTTTGGCTTTTTGGAGTTAAAATGGCCTAATTATCTAAACGGAAATTATACATGAATGCCTTGGAGTTTATGTATTGGCTCGGGCAAGGGCAGATTTATTAATCTAACCGGCCAAGCATCTAGGCCCCATGCCGATCGATATGTACCACAGCCACTCCATGTACTAATTTTTGGCATTTTGGAGTTAAAATAACCTAATTATCTAAATGCCAATTATACATGAATGCCTTGGAGTTCATGCACTGGCTGGGGCAAGGGCATATTTATTAATCTAACCGGCCAAGCATCTAGGCCCCATGCCGATCGATATGTGCCACAACCATTTTTTGAACTTAAAATTGCCTAATTATCTAGTCGGCAAGCATACATGAATGAATGATCCAATAACACAATTTAGCACAAATAATGGCAAAGTGCAAAAAGAATTTTCATTAAGTAATTGGGCACAAATTGTAGCCATTTTACATATGAAAACTACTAAACAAAAAGCTACAAATTTGTAGGGAAATGCCTAGAGGAAATTTAAAAACTATAACCATACAAAAAAAACTAAACAAAAACTACTATCGCCCTGATCAATCCTCAGAGTCAGACTCCAGCGGCTCAACATCCACTTGCTCGTATGGAATTGGCACAACCAATGTCACATTAACAGAAGCAAGGGCTTTGAGTCAGCCATGTTTGAATCCCCGATTCTCGAATTTGGGGACTTCTTGCACATAATTATTGAGGGCAGCACCTTGCCCGACCTCATACGCCTTCGAAGCTTTAGAATCGGCAACTTCCTTTGCCGCCTTCGATTCCTCCAAGTCCGCATCAAGTTTGGCGATCGCCTCTTGGGCTAACTTGAGCGCAGCTTCGCTCGCGCCCGCCCAATCTGAGTTCGTTCGCATTTTTGACCTTCTCCAACTCAGCCTCAGCCGTTGTAGCTTCCATTTTTGCCCTCATGGCCTCAAACTCGGCCCAGCTCCTTTGGCCCTCAACTTTGGTCTATAAGCGGCCAATTCATTTGACAGCATCGTGCTGGCGGCGGCCTAATTCAGCTATCCTTTCGACCGTCTGCAAAACAGGAAATTAGATCCAAAAATATATGCATAGAAAGGAAAGACAAGATCAAGATCTTTACCAGAAGAGCCGATTGAACGGCCAACGCTACTGCTAAAACATCTGGCTTCGAGCGGAAAGTCGCCTTATCAGACGGCAATGAAACTGATGAAGCCATGCTCATCGCAACGGCTGGGTCTTTTATAGCCGATGCGTTAGAGGAGATCGGCATATTTATTATCTTTGGTTGAACCACGGCCGCTCATCGCATCGGATGGGTCTTTTATAGCCGATGCATGTTTCTGACTCCTCTAAACGCGACCGCTTGTCGGCAGGCTCTTCTTTAGAGCCCACTTCCTCTACTGGACGTTTCTCTGAACGTTGTTCAGCCTCATTATTTGCCGCCACGATCGGCTCTGACTCGGCATCTTGTATTTGAATCGTCTCCTCAGCAATAGGTAGGGGCGGCTCAACATTTGCAACAGGCGCCGCTTCGGATCGATTGACCTCTGCACTAATGGCCTCCGCTCTCCACCGCGCGGCCATTCGTTCGGCGTTGGCCTTTTTGGCGAGTTTCGTTAGTGATAGGCTGGCCATATCTTCAGGAAATGCTCCGGGAAGATCTTCTAATCCGATAAAGACGTCGTCGAAAACTTCCCCTTGACCCGAGGTGGATGGAGGGTTGGCTAAATTGCGGCCGGCTTTTTCAAAAGCTACCCTTAAAGCCTCGTCTACTTCAGCTTCGGATTGGCCTAATTCTTCAGCGACCTCTTCTGCACGCTCCGATTCGGATCCTTCCAAGCCGATTTGGGGCAAGTTTCTGAAGTTGGTCAAAATAAGAGCCGTTGGAAACTCCTCGCCCCTTGGAATCGGGATGTTTTTTGCTGCCAAGAAAGTCGTGTACGTCGGCTTGTATTTAAGCTAGATATGGGCCGCCCTCCCTTGTTTCTGAAGGCTCGGACGACCGAAGTGCTTCAACGCAATTTTTATCTCCGAAAGAATGGCGTCGTCGATCGAGGTTGAAGCTTTCTTCAAATCATTTCCTGCATAAGCAAAACCCTTAAGACTCAAAAATCAAGCTTTACAAATATAACAAAGGAAAAATAAACACAAGAGGCTATACGGCCACCTGGTTTGCCCCTTTGCCAAGGAATAGGATCGAGGCGATCCTCGCCTTCGTCGAATTCCCAGTTGCCTCAGACAACGACCATAACGTCATCGACTCGCTTCCCAGAGCTGGAAAACATAGTCACTAGTTGATGGTCGGTATCCTTGGCCCTGAGGAAATAACGACCGTGCCGACCGGAAGCCTTGGCCAGAGCATAACAATGCCGAATAGCAGGAATGCCAAGGTTGATCCTAAGGCGACGGTTTAGCTCTACATTTCCCATTATGATTCTATAGAAATTGACATTGGGTTGGGAAGGAATTAGACCCCAATGGCAGAGCACAGCCCTAAGGAGTGGGTGAAGGGAAAATCAGACACCACCCTCTGTGATTTATAGGAGAGGGAAGATGTCACGACCCAAACCCGGCCCTATGGGTTTAGCACCGTAACCAGCCAGTAATCCGAGATTACCGAAGGCCTGCAGAACAGTAATACAGTAAAACAGAGTACAGGGCCTGGCGAAAGCCAATACAGTAAATAAATAATGTCCATTGAGCTGTGACAGTCTATATGAAAAAGACTTTCATACGTGTATATGTAACCAGTACAGAACAGTATGTACAATATTTACAATCATTCAGACTAGGGACTCAACCCTATATGACAGTACGGTAAACATTCAGTCTATACAAAACAGTGGGACGGTACAGAAGGGGGAATTGTAAAACACCCCTAAGTCTTAACACGATAGGCACGGAACCTCGCAGTGAGGCACAGTAGTTGGCTTGACAAAACTGGAGTTACCCTGACGCTCCTAGCCGCGGTCTGGTGCCTGTACACCTACATATATATATATATATATATAAGCAGTGAGCTAAAGCCCAGTGAATAACATAATACGTAAAGAGGTTAAAGAATGAATGTCCTTACAGTATGAAAACAGTCCATTTAAACAGTATTCAATCATTCAGTCGGTACAGTCATATGTGGTACACCCATTAGCATAACAGTACAGTAAATAGTAGGTCTTAAAAGACCGAACAGTAATGATGGCCATCAGTCAGTAAACAGTAGTGGTTCCAACAAGGGAACCGACAGAGAATTCTGTCGCAGTAACAGTAAATAGTAGGTGCTAAGGATGCCACAATACAGTTCAGAATATAGGACATACATTCATTCAGTTAACAGTAATCAGTTCAGAAAACAGTATAGTTCAGTTGTTCAGAAGATAATCATTTGTGAACATATCTTTACACAATCGTTACTCACAGAGTTTGGGCTACAGTATGCTAGAGCGTCTCATCAGTCGCCAACCCTACACAGTTAACAGATTGAACACACTAAGCTACACAGCTGGAAAATATAATAACTTAATCCCTAATTCCTCGGTGTGTTCTACATCTATATCCTCATTAAAATGTCTTAAACTAGGCCTAAGAACGCCTAGAATGGGATGAGGATGCAAAGATGTGATCAGAAAATAGTTTCAGAATTTTCAGAAAAACAGAGTCCCGCTCGAGCGCAGGTTTCCCCGCTCGAGCGGTAATGCAACAAAGGTACACGCTCGAGCGTAAACTTTCCCGCTCGAGCGTACTGTAAAAGTACTGGATGAGTGAAATCTCCGCTCGACGCCCGCTCGAGCTTGAGACATGACTCCGCTCGAGCGCCCAATCCTCCGCTCGAGCGGACTGTAAAACAGTGCAGAGAGATGCTGGATGCTTGGATTCCACGCTTGAGCGCCACTTTCCCCGCTCGAGCGTAAGTGCAAAATCTGGGAATTCCAGATTGCACCTCCAAGCTCAAACTCACATTCAAATGCATCAAAACCAATCCTCTTGGGCCCATTTTCTGGAAAACATTTATAAACACATAGAATAACATGGTTCAAAGCTCAATTTGAGAAATCAAGCCCAAGGGTGTTTAATTCAAACTCAATTTCAAACCATTTTTCAAGAATATGAAGAACATGCAAACATGCATGAATTCAAACCAATTCAAAGCTTCAAGTTGATGCTCTAAGGAGCCAATTGTTTCCAAAACATGATGAAATCATGGACTTGAACATAATTGTGAACATGCATGCAACATTTTGCCATGAACTCAACTCAAACTCCAACAACACTAACATGCATGCATGAATTATGCTCTAATTCAACAACAAAGAACCAATTCTAGACTTGAATCACTAGAGGCTCAAGAATCTTGCATGAATAAGCTTAAACACAACAAAGAGGGGTTGAATTCCTTACCTAGAGCTTTAGTTACAAGGTGAGGAAGCTTAATTTGCAACCTATGTTCCAATTCCTTCAATTACCAAGCAATTTATAAGCAAAATGAGATGAAATTCACTCCTCTAGTTCCTCTCTCTCTATGGTCGGCAAGAGCAAGAAAATGGCTGATGAATTGTGTGCTTAAGTGTAACATAAGGCTCAAATATGTTATTTTGAGTGGGCCACTTAAGGGTTAGTTTGGTAAATAAGGCCAACCCTTTAATTAGCTTATTTTAATCTAATTTAATCATACCTAATCATTTTTCAGATAATTATACCACAAAATCACATTAATCATGATGATCATAAAACATCAATCACTTCCGGATTCGGCCGCCGATAAGGCCTTCAATTAGCAGTTTAAACATAAGGCATGAATAGATCAAACAAACAGTCAACAGATAAAATGCAATTCAAACAGATGTATTCATTCAATTCAGTTTCAATTTCGGTCAGTCAGTTCAGTACTTTTAATCAGTTCAATTATCAGTCATGATCAGTTCAGTTTAACGGTAATCAGTGTTAATCGGTAGGCAGTGGTGAGGGTTATTACAGAAGATGATCGTGGTTTCATCAGCCCTCTCCATATCGAAGGTGCTGTCTGTCACGAGAGATAGATGAACGTCATCGGGAATGGAAAAATGGCATCAAAAGCCAAAAATTCGGTCCGAAGAGAGGAGATCTTTCAAATGTTTTGCCATTTTCTTTAGTTTAAGGGTATATTCTAAACCAAAAACAAAATAGGAAAAAAGGATTTAGAGTAGAGAGGGAGAAAACTTACATGAGACGAAGAGGATAGTGAAGGAAAGGAAGTTGTGGAGATAATCCGGAAAGAAATCCAGAGACAAATATGTGAAAGTGTGTATGTATTTGAAAGGACGTCCAAATTTTAAATCATAACAAATAGAAGTGTACGAAGGGGCAGGAAGTTGAAATGATGACCGAGAAGTGTGTGCTCAGACATCTGCATTGGAATGAGGTCCGCCGCCGAATTTCGGCCTTGACTTTTTGAGTTCGAAACCAAACACTCCAACCAACTGTCATTAGTGGGGTGCTTGGGGGGCAATTGTGGGGGCCGGATATTTGGGATAGTAAAGAGGCCGAACGGATGAACTTGGAGAGTTGGAATATAAATATAGTAATCGGCTTCGTCGCGCAATTTCAAATCCTACCCTATTCGGTCAAAAGGCCGGTTGGTTAAGGGGCCGAGTGAAAAGCAGTTTGCTTTGAGAGACGCCAAATGGAGAACTAAAGGTAGGCCCAACCCCGAGGCCCAAGAAAGAAAATATATAAATAGAAGAACATCAACCAGAAAGAGGTATGTGAGAACTATTACAGTTTACTTAAAATACAAGTAATCCAGAGAGTGGAGGCTGACTTGCCCGTCGGAGTGCTAATTCTAGCACCCCCGACCGGAGTACTGATTCTTTTTCAGGTCGCTAGCTGAGGATCACGAGCGTCCTCAGGATCTGAAGAGTATTTCTGAACCACTTCACCACAAAAGTGTAATTTTATCACACTCTAACACACAAACACACACTCAAACACTATCCTTTTGTTACTGGGGCACTTTGAGGTTTGTTTTGGAGTTTTTGGACTGGTTTGAGCTCAAAGAAGTTGCTGGAGTTGCTGCTTTGAAGGTGTTCTTCAAGGGTGAGCTTCTAACCCTTTAAACCCTTATCTTTGCTTAAGCTTTTGGACCTATTTGCATGCTGATTTAAGCTTAACTTTTAACTACAAAAAGTTCTATTTTTGCATGCTTAAAATGTTTGTTTAAGGTCACTTTTGTGTTGGGTGTGGTCTACCCCCTCTTAGGCCTTGTTAGGCTTTGTTTTGAGCCATCCCTTTTGGCTCTTGTTTTAGCCTTTACATGACCTTTCTACCACTGAATTCCAGAGGAATTTTAGTGGTGGAAATGGTGTTTTGAGGTCCCAAATAGGAAAGGGTCATCCCCTCTCCTTGTATCTTATATGCTTGCTTTGAATGCCTTATGTTTGAGCATGTTTATTAAGCTTGTGTTGGCTTGTTCTTAGCATGTATTTGGGGTTATTTTGAGATGGCATATCAATGTTTTTGGTTGTCTTGAGCACCTCATGCATGCCTAATACACTTGTAGTGTAATCCTCATAAACTAGCTTTGTATGCTTCATGAAGTAGCATGTCATTCTAGCTTGTTTTGGGTCCATCTCATCAGGTTCTTGGTGTTGTTTTAACATATCTTAGTTCTGTTTTGGGTTGGTTGGATGGTCCCTTGCATGCTCCATGCACTTGTAGTGCAATTCCATCAACTAGCCTAATATGTACCATGCTTTAGACTATCATACTAACATGATTTTGGCTTAACTCTAAGAAATTTTGTCCATGTTTTAGCATGCTCTAGTTGTGACTTGTGTTGTTTTGGTCATTATAGACACGCCCTTGGGCCCCTGGCTACAGTTCGGACTCAGATTGTCACGGTTCTTAATCTGATCTCACAATGTACGATATGAGATTGATAAATCACCAAAGAGTCCAAATCCGGCAAATTGTTTTGGAAAACAGATTTTTTTTTTTAAAGAAGTGCCAAACATGGACTGTTTTACCAGATACAGAGTCGCCACCTAAATATTTTTTATGGGGGAATTTAGGAAACCTAACTCGTTGCCTAAGGCCATCTGTCCATGATCACCAAAGTTGCCTTAGCTCGGGAACTTGGGAACGATTGGGGAAGGTCAGCTATGAGCACCCCCACTCGCCCGATCCGAAGATTGGCCTCTACTAACCATGATATCTAGTTTTGAAAACGTTATGTGTTCTTAATCCGGTTATTAGCCTAATGTTACTATGTGATGTGCACAACACAAAAGTATAGACTAGATCGCCTAATTTGGAACAAAGCATCGCATATCCGTTTGGTTGAAAAATAATTTGAAATTTGCTACTCGCAAGTAGGCTAAAACACGGATTTCAATGAGTTGTTCCAACCCAAACAATCCAACCTTCACCCACAGGCATTCAGGCAGTTTTTATCACATAAGCATATAGCCACATGGTAAGCATGCTGTCACGTTTAATATTCACACTCATACAAGATGCTAAAGTTTAAAAATACTCACAGTGTATTCTAAGCCAAAACAAGAAACTAGTTAGTAATCATGCATGATCCTAGTTCATGTTAAAGTGGCCAATGCATTGCATACAAAATGTCACTAGAATAGGCTCGGCTAATCTATGGATGGCATGTGAAATGCAACAGATAGCATATATTTAAGTTAGATCTGAAATACTATGCAGTTAGCATGATGTGCCAAGCCCGGTGCATGCAATACTGATGAATGATGCACGCATTCATAGCATAAGGTATGCTAAATTGAATATGCCCTAATACTAACCATCTAAAGCTGGTAAATAAAAAGGAGAAAGACGTGGGGTTGGAAGACATACACACACTCACATACGCTTATTACATAATTGCCCTCGCTCGGAGGGTCGGAAAGAATAATACAAATTAATTAACCTACAAGCTAATTACTTAATTACAGACTAATTAACTTGTTAAGCAAATTAACTAAGCTAATAAAGCGATAAAACTGCATCGGGAAGAGGGCCCAATGCACGTATGCTCCACTCCGCTCGGAAACCCACCGCCATGCACAAGTTGCCTCTGTTTTCACTGTTTTCCTCCTCTGAAGACTGCACATGTCCCAAGGTACACCCTCTGAACACTGTGGAGCATCACCGACCAAGGGGTGACATTACTGACCATGGTAGAAGGGTCATCGACCATTGATATGACTCTCAGCCTCAAATGTTTGGTCGGTCGGCAATAGAGACGGTCGGCTGACCATGTATACCTGCAGAATCCTGTTTTGACAGCAGCAGAGGGCAAACATGGCATGGCAATGCATTTCAAGCAAATGTGTGCACCAACACCCTCCTTATCATGTTCATGACACAAAGGAGGATGATCCTCGACCCTCGGGCCACCAATCGCGCATTTCAATGCATGATGGCCAAAGAGGCCAAGTATGCATTTTGATGTCAAAAGTAATGCAAACCAAACAAACAAATGGACCCAACCTCTATCATAATCGATTCAAGAGGCAAGGTATGCATGCCAAATGCAACCTAAGCATATAGGCTAGTATGCAACATGAACATGGAGGCAAGTATGCAAACATGTAACAAGTATGCATGCTAACAAGCATGCAAAATGTAATGCCAACAAACAAACATGCAAGACATGTGACATGTTAAGCAACCAAAGCAAAAGGAATGCATGCCAAATGCACTACTACCTAAGCATGCAACAACATACAAAGGGGTCAAGTGTGTGACAACATGCAAGGCGAATGTACACCCAAACATTCATGCACGCAAGGTCCAATACTTCTGCATCAAAGAGAAAATTTTAAGCACACTCAAAAGGGACAAACATGGACATATGGCACGCATACTAAGCTCTGAAACTCATGTTATAAAGGTGCCAAACCAAGTAAACAAGACAAGCCAAGCATGCAACAATGTCCAAGACTCAAGGAGGCTTAAACCAAAGCTATATGAAGCAAGCCCCAAAGGGCTAGGAGGACCTAAAATAGGTCCAATGCAGGTCTAAACAGGACCAAAGACGCACCTAGATGGCATCTAAATGGTCTAAACGTGGAAGCATACATAAAGGTCCAAACATGGAGCATAAGACACAAGCCTTTTAAAACATTAAAGGGGCATCAAATGCAAGCATACAAGCATATCACAAGGACTGAAATGATGCTATAAGTGGTGCCAAACTACTGAAACAAGCAAGCAAAGCATGCTAGAGGGGTCAACACTCAAGGCTCACAAGGGGGATTACATGGTAGCTATACAAAGCAAAGCATGGATGACCCGAGCAACCAAAAACAGACCTTGGGCACACTAAAACATGCATAAAAGCTTCACAATGCTAGGCCAAAACAAGTAAGCATAGTGGTCTAAATGCTAGGCACATGTTAAGGCAATTCATGGCATTACATGACAAGTATGCTAAGCATGCATGGTGTGTCTAAACCAATTAAAAACAGTGTTATATCATGGTAAAATAAGCACAAATAACACTTAAGACATGGCCAACATGCACTTAAACGAGATGCTCACACATGAGGCTAAAATGGCCAACATTGAAGGCAACAAGGAGAGGGGATGGCCCTCTCCTTCTTAGGACCTTAAAGCACCATCCCCACCACTAAAATCCCTATTTCAGTGGTGAGGAGGCCCAAACAAGGTGGTCCTGGAGCTCACCAAAAATGCACAAAATGGGGACCAAACAAGGCCTAAGAGGGGTCAAACAACCCCAAACAACAAAGTGACCTTAAACAACTGTTTAGAGCACTCAAAAACAAGACTTTTATTAGTTATACACAAAGTCTAAAAACATATGCAAGGTAGGTTAAAAGACTATGCAAAAATGGAGAATAAAGGGGCAAAGTTCTTACCCTTGAAGACTTACTTCAAGAAGAGCACTCCAGCTGCTTCCTTAGGTCCAAACTAGCTCCAAAACTTCAAGACCAACCAATTGGCTCCTCAGCAACCAAGGTAAGGTGTAGAACTAGGTGTTTGTGCACAAAAATAAGAACAAACACACACAAAGGCAAAAGGAGAGGGAGATATAGAGATAGATAGATACACTACGCAAACCCTAATCTCAGAGCTCTCTCTTGAACTTCTGGAACCCTTGAGGAGGGAGGAGAAGGTCTCCCTTTATAGAGGATCACTCTTGCAAAGCTTACAAAACAAGCTAAGCAAGAGTGAAATCCCTCCATACACGTGTATGGAGGGGGTGCAAAGTGGGTGCCAACTGTAGACACCCCATTTTTGGCCTTTCTCAAGACTTGGATGTCACCGTTTGAACACTCGGTGATCATCCATGTTTGCGTTCGTCTTGAGTTCCCGGAGGTGTCGGCCACGTGCCCTGCCTCAGGATCTCTCGACTCGACTGTTTTGTGCTTGGTTTTGCACCAAACACTTGTGTTTTGCCTTTGAGGGGCAGCGAATGGCTTGTTGGCCATCCCCACACTCCACCAGCCATGGCTTGAGGCCACCGGCTGTGTTTTGTTGCCATCGGCAAAATGTTTGGCCAACCGGCACTCTAGATGGTCGACCGGCCATCTATTTTGGTCAAATTGCATTTTTGATTGGCCGACCACTGTTCATCTGCTTTTGTAGATATTTTTATGCCAGCGTTGCTAGCTGGCACACACTTTGTTCCCCGCCATACACGTGTATGGAAGGATCTCCCTCTCGACTAGCTTACTTGAGAAGCTTTGCAAGAGGGAAGCTCTATAAGAGGAGGCCTCTTCTCCCTCCATTAGGGTTACAAAAAAAAAGCCAGAGGAGTTCTGATATTAGGGTTAGGTCATAGTGTCTCTATCCTATCTCTATATTTCTCTCTCTCTTTTGCCTTGTGTGTGTTTTGTCTTACTTTTGTGCACAAAAACCTAGTTCTACACCTTCTCTTGGTTGTTGAGCGGCCAGAGGGTTGTTCTTGGTGTTCTTGATTGGTTTTGAGCTTTGAGGACCAGCTGGAGCATCATTCTTGAAGAAGGTCAACAAGGGTAAGAACTTACCCCTTTTTACCCCATATTTGCATAGTCTTTTTTCCTATCTTGTGACTGTTTTTAGACTTTCTGTATAACATATAAAAGCCTTGTTTTTTCCTGCTCTAAATAGTTGTTTAAGGGTGTTTTAAGCTTTGGGGTTGTTTGACCCCTCTTAAGCCTTGTTAGGCTCTATTTTTGTGCTATTTTGGTGAGCTCCGGGACCACCTTGTTTGGCCCTTCTCACCACTGAAATCCCTCAGGATTTCAGTGGTGAGGATGGTGGTTTAGGGTCCTAAGAAGGAGAGGGTCCCCTCTCCTTGTTGTCCTTAAAAAGGGCCATTTTTGCCTCATGTGTGAGCACCTAGTTTAGGTCCATGTTGGCCATGCCTTAACTGTTATTTGGTAATATTTTGCCATATATTACCTCTGTTTCATGTTGGTTTAAACACACCTTGCATGCCTTGCATACATGTCTTGTAATGCCATCATTTTGCCTTAACATGTACTTAGCATGTAGATTACCATGCTCGCTTGTTTTGGCCAAGCTTTGTGTAGCTTTTAGGCTTGTTTTGCCATGCTTAAGGTCTGATGTAGGCTGTCTTAGCCATGCTTGCCATGCTTCGTATAGCCCCTTTGCATTTTAGCTTGTTGACTTTAGGTGTATGAACCATGAGCATGCATTACTTGCATCATTTTTAGTGGTTTAGCACCACTTGTCATGTCATTTCAGTCCACTTAACATGCTTGCATGCTTGCAATTAATGCTCCTTTGATGCTTTAAGAGGTTGTGTTGTACACTCCATGATTAAGCACTTGTGCATGCCTCCATATGTAGATCATTTAGATGCCATCTAAGTGGTTTTTGGGGCTTGCCTTAACATGATTTGGGACTGATTTGATTCATTTTGATCATTTGCTTCATATGTCACATGATCAAGATTTAAGTCCTTTGGCTTGTCTTGGATTTTGGGTTTTATTTGCATGCCATGTCTATCTTGTTTACTCAGTTTGGCACCATTCTTAACATGATTTTCAAAGCTTAATGTGCATACTATATGTCCATGTTTGCATCCTCTTAAGTGTTCTTGAGAGTTGCTCTTCAATGCCTAAGTGTTGGTCCTTGTGTGCATGCATGCTTGCATGTTATTTGGTCATCATTCTCCTAGCATGTGGCCACTGTTTTGGGCCTGGTATAAGGCTGTCCAAATCAGTTTAAGACCACCCCTTGCATGTTGATGCATGCTCACCTTGTGTGTTGTTGGATACTTGTGTGTGGTTGCATGATTGAATGAAGTCACATGCTTACTTGCATGCTTGAACATCCACATTGTATCTTGTATGCTTGTTGATTAGCATTGATGCCATATACCTTGCATACTTGCTTGCATAGGTTGCATGCCTAATATGCATTGTGCGTTGCTAGTGCCTATGCTCATGTTGCATACTTAGTCCACATATCTAGGTTGCATTGCATTGGCATGCATGCCTTGCCTCTTGATCAAGTGATAGAGGTTGGGCCTCTTTGTTTGATTATGTGCATTGGATTTCATTTGATATCAAAGTGCATACTTGGTTTCTTGGGCCATCACGCATTGAAATACGCGATTGGTGGTCCGAGAATTGAGAACCATGTCCCTTTGAGTCATAAACATGATAGGGGATGTGTTGCTGCACACATTTGCTTGAAATGCATTGCCATGCCCTATTTTGTCCTCTGCTGCTATCGAAACAGGATTCTGCAGGAAGCTTTGGCCGGCCGGCCATCTATACTACTGACCGACCAAATATGGATGGCCGTGAGCCCAACAAATGGTCGATGACCATCTTGCTGTGGCCGGTGATGATTTGTCTTAGCCGGTGGTGATCCACAATGTCCAGAGAGTGTTCCTTGAGAATTGTGCCATTTTCACAGGAGAAAAATAGTGGAAACAGAGGCAAATTGTGCATGGTGGTGGGTTTCCGAGCGGAACCGAGCGCGCATGCATTGGGCCCTCTTCCCGAGGCTGCTTTTACTGTCTTATTAGATTAGTTAATTTGCGTAACTAGTTTAATTTGTCTGTAATAATCAATTAGCTTGTAGGTTAATTAATTGTATTATTCTTTTGGTCCCTCCGAGCGAGGGCGAACTTGTAATAAGTGTGGGTGCATGTGTGCATGTTTTCCAATCCCCACTTATTTCTCCCTTTTACTTATCTGCTTTGATGGTTAGTATTAGGACATATTTGATTTAACATACCTTATGCTATGCATGCGTGCATCATTCATCAGTATTGCATGCATCAGGCTCGGTGCATCATGCTAACTGCATAAGTATTTCAAATCTAACTTGAATACGTGCATCAAATGGTTGCATTTCACATGCCATCCTAGGATTAGCCGAACCTATCCTAATTGCATTCTGTATGCGTCGCATTAGGCACTTAACATGAACTACGATCATGGATATGATTGCTAACTAGATCATTGTTTTGGCACGGAGCACTAGGTGAGCATTTATGCTTTAGCATCTCGCATGAGTGTGAATGTTAACATGACAACATGCTTACCATGAGGCTACTTGCTTATATGATATAACTGCTTGAGTGCCTGTGGATGGAGGTTGAATTACCTAAATTGGAATAATGTACTAAAACTATGAGTTTTAAACCCACTAGATAGTGGTAAAACCATCTTTTCTAAAGCGCACTTGAGGGTGGCAAAATCTGCATTTTAGCCTACTCGCGAATAGCAAACCATTTTCAAAACAAACATGCAATGTTTCGTTCCAATTTAGGCGATTTGGTCTATACTTGTTTGCTGTGCGTGTAACGTAGTAATTCTAGGCTAATAACCGGAATAAGAACACATAATGCTTTCAAAACAAGATATCACGGTTAGTAGAGGCCGATCTTTGATCGGGCGAGAGGGGGTGCTCATAGCTCACCTTCTCCAATTGTACCCAAGTTCCCTAGCCGAGGCAACTTTGGTGATGACGGACACGTGGCCTTTGGCACCAAGTCAGGGTTTCCTAAATTTTCCAAAATAAAATATTTAGGTGGTGACTCTGTATCTGGCAAAGCAGTCCATGTTTGGCACTTCTTTTTTAAAAATTTGTTTTTCTCAAAACAATTTGCCGGATTTGGACTCTTTGGTTCAAATTAAGAACCATGACAATTTGAGAGTTCGAATTGTAATGAGCCCAATATGAATAGAACGGGACTCATCCTCCCGGGGCGTTTGGGGACGTCTACAGTTTCTAGCGACTCTGCTGGGGAGTATAGAGAACTTGACTCAAATTCATGATATCTTCTTTTGATTTCACTTATGTGTTTCTTTGCATTGCATGTGCATTGGTGCGCCTAGGACACCGTGTTTGCCATCTGCCATTCCTGAACGGTTTGCCGAAGGCTTGTCTTGTCAAGACATGACCATAAGGCTGACCGGTTATGGGCTCTGCCAGTATGGGAGCACAAACCCCGGTTGTTACCGGGGCGGCCTTTTCGACCATTCGACCTAGTGCATATTCGGAATTCATAGTGACCATTCCAAACTAGGACAGGTTGCTTACCCGATATTAGGTTGTTTGAAACCGTTGTGTGCGTAGTGAAACCCTAGCTCCTAACAAAATAGAACAGGGAAACCCTACCCCAACATAGGGGTGTTTTGGCTCTCATTTACTTGCTATGTGCTTTTAGAGTGTATCTCTACAAGAACGTACATATCAGTCTGTGAGTTTGAGCATCAGGCCTGCGGGCATCAGTATCAGTGTTTTTGAGAAACAATTATATCTACGGGTATCTGATTCAGTGTTTTGGGGCAGTGATTTTGGGGAACAGTGATCAGTATTAGAGTACAGCTGTTCAGCTGCGCTTGTGTTTGTTCCGTTTGGGCTGAAATGCTGCATGTTTTCTCTTTAGGGGGGTTCACAGATTCGAGTACAAAATAGCCAGTGTTCTCTCTCACTGAGGCAAGGCAGATATCTGATCCATTAGTCACCGTTCAAGATCAGCGGACTTATGCCGACCCAAAGCTCCGAGGAAATTGTGGTTATGGTAGCCGCGTTAGACCAAGGGATCATCTTGCAGGATGAGACCAATGTTGATGTACCGCATCCACCCAGGTCACCTGCTGCACACCCGATCTGGACTCCCCAGTTGTATCAAGCTCGTGAGCCCACCACGTTTGAATTAATGGGAATGATCTGCGACTTCCAAAGATCTGTGGCCGACCTGGTCTATGGAGTGTCGACTTCGCCACCAGCCACATCATATGTGTAACAGCGCCCGCGAGGGACCTCATGCTACAGTTCGGACTCGATTTGTGTCACGGTTCTTAATCTGAACCAAAGAGTCCAAATCTGGCAAATCGTTTTGAGAAACAAATTTTTGAAAAAGTAGTGCCAAACATGGACTGCTTTGCCAGATACAGAGTCGCCACCTAAATATTTTTAAAATGGGGAAATTTAGGAAACCCTGACTCGGTGCCGAAGGCCACATGTCCGTCATCACCGGAGTTGTCTCGGCTCGGGAGCTTGGGTACGATCGGGGAAGGTCAGCTATGAGCACCCCCTTTCGCCCGGTCCGAAGACCGGCCTCTACTAACCGTGATATCCGTTTTTGAAAACTTTATGTGTTCTTATCCCGTTCATTAGCCTAGAATTACTATGTTATGCGCGCAGCAAATAAGTATAGACTAGATTTCCTGGTTCGGAAAGAAACATTGCATATCCGTTCGTTTTGAAAATGCTTTGGATTTGCTACTCGCAAGTAGGCTAAAACACGGATTTCAATGAGTTCTTCCAACTCAAACAATCCAACCTTCACCCACAGGCATCCAAGCAGTTTATAACACATAAGCATCTAGCCACATGTTAAGCATGCTGACATGGCAACATTCACACTCATGCGATATGCTAAAGCGGAAATACTTACATCGTACTCCGTGCCAAAACAAAGAACTCGTTAGCAAACATGCATGATCCAAGTCCATGTTAAGTGCCTAATGCATCGCATACAAAGTGTTGCTAGAATAGGCTCGGCTATCCTAAACATGGCATGTGAGAATGCACAACTATCACATATTCAGTTTAGAATTTGAAGTACAAATGCAGTTAGCGTGATGTACCGAGCCTAATACATGTAGCACAAATGCATGAATGCACGCATGCATAGCATAAGGTATGCTAATTTAAACGTGCCCTAATCTACCATCATAAGTAGGTAAATAAAAGGGAAGAAAGACGTGAGGTTGGAAGACATACACACACTCACGCACACTTATTACATATTTGCCCTCACTCGAAGGGACCAAATAAATATTACAGATTAATTAACTACGCAAGCTAATTAAATATTACAAATCAATTAATTTAATTAACAAATTAAATTAAGCTAAGAAAACAGATAAACTGTCTCGGGGCGAGGGCCAGATGCAACACATGCTCGGGACTGGCTCGGAATCGCACTGTCATGCATAGTTTGCCTCTGTTTTCCCTGCTTTGCTCCTCTGAAAACTGCCAAAGTCTCAGGGATGCCTCTCAGGACACTGGGGGATATCATCGGCTGAGCAGGATTTCCACCGGCAGTAGCATTTAGTCACCGGCACAAAATAAATCCACCGGCCATCGATTGACTACCGGTCGGCACTAAATACTGCCGGCCGGCAATAAATTCCTGCAGAACCTGCAACTCACAGCAGCAGAGGGCAAGGCAAAGCATGGCAGCAAAATTCAAGGCATATATGCACCAACCATGTCCCTTATCATGATAATGACTCAAAGGGGCATGTGCCTCGATTCTCGGACCACCAATCACGCATTTCCATGCATGATGGCCCAAAGAACCAAGTATGCAACTTTGATTTCAAATGCATGCAAACCAAATCAAACCAAAGTCCTAATCCCTATCACCAAATCAAGGGACAAGGAATGCATGCGAAATGCAATGCAACCTAAGCATACAAGCTAAGGATGCAACATGGAATGGAGGCAAGCTTATGCAAGCATACAAGCATACATATGGCAATGCAAATAGATGGAAAGATGGACTTATGCATGAATTAGGCAGCTCTAAATAGGCCTAAAACAGTAGCCATAATGCTAAAATGAGGGGCCAAATATACATGCACACATGTACCTAATTGAAGGCCAACACTTAAGCACAAATTGCATAACCCTCAAACACATTTGAAAGGGAGAATCATGGACTAATTAACATGCAATATAAGCATTGAAATCATGCTAAAACATGGTGCCAAACCAAGCAATACATCAAGCCAAACATGCAATAAATAGCCCAAGTGTTCAAAGCAAACCAATGGGGCATTGAACTACACTTAGTAAGACCAAACATGGCATGAAAGGAAGGACCAAAATCAGAGGTTTAGCATGTTAAAACAAAGCTAAAGGACTACTTAGATGGCATCTAAGTGACTCAAAATCAAAGGCATGCATAAACACCAAAACATGGAGCATTGCTACACAAGCTTCCAAAGCATTAAAGAGGCATGCAAGGCAATCAAACAAGCATGGAAATGGGACTGAAATAACATGTGGGGTGACCCCAAATCACCAAATCGATGCAAAGATGTCATGCTACACATGCACATACTCAAGGCCAACAAGCCCAAATACAAAGGAGCTATATCAAGCATGCCAAAATCAACCCAAACAACCTGGGACAGACCTAGAACATGGCAAAACATGCACAAAATCTTCACAAGACTAAGCCTAAAACATGCTCCAACAAAGGCTAACAACCTAAGACATGTTAAGGCATAACAAGACATTACAAGGCAACTATGCTAAGCATGCATGGAGTTGTAGACACCCCATTTTTGACCGTCCTCAAGACTTGGACGTCACTGTTTGAACACACGGTGATTATCCATGATCGTGTTCGTTCAGAGTTCCCGGAGGTCTCGGCTCGCGCGCCCTGCCTCAGGATCTCCGAACTTGACCGTTTAGTGTCTGCATCTTGCCTTTGAGAGGCAGGGTGGGGTTTGTAGACCATCCCCACCCATCACCGGCAGTGGCTAGAGGCCACCGACTGGTGTTTGCTGCCACCGGCAATATAGTTTGCCGGCCGGCACTCTTTGTTGCCGGTCAGCACTATTTGTTGCCGACCGGCACTCTTTTTGGCCAAGATGGCATTTTTGGCCGGCCAATTGCTGTTCATCTGCTTTTGCAGATATTTTTAGACAGCTGTATTGCTTTTGCTCCCCTCCATACACGTGTATGGAGGGATCTCCCTCTTGCAAAGCTTGTCTTGTAAGCTTTACAAGAGGCATATAGAGAGGAGCTCTCTCTAAGGCAAAAAAAAGAGAGACAAGGTTAGACTTAGGATATTTTGGAGAGCAAAACAGCCATTGTTGAGCTCTTGTTCTAGGGTTTGGGTGAGATACACATTCTATCTCTCTTTCCCTCTCATTTTGTTCACTAGGTGTTTTGTGTCTCACTATTGCACACAAACACCTAGTGTTTCACCTTCCTCTTGGAGCTGAGGTTCTAAAGGGTTTGTTTTGAGATTTTGGTGTTGGATTCAAGCCAAAGGAGGTCGTTGGAGCATCATTTGTAAAGGGGTCTTCAAGGGTGAGATTCTAGTCCTTTTTTTCCCCAGTTTTGCATTGATTTTATACCTATCTTAGAGCTGTTTTTGTGATTATTGTATAACATAAAAAAGTTCTGTTTTTAGGCCCTCTTTATTGTTTATTAAGAGTGTTTTGTTGTTTGAGGGTTGTTGACCACCCTTAGACCTCAAAAGGCCTCTTTTTGAGCCATTTTGTGCTAGCTCCGGGATTTTGGTGTTGAGGTCTCTTCACCACTGAAATCTTGAGGGATTTCAGTGGTGAAGATGATGCTTTGAAGTCCCAAGAAGGAGAGGGCCACCCCCTCTCCTTGTTGTCCTTGAAAAGGGCATATTTTGACCTCTTAAGGAAGCCTATGCTTGAGTGTGTGTTGAGCATGTTTGGTTTGTTTTTCATGCTTATATATCCATAATATAACATGATTTCAAGTTGGTTTTGGAACTCCATGCATGTTTAGCATAGTTGCCATGTAATGCCTTGTTTATGCCTTAATGTGCCTTAGGTTGTTAGCCTTTGTTGGAGCATGTTTTAGGCTTAGTCTTGTGAAGATTATGTGCTTCTTTTGCCATGTTCTAGGTCTGTCCATAAGTATTTGGGTTGATTTTAGCATGCATTATACAGCTCCTTTGTATTTGGGCTTGTTGGCCTTGAGTATGTGCATGTGTAGCATGCCATCTTTGCATTGTTTTGGTGATTTGGGATCATTCTACATGCCATTTCAGTCCCATTTCCATGCTTGTTTGATTGCCTTGCATGCCTCTTTAATGCTTTGGAAGCTTGTGTAGCAATGCTCCAAGTTTCGTTGTTTATGCATGTCTTTGTTTTTTGAGTCACTTAGATCCCATCTAAGTAGTCCTTTAGCTTTGTTTTAACATGCTAAACCTCTGATTTTGGTCCTTCTTTTCATGCCATGTTTGGTCATGTTAAGTGTAGTTCAATGCCTCATTGATTTGCTTTGAACACTTAGGCCATTTGGTGCATGCTTGGCTTGATTTGTTGCTTGGTTTGGCACCATGTATTAGCATGATTTCAAGGCTTATAATGCATGCTAATTGTTCATGTTTGTCCCTTTCAAGTGTGCTTGAATGTTGCTTGATTTGTGCTTAAGTGTTGGTCCTTATGTGCATGTGTGTGTGTATGCCATTTAGCCCTCACTCTTTAGCACTTATGGCCACTGTTTTAGGTCTATTTTAGAGCTGCCTAATTCATGTATAAGTCCATCTTTCCATTTATTTGCATTGCCATATGTATGCTTGTATGCTTGCATAAGTGCTTTGCCATGCCATGTTGCATCCTTAGCTTGTATGCCTAGGTTGCATTGCATCTTGCATGCATTCCTTGTCCCTTGACTTGGGTGATAGGGATTGGGAGTTTTGTTTGATTGGTTTGCATACATTTGAAATCAAAGTTGCATACTTGGTTCTTTGGGCCATCATGCATGGAAATGCGTGATTGGTGGTCCGAGAACCGAGGCACATGTCCCTTTGAGTCATCACAATGATAAGGGACATGGTTGGTGCATACATGCCTTGAATTGTGTTGCCATGCTTTGTTTTGCCCTCTGTTGCTGTGAGTTGCAGGTTCTGCAGGAATACTCTGCCGACCGGCAGTGTAATGTGCCGACCGGCACCATTTTCTCTGCCGACAGATTCAATTTTGTGCCGATGGCCATACCACACTGCCGGTGGCAATTTCAATCAGCCGGTGGTGATCCTCTCTGTCCAAGGGATCAGTCCTGAGGCTTTGACAGCCTCCAGAGGAGGAAAGGAAGGAAAACAGAGGCAGCCCATGCATGGTGGCGCGCTTCCCGAGGCGTTTTCCTGCTTTAATTAATTTATTTAATTTGTTAATTAAATTAGTTAATTTGTAATATTAATTAGCTTGCGTAGTTAATTAATTTGTAATATTTATTCGGTCCCTCCGAGTGAGGGTAAATCTGTAATAAGTGTGTGTGGGTGGTGTGTATGTCTTCCAACCCCACTTCTTTCTTCCCTTTTATTTACCTGCTTACGGTGGTAGATTAGGGCATGTTTAAATTCAGCATACCTTATGCTATGCATGCGTGCATTCATGCATTTTGTATTACATGCATTAGGCTCGGTACATCACGCTAATTGCATTCGTACTTCAAATCAAAAATTGAATATGTGATAATTGTGCATTTTCACATAACATGTTTAGGATAGCCGAGCCTATTCTAGTAACATTTTGTATGCGATGCATTAGGCACTTCACATGGACTTGGATCATGCATGTTTGCTAACAAGTTCTTTGTTTTGGCATGGAGTACTATGTAAGTATTTCCGCTTTAGCATATCACATGAGTGTGAATATTGCCATGACAGCATGCTTAACATGTGGCTAGATGCTTATGTGTTAAACTGTTTTGAATGCCTGTGGGTGAAGGTTGGGTTGTTTGAGTTGGAAAAACTCGTTGAAATCCGTATTTTAGCCTACTTGCGAGTAGCAAATTCCAAAGCATTTTCAAACCGAATGGATATGCAATGTTTATTTCCAAATTAGGCAATCTAGTCTATACTTGTTTGCTGTGCGCATAACATAGTAATTCTAGGCTAATAATTGGTTTAAGAACACGTAAAGTTTTCAAAAACGGATATCACGGTTAGTAGAGGCCGGTCTTCAGACCGGGAGAAAGGGGGTGCTCATAGCTGACCTTCCCCGATCGTACCCAAGCTCCCGAGCCGAGACAACTCCGGTGATGACGGACATGTGGCCTTCGGCACCGAGTCAGGGTTTCCTAAATTTCCCCATTTTAAAAATATTTAGGTGGCGACTCTGTATCTGGCAAAGCAGTCCATGTTTGGCATTACTTTTTCAAAAATCTGTTTCTCAAAACGATTTGCCAGATTTGGACTCTTTGGTTCAGATTAAGAACCGTGACACAAATCGAGTCCGAACTGTAGTAGCATTGAGGCCCACGCGGGCACCGTCTACAGGAGTACCAACACCAACTTAAAATCATGTTATATTATGGATATATAAGCATGAAAAACAACCTACACATGCTCAACACACACTCAAGCATAATGCTCTCTCAAGAGGCCAAAACATGCCCTTTTCAAGGACAACAAGGAGAGGTGGTGGCCCTCTCCTTCTTGGGACTTCAAGGCATCATCTTCACCACTGAAATCCCTCAAGATTTCAGTGGTGAAGAGACCCCAACACCAAAATCCCGGAGCTAGCACAAAATGGCCCAAAATGAGGCCTTTCAAGGCCTAAGGGGGGTCAACCACCCTCAAACAACAAAACACTCTTAATAAACAATAAAGAGGGCCTAAAAGCATAACTTTTTTATGTTATACAATAAGCACAAAAACAGCTCTAAGATAGGTAGAAAATCAATGCAAAAATTGGGAATAAAGGTGTAAGTTTCTTACCCTTGATGATCCCTTCACAAATGGTGCTCCAATGGCCTCCTTTAGCTTGGATCCAACACCAAAACTTCAAAACCAGTCCCTTAGAACCTCAAGAGCCAAAGGAAGGTGAAACACTATGTGTTTGTGTGCAATAGTATGGACTAAACACACTAAAACACACACAAGAGGGAAAAAGAGAGAGATAAGGTGTAACAAACCCTAACCCTAGAACTCAAACCCTAACAATGGCTGTCTAAGCTCTCCAAAATATCTAAACTCTCTAACCTTTTAAGCCAAGAGAGCCTCCTCTCCCTATATGGCACTTCTTGTCTTGTAAAGCTTACAAGACAAGCTTCATAAGAGGGAGATCCCTCCATACACGTGTATGGAGGGGAGCAAAAGCAAGACAGCTGTCTTAAAATATCTGCAAAAGCAGATGCACAGTAATCGGCCAGCCAAAAATGCCATCTTGGCCAAAAAAAGTGCCGGCCGGCACTAAAAAGTGCTGACCGGCAACAAATAGTGCCGGCCGGCAATATACATTGCCGGTGGCAGCAAAAACCAGCCGGTGGCCTCTAGCCACTGCCGGTGGTGGGTGGGGATGGTCCACAAGCCCTACCCTGCCCTTCCAAGGCAAAACACAAGTGTTTGGTGCAAAACCAGACACTAAACGGTCAAGTTCGGAGATCCTGAGGCAAGGCACGCGAGCCGAGGCCTCCGGGAACTCCAAACGAACACAAACATGGATGATCACCGAGTGTTCAAACGGTGACGTCCAAGTCTTGAGGACGGTCAAAAATGGGGTGTCTACAGTTGCCCCTCTTTGACAGAACTCGAAAGTCATAACAATGACGGGAGTGAATGTCAAAGCCCAGAGACGACCCATTTTTGACAAGGCCGAAGACTTAGACAAACATGCAAGACAATCAAGATATGCGTCCGAAGGCAGGGGCAAAATGCAAGACAATGCACGAAGACGAACATAACTTATGATCATGCAAAGAAAGCTGTAACGACGCATACAAGCGACAGTTTTAAGCTAGCACACACCAAACTACACTACAATGCAGAAAGGATGTAAGAGAATTATGCAATTCTCAATACGTCTCACTCAGAGGGTACAATACCTGTCCGGTTCGTCTGGTTGCACCAACCTCAAATGAACCGTACATACAATATCGTGCCTGAAAAGAAAACAAACTTAACGGGTACAACATTGTTAGCAACATGCATGACAATGCAAGATGTGGATGCAAAACGAAATGCAATATATACAAAACAATGTATAAACAATGCAAATGAAGATGCAATGTAATTGAAACAATGCAAGCTACATGCAAAGCATTTGAATCGTGATCCAATCACGAGCGGTTCGAAACCACACCTATGTCAAATAGATTGATGGAGATACCAAGTCTGTCTACCATAGAACGGTCAACTGAACTATGAGCATTGTAGACAGATGCAAGAACAAGTATTGGGTGGAATCGACATAAGTGGGGAAACGACCCGCTGGAGAAAGGACTACAATCCTAATGCCGGATGCAGAAATTACACTACAATGTAATATGTATGGATATGCTAGGAAGATGGCAATGGATATGGCACGCAGGCCAAACCAAATCTTGCCTAGGAAAGGTATGTACGCATACAGGCCATGTGTAACACAGAAAAGGTGCCGCAACCCTCAACCAACATACCAGCGTGGAATCGGCGCGATACACATGCAGAACTGTGTTTTAACATGAAAAGTAAGGGCACATACCAGACCAAGCTCAACATGGAAAGGCGCAAGCCATAGGCGGAAGGCGATGCAATGAATGCACGCAATCTACAATGCGATATCTACAAATATGCAATGGAATGGATATGGATACAATGGATATGGCACGCAAGCCAAACCAAATCTTGCCTAGGAAAGGCATGTACACATACGAGTCATGTGTAACACAGAAAAGGTGCCGCAACCCTCAACCAACATATCAGCATGGAATCGGCGCGATTCACATGCAGAACTGTGTTTTAACATGATCAGTAAGGGCACATACCAAACCAAGCTCAACCTAGAAAGGCGCAAGCCATAGGCGGAAGGTGATGCAATGAATGCATGCAATCTACAATGCAATATCTACAAATATGCAATGGAGTGGATATTTACAAATATGCATGACAATGCAGTACGATGCGACCTACTGGGGAAAATGCAATGGATGCATGCAAGCTACAATGGAAATGCATGACAATGCACTATGATTGTTTTTTGTTGTTTTTTTTTTTGAGATGCACATGATGCAAGTGCGGCACGCGTGCCATACGGAATGTAAGGTGATACAAATGAGACATGCACGCCTCATAAGGTGCAAAAAAAGATTTTGACAATTGGACTTATACGCTACGCGAAGCCGGTTTGTGTTCAAAACAATGCAACGTACTAACAAGTACAAGCAAGATGCGCAAGATAGCGCGATAGGATGCATGCAAAATGCAAGTGAGGTGCACAAAATAGTGCGATGCGCAAAACAGCACGATTGAAATACAATGCACAAAACAGTGTGACGCGCAAAATAGCGCGATTGAAATGCAATGCACAAAACAGTGCGATATGCTAAACAGCGCGATTGAAATGCACAAAACAGTGCGATACGCTAAACAGCGCGATTGAAATACAATGCACAAAACAGTGCGATGCGCAAAACAGCGCGATTGAAATGCAATGCACAAAACAGTGCGCAGGTTTGAAATGCACAAAACAGTGCGCAGGTTTGAAATGCACAAAACAGTGCGATGATTTGAAATGCACAGAACAGTGTGATGATTTGAAATGCACAGAACAGTGCGATGATTTGAAATGCACAGAACAGTGCGATGATTTGAAATGCACAGAACAGTGCGATGATTTGAAATGCACAAAACAGTGCGATTATTTGAAATGCACAAAACAGTGCGATGCGCAAAACAACGCGAGCAATAAACTGCACAAAACAGTGCGATTGATATGCGATATACATGGGGCAACTTTTGGACCTTTGTAAAAGTCAAAAGGATACGAAAAGGATACACCTTGCATGGGTTGGAGTGCTACGCACGGCAGATGCAGTCCGAAGTCAGAACGGAGGCCGGTTGACCCTCAGGAATGCACTTTCTTGCACTTTCTTGAGCTATGAAGACCAAAAACTCCTCACATGGCCTTAACAAGGCTGTGGGAACATCACCGGCCGGGAGGGAAGGCCACCGGCTGTCCACCGGCTGAAAAACAATTACATCGGCACAAAAAAGTGCCGGCCGGCACAAAACATTGCCGACCGGCAAACAGTTGCTGAATCGGGGCAGTTTCGACTTTTCACTCTGGGCATTATAAAATAGGGTTTCAAAACCCTATTCCTCACTTCTCCATCGCCGAAAACTCTTGCCCTCTCTCTCTAGAGTGTTTTTCTTTCACTTTTCGTCCATTTCTTCGCGTTCTACGCCCGTTTCGTCGTCGGATTCGCGATTTCCTTCGCGTTTCGGACATTTTCAACCGATCACATTTTTATTTCGGTGCCTCGTTTGGCGTTCCCGCCTTTTTGGGGTTTGTTCCCCTCGTTTTCCTCTTCATTTCCGTACCTTTTCATATTCCGGCCTTTCCGGCCATTCCCGACCCTCTCAGGAGTCGACTTTTCGGTTGACTCTTCGTATTCCGGCCCGATTTTCCTTCCTCCGGCCATTTTCTCATCATTTTCGATATGACGGACGACATTCCACGTGGCGGGACTCCCCCGGACCACGAGATGGATCCCGGGGTCGAGCTCTTACCGTTGAGCGAGCGCCCGTTCGACCCGGCGACCTACCGGCCGGCGATCCATGTTCTGCCCCCGACGGCCTGCGTCAGTTCCGGAGCTTCGAGAGGCATGTGGCACCTGAGCTACTACTGCGCGAGCCTACCTCCCACCTTTCATTCGGCACTTCCGAGGTAACTCTCTTTCTTCTGCTTTACTTTCCGCAATGTAGGATACAAAACTGTCATAGTTAGTTGTATTCTTGAACTGCTGAAAACTGATATGCTGTAGACTGTAGTTGACTGCAAACATACATACAACTGACATTTGCTTGAGACTGACAAATGCACACACACTGCACTAGCCCTGAATCACTCAAACACACTGCACTCACTGTATTCTACTGCATACACACTGGCACCCAGTATTCGTTTGAATCTGTTAAATTTGCACACATGCTATATCTGTTCTGAAACACCCAAACACGCTGACACATCACACGTATTTCACTGTAAGCACACCGGCACCCGGTATTTGCCTGAATCTGACAAACTTGCATACATGCTATATATGTTCTTTCAAAACTGCATTTTGAATGTTGTCTTGCCACCGTTATTTTCTGTTTACAGGAGGGTTTCCATACCATTTGCGGGTATGGGAATACTGGTGCTCGGGAGTGGTATGATGAGCTCCCTAGCGCGGTCCGACGTATCGTGGATCGAGCGGGTTTCGGCGCCTTCTGCCGAGGACTCTCTAGGCTCTCCACTTGCAGACCTCTCCTTGCTGCTCTGGCGGAGAGATGGTGGGACACCACCGATTCTTTTCATTTCTCTGCTGCAGGGGATATGACGATGACCCCTCATGATTTCTCGATGCTCACAGGCATCGGGGTGGGGGGTGATCCGATCCTATTTGACATCGCGATGGATGAGTGGACCGCAGCTCAGGTCCATCTACTGGGGGAGGCGCCACCCCTAGCTCGCCCAGGTTTCGTTCGATATTCCTGGTTTGAGGTCCAGTTTTGGGTCCAGCCCGCGTTGGAGGAGGAGGCGGAGATGACCCCGGAGGACGTGGAGAGGTATGCTCGCGGCTTCCTCATGTTCCTGTTTGGGACTACCATCTTCGCCGATCGAGCGAACACCGTGCCTCTCTGTCTTCTCAGCGCACTGGTGGACGTCCGGGACATTCTGCACTATGAGTGGGGCGGCGCTGCTCTGGCCACCCTTTATGGATATATGAGCTCGGCTTCGCGCGGCAGCGGCCAGCTACTCGGAGGTTACTGGCGGGCTTGGGAGGTACATTTCTTCTCCGCTTTTTTTCATTTCTGTCTCGCACTCTCTGTACTCTGTACACTGCACACACTGTAGTCTGCTTTACACTTGCTGTATACTGTACACACGGCACACACATACATTCTGCTTTACACTGACTGTACACTGCTCACACTGTACACTGCACACAATACACTGCACAACACACGGCTCTGCCATTTCTGCTTTATTCTGCATTCTGCTTCAACTGATAAGTGCACTGGTATTTATCTTGCAGTTGTGGGTTTACGCCTACTTTCCTAGGCTTCCTCCTGTGCCAGTTGCGGAGACTCCTCTGGCCGTCCCCTTTTCGAGTCGCTTCGACGGGAGGTGCACCCGGCGACCGCGAGAGACTTTCGGCTTCTTCCGCCGATACTTCGACACCATTACCCCTGCCGAGGTATGTTTTACTTACAGTTCATTTAAGCTTCGCTTTTCCACTGTATATTTTCAAAACAGTAGATAACAAACTGTCTGTCACTTTCAGATCACATGGCGGCCGTGGGCTCCCTTGCCGGCGGCGATGCGGGATCGGTTCCCTGGTGCGGAGGAGACCTCGCGTTTTCGGATCTTGCTTGAGGGCCCGGTCTGTCGGGCTTGGTACCTGGGGGAGCGTTTTCTACGCCAGACCCTAGGGTTACCTAAGCAGATAGTCCCGGTTCCCCCTCCTGCAGATATGAGGGAGACCGAGAGGCTCACGACTGAGCAGATGGATGACTACACCATCGGCTGGGAGGAGGCCGGCTTCAGAGGTACCAGAGACTATCGGGAGTACGTGCAGACGTACCTGATGCGACCTTTGAGCGGCCGTCGAGCAGAGGGGGCCAGGCCTGTGGCATCAGCGGCTGGGGTCGGAGCGGGGGTTGGAGTAGGGGCTGTGAGGAGGGCCCGGGTCCGTGGCAGGGGCGGAGTGCAGGGAGGACGGGGAGTTGGCTGGCCTGCCCTGCCCACTGTACTGACTTTCTAGGGGCAGGGTGGGTCGACCTATCAGATCCCCTTCGCCCCTCCACCGGCTGGTCACGAGTTCATCGGTGTCCCCGATCTACCTCCGGTATGTATTACTGCATTTTTGTACAGTCATTCATTTCAGTTTACTTGATATTCCACAGAATATTGATGCATCTGATACTTTTGCAGGCTTCTTCTGAGTACACCCGTCAGTCATTGGCGATGAATGCCTCGATGATGGGGATGCTTCAGCGAACATTTGATCTCCTAGCCCTCTACAACATACCGGTATGTCCTTCTGACACTGGCCTCAAACCATTCATATACTGCTTCACATAATCTGATGCACGACATGACACCTGATCCACTGATCTCACAGTATCTGACACACTGCATACACTGCATTCTGCACCATAATCTGTACTAATAAACTGCTCACGGCATTCTCACACTGTACTCATATACTGCATTCTGCACTGTTAAACTGCTCACGGCATTCATACACTATACTCGGCATTGCATTCTGCACCTTTAAACTGTTCACAGTATACTGATGCATTTCCCTTTTTATGTACTTTTTCAGCCTCCTTTCCAGATTCCCATGGCAGGAGGTGCTCCAGCTAGGCCTTCTGTCCCTGCCCAGGCGAGAGATGAGGAGGGCCGGATATTTCCCCGTACCAGGGGAGGGCGTGCTCATGTTGGGAGTAGCTCGCGAGCTCCAGTCCCGGACGATGATGATGATGACGAGGAGTCAGAGGCGGAGGCAGAGGCGGAGTCCGAGTCATCGGAGGAGGAGACCGGAGACGGTTCCAGCTCGGGCTCTGATGATAACGCTGATGATGCTCCTAGACCCTCGTCCAGGAAGAGGACTAGGACGGACTGACGCCCCCCCCCCCGGAGTGCTCGATACAGATGCGGATTTTTGCTATCTTTTCTTCTTTCTTGTACTTTTGCTTTTTTTGTTGGTAGATAGATTACCTTGTACTGCCGCAGGCAGATTTTTGTTTCCAAAACTTGTACATTTTAAAAGATTATGAAATGAACAAATTTTCGCTTAAAAAGTGTTTACATTTACATATCTTATGCATTGCATCGCATCTCATCACGTTACACCTCAATGTAAATGAAATTGATTGGTTATCTGAAAATTGAACACTCGCACTGTAATAACCAGATAACTTAAACAGCCAACAACAAAATAACCCAAGCAACCCGCTGCCTGATTCTTGGACACATAGCCCTTACTCTGTTGGGGATTAGTCTGCATACAGCCCATAACACAGCATTCGGTTCATTCTGCACACGGCAATTCTCAAACAAACAGCCCAATCTGACAGGACGGACCTCAAAGATGGAATCGGTTGGAGTCGAAACACGTTCAAATGTAGAGAATGGCATAGCATTCTGAGCATAAATGATTTTTGAAATTGAATGAGGGTTTTTCAAACCGGGATATCGAGCCTACAACTGAACACAGCGGGGAGGACTCAAATATAAAGGTACACGACCTAACACAACGAGACACGCTCGGAAAAGACCTAAAACAAAGGTTGAGGTAAACAAAACCAAAGACACGACATACAGACGTGTTAGCGAAGACGGGGGACCTCGGACCACGAGGAGCTAGTTTCTCTAGGCATTGTTTCCCACCCTTTCTGATTTGTGATTCTCACATCACTCGGCTCTCGAGCTCGGATTTTTTTCTCAAAAACCCTTTTCCTCACTTTTCTCTCAACTTACACCTCTCTATTCTTCATTCTCTCCTTTTCCATCCCTCCCCGAGGTGACTGATGAATGAACAGGAAGTTGCGGGTTCACGCCCGATGCTGTTAGCTCACAGCTATTTCTTCTGGCGGGCAGAGCGCTTTTCTGGCAAGTACGTCGATGACAGGGGAAAGACAGAACGCCTGGCTCAACTGTGCCCCTAGTTCATCATTTTAACCATTCTTTTCATTTTGGTTTTCTTCTAAAACAAGTTTGATCAAAATGAGAGTCGGATTAACATGCTTGTTCGATTTTTTGATTTGAAAACCGTGCAAGTCAAGCTGTAAGCACTGAAAATTTTCCTTTTGGGGTCCAAGACAAAGGTCCAGTTTTGGAAAATGAAATAGTTTTCGAGAAAATAGTCAACCTCAGTAAAAATTTTCAAAAACTATTTTTCAAACAGCTGATGCTCAACAAGCATGGAACTTACTCTTCGAGATGCGCAACCTCGGATTGGAGGCAATGGAAAATTGCCCCTGGTTTGAAGGGAGTGGGAGGCAACGGAAAGTTGCCCCTGGTTTGAATGGCGTCTCAAGCCGGCTCGCGGCAACGGAAAGTTGCCCCTTGTTTGGGTGGTGTCGCAGCAGTCTGCAAACAGTCTTCATTGGCGATGGTCGAACTCTCAGACACAGAGATGACGAAGACAATCACAACACATATATGGACACAATCACCTTGAAGGGTGTTGGCCACTGGACTTTGGGATTTGCATGGACTGAGACGCTATGAAAGCGTTGGGGGCTGGACTTCATGATGAAGTTGCCTACGTATCCCAAACATGGGAATCAAGCCTTACGTAGTTCCGGTTAAGGTACACTCGGGTATTTTAACCTTCACTTTGTTTGGCTCTCACTTTTGCCAAGGTGCCCGATGCGGGTTTTCGACATTGCGAGCTTCTTTCTCTTCTTTTGTTCATTTCTTTTTTTTTTTGGCATTTTTCTTTTTCTTTTTTTTTTGGCATTTTTCATTTTCTTTTCTTTTCTTTTTTGTATTTTTTGCTTTTTTGTATTTTTCTCTTGCTCTAACTTTTGCCTGGGTCGCCCTTCCGGGTTTTCGGCCCAGCGAGCCTCTCAAGGGTAAAAGTGTAGCAAGTCCATGCCAAATGGTTCCTGAACTGGAAGCCCCTCCGTGTCTAGGAGAACGGCTGTTGCAATGATTTACAGAAGAATCCATCACGGTTGCTCCACGAGCTTCTTCCGGTGAGATCCACTCCTTCTGATTTGGCTTTTGGTGCCTCTTGCTCGAGGGCTACTTCAAAACTGGCCACACGGGCCTTTCATGGCGTTTGTCCGTTGAACTTTCTGAACGTTCTGAACGGGTTCAAAGTCGGAAAACAAACGGGTTGAATCTTGAGGCTGAGAGCGATCCTAGGCTGCGCGACCTCAAGAGGGATTCCACACAAGTCTTCACAGGTGTAGACACCCCATTTTTGACCGTCCTCAAGACTTGGACGTCATTGTTTGAACACACGGTGATTATCCGTGTTCGTGTTCGTTTGGAGTTCCCGGAGGTCTCGGCTTGCGCGCCCTGCCTCAGGATCTCTGAACTTGACCGTTTAGTGTCTGGTTTTGAACCGAACACTTGTGTTTTGCCTTGGAAGGGCAGGGAATGCCTTATGAGGCATCCCCACACACCGCCGGCAGTGGCTGGAGGCCACCGGATGGTCTTTTTCTGCCATCGGCACTTTTGTTTGCCGGTCGGCACACTTTATCGCCGGTCGGCATAGATTGTTGCCGGTCGGCACTGTTTTTTGCCGAAATGGCATTTTTGGGCAGCCGACCACTGTTCATCCACTCTATGGAGATATTTTGTGCCAGCTGTGATAGCTGGCACCAACTCTTCCCCCCTCCATACACGTGTATGGAGGGATTTCCCTCTAGCCAAGCTTGTTGAATAAGCTTTGCAAGAGAGAGTCTTATAAGAGGAGGGTCTTCCTCTTTGATCAAGGTTAGCTTCTTGCAACCAAAAACCAGGCCCTTGAGATATAGATACATATTATCTCTATACCTCCCCCTCTCTCCTCCTTTGTGTGTGTTTCTTAGCTCAAAAGGTGGTTTTTACCTTACTTTTGCACCATTACACACACCATTTCACCTTACTCCGAGATTAAGGGACTTGGAGGAGTTGTTTCTTGAGTTTTGGACTGGTTTTGATCCAAAGAAGGAGGCTAGACCATTTGTTCTTCAAAGGTTCTTCAAGGGTGAGCATCTTGATTTATATTCCCCAAACTTGCAATAGTTCTTTACCTATCTAGCTTGCTGTTTTAGCTCTTGTGTATAACATAAAAAGGGCTTGTATTTTCCTGCTTTAGCACTTTCATTAAGGTCATTTTGTGGTTTGAGTGCAAACTCCCCCTTCTAAGCCTTGTTTGATCCATTTTGGTGCTCCTTTCATAAGGTTTTGTTCACTTCAGTGTTTTGGTCTTTTGACCACTGAAAATCAGTGTATTTTAGTGTCAAAAAAGGATGGTTTGAAGTCTTGCATAGGGGAGGGACACCCCTCTCCCTTCTTGGTTTTGTTTCCTTGAGTTGTGGCTCAAAAGGGTAGCATGTGTGCTTGATGATCCTTGGCCTCATTTCAGATTTTTTTTAGGTATTTTAGGTCATATACAACCTTTGTTTTTGGCCGGATTTATGCCTCCTTGCATGCTTGTAATACTTGCTTTGTGTTGCTCTACTTTGCTTAGAAGTACATATCATGATTAGGCCATGATTCTTGTGTATGTTGGCTTGGTCCCATGAAGCTTTTGGTATTGTTTTTCCATGCTTAAAGTTTGGTGGTTATCCATTTGATCATGCTTGACATGTTTGTTAGGGTTGCTTTGTATTTTGGCTTGAAAGCTTTGAGCATATTGACTTCTAGCATGTATGTTTGTGATTACCCTCATGATTTAACATCATCTTAGGACCACATTTTAGTCCAAGAATCATGCTTGTATGTGTGCATGCATGGCCTCTTTAATGCCTTGAGGATGTGTCCTCTTATGCCTAGGAATGAGCCTTGGTGCACATGTTTCATGGGAGATACTTTAGCTGCCATGTTAGGAGTTTTTGGGGTCCCATTTTGCATGTAAAGATTCTGTTTTTACTTTGTTTTAATCATGCCATGAGTGGTCATGTTGATGAGAGTGAAATGTTTCCTTTTTGTGCCTTAACCATAGGACTTTTGGCTTGCATGTTGGCATGAACATTGGTCCATCTATCGGACACTTTTGGCCACTGTTTTGAGGAGGGTGAGGGTTTGCCCCTTTGCCATTTTAAGCCATCTTTGCATGATTGCTTCATGATTGATGCATGGTTGCTTCGTATGTTGTTGTAGCATGATGATTCTATTGCTCAAAACGTCCATGTTTACATCACATTTGTGTCTTGTATGTCAAATATTGCATGCTTGCCATACTAGTTGCATGATTCTTGGCATACCTTGCACATTGATATCATGTTGCATTTTGAGCCATGTTTTGCATAACATGCATCGCATTACTTGGTTTAGGGTGTCAAACCAAGTGTGAGAGTTGAGGGGCGTTCATACCACAAGTGATGTAACGCGCCTTAACTTTCGGTCCCCGAGGCCTTTGACTTCGCCATGATAAGGTTTCGGAGTTCATTGTGTTTGTTGCATACATCCTTACATTAAGTGGCAAATTTGATCTTTTGAGTCATCATGCACCATTGATGGCTCAAAGATCGAAGGTCATGCTTCTTTGAGTTCAAAATATGATAGGAAGTATGACCATGCTCACATGTGTCCAAGAACTCCATGCCATGCACTGTCTGTTCTCTGTTTGCTGTCAAATTGTCTTCTGCAGGAAGTTTCTGCCGACCGGCAGAATTTAGTGCCGACTGGCACTATCTGGAGTGCCGATGAATCCAATAAAATGCCGATGGGAATTGTGAAGTGCCGATGGTAATTCTGTCCGGCCGGTGGTGCTCTGCAGGATGCAAGAAACTTGCTCCAGTACTTTGGCAATTTTCAGAAAGACAAGGCAGTACAAACAGAGGCGGCAGGAGTACAGTACGGGTTTTCCGGACGAGACGGATTCGAGCATGCATCATTCGTGCATCCCGAGGCAGAGGCTGCGGCCACCCTTTTCTTTCCTCCGCCACCTTTTCTTTTAAATTAAATTAGAAATTTTTGTAATAATTTTATTTGTTTATTATTTGGGACTGTAATATTCATTCGGACCTTCTGAGTAAGGGTAAACATGTAATAAGTGTAGGTGAGTGTGTGTATGTCTTCCAATCCCCATTTCTTTCTTCCCTTTTATTTACCTGCTTATGATGGTAGATTAGGGCATTTTTGAAATTAGCATACCTTATGATATGCATACTTGCATTCATGCATTTGTTGACATGCACCGGGCTCGGTACATCATACTAACCGCATTCGTATTTTCAAATTTCAAAATTGAATACATGAATCAGTTGGTTGCATATCGTATGCCATATTTAGGTTAACCGAGCCTAACTAAAATTGCATCTTGTATGTGTTGCATTAGGCAAAATAACATGAACTAGGACATGCACATTTGCTAACTAGTTTATTGTTTTGGCACGGAGTACAATGTAAGTGGTTATGCTTTAGCATCCAACATACGTGTGAATGTTGCCATAATAGTATGCTTGCCATGCGGCTAAGTGTTTACATAAGATAAACTGCTTGAATGCCTGTGGGTGGAGGTCAAATTGCTTAAATTGGGATAATGCGTTAAAACTGCAATTTTTTAAGCCCACTAGATAGTGGCAAAATCATCTTTTCTAAAAAGCCCACTTGAGGGTGGCAAAATCTGCATTTTAGCCTACTTACGAGTAGCAAACCATTTTCAAAACAAACATGAAATGTTTTGTTCCAATTTGGGCGATTTGGTCTATACTTGTTTGCTGCGCGCACAACATAGTAATTCTAGGCTAATAACCGGTTTAAGAACATATAAAGTTTTCAAAAATGGATATCGCGGTTAGTAGAGGCCGGTCTTCGGACCGGGCGAAAGGGGGTGCTCATAGCTGACCTTCCCCGATCGTACCCAAGCTCCCGAGCCGAGACAACTCCGGTGATGACGGACATGTGGCCTTCGGCACCGAGTCAGGGTTTCCTAAATTCTCCCATTTTAAAACATTTAGGTGGCGACTCTGTATCTGGCAAAGCAGTCCATGTTTGGCACTACTTTTTCAAAAATCTATTTCTCAAAACGATTTGCCAGATTTGGACTCTTTGGTTCAGATTAAGAACCGTGACACAAATCGAGTCCGAACTGTAGCATGAGGCCTACACGGGCGCGTCTACAGTTTCTGGCGACTCTGCTGGGGATTTAGAGAGCTTGACTCCAACTCGTGATATCCTGTTTTGATCTCATTTATGTGTTTCTTTGCATTGCATGTGCATTGGTGCGCCTAGGAACACAGTGTTTGCCATCTGCCATTCCTGAACGGTTCGCCGGAGGCTTGTCTTGTCAAGGCATGTCCATAAGGCTGACCGGCTATGGGCTCTGACAGCATGGGAACACAAACCCCGGTTTATCGGGGCACCCTTTTTGACCATTCGACCTAGTGCATATTCGGATCCCTAGTGACCATTCCAAATTAGGACAGGCTGTTTACCCGATATTAGGTTGTTTGAGAACCGCTGTGTGCGTAGTGAAACCCTAGCTCCTGACAAAATAGGACAGGGAAACCCTACCCCAATGTAGGGGTGTTTTGGCTCTCTTTACTTGCTATGTGCTTTTAGAATGTATTTCTGCAGGGAAATGAACACACCAGTTTGTAAGTCTGGGCATCAGGCCTGAGGGCATCAGTATCAGTTTTAAGAGAATCAGTTATCTGCGGCTATCAAGGTTCAGTATTGGGAATAGAGATTTTGAGAACAGTGATCAGTATCGAGGAACAGTGTGTTCGGCTTATCGACTATGTGTTTTGAACATCCAACTGTATATTATTTGTTTATTTTATACCGTTGTGCTGTCCAGTTGTTGGTTTATTTATTGTTTTATTTATCTTTCTGCTAGGTAGTTTAGCATCATTGCGTCCAACCCAGTAGACATTCCCCAAGCACTCTGGATCAGAGGTCGCCGGCTCCATCGATCTGAGGATCTGATAGAAGGACAACCAGTGTACCATTCTCTACCCCCGGTTACTAAACGGAAAGCAACTAGGCAGAGGACACCGGTTCAACAGTTAGTACAGAGGGCTTCGTCTACCCCACCTGTGTACAGTAGGGATCAGGATCCCGTTTCACCCATAGAGAGGGAACGCATACCAGCAATTCAACCAGAGCAGAACAGTATGGCTAGCTTAGAGGAGATGGTGCGCCAACTTCAGGAAAGCATGAAAATGATGCAGCAAGATGCTGTCCGACAGGCAGAATTCGCCAGACAACAAGCTACAGTCATGAGTGAGCAAGCGGATTTAATTGGGAGATTGCAACAGCAAACTGGGGCATCACCTTCACAGCAAATCTCTCCTTCATTAAGGGTTCCAATACCTGAAGAGACACCAAACGCCCGGAATGTCCAAGAAGATACAGACATCCCAACGGGGCCGGCTCCACCCCCGATTTCGCCTCAACAATCCAAGGCACCCACCCCCATCAATCTATCGGATTCTCCCTTCGAGTCCGAGGTGGACCCTGTGACATTGAAAATGCACAAGCTTGAAAAGCTGTTCAAGAAATCCCAAGGTACGAAGTCCATTCCCGACATTGGAGATGGATACATCGACACAGCTGTGACGCTGCCAGATCAGTTTAAGATGCCACAAATTGATCGTTTTGACGGATTTGAGGATCCCATGGTACACCTGCGACTATTCTCAGACGTCCTAAGGCCAATGGGCCTCACTAGATTGCAGAAGCTATCTTTATTCGGCCGGACCTTGTCGGGTGTGGCGGCCGCATGGTATGCCAAGTTAGAGGATGACGTCAAGAGAAATTGGGACGAGATGGCTGAGGCCTTCATCCTGCAGTACTCGTATAATACGCAAATCGAGATCACAACCCGTGATCTCAAGACAACGAGGCAAGAACCCAAGGAAAGTTTCTCAGAATTTGTAACCAGATGGCGGGCTAAGGCTTCGATGATGACCTTAAGACCCACGGACAAAGACCAGATTCGGATGATTGTGCGCAATCTTCAGCCGAAGCTAATGCAAAAGATGATTGTAGTCCCCTTTCCCACCTTTGCTGATCTGCATGAAATGGGGGTGCAGATCGAGGATGCCTTGAGACAAGGTTGGATTGATAATGACCGGGAGCAACCCCGCAGAAATTTCAATCGTAATACTAATGCAGGCCCGAGCGGCGCTACGACTGCCAGGACCTCCGAAGTGAGTATGGTCACCACTAACCCTTCCCCAAGAAACACGGCAGCCACACCATTCTCCGGTGCGTTCGGAAGCAACTCACAAACAGCCAAATACCCTCCCAGAAACACCAGAACCTTCGCTCCACTTTATATGCCCCTGTCCAAAGCTTTGGGGGTTTTGATCAGAAAAGGGCATCTGAAGCACCTAGAGCCGCGGCCCTTACCTGAAAGACTACCCGCCACCCACAATCCAGCCAAGTATTGTGCGTTCCACCAGCAGCACGGTCATGACACCGACCTATGCTTTCGTTTACGTCATGAGATTCAAGATCTCATTGATAATGGGGTGATTTTACCCCCTGAGAAACCCAATGTTACTACAAATCCTCTCCCCACACATAACCAAGTTCCACCACCCAAAAGAATCAATTTCATCCACACTGGGGTCGCATCCTACGATCCTAGTATCTATATCACACCCTCCTACCTGCCTAAGCCTAAAGTTTTCCTCCCTGATTGCACCGATTTGTGCATGATGGACGTCTCTATAACCCAACCCAAGCCAATGGTGGTGACCATCGAGAACAGGAAAGAGGTTGTCAAACCAGGGTCTGTGGAGCCTGAGAATGATGTTGGGAATGCTTACAGTCCGAGTGACTACATTTCACCAGTGGGCCAGAATAGACCAAATGTCGAATTTCCAGTCGGGGGGGAGCTGTGTGTAATTCGAAGGAACAGTCCAAGACAGGGAACGGATGATTTGGCAGCCATGGAAGGGGATTTTGCCAAGTTCCAATTTTGCGATAACCAAGATCTAGAATGTTCAGCCACCAACTGGTACGATAATGAAGAATCAATGGAGGCCACGGGATGGTTAGACGATCAGCCAGATGTAATAGGGGAGTTCCAGTCAGAACAAGGCCCGGCAGGGGCGGGAATGTCCATAACGGTCGGGAGTGTCGAAGAGCAGAATACATCGCCGGAGAGCGCCGGTGTCGAGAGTTTCGCTCGGGAATGGAGCATTTTAAGTACAGGGATCAGTGAGCAATCTACTGCATTGACACAGTTAGAACAAGGAAGATTCGAGGATTCTGAGAGGATCAGGAAAGCAAAAGGCCACGTGGGGGTCGAAACCGCCACAAGTACGGAAATGAAGAATGCTGCGAGCATAGGGATAAAAGGTACTGCAAGTATCGGGACAGTTGTGCCAGAACCAGACAGATGCTTGTCAGCTGCAGATGGTATGTGGTGGGAAGACGACGATCTATGTCTTGCCCACACGGATGAGGATTGGAAAGGTAACCAACCAGATGATACCTAGTATATCGGCGAAGTCGATCACATGACTAGGAGTGGACGGTATTTCAAGCCTCCACACCTAGATCAACCAGAGGCGTCTAGAAAAGATAACGAAGCAGAGAAACAAAAGGAGAAGCAACTCGAAGATGAGGCCGTATTGAGACAATTGAAAAAGATACAAGCAGACATCTCCATCTGGGGACTGCTTATGGCTTCTCGAGTACATAGGCAGGCTGTCCTGTTAGCCATGGATAAGGCCAAACTTTCCATAGATACCACGCCCGAACAGCTGGTGGGCTTAGTCTTTTCGGGAAGAAGTTCCCTAGCATTGAGTTTTTCTGACAAAGAACTGCCACTCGAGGGTGCGAACCATAACAAGCCGCTCTACATCTCTGTCGAGTGCAGAGATAAATGGATACCTGTGGTACTTGTCGACACGGGGTCCGCCATCAACGTCTGCCCGACAAGGACAGCTTATGCGATTGGTTTGAATGTCGCGGATTTTGTGCCAACGGCCCAGGTGATTCGGGCGTAAGACAACACAAGCCGGGAAGTAATGGGGACAGTTAAGATTCAAACAAAGGTTGGGCCAGGACAGCACGAGATAGATTTCCACGTCTTGGAGGTTCCTGCAACGTTTAACTTGCTTTTGGGGCAGCCGTGGCTGTATCAGGTAAAGGCGGTCTCCTCTACCCTACATCAAGTGGTGAAATACCCCTATGGAAAGGGAGTAGCCATTGTTTTTGGAAACTCATCAATTCATCCACCACCAGAGGTATCTACGCCTGTTCTAGAAATTGAGCACGGTATAGAAGATGTGTTCATATCAGGTTTTACCTTGGCCGAGGCTCGGGTCGTACAGAACATCATGGCAGCTAACGAAGGGGTGTTCGTCAGTGCCCAAGCAGTCTATCTCACGAACAAACTCCAGCACATCCCCGGGATGGGATTAGGCAAGAGCGGCAGGAAAGGTGCCGCAGCATCGGCCGAAGTGCCACATAACCCCCATACCTTTGGTTTAGGCTACCTACCCACCAAAGAGGATTGGATAAGGAAAGGAAAGGAAATGGCCAGAAGGGCCAGGGCAAAACAGATGGGGAGGCCCTTTGACTTAATGCACCAGCCCATTCAGGGGACCCTAAACGGACGTTTCGACTGGGAGGGGGAGGACTTTCCGTTCTGTGGCTTCCCAGAGCCGTGGCTCAACGCGGAGAAGAAGCGCGTACCGGGATTTGAGATTTTCTTTGATTTACAGTTACCTGAGGATGACACCGCCGAAGGGCAGGCAGATTTATCGGCTGAGGCTGAGCAAAGTAAGGAAGTGCAGTCTGAGGACGCTGAAAACGAAATGGGGGCAGCACTGGCATGTCTGCTTTCAGATCCTCCGATCGAACAGAGGTGCTTGGGGGATAGCTCCTCGGTATGTGTGATTGGGAATGAAGCGGCTGCGGGCCTACCATCAGCTATTTTGGATGCGTCCATCGCACCTTCTCCCATCTGGCAATATGAAGAAGGCTTTTTATCAAGCAGCACCGGGTCAGGTAGTGAGCCGGAATTTGATTCTACCGAATCTTGTACGTCGGAATCAGATTCCAGCTCAACTGAGTCTGAGTCCGGTATTCCCGGGGGTGATAACCCGGATGCCACAGTCCTGTCTAGGTCGTCTTTTTCATTTTCTTTTGAGTCTGTTGTAACAGAGGAATCTGACGGCTCGGAAGTATTTAATGAGAACGACGTGGATGTGGTTTCGGAGTATTTTTCTGTGCCTTTGATTTATTGTTTAAATCAGGATTTTCAAAATTTTGATGAAAACGACGAGGAAGAAATTCCTCCGGTTTTGCAACGGTTAATTGATCAAGAGCAGGAAAGATTTGTTAAACCTTTAATGGATGAAATCACTACTGTGAATGTTGGTACTGAGAAGGACCCGCGGCTGGTCCAGATCGGGTCCACGTTGTCTTTTGAGGAACGCGAGCGCTTAGTCGCTTTGTTAAAAGATTTCAAAGATGTTTTCGCGTGGTCCTACGAAGACATGCCTGGAATCAATCCTGAGATTGTACAGCACCGGATCCCTCTTGATCCCGAGGCCCGACCTGTCAAACAGAAGCTCAGGAGGATCTGCCCTGATTGGGCCATTAAGATCAAGGAAGAGGTCACCAAGCAGATTGATGCAGGCTTCCTGTTGGTGTCTGAGTACCCGACTTGGCTAGCCAACATTGTTCCGGTGCCGAAGAAAGACGGCAGAATTCGGGTCTGTGTAGACTTCAGAGATTTGAACAGGGCCAGTTCGAAAGACGACTTTCCTTTGCCGCACATTGATGAATTGGTAGATTTCACGGCAGGACACGCCTTGCTTTCATTTATGGATGGCTTTTCAGGCTATAACCAGATAGTAATGGCACCCGAAGACCAGGAGAAGACTGCATTCACCACCCCGTGGGGTACATATTGTTATCGAGTGATGCCATTTGGGCTGAAAAATGCTGGAGCTACCTATCAACGGGCAGCAACCACAATATTGCATGATATGATCCATAAAGAGGTCGAGGTGTATGTGGACGACATGATTGTCAAGTCCAACGAAAGAGAGGGCCACTACACCGCCTTACAAAAGTTTTTTCAAAGGAACAGAGAATTTCAGCTGCGGCTGAATCCCCAAAAGTGTACTTTTGGTGTTACAGCAGGGAAGATGCTAGGGTTTCTGATAACGCAAAGGGGCATCGAGGTCGACCCTTCCAAAATCAAGGCCATCTTAGAAATGCCACGACCGAGGACTGAAAAGGAGGTGCAAGGCTTTCTAGGTAAAGTGCAATTCATAAGGCGGTTTATCTCTAAATTAACCTTGACTTGTGAACCACTTTTTGGCCTCCTGAAGAAAGGAAAGAAATTCCAATGGGACGGCCGATGTCAAGCAGCTTTTGAACAGATCAAAGAGTATTTACAGAACCCGCCTGTATTGTCACCGCCAGAACCGGGGAGACCGTTGATATTGTATCTTTCGGTAACTGAGACCACCATGGGCTGCATGCTCGCACAGGAGTCAGAAGACAAAGTGGAAAGGGCTATCTACTATCTGAGCAAGAAGATACTGGATTACGAGACCCGCTATACACCACTGGAGAAGGCTTGTTTGGCCTTGGTATGGGCTACCAGGAAGCTGCGGCACTACCTGTTAGCTCACTCCGTAATGTTGGTTTCACATTTGGATCCCATCAAATATCTTTTCGAAAAACCAGCACTTACGGGTAGGCTAGCTCGTTGGTTGCTATTGCTTTCCGAATTTGACTTGAAGTATGTAACACGCAAGTCGGTGAAAGGGAGAGCGGTAGCGGAGTTCCTTGCCGATCACCCGGTTGAGGGGGATGAAGCGGTTGAGTACCTATTCCCAGATGAAGCCATTCTGCACATCGAAGATGAAACTTGGACGATGTACTTTGACGGAGCGTCAAACCAGTATGGGTATGGGATAGGGGTGTTGCTGATAGCGCCCGACGATTCCCGTATCCCTTTAGCATTCAAGCTCCAGTTCAGAGTCTCGAACAATGAGGCAGAGTATGAGGCGTGTATTGCTGGTCTGGAAGCAGCCCTAGAGCTAGGGGTAAGACGGTTGGACGTCATTGGGGACTCGAATCTTGTTGTGTCTCAAGCGAAAGGAGACTGGAAGGTCAAGGAGGAAAGGATGATAATCTACCACCAAACCTTGGATTTGTTAATTCCTCGGTTCGAGAAACTAAATTTCACCCACCTCGTAAGAGAGAACAACAGGTTCGCAGATTCACTAGCAACTCTATCTTCCATGATAGACATCCCATCGGGAGTCCGGATGCGTCCAGTCATCATTGATCAGAAGTTTGCGCCAGCATACGAGTCAACTTCCGCCATAGATGAGGCCCAAGACGACAACCCCTGGTATTACGATATTTGGAACTTCTTGGAAAAAGAGACGTATCCACTAGGGGCAAGTGCCAAGGATAAGAGGGCCATTAGAAGGATGGCTATTCAGTTTATCATCTGCGGAGGTAAGCTGTACAAAAGGGGCCATCTGGGAATGCATAAGCTTTGTGTAGAAGCTGAAGAGTCGAAACGCCTAATGGAGGCCATCCACGGAGGGGAATGCGGCGCGCACATGAATGGAGTAATGTTGGCCAGAAAGATCCTCAGGCAGGGTTACTACTGGTCGACCATGGAGGAGGATTGTATCGGCTTTGTTCGGCGATGCCACAAATGCCAGATCCATGCAAACCGTATGAATATCCCACCATCCAAGTTGTACAACATGACTTCCCCGTGGCTGTTTTCCGTGTGGGGGATTGATGTGATCGGAGCTGTTACCCCGAAGGGGTCGAACGGACATGAGTATATCCTGGTAGCGATAGATTATTTCACAAAGTGGGTCGAGGCCCAATCATACGCGGTGTTGAAAGCGTCGCACGTCGCAAAGTTCATCAGAAACAACATCATTTGTCGCTACGGGGTGCCAAATGAGATCATCTCGGATAATGGATCCCACTTTAAGAAAGAAGTGGTCGACTTGTTGGAAAAGTATAACGTGGCTTTTCATAAGTCATCTACGTATCGGCCGCAAACCAATGGAGCAGTTGAGGCCGCCAACAAGAACATCAAACATATACTGCGGAAAATGGTGGAGACCTATCGAGATTGGCCAGATAAGTTGCCGTTTGCTCTGTGGGGCTACAGGACTTCAATTAGAACTTCTACCGGAGCAACTCCGTATTCGTTAGTTTATGGAATGGACGCTGTTCTACCTATTGAAATTGAAGTTCCGTCTTTACGGGTATTGGCCGAGTGTCAGATAGCTGAGGCAGATTGGCAGCAGAGCAGGTTCGAGGAACTAATGCTCTTTGACGAAAGAAGGCTGAAAGCACTGTACCACGTTCAGAGTTACCATCGCAGGATTGCTCGGGCTTTTAACAAGAGGGTTAAGTCCAGAAATCTAAAGGAAGGGGATTTGGTACTCAAAGACAACCGAGCTCCCATCCACGACCCGAGGGGCAAGTTCAGACCCAATTGGACTGGTCCCTACATCAACAAAGCTATCTGGTCAGGCGGAGCTGTGGTTCTGATGGACTTAGATGGCTTAGAATTCTCTCAACCGATCAATATGGACAAGTTGAAGAAATACTATCCTTGAGAGGCTCGCTAGGCCGAAAACCCGAAAGGGCGACCTAGGCAAAAGTTAGAGCACAAAAAAAAATTATTAGAAAATATAAAAACTGAGCTCGCAAGGCTGAAAACCCGCAAAGGGCGGCCTTGGCAAAAGTTAGAGCGCAAAAGGAGAGTGAAAATACTCGAGCGAACCTAAGCCGGAACTACGTGAGGCTTGATTCCCATGTTTGGGATACGTAGGCAGCTTCATCCTGAAGTTCAGCCATAACACTTCCCCGATCAACTTTGTCCATTTGATCATCTCAGCCATCTTTGTTCATCAGCGTTCGTTGGAATCTCCGGTGCGATGCCACCCAGACTAGGGGCAACTTTCCGTTGCTATGAAATGCTGCGGCGCCCTTCAGACTGGGGCCAACTTTCCAGTTGCAGGAATCTGGGGTTGTGCATCTCGAGTGACAGATCTCAGGCGTGTCCAGTTCTGATCCACATCAAAAATGTTTTTGAGAAGTTTTAATAAAAGCTGACTCTGTTCAAATAATCTTTTTACAACTTTGACCATTTTTGGACCAAAGCGGAAAATTTTCAGTGCCACAACTTTCAATTTCTTTGATTTCAAAAACAGAGTTCTCCTGCTCTTACATACAATTGAAGTTGCTTTTTATTACATTCATAAAAGAAAACTTGAAAGTACTAATAAAGCAATAAATCTGGGGCATAGTCAAGTCAGGTGTTCCTGCGCCCCCTCCCAGGGCTGGTCGAAGCCTCTGATGCCAAGCTGGGCCCAATCTGTACTTCTTCATTGAGCCAATCCATGCACTCATCAGACAAAGTGCAACTGAAAGTAGGAGCGGGGGCCAGGAGTTCTCTCATCCTCCACGCGGTAGCCTGCTAAGCAAGCTGTGCGCCCCGAGCTGGGAATGCAGCAGGATACTCTATCCCCTCTGGCGGGCAGGTCTGATCATGGCCAAATTGGCGTTGAATCCGAAATGGGAAATAGAATACACAGTGAGTGAGACCAACCAGTTGAATCCCAGTCTGCCGAGGCATATTGTAACTCATTGCCGGAAGGTTCAACCAAGGGCACCGCCAAGCAATATGGTCTGCGGACAAGTGGCACATCCAAGCGAACCACCATTCCTCATCCAAGGCATTGACTAGACAATGCCGGAAGAAGTAGCCGCGAGCTGAATATGCCGGGCAGGAGTCCACAACCTGCAATTTATCCATCAGCCACACCTGGTGAGGGATTGAAAAATGAGAGATTAAAGAATAGAGAGATGTACGAGAAGAGAAGAGTGAGAATGGGGTTTTGTGAGAAAAAGATCGAGCTTGAGGGCCGAGTGATGTGAGCAATACATAAATGCGAGATTGGGTGGGAAATATTACCTGTAGCAGTAGTGGACTCCCCGCCAACCTAGTCGTCTCATGGCGATAAAAGGCGTCTAAACCCATTAACGTCTCGGCCAGAGCCATGGCAATACAGCTCTTGCCCTCTCTCAAGCCTTGGACAACCTCAATCAGCCGGACACTAGCCCCTCCAGAGCCCGAGACAAATAGAAAATGGGATAGCATGCACAAACAGAGGGCGTGCCGTCGGAAGCCTTGCCAGCGATGGTTGTTGCGATCACCAGCATCAGAAAATCGATTGGCCAAACTCGGAATGTCCAACATCCCGTCACAAATTGGGGACCGAGCGTCACGCATACTGAGTCCGCATATGCGCCCTAAGGATTGGGCATGACCAAAATTAAGTTGGGGCAGGAGCTCCTCATCGTGCTCGGACTCTATTAGAGCTCGGAAATCTTCGAAGGTAGGACACATCTCTTGCCCGGCGAAGCTAAAGACATGTGTCACCGGATTCCAAAACCTTGCCGCGGCATGAAGAAACGGGAAGTGCAAGGGGGTACGACCCAAAGTGAATAGTGCATTTATGCCAAAACCCCGGAAATTCACTTTTTTCGAGCTATCCAATCTAGCAATCCAAGCTGTGAGATTTTGAGCAAGAAACTCTTCCATTGGAGCAAATCAGTGTGAAAATGAGAAAAACTACGAAGCTGGGATCTTTTGGAGGAGATAAGGTTGAGTGGGGGACAGGTGCCAACATTCTGCTGATCCCCTCATTTAGTGCCGGCCGGCCAAAAAAATTTGCCGACCGGCCATTTTAGTTTGCCGACAAAACAGGCATATGGCCGGTAGCCACTCCTGGCAGCCGGTGGTCCCTACACCATGCCGGTGGGCTTCCTTCTGGTTTCCTGAGCTGTTTATGCTAAGAATTGGGGAACTCCACCACCTCCAACCCCTCCCTGGCGATCGGTTCTTGCGGAGCCACGCCTGTCTGCTTGTCGAGTTTTTGAACATTTGCTTATCGAGTTGTATTCCGCTCTCTTTGAGCTCTTGATTTGTTTATCGAGTTGTATTCACACTTGTTTGGTTGCATTGTGTCTTTGTTTTGTTTATCGAGTTGTAAGTCGGTTCACTACCTGATTATTACGATTGCAAATTTCCAAAATGAGTTCAATTTCGTTCACATTGTGGTGTGATACCCTGCGATGCGATGCACAGAAGATCCACAAATGCAACATCTTTTGAATAAAATGGTTCGTTTCATTTCCATCACATGTTTTGCAAAGTGCGTGAATTTTGAGAAAGAAAATAAACCTGCCTGAGGCAGTGCAATGTGCTTAAACTACTAGTAAAAAGGAAAATAAAACGTAGAATGGCAGGGTAGCCAAGTATCAGAATTGATACCGGTGAAACTCCCCTTGCGGTTAACGCACCTTCCGCATCTTTGTTCGGGTCAGTCGCGTCGTTGGACGCCCTCACAATACGGGAAATCACACCTTTGAAACGTGAACCTTTGAGTTGACCTCAGGCCACAACTTCTGCGAGCAACGCTCGATGCGTGCGAAGAATGTCCCGCCCCGTATCCTTTTCATGCTTTGTGAACTCCGCAAATTGTTTCAATTATGCTATGTAATGGTACATCCTTCCATTACCTGCGTAGACCGCATGTTTTCGATTGCGTAGACCGCATGATTTATCGATTCCATTACCTGCGTAGACCGCATGTTTTGATTGCGTAGACCGCATGTTTAATTTCATTACTTGCGTAGACCGCATGTTTTCGATTGCGTAGACCGCATGATTTATCGATTCCATTACCTGCGTAGACCGCATGTTTTGATTGCGTAGACCGCATGTTTAATTTCATTACTTGCGTAGACCGCATGTTTTCGATTGCGTAGACCGCATGATTTATCGATTCCATTACCTGCGTAGACCGCATGTTTTGATTGCGTAGACCGCATGTTTAATTTCATTACTTGCGTAGACCGCATGTTTTCGATTGCGTAGACCGCATGATTTATCGATTCCATTACCTGCGTAGACCGCATGTTTTGATTGCGTAGACCGCATGTTTAATTTCATTACTTGCGTAGACCGCATGCTTAATGCCATTATCTGCGTAGACCGCATGTTTTGATTGCGTAGACCGCATGCTTAATTCCATTACCTGCGTAGACCGCATGTTTTGATTGCGTAGACCGCATGCTTAATTCCATTACCTGCGTAGACCGCATGTTTTGATTGCGTAGACCGCATGTTTAGTTTCATCACCTGCGTAGACCGCATGTTTCAATTGCGTAGACCGCTTGTTTGTTTCGTTACCTGCGTAGACCGCGTGCTTATGATCAATTTCGTCGCCTGCGTAGACCGCTTGCTCCACGTACCTAGTTGTATCTCCATATGCATTGTCATGCTCCCCACTTGCTTCGCGCTGTCACGCATTTCGAGTACATTACTTTGCATGTTGATAACGATGTTGTACCTATTAAGTTTGTTTTCTCTTCAGGCACGATATTGTATGTATGGTTCATTTGAGGCTGGTGTAACCAGACGAGCCGCACAGGTATTGTATCCTCCGAGTGAGACGTATTGAGGATTACATAATTCTCTTACATCCTTTCTGCATTGTAGTGTAGTTTGGTGTATGTTAGCTTAAAACTGTCGCATGTATGCTTCGTTACAGCTTTCTTGGCATGATCGTAAGTTATGTTCGACTCTCCGCATTGTTTTGCATTTTGCCCCTGCCTTCGGGCCCATATCTTGTTTGTCTTGCATGTTTGTCTTAGTCTTCGGCCTTGTCAAAAATGGGTTGTCTCTGGACTTTGACATTCACTCCCGTCATTGTTATGACTCTCGAGTTCTGTCAAAGTGGGGCAACTGTAGACACCCCATTTTTGACCGTCCTCAAGACTTGGACGTCACTGTTTGAACACACGGTGATTATCCGTGTTCGTGTTCGTTTGGAGTTCCCGGAGGTCTCGGCTTGCGCGCCCTGCCTCAGGATCTCTGAACTTGACCGTTTAGTGTCTGGTTTTGCACCGAACACTTTTGTTTTGCCTTGAAAGGGCAGGGAATGCCTTATGAGGCATCCCCACACACCGCCGGCAGTGGCTGGAGGCCACCGGATGGTCTTTTTCTACCATCGGCAATTTGTTTGCCGGTCGGCACACTTTATCGCCGGTCGGCATAGATTGTTGCCGGTCGGCACTGTTTTTTGCCGAAATGGCATTTTTGGGCAGCCGACCACTGTTCATCCACTTTATGGAGATATTTTGTGCCAGTTGTGATAGCTGGCACCAACTCTTCCCCCCTCCATACACGTGTATGGAGGGATTTCCCTCTAGCCAAGCTTGTTGAATAAGCTTTGCAAGAGGGAGTCTTATAAGAGGAGGGTCTTCCTCTTTGATCAAGGTTAGCTTCTTGCAACCAAAAACCAGGCCCTTGAGATATAGATACATATTATCTCTATACCTCCCCCTCTCTCCTCCTTTGTGTGTGTTTCTTAGCTCAAAAGGTGGTTTTTACCTTACTTTTGCACCATTACACACACCATTTCACCTTACTCCGAGATTGAGGGACTTGGAGGAGTTGTTTCTTGAGTTTTGGACTGGTTTTGATCCAAAGAAGGAGGCTAGACCATTTGTTCTTCAAAGGTTCTTCAAGGGTGAGCATCTTGATTTATATTCCCCAAACTTGCAATAGTTTTTTACCTATCTAGCTTGCTGTTTTAGCTCTTGTGTATAACATAAAAAGGGCTTGTATTTTCCTGCTTTAGCACTTTCATTAAGGTCATTTTGTGGTTTGAGTGCAAACTCCCCCTTCTAAGCCTTGTTTGATCCATTTTGGTGCTCCTTTCATAAGGTTTTGTTCACTTCAGTGTTTTGGTCTTTTGACCACTAAATATTAGTGTATTTTAGTGTCAAAAAAGGATGGTTTGAAGTCTTGCATAGGGGAGGGACACCCCTCTCCCTTCTTGGTTTTGTTTCCTTGAGTTGTGGCTCAAAAGGGTAGCATGTGTGCTTGATGATCCTTGGCCTCATTTCAGATTTTTTTTGGGTATTTTAGGTCATATACAACCTCTGTTTTTGGCCGGATTTATGCCTCCTTGCATGCTTGTAATACTTGCTTTGTGTTGCTCTACTTTGCTTAGAAGTACATATCATGATTAGGCCATGATTCTTGTGTATGTTGGCTTGGTCCCATGAAGCTTTTGGTATTGTTTTTCCATGCTTAAAGTTTGGTGGTTATCCATTTGATCATGCTTGACATGTTTGTTAGGGTTGCTTTGTATTTTGGCTTGAAAGCTTTGAGCATATTGACTTCTAGCCTGTATGTTTGTGATTACCCTCATGATTTAACATCATCTTAGGACCACATTTTAGTCCAAGAATCATGCTTGTATGTGTGCATGCATGGCCTCTTTAATGCCTTGAGGATGTGTCCTCTTATGCCTAGGAATGAGCCTTGGTGCACATGTTTCATGGGAGATACTTTAGCTGCCATGTTAGGAGTTTTTGGGGTCCCATTTTGCATGTAAAGATTCTGTTTTTACTTTGTTTTAATCATGCCATGAGTGGTCATGTTGATGAGAGTGAAATGTTTCCTTTTTGTGCCTTAACCATAGGACTTTTGGCTTGCATGTTGGCATGAACATTGGTCCATCTATCGGACACTTTTGGCCACTGTTTTGAGGAGGGTGAGGGTCTGCCCCTTTGCCATTTTAAGCCATCTTTGCATGATTGCTTCATGATTGATGCATGGTTGCTTCGTATGTTGTTGTAGCATGATGATTCTATTGCTCAAAACGTCCATGTTTACATCACATTTGTGTCTTGTATGTCTAATATTGCATGCTTGCCATACTAGTTGCATGATTCTTGGCATACCTTGCACATTGATATCATGTTGCATTTTGAGCCATGTTTTGCATAACATGCATCGCATTACTTGGTTTGGGGTGTCAAACCAAGTGTGAGAGTTGAGGGGCGTTCATACCACAAGTGATGTAACGTGCCTTAACTTTCAGTCCCCGAGGCCTTTGACTTCGCCATGATAAGGTTTCGGAGTTCATTGTGTTTGTTGCATACATCCTTACATTAAGTGGCAAATTTGATCTTTTGAGTCATCATGCACCATTGATGGCTCAAAGATCGAAGGTCATTCTTCTTTGAGTTCAAAATATGATAGGAAGTATGACCATGCTCACATGTGTCCAAGAACTCCATGCCATGCACTGTCTGTTCTCTGTTTGCTGTCAAATTGTCTTCTGCAGGAAGTTTCTGCCGACCGGCAGAATTTAGTGCCGACCGGCACTATCTGGAGTGCCGATGAATCCAATAAAATGCCGATGGGAATTGTGAAGTGCCGATGGTAATTCTGTCCGGCCGGTGGTGCTCTGCAGGATGCAAGGAACTTGCTCCAGTACTTTGGCAATTTTCAGAAAGACAAGGCAGTACAAACAGAGGCGGCAGGAGTACAGTACGGGTTTTCCGGACGAGACGGATTCGAGCATGCATCATTCGTGCAGCCCGAGGCAGAGGCTGCGGCCACCCTTTTCTTTCCTTCGCCACCTTTTCTTTTAAATTAAATTAGAAATTTTTGTAATAATTTTATTTGTTTATTATTTGGGACTGTAATATTCATTCGGACCTTCTGAGTAAGGGTAAACATGTAATAAGTGTAGGTGAGTGTGTGTATGTCTTCCAATCCCCATTTCTTTCTTCCCTTTTATTTACCTGCTTATGATGGTAGATTAGGGCATTTTTGAAATTAGCATACCTTATGATATGCATGCGTGCATTCTTGCATTTGTTGACATGCACCGGGCTCGGTACATCATACTAACCGCATTTGTATTTTCAAATTTCAAAATTGAATACATGAATCAGTTGGTTGCATATCGTATGCCATATTTAGGTTAACCGAGCCTAACTAAAATTGCATCTTGTATGTGTTGCATTAGGCAAAATAACATGAACTAGGACATGCACATTTGCTAACTAGTTTATTGTTTTGGCACGGAGTACAATGTAAGTGGTTATGCTTTAGCATCCAACATACGTGTGAATGTTGCCATAATAGTATGCTTGCCATGCGGCTAAGTGTTTACATGAGATAAACTGCTTGAATGCCTGTGGGTGGAGGTCAAATTGCTTAAATTGGGATAATGCGTTAAAACTGCAATTTTTTAAGCCCACTAGATAGTGGCAAAATCATCTTTTCTAAAAAGCCCACTTGAGGGTGGCAAAATCTGCATTTTAGCCTACTTACGAGTAGCAAACCATTTTCAAAACAAACATGAAATGTTTTGTTCCAATTTGGGCGATTTGGTCTATACTTGTTTGCTGCGCGCACAACATAGTAATTCTAGGCTAATAACCGGTTTAAGAACATATAAAGTTTTCAAAAATGGATATCGCGGTTAGTAGAGGCCGGTCTTCGGACCGGGCGAAAGGGGGTGCTCATAGCTGACCTTCCCCGATCGTACCCAAGCTCCCGAGCCGAGACAACTCCGGTGATGACGGACATGTGGCCTTCGGCACCGAGTTAGGGTTTCCTAAATTCTCCCATTTTAAAACATTTAGGTGGCGACTCTATATCTGGCAAAGCAGTCCATGTTTGGCACTACTTTTTCAAAAATCTATTTCTCAAAACGATTTGCCATATTTGGACTCTTTGGTTCAGATTAAGAACCGTGACACAAATCGAGTCCGAACTGTAGCATGAGGCCCACACGGGCGCGTCTACAACAGGGCCGCGTAAAACATTTGCTTTTGAAAGTTTTTAAGAAAGCGACAAATCGCTCGCGCCGAAGATAGTGTGGAACCAATCTGGATCAGGCCAGGATCCTTCTCAGTACTCACGCCGACAAGCATGATCTCACTCATTAAAAGGCTTAGCACGCCTCTCTTTCTCTCAAAATGTTCAAAATTTTGCAAAACCCGAGGAATTCCTTCCTCTTCGTTTTTATCACCGCAGTGTTCAAAAAAGTTTGTTTTTTGGAAAACTTAGGTTAATGCAATGAGTTTGGCACGCAGGGGAGCAGGCAAGATGTACTGTCAGCCCAATCAAATTCTCTGGCACTTATGCTGAAGGCAAGCATGAAGTTTGAGATAGCAACAGCTGTTTCAATCGGCTTTGTTGGTGCAACTGGCTCCTTGGCAGAAACAGACTCAAAACAAAAATAGATAATAACAAAATGGCGTTCGGGACAACGACCCCAGAATCACCTGGTATTATATACAACGGGGACTGACTCGATACAACCAGACAGACCCTTAAGCAAAAAAGACTGACTCAAGACAAAGAGACAGACTCAAAACAAAAGACTGACTCGATATCCAAGCCAGGATTTACAAAACTCGGTTTCACCGATGCTCAAAAATACGTGCCAGACGCTTCAAAAATACACCAAATGTTGCCCGCAGGCGGTCCACATCACATACTCGCAGTATCTGAGCCCTCGAAATCCAACAACTGGGTGGTAACTGACTTGGCTGAGGCGGGTGGAAGGATAACCTTGTTATCGATCAAATCCTGCACTTCATGACGAAGGCGGGAACATCCATCGGTACTGTGACCGGACTGTTGGTGGTACGCGCAGTACAAGGTAACATCGTGCGTGGCGGGGAGTTTCTTCGGGAGTGGCCGAGGCTCCAAAGGTTTAAGATGCCCATTCTTCGCCAATATTAGCAATGCCCTAGACAAAGGCATGTGGAGGTCGTGAAAGACCCTGCGCCCTCGGGGCAGGTACTTTGAGGTTTGAGGATTCTTGCCAGATGCGCTGGCGAAGGGGTCGGCTGGCGCTGCCTTGGCTTTTTGAACCTTTCCCGGTGCAGGGTTGGGAACTACAGGCATTGTCTGGGCATGACGGGGCCCATCCCAATTTTCTACCTGGCTTGAACTGCCTTTGATTGCAGTGGGGAAAGCATCATCCACAGCTTTGATCACGATTGCGGATGTTTGTTGCTTGTTCATCCCTCTGACTTTCAGAGCCTCGACTGCCCACAGCAGTTGTTCAATAGGATCGACATCCACCTTTGCCTTGTCTTTTCCTCTGGACTCAGCCTGATCAAGGGTCTGGGTTGATGCTGGCATGTCGCGGCTGTAGCTGGAAGCCACCTCTGGCTGGCTAAGCTCTATCACAATCCGTCCCAGTAGCGGGGGCTCTTGTGGTACGAAATTCCCGGCATACGGCGCCGCTGGCGGTGAAGCCGACATTCCATAGGCTAGATCGGCCACGGACCTCTGGAGGTCCCCTATCATTCCCATCAATTCAAAGGTGGTGGGCTCACGAGCCTGATATAACTGGGGAGCCCAAACCGGGTGCACAACGGGCGACCTGGGTGGGTGTGACATACTGATGCTGGCCTCACTCTGCGGAGCGGTCCCCTGCTCCAATGCAGCCGTCATAACCACAACTTCTTCTGTATTCTGTGCCGCCATAAATCCTGTTTCAGCAAGGGGAGACACTGGCTATTCTGTATCAACTCTGCCACTCTCTGAACTGAAAGGAAAAACAGGCAGCATTTCAGTCCAAACTGATCGAATATGGGCGTAGCCAAACAACTGTACCCTACTGCTGATCACTGTTCCCAAATTTCTGTTCCCAAAATACTGAATCTGATACCCGCGGATAACTGATTCTTGATAACTGATTCTCAACAATACTGATTCTGGTGCCCTCGGGCCCGATACTCAAACTTGCAAATTGGTATATGCGTTCCTGTAGAGATACACTCTAAAAGCACATAGCAAGTAAAGAGAGCTCAATCACCCCTATGTTGGGGTAGGGTTTCCCTGTCCTATTTCGTCAGGAGCTAGGGTTTCACTGCACACACAGCGGTTTTTCAAACAACCTAACATCGGGTAAGCAACTTGTCCTATTCTTGGAATGGTCACTATGGATCCGAACATGTACTAGGTCGAATGGTCAAAAGGGGTGCCCCGGTAAACCGGGGTTTGTGTTCCCATGCTGTCAGAGCCCATAGCCGGTCAGCCTTATGGACATGCCTTGACAAGACAAGCCTCCGGCAAACCGTTCAGGAATGGCAGATGGCAAACACTATGTTCCTAGGCGCACCAATGCACATGCAATGCAAAGAAACACATAAGCGAAATCAAAACAGGATATCATGAGTTCGAGTCAAGCTCTCTAAACTCCCTAGCCGAGTCGCCAGAAACTGTAACAACGCCCGCGAGGGACCTCATGCTACAGTTCGGACTCGATTTGTGTCACAGTTCTTAATCTGAACCAAAGAGTCCAAATCTGGCAAATCGTTTTGAGAAATAGATTTTTGAAAAAGTAATGCCAAACATGGACTGTTTTGCCAGATACAGAGTCGCCACCTAAATATTTTTAAAATGGGGAAATTTAGGAAACCCTGACTCGGTGCCGAAGGCCACATGTCCGTCATCACCGGAGTTGTCTCGGCTCGGGAGCTTTGGTACGATCGGGGAAGGTCAGCTATGAGCACCCCCTTTCGCCCGGTCCGAAGACCGGCCTCTACTAACCGTGATATCCGTTTTTGAAAACTTTATGTGTTCTTATCCCGTTCATTAGCCTAGAATTACTATGTTATGCGCGCAGCAAACAAGTATAGACTAGATTGCCTGGTTTGGAAAGAAACATTGCATATCCGTTCGTTTTGAAAATGCTTTGGATTTGCTACTCGCAAGTAGGCTAAAACACGGATTTCAATGAGTTCTTCCAACTCAAACAATCCAACCTTCACCCACAGGCATCCAAGCAGTTTATAACGCATAAGCATCTAGCCACATGTTAAGCATGCTGACATGGCAACATTCACACTCATGCGATATGCTAAAGCGGAAATACTTACATCGTACTCCGTGCCAAAACAAAGAACTCGTTAGCAAACATGCATGATCCAAGTCCATGTTAAGTGCCTAATGCATCGCATACAAAGTGTTGCTAGAATAGGCTCGGCTATCCTAAACATGGCATGTGAGAATGCACAACTATCACATATTCAGTTTAGAATTTGAAGTACAAATGCAGTTAGCGTGATGTACCGAGCCTAATACATGTTGCACAAATGCATGAATGCACGCATGCATAGCATAAGGTATGCTAATTTAAACGTACCCTAATCTACCATCATAAGCAGGTAAATAAAAGGGAAGAAAGACGTGAGGTTGGAAGACATACACACACTCACGCACACTTATTACATATTTGCCCTCACTCGAAGGGACCAAATAAATATTACAGATTAATTAACTACGCAAGCTAATTAAATATTACAAATTAATTAATTTAATTAACAAATTAAATTAAGCTAAGAAAACAGATAAACCGCCTCGGGGCGAGGGCCAGATGCAACACATGCTCGGGACTGGCTCGGAATCGCACTGCCATGCATAGTTTGCCTCTGTTTTCCCTGCTTTGCTCCTCTGAAAACTGCCAAAGTCTCAGGGATGCCTCTCAGGACACTGGGGGATATCATCGGCTGAGCAGAATTTCCACCGGCAGTAGCATTTAGTCACCGGCACAAAATAGATCCACCGGCCATCGATTGACTGCCGGTCGGCACTAAATACTGCCGGCCGGCAATAAATTCCTACAGAACCTGCAACTCACAGCAATAGAGGGCAAGGCAAAGCATGGCAGCACAATTCAAGGCATATATGCACCAACCATGTCCCTTATCATGATAATGACTCAAAGGGGCATGTGCCTCGATTCTCGGACCACCAATCATGCATTTCCATGCATGATGGCCCAAAGAACCAAGTATGCAACTTTGATTTCAAATGCATGCAAACCAAATCAAACCAAAGTCCTAATCCCTATCACCAAATCAAGGGACAAGGAATGCATGCAAAATGCAATGCAACCTAAGCATACAAGCTAAGGATGCAACATGGCATAGAGGCAAGCTTATGCAAGCATACAAGCATACATATGGCAATGCAAATAGATGGAAAGATGGACTTATGCATGAATTAGGCAGCTCTAAATAGGCCTAAAACAGTAGCCATAATGCTAAAATGAGGGGCCAAATATACATGCACACATGTACCTAATTGAAGGCCAACACTTAAGCACAAATTGCACAACCCTCAAACACATTTGAAAGGGAGAATCATGGACTAATTAACATGCAATATAAGCATTGAAATCATGCTAAAACATGGTGCCAAACCAAGCAATACATCAAGCCGAACATGCAATAAATAGCCCAAGTGTTCAAAGCAAACCAATGGGGCATTGAACTACACTTAGTAAGACCAAACATGGCATGAAAGGAAGGACCAAAATCAGAGGTTTAGCATGTTAAAACAAAGCTAAAGGACTACTTAGATGGCATCTAAGTGACTCAAAATCAAAGGCATGCATAAACACCAAAACATGGAGCATTGCTACACAAGCTTCCAAAGCATTAAAGAGGCATGCAAGGCAATCAAACAAGCATGGAAATGGGACTGAAATAACATGTGGGGGGACCCCAAATCACCAAATCGATGCAAAGATGTCATGCTACACATGCACATACTCAAGGCCAACAAGCCCAAATACAAAGGAGCTATATCAAGCATACCAAAATCAACCCAAACAACCTGGGACAGACCTAGAACATGGCAAAACATGCACAAAATCTTCACAAGACTAAGCCTAAAACATGCTCCAACAAAGGCTAACAACCTAAGACATGTTAAGGCATAACAAGGCATTACAAGGCAACTATGCTAAGCATGCATGGAGTACCAACACCAACTTAAAATCATGTTATATTATGGATATATAAGCATGAAAAACAACCTACACATGCTCAACACACACTCAAGCATAATGCTCTCTCAAGAGGCCAAAACATGCCCTTTTCAAGGACAACAAGGAGAGGGGGTGGCCCTCTCCTTCTTGGGACTTCAAGGCATCATCTTCACCACTGAAATCCCTCAAGATTTCAGTGGTGAAGAGACCCCAACACCAAAATCCCGGAGCTAGCACAAAATGGCCCAAAATGAGGCCTTTCAAGGCCTAAGGGGGGTCAACCACCCTCAAACAACAAAACACTCTTAATAAACAATAAAGAGGGCCTAAAAACAGAACTTTTTTATGTTATACAATAAGCACAAAAACAGCTCTAAGATAGGTATAAAATCAATGCAAAAATGGGGAATAAAGGTGTAAGTTTCTTACCCTTGATGATCCCTTCACAAATGGTGCTCCAATGGCCTCCTTTAGCTTGGATCCAACACCAAAACTTCAAAACCAGTCCCTTAGAACCTCAAGAGCCAAAGGAAGGTGAAACACTATGTGTTTGTGTGCAATAGTATGGACTAAACACACTAAAACACACACAAGAGGGAAAAAGAGAGAGATAAGGTGTAACAAACCCTAACCCTAGAACTCAAACCCTAACAATGGCTGTCTAAGCTCTCCAAAATATCTAAACTCTCTAACCTTTTAAGCCAAGAGAGCCTCCTCTCCCTATATGGCACTTCTTGTCTTGTAAAGCTTACAAGACAAGCTTCATAAGAGGGAGATCCCTCCATACACGGAGCAAAAGCAAGACAGCTGTCTTAAAATATCTGCAAAAGCAGATGCACAGTAATCGGCCAGCCAAAAATGCCATCTTGGCCAAAAAAAGTGCCGGCCGGCACTAAAAAGTGCTGACCGGCAACAAATAGTGCCGGCCGGCAATATACATTGCCGGTGGCAGCAAAAACCAGCCGGTGGCCTCTAGCCACTGCCGGTGGTGGGTGGGGATGGTCCACAAGCCCTACCCTGCCCTTCCAAGGCAAAACACAAGTGTTTGGTGCAAAACCAGACACTAAACGGTTGAGTTCGGAGATCCTGAGGCAAGGCACGCGAGCCGAGGCCTCCGGGAACTCCAAACGAACACAAACATGGATGATCACCGAGTGTTCAAACGGTGACGTCCAAGTCTTAAGGACGGTCAAAAATGGGGTGTCTACAATATGCCGGGAATTTTGTACCACAGGAGCCCCCGCTACAGGGGTGGATTGTGATCGAGCTTAGCCAACCAGAGGTTACCTCCAGCTATGGCAATGACATGTCAACAACAACCGGGTTCCAATCTGATATAGCAACCCAAACCCTCGATCAGGCTGAGGCTAGAGGTAAGAACAAAGTGGGAATAGATGCTGATCCTGTTAGACAACTGCTGTGGGCAGTCGAGGCTTTGAAAGCCGGGGGAATGAATAAGCAGCAAGTGTTCGCAGTCATGACTAAGGCTATGGATGATGCTTTCCCCACTCCAATCGAAGGCAGTTCAAGCCAGGCAGAAAATCAGGATGGGCCCATCATGCCAAGACAGTTCCTGTCGTTCCCAACCCCGCACCCGGAAAAGATTAGAAAGCCAAGGCAGTGCCTGCCGACCCTTTCGCTAGTGCATCTAGCAAGAACCCTCAGACTTTGAAGTATCTGCCTCGGGGGCGTAGAGTCTCTTATGCCCTCTACATGTCTTTGTCTAGGGTATTTCAAATTTTGGCTAAAAAGGGGCATCTTAAACCTCTCGAGCCTCGGCCTCTCCCAAAGAATCTCCCTCTCTCACATGATGCTACCTTATACTGCGCATACCACCAATAGTCCAGTCACAGCATCGATGATTGTTTCCGTCTTCGTCATGAAGTGCAAGATTTGATCGACAATGAGGTCATCCTTCCGCCTACCTCAGCAAAGTCTGTTACCACTGAGCTGTTGGACTTCGAGGATACTGCGAGTTTGTGATCAGGGGTTGGACCACCTGCGGGCGGCGCTCGGTGTATTTTGGATGTGGCATCTGGCACGCACTTTTAAGCATCTGCGAATGCCAATTTTTTGTGGTTTCTGACTTAGGTGTTGAGTCAATTCGGTGGTCTTGTTTTGAGTCTGTCTCTTTGTTTTAAGTCAGTATTTTTTGATTAAGGGTCTGCTTGTCGCGTCGAGTTAGTCCCATTGTATAGAATGTCGGGTGATTTCAGAGTTGTTGCCTTGAACACCCTTTTGTTTTGTAATTACCCTTTTGCTTTCTTTTGAGTCTGTCTCTGCCGTGGAGCCAGTTGCAACGAGGGAATCTGAATGAAACAGCTACGGTTATCATGTTTTCGTGCTTACTGCTATTTTGAGCTAGTTGTGCCAGAGGATTTGAATGGAACAACAGTACATTCCACCATCTCTCTTGTGCCCTGAAAATCATTGCAATGACCTAAGTTTTTCAAAACCTTTTCGAACATTACGGTGAAAACAAAGAGGAAGGAATTCCTTAGGATTTGCAAAACTTTGATCAAATTGAGAGAGAGAGAGGCATGCTAAGCCTTTAATGATTGAAATCGTGTTTGTCAGCGTGAGTACTGAGAAGAACCTTGGCTTGATCCAGACTGGTTCCACACTATCTTCAGCGCGAGCGATTTGTCGCTTCTTTAAAAACTTTCAAAAATAAAATGTTTTGCGCGGTCCTGTGAAGACCTATGTGGAATCGTTCTTGAGATTGTGCAGCTTAGGATCGCTCTCAACCTCAAGACTCGAGCCCCTGCTTTAAAACTTTGAACCACAATTCGGAGTGTTCAACGATCGACCATTAAGAGGGGCCTGTATGGCCAGATCGGAGGCAGCTCTCGAACAAGAGGCACCAAAGTCAGATCAAGAAGATCAGATCCCATCAGAAGAAGCTTGTGAAGCTAGAACAGAAGCACCCCTCCAACAAGGGGCAAAAATGTCCGATGTGCTCGAAGAGCCGAAGATGGGTCCTTCAGCAAATCAATGCAATAGTCATTTTCCTGGATTCAGATGACTTCAGGATCTCGAAACCATTTGGCATAGACTTGTTACGCTTTTACCCATTGAGAGGCTCGTTGTGCTGAAAACCCGGAAGGGCGACCCAGGCAAAAGTTAGAGCAAGAGAAAAAAAAGAAGAAAAAAAAAAGAAAGAAAGAAAAATAAAAAAAAAATGCAAAAGAAATGAAATGAGAAAAATAAAAGAAAAAAAACAAGAATTGAAAAGGAAAGAAGAACAAAACTTGCAAGGTTGAAAACTCGCAACGGGTGCCTTGGCAAAAGTTAGAGCCTAAAAGTGAAGGTTAATACCCGAGTGTACCTTAACCTGAACTACGTAAGGCTTGATTCCCATGTTTGGGATACGTAGGCAACTTCATGTTGAAGTCCAGCCACCAACACTTTCAAAGCGACTGTGTCCATATATTGGTTTTGACCATCTTCGTCTTCTCTGTATCCGAGAGTTCGGCTGTGATCATCACTAATGAGGACTGTTTACAATATGCTGCGGCACTATCCAGACAAGGGGCAACTTTCCGTTGCCATGCAATGCCATCCAGACAAGGGACAATTTTCCATTACCTCCGATCCGAGGTTGCACATCTCGAGAGTAAGTTCTGCGCTCGTTGAGCATAGACCGCTTGCAAAAATGGTTTTTGAAAATTTTTACTGAGGTTGACTATTTCCTCGAAAATTATTCCATTTTCCAAAACTGGACCATTTTCTTGGACCCAAAAAGGGAAAATTTTCAGTGCTTATACCCTGATTTGCATGATTTTCAAATCAAAAGTGAACGAGTGTGTTAACTCTCGTATTGGTCAAAACTGTTTTAGTAGAAAACCAAAAACAAAAAAAATGGTCAAAATAATGAATCAGGGGTACAGTTAAGTCAAGTGTTCTGTTTTTCCTCTCGTCATCAACTACTTGCCAGAAGGGCACTCTACCCGCTAACAAGGGCACAACTGAGGTTAACAACAAAAGGACAGAAAGCTCTCGCATCCTCCAAGCAACGAGGTATTAAACCAAGTGCGGAGCACGAATCAGAATGGATCAAAATACTCCTCTTCTTCATCCGGGGCATCTACTAAATGCTGCCAGAAGAAATAGCTGCAGGCTAATAGCGTTGGGCATGAACCCACGACCTTCAATTTATCCATCAACCATCCAGGGGAGGGATATAAAATGAGAGATTAAAGAATAAAGAGGTGTGCGATGTGAGAAAAGTGAGAAAAAAGGGTTTTCAGAGAAAAACCGAGCCTGAGGGCCGAGTGATGTAAGAATCGCAAATTAGAAAGGGTGAGAAATAATACCCGAAGAAATTGGCTCCTCGTGATTTGAGAGGTCTCTCATCTTTATAACACGTCTGTGTGTCGTGTCTTCTATTTTGTCTACCTCAACTCTTGTTTTGAGTCTGTTTCGAGCGTGTCTCGTTGTGTTTAGGCAGTCTACCTTTCTGCTTTCGCTGTTGAGTCTTTTTCACGGTGTTCAGTTGTAGGCACAATACCCCGGTTTGAAAAATCCTTTTTCAATTTCAAAAATTAATCGTTTTGTGTGCTTAGAGTGCTGTGCCATTCTCCACGTTTGTGCAAAACATGACCTAGTTCTTCAATAAAACCGCAGGGGTTCAACCAGGGACACTTGGAAACAGTGAACATATGGGCTCCGGATTGCATCTAAGTGTGTTTCAGCTCCAGCAACTTCCACCTTTGTCTTTCGTCTTTTCAGATTGGACTGTTTGTTTAGGATTCGCTGTGTGCAGAATGGACTAAGCACTGTGTTATGGGCTGTGTGTTCAGAATGAGCAATGGTTTGTTTGAGTTGTTTTACTGATTGGCCGGTTCATTATCTGGTTATTACAATACAAGTGTTTGATTTTCAGACAGGAGATCAATCCCATTTACATTGAGGTGTAATATGATGCGATGCAATGTATGAAATGTATCAATGAAATTCTTTTTCAGATAAAAATTTTACTTCATTTCATCATCTTTTCAAGTACAAAATTTTGGAGAAAACAAAAACCTGCCTGCGGCAGTACAAGGTACTCAAGCTACCAGCAAAAGTAAAGCAAAATAAAAAGAAGAAAAGCAACAAAATCTGGATCAAGTGGTCTCAGGCCTACGGATCTGTCCTCGTCCTCTTCCTGGACGAAGGTCCAGGAGCATCGTCATCGGCACCGTCATCTGAGTCTGTGCCATCTCCGGTCTCCTCGGACGACTCTGACCCGCCTCTGCCTCCACCTCGGACTCATCATTATCGGGAACTGGTGCCCATGAGCTACTCCCAACATGAGTGCGCCCCGCCTTGGTGCGGGGGTATACTCTGCCCTCTCCATCTCCCCCTCAAACAGGAACGAATGGTCCAGCTGGAGCACCTCCTACAGTAGGAATCTGGAAGGGATGCTGAAAAGTATAAATGGCAAACGCATCAGTATGCTACAGAATGTAGTATATGAATACAGTGTGTGAAATACTGTGAGCAGGGTACGAGTGCAGAATGCAGTGTATGAGTACAATGTGTGAATACTATGAGCAGTATGCCAGTGCAGAATGCAATGTATGAGTACAATGTATGAATGCCACGAGTAGTGCTGTGAACAGTCTGTGGGCTACAGTCTGTCAGATGTCGTGAGGGCAGTGTATCCAGTGTTGTGTTGTGCATCAGATATGTGAAGCATTTTATGTATGGTTTGAGACCGCGGTCAGAGAAGCATGTCGGAATGCTATAAATCGCCAGAAGGTCGAGGCTCTGCTGGAGCATCCCCATCACGAAGGCGGTCAGCTCTAGGGACTGGCGAGTGTACTTAGAAGAGGCCTGCAAAAGTGTTAGAAGTATCAATATTCCGCGGAATATCAAACGAAATGAAATGAAATGACGATGCAAAATGCAGAAGTACATACCGGAGGCAAGTCATAGAAACCGACTAACTCATGATCAGCCGGAGGAGGAGCGATGGGGATCTGGTAAGTCGCCCCACCCCGCCCTCCGCATGTCATCGTCATAGGCAGTGCTGGCCAACTAGCCCCCCATCCTCTCCGAGCTCCACTCCTGCCACGGACTCGAGCCATCCTCGATGTCCCTGCCCCTGCTCCAGCTACCGGCGCCGCAGGTCCCCCCCTCTCAACTCGGCTGTCACTACTCAAAGGCCGCATGATATACGTCCTGACGTACTCTGAGTAGTCGCTTATGCCTCTGAAGCGTGTCGCGTCCCAGCCGATTGTATAGTAAGCCATCTGCTCAGGAATGAACCTCTCGGTATCTCTCATATGCTCAAGACAGTGAACCGGGACTATCTGTTCCGGTAAACCCAAGGTCTGGCGTAGGAAACGCTCACCCAGGTACCAGGCCCAACAGACCGGGCCCTCCAGTAGAAGCCTGAAGCGGGCAGTCTCCTCCGCACCGGCAAATCGATCCCGAATCTCAGCTGGCAATGGAGCCCAAGGCTGCCAGGTGATCTTTAAATGAAATGCAGTTTGTTATTTACTGTTATGGAAAATACAGTGCAAAGTGAGGCTTAAATGAACTGCAAGTTCTAAGCATACCTCTGCGGGGGTGATGGTGTCGAAGTAACGACAGAAGAATATGAACGTCTCCCGGGGTCTCCGCAGACACCTCACATCGAAACGGCAGGAGAATGGAACGCCGAGAGGGGTCTCCACGTAAGGCACTAGGGCAAGTCTCAGAAAGTAGGCGTAGACCCACAACTACAGAGAAAATACCAGTATGCTTATCAGATAAAACAGAATGCAGAATAAAAGCAGAAATAGCAGGGCAGTGTATGGTACAGTGTATTGTGGCAGAGTGTACAGTGTGTGCAGTGTACAGTCAGTGTAAAGCAGAGTATATGTGTGCCGTGTGTGCAGTGTACAGCATGAAGCAAACCACAGTATGTGCAGTGTACAGAGTATAGGAAATGTAAAGGCAGAAATGTAAAACAAAGAAAGAGATGTACCTCCCAAGCTCGCCAGTAACCTCCGAGTAACTGCCCACTACAACGGGAGGCTGAGCTCATGTACCCGTAGAGTGTGGCCAAGGCTGCTCCACCCTAGTCATAGCGCAGGATCCTGGTCACGTCCACCAGAGCGCTCAGCAAGCAGAGGGGCACCGTGTTCGCCCGATCGGCGAAAATGGTCGTCCCCAACAGAAACATGAGGAAGCCGCGTGCGTACTGCTCCTCCCCTGCCCAAGTGGTCGGCGCCTGATCCTGGAAGTGGCTCTCAAACCATGAATATTGTACATATCCTGCCCGAGCGAGTGGCGGCTGAGTGCCAAGCAAGTGTATCTGGGCAGCGTACCACTCATCCATCTCTGTGTCGAAGGGGATCGGATCACCCCCTACCCCCACGCCGATGGGCATTGAGAAGTCATAGGGAGTCATCGTCATGTCTCCCGCGATAGAGAGGTGGAATGAATCCATGGTGTCCCACCACCTCTCCGCTGGAGCAGCAATGAGAGGTTTGCTCGTAGTAAGCCGAGAAAGTCCTCTGCAAAAGGCGTCAAAGCCCGCCTGATCGACAATGTGACGGACTGCGTCCGGTAACTCCATGTACCAATCCCTGGCGGCAACATTCCCATACCCGCGGACAGTATGGGAATCTCCCTGTTCAAAAGAAAATAGTTGCAAAGCAATATAAACTGTACAGTTTTGAAGAGTATTCAGAATTGGTGGCAATATAGCGTGTGTGCACGTTTTCAAGTTCAAACAAACATCAGGTGCCGGTGTGCTAGTAGGGAACTACAACATATGATGTGTCAGTGCGTTTGAGTGGTTCAGTACAGATATAGCGTGTGTGCACGTGTTCAGATTCAAATAGGTACCGAGTGCCGGTGTGCTCGCAGTGAACTACATGTGATGTGCTAGTGTGTTTGAGTGGTTCAGGCCAAATGCAGTGTGTGTGCACATGTCTAGATTTAAACAGATATTGAGTGCAAGTGTATTCACAGTCAACTACAACATATAGTGTATCGGTTTATCCGGGCTAAGCAGTTAAAGAGCAGAATCAACTATGGCAGTTAAGTGTTCTACATTGCGGAAAATAAAACGGGGAAGAGTATACCTCGGAAGCGCCATGTGATAAATGTGACTCCGGCTTGCGTAGGAGAAGCTCTGGAGGCACCATCCTATCAAAACTCCGGAACTGGCAAAGTCCGTCCGGAGGCAGTATGTGAATCATCGGTCGGTAGGTCGTCGGGTCGAACGGGCGAACGCTCAAGGGTAGGAGCTCGGCCTCAGGATCCATCTCATGATCGGGGGGAGTCCCGCCCCGTGGAATATTGTCAGCCATCGCAAAGAAAGTGTGAAAATGGCCGAGAGAGGGAAAATCGGGTGAGAATGTGAAAAGTCAACGAAAAGTCAACCCCGAGAGGGTGGGAAACGGCTAGAAAAGCCGAAGTGTGGAAAAAGACACGGAAATCAAGAAAAACTCGAGGGAAACAAGCCCCGAGTGGTGGAAATTGCAAAAGAGACACTGAAATGAAGTTTCAATCAGTTCAAAGCGTTCGAAACGCGAAGGTATACGCGAATCGAACAACGAAACGGGGCCGAAAACACAAGAAAACGGGAGAACGAAGGAAGAAAAATACTCTAGAGAGAGAGAGGAAGAAATTTCGACCAAGGAAAAGTGGGAAATATAGGGCTAGAGGCCCTATATTTAAAGACCCGAGGCCAATTGACCAAACTGCCCCAATTCAGGCATGTTTGGCCGGTCGGCCACATTGTTGGCCGGTCGGCCAAATATTTGGCCGGTAGACAGCCAGCGACCTCCCATGATGGCCGGTGAGCCTCCTACAACCTTTTTTGGGTCATAAGTGTAGTTTTGGGGTCTTCAATTGCTCAAGACAGTGCAAGAAAGTGCATTTCCGAAGCTCAGTCGATCTCCGTTTCGACCTCAGACCATGTCTTCTGTGCTTGGCGCCTGAATACGGATGCGGTGTATCCTTTTTGTATCCTTTTGTCTCTTTCAAGATTCGAAAGTTGCCCCCACATGCATTATCATGCATCTCAAGCAACACGCGCTGTCATGCATTCGAGTCCACATGCATTATCATGCATCTCAAGAAACACGCGTTGTCGCGCATTCGAGTCCACACACATTACCATGCATTTCAAGCAACGCGCGTCGTCGCATATTCGAGTTCACCTGCATTTCAAAAGCCGCGCGTTGTCGCGCATTCCAAGATCATTTGCATTTTCATGCATCTCAAAAGTTGTGCGTTGTCGCGCGTTTCAAAAACAACATGCATCATTTGCATTTCAAAAAAAGAGAGAAAACAACAAAAACAACATGCATTATTTGCATTTCAAAAAAAGAGAGAAAACAACAAAAACAACATGCATCATTTGCATTTCAAAAAAAAACGAACATGCATCATTTGCAAAAAAGAAAACAAACAAAAGAAAACAACAAAAACATGCATCATTTGCATTTCAAAAAAGTACATTATCATGCATTTTTCCTTCATCATGCATTGTCATGCATACAAAAAAAAAACAAAACAAAACAAAACAAAACAAAACAAACAAAACAAACAAAAAACAAAAAAAACAAAAAAAAAAACAACAACAAATAGTGCATATCTCATGCATTCATTGTAGATAGTGCATATGTCATGCATCCCTTGTATACATTGCATATGTCATGCATTTCATTACAAATAGTGCATATGTCATGCATCACTGTAAATATCGCATTTACATCCATCCCTTGCATATTTGTATATATTGCATTGTAGCTTGCATGCATTCATTGCATCACATCCATCTACGGCTTGCACCTTTCCATGTTAAGCTTGGTTTGGTATGTGCCCATACTTTTCGCATTAAAGCACAATTCTGCATGTGTACGCGCCTATTCCACTGCTGATATTGTGGTTTGAGGGTTGCGGCACCTTTTCTGTGTTAGACGCGGTTTGCTTGTGTACATGCCTTTCCTAGGCAAGATCTGGTTTGGCCCGCGTGCCTTATTCGCCTTGTCCATTGTATCCTACCCATCCATTGTGTATTTGTATATATTGCATTGTAGCTTGCATGCATTCATTGCATCACATCCATCTACGGCTGGCGCCTTTCCAAGTTGAGCTTGGTCTGGTATGTGTCCATACTTTTCGCGTTAAAGCACAGTTCTGCATGTATACGCGCCTATTCCACTGCTGATATTGTGGTTTGAGGGTTGCGGCACCGTTTGTGTTAGATGCGGTTTGTTTGTGTACATGCCTTTCCTAGGCAAGATTTGGTTTGGCCCACGCACCATATCCATTGTATATATTACATTGTAGTGTAATTTGTTGCGTCCAGCATTTAGGATCATTGTTCTTTCAGTAGCGGGTCATTTCCCCACTTGTGTCATTCCACCGAATTACTTGTTCTTGTGTCTGTCTACATCACTCATAGTTCTGCATGTGTACGCGCCTATTCCACGTTGGTATGCTGGTTTGAGGGTTGCGGCACCTTTTCTATGGTAGACGGACTTTGCATCTCCATCAATCTATTTGACATTTGTGTGGTTTTGAACCGCTCATGATTAGGTCATGATTCAATTGCATTGCATATCGTTTGCATTGTGTATACATAGTTTTATATGTTTTGCATATTATTTGCATTGTTTTTACATTTGTTTCGTAATTTTTCATATCATTTGCATTACATTAGATTCAATCGCATATCATCGCACTGTTTGTGCACCCCTTGATCGAAGGAGACCTTAAATCCAACATTCGCGTTGTCGTGCAGCTTTCGATTGCATTGTTACGCATGTTGCAAACGATATTGTACCTGTTGAGTTTTCTTTCTCTTTTAGGCACGATATTGTATGTACGGTTCATTTGAAGCCGGTGCAACCAGACGAGCCACGTAGGTATTGTATCCTCCGCGTGAGACATATCGAGAATTACATAATTCTCTTACATCCTTTCTGCATCATAATGTAGATAGATTTGTGTTTGATTGCTTAAAACTGTCGCATGTATGTGCTTCGTTACAGCTTTTCTTTGCACGATCATAAGTTATGTTCGGCTTCTTGCATTTTCAGTTGCATTTCACCCCTGCCTTCGGATGCATATCTTTATTGTCTTGCATGCTTTGTCTAAGTCTTCGGCCTTGTCAAAAATGGGTCGTCTCTGGGCTTTGACACTCACTCCCGTCATTCTTATGACTTTCGAGTTCTGTCAAAGAGGGGCAACTGTAGACACCCCCTTTTTGACCGTCCTCAAGACTTAGACGTCACCGTTTGAACATTCGGTGATCATCCATGTTTGTGTTCGTCTTGAGTTCCCGGAGGTCTCGGCCACGTGCCCTGCCTCAGCATCTCTCGACTCGACTGTTTTGTGCTTGGTTGTGCACCAAACACTTGTGTTTTACCTTTGAGGGGCAGGGAATGGCTTGTTGGCCATCCCCACACTCCACCGGCCATGGCTTGAGGCCACCGGCTATGTTTTGTTGCCATTGGCAAAATGTTTGGCCGACCGGCACTCTAGATGGTCGACCCGCCATCTATTTTGGTCAAATTGCATTTTTGACCGGCCAACCACTGTCCATCTGCTTTTGCAGATATTTTTATGCCAGCTGTGCTAGCTGGCATACACTTTGTTCCCCACCATACACGTGTATGGAGGGATCTCCCTCTTGACTAGCTTACTTGAGAAGCTTTGCAAGAGGGAAGCTCTATAAGAGGAGGCCTCTTCTCCCTCCATTAGGGTTACAAAAAAAAGCCAGAGTGTAGACAGGCCCGCGGGGGACCTCCCTACAGCTCGGACTCGACTTTCGTTAGTCGCGGTTCTAAGTCTGAACCAAAGAGTCCAAATCCGGCAAATCGTTTTGAGAAAAAAAACAGATTTTTGAAAGAAGTGCCAAACATGGACTGCTTTGCCAGATACAGAGTCGCCACCTGAATATTTTGTTTTGGGAAATTTAGAAAACCCTGACTCGGTGCCAAAAGGCCACGTGTCCGTCATCACCAAAGTTGCCTCGGCTCGGGAACTTAGGTACGATTGGGGGAAGGTCACTTCGTGAGCACCCCCGCTCGCCCGGTCATAGACCGGCCTCTACTAACCATGATATCAATTTTTGAAAACTTTGTGTGTTCTTATTCCGGTTTATTAGCCTAGGTTACTATGTGATGCGCACAGCATACAAATATAGACCGGGTCGCCTGAATTGGAACCAAACATTTCATGTTTGTTTTTGGAAATGGTTTGCTACCCGCAGGTAGGCTTTAAAACATTTGATGATTTATTCCAATTTAAGTAACCCAACCTTCACCCACAGGCATTCAGGCAGTTATATCAGATAAGCACATAGCCTCATGGTAAGCATGTTATTCATGGCGGTCACTCACACGCATGCAAGGATGCTAAAGCATAAAACTTACCGGGTACTCCGAGCCAAAATAGAAACTTCATTAGAAATCATGCATGATCCTAATTATACAGAAATGCCTAATGCAACACATGAAAAATGCAATTATAGCAGGCTCGGCTATTCTAAGATGGCATATGAAATGTTACAACTATCATGTATTCAACTTTGAAATTGAAAGTACAATGCAGTTAGTATGATGCGCCGAGCCCGGTGCATGCAATACAGATGAATGAATGCAAACATGCTGTCATACTGTATGCTAATTTAAATATGCCCTAATCTAACCATCATAAGCGGATAAATAAAAGGGAGAAAGACGTGGGGTTGGAAGACATACATCATACTCACGCACACTTATTACAGTTGTGCCCTCGCGCAGAGGGTCCGAAAAAATAATACAGTCCAAATATTACAGTCCCGAATAAAAGAATATCACAGTCCAAAATATACAAAATCCTAATTAATTAATGAATTAACTAAGAAAGCAAATAAAACTGGCGTGCAAGCCTGGGACTGCCTTGCTTCTGATGGATGATGCATGTCCGGGTTGTCTTGCGCGGAAATCCACCGGAATGCCCCAATTAGCCTCTGTTTACACCTGTTCTTGAAATGCGTGCCAAGCCCCGAAAAGTTGCTGATTCTTCGTTTTACTGCAATACAGAGCAGGAAAGGGGCATAGCAATGTATTTGCACAGATATATGCATGTCTCGATCCTCGTGCCACCAATCACGCATACCGAGGCATGATGGCCGAGGAGCCGAAATGCACAACTCAATATAGGATGAATGCACATGAAACTACAGCTAAAACCTAACTCCATCATGGATAATCTGGAGTGTCGGTGACTGGGGAATTGAGACACATTCCGTCACTCGGAGTACGAAATGCACCTCGTTTCCCGTGCCCGGGCTAACTCCTATTCCGGACACGATGCGATATGCATGATATGCATGAAAGGCAACTAAGATATAATCCTAACATACACAATGCTATGAAAATGAGATGCCTCGAAATGCGTGCACACGGGCACGCAAACTGAGAAAATGACAGAATGCAATCTAAGATACAACCTAGTATGCACTATGCTGTCACAATGAGATGCCTCGAAATACGTGCACACGGGCACGCAAATCGAGAAAATGACAAAATGCAATCTAAGATACAACCTAGTATGCACTATGTTGTGAAAATGAGATGCCTCGAAATGCGTGCACACGGGCACGCAAACCGAGAAAATGACAGAATGCAATCTAAGATACAACCTAGTATGCACTATGCTGTGAAAATGAGATGCCTCGAAATGCGTGCACACGGGCACGCAAACCGAGAAAATGACAGAATGCAATCTAAGATACAACCTAGTATGCACTATGCTGTGACAATGAGATGCCTCGAAATGCGTGCACACGGGCGCGCAAACCGAGGCGACGGTATATGCAATGCAAGTGACTAAAATGGCATGGAAAAGGTAACATGGACTTATACTAACATGAGAGAGCCTCAGCCACACTCACATAGGGTGCCGAATGATGAGAATGAAGTGCCTCGAAATGCGTGCACACGGGCACGCAAACCGAGGCGATGACATACGCAATGCAAATGACATAAAAACATGATATGGGCTTATACCAACATGAGTGAGCCTCAGCCACACTCACATAGGATGCCGTCGGATAAAAACGAAGTGCCTCGAAATGCGTGCACACGGGCACGCAAACCGAGCTGATGGCAAAATGCGATGTAATGACATGGAAACATGATATGGGCTTATACCAACATGAGTGAGCCTCAGCCACACTCACATAGGATGCCGTCGGATAAAAACGAAGTGCCTCGAAATGCGTGCACACGGGCACGCAAACCGAGGCGATGGCAAAATGCGATGTAATGACATGAAATGGATAGCAATCATTCTAATGGAATTTCAGCACTAAAATATGGGGGAAAACAGTCCCGAAATGAGGCGAAATGACATGAAATGCATGGAATTGTCCCGAAATGCGAATTTAGGCACCCGAAATGGCCTATAGCTATGCCAAACATGCACAACATGGACATGCAATGCAAAGACAGAAGCTAGACAGTCCCAAAAAAGGCACTTTCACAGTTATAAACATGGCCAAACAGCAAGCATAGGTATGGCAAAAATGGCATGCAAGAATAGGGGCCAAGAGAGGGGTAATGAAGCAAGTGATATAAGCAAAACCCAAACTGAAAAATTTCCTTCTACAACATTGAATAGGGACCAAAAATATGAATATTTACAGTATATGGCAAACCTCAAATCAGTATACAAACATGATAGAAATGTGATGCAAAATGAGGCTCAAAAGTGGCTATAACATGAGGTATGCAAAATATTCGCCAAACAGCCTAAGACCCTTAATAAAACATGTAGAATGGGCCAAAATAAGAACTTTTTCAGAACTGTAAAATGGCCAAAAACAAAAGCATGATAGGCTAACTAAACATGCAAGAATGGGGAATAAAAGAGGGATATAACATGAAGTGACCTATGGAGGTCCCAAACCATGAAAGGACCTAAATTAAACATGAAGAATGGACCAAAATAATCATCTTTTAAGAACTATAAAATGGCCAAAAACAAAAGCATGGTAGGCTGCCATTGCATGCAAGAATGGGGAAGAAAAGAGGAGTATAAAGGTAGGTACAACATGGAAGTCCGAAATGGTGTTGAGCCCTTCTTCAATGTTGAAGAGGGGCTCAAAATAAGCCTAATATCAGTTTACAACATGCTCAAAAACAGATTACTCATGGGTCGAAAATAGCATGCAAGATTATGACATATAAGAGGATCAATGAAGCAAGTGTGTCATGGAGGGCTCAAACAGGGTTGAGCCCTTAATGAAAAGTGAAGATGAGCTCAAAAGAGGGCCCTTTTCAGTTAGGGCCGGAGCTTGAAACAAAAAGCAAGTGGGGCTTACAAATGGATCAAGAAAAAGGGTCAAAGTGAAGAAATGTTACTCACCCTTGAAGACTAAGACTTTTGTTGCTTCTTGGATGAATTTGCAGCTTCTTTGGCCTTTGAGAAACCTTCCTTGTTGCTGGAAATGAGGTGGTGGTGGTAGAGCTTGGTGGTGTAGAAGGAATGGAGCTTAGGGACTTAGAGATTTTCAAGGAAATGAGAGGTATAGAGATGGAGTTATGTATGGAGGCTTGAAGGTGAAGTTTTCTAACCCCAACAAATGATCTAGCTTGCTTGCTATATAGGCCAACAAGGGGGTGTAAAGGTGGGGGAAAAGGAGACAAACTTTCCCCCACAAAATATCCCCCGGATAAAGATCTTTTCTGGGGGATAAAGCTCCACAGCTGTAAAGTGCACAGTGCAAAGAGCTCGGCCGGCCACACCCCCTAGCCGGCCGGCTAGGGGTCAAAAGGGTCAAGAAGATTTTCTGGCCGGCCACCAACTGATAGTGTCCTCCTATGTGTGTACAACACATCCCTGTGGTTAAAAGTCCAAGAAAGTCTGTCCAAGGGGTTCAACATTAGCTTTGAAAGAGGGGGTCAAAAGGGTCAAATTGAATTACTGGCCGGCCACCACTTTTTAGGGTCCTCACACGTGTGTACATCACAAATATGTGGTTCAAAGTTCAAGAATGTGGGTCCAAGCGGTTCAACATTAGCCCGGAAGGAGGGGGTCAAAAGGGTCAAGTAACATTACTGGCCGGCCACCACTTTTTAGGGTCCTCCCATGTGTGTACATCACAAATATGTGGTTCAAAGTTCAAGAATGTGGGTCCAAGCGGTTCAACATTAGCCCGGAAGGAGGGGGTCAAAAGGGTCAAGTAACATTACTGGCCGGCCACCACTTTTTAGGGTCCTCCCATGTGTGTACATCACAAATATGTGGTTCAAAGTTCAAGAATGTGGGTCCAAGGGGTTCAACATTAGCCCGGAAGTGCGAAAAACGGGCGCCGGAGGGCGTCGGAGGATGTATAACTGGTTGCTGGAAAAATTGCTGGCCTCCCACCCTTCAGTGACCTCCCCGGTGATAAAACAGAGGTACCTGCCAAAAATGAACGAAAACCGTTGCAAAACGAATGCTCGGGGACCAAAACGCGCAGTTCGAGGTCCCGAAAATGGGCTGTTAAGCACCGAAAGTGGCATTCGGCCACGAAGTGGGTTTCTCAGACCCCAGTGTCCCTCAAAAGGGAGAAAATAAGATGTATGCCAAAACCCGGAGCAATAGGAGATGGTTAAGCGGTCTCGAACCGAGGCACACGGCCTGATGGCTCTGAAAACCGGAAACCGGACTCCGAAATGGGAAAAATGGCCTACGGCCACCAAATGTAGCCTACGGACATTGAGAGATGGTCTACGGGACCTCTCTCTTCCCTCAGGAAAAGAAACAAAGAAAACCGAGCCTGGTTCGCAAACCGAGGCAAAGTACAAAAGAGGGTTCGGAAGTCTGGAGGCAGGGCTCACGGCCGCAACTCTGAAACTTCTGAACAAGCACATTATGCAACATCACCAAGCGCTCAATCAGTGACGTCTGAGTCTTAAGGTCGGTCAAAAATGGGGTGTCTACAGTTGCCCCTCTTTGACAGAACTCGGAAGTCATAAGTGACGGGAGTGAATGTCAAAGCCCAGAGACGACCCATTTTTGACAAGGCCGAAGACTTAGACAAACGTACAAGATAAACAGAAATGTGCCCGCAAGCATGCCCGCAAGCAGGGGGCAAAATGCAAATGATATGCAAGAAGCCGAACATAACTCAATGATCATGCAAATGCAGCAAGCTGTAATGAAGCAAGTATTCGCAAATAGATGCAACAGTTTTAAGCAAGAATGCAAAGCAACAACTACATTTCATGCAGTTAAGAAATGCGGAGGATTATTCAATCCCCGCCACGTCTCACACGGAGAAGATACGATACCTGCGCGATTCGTCTGGTCGCACCAGCCTCAATTGAACCGTACATACAATATCGTGCCTGCAAAAGAGAGAAACTCAATGAGCACAATATGCTATATATCCATATATTTAATGTGATTCTGGAAGTTTGACACACGCAGTGCCGGCAAGTGAATGCATCGCGATGCGAGAAAGGAACGTGCGTGACAACGCTTGCTCAAACATGGAGGTATGCCAATATCAAGAAATATGCACGTTAATGCAGGTATGCTCATGAGAATGCAAGATAATGTGATACGAGCATGAATCAGGGTGCCCGTTTGTTATGAAACAACGAGTAAGGAAACGAGTGTTTCGGCGAAGGCGACTTGATCACGGCCTCCGATCCGCTTCCCTGAAAGGTTACAGCTCATTCAAAAAGGATACACTTTGATTTTGATGAGTGATGATGAGACATATGTCAGAACTTGAAGCTGAAGTCCCGGCGGAGCTATTTCGCGACCGGAAGTGTACTTTTCTTGAACTTTTTCAAGTCCCGGGAACTCCGATCTTCCTTAAAATTTGCAGGGAGCTAGGTGAGCATGTGGGGGACATGGCCGGCCGGTTATATGAGAGAGGGGAGGTGGCCAACCGGTTTTCCATAAAGTAGATAGCTGGCCGGCCAGTTATCCAAAAAGCAGATAGCTGGCCGGCTATAAAAGGGGGCCAGCCGGTCATATGCCCAGATCCGAGGGTAGTTTGGTCTTTTTCACCTCCTTCCTTCATGCTTCTTCAACCAAGACCTTGAGCCTATAAAAGACAGCCGAGGCCCCTTTCTTTCTTGCCTCCTACATCACTTTTCTTCTCCAGATCTGAGTTTCACACGCGTTTTCCAACGCCCCGTGTAAATTGTTTTCGCAAAAACACTCAGTTTCAAGCACTTTGAAGCGATTAAATTTCGGTTTCGAAGCTTCTTTTCGCATTTTCACCATTTGAGGTAAGTTTGTCTTAATATTTGGAAGATTTTCTCGGGAGTTGACTTTTGTTGACTTTTTATTTCCCGAGAGTTGACTTTTGTTGACTTTTTCCAATTTTGGCTAATTTTGCTCATTTTTGCTCCCTTTTGCAGATTCTTTGAAAATGGCGGGCAATTCTCCCCACGGCAGAGGTTTTCCAGGTGCCGGAGATGATTTCGATCCCATGACTCTACCCCCGAGGACCCGACCTTTTATTCCCGGGAGGTACCGTCCGCCAGCACATGTCCTCCCTCGTGCTGTCTTCCGTCACTTTACTACCTTTGACGAGCGAGCACCCGGGGATCTGCTTCTCCGAGAGCCGGAGCATCACCTCTCTCATGAGGCCCGAGAGGTATTTACTTCATTTTCTGTATTTTTCGTACATTTCGTACCTTTGCCCTGCTTGAACACGCAGTTTAGCTTATGACATAGTACTTTGCTCGCATCCTGAACATGTATTTTAAACACTCAAATTTCTGAACACTCGGCTCATTAATTAATTGCGAACGCACAATACACATTAGTTAAGAGGCAAACACACGGCTCAAACACTGATTTGTCGAACACACAGCCCGAATTCGAAAGTGAACACACAGCCCACACTTTAAATTTTCTGAACACGCAGCCCAGATTAGATAGTGAACACGCAGCCCACACTAGTTGAAATTTGAACACGCAGCCCAAACTTTAAATTTTCTGAACACGCAGCCCAGATTAAATAGTGAACACGCAGCCCACAATTTAACTGAAAGTTGAACACGCAGCCCAAACTTCAAATTTTTTGAACACGCAGCCCAGATAGATAGTGAACACGCAGCCCACAATTTAACTGAAAGTTGAACACGCAGCCCAAACTTCAAATTTTCTGAACACGCAGCCCAGATAGATAGTGAACACGCAGCCCACACTGATAGAAAGTTGAACACGCAGCCCAAACTTCAAATTTTCTGAACACCCAGCCCAGATCAAATAGTGAACACGCAGCCCACACTTTAACGGAAAGTTGAACACACAGCCCAAACTTCAAATTTTCTGAACACGCAACCCAGATAGATAGTGAACACGCAGCCCACAATTTAACTGAAAGTTGAACACGCAGCCCAAACTTCAAATTTTCTGAACACGCAGCCCAGATAGATAGTGAACACGCAGCCCACAATTTAACTGAAAGTTGAACACGCAGCCCAAACTTCAAATTTTCTGAACACGCAGCCCAGATAGATAGTGAACATGCAGCCCACAATTTAACTGAAAGTTGAACACGCAGCCCAAGCTTCAAATTTTCTGAACACGCAGCCCAGATAGATAGTGAACACGCAGCCCACAATTTAACTGAAAGTTCAACACGCAGCCCAAACTTCAAATTTTGTGAACACGCAGCCCAGATAGATAGTGAACACGCAGCCCAAACTTCAAATTTTCTGAACACGCAGCCCAGATAGATAGTGAACATGCAGCCCACAATTTAACTGAAAGTTGAACACGCAGCCCAAACTTCAAATTTTCTGAACACGTAGCCCAGATAGATAGTGAACACGCAGCCCACAATTTAACTGAAAGTTGAACACGCAGCCCAAACTTCAAATTTTCTGAACACGCAGCCCAGATAGATAGTGAACACGCAGCCCACAATTTAACTGAAAGTTGAACACCAGCCCAAACTTCAAATTTTCTGAACACGCAGCCTAGATAGATAGTGAACACGCAGCCCACAATTTAGCTGAAAGTTGAACACGCAGCCCAAACTTCAAATTTTCTGGACACGCAGCCCAGATAGATAGTGAACACGCAGCCCACAATTTAACTGAAAGTTGAACACGCAGCCCAAACTTCAAATTTTTCTGAACACGCAGCCCAGATAGATAGTGAACACGCAGCCCACAATTTAACTGAAAGTTGAACACGCAGCCCAAACTTCAAATTTTCTGAACACGCAGCCCAGATAGATAGTGAACACGTAGCCCACAATTTAACTGAAAGTTGAACACGCAGCCCAAACTTCAAATTTTTCTGAACACGCAGCCCAGATAGATAGTGAACACGCAACCCACAATTTAACTGAAAGTTGAACACGCAGCCCAAACTTCAAATTTTTCTGAACACGCAGTCCAGATAGATAGTGAACACGCAGCCCAAACTTCAAATTTTCTGAACACGCAGCCCAGATAGATAGTGAACACGCAGCCCACACTGATAGAAAGTTGAACACGCAGCCCAAACTTCAAATTTTCTGAACACGCAGCCCAGATAGATAGTGAACACGCAGCCCACACTGATAGAAAGTTGAACACGCAGCCCAAACTTCAAATTTTCTGAACACGCAGCCTAGATCAAATAGTGAACACGCAGCCCACAATTTAACTGAAAGTTGAACACGCAGCCCAAACTTCAAATTTTCTGAACACGCAGCCCAGATAGATAGAATTTGCATGTAGCTTATTTCACTTCATCGGCATACAGCCCATTTCATTCCATTGGCACACAGCCCATTTGGTTTCATTGGCACACAGCCCATTCATTCCATTATTGACACATGTATTCATTCTGAATGCAGGTTGGTTCCCGCAGTGTGCGGGGGTATGGTTCCACCATCGCGCGGGACTGGTATGCTGAGCTCCCGGAGGGTGTCCGAGACTTGGTAGACTTGGCAGGGTTCGAGCCCTTCTGCGTCGGGTTGTCACGTTGTCCTGCCAGGAGGACACTGATGGCAGCCTTGGTAGAGAGATGGTGGGACACCACCAACTCCTTTCGTTTCTCTGCTACCGGGGATATGACCATGACGCCCCTAGACTTCGCTGTGTTGACTGGCTTATACATCGGAGGTTGGTCCATCCTCTATGATGAGGATATGGGCGAGTGAGAGGCCGCCTGGATGTATTGTTGGGGGCTCGCCCGCCTGTTGACAGGGTTTCTGGGAGAGTCCGATACACTTGGTTCTCTTCCCACTTCCGGCGGGCGGAGATGGTGCCCGAGACTCCCATGGAGACGAAGCAGTATGCCCGTGGTTTCCTTATGTTCCTCTTCAGGACTACCCTGTTCGCCGATAGAGGGAACACAGTCGGGCTATACCTGCTGAGCGCTCTGGTTGACCTATCACAGGTCCATCGATATGACTGGGGTGGCGCTGGCCTGGCTACCCTTTACTTTTATATGAGCGCGACCTCCCGCGGGCGGGGCGATTTACTTGGCGGCTATTGGAGAGCCTGGGAGGTACTTTTCTGTCCTCTTGATTTACATTTCTGCTCTTCATTACTTGTACATTGCACTCACAGCGCACTTTTACAGTCTGTATTTTGCCCTCAGCATTTCGTACTTACATTCTGCACTGCTTTTCTCAGCTATGGGTCTATGTATACTTCCCATCATTAGCCCCGGAGCTGGAGGTGGCAGGGATTCCCATGACCCCATATTCATTGGTGTTCGAGGGTCCGCACCGGCCGAGACCTCGAGAGACCCTCCTTTACCTGCGACAGTACTTTGACACTGTGCGACATTCAGAGGTACCTCAGAACTTTCAGTTTCTTTCATTCTCGTCTTTGATTTGCTCTGCATATTCTTGATTTCTAATTGGTTTATGCATTTATCATCCGCAGATCACATGGCAGCCTTGGGCGCCCCTGGGTGATGGTCTCCGACTTCAGTATACCGGAGCGTCGGACATCTCCCAGTATAGGGTCCTGCTTGAAGGGCCGGTTGGCAGGGTATGGTTCCTGGGGGAACGCTTTCTGCGCCAGGTATGGGGGTATCTTTCTCAGGATCCTCCCGCAGTACCCCCGGCCAGTATGCGGACTGCTGACAGGCTCTCTTACTCGGAGGTAGTCGGCGCCATGCTGGGTAGTGATGCTTTACTACATATTGAGGAGGGGGACTACGCCACTTACCGTCACATATACTTGATGCCTCCATTGACGGGAGCTCGTATCCCGATGATGAGGCCTGCCGGTATGTCATCCTCGGGCCAGGCTCGGGCTCAGGCTGCAGACGCCCCTTCTACTAGCAGGGCTGGTACATCTAGAGGTGGGAGTAGACCGGTTCCTCCGGTTCCGTCGACTTATCCTCATCCTGGATGGCCAGATATGCCGACTGAGTTGATGGCGTGGCAGTATGGGGCTATCTCTCCGACCCCGATTCCGCTAGAGCCTCCGATGCCCAGTGATCGATATGCCATTGATCCTGACTCACCGCTGGTATGCTCCACTGTTTTTCATTCATCATTCAGATGTTTAGACATTCTTTTGTTCACTGATGGTTATGAATTCTTTTTTTTTGCAGCCACCGCGAGGGTACATGGAGGAGGTGGTTGGACTGGTGGCCACACTCGAGGGCATGGTCCTGCGTAGGGAGGCACAGTTGTCTGTCGCGGGTATTCAGGTACCCTTCAGTTTTCTGGCATTTATCATACTTCTGATGACATGCTGATTTCTACTGCATCGATAGACTATTTGTGTAGAGCACATCTGACACACACCCCACTTGTACACTGCATTTACACGCACCCACTTCACGTAGCCTTTGCTTGTATCTGCATCCGATGTATATATTCGGACTGATGTATTTGAATTGAACTCTTTGTTTTCAGATGCCTTCATGGTCCGGTCAGCCGCAGGCCAGGCCACCTGGGCCTCCTTGGGGAGCTGGGCCATCTGGACCTTTTCAGGGGGCTGGGCCATCTCGGCCTTCCCGAGGAGCCGGGCCATCTAGGCCTTTTCGGGGAGCTCGAGGAGGGCCTGTCCGCAGACGCAGGGCTCACATTGTGGAGGTGGAGCCTGATGAGGAGGAGGAGGATGTTGAGGAGGAGGAGGAGGAGGCTACCGATCGTCAGTCAGAGACATCTGCTGAGGAGGGGGGCTCCGGTTTTGGCTCGGGGAATAGAGGCGAGGTTGAGGGGGATCCCGAGGATGACAGCTCCGACTCAGATGGTGATGATGGTGCGGAGGTTGTCCCGCAGAAGAGGATGAGGAGTGCTTCTCGTTCCCGTTCCCGAGGACTTTGATGTTGCTATTTCCTGCTTTATTTTTCTTTTTGCTAGTAGTTTGTAGCACTTTGCACATTGTTAGGCAGTTTTATTTTTTGTAACACTTGTACCTTTGTTCATTGTAAAGCATGATGGAATGAAATAGCTTTTGAAAAGGTGTTTGTATTTTAAACTTTTAGCATCGTATCGCATCAATTTATTTTACACAAGAATGAAATTGAATGGTAATGCGCATTGTGTAATCACCAAGTCAGGTAGTGAACCGACGTAACAAACTAAGCAACTCAACCTGCTAAGATATAACAGAACCTTAGGAAGTTTACAACTCGATAAGCAAAATGCAACAATGTTGACAACGCAAATAAACAAGACTTTAACAAAGATTGCTTAAACAGAGCGCAATGACTCAAAAACATGAAACACGTCCGCTCGACAAACAACTCGATAAGCAAAACAACAACTCGATAATCAAAACAACAACTCGATAAACAAGACGACAACAGAGTGTACTTCTGATGATCTGGGCATCGGAACGCATCCGAAATGGAGGGAGATGAAGGCCTTTGACTCTCTCGTTGCATGGAAATGCTTGGAACTCTCCCTCGAAGGGTAAAATAGGGCCAAGGAGATACACTGCAGCATTGCCGGCCATCCCTGGGAGCCGGCCGGCCATTTTTTGTAGAGAGAGACAGCTGGCCGGCCATTTCTGAAAAAGTAAATGGCTGGCCAGCCAGAAAAGGTGGCCGGCCGGCCACTCAGTCTTGCAGCCCCCTGATTTTTGACACGTGTCCCCGTGAATAGTGTTTTTCCTTCTATAAAAGCCTCAACTTCGGGAACATTCATTTCATCTTAGTTTTAGACAAAGATGGAGGTGTTTCTCGCAGAAAATCTCATATCTTGGATCTCTTCTTTGGATGGCTCGGAAAAGCTGAACTTCCGGGGTTTCGGCTTGAATGCACTATTCACGCTGAGTCGTACTCCACTACAGCTTCCTTTTCTCCATGCCGCGGCAAGGTTCTGGAATCCAGTGACACATGTTTTTAGCTTTGGCGGCCAAGAGATGTGTCCCACTTTCGAAGATTTTCAGGTTTTGATGGAGTCTGAATGCTCTGAAGTGATCTTGCCCCAGCTCCGTTTTGGCCATGCTCAGGTTTTAGGGCGGATGTGTGGGCTCACGGCGCATGATGCTCGATCTCTGATCTGCAGTGGGGAACTGGACATCCTTGGCTTGATCCACCGTTTTTCCGACGCCGGTGACCGCAGCAACCATTATTGGCAGGGTTTCCGGCAACACGCCCTCTGCTTATGTTTGTTGTCTCACTTTCTGCTTTCCTCGGGCTTCGGCGGGGCTAGCATTCGCCTGATTGAAGTCACCCAAGGTTTGAGAGAAGGAAAGAGCTGTATTGCCATGACCTTGGCCAAGACACTGATGGGCTTAGATTCTGTCTATCGCCGGGAGGCGACTAGGTTCGCCGGGAGTCCACTGCTGCTACAGGTAATGTTTCCCACCCAACCTAACATATATATTTGCTCACATTACTCGACCCTTAGGCTCGGTTTTTCTCACAAAACCCTTGTCTTACTTTTTCTCTCATCGTACATCTCTCTGTTCTTTATTCTCTCATTTTCCATCCCCCCCTAGTTATGGTTAATGGACAAGTTGCAGGTTGTGGACTCTTGCCCGGCCTATTCAGCTCAAGGCTACTTCTTTCGGCAGCGTCTAGTCAATGCTCTTGACGAAAGGTGGTGGTTCGATTGGATGTGCAATTTGTCCGCAGACGGCATTGCTTGGCGTTGCCCTTGGCTCAACCTCCCGGTAATGAGCTATAGTATGTCTCGGCTGATTGGGATCCAATTGATTGGTCTAACCCACTGCGTATTCTATTTTCCATTCCGGTTTCTGCGTCATTTTGGTCATGATCAGACCTGTCCACCGGAGGGGATTGAGTACCCAGCCGCTTTCCCGATCCAGGGTGCACAGCTTGCCCGATATGCCACAGCATGGAGGACTAGAGAGCTCCTGGCCCCTGCTTCCACTTTCAGTTGCACTTTGTCCGATGAGTGCTTGGATTGGCTCAATGAGGAGGCTCAGGTCGGGCCTAGCTTGGCATCAGATGCTCCGTCCAGCTCTGGGAGGGGACGCAGAGATACTTGATTCAACTATGCCCCAAATTTATTGCTTATCTAGCGTTTTCAAGTTTTCTTTATGAATGTACCAAAAAAGCAACCTCGATTGTAATGCAAGAGCAGGAGAACTCAGTTTTGAAATCAATGAAATTGAAAATTGTGGTACTGAAAATTTTCCGCTTTTGGTCCAAAAATGGTCTTAGTTGTAAAAAGATTAATTTGAACAAAGTCAACTTTTATTAAAACTTTTCAAAACTATTTTCGATATGGATCAGAACTGGACACGCCGAAGATCTGTCACTGAGATGCACAACCCCAGATCCCTGCAACTGGAAAGTTGCCCCTAGTCTGAAGAACAATGCGGCACTTCAAAGCAACGGAAAGTTGCCCCTTGTCTGAGTAATTTTGCACCGTCGCGGCAACGGAAAGTTGCCCCTAGTTTGAACAGCACTGTACCGGAGATCGCGATAAATGCTGATGGATAAAGATGACTAAGATGATCAAGATGGACAGAGTTGATCGGGGAAAAGTTATGGCTGAACTTCAAGGTGAAGTTGCCTACGTATCCCAAAGATGGGAATCAAGCCTTACGTAGTTCAGGCTAAGGTTCACTCGAGTATTTTCACTCTCCTTTTGCGCTCTAACTTTTGCCAAGGCCGCCCTTTGCGGGTTTTCAACCTTGCGAGCTCAGTTTTTATATTTTCTAATTTTTTGTGCTCTGACTTTTGCCTAGGTCGCCCTTTCGGATTTTCGGCCTAGCGAGCCTCTCAAGGATAGTATTTCTTCAACTTGTCCATATTGATCGGTTGTGAGAACTCCAAGCCATCTAGATCCATCAGAACCACAGCTCCACCTGACCAGATAGCTTTAATGATATAAGGACCAGTCCAATTGGGTTTGAACTTGCCCCTTGGGTCGTGGATGGAAGCTCGGTTGCCTTTGAGTACCAAATCTCCTTCTTTCAGATTCCTGGACTTAACCTTCTTGTTGAAAGCCCGGGAAATTCTACGTTGATAGCCTTGGATGTGGTACAGTGCTTTCAGTCTTCTTTCATCAAAGAGCATGAGTTCTTCGAATCTGCTTTGCTGCCAATCTGCTTCGGCTATCTGGCATTCAGCCAATACTCGTAACGACGGAACCTCAATCTCGATGGGTAGAACAGCTTCCATTCCATAGACCAATGAATATGGAGTTGCTCCAGTAGAAGTTCTGATTGAAGTCCTGTAGCCCCACAGAGCAAATGGCAGCTTGTCTGGCCAATCCCGATAGGTTCCCACCATCTTCTGCAGTATATGCTTGATATTCTTGTTGGCGGCCTCAACCGCTCCGTTGGTCTGCGGCCGGTATGTAGATGACTTATGGAAAGCCACATTGTATTTCTCCAACAAGTCTATCACTTCTTTCTTGAAATGGGAACCATTATCTGAAATTATCTCGTTTGGCACCCCGTAGCGACAGATGATGTTGTTCCTGATGAACTTTGCGACGTGCGACGCCTTCAACACCGCGTATGATTGGGCCTCGACCCACTTTGTGAAATAATCTATCGCTACCAGGATAAACTCATGCCCGTTTGACCCATTCGGGGTAACAGCTCCGATCACATCAATTCCCCAGACTGAAAAAGGCCATGGTGAAGTCATGTTGTACAGTTTTGACGGCGGGATGTTCATGCGATTTGCATGAATTTGACATTTGTGGCATCGCCGAACAAAGCTAATACAATCCTTCTCCATGGTTGACCAGTAGTAGCCCTGTCTGAGGATCTTTCTGGCCAGCATTACTCCATTCATGTGTGCACCGCACTCCCCCCCATGGATGGCTTCCATCAGGCGTTTCGACTCTTCAGCTTTTACACAGAGCTTATGCATCCCCAGATGACCCCTTTTGTACAGCTTACCCCCGCAGATGATAAACTGAGCAGCCATTCTCCTGACAGCCCTCTTATCCTTGGCATTTGCCCCCGGTGGATATGTCTCCTTTTCCAAGAAGTTCCAGATGTCGTAATACCAGGGATTGCCGTCTTGAACCTCATCTATGGCGAAAATCGACTCGTATGCTGGCCCAAACTTCTGATCAATAATGACTGGACGCATCTGGACTCCGGACGGGATGTCTATCATAGAAGATAGAGTTGCTAATGAATCTGCAAACCTGTTGTTCTCTCTTACAAGGTGGGTGAAATGTAGCTTCTCAAACCGAGGAATTAACAAATCCAAGGTTTGGTGGTAAATTATCATCCTTTCCTCATTGACTTTCCAATCTCCTTTTGCTTGAGACACAATAAGGTTCGAGTCCCCAATGACGTCCAACCGTCTTGCCCCTAGTTCTAGGGCAGCTTCCAGGCCAGCAATACATGCCTCATACTTTGCCTCATTGTTGGAAACTTTGAACCGGAGCTTGAATGCTAAAGGGATACGGGAATCATCAGGCGCTATCAGCAACACCCCTATCCCATACCCATATTGGTTTGACGCTCCGTCAAAGTACATCGTCCAAGTTTCATCTTCGACGTGCAGAATGGCTTCATCTGGGAATAGATATTCAACCGCTTCATCCCCCTCAACCGGGTGGTCGGCAAGGAACTCCGCTACCGCTCTCCCTTTTACTGACTTGCGCGTTACATACTTCAAATCAAATTCGGAGAGCAACAGCAGCCAGCGAGCCAGCCTACCCGTAAGTGCTGGTTTCTCGAAAAGATATTTGATGGGATCTAAACGCGAAACCAACATTACAGAGTGAGCTAACAGGTAGTGCCGCAACTTCCTGGTTGCCCATACCAAGGCCAAACAAGCCTTCTCCAGCGGTGTATAGCGGGTCTCGTAATCCAGCATCTTTTTGCTCAGCTAGTATATGGCCCTTTCCACTTTGTCTTCTGACTCCTGCGCGAGCATGCAGCCCATGGTAGTCTCAGTTACCGAAAGGTACAATACCAACGGTCTCCCCGGCTCTGGTGGTGACAGCACGGGTGGGTTCTGTAGATACTCTTTGATCTGCTCAAAAGCTGCTTGACATCGGCCGTCCCATTGGAATTTCTTTCCTTTCTTCAGGAGACCAAAAAGTGGTTCACAAGTCAAGGTTAATTTGGAAATAAACCGTCTTATGAATTGCACTTTACCCAGAAAGCCTCGCACCTCCTTTTCAGTCCTTGGTGGTGGCATTTCTAAGATGGCCTTGATTTTGGAAGGGTCGACCTCGATGCCCCTTTGTGTAATCAGAAACCCTAGCATCTTCCCTGCTGTAACACCAAACGTGCATTTCTGGGGATTCAGTCGCAGCCGAAACTCTTTGATCCTTTGAAAGAATTTTTGTAAGGCGGTGTAGTGGCCCTCTCTATCTTTGGACTTGACAATCATGTCGTCCACATACACCTCGACCTCTTTATGGATCATATCATGCAATATTGTAGTTGCTGCCCGTTGATACGTAGCTCCAGCATTTTTCAACCCGAATGGCATCACTCTATAACAATATGTACCCCACGGGGTAGTGAACGCAGTCTTCTCCCGGTCTTCGGGTGCCATCACTATCTGATTATAGCCTGAGAAACCATCCATAAACGAAAGCAAGGCGTGTCCTGCCGTGAAATCCACCAATTCATCGATGTGTGGCAAGGGAAAGTCGTCCTTCGGACTGGCCCTGTTCAAATCTCTGAAGTCTACACAGACCCGAATTCTGCCATCCTTCTTTGGCACCGGAACAATGTTGGCCAACCAAGTTAGGTATTCAGATACCAGCAGGAACCCTGCATCAATTTGCTTGGTGACCTCTTCCTTAATTTTGAGGGCCCAGTCCGGGCGAATCCTTCTGAGTTTCTGTTTGACAGGGCGGGCCTCGGGATCAAGAGGGATCCGGTGCTGTACAATCTCAGGATCGATTCCAGGCATGTCTTCGTAGGACCACGCGAAAACATCTTTGAAATCTTTTAATAAAGCGACCAAGCGCTCGCGCTCCTCTGAAGACAACGTGGACCCGATCTGGACCAGCCGCGGGTCCTTCTCAGTACCAACATTCACAGTAGTGATTTCATCCATTAAAGGTTTAACAAATCTTTCCTGCTCTTGATCAATTAATCGTTGCAAAACTGGGGGAATTTCTCCCTCGTTGTTTTAATCAAAATTTTGAAAATCCTGATTTAAGCAATAAATCAAAGGCACAAAAAAATACTCGGAAACCACATCCACATCATTCTCATTAAATATTTCCAAGCCGTCAGATTCCTCTGTTACAACAGACTCAAAAGAAAATGAAAAAGACGACCTAGACAGGACTGTGGCATCCGGGTTATCACCCCCAGGAATACCGAGCTCAGACTCAGTCGAGCTGGAATCTGATTCCGACGCACAAGATTCGGTGGAATCAGATTCCGGCTCACTACCTGACCCGGAACTGCTAGATAAAAAACCTTCTTCATATTGCCAGATGAGAGAAGGTGCGATAGATGCATCCAAGATCGGCGCTGGAAAGCCCGTAGCTATTTCATCTCCAATCACAAAAACCGAAGAGTTATCCCCCAAGCACTCTTGGCCGATCGGAGGATCTGATAGTAGACTCGCCAGTGCTACCCCCATTTCAAGCTCTGTGCCCTCAGGATCCACTGCTTCACATTGCTCAACCTCAGTTGGTGGGTCTGTCTGCGCTTCGGCAACGTCATCCCCAGATAATTGTATGTCGAAGAAGATTTCAAAACCAGGCACGTGCTTCCCCTCCGCGTTTAGCCATGGCTCCGGGAAGCCACAGAATGGAAAATCTTCCCCCTCCCGGACGAAGCGTCCGTTTAGGGTACCCCAGATGGGCCTGTGCATTAACTCAAATGGCTTCCCGGCCTTCTTTGCTCTAGCCCTTCCGGCCATTTCTTTCCCTTTCCTCACCCAGTCCTCCTTGGTGGGTAGATAACCCAGTCCAAAGGTGTGAGGGTTGTGTGGCACTTCGGCCAACACTGAGACGCCCTTCCGGCCGCTTCTCCCTAATCCCATCCCGGGGGTATGTTTTAGCTTGTTCATGAGGTAGATAGATTGTGCACTAACATACATGCCCTCATTCACAGCCATGACATTCTGCACCACTTGAGCCTCGGCCAAAGTGAACCCCGATAAAAACACATCCTCCGTGCCGTGCTCAATCTCCAAGACAGGTGTAGACACTTCCGGCGGCGGATGGATTGATGAATTCCCAAAAATGATCGCTACCCCTTTCCCGTGGGGGTACTTTAGCATTTGATGTAGAGTGGAAGAGACTGCTTTGACCTGGTGCAACCACGGTCGCCCCAAAAGTAGGTTAAAGGTTACAGGAACGTCCAAAATATGAAATTCGATGCTGTGTTGTCCTGGACCAACCTTGGTTTGAATTTTAACAGTCCCCATCACTTCTCTGCTGGTATTGTCGTATGCTCTGATCACTTGGGTGGTTGGGACGAAGTCCGCGGGTTTTAACCCGATCGCATATGCCGTTCTGGTTGGGCAGACATTAATTGCAGACCTGGTATCAACAAGTACCACCGGTATCCACTTATCTCTACATTCCACAGAAATATAGAGAGGTTTGTTATGACTTGTGCCCTCAGGCGATAGCTCCTTGTCCGAAAAGGTTAATGCCGGGGAACCTCCTCCCGGAAAAACCAGCCTAACCAGCTGTTCAGGCGTGGTGTCTATGGAGAGTTTGGACTTGTCCATAGTAGATAGGACAACTTCTCTGTGTACTCGTGATGCCATTAGCAGTCCCCAGATGGAGATGTCTGCTTGTATCTTCTTTAACTGTTTCAGCATAGCTTCATCTTCAATCTGCTTCTCCTTCTGTTTCTCCGCTTGTCTATCCTTCCCGGATGCCTCGGGTTGGTCCAGGTGTGGGGGTTTGAAATACCGCCCACTTCTCGTCATGTGGTCAACCTCATCGAGGTACCAAGTGTCATCCGGTTGATTATTTCCCCAGTCGTCATCCGTGTGGGCAAGACATAAGTCATCGTCTTCCCACCACATTCCATCGGCAGCCAACAGACACCTGTCTGGCTCCGGTTTAGTTGCGCTCGCAGTATTCTTTGTCCATATGCTCGCAGCATTCTCCATTTTCGTGCACACAGCACTTTCGGTCCCCTCAGGGCCTTTAGCTTTCCTAATTCTCTCAGCCTCCTCGAACTTTTCTTGTTCCAACTGCGTCAGTACAGCTGTTTGTTCAACAGTTCCCATATCCATAATGCCCATGTCCCGAGCGGAATTCTTAGCACCGGCGCTTTCCGGCGATACAACTTGACTTTCGGCCATTCCGGCCACAACTGATATTTCTGCCCCTGCCGGGCTCTGTTCTGGTTGGGCTTCCCCCACTGCATTTGGTTGATCCTCTAGCCATCCAGTGGCCTCCGCTGATCCCTCATAATCGTACCAATTGATTGACGCATCCCCCAGTTCCTGGTCGTCGAGAAATTGCAGGTTGGCAAAGTCCTCCTCGACGGCTGTCAGATCATCTGCCCATAGCCCAGATCCATCCCCCCGGATCATGCATAGCTCTCCTGTCTCTGGCAATTCTACACTTAGCCCAATTCGGCTCCTTGATAGGATGTACTTGCTTGGATCATAAGCTCCCACAGCAAAATTCTGTCCAGCCCCAGATTCAACAATCTCCTTCTCTCCCAAAATCTGCCCTGCCCTATCTTCGACGGTCACCACCATCGGTTCTGGTTGGGTTTTGGAGATGTCCACCATGCACAAGAAATCAGTGCAATCGGGGAGGAGCACCTTCGGCTGGGGTAGGTGGGTGGGCGTAATATAGATGCTAGGATCGTAAGATGCGACCCCAGTCTGGATAAAATTAATTCTTTTGGGAGGATGAGCTTGGTTATGTGGTGGGAGAGGGTTGGTTGTGACATTGGGTTTATCAGGAGGGGCGATCACCTGTTTGTCAATAAGATCTTGGATCTCATGACGCAATCTGTAACAACGGTCGGTGTCGTGACCGTGTTGTTGGTGATATGCGTAGTACTTTGACGGGTCATAAGAGGGGGGGAGTGGATTCGGTAATGGCTTTGGTTCCAGGGGTTTTAAATGATTTTTTCTGATCAATATTCTCAGAACTTTGGTCAGAGGCATATATAGTGGGGTAAAGGTTCTTTGGCCTCGCGGTTGGAATCTGTTGGCTTGTGTGTTGCTTCCGGACGCGCCGGAAAAGGGTGTGGCAGTCATGGGCCTTGGAGGCGGAGGGGGAGTGGTGGTGACCATACTAACTTCCGAGGCTCTTGTATTTGCAGCGCCACTCCGGCCCGCATTGTTGTTACGATTGAATGTCCTCCTCGGTTGTTCTCTGTCATGGTTAAACAGACCTCGTTTTATTGCGTCTTCGATTTGCACCCCCATCTCATGTAAATCTGCGAAAGTAGGGAAGGGGACTACAATCATTCTCTGCATCAGGTTTGGGTGGACATTGCGCACAATCATCCGGATTTGATCTTTGTCCGTGGGCCTTAAAGTCATCATTGACGCCTTTGCCCTCCATCGGATCACAAAGTCCGAGAAAGTTTCTTTGGGCTCTTGCCTTGTCGTTTCGAGATCACGAGTTGTGATCTCGATCTGAGTGTTGTATGAATATTGTGCGACAAAGGCCTCAGCCATTTCATTCCAGTTCCTCTTCACTTCGTCTTGTAACTGTGCATACCAATGAGAGGCCACACCCGACAGGGTTCGGCCGAATAGTGAGAGCTTCTGTGGTCGTGTTAGGCCCATTGGCCGCAAGACGTCTGCAAACAGTCGGATATGGACCATGGGGTCGCCGGACCCATCAAAGCGGTCGATTTGTGGCATTTTGAACCTATCGGGGAGTGTTACGGCCTCCTCGGTATATCCATCTTCGATATCCGGCATAGCCTTAACCCCTTGGGATTTCTTGAAGAGCTTCTCCAATTTGCTCAATTTCAGAGCTGTATGATCAACCTCGACCTCGAATGGAGAGTCCGGGTGATTGGATGTATGGACCTTGGACAGTTGTGGTGGAAGCGGGGACGGAGCTGGCCCCGTTGGAAGATTCGTGTCCTCTTGTAAATTTTGGACATGCGGCAGGGTATTCTGGGCATTTGGTGGGGCGTTCTGAACAGTAGGTGCCTGCTCAGGTAACGGAGCCCCTGCCGGAGGAGGAATTTGGTGTGAAGCAGATGCCACATTCTGCTGTTGCAGTCTAGTGATTAATTCGGCCTGTTGGGCCATGATCGCGGCCTGCTGTTTGGAGAACTCCGTTTGACGGGCGGCATCATCATGCATCTGTCTCATGCTCTCCTGCATCTGGCGCATTAGAGCCTCCATCCCTGATGTATTTTGTTGATCCATCTGTCTAACTGGTATGTCTATTCCTACAGCAGTAATTGAGACCTCAGTCCTATAGCCCTCTGATGAAGTAACCCACTGCTCTGACAACCTCTGTTCTGACACACTGCGCCTTTTCGGCTTCCTTCTGGTAACAGGGGGTAGAGAATGGAACACCGGCTGTCCGTCGATTAGATCCTTAGATCGATGGAGTCGACGACCTCGTGTCCAAAGTGCTTGGGGAATGCCTATCGGGTTGGAAGCAATTGTGCTAGAACTGACCTAGCAAAAGATAAATAAAGCGAAAAGGAAATAAATAAACAGATAGACGGACAGCATAACAGCTTAAAATAAAATGCATGACACACAGTCGGGCATAATCAACACACAGTCAATAAGCTGAATAACACACTGTCCTCAAACACTGATTATTATCCCTGTATCACTGTTCCCTAAAATAGAATCTGATATCCGCAGATAACTCGTTCTCAAATACTGGCTGATGCCCGCAGGCCTGATACCCATAATACTGAACTGATGCCCGCAGGCTTGATGCTGACAATACCGAACTGATGCCCGCAGGCTTGATACTCAAACTCATATACTAATCTGATGCCCGCAGGCCTGAACTGATGCCCAAACTCATATACTGATACATGCATTCCTGTAGAGACGCACTCTAAAGCACATAACAGATAAGTGAGAGCCAAAACACCCCTATGTTGGGGTAGGGTTTCCCTGTCCTATTGTGTCAGGAGCTAGGGTTTCATTACGCACACAGCGGTTTCAAACAACCTATAAACGGGTAAGCAACCTGTCCTAATTTGGAATGGTCACTATGGATCTGAATATGCACTAGGTCGAATGGTCAAAGAGGGTGCCCCGGTAAAACCGGGGTTTGTGTTCCCATACTGGCAGAGCCCACAACCGGTCAGCCTTATGGTCATGCCTTGACAAGAAAAGCCTCCGGCAAACTGTTCAGGAATAGCAGATGGCAAACACGGTGTCCTAGGCGCACCAATGCAAATGCAATGCAAAGAAACACACAAGTGTAGTAAAAAACAGATATCATAAGTTCGAGTCAAGTTCTCTAAATCCCCAGCAGAGTCGCCAGAAACTGTAGACAGGCCCACGGGGGACCTCGCTACAGCTCGGACTCGACTTTCGTTAGTCGCGGTTCTAAGTCTGAACCAAAGAGTCCAAATCCGGCAAATCGTTTTGAGAAAAAAAACAGATTTTTGAAAGAAGTGCCAAACATGGACTGCTTTGCCAGATACAGAGTCGCCACCTAAATATTTTGTTTTGGGAAATTTAGGAAACCCTGACTCGGTGCCAAAAGGCCACGTGTCCGTCATCACCAAAGTTGCCTCGGCTCGGGAACTTGGGTACGATTGGGGAAGGTCACTTCGTGAGCACCCCCGCTCGCCCGGTCATAGACCGGCCTCTACTAACCATGATATCAATTTTTGAAAACTTTGTGTGTTCTTATTTCGGTTTATTAGCCTAGGTTACTATGTGATGCGCACAGCATACAAATATAGACAGGGTCGCCTGAATTGGAACGAAACATTTCATGTTTGTTTTTGGAAATGGTTTGCTACCCGCAGGTAGGCTTTAAAACATTTGATGATTTATTCCAATTTAAGTAACCCAACCTTCACCCACAGGCATTCAGGCAGTTATATCAGATAAGCACATAGCCTCATGGTAAGCATGTTATTCATGGCGGTCACTCACACGCATGCAAGGATGCTAAAGCATAAAACTTACCGGCTACTCCGAGCCAAAATAGAAACTTCATTAGAAATCATGCATGATCCTAATTATACAGAAATGCCTAATGCAACACATGCAAAATGCAATTATAGCAGGCTCGGCTATTCTAAGATGGCATATGAAATGTTACAACTATCATGTATTCAACTTTGAAATTGAAAGTACAATGCAGTTAGTATGATGCGCCGAGCCCGGTGCATGCAATACAGATGAATGAATGCAAACATGCTGTCATACTGTATGCTAATTTAAATATGCCCTAATCTAACCATCATAAGCGGATAAATAAAAGGGAGAAAGACGTGGGGTTGGAAGACATACATCATACTCACGCACACTTATTACAGTTGTGCCCTCGCGCAGAGGGTTCGAATAAATAATACAGTCCAAATATTACAGTCCCGAATAAAAGAATATCACAGTCCAAAATATACAAAATCCTAATTAATTAATGAATTAACTAAGAAAGCAAATAAAACTGGCGTGCAAGCCAGGGACTGCCTTGCTTCTGATGGATGATGCATGTCCGGGTTGTCTTGCGCAGAAATCCACCGGAATGCCCCAATTAGTCTCTGTTTACACCTGTTCTTGAAATGCGTGCCAAGCCCTGAAAAGTTGCTGATTTTTCGTTTTGCTGCAACAGAGAGCAGGAAAGGGGCATAGCAATGTATTTGCACAGATATATGCATGTCTCGATCCTCGTGCCACCAATCACGCATACCGAGGCATGATGGCCGAGGAGCCGAAATGCACAACTCAATATAGGATGAATGCACATGAAACTACAGCTAAAACCTAACTCCATCATGGATAATCCGGAGTGTCGGTGACTAGGGAATTGAGACACATTCCGTCACTCGGAGTACGAAATGCACCTCGTTTCCCGTTCCCGGGCTAACTCCTATTCTGGACACGATGCGATATGCATGATATGCATGAAAGGCAACTAAGATATAATCCTAACATACACAATGCTATGAAAATGAGATGCCTCGAAATGCGTGCACACGGGCACGCAAACTGAGAAAATGACAGAATGCAATCTAAGATACAACCTAGTATGCACTATGTTGTGACAATGAGATGCCTCGAAATGCGTGCACACAGGCACGCAAATCGAGAAAATGACAGAATGCAATCTAAGATACAACCTAGTATGCACTATGCTCTGAAAATGAGATGCCTCGAAATGCGTGCACACGGGCACGCAAACTGAGAAAATGACAGAATGCAATCTAAGATACAACCTAGTATGCACTATGCTGTGAAAATGAGATGCCTCGAAATGCGTGCACACGGGCACACAAACCGAGAAAATGACAGAATGCAATCTAAGATACAACCCAGTATGCACTATGCTGTGACAATGAGATGCCTCGAAATGCGTGCACACGGGCGCGCAAACCGAGGTGACGGTATATGCAATGCAAGTGACTAAAATGGCATGGAAAAGGTAACATGGACTTATACTAACATGAGAGAGCCTCAGCCACACTCACATAGGGTGCCGAATGATGAGAATGAAGTGCCTCGAAATGCGTGCACACGGGCACGCAAACCGAGGCGATGACATACGCAATGCAAATGATATGAAAACATGATATGGGCTTATACCAACATGAGTGAGCCTCAGCCACACTCACATAGGATGCCGTCGGATAAAAACGAACTGCCTCGAAATGCGTGCACACTGGCACGCAAACCGAGGTGATGGAAAAATGCGATGTAATGACATGGAAACATGATATGGGCTTATACCAACATGAGTGAGCCTCAGCCACACTCACATAGGATGCCGTCGGATAAAAACGAAGTGCCTCGAAATGCGTGCACACGGGCACGCAAACCGGGGCGATGGCAAAATGCGATGTAATGACATGAAATGGATAGCAATCATTCTAATGGAATTTCAGCACTAAAATATGGGGGAAAAAAGTCCCGAAATGAGGCGAAATGACATGAAATGCATGGAATTGTCCCGAAATGCGAATTTAGGCACCCGAAATGGCCTATAGCTATGCCAAACATGCACAACATGGACATGCAATGCAAAGACAGAAGCTAGACAGTCCAAAAAAAGGCACTTTCACAGTTATAAACATGGCCAAACAGCAAGCATAGGTATGGCAAAAATGGCATGCAAGAATAGGGGCCAAGAGAGGGGTAATGAAGCAAGTGATATAAGCAAAACCCAAACTGAAAAATTTCCTTCTACAACATTGAAGAGGGACCAAAAATATGAATATTTACAGTATATGGAAAACCTCAAATCAGTATACAAACATGATAGAAATGTGATGCAAAATGAGGCTCAAAAGTGGCTATAACATGAGGTATGCAAAATATTCGCCAAACAGCCTAAGACCCTTAATAAAACATGTAGAATGGGCCAAAATAAGCACTTTTTCAGAACTGTAAAATGGCCAAAAACAAAAGCATGATAGGCTAACTAAACATGCAAGAATGGGGAATAAAATAGGGATATAACATGAAGTGACCTATGGAGGTCCCAAACCATGAAAGGACCTAAATGAAACATGAATAATGGACCAAAATAAGAATCTTTTAAGAACTGTAAAATGGCCAAAAACAAAAGCATGGTAGGCTGCCATTGCATGCAAGAATGGGGAAGAAAAGAGGAGTATAAAGGTAGGTACAACATGGAAGTCCCAAATGGTGTTGAGCCCTTCTTCAATGTTGAAGAGGGGCTCAAAATAAGCCTAATATCAGTTTACAACATGCTCAAAAACAGATTAATCATGGGTCGAAAATAGCATGCAAGATTATAACATATAAGAGGATCAATGAAGCAAGTGTGTCATGGAGGGCTCAAACAGGGTTGAGCCCTTAATGAAAAGTGAATATGAGCTCAAAAGAGGGACCTTTTCAGTTAGGGCCGGAGCTTGAAACAAAAAAGAAAGTGGGGCTTACAAATGGATCAAGAAAAAAGGGTCAAAGTGAAGAAATGTTACTCACCCTTGAAGACTAAGACTTTTGTTGCTTCTTGGATGAATTTGCAGCTTCTTTGGCCTTTGAGAAACCTTCCTTGTTGCTGGAAATGAGGTGGTGGTGGTAGAGCTTGGTGGTGTAGAAGGAATGGAGCTTAGGGACTTAGAGATTTTCAAGGAAATGAGAGGTATAGAGATGGAGTTATGTATGGAGGCTTGAAGGTGAAGTTTTCTAACCCCAAAAAATGATCTAGCTTGCTTGCTATATAGGCCAACAAGGGGGTGTAAAGGTGGGGGAAAAGGAGACAAACTTTCCCCCACAAAATATCCCCCGGATAAAGATCTTTTCTGGGGGATAAAGCTCCACAGCTGTAAAGTGCACAGTGCAAAGAGCTCGGCCGGCCACACCCCCTAGCCGGCCGGCTAGGGGTCAAAAGGGTCAAGAAGATTTTCTGGCCGGCCACCAGCTGATGGTGTCCTCCTATGTGTGTACAACATATCCCTGTGGTTAAAAGTCAAAGAAAGTCTGTCCAAGGGGTTCAACATTAGCTTTGAAAGAGGGGGTCAAAAGGGTCAAATTGAATTACTGGCCGGCCACCACTTTTTAGGGTCCTCCCATGTGTGTACATCACAAATATGTGGTTCAAAGTTCAAGAATGTGGGTCCAAGGGGTTCAACATTAGCCCGGAAGGAGGGGGTCAAAAGGGTCAAGTAACATTACTGGCCGGCCACCACTTTTTAGGGTCCTCCCATGTGTGTACATCACAAATATGTGGTTCAAAGTTCAAGAATGTGGGTCCAAGGGGTTCAACATTAGCCCGGAAGGAGGGGGTCAAAAGGGTCAAGTAACATTACTGGCCAGCCACCACTTTTTAGGGTCCTCCCATGTGTGTACATCACAAATATGTGGTTCAAAGTTCAAGAATGTGGGTCCAAGGGGTTCAACATTAGCCCGGAAGTGCGAAAAACGGGCACCGGAGGGCGTCGGAGGATGTATAACTGGTTGCTGCAACAATTACTGGCCTCCCACCCTTCAGTGACCTCCCTGGTGATAAAACAGAGGTACCTGCCAAAAATGAACGAAAACCGTTGCAAAACGAATGCTCGGGGACCAAAACGCGTAGTTCGAGGTCCCGAAAATGGGCTGTTAAGCACCGAAAGTGGCATTCGGCCACGAAGTGGGTTTCTCAGACCCCAGTGTCCCTCAAAAGGGAGAAAATAAGATGTATGCCAAAAACCGGAGCAATAGGAGATGGTTAAGCGGTCCCGAACCGAGGCACACGGCCTGACGGCTCCGAAAACCGGAAACCGGACTCCGAAATGGGAAAAATGGCCTACGGCCACCAAATGTAGCCTACGGACATTGAGAGATGGTCTATGGGACCTCTCTCTTCCCTCAGGAAAAGAAACAAAGAAAACCGAGCCTAGTTCGCAAACCGAGGCAAAGTACAAAAGAGGGTTCGGAAGTCTAGAGGCAGGGCTGACGACCGCAACTCTGAAACTTCTGAACAAGCACATTATGCAACATCACCAAGCGCTCAATCAGTGATGTCTGAGTCTTAAGGTCGGTCAAAAATGGGGTGTCTACACAGAGGAGTTCTGATATTAGGGTTAGGTCATAGTGTCTCTATCCTATCTCTATATTTCTCTCTCTCTTTTGCCTTGTGTGTGTTTTGTCTTACTTTTGTGCACAAACACCTAGTTCTACACCTTCTCTTGGTTGCTGAGGGGCCAGAGGGTTGTTCATGGTGTTCTTGACTGGTTTTGAGCTTTGAGGACCAGCTGGAGCATCATTCTTGAAGAAGGTCAACAAGGGTAAGAACTTACCCCTTTATACCCCATATTTGCATAGTCTTTTTTCCTATCTTGCGACTGTTTTCAGACTTTGTGTATAACATATAAAAGCCTTGTTTTTGCCTGCTCTAAATAGTTGTTTAATGGTGTTTTAAGCTTTGGGGTTGTTTGACCCCTCTTAAGCCTTGTTAGGCTCTATTTTTGTGCCATTTTGGTGAGCTCCGGGACCACCTTGTTTGGCCCTTCTCACCACTGAAATCTTGAGGGATTTCAGTGGTGAGGATGGTGGTTTAGGGTCCTAAGAAGGAGAGGGTCACCCCCTCTCCTTGTTGTCCTTAAAAAGGGCTATTTTCGCCTCATGTGTGAGCACCTAGTTTAGGTCCATGTTGGACATGCCTTAATTGTTATTTGGTAATATTTTTCCATATATTACCTCTGCTTCATGTTGGTTTAAACACACCTTGCATGCCTTGCATACATGTCTTGTAATGCCATCATTTTGCCTTAACATGTACTTAGCATGTAGATTACCATGCTCGCTTGTTTTGGCCAAGCTTTGTGAAGCTTTTAGGCTTGTTTTTCCATGCTTAAGGTCTGATGTAGGTTGTCTTAGCCATGCTTCGTATAGTCCCTTTGCATTTTAGCTTGTTGGCTTTAAGTGTATGAACCATGAGCATACATTACTTGCGTCATTTTTAGTGGTTTAGCACCACTTATCACGTCATTTCAGTCCACTTAACATGCTCGCATGCTTGCATTTAATGCTCCTTTGATGCTTTAAGAGGTTGTGTTGTACACTCCATGTTTAAGCACTTGTGCATGCCTCCATGTGTAGATCATTTAGATGCCATCTAAGTGGTTTTTGGGGCTTGCCTTAACATGATTTGGGACTGATTTGATTCATTTTGATCATTTGCTTCATATGTCACATGATCAAGATTTAAGCCCTTTGTCTTGTCTTGGATTTTGGGTTTTATTTGCATGCCATGTCTATCTTGTTTACTTGGTTTGGCACCATTCTTAACATGATTTTCAAAGCTTAATGTGCATGCTATATGTCCATGTTTGCATCCTCTTAAGTGTGCTTGAGAGTTGCTCTTCAATGCCTAAGTGTTGGTCCTTGTGTGCATGCATGCTTGCATGTTATTTGATCATCATTCTCTTAGCATGTGGCTACTGTTTTGGGCCTAGTATAAGGCTATCCAAATCAGTTTAAGACCACCCCTTGCATGTTGATGCATGCTCACCTTGTGTGTGGTTGCATGATTGAATGAAGTCACATGCTTACTTGCATGCTTGAACATCCACATTGTATCTTGTATGCTTGTTGATTAGCATTGATGCCTCATACCTTGCATGCTTGCTTGCATAGGTTGCATGCCTAATATGCAATGTGCATTGCTAGTGCCTATGCTCATGTTGCATACTTAGTCCACATATCTAGGTTGCATTGCATTGGCATGCATGCCTTGCCTCTTGATCAAGTGATAGAGGTTGGGCCTCTTTGTTTGATTATGTGCATTGCATTTCATTTGATATCAAAGTGCATACTTGGTTTCTTGGGCCATCATGCATTGAAATACGCGATTGGTGGTCCGAGAATTGAGAACCATGTGCCTTTGAGTCATAAACATGATAGGGGATGTGTTGGGGCACACATTTGCTTGAAATGCATTGCCATGCCCTGTTTTGTCCTCTGCTGCTATCGAAACAAGATTCTGTAGGAAGCTTTGCCCTGTTTTGTCCTCTGCTGCTATCGAAACAAGATTCTGTAGGAAGCTTTGGCCGACCGGCCATCTATACTGCTGACCGACCAAATATGGATGGCCGAGAGCCGAACAAATGGTCGATGACCATCTTGCTATGGCCGGTGATGATTTATCTTAGCCAGTGGTGATCCATAATGTCTAGAGAGTGTTCCTTGAGAATTGTGCCATTTTCAGAGGAGAAAAACAGTGGAAACAGAGGCAACTTGTGCATGGTGGTGGGTTTCCGAGCGGAACCGAGCGCGCATGCATTGGGCCCTCTTCCCGAGGCTGCTTTTACTGTCTTATTAGATTAGTTAATTTGCTTAACTAGAGTAATTTGTCTGTAATAATCAATTAGCTTGTAGGTTAATTAATTGTATTATTCTTTTGGTCCCTCCGAGCGAGGGCGAACTTGTAATAAGTGTGGGTGCGTGTGTGCATGTTTTCTAATCCCCACTTCTTTCTCCCTTTTACTTACTTGCTTTGATGGTTAGTATTAGGACTTATTTGATTTAACATACCTTATGCTATGCATGTGTGCATCATTCATCAGTATTGCATGCACCGGGCTCGGCGTATCATGCTAACTGCATAAGTATTTCAAATCTAACTTGAATACGTGCATCAAATGGTTGCATTTCACATGCCATCCTAGGATTAGCCGAGCTTATCGTAATTGCATTCTATATGCATTGCATTAGGCACTTAACATGAACTAGGATCATGCATATGATTACTAACTAGTTCATTGTTTTGGCACAGAGTACTAGGTGAGCATTTATGCTTTAGCATCTCACATGAGTGTGAATGTTAACATGACAACATGCTTGCGATGAGGCTACTTGCTTATATGATATAACTGCTTGAGTGCCTGTGGATGGAGGTTGAATTACCTAAATTGGAATAATGCACTAAAACAGTGAGTTTTAAGCCCACTAGATAGTGGCAAAACCAACTTTTCTAAAGCCCACTTGAGGGTGGCAAAATCTGCATTTTAGCCTACTCACGAGTAGCAAACCATTTTCAAAACAAACATGCAATGTTTCATTTCAATTTAGGCGATTTGGTCTATACTTGTTTGCTGTGCGCATAACATAGTAATTCTAGGCTAATAACCGGAATAGGAACACATAATGCTTTCAAGACAAGATATCACGGTTAGTAGAGTCCGATCTTTGATCGGGCGAGAGGGGGTGCTCATAGCTGACCTTCCCCAATCGTACCCAAGTTCCAGAGCCGAGGCAACTTTGGTGATGACGGACATGTGGCCTTTGGCACCAAGTCAAGGTTTCCTAAATTTCCCAAAATAAAATATTTAGGTGGCGATTTTGTATCTGGCAAAGCAGTCCATGTCTGGCACTTTTCTAAAAATCTATTTTTCTCAAAACGATTTGCTAGATTTGGACAATTTGGTTCAGATTAAGAACCGTGACAATTCGAAAGTCCGAACTGTAGTGACCCTAATATGAACAGAACGGGACTCATCCTCTTGGGGCGTTCGGGGACGTCTACACCAACTAGCATAGCTGGCACAAAATATCTGCCAAAAGCAGAAACACAGTGGTCGGCCACCCAAAAATGCCAAATTGACCAAATAAATGGCCGACCGACCAAACAGAGTGCTGACCGACCAAACATTTGGCCGATGGCAGCAAAACAATGGTTGGTGGCCTCAAGCCACGGCCGGTGAGATGTGGGGATGGCCAACAAGCCATTCCCTGCTCCTCAAAAGCAAAACACAAGTGTTTGGTGCAAAACCAAACACAAAACAGTCGTGCCGAGAGATACTGAGGCAAGGCGCGTGGCCGAGACCTCCGGGAACTCAAGACGAACACAAACATGGATGATCACCGAGTGTTCAAATGGTGACGTCCAGGTCTTGAGGACGGTCAAAAATGGGGTGTCTACAGTTGCCCCTCTTTGACAGAACTCGAAAGTCATAACAATGACAGGAGTGAGTGTCAAAGACCAGAGACGACCCATTTTTGACAAGGCCGAAGACTTAGAGAAAGCATGCAAGACAATAAAGATATGCGCCCAAAGGCGGGGGCAAAATGCAACTGACAATGAACAAAGCCGAGCATAACTTATGATCATGCAAAGAAAGCTGTAACGAAGCCTAACATGCAACAGTTTTAAGCAAGAACCAAGCTACATTACAATGCAGAAAGGATGTAAGAGAATTATTCAATTCTCAATACATCTCACACGGAGAATACAATACCTATGCGGCTCGTCTGGTTGCACCAGCTTCAAATGAATCGTACATACAATATCGTGCCTGAAAGAGAAAGAAAACTTAACAGGTACGATATCGTTAGCAACATGCATAATAATGCAATTTAAAACTACGTGACAACGCAAGCGAAGGAGTGCATGACAATGCAACCTATGTGTGACAACGCATAACAATGCGAAATGGATACAAAATGATAATGCAATATATACAAAACTATGTATAAACAATGTGAATGATATACAATGCAATTGAAACATGATCAAACCATAAGCAGTTCAAAACCACACAAATATCATAAAGATGATGGAGATGCAAAGTCCGTCTACCATAGAAAAGGTGCCGACACCCTCAAACCACAATACCAATAGGCGCGTACACATGCAGAACTATGGGTTGTGTAGACGGACACAAGATACAAGTAATTGGGTGGGATGATATAAGTGAGGCATGCTCTGCTGAGGAAAGACCATGATCCTAAATGCTGGATGCAAAACACTACACTACAATGTAATGAATGGAATGGATATGGCACGTGACCAAAACATATCTTGCCTAGGAAAGGCATGGACACAAACAAACCAGGTTTAACACAGAAACGTTGTCGTCACCCTCAACACTAGGTGCATACACATAATATCATAACTGTGATTTAACGCGAAAAGCATGGGCACATACCAGACCAAGCTTAACATGGGAAGGCGCAAGCCGTAGATGGAGGTGATGCAATAAATGCATGCAAGCTACAATGCAATATGTACAATATGCAATGGAACGTAATATTTACAATGGATAAGGCACGCGGCCAAATCGTATCTTGCCTAGGAAAGGCATGGACACATACAGACCACATTTAACACGGAAACGGTGCTGTCACCCACAACACTAGGTGCGTACACATAATATCATAACCGTGCGTCAATGCGAAAAGTACGGGCACGTACCAGACTAGGCTCAACATGGAAAGGCGCAAGCCGTAAATGGAGGTGATGCAGTGAATGTATGCAAGCTACAATGCAATATCTACAATATGCAATTGATCCAGCGGATAAGGCCTATGGCCAAACCGTATCTTGCCTAGGAAAGGCATGGACACATACAAACCGCGTCTAACACAGAAACGGTGCCGTCACCCTCAAACCACAATACCGACAGTGGAATAGGTGCGTACACATAATATCATAACTGTGCATCAACGCGAAGAGTACGGGCACATACCAGACCAGGCTCAACATGGAAAGGCGCAAGCCGTAAATGGAGGTGATGCAATAAATGCATGCAAGCTACAATGCAATATATACAATATGCAATGGAATGTAATATTTACAATGAGATGCATGACATATGCACTATTTACAGTGTAATGCATGACATATGCACTATTTACAGTGTAATGCATGGCATATGCATGTTTGTTTTTTTGTTTTTTTTTTGAAAATGCATGATAATGCAGATGAAATTGAACGCATGACAACACATGTCTTTTAAAATGCATGACAATGCACATGAGTGGCGCATAACAATGCAAGCGAGGGATGCATGACAATGCAACCTAGGATGAAACCCGCCAAGAGTAGTTCGGGCACGAAAAACACCAAAGGACTTGCACCTTCAGAGGATTTAAGGTCTCCTAGACCGAGCATATTTAAGGTCTCGCCAGACCGCCTGGAGGTGCATAACAATGCAAGTCGGCGTGCGCGTGACAATTCGTGTATGCACGCATAATGATGCAATGCATTTGAAGTAGTTTCCAAATGTTTGCAAGATACAAAAAGGATACGAAAAGGATACACCCTTGCACGCATTCGAGTGCGACACACAAAAAACATGGTCCGAGGTCAAAACGGAGTCCGGTTGAGCTTCAAAAATGCACTCTCTTGCACTGTGTTGAGCAATGGAGGCCCCAAACCACATCAAAGACCCAAACAAAGGTGTAGGAGGTTCACCGGCCATAGGGGGAGGTCACCGGCCATCCACCAGCCACAAAAAAAAATCCACCGGCCATCTATTTGGCCGACCGGCTAACAATGTGGCCGACCGGCCAAAATGCCTGAATCGGGGAAGTTTGGTCAAATCGGCATAGGTCTTTAAATATAGGGCTTCTAGCCTTATATTTTCACTTCCCTCTTGCTTGAAATTTCCTCCTCCTTCTCTCTAGGCTATTTTTCTTCCTTCGATCCGCCATTTTCCTAGGTTTTAGGGCTTGTTTCAACATTCGATTCACAAATACCTTCGCGTTTCGAATATTTTGAACCGAACAAAACTTTGTTTTGGCGTCTTTTTCTCAATTCGCACCACTTGGGGTTTGTTTCCCTCGATTTTACCTCGATTTTTGTGCCTTTTCTGCACCCCGACCTTTCCGGCCATTTTTCACCCTCCCGGGGTTGACTTTTCAATTGACTTTTCATATTCTTGCCCGATTTTCGCTCTTCCAGCCATTTTTGCACCATTCTCGAGATGGCGGACAACATTATAGGCGATGGGGTTCCCCCGGAGATAGATATGGACCCAGAGGCCGAGCTCTTGCCACTTCACATCCGGCCGTTCAATCCGGCGACCTACAGACCAGCGATTCATGTGCTGCCTCTTGACGGACTTCGCCAATTCAGGAGTTTTGACAGGGGGGTGCCACCAGAGCTACTTCTGCGCGAGCCAGAGACGCGCCTTTCATACGACACTTCTAAGGTATATTCTTCCCAATTTCATTTCTGCAAAGTAGAATACCTAACTGCCATAGTCGATTCTGCCTTTAACTGTTTGATCCGGATACACCGATATACTATATGCTGTAGTTGACTGTGAACACACCTGCATTCGGTATCTATTTGAATTGTAACACGCGCACACACACTGTATTTGCCCTGAACCACTCAAACACCCTGACACATCATACACTGCAGTTCACTGCGAGCACACCGACACCCAATGTCTGTTTGAATCTGAACACGTGCGCACACGCTATATCTGTACTGAACCACTCAAACACACTGACAGATCATATGCTGTAGTTCACTGCAAGCACACCGGCACCCGATGTCTGTTTGAATTTGAACACGTGCACACACGCTGTATTGTTATCAATTCTGAATGTTCTTTAAAACAGTATATTGAATATTGCTTCGCAACTGTTTGCTTTTGAATACAGGGGGATTCCCATGCCTTCCGGGGGTATGGGAATGTTGCTGCCCGCGGATGGTACATGGAGCTACCGGACGCAGTCCGTCACACTGTCGACTAGGCCAGCTTCGGCGCCTTCTGCAGGGGACTCTCACGCCTTACCACGAGCAGGCCTCTTCTTGCCGCTCTAGTGGAGAGGTAGTGGGACACCACCGACTCCTTCCACTTCTCTGCCACGGGAGACATGACGATGACTCCCTATGACTTCTTGATACTCACCGGCATCGGGGTAGGGGGTGATCCGATCCCCTTTAACATAGACATGGACGAGTGGGAGGCCGCTCAGATGTACTTGCATGGCGACCTACCGCCTCTCACTCGTCCAGGCTTCGCCAGATACTCGTGGTTCGAGGACCACTTCCGGATTCAGCCAGCTTTAGCTGAGGAGGCACCGATGGTTCAGGAGGAGGCGGAGCGGTATGCACGCGGCTTCCTCATGTTCTTATTGGGGACGACCATCTTCGCCGACCGGGCGAACACCATGTCTCTCTGTCTGCTGAGCGCCTTAGTGGACGTCACACGGATCCTGTGCTACGATTAGGATGGGGCAGCCTTGGCCACACTCTATGGTTACATGATCTCATTCTCCCGGTGCAGCGAGTAGTTGCTTGGAGGCTAATGGTAGGCTTGGGAGGTACATTTTCTTCCTCTTTTACATTTTTGCTTTACATTTCCCGTACTCTGTACACTGCACACACTGCGGTCTACTTCACGTTGACTGTATACTGCACCCACGGTACATATATAATCTTCTTTACACTAAATGTACACTGCACACACTGTACATTCTGCACACAATACACTGCACGATACACGATTCTGCGATTTTTGCTTCATTCTGCATTCTGCTTTATCTGATAAGCATACTGATATTTGCTCTGCAGTTGTGGGTCTACGCCTACTTCCTGAGGCTTGCCCCAGTACCAGACGAGGAGACTCCCCTTGGCGTTCCATTCTCTCGACGCTTTGATGTGAGATGCGTGCAGAGACCCCGGGAGGCGTTCATATTCTTCCGCCGCTACTTCGATACCATTATCGCCGCAGAGGTATTTTCAACTTTAAAGTTTATTTCAAGCTTCGCTTTGCACTGTATTTTCAATAACAGTAGATAACTGACTGCATATCATTTTCAGTTTACCTGGTGGCCCTGGGCTCCATTGCCAGCTGCGGTTCGGGTGCGGTTTGCCGATGCTGAGGAGACCGCCCGGTTCAGGATCTTGCTGGAGGGCCTGGTCTATCGGGCTTGGTACCTGGGCGAGCGCTTCCTGCGCCAGACCTTAGGTTTACCAGAGCAGATAGTTCCAGGTCCGCCTCCTACCCACATGAGGGACACAGAAAGGTACACCTTGGAGGAGATGGTTGATTACACGATCGGCTGGGATGCAGAGGGCTTCAGGGGCGAGGGCGACTACACAGAGTACGTCCAGTCCTATATCATGTGGCCTCTGAGCAGTGGTTGCCGAGCTGAGAGAGGGAGGCTTGCGGCGCCGGCGACTAGGGCAGGAGCGGGAGCAGGAGCGTCGAGGGTGGCTCGGGTCCGTGGCAGGAGTGGGGCTCGGAGAGGACGGGGGGCTAGTTGGCTAGCACTGCCCACGATGATGACATGCTGAGGGCAGGGTGGGGAGACCTATCAGATCCCCTTCGCTCTCCCTCCAGCTGATCACGAGTTAGTCGGGTTCTACAACTTGCCCCCGGTATGTACTATTGCATTTTGCATCTTGCATTGTCTTTCCATTTCATTTGATATTTTGCCGAATACTGATGTTTCTAACACTTTTGCAGGCTTCCTCCGAGTACACTCGTCAGTCCCTGGAGCTGACCGCCTCTGTGATGGGGATGCTCCAGCGGAGCCTCGACCTGCTGGCCATTTACAGTATTCCGGTATGTTCTTCTGACCACAGTCTCAAACCGTACATAAACTGTTTCACATAATCTGATGCATCGCACTGTCAATACAACACTCGTTACAGGGCCCTCACGGCATCTGATACACTACAGCCCACAGACTGTTCACAACATTACTCACGGCATTCATACACTGCACTCAGTCACTGCATTTTTTACCGGCACACTGTTCACAGCGTTCATACACTGTACTCATACATTGCATTCTGTATTGATACATTGCTCACGACAGTCATACACTGTACTCACACACTGTATTCGGCATTCATACCCTGCTTTGCGTAACATACTGATGTGTTTACCATTTGTGCTTTTCAGCCTCCATTCCAGATTCCTACTGCAGGAGGTGCTCCAGCTGGGCCTTTTGTTCCTATCCAAGATGGCGGAGTATATCCCCGTACCAAAGCGGGGCGCACTCATGTTGGGAGTAGCTCACGGGCACCAGTTCCCGATGATGATGAGTCGGAGGCCGACGCAGAGACGGAGGTAGAGTCATCCGAGGAGGAGACCAGAGATGGCTCGGGCTCAGATGACTGTGCTGATGACGATGCTCCTGGACCTTCGTCCAGGAAGAGGACGAGGACAGACCCGTAGGCCTGAGATGATCGATGCTGATCCAGACTTTTGTTGCTTTTCTTCTTTTGTTTGTACTTTTCCTTTTTTCCTGGTAGCTTGAGTACCTTGTACTGCCGCGGGCAGGTTTTGTTTTCTCCAAAGCTATGTACTTGAAAAATGGTGAAATGAACTAAACTTTTTGTCTGAAAAAGTGTTACATTTGTGTATTTCATACATCGCATCGCATCGCGTCATATTACACCTCAATATAAATGAGATTGATCTCCTGTCTGAAAATCAAACACTTGTATTGTAATAACCAGATAATGAACCGGCCAACAGCAAAATAACTCAAACAACCTACTGCTCATTCTGAACACTCAGCTCGTAACACAGTGCTTGGTTTAATCTGTATACAGCCCATATACACAGCTTGTACAACGCACTGCTTATTCTGAAAACTGCTCATTCTGAACTCATAGCCCATAACACAGTATTCTTAGTTCATTCTGCACACGGTGAAAACAGTCCAAATTTGAAAAGACAGAATACAAAGGTAGAATCGGCAGAAGCTGAAACACACTCGGATGCAATCCAGAACCTATATGTTCACTGTTTCCAAGTGACTCGGGTTGAACCCCTACGGTTTTACAAAAGAACCAAACCTGTTTTGCAGAAATATGGAGAATGACACAGCACTTTGAGCACAAAACGATTTGAGAAAAGGGTTTTCAACCGGGTATTGAGCCTACGACTTAACACAGTGAAAAAGACTCAATAACGAAAAACAAAAGGTAAACAACCTAAATACAACGAGACACGCTCGGAACCGACTCAAAACAAGAGTTGAGGTAAACAAAACAAAACAAAAGACACGACACACAGACGTGTTACAAAGACGAGAGACCTCAGATCACGAGGAGCCAGTTTCTTCGAGTATTGTTTCCACCCTTCTTATTTGTGATTCTCACATCACTCGGCCCTCAGGCTTGGTTTTTCTCTCAAAACCCTTCTGCTCACTTTTCTTTCATCGCACATCTCTCTGTTCTTCAATCTCTCATTTTTCATCCCTCCCCAGATATGGTCAGTGGATAAACAAGAGGTAGTGGGTTCGTGCTCAACACTGTTAGCTCATAGCTATTTCTTCTGGTGACATTTAGTCGATGCCCTGGATGAGGGAGTGGAGTGTCTTGATCCATTCTAACTTGTGCTTCACACTTGGTTTGATACCTTGTTGCTCGGAGGGTGAGAGAGCTTTCAGCCCTTCATAGACAGTTCCGGTTGTGCCCTTCTGGCAAGTATGCTGGCGATAGGGGAAAGACAGGAAGCCTGACTCAACTGTGCCCTTAGTTCATCATTTTGACCATTTTTTTTTTGTTTTGGTTTTCTACTAAAACAATTTTAACCAAAATGAGAGTTAGATTAACATACTTGTTCGATTTTTGATTTAAAATCATGCAAGTAAGGCTATGAGCACTGAAAAGTTTCCTTTTTTGGGTCCAAGAAATGGCCTAGTTTTGGAAAAAATGGGATAATTTTACAGAGAATTAGTCAACCTCAGTAAAAATTCTCAAAAACTATTTTTGCAAAGGGCCACTGCTCAACGAGCACGGAACCTACTCTCGAGATGCACAACCTCGGATTGGAGGAAATGGAAAATTGCCCCTTGTTCCAAAGGGCACAGCACGGCAACAGAAAGTTTCCCCTGGTTTGGATGGCGACTCATGGCAATGGAAAGTTGCCCCTTGTCTGGATAACGCCGCAACATACTGTAGTCTGTCCTCATTAGTGATGATCGCAACCGAACTCTAGGATACAGAGAAGACAAAGATGGTCAAAACCAATATCTGGACACAGTCACTTTGAAAGTGTTGGTGGCTGGACTTCAGGATGAAGTTGCCTACGTATCCCAAACATGGGAATCAAGCCTTATGTAGTTCAGGTTGTGTCACACCTGAACTATCGGATTCAGAAAAGGCAAGGATGATCAAAACCATTACATGGACACACTTGATTTGGAAGTGTTTGTGGCTGGACTTCAGGATGAAGTTGCCTACGTATCCCAAACATGGGAATCAAGCCTACGTAGTTCCGGTTAACGTACACTCGTGTATTAACCCTCACTTTTTTACGCTCTAACTTTTGGCAAGGCCGCCCTTCTGGGTTTTCAACCTTGCGAGCTTTGTTTTTCTTTTCTTTTCAATTCTTCTCTTGTTTTGTATCTTTTCATTCCTTTTTTTTTTTTTTCATCTTTTCTCTTCTCTTTTCTTTTGCATTTTTTTCTCTCTTTTTTTTTTTTTTTTGTATTTTTCTCTTGCTCTAACTTTTGTCTGGGTCGCCCTTCCGGGTTTTCGGCCTAGCGAGCCTCTCAAAGGGTAAAAGTGTAACAAGTCCATGCCAAATGGTTTTAGGGTTTTGAAGCCATCCGTATTCGGGAGAGTGGCTGTTGTATTGATTTATAGAAAAATCCATCTTCGACTCTTCGAGCACATCGGACATTTTTTGCCCCTAGTTCGAGGGGCGCTTCTGATTTTGCTTTGCAAGCTTCTTCTGATAAGGTCTGATCTTCTTGATCTGACTTTGGTGCCTCTTGTTCGAGCGTTGCTTCAAATCCGGCCAAATGGGCCTTGCATTACGATTGATCGTTGAACAGTCTTAACCCAAGGTCCAAGGTTTGAAAGCAAGGGCTCAAGTCTTGAGGCCGAGAACGATCCTAAGCTGTACAATCTCAAGAGCGATTCCACACAGGTCTTCGCAGGACTGCGCAAAACATTTTGTTTTTGAAAGTTTTTAAGAAAGCGACAAATCGCTCGCGCTGAAGATAGTGTGGAACCAATCTGGATCTTGCCAGGGTCCTTCTCAGTACTCATGTTAACAAACATGATTTCATTCATTAAGGGCTTAGCAAGCCTCTCTTTCTCTCAATTGATCAAATTTTTGTAAAACCCGAGGAATTCCTTCCTCTTCGTTTTCATCACCGCAGTGTTCAAAAAGTTTTGAAAAAATTAGGTCAATGCAATGAGTTTGGGGTGCAGAAGAGTAAGTGAGATGCTCCGCTGTTTCAGTCAAATTTTCTGGCACAACTAGCTCAAAGTAGCAATAAACACGAAAAACATGATAGCCGCAGCTGTTTCATTCAGATTTCCTGGTTGCAACTGGCTCCACAGCAGAGACAGGCTCAAAAGAAAACAAAAGGGAAATTACAAAACAAAACGGTGTTCGAGGCAACAACCCCAGAATCACCTGGCATTCTATACAATGGGACTGACTCGACACAACAAGACAGACCCAAAACAAAACAAAGAACCGACTCGACACCAAGCCAGAAATTACAAAACTGCATTCGCAAATGCTCCCAATAGTGCGTGCCAAATGCCACATTTGAAATACACCAAGCGTCGCCCGTAGGTGGTCCAACCCCTGATCACATACTTGCAATATCCTCGAAGTCCAACAACTCAGTGGTGACAGCTTTTCTGAGGTAGGTGGGAGGACGATCTCGTTGTCGATCAAATCTTGCACTTCGTGGCGAAGGCGGAAACAACCGTCGGTGCTATGACTAGTTTGCTGGTGGTACGCGCAGTACAAGGCAGCATCATGTGAGATAGGGAGATTCTTCGGGAGAGGCCGAGGTTCAAGGGGTTTAAGATGCCCCTTTTTAGCCAAAATTTGAAATGCCCTAGACAAAGGCATGTAGAGGGCATGAAAGACTCAGCGCCCTCGAGGCAGATACTTTGAAGTCTGAGGATTCTTGCTAGACGCACTAGCGAAAGGGTCGGCAGGCACTGCCTTGGCTTTCTGATCTTTCCCAGGTGCAGAGTTGGGAATGGAAGGACCTGTTCTGGCATGACAGGGCCTATCCCGATCTTCCGCCTGGCTTGAACTGCCTTCGGTTGGAGTGGGGAAAGCATTATCCACAGTCTTAGCCACAACTGCGAATACCTGCTGCTTATTCATCCCCCGGCTTTCAAAGCCTCGACTACCCACAGCAGTTGTTCAACGGGATCAGCATTTGTTCCCACTTCGTTCTTACCTCTAGCCTCAGCCTGATCAAGGGTTTGGGTTGCTATATCAGAGCGAAACCCGATTGTTGTTGGCACGTCACGGTCATAGCTTGGGACAACCTATGGTTGGCTGAGCTCGATCACAATTCGCCCCAGTAGCGGGGGCTCCTGTGATACAAAATTCTCGGCATACGATGTGGTTGGTGGCGAAGCCAACATTCCGTAGGCGAGATCAGCCACAGACCTCTGAAGGTCACCAATCATTCCCATCAACTCAAACATGGTGGGCTTACGAGCTTGATATAACTGGGGTGTCTAGATCGGGTGCGCAACAGGCGACCTGGGCGGATGCGGTACATCGACATTGGTCTCATCCTGCAAGATAATTCCTTGGTCTAATGCGGCTACCATAACCACAATTTCTTCTGAACTTTGGGTCATCATAAGTCTGCTGAGCTGAACGGTGACTAACGGGTGAGATATCTGCCTCGCCTCAGCGAAGAAGAATACCAAATCTCTGAACCGAAATCTCTAAACTGAAAGGGAAAACAAGTATCATTTCTGCCCAAACGGAACAGACACAGGCGTAGCTGAATAACTGTACTCTACTACTGATCATTGTTCCCCAAAATCACTGCGCCAAAACTGAATCGAATACCCGTAGATATAACTGATTCTCAAAAACACTGATACTGATGCCCTCGGGCCTGGTATTCGAACTTGCAAACTAACATGCGCATTTCCTATAGAGATAGACTCTAAAAGCACATAGAAAGTAAATGAGAGCCAAAACACCCCTATGATGGGGTAGGGTTTCCCTGTCCTATTTTGTCAGGAGCTAGGGTTTCACTATGCACGCAACGGTTTCAAACAACCTATAATCGGGTAAGCAACCTGTCCTAGTTTGGAATGGTCACTATGGATTCCGAATATGCACTAGGTCGAAAAAAGGGTGCCTCAGTAAAACCGGGGTTTGTGTTCCCATCGTGGCAGAGCCCGTAACCGGTCAGCCTTATGGAACGCTTAACAAAGCAAGCCTCCGACAAACCGTTCAGGAATAGCAGACGGCAAACACGGTGTTCTAGGCACACCAATGCACATGCAATGAAAAGAAACACATAAGTGTAGTCAAAACAAGATATCATGAGTTCGATTCAAGTTCTCTAACTCCCCAGTAGAGTCGCCAGAAACTGTAGACGCGCCCTTGGGCCCCATGCTACAGTTCGGACTAAGATTGTCACGGTTCTTAATATGATCTCACAATGTGCGATATGAGATTGATAAATCACCAAAGTGTCCAAATCCGGCATATGGTTTTGGAAAACAGATTTTTTTAGAAAGAAGTGCCAAACATGGACTGCTTTGCCAGATACAGAGTCGCCACCTAAATATTTTTTATAGGGGAATTTAGGAAACCCTAACTCGTTGCCTAAGGCCACGTGTCCATCATCACCAAAGTTGCCTCGGCTCGGGAACTTGGGTACGATTGGGGTAGGTCAGCTATGAGCACCCCTGCTCGCCCGATCCGAAGATCAGCCTCTACTAACCATGATATCTAGTTTTGAAAACGTTATGTGTTCTTAATCCGGTTATTAGCCTAATCTTACTATGTGATGCGCACAACACAAAAGTGTAGACTAGATCGCTTAATTTGGAACAAAGCATCGCATATCCGTTTGGTTGAAAAACAATTTGAAATTTGCTACTCGCAAGTAGGCTAAAACACGGATTTCAATGAGTTGTTCCAACTCAAACAATCCAACCTTCACCCATAGGCATTCAGGCAGTTTATATCACATAAGCATATAGCCACATGGTAAGCATGCTATCACGTTTAACATTCACACTCATGCGAGATGCTAAAATATAAAAATACTCACAGTGTACTCCAAGCCAAAACAAGAAACTAGTTAGTAATCATGCATGATCCTAGTTCATGTTAAAGTGGCTAATGCATCGCATACAAAATGTCACTAGAATAGGCTCGGCTAATGTACGGATGGCATGTGAAATGTGACAGATAGCATATATTCAAGTTAGATTTGAAATACTATGCAATTAGCATGATGTGTCGAGACCGGTGCATGCAATACTGATGAATGATGCACGCATGCATAGCATAAGGTATTCTAAATTGAATATGCCCTAATACTAACTATCAAAAGCTGGTAAATAAAAATGAGAAAGACGTGGGGTTAGAAGACATACACACACTCACGCACGCTTATTACCCAATTGCCCTTGCTCGGAGGGTCGGAAAGAATAATACAAATTAACTAACCTACAAGCTAATTAATTAATTACATACCAATTAACTAGTTAAGCAAATTAACTAAGCTAATAAAGCGATAAAACTGCTTCGAGAAGAGGGCCCAATGCACGAATGCTCGGCTCCACTCAGAAACCCACCATCATGCACAAGTTGCCTCTGTTTTCACTGTTTTCCTCCTCTGAAGACTGCACAAGTCCCAAGGTACACCCTCTGAACACTGTGGAGCATCACCAACCAAGGGGTGACATCACCGACCATGGTAGAAGGGTCATCAGCCATTGATATGGCTCTCGGCCTCAAATATTTGGTCGGTCGACAATAGAGTCGGTCGGCCGACCATGTATGCCTGTAGAATCCTATTTTGACAGTAGCAAAGGGCAAACATGGCATGGCAATGCATTTCAAGCAAATGTGTGCACCAACACCCTCCTTATCATGTTCATGACTCAAAGGAGGATGATCCTCGACCCTCGGGCCACCAATCGCGCATTTCAATGCGTGATGGCCAAAGAGGCCAAGTATGCATTTTGATGTCAAAAGTAATGCAAACCAAACAAACAAATGGACCCAACCTCTATCATAATCGATTCAAGAGGCAAGGCATGCATGCCAAATGCAACCTAAGCATATAGGCTAGTATGCAACATGAACATGGAGGCAAGTATGCAAGCATGTAACAAGTATGCAAGCTAACAAGCATGCAAAATGTAATGCCAACAAACAAACATGCAGGACATGTGACATGTTAAGCAACCAAAGCAAAAGGAATGCATGCCAAATGCACTACCACCTAAGCATGCAACAACATACAAAGGGGTCAAGTATGTGACAACATGCAAGGCGAATGTACACCCAAACATTCATGCACGCAAGGTCCAATACTCATGCATCAAAGAGCAACTTTTAAGCACACTCAAAAGGGACAAACATGGACATATGGCACGTATACTAAGCTCTGAAACTCATGTTATAAAGGTGCCAAACCAAGTAAACAAGACAAGCCAAGCATGCAACAATGTCCAAGACTCAAGGGGGCTTAAACCAAAGCTATATGAAGCAAGCCCCAAAGCGTCAGGAGGACGTAAAACAGATCCAATGCAGGTCTAAACAAGGCCAAAGACGCACCTAGATGGCATCTAAATGGTTTAAACATGAAAGCATACATAAAGGTCCAAACATGGAGCATAAGACACAAGCCTTTTAAAGCATTAAAAGGGCATCAAATGCAAGCATACAAGCATACCACAAGGACTGAAATGATGCTATAAGTGGTGCCAAACCACTGAGACAAGCAAGTAAAGCATGCTAGAGGGGTCAACACTCAAGGCTCACAAGGGGGATTACATGGTAGCTATACAAAGCAAAGCATGGATGACCCGAGCAACCAAAAACAGACCTTGGGCACACTAAAACATGCATAAAAGCTTCACAAAGCTAGGCCAAAACAAGTAAGCATAGTGGTCTAAATGCTAGGCACATGTTAAAGCAATTCATGGCATTACATGACAAGTATGCTAAGCATGCATGGTGTGTCTAAACCAATTAAAAACAGTGTTATATCATGGTAAAATAAGCACAAATAACACTTAAGACATGGCCAACATGCACTTAAACGAGATGCTCACACATGAGGCTAAAATGGCCAACATTGAAGGCAACAAGGAGAGGGGATGGCCCTCTCCTTCTTAGGACCTTAAAGCACCATCCCCACCACTAAAATTCCTATTTCAGTGGTGAGGAGGCCCAAACAAGGTGGTCCCGGAGCTCACCAAAAATGCACAAAATGGGGACCAAACAAGGCCTAAGAGGGGTCAAACAACCCCAAACAACAAAGTGACCTTAAACAACTATTTAGAGCACTCAAAAACAAGACTTTTATTAGTTACACACAAAATCTAAAAACAGATGCAAGGTAGGTTAAAAGACTATGCAAAAATGGGGAGTAAAGGGGCAAAGTTCTTACCCTTGAAGACTTTCTTCAAGAAGAGCACTCCAGCTGCTTCCTTAGGTCCAAACCAACTCCAAAACTTCAAGACCAACCTATTGGCTCCTCAGCAACTAAGGTAAGGTGTAGAACTAGGTGTTTGTGTACAAAAATAAGAACAAACACACACAAAGGCAAAAGGAGAGGGAGATATTGAGACAGATAGATACACTATGCAAACCCTAATCTCAGAGCTCCCTCTTGAACTTCTGGAACCCTTGAGGTGGGAGGAGAAGGTCTCCCTTTATAGTGGATCACTCTTTCAAAGCTTACAAAACAAGCTAAGCAAGAGTGAAATCCCTCCATACACGTGTATGGAGGGGGTGCAAAGTGGGTGCCAGCTAGCATAGCTGGCACAAAATATCTGCCAAAAGCAGATGCATAGTGGTCGGCCAGCGAAAAATGCCAAATTGAGCAAATAAATGGCCGACCGACCAAACATTTGGCCGATGGCAACAAAACAATGGCCGGTGGCCTCAAGCCATGGCCGGTGAGATGTGGGGATGGCCAACAAGCCATTCCTTGCTCCTCAAAAGCAAAACACAAGTGTTTGGTGCAAAACCAAACACAAAACAGTCGAGTCGAGAGATCCTGAGGCAAGGCGCGTGGTCGAGACCTCCGGGAACTCAAGACGAACACAAACATGGATGATCACCGAGTGTTCAAATGGTGACATCCAAGTCTTGAGGGCGGTCAAAAATGGGGTGTCTACAGTCATGCATGCCATGCTTTGTATAGCTATAGTGCATTCTAGCTTGTTAGCTTTGTGTATCAAGTCCACTAGCATGCATTGCTTGGGCTATTTTCATGATTTGGCATCATTTTTTATGTGATTTCAGTCCATGTAGTGTGGTCATGCACTCACATCTTTCACTCTTTCCATGCTTTCAAGGGTTGGTTCTTTATGCCTTTAACATGAGCCATTGCGTATGCCTTTGTGCCTAAGCTTGCGAGCTATCATTTCAATGTATTTTTAGGGTTATTTTGCCATAATATAAATCTGAATTTTGTTGGCGAAGCCATTCCATGCTTGGTCTTGGTAGGTGTAGTGTAATCCTCCCATATTGCCCATGCATGATCCATGTTTTGGCCCTTCATGGTAGCTTATTTTGGCTTCCTTACATACATGTTTTAGCATCATTTTGACATGTTCTATGACTTTTTTGGGTTGCCTTTGCCATATGCTTCATGAATTGCATAGCTGTAGTGCAATTGGCCTTACTAGCCTTGTATTTTGATGCCTCATGCATGCTATCTTTGAGCTATTTGAATGATTTGGCATCATTTAATACTTGATTTCAGAGCATGTAACATTTTCATATTCTCATGCATATCACTCTTTAATTGTGGTTCAAGGGTTGTGCATTATTGCTTTGTTTGTGGCCTAGCATGTATGTCATCTTGCCTAGGTCCTTGAGCCCTCATCTCAGCATATTTTGGTCTTTGTTTAGACCCATTTGAGCTCTGTTCATGATTGGTTCATGCATTTGTGCCATGTATTGGATGCCCCCTTTGTAGTCCTCTTTACTAGCCTTATGCCTTAAGGACTCTACTATGCTATGCTTGTATTATTTGAATGATTTGGCATCATTTCATGCTTTATTTCAGAGCATGTGGTGTTGTCACACTTCCACATTTGTCACTCTTTGAGCACTCTTGAGAGTTGTGCTCTTATGCCTAGTTGATGGGCCATTGCATTGAGCATGTTTGTCTTGATCTTTATGCCTTAGTTTTAGCATTATGGCAACTGATTTTGGCATGACTGAGGTTTGTCCATTTTGGTTTAAGTCCATCATGCATATTATGTGAATGTTGTTACATTGTGTCATGTTGTTGCATGCTTATGTTGCCTTGCATTGTGTATGTATGCATTAGCATTGTTCGTATGTCATTAGCTTTGTTAAGTAGATAATTTCACATTGCATTGAGTATGCCATGTTGTTGCTTGCATTGTGTATGCCATGTTATTCTTTGCATTGTGTATTCCATGCAGTTGCATTGTGTTTTGCATGCCTTGCATTGCATGTTTGCATGCTTACGTTACATTCCATGTTTGCATGCTTGAGTTGCTTGCATTGTTCTTTGGATTAGGTGTTAGTCCAAACACGGGAAACGAGGGACATTTCATACTTTAAGTGATGAAACGTGCCTCAATCCTCGGTCGCCGATGCTCTTGATCATACATGATAGAGTTCTAGGCTTTATGTGTTTATGTGTGCATTCATTTTACATTGAATTGTGCAATTTGGCTTCTCGGTCATCATGCATCGAGATGCGTGATTGGTGGCCGGAGGGTCGAGAACCACACTCCCTTGAGCTCATGAAATGATAGGGAGGGTGGTTGTGCACACATATCTTGCAAATACATTGTCATGCCTTTTCTTGCTCTCTATTGCAGCAAACTGGAGAAGTGCAGCCAAAACTGGTGGGCCGACCAGTAAAACTAGCTAACCGACCACTTTTTCTGGTCTGCAGTAAAGAAAAGTGGTCGGCTGGTGGTCTGCACAATCAACAACTGGTCGGACATGTTCCTATAGGTTCCCATGGTGGAGTTGAAGCTTTGTGAAGCTTTGTGCAATGTTCTGAGGATAATTGCAAACAAAGGCAAGTTGGGGCATTGCGACGGATTTCTGAACGAGGCGACCAAGCATGCATACACTCTTCTCCCTTTAAGGCTCGTGTTTTACTACTTTACTTAGCTAATTTGCTTAGCTATTCAATTTGTGTTGTAATAATTAGTTGTAGCTAGTTATTCAATTTTGTGATGTAATAAGTAGTTTAATTAGCTTAGATTAGCTAGTTAGCTTCTTATTCGGACCCTCCGTCGAGAGGGCCAGCTGTTGTAATAAGCGTGCGTGTGTGTGATGGTTAGTTTTAGGGCATGTTTTGATTAGCATACTTATGATCGGCCATGTCTTCATTTTGTGTGATTCTTGAGCCTAAAATCAAGCCGCGGAAGTCTAGTTTCCAGTCGAGGTGGTCTCACTCCCAAATTCTAAATACATAAATAGTTATGCCCAAATTAGTGACGACTGCTCACTTTCTATCAACCAGTTTTGTACCATTTCTTCACCTAAATCATTTCCCATCGATTTCTCTTGTTTTCTGAGACATGGATTATAACTTATTAAAGAATAATGAGCTTGGTACCACCATGGCTAATTGATTTAATGATCAAAAAGAATAAGTAAAGGATCGAGTATAATCTCATATTATGTGTTGTGCAATGTACATGTAGGTTGAGACGAGGACATCGTCCCATTACTACCGGAAGCCGATCACTGTGAGTAATAGTAACGTAACGTTATGTTTCACTTACTTTTATGATTATGATTTATGTATTGTTGTTTGTGAATGGCCTATTCCATTGATATTGTGCTCTGATTAAATTAATAGATATGTTTGAATAATGGCATTGATATGGACCAAAGGTCATTCTGTCCCTATTAATAGAAGTGGGCCCAAGGCCATTATGATGTGAATGGTTCTGTCTCTATCAATAGTACTATAGTGATACATGTGCCTTCTGCTAATAGTTATTATTAATGTTCTGTTATTCGCAAGACAACTATGTCTGTAATAAACCATGGGGAAATGTATGGGCACTATTGTGTAATGGTATTATGATGAATTTGGAGTTATTATGTTATGTTTATTCATTCCGTTTATGCTATGGCATGATATGAATTGTTCGGTCTTTAAGACCTAATGATTTCTGGTATGAAACAAAGTGCTGTACGGAACTAAGTGCTGCAGTGCAAGTCACCTCTAGAATCCGTGTGAGACACCTCTTGAGTCCATACATATGTGAACTAGGCCTATGGCCAATCTGTGATATCTGGGCCTATGGCCGTTCTGTATCTGTTAGGCCGATGGCCGTTCTATATCTGTTAGGCCTATGGTCGTTCTGTATCTGTTAGGCTAGAGGCCGTTCTGTATTATCTGTGGGCCGAAGGCCATTTTGTATTATATACAGGCCCAAGGCCGTTCTGTATTATATATGGGCCCGAGGCCATTCTGTATTATATATGGGCCTGAGGCCGTTTTGTATTATATGTGAACCTGAGACCGTATTGAAATATAGTTATGGATAAGGCCTATATATGGTTGGTAATTGTCTATTTATTTTATCCAAGGTTTTGCTTATTCAATTAACCTTCTTACATTGCTATTATTCATTGAGCCTTGCTCATTCTGTTTTATGTATATTTCTGTAGGTGAGCCATCGGGAATTGACACTAGAGTTGTATTGAGGTTCGCCTATCTACCAAGTCACCTGGGGTATGTCTCCACATGGAGGCTTTAATTTATTGTTGGGAGTCTTATAAATGATTAAGTCTTATGTAAGTGAGTGTGAGATCTATATAAATTCTGTGATTGTATATGTATATTTCGAATGTATTTAATGCTTAAATCCAATTAAACCATCATGTATGCACAAGCTCAATGGATGTTGTCTTTTATTGAAATTGCTTCCGCCTAAGGCCCCATATATGGTTAAATATTATTTTAAAATTCTGTTTTGAGGCCTATGTACAGGCCGGTCATGGACCAAACTTTTAGGGGCGGGTTTGGGTCGTGACAGGAATTAAGACAAAAATAGCTAGATTAATAAGGTAAAACATAACACGAGCTAGACTAGTAAGCAAGACACAAGGAGAGGTGGCTAACCCGTCCAAATTTGGACTTCAAAACATGATTTTAGCCACTGAAATAACTTTCAAAATCAGTGTTTAAAAGCTCGAAAATAGATAGTAAAAGGATGGGAAACACAAGGGAAAAGGCCTTCAAAACAAGGTGCAAAGAAGGGTAAACCACCCCTCAACCTTTAATGACCTTAATACTCAATTTTTCAGCCCAAAAATATCGAGTTCTTATAGCCCAAAAATAGTTGGAAAATAGCAAGAAAAAGAGTAGATAAAGCAAGTAAAGAGGCAAAGCCTTATACCTCTTGAAGAGGAAATCAATTCCAAGAAGTAAAACCAAGAAAACACACCCTCAAGAGCTCCAACAAGCCTCAAAGATACCTCATCTCAAAGATGAAGAGGTTTGGTTAAGGGTGTATAGGCAAAGATGAAGGATATGTAGGCAAAGGTGTAGAAATATGGAAGAGAGAGAGAGGAAAAATTTTCTCCAAAATTTTTCTAACCTTAAAAGATGAGAGGGAGGTCTCTTATATATAGAAAACATGAATCTCCCTCAAGAGCATCCAACCATACACGTGGTAGCAGATGTAAGCATCTGTGCAAACAGCTGGCACAACTATCACAAAATATCTGAAAAAGACATTAGTGGCCGGTCGACCATCACTGGTGGCCGGCAGACCACATCAATGGCCGGTGACCAAAAGTGATGGTCGGCAGCCCGAAGAGGTGGCCGACAGGCCACCAGAAGCTGCAGGCTTGAATACCACTGCGTTTGGTCCAAAAATGAGGCAACAGGTGTGCAAGGTTTGAAAGGGCTCAAAGCTGTGGCATTCCACTAAGGACTTCGAGCACTTGACAAGCATATACACTCATCATTTGGTGTGTAAGCGATGACATCCAAGTCATAAGGGCCATCAAAAATGGGGTGTCTATAGATAGCGTTGTAAATAGAGATATAGATCTACTCAATTTGACTAACGAAATGGCCTGTTATAGAGGATTCATATAACCAACCCCATTTGATGGGATATAAGGCTTGGTTTGGTTTGGTTTGGTTTAGTTTAGGTTTTGAATGTCTAGAAAAATCTTTGGCCAAAATGGGTATTGGAAGGTTTGTCTCTCTTCATTCCAGACTTGTTATGCCATGACCTGAACCCACCCTTATGAATTAAGGTCATAACCGGCCAATAATCATGACATTTCTTACAGCCTCAAATGAGATTAACATTTCTCAATAGAAATAAACGGGGCCAAAAAGGAAGCAGACTTTAAAATTTTGTCCAAAGAGCTGTGCTTGTATGGGAAAGGAAAATCATTTCATAAGCATTCCATAATAACTCGCACATATGAACAAAGTTAACATCTTGTAGTGTATTGTACATATAGGAACTTTCAGACATGTAGTCAACCAAACAAAAAGTTTATATACATTGGTGATCCAACGTATTCACCAAGGTACCAAAAGGGGTAAAACAAAAGAACGAAAACAAAGTCTTATGCGTGAGACGTTCAGACTGACTTTACAAAAACTTGGAATTCTCTCACATTCTACACTGAGGCTAGGGTTGGACATCTATTTGCTCACCTACATACATATAAATAAGAGTGAGTGAAAGCCCAGTGAATAATACCAAAGTAAAGAGGTTATATGAATGAAATTCTCTAATAGGTAATATCCTTGTCAAACACATCAAATGGCCTTAGGTTCATTCATATTCTTATTAAATACATCAAACATCCTCAAGCCCAAACATATCAAATGGCCTCGAGCCCATCATATCAAATGGCCTCGGGCCCAATTCATTCATATCGAACGGTATCGGGCCCAATTCATTCATGTCAAACAGACTTGGGCCCAATCATCGTATCAAACGGCCTCTGGCCCAATCATATCTATCAGCCTCGGACCCATCATTTTCATATTCATATTTGCGCGAATTTCATATTCGTGATCATAATCATATTCATATTCAAACGGCCTTAGGCCCATTCATATCCTTATCAAATTTATCAAACGGCCTCAGGCCCACTTATAACAAACGACCTCGGGCCCAATTCATGTTCTTCACAGAACCATATACAAGAATTAGGCATATAAAATACTCATTCAATATTTAAAACTAACAAATCCATGGAGCTTATGCAGAAATAGCAGTTGGAAAGTAACATACTTGAAATTATTTTTACTAAGATATTACTCATAGTGCTCTATGATGGATTTGCCCTTGCACTTGACCCTACACATTTCATAACACATTGGGTCACAAGCAATTCAATCCGTTCATAACTTGTTTATTTCTCTTAGGCCTCTTTCTAATTCTATAGTTCATTTATAATGCTTAGTACATGCCTAAGAGTGCTTAGAAATGAAATAGAACGGAAAACAAAACATAAAACAGCTTTTCAAGAGTTTCTAAAACAGGGCCCTTCGCTCAAGAGCATCTTTGGTCGCTCGAGTGGTCTACAAAACTCTATAAAAGTACTGGTTGTATGAATTTTATGCTCTAGCGAGACTCTTTCCATTGGAGCTAGGAGTCTTGCAAAACAAGGTTTGCTCGAGCGCAAGATCTGTCGCTCGAGCTACTGTGCAAATCTCTGCAAAACTTCTGGGAGCTAAATTTTCACGCTCGAGTGAGACTTTCTTCGTACGAGCGGACAAGTAGAATTCTAGAATTTTCAAAATTCTGTTTGAAGTTCAAAACACACTCCCAAAGGTCCAAAGCTTGCGAATTGGTACCAAAACATGGAAAAACATTGTCTAACATGTGAACATAGGTAATTTGAAACCAATTGGCTAAAATTATGGTCCATGTTCCAAATCATTCCAAATTCTTCTTGTTAATTCCAAAGCTCACGCAGCTAAGTCTCATATCTTCATGAATCATGTATGCATGTAACGTGTAGACTCTAATTCCACCTGAAATGGTACAAATGATGCTCAAAGTCATGAAGCTCAACAAAATTATGCATGCATGTTTGATTTGGTACTCAATTATTCATATTTAATATGCCTTATGCTAGATCATACAATTTCATGGCAATTCTTTACGTACATGGATATATTGACTTCAATTTCGTCATACACCATTCAAATCTTATTTTTAATTACCAATTCTCTTTGAATTCATTTAATTAAAAGCTTAAACTCATGAATTAAGTGTTGGTTACTCACCTAGAAGCTCCAATCCTTCCAAATATGGCTAAGTCTTGAGCTAATCCACCTAGTTCTTGAATTCCTTTGTAACATCTTCAAAGATGAGCCCTCTCTCTCTCTCTCTCTCTCTCTCTCTCTCTCTCTCTCTCAATTTGGCTCACTCACTCTCTAGAATGTGTTTCCAAATTTTGAGCTTAAGTGTAATTAGCCCATATATATACTAGGTGATTAGATTAAATTAATCAATCTCAATTAAAGTTAATGAGCCTCACTTAATTAATCTAATTATTTCGATACGAATCAATTTTTAATCAAATTTCACCATAGGCTGTAAAAATCACGCTAATCACAATGAAACAGACAAAAGAACAAATTTTATCACCTCTACAGCCTTAAATTTTCAAATTATAGCAGTAAGTTGGACAAATTTTCCTACGGTGAACATATATATATTCACAAACATAATTATCACCCTAAGTCATATTAAGCATATAATCACAACCATAATTAAAATTAATTAACATAACACAGAACAGGGTTATCATATGCTGCTTGGAACTATCTTTGCTTTTATTATCATGAGTTCTTTATATAGCGCCCAAGTCTCAAGATCGGTCAAAAATAGGGTGTCTATAGCAGCCAATTATAATTCTTTTATTGGTCAATTGGGGTACTTTTTGTGTTTGGTGAATGTAAATATGTATACATATAATGTATGTATCTTGTTGGAAAGTCCCAGTTAAAGAAATATATAGAATAAGTTTTTTAAAGTCAACTTTTAATGTTAATTTACATGTTGAACCGTTGAACAAGTTTATACTTTAACAAAAATTAGAGAAACCTGCCAGTTGTTGTCCAAGGAATCAATTAGAACACATCTCAAAGATGGCCATAATTTTATTCATCTAGGATTAATCCAAGTCGGAATCAAACCATTAACCCAGCAAGGTAAAAATACTTCTGTTCTCCTATGTTTAAGAGATGCACGATTTATTAATTATCATGATAGCTTAATGGATATGATGGAATCAGGCCTTCATAAAAGACCTGCTCACTTTAATTGTTTTTCCAATTTTACTTAGAATCTTAGAGATCCTCATATATTAAAAGCTTTAACATTAAACATTCAATTATCTTGTGCGTCTACTTATATGTTAGATAATGTTCATACTATAGCCTTAATTTATCGAATTTATTATAAATGTATTAAAACTAATCTGAATGTTCAAGCTTTAACCAAAATTCCAAAAGATAAAACATTACTCATTCAAGGTAGTACTAATAAAACCAATATTTCAGTCTCAAAAATGATTTGTTAGAAAGATATCACCCTTCCTGATGATTGGGCTACAATTAATGAAAATTACTCCCAAAATCAACAATCTTCCACTAGTCAAGATATCCAACACATTCAACAATTTGATGATGGTTCAGTTCATATACAATTTAATCACCCTCATAGTAAATCTTCTCGCCATAGTACTTCTAGTATCCCTACTGATACTGAAGATGATGAAATTTTTAATACCCTTCTATTTACTAGAAAAGATAGAAAACTTCATCTATGTCAACCTTCATCTCACAACCTGTACACTACATATAGTAAACTAAAAGGCTCAGATAATTCATCTACTTCCCAAATTAGTAAACATGTATATTCAAACCACACACATCTTCAAGACGAAGATACTACATCTCAGGATTCACCTACCCAAACTGATTTTGAAATAGTTCCTCCTGTTAACCCACAATTATTAACTCTTAGTAAACCTTTTACTCCAGATCTTAATAAACTCCTTGCTGAATTTCAATCCAAAGCAAATAAGTTAAAATGACAAACCTATAGAACCAATTATGATGAACACCAACAATTTAAAATTACCAATAAATGATACAAATTTAAACCCAACACAACACAGAACGGCTTCAGGCCCAGCTTAGTAGCAAAACGGCCTTAGGCCTATTACAGTAGTAACAAAATGACCTTGGCTCTATATTCCATATATCAATATTCAAATGCATATCAAACATATCATCTATGACATAAGGTATTCATAGAGTTTATAAGATTTCCAATATCGTATCAACACGAAATGTGAATAGAGCATGAATTTAACACTACTATCACTCGCAGTGATGCGAATGGGTGCTGGTTCCCTCCTGCGGATGCCCTACATAGAGTACATAAATCATAAGCACATCATTATCCTTAGTTTTCTTTCAATTTTCAATGATTCAATTCGTTATGTTGTATGTAATTAAATACACTGTAGGGACATCAAATGGACATAACGTCATATTTAAAGGGTCGAGGAGAGCGAGAGAAGATTCCTGAATTTTCCTAACATGGGTCGCACGTGCAGGAGTCCCCATTGCACGTGCGGGAAGGTGCGCCGCACGTGCGGGCCGCACATGCCTTTTTAGCAGAATGCATTCAACCTTCTCCCCTGTTTTCCGCACGTACGGCTGTGAGCCCCGCACGTGCGGTTGAGTCTTCTGCCCGTGCAGCCAAGGGCCCTGCACATGTTGTCGTTTGCCCTGTTTTTCAGTCTGAAACACCAACTCCTCTAGGGCACAAGGGAATTATCTCATAGCTAAAATCAAGACAAATTCATCCCAAGAATGGGGCATATCAACATGTGAACATGTAATTTTAAATCAATTAAGTCCAAGACTTTTTCATTGGCTCTTACATCTCCAATCCTCCATAAATTCCTCATTTTCACTTTGTAGATTTATATATATACATAGATATTCATGCATGTATATCAGGAACTCAAACATATAAAAGAATAAGTTTTAGCATAGCTTAGAGATCAAGTTTCCATCATACATACTTAAAAGATGCATGATCCTTTGTGAAATTAGTTATTCACAATCAAACCCTACTTTTCATGGAGAATGTATCAATTCAAGCTTGATTCAACCAATTGAAGAGAAATTGAGGGCTTACTAATGATCTATACTCACCTTAAGTTGAATTCTTCAATTGTTCCTGGAAAATTCTTTAATCCTTAGCCTTTGTTGACTTTTCTCTTCCCCTCTCTTTCTCTCTTCTTCAAGGTTCTCTAAATTTTCCTCTCAACACAGGTGGAGAGATGAGTTCAAGAAAAGGAAGACATATATAACACATATAGGTCTTTGGCTTCTAACTTTTCCAAACAAGCCTTAGTGAATCGTACAAAATAAATTTTCAATTAAACTTCCCAACTAGTTTTAAAAATTCTCACTAGCAGGTGCACATACTCAATTCCAATTTATCGCATCTCTATGGCTTTAAATTTCTAAATTAACATTATAATTTTAACAGATGTTCCAATAATCAACAGATAGAAAACTGGATCAACAATTCGTACTTAAAAATATAACTCTGCATGGATTTTGTAGACGCGTCCCGCGGAGGGGACCCCGCTACTACAGTTCGGACTCGCGATTTTTGTTTGTCGTGGTTCTTAATCTGAACCAAAGAGTCCAAATCTGGCAAATCGTTTTGAGAAACAGGTTTTTGAAAAAGTAGTGCCAAACATGGACTGCTTTGTCAGATACAAAGTCACCACTTAAATATTTTTTTAAATGGGGAAATTTAGGAAACCCTGACTCGGTGCCGAAGGCCACATGTCCGTCATCACCGGAGTTGTCTCTGCTCGGGAGCTTGGGTACGATCGGGGAAGGTCAGCTATGAGCACCCCCTTTCACCCGGTTCGAAGACCGACCTCTACTAACCATGGTATCCGATTTTGAAAACGTTATGTGTTCTTATTCCAATTATTAGCCTAGAATTATTATGTTATGCGCACAGCAAACAAGTATAGACTAGATTGCCTAATTTGGAAATAAGCATTGCGTATCCGTTTGTTTTGGAAAATATTTTGGATTTGCTACTCGTAAGTAGGCTAAAATGCGGATTTCAATGAGTTTTTCCAACTCAAACAATCCAACCTTCACCCACAGGCATTTCAAACAGTTTATCACATAAGCATCTAGCCGCATGGCAAGCATACTGTCATGTTAACATTCACACACATGCGAGATGCTAAAGCATAAATACTTACATCGTACTCCGTGCCAAAACAGTAAACTAGTTAGCAAACATGCGTGTCCTAGTTCATGTTAAAAATGGCTAATGCATCACATGCAAAAATGCAATTTAGGCAGGCTCGGCTAACCCTAAACATGGCATGTGAAATGCGATCAACTACCACATATTCAATTTGGGAATTGAAGTACAGATGCAGCTAGCGTGATGTACCGAGCCTAATGCATGCAATACAAATGCATGGATGCACACATGCATAGCATAAGGTATGCTAATTTAAACGTGCCCTAATCTACCATCATAAGCGGGTAAATAAAAGGGAAGAAAGAAGTGGAGGTTGGGAGACATACACACACTCACCCACACTTATTACAGATTTTCCCTCACTCGGAGGGGCCAAATAAATATTACAAATTAATTAACTACGCAAGCTAATTAAATATTACAAATTGCCTAATCAACTAAGCAAATTAACTAAAACTAAGGAAAACATAAAATCGCCTCGGGAAACGCGCCGCCATGCATAGGCTGCCTCTGTTTTCCTCCCCTCACTCCTCTGGAGGCTGCCAAAACCTCAGGACTGCATTCCTGGACATTGGGGAATGCCACCGGCTGAGTGGAATTACCACCGGCAGTGGTATGTGGCCATCGGCACAAAATGAAGCTGTCGGCAGAGAAATTGTTGCCGGTCGGCACCTTACACTGCCGGTCGGCAGAGTGTTCCTGCAGAATCTGCAAATGACAGCAACAGAGGGCAAGGCAAAGCATGGCAGCACAATTCAAGGCATGTATGCACTACTCATGTCCCTTATCATGGTAATGACTCAAAGGGGCATGTGCCTCGATTATCGGACCACCAATCACGCATTTCCATGCATGATGGCCCAAAAAACCAAGTATGCAACTTTGATTTCAAATGCATGCAAACCAAATCAAACCAAACAAGGCCCAATTCCTATCACTAAGTCAAGGAACAAGGCATGCATGTAAGATGCAATGCAACCTAAGCATGCAAGCTAAGGATGCAACATGGCATGGCGATACACTTATGCAAGCATGCAAGCAAACATGAGGCAATGCTAGCCAATGAAATGGTGGGCTTAGGCATGGTTTAGGCAGCCCCAATAAGGCCTAAAACAAGGGCCAAAGTACCACAAAGAGGGACCAAATACACATGCACACATACATATGTTGAAAGGCTAACACTTAAGCACAAATTGAACAACCCTGAAACACATTTGGAAGGAGGAATCATGGACTAATTAGCATGCAACATAAGCATTGAAATCATGCTAAAACATGGTGCCAAACCAAGCAATAAATCAAGCCAAGCATGCAACAAATGGTCCAAATGCTCAAAGCAAACCAATAGAGTATTGAACTACACTTAGCAAGACCAAACATGGCATGAACTCATTGACCAAAAACAGAGTTTTGGGACATTAATACAAGGCCTAAGGACCACTTAGATGGCATCCAAATGACTCAAGAACAAAGGCATGCATAAACACCAAAACATGGAGCATTGCTACACAAGCTTATGAGGCATTAAAGATGCATCCAAGGTAAACATACAGGCATGCAAATAGGACTGAAATGACATGGTGGATGATCCCAAATCACCAAATCAATGCAAAGATGTCATGTTATACATTCATATGCTCAAGGCCAACAAGCCCAAATACAAAGGAGCTATACCAAGCATGCCAAAATCAACCCAAACACTTATGGACAGACCTAAAACATGTCAAGATAAGCACAAAATCTTCACAAATGTAAGCCTAAAACATGCTAGAAACAAAGGCACACAACCTAAGACATGTTAAGGCATAACAAGGCATTACATGGCAACTATGCTAAGCATGCATGGAGTACCAAAACCAAGTAAAAACAGAGGCATAACATGACATATTAAGCATAAAAAGCAGCCAAGTCATGGTCAATACACCCTCAAACATAATGCTCTCTCAAGAGGCCAAAACATGCCCTTTTCAAGGACAATAAGGAGAGGGGGTGGCCCTCTCCTTCTTGGGACTTCAAGGCATCACCTTCACCACTGAAATCCCTCAAGATTTCAGTGGTGAAGAGACCCCAACACCAAAATCTCGGAGTTCATAGAAAAGGGCACAAAATGAGGCCTTTCAAGGCCTAAGGGTATTCAAACTTACCCAAACCACAAAACACTCTTAACAAACAACCAAGAGGGCTTAAAAACAGAACTTTTTTGTATTATACACTAAGCTCAAAAACGAATTTAAGATAGGTAGAAATACAATGCAAAAATGGGGTAAAAAGGGGTGAGATTCTTACCCTTGAAGCCTTCTTCAACAATGATGCTCCAATGGCCTTCCTTAGCTTGAATCCAACACCAAAACCTCAAAATCAATCCCTTAGAACCTCAGTTCCAAGAGGAAGGTGGAACACTAGGTGCTTGTGTGCAATAGTATGAACTAAAACACACACAAGAGCACAAAAGAGAGGGAAAGAGAGATAGGATGTGTATCTAACTCAAACCCTAAAACCAGAGCTTAACAATGGCTGTCTAGGCTCTCAAAATATCTCAAGTCTCTAACCCCTCAAGCCAAGAGACCAACCTCTCCCTATATGGCACTTCTTGTCATGTAAAGCTTACAAGACAAGCTTCATAAGAGGGAGATCCCTCCATACACGTGTATGGAGGGGTGCAAAAGCAAGACAGCTGTCTTAAAATATCTGCAAAAGCAGATGCACAGTAATCGACCGGTCAAAAATGCCATCTTGGCCAAAAAGAGTGCCGGCCGGCACTAAAAAGTGCTGACCGGCAACAAATAGTGCCGGCCGGCAATATATATTGCCGGTGGCAGCGAAAACCAGCCGGTGGCCTCTAGCCACTGCCGGTGGTGGGTGGGGATGGTCTACAAGCCCTACCCTGCCTCTCCAAGGCAAAACACAAGTGTTTGGTGTGAAACCAGACACTAAACAGTCAAGTTCGGAGATCCTGAGACAAGGCGCGCGGGCCGAGGCCTCCAGGAACTCCAAACGAACACAAACATGGATAATCACCGAGTGTTCAAACGGTGACGTCCAAGTCTTGAGGACGGTCAAAAATGGGGTGTCTACAGTTGCCCCTCTTTGACAGAACTCGAAAGTCATAACAATGACGGGAGTGAATGTCAAAGCCCAGAGATGACCCATTTTTGACAAGGCCGAAGACTTAGACAAACATGCAAGATAATCAAGATATGCGCCCGAAGGCAGGGGCAAAATGCAAGACAATGCACGAAGCCGAGCATAACTTATGATCATGCAAAGAAAGCTGTAACGAAGCACACATGCGACAGTTTTAAGCTAGCATACACCGAACTACACTACAATGCAGAAAGGATGTAAGAGAATTATGCAATTCTCAATACGTCTCACTCGGGAGATACAATACCTGTGCGGCTCGTCTGGTTGCACCAGCCTCAAATGAACCGTACATACAATATCGTGCCTGAAAAGAAAACAAGCTTAACAGGTATAATATCCTTAGCAACATGCATAGTAGTATACTCGAAATGCGTGATAGCGCAAAGCAAGTGGGGAGCATAACAATGCTGTGGAAATACAAACATGTAAGCGGAGCATGCGGTCTACGCCGGTAACGAAATTGATCATAAGCATGCGGTCTACACAGGTAATGAAATCAACAGATTATGCGGTCTACGCAAGCAAAACATGCGGTCTACGCAAGTAATGAAATTAATATGCGGTCTACGCAAACGAAACATGCGGTCTACGCAGGTAATGATATTAAACAATCATGCGGTCTACGCAAGCAAAACATGCGGTCTACGCAATCAAAGCATGCGGTCTACGCGGGTAAAGAAATAATAAAGATGCGGTCTACGCAATCAAAACATGCGGTCTACGCAGGTAATGAAATTAATAAAGATGCGGTCTACGCAATCAAAACATGCGGTCTACGCAGGTAATGAAAATAATAATGCGGTCTACGCAAGCAATACATGCGGTCTACGCAAGTAAAGAAATTGAACAATGATGCGGTCTACGCAAGGAAAGAAATTGGACAATTATGCGGTCTATGCAAGCAATACATGCGGTCTACGAAAGTAAAGAAATTGAACAATAAATATGCGGTCTACGCAAGGAAAGAAATTGAACAATTATGCGGTCTACGCAAGCAATACATGCGGTCTACGCAGGTAGAGAAATTGAACAATAAATATGCGGTCTACGCAAGGAAAGAAATTGAACAATTATGCGGTCTACGCAAGCAATACATGCGGTCTACTCAAGTAAAGAAATTGAACAATAAATATGCGGTCTACGCAAGGAAAGAAATTGAACAATTATGCGGTCTACGCAAGCAATACATGCGGTCTACGCAGGTAGAGAAATGATTACAAACATGCGGTCTACGCAGGTAATGTAATTAACATGCGGTCTACGCAAGTAAAGAAATGATTACAAACATGCGGTCTACGCAGGTAATGTAATTAACATGCGGTCTACGCAAGTAAAGAAATGATTACAAACATGCGGTTTACGCAGGTAAGGTAATTAACATGCGGTCTACGCAAGTAAAGAAATGATTACAAACATGCGGTCTACGCAGGTGATGTAATTAACATGCGGTCTAAGCAAGTAAAGAAATGATTACAAACATGCGGTCTACGCAGGTAAGGTAATTAACATGCGGTCTACGCAAGTAAAGAAATGATTACAAACATGCGGTCTACGCAGGTGATGTAATTAACATGCGGTCTAAGCAAGTAAAGAAATGATTACAAACATGCGGTCTACGCAGGTAAGGTAATTAACATGCGGTCTACGCAAGTAAAGAAATGATTACAAACATGCGGTCTACGCAGGTAATGTAATTAACATGCGGTCTACGCAAGTAAAGAAATGATTACAAACATGCGGTCTACGCAGGTAAGGTAATTAACATGCGGTCTACGCAAGTAAAGAAATGATTACAAACATGCGGTCTACGCAGGTGATGTAATTAACATGCGGTCTAAGCAAGTAAAGAAATGATTACAAACATGCGGTCTACGCAGGTAAGGTAATTAACATGCGGTCTACGCAAGTAAAGAAATGATTACAAACATGCGGTCTACGCAGGTGATGTAATTAACATGCGGTCTAAGCAAGTAAAGAAATGATTACAAACATGCGGTCTACGCAGGTAAGGTAATTAACATGCGGTCTACGCAAGTAAAGAAATGATTACAAACATGCGGTCTACGCAGGTAATGTAATTAACATGCGGTCTACGCAAGTAAAGAAATGATTACAAACATGCGGTCTACGCAGGTAAGGTAATTAACATGCGGTCTACGCAAGTAAAGAAATGATTACAAACATGCGGTCTACGCAGGTAATGTAATTAACATGCGGTCTACGCAAGTAAAGAAATGATTACAAACATGTGGTCTACGCAGGTAAGGTAATTAACATGCGGTCTACGTAAGTAAAGAAATGATTACAAACATGCGGTCTACGCAGGTAATGTAATGAGATGCGCAAAACCGCGCCACGGAATGCAATGCACAAAACAGCGTGACGGCTTGAAATGCACAAAACAGTGCGACGGTTTGAAATGCACAAAACAGTGCGCCGGTTTGAAATGCACAAAACAGTGCGACGATTTGAAATGCACAAAACAGTGCGACGATTTGAAATGCACAAAACAGTGCGATGGTTTGAAATGCACAAAACAGTGGATTTGAAATGCACAAAACAGTGCGATTGATATGCGATATACATGGGGCAACTTTTGGATCTTGTAAAAGTCAAAAGGATACGAAAAGGATACACCTTGCCTGGGTTGGAGTGCTACGCACGGCAGATGCAGTCCGAAGTCAAAACGGAGGCCGGTTGAGCGTCGGAGATGCACTTTCTTGCACTTTCTTGAGCTATGAAGACCAAAAACTTCTCATATGGCCTAAACAAGGCTGTGGGAACACCACCGGCCGGAAGGGGAGGCCACCGGCTGAAAAATAAGTCCATCGGCACAAAAAAGTGCCGGTCGACACAAAACATTGCCGACCGGCAAACAGTTGCTGAGTCGGGGCAGATTCGACTTTTCACTTTGGGTGTTTTAAAATAGGGTTTCAAAACCCTATTTTGTCATTCCTCTTCCACCGAAATCCTTCACACTCTCTCTCTAGAGCGTTTTCCTCTCGTTTTTCGCCCGTTTCTTCGCGTTCTACGCCCGTTTCGTAATCGGATTCGCGATTTTCTTCGCGTTTCGGACATTTTCCACTGATCACATTTTTGTTTCGATGCCTCGTTTGGCGTTCCTACCTTTTCGGGGTTTGTTCCCCTTGTTTTCCTTTTCATTCCTGTGCCTTTTCACATTCCGGCCTTCCCGGCCATTTTTGACCCTCTCGGGAGTTGACTTTTCGGTTGACTCTTCGTATTCCGGCCCGGTTTTCCTTCCTCCGGCCATTTTCTCATCATTTTTGATATGGCGAACGACATTCCACGTGGCAGGACTCCCCCGGACCACGAGATGGATCCCAGGGTCGAGCTCCTACCATTGAGCGAGCGCCCATTCGACCCGGCGACCTACCGACCGACGATCCATGTTCTGCCCCCCGACGGCCTGCGTCAGTTCCGGAGCTTTGAGAGGCACGTGGTGCCTGAGCTATTGCTGCGCGAGCCTACCTCCCACCTTTCATTCGGCACTTCCGAGGTAACTTTCTTTCTTCTGCTTTACTTTTCGCAATGTAGGATACAAAACTGTCATAGTTAGTTGTATTCTTTAACTGCTTGAATTTGACATGCTGTAGACTGTAGTTGACTGTAAACATACATACAACTGATATCTGTTTGAGACTGACACATGCACACACACTGCACTAGCCCTGGATCACTCAAACACACTGCACTCACTGTATTTCACTACATACACACTGGCACCCAGTATTTGTCTGAATCTGACAAACTTGCACACAATGCTATATCTGTTCTGAAACACCCAAATGCGCTGACACATCACACGTTGTAGTTCACTGTAAGCACACCGGCACCCGGTATTTGTTTAAATCTGACAAACTTGCACACATGCTTTATCTGCTTTTTCAAAACTGCATTTTGAATGTTGTTTTGCAATTGTTATTTTCTGTTTACAGGAGGGTTCCCATACCATTCGCGGGTATGGGAATACTGGCACTCGGGAGTGGTACGATGAGCTCCCTGACGCAGTCCGACGCATCGTGGATCGAGCGGGTTTTGGCGCCTTCTGCCGAGGACTCTCCAGGCTCTCCACATGCAGGCCACTCCTTGCCCCTTTGGCTGAGAGGTGGTGGGACACCACGGATTCTTTTCACTTTTCTACTGCAGGGGACATGACGATGACCCCTTACGATTTCTCGATGCTTACCGGCATCGGGGTAGGGGGGAATCCGATCCCTTTCGATATCGACATGGATGAGTGGACCGCCGCTCAGGTCCATCTACTGGGAGAGGCCCCACCTCTTGCTCGTCCAAGCTTCGTTCGATACTCCTGGTTCGAGGTACAGTTTCGGGTCCAGCCCGTGTTGGAGGAGGAGGCGCAGATGACCTAGGAGGACATGGAGAGGTATGCTCGCGGCTTCCTCATGTTCCTGTTCGGGACTACCATCTTCGCCGATCGGGCGAACACCGTGCCTCTCTGTCTTCTCAGCGCACTGGTGGACGTCCAGGACATCCTGCATTATGATTGGGGTGGCGCTGCTCTGGCCACCCTTTATGGGTATATGAGCTCGGCTTCGTGCTGCAGCGGCCAGTTGCTCGGAGGCTACTGGCGGGCTTGGGAGGTACATTTCTTCTCCGCTTTTTCATTTCTGTCTCGTACTTTCTGTACTCTATACACTGCACACACTGTAGTCTGCTTTACACTTGCTGTATACTGTACACACGGCACACACTTACATTCTGCTTTACACTGACTGCACACGGCCCACACTGTACACTGTACACTGTACACTATACACTGCGCAACACACGGCTCTGCCATTTCTGCTTTATTCTGTATATTCTGCTTTTTCTGATAAATGCACTGGTATTTACCTTGCAGCTGTGGGTTTACGCCTACTTTCCTAGGCTTGCCCCTGTGCCAGTTGCGGAGACTCCTCTGGCTGTCCCGTTTTCGAGTCGTTTCGACGGGAGATGCACCCGGCGACCACGGGAGACATTCGACTTCTTCCGCCGATACTTCGATACCATTACCCCTGCCGAGGTATGTTTTACTTACAGTTCATTTAAGCTTCGCTTTTCCACTGTATATTTCCAAAACAGTAGATAACAAACTGTCTGTCACTTTCAGATCACATGGCGGCCGTGGGCTCCCTTGCCGGCGGCGATGCGGGATCGGTTCGCTGGTGCGAAGGAGACCTCGCGTTTCCGGATCTTGCTTGAGGGCCCGGTCTGTCGGGCTTGGTACCTGGGGGAGCGTTTCCTACGCCAGACCCTGGGGTTACCTGAGCAGATAGTCCCGGTTCACCCTCCTGCGGATATGAGGGAGACCGAGAGGCTCACCAGCGAGCAGATGGATGACTACACCATTGGCTGGGAGGAGGCCGGCTTCAGAGGCACCAGAGACTATCGGGAGTACGTGCAGACGTACCTGATGCGACCTCTGAGCGGCCGTCGAGCGGAGGGGGCCAGGCCTGTGGCATCGGCGGCTGGGGCCGGAGCGGGAGTTGGAGTAGGGGCTGCGAGGAGGGCCCGAGTCCGTGGCAGGGGCAGAGTGCAGGGAGGACGGGGGACTGGCTGGCCCGCCCTGCCTGCTGTACTGACTTTCTAGGGGTAGGGTGGGTCGACTTATCAGATCCCCTTCGCCCCTCCACCGGCTGGTCACGAGCTCATCGGCGTCGCCGATTTACCTCCGGTATGTATTACTGCATTTTTGTATAGTCATTCTATTTTAGTTTACTTGGTATTCCACAAAATACTAATGCATCTGACACTTTTGCAGGCTTCTTCTGGGTATACCAGTCAGTCGTTGGCGATGAATGCCTCGATGATGGGGATGCTTCAGTGGACATTTGACCTCCTAGCCCTCTACAGCATACCGGTATGTCCTTCTGACACTGGCCTCAAACCATTCATACATGGCTTCACATAGTCTGATGCACGGCACAACACCCGATACACTGATCTCACAGCATCTGATACACTGCATACATTGCATTCTACACTGTACCCTACACTGATAAACTGCTCACGGCATTTTCATACTGTACTCATGCATTGCATCCTGCACTGATAAACTGCTCACGGCATACACACACTGTACTCATACGCTGCATTCTGCATTGATAAACTGCTCACGGCATTCATACACCGTACTCTGCATTGCGTCCTGCACTGATAAACTGCTCACGGCATTCATACATCGTACTCTGCATTGCATTCTGCACTAATAAATTGCTCACGGCATTTTCATACTGTACTCATATACTACATTCTGCACTGATAAACTGCTCACGGCATTCATCCACCGTACTCTGCATTGCATTCTGCACTGATAAATTGTCCACAGTATATTGATACATTTCCCTTTTGTGTACTTTTTCAGCCTCTTTTCCAGATTCCCATGGCAGGAGGTGCTCCAGCTGGACCTTCTGTCCCGGCTCGAGGGAGAGATGAGGAGGGCCGAGTATTTCCCCGCTCCAAGGCGGGGCGCGCTCATGTCGGGAGCAGCTCGCGAGCTCCAATCTTGGATGATGATGACGACAAGGAGTCAGAGGCAGAGGCAGAGGCGGAGTCCGAGTCATCGGAGGAGGAGACCGGAGGCGGTTCTAGCTCGGGCTCTGATGACGATGCTGATGATACTCCTGGACCCTCGTCCAGGAAGAGGACCAGGACAGACTGACGGCCCTTGGAGTGCTCGACACAGATGCGGATTTTTGTCATTTTTCTTTTCTTTCTTGTACTTTTGCTTTTTTCCTGTCAGTAGATAGATTACCATGTACTGCCGCAGGCAGATTTTATTTTCCTCAGAACTTTGTACTTGAAAAAGATTATGAAATGAACAGATCTTTGCTTAAAAAGTGTTACATTTACATATCTCATGTATTGCATCACATTCCACCATGTTACACCTCAATGTAAACGAAATTGATTGGTTATCTGAAAATTGAACACTTGCACTTGTAATAATCAGATAACTAAACAGCCAATAGCAAAATAACCCAAGCAACCCACTGCCTGATTCTTGGACACACAGCCCTTACTCTGTTGGGGATTAATCTGCATACAGCCCATAACACAGCATTCGGTTCATTCTGCACATAGCACACCCCGAACAAACAGCCCAATCTGTCAAGACGGAGCTCAAAGATGGAACCGGTTGGAGTCGAAACACGTTCAAATGTAGAGAATGGCACAGCATTCTGAGTGTAAATGATTTTTGAAATCGAATGAGGGTTTTTCAAACCGGGATATCGAGCCTACAACTGAACACAGTGGGAAGGACTCAAATATAGGTACACGACCTAGCACAACGAGACACGCTCGAAAAAGACCTAAAACACAGGTTGAGGTAAACAAAACCAAAGACACGACATACAGACACGCTGATGAAGACGGGGGACCTCAGATCACGAGGAGCCAGTTTCTCTAGGTATTGTTTCCCACCCTTTCTGATTTGTGATTCTCACATCACTCGGCTCTCGAGCTCGGATTTTTTTTCTCAAAAACCCTTTTCCTCACTTTTCTCTCAACTTACACCTCTCTATTCTTCATTCTCTCATTTTTCATCCCTCCCCGGGGTGATTGATGGATAAAGAGAAAGGTGTGGGTTCATGCTCAACACGATTAGCTCACAGCTATTTCTTCTGACGGGTAGAGCGCTCTTCTGGAAAGTACGTCGATGACGGGGGAAAGACAGAACGTCTGGCTCAACTGTGCCCCTAGTTCATCATTTTAACCATTCTTTGTTTTTGCTTTCTATTAAATCAATTTTGATCAAAATGAGAGTCGGATTAACGTACTTGTTCGATTTTTGATTTGAAAACCATGCGAGTTAGGCAGCAAGCACTGAAAATTTTCCTTTTTGGGTCCAAGACAATGGTCCAGTTTTGGAAAATGGAATAGTTTTCGAGAAAATAGTCAACCTCAGTAAAAATTTTCAAAAACTATTTTTGCAACAGTCAATGCTCAACGAGCATGAAACTTACTCTTCGAGACGCGCAACCTCGGATCGGAGGCAATGGAAAATTGCCCCTGGTTTGAAGAGGGTGGGAGGCAACGGAAAGTTGCCCCTAGTTTGAATGGCGGCTCACGGCGGCTCGCGGCAACGGAAAGTTGCCCCTTGTTTGGGTGGTGCCGCAGCAATCCGCAGACAGTCTTCGTTGGCGGTGGTCGAACTCTCGGACACAGAGATGACGAAGACGGTCACAACACATATATGGACACAATCACCTTGAAGGGTGTTGGCAACTAGACTTTGGGATGAAATCGAAACCATTGCATGGACTGAGACGCTATGAAAGCGTTGGGGGCTGGACTTCATGATGAAGTTGCCTACGTATCCCAAACATGGGAATCAAGCCTCACGTAGTTCCGGTTAAGGTACACTCGGGTATTTTAACCTTCACTTTTTTAGGCTCTAATTTTTGCCAAGGCGCCCGATGCGGGTTTTCGACCTTGCGAGCTTCTTTTTCATTTTCTTTTGTTCATTTCTTTTTTTGCATTTTTCTTTTTCTTTTCTTTTTTGCATTTTTTGTCTTTTTCTTTTATTTTCTTCTTTTTTGTATTTTTTTGCTTTTTTGTATTTTTCTCTTGCTCTAACTTTTGCCTGGGTCGCTCTTCCGGGTTTTCGGCCTAGTGAGCCTCTCAAAGGGTAAAAGTGTAGCAAGTCCATGCCAAATGGTTCCTGAAATTGAAGCCCCTCTGTGTCTAGGAGAACGGCTGTTGCAATGATTTGCGGAAGAATCCATCCCGATTACTCCACGAGCTTCTTCCGGCGAGATCTACTCCTTCTGATTCGGCTTCGGCGCCTCTTGGTTGAAGGCTACTTCAAAACTGGCCACACGGGCCTTCTCTGACAGTCGGCCGTTTGAATGTTCTGAACGGGTTCAAGGTTCAAAGCGGGCGGGTTGAATCTTGAGGCTGAGAGCGATCCTAGGCTGCGCAATCTCAAGAGCGATCCCACACAGGTCTTCGCAGGGCCGCGTAAAACATTTGTTTTTGAAAGTTTTTAAGAAAGCGACAAATCGCTCGCGCCGAAGATAGTGTGGAACCAATCTGGATCAGGCCAGGATCCTTCTCAGTACTCACGCCGACAAGCATGGTTTCATTCATAAAAAGGCTTAGCACGCCTCTCTTTCTCTCAAAATGATCAAAATCTTGCAAAACCCAAGGAATTCCTTCCTCTTCGTTTTTATCACCGCAGTGTTCAAAAGGTTTGTTTTTTGAAAAACTTAGGTTAATGCAATGAGTTTGGCGCGCAGGAGAGCAGGCGAGATGTACTGTCAGCCCGATCAAATTCTCTGGCACTTATGCTGAAAGCAAGCATGAAGTTGAGATAGCAACAGCTGTTCCGTTCGGATTTGTTGGTGCAACTGGCCCCTCGGCGGAAACAGACTCAAAACAAAAACAAATAATTACAAGACGAAACGGTGTCCGAGGCAACAACCCCAGAATCACCTGGTATTATATTCAAAGGGGACTGACTCGATACAACAAAACAGACCCTTAAGCAAAAAGACTGACTCACGACAAGGAGACAGACTCAAAATAAAAGACTGACTCGATATCCAAGCCAGGATTTACAAAACTCGGTTTCACCGATGCTCAAAAATGCGTGCCAGACGCTACATCCAAAATATACTAAATGTCGCCCGCAGGCGGTTCACTTCACATACTCACAGTATCTGAGCCCTCGAAATCCAACAACTGGGTGGTGACGGACTTGCCTGAGGTGGGTGGGAGGATAACCTTGTTGTCGATCAAATCCTGCACTTCATGACGAAGGCGGGAACAACCATCGGTACTGTGACTGGACTGTTGGTGGTACGCGCAGTACAAGGTAGCATCATGCGTGGCAGGGAGATTCTTCGGGAGTGGCCGAGGCTCCAAAGGTTTAAGATGCCCATTCTTCGCCAATATTAGCAATGCCCTAGACAAAGGCATGTGGAGGTCGTGAAAGACCCTGCGCCCTCGGGGCAGATACTTTGAAGTTTGAGGATTCTTGGCAGAGGCACTAGCGAAAGGGTCGGCTGGCACTACCTTGGCTTTTTGACCCTTTCCCGGTGCAGGGTTGGGAACGACAGGAATTGTCTGGGCATGACGGGGTCCATCCCGATTTTCTGCCTGGCTTGAACCGCCTTTGATTGGAGTGGGGAAAGCATCATCCACAGCTTTGGCCACGATCGCAGATGTTTGTTGCTTGTTCATCCCTCTGACTTTCAGAGCCTCGACTGCCCACAGCAGTTGTTCAATAGGATCGGCATCTACCTTTGCCTTGTCCTTTCCTCTAGCCTCAGCCTGGTCAAGGGTCTGGGTCGGTGCTAGCATGTCGCGACTGTAACTGGAAGCCACCTCTGGCTGGCTAAGCTCTATCACAATCCGCCCCAGCAGGGGAGGCTCCTGTGGTATGAAATTCCCGGCATATGGCGCCGCTGGCGGTGAAGCCGACATTCCATAGGCCAGATCGGCCACGGACCTCTGGAGGTCACCTATCATTCCCATCAATTCGAAGGTGGTGGGCTCACGAGCCTGATATAACTGGGGAGCCCAGACCGGGTGCACAACGGGCGACCTAGGTGGATGTGACATACTGATGCTGGCCTCACTCTGCGGAGCGGTTCCCTGCTCTAATGCAGCCGCCATAACCACAATTTCTTCTGAATTTTGTGCTGCCATAAATCCTGCCTCGGCAAGGGGAGACACTGGCTATTCTGTATCAACTCTACGACTTTCTGAACCTTGAAAGGAAAAACAGACAGCATTTCAACCCAAACTGATCAGACACGGGTGTAGCCAAACAACTGTACCCTACTACTGATCACTCTTCCCAGAAATCACTGTTCCCGAAAAAAAAACTGAACCCGATACCCGCAGATAACTGATTCTCATAATTGATACTGATACTGGTGTCCTCAGGTTTGATACTCAAACTTGCAAACTGACATGTACTTTCCCTGTAGAAATACATTCTAGAAGCACATAGCAAGTAAAGAGAACAAAAACACCCCTATGTTGGGGTAGGGTTTCCCTGTCCTATTTTGTCAGGAGCTAGGGTTTCACTACGCACACAGCGGTTCTCAAACAACCTAACATCGGGTAAGCAGCCTGTCCTAACTTGGAATGGTCACTATGGATCCGAATATGCACTAGGTCGATTGGTCGAAAAGGGTGCCTCGGTAAAAACCGGGGTTTGTGTTCCCATGCTGTCAGAGCCCATAGCCGGTCAGCCTTATGGACATGCCTTGACAAGACAAGCCTCCGGCAAACCGTTCAGGAATGGCAGACGACAAACACTGTGTTCCTAGGAGCACCAATGCACATGCAATGCAAAGAAACACATAAATGAAATCAAAACAAGATATCATGAGTTCAAGTCAAGCTCTCTAAAAATCCCCAGCAGAGTCGCCAGAAACTGTAGACGCGTCCCGCGGAGGGGACCCCGCTACTACAGTTCGGACTCGCGATTTTTGTTTGTTGCGGTTCTTAATCTGAACCAAAGAGTCCAAATCTGGCAAATCGTTTTGAGAAACCGATTTTTGAAAAAGTAGTGCCAAACATGGACTGCTTTGCCAGATACAGAGTAGCCACCTAAATATTTTTTTAAATGGGGAAATTTAGGAAACCCTGACTCGGTGCCGAAGGCCACATGTCCGTCATCACCGGAGTTGTCTCGGCTCGGGAGCTTGGGTACGATCGGGGAAGGTCAGCTATGAGCACCCCCTTTCGCCCGGTCCGAAGACCGGCCTCTACTAACCATGATATCCGATTTTGAAAACGTTATGTGTTCTTATTCCAATTATTAGCCTAGAATTACTATGTTATGCGCACAGCAAACAAGTATAGACTAGATTGCCTAATTTGGAAATAAGCATTGCGTATCCGTTTGTTTTGGAAAATGTTTTGGATTTGCTACTCGTAAGTAGGCTAAAATGTGGATTTCAATGAGATTTTCCAACTCAAACAATCCAACCTTCACCCACAGGCATTTCAAACAGTTTATCACATAAGCATCTAGCCGCATGGCAAGCATACTGTCATGTTAACATTCACACACATGCGAGATGCTAAAGCATAAATTCTTACATCGTACTCCGTGCCAAAACAGTAAACTAGTTAGCAAACATGCGTGTCCTAGTTCATGTTAAAAATGGCTAATGCATCACATGCAAAAATGCAATTTAGGCAAGCTCGGCTAACCCTAAACATGGCATGTGAAATGCGATCAACTACCACATATTCAATTTGGGAATTGAAGTACAGATGCAGTTAGCGTGATGTACCGAGCCTAATGCATGCAATACAAATGCATGGATGCACACATGCATAGCATAAGGTATGCTAATTTAAACGTGCCCTAATCTACCATCATAAGCGGGTAAATAAAAGGGAAGAAAGAAGTGGAGGTTGGGAGACATACACACACTCACCCACACTTATTACAGATTTGCCCTCACTCGGAGGGCCCAAATAAATATTACAAATTAATTAACTACGCAAGCTAATTAAATATTACAAATTGCCTAATCAACTAAGCAAATTAACTAAAACTAAGGAAAACATAAAATCACCTCGGGAAATGCACCGCCATGCATAGGCTGCCTCTGTTTTCCTCCCTTCACTCCTCTGAAGGCTGCCAAAACCTCAGGACTGCATTCCTGGACATTGGGGAATGCCACCGGCTGAGTGGAATTACCACCGGCAGTGGTATGTGGCCATCGGCACAAAATGAAGCTGTCGGTAGAGAAATTGTTGCCGGTCGGCACCTTACACAGCCGGTCGGCAGAGTGTTCCTGCAGAATCTGCAAATGACAGCAACAGAGGGCAAGGCAAAGCATGGCAGCACAATTCAAGGCATGTATGCACTACTCATGTCCCTTATCATGGTAATGACTCAAAGGGGCATGTGCCTCGATTCTCGGACCACCAATCACGCATTTCCATGCATGATGGCCCAAAGAACCAAGTATGCAACTTTGATTTCAAATGCATGCAAACCAAATCAAACCAAACAAGGCCCAATTCCTATCACTAAGTCAAGGAACAAGGCATGCATGTAAGATGCAATGCAACCTAAGCATGCAAGCTAAGGATGCAACATGGCATGGCGATACACTTATGCAAGCATGCAAGCAAACATGAGGCAATGCTAGCCAATGAAATGGTGGGCTTAGGCATGGTTTAGGCAGCCCCAATAAGGCCTAAAACAAGGGCCAAAGTACCACAAAGAGGGACCAAATACACATGCACACATACATATGTTGAAAGGCTAACACTTAAGCACAAATTGAACAACCCTGAAACACATTTGGAAGGAGGAATCATGGACTAATTAGCATGCAACATAAGCATTGAAATCATGCTAAAACATGGTGCCAAACCAAGCAATAAATCAAGCCAAGCATGCAACAAATGGCCCAAATGCTCAAAGCAAACCAATAGAGTATTGAACTACACTTAGCAAGACCAAACATGGCATGAACTCATTGACCAAAAACAGAGTTTTGGGACATTAATACAAGGCCTAAGGACCACTTAGATGGCATCCAAATGACTCAAGAACAAAGGCATGCATAAACACCAAAACATGGAGCATTGCTACACAAGCTTATGAGGCATTAAAGATGCATCCAAGGTAAACATACAGGCATGCAAATAGGACTGAAATGACATGGTGGATGATCCCAAATCACCAAATCAATGCAAAGATGTCATGCTATACATTCATATGCTCAAGGCCAACAAGCCCAAATACAAAGGAGCTATACCAAGCATGCCAAAATCAATCCAAACACTTATGGATAGACCTAAAACATGTCAAGATAAGCACAAAATCTTCACAAATGTAAGCCTAAAACATGCTAGAAACAAAGGCACACAACCTAAGACATGTTAAGGCATAACAAGGCATTACATGGCAACTATGCTAAGCATGCATGGAGTACCAAAACCAAGTAAAAAAAGAGGCATAACATGACATATTAAGCATAAAAAGTAGCCAAGTCATGGTCAATACACCCTCAAACATAATGCTCTCTCAAGAGGCCAAAACATGCCCTTTTCAAGGACAATAAGGAGAGGGGGTGGCCCTCTCCTTCTTGGGACTTCAAGGCATCACCTTCACCACCGAAATCCCTCAAGATTTCAGCGGTGAAGAGACCCCAACACCAAAATCTCGGAGTTCACACAAAAGGGCACAAAATGAGGCCTTTCAAGGCCTAAGGGTATTCAAACTTACCCAAACCACAAAACACTCTTAACAAACAACCAAGAGGGCTTAAAAACAGAACTTTTTTTGTATTATACACTAAGCTCAAAAATGAATTTAAGATAGGTAGAAATACAATGCAAAAATGGGGTAAAAAGGGGTGAGATTCTTACCCTTGAAGCCTTCTTCAACAATGATGCTCCAATGGCCTTCCTTAGCTTGAATCCAACACCAAAACCTCAAAATCAATCCCTTAGAACCTCAGTTCCAAGAGGAAGGTGGAACACTAGGTGCTTGTGTGCAATAGTATGGACTAAAACACACACAAGAGCACAAAAGAGAGGGAAAGAGAGATAGGATGTGTATCTAACTCAAACCCTAAAACCAGAGCTTAACAATGGCTGTCTAGGCTCTCAAAATATCTCAAGTCTCTAACCCCTCAAGCCAAGAGACCAACCTCTCCCTATATGGCACTTCTTGTCTTGTAAAGCTTACAAGACAAGCTTCATAAGAGAGAGATCCCTCCACACACGTGTATGAAGGGGAGCAAAAGCAAGACAGCTGTCTTAAAATATCTGCAAAAGCAGATGCACAGTAATCGGCCGGCCAAAAATGCCATCTTGGCCAAAAAGAGTGCCGGCCGGCACTAAAAAGTGCTGACCGGCAACAAATAGTGCCGGCCGGCAATATATATTGCCGGTGGCAGCAAAAACCAGCCGGTGGCCTCTAGCCACTGCCGGTGGTGGGTGGGGATGGTCTACAAGCCCTACCCTGCCTCTCCAAGGCAAAACACAAGTGTTTGGTGTGAAACCAGACACTAAACAGTCAAGTTCGGAGATCCTGAGACAAGGCGCGCGAGCCGAGGCCTCCGGGAACTCCAAACGAACACAAACATGGATAATCACCGAGTGTTCAAACGGTGACGTCCAAGTCTTGAGGACGGTCAAAAATGGGATTGGCCTCTTTGCTTAGTGTAGACACCCCATTTTTGACCGTCCTCAAGACTTGGACGTCACCGTTTGAACACTCGGTGATCATCCATGTTTGTGTTCGTTTGGAGTTCCCGGAGGCCTCGGCTCGCGTGCCTTGCCTCAGGATCTCCGAACTCGACCGTTTAGTGTCTGGTTTTGCACCAAACACTTGTGTTTTGCCCTTGACAGGCAGGGTGGGGCTTGTAGACCATCCCCACCCACCACCGGCAGTGGCTAGAGGCCACCGGCTGGTGTTTGCTGCCACCGGCAATTTTTATTGCCGGCCGGCACTTTTTGTTGCCGGTCAGCACTATTTTGTGCCGGTCGGCACTCTTTTTGGCCAAGATGGCATTTTTGGCCGGCCGATTGCTGTTCATCTGCTTTTGCAGATATTTTTAGACAGCTGTCTTACTTTTGCATCCCTCCATACACGTGTATGGAGGGATCTCCCTCTTATGAAGCTTGTCTTGTAAGCTTTACAAGACAAGAAGCTTCTATATAGAGGAGCTCTCTCTCTTGTTGCAAGGGTTGGAGATTTTGGACATTGGAGGGAGAGAAAAATACAGACCAAGCTCTGGTTTTAGGGTTAGGATTAGACACACATCCTATCTCTCTCTTTTTTTTCCTTCTTGTGTGTGTAAAATAGTGTTTAGTTCATACTATTGCACACAAACACCTAGTGTTTCACCTTCCTTTGGCTCTTGAGGTTCTAAGGGACTGGTTTTGAAGTTTTGGTGTTGGATCCAAGCTAAAGGAGGCCATTGGAGCACCATTTGTGAAGGGATCATCAAGGGTAAGAAACTTACACCTTTTTTCCCCAATTTTGCAATGATTTTTTACCTATCTTAGAGCTGTTTTTGTGCTTATTGTATAACATAAAAAAGTTCTGTTTTTAAGCCCTCTATATTGTTTATTAAGAGTGTTTTGTTGTTTGAGGGTGGTTGACCCCCCTTAGGCCTTGAAAGGCCTCATTTTAGGCCATTTTGTGCTAGCTCCGGAATTTTGGTGTTGGGGTCTCTTCACCACTGAAATCTTGAGGGATTTCAATGGTGAAGATGATGCCTTGAAGTCCCAAGAAGGAGAGGGCCACCCCCTCTCCTTGTTGTCCTTGAAAAGGGCATATTTTGGCCTCTTGAGAGAGCATTATGCTTGAGTGTGTGTTGAGCATGTTTGGGCTATTTTTCATGCTTATATATCCATAATATAACATGATTTCAAGTTGGTTTTGGTACTCCATGCATGCTTTGCATAGTTGCCATGTAATGCCTTGTTATGCCTTAACATGTCTTAGGTTGTTAGCCTTTGTTGGAGCATGTTTTAGGCTTAGTCTTGTGAAGATTTTGTGCATGTTTTGCCATGTTCTAGGTCTGTCCTAGGTTGTTTGGGGTGATTTTGGCATGCTTGATATAGCTCCTTTGTATTTGGGCTTGTTGGCCTTGAGTATGTGCATGTGCAGCATGACATCTTTGCGTCGATTTGGTGATTTGGGGTCACTTTATATGTTATTTCAGTCCCATTTCCATGCTTGTTTGATTGCCTTGCATGAATCTTTAATGCTTTGGAAGCTTGTGTAGCAATGCTCCATGTTTTGGTGTTTATGCATGCCTTTGTTTTGAGTCATTTGGATGCCATCTAAGTGATCCTTAGGCCTTGTATTAATGTCTCAAAACTCTATTTTTGGTCAATAAGCTCATGCCATGTTTGGTCTTGCTTAGTGTAGTCCAATGCTCTATTGGTTTGTTTTGAGCACTTAGGCCATTTGTTGCATATTTGGCTTGATGTATTGTTTGGTTTGGCACCATGTTTTAGCATGATTTTCAGAGCTTATGTTGCATGCTTTTAGTCCATGAATGCCTCTTTCAAGTGTGCTTGAATGTTGCTTGCTTTGTGCTTAAGTGTTGGGTCTTAACATGTGTATGTGTGCATGTGTGCTTAGCATCCATTTTGGGCATTATTGGCTACTGTTTTAGGCCTATTTAGAGTTGCCTAATTCATGTTTAAGACCATCTTTGCATCCATTTGCATTGCCATATGTATGCTTGTATGCTTGCATAAGTTAGTCACCATGCCATGTTGCATCCTTAGTTTGTATGCTTAGGTTGCATTGCATCTTGCATGCATGCCTTGTTCCTCGACTTGATGATAGGAATTGGGCCTTGTTTGGTTTGATTTGGTTTGCATGCATTTGAAATCAAAGTTGCATACTTGATTCTTTGGGCCATCATGCATGGAAATGCGTGATTGGTGGTCCGAGAATCGAGACACATGCCCCTTGAGTCATTACAATGATAAGGGACATGGTTGGTGCATATATGCCTTGAATTGTGCTGTCATGCTTTGCCTTGCCCTCTGTTGCTGTCATTTGCAGATTCTGCAGGAACATTCTGCCGACCGGCAATGTAATGTGCCGACCAGCAACAATTTCTCTGCCGACAGCTTCATTTTGTGCCGACGGCCACACACCACTGCCGGTGGTAATTCCACTCAGCCGGTGGTACTCCCCAGTGTCCAGGGATGCAATCCTGAGGTTTTGACAGCCTCCAGAGGAGTGAAGGAAGGAAAACAGAGGCAGCCTATGCATGGCGGCGCGTTTCCCGAGGCATTTTTTCTGTTTTAATTAATTTATTTAATTCGTTAATTAAATTAATTTGTAATATTAATTAGCTTGCGTAGTTAATTAATCTGTAATATTTATTCGGTCCCTCCGAGCGAGGGCAAATCTGTAATAAGTGTGTGTGGGTAGTGTGTATGTCTTCCAACCTCACTTCTTTCTTCCCTTTTATTTACCTGCTTACGATGGTAGATTAGGGCACGTTTAAATTAGCATACCTTATGCTATGCATGTGTGCATCCATGCATTTGTATTGCATGCATTAGGCTTGGTACGTCACGCTAACTGCATTTGTACTTCAAATTCTAAACTGAATATGTGATAGTTGTGCATTCTCACATGCCATGTTTAGGATAGCCGAGCCTATTCTAGCAACACTTGGTATGCGATGCATTAGGCACTTAACATGGACTTGGATCATGCATGTTTGCTAACGAGTTCTTTGTTTTGGCTCGGTGTACTAGGTAAGCTTTTATGCTTTAGCATATCGCATGCGTGTGAGTGTTGCCATGACAGTATGATTACCATGAGGCTAGCTGCTTATGTGATATAACTGCTTGAACGCCTGTGGATGGAGGTTGAATTACCTAAATTGGAATAATGCATTAAAACTGTGAGTTTTAAGCCCACTAGATAGTGGCAAAATCATCTTTTCTAAAAGCCCACTTGAGGGTGGCAAACTCTGCATTTTAGCCTACTTGCGAGTAGCAAACCATTTTCAAAAACAAACATGAAATGTTTTGTTCCAATTTGGGCGATTTGGTCTATACTTGTTTGCTGCGCGCATAACATAGTAATTCTAGGGTAACAATTGGAATAAGAACACATAACGTTTTCAAGATCGGATATCACGGTTAGTAGAGGCCGGTCTTCGGACCGGGCGAAAGGGGGTGCTCATAGCTGACCTTCCCCGATCGTACCCAAGCTCCCGAGCCGAGACAACTCCGGTGATGACGGACATGTGGCCTTCGGCACCGAGTCAGGGTTTCCTAAATTTCCCCATTTTAAAAAATATTTAGGTTGCGACTCTGTATCTGACAAAGCAGTCCATGTTTGGCACTACTTTTTCAAAAATCTGTTTCTCGAAACGATTTGCCAGATTTGGACTCTTTGGTTCAGATTAAGAACCGCGACACAAAATTGCGAGTCCGAACTGTAGCGTGAGGCCCACGCGGGCGCGTCTACAGTTTCTGACGACTCTGCTGGGGAGTTTTAGAGAGCTTGACTCGAACTCATGATATCCTGTTTTGATTTCGCTTATGTGTTTCTTTGCATTGCATGTGCATTGGTGCGCCTAGGAATACAGTGTTTGCCATCTGCCATTCCTGAACGGTTTGCCGGAGGCTTGTCTTGTCTAGACATGTCCATAAGGCTGACCGGCTATGGGCTCTGACAGCATGGGAACACAAACCCCGGTTTACCGGGGTACCCCTTTTGACCATTCGACCTAGTACATGTTCGGATCCATAGTGACCATTCCAAGAATAGGACAGGTTGCTTACCCGATGTTAGGTTGTTTGAAAACCGCTGTGTGCGTAGTGGAACCCTAGTTCCTGACGAAATAGGACAGGGAAACCCTACCCCAACATAGGGGTGTTTTGGCTCTCTCTTACTTGCTATGTGCTTTTAGAGTGTATCTCTACAGGGACGCATATACCAGTTTGCGAATTTGAGTATCGGGCCCGAGGGCACCAGAATCAGTATTGTTGAGAATCAGTTATCAGGAATCAGTTATCCGCGGGTATCAGATTCAGTATTTTGGGAACAGAAATTTGGGAACAGTGATCAGCAGTAGGGTACAGTTGTTTGGCTACGCCTGTATTCGATCAGTTTGGACTGAAATGCTGCCTGTTTTTCCTTTCAGTTCAGAAAGTGGCAGAGTTGATACAGAATAGCCAGTGTCTCCCCTTGCTGAAGCAGGATTTATGGTGGCACAGAATACAGAAGAAGTTGTGGTTATGACGGCTGCATTGGAGCAGGGGACCGCTCCGCAGGGTGAGGCCAGCATCAGTATGTCACACCCGCCCAGGTCACCCGTTGTGCACCCGGTTTGGGCTCCCCAGTTATATCAGGCTCGTGAGCCCACCACCTTTGAATTGATGGGAATGATAGGAGACCACCAGAGGTCTGTGGCCGATCTGGCCTATGGAATGTCGGCTTCACCGCCAGCGGCGCCGTATGCCGGGAATTTCGTACCACAGGAGCCCCCGCTACTGGGGCGGATTGTGATAGAGCTCGGCCAGCCAGAGGTGGCTTCCAGCTACAGCCGCGACATGCCAGCATCAACCCCGACCCTTGATCAGGCTGAGGCCAGAGGAAAAGACAAGGCAAAGGTAGACGCCGATCCTATTGAACAACTGCTGTGGGCAGTCGAGGCTCTGAAAGCCAGAGGGATGAACAAGCAACAAACATCTGCAATCGTGATCAAAGCTGTGGATGATGCTTTCCCCGCTCCAATCAAAGGCAGTTCAAGCCAAGTAGAAAATCGGGATGGGCCCCGTCATGCCCAGACAATGCCTGTAGTTCCCAACCCTGCACCGGGAAAGGTTCAAAAAGCCAAGGCAGCGCCAGCCGATCCTTTCGCCAGCGCATCTGGCAAGAATCCTCAAACTTCAAAGTACCTGCCCCGAGGGCGCAGGGTCTTTCACGACCTCCACATGCCTTTGTCTAGGGCATTGCTAATATTGGCGAAGAATGGGCATCTTAAACCTTTAGAGCCCCGGCCACTCCCGAAGAATCTCCCCGCTACGCACGATGCTACCTTGTACTGCGCGTACCACCAACAGTCCGGTCACAGTACCGATGGATGTTCCCGCCTTCGTCATGAAGTGCAAGATTTGATCGACAATAAGGTTATCCTTCCACCCACCTCAGGCAAGCCCGTCACCACTCAGTTGTTGGATTTCGAGTGCTCAGATACCGCGAGTATGTGAAGTGGACCGCCTGCGGGCAACATTTGGTATATTTTGGATGAAGCGTCTGGCATGCATTTTTGAGCCTCGGTGAAACCGAGTTTTGTAAATCCTGGCTTGGATATCGAGTCAGTCTTTTGTTTTGAGTCTGTCTCTTTGTCTTGAGTCAGTCTTTTTTGCTTAAGGGTCTGTCTGGTTGTATCGAGTCAGTCCCCATTGTATATAATACGAGGTGATTCTGGGGTTGTTATCCCGAACACCGTTTTGTTTTGAAATTATCTATTTTTGTTTTGAGTCTGTTTCTGCCAAGGGGCCAGTTGCACCAACAGATCCGGATGAAACAGCTGTTGCTATCTCAACTTCATGCTTGCTTTCAGCATAAGTGCCAGAGAATTTGATTGGGCTGACAGTACATCTCGCCTACTCTCCTGCGCGCCAAACTCATTGCATTAACCTAAGTTTTCCAAAAAACAAACCTTTTGAACACTGCGGTGATAAAAACGAAGAGGAAGGAATTCCTCGGGTTTTGTAAAATTTTGATCATTTTGAGAGAAAGAGAGGCGTGCTAAGCCTTTTAATGAATGAAATCATGCTTGTCGGCGTGAGTACTGAGAAGGATCCTGGCCTGATCTAGATTGGTTCCACACTATCTTCGGCGCGAGCGATTTGTCGCCTTCTTAAAAACTTTCAAAAACAAATGTTTTATGCGGCCCTGCGAAGACCTGTGTGGAATCGCTCTTGAGGTCGCGCAGCGTAGGATCGCTCCCAGCCTCAAGATTCAACCTATTTGTTTTCCGACTTTGAACCCGTTCAGAACGTTCAGAAAGTTCAACGGACAAACGCCGTGAAAGGTCTGTATGGCCAGTTTCGAAACAGCCCTCGAGTAAGAGGCACCGAGGCCGAATCAGAAGGAGTAGATCTCACCGGAAGAAGCTTGTGGAGTAACCGGGATGGATTCTCCGCAAATCAGTGCAACAGCCGTTCTCTTAGACACAAAGAGGCTTCAATTCAAAAAACCATTTGGCATGGACTTGCTGCACTTTTACCCTTTGAGAGGCTCGCTGGGCCGAAAACCCAGAAGGGCGACCCAGGCAAAAGTTAGAGCAAGAGAAAAATACAAAAAGAAAGGAAAAAATGCAAAGAAAAGAACCAAAAAAAAAGGAAGAAAGAAAAAAAGAAAAAGAAAAAAAAGAATGGAAGAGAAATAGAAAATGAAAAGAAGCTCGCAAGGTCAAAAACCCGCATTGGGCGCCTTGGCAAAAGTGAGAGCCAAACAAAGTGAAGGTTAAAATACCCGAGTGTACCTTAGCCCGGAACTACGTAAGGCTTGATTCCCATGTTTGGGATACGTAGGCAACTTCATCACGAAGTCCAGCCCCCAACGCTTTCATAGCGTCTCAGTCCATGCAATGGTTTCGATTTCATCCCAAAAGTCCAGCCGCCAACACCCTCCAAAGGCGACTGTGTCCATATGTTTGTTGTGACCGTCTTCGTCATCGCTGTGTCCAAGAGTTCGACCACCGCCAATGAAGACTGTTTGCAGACTGCTGCGGCACCACCCAAACAAGGGGCAACTTTCCACTGCCACGAGCCGCCGTGAGCCGCCATTCAAACTAGGGGCAACTTTCCGTTGCCTCCCACCCCCCCTTCAAACCAGGGGCAATTTTCCATTGCCTCCGATCCGAGGTTGCACGTCTCGAAGAGTAAGTTCCATGCTTGTTGAGCATCAGCTGTTTGAAAAATAGCTTTTGAAATTTTTTACTGAGGTTGACTATTTTCTCGAAAACTATTTCATTTTCCAAAACTGGACCATTGTCTTGGACCCAAAAAAGGAAAACTTTCAGTGCTTACTGCCTGACTTGCATGCTTTTCAAATCAAAAATCGAACAAGTACGTTAATCCGACTCTCATTTTGATCAAAACTGTTTTAGTAGAAAGCAAAAACAAAAAATGGTTAAAATGATGAACTAGGGGCACAGTCGAGCCAGGCGTTCTGTCTTTCCCCGGTCATCGACGTACTTGCCAGAAGAGCGCTCTACCCGTCAGAAGAAATAGCTGTGAGCTAACGGCATTGGGCATGAACCCGCAACTTCCTATTTATCCATCAATCACCCCGGGGAGGGATGAAAAATGAGAGAATGAAGAATAGAGAGGTGTAAGTTGAGAGAAAAAGCGAGAAAAGGGTTTTGAGAGAAAAAACCGAGCTTGAGAGCCGAGTGATGTGAGAATCACAAATAAGAAAGGGTGGGAATAATACCCGGTGAAACAGGCTCCCTATGCACGTCTGTGTGTCGTGTCTTTTGTTTTGTTTGTCTCGATTCTTGTTTTGAGTCGTTCTGAGCGTGTCTCGTTGTGTTTAGGTCGTGTACCTATATTTGAGTCTTCCCCGCTGTGTTCAGTTGTAGACTCGATATCCCGGTTTGAAAAACCCTCATTCGATTTCAAAAATCACTTACACTCGGAATGCTGTGCCATTCTCTACATTTGAGCATGTTTCAACCCTAGCTGGTTTCACCGCTGTGGGCCGTCTTGTCAGATTGGGCTGTTTTGTTTAGAATTTGCTATGTGCAGAATGTACCGAATGCTGTGTTATGGGCTGAATGCAGATTAATCCCCAACAGAGTAAGGGCTGTGTGTCCAAGAATCAGGCAGTGGGTTGCTTGGGTTATTTTGGCTGTTGGCTGTTTAAGTTATCTGGTTATTACAATGCGAGTGTTCAATTTTCAGATAACCAATCAATTTCATTTACATTGAGGTGTAACATGATGAGATGTGATACAATGCATGAAATGTGTAAATGTAAACACTTTTTCAGATAAAAAGTCCGTTTCATTTCATTATCTTTTCAAATGTACAAGTTTTGGAAACAAAAATCTGCCTGCGGCAGTACAAGGTAATCTAACTACCAAAGAAAAGAGGGAAATGTACAAGAAAGAAGAAAAGATAGCAAAAATCTGCATCCATGTCAAGCACTCCGGGGGGGGGCCGTCAGTCCGTCCTAGTCCTCTTCCTGGACGAGGGTCCAGGAGCATCATCAGCGTCGTCGTCAGAGCCCAAGCTAGAACCGTCTCCGGTCTCCTCCTCCGATGACTCGGACTCCACCTCTACCTCCGCCTCTGACTCCTCGTCATCATCATCATCCGGGACTGGAGCTCGCGAGCTACTCCCGACATGAGTACGCCCTCCCCTGGTACGGGGAAATATCCTGCCCCCCTCATCTCTCCCCCGAGCAGAGACAGAAGGCCCAGCTGGAGCACCTCCTGCCATGGGAATCTGGAAAGGAGGCTGAAAAAGTACACAAAAGAGAAATGCATCAGTATACTGTAGACAGTTTATCAGTGCAGAATACAGTGTATGAGTACAGTATGAGAATGCCGTGAGTAGTTTATCAGTGCAGAATGCAATGCCGAGTACAGTGTATGAATGCCGTGAGCAGTCTATCAGTGCAGAATGCAGTATATGAGTACAGTATGAGAATGCCGTGGGCAGTTTAACAGTGCAGAATGCAGTGTATGCAGTGTTCGATACTGTGAAATCAGTGGATCAGGTGTCATGCCGTGCATCAGATTATGTGAATCAGTGTATGAATGGTTTGAGGCCAGTGTCAGAAGGACATACCGGTATGCTGTAGAGGGCTAGGAGATCGAATGTCCGCTGAAGCATCCCCATCATCGAGGCATTCATCGCCAACGACTGACGGGTATACCCAGAAGAAGCCTGCAAAAGTATCAGATGCATCAATATTCTGTGGAATATCAAGTAAACTGAAATGAATAACTGTACAAAATGCAGTAGAACATACCGGAGGTAAGTCGAGGACGTCAATGAACTCGTGACCAGCCGGTGGAGGGGCGAAGGGGATCTGATAGGTGACTTCGGACTGCATCTGCCGTGCGTAGCACTTCAACCCATGCAAGGTGTATCCTTTTCGTATCCTTTTGACTTTTACAAGGTCCAAAAGTTGCCCCATGTATATCGCATATCAATCGCACTGTTTTGTGCATTTCAAATTATCGCACTGTTTTGTGCATTTCAAACTATCGCACTGTTTTGTGCATTTCAAATTATCGCACTGTTTTGTGCATTTCAAACAATCGCACTGTTTTGTGCATTTCAAACCATCGCACTGTTTTGTGCATTTCAAAATTGTTCGCGCTGTTCTGCGCATCGCACTGTTTTGTGCATTTCAAAATTGTTCGCGCTGTGTTGCGCGTCGCACTGTTTTGTGCACTTCAAAATTGTTTGCGCTATTCTGCGCATCACACTGTTTTGTGCATTTCAAACCGTCGCACTGTTTTGTGCATTTCAAAATCGTCGCGCTGTTTTGTGCATTTCAAATTGTCGCGTTGTTTTGCGCATCGCACTGTTTTGTGCACCTCACTTGCATCTTGCATGCATCCATTCGCGCTATCTTGCGCATCTCGCTTGTACTTGTTAGTATATTGCATTGTTTTGAACACAAACCGGCTTCGCGTAGCGTATAAGTCCAACTTTCAAAACCGGCTTCGCGTAGCGTGTAAGTCCACTTGTATCATTTTTGCATCTTATGAGGCACACGTATCTCATTTGTTTCATTTTCCATTCCGTGTGGCATGTGTGTCATACTTACATTTTGCATCATGGTCTGGCGAGACCTTAAACACGTACGGTCTAGGAGACCTTAAATCCTTGAAAGGTGCAAGACCTTTAATGCATTGGTGTGCACACTATTGCTTTGTATATATCTTAAGCCGCGTGTTGTCGCATTCCATGCAACATGCATCGCTTGCATCATTTGCATTTCAAAAAAAAACAAAAACAAAAAAACACATGCATAGTCATGCATACATTTTGCATCATGGTCTGGCGAGACCTTAAACACGTACGGTCTAGGAGACCTTAAATCCTTGAAAGGTGCAAGACCTTTAATGCATTGGTGTGCACACTATTGCTTTGTACATATCTTAAGCCGCGTGTTGTCGCGCATTCCATGCAACATGCATCGCTTGCATCATTTGCATTTCAAAAAAAAAAAAAAACAAAAAAACACATGCATAGTCATGCATACATTTTGCATCATGGTCTGGCGAGACCTTAAACACGTACGGTCTAGGAGACCTTAAATCCTTGAAAGGTGCAAGACCTTTAATGCATTGGTGTGCACACTATTGCTTTGTACATATCTTAAGCCGTGTGTTGTCGCGCATTCCATGCAACATGCATCGCTTGCATCATTTGCATTTCAAAAAAAAAACAAAAAAACACATGCATAGTCATGCATACATTTTGCATCATGGTCTGGCGAGACCTTAAACACGTACGGTCTAGGAGACCTTAAATCCTTGAAAGGTGCAAGACCTTTAATGCATTGGTGTGCACACTATTGCTTTGTACATATCTTAAGCCGTGTGTTGTCGTGCATTCCATGCAACATGCATCGCTTGCATCATTTGCATTTCAAAAAAAAAAAAAAAACATGCATAGTCATGCATACATTTTGCATCCCGTTCTAGGAGACCTTAAATCCTCTAAAGGTGCAATTCCTTTGGTGTTCGTCGTGCCCGAACGACTTTCGGTGGTCTGGTAAGGCTACCTGCCTATGTTTGCGGTGAGTTCCTAGAAGACCAACTGGGACGGTGGAAACTAGAGTTCGAATGGCTTATGCCTAGAACGCAAAGGTTCGGGAGTTCCGAGACTAAAGTCTGGTTTAAATACCCAGGGGTGTACCCTCGGCTTGAAATCTGTATGGAAGCCCCATAGATTGAGGCAGCATGTCTGCGCCTCAGTTCTGGATACTAAACCAACCTAGTATATCGCCCTATTGGTAAGATAGGGAAAACTGCAATCATAGCCGTTGCATCACATGCATTGTCATGCATTTCCATTGTAGCTTGCATGCATCCATTGCATTTTCCCCAGTAGGTCGCGTCATACTGCATTGTCATGCATTTTGTAAATATCCATTCCATTGCATATTTGTAGATATTGCATTGTAGTTTGCTTGCATTCATTGCATCACCCTCCGTCTATGGCTTGCGCCTTTCCAGGTTGAGTTTGGTCTGGTATGTGCCCTTACTTTTCATGTTAAAACACAATTCTGCATGTGTATCGCGCCGATTCCACGCTGATATGTTGGTTGAGGGTTGCGGCACCTTTTCTGTGTTACACATGGCTCGTACGTGTACATGGCTTTCCTAGGCAAAATTTGGTTTGGCTTGCGTGCCATATCCACTCCATTTCATATTTGTAGATATTGCATTGTAGATTGCATGCATTCATTGCATCACCTTCCGCCTATGGCTTGCGCCTTTCTAGGTTGAGCTTGGTCTAGTATGTGCCCTTACTTTTCATGTTAAAACACAGTTCTGCATGTGTATCGCGCCGATTCCACGCTGATATGTTGGTTGAGGGTTGCGGCACCTTTTCTGTGTTACACATGGCTTGTAGGCGTACATGCCTTTCCTAGGCAAGATTTGGTTTGGCCTGCGTGCCATATTCATGTATTACATTGTAGTGTAATTTTTGCATCCGGCATTAGGATCGTAGTCCTTTCTCCAGCGGGTCGTTTCCCCACTTATGTCGATTCCACCCAATACTTGTTCTTGCGTTTGTCTACAATGCTCATAGTTCAGTTGACCGTTCTATGGTAGACAGACTTGTTATCTCCATCAATCTATTTGGCATAGGTGTGGTTTCGAACCCCTCGTGATTGGATCACGATTCAAATGCTTTGCATGTAGCTTGCATTGTTTCAATTACATTGCATCTTCATTTGCATTATTTATACATTGTTTTGTATGTATTGCATTTCGTTTTGCATCCACATTTGCATTGTCATGCATGTTGCTAACAATATTGTACCTGTTAAGTTTGTTTTCTTTGCAGGCACGATATTGTATGTACGGTTCATTTGAAGCTGGTGCAACCAGACGAGCCGCACAGGTATTGTATCTCCCGAGTGAGACGTATTGAGAATTGAATAATTCTCTTACATCCTTTCTACATTGTAGTGTAGTTCGGTGTTTGCTAGCTTAAAACTGTCGCATGTATGCTTCGTTACAGCTTTCTTTGCATGATCATAAGTTATGTCCAGCTCTCTGCATTGTCTTGCATTTTGCCCCTGCCTTCGGGCGCATATCTTGATTGTCTTGCATGTTTGTCTAAGTCTTCGGCCTTGTCAAAAATGGGTCGTCTCTGGGCTTTGACATTCACTCCCGTCATTGTTATGACTTTCGAGTTCTGTCAAAGAGGGGCAACTGTAGACACCCCATTTTTGACCGTCCTCAAGACTTGGACGTCACCGTTTGAACACTCGGTGATCATCCATGTTTGTGTTCGTTTGGAGTTCCCGGAGGCCTCGGCTCGCGTGCCTTGCCTCAGGATCTCTGAACTCGACCGTTTAGTGTCTGATTTTGCACCAAACACTTGTGTTTTGCCCTTGAGAGGCAGGGTGGGGCTTGTAGACCATCCCCACCCACCACCGGCAGTGGCTAGAGGCCACCGGCTGGTGTTTGCTGCCACCGGCAATTTTTATTGCCGGCCGGCACTTTTTGTTGCCGGTCAGCACTATTTTGTGCCGGTCGGCACTCTTTTTGGCCAAGATGGCATTTTTGGCTGGCCGATTGTTGTTCATCTGCTTTTGCAGATATTTTTAGACAGCTGTCTTACTTTTGCATCCCTCCATACACGTGTATGGAGGGATCTCCCTCTTATGAAGCTTGTCTTGTAAGCTTTACAAGACAAGAAGCTTCTATATAGAGGAGCTCTCTCTCTTGTTGCAAGGGTTGGAGATTTTGGACATTAGAGGGAGAGAAAAATACAGACCAAGCTCTGGTTTTAGGGTTAGGATTAGATACACATCCTATCTCTCTCTTTTTTTTCCTTCTTGTGTGTGTAAAATAGTGTTTAGTTCATACTATTGCACACAAACACCTAGTGTTTCACCTTCCTTTGGCCCTTGTGGTTCTAAGGGACTGGTTTTGAAGTTTTGGTGTTGGATCCAAGCTAAAGGAGGCCATTGGAGCACCATTTGTGAAGGGATCATCAAGGGTAAGAAACTTACACCTTTTTTTCCCAATTTTGCATTGATTTTCTACCTATCTTAGAGCTGTTTTTGTGCTTATTGTATAACATAAAAAAGTTCTATTTTTAAACCCTCTTTATTGTTTATTAAGAGTGTTTTGTTGTTTGAGGGTGGTTGACCCCCCTTAGGCCTTGAAAGGCCTCATTTTAGGCCATTTTGTGCTAGCTCCGGGATTTTGGTGTTGGAGTCTCTTCACCACTGAAATCTTGAGGGATTTCAGTTGTGAAGATGATGCCTTGAAGTCCCAAGAAGGAGAGGGCCACCCCCTCTCCTTGTTGTCCTTGAAAAGGGCATATTTTGGCCTCTTGAGAGAGCATTATGCTTGAGTGTGTGTTGAGCATGTTTGGGCTGTTTTTCATGCTTATATATCCATAATATAACATGATTTCAAGTTGGTTTTGGTACTCCATGCATGCTTAGCATAGTTGCCATGTAATGCCTTGTTATGCCTTAACATGTCTTAGGTTGTTAGCCTTTGTTGGAGCATGCTTTAGGCTTAGTCTTGTGAAGATTTTGTGCATGTTTTGCCATGTTCTAGGTCTGTCCTAGGTTGTTTGGGTTGATTTTGGCATGCTTGATATAGCTCCTTTGTATTTGGGCTTGTTGGCCTTGAGTATGTGCATGTGCAGCATGACATCTTTGCGTTGATTTGGTGATTTGGGGTCACTTTATATGTTATTTCAGTCCCATTTCCATGCTTGTTTGATTGCCTTGCATGCATCTTTAATGCTTTGGAAGCTTGTGTAGCAATGCTCCATGTTTTGGTGTTTATGCATGCCTTTGTTTTGAGACATTTGGATGCCATCTAAGTGATCCTTAGGCCTTGTATTAATGTCCCAAAACTCTGTTTTTGGTCAATAAGCTCATGCCATGTTTGGTCTTGCTTAGTGTAGTCCAATGCTCCATTGGTTCGTTTTGAGCACTTAGGCCATTTGTTGCATATTTGGCTTGATGTATTGTTTGGTTTGGCACCATGTTTTAGCATGATTTTCAGAGTTTATGTTGCATGCTTTTAGTCCATGAATGCCTCTTTCAAGTGTGCTTGAATGTTGCTTGCTTTGTGCCTAAGTGTTGGGTCTTAACATGTGTATGTGTGCATGTGTGCTTAGCATCCATTTTGGGCATTATTGGCTACTGTTTTAGGCCTATTTAGAGTTGTCTAATTCGTGTTTAAGACCATCTTTGCATCCATTTGCATTGCCATATGTATGCTTGTATGATTGCATAAGTTAGTCACCATGCCATGTTGCATTCTTAGTTTGTATGCTTAGGTTGCATTGCATCTTGCATGCATGCCTTGTTCCTTGACTTGATGATAGGAATTGGGCCTTGTTTGGTCTGATTTGGTTTGCATGCATTTGAAATCAAAGTTGCATACTTGATTCTTTGGGCCATCATGCATGGAAATGCGTGATTGGTGGTCCGAGAATCGAGGCACATGCCCCTTTGAGTCATTACAATGATAAGGGACATGGTTGGTGCATATATGCCTTGAATTGTGCTGTCATGCTTTGCCTTGCCCTCTGTTGCTGTCATTTGCAGATTCTGCAGGAACACTCTGCCGATCGGAAATGTAATGTGCCGACCGGCAACAATTTCTCTGCCGACAGCTTCATTTTGTGCCGATGGCCACACACCACTGCCGGTGGTAATTCCACTCAGCCGGTGGTACTCCCCAGTGTCCAGGGATGCAATCCTGAGGTTTTGACAGCCTCCAGAGGAGTGAAGGAAGGAAAACAGAGGCAACCTATGCATGGCGGCGCGTTTCCCGAGGCGTTTTTTCTATTTTAATTAATTTATTTAATTCGTTAATTAAATTAATTTGTAATATTAATTAGCTTGCGTAGTTAATTAATCTGTAATATTTATTCGGTCCCTCCGAGCGAGGGCAAATCTGTAATAAGTGTGTGTGGGTAGTGTGTATGTCTTCCAACCTCACTTCTTTCTTCCCTTTTATTTACCTGCTTACGATGGTAGATTAGGGCACGTTTAAATTAGCATACCTTATGCTATGCATGTGTGCATCCATGCATTTGTATTGCATGCATTAGGCTCGGTACGTCACGCTAACTGCATTTGTACTTCAAATTCTAAACTGAATATGTGATAGTTGTGCATTCTCACATGCCATGTTTAGGATAGTCGAGCCTATTCTAGCAACACTTGGTATGCGATGCATTAGGCACTTAACATGGACTTGGATCATGCATGTTTGCTAACGAGTTCTTTGTTTTGGGTCGGAGTACTAGGTAAGCTTTTATGCTTTAGCATATCGCATGCTTGTGAGTGTTGCCATGACAGTATGATTACCATGAGGCTAGCTGCTTATGTGATATAACTGCTTGAATGCCTGTGGATGGAGGTTGAATTACCTAAATTGGAATAATGCATTAAAACTGTGAGTTTTAAGCCCACTAGATAGTGGCAAAATCATCTTTTCTAAAAGCCCACTTGAGGGTGGCAAAATCTGCATTTTAGCTTACTTGCGAGTAGCAAACCATTTTCAAAAACAAACATGAAATGTTTTGTTCCAATTTGGGCGATTTGGTCTATACTTGTTTGCTGCGCGCATAACATAGTAATTCTAGGCTAACAATTGGAATAAGAACACATAACGTTTTCAAGATCGGATATCACGGTTAGTAGAGGCCGGTCTTTGGACCGGGCGAAAGGGGGTGCTCATAGCTGACCTTCCCCGATCGTATCCAAGCTCCCGAGCCAAGACAACTCTGGTGATGACGGACATGTGGCCTTCGGCACCGAGTCAGGGTTTCCTAAATTTCCCCATTTTAAAAAATATTTAGGTGGCGACTCTGTATCTGGCAAAGCAGTCCATGTTTGGCACTACTTTTTCAAAAATCTGTTTCTCAAAACGATTTGCCAGATTTGGACTCTTTGGTTCAGATTAAGAACCGCGACACAAAATCGCGAGTCCGAACTGTAGTGTGAGGCCCACGCGGGTGCGTCTACACTTAGCTTTTCTTAGAAGCTTTAGGAATTGAACTTCTATAAGGAGGGAGCCCCTCCTCCCTCCTCAGGGGTTCAGAAAATCTGTTCTTGAGAGAATAGATATACCCTTGTATCTATATTTCTTGGTTTGGCCTTGTTTTGCACACAAAAGTGTAGTATTGTCTTACTATTGTACACAAACACACACTAGAGCACTATCCTTGGTTGCTGGGGTGCTAGGAGGTTTATTGCAGTGTTCTTTAGTTGGTTTAAACTCAGAAAACCTACTGGAGCCTTGTTCTTGAAGAGGTTCTACAAGGGTGAGTTCCCTTGCTTTAGATACCCCCTTCTTGCTTAAGCTTTTAGCCCTTCTTTATCCTTGTTTTAAGCTTAACTTATAACTAATAAAAGTTCTGTTTTTACTTTCTCTATACCTTTGTTTAAGGTCTCTTCTTGGTTTGGGGTTGATTACCCCCTCCAAGGCCTTGTTAGGCCTTGTTTTAGGCCATCCATTTTGGCCTTTGTTCTTAGCTTTGCATGACCTTTCTACCACTAAAACCCAGAGGATTTTCAGTAGTGGAAAGGTGGTTTTGAGGTCTTAAATAGGAGAGGGTCATCCCCTCTCCTTGTTGTCTTGAATGCTTGCATAAATGGCTTATGTTGGTATCATGTTTGCTTAGCTTGTTTCAGCTTTATTTCAGTGTGTATTAGGCTTTGTTTTTCCATAATATACCTTTATTTCAAGTTGGTTTGATGGCCTCTTATATGCTTCATATACTTGTCTTGCAATCCTCTTTATTGCCTTAACATGCACCATGTTATAACATGTCATTCTAGCATGATTTTGGCTCAACTCCATGAAGCTTTTAGCCTTGTTGTAACATGCTTAAGTTCTGATTTTGGTCTCTTTGGCCATGCATGACATGCTTTGTATAGCCACCTGTAGACGTCCCCGAACGCCCTGGGAGGATGAATCCTGTTCTGTTCATTTGGGCTCACTACAGTTCAGGACTCAAATTGTTACGGTTCTAAATCTGAACCAATGAGTCCAAATCTGACAAATCGTTTTTGAAAACAGATTTTTTTGTGTAAAGAAGTGCCAAACATAGACTGCTTTGCCAGATACAGAGTCGCCACCTAAATATTTTTATAGGGGAATTTAGGAAACCCTGACTCGTTTGCCTAAGGCCACGTGTCCGTCATCACCAAAGTTGCCTCGGCTCCAGAACTTGGGTACGATTGGGGAAGGTTAGCTATGAGCACCCTCGTTCACCCGATCCGGAGATCGGCCTCTACTAACCATGATATCTTGTTTTAAAAACATTATGCGTTCTTAAACTAGTTATTAGCCTAGATTTACTACATGATGCACACAACATTCAAGTATAGACTGAATTCCCTGAATTGGAACAAAACATCGCATATCCGTTTGTTTTGAAAATGGAATGAAACTTGTTTCTCGCAAGTAGGCTAAAACAGGGGTTTCAGCGAATTATTCCAACTCAAGCAACCCAACCTTCACCCACAGGCATTCAGACAGTTATAACACACAAGCACATAGCCTCATGGTAAGCATGCTATCATGGCAACACTTACACTCGTGCAAGGATGCTAAAACATAAATGCTTACCGAGTACTCCAAGCCAAAACTGAAACTAGTTAAAAATCATATGCATGATCCTAGTTCATGTAAAGATGGCTAATGCAACACATGCAAGATACAACTACAATAGGCTCGGCTATTCTAAGATGGCATATGATGATGCTACAACTAACACGTATTCAACTTAGAATTGAAATACAATGCAGTTAGTATGATGCGCCGAGCCTGGTGCATGCAAGACAAATATATGGATGCATGCATGCATAGCATGAGGTATGCTAATTTAAATATGCCCTAATACTAACCATTGAAAGTAGGTAAGTAAAAAGGAGAAAAAAGTGGGGGTTGGAAGACATACACACATACACCCACACTTATTACACAATTGCCCTCGCCCGGAGGGACCAAAAGAATAATACAAATTAAACAAACAATTAACTACTCTAGCTAATTAAATATTACAAAGCTTCTAATTAATTAACAAATTAAATACTAAAAGGAAAGTGGCCACAGCCCCACCTCAGAATGATGGGATGATGCATGCTTGGTTCGCCTCGCCTGGAAACTCGGTACCATGCCACTGTTGCCTCTGTTTACACTGCCTTACTCCTCTCAAATTTATGAAAGTTTCCAGAATCCTTCTGAATCACTCCCTGAGTGTTGTGGAATATCACTGGCCACAATTCAAATCCACCGGCCATGGGAATAGACTTATCGACCCAATATTGAACCACCGGCTGGACACTGATGGTCGGTCGGCACCAAAAGTGGTCGGCCGGTCATTTCTTCCTGCAGAGCCTTGTTTTGATAGCAGCATAGGACAGACAGTGCATGGTATGGAATTTTTAAAGCAATGTGTGCATGGCCACTCTCTCTATCATGCTATAGGCTTAAGGTAGTTTGGTACTCGACCCTCGGACCACCAATCGCGCATTTCAATTTGTGATGATCCAAGAAGTCAAGTATGCATTTCAATGTGAATGAATGCAACAAGACACATGACTACTACACGCCCTATCATGTTGAGATCAAGGACATCGGCGACCAAGGATTGACGCGCGTTACGTCACTTTGAGTACGAACGCCCCTCATTCCTCATGCTTGGTTTGACACCCCAAACCAAGCAAAATGTAATGCAAGTATGCAATGTGACTCAAGTATGCAACATGTCTCAAGCATGCAATATAGGGGCTAAGGTGACAAACATGCCAAGTGCAATGTGCCAAACATGCAAGATACAATGCAATGCAACCTATCAAGCAAACTAGGATATGGAATGCAACTAGCTAAACAACATGCAAACGCGCAAAGGTGAGACAATGCAAGCATGAAAACCAAAGTAATGCAACATGTCAAAACATGCAATGGTGGACTTAAACCCCAATTGGGAGACCTCAGCCCATCCCAAAACAGTGGCCAAAATGATGGGTGAAGGCAACAAAAATGCAAAGCAAACAAGCTTACTAATTGATCCATTACTTAGACCACAATGCACAACCTTCAAGCATGAGTGAAATGCGATGAATATGAGGATATGACATTATAATAAACTCTGAAATCTCATGAGGAGTGATGCCAACTCAAACAAAACATGCAAGTAAGGCATGCAATAGGGCCCCAAACTTGAGGTCAACAAAGGGGGTTCAAACCATAGCTATGACAACCAAACCCCAAAGGACAAAAATGACTAAAAACAGTCCTAGGGCATTCCAAAAGAAGACTATAACATGCATGGAACATGGTCAAAACATGCCAAGAAATGGGCCCAAAACAAAGGGCAATCAAAGCCACAAAAGGGAGCATTGCCCTACACCCACCCCAACCAAACATGGCATGGATTATGTGATGAAAAAACAGAGTTATAATATGCCAAAATAACCCCCAAAACTCACTTAGATGGCTGCTAAATGATTTGAACAAAGAAGCATACACCAAGGCCCAAACATGGAGCATAAGATCACATCTCTTCAAGGCATTGAAAGGGTAGCAAATGCAAGCATGTAAGCACAAAACATGGACTGAAATGGCATAATAAGTGATTCCAAATCACTGAAATAGCCTAGGTAATGCAAGCTAATGACTCAAACACTCAAGGCTCACAAGCCAAAATGCAAAGAGGCTATACCAAACATGGCAAACACGATCAAATCAGCACCCAATAGACCTAAGCATGATGAAATATGACCAAAAGCTTCACGAAGTCAAGCTAGAACATGCAAGCATGGAGGTCTAGAGGCAAGATGCATTTCTAGGCAAAATGGAGGAATACAAGGCAAGTATATTATGCATGCAAGGGGTCAATGAACCAATATAGAACAGAGGTAAAGCATGCTAAATAAACTCCAAATAAGCTCTGAAACAAGACCAAACAAAACTAAGCATGCATGCTACCTTTATGAGCCAAAAACATGAACAAATGAGACACAACGGGAGAGGGGTGTCCCTCCCCTATGACAGACTTCAAACCCTCTTCTTCACCACTGAAAATCCTCTAGATTTCAGTGGTGAGAAGGCCAATGCACAAAAGTATTCAAAGCTCAACAAAATAAAGCACAAAAGGGGCCAAACAAGGCCTAAGAGGAGGAGGTCGACCCCAAACACAAAAGAGACCTTAATGAAACATCTTAAGCATGAAAAATCAGAGTTTTTATCAGCTATACACAAAGCTCAAAACAACATGCAAAGTAGGTTAAAAGCTAGTGCAAGATTGGGGAATATAAAGCAATAGTGTTACCCTTGAAGAACACTTCAAGAATAACAAGTCCAACCCCCTTTTTCTAATCAAAACCAACTCAAAACTCTAAGAACAAACTCTTACCTCCTCCAAAACCGAAGTATGGTGTAATACTAGGTGTCTTAGTGCAAAACTAAGAACAAAACACCCTTTTAGGCCCTCTAACGCACACAAATGAAGAGAGAGGGGGAGATATAGAGAGAGAGTGGTGTATATATGCTATATAACTTTGTTTTTGTTGAACCTCTTCAAAGGAGAAGAGAGGTCTCCTTTTATAGAGGAAGACAAAGGCCTAAGCTTCTTAAAGAAGCTAAGGCAAAAGGGTCAAAGGGGTCAAGCTTCTAAGGGAAGCTAAGGCAAAGGGTCTAAGCTTTTTAAGGAAGCTAAGGCAAAGGGTCAAGCTTCCCCAAGAAGCTTGAGCAAAGGATGCAAGCTTCTCCAAGAAGCTTGAGCAAAAAAGGTGCAAAGGGTGAAACTCCTCCTGACACGTGTATGGAGGACAAGTCCGTGCATTCCAGCTGGCACAGCTGGCATGCACAATGCCTGAAAAAGGCAAAAAGGAGGTACTGGCCAAAAAAAGAGACAACCAGCCAAATAAATGGTCGGCCGACCACATAAAAAGGCCGATACACCTAAGAAAATACCGACCGACCAAATATTTTGTCGGTAGAAAAAAAAAAACAAGGCTGGTGGCATCATGCCACGGCCGGTGGGTTTCAGGGATGGCTAACAAGCCTCTTCCCACCCTTAGAAGCACAAAACACAAGTCCGTGGTACAAAACCAAGCATAGAACAGGCAAGTTAAGAGATCCTGAGACAAGGCGCGCGGCCGAGGCGTCCAGGAACTCAAAACGAAGATGAACAAGGATGATCACCGAGTGTTCAAACGGTGACGTCCAAGTCTTGAGGACGGTCAAAAATGGGGTGTCTACAGTTGCCCCTCTTTTACAGAACTCGAAAGTCATAACAATGACGGGAGTGAATGTCAAAGCCCAGAGACGACCCATTTTTGACATAGCCGAAGACTTAGACAAAGCATACAAGCTACAGATAAAGATATGCACTCGGAGGCAAGGGCAAAATGCAAGACAATGAACAAAGCCGAGCGTAACTTATGATCATGCAAAGAAAGCTGTAACGAAGCATATACATACAATAAATACAATAGTTTAAGCAGTGTGACTTAAATCCAACTACATTATAATGCAAAAAGGATGTAAGACAATTATGCAATTCTCGCTACGTTTCACGCGGAGAATACAATACCTATGCGGTTCGTCTAGTCGCTCTAGCTTCAAATGAACCGTGCGTACATACAATATCGTGCCTATAAGAGAAAGAAAACTTAACAGGTACAATATTGTTAGCAGTATGCATAACAATGCAATTGAAAGTGCATGACAACGCAAACCAAGTGGAAAGCATAATAATGCGACTCGGGGCAAGCATAACAATGCTATGAAGGCACAAACACATGTAAGTAAAGAACACGTGACAACGTGCACAATGCGTGAAGATGTAGACACGTGTAAGTAAAGCACATACGACAACATGCACAATGTGTATAAAAGGAAACTTGAACACATGTAAGTAAAGCATAACGCGACAACGCATGCAATGTGTATAAAAGGGACTTGAACACATGTAAGTAAAGCATAACGCGACAACGCATGCAATGTGTATAAAAGGGTCTTGAACACATGTAAGTAAAGCATAACGCGACAATGCATGCAATGTGTATAAAAGGGACTTGAACACATGTAAGTAAAGCATAACGCGACAACGCATGCAATATGTATAAAAGGGACTTGAACACATGTAAGTAAAGCATAACGCGACAACGCATGAAATGTGTACAAAAGGGACTTGAACACATGTAAGTAAAGCATAACGCGACGACGCAAGCAATGTGTATAAAAGGGACTTGAACACATGTAAGTAAAGCATAACGCGACAACCCATGCAATGTGTATAAAAGGGACGCGTAACGTGCGCGACAATTACAGTCAGGACAAAGTAATGCAATTGAAGCAATTTTGTGGAATTAGCAAGATAGAAAAAGGATATGGGAAGGGATGATTCTCGCATGCACCGAGCATCACTCATAGAAAACACGGTGTAGACACCCCATTTTTGACCGTCCTCAAGGCTTGGACATCATCACTTGAACACGCGATGATTATCCATGCTTGTGTTTGTTTTGAGTTTCGAAAAGTCTTGGTTGCGCGCCTTGCCTTAGAATCTCTTAACTTCTCTGTTTTGTGCTTGGTTGCACCAAGAGCTTATGGATGTGTTCCCGAGGGAAGGGGGTAGCCTGTCGACCCAGTCTCCTGTCCACCGGCCACCTTGATTTTCAATCGGCCAAATGTGATGGCCGGCTGGCCAAGTGTGGTTTTCAACAGATATTTCTGTACACAGGTGGCAGCTGTCATTCTAGGCCATACCCCAGCCCATGCCTGGACGTGGGAGTTCTGAGGAGCTGCAGATTGATATATCTATATCAATCAAGCTCTCTCAAAAGAGAACACAAGGAAGGAGAAGAGAGATACAACTTGAAAGAAGAAAAAAATTTCCTCTCTCTCTAAAATTCACAACTCTCTCCCTATCTCTCTCTTCCAAACCCTTTAAACCCTAAGGTTCTTGCCCCCTTTACACTACTACTCATAGCCTACAACCTCCATACTCCATTCCAGCAACTTGAGGCTGTTTTTCAGAGCTTAGGAACACCATTTCTCTGACCAAAAGCTGCTGAAAGTTTGGACTACAAGGGTGAGCTTCATTTCTCTATCTTTTTACTCCATTTTGCATGCAATCTTAGCCTTTGTTGCTTACATTTTTGGGCTCCGACCTGAACTGTAAATAGTCATATTTTGAGCTCCTTTTCATGTTTTATCAAGGACCTCTTGCTGTTTGAGGTCTCCTCCTCCCCCTTTGTGTTTAAACTCTCTTTTAGGCCTATTTTTGCATGATATTTTCGGCTTATTTGTGAGCTGTTTTGGACTTGGTCATAAACTGTGAAATATCTTGTTTTGAGCCCCTCTTCAACTTTATTGAAGGGATCTCCTCTGTTTGAGGTCAGATGCTACCACTTGCCTCTTTACCCCTCTTTTAGGCCTTTTTCTTGCATGCTGATTTAGCCTCACTTTTGTTCATTTTCGAGACTTAATGTAAACTGTAAAGTGCATCAGTTTGAGCCCCTCTTCAACTTTATTGAAGGTCTCTTCACTGTTTGGGACCATCTGCTGTCCCTTGTCTCTATTCTCTATTTTAGGGCCATTTTCACATGATAGATTAGCCCTATTTATGTTCATTTTTTAGACTTGTTATAAACTGGAAAAAGGATTGTTTTGACATCATCTTTGTGTTTTATTTAGGGTATTATTTAATTTGAGGCCACATGCTTCCTTGTATGCTTGATTGTCCCTTGTTTTGAGCCTTACACCTAAGCCCTAATTGCATGCTTTGTTTGGCCTTCTAGCCACTGAAATCTAGCATATTTTTAGTGGCTGGAACACTATTTTGAGAGCCAAGATTAGAGGGGGGTGAACCCCCTCTCTCCTTCTCTTGTTTGGTGGCCTTTTTGGCCTTCCAAAGAGACCCTACCTTGCATGCTTCGAAGTCACTTTCCAGGGTCAATTTGGAGAGTTTTAGGACTACCATATTTGATTTTCATAGTTTTTTATGCCATGCTAAATGTCTACCTTGCATGTGCTTAATAACTCCTTGCATGGCCCTCCAAAGTAACTCATTATTTTTGCACACCATGGTTGCATATCAGTGGTTATTTGGACCTATTTTCACATAATTTATTCACTGATTTTTGGTAGTTTGGTAAGATTACATTTGCTTCATATACTTGCCATGTAAACCATGATTACTAGTCAAGATTGCATGCTATTTTGTCCACCATGCTAGCATCTTTTGGCCATGCTTTGAACTGGAAGTGTCCATGTTTTGGGACTTTCTTGGCTCTATCTTCATGCTTCATGATCAAATAATGCATGCTTTGTATAGTTATAAGTCATTCCATGTGCCTAGTTTCGAGTTTCGGGTTTCATCTCATGCATCGGGTGCCATTTTTCCATGTTTTGGGGCTATTTAGCATCATATTTCAGTGCTGAAATTTGTGAGTTTGCATGCCATCTTGCATCCCTTGCCATGTCTTATTAGAGTTACATGTTATGCTTTAGGTTCAGTCCTCGATTTGCGTGCATGCGTGCACGCATTTCGAGAGTCTCATTTTCACCTAATGGCTACTGATGTGAGTGTGGCTGAGGTCCATTCATGTTAGTGTAAGTCCATCCTGCATTGTGTATGCCATGTTTCAATGCGTTGTGCATGTTATGTTGTTAGCATTGTGTGTGCTATATAGTTGCATTGCATGTTTGTATGTTTGCTTGCATGCTTAGGTCGCATGTGCATCGTTGTGCATTGCCTCGCCTCTTGATCAACCATGATTGAGGTTGGGTCCCTTGTATGTTTTGTGTATATTGCATTTGACATTGAAATGCATACTTGAGTCTTCGGTCATCATGCATTGAAATGCACAATTGGTGGCCCGAGGGTCAAGGGCCATGCTCCCTTGAGTCCATTGCATGATAAGGGGTGTGGCCATGCATACATTTGTTTGAAAATTCCATGCCATACATTGCTTGCCCTCTGCTGCTGTCAACTGCAGGTTTCAGCAGGAAGAATTGGCCAGCCGGCAGTTTTGTGTGCCGACCGGCAAAACATGTTTGGCCGAGAGCATAATATTTGGCCGATAATCCCATTTCCACGGCCGGTGGCATTTTGTTCTGGCCGGTGACAATCCAGAGCACTCAGGGAGTGATTCAAAGCCGTTCTGAAAATTTATGTGATCCTGAGAGGGGCAAGGCAGTGTAAATAGAGGCAACAGTGGCATGGTACGGATTTTTGGGCAAGATGAGTCAAGCATACATCATTCACGCATCCCGAGGCGGGGCTGCGGCCACCTTCGTCCTGCATTTAATTTGTTAATTAATTAGAAATTCTGTAATAATTAACTTAGTATTATTTATTCGGACTGTAATATTTATTTGGACCCTCCGAGCGAGGGCAATTGTGTAATAAGTGTGCGTGAGTGTGTGTATGTCTTCCAACCCCACGTCTTTCTTCCCTTTTATTTACCCGCTTATGATGGTAGACTAGGGCATATTTAAATTAGCATACCTTATGCTATGCTTGCGTGCATTCATACATTTGTCTTGCATGCACCAAGCTCAGCACATCATGCTAACTGCATTGTGCTTCAATTCCAAATTGAATACATGTTAGTTGTAGCATTTCACATGCCATGTTTAGAATAGCCGAGCCCATTTCTAGTAGCATTTCGCATGTGTTGCATTAGCCATCTTAAACTAGGATCATGCATATGATTACTAACTAGTTTCTGTTTTGGCTTGGAGTACTCGGTAAGCATTTATGCTTTAGCATACCACATGCATCTGAGTGTTGCCATAACAGCATGATTACCATGGGGCTAGCTACTTATGTGATATAACTGCTTCAATGCCCGTGGGTGGAGGTCGAATTACCTAAATTGGAATAATGCATTAAAACTGTGAGTTTTAAGCCCATTGGATAGTGGCAAAACCATATTTTCTAAAGCCCACTTGAGGGTGGCAAAATCTGCATTTCAGCCTACTTGCGAGTAGCAAACCATTTTCAAAACAAGCATGAAATGTTTTGTTCTAATTTAGGCGATTTGGTCTATACTTGTTTGCTCTGCGCATAACATAGTAATTCTAGGCTAATAAATGGAATACGAACACATAACGTTTTCAAAAACGGATATCACGGTTAGTAGAGGCCGATCTTCGGATCGGGCGAGAGGGGGTGCTCATAGCTGACCTTCCCCAATCGTACCCAAGCTCCCGAGCCGAGGCAACTTTGGTGATGACGGACACGTGGCCTTTGGCACCGAGTCAGGGTTTCCTAAATTCCCCATAAAAAAATATTTAGGTGGCGACTCTGTATCTGGCAAAGCAGTCCATGTTTGGCACTTCTTTTCAAAAATCTGTTTCTCAAAATGATTTGCCAGATTTGGACTCTTTGGTTCAGATTAAGAACCGTGACAATTTGAGAGTCCTGAATTGTAGTAGACCTGCAAAACGAACAGAACGGGACGCATCCTCCCGGGGTGTTCGGGGACGTCTACAGTTTCTGGCGACTCTGCTGGGGAGTTAGAGAGCTTGACTCGAACTCGTGATATCTTGTTTTGATTTCATTTATGTGTCTCTTTGCATTACATGTGCATTGGTGCGCCTAGGACACCGTGTTTGCCATCTGCCATTCCTGAACGGTTTGCCGGAGGCTTCACTTTGTCAAAGCATGCCATAAGGCTGACCGGTTGTGGGCTCTGACAATATGGGAACACAAACCCCGATTTTACCGGGGCACCCTTTTCGACCATTTGACCTAGTGCATATCGAAATCCATAGTGACCATTCCAAACTAGGACAGGTTGCTTACCCGATGTTAGGTTGTTTCAAAACTGCTGCGTCAATAGTGAAACCCTAACTCCTGACAAAAATAGGACAGGGAAACCCTACCCCTCCATAGGGGTGTTTTGGCTCTCTTTACTTGCTATGTGTTTTTAGAGTGCATCTCTATAGGGAACGTACATATCAGTTCGCAAGTCTGAGTGTCAGGCCTGCGGGCATTAGTGTTTTTGGGAATCAGTCATCTACGGGTATTAGATTCAGACTTTGGGGCAACGATTTGGAAACGGTGATCAGTGATTAAGGAACAGTACATTCAGCTTGTTGGCAATTTGTTGTGATACCCAGCTGTGTGTTGTGTTTATTTTCCGTTGTTACGCTGTCCATTTCTCTGTTTATTTATATATGCTTTATTTATCTTTTTACTAGGGTAGTCGAGCACAATTGCTTCTGACCCAGTAGATATTCCCCAAGCACTCTGGATTAGAGGTCGTCGACTCCATCGATCTGAGGATCTGGTAGACGGACAACCAGTGTACCACTCTACCCCCGGTTACTAGACGGAGGACAGCTAGGCTGAGGATATCAGTTTAGCAGTCAGTACAGAGGGCTTTGTCTACCCTACCTGTGTACAGTAGGGATCAAGATTTTGCTTCTCCCATAGAAAGGGAGCATCTACCGATAATTCTGTCAGAGCAGAACAGCATGGCCAATTTAGAGGAGATGGTGCACCAGCTCCAAGAGAGTATGAAAATGATGCAGCAGGATGCTGTCTGACAGGCAGAGTTTGCCAAGCAGCAGGCCACGGTTATGAATGAACAAGCAGAGTTAGTCGTGAGGTTACAGCAGCAAACCAGAGCATCTACTTCGCAGTAAGTTCCTCCCCCGCCAGGAATTCCAACCCCCGGGGAAACAGCTAATGTTTAGAATGATTCGGACATTCCCACGGGACCACCTCTACCCCCGATCCTACCCCAAATCCAACCCAGTTATCCAAAACACCCACCAACCTACCGGACTCTCCCTTTGAGTTCGAGACAGACCCCACAGCATTAAAGTTGAGCAAGCTCGAAAAGCTGTTCAAGAGATCCCAGGGAGTCAAGACCATCCCTGACATCGAAGATGGATATACCAACGCAGTTGTGACGCTGCCTGACAGATTCAAAATGCCGCACATTGATTGATTTGATGGGTCTGGGGACCCCATGGTGCACCTGAGATTGTTTTCAGACATCTTAAGGCCAATGGGCCTTAGCAGACTTCAGAAGCTGTCTCTGTTCAGCCGAACCCTGTCGGATGTGGCGGCCATATGGTATGCCAAATTAGAAGATGATGTCAAGAGAAACTGGGACGAGATGGCCGAGTCCTTCATTACGCAATACTCATACAATACACAAATCAAGATTACAACCCGTGATCTCGAGACAACAAGGCAAGAGCCTAAAGAGAGTTTCTCAGAATTCGTGACTAGATGGAGGGCCATGGCCCTAAGACCTACAGACAAAGACCAGATTCGGATGATTGTGCGCAATCTTCAGCCGAAGTTGATGCAAAAGATGATTGTACTCCCCTTCCCTACCTTTTCTGATCTACATGAAATGGGGGTGCAGATTGAGGATGCCTTAAAGCAAGGCTTAATTGATAATGACCGGGAGCAACCCCAAAGAACTTTCAACCGCAACACTAACGCAGGCCCGAGCGGTACTACAACTACAAGAGCCTCCGAAGTGAGCATGGTCACCACCAACCTCCCTCTAAGAACCATGGCAGCTGCGCCATTCTCCGGCGCGTCCGGAAGCCATACCCAAACAGCCAAATACCTGCCCAAAAACACAAGAACCTTTGCCCCACTGTATATGCCCTTATCCAAAGCTCTGGGGGTTTTAATCAGAAAAGGGTATTTGAAGCCCCTAGAACCGCGGCCCTTACCAGAAAGACTCCCCCCTACCCACAACCCAGCCAAATATTGCGCATTTCACCAACAGCACGGTCATGACACTGATCTGTGCTTCCGATTACGTCATAAGATTCAAGATCTCATCGATAACGGGGTGATTCTGCCTCCTGAGAAACCCAATGTTACAACAAACCCTCTCTCCACGCATAACCAAGCTCCACCGCCTAAAAGGATCAACTTCATCCAAACTGGGGTCGTGCCTTACGATCCTAGCATCTATATCACTCCTTCCCACTTGCCTAAACCGGAGGTACTCCTTCCCGACTGCACCGACTTGTGCATGATGGACATCTCCATGACCCGACCTAATCCAACGGTGGTGACTATCGAGAACAAGAGAGAGGAGATCCCAAAGGAGAAGAAGGTTGTTGAGTCAAAGTCTGCAGAATCTGGGAGTCGTGTTGAGAAGACATATAGTCCAGGTGACTACATTTCATCAATAGGCCAGGATGGGCCAGATGTGGAATTGCCAATAGGGGGAGAACTGTATGTGATCCAAGGAGATAGTCTGGGACAGGGAACAGATGATTTAAGGGCGGTGGAAGAGGACCTTGCCAATCTCCAGTTTTACAGTGACCAAGATCCAAGGGGCGCAGCAGTCAACTGGTTTGATTATGAGGAATTAGCAGAGGCTACTGGGTGGTTAGATGATCAACCGGATGTGGTAGAAGAGTTCCAACCAAGACAGGGTCCGGCAGGGGCACGAATGTCGGTGACAGTCGAGGGAGTCAGAAATCAGAATACATCGCCAGGGAGCGCCAGTGTTAAGAATTTTGCTCAAGATTGGAGTATTCTGAATACAAGAATTATTGAGCAGCCAGCTGTGTTGATACGGTCGAAACAGGAAAGATTTGAAGATCCCGTGAGAATCAGAAAGGCAAAGGCCCATGTGGGGACTGAAACCGCTATTTGCACGGGAGCAGAGAATGCTGCGAGCATAAGGATGGAAGGTACCGCGAGTACGAGAACAGTCATACCAGAGCTGGACAGGTGTCTGTCGGTTGCTGATGGAATATGGTGGGAAGATGAGGATTTATGTCTTGCCCATACGGACGTAGATTGGGAGAACAACCAACCCGATGACACCTGGTACCTTGGGGAAGTCGACCACGTGACTAGGAGTGGACGGTATTTCAAGCCTCCACACCTAGATCAACCAGAGGCGTCTGGGAAAGATAAGGAGGCTGAGGAGAAAAAAGAGAAACAACTTGAAGAAGAGGCTGTACTAAAGCAGTTAAAAAAGATACAAGTAGACATCTCCATCTGGGGACTGCTTATGGCATCACGAGTGCACAGACAGGCTGTCCTATCAGCCATGGACAAGGTAAAGCTTTTGATAGAAACTACGCCAGAACAGCTAGTAGGCTTAGTTTTTCTGGGAAGAGCTACCCCGATGTTGTCCTTTTCTGACAAATAACTGCCACCTAAGGGTGCGAACCACAACAAGCCACTCTACATCTCCGTGGAGTGCAGAAACAAATGGATACCCATGGTGCTTGTCGACACAAGGTCCGCCATCAATGTATGTCCAGCAAGGACTGCCTATGGAATTGGCTTGAAGACCGCGGACTTTGTGCCAACAGCCCAGGTGATTCGGGCATACGATAACACAAGTAGAGAGGTCATGGGGACGGTGAAAATTCAGACTAAAGTTGGGCCAGGACAGCATGAGATAGATTTCCATGTCTTAGAAGTGCCGGCAACTTTCAACCTGCATTTGGGGAGGCCGTGGCTGCATCGAGTGAAGGCAGTCTCATCCACTCTGCATCAGATGGTGAAATACCCCTATGAAAAGGGAGTAGCCATTGTTTTCGAAAATTCACCGATTCACCCACCTCCAGAGGTATCTACACCAGTCTTAGAAATTGAGCACGTCATGGAGGACGTGTTTATATCAGGTTTCACCCTTGCTGAGGCTCGGGTTGTACAAAACATCTTGGCTCTTAATGAGGGGTATATGTCAGTGCTCAATCAGTGTACCTCATGAACAAGCTTCAACACATCCCCGGGATGGGATTAGGAAGGAGCGGCCGGAAGGGCGTCGCAGCATTGGCCGAAGTGCCACATAACCCTCATACCTTTGGCCTGGGTTATCTGCCCACCAAGGAGGATTGGGTAAGGAAAGGAAAGGAAATGGCTGGAAGAGCCAGAGCGAAACAGATGGGGAAGCCTTTTGAGTTGATGCACCAGCCCATCCAGGGTATCCTAAACGGATGCTTCGTCCGAGAGGGGGAGGATTTTCCATTCTGTGGTTTTCCGGAGCCGTGGCTGAACGCGGAGAGGAAATGCTTATCGGGATTCGAGATTTTCTTTGACCTACAATTATCTAGGGACGATGTTGCCGGAGAGCAGATAGACCCGACAGTTGAGGCTGAGCATAGTGGGGAAATGGAGTCTGAGGACACCGAACTTGAAATGCGGGTAGCACTGGCATGTCTACTTTCAGATCCTCCGATCGAACAGAAGTGCTTGGGGGATAACTTCTCGGTGTCCATGATAGGGAATGAAACGGCTGTGGGCCTACCATTAACTATTTTGGATGCATCCATCGCACCCTCTCTCGTTTGGCAATATGAAGAGGGATTTTTGTCCAGCAGCACCGGGTCAGGTAGTGAGCCAGAATTTGATTCCACCGAGTCTTGTGAGTCGGAATCAGGCTCCAGCTCAACTGAGTCTGAGTCCGGTATTCCTGGGGGTGATGACCCGGATGCCACAGTCCTGTCCAGGTCGTCTTTTTCTTTCTCCTTTAAGTCTGTTGTAACAGAAGAATCTGACGGTTTGGAAGTACTTAATGAGAGTAATGTGGATGTGGTTTTCGAGTACTTTTCTGTGCCTTTGATATATTGCTTAAATCAGGACTTTCAAAATTTTGACGAAAACGACGAGGAAGAAATTCCTCCGGTTTTGTAACGATTAATTGATCAAGAGCAGGAAAGATTTGTTAAACCTTTAGTTGATGAAATCACTACTGTGAATATTGGTACTGAGAAGGACCCGCGGCTAGTCCAGATCGGGTCCACGCTGTCTTCAGAGGAACGCGAGCGCTTAGTCGCTTTATTAAAAGATTTCAAAGATGTTTTTGCATGGTCCTACGAAGACATGCCTGGAATCGATCATGAGATTGTACAGCACCGGTTCCCTCTTGACCCTGAGGCCCGACCTGTCAAACAGAAACTCAGAAGGATTCGTCTGGACTGGGCCATCAAGATTAAGGAAGAGGTCACCAAGCAAATCGATGCAGGCTTCCTGCTGGTATCCGAATACCCGACTTGGTTGGCCAGCATTGTTCCAGTGCCGAAGAAAGATGGTAGGATCCGAGTATGCGTGGACTTTAGGGATTTGAACAGAGCTAGTCCGAAGGACGACTTCCCCTTGCCACATATCGATGAGTTGGTGGACTTCACAGCGGGGCACGCTTTGCTTTCATTCATGGATGGCTTTTCGGGCTACAACCAGATAGTGATGGCACCTGAAGACGGGAAAAGATTGCATTCACCACCTCGTGGGGGACATACTGCTATAGAGTGATGCTGTTTGGGTTGAAGAATGCTGGAGCTACATATCAACGGGCCGCGACCACAATATTGCATGACATGATCCACAAAGAGGTTGAGGTGTACGTGGATGACATGATTGTCAAGTCCAAAGAAAGGGAGGGCCACTACACTGCCTTGCAAAAGTTCTTCCAAAGGATCAGAGAATTCCGGCTGCGGCTGAATCCTCAGAAGTGTACGTTCGGTGTTACGGCGGGAAAAATGCTAGGGTTTTTGATTACACAAAGGGGCATCGAAGTCGACCCTTCCAAAATCAAGGCCATCCTAGAAATGCCACCACCAAGGACTAAAAAGAAGGTGCTATGCTTTCTGGGTAAAGTGTAATTCATAAGACGGTTTATCTCAAAATTAACCTTGACTTGTGAACCACTTTTTGGTCTTCTGAAGAAAGGAAAGAAATTCCAATGGGACGGCCGGTGCCAAGCTGCTTTTGAACAGATCAAGGAATACTTACAGAACCCGCCTGTGTTGTCACCACAGAGCCGGGGAGACCGTTGATATTGTATCTTTCGGTAACCGAGACCACAATGGGCTGCATGCTCGCGCAAGGATCAGAGGACAAAGTGGAAAGAGCCATCTACTATCTAAGCAAGAAGATGCTAGAGTATAAGACTCGCTACACACCGTTGGAGAAGGCTTGCTTAGCTTTGGTATGGGCTACCAGGAAGCTGCGACACTACCTGTTAGCTCACTCCGTAATGTTGGTTTCACGACTCGATCCCATCAAATATCTTTTCGAGAAACCGGCACTTACGGGTAGGTTAGCTTATTGGTTGCTGTTGCTTTCCGAATTTGATCTAAAATATGTGACGCGCAAGTCAGTCAAGGGAAGAGCAGTGGCAGAGTTCTTAGCCGATCATCCAGTGGAAGGGGGTGAAGCAGTTGAGTACTTATTCCCATACGAGGCCATTTGGCACATCGAAGACGAAACTTGGACGATGTATTTTGACGGAGCGTCAAACCAATACGGGTATGGGATAGGAGTGTTGTTGATAGCGCCCGACAACTCCCGTATTCCTCTAGCCTTCAAACTCCGGTTCAAAGTCTCGAACAACGAAGCAGAATATGAGGCATGCATTGTCGGTCTAGAAGCAGCCCTAGAACTAGGGGCAAGACAGTTGGGCGTCATCAGGGACTCGAACCTTGTTGTGTCTCAAGCAAAAGGAGACTGGAAAGTCAAAGAAGAAAAGATGATGATATATCACCGGACCTTGGACTTGTTAATTCCTCGCTTTGAGAAGCTAAATTTTGCTCATCTACTAAGAGAGAACAACAGGTTCACAGATTCTTTAGCAACTCTATCTTCCATGATAGACATCCCGTCCGGATTCCGGATGCGTCCCGTCATCATTGACCGAAAATTTGCGCCAGCATACGAGTCAATTGCTGCTATAGATGAGGTTCAAGACGAAAACCCCTGGTATTACGACATTTGGAATTTCTTGGAGAAGGAAGCATACCCGCCAGGGGTAAATGCCAAGGATAAAAGGGCAATCTGAAGAATGGCCGCTCAGTTCATCATCTGCGGGGGTAAGCTGTATAAGAGAGGTCATCTGGGAATGCATAAGCTGTGTGTAGAAGCTGAGGAATCAAAGCGCCTGATGGAGGCCATCCACGGAGGAGAATGTGGGGAACATATGAATGGGGTAATGCTAGCGCGGAAGATCCTTAGACAGGGTTACTACTGGTCCACCATGGAGGAGGATTGTATCGGCTTTGTTCGGCGATGCCACAAATGCCAGATCCATGCAAATCGCATGAACATTCCGCCGTCGAAGCTGTACAATATGACTTCGCCATGGCCATTTTCAGTTTGGGGAATCGATGTGATCGGGGCTGTTACTCCAAAGGGGTCGAATGGGCATGAGTTCATTCTGGTCACGATAGATTACTTTACGAAGTGGGTCGAGGCCCAATCTTATGCGGTGTTGAAGGCTTCACATGTTGCGAAATTCATTAGAAACAACATCATCTACCGCTATGGGGTCCCAAACGAGATTATTTCAGACAATGGTTCCCATTTCAAGAAGGAGGTGATTGATTTGTTAAAGAAATACAATGTGGCTTTTCATAAGTCGTCCACATACCGACCGCAGACCAACGGAGCAATTGAGGCTGCCAACAAGAACATCAAGCACATACTGCAGAAAATGGTGGAAACCTACCGGGATTGGCCAGATAAGCTGCCGTTTGCTCTGTGGGGCTACCGGACTTCAATTAGAACTTCTACTGGGGCGACTCCATATTCATTGGTTTATGGGATGGAGGCCGTTCTACCTATCGAAATTGAGGTTCCGTCTTTGCGAGTTTTGGCTGAGTGTCAAATAGCCGAAGCAGATTGGCAGCAGAGCAGGTTCAAGGAACTCATGCTCTTTGATGAGAGAAGACTGAAAGCACTGTACCATGTTCAAGGTTATCAACGAAGAATTGCCCGGGCTTTCAACAAGAAAGTTAAGTCCAAGAATCTAAAGGAAGGAGATTTGGTGCTCAAGGACAACTAAGCTGACATCCACGACCCAAAGGGCAAGTTCAGACCTAATTGGACTGGTCCCTACATCATCAAGTCAATCTGGTCAGGTGGAGCTATCGTTCGGATGGACCTAGATGGCCTAGAGTTCTCCCAACCGATCAACATGGACAAGTTGAAGAAATATTATCCCTGAGAGGCTCGCTAGGCCAAAAACCCGAAAGGGAGACCTAGGCAAAAGTTAGAGCATTGAAAAAATTGGAAACTATAAAAACTGAGCTTGCAAGGTTGAAAACCCGCAAAGGGCGGCCTTGGCAAAAGTTAGAGCGTAAAAGGAGAGTAAAAATACTCGAGTGAACCTAAGCCTGAACTACGTAAGGCTTGATTCCCATCTTTAGGATACGTAGGCAACTTCATCCTGAAGTTCAGCTATAAACACTTCCTCGATCAACTTTGTCCATTTGATCGTCTCGGCCATCTTTGTCTATTCAACATTCAAGAGTTCAGTTATGATCTCCGGTGCAGTGCTCTTCAGACTAGGGGCAACTTTCCAGTTGCTGGGATCCGAGGTTGTGCACCTCAGTGATAGATTTCAGACATGTCCAATTCTAATCCATATCGAAAATGGTTTTGAAAAGTTTTAATAAAAGTTGACTTTGTTCAAAATTAATCTTTTTACAATTTAGACCATTTTTGGACCAAAGCAGAGAATTTTCAGTACCCACAACCTTCAATTTCATTGATTTCAATACAGAGTTCTCCTGCTCTTGCATACAAATTGAAGTTTCTTTTTACATTCATAAGGAAAACTTGAAAGTACTAATAAAGCAATAAATCCGGGGCATAGTCAAGTCAGGTGTTCCTGCGCCCCCTCCTAGAGCTGGTCGAAGCCCCTGGTGCCAAAGTGGGCCCTTCCTGTGCCTATTCATTGAGCCAATCCAAGCACTCATCAGATAAGGTGCAACTGAAAGTGGGAGTAGGGGCCAGAATCTCTCCAATCCTCCATGCTGTGGCATACGGGGCAAGTTGTGCACCTCGAACCGGGAATGCAGCAGGATACTCTATCCCCTCTGGCGGGCAAGTCTGATCATGACCAAACTGGCGCCGGAACCGGAACGGAAAGTAGAACACACAGTGAGTCAGACCAATCAACTGGATCCCGGTCTGCCGGGACATGCTATAGCCCATTGCCGGGAGATTTAGCCAAGGACAGCGCCAAGCAATGCGATCTGCAGACAAATTGCACATCCAGTTGAACCACCATCCCTCATCAAGGGCATTGACTAGTCGTTGTCGGAAGAAGTAGCCGCGAGCTGAGTAGGCTGGGAAAGAGTCCACAACCCGCAATTTATCCATAAACCATACCTGGGGAGGAATGAAAAATGAGAGAATAAAGAATAGAGAGATGTACGATGAGAGAAAAAGTAAGAAAAGGGTTTTGTGAGAAAAACCAAGCCTGAGGGCCGAGTGATGTGAGCAATGTATATGTGAGAAAGGGTGGGAAACATTACCTGCAGCAGTAGTGGACTCCCCGCGAATCTGGTCGTCTCTTGGCGATAGAAAACATCCAAGCCCATCAGTGTCTCGGCCAATGTCATGGCAATGCAGCTCTTTCCTTCTTTCAAGCCTTGAGCAACTTCAATCAGACGGATGCTAGATCCGCTAGAGCCCGGGGCAAACAGAAAATGAGATAGCATGCACAAACAGAGGGCGTGTCGCCGGAAGCCTTGCCAATGATAGTTGTTGCGATCGCCGGCATCGGAAAACCGATAGATCAAACTGGGAATGTCCAGCATTCCGCCATAAATCAGAGACCGAGCGTCACGCATAGTGAGCCCACACATTCGCCCTAAGGTTTGGACATGGCCAAAATTAAGATGGGGTAGGATCTCCTCGTCACGCTCAGATTCCAGTAAAACTCGAAAATCTTCAAAGGTAGGACACACTTCTTGCCCGCTAAAGCTAAAGACATGTGTCACCGGATTCCAAAACCTTGCCGCTGCATGGAGAAACGGGAGGTGTAACGGGGTATGACCCAGAGTGAATAGTGCGTTTATGCTGAAACCCCGGAAATTCAGCTTTTCCGAGCCATCCAAGTTGTTAATCCAAGTTTTGAGATTTTGGGCAAGAAGCGCTTCCATTTGGGGCAAATCAGTGTTGAATTGGGAAGAACCACGAAGCTGAGGCCTTTGTGTAGAAGATAAGGTTGAGTGAAGGACAGATGTCAACGTTCTGGTGATTCTTTCATTCATGGCCGGTCGGCCAAATATAGTGCCGACCGACCACCACTTTTGGCCGATAGATCAAAGATTCTGGCCGATGGCCGTTTCTTGAGGCCGGTGGCTTTCTCCCGTGGCCGGTGGTCTTCCTCTTTGCTCCCTGAGCTGTTTATATGTTGAAACATGCTGAGAATTTGGAGAATGCCACCACTTCCAAGGCCTTCCGATGATGGATTTTGCGGCGTCATGCCCATTTGCTTATCGAGTTGTTGTAAATTTGCTTATCGAGTTGTATTTTACTCTTTTCAAGTCTTTGTTGCTTGTCGAGTTGTACTCGCACTTGGCTACCTTATTGAGTTTCCTTGCTTTGCTTATCGAGTTGTAAGTCAGTTCACTACCTGATTATTACAATGCGAATGCTCAATTTTCAAACCAAGTTCAATTTCATTCACATTGTTATGTGATACCATGCGATGCGATGCATAGGAAGCACAAATGTAACATCATTTTGAACAGAATGGTTGTTTCATTTCCCTCATGTGTTTTGCAAAATACACATTTTTTTGAAAAGGTAAAACCTGCCTAAGGCAGTGCAATGTGTTTAAACTACTAGTAAAAAGGAAAGTAAAGCAAAAAAGAAGAGCGGGGCAGCAAAGTATCAGAATTGATACTGGTAACCTCCCCTTGTGGTCAATGCACCTCTCGCGCCCTTGTTCGGGTCAACTATGTGGTTTGGTGCCTTCATTACTCGAGACAGTGCAAGGAAGTACACTTTCGGAACATTAGTAGGCCTTCGAGTTGACCTCAACCCGTGTCTTCTATGAGCGATGCTCAGTATGCGCAAGGAATGTCCCTTCCCGTATCCTTTTCGTATCTTGTGAATTCCACAAATCGCTTCAATTATACCATGTTACAGTGCTTGGCATTTCAACATCATGAATAACTGGTCCTTACCATATTTCAAGTTGTTATACACATTGCATGCGTTGTTGCATTATACTTTACTTACATGTGTTCAAGTTCCTTTTTATACACATCGCTTGCATAGACCGCATGCTTTACTTACATGTGTTCAATTTCAAGTTCCTTTCTCTACACATTGCTTGCGTAGACCGCATGATTTACTTACATGTGTTCAATTTCAAATTCCTTGCTATACACATTGCTTGCGTAGACCGCATGCTTTACTTATATGTGTTCAATTTCAAGTTTCTATACACATTGCATGCGTTGTCGCGTTATGCTTTACTTACATGTGTTCAAGTTCCTTTTATACACATTGCATGCGTTGTTGCGTTATGCTTTACTTACATGTGTTCAAGTTCCTTTTTATACACATTGCTTGCGTAGACCGCATGCTTTACTTACATGTGTTCAATTTCAAGTTCCTTTCTCTACACATTGCTTGCGTAGACCGCATGATTTACTTACATGTGTTCAATTTCAAGTTCCTTGCTATACACATTGCTTGCGTAGACCGCATGCTTTACTTACATGTGTTCAATTTCAAGTTTCTATACACATTGCATGCGTTGTCGCGTTATGCTTTACTTACATGTGTTCAAGTTCCTTTAATACACATTGCATGCGTTGTTGCGTTATGCTTTACTTACATGTGTTCAAGTTCCTTTTTATACACATTGCTTGCGTAGACCGCATGCTTTACTTACATGTGTTCAATTTCAAGTTCCTTTCTCTACACATTGCTTGCGTAGACTGCATGCTTTACTTACATGTGTTCAATTCCAAGTTCCTTGCTATACACATTGCTTGCGTAGACCGCATGCTTTACTTACATGTGTTCAATTTCAAGTTTCTATACACATTGCTTGCGTAGACCGCATGCTTTGCTTACATGTGTCCAAATCTCTTCATACACATTGTGCACGTTGTCACGTGTTCTTTACTTACATATGTTTATGCTTTCATAGCATTGTTATGCGTCCCACTCAACTTGCGTTGTCACGCACTTTCGATTGCATGTTCTGCATATTGCTAACGATATCTGTACCTGTTAAGTTTTCTTTCTCTTTCAGGCACGATATTGTATGTACGGTTCATTTGAGGCTGGTGCAACCAAACGAGCGGCACAGGTATTGTATTCTTCGAGTGAGACGTATCGAGAATTGCATAATTCTCTTACATCCTTTCTGCATTGTAGTGTAGTTTGGTGTATGCTAGCTTAAAACTGTCACATGTTATGCTTCGTTACAAGTTATGTTCGCCTCCTTGCATTGTCAGTTGCATTTTGCCCCTGCCTTCGGGCGCATATCTTTGCTTGTCTTGCATGTTTGTCTAAGTCTTTGGCCTTGTCAAAAATGGGTCGTCTCTGAGCTTTGACATTCACTCCCGTCATTGTTATGACTTTCGAGTTCTGTCAAAGAGGGGCAACTGTAGACACCTCATTTTTGATCGTCCTCAAGGCTTGGACGTCATCATTTGAACACGCGATGATTATCCATGCTTGTGTTTGTTTTGAGTTTCGAAAAGTCTTGGTTGCGCGCCTTGCCTTAGAATCTCTTAACTTCTCTGTTTTGTGCTTGGTTGCACCAAGAGCTTGTGGATGTGTTCCTGAGGGAAGGGGGTAGCCTGTCGGCCCAGTCTCCTGCCCACCAGCCACCATGATTTTCAATCGGCCAAATGTGATGGCCGGCCGGCCAATTTGACTGCCGGTCGACCACTTTTATGGCCGGCCGGCCAAGTGTGGTTTTCAACAGATATTTTTGTAGATAGCTAGCAGCTGTCATTCTAGGCCATACCCCAGCCCATGCCTGGACGTGGGAGTTCTGAGGAGCTGCAGATTGATATATCTATATCAATCAAGCCCTCTCAAAGAGAACACAAGGAATGAGAAGAGAGATACAACTTGAAAGAAGAAAAAAATTTCCTCTCTCTCTAAAATTCTCAACTCTCTCCCTATCTCTCTCTTCCAAACCCTTAAAACCCTAAGGTTCTTGCCCCCTTTACACTACTACTCATAGCCTACAACGTCCATACTTCATTCCAGCAACTTGAGGCTGTTTTTCAGAGCTTAGGAACACCATTTCTCATATCAAAAGCTGCTGGAAGTTTGGACTACAAGGGTGAGCCTCATTTCTCTCTTTTTGCTCTATTTTTCATGCAATCTTAGCCATTGTTTCTTACATTTTTGGGCTCCGACCTGAACTATAAATAGTCATATTTTGAGCTCTTTTTCTTGTTTGATCAAGGACCTCTTGCTGATTGAGGTCTCCTCCTCTCCCTTTGTGTTTAAACTCTCTTTTAGGCCTATTTTTGCATGATATTTTGGGCTTATTTGTGAGCTATTTTGGACTTGGTCATAAACTGTGAAATGTCTTTTTTTTGAGCCCCTCTTCAACTTTGTTGAAGGGCTCTTCTCTGTTTGAGGTCAGCTGCTATCACTTGCCTCTTTACCCCTCTTTTAGGCCTTTTTCTTGCATGCTGATTTAGCCTCACTTTTGTTCATTTTCGAGACTTAATGTAAACTGTAAAGTGCTTCACTTTAAGCCCCTTTTCAACTTTGTTGAAGGGCTCTTCACTGTTTGGGGCCAGCTGCTGTCCCTTGTCTTTATTCTCTCTTTTAGGGCTATTTTCGCATGATAGATTAGCCGTATTTATGTTCATTTTTTAGACTTGTTATAAACTGGAAAAAGGCTTGTTTTGACATTATCTTCATGTTTTATTAGGGGCATTATTTTATTTGAGGTCACATGTTTCCTTGTGTGCTTGATTGTCCCTTGTTTTGAGCCTTACACCTAAGCCCCAATTGCATGCTTTGTTTGTCCTTCTAGCCACTGAAATTCAGTGGATTTTCAGTGGCTGGAACACTATTTTGGGAGCCAAGATTAGAGGGGGGTGACCCCCCTATCTCCTTCTCTTGTTTGGTGGCCTTTTTGGCCTTCCAAGGAGACCCTACCTTGCATGCTTCGAAGTCACTTTCCAGGGTCAATTTGGTGAGTTTTAGGACTATCATATTTGATTTTCATAGTTGTTTATGCCATGCTAAATGTCTACCTTGCATGTGCTTAATAACTCCTTGCATGGCCCTCCAAAGTAACTCATTATTTTTGCACACCATGGTTGCATATCAGTGGTTATTTGGACCTATTTTCATATGATTTATTCACTGATTTTTGCTGGTTTGGTGAGATTACATTTGCTTCATATACTTGCCATGTAAACCACGATTGCTAGTCAAGATTGCATGCTATATTGTCCACCATGCTAGCATCTTTTGGCCATGCTTTGAACTGGAAGTGTCCATGTTTTGGGACTGCCTTGGCTCTGTCTTCATGCTTCATGATCAAATAATGCATGCTTTGTATAGTTATAAGTCATTCCATATGCCTAGTTTCGAGTTTCGGGTTTCATCTCATGCATCGGGTGCCATTTTTCCATGTTTTGGGGCTGTTTAGCATCATATTTCAGTGCTGAAATTTGTGAGTTTGCATGCCATCTTGCATCCCTTGCCATGTCTTGTTAGAGTTACATGTTATGCTTTAGGTTCAGTCCTTGGTTAAAGTGCATGCGTGCACGCATTTCGAGAGTCTCATTTTCACCTAATGGCTACTGATGTGAGTGTGGCTGAGGTCCATTCATGTTAGTGTAAGTCCATCCTGCATTGTGCATGCCATGTTTCAATGCGTTGTGCATGTTATGTTGTTAGCATTGTGTGTGCTATATAGTTGCATTGCATGTTTGTATGTTTGCTTGCATGTTTAGGTCGCATGTGCATCGTTGTGCATTGCCTCGCCTCTTGATCAACCATGATTGAGGTTGGGTCCCTTGTATGTTTTGTGTATATTGCATTTGACATTGAAATGCATACTTGACTCTTCGGCCATCATGCATTGAAATGCACAATTGGTGGCCCGAGGGTCAAGGGCCATGCTCCCTTGAGTCCATTGCATGATAGGGGGTGTGGCCATGCATACATTTGTTTGAAAATTCCATGCCATATACTGCTTGCCCTCTGCTGCTTTCAACTGCAGGTTTCAGCAGGAAGAATTGGCCGGTCGGCAGTTTTGTGTGCCGACCGGCAAAACAAGTTTGGCCGAGAGCATAATATTTGGCCGATAATCCCATTTCCACGGCCGGTGGCATTTTGTTCTGGCCGGTGACACTCCAGAGCACTCAGGGAGTGATTCAAAGCGGTTCTGAAAATTTATGTGATCCTCAGAGGGGCAAGGCAGTGTAAACAGAGGCAACAGTGGCATGGTACGGATTTTCAGGCAAGACGAGTCAAGCATGCATCATTCACGCATCCCCAGGCAAGGCTGCGGGCACCTTCTTCCTGCATTTAATTTTTTAATTAATTAGAAATTCTGTAATAATTAACTTAGTTTTAGTTATTCAGACTGTAATATTTATTTGGACCCTCCAAGCGAGGGCAATTGTGTAATAAGTGTGCGTGAGTGTGTGTATGTCTTCCAACCCCACGTCTTTCTTCCCTTTTATTTACCCGCTTATGATGGTAGACTAGGGCATATTCAAATTAGCATACCTTATTCTATGCATGCGTGCATTCATACATTTGTCTTGCATGCACCAGGCTCGGCACATCATGCTAACTGCATTGTGCTTCAATTCCAAATTGAATATGTGTTAGTTGTAGCATTTCACATGCCATGTTTAGAATAGCTGAGCCCATTTCTGGTTGCATTTCGCATGTGTTGCATTAGCCATCTTAAACTAGGATCATACATATGATTACTAACTAGTTTCTATTTTGGCTTGGAGTACTCGGTAAGCATTTATGCTTTAGCATACCGCATGCGTGTGAGTGTTGCCATAACAGCATGATTACCATGGGGCTAGCTGCGTATGTGATATAACTGCTTGAATGCCTGTGGGTGGAGGTCAAATTACCTAAATTGGAATAATGCATTAAAACTGTGAGTTTTAAGCCCACTGGATAGTGGCAAAACCATCTTTTCTAAAGCCCACTTGAGGGTGGCAAAATCTGCATCTCAGCCTACTTGTGAGTAGCAAACCATTTTCAAAACAAGCATGAAATGTTTTGTTCCAATTTAGGCGATTTGGTCTATACTTGTTTGCTGTGCGCATAACATAGTAATTCTAGGCTAATAAATGGAATAAGAACACATAACGTTTTCAAAAATGGATATCACGGTTAGTAGAGGCCGATCTTCGGATCGGGCGAGAGGGGGCGCTCATAGCTGACCTTCCCCAATCGTACCCAAGCTCCCGAGCCGAGGGAACTTTGGTGATGACGGACACGTGGCCTTTGGCACCGAGTTAGGGTTTCCTAAATTCCCCATAAAAAAATATTTAGGTGGCGACTCTGTATCTGGCAAAGCAGTCCATGTTTGGCATTTCTTTTCAAAAATCTGTTTCTCAAAATGATTTGCCGGATTTGGACTCTTTGGTTCAGATTAAGAACCGTGACAATTTGAGAGTCTTGAACTGTAGTAGACCCGCAAAACGAATAGAACGAGACGCATCCTCCCGGGGCGTTTGGGGACGTCTACACACGGCTGTAACACGTCCGCGAGGGGACCCCGCTACTACAGTTCGGACTCGCGATTTTGTTGTCGCGGTTCTTAATCTGAACCAAAGAGTCCAAATCTGGCAAATCGTTTTGAGAAACAGATTTTTGAAAAAGTAGTGCCAAACATGGACTGCTTTGCCAGATACAGAGTCGCCACCTAAATATTTTTTTAAATGGGGAAATTTAGGAAACCCTGACTCGGTGCCGAAGGCCACATGTCCGTCATCACCGGAGTTGTCTCGGCTCGGGAGCTTGGGTACGATCGGGGAAGGTCAGCTATGAGCACCCCCTTTCGCCCGGTCCGAAGACCGGCCTCTACTAACCATGATATCCGATTTTGAAGACGTTATGTGTTCTTATTCCATGTATTAACCTAGAATTACTATGTTATGCGCGCAGCAAACAAGTATAGACTAGATTGCCTAATTTGGAAATAAGCATTGCATATCCGTTCGGTTTTGAAAAGCGCTTTGGAATTTGCTACTCGCAAGTAGGCTAAAATACGGATTTCAACGAGTTTTTCCAACTCAAACAATCCAACCTCCACCCACAGGCATTAAAACAATTTAACACATAAGCACTTAGCCTCATGGCAGGCATACTGTCATGGCAACTCTCACACGCATGCGGGATGCTAAAGCATAAATACTTACATCGTACTCCGTGCCAAAACAATAAACTAGTTAGCAAACATGCATGTCCTAGTTCATGTTAAAAATGGCTAATGCATCACATGCAAAAATGCAATCTAGGCAGGCTCGGTTAACCCTAAACATGGCGTGTGAAATACGATTAATCGATGCACGTATTCAAATTGGAATTGAAGTACAAATGCAGTTAGCATGATGTACCGAGCCTAATGTATGCAATACAAATGCATGAATGCACGCATGCATAGCATAAGGTATGCTAAATTGAACGTGCCCTAATACTAACCATCAAAGCAGGTAAATAAAAGGGAAGAAAGAAGTGGGGATTGGAAGACGTACACACCACTCACACACACTTATTACAGATTTGCCCTCACTCAGAGGGACCAAATAAATATTACAAATTAATTAACTACGCAAGCTAATTAAATATTACAAATTTCCTAATCAACTAAACAAATTAACTAAAGCTAAGAAAACAGGGAATCGCCTCGGGAAATGCGCCGCCATGCATAGGCTGCCTCTGTTTTCCTCCCTTCAGTCCTCTGGAGGCTGCCAAAACCTCAGGACTGCATCCTTGGACAATGGGGAGTGCCACCGGCTAAATGGAATTGCCACCGGCAGTGTGTTGTAGCCACCGGCACAAAGTGAAGCTATCGGCAGAGAAATGATTGCCGGTCGGCACTTAAAACTCCCGGTCGGCAAAGAAAGCCTGCAGAACCTGCAACTCACAGCAACAGAGGGCAAGGCAAAGCATGGCAGCACAATTCAGGGCATGTATGCACCACTCATGTCCCTTATCATAGTAATAACTCAAAGGGGCATGTGTCTCGATTCTCGGACCATCAGTCACACATTTCCATGCATGATGGCCCAAGTGATCAAGTATGCAACTTTGATTTCAAATGCATGCAAACCAAATCGAACCAAAGTCCCAATCCCTATCATCAAGTCAAGGAATAAGGCATGCATGCAAGATGCAATGCAACCTAGACATACAAGCTAAGGATGCAACATGGCATGGCAAGGCACTTATGCAAGCATACAAGCAAACATGAGGCAATGCAAATTGATGGCAAGATGGACTTAAACATGATTTGGGCAGCTCTAAATAGGCCCAAAACAGCGGCCAAAATGACCAAAACAGAGGACCAAAACACATGCACACATACATATGATTAAGGGCCAACACTTAGGCATAAATTGGACAACCCTCAAGCACACTTGAAAGAGGATAGCATGGGCTAATTAGCATGCAACATAAGCTCTGAAAATCATGTTGTAAATGGTGCCACACCAAGTAAACAAAACAAGCAAAGCATGTAACAAATGGCCTAAGTGCTCAAAACAAACCAATGGAGTATTGAACTACACTTAGCAAGACCAAACATGGCATGAACTTATTGACCAAAAACAGAGTTTTAGGACATTAATACAAGGCCTAAGGATCACTTAGATGGCATCCAAATGACTCAAAAACAAAGGCATGCATAATCACCAAAACATGGAGCATGAGATGACAACCTTACAAGGCATTAAAGGGACAACTAAAGCAAGCATGGAAGCATATTATAAGGTCTGAAATGACATGGTGGATGGTCCCAAATCACCAAATCAATGCAAGAATGGCATGCTAGACACTCACACACTTAAGGCCAACAAGCCGAAATGCAAAGGGGATATATGATGCATGCCAAATCCGACCCATACAGCCTAGGACAGACCTAGAACATGTCAAGATAAGCACAAAATCTTCACAAATGTAAGCCTAAAACATGCTAGAAACAAAGGCACACAACCTAAGACATGTTAAGGGATCACAAGGCATTACATGGCAACTATGCTAAGCATGCATGGAGTACCAAAACCAATTTAAAATCATGTTATATCATGGAAATATAAGCATGAAAAACAGTCTATACATGCTCAACACACACTCAAACATAGGCTCCCTTTAGAGGCCAAAACATGCCCTTTTCAAGGACAACAAGGAGAGGGGGTGGCCCTCCCCTTTTGGAGACTTCAAGGCACCATCTCCACCACTGAAATCCCTCAAGATTTCAGTGGTGAAGAGGCCCAAACACCAAAGTCCCGAAACTAGCACAAAATAGCACAAAATGAGGCCTTTCAAGGCCTAAGAGGGGTCAAATACCTCCAAACCACAAAACACTCTTAATAAATAATCAAGAGGGCCTAAAAAAAGAACTTTTTTGTATTATACACTAAGCTCAAAAACGATTTTAAGATAGGTAGAAATACAATGCAAGATTGGGGAATAAAAAGGCTAGATTCTTACCCTTGAAGACCCCTTCACAAATGGTGCTCCAATGGCCCTCCTTGGCTTGAATCCAACACCAAAACTTTAAAATCAGTCCCTTAGAACCTCAGTTTCAAGAGGAAGGTGAAACACTAGGTGCTTGTGTGCAATAGTATGGACTAAAACACACACAAGAGTAATATAGAGATAGGATATGTATGTAACTCAAACCCTAAAACCAAAGCTTGGTCTGTGTTTTTCTCTCCCTAAAATGTCTAAACTCTCTAACCCCTAAAGCCAAGAGAGAGCCCCTCTCTATATAGAAGCTTTTGTCTTGTAAAGCTTACAAGACAAGCTTCATAAGAGGGAGATCTCTCCATACACGTGTATGGAGGGGAGCAAAAGCAAGATAGGTGTCTTAAAATATCTGCAAAAGTAGATACACAGTAGTTGGCCGGCCAAAAATGCCATCTTGGCAAAAAAGAGTGCCGACCGGCACTAAATAGTGCTGACCGGCAACAAATAGTGCCGGCCGGCAATATACATTGCCGGTGGCAGCAAAAACCAGCCGGTGGCCTCTAGCCACTGCCGGTGGTGTATGGGGATGCCTCACAAGGAATTCCCTGCCCCTCCAAGGCAAAACACAAGTGTTTGGTGTAAAACCAGACACTAAACAGTCAAGTTCGGAGATCCTGAGGCAAGGCGCGCGAGCCGAGACCTCCGGGAACTCCAAACGAACACAAACATGGATAATCACCGAGTGTTCAAACGGTGACGTCCAAGTCTTGAGGACGGTCAAAAATGGGGTGTCTACAACGGCTTGAGGTCAACTCGAAAGTCTACTAGTGTTCCAAAAAGTGCACTTCCTTGCACTGTCTTGAATAATGAAGGTGCCAAACCACATAATTGACCCGAACCAGGGCGCGGGATGTGCATCGTCCGCAAGGGGAGGTTACCGGTATCAATCCCGATACTCTGCTGCCCTACTCTCCTTTTGCTTTACTTTCCTTTTTTTATTGTTAGTTTTAAGCACATTGCACTGCCTCAGGCAGGTTTTCAAAACTGTATATTTTTACAAAAGACATGATGGAAATGAAACAGCTATTTCGTTCAAAAAGGTGTTACACTTGTACTTTCCATGCATCGCATCGCATGGTATCGCATAACAATGTGAATGAAATTGAACTTTGTTCGAAAATCAAGCGTTTGCCTCGTAATAATCAGGAAGTGAACCGACTAACAACTCGATAAGCAAAACAAAGAAACTCGATAAGCTAACCAAGTGCGAGTACAACTCGACACGCAAAGAAAAAGCTTAAAGAAATGTGACATACAACTCGATAAGCAAATGGGCACGACTCTGTAAAAATTAAACATCAGAGGTCATTGGAAGTGGTGCCAGTCCCAAATTCTCAGCATGTTCAACACACAAACAGCTCAGGGAACAAGAAGAAGACCACCGGCCACAGGAGAAATCCATCGGCCTCAAGAAATGGCCATCGGCCAACATCTTTCACAAAATCAACCAAAAATTGTGGTCGGTCGACACTACTTTCGGCCGGTCGGCCATGAATGGCAAGAACCACCAGAATGCTGACACTTGTCCTCCACTCACATCTTATCCCCTACAAAAAGCCTCAGCTTCGTAGTTTTTCTCAATCCAATACTGATTTGCTCCAAATGGAAGAGTTTCTTGCCCAGAATCTCACAGCTTGGATTGTCAACTTGGACAGCTCGAAAAAGCTAAATTTTCGGGGCTTCGATATAAACGCACTATTCACTCTGAGTCGTACTCCGCTGCACTTTCCATCTCTCCATGCCGCGGCAAGGTTTTGGAATCCCGTAACACATGTCTTTAGCTTTGGCAGGCAAGAGGTGTGTCCTACCTTTGAAGATTTCCAAGCGTTGATGGAATCTGAGTGCAACGAAGAAGTCTTGCCTCAGCTTCGCTTTGGCCACGCCCACGCCTTAGGACAAATGTGTGGGCTCACAATGCACGACGCTATAGCACGCGCCCGCGGAGGGGGACCTCGCTGCTACAGTTTGGACTCGCGATTTTTGTTGTCGTGGTTCTTAATCTGAACCAAAGAGTCCAAATCTGGCAAATCGTTTTGAGAAACAGATTTTTGAAAAAGTAGTGCCAAACATGGACTGCTTTTCCAGATACAAAGTCGCCACCTAAATATTTTTAAAATGGGGAAATTTAGGAAACCCTGACTCGGTGCCGAAGGCCACATGTCCGTCATCACCGGAGTTGTCTCGGCTCGGGAGCTTGGGTACGATCGGGGAAGGTCAGCTATGAGCACCCCCTTTCGCCCGGTCCGAAGACCGGCCTCTACTAACCATGATATCCGATTTTGAAAACAATATGTGTTCTTATTCCAATTATTAGCCTGGAATTACTATGTTATGCGCGCAGCAAACAAGTATAGACTAGATTGCCTAATTTGGAAAGAAACATTGTATATCCGTTTGTTTTGAAAATGCTTTGGAATTTGCTACTCGCAAGTAGGCTAAAACACGGATTTCAATGAGTTTTTCCAACTCAAACAATCCAACCTTCACCCACAGGCATTTCAAACAGTTTATCATATAAGTATTTAGCCGCATGGCAAGCATACTGTCATGGCAACATTCACACGCATGCGGGATGCTAAAGCATAAATACTTACATCGTACTCCGTGCCAAAACAGTAAACTAGTTAGCAAAACATGCGTGTCCTAGTTCATGTTAAATTGCCTAATGCAACACATACAGGATGCAATTAGATAGGCTCGGCTAACCTAAGCATGGCATATGAAATGCGATCAACTATCACATATTTAATTTGTGATTTGAAGTACAAATGCAGTTAGCGTGATGTACCAAGCCTAATGCATGCAGTACAAATGCATGAATGCACGCATGCATAGCATAAGGTATGCTAAATTAAACGTGCCCTAATCTACCATCATAAGCAGGTAAATAAAAGGGAAGAAAGACGTGAGGTTGGAAGACATACACACACTCACGCACACTTATTACATATTTACCCTCATTCGGAGGGACCAAAATAAGAATACAAATTAATTAACTACGCAAGCTAATTAAATATTACAAATTGCTTAATTAATTAACAGATTAACTAAACTAAAGAAAAATAGTAAACCGCCTCGGGGCGAGGGCCAGATGCAACACATGCTCGGGACTGGCTCGGAATCGCACTGCCATGCATAATATGCCTCTGTTTTCCCTGCTCTGCTCCTCTGAAAACTGCCAAAGTCTCAGGGATGCCTCTCAGGACACTGGGGGATATCATCGGCTGAGCAGAATTACCACCGGCAGTGGTGTGTGGCCATCGGCACAAAATGAAGCTGTCGGGAGAGGAATTGTTGCCGGTCGGCACATTACACTGCCGGTCGGTAGAGTGTTCCTGCAGAATCTGCAAATGACAGCAACAGAGGGCAAGGCAAAGCATGGCAGCACAATTCAAGACATATATGCACCAACCACGTCCCTTATCATGATAATGACTCAAAGGGGCATGTGCCTCGATTCTCGGACCACCAATCACGCATTTCCATGTATGATGGCCCAAAGAACCAAGTATGCAACTTTGATTTCAAATGCATGCAAACCAAATCAAATCAAACAAGGCTCAATTCCTATCACTAAGTCAAGGAACAAGGCATGCATGCAAGCTAAGGATGCAACATGACATGGCGATACACTTGTGCAAGCATACAAGCATACATATGGCAATGCAAATAGATGGAGAGATGGACTTAAACATGAATTAGGCAACTCTAAATTGGCCTAAAAACAGTAGCCAAAATGCCCAAAAATGGAGGCTAAACACACATGCACACATACACATGTTATGGTCCAAACCTTAAGCATTAAGCAAGCAACATTCAAGCACACTCGACAAGAGATTTCATGGACAATTAGCATGCAATATGAGCTCTAAAATCATGCTAAAACATGGTGCCAAACCAAGCAACAAATCAAGCCAAGCATGCAACAAATGGCCTAAGTGCTCAAAACAAAACAATGGAGTATTGAACTACACTTAGCAAAACCAAACATGGCATGGACTCATTGGCCAAAAATAGAGTTTTGGGACATTAATACAAGGCCTAAGGACCACTTAGATGGCATCCAAATGACTCAAAAACAAAGGCATGCACAAACACCAAAACATGGAGCATGAGATGACAACCTTACAAGGCATTAAAGGGGACATCAAATGCGAGCTCTCAAGCATACAATAAGGTCTGAAATGGCATGGTGGATGGTCCCAAATCACCAAAACAATGCAAGGATGGCATGCTATACATTCACATACTTAAGGCCAACAAGCCGGAATGCAAAGGGGCTATATGATGCATGCCAAATTCGACCCAAACAACCTAGGACAGACCTAGAACATGGCAAAACATGCACAAAATATTCACAAGACTAAGCCTAAAACATGCTCCAACAAAGGTTAACAACCTAAGGCACATTGAGGCAATAACATGGCATTACAAGGCAACTATGCTAAGCATGCATGGAGTACCAAAACCAATCAAAAACAGAGGCATAACATGACATATTAAGCATAAAAAGCAGCCAAGTCATGGTCAATACACCCTCAAACATAATGCTCTCTCAAAAGGCCAAAACATGCCCTTTTCAAGGACAACATGGAGAGGGGGTGGCCCTCTCCTTCTTGGGACTTCAAGGCATCACCTTCACCACTGAAATCCCTCAAGATTTCAGTGGTGAAGAGACCCCAACACCAAAATCCTGGAGCTAGCACAAAAGGGCACAAAATGAGGCCTTTTAAGGCCTAAGGGTGTTCAAACTTACCCAAACCACAAAAAATCTTTATAAACAACCAAGAGGGTCTAAAAACAGAACTTTTTTGTATTATACACTAAGCTCAAAAACGAATTTAAGATAGGTATAAATACAATGCAAAAATGGGGTAAAAAGGGGTAAGATTCTTACCCTTGAAGCCTTCTTCAACAATGATGCTCCAATGGCCTTCCTTAGCTTGAATCCAACACCAAAACCTCAAAATCAGTCCCTTAGAACCTCAGTTCCAAGAGGAAGGTGGAACACTAGGTGCTTGTGTGCAATAGTATGGACTAAAACGCACACAAGAGCACAAAAGAGAGGGAAAGAGAGATAGAATGTGTATCTAACCCTAACCCTAGAACTCAAACCCTAACAATGGCTGTCTAAGCTCTCAAAATATCTTAAGTCTCTAACCTCTCAAGCCAAGAGACACCCTCTCTCTCTATATGGCACTTCTTGTCTTGTAAAGCTTACAAGACAAGCTTCATAAGAGGGAGATCCCTCCATACACGTGTATGGAGGGGAGCAAAAGCAAGACAGCTGTCTTAAAATATCTGCAAAAGCAGATGCACAGTAATCGGCCGGCCAAAAATGCCATCTTGGCCAAAAAGAGTGCCGGCCGGCACTAAAAAGTGCTGACCGGCAACAAATAGTGCCGGCCGGCAATATACATTGCCGGTGGCAGCAAAAACCAGCCGGTGGTGGGTGGGGATGGTCTACAAGCCCTACCCTGCCTCTCAATGGAAAAACACAAGTGTTTGGTGTGAAACCAGACACTAAACAGTCAAGTTCAGAGATCCTGAGGCAAGGCACGCGAGCCGAGGCCTCCGGGAACTCCAAACGAGCACAAACATGGATAATCTCCGAGTGTTCGAACGGTGACGTCCAAGTCTTGAGGACGGTCAAAAATGGGGTGTCTACAGACGCTCGCCCCTTGATTTGTGGCGGAATACTAGATGTTCTGAGTTTGATTTGTCGGTTTTCTGATGTCGGTGATCGCGGTGACCATCATTGGCAAGGCTTTCGATGACATGCCCTTTGTTTGTGCATGCTATCTTATTTCTTGTTTGTCTCGGGCTCCGAAGGATCTAGTGTCGGGTTGATCGAGGTTTCCCAAGGTTTGAAGGAGGGCAAGAGCTGTATTGCCATGATATTGGCTGAAACATTGATGGGCTTGGACGCTTTCCATCGCCGAGAAACGACCAAATTTGCGGGGAGTCCACTACTGCTGCAAGTAATGTTTCCCACCCAATCTCACATATGTATTGCTCACATCACTCGGCCCTTAGGCTCGATTTTTCTCACTTTTCTGTCATCGTACATCTCTCTATTCTTTATTCTCTCATTTTTCATCCCCTCCCAAGTGTGGTCGATGGATAAGTTGCAGGTTGTGGACTCTTGCCCAGCATACTCAGCTCGTCACTACTTCTTCCGACAACGCCTAGTCGACGCCCTTGATGAGGGATGGTGGTTCGATTGGATGTGCAGCTTGTCTGCAGACAGCATTGCTTGGTGATGCCCTTGGCTCAACCTACCGACAATGAGTTACAGCATGTCCCGGCAGACCGGGATTCAGTTGATTGGCTTGGTGCACTGCGTGTTCTACTTTCCTTTTCGGTTCCAGCGCCAATTCAGCCATGATCAAATTTTCCGGCCAGAGGGAATAGAGTACCTAGCTGCATTGCCAGTCTGAGGTGCGCAGCTTGCTTGGTACGCTACAGCGTGGAGGACTAGAGAACTCCTGGCCCCTGCTCCCACTTTCAGTTGCACTTTGTCTGATGAGTGCATAGATTGGCTCAATGAAAAGGCACAGATTGGGCCCAGCTTGGCATCAGAGGCTTCGACCAGCTCTGGGAGGGGGCGTAAGAACACCTGACTTATTTATGCCCCGGATTTATTGCTTTATTAGTACTTTCAAGTTTTCTTTATGAATGTAATAAAAAAGCAACTTCAATTTGTATGCAAGAGCAGGAGAACTCTGTATTGAAATCAATGAAATTAAAGGTTGTGGGTACCGAAAATTTTCCGCTTTGGTCAAAAAATGGTCTAAGTTGTAAAAAGATTAATTTGAACAAAGTCAACTTTTATTAAAACTTTTCAAAACCATTTTCGATACAGATCAGAACTGGACACACCTGAGATCTGTCACTGAGATGCACAACCCCGGATCCCAGCAACTGGAAAGTTGCCCCTAGTCTAAATAGCACTGTACCGTAGATCACTACCGAAGCTCTTGAATGCTGAATAGACAAAGATGACCGAGGTGATCAAATGGACAAAGTTGATCGGGGAAAAATTTTATGGCTAACTTCAGGATGAAGTTGCCTACGTATCCCAAAGATGGGAATCAAGCCTTACGTAGTTCAGGCTTGGGTATTTTTACTCTTCTTTTGCGCTCTAACTTTTGCCAAGGCCACCCTTTGCGGGTTTTCAACCTTACGAGCTCAGTTTTTATGATTTCAAATTTTCTTTGCTCTAACTTTTGCCTAAGTCGCCCTTTCCGATTTTCGGCCTAGCGAGCCGCTCAAAGGTAATATTTCTTCAATTTGTCCATATTGATCGGTTGTTAAAACTCTAGGCCATCTAGGTCCATCAGAACCACAGCTCCACCTGACCATATAGATTTGATGATCTAGGGACTGGTCCAATTGGGTCTGAACTTGCCCCTTGGGTCGTGGATGGGAGCTCAGTTGTCCTTGAGCACCAAATCTCCTTCTTTAAAATTTCGGGACTTAAGTTTCTTATTGAAAGCCCGGGCAATTCTGCGCTGATAACCTTAAACATGGTACAGTGCTTTCAGTCTGCGCTCGTCAAAGAGCATGAGTTCCTCAAATCTGCTCTGCTGCCAATCTGTTTCGGCTATTTGACAGTCAGCCAATACTCGCAAAGATGGAACCTCAATTTCAATAGGTAGAACAGCCTCCATTCCATAAACCATTGAATATGGAGTCGCCCCAGTAGAAGTTCCGATTGAAGTCCGGTAACCCCACAGAGCGAATGGCAGCTTATCTGGCCAATCCCGGTAGGTTTCCACCATATTCTGCAGTATGTGTTTGATATTCTTGTTGGCGGCCTCAACCGCTCCATTGGTTTGCAGCCGGTATGCGGATGACTTATGAAAAGTCACGTTGTATTTTTCCAACAAGTCAATCACTTCCTTCTTGAAGTGGGAACCGTTATCTGAAATAATCTCGTTTGGGACCCCATAACGACAGATGATGTTGTTTCTGATAAACTTTGCAACATGTGAAGCTTTCAAAACCGCATAAGATTGGGCCTCGACCCACTTTGTAAAGTAGTCTATCGCGACCAGGATGAACTCATGCCCATTTGACCCCTTCGGAGGAACAGCTCCGATCACATCAATTCCCCAAACTGAAAATGGCCATGGCGAAGTCATGTTGTATAGCTTCGACGGCGGGATGTTCATGCGGTTTGCATGGATCTGGCATTTGTGGCATTGCCGAACAAAGTCGATACAATCCTCCTCCATGGTGAACCAGAAGTAACCCTGTCTGAGGATCTTTCGGGCCAGCATTACCCCGTTCATATGCGCTCCGCATTCTCCCCCATGGATGGCCTCCATTAGGTGCTTTGACTCTTCAGCCTTAACATAGAGCTTATGCATTCCCAGATGACCTCTCTTATATAGTTTACCTCCGCGGATGATGGACTGAACGACCATTCTTCTGATTGCCCTTTTATCCTTGGCATTTACCCCTGGCGGATATGCTTCCTTCTCCAAGAAATTCCAAATATCGTAATACCAGGGGTTCTCATCTTGGACCTCAGCTATAGCAATAATCGACTTGTACACCGGCACGAATTTCTGGTCGATAATGACTGGATGCATCCGGACTCCAAATGGGATGTCTATCATAAAAGATAGAGTTGCTAGTGAATCTGCAAACTTGTTGTTTTCTCTTAGTAGATGAGTGAAGTTTAGCTTCTTAAACCGAGGAATCAGCAGGTCCAAGGTCTAGTGGTACATTATCATCTTTTCCTCTTTGACTTTCCAATCCCCCTTAGCTTGGGATACAACCAGGTTTGAGTCCCCAATGATGTCCAATCGTCTTGCCCCTAGTTCTAGGGCCGCTTCTAAACTAGCAATGCATGCTTCGTACTTTGCTTCGTTGTTTGAGACTGTGAATCAGAGTTTAAATGCTAAAGGGATACAGGAATTGTCGGGTGCTATCAGCAACACCCCTATCCCATACCCATACTGGTTCGATGCTCCGTCAAAGTACATCGTCCAAAACTCATCTTCGATATGCAAAATAGTCTCATCTAGGAATAAGTACTCAACTGCTTCACCTCCTTCAACTAGATGATCGGCTAAGAACTCCGCTACCGCTCTTCCCTTGACTGACTTGTGCGTCACATATTTCAGATCGAATTCGGAAAGCAACAGCAACCAAGGAGCCAGCCTACCCGTAAGTGCTGGTTTCTCAAAAAGATATTTGATGGGATCCAGTCATGAAACCAACATTACGGAGTGAGCTAACAGGTAGTGCCGCAGCTTCCTGGTAGCCCATACCAAGGCTAAGCAAGCCTTCTCCAATGGTGTGTAGCGGGTCTCATACTCTAACATCTTCTTGCTCAGGTAATAGATGGTTTTCTCCACCTTGTCCTCAGACTCTTGCGTGAGCATATAGCCCATTGTAGTCTCAGTTACTGACAAATACAAAATCAACGGTTTCCCCGGCTCAGGCAGTGACAACACGGGTGGGTTTTATAAGTATTCCTTGATCTGTTCAAAAGCAGCTTGGCATCGGCCGTCCCACTGGAACTTCGTTCCTTTCTTCAGGAGACCAAAAAGTGGTTCACAAGTCAAGGTTAATTTTGAGATAAACCGTTTTATGAATTGCACTTTACCCATAAAGCCTTGCACCTCCTTTTCAGTCCTTCGTAGTGGCATTTCTAAGATGGCCTTGATTTTGGAAGGGTCAACTTCGATACCTCTCTATGTAATTAGAAACCCCAGCATTTTCCCTGTTGTAGCACCAAACTTACATTTCTGAGGATTCAGCCGCAACCGGAATTCTCTGATCCTTTGAAAGAATTTTTGCAAGGTAGTGTAGTGGCCCTCTCTTTCTTTGGACTTGACAATCATGTCATCCAGGTACACCTCAACCTCTTTGTGGATCATGTCATGCAATATCGTGGTCGCGGCCCGTTGATAAGTAGCTCCAGCGTTCTTTAACCCAAATGGCATCACTCTGTAGCAATATGTCCCCCACGGGGTGGTGAAAGCAGTTTTCTCCCGGTCCTCGGGTCCCATCACTATCTGATTATAGCCCAAAAAGCCATCCATGAGTGAAAGCAAAGCATGCCCCGCTATGAAGTCCACCAACTCATCGATATGCGGTAAGGGAAAGTCGTCCTTCGGACTGGCTCTATTCAAATCCCTGAAATCCATGCACACCCGGATCCTGCCATCCTTCTTCGGCACTAGAACTATGTTGGCCAACCAAGTCGGGTATTCGGTTACCAGCAGGAACCCTGCGTCGATTTGTTTGGTGACCTCCTCCTTAATCTTGAGGGCCCTGTCCGGGCAGATTCTTCTGAGTTTTTGCTTGATGGGTCGGGCCTCGGGGTCAAGAGGGATCCAGTGCTGTACAATCTCAGGATCGATTCCAGGCATGTCTTTGTAGGACCATGCGAAAACATCTTTGAAATCTTTTAATAAAGCGACTAAGCGCTCGCGTTCCTCCGAAGACAACGTGGACCCGATTTGGACCAGCCGCGGGTCCTTTTTAGTACCAATATTCACAGTAGTGATTTCATCAACTAAAGGTTTAACAAATCTTTTGATCAATTAAGCGTTGCAAAACCGGAGGAATTTCTTCCTCGTCGTTTTTATCAAAATTTTGAAAGTCCGGATTTAAGCAATAAATCAAGCGCACAGAAAAGTACTCAGAAACCACATCCACATCGTTCTCATTAAGCACATCCAAACTGTCTGATTCTTCTGTTACAACAGACTCAAAAGGGAAGGAAAAAGATGACCTAGACAGGACTGTGGCATCCGGGTCATTACCCCCAGGAATACCGGACTCATACTCAGTCGAGCTGGAACCTGATTCTGACTCACAAGACTAGGTGGCTCACTACCTGACTCGGTGCTGCTTGATAAAAATCTCTCCTCGTAGTGCCAAATGAGAGAGGGTGCAATGGGTGCATCCAAAATGTTTGACGGTAGGCCCACAACCATTTCATTCCCGATCATGGACACCGAGAAGTTATCTCCCAAGCACTTCTGTTCGATCGGAGGATCTGAAAGTATACAAGCCAGCGCTACCCCCATTTCGATTTCAGCGTCCTCAGACTCCACTTTCTTGCTTTGCTCAACCTCAGCCAATGGGTCTGTCTGCTCCTCGGCAACATCATCCCCGGATAATTGTAGGTTGAAGAAAATCTCAAAACCTGCCACGCACTTCCTCTCCGGATTCAACCATGGCTCTGGGAAGCCGCAGAACGGAAAATCCTCCCCCTCCCAGACGAAACATCCGTTTAGGGTACCCTGAATGGGCTGGTGCATCAACTCAAAAGGCTTCCCTACCTATTTCGCTCTAGCTCTCCCAGCAATTTCCTTACCTTTCCTCACCCAATCCTCTTTGGTGGGCAGATAACCCAAGCCAAAGGTATGCGGGTTGTGTGGTACTTCGGCTAATGCTGCGACGCCCTTCCGGCCACTCTTTCCCAATCCCATCCCGGGGATGTGTTGGAGCTTGTTCATGAGGTATACTGATTGCGCACTGACATACACCCCATCATTAATAGCCATGATGTTCTGCATAACCCGACCCTCAGCTAAGGTAAAACCCGACATGAACACATCCTCTATACCGTGCTCAATTTCTAAAACTGGCGTGGATACTTCTGGTGGTGGATGGATCGACGCGTTTCCAAAACGATGGCTACTCCCTTCCCATAAGGGTATTTCACCATCTGTTCCAAGGTGGATGATACTGCCTTTACTTGGTGCAACCACGGCCGCTCCAAAAGTAGATTGAAGGTCGCAAGAACTTCTAAGACATGGAAGTCTACCTCATGCTCCCCCGGCCCAACCTTGGTCTGAATTTTTACCGTCCCCATTATTTCTCTACTCGTGTTGTCATATGCCCGAGTCACTTGGGCTGTCGGCACAAAGTTCACGGTCTTTAAACCGATTGCATATGCAGTTCTTACCGGGCACACATTGATGGCGGATCCTGTGTCGACAAGCACCACGGGTATCCATTTGTTTCTACACTCCACAGAGACGTAGAGTGGCACGTTATGGCTCGCACCCTCAGGCGGCAGTTCTTTGTCGGAGAAAGTCAACATCGAGGTAGCTCCACCCGGAAAAAATAAGCCCACCAGCTGTTCGGGCGTGGTGTCTATTGCGAGCTTGGCCTTGTCCATAGTCGATAAGACAGCCTGCCTGTGAACACATGAAGCCATAAGCAGTCCCCAGACGGAGATATCTGCTTGTATCTTTTTAGCTGCTTCAGCACAACCTCTTCTTCGAGTTGCTTCTCTTTCTGTTTCTCAGCCTCCTTGCCTTTCCCAGACGCCTCTGGCTGATCTAGGTGGGGAGGCTTGAAATACCGTCCACTCCTAGTCATATGATCGACTTCGCCGATGTACCAGGTATCATCTGGTTGATTGCTCCCCCAATCCTCATCCGTGTGGGCAAGACATAAATCATCATCCTCCCACCACATTCCGTCAACAGCCGACAGACACCTGTCCGGCTCCGATATGATTGTTCTTGTACTCGCAGTGCCTCTCGTCGATATGCTTGTAGCACTCCCTATTATCGTGTACACAGCACTTTCAATCTCCTCGTGGGCTTTAGCTTTCCTGTTTCTCTCAGAATCATCAAACCTTTCCTGTTCCAACTGCGTCAGTACAGTTGTCTGTTCAATAATGCCCAAATCCCGAGCAAAATTCTTAGCACCGGCACTCTCTGGCGATGTATTCTGATCTCTAACCCTTCTGGTCACAATTGATATTCTGGCCCTAGCCAGGCCCTGTTCTTGTTGGAATTCTTCCATAACATCCGGTTGATCATTCAGCCACCCGATAACCTCTGCCGATTCCTCAAAATTCGACCAGTTGACTGCCATGTCCGCAGGATCTTGTTCGCTGAAAAGCTGGAGGTCAGTGAAGTCCTCTTCCAAAGCTGCCAAGTCATCTGACTCCGGATCAAATCCATCCCCATGTACCATACAAAGCTCTGCCCTTTCTAGCAATTCCACACTTGGCTCAACCTAGTCTACTGACAAAATGTAGTCACTCGGACTGTATACCTCCTTAGCAAAACTCCCAGATTCCTCAGATTCTGACTCAACAATCCCACTCTCCTCTGAAATCTCCCTTGTTCTGTCTTCGACAGTCATCACCATTGGCTCAGGTTGGGTTCTGGAGATATCTAACATGCACAGGTCAGTGCAGACAGGAAGGAACACCTCCGGCTTGTGTAGGTGAGACGGGGTGATATAGATGCTGGGGTCGTATGACGTGACCCCGGTTTGGATAAAGTTGATTCGTTTGGGAGGTGGAGCTTGGTTGTGCAGTGGGAGAGGGTTGGTTGTGACGTTGGGATTTTCTGGAGGCACAATCACCCCATTATCAATGAGGTCTTGAATCTCATGACGTAATCGGAAGCATTGGTCGGTGTCATGACCGTGCTGCTGGTGAAATGTGCAATATTTGGCCTGGTTGTGGGTAGGGGGAAGTTTTTCCTGTAATGGCCACGGCTCTAGGGGCTTCAAGTGCCATTTTCTGATTAAAACCCCCAGAGCTTTGGACAGGGGCATATATAGTGGGGCAAAGGTTCTTTGGTTTTTTGGTTGGTATTTGGTTGTTTGTGTGTTACTTCTAGATGCACCGGAGAATGGCGTAGCTGCCATGGTTCTCGGAGGGGGGTTGGTGGTGACCATGCTCACTTCTGAGGCTCTTGCAGTTGCAGCGTCGCTCGGGCCTGCATTGGTGTTTCGGTTGAAGGTCCTCCTGCGTTGCTCCCTATCATTATCAATCAAGCCCTGCTTCAAGGCATCCTCAATCTGTACTCCCATATCATGCAGATCTGAAAAGGTAGGGAAGGGGAGTACGATCATTTTCTGCATCAGCTTAGGCTGGAGATTACGCACAATCATCCGAATTTGATCTTTATCAATGGGCCTTAGGGTCATCGTTGAGGCCTTGGCCCTTCATCTGGTTACGAACTCAGAAAAGCTCTCCTTGGGCTCCTGTCTTGTCATCTCAAGATCACGGGTCGTAATCTCGATTTGCGTGTTATAAGAGTACTGTGCAATGAATGTCTCGGCCATCTCATCCTAGTTCCTCTTAACGTCATCTTTCAATTTTGCGTACCAGATGGCCGCCACACCCGACAGGGTCCGGCCGAACAGAGATAGCTTCTGTAATCTGGTGAGGCCCATTGGCCTTAAGATATCTAAAAACAATCGTAGATGTACCATGGGATCTCCAGATCCATCGAAACGGTCAATGTGTGGCATCTTGAATCGGTCTGGCAGCGTCACGGCTGCGTCGGTGTACCCATCCTCGATGTTCGGGATGGACTTCACTCCTTAAGATTTCTTGAACAGCTTTTCAAGCTTGCTCAACTTCAACACTGTAGGGTCCACTTCACACTCAAAAGGTGAATCCGGCAAGTTGATTGGTGTTTTAGATAACTGGGGTAGGATCTAGGGTAGGATCGGTGGTGGAGGTGGCCTTATGGGAATGTCCGTATCTTCCTGGACATTAGTTGTCTCCACAAGTGTTGGGACCCCGGGTGGGGGAGGAGCTTGATGTGAGGCTGATGCTCCGGCTTGCTGTTGTAGCCGGGTGATTAGCTCTGCCTACTGGGCCATGATCACGGCCTACTGTTTGGTAAATTCCGTTTGGCGGGCAGCGTATTGCTGCATGAGTTTCATACTTTCTTGGAGTTGATGCATCATTGCCTCCATCCCTGACGTATTCTGCTGATCCATTTGAACTACCAGTATATGTTCCCTTTTTGTAGTGAAAATTGAGGCCTCGGCCTGATTGTCCTCTGGTAGGGTTGACCACTGCTCTGGTAATCTCTGCTTGGATGCACTGCGTCTTCTCGACCTTCATCTGATAATCGGGGGTAGAGAATAAAATACCGGTTGTCCGTCGACCAGATCCTTAGATCGATTAAGTCGGCGACCTCTAGTCCAGAGTGCTTGGGGAATATCTGCTGGGTCAGAAGTAATCGTGCTAAACTGCCCTAGCAAAAAGATAAATAAAGCAATAATAAGGAAATAAACAACCAGACAAACGGACAGCATAACGGCTTAAAATAAACACACAACACACCGTTGGACATCACAACACACGGTTGATAAGCTGAATACACTGTTCCTCCAACACTGATTATTTATCCCTGAATCACAGCCCTCCAAAAACTGAATCTGATACCCGCAGATAACTGATTCCTAAAATACTGAACTGGTGCCCGTAGGCCTGATACCCAAACTTCCAAACTGATACATGCATTCCTGTAGAGGCCAACTCTAAAGCACATAGCAGATAAGTGAGAGCCAAAACACCCCTATGTTGGGGGTAGGGTTTCCCTGTCCTATTTTGTTAGGAGGTAGGGTTTCACTACGCATGTAGCAGTTTCAAATAACCTAACATCGGGTAAGCAACCTGTCCTAGTTTGGAATGGTCACTATGGATTCCGAATATGCACTAGGTCGAATGGTCAAAAAGGGTGCCCCGGTAAAACCGGGGTTTATGTTCCCATACTGGTAGAGCCCGTAACCGGTCAACCTTATGGCACGCAACCTCATGCTAACTGCTCAGGAATAGCAGATGGCAAACACGGTGTCCTAGGCGCACCAATGTACATGCAATACAAAGAAACACATAAGTGTAGTTAAAACAAGATATCACGAGTTCGAGTCAAGCTCTCTAAACTCCCCAGCAGAGTCACCAGAAACTGTAGACATCCCCGAACGCGCCGGGAGGATGAATCCCGTTCTGTTCATTTGGGCTCACTACAGTTTAGGACTCAAATTGTTACGGTTCTAAATCTGAACCCAAGAGTCCAAATCTAGCAAATCGTTTTTGAAAACCAATTTTTTTTGTAAGGAAGTGCCAAACATGGACTACTTTGCCAGACACAGAGTCGCCACCTAAATATTTTTATGGGGGAATTTAGGAAACCTTGACTCGTTTGCCTAAGGCCACGTGTCCGTCATCACCAAAGTTGCCTCGTATCAGGAACTTGGGTACGATTGGGGAAGGTCAGATATGAGCACCCCCGTTCACCCGATCCGAAGATCGACCTCTACTAACCATGATATCTTGTTTTGAAAACATTATGCATTCTTAAACTGGTTATCAGCCTAGATTTACTACATGATGCGCACAGCATTCAAGTATAGACTGAATTCCCTGAATTGGAACAAAACATCGCATATCCGTTTGTTTTGAAAATGGATTGAAATTTGCTACTTGCAAGTAGGTTAAAACAGGGGTTTCGGCGAATTATTCCAACTCAAGCAACCCAACCTTCACCCACAAGCATTCAGGCAGTTATAACACATAAGCACATAGCCTCATGGTAAGCATGCTATCATGGCAACACTTACACTCGTGGAAGGATGCTAAAATATAAATGCTTACCGAGTACTCCAAGCCAAAACTGAAACTAGTTAATAATCATATGCATGATCCTAGTTCATGTTAAGATGGCTAATGCAACACGTGCAAGATGCAACTACAATAGGCTCGGCTATTCTAAGATGGCATATGATGATGCTACAACTAACACGTATTCAACTTAGAATTGAAATACAATGTAGTTAGTATGATGTGCCGAGCCTGGTGCATGCAAGACAAATGTATGGATGCATGCATGCATAGCATGAGGTATGCTAATTTAAATATGCCCTAATACTAACCATTGAAAGCAGGTAAGTAAAAAGGAGAAAGAAGTGGGGGTTGGAAGACACACACACACACACCCACACTTATTACGCAATTGCCCTCGCCCGCAGGGACCAAAAGAATAATACAAATTAAACAAATAATTAACTACTCTAGCTAATTAAATATTACAAAACTTTTAATTAATTAACAAATTAAATACAAAAAGGAAAGTGGCCGCAGCCCTTCCTCGAAATGATGGGATGATGCATGCTTGGTTCGCCTCGCCTGGAAACTTAGTACCATGCCACTGTTGCCTCTGTTTACACGACCTTGCTCCTTTGAAATTTATGAAAGTTTCCAGAATCCTTCTGAATCACTCCCTGAGTGTTGTGGAATATCACCGGCCAAAATTCAAATCCACCGGCCATGGGAATAGACTTATCGACCAAATATTGAACCACCGGTTGGACACTGATGGTCAGTCGGCACCAAAAGTGGTCGGCCGGCCATTTCTTCCTGCAGACCCCTATTTTGACAGCAGTAGAGGACAGACAGTGCACAGTATGGAATTTTCAAAGCAATGTGTGCATGGCCACTCTCCCTATCATGCTATAGGCTCAAGGGAGTTTGGTACTCAACCCTCGGACCACCAATCGCACATTTCAATGCATGATGGTCCAAGAAGTCAAGTATGCATTTCAATGTGAATGAATGCAACAAGACACATGACTGCTACACGCCTTATCATGTTAAGATCAAGGACATCGGCGACCGAGGATTGAGGCGTGTTACGTCACTTTGAGTACGAACGCCCCTCATTCCTCATGCTTGGTTTAACACCCCAAACCAAGCAAAATGTACTGCAAGTATGCAATATGACTCAAGTATGCAACATGTCTCAAGCATGTAATATGGGGCTAAGGTGACAAACATGCCAAGTGCAATGTGCCAAACATGCAAGATACAATGCAATGCAACCTATCATGCAAACTAGGATATGGAATACAACTAGCTAAACAACATGCAAACGCGCAAAGGTAAGACAACACAAGCATGAAAACCAAAGTAATGCAACATGTCAAAACATGCAATGGTGGACTTAAACCGCAATTGGGAGACCTCAGCCCATCCCAAAACAGTGGCCAAAATGATGGGTGAAGGCAACAAAAATGCAAAGCAAACAAGCTTACTAATTGATCCATTACTTAGACCACAATGCACAACCTTCAAGCATGAGTGAAATGCAATCAATATGAGGATATGGCATTATAATAAACTCTAAAATCTCATGAGGAGTGATGCCAACTCAAACAAAGCATGCAAGTAAGGCATGCAATAGGGCCCCGAACTTGAGGTCAACAAAGGGGGTTCAAACCATAGCTATGACAACCAAACCCCAAAGGACAAAAATGACTAAAGATAGTCCTAGGGCATTCCAAAATAAGACTATAACATGCATCAAACATGGTCAAAACATGCCAAGAAATGTGCCCAAAACAAAGGGCAATCAAAGCCACAAAAGGGAGCATTGCCCTACACCCACCCCAACCAAACATGGCATGGATTATGTGATGAAAAAATAGAGTTATAATATGCCAAAATAACCCCCAAAACTCACATAGATGGCCTCTAAATGATTTGAACAAAGAAGCATACACCAAGGCCCAAACATGGAGCATAAGATCACATCTCTTCAAGGCATTGAAAGGGTAGCAAATGTAAGCATGTAAGCACAAAACATGGACTGAAATGGCATAATAAGTGATTCCAAATCACTGAAATAGCCTAGGTAATGCAAGCTAATGACTCACACACACAAGGCTCACAAGCCAAAATGCAAAGAGGCTATACCAAACATGATCAAATCAGGACCTAACAGACCTTAGTCATGATGAAATATGACCAAAAGCTTCATGAAGTCAAGCTAGAACATGCAAGCATGGAGGTCTAAAGGCAAGATGCATTTCTAGGCAAAATGGAGGAATACAAGGCAAGTATATTATGCATGCAAGAGGTCATTGAACCAACATAGAACAGAGGTAAAGCATGCTAAATAAACTCCAAATAACCTCGGAAACAAGACCAAACAAAACTAAGCATGCATGCTACCTTTATGAGCCAAAAACATGAACAAATGAGACACAAAGGGAGAGGGGTATCCCTCCCCTATGAAAGACTTCAAAACCACTTCTTCACAACTAAAAATCCTCTAGATTTCAGTGGTGAGAAGGCCAATGCACAAAAGTATTCAAAGCTCAACTAAAGAAGGCACAAAAAGGGCCAAACAAGGCCTAAGAGGAGGAGGTCGACCCCAAACACAAAAGAGACCTTAATGAAACATCTTAAGCATGAAAAATTAGAGTTTTTATCAATTATACACAAAGCTCAAAACAGCATGCAAAGTAGGTTAAAAGCTAGTGCAAGATTGGGGATTATAAAGTAATAGTGTTACCCTTGAAGAACACTTCAAGAACAGCAAGTCCAGCCCCCTTTTCTGATCAAAACCAACTCAAAACTCTAAGAACAAACTCTCAACACCTCCAAAACCTAAGTATGGTGTAATACTAGGTGTCTTAGTGCAAAACTAAGAACAAAACACCCTTTTAGGCCCTCTAACACACACAAATGAAGAGAGAGGGGGAGATATATAGAGAGAGTGGTGTATATTTGCTAATAACTCTGTTTTTGCTAAACCTCTTCAAAGGAGAAGAGAGGTCTCCTTTTATAGAGGAAGACAAAGGCCTAAGCTTCTTAAAGAAGCTAAGGCAAAAGGGTCAAAAGGGTCAAGCTTCTAAGAGAAGCTAAGGCAAAGGTTCTAAGCTTCTTAAGGAAGCTAAGGCAGAGGGTCGAGCTTCCCCAAGAAGCTTGAGCAAAGGGCGCAAGCTTCTCTAAGAAGCTTGAGCAAAAAAGGTGCAAAGGGTGCAACTCCTCCATACACGTGCATGGAGGACAAGTTTGTGCATTCCAGCTAGCACAGCTGGCATGCACAATGCCTAAAAAAGGCAAAAAGGAGGTACCGGCCAAAAAAAGAGACAACTGGCCAAATAAATGGTCGGCCAACCACACAAAAAGGCCAATACACCTAACAAAATACCGACCGACCAAACATTTGGTTGGTAGAAAAAAAAAAAACAAGGCCGGTGGCATCATGCCACGGCCGGTGGGTTTCAGGAATGGCTAACAAGCCTCTTCCCACCCTCAGAAGCACAAAACACAAGTCCTTGGTGCAAAACCAAGCACAAAACAGGCAAGTTAAGAGATCCTGAGACAAGGCGCGCAGCCGAGGCCTCCGGGAACTCAAAACAAACACGAACAGGGATGATCACCGAGTGTTCAAACGGTGACGTCCAAGTCTTGAGGACCATAAAAAACGGGGTGTCTACACCACCATGCAGCCTAGCTTGTTAGCTTTGGGTATCCAAGTCACTAGCATGCATTACTTGGCTCATTTCAATGATTTGGCATCATTTGTGATGTTATTTCAGTCCATATAGTATGCTCATGTACTTGCATTTTTCACTCTTTTAACGCTTTAAGGGTTAATGTTTTATGCCCCATGAATGTATCATTGTGTATGCCATCATGCTTTGGCATTTGGGATGCCAACTAAATGGGTATGTGGGCTGATTTTGGCATGCCATAACTCTGATTTTGGTTACTTAGATCATGCCATGTTTGGTTTTGATAGGTGTAGTGTAACACCCCTTTTGTAGCCTTGCATGCTCCATGTTTTGAATTCACCTTTCTAGCATGTTTTGGTCTCATTCCTTGCATGTTTTAGGCTTACTTTGGCATGCTTTAGGACTGTTTTGGGTTATACTTGCCATATGCCCTTTGTTTTGTGTAGCTTTGGTTCAAGTCCCTTTACTAGTCTTAGGCCTTAAGCCTTATGCATTCTATGATTATGATTATATGTGTGATTTGGCATCATTTCTAACATCATTTCAGAGCATGTAGTATTGTTACACTTGTATGCTTTTCACTCTTTTAAGTGTGCTTAAGAGTTGTGTCTTCATGCCTAAGTGATAGGCCAATTACCATGCATGTTTGCATATGCTTTTGTCCCTCATTTCTTAGCATTTTGGCCACTGATTTGGGCATGGTCGAGGTCCTCCCATTTTGGTTTAAGTCCATCTTTGCATGTTGTTGCATGCTTGCCACGCATGTTGTCACATGCTTGTTGCATACTTAGTATATTACATGTTGTTGCATGTTAGTATATTGCATGTTGCTGCATGCTAACCCCATTGCATTTTGTTGCATGCCATGCTAGCTTACATGTTTAGGTTGTATGCCTATTGCATATTAGTTGTATGCTTGCCTCACATGTTGTTGCATGCTTGGGTTTTTTGCATGCTTGCTTACATGCTTAGGTTGCATTGCATTGAGTGTACATTCCCTTGCCTCTTGATCAATCATGATAGAGGTTGGGGCCCCTTATGTGTTTTGTGCATTTCATTCCATATTGAATTGTACACTTGGCCTCTTTGACCATCATGCATTGAAATGCGTGATTGGTGGTCCGAGGGTCGAGAACCATACTCCCTTGAGCTCATGACATGATAGGGAGGGTGGTTGTGCACACATTGCCTTGAACATGCATTGTCATGCTCTGTTTGTCCTCTGATACAGCAAAATAGCATTTTGCAGGAAGGTATGGTCGACCGACCATGTTTAGTGCCGATCGGCAACAAACATTTGGCCAAGAGCCTTATCGTTGGTCGATGGCCCCATTCCCTTGGCTGATGGCCCTATCTCTTGGCCGATGGACTCTCAGCATGTCCCCAAGGTGGTTCAGAAGTGTCACAGAAGTTGGCACAGTTTTCAGAGGTGTAAAACAGTGCAAACAGAGGCAACATGTGGCATGGCAACGGGTTTCCGAGCGAAGCCGTCCGAACATGCATGCATCCTTCTTCTCGAGGCCTCTTTACTGCTTTTGTAATTTAATTAATTTGTTTAATTAGTTAAAGTTTTGTAATAATTAAATAGCTTGTTAGTTAGTTAATTAGGTGGCTTGTATTATTTATTCGGACCCTCCGTCAAGAGGGCGAATTTTGTGATAAGTGTGCATGAGTGTGTGAATATATTCTAACCCCACGTCTTTCTCCCCTTTACTTACCTGCTTTCAGTGGTTAGCTTTAGGTCATGTTTCAATTAGCATTCCCATGCTCGCATGTTTGCATCCATTCATCTGAATTGCATGCACCGGGCTCGGCGCATCATACAAACTGTATTATATTTCAATTCCTATTTGAATACATGTATCAAGTGTTGCATTTCATATGACATTTTAGAATAGCCGAGCCTATCTCTATTTTCATTTTGCGTGCATTGCATTAGCCATCTTAAACATGAGCTAGGATCATGCATTGATTACTAAGTAGCTTTTGTTTTGGCTCAGAGAACTAGGTAAGCTTTTTATGCTTTAGCATCCTGTATGAGTGTGAATGCCGCCATGAAAGCATGCTTGCCATGAGGCTAACTGCTTATATGATATAACTGCCTGAATGCCTGTGGGTGAAGGTTAGATTGCTTGAATTGGAACAATTCATTGAAATGCGAGTTTTAAGCCCACTTGAGGGTGGAAAATCTACGTCTTAGCCTACTTACGAGTAGCACCTTCAAACCATTTTCAAACAAACATGCGATGCTTTGCTCCAAATTAGGCGATCTAGTCTATACTTGTGTTTTGTGCGCATCACATAGTAATTCTAGCTAAATAATCGGAATAAGAACACATGTGTTTTCAAAAACAAGATATCATGTTTAGTAGTGGCCGATCTTTGATCGGGCGAGCGGGGGTGCTCATAGATGACCTTCCTCAATCGTACCCAAGTTCTTGAGCCGAGGCAACTTTGGTGATGACGGACATGTGGCCTCAGGCACGAGTCAGGGTTTCCTAAATTCTCCCAAAAATAAAATATTTAGGTGGCGACTCTGTATCTGGCAAAGCAGTCCATGTTTGGTACTTCTTTCTTAAAAATCAATTTTCCAAAACGATTTGCTGAATTTGGACTGTTTGGTGATTTATCGGTCTCGCATTGCACTTTGTGGGATTAGATTCAGAACCGTGACATTTGAGTCCGAACTGTGGTAAGCATCAAGCCCTAGGGTGCGTCCACAGTTTCTGGCGACTCTGCTGGGGATTTAGAGAGCTTGACTCGAACTCATGATATCTTGTTTTGATTACACATATGTGTCTCTTTACATTGCATTTGCATTGGTGCGCCTAAGACACTGTGTTTGCCATCTGCTATTCCTAAACGGTTTGCCAGAGGCTCACTTTGAGAAGCGTGCCATAAGGCTGACCGGTTACGGGCTCTGCCACGATGGGAACACAAACCCCGGTTTTTATCGGGACACCCTTTTTGACCATTTGACCTAGTGCATATCGGAATCCGTAGTGACCATTCCAAACTAGGACAGGTTGCTTACACGATTATAGGTTGTTTGAAACCGCTGTGTGCGTAGTCAAACCCTAGCTCCTGACAAAATAGGACAGGGAAACCCTACCCTGTAGACGCCCCCGAACGCCCTGGGAGGACGAGTCCCGTTCTGTTCATTTTGGGTTCACTACAGTTCGGACTCTCCAATTGTCACGGTCCTAAATCTGAACCAAAGAGTCCAAATCTGGCAAATCGTTTTGAGAAATAGATTTTTGAAAAGAAGTGCCAAACATGGACTGCTTTGCTAGATACAGAGTCGCCACCTAAATATTTTATTTTGGAAAATTTAGGAAACACTGACTCGGTGCCAAAGGCCACGTGTCTGTCGTCACCAAAGTTGCCTCAGCTCGGGAGCTTGGGTACGATTGGGGAAGGTCAGCTATGAGCACCCCCTCTCGCCTGATTCGAAGACCGGCCTCTACTAAACGTGATATCCATTTTTGAAAACGTTATGTGTTCTTATTCCGGTCATTAGCCTAGATTAACTATGTTATGCACACAGCAAACAAGTATAGACCAAATCACCTAAATTGGAACAAAACATTGCATATCCGTTTGTTTGGAAAACGCTTTGGAATTTGCTACTCACAAGTAGGCTAAAATACGGATTTCAACGAGTTATCCCAACTCAAACAATCCAACCTTCACCCACAGGCATTCAAGCGGTTCATCAAATAAGCATCTAGCCTCATGGTAATCGTACTATCATGTTAACGTTCACACTCATGTAAGATGCTAAAGCATAAAGACCTCACCTAGTACTCTGTGCCAAAACAAGAACATGTTAGCAATCATGCATGATCCAAGTCCATGTTTAAATGCCTAATGCAACGCATACGGAATGTCACTAGAGTAGGCTCGGCTAGTCTATAAATGACATGTGAGAATGCACAAGTAGCATGTATTCAAGTTAGATTTGAAATACTTATGCAGTTAGTATGATGCACCGAGCCTGGTGCATGTAATACTGATGAATGATGCACGCATGCATAGCATAAGGTATGCTAAAGTAAACATGTCCTAATACTGACCATCAAAAGCAGGTAAGTAAAAGGGAGAAAGAAGTGGGGGTTGGAAGACATGCACACACGCACCCACACTTATTACAGATTTGCCCTCGCTCGGAGGGACCGAAAAGAATAATACAAGTTAATTAACCTACAAGCTAATTAAATATTACAGACCAATTAATTAATTAATTAACTAATCTAATGAAAGAAGTAAACAGCCTCGGGAAGAGGGCCCAATGCAATGCGTGCTCAATCCCGCTCGGATGTCACTGCCATGCACAAGCTGCCTCTGCTTTGACTGTTCTGCTTCTCTGAAGACTGCACAACTCCCAGGGTTGCTTCTCTGAGTGCTGTGGAGCACCACCGGCTGAGTGGGATCATCACTGGCCATTTTGAAGTGATCATCGACCATCCATTGAGCTCTCGGCCAAATACATTTGGTCGGTCGGCAGTATATATGGCCGGCCGGCCAAAACTTCTTGTAGAAACCTGTTTGACAGCAGCAGAGGACAGTAGTTGGCATGGCAATGCATTTCAAGCAATGTATGCACCAATCACACCCCTTATCGTATGCATGACTCAAAGGGATATGATTCTCGATTCTTGGACCACCAATTGCGCATTTCCATGCATGATGGCCTAAAGAATCAAGTGTGCATTTCGATTTCAAATGAAATGCAATGCACATAAACAATCCAAGGGGCTTTCAACCTCTATTATGGCTTGATCAAGAGATGAAGCATGCATGCCAATGCAATGCAATCCTAAGAATGTGAGCCTAAGTGTGCAATATGGGCATGCAAGCAAGTAATGCAAAGATGTAACTACCCCAGCATGCAAAGTGTAATAACAACATGCACACGTGCAAGGTGCAATATGGACAACATGTTAGATACAAAGCATGCCAAATGCAACAACACAAAAGTGTGCAACAATGTGTCATGAGCCAAGTATCTACATATATAAGCATGCATGCAAACATGGCTTAAAACTTTAAACATCAAAAGGTAACACTTAAGCACACTTAAGAGGATGCAGTCATGGACAAATGGCATGCACCTTAAGCTTTGAAATTGCATAGAAAAGGGGTGCTAAACAACTAATCAAAGCAAGCAAAGCATGTAATTGATCCAAGGACCTAAAGCATGATCAAATGACACATGAAGCAAATGACCAAAATACATCAAAATAGTCCTAAATCATGTTAAGGCAAGTCCTAAAAACCACCTAGATAGCATCTAAATGATCTACACATGGAGGCATGCACAAATGCTTAAACATGGAGCATACAACACAACCTCTTGAAGCATCAAATGGGCCATGAAATGCAAGCATACAAGCATGCTAAGAGGACTGAAATGATGCTATAAGTGGTGCCAAACCACTGAAATAAATCAAACAGTGCATGCTCAACACTTCACATACTTAAAGCCTACAAGCTAACAATGCAAAGGAGCTATGCAATACATGTTATGGTTGACCAAAACAACCAAAAATAGACCTTAAACATGGAAAAACAAGTACGAAAGCTTCACAAAGCTAGGCCAAAAGCATGCTTGAACAAGGGTTAAAACCTAGATGCATGTTAAGGCTACAATATGGCATTACAAGGCATGTATGCTAAGCAAGCATGGTGTACCAAAACCAACTAAAAACAAAGGCATATTATGACATAATAAGCATGAAAATCAGCTAAGGCATGGCCAACACACACTTAGACTAGATGCCCACTAAAGAGGCAAAAATGGCCCTCTTCATGGACGACAAGGAGAGAGGGTGGCCCTCTCCTTCGTAGGACCTCAAGGCACCATCCTCACCTCTGAAATCCCTCAAGATTTCAGTGGTGAGGAGGCCCAAACACAATGGTCCTGGAGCTCAACCGAAATGGCACAAAACAAGGGCCAAACAAGCCTTAAGAGGGGTCAAACAACCCCAAAGCTTAAAACACCCTTAACAAACTATTTATAGCACTAAAAATCAAAACTTTTATATGTTATACACAAAGCTCAAAAACAGATGCAAGGTAGGCAAAAATGCAATGCAAAAATAGGGAATAAAGGGACAAGTTTCTTACCCTTGTAGACCCTCTTCACCAATGGTGAACCAACTGGTTCTTCAAGCTCAAACCAGCTCCACAACTCCAAAAACAACGCCCAAGGGCCTCAGCTCCAAGAAAAGGTGTGATGGTGGGTGTTTGTTTGTAAAACTAAGATAAAACACACACAAAACACAAGAGAGAGAGAGAGATATAGAGATGGAGGATATATGAACCCTAACCCTAAAACTCAAAACCCTTTGAAAATGTTGTCTAAATTGTCTAACCCCTTGAAGAGGGAGAGGAGGCCTCCTCTTATAGAGCTTCAATCTTGTAAGCTTACAAGACAAGCTAGCTGAGAGGGAAATCCCTCCATACTCGTGTCTGGAGGGGAGCCAAGTGCATGCCAGCTGCATGAAAATATCTGCAAAAGCAGATGCACAGTAGTCAGCCGGCCAAAAATGCAATTGACCAAAAAAATATAGCCGGCCGGCCAAGTATTTGGCCGGTGGCAATAAAACACAGCCGGTGGCCTCAAGCCATGGTCGGTGGAGTGTGGGGATGGCCCACAAGCCATTCTCTGCCCCTCCAAGGCAAAGCACAAGTGTTTGGTGCAAAACCAGACACAAAACAGTCGAGTCGAGAGATCCTGAGGTAAGGCGCGTAGCCGAGACCTCTAGGAACTCAAGACGAACACAAACATGGATGATCACCGAGTGTTCAAGCGGTGACGTCCAAGTCTTGAGGACGGTCAAAAATGGGGTGTCTACAGTTGCCCCTCTTTGACAGAACTCGAAAGTCATAACAATGACGGGAGTGAATGTCAAAGCCCAGAGACGACCCATTTTTCATAAGGCCGAAGACTTAGACAAACATGCAAGACAAACAAGATATGCGCCCGAAGGTAGGGGCAAAATGCAAGACAATGCACAAAGCCGAACATAGCTTATGATCATGCAAAGAAAGCTGTAACGAAGCATAATAATGCAATAGTTTTAAGCTAGCATACACCAAACTACACTACAATGCAGAAAGGATGTAAGAGAGTTATGCAATTCTCGAAACGTCTCACGCGAAGGATACAATACCTGTCCGGTTCGTCTGGTTGCGCCAGCCTCAAATGAATCGTACATACAATATCGTGCCTGAAAAGAAAGCAAATTTAACAGGTACGATATTGTTAGCAACATGCATAACATGCAAAATGAATGCAAAATGATATGCAATATATACAAAACTATGGATAAACAATGCAAATGAAAATGCAATGCAATTGAATCATGATCAAATCCTGAGCGGTTCAAAACCACACAAATGTCAAATAGATTGATGGAGGTAACAAGTCCGTCTACCATGGAAAAGGTCACACAAAACTATGAGTGATGTAGACGGACACAAGAACAAGTAATTGGGTGGAATGACACAAGTGGGGAATGATCCGCTAACGAAAGAACATGATCCTAATGCAGGATGCAAAAATTACACTACAATGTAATATGTATGATGGATATGGCGCGCGGGCCAAACCAAATCTTGCCTAGGAAAGGCATGGACACAAACAAACCACGTCAAACATAGAACGGTGATACAAAACTATGAGTGTATAGACGTGAAAAGTATGGGCACATACCAGACCAAGCTCAACAAGGAAAGGCGTAAACCCTGGATGGAGGTGATGCAATGAATGCATGCAAGCTACAATACAATATCTACAATATGCAATGGAATATATTCAATGGATAAGGCCTACGGCCAAACCGTATCTTGCCTAGGAAAGGCATGGACACAAACAAGCCACGTCTAACATTGAACGGTCATACAGAACTATGAGTGTATAGACGTGAAAAGTATGAGCAAATACCAGACCAAGCTCAACAAGGAAAGGTGCAAACCCTAGATGGAGGTGATGCAATGAATGCATGCAAGCTACAATGCAATATCTACAATATGCAATGGAATATATTCAATGGATAAAGCCTACGACCAAACCGTATCTTGCCTAGGAAAGGCATGCACACAAACAAGCCACGTCTAATATAAAACGGTTATACAGAACTATGAGTGTATAGACGTGAAAAGTATGGGCACATACCAGACCAAGCTCAATAAGGAAAGGTGCAAACCCTAGATGGAGGTGATGCAATGAACGCATGCAAGCTACAATGCAATATCTACAATATGCAATGGAATATATTCAATGGATAAGGCCTACGACCAAACCGTATCTTACCTAGGAAAGGCATGGTTACAAACAAGCCACGTCTAACATAGAACGGTCATACAGAACTATGAGTGTATAGACGTGAAAAGTATGGGCACATACCAGACCAAGCTCCACAAGGAAAGGTGCAAACCCTAGATGGAAGTGATGCAATGAATGCATGCAAGCTACAATGCAATATCTACAATATGCAATGGATGGGTGTAAATGCGATATTTACAGTGATGCATGACATATGCATTATTGGTAATGAAATGCATGACATATGCAATGTATACAAGGGATGAATGACATATGCACTATCTACAATGAATGCATGACATATGCATGTTGCTGTTTTTTTTTTTTTTTTTTTGGTTTTGTTTGAAATGCATGTTGATGCACGCAAGAGAAAATGCATGGCAATGCATGTTGCTCTCTTTTTTTTTGTTTTTCTTTTGAAAATGCATGATAATGCATGATTGTGTTTTTTTTTTTTTTTTTGGTTTGTTTTTGTAATGCAAATGATGCATGTTGACGCATGCTGATGCAAACGCGCGACAATGCACGTCTTTTGATATGCATGACAATGTATATGATCTTGAATGTCCGACCACGCACGTCGCTTAAAATGCTTATGAATTTGAATGCGTGACGATGCGCATCGCTTGAAATGCATGATAATGCATGTGAACTTGCCAAAAGTCGTTCGGGCACGACAAACACCGAAGGACTTGTACCTTCAGAGGATTTAAGGTCTCCTAGACTGAGCGTATTTAAGGTTTCGCCAGACCATGCATATTTAAGGTCTCGCCAGACCGTGGCGAAAATGCGTAACAATGCAAGCATAATGACGTATAACTCAACACGTGTTCGCAAAACAATACGTGTGGGGAAAATTTTGAATCTTAAAAGAGACAAAAGGATACAAAAAAGGATACACCTTGCACATATTCGAGTGTCATGCACATAAGACACGGTCCGAGGTCAAAACGGAGGCCGGTTGAGCTTCGGAAAGGCACTGTCTTGCACTATCTTGAGAAATAAATGCCCCAAACTATACATCTGACCCAAACAAGGTTATAGGAGGCTCACCAGCCATCAGGGGAGGTCATTGGCCATCCACCGGCCATCAAAACATATAACCGGCCAAATATTTGGCCGACCAGCCAACAATTTTGCCAACCGGCCAAATGTTACTGAGTTGGGACAGTTCGGTCTTTTTGCCTCGGGTCTTTTAAAATATGGCTCCAAACCCTATTTTTCTCATTTCCTCTTAGCCGAAATTTCTCCCTCTCTCTCTCTAGAGTATTTCCCGAGCCTCCATTCTCTGTTTTCTTCGGTTTTCGTGCCCGTTTCGTCGTTTGATTCGCGAATATCTTTGCGTTTCAAATATTTTGAACCGAACATTTCTTCGTTCCGGTGTCTCCTTTGCTATTTCCACCTCTTGGGGTTTGTTTTCCTTGAGTTTCTCTCGATTTCTGTGCCTCTTCCATTTCCCAGCTTTTTCAGCCATTTTTCGCCTTATCGGGGTTGACTTTTTGTTGACTTTTCGCATTCTAGGTCAATTTTCTCTCTTTTGGCCATTTTCACACCACTTTTGACATGGTGGATGATATTCCATGGGTCGGGACTCCCCCAGAGCATGAGATGGATCCAGAGGCCGAGCTCCTCCCCTTGAGCGTCCGCCCGTTCGACCCGGTGACCTACCGGCCGGCGATTCATGTGCTTCCTCCCGACGGACTTCGCCAGTTCTGGGATTTTGCGAGAGGTGTGCCACTAGAGCTTCTTTTGCGTGAGCCCGAGACACACTTTTCATATGGCGCTTCCGAGGTATATTCTCCCCCGTTTTATTTTCCGCAATGTAGAACACTTAACTGCCATAGTTGATTCTGCTCTTTAATTGCTTAGCCCGAATAAACCGATACACTATATGTTGTAGTTGACTATGAATACAATTGTACTCGATATCCGTTTGAATCTGAACACGTGCACACACACTACATTTGCCCTGAACCACTCAAACACACTGGTACATTACATGTTGTAGTTCACTGCGAGCATACCGGCACTCGATACCTATTTGAATCTGAACACGTGCACACACACTATATCTGTACTAAACCACTCAAACACCCTGACACATCATATGCTGTAGTTCCCTGCTAGCACACCGGCACCTGATGTTTGTTTGAACCTGAAAACGTGCACACACGCTATATTGCCACCAATTCTGAATACTCTTCAAAACTGTACATTTTATATTCTGCGTAACTATTTGCTTTTGAACAAGGAGATTCCCATACTGTCCGCGGGTATGGGAATGTTACCGCCAGGGATTAGTACATGGAGTTACTGGACGCAGTCCATCGCATTGTTGACCAGGCCGGATTTGGCGCATTCTGCAGGGGACTCTCGCACCTTACTGCGAGCAGGCCTCTCCTTGTTGCTTTAGTGGAGAGGTGGTGGGACACCACCGACTCTTTCTGCTTTTTTGCTACGGGAAACATGACGATGACTCCCTATGATTTCTCAATGCTCACCGGCATCGGGGTAGGGGGTGATCCGATCCCCTTCGACACCAACATGGACGAGTGGGAGGCTGCTCAGATCAACCTGCTCGGTGAGGTGCCGCCTCTCGCACGTCCCGGCTTCGTTCGATATTCATGGTTCGAGGTCCAGTTTAGAGTCCAGCCAGCCTTAGTTGAGGAGGCTCCGATGACACAGGAGGCGGTGGAGCGATATGCGCGCGGCTTTCTCATGTTCCTGCTAGGGACGACTATTTTCGCCGACCGGCGAACACTATGCCCCTCTGCTTGCTTAGCGCTCTCGTGGACGTCACACAGATTCTACGCTTCGACTGGGGTGGCGCTGCTCTAGCCACTCTATATGGATACATGAGCTCAGCCTCCCGTTGTAGCGGGCAGTTACTCGGGGGGTTACTGGCAAGCTTGGGAGGTACACCTCTTTCTCTGTTTTACATTTCTGCCTTTCATTTTCTGTACTTTGTACACTGCACACACTGCGGTCTGCTTCATACTGAATGTACACTGCACACACGGTGCACATATACCCTGCTTTACACTGACTGTACACTACACACACTGTACATTCTGCACAATACACGGTTCTGCAATTTCTGCTTTATTTTGTATTCTGCTTTATCTGATAATCCTGCTGGTATTTGCTCTGTAGTTGTGGGTCTACGCCTACTTTTCGAGACTCGCCCTAGTGCTGGACGTGGAGACCCCTCTCGTCATTCCGTTCTCGCGCCGCTTTGATGTGAGGTGCGTGCGGAGGCCCCGGGAGACGTTCATCTTTTTCCGCCGCTACTTTGATACTATTACTCCCGCAGAGGTACGTTCAACTTTTAGAGTTTTATTTAAGCTTCGCTTTACACTGTATTTTTAATATCAGTAGATAACAAACTGCATGTCATTTACAGATCATTTGGCAACCTTGGGCTCCATTGCCTGCGACGATTCGAGATCGATCTGCTGGTGCAGAGGAGACTGCACGTTTCAGGATTTTGCTGGAGGGCCCGGTCTGTTGGGCTTGGTACTTGGGTGAGCGTTTCCTACGCCAGACCCTTGGCTTGTAAGAGCAGATAGTTTCGGGTCCGCCTTCTGCCCACATGAGGGACACCGAGAGGTGCACTGCCGAGGAGATGGCCGATTACACGATCGGCTGGGACGCGGAGGGCTTTAGGGGCGAGGGTGACTACTCATAGTACGTTCGGACGTACATTATGCGGCCTCTGAGTAGTGGCCACCGAGCTGAGAGAGGAGGACCTGCGGCGCCGGTAGCTGGAGCAGGAGCAGAGGCAGGACTGTTGAGGACAGCTCGTGTTCGTGGCAAGAGCAGAGCTCGGAGGGGTCGGGGGGTTAGCTGGCCAGCGCTACCCACTTCACTGACATACAGAGGGTAGGGTGGGGCGACCTACCAGATCCCCTTTGCTCCTCCTCCGGCTGACCACGAGTTGGTCGGTTTCCATGACTTACCTCCGGTATGTACTACTTCATCTTGCATCTTGCATTGCCATTTTATTTCAATTTATTGATATTCCTCAGAATACTGATACATCTAATACTTTTGCAAGCTTCTTCCGAGTATACCCGGCAGTCCTTGGAGCTGAATGCCTCCATGATGGGGATGTTGCAGCAGACTTTCGACCTCCTGGCCCTCTATAGCATTCCGGTATGTTTTTCTGATCACGGTCTCAACCCATACACATAAGCTGCTTCATATAATCTGGTACACAACACAACACTTGATAAGCTGCTGACGGCATTCATACACTGTACTCATACACTGCATTCTACATTGATAAACTGCTCACGGCATTCGCACACTATACTCATACACTGCATTCTGCACTGATAAACTGCTCACGGCATTCGCGCACTGTACTCATACACTACATTCTGCACTGATAAACTGCTCACGACATTCGCACACTGTACTCATACACTGCATTCTGCACTGATAAACTGCTCACGGCATACTGATGCGTTTGCCTCTTATACTTTTCAGCCTCCTTTCCCGATTCCCACTGTGGGAGGTGTTCCAGCCAGGCCTTCTGTTCCTGTCGGAGGAGATGGAAAGGGCAGAGTATTCCCCCGTACCAAGGCGGGGTGCACTCACGTCGGGAGTAGCTCGCGGGCTCCAGTCCCTGATGACGATGACGAGGAGTTGGAGGCGGAGACGGAGGCAAAGTTGTCGTCAGAGGAGACCGGAGACGGCTCGGACTTAGGCTCAGATGACAGCGCTGATGATGCTCCTGGACCTTCGTCCAGGAAGAAGACTAGGATGGACTCCCAGGCCTGAGATCCTTTGTCATTGATCCAGATTTTTGCTTTTTTTCTCTTTCTTTTTCTTTTGTACCTTTTGCTGGAAACTAGAGTACCTTGTACTGCCGCAGGCAGATTTTTATTTCCAAAACCATGTACTTGAAAAAGATGATGAAATGAAACAAACTTTTTGTCCGAAAAAGTATTGCATTTGTACATTTCATATATTGCATCGCATTGCATCATGTTGCACCTCAATGTAAATGAAATTGATCTGTTGTCTGAAAATTGAACACTTGCATTGTAATAATTAGATAATGAACCAGCCAACAGCAAAACAACCCATACTAACCACTGCACATTCTGAACACTCGGCTCATACTCTACTGGGGATTAATCTGCATATAGCTCATAACACAGCACTTGGCTCATTTTGCACACAGCGGATCCTGAACAAACAGTCCAAATCTGACAAGACGGACCATAAAGGTTGAATCTACTGAAGTTGAAGCACACTCAAATGCGATCTGAAACCCAAAAGCTTCAAAGAGGCCCAGGTTTTCCTGTTCACACTTATATGAAAGAACCAAATCATGCTTTTGCACAAATATGGAGAATGGCACAGCATTCTGAGCACAAAATGATTAATTTTTGAAATTGAAGAAGGGTTTTTTTTTTAAAACCGGGGTAGTGAGCCTACAACTGGGCATAGCGAGAATGACTCAACAGTGGAGACAAAAAAAGGTAAACAACCTAAACACAACGAGACACACTCGGAAAAGACTCAAAACAAAGGTTGAAGTAAACAAAACAAAAGACACGACATACAGACGTGTTAACGAAGACAGGGGACCTCAGATCACGAGGAGCCAGTTTCTCTGGGTATTGTTTCCCACCCTTTTCTCATTTGTGATTCTCACATCACTCTGGCACTCAAGCTCAGTTTTTTTCTCAAAACCCTTTTTGCTCACTCTTTCTCTCAACTTACACCTCTCTATTCTTTATTCTCTCATTTTTATCCCTCCCCAGGATTTTTAATGGATGAATAGGAAGATGTGGGTTCACGTCCGACATGGTTAGCTCACGACTGTTTCTTCTGGTGGCGTTTGGTTGATGCCCCAGGTAAAGGGAACGGAGTACCTTGATCCCTTCAAATTCGTGCTTCGCACTTGGTTCGATAACTCATTGCTCGGAGGTTGAGAGAGCTTTCAGCCCTTTAATAACAGCTTGAGTTATGCCCTTCTTGGCAAGTATGTTGGCGATGGGAGAAAGACAGAACACCTGACTCAACTGTACCCCTAGTTCATCATTTTGACCATTTTTTGTTTTGGTTCTCTACTGAAACAATTTTGACCAAGACGAGAGTCAGATTAACATACTTGTTCAATTTTTGATTTGAAAACCATGCAAGTCAGGCTATGAGCACTGAAAATTTTCCTTTTTTGGGTCCCAGAAAATGGTCTAGTTTTGAAAAATAAAACAATTTTCGAAAAAAACTAGTCATCCTCAGTAAAAATTCTCAAAAACTTATTTTTTTGGCAAACGGCCGCCGCCCAACGAGCGCGGAACTCACTCTCGAGATGCACAACCCCGGATCGGAGGCAATGGAAAATTGCCCCTTGTTTGAAGGATGCTGCACGGCAACGGAAAGTTGCCCCTGGTTTGAACGGCGACTCATGGCAACGGAAAGTTGCCCCTTGTCTGGATGTTGCCACAGCATATTGTAGACAGTCCTCACTGGTGATGATCACGACCGAACTTTCTCGGATACAAAGAAGATGAAGATGGTCAAAACCAATATATGGACACAGTCACTTTGAAGGTGTTGGGGGCTGGACTTCGGGATGAAGTTGCCTACGTATCCGGTTGTCACAACCGAACTACCGGATTCGGCGAGGGCAAGAATAATCAAAACCATTACATGGACTGAGGCGCTATGAGAGCGTTGGGGGCTGGACTTCAGGACGAAGTTGCCTACGTATCCCAAACATGGGAATCAAGCCTTACGTAGTTCCGTTTAAGGTACACTCGGGTATTTTAACCTTCACCTTTTAGGCTCTAACTTTTGCCAAGGCGCCCGATGCGGGTTTTCGACCTTGCGAGCTTTTCTTTCCTTTTTCTTCCGTCCCTTTCTTTTTTCTCTCTTTTGTATATTATTATTTTTTTCCTTTTTTGTATTTTTCTCTCTTTTGTATATTTTCTTTTGCTCTAACTTCTCTCTTTTGTATATTTTTTTCTCTCTCTTTTGTATATTTTCTTTTGCTCTAACTTTTGCTTGGGTCGCCCTTCTGGGTTTTCGGCCCAGGGAGCCGCTCAAAGGGTAAAAGTGTAACAAGTCCATGCCAAATGGTTTTAGGATTTTGAAGCCATCTGTATTCAGGAGAGTGGTTATTGCATTGACTTACTGAAGGACCCATCTTTGGCTCTTCGAGCAAATTGGACATTTTTGCCCCTAGTTTGGAGGGGTGCTTCTGTTCTAGCTTTACAGGCTTCTTCTGATGATATCTGATCTTCTTGATCGGACTTTGGTGCCTCTTGTTCGACAACTTCTTCCAATCTGGCCACACAGGCCTCTCTTGATGGTCGATCGTTGAACACTCCGAATTGCGTTTCAAGGTTTTAAAACAAGGGCTCGAGTCTTGAGACTGAGAGAGATCCTAAGCTGCACAATCTCAACAGTGATTCCCCACAGGTCTTCGCAGGACCGCGCAAAACATTTTTTTTTTTGAAAGATTTTAAAGAAGCGACAAATCGCTCGTGCTGAAGATAGTGTGGAACCAGTCTGGATCAAGCTAGGGTCCTTCTCAGTACTCACGCTGACAAGCATGATTTTAATCATTAAGGGCTTAGCACGCCTCTCTTTCTCTCAATTTGATCAAAGTTTGCAAGACCCGAGGAATTCCTTCCTCTTTGTTTTCACTACAGTATTCAAAAAGTTTTGAAAAACTTAGGTCAATGCAATGATTTTCAGGGCACAAGAGAACAGATGGAATGCACTGCTGTTCCATTCAAGTCCCCTGGCACAACTAATTCAGAATAGTAGTAAGCATGGAAACATGATAGCCACAGTTGTTTCATTCAGATTCCCTGGTTGCAACTGGCTCCACGATAGAGACAGACTCAAAAGAAAGCAAAAGGGTAAATACAAAACAAAACGGTGTTCGAGGCAACAGCTCCGGAATCACCCGACATTCTATACAAAGGGGACTGACTCGCTACAACAAGACAGACCTACAAGCAAAAGGACTGACTCAAGACAATGAGACAGACTCAAAACAAAACAAAAGACTGACTCGACACCCAAGCCAGAATTTACAAAAACTAGCATTCGCAGATGATCCAAAAATGCGTGCCAGACGCCACATCCAAAATACGCCAAGTGTCGCCCGCAGGTGGTTCACTTCCTGATTACATACTCGCAGTATCAGTATCCTCAAACTCCAATAACTGGGTAGTAACAGACTTGGCTGAAGTGGGCGGGAGGATAACTTCGTTGTCGATAAAGTTCTGCACCTCATGACAGAGACGAAAACAATTGTCGGTAACATGACCGGTTTGCTGGTGGTACGCACAGTACAAGGCGGCATCATGTGTGGTAGGGAGATTCTTTGGGAGAGGCCGAGGCTCCAAGGGTTTAAGATGCCCCCTTTCAGCAAGGATCTGAAGTGCCTTTGACAGCGGCATATAGAGAGCATGAAAGACCCTGCGCCCTCGGGGCAGGTACTTTGAAGGTTGAGTATTCTTGCTAGACGCACTAGCGAAAGGGTCGGCAGGCGCCGCCTTGGCTTTCTGATCTTTTCCAGGTGCAGGGTTGGGAATGGAAGGAACTATTCTGGCATGACGGGGCCTATCTCGATTTTCTAGCTGGCTTGTACTACCTTCGGTTGGAGTGGGGAAAACATCATCCACAGCCTTAACTACGACTGCGAATACCTATTATTTACTCATCCCCTCGGCTTTCAAAGCCTCGACTGCCCACAACAGTTGTTCAATGGGATCGGCATCTACCTTCATTTTGTTCTTGCCTCTAGCCTCATCCTGATCGAGGGTTTGGGTTGATGTTGATACGTCATTGTTATAGTTGGAGGCCACCTCGGGTTGGCTAAGTTCGATCACAATCCGTCCCAACAGTGGGGGCTCCTGTGGTACAAAATTCCCAGCATACGGTGCGGCTGGTGGCGAAGCTGACATTCCGTAAGCGAGATTCGCTACGGACCTCTGGAGGTCACCTATCATTCCCATCAATTCGAATGTGGTGGGCTCACGAGCCTGATACAACTGGGGGGTCCAAACCGGGTGCGCGACAGGCGACCTGGGTGGATGCGGTACATCGACATTGGTCTCGCTTTGCAGAGTGATTCCTTGATCTAATGCAGCCGTCATAACCACAATCTCCTCTGAATTCTGCGTCATGATAAGTCCGCTGTACTGAACGGTGACTGACGGATCAGATATCTGTCTTCCCTCAGCAAGGGGGAACACTAGCTATTCTGTATCAACTCTCTGAACTGAAAGGAAAAACAAGCAGCGTTTCAGCCCAAATGGATGAAACACAGATGTAGCCGAACAATTGTACTCCACTGCTGACCATTGTTGCCCGAAATCACTGCCCCCAAAATACTGAATCAGATACCCACAGATATAACTGATTCTCATAAACTGATACTGGTGCCCTCAGGCCTGATACTCAAACTTGCAAACTGATATGTATGTTCCTGTAGAGATGCACTCTAAAAGCACATAGCAAGTAAAGAGAGCCAAAACACCCCTATGGAGGGGTAGGGTTTCCCTGTCCTATTTTTGTCAAGAGCTAGGGTTTCACTATACACGCAGCAGTTTTCAAACAACCTAACATCGGGTAAGCAACCTGTCCTAGTTTGGAATAGTCACTATGGATTTCGATATGCACTAGGCCGAATGGTCGAAAAGGGTGCCCCGGTAAAACCGGGGTTTGTGTTCCCATATTGTCAAAGCCCACAAACGGTTAGCTTTATGGCATTCTTTGACAAAGTCAAGCCTCTGGCAAACCGTTCAGGAATGGCAGATGGCAAACACGGTGTCCTAGGCGCACCAATGCACATGCAATGCAAAGAGACACATAAATGAAATCAAAACAGGATATCATGAGTTCGAGTCAAGCTCTCTAAATCCCCAACAGAGTCACCAGAAACTGTAGACGCCCCCGAACGCCCCGGGAGGATGAGTCCTGTTCTGTTCGTTTTGGGTTCACTACAGTTCGGACTCTCCAATTGTCACGGTCCTAAATCTGAACCAAAGAGTCCAAATCCGGCAAATCGTTTTGAGAAACAGATTTTCGAAAAGAAGTGCCAAACATGGACTGCTTTGTCAGATATAGAGTCGCCACCTAAATATTTTATTTTAGGAAATTTAGGAAACCCTGACTCGGTGCCAAAGGCCACGTGTCCGTCATCACTAAAGTTGCCTCGGTTTGGGAGCTTGGGTACGATTGGGGAAGGTCAGCTATGAACACCACCTCTCGCCCGATCCGAAGACCGGCCTCTACTAAACGTGATATCTGTTTTTGAAAACGTTGTGTGTTCTTATTCCGGTCATTAGCCTAGATTTACTATGTTATGCGCACAGCAAACAAGTATAGACCAAATCGCCTAAATTGGAACAAAACATTGCATATCCGTTTGTTTGGAAAACGCTTTGGAATTTGCTACTCACAAGTAGGCTAAAATACAGATTTCAACGAGTTATCCCAACTCAAACAATCCAACCTTCACCCACAGGCATTCAAGCAATTCATCAAATAAGCATCTAGCCTCATGGTAATCATACTATCATGTTAACGTTCACACTCATGTGAGATGCTAAAGCATAAAGAGCTCACCTAGTACTCTGTGCCAAAACAAGAACATGTTAGCAGTCATGTATGATCCAAGTCCATTTTTAAATGCCTAATGCAACGCATACGGAATGTCGCTAGAGTAGGCTCGGCTAGTCTATAAATGACATGTGAGAATGCACAAGTAGCATGTATTCAAGTTAGATTTGAAATACTTATGCAGTTAGTATGATGCGCCGAGCCTGGTGCATGCAATACTGATGAATGATGCACGCATGCATAGCATAAGGTATGCTAAAGTAAACATGTCCTAATACTGACCATCAAAAGCAGGTAAGTAAAAGGGAGAAAGAAGTGGGGGTTGGAAGACATGCACACACGCACCCACACTTATTACAGATTTGCCCTCGCTCGGAGGGACCGAAAGAATAATACAAGTTAATTAACCTACAAGCTAATTGTAGACGCGCCCGCGTGGGGGGCCCTGCTACAGTTCGGACTCGATTTGTGTCACGGTTCTTAATCTGAACCAAAGAGTCCAAATCTGGCAAATCGTTTTGAGAAAATAGGTTTTTAGAAAAAGAAGTGCCAAACATGGACTGCTTTGCCAGATACAGAGTCGCCACCTAAATATTTTTTTATGTGGGAATTTAGGAAACCCTGACTCGGTGCCGAAGGCCACATGTCCGTCATCACCAGAGTTGCCTCGGCTCGGGAGCTAGGGTACGATTGGGGAAGGTCAGCTATGAGCACCCCCTCTCGCCCGACCCGAAGATCGGCCTCTACTAACCGTGATATCCGTTTTTGAAAACGTTATGTGTTCTCATTCCAGTTATTAGCCTAGAATTACTATGTTATGTGCACAGCAAACAAGTATAGACTAGATTGCCTAATTTGGAAATAAGCATTGCATATCCGTTTGTCTTAAAAAACACTTTGGATTTTGCTACTCGCAAGTAGGCTAAAATACAGATTTCAATGAGTTTTTCCAACTCAGACAATCCAACCTTCACCCACAGGCATTCAAACAGTTTATCACATAAGCATCTAGCCACATGGTAAACATGCTGTTATGATAGCATTCACACGCATGCGATATGCTAAAGCATAAAATACTTACATCGTACTCCGTGCCAAAACAATAAACTCATTAGTAAACAATGCATGATCCAAGTCCACGTTTAAATGACTAATGAAACACATGCAGGATGCAATTAGAATAGGCCCGCCTAACCTAAACATGGCATGTGAAAATGCACAAGTAGCATGTATTCAAGTTAGATTTGAAATACTAATGCAGTTAGCATGATGCGCCGAGCCCAGTGCATGCAATACTGATGAATGATGCACGCATGCATAGCATAAGGTATGCTAAATTAAACATGTCCTATTACTAACCATCAAAGCAGGTAAGTAAAAGGGAGAAAGAAGTGGGGGTTGGAAGACATGCACACACTCACCCACACTTATTACAAGTTTACCCTCGCTCGGAGGGACCGAAAGAATAATACAGTTCAAATAATGAATTAACTATCCTAGCTAATTAATTATTACAAATTACCTAATTAGTTAACAAACTAACTAAGCTAGGAAAAATAGTAAACCGCCTCGGGAGCAGAGCTCGATGCAATGCATGCTCGGTCTTGCTCGGGAATTCACTGCCATGCGCAATCTGCCTCTGTTTTCCCTGCTCTGCTCCTCTGAAGACTGTCAAAGTCTCAGAGTTGCTTCTCTGGACATTGGGAGACACCATCGGCTGAGTAGAATGGTCACCGGCAGTGGTCTGGTGGTCATCGGCACATAATGAATCCATCGGCTGCCGGTTTATTGCCGGTCGACACTCTATGAAGTCGATCGGCAGAGAATGCCTGCAGAACCTGTTTGACAGCAGCAGAGGACAGGACTTTGCATGGCAATACAATTCAAGCCATATATGCACCAATCATGCTCCTTATCATGTGAGTGAGTCAAAGGGACATGCTCATTGGTTCTCGGACCACCAATTGCGCATTTCCATGCGTGATGGCCTAAGAGACCAAGTGTGCACATTTTGATGTCAAATGCAATGCAAACCAACAAACCAAAGCCCAATTCCTATCACTAGATCAAGGAACAAGACGTGCATGCTAGATGCAATTCAACCTAGGCATGCAAGCTAAGGATACAACATGGGAATGCAAGATGTGCATGCAAGCATACAAACAACATGCAAGGTAAGCATGCAAGCAAGCAAATGATGGACTTAAACATGATTTGGGCAGCTCTAATTAGGCCCAAAACAGTGGCCAAAGCCAAAGAAATGAGGCCCAAAACACGCGCACACATGTATGCAAATATGGTCCAATTCCTAAGGCCCACCAAAGAACATTGAACTACACTTAGTGCAACCACACATGGCATGAATTAAATGACTAAAAACAGAATTTTGGCATGTTAAGACAAGGCCTAAAGATCACTTAGATGGCATCCAATTGACCTAAATTCAAAGGCATGCACAAATGCCAAAACGTGGAGCATGCTACACAAGCTTTCAAAGCTTCAAAGAGGCATCCAAGACAAGCATACAAGCGTGTTAAAGTGACTGAAATAACATGGCGAATGGTCCCAAATCACTAGATTAAGGCAAGGATGCATGCTACACATTCACACACTTAAGGCCAACAAGCCAAAAATGCAAAGGGGCTATACTAAGCATGCCAAAGTCGACCCCACCAACTATGGACAGATCTTAAACATGGCAAAATAAGCACAAAAGCTTCATAAAGCTAGGCCTAAAACATGCTAGAACAAGGGTTTACAACCTAAGGCATGTTAAGGCAACAAAGTGGCATTACAAGGTAGGTATGCTAAGCATGCATGGTGTACCAAAACCAACAAAAAAACAGAGGCATAATATGATGTAATAAGCACAAAAAATAGCCAAGGCATGGTCAACAAGAAGCTTAGCTAGGTGCTCCCTCAAGAGGCCAAAAATGGTCCATTTCAAGGACAACAAGGAGAGGGGGTGGCCCTCTCCTTCTTGGGACTTCAAGGCACCATCCTTACCACTAAAATCCCTCAAGATTTCAGTGGTGAGGAGGCCCAAACACCAAAGTCTCGGAGCTTACACAAAACAGCCCAAAATGGGGCCTCTCAAGGCCTAAGAGGGGTCAAACACCTCCAAACCACAAAACACTCTAAACAAACTATTTAGAGGGCCTAAAAACATAACTTTTTTGTATTATAAACTAAGCTCAAAAACAGTTCTAGGATAGTCAAAAATAGTATGCAAAAATGGGGAATAAAGGGACAACTTCTTACCCTTGAAGACCCTCTTCACCAATGAAGCTCCAGCAGCTTCTTTGTGCTCAAAACAGCCCAAGAACCTCAAGAACAACCTCTGGTCCTTCAAGAAACCAAGGAAAGGTGTAACACTATGTGTTTGTGTGCAATAGTAAGACACAAACACACTTATACACACACAAAGGCCAAATGAGAGAGAGGTATAGAGATAGAATATGTATCGAACCCTAAACCTAAAACCAGAGCTCTCACACAACTTTTCTCTCTAAAATGTCTAACCTAGAGCCAAGAGGGGAGGGCTCCTCTTATAGAGGAGCCAATCTTGTAAAGCTTACAAGGTAAGCTAATAAGGAAGCCATCCCTACACGTGTATGGAGGGGAACAAAATGCCATACAGCTGTATTAAAATATCTGCAAAAGCAGATGAACAGTAGTTGGCTGCTCAAAATTGCCATTTTGACAAAATGGACTGCCGACCCGGAACAAAGAATGCCGACCGGCAATATACATTGCCGATGGCATCAAAACACCAGCCGGTGGCCTCTGGCCATGGCCGGTGATGTGTGGGGATGCCTCACAAGGCATTCCCTGCCCCTCCAAGGCAAAACACAAGTGTTTGGTGCAAAACCAGACACTAAACAGTCGAGTTCAGAGATCCTGAGGCAAAGCGCGTAGCCGAGACCTCCGGGAACTCCAAACGAACACAAACATGGATGATCACCGGGTGTTCAAACAGTGACGTCCAAGTCTTGAGGATGGTCAAAAATGGGGTGTCTACAGTTGCCCCTCTTTGACAGAACTCGAAAGTCATAACAATGACGGAAGTGAATGTCAAAGCTCAGAGACGACCCATTTTTGACAAGGCCGAAGACTTGGACAAACATGCAAGACAAACAAGGTATGCGCCCGAAGGCAGGGGCAAAATGCAAGACAATGCACAGAGCCGGACATAACTTATGATCATGCAAAGAAAACTGTAACGAAGCACATATGCAACAGTTTTAAGCTGGCATACACCAAACTACACTACAATGCAGAAAGGATGTAAGAGAATTATGCAATTCTCGATACGTCTCACTCGGAGGATACAATACCTGTGCGGCTCGTCTGGTTGCACCAGCCTCAAATAAACCGTACATACAATATCGTGCTTGTAAAGAAAACAACTCAACAGGTACGATGTTGTTAGCAACATGCATGACAATGCAAAAATGGATGCCAAATGATATGCAATATACACAAAACAATGTACAAACAATGCAAATAAAAATGCAATGGAATTGAAACAATGCAAACTATATGCAAAGCAATTGAATCATGATCTAATCGTGAGCGGTTCGAAACCACGCCTATGTCAAATAGATTGATGGAGGTAACAAGTCCGTCTACCATAGAACGGTCTATTGAACTATGAGTAATGTAGACGGACACAAGAACAAGTATTGGGGGGGATTGACACAAGTGGGGAAACGACCCGCTGGGGAAAGGACTACGATCCTAATGCCGGATGTAAAAATTACACTACAATGCAATATAATGAATATGCTGGGGAGATGGCAGTGGACATGGCATGCGGGCCAAACCAAATCTTGCCAAGGAAAGGCATGTACACGTACAAGCCGCGTCTAACATAGAACGGTCTACTGAACTATGTTTCGACACAAGAAGTATGGGCACATACCAGACCAAGCTCAATCATGGAAAGGTGCGAGCCATAAATGGAAAGTGATGCAGTGAATGCATGCGATCTACAATGCAATATCTAGGAATATGAAATGGAATGGATACAATGGGTATGCCCTGCGGGCCAAACCAAATCTTGCCTAGGAAAGGCATGTACACGTACAAGCCAGGTCTAACATAGAACGGTCCACTGAACTATGTTTCGACGTGAAAAGTATGGGTACATACCAGACCAAGCTCAATCATGGAAAGGCGCAAGCCATAGATGGCAGTGATGCAATGAATGCATGCAAGCTATAATGCGATAGAAATGGATACAATGGATACGACACGCGGGCCAAACTAACTCTTGCCTAGGAAAGGCATGTACGCATACGAGCCATGTCTAACACAGAAAAGGTGCCGCAACCCTCAAACCAACATACCAGTGTGGAATAGGCGCGTACACATGCAGAACTGTGCTTTAACGTGAAAACTAAGGGCACATACCAGACCAAGCTCAACCTGGAAAGGCGCAAGCCATAAATGGAAAGTGATGCAATAAATGCATGCAAACTACAATGCAATATCTACAAATATGCAATGGAATGGATACAATGGATATGGCCTGCGGGCCAAACCAAATCTTGCCTAGGAAAACATGTACGCATGCAAGCCATGTCTAACATAGAACAATCTACTGAACAATGTTTCGACGTGAAAAGTATGGGTACATACCAAACCAAGCTCAATCATGGAAAGGCGCGAGCAATAAAGCTATAATGCAATATACACTATATGCAATGATGCATGACAATGCAATTATATATTTTGTTTTATTTTTTTTTTTTTTTGCAATGCACGTGATGCATGAAATACGTGGAATGCGCGACAACACGCGGCTTTTGTAGGCACATCAATGCACTAAAGGTCTTGCACCTTCCGAGGATTTAAGGTCTCCTAGACCGTACAATATTGCACAAGAAATGCATAACAATGTAAGTGAATTTGAAATGGGCAACAACATGCGACTTAAGACATGCATGATAATGCAAACGAACTATGCACATCAATGCGCCAAAGGTCTTGCACCTTCCAAGGATTTAAGGTCTCCTAGACCGTGGATATACCTGTGGCGGTTCGTCTAGTTGCACCAGCCTCAAATGAACCATACATACAATATCGTGCCTGCAAAGAAAACAAACTTAACAGGTACAGTGTGATTAACAATATGCGTATTAATGTATTTGAAAATGCGTGACAATGCAAAGCAAGTAGGAAGCATAACAATGCTGTGAAGGCACAGTGATGTAAGTGGAGCATGCGGTCTACGCAGGCAACGAAATTGATCATAAGCATGCGGTCTACGCAAGTAATGAAATTGGACAAACATGCGGTCTACGCAAGCAAAACATGCGGTCTACGCAGGTAGTGAATTTGAACAAATATGCGGTCTACGCAAGTAATGAAATTTGAACAAGAGAATGCGGTCTACGCAAGTAATGAAATTTGAACAATCATACGGTCTACGCAAATAAAACATGCGGTCTACGCAAGTAATGAAATTTGAACAATCATGCGGTCTACGCAAGCAAAACATGCGGTCTACGCAAGTAATGAAATTTGAACAATCATGTAGTCTACGCAAGTAAAACATGCGGTCTACGCAAGTAATGAAATTGAACAAGAGAATACGGTCTACGCAAATAAAACATGCGGTCTACGCAAGTAATGAATTTGAACAAATATGCGGTCCATGCAAGCAAAACATGCGGTCTACGCAAGTAATGAAATTGAACAAGAGAATGCGGTCTACGCAAGCAAAACATGCGGTCTACGCAAGTAATGAAATTTGAACAATCATGCGGTCTACGCAAACAAAACATGCGGTCTACGCAAGTAATGAAATTGAACAATCATGCGGTCTACACGAGCAATACATGCGGTCTACGCAAGTAATGAAATTGAACAATCATGCGGTCTACGCAAGCAAAACATGCGGTCTACGCAAGTAATGAAATTGAACAATCATGCGGTCTATGCAAGCAAAACATGCGGTCTACGCAAGTAATCAATTGATTACGAACATGCGGTTTACGCAAGCAATGAATTGATTGAATGTATGCAAAATGAAATGAGATGCGCAAAACCGCGCGATGCGTTAGACAACACGAGTGCGGAAGACAGTGCAATACGCAAGATAGCGCGATGGAATGCATGTAAAAATGCAATGAGATGCTCAAAACAGCGCGATGCGTTAGACAACGCGAGTGCACAAGACAATGCAATGCGCAAGATAGCGCGATTGATTTTGAAATGCACAAGACAGTGCGATACGCTAAACAGCGCGATTGATTTCGAAATGCACAAGACAGTGCGATAGATTTGAAATGCACAAGACAGTGCGATAGATATGTGATGCACAGGGGGGCAACTTTTGAGTTTCGTAAAGCCAAAAGGATACGGAAAGGATACACCTTGCACGAATTTGAGTGCCACGCACAGAAGACACGACCCTAGGTCACAACGGAGGCCGGCTGAGTGTCGGGGATGCACTGTTTTTGCACTGTTTTGAGCACTAAAGGCCCTGGACCCCACACATAACTCAAACAAGGGTGCAGGAGGCTCCAAAATCACTGTAGGAGACCACCGGATGTCCACCGGCCATCAAAATGTATCACCGGCCGTCCACCGGCCATCATATAATTCCATCGGCGCAATATTTTGCCGACCGGCAAAGAGTGTGGCCGACTGGCAAAGAATTCCTGTATCGGGGTAGTTTTGTCAATTCGGCACGGGTCTTTTAAAATAGGGTTTCTAACCCTATTTTCTTCACTCCTCCTTGGTCGAAAATCCTTCCCCCTCCCCTCTAGGGCACTCTCCTCCCTTGATTCTCTCATTTTCTTGCATTTTAGCTCCCATTTCGTTGTTCGATTCGCAATCTCCTTCGCGTTTCGGACATTTTCAACCGAACGAAACTTCATTTCGGTGTTTCTTTCTTGATTTTTGCCACTCGGGGCTTGTTTCCCTCGAGTTTTTCTTGATACCCGTGCCTTTTCCGCACTCCGTCTTTTTCGACCTTTTCCGACCCTCTCGGGGTTTGACTTTTTGTTGACTTTTCGCCTTCTTGCCCGATTTTTCGTCTTCCGGCCATTTTCACATTCTCTTCGAGATGGCAGACGATCTTCCACAGGGTGGGGCTCCTCCAGAGCTCGAGATGGACCCTGAGGCCGAGCCCTTGCCACTTCGTATCCGCCCGTTCGATCCGGAGACCTACAGGCCTGCAGTTCACGAGATGCTCCCCAACGGACTACGCCAGTTCCGGAGCTTCGAGAGGCACGTGCCACGCGAGCTACTACTGCGTGAGCCTACCTCCCACCTATCCTTCAGCGCTTCCGAGGTAACTTTCCTTCTCTGCTTTACTTTCTGTAATGTAGGATGCAAAACTGCCGTAGCTGGTTATGCTCTTTAACTGCTTAATTCTGATATGCTGTATACCGTAGTTGATTGTAAACATACGTGCAACTGATATCTGTTCGAGACTGACACATGCACACACACTGCACACACACTACACTGACCCCGAATCACCCGAACACACGGCGCACACTGTATTTCACTGCATACACACTGGTACCCGTTATTGGCTTGAGTCTGAAAACATGCACGCATGCCGTATTTGTCCTGGACCACTCGAATACACTGGCGCATCACACGTCGTAGTTCACTGTTAGCACACCGGCACCCGGTATTTGTTTGAATCTTGTTAAAACTTGCACGCATGCCGTATTTGCACTAAACCATTCGAACACGCTGACACATCACACATTTGTAGTTCACTGTATGCTTCTTAGAACTGCATTTTGAATATTGCCTTGCAATTGTTGTTTTTGATTACAGGGGGATTCCCATACCATTCGCGGGTATGGGAACACCATTGCTCGGGACTGGTACCTCGAGCTGCCAGATGCTGTTCGTGACATCGTCGACGAGGCCGGCTTTGGCATCTTCTGCAGGGGGCTCTCTCGAATGACTACCTACAGGCCCTTGCTTGCTGCTCTAGCGGAGAGGTGGTGGGATACCACCGACTCCTTCCACTTCTCCGTCGCAGGGGACATGACGATGACCCCTTACGACTTCTCGATGCTTACTGGCATTGGGGTAGGGGGTGATCCGATCCCCTTTGACACGGATATGGACGAGTGGGACGCCGCCCAGCTATATCTGCTTGGCACTCAGCCTCCCCTCGCTCGAGCGGGGTTCGTTAGGTACTCGTGGTTTGAGAGCCACTTTCGGATCCAGCCGGCCTTGGCAGAGGAGGCGTAGATGTCCCCAGAGGACGTGGACCAGTATACGCGGGGCTTCATCATGTTCCTCATCGAGACGACTCTCTTCGCCGATCGGGCGAACACCGTGCCCTTATGCCTGTTGAGCGCGCTGGTGGACGTCAGGCAGATCCGCCATTATGACTGGGGTGGCGCAGGCCTGGCCACATTGTATGGTTACATGAGCTCTTCCTCCCGCCTCAGCGGATAGCTTCTCGGTGGCTACTGGCGAGCCGGGAGGTACATCCTCCTCCCTTTTTTACATTTCTGCCTTCTGCTTTCTGTATTCTGTACACTGCACATATACTGTACACTGCCCCACACTAACTGTACACTGCACACACTGTACACTCTGCACAATACACTGCATAACACACGGTTCTGCTATTTCTGCTTTATTCTGTATTCTGCCTTATCTGATAGTCATACTGACATCTATTCTGTAGTTGTGGGTGTATGCCTACTTCCCTAGGCTTGCCCTAGTGCCCGATGAGGAGATCCCACTCAGCGTCCCCTTCTCTCATCGCTTCGATGTGCGATGCGTGCGGAGACCACGGGAGTCTCTTATTTTCTTCCGCCGATACTTCAACACCATCACCGCCGCGGAGGTATGTTCAACTTTTAGAGTTCATTTTTTGGTTTTGCTTTGCACCGTATGTTTTCAATAACAGTAGATAATAAACTGCATTTCATTTTTAGATCACCTAGCAGCCCTGGGCTTCGTTGCCGGCCGTGGTGAGGGATCACTATGAGGGCTCAGGGGAGACTACCCGTTGTCGGATCTTCTTGGAGGGCCCGGTCTGTCGGGCTTGGTACCTGGGTGAGCGTTTCTTCCGTCAGACCCTAGGTTTACCGGAGCAGATAGTGCCGGGTCCACCTCCTTCCCACATGAGGGATACAGAGAGGTTCACCGCCTGGGAGATGAGGGAGTACACCACCGGCTGGGGTGAGGAGCATCACAGAGGCGAGGGCGACTACATAGAGTACGTCCGGACCTATATTATGCGACCCTTGAGCGATGGTCGCCGAGCTGAGGGGGAGAGGCCAGCGGCGCCAGTAGCTAGAGCGGGGGCTGGGGTTGGAGCAGGCACATCGAGGAGGGCGCGAGGGCACGGTAGGAGCGGAGCTCGGGGGGGACGGGGGACTGGCTGGCCTGCCCTGCCCACTGTACTGTCATATAGAGGGCAGGATAGGGTGACCTACCAGATCCCCTTTGCTCCTCCCCCGGCTGGTCATGAGTTAGCCGGTATCCCCGACTTGCCTCCGGTATGTATTACTTCATTTTGCATCTTGCATCTGCATTTCATTTCAGTTTATTTGATATCCCGCGGAATACTGATATATCTTATACTCTTGCAGGCGTCCTCCGAGTACACCCGACAGTCCGTGGAGTTGAATGCCTCCATGATGGGGATGCTGCAGCGGACCTTCGACCTTCTGGCCTTCTACAGCATTCCGGTATGTTCTTCTGACAATGGCCTCAAACCATTCATAAGTTGATTCGCGTAATCTGATGCACGACACCACACCTGACGCACTGATCTCACAGCATCTGATACACTGCATACATTGCATTTATACACTGTACTCTACAATGATAAACTGCCCACGACATTCACACACTGTACTCATATACTGCATTTTGCACTGATAAACTGCTCACGACGTTCACACTGTACCCATACATTGTATTCTGCACTGATAAACTGCTCACGGCGTTCACACTGTACCCATACACTACATTCTGCACTGATAAATTGCTCACGGCGTTCACACTGTATCCATACACTGCATTTTGCACTAATAAACTGCTCACAGTATTCTAATGTATTTGCCTTTTGTGATTTTCAGCCTCCCTTGCAGATCCCTCTGATGGGTGGCGCTCCGGTTGGGCCCTCTATTCCCGCTCGAGGAGGGCGTGGAGACACTGCACGTCCCCATACTAGGGGAGGGCGTACTCATGTCGGGAGTAGTTCTCGGGCGCCGACCCCTGACGACGACGGTGATGATGACGATGATGAGTCCGAGGCAGAGGCAGAGGCCAGGTCATCTGAGGAGGCTGGAGACGACTCAGACTCAGGCTTAGATGGCGACGCTGATGATGATGCCCCTGGACCTTCGTCCAGGAAGAGGGCGAGGGCAGATCCCCGGGCCTGAGACTACTGAGGATGACCCAGATTGCTGCTTTTCTTCTTCTTTTTTGTACTTTTTCTTTTGTTTTTTCTTTGCTGGTAGTTAGATTACCTTGTGCTGCCGCAGGCAGATTTTTTTTGTTTTCCTCAAAACTTTGTACTTGAAAAAGATTATGGAATGAAACGAACTTTTTATCTAAAAAAAGTGTTACATTTACATATCTCATGTATTGCATCGCATCACATCATGTTACACCTCAATGTAAATGGAATTGATCTGTGGTCTGAATGTTGAACACTTGCATTGTAATAACAGGATAACCAAACCGAGTAACAGCAAAGCAACCCGCACAAACCACTACTTAACCTGAACACACGGCCCACACTCTGATGCGGATTAATCTGCATACAGTCAATAACCCAACACTTGGTTTATTTTGCACACGGCAAGCCTTAAACAAAACAGCCCAATCTGACAAGACAGCCTTCAAAGGTGAAACCGGCTAGGGTTGAAACATGCTCGGATGCCCCAAATTTTTCCTTCCTTCTTTTGGTTTGCCCAGATGTAGAGAATGGCACAGCACTCTGAGCATAAACGATTTTCGAAATTAAATAAGGGTTTTTAACCGGGGTATCGAGCCTACAACTGAACACAGCGGGGAGGACTCAAACAAAAGCGTACACGACCTAAACACAACGAGACACGCTCGGAAGAGACCTAAAACAAAGGTTGAGGTAAACAAAACAAAAGATACGACATACAGACGCGTTAATGAGGATGGGGGACCACGAATCACGAGGAGCCAGTTTCTCTGGGTACTGTTTCCCACCCTTTTCTCATTTGTGATTCTCACATCACTCCGGCACTCAAGCTCGGTTTTTCTCTCAAAACCCTTTTCCTCACTTTTTCTCTCAACTTACACCTCTCTATTCTTCATTCTCTCATTTTCCATCCCTCCCCAGGGTAATTAATGGATAAATAGGAAGGTGTGGGTTCATGAACGATGCCGTTAGCTCACAGCTATTTCTTCTGGTGGGTAGAGTGCCCTCCTGGCAAGTATGTTGACGACGGGAGAACGACAGAATGCCTGACTCAACTGTGCCCCTAGTTCATCATTTTGACCATTTTTCGTTTTGGTTTTCCACTAAAACAGTTTTGATCAAGATGAGAGTTGGATTAACGTACTTGTTCGATTTTTGATTTGAAAGCCATGCAAGTCAGGCTGTAAGCACTGAAAATTTTCCTTTTTGGGTCCAAGAAAAGTGGTCCAGTTTTGGAAAATGGAATAGTTTTCGAGAAAATAGTCAACCTCAGTAAAAATTTTCAAAAACTATTTTGCAAACAGTCGATGCTCAACGAGCATGGAACTTACTCTTTGAGATGCGCAACCTCGGATCGGAGGCAATGGAAAATTGCCCCTGGCTTGAAGAACGCCGCACGGCAACGGAAAGTTGTCCCTGGTTTGAATGGCGGCTCACGACGACAAGTGGCAACGGAAAGTTGCCCCTTGTTTGGATGATGCCGCAGCAGTCCACAAACAGTCTTCACTAGTGATGATCACGACCGAACTCCCTCGGACACAGAGAAGACGAAGATGGTCAAAACCAATATATGGACACAGTCACTTTGAAGGTGTTGGCGACTGGACTTTGGGATGAAATCGAAACCATTGCATGGACCGAGACGCTATGAAAGCGTTGGGGGCTGGACTTCATGATGAAGTTGCCTACGTATCCCAAACATGGGAATCAAGCCTTACGTAGTTCGGGTTAAGGTACACTCGGGTATTTTAACCTTCACTTTTCAGGCTCGAATTTTTGCCAAGGTGCCCGATGTGGGTTTTCAACCTTGCGAGCTTTTCTTTTTTTTTTTATTTATTTTTCTTTTTCTTTTTCGCATTTTTCTTTTCTTTTCTTTTCTTTTTTGTACTTTTTGCTTTTTGATTTTTTTTGTATTTTTCTCTTGCTCTAACTTTTGCCTGGGTCGCCCTTCCGGGTTTTCGGTCTAGCGAGCCTCTCAAAGGGTAAAAGCGTAACAAGTCCATGCCAAATGATTTTTGAAGTTGAAGCCTCTCTGTATCTAGGAGAACGGCTGTTGCAATGATTTGCAGAAGAATCCATCATGGTCGCTCCACGAGTTTCTTTTGGTGAGATCTAATCCTTTTGATTCGGCTTTGGTGCCTCTTGTTCGAGGGCTGCTTCAAAACTGGCCACACGGGCCTCCTCCGATAGTTGACTGTTGGATGTTCCGAATGAGTTCGAGGTTCAAGACAAACAGGTCGAATCTTGAGGCTGAGAGCGATCCTAGGCTGCACAATCTCAAGAGCGATCCCACACAGGTCATCGCAGGGCTGCGTAAAATATTTGTTTTTGAAAGTTTTTAAGAAAGCGATAAATTGCTCGGGCCGAAGATAGTGTGGGACCAATCTGGATCAAGCCAGGATCCTTCTCAGTACTCACGCCGACAAGCATGATTTCATTCATAAAAAGGCTTAGCATGCCTCTCATTTTCTCAATTTGATCAAAGTTTTGTAAAACCCGAGGAATTCCCTCCTCTTCGTTTTTATCACCGCAGTGTTCAAAAGAGGTTTTTGAAAAACTTAGGTCAATGCAATGAGTTTGGCGCGCAGGAGAGCATGCGAGATGTACCGTCAGCCCATTCAAATCCTCTGGCACAACTAACTCACACTGAAAGCAAGCATGAAAATGAGATAACCACAGCTGTTTCATTCAGATTTGTTGGTGTAACTGGCCCCTCGGCAGAAACAGACTCAAAAACAAAAACGGGTAATTACAAGACAAAACGGTGTTCGAGGCAACAACCCCAGAATCACCTGGTATTCTAAACAAAGGGGACTGACTCGCTACAACAAGACAGACCCTTAAGTAAAAAGACTGACTCAAGACAAAGAGACAGACTCAAAACAAAAGACTGACTCGATACCCAAGCCAGAATTTACAAAACTAGCGTTCACAGACGTTCAAAAATGCGTGCCAGATGCCACATCCAAAATATACCAAACGCCGCCCGCAGGTGGTTCACTTTCTGATTACATACTTGCAGTATTTGTGTCCTCAAAATCCAATAACTGGGTGCTAACGAACTTGGCTGAGGTGGGTGGGAGGATAACCTCATTGTCAATCAAATCTTGCACCTCATGACGGAGGCGGAAGCAATTGTCGGTTGCATGGCCTGTCTGCTGGTGGTACGGGCAGTACTGGGCAGCATCATGCGTAGCAGGGAGATTCTTCGGGAGAGGCCGAGGCTCCAAGGGTTTAAGGTGTCCCCTCTCGGCAAGGATCTGAAGTGCCTTAGATAGAGGCATGTAGAGAGCATGAAAGGTCCTGCGCCCTCGGGGCAGGTACTTTGGAGTCTGAGCGTTCTTACTAGCTGCACAAGCAAAAGGGTCAGCAGGCGTTGCCTTGGCTTTCTGATCTTTCTCAGGTGCAGGGGCGGGAATAGGAGAAACTGTTCTGGCATGACGGGGCCTATCCCGATTTTCCGACTGACTTGAACTCCCCTCAGGTGGAGTGGGGAAAGCATCCTCCACAGCTCTCGTCACAACTGCAGATACCTGTTGCTTGTTCATCCCCGCGGCTTTCAAAGCCTCGACTACCCACAGCAGTTGTTCACTGGGATCGGCATCTGCCTTCACTTTGTTCTTGCCTCTGGCCTCAGCCTGGTCGAGGGTTTGGTTTGATGTTGATATGTCATTTCCATAGCTGGAGGCCATCTCTGGTTGGCTAAGTTCAATCACAATTCGCCCCAACAGCGGGGGCTCCTGGGGTACAAAACTCCCGGCGTATGGTGCGGCTGGAGGTGAAGCTGACATTCCGTAGGCGAGATCCGCCATAGACCTCTGGAGATCACCTATCATCCCCATTAGTTCAAATGTAGTAGGCTCGCAAGCCTGGTATAGCTGGGGGGCCCAGACTGGGTGCGCAACAGGCGACCTGTGTGGATGTGGCATATCAGTATTGGTCTCACTTTGCAGAGTGATCCCTTGCTCTAATGCGGCTGTCATAACCACGATCTCTTCTGAATTCTGCGTCATCATAAGTCCTGCCTCAGCAAGGGGGAGCACTAGCTATTCTGTACCAGCTGTCCGAATTGAAAGAGACATCAAACAGCATTTCAGCCCAAATGGATCAAACACGGGTGTAGCTGAACAATTATACTCTACTGCTGATCACTGTTCCCCAGAAATCACTGTCCCCAAAACTGATCCTGATACCCACAGATAACTGATTCTCATAAACTAACACTGATGCCCTCAGGTCTAATACTCAATCTTGCAAACTGATATGTACGTTTCCTGTAGAGATACATTCTAAAAGCACATAGCAAGTAAAGAGAGCAAAAACACCCCTATGTTAGGATAGGGTTTCCCTGTCCTATTTTGTCATGAGCTAGGGTTTCACTAGGCACGCAGTAGTTTTCAAACAACCTAACATCGGGTGAGCAGCCTGTCCTAACTTGGGATGGTTGCTATGGATCCGAATATGCACTAGGTCGAACGGTCGAAAAGGGTGCCCCGGTAAAACCGGGGTTTGTGTTCCCATACTGTCAGAGCCCATAACCGGTCAGCCTTATGGTCAAGCCTTAACAAGACAAGCCTCCGGCAAACCGTTCAGGAATGACAGATGGCAAACACTGTGTTCCTAGGCGCACCAATGCACATGCAATGCAAAGAGACACATAAATGGAATCAAAATAGGATATCACGAGTTCGAGTCAAGCTCTCTAAATCCCCAGCAGAGTCGCCAGAAGCTGTAGACGCGCCCGCGTGGGGGGCCCTGCTACAGTTCGGACTCGATTTGTGTCACGGTTCTTAATCTGAACCAAAGAGTCCAAATCTGGCAAATCATTTTGAGAAAATAGGTTTTTAGAAAAAGAAGTGCCAAACATGGACTGCTTTGCCAGATACAGAGTCGCCACCTAAATATTTTTTTATGGGGGAATTTAGGAAACCCTGACTTGGTGCCGAAGGCCACATGTTCGTCATCACCAGAGTTGCCTCGGCTCGGGAGCTAGGGTACGATTGGGGAAGGTCAGCTATGAGCACCCCCTCTCACCCGATCCGAAGATCGGCCTCTACTAACCGTGATATCCGTTTTTGAAAACGTTATGTGTTCTCATTCCAATTATTAGCCTAGAATTACTATGTTATGCGCACAGCAAACAAGTATAGACTAGATTGCCTAATTTGGAAATAAGCATTGCATATCCATTTGTCTTAAAAAACACTTTGGATTTTGCTACTCGCAAGTAGGCTAAAATACAGATTTCAACAAGTTTTTCCAACTCAGACAATCCAACCTTCACCCGCAGTCATTCAAACAGTTTATCTCATAAGCATCTAGCCACATGGTAAACATGCTGTTATGATAGCATTCACACGCATGCGATATGCTAAAGCATAAAATACTTACATCGTACTCCGTGCCAAAACAATAAACTCATTAGTAAACAATGCATGATCCAAGTCCATGTTTAAATGACTAATGCAACACATGCAGGATGCAATTAGAATAGGCCCGCCTAACCTAAACATGGCATGTGAAAATGCACAAGTAGCATGTATTCAAGTTAGATTTGAAATACTAATGCAGTTAGCATGATGCGCCGAGCCCGGTGCATGCAATACTGATGAATGATGCACGCATGCATAGCATAAGGTATGCTAAATTAAACATGTCCTATTACTAACCATCAAAGCAGGTAAGTAAAAGGGAGAAAGAAGTGGGGGTTGGAAGACATGCACACACTCACCCACACTTATTACAAGTATACCCTCGCTCGGAGGGACCGAAAGAATAATACAGTTCGAATAATGAATTAACTATCCTATCTAATTAATTATTACGAATTACCTAATTAGTTAACAAACTAACTAAGCTAGGAAAAACAGTAAACCGCCTCGGGAAGAGAGCTCGATGCAATGCATGCTCGGTCTTGCTCGGGAATTCACTGCCATGCGCAATCTGCCTCTGCTTGCCCTGCTCTGCTCCTCTGAAGACTGTCAAAGTCTCAGAGTTGCTTCTCTGGACATTGGGAGACACCATCGGCTGAGTAGAATGCTCACTGGCAGTGGTCTGGTGGTCAACGGCACATAATGAATCCATCGGCTGCCGGTTTATTGCCGGTCGGCACTCTATGAAGTCGATCGGCAGAGAATGCCTGCAGAACCTGTTTGACAGCAGCAGAGGATAGGACTTTGCATGGCAATACATTTCAAGCCATATATGCGCCAATCATGCTCCTTATCATGTGAGTGAGTCAAAGGGACATGCTCATTGGTTCTCGGACCACCAATCGCGCATTTCCATGCGTGATGGCCCAAGAGACCAAGTGTGCACATTTTGATATCAAATGCAATGCAAACCAACAAACCAAAGCCCAATTCCTATCACTAGATCAAGGAACAAGACGTGCATGCTAGATGCAATGCAACCTAGGCATGCAAGCTAAGGATGCAACATGGGAATGTAAGATGTGCATGCAAGCATACAAACAACATGCAAGGTAAGCATGCAAGCAAGCAAATGATGGACTTAAACATGATTTGGGCAGCTCTAATTAAGCCCAAAACAGTGGCCAAAGCCAAAGAAATGAGGCCCAAAACAGGCGCACACATGTATGCAAATATGGTCCAATTCCTAAGGCCCACCAAAGAAGCATTGAACTACACTTAGTGCAACCACACATGGCATGAATTAAATGACTAAAAACAGAATTTTAGCATGTTAAGACAAGGCCTAAAGATCGCTTAGATGGCATCCAATTGACCTAAATTCAAAGGCATGCACAAATGCCAAAACGTGGAGCATGCTACACAAGCTTTCAAAGCTTCAACGAGGCATCCAAGACAAGCATACAAGCGTGTTAAAGGGACTGAAATAACATGGCGAATGGTCCCAAATCACTAGATTAAAGCAAGGATGCATGTTACACATTCACACACTTAAGGCCAACAAGCCAAAAATGCAAAGGGGCTATACTAAGCATGCCAAAGTCGACCCCACCAACTATGGACAGATCTTAAACATGGCAAAATAAGCACAAAAGCTTCATAAATCTAGGCCTAAAACCTGCTAGAACAAGGGTTTACAACCTAAGGCATGTTAAGGCAACAAAGTGGCATTACAAGGTAGGTATGCTAAGCATGCATGGTGTACCAAAACCAACAAAAAAACAGAGGCATATTATGATGTACTAAGCACAAAAAACAGCCAAGGCATGGTCAACAAGAAGCTTAGCTAGGTGCTCCCTCAAGAGGCCAAAAATGGTCCATTTCAAGGACAACAAGGAGAGGGGGTGGCCCTCTCCTTCTTGGGACTTCAAGGCACCATCCTTACCACTGAAATCCCTCAAGATTTCAGTGGTGAGGAGGCCCAAACACCAAAGTCTCAGAGCTTACACAAAACAGCCCAAAATGGGGCCTCTCAAGGCCTAAGATGGGTCAAACACCTCCAAACCACAAAACACTCTAAACAAACTATTTAGAGGGCCTAAAAACATAACTTTTTTGTATTATACACTAAGCTCAAAAACAGTTCTAAGATAGGAAAAAATAGTATGCAAAAATGGGGAATAAAGGGACAACTTCTTACCCTTGAAGACCCTCTTCACCAATGAAGCTCCAGCAGCTTCTTTGTGCTCAAAACAGCCCAAGAACCTCAAGAACAACCTCTGGTCCTTCAAGAAACCAAGGAAAGGTGTAACACTATGTGTTTGTGTGCAATAGTAAGACACAGACACACTTATACACACACAAAGGCCAAATGAGAGAGAGGTATAGAGATAGAATATGTATGGAACCCTAAACCTAAAACCAGAGCTCTCACACAACTTTTCTCTCTAAAATGTCTAAGCTAGAGCCAAGAGGGGAGGGCTCCTCTTATAGAGAAGCCAATCTTGTAAAGCTTACAAGGTAAGCTAACAAGGAAGCCATCCCTCCATACACGTGTATGGAGGGGAACAAAATGCCATACAGCTGTATTAAAATATCTGCAAAAGCAGATGAACAGTAGTTGGCTGCTCAAAATTGCCATTTTGACAAAATGGACTGCCGACCGAGAACAAAGAATGCCGACCGGCAATATACATTGCCGATGGCATCAAAACACCAGCCGGTGGGCTCTGGCCATGGCCGGTGATGTGTGGGGATGCCTCACAAGGCATTCCCTGCCCCTCCAAGGCAAAACACAAGTGTTTGGTGCAAAACCAGACACTAAACAGTCGAGTTCGGAGATCCTGAGGCAAAGCGTGTAGCCGAGACCTCCGGGAACTCCAAACGAACACAAACATGGATGATCACCGGGTGTTCAAACGGTGACGTCCAAGTCTTGAGGACGGTCAAAAATGGGGTGTCTACACTAATTAAATATTACAGACCAATTAATTAATTAATTAACTAATCTAATGAAATAAGTAAACAGCCTCGGGAAGAGGGCCCAATGCAATGCGTGCTCAATCCCGCTCGGATGTCATTGCCATGCACAAGCTGCCTCTAATTTGACTGTTCTGCTTCTCTGAAGACTACACAACTCCCACGGTTGCTTCTCTAAGTGCTGTGGAGCACCACCGGCTGAGTGGGATCATCACCGGCCATTTTGAAGTGGTCATCGACCATCCATTGAGCTCTCGGCCAAATACATTTGGTCGTTCGACAGTATATATGGCCGGCCGGCCAAAACTTCCTGCAGAAACCTGTTTGATAGCAGCAGAGGACAGAACTTGTCATGGCAATGCATTTCAAGCAATGTATGCACCAATCACACCCCTTATCGTATGCATGACTCAAAGGGATATGATTCTTGATTCTCGGACCACCAATCGCGCATTTCCATGCGTGATGGCCCAAAGAATCAAGTGTGCATTTTGATTTCAAATGAAATGCAATGCACATAAACAATCCAAGGGGCTTTCAACCTTTATCTTGGCTTGATCAAGAGGTGAAGCATGCATGCCAATGCAATGCAATCCTAAGCATGTGAGCCTAAGTGTGCAATATGGGCATGCAAGCAAGTAATGCAAATATGCAACTAACCCAGCATGCAAAGTGTAACAACAACATGTACACATGCAAGGTGCAATATGGACAGCATGTTAGATACAAAGCATGCCATATGCAACAACACAAAAGTGTGCAACAATGTGTCATGAGCCAAGTATCTACATATATAAGCAAGCATGCAAACATGGCTTAAAATTTTAAACATCAAAAGGTAACTCTCAAGCACACTTAAGAGGATTCAATCATGGACAAATGGCATGCACCTTAAGCTTTGAAATTGCATAGAAAAGGGGTGCTAAACAACTAGTCAAAGCAAGCAAAGCATGTAATTGGTCCAAGGACCTAAAGCATGATCAAATGACACATGAAGAAAATGACCAAAATAGATCAAAACAGTCCTAAATCATGTTAAGGCAAGTCCTAAAAACCACCTAGATAGCATCTAAATGATCTACACATGGAGGCATGCACAAATGCTTAAACATGGAGCATACAACACAACCTCTTGAAGCATCAAACGGGCCATGAAATGCAAGCATACAAGCATGCTAAGAGGACTGAAATGATGCTATAAGTGGTGCCAAACCACTGAAATAAATCAAACAATGCATGCTCAACACTTCACATACTTAAAGCCTACAAGCTAACAATGCAAAGGAGCTATGCAATACATGTTATGGTTGACCAAAACAACCAAAAATAAACCTTAAACATGGCAAAACAAGTATGAAAGCTTCACAAAGCTAGGCCAAAAGCATGCTTGAACAAGGGTTAAAACCTAGATGCATGTTAAGGCTACAATATGGCATTACAAGGCATGTATGCTAAGCAAGCATGGTGTACCAAAATCAACTAAAAACAGATGCATATTATGACATAATAAGCATGAAAATCAGCTAAGGCATGGCCAACACACACTTAGACTCGATGCTCACTAAAGAGGCAAAAATGGCCTTTTTCAAGGACAACAAGGAGAGACGGTGGCCCTCTCCTTCCTAGGACCTCAAGGCACCATCCTCACCTCTGAAATCCCTCAAGATTTCAATGGTGAGGAGGCCTAAACACAATGGTCCCAGAGCTCAACCGAAATGGCACAAAACAAGGGCCAAACAAGCCTTAAGAGGGGTCAAACAACCCCAAAGCTTAAAACACCCTTAACAAACTATTTAGAGCACTAAAAATCAGAACTTTTATATGTTATACACAAAGCTCAAAAACAAATGCAAGGTAGGCAAAAATGCAATGCAAAAATGGGGAATAAAGGGACAAGTTTCTTACCCTTGTAGACCCTCTTCACCAATGGTGAACCAGCTGGTTCTTCAAGCTCAAACCAACTCCATAACTCCAAAAACAGTGCCCAAGGGCCTCAGCTCCAAGAAAAGGTGTGATGGTGGGTGTTTGTGTGCAAAACTATGACAAAACACACACAAAACACAAGAGAGAGAGAGATATAGAGATGGAGGATATATGAACCCTAACCCTAAAACTCAAAACCCTCTAAAAATGTTGTCTAAATTGTCTAACCCCTTGAAGAGAGAGAGGAGGCCTCCTCTTATAGAGCTTCAATCTTGTAAGCTTACATGACAAGCTAGCTAAGAGGGAAATCCCTCCATACACATACACGTGTATGGAGGGGAGCCAAGTGCATGCCAGCTGTATGAAAATATCTGCAAAAGTAGATGCACAGTAGTTGGCCGGCCAAAAATGCAATTGACCAAAAAAAGATAGCCAGCCGGCCATCTATAGTGCCGGCCGGCCAAGTATTTGGCCGGTGGCAACAAAACACAGCTGGTGGCCTCAAGCCATGGCCGGTGGAGTGTGGGGATGGCCCACAAGCCATTCCCTGCCCCTCCAAGGCATAGCACAAGTGTTTGGTGCAAAACCAGACACAAAACAGTCGAGTCGAGAGATCCTGAGGCAAGGCGCGTAGCCGAGACCTCCGGGAACTCAAGACGAACACAAATATGGATGATCACCGAGTTTTCAAGCGGTGACGTCCAAGTCTTGAGGACGGTCAAAAATAGGGTGTCTACATACCCAAACATAGGGGTGTTTTTGGCTCTCATTTGCTTGCTCTGTGCTTTTAGAGTGTACCTCTACAAGAATGCACGTATTAGTTTATAAGTCTGGGTATCAAGCCTGCGGGCATCAGTATTTTGAGAATCAGTTATATCTGCGGGTATCAGATTCGGTTTCGGGATAGTAATTTGGGGAACAATGATCAGTGGTCGAATACAGTTATTCAGCTATACTTATGCCTATTCTGGTGAAATTGGTCTGAGATGCTGCCTGTTTTCTCTTTCAGGGGGGGGAGGTTCAGAGATTCGGTTTAGGGCAACCAGTGGTCTCCTTCACTAAGGCAAGGAAAAAAGGGGCAGTTGAGGTTCACCGGTTCACCAGATCCATCAGTCACTAGTCATGTCCCCTCTGTTCAGTTAAGCAGACTCGCGATGACACAGAATTCAAAGGAAATTGTGGTCATGGCAGCGGCACAAAACCAAGGAATCATAATACAGGGTGAGGCCGACGTTGAAGTGCCGCACCCACCCAGGTCACCTGCCATGCACCCGATCTGGGAACCCCAGTTGTTCCAAGCTCGTGAGCCCACCACATTTGAGCTGATGGGAATGATTGGTGACCTTCAGAGATCTGTGGCTGATGTAGCCTACGGAATGACGACTCCGCCACCAGCCACATCATACGCCAAGAACTTCATGCCGGAGGAGCCCCCGCTACTAGGGCAAATTGTAAATGAGCTCAGCCAACCTGAAGCTGTCTCAAGCTCCGGCAATGACATGTCGACAACAACAAGGCTCCACTCTGATCAAGCAACCCAAACCTTTCACCAAGCTGAGGCTAGTGGAAAGAACAAGATGAAGGCGGACACAGATCCCTATGAACAACTCCAGCAAGCTGTTGAGGCTCTGAAAGTCGGGGGGGTTGAATAAACAGCAAGTACTCGCAGTTGTGGCTAAGACTATGGATGACGTCTTCCCCACTCAGACCGAGAGCAATTCAAGCCAAAGGGAAAATCAAGATTGGGACCGTCGTACCAGAACTATTCCTTCCAACCCTAACCCTGCACCTAGAAAAGATCAGAAAGCCAAGGCAGCACCTGCCGATCCTTTTGCTAGTGCGTCCAGCAAAGGTCCACAGACTTCGAAGTATCTGCCCCGAGGTCACAGGGTCTTTCATGCCCTCTACATGCCTTTGTCCAAGGCTCTTCGAATCCTCATTGAAAAAGGTCATCTCAAGCCTCTTGAGCCTCGGCCTCTCCCGAGTAACCTCCCTCTCTCACATGACGCTACTCAGTACTGCGCGTATCATCAACAGACTAGTCACACCACCGACAACTGCTTCTGACTTCGCCACAAAGTACAGGATCTGTTTGATGACGAGGTCATTCTCCCACCGAGTTCAGCAAAGTCTGTCATCACCGGGTTGGTGGACTTCGAGGATAATACGAGTATGTGATCAAGGGTTGGTCCACCTACACGCGGCGCTCGGTTTACTTCAGATGTGGCGTATGGCATGCACTTTTGCGCATTTGCGAATGCTAGTTTTTGTACTTTCTAACTTGGGTATTCAGTCAGTTTTGTTGCCCTGTATATAGTCAGTCTTTTCTTACTATGTCAGTTGGGTCTGTCTTGTTGTATCGAGTCAGTCCTGCTGTATAGGAGTCGGGTGATTCCGGGGGTGTTACCTTGGACATCACTATTTTGTTTTGTGTTTGTCTTTTTGCTTTCTTTTGAGTCTATTTCCGCCTTGGAGCCAGTTGTGCCAACAGATTTTGAATGAAACAGTAGTGATTTTCACACACACGTGTTTGCTTCTACCTTGTGCCAGTTGTGCCAGAAGTTCTGAATAAGATGGCAGTATTTGACCAGAACTATGGCTTTTCTGTGCCTTTGAGTCATTGCATTGACCTAAGTTTTTCAAAACTTTTTGAACACTGTGGTGAAAACAAAGAGGGAGGAATTCCTCGGGATTTGCAAAAATTTGACCAATTGAGAGAAAGAGAGGCGTGCTAAGCCCTTAATGAATGAGATCATGTTTGTTAACATGAGTACTGAGAAGGATCCTGGCTTGATCCAGATTGGTTCTACATTGTCTTCAGCGCGAGCGATTTGTCGCTTTCTTAAAAGATTTCAAAAAATGTTTTGCACAGTCCTGCGAAGACCTGTGTGGAATTGCTCTTGAGATTGTGCAACCTGGGATCGCTCTCAGCCCCGAGACTCAATCCCTTTGCTTTCAAACCTTGAACTTGGATTCAGAATGTTCAACGGTTAACCACAATGTGAGGCCTGTGTGGCCAGTTTTGAAGCAGCCCTTGGAATACGGACAAGAAAGTCAGATCAAGAAGATCAAATGTTATCAAAAGAAGCTTGCAAAGCTAAATCAGAAGCAGCCCTTGAACTAGAGGCACAAAAATGTCAGGTGTGCTCAAAGAGTCAAAAATTGGGGTATTTCTCAAGCTAACGAAGATCGGCAAGAATGCCAAATCCTAGAATGGAGGAAAGAGAAAAGTATTGCTGAAGGACAACTGAGTTCCTATCCACAACACTAGGGGCAAATTTAACCCCTATTGGACGGACTTCTACATCATTAGCGAACAGCAGCCATTCTCCTGGATTTAGATGGCTTCGAGATCTCAATACCATTTGACATGGACAAAGCTAAACTTTTACCCTTGAGAGGCTCGTTGGGTCGAAAATCCAAAAGGGCGACCACGGCAAAAGTTAGAGCAAGAAAAGGACAAAAAAGAAATAAAAAAGATATGAAAATTTCTGAACAAAGAAAAGAAATGAAAAGAATTGAAAAGAAAAGAAAAACAAAGCTCGTGAGGTTGAAAACCCGGAAGGGTGGCCTTGGCAAAAGTTAGAGCACAAAAGGAGACGTTAAATACACAAGTGTACCTTAACCGGAACTACATAAGGCTTGATTCCCATGTTTGGGATACGTAGGCAACTTCATTATGAAGTCCAGCCACAAATACTTCCAAATCGATTGTGTCCATGTATTGGTTTTGATAATCTTTGTCTTCTCTGTATCCGAGAGTTCAGTCGTGATCGTCACTTTGAAGACTGAGTACGGTGTGCTGCGGCGCTATTCAAACAAGGGGCAGCTTTCCATTGCCGTGCAGTGCCATTTAGACAAGGGGCAATTTTCCATTGTTATGGATCTGAGGTTGTGCATCTCAAGAGTAGGTTTCGTGCTCGTTGTGCAGTGGCTGTTTGTAAAAATAGTTTTTGAGAAATTTTACTGAGGTTGACTAATTCTCTTGAAAATTATTCCATTTTTTCCAAAAATAGGACTATTTCTTGGACACAAAAAAGGAAAATTTTCAGTACTCACACCCTGACTTGCATGATTTCAAATCAGAAAGTCGAACATGTATGTCAATCTAACTCTCATATTGATCAAAATTGTTTTAGTAGAAAGCCAAAACAGAAAATGGTCAAAATGATGAACTAGGGGCACAGTTGAGTCAGGTGTTCTGTCTTTTCCCCCTTGTCAACCTACTTGCCAAGAAGGGCACTCTACCTGCCAGGAAAAGGGCACAACTGAAGCCAACAGCAAAATGCCGAAAGCTATCTCATCCTCCGAGCAACGAGGTATCAAGCCAAGTGCGAAGCACGAATTGGAATGGATCAGGATATTCCATTCCCTCATCTGGACACATCTGATCATGTCCAAACTCCCCAGCAGAACATTGCCAACCGATGTCGGCTGCAAATTAGCTACACACCCAATTGTAGCGCAACCCCTCTGTAGGAGGAACTCACTAGCTGTGCGCAGAAGAATGAGAATCTAGCAAAAGGCTAGGGGGACAAGAGCCCACAACTACTTGTTTATTCATCAATCACCCAGGGAAGGGATGAAAGAAATGAGAGATTAAAGAATAGAGAGATGTGCGTTGAGAGAAAAGTGAGGAAAAGGGCTTTTTCAGAAAAACAGAGCCTGAGGGCCAAGCGATGTGAGAATCACAAATGAGAAAGGGTGGGAACCAATACCCGAAGAAACTGGCTCCTCGCGAACTGAGAGGTCTCTCGCCTTTGTAATACGTCTGAGTGTCGTGTTTGTTGTTTTGTTTATCTCGATTCTTGTTTTGAGTCATTTCGAGTGTTACTCGATGTGTTTAGGTTGTTTACCTTTTGTTTATCTTTGTTGAGTCGTTTTGACTGTGGTCAGTTGTAGGCTCAATACCCGGTTGAGAACCCTTTTCTCATTACAATTTCAAAAATGAATCGTTTTGTGCTCAGGGTGCTGTGTCATTCTTCACATTTGTGCAAAACAAAATTTGTTCTTTCATAAAACCACAGGGTTCAACCTGGGTCTTGTGAGGGCAGTAGAACCAGGATCTATCTGAAGCTATATGGGTTCCGGACTGCGAAGCAAAAGAAAATAGGAAAATTCGGATCACCTGAGTTTGTTTCGACTCCTGCAAATTCCGTCTTTCTATCCAGCGTGTTCAAAATGAACCAAGCACTATGTTATGGGCTGTGTGTTAAGAATGAGCAGTGTGCTGTAGGAGCTGTGTGTGGAATAAATCGAATACTGTGTTATGCGCTGTAAGTTCAGAACGAGCGGTGTTCAGATTGGGCTGTGTGTTCAGAGTAAGCTGTGAGCAGAATAAATCAGGTATTGTGTTATGGGCTGTGTGCTCAGAGTGAGCAGTGTTCAGAATTGGTTGTGTGTTCATAGAAGCAGAGCACTGTGTTATGAGCCGTGTGTTCAGAATGAGCGAAATGTTGGGTGAGCTATGTGTTCAAAGTGAATAGAATACCGTGTCGATTATTTTCATGCCAGAATGATAATCAAAAGTGCTCTCCTGGAGCACCAATCCTTGCCAGGGGCATCTTGGTTGTGTTTGCAATGAGTTCCTAGGAGATCAATTGCGATGGTGGAAACTAGAATTCGAATGGTTGTTGCCTAGAACACAAAGGTTTGGAATTTTCGAGACTAGAGTCTGGTTTAAATACCCAGGGGTGTATCCCCGGCTTGAAATCTGTATAGAAGCCCCATAGGTCGAGGCAGCGGGTATTCGCCTTGATCCTGGATACTGATCCAACCTAGTCTGTCACCCCGTTGAAAAATAGGGAAAGTTATGAGTATGATCAGGAAGAAAAGCGGCATCTGTGGTTTCCCCAGCAAACGTTGCTCCTTGTCAGCATTTCAGGACCTTTGTACTACAAGTTGAAGGTAAGTGTTCGAGGAACGCGAGGGGAAATCCCAACCGGAGTAGAGCGATTTACCGCCACTCACCCTTTGAGGTGCTTTCTAAAGCGCCGCTTTCTTTGTTTATTACTTTCGTTAAACATCATGCATTGTTTTGCATTGTACCCATCTTGTTTCTTTCTCATTTATGCACAGTATTTTATGTACTGTTCATTCAGAGGAGTTCCAGTTCAGTTTTGTCTGATACCTTTCTCCTCTCGCATTCGGCACGCGTTTGGATCTACCATTCTCCTCTCGCGTCTGATACGCGTTTGGATGACTGCGCTTTCTCGCACAGTCATTTCCCTCTCTCGCGTATTGATACGTCGAGAGGTTTTCTTTCTTCTTTCTGAAACACGGGGATATGTCCCTATGTTTCTCTTTCCTTTGGGGAACACAGGGATATGTCCCTATGTTTTTCTTTCCTTTGGGGAACACGGGGATACGCCCCTATGTTTCTCTTTCCATCGGGAAACACGGGGATCCGTCCTTATGTTTCCTTCCTTTTTAGAGACATGGGGATACGTCCCTATGTCTCTTCTTCTTTTCGAAACACGGGGTTGTCTCCTTGTGTTTCCCATTTTCTAGTTAAGAGCATTTGGAATACGTTTCAATGCTCGTACCATTCCGAAACAATGGGGATATGTCCCTATGTTTCTCTTTTTTTCAGGGAACACGGGGATATGCCCCTATGTTTCTCTTTCCTTCTGAAACACGGGGATATGTCCCTATGTTTCTCTTTCCTTTGGGGAACACGGGGATACACCCCTATGTTTCTCTTTCCTTCGGGGAACACGGGGATACGTCCTTATGTTTCCTTCTTTTTTAGAGACACGGGGATACGTCCCTATGTCTTTTCTTCTTTTTGAAACACGGGGTTGTCTCCTTGTGTTTCCCCTTTTCTGGTTAAGAGCATTTGGAATACGTTCCAATGCTCGTGCCATTCCGAAACAACGGGCATATGTCCCTATGTTTCTCTTTCTTTCGAGGAACATGGGGATATGCCCCTATGTTTCTCTTTCCTTCCGAAACAGTGGGGATTTGTCCCTATGTTTCTCTTTCTTTCGGGGAACACGGGGATATGTCCCTATGTTTCTTTTTCCTTCCGAAACGGTGGGGATTTGTCCCTATGTTTCTCCGTTTTGTTCCTTCCTCACGCGATTGAAGCGTGTTTGGAATTGTTGACCTCTTCTCACGAATTCAGTGTGGTTAGAGTTGTTCCTTCCTCACACGATTTTAGCCTGTTTGGAATTGTTGACCTTTTCTCACAAATTCAGCATGGTTAGAGTTGTTCCTTCCTCATACGATTTCAGCGTGTTTGGAATTGTTGACCTCTTCTCATGAATTCAGCGTGGTTAGAGTTGTTACTTCCTCACACGATTTCAGCGTGTTTGGAAATGTTTTGGACCTCCTCTCACGATCTCAGCGTGATTTGAGTGTCCCTCTTCCTCACACGATTTCAGCGTGTTTGGACTTTGTCTCAGGTTGCGTTGAATACGCGCCTGATTGGCTGTTTTTCTTCCTCTCATGATTCCAACATGGTTGGAGTTTGTCACCCCTGGCATTTTGCATTTTGCATTGCATTTCATTCGCGCTATTTTGCACATCGCGCTATTTTGTGCACATCATATGCACCTGTTAGTGCATTGCATTACATTTTGCATCATTCGCGCTATTTTGCGCACATCATATCGCACTGTTTTGTGCATTGCATTTCATTTGCGCTATTTTGCACATCGCGCTATTTTGCGCACATCATATGCACCTGTTAGTGCATTGCATTACATTTTGCATCATTCGCGCTATTTTGCGCATCACGCTATTTTGCGCACACCATATCGCACTATTTTGTGCACTTTACTTGCATTTTGCATGCATTGCATTTCCTTTCGCGCTATCTTGCGCACCTTACCTGCACCTGTCAGTGCATTGCTCACGCTATTTCGCGCATCGCGCTATCTTGCACACCTTACATGCACTTGTTAGTGCTTTGCGTTTCATTCGCGCTATTTTGCGCATCGCGCTATCTTGCGCACCTCACCTGCATTTGTTAGTGCATTGCTCATGCTATTTTGCGCATCGCGCTATTTTGTGCACATCCTCATGCACCTGTTAGTGCATTGCTCATGCTATCTTGCACACATCATCATGCACCTGTTAGTGCATTGCTCACGCTATTTTGCGCACTTTACCTGTGCTTGTTAGTTCATTACTCGCACTAGTTTGCGCACCTTACCTGCACTTGTTAGTGCATTGTATTGTTGTGTACACTTCACTTTCATTGTTATGCTTATTTCAAATTGCATTGTTATGCACCACTACCGACTTGCATTGTTATGCTTGTTTCAAATTGCATTGTTATGCACCACTACCAGCTTGCGTTGTCGCGCATGCCACCTCCTTGCATTGTTATGCACCACTATCGGCTTGCGTTGTCGCGCATGCCCTCCTTGCATTGTTATGTTTGTTTCAAATTGCATTGTTATGCTCACACTTAGGTTGCATTGTTATGCACCCCTTCCACCTACATTGCCATGCAGCCCTTCACTTGCGTTGTCACACACTTTTCACTTGCATTGTTATGCATGTTTCTAACGATATTGTACCTGCTAAGTTTCTTTCTTTTGCAGACACGATATTATATGTATGGTTCATTTAAAGCAGGCACGACTAGACGAACCGGACAGGTATTGTATTCTCTGCGTGAAACGTAGCGAGAATTGTATAATTCTCTTACATCCTTTCTGCACGTAATGTAGTTAGATTTGTGTTCTCCTGCTTAAAACGGTTACATGTTTTGCTTTGTTACAGCTTTCTTTGCATGATCATAAGTTATGTTCGGCACCGTGCGTGCCATTTGCATTTTGCCCCTGCTTTCGGGCACATATCTTGCTATCTTGCATGCTTGTCTAAGTCTTCGGCCTTGTCAAAAATGGGTCGTCTCTGGGCTTTGACATTCACTCCCGTCATCTTTATGACTTTTGAGCTCTGTCAAAGAGGGGCAACTGTAGACACCCCATTTTTGACCGTCCTCAAGACTTGGACGTCATCGTTTGAACACTCAATGATCATCCATGTTTTTGTTTGTTTTGAGTTCCCGGAAGTCTCGGCTGCGCACCTTACCTCAGAATCTCTTAAATTGTTTGTTTTGTGCTTGGTTGTGGACCAAACACCTGTATTTTTGCTTATGGGGGAAGAGCGTGGCTTGTTAGCTATTCCATTAACCCATCGGCCAAGGCTTGAAGCCATCGGCTTTGTTTTCTTGCCATCGGCCAAAAGTATTGGCCAATCGACACTGTATTTGGTCGGCCGGCCATGGTGTTTGTCAATCGACCATGTTTTGCTGGCCGAACCCTGTTCATCTGCTTTATGCAGATATTTTATGCCAGCTGGAACAACTGGCATCCATAATTCACCCCCTCCATACACGTGTATGGAGGGATTGGCCTCTTTGCTTAGCTTCTCTTAGAAGCTTTAGGAATTGAACTTCTATAAAGAGGGAGCCCCTCCTCCCTCCTCAGGGGTTCAGAAAATCTGTTCTTGAGAGAATAGATATACCCTTGTATCTATATTTCTTGGTTTAGCCTTGTTCTGTACACAAAAGTGTAGTATTGTCTTACTATTGTACACAAACACACACTAGAGCACCATCCTTGGTTGCTGAGGTGCTAGGAGGTTCATTTCAGTGTTCTTGGTTTGGTTTAAACTCAAAAAACCTACTGGAGCCTTGTTCTTGAAGAGGTTCTACAAGGGTGAGTTCCCTTGCTTTAGATACCCCCTTCTTGCTTAAGCTTTTAGCCCTTCTTGCTCTTTGTTTTAAGCTTAACTTATAACTGATAAAAGTTCTGTTTTTACTTGCTCTAGACCTTTGTTTAAGGTCTCTTCTTGGTTTGGGGTTGATTACCCCCTCCAAGGCTTTGTTAGGCCTTGTTTTAGGCCATCCATTTTGGCCTTTATTCTTAGCTTTGCATGACCTTTCTACCACTGAAATTCAGAGGATTTTCAGTGGTGGAAAGGTGGTTTTGAGGTCTTAAATAGGAGAGGGTCATCCCCTCTCCTTGTTGTCTTGAATGCTTGCATGAATGACTTATGTTGGTAGCATGTTTGCTTAGCTTGTTTTAGCTTTATTTCAGTGTGTATTAGGATTTGTTTTGCCATAATATACCTCTGTTTCAAGTTGGTTTGATGGCCTCTTATATGCTTCGTATACTTGTCTTGCAATCCTCTTTATGGCCTTAACATGCACCATGTTATAACATGTCATTCTAACATGATTTTGGCTCAACTCCATGAAGCTTTTAGCCTTGTTGTAACATGCTTAAGCTCTGATTTTGGTCTCTTTGGCCATGCATGACATGCTTTGTATAGCCACCATGCAGCCTAGCATGTTAGCTTTGAGTATCCAAGTCACTAGCATGCATTACTTGCCTCATTTCAATGATTTGGCATCATTTGTGATGTTATTTCAGTCCATATAGTATGCTCATGTACTTGCATTTGTCACTCCTTTAATGCTTTAAAGGGTTAATGTTTTATGCCTCATGAATGTATCATTTTGTATGCCATCATGCTTAGGCATTTGGGATGCCATCTAAGTGAGTATTTGGGCTTATTTTTACATGCCATAACTCTAATTTTGGTTGCTTAAATCATACAATGTTTGGTTTTGATAGGTGTAGTGTAACACCCCTTTTGTAGCCTTGCATGCTCCATGTTTTGAATTCACCTTTCTAGCATGTTTTGGTCTCATTCCTTGCATGTTTTAGGCTTACTTTGGCATGCTCTAGGACTGTTTTGGGTTATACTTGCCATATGCCCTTTGTTTTGTGTAGCTTTGGTTCAAGTCCCTTTATCAGTCTTAGGCCTTAAGCCTTATGCATGCTATGATTATGATTATATGTGTGATTTGGCATCATTTCTAACATCATTTCAAAGCATGTAGTATTGTTACACTTGCATGCTTTTCATTCTTTTAAGTGTGCTTAAGAGTTGTGTCTTCATGCCTAGGTGATAGGCCAATTAGCATGCATGTTTGCATATGCTTTTGTCCCTCATTTCTTAGCATTTTGGCCACTGATTTGGGCATGGCCGAGGTCCTCCCATTTTGGTTTAAGTCCATCTTCGCATGTTGTTGCATGCTTGCCTCGCATGTTGTCACATGTTTTGTTGCATACTTAGTATATTACATGGTGTTGCATGTTAGTATATTGCATGTTGTTGCATACTAACCCCATTGCATTTTGTTTCATGCCATGCTAGCTTACATGTTTAGGTTGTATGCCTATTGCATATTAGTTGTATGCTTGCCTCACATGTTGTTGCATGCTTGGGTTCTTTGCATGCTTGCTTGCATGCTTAGGTTGCATTGCATTGAGTGTGCATTCCCTTGCCTCTTAATCAATCATGATAGAGGTTGGGGCCCCTTATGTGTTTTGTGCATTTCATTCCATATTGAATTGCACACTTGGCCTCTTTGACCATCATGCATTGAAATACGTGATTGGTGGTCCGAGGGTCGAGAACCATACTCCCTTGAGCTCATGACATGATAGGGAGGGCGGTTGTGCACACATTGCCTTGAACATGCATCTTCATGCTCTGTTTGTCCTCTGATACAGCAAAACAGCATTTTGTAGGAAGGTATGGTCGACCGACCATGTTCAATGCCGATCGGCAACAAACATTTGGCCGAGAGCCTTATCATTGGTCGATGGCACCATTCCCTTGGCCGATGGACTCTCAGCATGTCCCCAAGGTGGTTTAGAAGTATCACAGAAGTTGGCACAGTTTTCAGAGGTGTAAAACAGTGCAAACAGAGGCAACATGTGGCATGGCAACGGGTTTCCGAGCGAAACCATCCGAACATGCATGCATCCCTCTTCTCGAGGACTCTTTACTGCTTTTGTAATTTAATTAATTTGTTTAATTAGTTAAAGTTTTGTAATAATTAATTAGCTTGTTACTTAGTTAATTAGGTGGCTTGTATTATTTATTCGGACCCTCCGTCAAGAGGGCGAATTTTGTAATAAGTATGCGTGAGTGTGTGAATGTCTTCCAACCCCATGTCTTTCTCCCTTTTACTCACTTGCTTCAGTGGTTAGTTTTAGGTAATGTTTCAATTAGCATTCCTATGCTCGCATGTTTGCATCCATTCATCTATATTGCATGCATCGGGCTCGGCGCATCATACAAACTGCATTATATTTCAATTCCTATTTGAATACATGTATCAAGTGTTGCATTTCACATGACATTTTAGAATAGCCGGGCCTATCTCTATTTGCATTTTACATGCGTTGCATTAGCCATCTTAAACATGAGCTAGGCTCATGCATTGATTACTAACTAGCTTTTGTTTTGGCTCGGAGTACTAGGTAAGCTTTTTATGCTTTAGCATCCTGTATGAGTGTGAATGCCACCATGAAAGCATGCTTGCCATGAGGCTAACTGCTTATATGATATAACTGCCTGAATGCCTGTGGGTGAAGGTTAGATTACTTGAATTGGAACAATTCATTAAAATGCGAGTTTTAAGCCCACTTGAGAGTGGCAAAATCATGTTTTCTTAAGCCCACTTCAGGGTGGCAAATCCACGTCTTAACCTACTTAGGAGTAGCACCTTCAAACCATTTTCAAACAAACATGCGATGCTTTGTTCCAAATTAGGCGATCTAGTTTATACTTGTGTGTTGTGCGCATCACATAGTAATTCTAGCTAATTAATCGAAATAAGAACACATGTGTTTTTAAAAACAAGATATCGTGTTTAGTAGTGGCCGATCTTTGATCGGGCGAGCGGAGGTGCTCATAGATGACCTTCCCAATCGTACGCAAGTTCCCGAGCCGAGGCAACTTTGGTGATGACGGACATGTGGCCTCAGGCACGAGTCAGGGTTTCCTAAATTCTCCCAAAAATAAAATATTTAGGTGGCGACTCTGTATCTGGCAAAGCAATCCATGTTTGGCACTTCTTTCTTAAAAATCAGTTTTCCAAAATGATTTGCCGGATTTGGACACTTTGGTGATTTATCTGTCTCGCATTGCACTTTGCGGGATTAGATTCAGAACCGTGACATTTGAGTCCGAACTGTGGTAAGCATAAAGCCCTAGGGCGCGTCCACACTTACACGCCTTTATTGCAGAAATCAAATAGGGTGGAGTTCCTTGGCCCTTAAAAACAACCTCAAACCGTCCTGGAGGTTGGAAGGTAACTTGTTTTGACACACAATCTATGACCGTCTGATACTTGCTTAACCAATCCATCCCCAAAATTATGTCGAAATAAACCATATCAATAGGCAACAAGTTGGCATCTACCCAAACATCCCCAATTAGGATTTCACATGCAAGGTAAATAGACGCACACACCATGAACTCCCACGAAGGTGTAGATACACACAAAATATAGGATAGTGGTTCCATTGGCCTATATAAATGTCTAGCAAATGCTTTTGATACAAAAGAATGAGTAGAGCCCGAATCAAATAGCACATGTGCGGAATGTTCATTAACAGAAAATGTACCTGATACCACAGCCTCGGTATTTTGCACGTCGCCTAGAACTAGTGCAAATACCCTTCCTTGTTTGGTGGTGTCTTTAGTATCAGTGGGTTTCGTAGCTGTCTTTGTAGTTGGGGTAGGGATTGATCTAGATGAGCTTGCGGTGGGTCTATTCCCATTCTGTCGATTCCTTTGCAGACATTCTCTGCCTAAATGACCCGTCTTGCCACACTTGAAGCATGCCCCTGTTATCCGATAACAAATTCCACGGTGTCTCTTCCCACAATTCGAACAAATTTGGTGTAGAATCACGAGTAGAAACAGATGCACTAGAAGACCCTGAATTCAATTTCTTGCATGGCGGTGTCACCGAACCCTTAGAGGTTTGGGTATTCTGTATTTTCCCTCTCCATTCCAAAACTCGGCTTTGAGCGGCAACATTACCTTCAGCAATCACTGCCCTTTCCAACACATCAACATACGTGGGTAGTTTCAGCACATTAATTTGGTCGAGAATAGAAGGCCGTAACCCTCCTTCAAATTTCCTTGCCTTCTTGCAATCCGTATTCACCATATGTAGTGCGAAACGGGCCAATTCGGCGAACTGAGCCTCATACTCTGCAACAGTCTTGCTTCCCTGCCTCAAGGTCTCAAATTCAGTCACCTTCTTATCTCGCATACTTTGGGGAAAATACTTATCGTAAAACAGCTCCAAGAATCTATCCCATGTTAATCCTGGATGTACAGTTCTTGTAAGCATCCACCACCTACGTGCCTCATCTTCAAAGGTGAACGCAGCAAGTTGCACTTTTTGGGCTTCAGTATAAGGGAAAACCTCAAATAGCTTCTCTATGCCCAACACCCATGCTTCTGCTTTCATTGGTTCAACTCCTCCCTTGAATGAAGGCGGCTTCATCTTTTTGAATTCCTTCGTGAGTGTAATTGTTCCCTCCTTCGCTTGGTAATCTCGTGCCTCTTGCGGCGGCACAGGTATTGGTGGTGGTTGTTGTTGCTGTTGTTGCCTTAGAGTTTCTGCCATTTCCATAATCATCCTTTCTATTCTGTCCAACTGTGCGGCGGTTGCGTCTTCCAGATCATTTGTTCTAGCTCTCACCATGATCTACATAACAATTAATTACAATACATACAAAATGCACAAGTAGACATAGGTCATAATTATTAAGAATGCATGCATATATAACTTAAGTCTTGACTAGACATCCTAAAGCTCAATGAACTTGTGCGTGGGGTAGCAACTCGTGCACTGATACCAACTGTCACGACCCAAACCTGCCCCTAGAAGTTTGGGCATGCTCGGCCTGACCTAAGCCTTAACTTGAAAACATCTTAAAGTTTACTCAACTTCGGGGCCTGAACGGAAGCAAAATAATAGAAGAATAAACATTCATTGAGCTGTGTCTAAATGCTAGGATCATGTAGCATTACTATGCATATACAACATTCCATGTGCCATTCACATTACTAAATACAAAAGAGCATCAACTCAAAAGTTAAGTGTGAACAACATATGTACATACACATCTATTGATCCCAAAACTATAACAAACATTTCAGTATAGGGGTTTCCCAAAATATAGCAAAAGAGTCACTTTAGGTGACTCGGCAAAACAAGTTCAGCTACAGGCTTCTAGGCTGACCTAAGATTGACCCGCAAGTTGGTTACCTACAAAACATTCTGGAAAATAGGGTGAGCAAGGCTTAGTGAATGATAATAGTACAACTAATCAAAATAAAAGACATAAATGCATAGGTTTACAAAACCTTTTCACAAACCATAATCCCATTCATTTTCCTCTTTTCAGAATGGTCTCGGGCCCATATAAAGCAAAACAGTCTTAGGCCCAATATAATACAGAACGGCCTTAGGCCCATCACAATACAGAACGGCCTCAGGCCCATCACAATACAGAACGGTCTTAGGCCCAACACAACACAAAACGGTCTTAGGCCCATCTTAGTAGCAAAATGGCCTTAGGCCTATTACAGTAGTAACAGAATGGCCTTGGGTCTATATTCCATATATCAACATTCAAATACATATCAGACATATCATCTATGACATACGGTATTCATAGAGTTTATAAGATTTCCAATATCGTATCAAGACGAAATGTGAATAGACCATGAAATTACACTGTTATCACTCACAGTGATGCGGATGGGTGCTGGTTCCCTCCTGCGGATGCCCTACACAGAGTACATAAATCATAAGTGTAGAACGTCCGCGAGGGACCCCGCTACTACAGTTCGGACTCGATTTGTGTCACGGTTCTTAATCTGAACCAAAGAGTCCAAATCTGGCAAATCGTTTTGAGAAACTGATTTTTGAAAAGAAGTGCCAAACATGGACGGCTTTGCCAGATACAGAGTCGCCACCTAAATATTTTTTAAGGGGGAATTTAGGAAACCCTGACTCGGTGCCAAAGGCCACGTGTCCGTCATCACCAAAGTTGCCCCGGCTCGGGAGCTAGGGTACAATTGGGGAAGGTCAGCTATGAGCACCCCCTCTCGCCCGATCCGAAGATCGACCTCTACTAACCGTGATATCCGTTTTTAAAAACGCTATGTGTTCTTATCCCAATTATTAGCCTAGAATTACTATGTTATGTGCACAGCACAAAAGTATAGACTAGATTGCCTAATTTGGGAATAAGCATTGCATATCCGTTTGTTTTGGAAAAATGTTTTGGAATTTGCCACTCGCAAGTAGGCTAAAACACGGATTTCAATGAGCTATTCCAACTCAGACAATCAAACCTTCACCCACAGGCATTCAAGCAGTTATATCACATAAGCAGCTAGCCTCATGGTAATCATGTTATCATGGCAACACTCACACGCATGCAAGGATGCTAAAGCATAAATACTTACATCGTACTCCGTGCCAAAACAAAGAACTCGTTAGCAATCAATGCATGATCCAAGTCCATGTTTAAATGTCTAATGCAACGCCTACGGAATGTGACTAGAGTAGGCTCAGGTAGTCTATGAATGACATGTGAAAATGCACAAGTAGCATATATTCAAGTTAGATTTGAAATACTAATGCAGTTAGCATGATGCGCCGAGCCCGGTGCACGCAATACTGATGAATGATGCACGCATGCATAGCATAAGGTATGCTAAATTAAACATGACCTATTACTAACCATCAAAGCAGGTAAGTAAAAGGGAGAAAGAAGTGGGGGGTGGAAGACATGCACACACTCACCCACACTTATTACAAATTCGCCCTCGCTCGGAGGGACCAAAGAATAATACAATTCGAATAATGAATTAACTATCCTAGCTAATTAATTATTACAGACCAACTAAATTAATTAAAAAAGCTAATTAATTTAAGAAAGCAAGAAAAAGGGCCTCGGGAAGAGGGCTCAATGCACGCGTGCTCGGGTCTTGCTCGGAAGTCCACTGCCATGCACAAGCTGCCTTTGTTTTCCCTGCTCTACCCCTCTGAAAACTGCCAAGGTCTCAAGATGTGCTCACTGGAGTTGGGGAATGCCACCGGCTAGAGGGGATCATCATCGGCAGTGATTTGGTGTCGATCGGCCAAAAATGAATCCATCGGCCACATATGGATTGCCGGTCGGCACTCTGTGCAGTCGATCGGCAAAAAGTTCCTGGAGAATCTTTTTGACAGCGGCAGACGATAGGGCTTTGCATGGTAATGCAATTCAAGCAATGTATGCACTAACCATATCCCTTATCATGTTTATGACTCAAAGGGACATGGTCCTTGGTTCTCGGACCATCAAGTGCGCATTTCAATGCGTGATAGCCCAAGAGACCAAGTTGTGCATTTCTCATTTCAAATGTAATGCAATGCACATAGTCAAACCAAGGGGCTTCTACCTCCATCATGACTCACTTCAAGAGGTGAGGCAATGCATGCACAATGCAATGCAATCTAGGCATGCGAGCTAAGGATGCAACATGGCAATGCAATGTGTACATGCAAGTATGCAAGCAACCATGCGAGATGAGTATGCAAACAAGCAAAAAGATGGACTTAAACATGATTAGGCAATTCTCAAACAAGCCTAAATCAGTGGCCAAAGTGCTCAAACATGGAGGCTAACACACGCACACACATGCCCATGTTAAAGGGCTAATACTTAAGCACAAAAGGGCCACTCTCAAGCACACTTGAAAGAGGCATAACATGGATAGTTAGCATGTAAATTAAGCTTTGAAAATCATGCAAGAACATGGTGCCAAACCATCCCAAACAATGCAATCAAGGTATGCAAGCAAAGTCCGAGATTCAAAGCAAGCTAAAGGGGTATTGAACCACGCTTAACAAGACCAAACATGGCATGAATTCAATGACCCAAAATAGAGTTTTAGCACATAAAACAAAACCCAAAAGATTACTTAGATGGTATCTAAACAACTTGAATTCAAAAGCATGCACAATGACCAAAACATGGAGCATGCAACACAAGCCTTTGACACATCAAAGGGGCCATGAAATGCAAGCATACAAGCATACTAAGTGGACTGAAATAACACGGAAAATGGTCCCAACCCACTAAATCAAAGCAAGTAATGCATGTTATACACTCACACCCTTAAGGCCAACAAGCCAAAATGCAAAGGGGCTATACAATACATGCCAAAGTCGACCCAAACAACTAAGGACAGACCTTAATCATGGCAAAATAAACATGAAAGCTTTACAAAGCCAAGCCTAAAACATGCTAGAACAATGGTTTACAACCTAAGGCGTGTTAAGGCAACAAAATGGCATTACAAGGCATGTATGCTAAGCAAGCATGGTGTACCAAAACCAACTTAAAAAAATGCTATTTCATGGAAAAATAAGCATAAATAACAGTTAAGGCATGGTCAACAAGAGCCTAAGCTAGGTGCTCCCTCAAAAGGCAAAAATGGTCCTTTTCAAGGACAACAAGGAGAGGGGGTGGCCCTCTCCTTCTTGGGACCTCAAGGCACCATCCTTACCACTGAAATGCCTCAAGATTTCAGTGGTGAGGAGGCCCAAACACTAAAGTCCCGGAGCTCACACAAAATAGCACCAAACAAGGGCCAAACAAGGCTTAAGAGGGGTCAAACAACCCCAAAGCTTAAAACACTCTTAACAAACTATTTGGAGGCCTTAAAAAAAGAAATTTTATGTATTATATGCAAAGCCAAAAAACAGTTACAAGATAGGTAAAAGTGGTGTGCAAAAATGGGGTAAAAAGGGCTAGTTTCTTACCCTTGAAGTCCTCTTTCACAAATGATGATCTTGTTGCCTCCTTGAGCTCAAATCCAGTCAAGAACACCAAGAACAACCCTCTGGTCCCTCAACAACCAAGAGAAGGTGTAATACTATGTGTTTGGGTGCAATAGTATGAACAAACACACACTAGACACACACAAGAGAGAGATATAGAGATAGGAAATATGTATCAACCTTAACCCTAATCCAGAGCTCCCTCTGAAAATTTTGTAACCCTAATGCCAAGAGAGGAGCCCTCTTCTTAAAGGCAACTCCCTCTTGTAAGGCTTCCAAAACAAGCCATCCAAGAGGAAAATCCCTCCATACACCTGTATGGAGGGGAACAGAGTGGGTGCCAGCTATCACAGCTGGCACAAAATATCTACTAAAAGTAGATGAACAGTGATCGGCCATTCAAAATTGCCATTTTGGCCAAATAAATGGCCGACCAGCAACAAATAGTGCCGACCGGCAATATACATTGCCGATGGCATAAAATCACTGGCCGGTGGCCTCAAGCCATGGCCGGTGATGTGTGAGGATGCCTCACAAGGCATTCCCTGCTCCTCCAAGGCAAAACACAAGTGTTTGGTGCAAAACCAGACACAACACGGTCGAGTCGAGAGATCTCGAGGCAAGGCGCGCAACCGAGACCTCCGAGAACTCAAGACGAACACAAACAAGGGTAATCACCAAGTGTTCCAACGGTGACGTCCAAGTCTTAAGGATGGTCAAAAATGGGGTGTCTACAATAAGCACATCATTATCCTTCGTTTTCTTTCAATTTTCAATGATTCGATTCGTTACGTTGTATGTAATTAAATACACTATAGGGACATCAAATGAACATAATATTATATTTCGAGGGTCGAGGAGAGCGAGAGAAGGTTCCCAAATTTTCCTAACATGGGTCGTACGTGCGGGAGTCCCCGCCGCACATGCCGAAAGGTGCGCCACATGTGCGGGCCGCACGTGCCTTTTTAGCAGAATGCATTCAACCTTCTTCCCTGTTTTTTGCACTTGCGGCTGTGAGCCCCGCACGTGTGGTTGAGTCTCCCGCACGTGTGGCCATGGGCCCCGCGTGTGCGGTCATTTGCCCTGTTTTTCTATCCGAAACACCAACAAGTCTAGGGCACAAGGGAATCATCTCATAGCTAAAATCAAGACAAATTCATCCCAAGAATGGAGCATATCAACATGTGAACATGTAATTTTAAATCAATTAAGTCCAAGACTTGTTCATTGGCTCTTACATCCCCAATCCTCCATAAATTCCTCATTTTCACTTTGTAGATTTATATATATATATATATAGATATCCATGCATGTATATGATAGGAACTCAAACATATAAAAGAATAAGTTTTAGCATAGCTTAGAGATCAAGTTTCCATCATACATACTTAAGAGATGCATGATCCTTTGTGAAATTAGTTATTCACAATCAAACCCTACTTTTCATGGAGGATGTATCAATTCAAGCTTGATTCAACCAATTGAAGAGAAATTGAGGGTTTACTAATGATCTATACTCACCTTAAGTTGAATTCTTCAATTGTTCCTAGCAAATTCTTTAATCTTTAGCTTTTGTTGACTTTTCTCTTCTCCCTCTCTTTCTCTCTTCTTTAAGGTTCTCTAAATTTTCCTCTCAACACAGGTGGAGAGATGAGTTCAAGAAAAGAAGACTTATATAACACATATAGGTCTTTGGCTTCTAACTTTGCCAAACAAGCCTTAGTGAATCGTACGAAATAAATTTTCAATTAAACTTCCCAAGTAGTTTTAAAAATTCTCACTAGCAGGTGCACATACTTAATTCTAGTTTATCGCGCCTCTATGGCTTTAAATTTCTAAATTAACATTCTAATTTTAACAGATGTTCCAATAATCAACAGATAGAAAACATGATCAACAATTCGTACCTAAAAATATAACTCCGCATGGATTTACATGATTAACATGAAACCAGGGATGTAAAGCAGATAAGAGGGTCGGGTTATTACAAAACCCATCTATGATCAAACTTACACTAGTAAAATCATTTATCGTTCTTTATATATTCATAATATTGTTTCTCTTGATGAATGGGGTCTCCCTTTTCAACTTCGAGATTTACCTGGTCATTCAGTCCAATACATTTACTATGATTATATAGATGCTTGGTTTAAAGTTCTTCTGCATCAAAATGAGTCATTCAGTCATTCTTGGTTTTTTAATTTGATCACAAATTCAAGTCAGAAATCCCTACCTGGTTTTTACGATAGTGGACTCAACATGGTGCCATCACTCATATTATCCTTTCCAACATATTGTAACAAGTTAATTATTTCTCTACTGTTTACAAACTCAATCCACACAAAAGTCAATTTCCCTGGTTACTCCATTTTATGTCTGTAGACGTCCCCGAACGTCCCGGGAGGGAAATCCCGTTTTGTTCATTTGAGGCTCACTACAGTTCAGGACTCAAAGTCACGATCTTGTATCTAATCTCGCAGACTACAATGCAAGACCGATGAATCGTCAAAGAGTCCAAATCCGACAAATCATTTTTGAAAACAGATTTTTTTGAAAGAAGTGCCAAACATGGACTGCTTTGCCAGATACAGAGTCACCACCTAAATATTTTATTTTGAGGGAAATTTAGGAAACCCTGACTCGTTGCCTAAGGCCACGTGTCCATCATCACCAAAGTTGCCTCGGTTCGGGAACTTGGGTACGATTGGGGAAGGTCACATTGTGAGCACCTCCGCTCGCCCGATCAAAGATCGGCCTCTACTAACCATGATATCGAGTTTTGAAAACATTATGCGTTCTTATTCCGGTTATTAGCCTAGATTTACTATGTGATGCGCACAGCATACAAGTATAGACTGAATCGCCTGAATTGGAACAAAACATTGCATATCCGTTTGTTTGGAAATGTTTGAAGTTTGCTACTCGCAAGTAGGCTAAAATGCGGATTTCAATGAATTATCCCAATTCAAGTAATCCAACCTTCACCCACAGGCATTCAGGTAGTTTATCACATAAGCATATAGCCACATGGTAACCATGCTGTCATGTTAACAATCACACTCATGCGAGATGCTAAAGCAAAAATACTTACATCGTACTCCGTGCCAAAACAGAGAACTCGTTAGCAATCATGCATGATCCAAGTCCATGTTAAGTGCCTAATGTATCGCATATAGAATGCAGTCTAGAATAGGCTCGGCTAATCCTAGGACGGCATGTGAAATGCAATAGATAACACGTATTCACGTTAGATTTGAAATACTATGCAGTCAGTATGATGCGCCGAGCCCGGTGCATGCAATACAGATGAATGAATGCACGCATGCATAGCATAAGGTATGCTAATTGAAATATGCCCTAAATCTAACCATTATAAGCGGTTAAATAAAAGGGAGAAAGAAATGGGGTTGGAAGACATGCACCACACACACCCACACTTATTACAAATTTGTGCCCTCACTCGGAGGGACCGAATAAATAATACAAGCCACCTAATTAACTAACTCACAAGCTAATTAATTATTACAAAACCAAATGAATAACTAGCTACAACTAATTATTACACAACTTAATTAATTAACGAATCAATTAACTAATTAATGAATGACAACAAGCAGGTAGGGAAAGCAGTAATCGGTGCTATTCCAGCTCTGTTTGAAGAAGGGAGGCACGCATGCTCGCTTCGGTTCTTCGCCTCGAAACGCCTTCCGGTTGCTCTTTAGAGGCTCTGTTTACAGGGTGTCTTCCAGTGCTTGTTGCCGGACCTTACCAAAACACTGCAGGGGAAGTCACCAGTGGCCTGCCGGCCAGGAAAGGAGATCTGCCGACCAAAGATGGTCCATTGCCGGCCAAGGGTGGCACACTGCCGGCCATCAGTGGCAGGCTGCCGGCCACTTGTGTGCTGTGACACCAAACTGCAACGAAGCACAAAATAGAGAAAATGGAGGGTTTCCCAAGGATATGTATGCACCGTGGCACTCCAAATCACCTCAAAACATCAAGGGAGAGGCCTAGTCGGATCCACGACCATCAATCACGCATCCCGATGCATGATGGCCAAAGATCCAACTTGTGCAAATCAATATGAAAATGAATGCACAAATAAAGCAAGTAAAGCCTAGAACTCTATCATGAATCATCAAGAGCTTCGACGACCGAGAATTGAGACACGTTCCATCACTTGAAGTATGAAACGCCCCTCGTTCCTCGTGCTTGGATTAACACTTAATCCAAGCAATGCAACACATAAGCATGGCAAACATGCAACATGACCTAAATGTGCAAACATGCAACTAAACCAAGCATGCAACAAGCATATAAGCATGATGTGAGGTGATGACCTTGGACAACATGACAAAATGCAACATGAACATGTGAGCATGCAAGGTATGGAAAGCTTAACAAGTACGCGACAACATACGAAATGAAACAAGCATGTGACAACATGGCAAGATGGGCTTACACCAAAGATGGACGGCTCTCAAATAGGTCCAAATCAGTAGCCAAAGCAATGAATTAAGCCATACAACACACTCAAGCATGCGAAATGCGAAAGGTTCATCAAAGGGGCCTAAAAAGGCAACTCTCAAAAGTGCCTAAGAAGTGACAAATGTGCAAGCGTAACAACACTATATGCACTGAAATGAGATAATAAATGATGCCAAATCATTTAAATAGCTCAAGGATAGCATGCGCAAATCACCGAAACTCGAAGCTTGCAAGGCCAATTACACTACAGCTATATGAAGCATGGAGGATATGGCAAGGGCAACCCAAAATAGTTGTTGTACATACTGATATGAGACTAAAACATGCATGGAAGTAAGCCAAAGCAAGCTAGCATACAATGCTAAAACATAGGACATGAAAGGCTCCAAAAGAGGCAATGCACTACACCTATGAGAACCAATCATGGCATGACTTGGACAACCAAAAACAGAGTTACATCATGGTATATTAGGACCCAAAATGTACTGAAATGATGAGCCAAAGGCTTAGGCTTAATGGCATGCACAAAAGCTCATTCTTGAGGCATAAAGCACAAGCTATACAAAGCATTCAAGGCATGTCAAATGCGAGTGAACAACAATATTTCATTGACTGAAATAGTATGTGGAATGAGGGCAAGGCATGCAAACATCACATGTATGGCATGATAGAGGCCTCAAAACCCAAAACTAGCCTAAGCATTTACACTATAGCTATACAAAGCATGAGTGATATGGTCATGGAAGCCTAAAACAGTCCTAGAACACTTCAAAATAAGCATAAAATCAAGTTTGAGCATAGCCAAAATATGCTAGTATGATGAGTCAAAACATCATGCACAAAGGGCTAGTAAACATGATTTGTTCTACACCTATATGGAGCATGCAAAGAATGATCAAACCAACTATGGATAGGGTCATAACGTGCCAAATGATGACCAAATACATGCTGGAATGTAAACCAAACAAGCTAAAATGACATGGCAAAGCATGGAGCATATGAAGCTAGTTTAGGGGATTTACACTACGAGTGCATCATGCAAGCATGGGGTAACAAAACCAACCCAAAATAGGTTCATGGCATGGTAAAACATCACCAAAAACCCACTGAAATGGACTCAACACAAACTAAGCACACATGCTACTTTGATGAGCTATGGATGGAGTTACACTACACATACTATATGCATGCAAAATATGACCAAACCAGCCATGGACAGGGCCAAGGCAGGTCCTAAAAGTCACAAAAATAGGCCTAACCCAAGCCTCAAAAATACATAGAAGGATGGTCCTTTGGAAGGCCAAAAATGCAAGCAAAGAGGAACACAAAGAGAGGCCCTCTGATTAAGGACCTCAAAACCACACCTCTACCACCAAAATCCCACTAGATTTCAGTGGTAGGAAGGTCAAACCAAGGCTAGCTTGGAGGCCTCAAGATATGGCTTAAAACAAAGCCAAACAAAGCATGCAAGGGGACTACACACCCCAAATAGCAAAATGACCTCAACCAAACTTAAAATGAACTTAAAAACAAGACTTTTTCCAGTTATAAGAAAAGCCTAAATCAATATGCAAAGAGGGCTAAAGCAAGGTGCAAAAAAGTGCAAAAATGAGAGAAATGCTCACCCTTGAAGACCCTCTTCGAAACCAGCAATTTCAGGGGGTGGAAGCTTGCTTTCAGACCTCAAGAAGACCTCCCAAGAAGCTTGGTTCAATGATGATGGTGTATATAAGGTCCGGGAAGCTCGAACCGGTGACGTTCCGCCGCGATAGTCGAGTACTCGGCGAGCAGTCGAACTAGTTGTTGGGTGTACCTGCAAGCACAACCAAGTCCCGAAGACGGTCAAAAATGGGGTGTCTATAGTTGCCCCTCTTTAACAAAACTCAACAGTCACAAAGTGACGGGAGTGAGTGTCAAAGCCCAGAGACGACCCATTTTTGACAAGGCCGAAGCCTCAGACAACCAATCAATATAGGCATGCGGAAATGCGCCCGGAGGCTAGGGCATAATGCAAATGATATGCAAGATGCAAGAGCATGACTAGTAATCATGCCAAGAATGCTGTAATGAAGCAAATCATGCAACAGTTTTAAGCGGGTGAACAACAGTCCTACATATTCCAACAAGAAGGATGTAAGAAAAATTATGCAATTCTTACCACGTTTCATGCGGAGTGCATACAATACTTGTGCGGCTCGTCTGGGCATGCAAGCTTCAAATGAACCGTACATACAATATTGTGCTTGAAAGAGAAACAAAACTTAACAGGTACAATTTTGTTAGAAGTGTGCATAACAATGCAATGGAAAGTGCGTGACAACGCAAGTGACGGGATGCATGATAATGCGGGTGGAAGCGGGTTCATAACAATGCGACGCAGGCGCGTGCACAACAATGCAATTCGAAACAAGCATAACAATGCGGGAGGTTGCCTAAACACATGTAAGTAAAGCATACGTGGAAATGCATGCAATGTGTAAGCAAGCAAGGTATGAACACATGTAAGTAAAGCATGCGGGATTAACACAAGCAATGTGTATGGCGGGAATGAACACATGTAAGTAAAGTATGCAGTAACGCATACAATGTGTAACCTCCTGTAAAATGCATAAACACATGTAAGTAAAGCATACGTGGAAACGCATGCAATGTGTTAGCAAGCAAGGTATGAACACATGTAAGTAAAGCATGCAGTAACGCAGGCAATGTGTATAGCAGGAATGAACACATGTAAGTAGAGTATGTAGTAACGCACACAATGTGTAACCTCCTGTAAAATGCATAAACACATGTAAGTAAAGCACACGCGGAAACTCATGCAATGTGTAAAGCAAGCAAGGTATGAACACATGTAAGTAAAGCACACGTCAAAACGTATACAATGTGTAACCACCTAAGAATACATATACACATGTAAGTAAAGCATGCAGTAACGCAGGCAATGTGTATAGCAGGAATGAACACGTGTAAGTAAGGTATGCAGTAATGCATACAATGTGTAACCTCCTGTAAAATGCATAAACACATGTAAGTAAAGCACACGCGGAAACGCATGCAATGTGTAAAGCAAGCAAGGTATGAACACATGTAAGTAAAGCATATGTCGGAACGTATACAATGTGTAACCACCTAAGAATACATATACACATGCAAGTAAAGCATGCAGTAACGTAGGCAATGTGTATAGCAGGCAAGGTATGAACACATGTAAGTAAAGCACACGTCAAAACGTATGCAATGTGTAACCACCTAAGAATACATATACACATGTAAGTAAAGCATGCAGTAACGCAGGCAATGTGTATAGCAGAAATGAACACATGTAAGTAAAGTATGCAGTAACGCATACAATGTGTAACCTCCTGTAAAATGTATAAACAAATGTAAGTAGAGCACATGCGGAAATGCATGCAATGTGTAAAGCAAGCAAAGGTAACAACACATGATGAGGAAGTGCATAATGATGTGTGACAAGGACATGCATGACAATGCATGATAAAGAAAATGCATGACAATGCATAATAGAGATAAGAAAATGTATGACAATGCATGTAAGGTGCGCATGACAATGCGCGATAAGGAAAATGCATGACAATGCATAATAGAGATAAGAAAATGTATGACAATGCATATAAGGTGTGCATGACAATGCGCGATAAGGAAAATCCATAACAATGCATAATAGAGATAACAAAATACATGACAATGCATATAAGAGATATGCAAAACAATGCATGTGAACTAGATGGATGTTTATCGTAACAGATGAATACTAGTTGACATCAACAAAAGAAAAAGATGTTTAATAAAGACAGCTTAAAAGGAGACCTCCGGCTTACCTCTCGGAAGGTTTGGGATGCGTAAAAAGGACACACCTAGCGCGCATTGATGGATGTCTACCATCGTATGTTGAGGACATGATTCCCGAGTTCCCCCGGAGGCATTTCGAATTAAGTTTTGAGCATTCCGCGGGATTGTGGGGACCCGAGAACATATTCCAAGATCAAATAGATCAGGAAAGCTGGAAAAGGTTTGGTGGTCACCAGGGACAACCGCCGGCCACCGCCGGCCATCTACATCCACTGCCAGCCATTGATGACATCCTGCCGTCCACGGATGTACCCCTGCCGGCCATCGGTGGCAGATTGGGGCAAAAGGGGCTTTCAAGCCGTGGGTCTTTAAATAGGCTCAAAACCAACCCATTTCCTCACAAACCCCCCCCATAGAAATCAACTTCCTTCCTTCCTAGGTGTGCCTTCTCTCTAGATTCGCGCATTTTACGCGTTTCCCAACACCCTATTCAACCTTGCATCACTAAGGATTCTTGGTTTTTCTTCGATTTGAACCGATCAGAAATTGCATCCGAGGCTTCTTTCATCATTTCTCGCATTCAAGGATCATTTCCCCCATTCAAGGATCATTTCCCCCGATCTTCTCTCGAGGTTAGTTCACTTTCCCGAGTTTTTCAACTTTTCTTGAATTTTCTCTCTCTTAGGGTTTGAGTTTATTCTAAATTTCAACATTTTGCTTATTTTCCCATCATTCTTGTGCATCCATCTCAGATGGCTGACGATGTGCCTCATGGTGAGGGCTTCCCCGCACTTCCCCCAGTAGAGTTAGCGGCAGAGTTTACAGCTGAGCCTGAGGTTGGGCCTCAGCCGTTACCATTGGACGTACGTCCCTTCGACCCCGCGGTGTACCATCCAGAGACTCACATCATTCCGGTGGCGGGAGGTATCCATACTTTTACCGATTTCGATGAGGATGTGCCAGACGACCTCTTATTGAGAGAGCCGATGTCTCATTTGTCGGCCATTGCCGTGGAGGTACCACTTTTGTTTTTCTGTAGTATTACTTTCGACCACCTGTATTTCTTGCGCTGTTTCGATCTGATTGCGTCGCATGCTTTGATCTAACTGTATTTCATACATTGCTGATCTACACCTGACTGTACTTTACACATCACTACCTTGTATGTACTGTACACACCCGCATCTCATGCGTCACTACTCTGAATTCAAATGCATTTTTGACATATCACTGCTCTGGATATAACCATATTTTCAATACATCATTGATCTGATCTGAACTGTATTTTCAATACACTGCCGACCTGATTTGACCTGCATTTTCAATACACTGCTGATTTGATTTGGCCTGCATTTTCAATACACTTCTGATTTGATTTGACCTGCATTTTCAATACACAGCTGATTTGATTTGACCTGCATTTTTAATACACTGCTGATTTGATTTGTCCTGCATTTTCAATAGGAGAGATCTCGCTCCTTTCGAGGCTATGGCGCTACGACCGCTCGAGACTGGTACGATGTACTCCCCACGGGGGTTTGCCAGATTGTCAACGAGACCGGCTTCGGTATATTTTGCTGCAGCCTGACGCGGATCACAGCGAGTCGCCCTCTCCTGGGGGCTCTTGTGGAGAGGTCGTGGGACACCACCAATTCCTTCCACTTTTCCACGGCGGGGGAGATGACCATGACTCCTTTTGATTTTGCTATGATCACTGGTCTGGATGTGGGAGGTGATCCTATTCCCCTAGATCTCGACATGGGGCAGTGGATGGCTGCATGGGATGTATTGCTTGGAGCACGTCCACTCCTTGTACGAGCGGGTATGGTTAGATACTCTTGGTTCGAGGAGCACTACTGTGGGGAGGATCCCGAGATCGATGAGGGGGTAGAGTAGTATGCCAGGGGCTTCCTCCTATTCCTTTTTGGCACCACCTTGTTTTCGAACAGGTGGAATACCGTGGACTTGTACTTCTTAAGCACCCTGGTGGTGCTTCCGTGGGTCCACTCCTACAACTGGGGCGCAGCCGGCCTCACCACTCTTTATGGATACATGAGCTCCACTTCTCGGATGCGTGGGAGATTGATTGGAGGCTACTAGCGAGCTTGGGAGGTGCACAACCTAATTTCCCCTTTTCATTATTTTGCTTAGCATTTGTATGTTTTGCTTTGTTCAACATTTGTACCTTCCGTACTCACTATCACACTGTATGCTTTCTGCTTTGCATTTTCTGTACACCATACACTGCACACTGCACACCATACACTGCACACTAGATCTAATGTCTGCTTTTCTAGGCCTGCCCCTGTTATGTACTGTATTGCATTCTGCATTCTGCATTCTGCATTCTGCTTTCTGCATTCTTGTTCATACGCTGTACTGATCACATCTGTTCAACAACTTTGGGTATATGCATACTTCCCAGCGCTTGCTCCAAATCCAGTGGAGGAGACTGCAGTGACGGTCCCGTTCTCTGATGTATATGACGGTCCGCTCTGTCGTAGGACTCGGGAGGGCTTCATGTTCTTTCAACAGTACTTTGACACGGTTGCGGCGGACCAGGTAAGTCTGCAATAGGATTATTTCAATTAAATCAATGCACCTGCCTTAGTTATTTGACGACTGATCATCTTACTGATTCTCTTTCTCAGATTAAATGGCGACCATGGGAGGTGATTCCGTCAGGACTCCGGGATCAGTATCACGTTGCCCAAATTATGTCTCAGTACCATATCCTCTTCGAGGGGCCGATCTGTCAAGCCTGGTTTCTGAGTGAGCGCTTTGTGCGTCAGACTCTAGGGTTGCCTGCCCCGTTTGTACTGATGGTGCCTCCACCATCGATGAGGGAGACACATATGTTATCTACCGACCAGGTGATCCAGTTCATGGTAGGGCTGGAGACAGATTACTTCTGTGCCAAGGGCGACTACGCGACCTTCATTCAGACACATCTGATGTCGCCTTTGGCTGGTGTCCGAGGAGGAGAGGGAGCGCTCCAGCTATGAGAGGCAGGGGCAGAGCAACCAGATATCGTAGGAGGAGAGGTCCTGAGGAGAGGCAGGGGTCCAGATGGCCAGTGCTGCCTGCTACTATGACACTCCGAGGGCGAGCTGGAGAGATTTATCAGGTTCCTTTTGCTCCTCCTCCAGCTGGTCACGAGCTTATCGGAGGTTACGGCCCGATTCCGGTATGTACTACACTGTCATCCCTTGTAGAGTCATTTGATTTCACTTAATATCCTGTAGAGTACTAATGATTTCAACCATTTTTTTGTAGGCTCCTATTGAGTACACTCGTCAGTCCCTGGCGATGACGGCTTCAGTGATAGGGATGCTACAGACGAGCATGGACCTACTCAGTACCTACAGCATCCCGGTAAGTTCGTTCAAACTGCACTTCGTGCCATGAAGTCTTTTCTTAACACACCATTATTTGTATAGCTTGCACACTACATTGATCTAATACATTGTTCCCATACCTCACTCACGGTACACATTCACTGCAAATCATTTCACTATTCACAGTGCATCCTTTTCCTGCATCTGATACATTCTTATTACTAATGCATTTTGGTGGATTGTCCCTCTTTCAGATTCCTTTCTTGCCGCCAGGCCCATCGGGTGTTCCAGCAGGAGCAGGGGTGGGCCCTTCAGCACCTCCTCGAGCAGCAGAGGGAACAGGACGAGGGACTAGTTCACGGAGGCCTACCCCAGATGATGATGAGTCTGATGAGGAGGCGATGAGTCTGCAGTCAGAGTCAGAGTCAGATGCTGATGGTGGAGATCCTGGACCTTCATCCAGGAAGAGGACCAGGACGGATTCTCGCACTTGAGGCCACCGGCACTGATCCAGACACTTTGCTACTTTAGATGTTGATCTTCTTTTGTTTTATTTTCCTTTTTACTAGTAGTTTTGCACATTGTACTACGTTAGGTAGATTTGGTTTAAAACCAATCTCTTTTGTGAAAAGAAACTATGACGGAATGAAAACAGCCTTTTTGTTGAAAATTTGTTTTGTTTGTACATGCATCGCATCGCATTACTTTACTTTACACAACAATGTAAATGAAATCGAAGTTTTTGTTTTGAAAACCAAATGCTCAAATTGCATTAATCAGGTAGTGAATTGACTAATAACAAAACAACTCGATAAACAAAACAAAGCCTAGCAAGTTTACAACTCGATAAGCAAATTGCAACAACTCGATAAATGAAAGGAAGATAATTACAACCAAACACAGAAAAATAAAATAATACGCAGACGACAAAGTCCAACAGGACAAAACAAGACCTTGAAAGACACAAGAGATAGGACTCCACTGCAACGGACAATTGGGTCTTCAGTGAGGGAGCCAATGAGCAAGAGGGAAGTACTGCCGGCCATCAGTGTGCCATTGCCGGCCATCGATGGCAGATTCTCCGAAATGACAACATCTATCCTCCACTCACTTCCTTATCTTCTATATGAGTTCCAGCTTCGGGATTCTCTTCATTTCAGCTCAAATTTGCACCAAATGGAAGCACTCGTTGCCCAAAACCTCACAAATTGGATCGCTTCTCTAGATGGCTAGAAAAAGTTGGACTTCCGCGGCTTCGGCTTGAATGCACTATTCATGTTGGGCCGTACTCCGCTGCACCTTCCTTTCCTCCATGCTGCGACAAGGTTTTGGAATCCTGTAACACATGTCTTTAGCTTTAGCGGGCAAGAGATGTGTCCTACCTTCGAGGATTTCCAAGCTTTGATGGAATCCAAGCATAACGAGGAAATCTTGCCTCAACTCCGATTTGGCCACGTCCAAGCCCTAGGACAAATGTGCGGCCTCACTTTGCATGATGCTTGATTATTGATTCACGATGGGGAGCTGGACATCCCAAGCTTGGTTTGTCGGTTTTCTGATGCTGGAAACCGCAGCGACCATTATCGACAGGGCCATCGACGACACGCGCTTTGCCTATGCTTGCTATCACATTTCTTGTTTGCCCCAAGCTCCGGAGGATTCAGTATCCGGTTGATCGAGATTGCCCAAGGCTTGAAGGAGGGAAAGAGTTGCGTTGTCATGACTCTGGCTGAGACATTGATGGGCTTAGACGCCTTCTATCGCTGAGAGACGACCAGATTTACGGGGAGTCCACTACTACTGCAAGTAATGTTTCCCACCCAATCTTACATATGTATTGCTCACATCACTTGGCCCTCAGGCTTGGTTTTTCTCGCAAAGCCCTTTTTCTTACTTTTCTCTCATCGTACATCTCTCTATTCTTTATTCTCTCATTTTTCAATCCCTCCCCAGGTGTGGTTGATGGACAAATTACAGATTGTGGAGTCTTGCCCCGCATACTCAGCTCGCGGCTACGTTTTCCGACAATGCCAGGTCGATGTCCTTGATGAGAGGTGGTGGTTCAACTGGATGTGCAATTTGTCTGCAAACCGCATTGCTTGGCGCTGCCCTTGGCTCAATCTGCCAGCAATGAGTTACAACATGACCCGTCAACCTGGGATTCAATTGATTGGCATGACACACGGTGTCTTCTATTTTCCGTTCCGGTTCCAACGCCAATTCGGACATGATCAGACTTGCCTGCCAGAGGGGATAGAGTATCCTGCTACATTCCCGGCTTGAGGCACACAGCTTGCCCGGTATGCCACAACATGGAGGACTAGAGAGCTCCTGGCCCCTGCTCCCACTTTCAGTTGCACTTTGTCTGATGAGTGCTTGGATTGGCTCAATGAAGAGGCACAGGAAGGGCCCACTTTGGTATCAGAGGCTTCGACCAACTCTGGGAGGGGGCGCAGGAACACCTGACTCAGCTATGCCCCAGATTTATTGCTTTATTCGTACTTTCAAGTTTTCTTTATGATTGTAATAAAAAGCAACTTCAATTTGTATGCAAGAGAAGGAGAACTCTGTATTGAAATTAATGAAATTGAAGGTTGTGGGTACTGAAATTTTCCGCTTTGGTCCAAAAATGGTCTAAGTTGTAAAAATATTAATTTTGAACAAAGTCAACTTTTATTAAAACTTTTCAAAACCATTTTCAATATGGATCAGAACTGGACACGCCTGAAATCTGTCACTGAGATGCACAACCTTGGATCCTAGCAACTGGAAAGTTGCCCCTAGTTTGAATAGTACTGCAGGACTGCGCAGCAATGGAAAGTTGCCCCTAGTCTGAAGAGCACTGCACCGGAGATCATAACCAAACTCTTGAATGCTGAATAGACAAAGATGGCCGAGAAGATCAAATGGACTAAGTTGATCGGGGAAAAGTTTATGGCTGAACTTCAGGATGAAGTTGCCTACGTATCCCAAAGATGGGAATCAAGCCTTACGTAGTTCAGGCTGGGGTTCACTCGAGTATTTTCACTCTCCTTTTACACTCTAACTTTTACCAAGGCCGCCCTTTGCGGGTTTTCAACCTTACGAGCTCAGTTTTTATATTTTCCAATTTTCTGTGCTCTAACTTTTGCCTAGGTCGCCCTTTCGGATTTTTGGCCTAACGAGCCTCTCAGGGGTAATATTTCTTCAACTTGTCCATGTTGATTGGTTGGGAGAACTCTAGGCCATCTAGATCCATTAGAACCACAGCTCCACCTAACCAAATAGCTTTGATAATGTAGGGACCAGTCCAATTGAGTCTGAACTTGCCCCTAGGGTCGTGGATGGGAGCTCGGTTGTCCTTGAGCACCAAATCTCCTTCTTTTAGATTCCTGGACTTAACTTTCTTGTTAAAAGCCCTGGCAATTTTGCGCTAATAGCCTTGAACATGGTACAGTGCTTTCAGTCTGCGCTCGTCAAAAAGCATGAGTTCTTCAAATCTGCTCTGTTGCCAATCTGCTTCGGCTATCTGACACTCAGCCAGTACTCGCAATGACGGAACGTCAATCTCAATATGTAGAACGGCCTCCATCCAATAAACTAATGAATACGCAGTCGCCCCAGTAGAAGTTCTAATTGAAGTCCGGTACCCCCACGGAGCAAACGGCAGCTTGTCTGGCCAATCCCGGTAGGTTTCCACCATCTTCTGCAATATGTGTTTAATATTCTTGTTGGCGGCCTCAACCGCTCCATTGGCTTGCGGCCGATATGTAGATGACTTATGAAAAGCCACGTTGTATTTCTCCAACAAGTCAATCACTTCCTTCTTGAAGTGGGAACCATTATCTGAAATGATTTCGTTTGGGACCCCATAACGACAGATGATGTTGTTTCTGATGAATTTTGCAACATGTGACGCTTTCAACATCGCATAGGATTGGGCTTCAACCCACTTCGTAAAATAATCTATCGCGACTATGATGAACTCATGTCCATTAGACCCCTTCGGGGTGACAGCCCCGATCACATCGATTCCCCAAACTGAAAATGGCCATGGTGAAGTCATATTGTACAGCTTCGACGGCGGGATGTTCATGCGGTTTGCATGGATCTAACACTTGTGGCATCGCCAAACAAAGCTGATACAATCCTCCTCCATGGTGGACCAGTAGTAACCCTGTCTGAGGATCTTCCGGGCCAGCATTACCCCGTTCATATGCGCACCGCATTCCCCTCCATAGATGGCCTTCATCAGGCGTTTTGATTCTTCAGCTTCAACGCACAGCTTATGCATTCCCAGATGACCTCTCTTGTACAATTTACCTCCACAGATGATGAACTGAACAGCCATTCTTCTGACTGCCCTTTTATCCTTGGCATTTGCCCCTGGTGGATACGACTCTTTCTCCAAGTAATTCCAAATATCGTAATACCAGGGGTTCTCATCCTGAACCTCATCTATAGCAGCAATTGACTCGTAAGCCGGCACAAATTTCTGGTCGATAATGACTGGACGCATCCGGACTCCAAACGGGATGTCTATCATGGAAGATAGAGTTGCTAGTGAATCTGCGAACCTGTTGTTTTCTCTTAGTAGATGAGTGAAGTTTAGCTTCTCAAACCGAGGAATCAGCAGATCCAAGGTTTGGTGATACATTATCATCCTTTCTTCTTTGACTTTCCAGTCTCCTTTTGCTTGAGACACAATGAGATTCGAGTCCCCGATGACGTCCAACCATTTTTCCCCTAGTTCCAGAGCTGCTTCTAGACCGGCAATGCATGCCTCATATTCTACTTCATTGTTCGAGACTTTAAACCGGAGTTTGAAGGCCAGAGGGATACGGGAATTGTCGGGTGCTATCAGCAACACTCCTATCCTATACCCGTACTGGTTGGACGCTCCGTCAAAATACATCGTCCAAAACTCGTCGTCGATATGGAAAATGGCCTCATCTGGAAATAAGTACTCAACTGCTTCGCCCTCTTCCACCGGGTGATCTGCTAAGAATTCTGCTACTGCTCTTCCCTTGACTGACTTGCGCGTCACATATTTCAGATTGAATTCGGAAAGCAACAGCAACCAATGAGCTAGCCTACCCGTAAATGTTGATTTCTCGAAAAGATATTTGATGGGATCTAATCTCGAAACCAACATTACAGAGTGAGCTAACAGGTAGTGCCGCAGCTTCCTGGTAGCCCATACCAAGACTAAGTAAGCCTTCTCCAATGGCGTGTAACGAGTCTCATACTCTAGCATCTTCTTGCTCAGATAGTAGATGGCTCTTTCCACTTTGTCCTCTGATTCATGCGCGAGCATGCAGCCCATTGTGGTCTCAGTTACTGAAAGGTACAATATCAACGGTCTCCCCGGTTCTGCTGGTGACAACACGGGTGGGTTCTGTAAATATTCCTTGATATGTTCAAAAGCAGCTTGGCATCGGCCGTCCCACTGGAATGTCTTTCCTTTCTTCAGGAGACCAAAAAGTGGTTCACAAGTCAAGGTTAATTTTGAGATAAACCATCTTATGAATTGCACTTTACCCAGAAAGCCTCGCACCTCCTTTTCAGTCCTTGGTGGTGGCATTTCTAAGATGGCCTTGATTTTGGAAGGGTCGACTTCAATGCCCCTTTGTGTAATCAGAAACCCCAGCATTTTTCCCATTTTAACACCAAACGTACACTTTTGAGGATTCAACCGCAACCAAAATTCTCTGATCCTTTGAAAGAACTTTTGGAAGGCGGTGTAGTGGCCCCTTCTTTCTTTGGAGTTGACAATCATGTCATCCACATACACCTCAACCTCTTTGTGGATCATGTCGTGCAATATTGTGGTCGCGGCTCGTTGATATGTAGCTCCAGCGTTCTTTAGCCCAAATGGCATCACTCTGTAGCAGTAGGTCCCCCACGGGGTGGTGAAGGCAGTCTTTTCCCGATCTTCTGGTGCCATCACTATCTGATTGTAACTTAAGAAACCATCCATAAATGAAAGTAAAACATGCCCCGCTGTGAAGCCCACCAACTCATCGATATATGGCAAGGGAAAGTCGTCCTTTGGACTGGCTCTGTTTAAATCCATGACATACATGCACACCCGGATCCCGCCATCCTTCTTCGGCACGGGAACGATATTGGCCAACCAAGTCGGGTATTCGGATACCAGCAGGAAGCCTGCGTCGATTTGTTTGGTGACCTCTTCCTTAATCTTGAGAGTCCGGGCGGATCCTTCTGAGTTTTTGTTTGATAGGTTGGGCCTCGGGGTCAAGGGGGATCCGGTGCTGTACAATCTCAGGATCGATTCCAGGCATGTCTTCATAGGACCATGCGAAAACATCTTTGAAATCTTTTAATAAAGCGACTAAGCGCTCGCGTTCCTCAGAAGACAACGTGGACCCGATCTGGACCAGCCGTGGGTCCTCCTCAGTACCAACATTCACAGTAGTGATTTCATCAACTAAAGGTTTAACAAATGTTTCCTGCTCTTGATCACTTAAGCGTTGCAAAATCGGAGGAATTTCTTCCTCGTCATTTTTATCAAAATTTTGAAAGTCCTGATTCAAGCAATAAATCAAGGGCACAGAAAAATACTCATAAACCATAGCCACATCATTCTCATTAAGCACATCCAAGTTATCCGATTCTTCTATTACAACAGACTCAAAAGAGAAAGAAAAAGATGACCTGTACAGGACTGTGGCATTCGGTTTCTCACCCCCAAGAATACCGAACTCAGACTCAGTTGAGCTGGAACCTGATTCTAACTCACAAGACTCGGTGGAATCAGATTCCGGCTCACTACCTGACCCGATACTGCTTGACAAAAATCCCTCTTCATACTGCCAAATGAGAGAGGGTGCGATGGATGCATCCAAAATGTTTGCTGGTAGGCCCGCAGTCGTTCCATTCCCGATCACGCATACCGAGAAGTTATCTTCCAAGCACTTCTATTCGATCGGAGGATCTGAAAGTAGACATGCCAGCACTACCCCCATTTCACTTTCGGTGTCCTCAGACTCCACTTTCTCATTCCGCTCAGCCTCAGCCAACGGGTCTGTCTGCTCTTTGGCAACATCATCCCCGGATAACTGCAGATCAAAGAAGATCTCAAAGCCTGGTACGCGCTTCCTCTCCGCTTTCAGCCACGGCTCTAGGAAGCCACAAAAAGGAAAGTCCTCCCCCTCCCTGACGAAGCGTCCATTTAGGGTACCTTGAATGGGTCGGTACATTAGCTCATAAGGCTTCCCCGCCTACTTCGCTTTGGCTCTCCCGGCCATCTCCTTACCTTTCCTTACCCAATCCTCTTTGGTGGGTAGATAACCCAAGCCAAAGATATGTGGGTTGTGCGGCACTTCAACCAATGCTGCGACGCCCTTCCGGCCACTCTTTCCCAATCCCATCCCGGGGATGTGTTGAAGCTTGTTCATGAGGTATACTGATTGAGCACTGACATACACCCCCTCATTAACAGCTAAGATGTTCTGCACGACCCGGACCTCAACTAGGGTAAAACTGGAAAAAAACACATCCTCCATACCATGCTCAATTTCCAAAACTGGCGTAGATACTTCCGGCGGTGGATGGATCGATGAATTCCCAAAAACAATGGCTACTCCCTTTCCATGGGGGTATTTCGCCGTTTGATGCAAGGTAGAAGAAACTGCCTTCACTTGATGCAGCCACGGCCGCCCCAAAAGCAGATTGAAAGTGGCGGGAACCTCTAAGACGTGGAAGTCTACCTCATGCTGTCCCGGCCCAACCTTGGTCTGAATTTTCACTATCCCCATGACTTCTCTGCTTGTGTTGTCGTATGCCCGAATCACCTGGGCTGTTGGCACAAAGTCCGCGGTCTTCAAACCGATTGCATAGGCAATCCTTACTGGACACACACTGATGGCGGACCCTGTGTCGACAAGTACCACGGGTATCCATTTGTTTCTGCACTCCACGGAGATGTAAAGTGGCTTGTTATTGTTCGCACCCTCAGGTGGTAGCTCTTTGTCAGAAAAGGTCAACATCGGGGTAGCTCCTCCCAGGAAAACTAAGCCCACCAGCTGTTCGGGCGTGGTGTCTATTGAGAGCTTGGCCTTGTCCATGGCCGATAAGACAGCTTGTCGATGCACTCGCGATGCCATAAGCAGTCCCCAGATGGAGATGTCTACCTGTATCTTTTTCAACTGCTTCAATATGGCCTCTTCTTCGAGTTGCTTTTATTTCTACTTCTCTACCTCCTAATCTTTCCCAGATGCCTTTGGCTGGTCTAGGTGCGGGGGCTTGAAATACCGCCCGCTCCTGGTCATATGATCGACCTCGCCGATATTCCAGGTATCATATGGCTGATTGCTCCGCCAATCCTCATCCGTGTGGGCAAGACATAAATCATCGTCCTCCCACCACATTCCGTCGGCAGCCAACAGACACCTGTCTGGCTCCGGTTCAATTGCACCCGCAGTACTCTCCGTCCACATGCTCGCAGCATTCTCTATCTTCGTGCACACAGCACTCTCAGTCCCCTCAGGGCCCTTAGCTTTCCTAATTCTCTCGGCATCCTCAAACCTTTCCTGTTCCAACAGTGTCAGTACAGCTAGCTGTTCAACAACTACTGCATTCACGACGCCCAAGTCCTGAGTGAAATTCTTAGCATCGGCGCTCTCCGGCGATTCATTTTGATTTCCGGCCCTTTCAGCCACCACTGATATTCTTGTCCCTGCCAGGCCCTGTTTCAACTGAGCTTCGTCAACGACGTCTGGCAGGTCATCAAGCCACCCGGTGACCTCTGCTGACTCCTCAAAATCTGACCAGTTGACTACCATGTCCTCTAGCTCTTGTTCATTGAAAAATTAGAGGTTAGCAAAGTCCTCTTCCACAGCTGCCAGGTCATTTATCCTCTGACCAGATTCATCCCCTTGTATCATGCAAAGTTCTGCCCCCGCCGGCAATTCAAAGTTCGACCCAACTTGGCCCACTGATCGGATGTAGTCACTCGGACTGTATAAAAAACTCTCAGATTCCTCAGATCCTGGCTCGACAATCTCATTCTCCCCTGGAATCTCCCCTATTTTGTCTTCGACAGCCATCACCAATGGTTCGGGTTGGGCTTTGAAGATGTCCAACATGCCCAAGTCAGTGTAGTCAGGAAGGAGCACCTCCGGCTTGGGTAGGTAGGTTGGGGTAATATATATGCTGGGATCGTAAGACATGACCCCAGTCTGGATAAAGTTGATTCTTTTGGGAGGTGGAGCTTGGTTGTGCGGTGGGAGAGGGTTTGTTGTGACATTGGGTTTTTCTAAGGGCACAATCACCTGCTTGTCAATGAGATCCTGAATCTCGTGACGCAATCTATAACATTGGTCGGTGTCATGACTGTGTTGTTGGTGATATGCGTAATATTTGGTTGGATTGTGGGAAGGGGGAAGTTTTTCTGGCAATGGCCTCGGCTCCAGGGGCTTCAAGTGCCCTTTCCTGATTAATACCCCTAGAGCCTTGGACAGGGGCATATGCAGTGGGGTGAAGGTTTTTTGGCCTCTGGGTTGGAATCGGGTGGTTTGTGTGTTGTTTCCGGATGCGCCGGAGAAAGGTGTAGCTGCCATGGGTCTGGGAGGGGGGATGGTGGTGACCACGCTTACTTCTAAAGCTCTAGCATTTGCGGCATTGCTGGTGCCTGTGTTGTTGTTGCGGTTGAACATTCTTCGGGGTTGCTCTCTATCTTGGTCAATCGGACCTTGTTTCATAGCATCCTCTATTTGTACCCCCATGTCATGCAAATCTGAAAAGGTAAGGAAGGGGAGCACAATCATTTTCTGCATCAGTTTTGGCTGGAGATTGCGCACAATCATCCGGATTTGATCTTTATCTATAGGCCTTAGGGTCATCATTGAGGCCTTCGTCCTCCACCGGGCCACAAAATCTGAAAAGCTCTCCTTAGGCTCTTGCCTTGTTGTCTTGATATCACGGGTTGTAATCTCGATTTGAGTGTTATAGGAGTACTGTGCAATGAAAGCCTCGGCCATCTCGTCCCAGTTCTGCTTAACATCATCTTCTAACTTTGCATACCAGATAGCGACCACACCTGACAAGGTCCGACCAAATAGTGAAAGCTTCTGTGGTCTGGTGAGGCCCATCGATCGTAGTATATCTAAGAACAAACGAAGATGGACCATGGGATCCCCAGATCCGTCAAAGCGGTCGACTTGTGGCATTTTGAACCTATCCGACAGCGTCACAGCCACATCGGTATATCCGTCCTCGATGTCTGGTATGGACTTCACTCCCTGGGATTTCTTGAACAACTTCTCGAGCTTGCTCAATTTCAATGCTGTGTGGTCTACCTCGAACTCAAAGGGAGAGTCCGGTTAATTGACAGGCGTAGCTGCCTTGGATAACTGTGGTAGAATCGGGGGTGGAGCCGGCCCCGTTGGGATGTCCATATCTGCCTGGACATTTGATGCCTCCCCAGGCATCAGAATTCCTGGTGGAGGAGGAGCTGGGTGTGAAGCAGATGCCCCGGTTTGTTGTTGCAGCCTGGCAATTAACTCTGCCTGTTGGGCCATGATCTCGGCCTGTTGTTTGGAAAATTCATCTTAACGAACAGCGTCCTGCTGCATGGCTCTCATGGTGTCCTGCATCTGACGCATCGTTTCCTCAACTCCTGTTGTTCCCGCCATACTGCCCTGATCTCTCTGAAATATCGGAAGGTCTAACTCTGGAGTAACCTCAGGAAGCTCAACCTAACTGGTCAAAGTCCACCAATCTGGCAATCTCTGCTCAGATACACTGCGTCTTCTCGGCCTCCGTCTGATAACCGGGGGTAGAGAGTGGAACACTGGTTGTCCGTCGACCAGATCCTCAGATCGATTGAGTTGGCGACCTTTTGTCCAGAGTGCTTGGGGAATATCTACTTGGTCTGAAGCAATTGTGCTAAAATACCTAGCAAAAAGATAAATAAAGCAATAATAAGGGAATAAATGAGCAAACAAACGGATAGCATAACAGCGTAAATAAACACAACGCACAGTCGGGTATAATTAACACGCAATGGATACACTATTCTCAAAGACTGATCATTATTCCCAAATCACTATTCCCAAATCTGAATCTAATACCCGTAGATAACTGATTCTGAAAATACTGAAATGGTGCCCGCAGGCCTGATACCCAAAATACTGAACTGGTGCCCGCAGGCCTGATACTCAAAATACTGAACTGGCGCCCGCAGCCCTGATGCCCAAACTTGTAAACTGATACATGCATTCGTATAGAGACACACTCTAAAAGCACATAACAAACAAGTGAGAGCCAAAACACCCCTATGTTGGGGTAAGGTTTCTCTGTCCTATTTTGTCAGGAGCTAGGGTTTCACTACGCACGCAACGGTTTCAAACAACCTATAAATGGGTAAGCAACTTGTCCTAGTTTGGAATGGCCACTATGGATTCCGAATATGCACTAGGTCGAATGGTCAAAAAGGGTGCCCCGGTAAAATCGGGGTTTGTGTTCCCGTCGTGGCAGAGCCCACAACCGGTCAGCCTTATGGCACGCTTCTCGAAGCGAGCCTCTGGTAAACCGTTCAGGAATAGCGTACGGCAAACACGGTGTCCTAGGCGCACCAATGCAAATGCAAATGCAATGCAAAGAAACACATAAATGTAGTCAAAACCAGATATCATGAGTTCGAGTTAAGTTCTCTAAACTCCCCAGCAGAGTCGCCAGAAACTGTAGACGTCCCCGAACGTCCCGGGAGGGAAATCCCATTTTGTTCATTTGAGGCTCACTACAGTTCAGGACTCAAAGTCACGGTCTTGTATCTAATCTCGCAGACTACAATGCAAGACCGATGAATTGTCAAAGAGTCCAAATCCAACAAATCGTTTTTGAAAATAGGTTTTTTTGAAAGAAGTGCCAAACATGGACTGTTTTGCCAGATACAGAGTCGCCACCTAAATATTTTATTTTGGGGGAAATTTAGGAAACCCTAACTCGTTGCCTAAGGCCACGTGTCCGTCATCACCAAAGTTGCCTCGGCTCGGGAACTTGGGTACGATTGGGGAAGGTCACTTCGTGAGCACCCCTGCTCGCCCGATCAAAGATCGGCCTCTACTAACCATGATATCGAGTTTTGAAAACATTATGCATTCTTATTCCGGTTATTAGCCTAGATTTACTATGTGATGCGCACAGCATACAAGTATAGACTGGATCGCCTGAATTGGAACAAAACATTGCATATCCATTTGTTTGGAAATGTTTGAAGTTTGCTACTCGCAAGTAGGCTAAAATGCGGATTTTAATGAATTATCCCAATTCAAGTAATCCAACCTTCACCCACAGTCATTCAGGCAGTTTATCACATGAGCATATAGCCACATGGTAAGCATGCTGTCATGTTAACAATTACACTCATGCGAGATGCTAAAGCATAAATACTTACATCGTACTCCGTGCCAAAACAGAGAACTCATTAGCAATCATGCATAATCCAAGTCCATGTTAAGTGCCTAATGTATCGCATACAGAATGCAGTCTAGAATAGGCTCGGCTAATCCTAGGACGGCATGTGAAATGCAACAGATAACACGTATTCAAGTTAGATTTGAAATACTATGCAATTAGTATGATGCGCCAAGCCCGGTGCATGCAATACAGATGAATGAATGCACGCATGCATAGCATAAGGTATGCTAATTGAAATATGCCCTAAATCTAACCATTATAAGCGGTTAAATAAAAAGGAAGAAAGAAATGGGTTGGAAGACATGCACCACACACACCCACACTTATTACAAATTTGTGCCCTCACTTGGAGAGACCGAATAAATAATACAAGCCACCAAATTAACTAACTCACAAGCTAATTAATTATTACAAAACCAAATGAATAACTAGCTACAACTAATTATTACACAACTTAATTAATTAACAAATCAATTAACTAATTAATGAATGACAACAAACAGGTAGGGAAAGCAGTAAACGGTGCTATTCCAACTCTGTTTGAAGAAGGGAGGCATGCATGCTCGCTTCGGTTCTTCGCCTCGAAACGTCTTCCGGTTGCTCTTTAGAGGCTCTGTTTGCAGGGTGTCTTCCAGTGCTTGTTGCTGGACCTTACCAAAACACTGCAGGGGAAGTCACCAGTGGCCTGTCGGCCAGGAAAGGAGATCTGCTGGCCAAAGATGGTCCATTGCCGGCCAAGGGTGGCATACTGTCGGCCATCAGTGGCAGGCTGCCGGCTACTGGTGTGCTGTGACACCAAACTGCAACGAAGCACAAAATAGAGAAAATGGAGGGTTTCCCAAAGGATATGTACGCACCGTGGCACTCCAAATCACCTCAAAACATCAAGGGAGAGGCCTAGTTGGATCCACGACCATCAATCACGCATCCCGATGCATGATGGCCCAAGATCCAACTTGTGCAAATCAATATGAAAATGAATGCACAAATAAAGCAAGTAAAGCCTAGAACTCTATCATGAATCATCAAGAGCTTCGGCGACCGAGAATTGAGACACGTTCCATCACTTGAAGTATGAAACGCCCCTCGTTCCTCATGCTCAGATTAACACTTAATCCAAGCAATGCCACACATAAGCATGGCAAACATGCAACATGACCTAAATGTGAAAACATGCAACTAAACCAAGCATGCAACAAGCATATAAGCATGATGTGAGGTGATGACCTTGGACAACATGACAAAATGCAACATGAACATGTGAGGATGCAAGGTATGCAAAGCTTAACAAGTATGCGACAACATACGAAATGAAACAAGCATGTGAAAACATGTTAAGATGGGCTTACACCAAAGATGGACGGCTCTCAAATAGGTCCAAATCAGTAGCCAAAGCAATGAATTAAGCCATACAACACACTCAAGCATGCGAAATGCGAAAGGTTCATCAAAGGGGCCTAAAAGGGCAACTCTCAAAAGTGCCTAAGAAGTGACACATGTGCAAGCGTAACAACACTATATGCACTAAAATGAGATGATAAATGATGCCAAATCATTTAAATAGCTCAAGGATATCATGCGCGAATCACCGAAACATGAAGCTTGCAAGGCCAATTACACTACAACTATACGAAGCACGAAGGATATGGCAAGGGCAACCCAAAATAGTCCTAGTACATACTAATATGAGACTAAAACATGCATGGAAGTAAGCCAAAGCAAGCTAGCATACAATGCTAAAACATAGGACATGAAAGGCTACAAAAGAGGCAATCCACTACACCTATGAGAACCAATCATGGCATGACTTGGACAACCAAAAACAGAGTTACATCATGGTATATTAGGACCCAAAATGTACTAAAATGATGAGCCAAAGGCTTTGGCTTAATGGCATGCACAAAAGCTCATTCTTGAGGCATAAAGCACAAGCTATACAAAGCATTCAAGGCATGTCAAATGCGAGTGAACAACAATATTTCATTGACTGAAATAGTATGTGGAATGAGGACAAGGCATGCAAACATCACATGTATGGCATGATAGAGGCCTCAAAACCCAAAACTAGCCTAAGCATTTACACTATAGCTATACAAAGCATGAGTGATATGGTCATGGAAGCCCAAAACAGTCCTAGAACACTTCAAAATAAGCATAAAATCAAGTTTGAGCAAAGCCAAAATATGCTAGTATGATGAGTCAAAACATCATGCACAAAGAGCTAGTAAACATGATTTGTTCTACACCTATATGGAGCATGCAAAGAATGATCAAACCAACTATGTGTAATACCCCTGTTCCGTAATATGTTAATTGGTCCTTAACATAATGTGATCATGTATTTTGATATGATTTGGTGTTCTACTATGTGAAAATATGTGGTTTGAAATTTTATCTGTTCATCGTAGGAATATTTGTTTGAGTAGTCTGCTTTGGAAAATTAATTGAGGGCCTTATCGGCCACGGAAACCGAAATTGATTACGCCATTGTGGTTGGCATAATTTTTAGAGCCTACGGTGAAATTTAATTGGAATTTGATTCTGGTCAATTTAAACTGATTAAATTGATAAATTAAGTACCCCATTATTTTATATTAAAATATTTGTTAGTGGGGCTTGTTGTATATTTGTATTGCACTCTCCTTTAGCCCTCTTAAAACTCAAAATCTGAGTTAGACAATTGAGAGTGAGAGAGAGGCCGGCCATGGAGAGAAAAAGGGAGAGATTTGTGTAATTTGGGCTCAAGACTTGGGAATTTGAAGATCTAGCTCAAGATTTGGCTAGAGCTTGTGGGAATTTGAAGATCTAGCTCAAGATTTGGCTAGAGCTTGTGGGAATTTGAAGCTCTTAGGTAAGTGAATTCATGGACTCTTACTTGTAATTTGTAAGTTCAAAGGTTGTTTGTGATCAAGAACATGTAATGAGTTGATTTTTGTTGAGTTTGAAGTCTTGGAACTCATGCATGTAAGAAATTACTTTGAATTTGCATGTTTGAGCTTGAAACACATGATTCATGTAGAGTTTTGGTTAAAGCTCATGTTGTAATCACCATTTGTACCATCTAAGTTGAGAATGATGAGCATCTCCCACATGCATGTACAAATCATGGGAGTATAAGTCTTGAATGTTTGAATTTGAGCATGTTGATGATGGGTTTGAGATATTTTGGGACATGCATGTAATCCATGTAATTGAGCTTTCCTAATGTTGTGATCTTGCATTAGTAGCATGTTAGCATGTGTAAATGTGTAATTTGAACCATTGCATGCAAGAAATGTGGATGGAAAACCGATTTGGAGCTCAAGAACACGATCTGGGAAACCCAGATTTTTGAGGTCCGCTCGAGCGGGGTAATGGCCGCTCGAGCGGGAAAATCGTGCTCCCAGCATTTTTGCAGAGTTGGATGTCCGCTCGAGCGGGACACTCCACGCTCGAGCGTGGATTTTCGTAGACAGGCCTTCAGCTTGAGCGCTCTATCCCACGCTCGAGCTCATCTTTCGTGCAACCAGTACTTCTGCAGGCCTTAAGGGTCCGCTCGAGCGGAGAAGTTTACGCTCGAGCGGGGACCCTGTTTCCTGGAATTTTGTTCATGCATTCTGTGATTCGTTTTCCATTCCCTTTCACTTGTAAGCACTCTTAGGCATATGTTAAGCATTGTAAATGAGTTAATGAGATAAGAACAAAGCCTAAAGAGGTATATGTGAATTAAAGAACGGATTGAACTGTTAGTGACCCTTTTGTATTCATGAAATGTGTAGGGTCAAGCTCCAGGGCGCATCCACAAGCCGATCACTGTGAGTAATATCAATATTTGAAAACTTGTCAATGTCCAATTGTTATTCCCCTATAAATATTATGAGTTGTTAATCGGGATTGTGGACAAAAGTCTGACAAGAATAAATGAATGAGTGGGCCAAAGGCCGTTTTGACATGGAAGAGTGGGCCGAAGGCCGTTTTGATAAGAATGAATGGGCCAAAGGCCGTTTTGATAAGAATGAATGGGCCAAAGGCCGTTTCGACATGAATGAATGGGCCAAAGGCCGTTTTGACATGAAGGAATGGGCCAAAGGCCGTTTTGACATGAATGAATGGGCCGAAGGCCCTTTTGATAAGAATGAATGGGCCGAAGGCTGTTTGATAAGAATGAATGGGCCGAAGGCCGTTTTGATAAAAATGAATGGGCCGAAGGCCGTTTTGATAAGAATGAATGGGCCGAAGGCCGTTTCGACATGAATGAATGGGCCGAAGGCCGTTTTGACATGAATGGAAATCTGAATGGGCCAAAGGCCAGAATGTTTGGAACTACAGTTACTTGACTTGCATTTCGTATAGTTATATATATATATTTTGTTGTTAAACAGAAGTATGAATTGGGCCCAAGGCCGTTTGGAGCATGTTGTTCTACATATTGTTATGTAACTGTTATATTTGATATTATTCACTGGGCTATCGCTCACGCTCATTCATGTATTTGTAGGTGAGCCAAGGGAAGTCCAAACCCAGCCCCAGTGAAGTCTGCTAGAAACAACAGGAGTTTTGGGAGAGTCAGCCTTGTGCCTCGCGCATGAGACCATCCTTGCCCTTTCACTATGTACCTATGTTTTGTCTTGTTGGCAAGGACCTAGTGCATGTCTGTACATAGTCTGTTATAGGTTGACTCGTTTTGGACGATCCTGTCTGTAATGAATTTTGTGAAACCGGACTTTTGATGTGAGTTGTTAACGTATCTGAGTATGGTTTGTTTGATGTGCATATAAGCACGGCTCTATGGACAAAGTTTTTAATTTTGCTTCCGTTTGGCCCCCATTAACTCTGTTAAAATACATTCCCGACAGTTTGAGGCCGTAGGTAATCTCGCGATTACTGGCCGGTTACGTCCTTAACCCACGGGGGCGGGTTCGGGTCGTGACAGAGTGGTATCAGAGCACGAGTTAATAACTCACACACTTGTCCAAAAAGGGCAATAAGCGTCTAGATAAGATCTAGGATGCATTCATGTGATAAGTGCGAGTTTGGAAGCATTGATTATATGCTTAAATGTTTTGTTATGAATAATTATATGTGTAAGTTGTGAACTACTTGCATTACAAATTATCTGGAAATGTGTGCTCCTTAGTGTATGTGTACTTGTGTACCTTTGGTATGGAATATAATGCAAGTTTAATCAGATGGTGAGAACCAGAGGTGATGAGTTAGAGGAATCCTCTACTGCCAGACTGGACAGAATGGAAAGACTGATTCAGGAAATGGCAGAAGCTTTGAGACAGCAACAGGAGTGGCAACAACAGTGGCAGCAACCACACCCGCCACCTCCACCTCCGGCACCACCCGTGCCAGATAATCAAAATGATGATCGGATAATCGCTCTCACCAAGGAGTTCAAGAAAATGAAACCACCACAGTTTCATGGTGGACTGGATCCTTTGAAAGCGGAAGCTTGGGTTCTTGGGATCGAAAAACTGTTTGAAGTATTTCCATGCTCGGATACACAGAAAGTACTTCTAGCCACTTTTATGCTAGAAGACGAAGCGAGAAGATGGTGGATGTTGATGCGAGAAAACCACAGGGATGTTGACTGGGTAAAATTTTTGGAAATCTTCTATGACAAGTACTTCCCGCAATGTGTCCGGGACAGGAAAGTGGCAGAGTTCATGGAACTCAAGCAAGACAGCATGACTGTAGCTGAGTATGAGGCCAAATTTACTGAATTGGCCAGGTTTGCACCACACGTAATTGACACTGATTATAAGAAGGCAAGGCATTTTGAAGGTGGGCTCCGAAGTGACATCCTAGAGCGAGTGAATGTCCTGAAGTTGGAGACCTACATCGGGGTGCTTGACCGGGCCATCATATCAGAGGCTAACATAGCTAGGCAAGCTAAGCCAACAATCGAATGGAAAAGCAACAAAAGACAAGGCTTCTTTTCGAAGAAGAAATTCTTGAAAAAGCAAAACACAGGCTCCTCAACTACTTCCAGTTCTTCCCGAGACACAGCTCCCATGTGCAACACTTGTGGCAAAAAGCACCGTGGAGTCTGTTACCGTACATCAGGAGCCTGTTTTAAGTGTGGAAACAAGGGCATATAGCCCGAGATTGTAATCAGAATAGTGGGAAGATAGCTGCTAGCTCCACTGCATCGATCCCGAAGCCGGGAAACACTTTGAGATCTGCTACTACTGGGGATACAGTGAGACAAGGGAGAGTCTTTGCACTCGTTCCGGGTGATACACGGAATGCCAATGCCGTTGTCTCAGGTACTATCTCGATATGTAATCAGGATGCTTTTGTGTTAATTGATTCTGGATCAACGCATTCATTTGTGACATATGCATTTGCATCTAGACTGAAAAGACCCCTAGAATTGTTGCCATATTTGTTATGTGTGTCTGCTCCATCGGGGGAATCTGTGTTATGTGACTATATATATCGGTTTTGTGACATGCATATTGAGGATGCTACCCTATATGTAGATTTGTTGCCCTTAAACTTTAGACACTTCGATGTAATTTTGGGCATGGATTGGTTGACCAAATATTGTGCTACTATAGATTGTGTGACAAAGAGGGTTGTGTTTAAACCACCAGGAACAGGAAGAAATTGTGTTTGTGGGAAATGGGGTAGTACCTCCACCATATTTGATATCTGCAATGAAAGCATGTAAATTGATCAGGAAGGGATGCCAGGGTTATTTGTGTTATGTATTGACTGAACAATCCGTGAATGTTGAATTGAATGGTATTCCCATTGTTAGAGAATTCCCAGATGTGTTTCCAAATGAATTACCAGGGGAATTGGTAGACAGGGAGATAGAGTTTACTATTGAAACCGTGCCAGGCACCCAGCCTATTTCTAAAACTCCCTACAGGATGGCTACAGCCGAAATGAAAGAATTAAAAGAACAATTGCAAGACCTTCTTGATAAAGGGTTTATTCGGCCCAGTACTTCGCCTTGGGGCGCACCAGTGTTATTTGTAAAGAAAAAGGATGGTACCTTACGCCTGTGCATTGATTACCGGGAATTGAACAAGGTAACGATAAAGAACAAATATCCCTTACCCCGTATTGATGACTTATTTGATCAGTTGCAGGGATCACGGGTGTTTTCTAAGATTGATTTGAGATCTGGGTATCATCAGCTGAAGGTTAAAGCAGAGGATGTTGAGAAAACCGCGTTCAGAACGAGGTATGGTCATTTTGAATTTCTTGTTATGCCATTTGGAGTGACTAATGCTCCGGCAGCGTTTATGGACCTAATGAATAGAATTTTTAAAACCTACCTTGATGAGTTTGTTGTAGTCTTCATCGATGATATTTTGATCTACTCTAAAGATAAACTTGAACATGAACATCATTTGAAGATTGTTTTACAAATACTTCGGGAAAGAAAACTATTTGCTAAGTTAAAGAAATGTGAGTTTTGGTTGGATGAGGTTATTTTCTTAGGGCACGTGGTCAACAAGGAAGGAATTTCAGTGGACCCGCAGAAAATAGAAGCAATTGTGAATTGGCCTACACCAACTAATGTGACAGAAGTTCGCAGTTTCATGGGCTTAGCTGGGTACTACAGAAGGTTTGTAAAGGACTTTTCGAAATTAGCTGTGCCTCTTACCCAATTGACACGTAAAGGACAACCATTTGAGTGGAATAGTGAAAGAGAATCAGCCTTTCATGAATTGAAGACAAGATTGACCACTGCACCAATTTTGACACTACCTTCAGGTACGGAAAATTTTGTGATTTTCAGTGACGCATCTTATAAGGGTTTGGGTTGTGTGTTAATGCAGAACGGAAAGGTTATTGCTTACGCCTCCCGACAGTTGAGGCCACATGAGAAGAATTATCCAACACATGACCTAGAATTGGCCGCAGTTGTTTTTGCTTTGAAAATCTGGCGGCACTATTTGTATGGGGCAAAGTGTGAAGTCTACACAGATCATAAAAGCCTAAAATACTTCTTCACGCAGAAAGAGTTGAATATGCGTCAGAGAAGATGGCTGGAATTGATAAAAGATTACGACCTAGAAATTCAGTATCACCCCGGAAAAGCTAATACAGTGGCTGATGCCTTGAGCAGGAAATCAACAGGGAGTATGGCTTGTTTGCTTACTGAACAAAGGGAGATCTTGCAAGACTTTGAAAAGTCTGAAATTGAAGTGGTAGTGTGTGAACAGGGCGGATTGATAGCCGCTATTACAGCCGAGCCGGCAATTGTTGATGAAATCAAGCAAAAACAGAAAGAGGATGAGTTCCTCAGAAAGGTAATTGATGAATTTGAAGTAAGCCCAAAAGCGGAGTTCGGCGTCGAGAATGGAATGTTGAAATTTCGAAACCGAATATGTGTCCCAGATATCACGGAACTAAAGAAGAGGGTCTTAGATGAAGCCCACAGATCCGTATTTACTATGCATCCGGGTAACAATAAAATGTATCAGGATTTGAAACAAACCTATTGGTGGCCTAAAATGAAGAAAGAGATTGCAGAATATGTGTCCAAGTGCCTTCAGTGTCAGCAGGTTAAGGCTGAACATCAGAAACCAGGCGGTCTACTTCAACCTCTCCCTATTCCTGAGTGGAAGTGGGAACATGTGACTATGGATTTCGTTGTTGGCCTACCTCGGACTTCCCGAGGTATGGATTCTGTTTGGGTTGTAGTTGATAGACTGACTAAATCTGCACATTTTCTGCCTGTCAAAACTACGTTTACCGCTTATAGGTTGGCTACTATTTATGTTGATGAAATTGTCCGTTTACACGGAGTTCCAGTATCCATTGTGTCGGATAGAGATCCGAAGTTTGTATCTAGATTGTGGAAGAGTTTGCAGGAAGCTATGGGAACAGAACTAAGGTTCAGCACTGCATTCCACCCACAGACAGATGGGCAGTCAGAACGAACAATACAGACTTTGGAAGATATGCTTCGCATGTGTGCTTTGGATTTTCAGGGGAGTTGGGAAGATTACTTGCCACTTGCAGAATTTGCCTATAATAATAGCTTCCACTCCAGCATCGGTATGGCACCATACGAGGCTTTGTATGGTAGGAGGTGTAGATCACCTATTTGTTAGACAGAGGTCGGAGACAGAGCTTTGCTTGGGCCCGAAATTGTACAAGACACCTCTAAAAAGATCAAAACTATTCGGCAAAGGCTCAAAACAGCTCAAGACCGACAGAAGAGTTATGCAGATGTCCGGAGAAGACCTCTTGAGTATGAGGTCGGCGACCATGTGTTCATCCGTGTTTCTCCAATGAAAGGCCAAGTCAGGTTTGGGAAAAAGGGCAAGTTGACGCCCCGTTATATTGGGCCGTTTCAAATTTTGGAGAAACTTGGTCCAGTTGCTTATAGAGTTGCTTTGCCACCGGGATTTGAGCAAATCCACAATGTGTTTCATGTGTCAATGTTGAGGGGTTACCTCCGAGACCCGTTGCATGTGATTGATTATCACCGGATTACTATCGATGAAAATATGGAATATGCTGAATGGCCGGAAAGAATTGTTGACCGACAAGTAAAAGAATTGAGAAACAGATCCATTCCAATGGTGAAAGTGGAATGGAAGGAACACTATGGGACAGATGCTACATGGGAAAAAGAGGAGGAAATGCGTCTACGCTATCCACATTTGTTTCCCGACGAAGGTAAATTAAGTTTGGAGGACCAAACTTCCTAAAGGGGGGAAGACTGTAATACCCCTGTTCCGTAATATGTTAATTGGTCCTTAACATAATGTGATCATGTATTTTGATATGATTTGGTGTTCTACTATGTGAAAATATGTGGTTTGAAATTTTATCTGTTCATCGTAGGAATATTTGTTTGAGTAGTCTGCTTTGGAAAATTAATTGAGGGCCTTATCGGCCACGGAAACCGAAATTGATTACGCCATTGTGGTTGGCATAATTTTTAGAGCCTACGGTGAAATTTAATTGGAATTTGATTCTGGTCAATTTAAACTGATTAAATTGATAAATTAAGTACCCCATTATTTTATATTAAAATATTTGTTAGTGGGGCTTGTTGTATATTTGTATTGCACTCTCCTTTAGCCCTCTTAAAACTCAAAATCTGAGTTAGACAATTGAGAGTGAGAGAGAGGCCGGCCATGGAGAGAAAAAGGGAGAGATTTGTGTAATTTGGGCTCAAGACTTGGGAATTTGAAGATCTAGCTCAAGATTTGGCTAGAGCTTGTGGGAATTTGAAGATCTAGCTCAAGATTTGGCTAGAGCTTGTGGGAATTTGAAGCTCTTAGGTAAGTGAATTCATGGACTCTTACTTGTAATTTGTAAGTTCAAAGGTTGTTTGTGATCAAGAACATGTAATGAGTTGATTTTTGTTGAGTTTGAAGTCTTGGAACTCATGCATGTAAGAAATTACTTTGAATTTGCATGTTTGAGCTTGAAACACATGATTCATGTAGAGTTTTGGTTAAAGCTCATGTTGTAATCACCATTTGTACCATCTAAGTTGAGAATGATGAGCATCTCCCACATGCATGTACAAATCATGGGAGTATAAGTCTTGAATGTTTGAATTTGAGCATGTTGATGATGGGTTTGAGATATTTTGGGACATGCATGTAATCCATGTAATTGAGCTTTCCTAATGTTGTGATCTTGCATTAGTAGCATGTTAGCATGTGTAAATGTGTAATTTGAACCATTGCATGCAAGAAATGTGGATGGAAAACCGATTTGGAGCTCAAGAACACGATCTGGGAAACCCAGATTTTTGAGGTCCGCTCGAGCGGGGTAATGGCCGCTCGAGCGGGAAAATCGTGCTCCCAGCATTTTTGCAGAGTTGGATGTCCGCTCGAGCGGGACACTCCACACTCGAGCGTGGATTTTCGTAGACAGGCCTTCAGCTTGAGCGCTCTATCCCACGCTCGAGCTCATCTTTCGTGCAACCAGTACTTCTGCAGGCCTTAAGGGTCCGCTCGAGCGGAGAAGTTTACGCTCGAGCGGGGACCCTGTTTCCTGGAATTTTGTTCATGCATTCTGTGATTCGTTTTCCGTTCCCTTTCACTTGTAAGCACTCTTAGGCATATGTTAAGCATTGTAAATGAGTTAATGAGATAAGAACAAAGCCTAAAGAGGTATATGTGAATTAAAGAACGGATTGAACTGTTAGTGACCCTTTTGTATTCATGAAATGTGTAGGGTCAAGCTCCAGGGCGCATCCACAAGCCGATCACTGTGAGTAATATCAATATTTGAAAACTTGTTAATGTCCAATTGTTATTCCCCTATAAATATTATGAGTTGTTAATCGGGATTGTGGACAAAAGTCTGACAAGAATAAATGAATGAGTGGGCCAAAGGCCGTTTTGACATGGAAGAGTGGGCCGAAGGCCGTTTTGATAAGAATGAATGGGCCAAAGGCCGTTTTGATAAGAATGAATGGGCCAAAGGCCGTTTCGACATGAATGAATGGGCCAAAGGCCGTTTTGACATGAAGGAATGGGCCAAAGGCCGTTTTGACATGAATGAATGGGCCGAAGGCCGTTTTGATAAGAATGAATGGGCCGAAGGCTGTTTGATAAGAATGAATGGGCCGAAGGCCGTTTTGATAAAAATGAATGGGCCGAAGGCCGTTTTGATAAGAATGAATGGGCCGAAGGCCGTTTCGACATGAATGAATGGGCCGAAGGCCGTTTTGACATGAATGGAAATCTGAATGGGCCAAAGGCCAGAATGTTTGGAACTACAGTTACTTGACTTGCATTTCGTATAGTTATATATATATATTTTGTTGTTAAACAGAAGTATGAATTGGGCCCAAGGCCGTTTGGAGCATGTTGTTCTACATATTGTTATGTAACTGTTATATTTGATATTATTCACTGGGCTATCGCTCACGCTCATTCATGTATTTGTAGGTGAGCCAAGGGAAGTCCAAACCCAGCCCCAGTGAAGTCTGCTAGAAACAACAGGAGTTTTGGGAGAGTCAGCCTTGTGCCTCGCGCATGAGACCATCCTTGCCCTTTCACTATGTACCTATGTTTTGTCTTGTTGGCAAGGACCTAGTGCATGTCTGTACATAGTCTGTTATAGGTTGACTCGTTTTGGACGATCCTGTCTGTAATGAATTTTGTGAAACCGGACTTTTGATGTGAGTTGTTAACGTATCTGAGTATGGTTTGTTTGATGTGCATATAAGCACGGCTTTATGGACAAAGTTTTTAATTTTGCTTCCGTTTGGCCCCCATTAACTCTGTTAAAATACATTCCCGACAGTTTGAGGCCGTAGGTAATCTCGCGATTACTGGCCGGTTACGTCCTTAACCCACGGGGGCGGGTTCGGGTCGTGACACTATGGATAGGGTCATAACATGCCAAATGATGACCAAATAAATGCTGGAATGTAAACCAACCAAGCTAAAATGACATGGCAAAGCATGGAGAATATGAAGCTTGTTTAGGGGATTTACACTACAAGTGCATCATTTACAGTTTATGGCAGCCCCAAAATCAGTATACAAACATGCTAGAAATGCAATGCAAAATGAGGCTCAAAAGTGGCTATAACATGAGGTATACAAAGAATTCACCAAACAAGCAAATACCCTTAATAAAACATGTTAAGAAGGTCAAAATAAGGCCACTTTCAGTTCTGATCATGGTCCAAAAATAGAAAAATGATAGGCTAGTGAAGCATGCAAGAATATTGACATACAAAGAGATATTGAAACAAGTGTGAGATAGGGTCCTCAAAGAGGGTTGAGCCCTTCAACAAACATGTAGAATAGCTCAAAATAGACCTAGTTTCAGTTAAGGTCGGAGTCCAAAACAATAAGCAACTTGGCTAAGAAATTGGCGCAAAAATGAGCTACAAAAGGGGGAAAGTCTACTTACCCTTGAAGACCAACACTTTTGTTGCTTCTTGGACCAGATTTGATGACTCTAAGCTGCTAGAATCCCTTCCTTTGCTGATGGAATGGAGTGGTGATGGTAGAGCTTGAAGATGATGAAGAAATGGAGCCAAAACTTAGGAGTTTTCAAGGAAAATGAGAGAGATGGATGGAGATATGTATGTATATGCTTGAAGCAATTTTTCTAACCCCTAATACAAATGCTGGCAGCTGGTTATATGGACCAAGGAGAGGGGGAGCATGGAGGGAAAGGGTAGGGGAAAAGGACCAAGTCCTTTCCCCAAAAGGTGTCCCCTGGATGTAGATATTTTTGGGGGACAACAGCTATACAGCTGTAAAGTGCATATTGTGAGGATTAAGGCCGACCAACTTTCAAAGCTGCAGGTGGCCGGCCGGCCACACCCCCTAGCCGGCTCCCTATTCTCTCTCCTGTTATTGTATGTTTTCTGGCCGGCCACCACAAAAAGGTGTCCTCCCAGGTCCCCTCATCACAACCCTGTGGTTCGAATTTGGAAACTGTAAAACAGGAGAGAGAATAGGCCATTTTTAGGAGGGGGTCAAAAGGGTCAGGTGGAATTACTGGCCGGCCACCAACTTTTAGGGTCCTCCCATGTGTGTACATCACAAATATGTGGTTAAAAGTTCAAGAAAATGGCCCAAGGGTATTCAACATTAGCTCGGAAGCGAGAAAAACGGGCGTCGGAGGACGCCGGAGGATATATAACTGGTTGTTGAAACAATTGCTGGCCTCCCACCCTTCCACGGCCTTCCTGGTGATGAAACAGAGGTACCTACCAAAAATGAACGAAAACCGATGCAAAACGAATGTTCGGGAGCCAAAACGCGCAGTTCGGGGCCCCAAAAACTGCCTGTTAAACACTGAAAGTGGTATTCGACCACGAAGTGGGTCTCTTAGACCTCAGTGTCCCTCAAAAGGGAGAAAATAAGATGTATGCCAAAAATCAGAGCAAATGGAGATGGTTAAGTGGTCCCGAACCGAGGCACACGGCCTGACGGTTCCGAAAACCGGGAATCGGGCTCCGAAATGGGAAAAATGGCCTACAGCCACGAAATGTAGCCCACGGCCACTGAGAGATGGTCTACGGGACCTCTCCCTCCCCTCAGGAAAAGAAACAGAGAAAACTGAGTCTGGTTCACAAACCGAGGCAAGGCACAGAAGAGGGTTCGGAAATCCAGAGGCAGGGCTCACGGCCGCAACTTTGAGACTTCTGAACGAGCACGATATGCAACGTCACCGAGTGCTCAATTGGTGATGTCTGAGTCTTAAGGTCGGTCAAAAATGGGGTGTCTACAGTTGCCCCTCTTTGACAGAACTCGGAAGTCACAAGTGACGGGAGTGAATGTCAAAGCCCAGAGACGACCCATTTTTGACAAGGCCGAAGACTTAGACAAACGTACAAGATAAACAGAGATGTGCCCGCAGGCATGCCCGCAGGCAGGGGCAAAAATGCAAATGATATGCACAGAGCCGGAGGTAACTCAATGATCATGTAAATGCAGTAAGCTGTAATGAAGCAAGTATTCGCAAACAGATGCAACAGTTTTAAGCAAGAATGCAAAGCAACAACTACATTTCGTGCAGTTAAGAATACGGAGAATTGTTCAATTCTTGTCACGTCTCACAGGGAGAAGATACGATACCTGCGCGATTTTTCTGGTCGCACCAGCCTCAAATGAACCGTACATACAATATCGTGCCTGATGGTGCTGGGGATCTCTCGCTTCTTCTTGGTTGAACCACAAGTACTACTTTTCTCCCTGACTATGGTCATAGCTTTCCCTATTCTCCAACAGGGTGACAGACTAGGTTGGATCAGTATCCAGAATTGAGGTGCATACAGATGCTATCTCAATCTATGGGGCTGCCATACAGATTTCAAGCCGAGGATATACCCCTGGGTATTTAAACCAGACTTTAATCTTGGAAATCCCGAACCTTTGCGTTCTAGGCATAAGCCATTCGAACTCTAGTTTCCACCGTCTCAGTTGGTCTCCTAGGAACTCACCGCAAACACAGGCAGGTGGCTATACCAGACCACCAGAAGTCGTTCGGGCACGACAAACACCAAAGGAATTGCACCTTTAGAGGATTTAAGGTCTCCTAGACCGGGGAGTGCACAAGACAGTGCGAATAAAGATGCAGGATTTAAGGTCTCCGTAGACCGGAGGATTCAAGGTCTCCTAGACCAAGGAGTGCACAAGACAGTGCGATGCAGAGTGAATGCACAAAACAGTGCTAAACAGATGCACAAAATAGTGCGATACTAAAGGTGTACAAAACAGTACGAGCAAGGTGAATGCACAAAACAGTGCGATACAGATAAGGTGCGCAAGATAGCGCGATACAATGCACTAACAAGTACAGGTGAGATGCGCAAGATAGTGCGATGGAATGCGTGCAAAATGCAAGTAAGGTGCACAAAACAGTGCAATGCGCAAGAAAGCGCGAGTGATTTGAAATGCACAAGACAGTGCGATTGAGGTGCGCAAAAAAACACGAAATGTAAACTGCACAAAACAGTGCAATGCGCAAAATAGCACGAATGATAAACTGCACAAAACAGTGCAATGCGCAAAATAGCGCGAGTGATTTTGAAATGCACAAGACAGTGCGATACGCTAAACAGCGCGATTGATTTGAAATGCACTAAACAGTGCGATACGCTAAACAGCGCGATTGAAATGCACTAAACAGTGCGATACGCTAAACAGCGCGAGTGATTTTCAAATGCAATGCACAAAATAGTGCGAGTGAGATACAACCACAAGATGCACAAGACAGTGCTAGTGAGATACAAAGTGTAAGTGCACAAGATAGTGCGAGTGAATGCATATTCTATGCAAATGAGGTGCATTTTCTATGCAAGTATGGAAGAGAGCATTTTCTATGCAAAAGATACGAGCATTTTCTATGCAAGAAACAGGAGCATATTCTATGCAATATTGAAAGCAAATTCTATGCAGAATCGAAAGCAAGCATATTCTATGCATGAATCATAACGATGCGCGGCACGCATGTCACAGAAGTGTATATGAAAGTGCACATTCTATGTAGTAGAGGAGCATCAAATATGTACTCTGGTGCCTCAGATTTACCTCTTAGAGGACTTTGCAACACACTCAGCTCAAAAAGGGCACACCCTGTTCATATTGGCGAGAGATAACATCTGCTGCTGCTGCTTTAATTGCCGTTCTGGCTTGAAGCATGCTTAAGCTTGGAGTAGAGGCACACTCATTCTTCAGGGCACTGGCAAGGCCTGAAGAGGTACATATGGAATGCAATCTCAGAATTTTCTGAAGGTGAAACACACTCAGATGCTCAAAATTTTCCCTATTTTCTTTTGCTTCGTAGTCCGGAACTTATATAGCTTCAGATAGGTCCTTGTTTTACCGTTCACACTTATCGAGGGTGGACCCTACAGTTTTATGAAAGAACAAATCTTGTTTTGTACAAATGTGGAGAATGGCACAGCACTGTGAGCACAAAAAGATTTATGGAAATTGAGAAATGAGTTCTTAACCGGGTATTGAGCCTACGACTGCACACTGTGAAAAAGACTCAGCAACGGAAAACAAAAGGTAAACAACCTAAACACATCGAGTAACACTCGAAGCGACTCACAACAAGAATCGAGACAGACAAAATAAAACACAAGACTCAAATGTGCACATGGAGCCTGTTTCCCCGGGTATTGTTTCCCACCCTTTCTCATTTGTGATCCTCACATCACTCGGCCCTCAAGCTCTATTTTTCTGAAAAAGCCCTCTTCTCACTTTTTCTCTCATCGCACATCTCTTTATTCTTCAATCTCTCATTTTTTTTTTCAATCCCTCCCCTGGGCGGTTGATGGATAAACAGGAAGTCGTGGGCCCTTGCCCCTGGTATTCTACCAGCTTTTGATTCTTGTTCACAACAGTGAATTTCTTCCAAAGAAGGGCTGCGCTACAATTGGGTGTGTAGCAAATCTGCAGCTGACATCGGTTGACGATGCTCTGCTGGGGAGTTTGGACGTGATCAGACTTATCTAGATAAAGGAGTGGAATATCTTGTCCCATTCCGGTTCGTGCTTCGCACTTGGCTTGATACCTTGTTGCTTGGAGGATGAGCGAACCTTCAGCCGTTTTGTGATCAGCCTCAATGGTGCCCTTTTTCTGGCGAATATGGTGCCCTTTCGGCAAGTAAAGTTCCCTTTCTGGCAAGTAAGTTGACAACATGAGGAACACAGAACATCTGACTCAACTGTGCCCCTATTTCATCATTTTGACCATTTTTTTTATTTTGGTTTTAAAACAATTTTGACCAACATGAAAGTTAGATTAACATGCTTGTTCAATTTTTGATTTGAAAATCATGCAAGTCAGGCTATGAGCACTGAAAATTTTCCTTTTTTGGTCCAAGAAATGATCCAATTTTTGGAAAAGATGAAACAATTTTCGAGAAAATTAGTCAACCTCAGTAAAAATTCTCAAAGACTATTTTTGCAAACGACCACTGCTCAACGAGCACGGAACCTACTCTCGAGATGCACAACCTCGGATTCATTAGCAATGGAAAATTGCCCCTTGTCTGAAAGACACTGCATGGTAACGGAAAGTTGCCCCTTGTTTGAAATGACACTGCGGCGTTTTGAATGGCAACGGAAAGTTGCCCCTTGTTTGGATAGCACCGCAGCGCATTGAATGGCAACGGAAAGTTGCCCCTTGTTTGAATGACACCGCGGTGCATTGAATAGCAACGGAAAGTTGCCCCTCGTCTGAATGGCACCGTAGTGTATTGTAGTCAGTCCTCAGAGCGACGGACACAACCAAACTCTCAGATATAGAGAAGGTAAAGATTATCAGAACCATTACATGGACATGATTGAGTTTGAAATGTTTTACGACTGGAATTCAGAATGAAGTTGCCTACGTATCCCAAAGATGGGAATTAACCCTCACGTAGTTCGGGGTTAAGGTACACTTGGGTATTAACCTCTCCTTTTTATGCTCTAACTTTTGCCAAGGCGCCTGTTGCGGGTTTTCGACCTTGCGAGCTTTGTTCTTCTTTCTTTTTTCAATTCTTTTCTTTTTTGATTTTTCTTTTTTGTTCTTTTCTTTGAATTTTTCTTCATTTTGTTCTTTTGTTCTTTTCTCTTTTTTTTTTTGTTCTTTTTCTTCTTTTCTTGCTCTAACTTTTGCCTGGGTCGCCCTTCCGGGTTTTCGGCCCAGCGAGCCTCTCAATGGGTAAAAGTGTAGCTTTGTCCATGTCAAATGGTTTTGAGATCCCGAAGTCATCTGAATCCAGGAGAATGGCTGCTGTTCTAGCTTCGTAAGCTTCTTCTGATGAGACCTGATCTTCTTGACCCAACTTCATTGCCTCTTGTTCGAGGGCTGCTTTGAATCTGGCCACACAGGCCTCACATTGTAGTTGACCGTTGAACGTTCTGAATGGGCCCAAGGTTTGAAAGCAAGGGCTCAAGTCTCGAGGCTGAGAGCGATCCTAAGCTGCACAATCTCAAGAGCGATTCCACACAAGTCTTCGCAGGACCGCGCAAAACATTTTGTTTTTGAAAATTTTTAAGAAAGCGACAAATCGCTCGCGCTGAAGATAGTGTAGAACCAATCTGGATCAAGCCAGGATCCTTCCCAGTACTTAGGCTAACAAGCATGATCCCAATCATTAAGGGCTTAGCATGCCTCTCTTTCTCTCAATTGATCAAAATTTTGCAAAACCCGAGGAATCCCTTCCTCTTCGTTTTCACCGCAGTGTTCAAAAACTTTGAAAAACTTAGGTCAATGGAGTGATTTTGGGGTGCAGAAGAGTAGGCGAAAAGTACTGCTGTTTCATTCAAACTTTCTAGCACAACTGGCACAAAGCAGAAGCAAGCACAAAGCATGAAAAACCACTGCTGTTTCATTCAAATCTGTTGGTACAACTAGCTCCAAGGCAGAAACAGACTCACAAGGAAGCGAAAAGACAGACGCAAAACAAAATAATGATATCCGAGGTAACACCCCCGGAATCATCCGACTTCTGTACAACAGGACTGACTCGATACAACAAGACAGACCCTACTGACTCAGTAAGAAAAGACTGACTCTGTACAAAACAACAAGACTGACCCAATACCGAAGTCAGACAGTACGAAAACCAGCATTCACAAATGCTCAAAACAGTGCGTGCCATACACCATATCTGAAATAAACTGAACGCCACCCGCAGGTGGTTCATCCTTCGATCACATCACATTATCCCCTACAAGTTCACTGATCAAGTGCCGATAGACTTTACAGGACCTGGTGCGGGGATGACCCCATTGTCAAATAGATCCTGTACTTCATGGCGACGACGGAAGCAGGCGTTGGTAGTATGGCTAGTTTGTTGATGGTACGCGCAGTACTGGGTAGTATCATGTGTAGCCGGAAGAGGGTTCGGGAGAGGCCGAGGCTCAAGGGGTTTGAGATGGCCTTGTCCAACAAGGATTTGGAGAGCTTTGGACAAAGGCATATAGAGGGCATGGAAGACCCTCCGACCTCGGGGTTGGTACTTCAAGGCTTGTGGATTTTTACTGGGCGCACCAGCAAAGGGATTGGCAGGTGCTGGCCTGGTTTGCCGATCTTTTCCGAGTAGAGGATTAGAGATAGCAGGATCGTCTCTGGTATGATAGTCCTTCTCTCGATGTTCCCTTTGATTTAGACCGCCCCCAACTTGAGCAGCGAAAGTGTCATCCACAGCTTTTGCAACAACTGCGAGGACTTGCTCTTTGTTCAGTCCCTCGGCTTTCAAGGCCTCAACAGCCAACAGAAGACGTTCATTGGGATCCATGTCCGCCCCTATCTTGTTCCTTCCACTCACCTCCATTCCGCCAAGGGATTGGCTTTCCTCAAATGCAGCCCGTCCCAACATCGGGGAGTCTTTTGACATGAAGTTCCCGGTATGTGGTGTGGTTGATGATGGAGCCAATGTCCCGGAGGCCAGATCTGTCACGATTTTTTGAAGATCTTTAATCATTCCCATCAACTCAGAAGTAGTGGGTTCACGAGTTTGAGATGGTTGAGGTTCAGGTGCACCTATCATGCATAAGTCCATGCTTTCTGGGATAAACACCTCAGGCTTGGGTAGATGGGTCGGGGTGATGTATATGCTGGGGTCAAAGGTGGATGGCAGTATGTGGATGTGATTGAGGTAGGCAGGAGATGTTTGGTCATTGGGGTCTGAAGGTGGAGCTATCGTCCGATTGTCGATGAGATTTTGGACCTCATGACGAAGGCGGTAGCAACGGTCGGTGCCATGACCGCGCTGCTGATGGTATACACAGTACTTGGTGGGGTTATGTCTGGCTGGGAATGGGTCGGGAAGAGGTTGAAGATCAAGGGGTTTGAGATGCCCTTTTTCCATCAAGGCTTTTAGTGCGCTAGTCAAGCTCATATAGAGGGGGGTGAAAGTTCTACCCTGAGCTCGGGCTGGGCCAGCTGTTTGTAGGCTTGGTTTGGCAAAAGGGTCGGCTGTGGCGACTGTATTGATTTCGGTGGGTTTGGGAATAGCGCTACTACCAGCGTTGGTACTTCCTGAAATCACCTTCCTTGTCAGTTCCCTTGTCCTGGGAATGATCCCGCTGTTGAACGCATTCTCGACTTGAACCCCCAGTTCATGCAAACTTTTGAAAGTGAATAGTGGAGCGACTATCAACTTTTGCAACATATCATGCTCGAGGTTTCGGACCATCATCTGCACTTGATCCCTCTCAGAAGGGCAACGATCTGTCATTTGTGCTGCCTTTGCTCTCCACCTTGCAACAAATTCCACAAAAGGCTCTGTTGGGTTCTGGCGAGTTGCTTCAAGCTATTGGATGGTCATTTCAACTTGGGTATTGTAAGAATACTGATCAACAAAGTCCTCAGCCAGTTCTTCCCAGTTTTGCTTCACTATATCCTCCAATTTGGCATACCAAGTGGCTGCTACACCCGACAGGGTTCTTCCATACAGAGAGAGTTTCTGTGGCTTAGTCAGACCCATCGGCTTCAGGACATCTAAGAAAAGTCGGATATGTACCATTGGATCTCCAGACCCGTTGAAACGGTCGATATATGGCATTTTGAATCTGTCTGGGAGCCGGATGGCAGCCTCGATGTGCCTATCCTCAATGTCAGGAATGGAGTTAAGGCCCTGTGCCTTTTTGAATTGCTTCTCAAGGTTTGCAATTTTCACTGCAGTCAGATTGAACTCATCAACATGAAAGGGTTGAGTTCTCTCATTAGGCTGCACCAGGGGTCTGAGCACCTGAGCTTGAGCCAACCCTTCTCGAGGATTCAGACACTGCAAATCTTTAACTGGCGGAATTGGGTCAAAGTTCGGCTGGGGTCCCAAAGCTGGATGTGAGGCAAATGCCCCAGATGGGCGCTGCGTTTCAATACTAGTCTCAGCCTGCATGGCAGTTCCCTGATTTATCGCTGCTATCACGGCCGCAAATTCTTCTGAACCTTGTGCCATCACGGTCTGCTGAGTCTGAAAAAAGGTGATGTGACTGGCGACTAACAGATTAGATGAACAAATGAGCCCTGACCGGCTTTTCTTTACCTTGCCTCAGCGAAAGAACACTTGTTGCCCTTGAATTGAATTTCTGACCTAACAAAGTCTATCAGCACTAGTCCAACGTACCCGGGGGATATCGAAGCCTTCTGAAGCTATGGTTCCAAGACTACCTAGCAAAAGAGAAAACAGACAGCACCTCAGCCTGATTTCACGATAACCCACATGAGCAAAGTTGAGTGAGTGTACTCTCTACTGAATTCTGCCCCAAAATTCTGCCCCAAATCTGAGTCTGATACCCACAGGTAAAGCTGACTCCCAAATACTGAACTGGTGCCCGCAGGCCTGATGCCCAAACTCATACACTGATACATGCATTCCTGTAGAGACGCACTCTAAAGCACATAACAGATAAGTGAGAGCCAAAACACCCCTATGTTGGGGTAGGGTTTCCCTGTCCTATTTTGTCAAGAGCTAGGGTTTCACTACGCACGCAGTGGTTTCAAACAACCTATATCGGGTAAGCAACCTGTCCTAGTTTGGAATGGTCGCTATGGATTCCGAATATGCACTAGGTCAAATGGTCAAAAGGGTGCCCCGGTAAAACTGGGGTTTGTGTTCCCATACTGGCAGAGCCCACAACCGATCAGCCTTATGGTCATGCCTTGACAAGACAAGCCTCCGGCAAACCGTTCAGGAATAGCAGATGGCAAACGCGGTGTCCTAGGAGCACCAATGCAAATGCAATGCAAAGAAACACACAAGCGTAGTCAAAAACAAATATCATGAGTTCGAGTCAAGTTCTCTAAATCCCCAGCGGAGTCGCCAGAAACTGTAGACGTCCCCGAACGCCCCGGGAGGAACGAGCTCCCGTTCTGTTCATTTGGGGTCACTACAGCTCAGGACTCTCAAATTGTCACGGTTCTAAGTCTGAACCAAAGAGTCCAAATCCGGCAAATCGTTTTGAGAAAACTGATTTTTGAAAGAAGTGCCAAACATGGACTGCTTTGCCAGATACAGAGTAGCCACCTAAATATTTTATTTTTGTGGAAATTTAGGAAACCCTGACTCGGTGCCAAAGGCCACGTGTCCGTCATCACCAAAGTTGCCTCGGCTCGGGAACTTGGGTACGATTGGGGAAGGCCACTTCGTGAGCACCCCCGCTCGCCCGGTCAAAGACCGGCCTCTACTAACCATGATACCTATTTTCGAAAACATTGTATGTTCTTATTCTGGTTATTAGCCTAGGTTACTATGTGATGCGCACAGCATACAAGTATAGACTGAGTCGTCTGTATTGGAACAAAACATTTCATGTTTGTTTTTGAAAGATGGTTTGCTACTCGCAAGTAGGCTTAAAATGCAGATTTTGCCACCCTCGGGTGGGCTTAGAAAAGATGGTTTTGCCACTATCTAGTGGACTTAAAACAAACATTTGATGAATTATTCCAATTCAAATAACCCAACCTTCACCCACAGGCATTCAGGCAATTATATCACATAAGCATTTAGCCTCATGGTAAGCATGCTATCATGGCATTCACTCACACGCATGCAAGGATGCTAAAGCATAAAACTTACCGAGTACTCCAAGCCAAAATGGAAACCATATTAGAAATCATGCATGATCCTAAGTATACAGAAATGCCTAATGTAACACATGCAAAATGCAACTATAGCAGGCTCGGCTATTCTAAACATGGCATATGAAATGCTACAGCTAACATGTATTCAATTTTGGAATTGAAATACTATGCAGTTAGTATGATGTGCCGAGCCCGGTGCATGCAAAACAGATGAATGAATGCAAACATGCTATCATACTGTATGCTAATTGAAATATGCCCTAGTCTAACCATCATAAGCAGGTAAATAAAAGGGAAGAAAGACGTGGGGTTAGAAGACATACATCACACTCACCCACACTTATTACAATTATGCCCTCGCACAGAGGGTCCAAATAAATAGTACAGTCCCGAATAAAAGAATATTACAGTCCAAATAATATACAAATTCCTAATTAATTTACAAATTAACTAAGAAAGCTGTAAAACTGGCGTGCAAGCCAGGGACTGCCTTGCTTCTGATGAATGATGTATGTTTAGGCTGCCTTGCGCGAAAATCCACCGGGATGCCCCAATTAGCCTCTGTTTAGCAGTTATTCTTGGAAAGCGTGTCAAGCTCCGAAAAGTTATTGATTCTTCATTTTGCTACAACAGAGAGCAGGAAAGGGGCATGGCAATGTATTTTCGCAGATATATGCATGCCTCGATCCTCGTGCCACCAATCACGCATATCGATGCATGATGGCCGAGGGGTCGAATTGTGCAATTCAATATAGAATGAATGCACATGAAAGTAAAACTAAAACCTAACTCCATCATGCATAATCCGGAGTGTCGGTGACTGGGAATTGAGACACGTTTCGTCACTCGGAGTACGGAACGTGCCTCGTTTCCTGTGCCCGGGCTAACTCCTATCCCGAACACGATGCAATATGCATGATATGCATGGATGCAACTAAGATACAGCCTAGCATGCACAATGCTATGAAAATGAGATGTCTCGAAATGCGTGCACACGGGCACGCAAACTGAGAAAAATAACTGAATGCGATCTAAGATACAACCTAGTATGCACTATGCTGTAAAAATGAGATGTCTCGAAATGCGTGCACACGGGCACGCAAATCGAGAAAATGACATACGCAATGCAAATGACATGAAAATGTGATATGGGCTTACACTAACATGAGAGAGCCTCAGCCACAATCACATAAGAGGCCGATGGATGAAAATGAAGTGCCTCGAAATGCGTGCACACGGGTACGCAAATCGAGGCAATGGCATATGCAATGCAATATGGCTAAAATGACATATAGAATGCAACATGGACTTATCCTAACATGAGAGAGCCTCAGCCACACTCACATAAGAGGCCGATGGATGAAAATGAAGTGCCTCGAAACGCGTGCACACAGGCACGCAAATCGAGGCAATGGCATATGCAATGCAATATGGCTAAAATGGCATATAGAATGCAACATGGACTTATCCTAACATGAGAGAGCCTCAGCCACACTCACATAAGAGGCCGATGGATGAAAATGAAGTGCCTCGAAACGCATGCACACGGGCACGCAAATCGAGGCAATGGCATATGCAATGCAATAGCATGGAAAATGATATGCAAAAATGCTAATGGAATTTCAGCACTGAAATGTGGGGGAAAACAGCCCCGAAATGAGGCGAAAGTGCACCCGATGCATGGAATAGTCCCGAAACATGGATTTTGGCACCCGAAATGGCCTATAGCTATACCAAACATGCACAATATGGACAAGCAATGAATAGACAGTAGCAAGGCAGCCCCAAAATAAGCATTTTTCCAGTTCAAAGCATGGCCAAAAAACAAACATAAATAGGGCAAAACTAGTATGCAAAAATGGCCCTAAATATGAGGTTATGAAGCAACTCACAGCTTCTGACCCCAAACAGGTTAGGGCCCTTCAACAACATTGAAGAGGGGTCCAAAATAAACCACTTTACAGAACTGTAAAAACCCCCAAAACAAACATAGGTATGGCTAAGCTCTTATGCAAGAATTGGACCGAAAAATGGACAAAGAAGCAAGTGGTAGATGCAAAGCCCAAACAGAAAAAGAGTCTTCTATAACACTGAAGAGGGGCAAAAAATATACACATTTACAGTTTATGGAAGCCCCAAAATCAGTATACAAACATGCTAGAAATGCAATGCAAAATGAGGCTCAAAAGTGGCTATAACATGAGGTATACAAAGAATTCACCAAACAATCAAAGACCCTTAATAAAACATGTTAAGAAGGTCAAAATAAGGCCACTTTCAGTTCTGATCATGGTCCAAAAATAGAAAAATGATAGGCTAGTGAAGCATGCAAGAATATTGACATACAAAGAGATATTGAAACAAGTGTGAGATAGGGTTCTCAAAGAGGGTTGAGCCCTTCAACAAACATGTAGAATAGCTCAAAATAGACCTAGTTTCAGTTAAGGTCAGATCCCAAAACAATAAGCAACTTGGCTAAGAAATTGGCGCAAAAATGAGCTACAAAAGGGGGAAAGTCTACTTACCCTTGAAGACCAACACTTTTGTTGCTTCTTGGACCAGATTTGATGACTCTAAGCTGCTGGAATCCCTTCCTTTGCTGATGGAATGGAGTGGTGATGGTAGAGCTTGAAGATGATGAAGAAATGGAGCCAAAACTTAGGAGTTTTCAAGGAAAATGAGAGAGATGGATGGAGATATGTATGTATATGCTTGAAGCAATTTTTCTAACCCCTAATACAAATGCTGGCAGCTGGTTATATGGACCAAGGAGAGGGGGAGCATGGAGGGAAAGGGTAGGGGAAAAGGACCAAGTCCTTTCCCCAAAAGGTGTCCCCCGGATGTAGATATTTTTGGGGGACAACAGCTATACAGCTGTAAAGTGCATATTGTGAGGATTAAGGCCGGCCAACTTTCAAAGCTGCAGGTGGCCGGCCGGCCACACCCCCTAGCCGGCCGGCTAGGGGTCAAAAAGGTCAAGTTGATTTTCTGGCCGGCCACCACAAAAAGGTGTCCTCCCAGGTCCCCTCATCACAACCCTGTGGTTCGAATTTGGAAACTGTAAAACAGGAGAGAGAATAGGCCATTTTTAGGAGGGGGTCAAAAGGGTCAGGTGGAATTACTGGCCGGCCACCAACTTTTAGGGTCCTCCCATGTGTGTACATCACAAATATGTGGTTAAAAGTTCAAGAAAATGGCCCAAGGGTGTTCAACATTAGCTCGGAAGCGAGAAAAACTGGCGTCGGAGGACGCCGGAGGATATATAACTGGTTGCTAAAACAATTGCTGGCCTCCCACCCTTCCACGGCCTTCCTGGTGATGAAACAGAGGTACCTGCCAAAAATGAACGAAAACCGATGCAAAACGAATGTTCGGGGGCCAAAACGCGCAGTTCGGGGCCCCAAAAACTGCCTGTTAAACACTGAAAGTGGTATTCGACCACGAAGTGGGTCTCTCAGACCTCAGTGTCCCTCAAAAGGGAGAAAATAAGATGTATGCCAAAAATCAGAGCAAATGGAGATGGTTAAGCGGTCCCGAACCGAGGCACACGGCCTGACGGTTTCGAAAACCGGGAATCGGGCTCCGAAATGGGAAAAATGGCCTACAGCCACGAAATGTAGCCCACGGCCACTGAGAGATGGTCTACGGGACCTCTCCCTCCCCTCAGGAAAAGAAACAGAGAAAACCGAGTCTGGTTCGCAAACCGAGGCAAGGCACAGAAGAGGGTTCGGAAATCCGGAGGCAGGGCTCACGGCCGCGACTCTGAGACTTCTGAACGAGCACGATATGCAACGTCACCGAGCGCTCACTTGGTGATGTCTGAGTCTTAAGGTCGGTCAAAAATGGGGTGTCTACTGTCGCTGATCCACTTAGTCGACAACATGGGATTACAGCTTCTTTGATGATTCAAGAATGGAAGTCCTTGGAGTTAATTTCGACACATGATGTTCAACCAATAGAGTGTGCTGAGAATGCATACATTGGTTGTTTGACCATGCAGCCGACGTTATTGGGTAAAGTTCGTCAGATGCAGAATTTAGATGGGTTTCTCGTCAGCAAGCTCGATGACCTTGTGGTGGATTTGATCGATAATTGTCCTACTGATTGGTCTGTGGACTCAGATAGGGGATTGCAATTCAGGGGCAGGTTGTGTGTACCTAACATTGTTGAATTGAGGAAAGAGATTATGGATGATGCCCATAGGTCTCGATATGCAATTCACCCTGGTGGGACTAAGATGTATCATGACCTAAAGATGATGTTTTGGTGGGAAGGTATGAAGAAAGACGTAGGAGAGTATGTTTCTCGATGTTATGTGTGCCAACAGGTTAAGGCAGAACACCAACGACCGTTTGGACTTTTGCAGCCTCTTGAGATTCTTACTTGGAAATGGCAGTGCATCTCTATGGATTTCGTGGATGGATTGTCGTGGTCTAAGCGAGGCAATGAATTTATTTGGGTGATAGTGGATCGACTCACAAAGTCAGCTCATTTTATTCCTATCAATGTTCACCGAACTGTGGATAAACTAGCTAGGCTATATATTCGAGAGGTGGTGCGACTTCGTGGCGCACCAGTTTCTATAGTTTCGGATCGTGATCCGTTGTTTGTGGCAAAGTTTTGGGAGAGTTTTCAGCATGCTTTGGGTGCTAGGTTAGACTTGAACATGGCTTATCATCCCAAGACAGATGGGCAAACTGAGCGGGTAAATCAGATCTTGGAGGATATATTGAGAGCTTGTGTTCTTGATCTTGGTGGTAGTTCGAAGAACACTTGCCATTAGTGGAGTTTGCTTATAATAATAGCTATCACTTCAGTATCGGGATGGCACCTTTTGAGGCTTTGTATGGGAGGCCATGTCGATCACCTGCTTGTTAGATGGAGATAGGAGATACGCCGTTGTTAGGACCAGAGTTGGTGAGAGAGACTACGGAGAAGGTAAATATTATTCAGGAACGTATTAAGACTGTACAGAGTCGTCAGAAGAGTTACGCTGATAGAAAATGTAAGGGGGTTGAGTTGAATGTTGAAGATTTCGTGTTTCTGAAGGTCTCGCCGATGAAGGGTATTATGCGGTTCGGAAAAAAGGGAAAGTTGGCACCTAGATTTGTGAGACCATATGAGATCACTGACAGGATTGGTAATGTGGTTTCCAAATTAGCTCTATCACCTGCTTTAGCTTTGATTCACAATGTGTTCCATGTATCTTTATTGCGGAAGTGTGTGCAAGACCCATCCCAAATAGTATCACCAGAAGTGTTGGAGATTAGTGATGATCTAACGTATGTGGTGCGACCGGTTACTATTCTAGATCGGGATGTAAAACAGTTGCAGCGCAAGAAAGTGAACTTGGTGAAAGTACAATGGAGTGAAGACGAGAACGATATTACTTGGGAGTTAGAAGAGAAAGTTCGGCGTATGCACCCGGAACTTTTTGTTTAGTACTCTCTCCAATCGAATCTCGGGACGAGATTCTTTTGAGGTGTGTATATTTTAGCGACCCTAATTTTCTTAAGGCATTATTTATTATTATTATGATTATTATTATCTTGTTTTATTTTTGACTTTATTAATTGTGTGATCACATGATAATTTAATGTGTTATTTAATGAATTTAATGTGGTGATTAATGAATTTAATGAGTTATTTAATTATATATAATGAATCTAAATATTTATATATTTATATTTGTTATATATATAAAAAAAAGTGTTATATATATTTATATATATATTATAATTATGTTGCATTATATAATATAATATATTATAGTAGTTTATTAGGATTAGAATAGAATTAGGTAACCTATCAAAGAAAAGAAAAAGAGTGTGCTGTGCGTGAGGCGTGAGTGAGAGAGAGATCAAGAAAAGAAAACCGAGATCAAGAAAAGAAAAACCAAGAAAGCCGAGAGAAAGAGGAACATCGGGAAAAAGGGAGAGGGAAAAAAAAAAGATTAAGGTTTTGTTTTGGTGGCTCTATTAGTTCTTTAAATAATTTTTTGATCTTTAAAAAAATATTGTGAGTACAAACCCCACTTCCCTTGATTTATGTTTAATTCGTTATTTTTATTTATTTATTTATTTGATGTTAGTTTGATTATGTTTTTACATAAAAATGATAGATTGATTTTAATTATTTTGATTAGTTGTGTAGGTAAGGTTTAGGATTTTTAGATGTTTGATTGATTTTAATTATTTTGATTAGTTATGTAAGGTTTAGTGTTTTAGATGATTGATTGATTTTAATTACTTTGATTAGTTGTGTATGTAAGGTTTATGATTTTTAGATGATTAATTGATTTTAATTATTTTGATTAGTTGCATATGCCAGATTTAGAATTTTTATATGGATTTATTTTATGGTTGTAATCACCTTCATGGTTATTTAAAGCTAAAATTAATATGGTTATATGAAATTAAAATTAATTAAGAACCCATAGATAAATTTCTTATACTCCACCATGACTCCATGAATTGTTGTTTTATTTGAGTGTTGGTGAGAAAGAGTGTATAAAAAAAAAGTGAAGATTATGAGATTTATTGGAATGCTTTAGGCTTGGCATTGTTATATTTGTTCTAATGAGTGAGATGCTTTGTATATATATATATATTGTTTCCTCGTTCTCATGAGTAGACGAGTGCTTTGATTTATGCGCGTACGTATATGCTAACCATCCGGGGAGTGTGAGTCAAACTCGGGACGATATCCCCATGCAAGCTTGGCTTCAAAGCGATGTTAGGTATACGAGAGGCACGTGGGATATATGTGTAGGCCGGAAGTGGAGGGCCGAAGTGGTGGAGTTAAGGTACAAAGAATTTAATAATGAGTGTATTGGTATAGTGTAAATTGTATTGATTTGTATATCTTGAAAAATAGTAAATGATCTCGATAAATTATGAAATTTAAGAAGAGGCATGTATACATGATTCTAGACAACTTTTGTGTTTTAACTTTTTAAAAAGATCAATTATAACTTATAATCGGATGATTTTGGTTATTGTATGTTTGATTCATTTTAGCAATGCATATTTTAGAGGCTATTTTAACCCACAAAACGTGCTCATTTTTATTGGTTTCGCATAAACTGAAGTAAAGCATTATTCTGCACACCTTTTGTCTTTTGAACTTTTCTGAAAAAAATCATCTTAGCGAAGTTTTTGTTCGTTTTCAATTTCAGATTTTTTTCTATTGAATTTCGTCTAGGTTTTTCTATCGAGTTTTTCTCTCAACTTGTTCAGTTTCTTTTAAATTCGTACAGGGTGTCTTCTAGAAAATTTGATTCTGTACAATTTTCGTTCTTTGAGTTTTGATCAATTCGAATTATTTAAGCATAAAACGGTGCATTTTTATACTTCTTCAGCAAGTTACTTCTGATTAAATTATACTGACTTTATTTTTTTTTTGCAGGATGGTGGGTCTTACTAACTTTTTTATGCAGGGCTAACCCACCATGTTTTTATTTCTATTTTTTTTAATTTTATAATCAATTTATATTTCGTTGTGTACGGACAAGAAACTAAATGCCACCGTATCTCGGGAAACTATCCATTCGTCTCGGTGCGGTTGGAACTACTTGTCTTGTCCCGTAAAAAGAATTTAATGTATTTTTGTTTGTGTCTGGTGGACACGTGGGTGTTAAATCTTGTACTCATACCAGCATACCTGTATACTGACCCATTTTGTCTCTTGGCAACTCGGGTGCGTTCTGTTTGAGCACAGCCGAGCTTCCTTTGTACGATTTGTTGGGGCTACGGTGCTGACGTGGAATTACTATAGTATTGGACTTGTCGTTTGGACTTCTTTTGTTTTCTTGAGCTTAGGGTTGATATTAGTTTATGTATTTATTATTATTTATTTATGACTTTAGTATTGAAATAATTTGACATGGTTTGTAACCGTATTTTATTTAAGTTGTTTTGACTAGTTGTTGCTACCTTAATGTTGAGGTATTGGTTAGTTATGAGATTATGGTGGATTGTTTGGTTAGCGTTTAGTTTTTTTTTTTTGTTTCACCCCAATGATTTGGATGATGGAATATTATTGGGGTTTAGTCCTAATTTAATATTTAATTATCTGAATTTTGGGGCATGACACATAGCAACTTCAGCTATGGGATGGAGGAAAGAGTAGTGTCATATAGGATGGAAAAAAGATTCCGAGTGGGTAGAGTTAGTGGACGTTGGAACCCAGTTCTGAGAAAGAAAGAGGGTACTAATATTGGTGTCCAAAATGATAGTTTGCTCACTGTTTTTGTGGATAACATTTCTGAATAAATAGGACCAAAGAGCTTGTACATATTGTTCAACAAATTTGGGGCAATGAAGGACGTGTTCATCCTGGCAAAGATAAGGATAGTAACAGGTACAAGATTCGGCTTCATCGGGTTTAATTGCTCGGTAACAAAAAATTTGGCTGATCAAAAGACAAATGGTTTGTGAGTTGAGTATAAAAAGCCAAAAGTTAAAAATGCAGTGTTCACCAAGCCTCAATTAAAGCATCACCAATCAAGTAAACCTTTGAAGATAGATTTACAAAGGCGGTCTGAACAAGATTTAACACTGGTTGGAGGTCAAAAATCTTATGCTAAAGTAGTAAAAAGTGGAGCTACTAATATGAAGGATTATTTAGTGGCAAAAGCTTTTAGTTAGATAATGAATGCTTCTCTGTGAGTTTGATAGTGAAGCTCAAAAAGTTCTTTTCATTTCCGTCATTTAGAGACGAATTATGCAAGAAAAGTTTGGGTGAGACATTAGTCAGAAGAAGGGGAGGTGGAAGTGTATTCCTAACCTTCAACTCATCACAAGCTATGAAGGAAGGATATGACCAACTGAAGGGTGGATCTATGATTGGTGTTTTTCAGTAACAGAATGGAGAAAATGGGTAAATCTCGATCAAGAGAGATGTATTTGGTTGTGCTATTATGGAGTTCCATTTAACTTATGGAATGCTAACACATTCAAAAGCATTGGTAACTTAAGGGGTGAGGTAATCTAGTTTGTTGAAGTCAACAATGCAGATTCTCTTGAGTATGGCAAGGTCAGATTGATAACAAATAGCATGAAGCCTATAAATACGGTGATAAGTTTGGAGTATAAAGGAAACATATACCCTGTTAAGATATGTGAAACCTTTGATTTTCATGAAGATGTAGCACTCAAATTTAGTGCAGGGAAAGATCAAATTTCTGTTAATGGGGAAAACTGAGTTTGGAGACAAAAAATTGTGTTTTCTTCAAACTCAAACAAATCAAATGAGTCATCATTGACTAGTAATCAATGTCTGAAGAGAAATGGTTTTTATGTAGGATCTGTGCTAAACTTGGTGCAAATGAAACATCTTAATTTAAGGAGTGTGCTTGGCCCATAACATAAATATGGGGGTGTTCATTTATTATTTTGGAGGCCCAAATCCACTGTTGTAGAGCTTGGAATTCTTATTGGAAAAAATAAGATTGTGCAAGTATCCTATGAGCCAAGTTCACTTTTCTCTCTTCGGCCAAAATGAGTAGTGGAAAGGAGTTAACGTTATTGAAAAGTCCTCTATTTTGATAGTGAGTAGAAATTCGTTCAAGATTGAGGAATCTTCTAAGAGGCATGAGGGTGGAGGTGTTCATAAGGCCTCATATCCCAATAATGCAAGTCAAAGGAATAAAGAAAGGAAAAAGAAGTTACTGAAAGCATCAATGGTACTTCCGAAATTCAAGGCATGGGGTATTGGTTTGAGGTTATTATTTGTTGTGAGGGTTCGAATTGGAAAGGGGTTTTGTTTGGTATGAGGTGTAGATGGACTGTTAAGATCAGTGTTCCAGGTGGTTATTATTTCCTTTGCTTTTTGTTTGTTCGATTGGTTTCTCTCCAGCCATGGTGTGGTGCTAGTGGATGATTAGCTTGTTTTCTGGTCTCAACCTAGTTGGAATCGTCTAGTTTGTTTTGATGCTTTTGGAACTCGCCTCTCTTTATTGATGTTCATCTTTGTATTCTGTACATCTGATTTTCATCAATAAATTTTCTTTTGCTGATGAAAAAAAAAAAAAATCAACACCTCTTCTTATTTCCATCTACCTTCTATGCCATAGTTCTAAATCGTGGTATCGAGTAACGTAACGGTATCGATCGCGGAGTATCGGTTTTGATAGTATCGGCCAATACGTATCGAGAATCGAATGTCGCAGTTGTGAAATTTTAAAAATCATTAGCAATTCCTTTAAAACTCAATTTTATGCATTTTTTTTTTGGGACTCTTTTAGCCTTAATTTGTCACATTTTAATGAATATTTTGATATGTAGGAGCACTTTTGACTCATTTTCAACTAAATGGTATGTATTTATTTTAGTCTCAATTATAACTTTCAATTATTTACAATAACAGTTTTCAATTGACAAATACTGTAATTCTAATTTACTTAGTAACAATAATAAAGCACATCTCTTCTTGGGCCTCCTCTCAGCATGTACAAGTTTGTTTGGAATCACACCTTACCTTCCAAAGTCCACTTCTTTGGTTGGTTGGCCTGGAAAAACAGAATTAAAGCATCTGAATTCTTGCACAATCTTGGCATTCTAGGTAACAACTATTCCACCTCTTGCATCTTCTGGAATTCTACTCCAAATCTGCTTATCTCGTTCTGCTACATTGCACTTTTTCTTGGGCCATTTGGTCTTCTGTGCTTCATGGTTGGGGGTCTTCAATGGTGTATTCCAATATCTGTGGCAAGTCTACTCAATTGGTGAATGAGGGTGAATTTTAAGTGTTTACTCAGAAAATTTTGGAAAGCCATTCCCCTAGTTGTCTTCTGGTCTCTTTGGAAGCATAGGAATGAGTGTGTTTTCTCTAATGTCCATCCTAACTCGGCTGTCCTGAGGGAACTCATCAAGGTCAGATTAGTTTTTTGGTGCAAAGCCTCTATCAAGGACTTTCCTTTCTCTATCAACGATATTGTTCTCAACTGGAGGCAAATAAAGGGCTTCCATTGAGTTAATCTGTCAAGCTGGATTTAGTCGATCGGTATGCTCGGCTGTAGTGCTCTGTTGTGCTAAAAAGAGGGTCAAAGGGTTGAAGCTGTTTGCTATCCTACTAATAGTCTTGCTGATCTGCTAGTCTGCTAATAGTCCTGGTTACTCTACCTTTTAGTAGAAGCTGGCAACTTATGGTTGTGTTGAAGCCGTTTTGAAACTATTTTGTGGGTCTATTTATGCCCAACAGTGGCTATTGGTTGTTTGTTTGTGCCCAGCTGTGGATATTGCTTTGTCTGTTGGTTTCTCACCAACTGGAGCTTGGAGCTTGTGCTAGCTCCAAGCTCTTCTTTATTGATATATCTTATCATCCTTTATATGTTTTCATCAAAAAAGATTTCTTTTGCCGATCAAAAAAAAAATAATAATAATAATACATTTAAAATAAAAATAAAAAATTTGATTTGAATAAACCTCTTTACTTAAAAAAAATAAAAATAAATAAAAAAACAATAAAAATAAATAAATAAATATCTAAATCTTAAGCATCTACACTAATGCAAGACACAAATAAAAAAAAGAAAGGAAAAAAAAAAAAAAAAAAAAACAATGAACAATAACAAACCTTTCCACTAACCTTATTTGTGGATCCAAGCTTTTGACAGATCTTGATTTGAAATTTATTTTTCTTGTTTTTTTCCCTTGCTCTACTCAACAGAAATATATATATATATATATATATATTAATATAAACAGAGGTGTAGTGTAGGTGTACAAACAAATAAATAGGGGGGGAAGACGCTAAACATTTACACTAAAAAAAGACAAAAACAAGAAAACAAAAAAAAAAAAAACAAAAAAATGGTGAGGGGGATGAAATGTGAAGCAAAAAACAAAGCGTAGCACAACAACTCACCAAAAATAGAGCACAAGTGTTGACAACACATATTACAACCTGTAACTCAGGGACAAACCTTCTTTGAAGAAGCTTGAAGGTCAAAGTGTACTCCACAGCCCAAAGAAGCTTAGATCTTACAGGTTCTCTACGCTGATTTTTATCCGTATTGGCGACAATCAACCTGTATCGGATATCAGATTCAGACTGCTACGTACTGAGACTCGGACGCTATGACTACGAATTTCATTCTCACCACTATAGCAGTCCATATCCAAATCGGTGCTTCGATTTTTCGGTACGAATATCGGCCAATATTTAGATCTATGTTCTATGCAACTCTCTCTCTCTCTCTAAACTCTGTAAATCAATGGTGATAGGTAGTCAATGTTGGGTAATGAAAGAAGAGGCATTGGGGTTGGAAGACGAGGGTAGGGGATTTGGAGTTCTCAAATGGAAAGAAAATGAAGCATCTGGGTAATGAGAGGGAAGCAAGAACGGGAAGAAAGGAGGTGGAGTGGTATGTGTGTTGCAAGGGGTGAGAGTTGGTGGTGAGGAAGGGACTATAGGTGGCAACAAAGAAATGCAAGGGGTTAGCAAGCATCAAGGAAGGAAGGGAGAGGTGGTTGGTTGGCTTTAGTGCTTGGGATGACAACTAGTGGTGAAAGGGTTGGTATGGGTATGTCAATTGTTGTTTTTTTTTTGCTTTGGTTGGCAGCTCATCAACTTTTGATGATGTGTTAGTAAGAGATTGGGTGGACATATTGGTGACAACCTAATTAGGATCGGTATGTCTCGCTATAATGCTTTTTGCAGCCATCTTTTTTCTTTCAATAAAGCTTGGGACCTCTAATTAGAGGTGCCACTAGTGATGTGTTTCCCCCCCCCCTTTCCACCTCATTAGAGGTGTGTTTAGAGCCTCTAAATTAGAGATCTCTAGCATCACTGTTTTTCTTTTCATGATGTTATGAGTTCTTTGTGTATCAAAAAATGTTTTATTTTGTCGATTAAAAAAAACAAAGGGTTGGTGGAGGTAAATTTGAAATTATTTAAGGTGTTAAAGAAATTTAAAATTGGGGTTCTTGAAATGACTTATTTTTTTTTCTTTTTGGAACCATTCAATTTTTTTTTTCTTTTTTTTTTAAAAAAAAATTTGCCAAGAAAAAAATGAAAAGGAGGAATCTTTTCAAAATTTTCTATGTTTTTTTTATTTTTGAAAACACAAGAAAACAATTTTCAAGGCCTTGCCAACAAAAATGCTAGAGCACGTAATTAAAATACAAAGATATGTACATAAAAATATATTGTACGGCTAAAGATTCATCTAGGATATGTTTTGAATCACTCTTAAAATAAATTTCAACCACACAATCCCTTTGTTTTGTGTGAGTGTGTGTTACTTAGCAAACACCTTCCACACAGCAAGTTCTAATTTCTTAATTATATATACGTCCAAATACGAAGTCATTTATATATGCTAACCACATAAAGCTGCAAAATTGAAAGGCCAGTTATTTCCAAGCAAGCTCGAAAAACTCTTGAAACCATATCCAAGCTCTATATTGAGCTGCTATATATACGAGTCCATATCTCTGATAGCATTTACAGATAGATAATGTGCATATATGCATTATGCTATGATATGCTGGTAATAACTTCAAAATCTGATGTAACTACTAGATAGGCACAGAAGCTTTTTCATGGTTGGAATTGGATTCAGAGTCATCCAGGGTTATCATCCTAGTCAAACTCACCAGGGGCAAACACTGAGTTCAGGAATTCTTCATCATCTTGCTGCAAACAAAAATCAAAACTGAATTTCGGTGAGGAAATTTTCCAGGAATATCAAACTTAAAAATGAAATCTCAACATGTGGGAAAGACAATGGAGCAAAAACTCAAATAAAAAATAAAAAATAAAAGGCCTGCATTACTAGGAGAACCATGACTCCTTTTTTTTTTTATCAGCAAAGATAAATTTTATTGAATTAGGGCCAAGGAGAAATTCTTACATCTAACATCAATAAAGATAAAAGAAAGTAGTGCTACTAGCATCATAGTGAACCTTACTTATCCCAACTAGGTTGGCACAAGAAAACCACCCAATCATGTGCTAACACATGCCAAAAGTTAGTTGATAAGAGCTCAACCAGCAAAAGCCATGACTCCTTGACTTTAACGGTATGTTTGGCAACATAAATTGTAGTCAAAAAGTCCAAAAATTATATAAAAAAGTCAAAAATTCTATTTTTTTCTATTTTTTTGTACCTTTTTTTTTCTTATAAAAATTCACACTATCATCCCAAGCTTATTATTTTGTTTCACATCATATTTTAACAAAAAAATTACTAAAATAGTTTATTCTCAAACTAGAAATGAGTGTTGTTAAGCTGAAATCTCTTAATACAATGGAGTTCATGGGCATGTAATCGCAATTCGCAATACATTATGTACTGAGCTCAGGCCCAAAGGGAGGGTCCGTGGGTCGGCCCATCAGCTCACTCCAATGGACTCTTCAGAGCCCAGCCCAAAACCAGGCATATAAAGTCTAATTTCATGTACAGGTACATCTCTGTCTTTCTTTCTTTTTCTTTCTTTTTTTAAAAAATAACTTTTTTGTGTATGTGTGCATTTTTAATAAAAGAATAAAATTAAAACTAATAAATTAAGTGAGTAGGATGCCAACTATGATATTAATAATTATATTATCACCAGATTAATGATATATATAATTTCATAACATAACCATAATATGTGTATTAATTTTATGTTTCAATAAATAATGTTTGTTTTTAATTTTTTTATGATTCAATATAAAAATCTAATTTTTGTATTGCATTTTAAAATTTTTTATTATAAATAAATTTTGAATTTAAAAAAAAAAAGAAGAAAAAGAAAATTGAATTAAAACTCAAATTAGGCTCATATGGCCAAGCTGGGCTTTCGACTTACCCGAAGTCAACGTTGGCTTTGAAAGATTTTTAACATATTCATCAGTCAAAAATCATGGTTTGGGTCTTATATTTAAGTCCCAGCACATTCCCATGACTTAGTTGAGATCATTTAAATTTACATTTTGTAAATGATTGGGAATTAAGATACAACAAAATGCCTACTTTAATAATATTGGTGTAATTAATCTAAAATTTAAAAAGAGTTAGAGGAACCCCATTATACAGTTTATTTATCAAGGGAAGAAGTTTCAAATCAACTAGACACAAAACTTGCTTGACTAGGGTTCTGCTCAAATATTCATCTGATTGACTCTTGGCACTGTCAAAGTTTGAGACCATCTTACCACTACCAGGTTTCTGAATGAAATACTTTGGAGTAAAATGAAACATTCATATATAAAAAGTATATATATATATATTCAATCAACCTTGATATTGATTATGGATTAATTAAGTGGGTACATGCCTGTCCAAGGGACTGCTGGTTCACTAGTAGGTTAGCTTCCACATGATATTGACTGAAAGAACCATCTTGCTGTTACACATTTAAAAACCAAAAACAGAAAGAGGCATTATTGTATCACTTTATGCAGTTTGGGATAGAAAATATAAAGTTCCAAGAAGATTAACAATTTTTGTTCAGCTAGTAAAAGTAACAGAAGCTTTTTCCATACCTGAGTTGGAGATTGAATGTTGATTTGGTTCAAGAAATTAAAGCTAATATCATCTTCTCCAAATGGTTGTAGGAAAGAGTTGCTATCAAAGTCTGAGACATTATTCAACAGACCAAAGAAACGGTCACTTTCTCCTTGTCCATTCCTAAAACTGTTTTGTTGCACTAGAGGTGTGGATGGCATTGGCGTCACTGAATTGTTTTCTTGTTGGATGGCACGATTAAATGTTGTTGGCGAGACTTGACCTTGGCTCTGAAACCCATTAGAAGTGATCACTTCTTGTGCCAAATGATCACCAAAATTGCCACTCAACAACGGCATAGTAATCATACTTTCATTATTTTGTTTCCCATTCATCAAGAAATTGTTACTGTTATAATTTGTTGATGCCTCCCCACCCTTAAATCCTAATCCAGCAAACCTCCCATCACCAGCCATTCGGTATCCAGCATCATTATTTTTGTAGGAATTGCCATTGGGTTTAGGTTTAAGGTTCAAGTTATTAGAATTGTTGAAAGCCCCCATTTTTCCATAGCCTGTGATACCGACATCATTGTAGCCGTGAACTCCAGATGTAGTAGAATTGTAGTTCAACATGCCATTGTTAAAGCTCTGTGTCTGTGGTGCTAGTTGATTCTTTTGTTGGTACATTTCGAACAAATTTGGACCAGTCATGAGGCCAGTGCCACCTGAAGTATTTCCATGGAGCAACAAACTGGTTTGATGATTATAAGGACGTTTTGCACTACCATTGCCAATGGTTGGTTTCTTCAAATTACCTTGATTGCATAGTAGAAGTGATTGGGTGCATCCGAATCGAGGCATGGAGAAGTTGGTAGATGAAGTTTCCTGGGTAGAACAACATGAAATATTATTGCCAAGGTTGGGAACTGGGATATACCCTCCACATCGCAGCTGCGATCTATTGAACATTGAGGAAGAAGGTCGTCCCGATGCGAAAGTTGATCGAAAGGTCCTTTCAACCATGTTCCTTTCAGTGGCAGATTGAATTTTATAGCTTGCTTGAGAAACTCGCTTCAAGAAAATTCGATACTTCTGCAAATTCATCATATTCATTCCATCATTATTGAGTTTAGACAATGATTTCTGCTACGAAGTACTAACTACAATTATTTCACTCAGATCTTGCTTCTGATTGATGTCATTCATTGGTTGTTGTTGTCGTAACGGTTGTGGTGGCGCGATTGTAGTTGCGGATGTAAATGACGTAGTGTAACGGTTGCGGTAACTAGAACTGTGATTTTTTTTTATATTTTGCACAATTTAAAAAAAATTTACCGATACACATAATTTTTTTTTTTAGAATCACATTTATTGGGATTCAAAATAGATTTTGATCAATATTTGTTTATTTTTAAGTATGATCAAATATATTTCATATTCTTAAATCACTATAAAAGGAGCTTTTAATTTTATTTCAATAGTTAATGAGTTTAAAATAATTGATTTTAAATGCCTACAAAGTTTTTTTTGACCAACACCTAAACTAACTATATAAAAAATATTCACAATTACCAACAGAATAACTCACCCCTTTTGCATGGTATTTTTCCCATAAGGCGGTATGCATTAATATAGATTCACACAAACCTTCCCACTTTATAGCTAGCTAAATAAAATTATTTATAATTAAGTATTAAATGAAATGAATGTAAAAATAAAAATTGTGCTGTAAAGAAATTTATTTTTAAAAGACATTTTTTAGACAACATATTACAATAACAAAATAAAAAATGTTTATAATTAAATATTAAATAAAATGATTATAAAAATAAATACAACCAGCGTTTATATATTTTTTTATTTTACATGCTAATGAAATAAAATAAAAATTAAAAATAAATTATAAATTATAAATAAGAAAAATTCATATAAGGATTTTATTTTATTTTATTTTTTTTTTGGATCACTTAAATATTTGTTCTTTTGTTGTAAGCTTTTTTTTTTTTTTTTTTTTTGACAAGGAAACTATTCAAAATATTGTAAAAGTGTGTAACGGACCATTACGGTACCACTATGACCGTTACGTAACACCATCACGATTGGTCCATTTGGAAGTTAAGAAATGATTGTATATTTAATGGAGTGCAACCTAGTGGGTCTGAGTTATATGAGATTATTAAGATCCAATTTGCTCTTCAGATTAAAGCTTCATCAAAGGGGATCATGTACTCTGTCATGGACTTAATCAACAATCTAGATCAGATTAAGGATTGCAGTTGAGGGCTGCTAGCTAGTTTGCTACCTTGGCCTACCACCATCTAGTGTGTACGGCTTGTTTTTATTTGGTTTGTATGACAGCAGGTTGGTGCTTTGGTCTGCTGCCTCATTTTGTCAACTGATGTGTGCAATTTAACTGTTCTGGAGTTAGTTGTGGTTGCTGTTAAGGTGTTTATGGGGTGTGTTCTGTATTATTGCTCCTTTGTTTTGTTGGATCCACGCCAACCTTGGACCTGAACTAGCATGTGTGTTCCTCTTAGTGCTAACCTAGTTGGGATTATGACGAATCATTTTGATACTCCTTGTTTCTTGCCTTTCTTTTGTTGATGTAATCTCATACTAGTATGGTTTTTCTTCTTTATCAATAAAGTTCCTTCTTTTGCTGATCAAAAAAAAAAAAAAAAAATACCATTGAAACGGCCGTTACAAATATGAATTTCCATCATACCGCTATAGTGGCCGTAACGAGTGGTGCTAAGCACCACACCGTTATGTAACCGCGTTACGTAACGGTTGCGGCTGCTTTTTAAAATCTTGGTTACAGTAGATAAAGTTTTCTAGTATCTCCAATTGTCTAGGTTTTTTTATTTTCCTTCTTGATAAATACACGCAAAAGTACCTACATTGTTTATTTTAACTGCTTATTTATAGTATTTTTGGTACTTGAAAGATTATGCATCCAATTTTAAGTATATGAAGTAATTTTGGTAATAAGGGAAGACCATTTATTTGCAATTTAGTGTTTCATGAGCTATATAGCACAACTTCGGGTGTGTGTGTGTGTAGATCATCAATATTCTAGTGTTACTAAGTTTCATATCTTAAGCTTGTGGATTGTCATGTTAAAATAGAAATGTTTGAGGTAAGTTCAATTTTCTAGACCGTTTTGCTTCTTAATTTTTAGTTTATTACAAAAGAAGCAAGACTATATATTAATATAGATTCAAGAGATGACAAACAGAGTTATATATAAAAAAAAAAAAAAAATCATTTGTAACGAAATATAACAAACCTGTAAATGACTGGCAACATTTTCTCTAGTTATTCCTGGCACATTCATGAGCTCAAGAATTTTCTTTGGAACAGCCCCTGGATATCATTAAGAGAGAAAAAAGAAAAAAAAAACAAAACAAAACAAACAAACAAACAAACAATAGAAAAAGAAAAGAAAAAAAAAAACAATCAACAAGGGTATCATCATAAAGTAAATGGGAGAGCTATGAATATACAAGTCAAGATCAAAGAATTAGAAAAATTAGCAGAGAAATCTCTTACTTTCAAGGCCTATGCTTCTAATGGCTTCCAAAAACTGGCCGTGGAGTGCATTTGTCCAGACAACCTTTGCCTTCTTCGGGGTAGTACAATCGTCCTTGTTTTCTCCCTTGTCAAAATTGTTTGTGTCCTTTGGCGGGGCTTTTCTCTTAGACTCCTTTGTGCTTTTCCTATACTTGTTTGCAGACGATGTAGACTCTACATCTTCATTGGAATCTTTGTCAGTTTGGGATGTTTCTTGAACCGACATTTCTTCGTTACTCCCAATTTCCTCGATAATGGTTTTGCCTTTCTTCTTTGCAACTGTATATTGCCATAAATTTTTCAGCTCATCTGGGGCAATCGGTTTTACTATGAAAAATGCACCCCCGCTTTGTAACCCCTTTAATATGATACCGTCTTTGTCATCAACCGACATAACTGCATTAGAAAAAAAAAATTGGCCACAACCCAACAAAAGCTTAATATATACTACACAAAATTTGCAAATGTTTAAGTTACAATTACGTATCCCCATGGACTACATACGAAAAAGTTTCCTCATTGACTGTGTTTTTCTTTTCCGAAGAAAATCTTTATTGATGAAAGCATGCTAAGTATGATACAATACATCAATAAAGAGGAGCTTGGAGCTAACTCAAACTTCAAGCTCTAGTTGGTGAGAAACTAACAATCAGAAGAACAAGAGTAACAGAATCAGCAAGTAAAACAACCAAAAAGTGCATCCACAACTGAGCAAAACAGAGCGTAGCAGACCAACTTAACTTCTCCCATACCGCAATGTTGAGCAAAACATAGACTAACTTAACTTCTCCTTATTGACTGTGTTGAGGTGCGGTGATGTGATACCGGTGGTTTCGTCACATATTTGCTATTAAAAACCTTTATAATTTTATCCCAAGTGAAAAAGGCTACATAGCGGCTATGAATTAGTGGGAAAGAAATTAAAGTATGACAGTAAAAGTATCTTTGTTTCTCTTCTTAGGATCCAATATAGAAAAGGATCGATAGCCAAAAAGGCTTGACAAATTGGGGGGCCAAAAAAAAAAATTTAGTCAACTCTATTGGATCATCAATTTCAATGCAACAATGCGAAAGTTGTAATTTCTTTTTTCTAATAGTAATATATATATTTTTATCATCAAAATAAAATAAAAAAAAAATTGACAATGAAGAAAGTATGAGGACTTGACTAAATTGCATCATAATAATACATATCAACTATGTTGGCACTTATAGTTTAAAATGATACTTACAAACTACAGGTAACTTGAACTCTTCATGAATTTTCTTTTGTAACTCGAATCCATTCATGTCTGGCATATGCACATCCGTTATTACAAGATCAAAGGAGCCACCCCTAATTCTTAGGGTACACAAAGCTTCGATTGGATGTTTGACTGTCACAACTGAGAATAGAGCACAAGAACGATTTGGTAAGTGAGATAAACGAAGAAGTAAATCGTGTGTTACAACTTCCCAAAACCAAAAATCTGAAATGCATACACTCCTTCTAAACTCGTATAAATAAGATGAAATGAACAATAATAGGTCATAGACAATCAACATAAATATAGATCATTTGAAATAACACAAAGTCAAGGATCTGAGTTGCATGTACATGAATCCCGTCCAATTTCACTAATAAATTATTTTGATGAAATTGTATTAAAAAAAAAAAGGTCCGATGAATTTATGTATACAACCGACAACCAAATTTACTGTTAGATCCAATTTTATGAGGAACTCATAATTAATTTAGTAATAAGCAAGCAACAAGTTTTCATTTTATTTCAATTGCTGAATGGAGAAATAGATTTATTTGTTAATAAATTTGTAAGGCAGTGAAGAAAATAAACTTGTAAGGAAAAACGGAGAAATTGTGGAAAGAAACAATATATATATATATAGAGAGAGAGAGAGATGCCATTAAAAAGGAGAACAAATCTTTTTTTTGGTCCACGGGACATAAAATGGAGAAGATGAACAACCTTTTTTTTCTTTATTTAATTTTTAATCTCCAAAAATATTAAACATAGACATCCCAACTGTATACCTTGTGATAAATTCTCACTTCAACTTCTTATGCGAAAAGTGGTTTGAAAGAAAAGGAAGAAATCTGTGGGAGGAAAAAAAAAAAAAAAAAAAAAAGAAGAAAATGCAAACAAAGCTTTTCAAAATCACTAACATTTAAAAGATCCCTAAAACATAAGTTAACAAAAACACTCACAAAATATATTTACCCAAAAAAAAAACACTCACAAACTATATTTACATTAGTACCTTCATAATTCCATGATTTAAGTATAGCAGCAACAATGGAAAGACATGTGGTATCATCATCTACAACCAAGATGTTGATTGATCGAAAAGTACTGGCCTGGGACGATTGTTTTGATGTAACCATCTCATCAGCCATGCTTAATTAGAAGTTTAAGTACTCAAAATGGTACAAGGAGAGAGAGAGAGAGAAAGAATGGAGGAGCTAAACAACTCTGGTATATAAAAGAAAAAGATGAAATTCAGTGGTGAAGATGAAAGAAAATGACACCAAGTGTCATGAATAGATTTACGGCAAGAGAGACTAAGGAAAAAAAAAAAGTTGAGATATTATTTTCTATCTCTATTTTAAATTTTCCATCGTTTCAAAACCAATTTTGTGTTCATACAAAACTACTTACACACTACATAACCTGTGAAAAATAATAGATGCGCATTCGCCCCTTAAATTTTGATGTCATTAATGTAAAAATCTAGACCAATATTTTTAACATTTATATGCCAAATAATAATAAATGGATTTACATGGAATACTTTCTTTGAAAAATCACGTGATCTGTCATATCTTTTAATTTAATATCTATTTCGATGTTTCTCCTTTCCACATTAGGAGTTTTTTTTTTTTTTTTTTTTTTATAAAAAAAAATCACAATTTTTTGGCTTCTAATTATTAATAGAAAGGCAACAAGCATCCACAGAACAGTTTACTTAAAATTGTAAAAAAAATCACTTAATATAAAGTTCTCATAAACTATGGATGCTTGTTGCCTTTCTATTAGAAAAAATTGTGATTTAAAAAAAAAAAAAAAGGACCCCTAATGTGGAAAGGATAAAAATAGAAATAGACATTAAATTAAAAGATATGACAGATTATGTGATTTTCCAAAGAAAGTATTCCTTGTAAATCCATTTATTATTATTTGGCATATAAATATTAATAATATTACACTAGATTTTTACATTAAGGAGATCTGTCATATAATAATAAATGGATTTAATGTCACATGATCAAAATGGATTTAATGTCATATAATAATAAATGGATTTTTACGTTAATGCCAAATAACAATAAATGGATTTACATGGAATACTTTCTTTAGAAAGTCACATGATCTGTCATATTTTTTAATTTAATGTCTATTTCTATGTTTCTCCTTTGCACATTAGGTGTTCTTTGTTTTTAAAAAAAAAAAAATCATAATTTTTTGGCTACAAATTGTTAATAGAAAGGCGACAAGCATCCACAGTTTACTTAAAATTGTAAAAAAATATCACTTAATATAAAGTTCTCGTAAACTGTAGATGCTTGTCGCCTTTTTATTGACAATTAGAAGCCAAAAAATTGTGATTTTTTTTTTTTTAAAAAAAAGGAACTCCTAACGTGGAAAGGAGAAACATAGAAATAGACATTAAATTAAAATATATGACATATCATGTGATTTTCCAAAGAAAGTATTCCTTGTAAATCCATTTATTATTATTCGGCATATAAATGTTAATAATATTGCTCTAGATTTTTACACTACACAACATGTGAAAGACAGTAGATGTGCGTTCGCCTCTAAAATTTTGATGTCATTAATGTAAAAATCTAAAGCAATATTACTAACATTTATATGCCAGATAATAATAAATGGATTTACACGGAATACTTTCTTTGGAAAATCACATGATCTGCAATATCTTTTAATTTAATGTCTATTTCTATGTTTCTCCTTTCCACATTAGGAGTTCTTTTTCTTTTTTTTTTCTAAATAAAAAAATAAAAAAAATAAAAAAAATCACAATATTTTGGCTTCTAATTGTTAATAGAAAGGCAACAGACATCGATAGTTTACTTAAAATAGTAAAAAAATATAACTTAATATAAAGTTCTCGTAAACTGTGAATGATTGTTGCCTTTCTATTAACAATTAGAAGCCAAAAAATTGAGATTTTTATATTATTTTATTTTTTTAAAAAAAGAACTCCTAATGTGAAAAGGAGAAACATAGAAATAGACATTAAATTAAAAGATATGACAGATCATGTGGTTTTCCAAATAAAGTCTTCCATGTAAATCCATTTATTATTATTTGGCATATAAATGTTTATAATATTGCCCTAGATTTTTACACTACACAACCTGTAAATGACAGAGATGCGCATTCGCCCCTTCAATTTTGATGTCATTAATGTAAAAATCTAGAGCAATATTATTAACATTTATATGCCAAATAATAATAAATGGATTTGCATGGAATACTTTCTTTAGAAAATCAAATGATCTGTCATATCTTTTAATTTAATGTCTATTTTTATATTTCTCCATTCCAGATTAGGAGTTCTTTTTTTTTTCTTTTTTTTAAAAAACAAAATCACAATTTTTTGGTTTCTAATTGTTAATAGAAAGGCAACAAGCATCCACTGTTTACTTAAAATTGTAAAAAAATATCACCTAATATAAAGTTCTCATAAACTGTGGAGGCTTGTTGCCTTTCTATTAACAATTGGAAGCCAAAACATTGTGATTTTTTATTTTTTTAATTTTTTTTATAAAAACAAAAAAGAACTCCTAATGTGGAAAGGAGAAAAATAGAAATAGACATTAAATTAAAAGATATGACAGATCATGTGATTTTCCAAAGAAAGTATTCCATGTAAATCCATTTATTATTATTTGGCATATAAATGTTGATGATATTGCTCTAAATTTTTACATTAATGACATATGTCATATAATAATAAATGGATTTAATGTCACATGATCAAAATGGTTTTAATGTCATATAATAATAAATGGATTTTTACATTAATGCAAAATGATAATAAATGGATTTACGTGGAATACTTTCTTTGGAAAATCACATGATCTGTCATATCTTTTAATTTAATGTCTATTTCTATGTTTCTCCTTTCCACATTAGGAGTTCTTTTTTTTTTTTAAAAAAAAAATTACAATTTTTTGGCTTCTAATTGTTAATAGAAAGGCAACAAGTATCCACAGTTTACTTAAAATTGTAAAAAAATATCACTTAATATAAAGTTCTCGTAAACTGTGGATGCTTGTTGCCTTTCTATTAACAATTAGAAGCCAAAAAATTGTGATTTTTTTTTATTTTTTTATAAAAAAAAAAAAGAACTTCTAATGTGGAAAGGAGAAACATAGAAATATACATTAAATTAAAAGATATGACTAATCATGTGATTTTCCAAAGAAAGTATTCCATGTAAATCCATTTATTATTATTTGGCATATAAATGTTTATAATATTGCTCTAGATTTTAACATGAATGACATCTGTCATATAATAATAAATGGATTTAATGTCACATGATCAAAATGGATTTAGTGTCATATAATAATAAATGGATTTTTACATGAATGCCAAATAATAATAAATGGATTTATATGGAATACTTTCTTTCGAAAATCACACGATCTGTCATATCTTTTAATTTAATGTCTATTTTTATGTTTCTCCTTTGCACATTAGGAGTTCTTTGTTTTTTAAAAAAAAAAATCCCAATTTTTTGGCTTCAAATTGTTAATAGAAAGGCAACAAGCATCCACAGTTTACTTAAAATTGTAAAAAAATATCACTTAATATAAAGTTCTCATAAACTGTGGATGCTTGTTGCCTTTCTATTAACAATTAGAAGCCAAAAAATTGTGATTTTTTTTATAAAAAAAAAAAGAAAAAAAAAAAAAGAACTCCTAATATGGAAAGGAGAAACATAGAAATAGACATTAAATTAAAATATATAACCGATCATGTGTATTTCCAAAGAAAGTATTCCTTGTAAATCGATTTATTATTATTTGGCATATAAATGTTAATAATATTGCTCAAGATTTTTACACTACACAACATGTGAAAGACTTTAGATGCGCGTTCGCCCCTTAAATTTTGATGTCATTAATGTAAAAATCAAAAGCAATATTATTAACATTTATATGCCAAATAATAATAAATGGATTTACATGGAATACTCTCTTTGGAAAATCACATGATCTGCAATATCTTTTAATTTAATGTCTATTTCTATGTTTCTCCTTTCCACATTAGGAGTTCTTTTTTCTTTTTCTTTTTTTAAATAAAAAAAATCACAATATTTTGGCTTCTAATTGTTAGTAGAAAGGCAACAGGCATCCATAGTTTACTTAAAATTATAGCGATTCCGGTTTTCCCTTCATTGTTTAATTGTATTCTGGGCCCAGGCCCGTGGACGTTGGTTGTTGTCTTATTCTTGTTTCCATCCTCTACTATTTGTATTTGTATTTGAGTCTTTGGTTGTGTTGGGCAGGTTTGAAACAGGTTGGTTGTGTTTAGAAACAAAGAGTTGATGCCCAAATTTTGGCCTTCATGCTTGAGCGGGCTTTCGACGCTCGAGCGGGCCCTTTGCTTTTGTTCCTCCGCTCGAGCGGGGAGTTTGACGCTCGAGCGGGATTATTCAACCCTCAGTACTTTTCTCTGCAGGTCATCAGACACTCGAGCGGGGACCTTCGTCTGTAGAACTTCTGGAAGTGTGCATTCGACGCTCGAGCATTGCTTTTCACACTTGAGCGGGGGTCTGTGTTTGACGCTCGAGCAGACTATGTTGTATATCAATCTGAATTTTTGCATTTTGAATCACCTTTTCGGGCCGTTCTCTCTCTCTCTAGCTTTTCAAAACCCAAATTTGAGAGCTCCTCTCTCTAGAACTCTCTCCTCTCTCTCTACATTTTGATCTTGGTTTAGTGAGACCCAACCTTGTGCCTTCATTAAAGTGGTAGAGCTTTGCAAGGCCTCCATTTTGATCCGAAAAATCTTGGGGTTTGGAGCACTTTCGAGTTGGTTCATCATCTCCTTTGGGTCTCTTCACTTGAGGTAGGGATAACTACTCGTATTTATGGTCTTTGACATAAACTTGTGGTCATTTTGATTTAATGTTGAAGTTGGGAAATTTTAAGTGTTAGGGTTTCAAAATGTATAAAGAGGGGTTTTGTCATTTTGACCAATATATGGGTATTTTGGGTCTTAAAATAAGGTTATTGATGTTTATTGATGATATTTGGACCTTTGGGTCAATGTTGAGAAAGGGGGAGAAAAGCCCTAATTTATTGTGATGAATTAATTTGTATAATTAATTTGGGAAAGTTATGGAGATATGAAAATGAGTTGGAACTAGTGAAATTGGATAATTGTGAGATTGAATGGTGAAGTTGGATTGATTAATCACTCCTTTGAAATTGTAGATAATTTATCTGTTTGATAATTTATTATCTGTTTAGAAATAATTGTTTTGGGTTATCGGTGGAGGATAGTCTTGATTGTTGTAGACACTGCATGATGATTAGGTGAATTAAAACTAATCAATTGAGTATGTCATTGAATATGATGGATGGAATAACACATTGAATATGTGCTTGGCTTGATCATTGTATATGATAAGTGTTTAAATACACAACATCTGTATATTGTTTGGGAGGAGATAGGGAATGTACTCCACGATTTGGGAGGAGATAGGGGATGTACTTCTAAACCAGATTTGGGAGAAGATAGGGGATGAACTCCAGTGATAATTAAGTTGGCCGGAGTGTCCAGGGTGAAAGTCCCGAAATCCTAATTGCGTTTGTGTAACGTAGATAAATTGAAGTATTGAAATGTTGATAATATGAGTTGTAGTCTCATTCGAACTTGACGTGTTGAAGTGTTAATTATGTGAGTTGTAGTCTCATGTTAATTGATTTTAACCGAAGCATTGTTGATATGAGCTGTAGCCTCATTTGAACTGTCTGGATGAATAGGGAACCATATCTATGAATTGGTTTGGATAATGAAATGGAAATGGATGTATGTTTGTTTATATGAGTTAAACATTTATCAAATGCCAATGTTTTAGTTATTGCTTATATTATGTTTAGCATATCTCTACTGGGCGTTGCCTCACCCTATATGAGACATCATTTTCAGGTTCAGGTGTTATGCCGCCACCAAGGCCTTAGCTTGGATGGTTTTGAGAGTTGAAGACTCTTTTGGTTGTTTTATTATTTTGGTGATACATGTAAATTAAGGCCAAGGGCTTATTTGTGAAGAGAGTTAGAACTCTTCTTTTGTTGTAACCGAGTGTTGACTTAGAAAGTTATAAGCCTACAGGGCATTTACTTTTGATATCAACATGTATTACTTTTGTAAGAATACTCTGATGAATGAAAATATACTTTATTCTCTTGTCCATAAATATCATGAATGTTGGGTTTATATGTATTATTTCGAGGGCGTTACAAAAATTGTAAAAAAATATAACTTAATATAAAGTTCTCGTAAACTGTGAATGAGTGTTGCCTTTCTATTAAAATTTAGAAGCCAAAAATTTGTGATTTTTATTTTATTTCATTTTATTTTTTTTTAAAAAAAAAACTCCTAATGTGGAAAGGAGAAACATAGATATAGTCATTAAATTAAAAGATATGACAGATAATGTGATTTTCCAAATAAAGTCTTCCAAGTAAATCCATTTATTATTATTTGGCATAAATTTTTTTATAATATTGCTCTATATTTTTACACTACACAACCTGTAAATGATAGTAGATGCGCGTTCGACCCTTAAATTTTGATGTCATTAATGTAAAAATCTAGAACAATATTATTAACATTTATATGCCTGTAGACACCCCATTTTTGACCGTCCTCAAGACTTGGATGTCATCGTTTGAACACTCGGTGATCATCCACGTTTGTGTTCGTCTTGAGTTCTAGAGGTCTCGGCTACGCGCCTTGCCTTAGGACCTCTCGACTCGACTGTGTTGTGTTTGGTTTTGCACCAAACACTTGTGTTTTTGTTTGGAGGGCAGGGAATGGCGTATTGGCTATCCCCACTCCTCACCGGCCATGACTTGAGGCTACCGGCCGTGTCTTCTTGCCACCGGCCATTGGTGATGGCCGGTCGGCACTTTGTGTGGTCGACCGACCATTTAGTTGGCCGATGGCATCCTTTTCTGGCTGGTACCACATTGTTGCCTCTTGCAGGCATGGTGCATGCCAGCTGTGCCAGCTGGGATGCATAGATCCTCCCCCCACACACGTGTGTGGCTATTTTGGCCCCTTTGCCCCACTTTTTTTGATCCAAACTTCTTCTAAAAGATTGCACCCTTTGCTCAAGCTTCTTGAGGAAGCTTGACCCTTTGTCTTAGCTTCCTCAAGAAGCTTGGACCTTTGGGATAGCTTCTCTTAGAAGCTTGGTCCCTTTGACCCTTTCATTTAGCTTCTCTAAGAAGCTTCAAGCCTTTGCCTTGTCTATATAAGGAGACCTCTCTTCTCCATTTGAGAGGTTCAGCAAAACCAGACCTTATATTATATATATTTGATATATATCACTCTCTTTCTCTCTCTATATATCTCCCTCTATCTCTCTCTTCATTTGTATGTGTTTGAGGGCCTAAAAGTGTAGTTTGTTCTTAGTTTTGCACTAGAACACCTACTGTTACACCATACTTCGACTTGGGAGGTGTTGAAAGGTTGTTCTTGGAGTTTTGAGCTGGTTTTGATCATAAGGAAGAGGCTGAGGTTGCTGTTCTTCAAGTGTTCTTCAAGGGTAACACCATTTGCTTTATATTCCCCAATCTTGTACTAGTTTTTAACCCACTTTGCATGCTGTTTTAGACTTTGTGTATAACTTGAAAAAGTCTTGTATTTGCATGCTTAAGATCTTTCATTAAGGTCATTTTGTTGTTTGGGGTCGACCTCCCCCTCTTAGGCCTTGTTTGGCTCTTTTGGTGCTCTCTTTGTTAAGCTTTGAATACTATTGTGTTTTGGCGTTCTCACCACTGAAATCCAATGGATTTTCAGTGGTGATGAAGAGGGTTTGAGGTCTTGCATAGGGAAGGGACACCCCTCTCCTTTTATCTCTCTTTTGTTTACATTTTTGGCTCATAAGGGTAGCATGCATGCTTAGTTGCTTTTGGCTTCATTACATGTTTTGGGTGTTATTGGGTCATATTACATGTTTGTTTTTGGTCGGATTTATGCCCCTTTGCATGCATAATATACTTGCTTTACATTCCTCCTCTTTACCTAGAAATGCATCTTGCCTTTAAGACCATCATGCGTGCATGTTCTTGCCTAACTTTGTGAAGTTCTTGGTCATATTTCATCATGCTTAAGGTCTGTTAGGCACTAATTTGATCATATTTGCCATGTTTGGTATAACCTCTTTGCATTTTGGCTTGTGAGCCTTTAGTGTGTGAGTCATGAGCATGCTTGAGTTGGGTTGTTTTAGTGATTTGGAATCATTTCTCATGCCATTTCAGTCCCTAATCCATGCTTGTATGCTGGCATTCATCATCCCTTTCATGCCTTGAAGTGTTGTTCTTTTATGCCTTGAAATAGGTCTTAAATGCATGCCTCTTGGTTTGTGTCCCTTAGCTGTCATATCAGTGGGTTTTGGGGGCCCTTTTTGCATGCTAAAACTTTGTTTTGTATTGAAAAGTTCATGCCATGTTTGATTGGGGTAGGTGTTGAGTAATGCCCTCTTTCGTGCCCTTGAATGCCTTCTATCTTACACCCATCCCCTAGCATATTTTGGCATCATTCTTCGCATGCTTTTCAGAGTTTAACATGAGCGTTTAATGTCCATGTATATCACCTTTGAGTGTTCTTGAGACTAGCCTCCCATGCTTGGGTTTTTGGCTCATTGGTGTGCATGTTTGCATGAGCACTTGTCCATTATTTTTGGCACTTTTGGCCACTATTTTGGGGTGTGGTTGAGGCCTCCCATTTTAGTTTAAGACCACCCTTGTATATAGTTGCATACTTAGCATGTTACATGTTGCATTTCATTAGTTGCATGCTAGCATTATGTCTTGTTTGCATGTTTGCATATTGTTTAGTTAGTTGCATCACATAGTCTTGTTGCATGCTTGATATGTTCATGTTTAGCTTGCATGAATAGGTAGCATGGCATTGCATTAGGTGCATTACTTTGCATTGTATATGGAATACATCGCATTACATTTTTCTTGGTTTGGGGTGTCAAACCAAGTATGAGGATTGAGAAGTGTTCGTACTTGAAGTGACGAAACACGTTTCAATCCTCGGTCGCTAATGCCCTTGATCTCAACATGATAGGGCATTGGCACTCATTTGTTTTATTGCATGCATTTACATTGATTGGCAAACTTGGTGTCTTAGGCCATCATGCATTGAAATGCGTGATTAGTGGCTCGAGTACCAAAGGCCACACTCCCTTGAATCCATAACATGATTGGAAGAGTGACCATGCACACATTTGCTTGAAAATTTCATGCCATATACTGCTTGCCCTCTGCTGCTGTCAACTGCAGGATTCTACAGGAATAAATGGCCGACTGGCCACCTCTAGTGCCGACTAGCCAGCAGTGTCTAGCCGATGACACCATCTTTGGTCGATAAGCCTGTTCCCATAGCCGGTGACCTTTTGTCCTGGCCGGTGGCACTCCATAACACTTAGAAGGAAGCTCAAGGCAGTTCTGGGGACTTTCATAATTTTCAGAGGGGTGAGGCAATGTAAATAGAGGCAACAGTGGCATGGTACCGGGTTTTCAGGCAAGGCGGATCGAGCATGCATCATCCACGCATCCCGAGGCAAGGCTGCGGCCACCTTCCTTCTGCATTTAATTTGTTAAATAATTAGAAGTTCTGTAATAATTAATTTAATAGCATTCCTTTGGTTGTGTAATATTTATTCGGACCCACCGAGCGAGGGCAATTGTGTAATAAGTGTGTGTGAGTGTGTGTATGTTTTCCAACCCCCACTTCTTTCTTCCCTTTTATTTATTAGCTTTTGATGGTTAGTATTAGGACATATTTAAATTAGCATACCTTATGTTATGCATGCGTGCATTCATACATTTGTCTTGCATGCACCGAGCTCGGCGCATCATGCTAACTGCATTGTATTTCAACTCCAAATTGAATACGTGTTATCTATTGCATTTCACATGCCATGTTTAGGATAGTCGAGCCTATCTAGATTGTATCTTTGCATGTGTTGCTTTAGCCATTTTAAACATGAACTAGCATCATGCATATGATTACTAACTAGTTTCTGTTTTGGCTTGGAGTACTCGGTAAGCATTTATGTTTTAGCATCCTTGCATGAGTGTGAGTGTTGCCATGATAGCATGCTTACCATGAGGCTACATGCTTACGTGTTATAACTGCCTGAATGCCTGTGAGTGAAGGTTGGGTTACTTAAATTGGAACAATGCATTGAATGCAATTTTTAAGCCCACTTGAGGGTGGCAAAATTCATGTCTTAAGCCTACTTGCGGATAGCACCATCAAACCATTTTCAAATAAACAAACATGACATGTTTCGTTCCAATTTAGGCGACTTAGTCTATACTTGTATGCTGTGCGCATGAAACAAGCCCGCGGGGGACCTCGCTACAGCTCGGACTCGATTTGTAGTTACGGTTCTAAGTCTGAACCAAAGAGTCCAAATCCGGCAAATCGTTTTTGAGAAAACAGATTTTTTGAAAGAAGTGCCAAATATGGACTGCTTTGCCAGATACAGAGTCGCCACCTAAATATTTTATTTTGGGAAATTTAGGAAACCCTGACTCGTTGCCAAAGGCCACGTGTCCGTCATCACCAAAGTTGCCTCGGCTCGGGAACTTGGGTACGATTGGGGAAGGTCACTTCGTGAGCACCCCCGCTCGCCCGATCAAAGATCAGCCTCTACTAACCATGATATCAATTTTTGAAAACTTTGTGTGTCCTTATTCCGGTTATTAGCCTAGGTTACTATGTGATGCGCACAGCATACAAGTATAAACTGGATCGCCTGAATTGGAACAAAAACATTTCATGTTCGTTTTTTGAAAATGGTTTGCTACCCGCAGGTAGGCTTGAAATATTTGATGATTTACTCCAATTCAGATAACCCAGCCTTCACCCACAGGCATTCAGGCAGTTATATCACATAAGCATATATCCTCATGGTAAGCATGCTATTCATGGCATTCACTCACACGCATGCAAGGATGCTAAAGCATAAAACTTAGCGAGTACTCCAAGCCAAAATAGGAACTTATTAGAAATCATGCATGAATCCTAAGTATACAGAAATGCCTAATGCAACACATGCAAAAATGCAACTATAGCAGGCTCGGCTATTCTAAGATGGCATATGAAATGCTACAACTATCATGTATTCAATTTGGAAATTGAAAGTACAATGCAGTTAGTATGATGCGCCGAGCCCGGTGCATGCAAAACAGATGAATGAATGCAAACATGCTATCATACTGTATGCTAATTAAAATATGCCCTAATCTAACCATCATAAGCAGGTAAATAAAAGGGAAGAAAGACGTGGGGTTGGAAGACATACAACACACACACGCACACTTATTACAGTTATGCCCTCGCTCGGAGGGTTCGAATAAATATACAGTCCCAAATGAAAAAAAAATATTACAATCCAAATATTACAGTCCGAAAAATATACAAATTCCTACTTAATTAACAAATTAACTAAGAAAGTACATAAAAACTGGCATGCAAGCCAGGGACTGCCTTGCTTTTGATGAATGATGCATGTCTGGGCTGCCTTGCGCGGAAATCCACTGGGATGCCCCAATTAGCCTCTGTTTACACCTGTTCTTGAAATGCGCGCCAAGCTTCGGAAGACTACTGATTCTTGATTTTTACTGCATCAGAGAGCAGGAAAGGGGCATAGCAATGTATTTTCACAAATATATGCATGCCTCGATCCTCGTGCCACCAATCACGCATATCGAGACATGATGGCCGAGGAGTCGAATTGCACAACTCAATATAGAATGAATGCACGTATAAACACAACAACAACCTAACTCCATCATGGATAATCCGGAGTGTCGGTGACTGAGGAATTGAGACACGTTCCGTCACTCGGAGTACGAAACGCACCTCGCTTCCCGTGCCCGGGCTAACTCCTATTCCGAACATGATGCAATATGCATGACATGCATGAAATGCAACTAAGATACAATCCTAACATACACAATGCTATGAAAATGAGATGCCTCGAAATGCGTGCACACGGGCATGCAAACCGAGGCAATGGCATATGCAATGCAAATGCATGGAAATGGCATATAGAATGCAACATGGACTTGTACTCACATGAGAGAGCCTCAGCCACACTCACATGAGAGGCCGATGGATGAAAATGAAGTGCCTCGAAATGCGTGCACACGGGCACGTAAACCGAGGCAATGGCATACGCAATGCAATGGCATGGAAATGGCATATAGAATGCAACATGGACTTATACTCACATGAGAGAGCCTCAGCCACACTCACATGAGAGGCCGATGGATGAAAATGAAGTGCCTCGAAATGCGTGCACACGGGCACGCAAACCGAGGCAATGGCATACGCAATGCAATGGCATGGAAATGGCATATAGAATGCAACATGGAATTATACTCACATGAGAGAGCCTCAGCCACACTCACATAAGAGGCCGATGGATGAAAATGAATTGCCTCGAAATGCGTGCACACGGGCACGCAAACCGAGGCAATGGCATACGCAATGCAATGGCATGGAAATGGCATATGAGCATGCTAATAGATTTTCAGCAATGGAACATGGGGGAAAACAGCCCCGAAATGAGGCGAAAACACACCCGATGCGCGGAATAGTCCCGAAACACGAATTTTGGCACCCGAAATGGCCTATAGCTATACCAAACATGCATAATATGGACATGGAATGTAAATACAGAAGCAGGGAAGCCCCAAAATTAGCATTTTACCAGTACAAAACATGGCCAAACAGCAAACCAAGATAGGGCAAAACTAGCATGCAAGAAATGGCCCTAAACATGGGATTAAGAAGCAACTCATAGCTGCTGGCCCCAAACAGGTTAGGGTCCTTCAACAATGTTGAAGAGGGACCCAAAATAGGACTATTTAAAGTTTATGGTAGCCCCAAAAAAAGTATAAAAATATATTAGAAATGCAATGCAAAAATGAGGCTCAAAAGTGGCTATAACATGAGGTATGCAAAATATTCGCCAAACGGCCAAAGACCCTTAATGAAACATGTTAATAAGGTCAAAATAAGACTATCTCTAGGCCTGTAAAATGGCCAAAAACAAAATCATGATAGGCTAACAAAACATGCAAGAATGGGGAATAAAAGAGAGATATAATGTGAAGTGGCATATGGAGGTCCCAAACCATGAAAGGCCCTAAATGAAACATGAAGAATGGACCAAAATAAGACTATTTTCAGAACTGTAAAATGGCCAAAAACGAAAGCATGGTAGGCTGCCAAAGCATGCAAAAATGGGACCAAAAAAGGAGTATAAAGGCAAGTATAGCATGGAGGTCCCAAAAAGTGTTGAGCCCTTCTTCAATGTTGAAGAGGGGCTCAAAATAATCCTATTATCAGTTTACAACATGCTCCAAAACAAATCACACACAAGCTAAAAATATCATACAAGAAAATGACATTTTAGAGGGATAATGAAGCAAGTGCAAGATGGAGGGCTCAAACAGGGTTGAGCCCTTAATGAGACATGAAAATGAGCTCAAAAGTAGGCCACTTTCAGTTATGGCTGGAGCTCAAAGCAAAAAGCATAGATGGCTAAGAAATATTGCAAAGAAAAGCTCAAAAAAAGGGAAATGGTAACTCACCTTTGGAGACAAGTCTTTTGTTGCTTCTTGGACCAATTTGCAGCACCTTTAGCCTTTGAGAAGCCCTCCTTGTTGCTGGAAATGATGTGGTGATGGTGGTGCTTGGTGGTGATGAAGAAAACAAGGTGTAGGACTTAAGAATTCTTAGGAAAATGAGGAAGATGGAGGGAGATATGTGTATTGAGGCTTGAAGACAATTTTTTCCAACCCCAAAATGTGATGTTGCCTGCTGGTTATAAGGACCAAAAAGGGGGTGTAAAGGTGGGGGAAAAGGAGGCCAACTTTCCCCCACCAAATATCCCCCGGATATTGATATTTTCTGGGGGATAAAGCTATACAGCTGTAAAGTGAACAGTGTGAGGATCTCGACCGGCCAGTTATTTTGGTTGCAGGTGGCCGGCCGGCTAGGGGTCAAAAGGGTCAAGCTGATTTAGTGGCCGGCCACCACATGATGGTGTCCTCCCATGTGTGTACATCACAAATATGTGGTTCAAAGTTCAAGAATGTGACCCCAAGGTGTTCAACATTAGCCCGGAAGGAGGGGTTCAAAAGGGTCAGGTGGAATTACTGGCCGGCCACCAACTTTTAGGATCCTCCCAAGTGTGTACATCACAAATATGTGGTTCAAAGTTCAAGAAAGTGGCCCCAAGGTGTTCAACATTAGCCCGAAAGGAGGGGTTCAAAAGGGTCAGGTGGAATTACTGGCCGGCCACCAACTTTTAGGATCCTCCCAAGTGTGTACATCACAAATAAGTGGTTCAAAGTTCAAGAATATGACCCCAAGGTGTTCAACATTAGCCCGGAAGTGTGAAAAACGGGCGCCGGAGGGCGTCGGAGGATATATAACTGGTTGCTGCAACAATTACTGGCCTCCCACCCTTCAGTGACCTCCCCGGTGATAAAACAGAGGTACCTGCCAAAAATAAACGAAAACCGTTGCAAAACGAATGTTCGGGGGCCAAAACGCGCAGTTCGAGGTCCCGAAAATGGGCTGTTAAGCACCGAAAGTGGCATTCGGCCACGAAGTGGGTTTCTCAGACCCCAGTGTCCCTCAAAAGGGAGAAAATAGGAAGTATGCCAAAAATCAGAACAAACGGAGATGGTTAGGCGGTCCCGAACCGAGGCACACGGCCAACGATTCTGAAAAATCGGAAATCGGACTCCGAAATGAGCAAAATGGCCTACGGCCACCAAATGTAGCCCACGGACATTGAGAGATGGTCTATGGGACCTCTCCCTTCCCTCAGGAAAAGAAATCGAGAAAATCGAGCCTGGTTCGCAAACCGAGGCAAGGTACAAAAGAAGGTTCAGAAGTCCGGAGGCAGGGCTCACGGCCGTAACTCTGAAACTTCTGAACGAGCACGATATGCAACGTCACCGAGCGCTCAATCGGTGATGTCTGAGTCTTAAGGTCGGTCAAAAATGGGGTGTCTACAGTTGCCCCTCTTTGACAGAACTCGGAAGTCACAAGTGACGGGAGTGAATGTCAAAGCCCAGAGATGACCCATTTTTGACAAGGCCGAAGACTTAGACAAACGTACAAGATAAACAGAGATGTGCCTGCAGGCATGCCCGCAGGCAAAGGGGAAAAAATGCAAAATGATATGCACAGAGCTGGAGGTAATTCAATGGTCATGCAAATGCAGCAAGCTGTAATGAAGCAAGTATTCGCAAATAGATGCAACAGTTTTAAGCAAGAATGCAAGGCAACAACTACATTTCATGCAGTTAAGAATGCGGAGGATTATTCAATCCCCGCCACGTCTCACTCGGAGAAGATACGATACTTGCGCGATTCGTCTGGTCGCACCAGCCTCAATTGAACCGTACATACAATATCGTGCCTGTAAAAGAGAGAAATTGCAACAAGTACAATATGCTACCAACATATATTTAATGTGATTCCGAAAGTTTGACACACGCAGTGCCGGTGAGTGAATGCATCGCAATGCAAGAGTGGAACATGCGTGACAACGCATGCTCAAACACAAAGGTATGGCAATATCAAGGAATGTGCATAACAATGCAAGTATGCGCATGAGAATGCAAATTATGTGCATGATAGTACAAAACGAGCATAAATCAGTGTGCCCGTTTGTTGTAAAATAACGAGCACGAAAATGCGTGTTTCGGCGAAGGCAACTCGATCACGGCCTCCGATCCGCTTCCCGGAAAGGCTACAACTCATTCAAAAAGGATACACTTTGATTTTGATGAATGATGATGAGACACATGTCAGATCCCGAAGCTGAAGTTCCGGCGGATCATTTCGCGACAGAAAGTGTACTTTTCTTGAATTTTTTCAGGTCCCGGGAACTCCAATCTTCCTCAAAATTTGCAGGGAGCTAGGTGAGCCTGTGAGGGACATGGCCGGCCGTTTATCTTCCCAAGGGGAGGCCACCGGCCACTTTTGCAAAAAGTAATTGGCTGGCCGGCTGGTTTTCCAAAAAGAAAATGGCTGGCCGGCTAGAAAAGGTGGCCGGCCGGCCATGTGCCCAAATCCGAGGGCATTTTGGTCTTTTCACCTCCTTTTTCATGCTCCTTCATCCCAAGACTTGGAGCCTATATAATGCAGCCGAGATTTCTTCCTCTCTTGCCTCCTACAACACTTTCTTCTCCAGATCTGAGTTCCATATGCGTTTTCCAACGCCCCACGCAAGTTGTTTCCGCAAAAACATTCAGTTTCAAGCACTTTGAAGCGATTAAATTTCGGTTTCGGAGCTTCTTTTCTCATTTTCGCCACTTGAGGTAAGTTTGTCTCAATATTTGGAAGATTTTCTCGGGAGTTGACTTTTGTTGACTTTTTCATTTCCCGAGAGTTGACTTTTGTTGACTTTTTCCAATTTTGGTTCATTTTCGCTCATTTTTGCTCCTTTTGCAGATTCTTTGAAAATGGCGGGTAATTCTCCCCACGGTGAAGGATTTCCAGGTGCCGGAGACGATTTTGATCCCATGACTTTGCCCCCGAGGACCCGACCTTTTATTCCCGAGAGGTACAACCCGCCAGCACATGTCCTTCCGCGTGCCGTTTTCCGTCACTTCACTAGCTTTGACGAGCGAGCACCTGGGGATCTGCTTCTCCGAGAGCCAGAGCATCACCTCTCTCATGAGGCCCGAGAGGTATTTACTTCATTTTCTGCATTTTTCGTACATTTCAGCACCTTTGCCATGCTTGAACACGCAGTTTAGCTTATGACATAGTACTTTGCTTGCATCCTGAACACGTAGTTTAAACACTCGAATTTCTGAACACTTGGCTCATTAATTAATTGCGAACACACAGTAAACATTAGTTAAGAGGTGGACACACGGCTCAAACACTGATTTGTCGAACACACAGCCCGAATTCGAAAGTGAACACACAGCCCACACTTTAAATTTTCTGAACACACAGCCCAGATTAGAACAGTGAACACGCAGCCCACACTGATTGAAAGTTGAACACGCAGCCCAAACTTTAAATTTTCTGAACACGCAGCCCACACTAGTTGAAAGTTGAACACGCAGCCCAAACTTAAATCTTCTGAACACGCAGCCCAGATTAGAATAGTGAACACGCAGCCCACACTAGTTGAAAGTTGAACACGCAGCCCAAACTTAAATTTTCTGAACACGCAGCCCAGATTAGAATAGTGAACACGCAGCCCACACTAACTGAAAGTTGAACACGCAGCCCAAACTTTAAATTTTCTGAACACGCAGCCCAGATTAGAATAGTGAACACGCAGCCCACACTGATTGAGAGTTGAACACGCAGCCCAAACTTTAAATTTTCTGAACACGCAGCCCAGATTAGAATAGTGAACACGCAGCCCACACTGATTGAAAGTTGAACACGCAGCCCAAACTTTAAATTTTCTGAACACGCAGCCCAGATTAGAATAGTGAACACGCAGCCCACACTGATAGAAAGTTGAACACGCAGCCCAAACTTTAAATTTTCTGAACACGCAGCCCAGATTAGAATAGTGAACACGCAGCCCACACTAATAGAAAGTTGAACACGCAGCCCAAACTTTAAATTTTCTGAACACGCAGCCCAGATTAGAATAGTGAACACGCAGCCCACACTGATAGAAAGTTGAACACGCAGCCCAAACTTTAAATTTTCTGAACATGCAGCCCAGATTAGAATAGTGAACACGCAGCCCACACTGATAGAAAGTTGAACACACAGCCCAAACTTTAAATTTTCTGAACACGCAGCCCAGATTAGAATTTGCATGTAGCTTATTTCACTTCATCGGCACACAGCCCATTTCATTCCATTGGCACGCAGCCCAGTTCATCTCATTGGCACACAGCCCATTCATTTCGTTATTGACACATGTATTCATTCTGAATGCAGGTTGGTTCTCGCAGTGTACGGGGATACGGTTCCACCGCCGCGCAGGACTGGTACGCTGAGCTCCCGGAGGGTGTCCGAGATTTGGTAGACTTGGCAGGGTTCGGGCCCTTCTGCGTTGGGTTGTCACGTTGTTCCGCCAGGAGGACACTGATGGCGGCATTGGTAGAGAGATAGTGGGACACCACCAACTCCTTTCATTTCTCTGCCACTGGAGACATGACCATGACGCCTCTAGACTTCGCTGTATTGACTGGTTTGGACATAGGAGGTTGGCCTATCCCCTATGATGAGGATATGGGAGAGTGGAAGGCCGCTTGGATGTATTTATTGGGGGCTCGCCCGCCTGTTGACAGGGTTTCTGGGAGAGTCCGATACACTTGGTTCTCTTCCCACTTCCGGCGGGCGGAGATGGTGCCCGAGACTCCTGAGGAGACGGAGCAGTACGCCCGTGGTTTCCTTATATTCCTCTTCGGGACTACCCTGTTCACCAATAGAGGGAACACAGTCGGGCTATACCTGCTGAGCGCTCTGGTTGACCTATCACAGGTCAGTCGATATGACTGGGGTGGCGCCGGCCTGGCTACCCTTTACTTTTATATGAGCGCGACCTCCCGCGGGCGGGGAGATTTACTTGGCGGCTACTGGAGAGCCTGGGAGGTACTTTTCTGTCCCCTTGATTTACATTTCTGCTCTTCATTACTTGTACATTGCACACACAGCGCACTTTTACAGTCTATATTTTGCTTTCAGCATTTCGTACTTACATTCTGCACTGCTTTTCTCAGCTATGGGTCTATTTATACTTCCCAGCATTAGCCCCAGAGTTGGAGGTGGAAGGGCTTCCCATGACCCCATACTCACTAGTGTTCGAGGGCCCGCACCAGCCGAGACCCCGAGAGACCCTCATTTACTTGCGACAGTATTTTGACACTGTGCGGCATTTGGAGGTACTTCAGAACTTTCAGTTCCTTTCATTTTCATCTTTGATTTGCTCTGTATATTCCCGATTTCTGATTGGTTTATGCATTTATCATCTGCAGATCTCATGGCAGCCTTGGGCGCCCCTGGGTGATGGTCTCCGACTTCAGTATACCGGAGGGTCGGACACCTCCCAGTATAGGGTCCTGCTCGAAGGGCCGGTTGGCAGGGCATGGTTCCTGGGGGAACGCTTTCTGCGTCAGGTATGGGGGTATCTTTCTGAGGATCCTCCCGCAGTCCCCCCAGTCAGTATGCGGACTACTGACAGGCTCTCTTTCTCGGAGGTAGTCAGCGCTATGCTGGGTAGCGATGCTTTACTATATCTCGAGGAGGGGGACTATGCCACTTACCGTCACATATATTTGATGCCTCCATTGACGGGAGCTCGCACCCCGATGACGAGACCTGCTGGTATGTCATCCTCGGGCCAGGCTCGGGCTCGGGCTGCAGACGCCCCTTCTACTAGTAGGGCTGGTACATCTAGAGGTGGGGGTAGACCGGTTCCTCCGGTTCCGTCAACTTATCCTCATCCTGGATGGCCAGATATGCCAACTGAGTTGATGGCGTGGCAGTATGGGGCTATCTCTCCGACCCCGATTCCGCTAGAGCCTCCGATGCCCAGTGATCGATACGCCATTGATCCTGACTCACCGCTGGTATGCTCCACTGTTTTTCATTCATCATTCAGATGTTTAGACATTCTTTTGTTCACTGATGATTACGAGCTCATATTTGCAGCAATCGCGAGGGTACATGGAGGAGGTGGTTGGACTGGTGGCCACACTCGAGGGCATGGTCCTGCGTAGGGAGGCATAGTTGTCTGTCGTGGGCATTCAGGTACCTTTCAGTTTTCTAGCATTTATCATACTTCTGATGACATGCTGATTTCTACTGCATCGATAGACTACTTGTGTAGAGCACATCTGACACACACCCCACTTGTACACTGTATTTACATGCACCCACTTCACGTAGCCTTTGCTTATATCTGCATCTGATGTATATATTTGGACTGATGTATTTGAATTGAACTCTTTGTTTTCAGATGCCTTCATGGTCCAGTCAGCCGCAGGCCAGGCCACCTGGGCCTCCTTGGGGAGCTGGGCCATCTGGGCCTTTTCAGGGAGTTGGGTCATCCGGGCCTTTTCAGGGGGCTGGGCCATCCCGGCCTTTTCAGGGAGTTGGGTCATCCGGGCCTTTTCAGGGGGCTGGGCCATCCCGGCCTTTCCGAGGAGCCGGGCCATCTAGGCCTCTTCGAGGAGCTCGAGGAGGGCCTGTCCGCAGACGCAGGGCTCACGTTGTAGAGGCGGAGCCTGGTGAAGAGGAGGAGGAGGAGGATGATGATGAGGAGGAGGAGGCTACCGACCGTCAGTCAGAGACATCTGCTGAGGAGGGGGGCTCCGGTCTTGGTTCAGGGAATAGAGGCGAGGCTGAGGGGGATCCTGAGGATGACAGCTCCGACCCAGATGATGATGATGGTGCAGAGGTTGTCCCGCAAAAGAGGATGAGGAGTGCTTCTCATTCCCGCTCCCGAGGACATTGATGCTGCTGTTTCCTGCTTTATTTTTCTTTTGCTAGTAGTTTGTAGCACTTTGCACATTGTTAGGCAATTTTATTTTTTGTAAAACTTGTACCTTTGTTTGTTGTAAAGCATGATGGAATGAAACAGCTTTTGAAAAGGTGTTTGTATTTTAAACTTTTAGCATCGTATCGTATCATTTTATTTTGCGCAAAAATGAAATTGAATGGTAATGTGCATTGTGTAATCACCAAGTCAGGTAGTGAACCGACGCAACAAACTAAGCAACTCAACTTACTAAGATATAACAGAACCTTTAGCAAGTTTACAGCTCGATAAACATAATGCAATAACGTTGACAACGCAAATAAACAAAACCTAAACAAAGATTGTTTAAACAAAGAGCAATGACTCGAAAACACGAAACACGTCCGCTTGACAAACAACTCGATAAGCAAAACAACAACTCGATAATCAAAACAACAACAACAGAGTGGACTTTGGACGATCTGGGCACCGGAACGCATCCTAAACAGAGGGAAATGAAGGCCTTTGACTTTCCCGTTGCATGGAAATGCTTGAAACTTTCCCTCGAATGGGTAAAATAGGGTCAAGGGGATACACTGGAGCATTGCCGGCCACCTTTGGGAGCCGGCCTGCCAATTTTGTGGAGAGAGGGAGCCGGCCGGCCAGTTTTGTAAAAAGTAAATGGCTGGCCAGCCAGAAAAGGTGGCCGGCCGGCCATTTATTCCTGCAGCCACCTGGTTTTTGACACGTGTCCCCGTAAATAGTGTTTTTCTCTCTATAAAAGCCTCAACTTCGGGAACATTCATTTCATCTTAGTTTTACACAAAGATGGAGGCGTTTCTCGCGGAAAATCTCACATCTTGGATCTCTTCTCTAGATGGCTCGGAAAAGCTGAACTTCCGGGGTTTCAGCTTGAATGCACTATTCACGCTGACCCGTACTCCGCTACAACTCCCTTTTCTCCATGCCGCGGCAAGGTTCTGGAACCCAGTGACGCATGTTTTTAGCTTTGGCGGCCAAGAGATGTGTCCTACTTTCGAAGATTTTCAGGTTTTGATGGAGTCTGAATGCTCTGAAGTGATCTTGCCCCAGCTCCGTTTTGGCCATGCTCAGGCTTTAGGGCGGATGTGTGGGCTCACGGCGCTGTAGACACCCCATTTTTGACCGTCCTCAAGACTTGGACGTCACCGTTTGAACACTCGGTGATCATCCATGATTGTGTTCGTTTGGAGTTCCCGGAGGTCTCGGCTCGCGCGCCTTGCCTCAGGATCCCCGAACTCGACTGTTTAGTGTCTGGTTTTGCACCAAACACTTTTGTTTTGCCTTAGAGGGGCAGGGAATGCCTTGTGAGACATCCCCATACACCACCGGCAGTGGCTGGAGGCCACCGGCTGGTCTTTTTCTTCCATCGGCAATTTTGTTTGCCGGTCGGCACACTTTATTGCCGGTCGGCATAATATGTTGCCGGTCGGCACTGTTTTTTGCCGGAATAGCTTTTTTGGGCAGCCGACCACTGTTCCTCCACTTTATGGAGATATTTTGTGCCAGCTGTGATAGCTGGCACTAACTCCTTTCCCCTCCATACACGTGTATGGAGGGATTTCCCTCTAGCCAAGCTTGTTGAATAAGCTTTGCAAGAGGGATCCTGATAAGAGAGAGGCTTTCCTCTTGGTTCTAGGTTAGAAAAACAAAAGCAAAAATCAGTCTTGAGAGATATAGATACATATTATCTCTATACCTCTCTCCCTCTCCCTTCTTGTGTGTGTTTCTTGGCCCAAAAGGTGTGTTTTACCTTACTTTTGCACCATTACACACACCATTACACCTTAGTCCGAGATTGAGGGACTTGGGGGAGTTGTTTCTTGAGTTTTGTATTGGTTTTGATCCAAAGAAGGAGGTTAGACCATTTGTTCTTCAAGGGTTCTTCAAGGGTGAGCATCTTCCCTTTTATTCCCCAAACTTGCATTGGTTTTCTACCTATTTTGTTTATTGTTTTGGCTCTTGTGTATAACATAAAAGAGGCTCATATTTTCCTGCTCTAAAACTTTCATTAAGGTCACTTTGTGGTTAGATTGCAAACTCACCCTCATAGGCCTTGTTTGGCCTATTTTGGTGCCATTTTGATAAGGTTTTGTTCACTTCAGCATTTTGATCTTTTGATCACCAAAAATCAGTGTATTTTAGTGTCAAAAAAGTTGGTTTGAAGTCTTGCATAGGGGAGGGACACCCCTCTCCCTTTATGGTTTTGTTTCCTTGCTTTTTAGGCTCAAAAGGATAACATGTGTGCTTGTTGTTTCTTGGCTTCATTTCAGCATTTTTTTAGGCATGTTAGGTCATATATAACCTCTGTTTTTGGTTGGATTTAGGCCTCTTTGTATGCTTGTAACACTTGCTTTGTATTGCTCTACTTTGCTTAGAAGTACACATCATGGTTAGGCCATGATTCTTGTGAGAGTTGGCTTAGTTCCATGAAGTTCTTGGTGTTGTTTTTCCATGCTTAAGGTTTATTGGTTATCCATTTAGCCATGCTTGACATGTTTGTTAGGGTTACTTTGTATTCTAGCTTAAAAGCTTTGAGCATGATGGCCTCTAGCATATATGTTTGTGATTACCCTCTTGGTTTAATATCATCTAAGGACTTTCTTTTTTTTTAGTCCAAGAATCATGCCTACATGTGTGCATGCATGGTCTTTTTCATATCCTAAGGGTGTGTCTTCCTATGCCTAAGAATGAGCCTTGGTGTATTTGTTTCATGGGGTTTATTTTAGTTGCCATATTAGGAGTTTTTGGGGTCCTATCTTGCATGCATAAATTCTGTTTTTACTTGTTTTAATCATGCCATGAATGGCCATGTTGGTGGGGGTAAGTTGTCTCCTTTAGTGTCTTAGCTTTGGGACCATAAGTTTGCTTGTTAACATGAGTTGATTGTCTATCATTTTAAGCACTTTTGGCCACTGTTTTGACAAGGGTAAGGGTCTGCCCCTTTGCCACTTCAAGCCCTCTTGCATGCTTGCTCCATGTTTGTTGCATATTTGTTCCATTAAGCTTTGTAGCACATCAATTCCATGGTCAATTTGCTCCATGTTTGCATCATGTTTGTACCTTGTGCGCTTGGTATCATACATTTTGTCATGATAATTGCATATTGCTTGTTGTGTTTTATATCTTGGTGGCATGACACATTTGAGGCTTGTGAGCATTACATGCATTGCATTTACTTGGTTTGGGGTGTCAAACTAAGTGTGGGAATCAAGGACCATTCATACTTCAAGTGATGTAATGTGCCTTGATCCCTGGTCATCGGGACCTTTGACTCCACCTTGATAAGGCCCCGGTTTTCATGTTATTTGTTGCATGCATTTTCATATCAAATGGCAAATTCGATCCTTTGACTCACCATGTACCATTGATGGTTTCAAGGATCGAAAGTCATGCTTCTTTGAGTTCAAAATATGATAAGAAGTAGGACCATGCTTACATGTGTCCAAAAAACTCCATGCTATGCACTGTCTGTTCTCTGTTTGCTGTCAGATTGTCTTCTGCAGGAAGTTTCTGCCGACCGGCAGAATTTAGTGCCGACCGGCACTATCTGGAATGCCGATGAATCCGATAAAGTGCCGATGAGAATTTTGAAGTGCCGGTGGCAATTCTGTCTGGCCGGTGGTGCTCTGCAGGATGCAGAGAGCTTGTTCCAGTACTTTGGCAATTTTCAGAAAGACAAGGCAGTACAAATAGAGGCGACAAGAGTATAGTACAGGTTTTCCGGGCAGGACGGATTCGAGCATGCATCATCTGCGCGCCCCGAGGCAGAGGCTGTGGCCACCCTCTTCATTCTTTTGCTTCCTTTTTTTAATTAATTAGGAAATTTTGTAATAATTTTATTTGTTCATTATTTTGGGACTGTAATATTAATTCGAACCCTCTGAGTGAGGGTAAACATGTAATAAGTGTGGGTGAGTGTGTGTATGTCTTCCAATCCCCATTTCTTTCTTCCCTTTTATTTACCAGCTTATGATGGTAGATTAGGGCATTTTTGAAATTAGCATACCTTATGATATGCATGCGTGCATTCATGCATCTGTTAACATGCACCGGGCTCGGTACATCATGCTAACCGCATTCGTATTTTCAAATTCCAAAATTGAATACATGAATTAGTTGGTTGCATATCGTATGCCATATCTAGGTTAACCGAGCCTAACTAGAATTGCACCTTGTATGTGTTGCATTAGGCAAAATAACATGAACTAGGACACGCACATTTGCTAACTAGTTTATTGTTTTGGCACGGAGTACAATGTAAGTGGTTATGCTTTAGCATCCAACATGCGTGTGAATGTTGCCATAATAGTATGCTTGCCATGCGGCTAAGTGTTTACATGAGATAAATTGCTTGAATGCCTGTGGGTGGAGGTCAAATTTCTTAAATTGGGATAATGCGTTAAAACTGCGATTTTAAAGCCCCCTAGATAGTGGCAAAACCATCTTTTCCAAAAGCCCACTTGAGGGTGGCAAAATCTGTATTTTAGCCTACTTACGAGTAGCAAACCATTTTCAAAACAAACATGAAATGTTTTGTTCCAATTTGGGCGATTTGGTCTATACTTGTTTGCCGCGTGCATAACATAGTAATGCTAGGCTAATAATTGGATTAAGAACACATAACGTTTTCAAAACTGAATATCACGGTTAGTAGAGGCCGGTCTTCGGACCGGGCGAAAGGGGGTGCTCATAGCTGACCTTCCCCGATCGTACCCAAGCTCCCGAGCCGAGACAACTCCGGTGATGACGGACATGTGGCCTTCGGCACCGAGTCAGGGTTTCCTAAATTTCCCCATTTTAAAAATATTTAGGTGGCGACTCTGTATCTGGCAAAGCAGTCCATGTTTGGCACTACTTTTTCAAAAATCTGTTTCTCAAAACGATTTGCCAGATTTGGACTCTTTGGTTCAGATTAAGAACCGTGACACAAATCGAGTCCGAACAGTAGCATGAGTATGGTCACCACTAACCCTTCCCCGAGAAATACAGCAGCCACACCATTCTCCGGCGCGTCCGGAAGCAACTCGCAAACAGCCAAATACCCTCCCAGAAACACCAGAACCTTCGCTCCACTTTATATGCCCCTGTCCAAAGCTTTGGGGGCTTTGATCAGAAAAGGGCATCTGAAGCCCCTAGAGCCGCGGCCTTTACCTGAAAGACTACTCGCCACCCACAACCCAGCCAAATATTGTGCGTTCCACCAGCAGCATGGTCATGACACTGACCTATGCTTTCGTTTACGTCATGAGATTCAAGATCTCATTGATAATGGGGTGATTCTCCCCCCTGAGAAACCTAATGTTACCACAAATCCTCTCCCCGCACATAACCAAGTTCCACCACCCAAAAGAGTCAACTTCATCTACACTGGGGTCGCATCCTACGATCCCAGTATCTACATCACACCTTCCTACCTGCCTAAACCTAAAGTTTTCCTCCCCGATTGCACCGATTTGTGCATGACGGACATCTCCATAACCCAACCCAAGCCAGTGGTGGTGACCATCGAGAACAGGAAAGGGGTTGTCAAACCAGGGTCCGTGGAGCCTGAGAATGATGTTGGGAATGCTTACAGTCCGAATGACTACATTTCACCGGTGGGCCAGAATAGACCAAATGTCGAATTTCCAGTCGGGGGAGAGCTGTGTGTAATCCGAGGGGACAATTCAGGACAGGGAATGGATGATTTGACAGCCGTGGAAAAGGATGTTGTCAAGTCCCAATTTCATGATGACCAAGACTCAGCCATCAACTGGTATGATAATGAAGAATCAGCAGAGGCCACGGGGTGGTTAGACGATCAGCCGGATGTAATAGGGGAGTTCCAGTCAGAACAAGGCCCGGCAGGGGCAGGAATGTCAACAACGCCCGGGAGTGTCGAAAAGCAGAATACATCGCCGGAGAGCGCCGGTGTCGAGAATTTCGCTTGGGAATGGAGCATTTTAAGTACAGGGATCAGTGAGCAATCTACTGCATTGACACAGTCAGAACAAGAAAGATTCGAGGATTCTGAGAGGATCAGAAAAGCAAAAGGCCACGTAGGGGTCGAAACCGCCGCAAGTACGGAAATGGAGGATGCTGTGAACATAGGGATAAAAGGTACTGTGAGTATCGGGACAGTTGTGCCAGAACCAGACAGATGCTTGTCAGTCGCAGATGGTATGTGGTGGGAAGACGACGATCTATGTCTTGCCCATACGGACGAGGATTGGAAAGGTAACCAACCAGATGATACCTGGTATATCGGCGAAGTCGATCACATGACTAGGAGTGGACGGTATTTCAAGCCTCCACACCTAGATCAGCCAGAGGCGTCTGGGAAAGATAATGAAGCAGAGAAACAAAAGGAGAAGCAACTCGAAGATGAGGCCGTATTGAGACAATTGAAAAAGATACAAGCAGACATCTCCATCTGGGGACTGCTTATGGCTTCTCGAGTACATAGACAAGCTGTCCTTACAGCCATGGACAAGGCCAAGCTGTCCATAGACACCACGCCCGAGCAGCTGGTGGGATTAGTCTTTTCAGGAGGGAATTCCCCAGCATTGAGTTTTTCTGACAAAGAGCTGCCACCCGAGGGTGCGAACCATAACAAGCCGCTCTACATCTCTGTCGAGTGCAGAGATAAATGGATACCTGTGGTACTTGTCGACACGGGATCCGCTATCAATGTCTGCCCGGCAAGGACAGCTTATGCGATTGGTTTGAAAATCGCGGATTTTATACCAACGGCCCAGGTGATTCGGGCGTATGATAACACAAGCCGGGAGGTAATGGGGACAGTTAAGATTCAAACAAAGGTTGGTCCAGGACAGCACGAGATAGATTTCCATGTCTTGGAGGTTCTTGCAACGTTCAACTTGCTTTTGGGACGGCCGTGGCTGCATCAGGTAAAGGCGGTCTCCTCTACCTTACATCAAGTGGTGAAATACCCCTATGGGAAGGGAGTAGCCATTGTTTTTGGAAACTCATCAATTCATCCACCACCAGAGGTGTCTACGCCTGTTCTAGAAATTGAGCATGGTATAGAAGATGTGTTCATATCAGGTTTTACCTTGGCCGAGGCTCGGGTTGTACAGAACATCATGGCAGCTAACGAAGGGGTGTATGTCAGCGCCCAAGCAGTTTATCTCATGAACAAACTCCAACACATCCCCGGGATGGGATTAGGCAAGAGCGGTAGGAAAGGTGCCGCAGCATCGACCGAAGTGCCACATAACCCCCATACCTTTGGTTTGGGTTACCTACCCACCAAAGAGGATTGGATAAGGAAAGGAAAGGAAATGGCCGGAAGGGCCAGGGCGAAACAGATGGGGAAGCCCTTTGACTTGATGCACCAGCCCATTCGGGGGACCCTGAACGGACGTTTCGTCCGGGAGGGGGAGGACTTTCCGTTCTGTGGCTTCCCGGAGCCGTGGCTCAATGCGGAGATGAAGCGCGTACCGGGATTTGAAATTTTCTTTGATTTACAGTTACCTGAGGATGACATCGCCGAAGGACAGGCAGATCTATCGGCTGAGGCCGAGCAAAGTAAGGAGGTACAGTCCGAGGACGCTGAAAATGAAATGGGGGCAGCGCTGGCGTGTCTGCTGTCAGATCCTCCGATCGAACAGAGGTGCTTAGGGGATAGCTCCTCGATATGTGTGATTGGGAATGAAGCGGCTGCGGGCCTACCATCAGCTATTTTGGATGCATCCATCGCACCTTCTCTCATCTGGCAATATGAAGAAGGCTTTTTATCAAGCAGCACCGGGTCAGGTAGTGAGCCGGAATCTGATTCTACCGAATCTTGTACGTCGGAATCAGATTCCAGCTCAACTGAGTCTGAGTCCGGTATTCTCGGGGGTGATAACCCGGATACCACAGTCCTGTCTAGATCGTCTTTTTCATTTTCTTTTGAGTCTGTTGTAACGGAAGAATCCGACGGCTCGGAAGTATTTAATGAGAACGACGTGGATGTGGTTTCGGAGTATTTTTCTGTGCCTTTGATTTATTGCTTAAATCAGGATTTTCAAAATTTTGATGAAAACGACGAGGAAGAAATTCCTCCGGTTTTGCAACGGTTAATTGATCAAGAGCAGGAAAGATTTGTTAAACCTTTAATGGATGAAATCACTACTGTGAATGTTGGTACTGAGAAGGACCCGCGGCTGGTCCAGATCGGGTCCACGTTGTCTTCTGAGGAACGCGAGCGCTTAGTCGCTTTGTTAAAAGATTTCAAAGATGTTTTCGCGTGGTCCTACGAAGACATGCCTGGAATCGATCCTGAGATTGTACAGCACCGGATCCCTCTTGATCCCGAGGCCCGACCTGTCAAACAGAAGCTCAGGAGGATCCGCCCTGATTGGGCCATTAAGATCAAGGAAGAGGTCACCAAGCAGATTGACGCAGGCTTCCTGTTGGTGTCTGAGTATCCGACTTGGTTGGCCAACATTGTTCCGGTGCCGAAGAAAGACGGCAGAATTCGGGTCTGTGTAGACTTCAGAGATTTGAACAGGGCCAGTCCGAAGGACGACTTTCCCTTGCCACACATCGATGAACTGGTAGATTTCACGGCAGGACATGCCTTGCTTTCGTTTATGGATGGTTTCTCAGGCTATAATCAGATAGTAATGGCGCCCGAGGACCGGGAGAAGACTGCATTCACTACCCCGTGGGGTACATATTGTTATCGAGTGATGCCATTTGGGCTGAAAAACGCGGGAGCTACCTATCAGCGGGCAGCAACTACGATATTGCATGATATGATCCATAAAGAGGTCGAGGTGTATGTGGATGACATGATTGTCAAGTCCAAAGAAAGAGAGGGCCACTACACCGCCTTACAAAAGTTTTTTCAAAGGATCAGAGAATTTCGGCTGCGGCTAAATCCCCAGAAGTGTACTTTTGGTGTTACAGCAGGAAAGATGCTAGGGTTTCTGATAACGCAAAGGGGCATCGAGGTCGACCCTTCCAAAATCAAGGCCATCTTAGAAATGCCACCACCAAGGACTGAAAAGGAGGTGCGAGGCTTTCTAGGTAAAGTGCAATTCATAAGGCGGTTTATCTCTAAACTAACCTTGACTTGTGAACCACTTTTTGGCCTCCTGAAGAAAGGAAAGAAATTCCAATGGGACGGCCGATGTCAAGCAGCTTTTGAGCAAATCAAAGGATATCTGCAGAACCCGCCCGTGTTGTCACCACCAGAGCCGGGGAGACCGTTGATATTGTACCTTTCGGTAACTGAGACTACCATGGGCTGCATGCTCGCACAAGAGTCGGAAGACAAAGTGGAAAGGGTTATCTACTATCTGAGCAAGAAGATGCTGGATTACGAGACTCGCTATACACCACTGGAGAAGGCTTGTTTGGCCTTGGTATGGGCTACCCGGAAGCTGTGGCACTACCTGTTAGCTCACTCTGTAATGTTGGTTTCACGTTTGGATCCCATCAAATATCTTTTCGAGAAACCAGCACTTACAGGTAGGCTAGCTCGTTGGTTGCTATTGCTTTCCGAATTTGACTTGAAGTATGTAACACGCAAGTCGGTGAAAGGGAGAGCGGTAGCGGAGTTCCTTGCCGACCACCCGGTTGAGGGGGATGAAGCGGTTGAGTACCTATTCCCAGATGAAGCGATTCTGCATATCGAGGATGAAACTTGGACGATGTACTTTGACGGAGCGTCAAACCAGTATGGGTATGGGATAGGGGTGTTGCTGATAGCGCCTGACGATTCCCGTATCCCTTTGGCATTCAAGCTCCAGTTCAGAGTCTCGAACAATGAGGCAGAGTATGAGGCATGTATTGCTGGTCTGGAAGCAGCCCTAGAGCTAGGGGTAAGACGGCTGGACGTCATTGGGGACTCGAATCTTGTTGTATCTCAAGCAAAAGGAGACTGGAAGGTCAAGGAGGAAAGGATGATAATTTACCACCAAACCTTGGATTTGTTAATTCCTCGGTTCGAGAAACTAAATTTCACCCACCTCGTAAGAGAGAACAACAGGTTTCCAAATTCGTTAGCAACTCTATCTTCCATGATAGACATCCCGTCGGGAGTTCGGATGCGTCCAATCATCATTGATCAGAAGTTTGCGCCAGCATACGAGTCAGTTTCCGCCATAGATGAGGCCCAAGACGACAACCCCTGGTATTACGATATTTGGAACTTCTTGGAAAAGGAGACGTATCCGATAGGGGCAAGCGCCAAGGATAAAAGGGCCATTAGAAGAATGGCTATTCAGTTCATCATCTGCGGAGGTAAGCTGTACAAAAGAGGTCATCTGGGAATGCATAAGCTCTGTGTAGAAGCTGAAGAGTCGAAGCGCCTAATGGAGGCCATCCATGGAGGAGAGTGCGGTGCACACATGAATGGAGTGATGTTGGCCAGAAAGATCCTTAGGCAGGGTTACTACTGGTCGACCATGGAAGAGGATTGTATCGGCTTTGTTCGGCGATGCCACAAATGCCAGATCCATGCGAACCGTATGAATATCCCACCATCCAAGTTGTACAACATGACTTCCCCGTGGCCGTTCTTCGTGTGGGGGATTGATGTGATCGGAGCTGTTACCCCGAAGGGATCGAACGGACATGAGTATATCCTCGTAGCGATAGATTATTTCACGAAGTGGGTCGAGGCCCAATCATACGCGGTGTTGAAAGCGTCGCACGTCGCAAAGTTCATCAGGAACAACATCATTTGTCGCTACGGGGTGCCAAATGAGATCATCTCGGATAATGGATCCCACTTTAAGAAAGAAGTGGTCGACTTGTTGGAAAAGTATAACGTGGCTTTTCATAAGTCATCTACGTATCGGCCGCAAACCAATGGAGCAGTTGAGGCCGCCAACAAGAACATCAAGCATATACTGCGAAAAATGGTGGAGACCTATCGAGATTGGCCAGATAAGTTGCCGTTCGCTCTGTGGGGCTACAGAACTTCGATTAGAACCTCCACCGGAGCAACTCCATATTCGTTAGTTTATGGAATGGAGGCTGTTCTACCTATTGAAATTGAAGTTCCGTCTTTACGGGTATTGGCCGAATGTCAGATAGCTGAGGCAGATTGGCAGCAGAGCAGGTTCGAGGAACTAATGCTCTTTGATGAAAGAAGACTGAAAGCACTGTACCACGTTCAGAGTTATCAGCGCAGGATTGCTCGAGTTTTTAACAAGAAGGTTAAGTCCAGAAATCTAAAGGAAGGGGATTTGGTACTCAAAGACAACCGAGCTCCCATCCACGACCCGAGGGGCAAGTTCAGACCCAATTGGACTGGTCCCTACATCATCAAAACTATCTGGTCAGGCGGAGCTGTGGTTCTGATTGACTTAGATGGCTTAGAATTCTCTCAACCGATCAATATGGACAAGTTGAAGAAATACTACCCTTGAGAGGCTCGCTAGGCCGAAAACCCGAAAGGGCGACCTAGGCAAAAGTTAGAGCACAAAAAAAAATTAGAAAATATAAAAACTGAGCTCGCAAGGTTGAAAACCCGCAAAGGGCGGCCTTGGCAAAAGTTAGAGCGCAAAAGGAGAGTGAAAATACTCGAGCGAACCTAAGCCGGAACTACGTAAGGCTTGATTCCCATGTTTGGGATACGTAGGCAGCTTCATCCTGAAGTTCAGCCATAACACTTCCCCGATCAACTTTGTCCATTTGATCATCTCAGCCATCTTTGTCCATCAGCATTCGTTGGAATCTCCGGTGCAGTGCCACTCAGACTAGGGGCAACTTTCCGTTGCTATGCGGTGCTACGAGGCTCCTCAGACTAGGGGCAACTTTCCGTTGCTATGCGGTGCTACGAGGCTCTTCAGACTAGGGGCAACTTTCCAGTTGCAAGAATCTGGGGTTGTGCATCTCAAGCGACAGATCTCAGGCGTGTCCAGTTTTGATCCACATCAAAAATGTTTTTGAAAAGTTTTAATATAAGCTGGCTTTGTTCAAATAATCTTTTTACAACTTCGACCATTTTTGGACCAAAGTGGAAAATTCTTAGTACCAGAACATCCAATTTCATTGATTTCAAAACAGAGTTCTCCTGCTCTTACAAACAATTGAAGTTGCTTTTTATTACATTCAGGAAAGAAAACTTGAAAGTACTAATAAAGCAATAAATCTAGGGCATGGTCAAATCAGGTGTTCCTGTGCCCCCTCCCAGAGCTGGTCGAAGCCTCTGATGCCAAGCTGGGCCCGATCTGTGCTTCTTCATTGAGCCAATCTATGCACTCGTCAGATAAAGTGCAACTGAAAGTAGGAGCGAGGGCCAGGAGTTCTCTCATCCTCCACGCAGTGGCCTGCCAGGCAAGCTGCGCACCCCGGGCTGGGAATGTAGCAGGATACTCTATCCCCTCTGGCGGGCAGGTCTGATCATGGCCAAATTGGCGTCGAATCCGAAATGGGAAGTAAAATACACAATGAGTGAGACCAACCAGTTGAATTCCAGTCTGTCGAGGCATGTTGTAACTCATTGCCGGAAGGTTCAACCAAGGGCACCGCCAAGCAATACGGTCTGCGGACAAGTGGCACATCCAAGCGAACCACCATTCCTCATCCAAGGCATTGACCAGACGATGCCGGAAGAAGTAGCCGCGAGCTGAATATGCTGGGCAGGAGTCCACAACCTGCAATTTATCCATCAACCACACCTGGGGAGGGATTGAAAAATGAGAGATTAAAGAATAGAGAGATGTACGAGGAGAGAAAAGTGAGAATGGGGTTTTGTGAGAAAAGACTGAGCTCGAGGGCCGAGTGATGTGAGCAATACAGAAATGCGAGATTGGGTGGGAAATATTACCTGTAGCAGTAGTGGACTCCCTGCCAACCTAGTCGTCTCATGACGGTAAAAGGCGTCTAAGCCCATTAGTGTCTCGGCCAGAACCATGGCAATACAGCTCTTGCCCTCTCTCAAGCCTTGGGCAACCTCAATCAGCCGGACACTAGCCCCTCCAGAGCCCGAAATGAACAGGAAATGAGACAGCATGCACAAGCAGAGGGCATGTCGCCGGAAGCCTTGCCAGTGATGGTTGCTGCGATTACCAGCATCAGAAAATTGATTGGCCAAACTCGGAATGTCTAACATCCCATCGCCTATCAAAGACCGAGCATCGCGCATGCTGAGTCCACACATGCGCCCTAAGGATTGGACATGGCCAAAATTAAGTTGGGGTAGGAGCTCCTCGTCGCGCTCGGACTCCATTAAGGCTCGGAAATCTTCGAACGTAGGACACATCTCTTGCCCGGCGAAGCTAAAGACATGTGTCACCGGATTCCAAAATCTTGCCGCGGCGTGAAGAAACGGGAGATGCAACGGGGTACGACCCAGAGTGAATAGTGCATTTATGCCGAAACCCCGGAAATTCACCTTTTCCGAGCCATCCAAGCTAGTAATCCAAGCTGTGAGATTTTGAGCAAGAAACTCTTCCATTGGAGCAAATCAGTGTGAAAATGAGGAAAACTACGAAGCTGGGATCTTTTGTAGGAGATAAGGTTGAGTGGGGGGACAGGTGTCAACATTCTGGTGGTTCCCCTCGTTTAGTGCCGACCGGCCAGAAATATATGCCGACCGGCATAAAAATATGCCGACCGGCCATTTCAGTTTGCCGACAAAACAGACATGCGGCCGGTAGCCACTCCTTGCAGCCAGTGGTTCCTACACCGCGCCGGTGGGCTTCCTCCCTGGTTTCCTGAGCTGTTTAGGCTAAGAATTGGGGAACTTCACCACCTCCAAATCCCCCCCGGCGATAAACTCTTGCGAAGCCACGCCCTTCTGCTTATCGAGTTTTGAACATTTGCTTATCGAGTTGTATTTCGCTCTCTTGTAGCTCTCGGTTCGTTTATCGAGTTGTATTCACACTTGTTTGGTTGTGTCATAGCTTTGTTTTGCTTATCGAGTTGTAAGTCGGTTCACTACCTGATTATTACGATGACGAATTTCCAAAATGAGTTCAATTTCGTTCACATTGTGGTGTGAAACCCTGCGATGCGATGCACAGAAGATCCACAAATGCAACCCCTTTTGAATAAAACGATTAGTTTCATTCCCCATCACATGTTTTGCAAAGTGTATGAATTTTGAGAAAGAAAATAAACCTGCCTGAGGCAGTGCAATGTGCTTAAACTACTAGTAAAAAGGGAAATAAAACGTACAATGGCAGGGTAGCCAAGTATCAGAATTGATACTGATGAAACTCCCCTTGCGGTTAACGCACCTTCCGTATCTTTGTTCGGGTCAGCCGCGTTGTCGGACGCCCTCACAATACGGGAAATCACACCTTTGAAACGTGAACCTTTGAGTTGACCTCAGGCCACAACTTCTGCAAGCAACGCTCGATACGTGCGAAGAATGTCCCGCCCCGTATCCTTTTCATGCTTTGTGAGCCCCGCAAATTGTTTCGATTATGCTGTGTAATAGTACGTTCCTTTACTTGCGTAGACCGCATGTTTAATTCCATTACCTGCGTAGACCGCATGTTTTGATTGCGTAGACCGCATGTTTAATTCCATTACCTGCGTAGACCGCATGTCTTGATTGCGTAGACCGCATGTTTAATTCCATTACCTACGTAGACCGCATGTTTTGATTGCGTAGACCGCATGTTTAATTCCATTACCTGCGTAGACCGCATGTCTTGATTGCGTAGACCGCATGTTTAATTCCATTACCTGCGTAGACCGCATGTCTTGATTGCGTAGACCGCATGTTTAATTCCATTACCTGCGTAGACCGCATGTCTTGATTGCGTAGACCGCATGTTTAATTCCATTACCTGCGTAGACCGCATGTCTTGATTGCGTAGACCGCATGTTTAATTCCATTACCTGCGTAGACCGCATGTCTTGATTGCGTAGACCGCATGTTTAATTCCATTACCTGCGTAGACCGCATGTCTTGATTGCGTAGACCGCATGTTTAATTCCATTACCTGCGTAGACCGCATGTTTTGATTGCGTAAACCGCATGTTTAATTCCATTACCTGCGTAGACCGCATGTCTTGATTGCGTAGACCGCATGTTTAATTCCATTACCTGCGTAGACCGCATGTCTTGATTACGTAGACCGCATGTTTAATTCCATTACCTGCGTAGACCGCATGTTTTGATTGCGTAGACCGCATGTTTAATTCCATTACCTGCGTAGACCGCATGTCTTGATTGCGTAGACCGCATGTTTAATTCCATTACCTGCGTAGACCGCATGTCTTGATTGCGTAGACCGCATGTTTAATTCCATTACCTGCGTAGACCGCATGTCTTGATTGCGTAGACCGCATGTTTAATTCCATTACCTGCGTAGACCGCATGTTTTGATTGCGTAGACCGCATGTTTAATTCCATTACCTGCGTAGACCGCATGTCTTGATTGCGTAGACCGCATGTTTAATTCCATTACCTGCGTAGACCGCATGTCTTGATTACGTAGACCGCATGTTTAATTCCATTACCTGCGTAGACCGCATGTTTTGATTGCGTAGACCGCATGTTTAATTCCATTACCTGCGTAGACCGCATGTTTTGATTGCGTAGACCGCTTGTTTAATTCCATTACCTGCGTAGACCGCATGTCTTGATTACGTAGACCGCATGTTTAATTCCATTACCTGCGTAGACCGCGTGCTTATGATCAATTTCGTCGTCTGCGTAGACCGCTTGCTCCGCTTGCCTAGTTGTATTTCAATATGCATTGTCATGCTCTCTACTTACTTTGCGCTGTCACGCATTTCGAGTACACCACTATTCTTGCATTGTCATGCATTTTGCTAACCATATTGTACCTGTTAAGTTTGTTTTCTTTTCAGGCACGATATTGTATGTACGGTTCATTTGAGGCTGGTGCAACCAGACGAACCGGACAGGTATTGTATCTCCCGAGTGAGACATATTGAGAATTCCATAATTCTCTTACATCCTTTCTGCATTGTAGTGTAGTTTGGTATGGTAGCTTAAAACTGTCGCATGTTTGCTTCATTACAGCTTTCTTTGCATGATCATAAGTTATGCTCGGCTCTGTGCATTGTCTTGCATTTTGCCCCTGCCTCCGGGCGCACACCTTATTTGTCTTGTATGCTTGTCTGAGTCTTCGGCCTTGTCAAAAATGGGTCGTCTCTGGGCTTTGACATTCACTCCCGTCATTGTTATGACTTCCGAGTTCTGTCAAAGAGGGGCAACTGTAGACACCCCATTTTTGACCGTCCTCAAGACTTGGACGTCACCGTTTGAACACTCGGTGATCATCCATGATTGTGTTCGTTTGGAGTTCCCGGAGGTCTCGGCTCGCGCGCCTTGCCTCAGGATCCCCGAACTCGACTGTTTAGTGTCTGGTTTTGCACCAAACACTTTTGTTTTGCCTTAGAGGGGCAGGGAATGCCTTGTGAGACATCCCCATACACCACCGGCAGTAGCTGGAGGCCACCGGCTGGTCTTTTTCTTCCATCGGCAATTTTGTTTGCCGGTCGGCACACTTTATTGCCGGTCGGCATAATATGTTGCCGGTCGGCACTGTTTTTTGCCGGAATAGCTTTTTTGGGCAGCCGACCACTGTTCCTCCACTTTATGGAGATATTTTGTGCCAGCTGTGATAGCTGGCACTAACTCCTTTCCCCTCCATACACGTGTATGGAGGGATTTCCCTCTAGCCAAGCTTGTTGAATAAGCTTTGCAAGAGGGATCCTGATAAGAGAGAGGCTTTCCTCTTGGTTCTAGGTTAGAAAAACAGAAGCAAAAATCAGTCTTGAGAGATATAGATACATATTATCTCTATACCTCTCTCCCTCTCCCTTCTTGTGTGTGTTTCTTGGCCCAAAAGGTGTGTTTTACCTTACTTTTGCACCATTACACACACCATTACACCTTAGTCCGAGATTGAGGGACTTGGGGGAGTTGTTTCTTGAGTTTTGTACTGGTTTTGATCCAAAGAAGGAGGTTAGACCATTTGTTCTTCAAGGGTTCTTCAAGGGTGAGCATCTTCCCTTTTATTCCCCAAACTTGCATTGGTTTTCTACCTATTTTGTTTATTGTTTTGGCTCTTGTGTATAACATAAAAAAGGCTCATATTTTCCTGCTCTAAAACTTTCATTAAGGTCACTTTGTGGTTAGATTGCAAACTCACCCTCATAGGCCTTGTTTGGCCTATTTTGGTGCCATTTTGATAAGGTTTTGTTCACTTCAGCATTTTGATCTTTTGATCACCAAAAATCAGTGTATTTTAGTGTCAAAAAAGTTGGTTTGAAGTCTTGCATAGGGGAGGGACACCCCTCTCCCTTTATGGTTTTGTTTCCTTGCTTTTTAGGCTCAAAAGGATAGCATGTGTGCTTGTTGTTTCTTGGCTTCATTTCAGCATTTTTTTAGGCATGTTAGGTCATATATAACCTCTGTTTTTGGTTGGATTTAGGCCTCTTTGTATGCTTGTAACACTTGCTTTGTATTGCTCTACTTTGCTTAGAAGTACACATCATGGTTAGGCCATGATTCTTGTGAGAGTTGGCTTAGTTCCATGAAGTTCTTGGTGTTGTTTTTCCATGCTTAAGGTTTATTGGTTATCCATTTAGCCATGCTTGACATGTTTGTTAGGGTTACTTTGTATTCTAGCTTAAAAGCTTTGAGCATGATGGCCTCTAGCATATATGTTTGTGATTACCCTCTTGGTTTAATATCATCTAAGGACTTTCTTTTTTTTTAGTCCAAGAATCATGCCTACATGTGTGCATGCATGGTCTTTTTCATATCCTAAGGGTGTGTCTTCCTATGCCTAAGAATGAGCCTTGGTGTATTTGTTTCATGGGGTTTATTTTAGTTGCCATATTAGGAGTTTTTGGGGTCCTATCTTGCATGCATAAATTCTGTTTTTACTTGTTTTAATCATGCCATGAATGGCCATGTTGGTGGGGGTAAGTTGTCTCCTTTAGTGTCTTAGCTTTGGGACCATAAGTTTGCTTGTTAACATGAGTTGATTGTCTATCATTTTAAGCACTTTTGGCCACTGTTTTGACAAGGGTAAGGGTCTGCCCCTTTGCCACTTCAAGCCCTCTTGCATGCTTGCTCCATGTTTGTTGCATATTTGTTCCATTAAGCTTTGTAGCACATCAATTCCATGGTCAATTTGCTCCATGTTTGCATCATGTTTGTATCTTGTGCGCTTGGTATCATACATTTTGTCATGATAATTGCATATTGCTTGTTGTGTTTTATATCTTGGTGGCATGACACATTTGAGGCTTGTGAGCATTACATGCATTGCATTTACTTGGTTTGGGGTGTCAAACTAAGTGTGGGAATCAAGGACCATTCATACTTCAAGTGATGTAATGTGCCTTGATCCCCGGTCATCGGGACCTTTGACTCCACCTTGATAAGGCCCCGGTTTTCATGTTATTTGTTGCATGCATTTTCATATCAAATGGCAAATTCGATCCTTTGACTCACCATGTACCATTGATGGTTTCAAGGATCGAAAGTCATGCTTCTTTGAGTTCAAAATATGATAAGAAGTAGGACCATGCTTACATGTGTCCAAAAAACTCCATGCTATGCACTGTCTGTTCTCTGTTTGCTGTCAGATTGTCTTCTGCAGGAAGTTTCTGCCGACCGGCAGAATTTAGTGCCGACCGGCACTATCTGGAATGTCGATGAATCCGATAAAGTGCCGATGAGAATTTTGAAGTGCCGGTGGCAATTCTGTCTGGCCGGTGGTGCTCTGCAGGATGCAGAGAGCTTGTTCCAGTACTTTGGCAATTTTCAGAAAGACAAGGCAGTACAAACAGAGGCGACAAGAGTATAGTACGGGTTTTCCGGGCAGGACGGATTCGAGCATGCATCATCTGCGCGCCCCGAGGCAGAGGCTGTGGCCACCCTCTTCATTCTTTTGCTTCCTTTTTTTAATTAATTAGGAAATTTTGTAATAATTTTATTTGTTCATTATTTTGGGACTGTAATATTAATTCGAACCCTCTGAGTGAGGGTAAACATGTAATAAGTGTGGGTGAGTGTGTGTATGTCTTCCAATCCCCATTTCTTTCTTCCCTTTTATTTACCAGCTTATGATGATAGATTAGGGCATTTTTGAAATTAGCATACCTTATGATATGCATGCGTGCATTCATGCATCTGTTAACATGCACCGGGCTCGGTACATCATGCTAACCGCATTCGTATTTTCAAATTCCAAAATTGAATACATGAATTAGTTAGTTGCATATCGTATGCCATATCTAGGTTAACCGAGCCTAACTAGAATTGCACCTTGTATGTGTTGCATTAGGCAAAATAACATGAACTAGGACACGCACATTTGCTAACTAGTTTATTGTTTTGGCACGGAGTACAATGTAAGTGGTTATGCTTTAGCATCCAACATGCGTGTGAATGTTGCCATAATAGTATGCTTGCCATGCGGCTAAGTGTTTACATGAGATAAATTGCTTGAATGCCTGTGGGTGGAGGTCAAATTGCTTAAATTGGGATAATGCGTTAAAATTGCGATTTTAAAGCCCCCTAGATAGTGGCAAAACCATCTTTTCCAAAAGCCCACTTGAGGGTGGCAAAATCTGTATTTTAGCCTACTTACGAGTAGCAAACCATTTTCAAAACAAACATGAAATGTTTTGTTCCAATTTGGGCGATTTGGTCTATACTTGTTTGCCGCGTGCATAACATAGTAATGCTAGGCTAATAATTGGATTAAGAACACATAACGTTTTCAAAACTGAATATCACGGTTAGTAGAGGCCGGTCTTCGGACCGGGCGAAAGGGGGTGCTCATAGCTGACCTTCCCCGATCGTACCCAAGCTCCCGAGCCGAGACAACTCCGGTGATGACGGACATGTGGCCTTCGGCACCGAGTCAGGGTTTCCTAAATTTCCCCATTTTAAAAATATTTAGGTGGCGACTCTGTATCTGGCAAAGCAGTCCATGTTTGGCACTACTTTTTCAAAAATCTGTTTCTCAAAACGATTTGCCAGATTTGGACTCTTTGGTTCAGATTAAGAACCGTGACACAAATCGAGTCCGAACAGTAGCATGAGGTCCCACGCGGGCGCTGTTACAGGCGCATGACGCTCGATCTCTGATTTGCATTGGGGAACTGGACATCCTCGGCTTGATCCATCGTTTTTCCGACGCCGGTGACCGCAGCAACCATTATTGGCAGGGTTTCCGGCAACATGCCCTCTGCTTATGTTTGTTGTCTCACTTTCTGCTTTCTTCGGGCTTCGGCGGGGCTAGCCTTCGCCTGATTGAAGTCGCCCAAGGCTTGAGAGAAGGAAAGAGCTGTATTGCCATGACCTTGGCCGAGACACTGATGGGCTTAGATTCTGTCTATCGCCGGGAGGCGACTAGGTTTGCTGGGAGTCCACTGCTGCTGCAGGTAATGTTTCCCACCCAACCTTACATATATATTTGCTCACATCACTCAACCCTCAGGCTCAGTTCTTCTCACAAAACCCTTGTCTTACTTTTCTCTCATCGTACATCTCTCTGTTCTTTATTCTCTCATTTTCCATCCCTCCCCTAGGTATGGTTAATGGACAAGTTGCAGGTTGTGGACTCTTGCCCAGCTTATTCAGCTCGAGGCTACTTCTTTCGGCAGCGCCTAGTCAATGCTCTTGACGAAAGGTGGTGGTTCGATTGGATGTGCAATTTGTCCGCAGACGGCATTCCTTGGCGTTGTCCTTGGCTCAACCTCCCGGCAATGAGCTATAGTATGTCTCGGCTGATTGGGATCCAATTGATTGGTCTAACCCACTGCGTATTCTATTTTCCGTTCTGGTTCCTGCGTCAGTTTGGTCATGATCAGACCTGCCCACCGGAGGGGATTGAGTACCCAGCTGCTTTCCCGGTCCGGGGTGCACAGCTTGCCCGATATGCCACAGCATGGAGGACTAGAGAGCTCCTGGCCCCTGCTTCTACTTTCAGTTGCACTTTGTCCGATGAGTGCTTGGATTGGCTCAATGAGGAGGCACAAGTTGGGCCTAGCTTGGCATCAGATGCTTCGTCCAGCTCTGGGAGGGGACGCAGAGATGCTTGATTCAACTATGCCCCAAATTTATTGCTTTATTAGTATTTTCAAGTTTTCTTTATGAATGTACTAAAAGAGCAACCTCAATTGTATGCAAGAGCAGGAGAACTCTATTTTGAAATCAATGAAATTGAAGGTTATGGTCTTGAAAATTTTCCGCTTTGGTCCAAAAATGGTCTTAGTCGTAAAAAGATTACTTTGAACAAAGTCAACTTTTATTAAAACTTTTCAAAACTATTTTCGATGTGGATCAGAACTGGACACGCCGAAGATCTGTCACTGAGATGCACAACCCCAGATCCCTGCAACTGGAAAGTTGCCCCTAGTCTGAAGAACAATGCGGCACTTCATAGCAACGGAAAGTTGCCCCTTGTCTAAGTAACTTTGCACCGTCGCGGCAACGGAAAGTTGCCCCTAGTTTGAACAGCACTGTACCGGAGATCGCAATAAATGCTGATGGATAAAGATGACTGAGATGATCGAAATGGACAGAGTTGATCGGGGAAAAGTTTATGGCTGAACTTCAAGATGAAGTTGCCTACGTATCCCAAAGATGGGAATCAAGCCTTACGTAGTTCAGGCCGAGGTTCACTCGAGTATTTTCACTCTCCTTTTGCGCTCTAACTTTTGCCAAGGCCGCCCTTTGCGGGTTTTCAACCTTGCGAGCTTAGTTTTTATATTTTCTAATTTTTTGTGCTCTGACTTTTGCCTAGGTCGCCCTTTCGGGTTTTCGGCCTAGCGAGCCTCTCAAGGGTAATATTTCTTCAACTTGTCCATATTGATCGGTTGTGAGAACTCCAAGCCATCTAGATCCATCAGAACCACAGCTCCACCTGACCAGATAGCTTTGATGATGTAAGGACCAGTCCAATTGGGTTTGAACTTGCCCCTTGGGTCGTGGATGGGAGCTCGGTTGTCTTTGAGCACCAAATCTCCTTCTTTCAGATTCCTGGACTTAACCTTCTTGTTGAAAGCCCGGGCAATTCTGCGTTGATAGCCTTGGATGTGGTACAGTGTTTTCAGTCTTCTTTCATCAAAGAGCATGAGTTCTTCGAATCTGCTTTGCTGCCAATCTGCTTCGGCTATTTAGCACTCAGCCAATACTCGTAACGACGGAACCTCAATCTCGATGGGTAGAACAGCCTCCATTCCATAGACCAATGAATATGGAGTTGCTCCAGTAGAAGTTATGATTGAAGTCCTGTAGCCCCACAGAGCAAATGGCAGCTTGTCTGGCCAATCCCGATAGGTTCCCACCATCTTCTGCAGTATATGCTTGATATTCTTGTTGGCGGCCTCAACCGCTCCGTTGGTCTGCGGCCGGTATGTAGATGACTTATGGAAAGCCACATTGTATTTTTCCAACAAGTCCATCAGTTCTTTCTTGAAGTGGGAACCATTATCTGAAATTATCTCGTTTGGCACCCCGTAGCGACAGATGATGTTGTTTCTGATGAACTTTGCGACGTGCGATGCCTTCAACACCGCGTATGATTGGGCCTCGACCCACTTTGTGAAATAATCTATCGCTACTAGGATAAACTCATGCCCGTTTGACCCCTTCGGGGTAACAGCTCCGATCACATCAATTCCCCAAACCGAAAAAGGCCATGGTGAAGTCATGTTGTACAGCTTTGACGGCGGGATGTTCATGCGGTTAGCATGAATTTGACACTTGTGGCATCGCCGAACAAAACTAATACAATCCTCCTCCATGGTTGACCAGTAGTAGCCCTGTCTGAGGATCTTTCTAGCCAGCATTACTCCATTCATGTGTGCACCGCACTCCCCCCCATGGATGGCCTCCATCAGGCGTTTCGACTCTTCAGCTTCTACACAGAGCTTATGCATTCCCAAATGACCCCTTTTGTACAGCTTTCCCCCGCAGATAATGAACTGAGCGGCCATTCTTCTGATGGCCCTCTTATCCTTGGCATTTTCCCCTAGTGGATACGTCTCCTTTTCCAAGACGTTCCAGATGTCGTAATACCAGGGGTTGCCGTCTTGAACCTCATCTATGGCGGAAATCGACTCGTATGCTGGCATAAACTTCTGATCAATAATGACTGGACGCATCCGGACTCCGGACGGGATGTCTATCATAGAAGATAGAGTTGCTAATGAATCTGCGAACCTGTTGTTCTCTCTTACGAGGTGGGTGAAATTTAGCTTCTCAAACCGAGGAATTAACAAATCCAAGGTTTGGTGGTAAATTATCATCCTTTCCTCCTTGACTTTCCAATCTCCTTTTGCTTGAGACACAACAAGGTTCAAGTCCCCAATGACATCCAACCGTCTTGCCCCTAGTTCTAGGGCTGCTTCCAGGCCAGCAATACATGCCTCATACTCTGCCTCATTGTTCGAGACTTTGAACTGGAGCTTGAATGCTAAAGGGATACGAGAATCGTCAGGCGCTATCAGCAACACCCCTATCCCATACCCATACTGGTTTGACGCTCCGTCAAAGTACATCGTCCAAGTTTCATCTTCGACGTGCAGAATGGCTTCATCTGGGAATAGATACTCAACCGCTTCATCCCCCTCAACCGGGTGGTCGGCAAGGAACTCCGCTACCGCTCTCCCTTTTACTGACTTGCGCGTTACATACTTCAAATCAAATTTGGAGAGCAACAGCAGCCAACGAGCTAGCCTACCCGTAAGTGCTGGTTTCTCGAAAAGATATTTGATGGGATCTAAATGCGAAACCAACATTACAGAGTGAGCTAACAGGTAGTGCCGCAGCTTCCTGGTTGCCCATACCAAGGCCAAACAAGCCTTCTCCAGCGGTGTATAGCGGGTCTCGTAATCCAGCATCTTTTTGCTCAGATAGTAAATGGCCCTTTCCACTTTGTCTTCTGATTCCTGCGCGAGCATGCAGCCCATGGTAGTCTTAGTTACCGAAAGGTACAACATCAACGGTCTCCCCGGCTCTGGTGGTGACAACACGGGCGGGTTCTGTAGATATTCTTTGATCTGCTCAAAAGCTGCTTGACATCGGCCGTCCCATTGGAATTTCTTTCCTTTTTTCAGGAGACCAAAAGTGGTTCACAAGTCAAGGTTAATTTAGAAATAAACCGTCTTATGAATTGCACTTTACCCAGAAAGCCTCGCACCTCCTTTTCAGTCCTTGGTGGTGGCATTTCTAAGATGGCCTTGATTTTGGAAGGGTCGACCTCGATGCCCCTTTGTGTAATCAGAAACCCTAGCATCTTCCCTGCTGTAACACCAAACGTGCATTTCTGGGGATTTAGTTGCAGCCGAAACTCTTTGATCCTTTGAAAGAATTTTTGTAAGGCGGTGTAGTGGCCCTCTCTTTCTTTGGACTTGACAATCATGTCGTCCACATACACCTCGACCTCTTTATGGATCATATCATGCAATATTGTAGTTGCTACCCGTTGATACGTAGCTCCAGCATTTTTCAACCCGAATGGCATCACTCTATAATAATATGTACCCCACGGGGTAGTGAACGCAGTCTTCTCCCGGTCTTCGGGTGCCATTACTATCTGATTATAGCCTGAGAAACCATCCATAAACGAAAGCAAGGCGTGTCCTGCCGTGAAATCCACCAATTCATCAATGTGTGACAAGGGAAAGTCGTCCTTCGGACTGGCCCTGTTCAAATCTCTGAAGTCTACACAGACCCGAATTCTGCCATCCTTCTTTGGCACCGGAACAATGTTGGCCAACCAAGTTGGATATTCAGATACCAGTAGGAACCCGGCGTCAATTTGCTTGGTGACCTCTTCCTTAATTTTGAGAGCCCAGTCCGGGCGGATCCTTCTGAGTTTCTGTTTGACAGGGCGGGCCTCGGGATCAAGAGGGATCCGGTGCTGTACAATCTCAGGATCGATTCCAGGCATGTCTTCGTAGGACCACGCGAAAACATCTTTGAAATCTTTTAATAAAGCGACTAAGCGCTCGCGCTCCTCCGAAGACAACGTGGACCCGATCTGGACCAGCCGCGGGTCCTTCTCAGTACCAACATTCACAGTAGTGATTTCATCCATTAAAGGTTTAACAAATCTTTCCTGCTCTTGATCAATTAACCGTTGCAAAACTGGGGGAATTTCTCCCTCGTTGTTTTCATCAAAATTTTGAAAATCCTGATTTAAGCAATAAATCAAAGGCACAGAAAAATACTCGGAAACCACATCCACATCATTCTCATTAAATATTTCCGAGCCGTCAGATTCCTCTGTTACAACAGACTCAAGAAAATGAAAATGACGACCTAGACAGGACTGTGGCATCCGGATTATCACCCCCAGGAATACCGGACTCAGACTCAGTCGAGCTGGAATCTGATTCCGACGCACAAGATTCGGTGGAATCAGATTCCGGCTCACTACCTGACCCAGAGCTGCTAGATAAAAAGCCTTCTTCATATTGCCAGATGAGAGAAGGTGCGATAGATACATCCAAGATCGGCGCTGGAAAACCCACAGCTATTTCATCTCCAATCATAGAAACCGAAGAGTTATCCCCCAAGCACTCTTGGCCGATCGGAGGATCTGATAGTAGACACGCCAGTGCTACCCCCATTTCAAGCTCTGTGCTCTCAAGATCCACTGTTCTACACTGCTCAACCTCAGTTGGTGGGTCTGTCTACGCTTCGGCAACGTCATCCCCAGATAATTGTATGTCGAAGAAGATTTCAAAACCAGGCACGCGCTTCTTCTCCATGTTCAGCCAGTGCTCCGGGAAGCCGCAGAATGGAAAATCTTCCCCCTCCCGGACGAAGCGTCCGTTTAGGGTACCCCAGATGGGCCTATGCATTAACTCAAATGGCTTCCCAGCCTTCTTTGCCCTGGCTCTTCCGGCCATTTCTTTTCCTTTCCTCACCCAGTCCTCTTTGGTGGGTAGATAACCCAGTCCAAAGGTGTGAGGGTTGTGTGGCACTTCGGCCAACACTGAGACGCCCTTCCGGCCGCTTCTCCCTAATCCCATCCCGGGGGTATGTTTTATCTTGTTCATGAGGTAGATAGATTGAGCACTAACGTACATACCCTCATTCACAGCCATGACATTCTGCACCACTTGAGCCTCGGCCAAAGTGAACCCCGACAAAAACACATCCTCCGTGCCGTGCTCGATCTCCAAGACAGGTGTGGACACTTCCGGCGGCGGATGGATTGATGAATTCCCAAAAACGATTGCTACCCCTTTCCCGTGAGGGTACTTTAGCATCTGATGTAGAGTGGAAGAGACTGCTTTGACCTGGTGCAACCACGGTCGCCCCAAAAGTAGGTTAAAGGTTGCAGGAACGTCCAAGATATGAAATTCAATGCTGTGCTGTCCTGGACCAACCTTGGTTTGAATTTTAACAGTCCCCATCACTTCTCTGCTGGTATTGTCGTATGCTCTGATCACTTGGGTAGTTGGGACGAAGTCCACGGGCTTCAACCCGATTGCATATGCCGTCCTGGTCGGGCAGACATTAATCGCAGACCCGGTATCAACAAGTACCACCGGTATCCACTTATCTCTACACTGCACAGAAATATAGAGAGGTTTGTTATGATTTGTGCCCTCAGGCGGTAGCTCCTTGTCCGACCCAACCAGCTGTTCAGGCGTGGTGTCTATGGAGAGTTTGGACTTGTCCATAGCAGATAGGACAGCTTCTCTATGTACTCGTGATGCCATTAGCAGTCCCCAGATGGAGATGTCTGCCTGTATCTTTTTTAACTGTTTCAGCACAGCTTCATCTTCAATCTGCTTCTCCTTCTGTTTCTCCGCTTCTCTATCCTTCCCGGATGCCTCGGGTTGGTCCAGGTGTGGGGGTTTGAAGTACCGCCCACTTCTCGTCATGTGGTCAACCTCATCGAGGTACCAAGTGTCATCCGGTTGATTATTCCCCCAGTCTTCATCCGTGTGGGCAAGACATAAGTCATCGTCTTCCCACCACATTCCGTCGGCAGCCAACAGACACCTGTCTGGCTCCGGTTTAGTTGCACTCGCAGTACTCCCTGTCCACATGCTCGCAGCATTCTCTATCTTCGTGCACACAGCACTTTCAGTCCCCTCAGGGCCTTTAGCTTTCCTAATTCTCTCAGCCTCCTCAAACTTTTCTCGTTCCAGCTGCATCAGTACAGCTGTTTGTTCAAAAATTCCCGTATCCATAATGCCCATGTCCTGAGCGGAATTCTTAGCACCGACGCTCTCCGGCGATACAACTTGACTTTCGGCCATTCCGGCCACAGCTGATACCTCTGCCCCTGCCGGGCTCTGTTCTGGTTGGGCTTCCCCCACTTCATCTGGTTGATCCTCGAGCCATCCAGTGGCCTCCTGTAGACACCCCATTTTTGACCGACCTTAAGACTCAGACGTCACCGATTGAGCGCTTGGTGATGTTGCATAATGTGGTGGGAGAGGGTTGGTTGTGACATTGGGTTTATTAGGAGGCGCGATCACTTGTTTGTCGATAAGATCTTGGATCTCATGACGCAATCTGTAACAACAGTCGGTGTCATGACCGTGTTGTTGGTGATATGCGCAATACTTTGACGGGTCGTAAGAGGGGGGGAGTGGATTTGGTAATGGCTTTGGCTCCAGGGGTTTTAAATGATTTTTTCTGATCAATATTCCCAGAACCTTGGTCAGAGGCATATATAGTGGGGTAAAGGTTCTTTGGCCTCGCGGTTGGAATCGGTTGTTTTGTGTGTTGCTTCCGGACGCGCCGGAGAAGGGTGTGGCGGTCATGGGCCTTGGAGGGGGAGGGGGAGCGCTGGAGAAGGGTGTACCTCTGTTTTATCACTAGGAAGGTCACTGAAGGGTGGGAGGCCAGCAATTGTTGCAGCAACCAGTTATACATCCTCCGACGCCCTCCGGCGCCCGTTTTTCGCACTTCCGGGCTAATGTTGAACCCCTTGGACCCTTTTTCTCGAACTTTGAACCACATATTTGTGATGTACACACATGAGAGGACCCTAAAAGTTCATGGCCGGCCATTAATTCAACTTGACCCTTTTGACCCCCTCCTTCCGGGCTAATGTTGAACCCCTTGGACCCTTTTTCTTGAACTTTGAACCACATATTTGTGATGTACACACATGAGAGGACCCTAAAAGTTCATGACCGGCCATTAATTCAACTTGACCCTTTTGACCCCCTCCTTCCGGGCTAATGTTGAACCCCTTGGACCCACTTTCTTGGACTTTTAACCATGGGGTTGTGTTGTACATAGATAGGAGGACCCCACCAGTTGGTGGGCGGCCAGAAAATCTGATTGACCTTTTTGACCCCTAGCCGGCCGGCTAGGGGGTGTGGCCGGCTGGCCACCTGCAACAAAAGTACCAGGCCGGCCGTATTCCTTGCACTGTGCACTTTACAGCTGTGGAGCTTTATCCCCCAGAAAAGATCTTTATCCGGGGGATATTTCTTGGGGGAAAGTTACTCTCCTTTTCCCCTACCTTTACACCCCCTTTTTGGCCTATATAGCAAGCAAGATAGATCCTTTGTTGAGGTTAGAAAACTTCATCTTCAAGCCTCCATACACAACTCCATCTCCATACCTCTCATTTCTTTAAAAATCTCTAAGTCCCTAACCACCATTTCTTCTACACCACCAAGCTCTACCACCACCTCCTCATTTCCAGCAACAAGGAAGGTTTCTCAAAGGCAAAAGAAGCTGCAAATTGATCCAAGAAGCAACAAAAGTCTTAGTCTTCAAGGGTGAGTAACATTTCTTCACTTTGACCCTTTTTCTTGATCCATTGGTTAGCCTTTTATGCTTTTTGTTTCAAGCTCCGGCCCCAACTGAAAAGGGCCCTCTTTTGAGCTCATCTTCACTTTTCATTAAGGGCTCAACCATGTTTGAGCCCTCCATGACACACTTGCTTCATTGATCCTCTTATATGTCACAATCTTGCATCCTATTTTTTGCCCATGATCAATTTGTTTTCGAGCATGTTGTAAACTGATATTAGGCTTATTTTGAGCCCCTCTTCAACATTTAAGAAGGGCTCAACACCATTTGGGACTTCCATGTTATACCTACCTTTATACTCCTCTTTTCTTCCCCATTCTTGCATGCAATGGCAGCCTATCATACTTTTGTTTTTGGCCATTTTACAGTTCTGGAAAAGTGCTTATTTTGGTCCATTCTTCATGTTTCATTTAGGTCCTTTCATGTTTTGGGGCCTCCATAGGTCACTTCATGTTATATCTCTCTTTTATTCCCCATTCTTGCATGTTTAGTTAGCCTACCATGCTTTTGTTTTTGGCCATTTTACAGTTCTGTAAAAGTGCTTATTTTGGTCCATTCTACATGTTTTATTAAGGGTCTTCGGCTGTTTGGTGATTATTTTGTATACTTCATGTTATAACACCTTTTGAGCCCCAATCTTGTGCTCATTTTTTAGCATGTTTGTATACTGATTTTGAGGCTGCCATATACTGTAAATATTCATATTTTTGGTCCCTCTTCAGTGTTGTAGAAGGAAAATTTTCAGTTTGGGTTTTTCTTATATCACTTACTTCATTACCCCTCTTTTGGCCCTAATTCTTGCATGCCATTTTTTCCATACCTATGCTTGCTGTTTGGCCATGTTTATAACTGTGAAAGTGCCTTTTTTGGGACTGCCTAGCTTCTGTCTTTGCATTGTATGTCCATATTGTGCATGTTTGGCATAGCTATAGGTCATTTCGGGTGCCTAAATTCGCATTTCGGGACAATTCCATGCATTTCATGTCATTTCGCCTCATTTCGGGACTGTTTTCCCCCATATTTTACTGCTGAAATTCCATTAGAATGATTGCTATCATTTCCATGTCATTTCATCGCATTCCGCCATTGCCTCGGTTTGCGTGCCCGTGTGCACGCATTTCGAGGCACCTCCTTTTTATCCGCCGGCATCCTATGTGAGTGTGGCTGAGGCTCACTCATGTTGGTATAAGCCCATATCATGTTTTCATGTCATTACATCGCATTTTTCTATTGCCTCGGTTCGCGTGCCCGTGTGCACGCATTTCGAGGCACCTCTTTTTTATCCGCCGGCATCGTATGTGAGTGTGGCTGAGGCTCACTCATGTTGGTATAAGCCCATATCATGTTTTCATGTCATTTCATCGCATTCTGCCATTGCCTCGGTTTGCGTGCCTGTGTGTACGCATTTCAAGGCACCCTTTTTTTTTATCCGCCGGCATCCTATGTGAGTGTGGTTGAGGCTCACTCATGTTGGTATAAGCCCATATCATGTTTTCATGTCATTTCATTGCATTCCGCCATTGCCCCAGTTTGCGTGCCCGTGTGCACGCATTTCAAGGCGTCTCATTGCATTCTGCCATCGCCTCGGTTTGCGTGCCCGTGTGCACGCATTTTGAGGCATCTCATCTTCATTGCATTCTTGCATTTTCTCGGTTTGCGTGCCCGTGTGCACGCATTTCAAGGCATCTCATTTTCAGAGCATTGTGCATACTAGGTTGTATCTTAGATTGCATTCTGTTATTTTCTCGATTTGCGTGCCCGTGTGCACGCATTTCGAGGCATTTCATTTCCATAGCATTGTATATGTTAGGATTGTATCTTAGTTGCATTTCATGCATATCATGCATATTGCGTCATGTCCGGAATAAGAGTTAGCCCGGGCACGGGAAACGAGGTACATTTCGTACTCCGAGTGACGGAATGTGTCTCAATTCTCCAGTCACCGACACTCCGGATTATCCATGATGGAGTTAGGTTTTAGCTGTAGCTTCATGTGCATTCATCCTATATTGAGTTGTGCATTTCGACTCCTCGGCCATCATGCCTCGGTATGCGTGATTGGTGGCACGAGGATCGAGACATGCATATATCTGTGTAAATACATTGCTATGCCCCTTTCCTGCTCTCTGTTGCAGCAAAACAAAGAATCAGCAACTTTTCGGGGCTTGGCACGCATTTCAAGAACAGGTGTAAACAGAGGCTAATTGGGGCATTCCGGTGGATTTCCGCGCAAGACAACCCGGACATGCATCGTCCATCAGAAGCAAAGCAGTCCCTGGCTTGCACGCCAGTTTTATTTGCTTTCTTAGTTAATTCATTAATTAATTAGGATTCTGTAATATTTTGGACTGTAATATTCTTTTATTCGGGACTGTAATATTTGGACTGTATATTTATTCGGACCCTCCGAGTGAGGGCACAACTGTAATAAGTGTGCGTGAGTGTGATGTATGTCTTCCAACCCCACGTCTTTCTCCTTTTTATTTATCCGCTTTTGATGGTTAGATTAGGGCATGTTTAAATTAGCATACAGTATGACAGCATGTTTGCATCATTCATCTGTATTGCATGCACCGGGCTCGGCGCATCATACTAACTGCATTGTATTTTTCAATTCTAAAATTGAATACATGATAGTTGTAGCATCTCATATGCCATCTTAGAATAGCCGAGCCTGCTATAATTGCATTTTGTATGTGTTGCATTAGGCATTTCTGTATAATTAGGATCATGCATGATTTCTAATGAGTTTCTATTTTGGCTTGGAGTACTCGGTAAGCTTTATGCTTTAGCATCCTTGCATGCGTGTGAGTGCTGCCATGAATAACATGCTTACCATGAGGCTATGTGCTTATATGATATAACTGCCTGAATGCTTGTGGGTGAAGGTTGGGTTATCTGAATTGGAATAAATCATCAAATGTTTCAAGCCTACCTGCGGGTAGCAAACCATTTTCAAAAACAAACATGAAATGTTTCGTTCCAATTCAGGCGACCCGGTCTATATTTGTATGCTGTGCGCATCACATAATAACCTAGGCTAATAAACCGGAATAAGAACATACAATGTTTTCAAAAATTGATATCATGGTTAGTAAAGGCCGGTCTATGACCGGGCGAGCGGGGGTGCTCACGAAGTGACCTTCCCCAATCGTACCCAAGTTCCCGAGCCGAAGGCAACTTTGGTGATGACGGACACGTGGCCTCTTGGCACCGAGTCAGGGTTTCCTAAATTTCCCAAAATAAAATATTTAGGTGGCGACTCTGTATCTGGCAAAGCAGTCCATATTTGGCACTACTTTTTAAAAAAAATCAGTTTCTCAAAACGATTTGCCGGATTTGGACTCTTTGGTTCAGATTAGGAACCGTGACATTTAAGAGTCCGAGCTGTAGTGACCCCAAATGAACAGAACGGGACTTAACCCTCCCGGGGCGTTCGGGGACGTCTACACCTCCGCTGATCCCTCATAATCGTACCAGTTGATTGACGCATCCCCCAGTTCCTGGTCATCGAAAAATTGCAAGTTGGCAAAGTCCTCCTCTACGGCTGTCAGATCATCTGCCCATAGCCCAGATCCATCTCCTCGGATCATGCATAGCTCTCCTGTCTCTGGCAATTCTATACCTAGCCCAATTCGGCTCGTTGATAGGATATACTCGCTTGGATCATAGGCTCCCCTAGCAAAACTCTGTCCAGTCCCAGATTCAACAATCTCATTCTCTCCCAAAATCTGCCCTGCCCCGTCTTCGACGGTCACCACGATCGGTTCTGGTTGGGTTTTGGAGATGTCCACCATGCACAAGAAGTTAGTGCAATCGGGGAGGAGCACCTCCGGCTTGGGTAGGTGGGTGGGCGTGATATAGATACTGGGATCGTAAGATGCGACCCCAGTCTGGATAAAATTGATTCTGTTGGGAGGTGGAGCTTGGTTATGTGGTGGGAGAGGGTTGGTTGTGACATTGGGTTTATCAGGAGGCGCGATCACCTGTTTGTCAATAAGATCCTGGATCTCATGACGCAATTTGTAACACTGGTCGGTGTCGTGACCGTGTTGTTGGTGATACGCACAGTATTTTGCTGGGTCATAAGAGGGGGGAAGTGGACTCGGTAGTGGCTTGGGCTCCAGGGGTTTCAAATGCTTTTTCCTAATCAATATTCCCAGAACTTTGGTCAGGGGCATATATAGTGGGGTAAAGGTTCTTTGGCCTCACGGTTGGAATCTGTTGGTTTGTGTGTTGCTTCCGGACGCGCCGGAGAAGGGTGTGGCAGCCATGGGCCTTGGAGGGGGAGGGGGAGTGGTGGTGACCATACTAACTTCCAAGGCTCTCGTATTTCCAGCGCCACTCGGGCTCGCATTGTTGTTATGGTTGAAAGTCCTCCTCGGTTGTTCTCTGTCGTGGTCAAACAGACCTTGTTTCATTGCGTCTTCGATTTGCACCCCCATCTCATGTAAATCTGCGAAAGTAAGGAAGGGGACTACAATCATTCTCTGCATCAACTTCGGGTGGAGATTGCGCACAATCATCCGGATTTGATCTTTGTCAGTGGGCCTTAAAGTCATCATTGACGCCTTTGCCCTCCATCAGATTACAAAGTCCGAGAAAGTTTCCTTGGGCTCTTGCCTTGTCGTTTCGAGATCAGGGGTTGTGATCTCGATCTGAGTGTTGTATGAATATTGCGCGACAAAGGCCTCGGCCATTTCATCCCAATTCCTTTTCACTTCATCTTGTAACTTTGTGTACCAGTAGGCGGCCACACCCAACAGGGTTCGGCCGAATAGTGAAAGCTTCTGTGGTCATGTTAGGCCCATTGGCCGCAAGATGTCCGCAAACAGTTGGAGATGGACCATGGGGTCGCCGGACCCGTCAAAGCGGTCGATTTGTGGCATTTTGAACCTATCGGGGAGTGTTACGGCCTCCTCGGTATATCCGTCTTCGATATCCGGCATAGCCTTGACCCCTTGGGATTTCTTAAAGAGCTTCTCCAGTTTGCTCAATTTCAGAGCTGTATGATCAACCTCGAACTCGAAGGGAGAGTCGGGGCGATTGGGTGCATGGACCTTGGACAGTTGTGGTGGAAGCGGGGGCGGAGCTGGCCCCGTTGGAAGATTCGTGTCCTCTTGTAAGTTTTGGACATTCGGCAGGGTATTCTGGGCATTTGGTGGGGCGTTCTGAACAGTAGGTGCCTGCTCAGGTAATGGAGCCCCTGCCGGAGGAGGAATTTGGTGTGAAGCAGATGCAGCATTCTGCTGTTGCAATCGGGTAATTAGCTCAGCCTGCTGGGTCATAATCTCGGCCTGCTGCTTGGCGAGTTCATCTCGGCGAACGGCATCCTGCTGCATGGCCTGCATGGTTTCTTGCATTTGGCGTACCATCTCCTCAACTCCTGTTGGCGTCGCCATAGTGTTTTGATCTATCTGAACTACTGGCAAATCTGTCTCAATGGGGATCTCAATCCGACTGTCCACTGATAGGGGAAACCACTGTTCTGGTGATCTCTGTTCAGATACACTGCGCTTTTTCTGTTTTCTTCTGGTAACAGGGGGTAGAGAATGGAACACTGGCTGTCCGTCGATTAGATCCTCAGATCGATTGAGTCGACGACCTCGTGTCCAAAGTGCTTGGGGAATGCCTGCTGGGTTGGAAGCAATTGTGCTAGAACTGACCTAGCAAAAGATAAATAAAGGGAAAAGGAAATAAATAAACAGATAAACGGACAGCATAACAGCTTAAAATAAAATGCATGACACACAGCCGGGCATAACAACACACAGTTGATAAGCTGAATACACACTGTCCTCAAACACTGATCATTATCCCTGTATCACTGTTCCCTAAAACAGAATCTGATATCCGCAGATAACTAATTCTCAAATACTGGCTGATGCCCGCAGGCCTGATACCCATAATACTGAACTGATGCCTGCAGGCCTGATACTGACAGTACTGAACTGATGCCCGCAGGCCTGATGCCCAAACTTGTATACTGAACTGAACTGATGCCCGCAGGCCTGATGCCCGCAGGCTTGATGCCCAAACTCATATACTGATACATGCATTCCTGTAGAGACGCACTCTAAAGCACATAACAGATAAGTGAGAGCCAAAAACACCCCTATGTTGGGGTAGGGTTTCCCTGTCCTATTTTGTCAGGAACTAGGGTTTCACTACGCACAGAGCGGTTTCAAACAACCTATAAACGGGTAAGCAACATGTCCTAGTCTGGAATGGTCACTATGGATCCGAATATGTACTAGGTCGAATGGTCAAAGAGGGTGCCCCGGTAAAACCGGGGTTTGTGTTCCCATACTGGCAGAGCCCACAACCGGTCAGCCTTATGGTCATGCCTTGACAAGACAAGCCTCCGGCAAACCGTTCAGGAATAGCAGATGGCAAACACGGTGTCCTAGGCGCACCAATGCAAATGCAATGCAAAGAGACACACAAGTGTAATCAAAAACAGATATCATGAGTTCGAGTTAAGTTCTCTAAATCCCCAGCAGAGTCGCCAGAAACTGTAACAAGCCCGCGGGGGACCTCGCTACAGCTCGGACTCGATTTGTAGTTACGGTTCTAAGTCTGAACCAAAGAGTCCAAATCCGGCAAATCGTTTTTGAGAAAACAGATTTTTTGAAAGAAGTGCCAAATATGGACTGCTTTGCCAGATACAGAGTCGCCACCTAAATATTTTATTTTGAAAAATTTAGGAAACCCTGACTCGTTGCCAAAGGCCACGTGTCCGTCATCACCAAAGTTGCCTCGGCTCGGGAACTTGGGTACGATTGGGGAAGGTCACTTCGTGAGCACCCCCGCTCGCCCGATCAAAGATCGGCCTCTACTAACCATGATATCAATTTTTGAAAACTTTGTGTGTCCTTATTCCGGTTATTAGCCTAGGTTAGTATGTGATGCGCACAGCATACAAGTATAAACTGGATCGCCTGAATTGGAACAAAAACATTTCATGTTCGTTTTTTGAAAATGGTTTGCTACCCGCAGGTAGGCTTGAAATATTTGATGATTTACTCCAATTCAGATAACCCAGCCTTCACCCACAGGCATTCAGGCAGTTATATCACATAAGCATATAGCCTCATGGTAAGCATGCTATTCATGGCGTTCACTCACACGCATGCAAGGATGCTAAAGCATAAATCTTACCGAGTACTCCAAGCCAAAATAGGAACTTATTAGAAATCATGCATGAATCCTAAGTATACAGAAATGCCTAATGCAACACATGCAAAAATGCAACTATAGCAGGCTCAGCTATTCTAAGATGGCATATGAAATGCTACAACTATCATGTATTCAATTTGGAAATTGAAAGTACAATGCAGTTAGTATGATGCACCGAGCCCGGTGCATGCAAAACAGATGAATGAATGCAAACATGCTATCATACTGTATGCTAATTAAAATATGCCCTAATCTAACCATCATAAGCAGGTAAATAAAAGGGAAGAAAGACGTGGGGTTAGAAGACATACAACACACACACGCACACTTATTACAGTTGTGCCCTCGCTCGGAGGGTCCGAATAAATATACAGTCCCAAATGAAAAAAAAATATTACAATCCAAATATTACAGTTCGAAAAATATACAAATTCCTACTTAATTAACAAATTAACTAAGAAAGTACATAAAAACTGGCATGCAAGCCAGGGACTGCCTTGCTTCTGATGAATGATGCATGTCTGGGCTGCCTTGCGCGGAAATCCACTGGGATGCCCCAATTAGCCTCTGTTTACACCTGTTCTTGAAATGCGCGCCAAGCTTCGGAAGACTACTGATTCTTGATTTTTGCTGCATCAGAGAGCAGGAAAGGGGCATAGCAATGTATTTTCACAAATATATGCATGCCTCGATCCTCGTGCCACCAATCACGCATATCGAGGCATGATGGCCGAGAAGTCGAATTGCACAACTCAATATAGAATGAATGCACGTATAAACACAACAAGAACCTAACTCCATCATGGATAATCCGGAGTATCGGTGACTGGGGAATTGAGACACGTTTCGTCACTCGGAGTACGAAACGCACCTCGCTTCCCGTGCCCGGGCTAACTCCTATTCCGAACATGATGCAATATGCATGACATGCATGAAATGCAACTAAGATACAATCCTAACATACACAATGCTATGAAAATGAGATGCCTCGAAATGCGTGCACACGGGCACGCAAACCGAGAAAATGACAGAATGCGATCTAAGATACAACCTAGTATGCACTATGCTGTGAAAATGAGATGCCTCGAAATGCGTGCATACGGGCACGCAAACCGAGGCAATGGCATATGCAATGCAAATGCATGGAAATGGCATATAGAATGCAACATGGACTTATACTCACATGAGAGAGCCTCAGCCACACTCACATGAGAGGCCGATGGATGAAAATGAAGTGCCTCAAAATGCGTGCACACGGGCACGCAAACCGAGGCAATGGCATACGCAATGCAATGGCATGGAAATGGCATATAGAATGCAACATGGACTTATACTCACATGAGAGAGCCTCAGCCACACTCACATAAGAGGCCGATGGATGAAAATGAATTGCCTCGAAATGCGTGCACACGGGCATGCAAATCGAGGCAATGGCATACGCAATGCAATGGCATGAAAATGGCATATAAGCATGCTAATGGATTTCCAGCAATGGAACATGGGGGAAAACAGCCCCGAAATGAGGCGAAAACACACCCGATGCGCGGAATAGTCCCGAAACACGAATTTTGGCACCCGAAATAGCCTATAGCTATACCAAACATGCATAATATGGACATGCAATGTAAAGACAGAAGCAAGGCAGCCCCAAAATTAGCATTTTACCAGTACAAAACATGGCCAAACAGCAAACCAAGATAGGGCAAAACTAGCATGCAAGAAATGGCCCTAAACATGGGATTAAGAAGAAACTCATAGTTGCTGGCCCCAAACAGGTTAGGGTCCTTCAACAATGTTGAAGAGGGACCCAAAATATGACTATTTACAGTTTATGGCAGCCCCAAAAACAGTATACAAATATATTAGAAATGCAATGCAAAAATGAGGCTCAAAAGTGGCTATAACATGAGGTATGCAAAATATTCACCAAACGGCCAAAGACCCTTAATGAAACATGTTAAGAAGGTCAAAATAAGACTATCTCTAGGCCTGGAAAATGGCCAAAAACAAAAGCATGATAGGCTAACAAAACATGCAAGAATGGGGAATAAAAGAGAGATATAACATGAAGTGGCATATGGAGGTCCCAAACCATGAAAGGCCCTAAATGAAACATGAATAATGGACCAAAATAAGACTATTTTCAGAACTGTAAAATGGCCAAAAACGAAAGCATGGTAGGCTGCCAAAGCATGCAAAAATGGGACCAAAAAAGGAGTATAAAGGCAAGTATAGCATGGAGGTCCCAAAAAGTGTTGAGCCCTTCTTCAATGTTGAAGAGGGACTCAAAATAAGCCTATTATCAGTTTACAACATACTCCAAAACAAATCACACACAAGCTAAAAATATCATGCAAGAAAATGACATTTTAGAGGGATAATGAAGCAAGTGCAAGATGGAGGGCTCAAACAGGGTTGAGCCCTTAATGAGACATGAAAATGAGCTCAAAATAAGGTCACTTTCAGTTATGGCCGGAGCTCAAAGCAAAAAGCATAGATGGCTAAGAAATATTGCAAAGAAAAGCTCAAAAAAAGGGAAATGGTAACTCACCTTTGGAGACAAGTCTTTTGTTGCTTCTTGGACCAATTTGCAGCACCTTTAGCCTTTGAGAAGCCCTCCTTGTTGCTGGAAATGAAGCGGTGATGGTGGTGCTTGGTGGTGATGAAGAAAACAAGGTGTAGGACTTAAGAATTCTTAGGAAAATGAGGAAGATGGAGGGAGATATGTGTATTGAGGCTTGAAGACAATTTTTTCCAACCCCAAAATGTGATGTTGGCTGCTGGTTATAAGGACCAAAAAGGGGGTGTAAAGGTGGGGGAAAAGGAGGCCAACTTTCCCCCACCAAATATCCCCCGGATATTGGTATTTTCTGGGGGATAAAGCTATACAGCTGTAAAGTGAACAGTGTGAGGATCTCGGCCGGCCAGTTATTTTGGTTGCAGGTGGCCGGCCGGCTAGGGGTCAAAAGGGTCAAGCTGATTTAGTGGCCGGCCACCACATGATGGTGTCCTCCCATGTGTGTACATCACAAATATGTGGTTCAAAGTTCAAGAATGTGACCCCAAGGTGTTCAACATTAGCCCGGAAGGAGGGGTTCAAAAGGGTCAGGTGGAATTACTGGCCGGCCACCAACTTTTAGGATCCTCCCAAGTGTGTACATCACAAATATGTGGTTCAAAGTTCAAGAAAGTGGCCCCAAGGTGTTCAACATTAGCCCGGAAGGAGGGGTTCAAAAGGGTCAGGTGGAATTACTGGCCGGCCACCAACTTTTAGGATCCTCCCAAGTGTGTACATCACAAATATGTGGTTCAAAGTTCAAGAATGTGACCCCAAGGTGTTCAACATTAGCCCGGAAGTGTGAAAAACGGGCGCCGGAGGGCGTCGGAGGATGTATAACTGGTTGCTGCAACAATTACTGGCCTCCCACCCTTCAGTGACCTCCCCGATGATAAAACAGAGGTACCTACCAAAAATGAACGAAAACCGTTGCAAAACGAATGTTCGGGGGCCAAAACGCGCAGTTCGAGGTCCCAAAAATGGGCTGTTAAGCACCGAAGTGGCATTCGGCCACGAAGTGGGTTTCTCAGACCCCAGTGTCCCTCAAAAGGGAGAAAATAGGAAGTATGCCAAAAATCAGAACAAACGGAGATGGTTAGGCGGTCCCGAACCGAGGCACACGGCCAACGATTCTGAAAAACCGGAAACCAGACTCCGAAATGAGCAAAATGGCCTACGGCCACCAAATGTAGCCCACGGACATTGAGAGATGGTCTATGGGATCTCTCCCTTCCCTCAGGAAAAGAAACCGAGAAAATTGAGCCTGGTTCGCAAACCGAGGCAAGGTACAAAAGAGGGTTCGGAAGTCCGGAGGCAGGGCTCACGGCCGCAACTCTGAAACTTCTGAACGAGCACGATATGCAACGTCACCGAGCGCTCAATCGGTGATGTCTGAGTCTTAAGTTCGGTCAAAAATAGGGTGTCTACAGCGCATCACATAGTAAATCTAGGCTAATAACCGGAATAAGAACGCATAATGTTTTCAAAACTCGATATCATGGTTAGTAGAGGCTGATCTTCGGATCGGGCGAGCGGGTGTGCTCATAGCTAACCTTCCCCAATCGTACCCAAGTTCCCGAGCCGAGGCAACTTTGGTGATGACGGACACGTGGCCTTAGGCAAACGAGTCAGGGTTTCCTAAATTCCCCCAAAATAAAATATTTAGCTGGTGACTCTGTATCTGGCAAAGCAGTTCATGTTTGGTACTTCTTTACAAAAATCTGTTTTCCAAAACGATTTGCCAGATTTGGACTCTTTGGTGATTTATCAATCTCACATTGCACATTGTGAGATTAGATTAAGAACCGACACAAATCGAGTCTGAACTGTAGCATGAGGCCCAAGGGCGCGTCTACAGTTTCTGGTGACTCTGCTGGGGAGTTTAGAGAACTTGACTCGAAAGCATGATATCCTGTTTTGACTACACTTATGTGCTTCTTTGCATTGCATGTGCATTGGTGCGCCTAGGACACCGTGTTTGCCATCTGTTATTCCTGAACGGTTTGCCGGAGGCTTGCTTTGTCAAAGCATGCCATAAGGTTGACCGGTTATGGGCTCTGCCAGTATGCGAGCACAAACCCCAGTTTTAAAGGGGCACCCTTTTCGACCATTCAACCTAGTGCATATTCGGAATCCATAGTGACCATTCCAAGCTAGGACAGGTTGCTTACCCGATTATAGGTTGTTTGAAACCTCTGCGTGCGTAGTGAAATCCTAGCTCCTGACAAAATAGGACAGGGAAACCCTACCCCCAACATAGGGGTGTTTTGGCTCTCACTTGCTTGTTATGTGCTTTTAGAGTGTGTCTCCACAAGAAATGCATGTATCAGTTTGCAAGTCTGGGTATCAAGCCTGTGGGCATCAGTGTTTGGGGAATCAGTTTTACTTGAGGGTATCGGTTTATAGGCAGAATTTTGGACAGAATTCAGTAGAGAGCACAGTCGTTCAGCTATGTGTATACCTGTTCTGGTGAAATCAAGCTGAGATACTGCCTGTTTTCTCTTTTGCAAGGTAGTCGTGGAACTATAGCTTCAGAGGGCTCCAATATCCCCCGGTTATATTGGATCCATGTTGATAGACTTTGTCAAGTCGAAGATTTAGTTCAAGGGCAAATCAGTGTTCCTTCGCCAGAGGTAGGGTAAAAGGGCCAGTCAGGCACAGATCACCAATTCAGCAGTTACCAGATCAGTGGTCCTTATCCACCCCACCAGTGAACAGTCAGGCTGAGGTCTCAATTTTTACCACAGAGATAGAAATATCGGTCAGTCAGCCGGAACAGCAGGACATGGCAGGGATGAAGGAAATGATGCGTCAACTCTAAGAAAGTATGAAACTCATGCAGCAAGACGCTGTCCGCCAAGCGGAATTTCCCAAACAGCAGGCTGCGATCATGGCCCAGCAGGCAGAGCTAATTACCAAGTTACAACAGCAAAACGGAGCATCTGCTTCGCATCAAGCTCCTCCACCACTAGGGGTTCCAACACCCGGGGAAACACCAAATGTCCAAGACGGTACAGACATTCCAACAGGGTCGGCTCCACCCCCAATCCTACCCCAGCTTTCCAAAACACCCACCAACCTACCGGATTCTCCCTTCGAGTCTGAGGTGGACCCTACAGCATTGAAGGTGAGCAAGCTTGAAAAGTTGTTCAAGAAATCTCAAGGCGTCAAGTCCATCACGGACATTGAGGATGGATATACCAATGCGGCCGTGACGCTGCCAGACTGCTTTAAAATGCCACATATTGACCGCTTTGACGGGTTCGGGGATCCCATGGTGCACTTACGGCTGTTTTCAGACATATTAAGGCCGATGGGCCTCACCAGACTACAGAAGCTTTCTTTATTCGGCCGGACCCTGTTGGGTGTGGCGGCCATCTGGTATGCAAAACTGGAAGACGATGTTAAGAGGAATTGGGATGAGATGGCCGAGGCTTTTGACGCTCAGTACTCTTATAATACATAGATCGAGGTCACAACCCGTGATCTCGAGACGACTAGGCAGGAGCCTAAGGAGAGTTTTTCTGACTTCGTAACACGGTGGAGGGTCAAGGCCTTAACGATGACCACTAGGCCCACTGACAAAGATCAGATTCGGATGATTGTGCGCAATCTCCAGCCCAAGCTTATGTAGAAAATGATTGTTCTCCCCTTCCCCACCTTTTCAGATTTACATGTGATGGGGGTAGAAATTGAGGATGCTATGAAGCAGGGCCTCATTGACCAGGAGAAGGAGCAGCCCAGGAGGGCGTTTTCCCGCAGTTCAAATGTGACCACTAGTGGTGATGCAGCTGCAAGATCTTCTGAAGTGGGCATGGTCACCATCACCACATCAAAAACAGCTACCCCATTCACCGGTGCGTCCGGAAGTGGCTCACAAAAAACCAAATATCCGCCTCAAGTCAAGAGGGTTTTTACCCCACTTTATATGCCTTTGTCAAAGGCTCTAGAGGCCTTACTCCAGAAAGGATATCTAAAACCGTTGAAACAACGACCTCTACCTGATCCTTTCCCTCCAAAGCATGACCAGACCAAGTACTGCGCCTACCATCAACAAACTGGTCATGACACTAACAGTTGGTTTCGTCTGCGCCATGATGTACAGGATCTGTTTGACAACAAGGTCATCACCGCACCAGCTGAGCAAAGTCTATCACCACTGGATCAGTGAACTTGGGGGACAGTACGAATATGTGATCAGGGGATGAACCACCTGCGGGTGGCACTCAGTTTACTCCAGATATGGTGTGTGGCACGCATTGTTTTGAGCATTTGCAAATGCTGGTTTTTGTAGCTTCTGACTTGGGTGTTGAGTCAGTTCTGTGGTTTTGTTTTGAGTCTGTCTCTTTGTTCTGAGTCAGTCTTTTGATGAAGGGTCTGTCTTGTTGTATCGAGTCAGTCTTGTTGTACAGAAGTCAGGTGATTCCGAGGGTATTACTTCGGATATCACTATTTTGTTTTGTGTTTGTCCTTTTGTTTTCTTTTGAGTCTATTTCTACCGGGGAGCCAGTTGTGCCAACAAATTTTGAATGAAACAGCAGTGATTTTCACACTCTTGTGTTTACTTCTGCCTTGCGCCAGTTGTGCCAGAAAGTTTGAATAAAGCGGCAGTACTTTTCACCTGCTCTTCTGTGCCTTGAAATTGTTGCATTGACCTAAGTTTTTCAAAACTTTTTAAACACTGCGGTGAAAACAAAGAGGGAGAAATTCCTCAAGTTTTGCAAAGTTTGATCAATTGAGAGAAAGAGAGGCATGCTAAGCCCTTAATGAATGAAATCATGTTTGTTAATATGAGTACTGAGAAGGACCCTGGCTTGATCCAGATTGGTTCCACACTATCTTCAGCGCAAGCGATTTGTCGCTCTCTTGAAAAATTTCAAAAACAAAACATTTTGCGCGGTCTTGCAAAGACCTATGTGGAATTGCTTTTGAGATTGTGCAGCTTAGGATCGCTCTCAGCCTCGAGACTCGACCCCTTTTGATTTCAAACGTCGAACTTGGATTCAGAATGTTCCAAGGCCAATCATGATGTGAGGCCTGTGTGGCCAGATTCAAAGAAGCCCGTGAACTAGGGGCAAGAAAAGTCAGATCAAGAAGATCAGATGTCGTCAAAAGAAGCTTGCAAAGCTAGATCAGAAGCACCCCTCGAACTAGGGACAAAAATGTCAAAGGTGCTCGAAGAGTCAAAAAATTGGAATGTTTCTCAAGCTAATGAAGATCGACAGGAATGCCAAATCCCATAAGGGAAGAAAGAAGAAGACATTGCTGAAGGACAACCGAGTTCCTATCCACAACACTAGGGGCAAATTCAGCCCCCATTGGATGGACTTCTGCATCGTCAGCAAACAGCAGCCATTCTCCTGAATTCAGATGACTTCAGGATCTCAAAACCATTTGGCATGGACACATGGACAAAGCTACACTTTTACCCTTGAGAGGCTCGTTGGGCTGAAAACCCGGAAGGGCGACCCAGGAAAAAGTTAGAGCAAGAAAAAGAACAAAAAGAACAAAAAAAAAATGCAAAAAAAAAAGAAGAAAAGAAGAAAAAAATTCTGAAAAATGAAAAAAATGCAAAAAGATGAAAAAAGAAAAAAAGAAAAGAAAAACATAGCTCGCAAGGTTGAAAACCCAGAAAAGGCAACCTTGGCAAAAATTAGAGCGCAAAAGGAGAGCGAAAATACCCGAGTGTACCTTAGCCCCGAACTACGTGTGGCTTGATTCCTATCTTTGGGATACGTAGGCAACTTCATTCTGAAGTCCAACCGTAAAACACTTCAAATTCGACTGTGTCTGTGTGATGGTTCTAGTCATCTTTATCTTCTCTGTATCCGAGAGTTCGGTTGTAATCATTACTCTGAGGACTGATTACAAAGCACTGCGGTGCCATTGAAACAAGGGGAAACTTTCCGTTGCCATGCAGCTCTCTTCAAGTAAGGGGCAATTTTCCATTGCTTCCAAATCCGAGGTTGTGCATCTTGAGAGTAAGTTCCATGCTCGTTGAGCACTGGCTGTTTGCCAAAACGATTTTTGAGAATTTTTACTGAGGTTGACTAATTTCTCGAAAATTATTTCATTTTCCAAAACTGGACCGTTTCTTGGACCCCAAAAAGGAAAATTTTCAGTGCTCATAACCTAACTTGCATGATTTCAAATCAGAAAATCGAACAAGCATGTTAATCTAACTCTCATGTCGGTCAAAATTGTTTTAGTAGAAAACCAAAACAAAAAATGTTTTTGGTCAAAATAATGAAACTAGGGGCACAGTTGAGTCAGGCTTCCTGTCTTTCCCCCATTGTCAATGCATTTGCTAGAAAGGGCACCATACTTGCCAGAAAAGGCACCCTGTTCGCCAAAAAGGGCACAACTGAAGTTAACAACAAATGGCTGAAAGCTGTCCCATCCTCCAAGCAGCGAGGTATCAAGTCGAGTACGAAGCACGAATTGGAATGGGTCAAGATACTCCACTCCTTCATTTGGGGCATCGACTAAATGTCACCGAAGGAAATAGCCGCTCGCTGATAACGTTGGGCATTAACCCGCAACTTCTTGTTTATCCATCAACCACCCAGGGGACGGATAAAAAAATGAGAGATTGAATAATAGAGAGACGTGCGCTGAGAGAAAAAGTGAGAAAAAGGGGGCTTCTTTTTCAGAAAAACAGAGCCTGAAGGCCGAGTGATGTGAGAATCACAAATGAGGAAGGGCGGGAACCAATACCCGGGGAAACTGGCTCCTCGTGCACCGAGAGGTCTCTTGCCTTTATAACACATCTGAGTGTTGTGTTTGTGTCTTTGTTTGTCTCGATTCTTGTTTTGAGTCGTTTTGAGTGTCAATGGATGTGTTTAGGTTGTTTTATCTTTTGCTTTCCGTTGTTGAGTCGTTTTTACTATGGTCAGTCGTAGGCTCAATACTCGGTCTAGAACTCATATCTCAATTTCAAAAAAATAAAATCATTTTGCGCTCCGAGTGCCGTGTCGTTCTCCATATCTGTGCAAAACAAGATTCGTTCTTTCGTAAAACCGCAGGGTTCAACCCAGGTCATGTCAGAACAGTAAAAACCAGGACCTATTTGAAGCTATATGGGTTCCAGACTACAAAGAAAAAGAAAAGAGGGAAAATGTCGAGTATTTGATTTTGTTTCAACTTCAGTAAGTTCCGAAACTACATTCCGTGTGTACCTCTTCAGGTCTTGCCAATGCTCCGAAGTATGAGTGTGCCTCTACCTCAAGCTCAAGATCAAGTCTGTTTCAAGCCAGAATGGCGATCAGAAGTGCTCTCCTCGAGTATCGTTTCGTGACAGGGACATCTTGGCCGTGTTTGCAATGAGTTCCTAGGAGACCAACTGCGACGATGGAAACTAGAGTTCGAATGGCTAATCCCTAAAACGTAAAGGTTCGGGATTTCCGAGACTAAAGTCTGGTTTAAATACCTAGGGGTGTATCCCCGGCTTGAAATCTGTATGGAAAGCCCATAGGTTGAGATAGCGTGTATGCACCTCAATTCTGGATACTGAACCAACCTAGTCTGTCACCCCGTTAGAGAATAGGGAAAGTTGTGAATATGATCAGGAAGAAAGGTAGCATCCAAAGTGTTCTACGTGAAGAACCCGTGTCAATATTTCAGAGCCTTTGTACTGTAAGTTGAAGGTAAGTGTTCGAAGAGCACAAGGGGAGATCCCCGTCAGAGAAGAGCGGTTCACCGCCATGAGGTGCTTTCTAAAGCGCCGCTTTGTCCATTTACTGCTTTCCGTAAGCATCGGGCATTGTAATGCATTGTACCTATCAAATTTCTTTATCAGTCATGCACGATATTGTATGTACGGTTCATTCAAAGAAGTTCCGTTTAAGATCATTTATTTAGTGTATCAATCACACTTCATTCAGTGTATCAATTACACTCTCATTTATTTAGTGTATCAATCACACTTCATTCATTTTCTGTATCTATTGCACACGTTCTCATTTTGTGTATTTATCACGCATATATTCACTTTTGTGTATCTATCACACACCTTCTCATTTTCTGTATCTATCACACTTCATTCATTTAGTGTGTCAATCACACTTTACTTATTTAGTATATCCATCATACTTGTTCAGTAAGTGCATCTATCACGCTTCGTGTTCACCTTTAGTATATCCATCATACTTGTTCACTAAGTGCATCTATCACACTTTGTTTTCACCTTTAGTATATCAATCATACTTGTTCACTAAGTGCATCTATCACACTTCGTGTTCACCTTTAGTATATCCATCATACTTGTTCACTAAGTGCATCTATCACACTTCGTGTTCACCTTTAGTATATCCATCATACTTGTTCACTAAGTGCATCTATCACACTTCGTGTTCACCTTTAGTATATCAATCATACTTGTTCACTAAGTGCATCTATCACACTTCGTGTTCACATTTAGTATCTCAATCATACTTGTTCACTAAGTGCATCTATCACACTTCGTGTTCACATTTAGTATGTCAATCATACTTGTTCACTAAGTGCATCTATCACACTTCGTGTTCACCTTTAGTATATCCATCATACTTGTTCACTAAGTGCATCTATCACACTTCGTGTTCACCTTTAGTATATCCATCATACTTGTTCACTAAGTGCATCTATCACACTTCGTGTTCACCTTTAGTATGTCCATCATACTTGTTCACTAAGTGCATCTATCACACTTCGTGTTCACATTTAGTATATCAATCATACTTGTTCACTAAGTGCATCTATCACACTCCATGTTCACATTTAGTATATCAATCATACTTTGTTCACTAAGTGCATCTATCATACTTTGTGTTCACCTTTAGTGTATCCATCACACTTGTTCACTTAGTGCATTGATCACACTTCGTGTTCACTTATTGTGTATCCATCACAGTTGTTCACTTAGTGCATCTATCACACTTTGTGTTTGCCTTTTGTGTATCCATCACACTTTGCTCACTTCATTCATTTAGTGTATCAATTTGTTCATATAGTGTATCTATCACACACTCGCTTTGCACGTATCACACTGTGCTCACCACACTCGCTTAGTGTATCTATCACGCGCTCAGCTACTGTATCTATCACATTTTGCTTCATATAGTGTATCTATCACATGCTCACTTTGTGTATCTATCACACATTCGCCTTTTGTGTCCATCACATTATGCTCACCACATTTGCTTTGTGTATCAATCACACACTCTCGCTTTGTGTATCTATCATACCTTGTTCACTTAGTGCATCTATCACACTTTGTGTTCACCTTTTTTGTGTATCCATCACACTACATCCGCTTTGTGTATCTACCACACATGCTCACTTTGTGTATCTATCACACGTTCGCTTTCTGTATCTATCACACATGCACACTGTATTCGCAGTGAGAATTGCAGTAATTCTCTTACACCCTTTCTGCATTGTAATGTAGCTTGGTTTCTACTTGCTTAAAACTGTTGCATTGTTATGCTTCGTTACAGCTTTCTTTGCATGATCATAAGTTATGCTCGCCTTCTTGCATTATTTGTTGCATTTTGCCCCTGCCTTTGGGCGCATATCTTTGTTTGAGGCTTGTATGCATTGTCCAAGTCTTCGGCCTTGTCAAAAATGGGCCGTCTCTGGGCTTTGACACTCACTCCCGTCATTGTTATGACTTTCGAGTTCTGTCAAAGAGGGGCAACTGTAGACACCCCATTTTTGACCGTCCTCAAGACTTGGACGTCACCGTTTGAACACTCGGTGATCATCCATGTTTGTGTTCATCTTGAGTTCCCGGAGGTCTCGGCGACGCGCCTAGCCTTAGGACCTCTCGACTCAACTGTGTTGTATTTGGTTTTGCACCAAACACTTGTGTTTTTGTTTGGAGGGCAGGGAATGGCTTGTTGGCCATCTCCACTCCTCACCGGCCATGGCTTGAGGCCACCGGCCGTGTCTTCTTGCCACCAGCCATTGGTGATGGCCGGTCGGCACTTTGTGTGGTCGACCGACCATTTAGTTGGCCGATGGCATCCTTTTCTGGCCGATACCACATTGTTGCCTCTTGCAGGCATGGTGCATGCCAGCTGTGCTAGCTGGGATGCGCAGACCCTTCCTCCACACACGTGTGTGGCTGTTTTGGCCCCTTTGCCTCCTTTTTTTGATCCAAACTTCTTCTAGAAGATTGCACCCTTTGCTCAAGCTTCTTGAGGAAGCTTGACCCTTTGTCTTAGCTTCCTCAAGAAGCTTGGACCTTTGGGATAACTTCTCTAAGAAGCTTCAAGCCTTTGCCTTGTCTATATAAGGAGACCTCTCTTCTCCATTTGAGAGGTTCAGCAAAACTAGACCTTATATGATATATATTTGATATATATCACTCTCTCTATATATATCTCCCTCTCTCTCTTCAATTGTATGTGTTTGAGGGCCTAAAAGTGTAGTTTGTTCTTAGTTTTGCACTAGAACACCTACTGTTACACCATACTTTGACTTGGGAGGTGTTGACAGGTTGTTCTTGGAGTTTTGAGCTGGTTTTGATCATAAGGAAGAGGCTGAGGTTGCTGTTCTTCAAGTGTTCTTCAAGGGTAACACTATTTGCTTTATATTCCCCAATCTTGCACTAGTTTTTAACCCACTTTGCATGTTGTTTTAGACTTTGTGTATAACTTGAAAAAGTCTTGTATTTGCATGCTTAAGATCTTTCATTAAGGTCATTTTGTTGTTTGGGGTCGACCTCCCCCTCTTAGGCCTTGTTTGGCTCTTTTTTGTGCTCTCTTTGTTAAGCTTTGAATACTATTGTGTTTTGGCCATCTCACCACTGAAATCCAGTGGATTTTAAGTGGTGATGAAGAGGGTTTGAGGTCTTGCATAGGGGAGGGACACCCCTCTCCCTTTGTCTCTCTTTTGTTTGCATTTTTGGCTTATAAGGGTAACATGCATGCTTAGTTGCTTTTGGCTTCATTTCAGAGGTTTTTGGGTGTTATTGGGTCATATTACATCTCTGTTTTTTGTCGAATTTATGCCCCTTTACATGTATAATATACTTGCTTTGCATTCCTCCTCTGTACCTAGGAATGCATCTTGCCTTTAAGACCATCACGCATGCATGTTCTTGCCTAACTTTGTGAAGTTCTTGGTCATATTTCATCTTGCTTGAGGTCTGTTAGGCACTGATTTGATCATATTTGCCATGTTTGGTATAACCTCTTTGCATTTTGGCTTCTGAGCCTTTAGTGTGTGAGTCATGAGCATGCTTGAGTTGGGTTGTTTTAGTGATTTGGAATCATTTCTCATGCCATTTCAATCCCTAATCCATGCTTGTATGCTTGCATTCATCATCCCTTTCATGCCTTGATGTGTTATTCTTTTATGCCTTGAAATAGGTCTTAAATGCATGCCTCTTGGTTTGTGTCCCTTAGCTGCCATATCAGTGGGTTTTGGGGGTCCTTTTTGCATGTTAAAACTTTGTTTTGTATTGAAAAGTTCATGCCATGTTTGCTTGGGGTAGGTGTTGAGTAATGCCCTCTTTCGTGCCCTTGAATGCCTTCTATCTTACACCCATTCCCTAGCATATTTTGGCATCATTCTTTGCATGCTTTTCAGAGTTTAATATGAGCGTTTAATGTCCATGTATATCACCTTTGAGTGTTCTTGAGACTAGCCTCCCATGCTTGGGTTTTTGGCTCATTGGTGTGCATGTTTGCATGAGCACTTGTCCATTATTTTTGGCACTTTTGGCCACTGTTTTGGGGTGTGGCTGAGGCCTCCCATTTCAGTTTAAGACCACCCTTGTATAGAGTTGCATTCTTAGCATGTTACATGTTGTATTCCATTAGTTGCATGCTTGCATTATGTCTTGTTTGCATGTTTGCATATTGTTTAGTTAGTTGCATCATATAGTCTTGTTGCATGCTTGATATGTTCATGTTTAGCTTGCATGAATAGGTAGCATGGCATTGCATTAGGTGCATTACTTTGCATTGTATATGGCATACATCGCATTACATTTTTCTTGGTTTGGGGTGTCAAACCAAGTATGAGGATTGAGAAGTGTTCGTACTTGAAGTGACGAAACACGTTTCAATCCTCGGTCGCCAATGCCCTTGATCTCAACATGATAGGGCATTGGCACTCATTTGTTTTGTTGCATGCATTTACATTGATTGGAAAACTTGGTGTTTTAGGCCATCATGCATTGGAATGCGTGATTGGTGGCTCGAGTACCAAGGGCCACACTCCCTTGAATCCATAACATGATTGGAAGAGTGGCCATGCACACATTTGCTTGAAAATTCTATGCCATACACTACTTGCCCTCTGCTGCTGTCAACTGTAGGATTCTGCAGGAATAAATGGCCGACCGGCCATCTCTAGTGCCGACCGGCCAGCAGTGTCCAGCCGATGACACCATCTTTGGTCGATAAGCCTGTTCCCATGGCCGGTGACCTTTTGTCCTGGCCGGTGGCACTCCACAGCACTCAGAAAGGAAGCTCAAGGTAGTTCTGGGGACTTTCATAATTTTTAGAGGGGTGAGGCAATGTAAACAGAGGCAACAGTGGCATGGTACCGGGTTTTCGGGCAAGGCGAATCGAGCATGCATCATCTACGCATCCCGAGGCAAGGCTGCGACCACCTTCCTTCTGCATTTAATTTGTTAAATAATTAGAAGTTCTGTAATAATTAATTTAGTAGCATTCCTTTGGTTGTGTAATATTTATTCGGACCCACCGAGCGAGGGCAATTGTGTAATAAGTGTGTGTGAGTGTGTGTATGTTTTCCAAACCCCCACTTCTTTCTTCCCTTTTATTTACTAGCTTTCGATGGTTAGTATTAGGACATATTTAAATTAGCATACCTTATGTTATGCATGCATGCATTCATACATTTGTCTTGCATGCACCGGGCTTAGCGCATCATGCTAATTGCATTGTATTTCAAATCCAAATTGAATGCGTGTTATCTGTTGCATTTCACATGCCATGTTTAGGATAGCCGAGCCTGTCTAGATTGTATCTTTGCATGTGTTGCATTAGCCATTTTAAACATGAACTAGCATCATGCATATGATTACTAACTAGTTTCTGTTTTGGCTTGGAGTACGCGGTAAGCATTTATGTTTTAGCATCCTTGCATAAGTGCGAGTGTTGCCATGATAGCAAGCTTACCATGAGGCTATATGCTTACGTGTTATAACTGCCCGAATGCCTGTGGGTGAAAGTTGGGTTACTTAAATTGGAACAATGTGTTGACACCTGTAACAAGCCCGCGGGGGACCTCGCTACAGCTCGGACTCGACTTTGTAGTCACGGTTCTAAGTCTGAACCAAAGAGTCCAAATCCGGCAAATCGTTTTAAGAAAACAGATTTTTGAAAGAAGTGCCAAACATGGACTGCTTTGCCAGATACAGAGTCGCCACCTAAATATTTTATTTTGGGAAATTTAGGAAACCCTGACTCGGTGCCAAAAGGCCACGTGTCCGTCATCACCAAAGTTGCCTCGGCTCAGGAACTTGGGTACGATTGGGGAAGGTCACTTCGTGAGCACCCCCGCTCGCCCGGTCATAGACCGGCCTCTACTAACCATGATATCAATTTTTGAAAACATTGTGAGTTCTTATTCCGGTTATTAGCCTAGGTTACTATGTGATGCGCACAGCATACAAGTATAGACTGGATCGCCTAAATTGGAACAAAACATTTCATGTTCGTTTTTTGAAAATGGTTTGCTACCCGCAGGTAGGCTTGAAACATTTGATGATTTACTCCAATTCAGATAACCCAGCCTCCACCCACAGGCATTCAGGCAATTATATCATATAAGCACATAGCCTCATGGTAAGCATGCTATTCATGGCAGTCACTCACACGCATGCAAGGATGCTAAAGCATAAATCTTACCGAGTACTCCAAGCCAAAATAGAAACTTCCTTAGAAATCATGCATGATCCTAATTATACAGAAATGCCTAATGCAACACATGCAAAGATGCAACTATAGCAGGCTCGGCTATTCTAAACATGGCGTATGGAATGCTACAACTAACATGTATTCAATTTGGAATTGAGAGTACAATGCAATTAGTATGATGTGCCGAGCCTGGTGCATGCAATACGGATGAATGATGCAAACATGCTGTCATACTGTATGCTAATTTAGACATGCCCTAATCTAGCCATCATAAGCAGATAAATAAAAGGGAGAAAGACGTGGGGTTGGAAGACATACAACACACGCACGCACACTTATTACAGTTGTGCCCTCACGCAGAGGGTCCGAATAAATAATACAGTCCCGAATAAAAGAATATTACAGTCCAAATATTACAGTCCGAATAATATACAAATTCCTAATTAATTAACAAATTAACTAAGAAAACTGTAAAACTGGCATGCAAGCCAGGGACTGCCTTGCTTCTGATGAATGATGCATGTCCGGGTTGCCTTGCGCGGAAATCCACCGGGATGCCCCAATTAGCCTCTGTTTAGCAGTTATTCTTGAAAAGCGTGCCAAGTCCCGAAAAGTTGCTGATTCCTGATTTTGCTGCAACAGAGAGCAGGAAAGGGGCATGGCAATGTATTTCACAAATATATGCATGCCTCGATCCTCGTGCCACCAATCACGCATACCGAGGCATGATGGCCGAGGAGTCGAATTGCACAATTCAATGTAGGATGAATGCATATGAAACACAATAAAACCTAACTCCATCATGGATGATCCGGAGTGTCGGTGACTGGGGAATTGAGACACATTCCGTCACTCGGAGTACGAAATACACCTCGTTTCCCGTGCCCAGGCTAACTCCTATTCCGAACACGATGCAATATGCATGACATGCAACTAAGATACAATTCTAACATACACAATGCTATGGAATGACATGCCTCGAAATGCGTGCACACGGGCACGCAAACCGAGGAAATGCATGAATGCGATCTAAGATACAACCTAGTATGCACAATGCTATGAAAATGAGATGCCTCGAAATGCGTGCACATGGGCACGCAAACCGAGAACATGACAGAGTGTGATCTAAGATACAACCTAGTATGCACTATGCTGTAAAAAAGAGATGCCTCGAAATGCGTGCACACGGGCACGCAAACCGAGGTAATGACATACGCAATGCAATATGGCTAAAATGGCATGGAAGATGTAACATGGACTTATACTAACATGAGAGAGCCTCACCACACTCACATAAGAGGCCGATTAATGAAAAATGAAGTGCCTCGAAATGCGTGCACACGGGCACTCAAACCGAGGCAATGACATACGCAATGCAAATGATATGGAAATGCGATATGGGCTTATACCAACATGAGAGAGCCTCAGCCACACTCACATAGGATGCCGGTGGATGAAAATGAAGTGCCTCGAAATGCGTGCACACGAGCACGCAAACCGAGGCGATGATAGAATGCGATGCAATGACATGATAACATGATATGGGCTTATACCAACATGAGTGAGCCTCAGCCACACTCATATAGGATGCCGGTAGATGAAAATGAAGTGCCTCGAAATGCGTGCACACGGGCACGCAAACCGAGGCAATGGCATATGCAATGCAATGGCATGGAAAACGCAACATGGACTTATACTAACATGAGAGAGCCTCAGCCACACTCACATAAGAAGCCGGTAGATGAAAATGAAGTGCCTCGAAATGCGTGCACACGGGCACGCAAACCGAGACAATGATATATGCAATGCAAATGACATAGAAAACATGATATGGGCTTATACCAACATGAGTGAGCCTCAGCCACACTCACATAGGATGTCGGTGGATGAAAATGAAGTGCCTCGAAATGCGTGCACACGGGCATGCAAACCGAGGAATGGCAGAATGCGATGCAATGACATAGAAATGGAAAGCAATCATTCTAATAGAATTTCAGCAATGAAATATGGGGTAAAACAGTCCCGAAATGAGGCGAAATGACACCAAATGCATGGAATAGTCCCGAAATGCGAATTTAGGCACCCGAAATGGCCTATAGCTATGCCAAACATGCCCGATATGGACATGCAATGCAAAGACAGAAGCTAGGCAGTCCCAAAAAAGGCACTTTCACAGTTATAAACATGACCAAACAGCAAGCATAGGTAGGGAAAAAATGGCATGCAAGGATAGGGGCCAAATAAGGGATAATGAAGCAAGTGATATAAGAAAAATCCAAACTGAAAAATTTCCTTCTACAACATTGAAGAGGGACCAAAAATATGAATGTTTACAGTATATGGAAAACCTCAAATCAATATACAAACATGCTAAAAAAAGGCATAAGATTGAGGCTCAAAAGGTGCTATAGCATGAAGTATACAAAATAATCACCAAAAGGTCAAAGACCCTTAATGAAACATGAAGAATGGGCCAAAATAAGACTATTTTCAGAACTGTAAAATGGCCAAAAACAAAAGCATGATAGGCTAACAAAACATGCAAGAATGGGGACCAAAATAGAGATACAACATGAAGTGGCATATGGAGGTCCCAAACCATGAAAGGACCTAAATGAAACATGAAGAATGGACCAAAATAAGACTATTTTCAGAACTGTAAAATGGCCAAAAACGAAAGCATGGTAGGCTGCCAATTTATGCAAAAATGGGGGCCAAACAAGGGATATAACTACAAGTGACACATGGAGGCATCAAATGGTGAGGGGCCCTTCAACAATGTTAAATAAAGGCCCAAAATAAGCACATTCACAGATTACATCATGCTCAAAAACAGATTACTCATGGGCCAAAAATAGCATGCAAGATTATGACATATAAGAGGATCAATGAAGCAAGTGCATCATGGAGGACTCAAACAGGGTTGAGTCCGTAATGAAAAGTGAAAATGAGCTCAAAATAGGGCCACTTTCAGTTAGGGCCGGAGCTTGAAACAAAAAGCATATAGGGCTTATAAATGGATCAAGAAAAAAGGGTCAAAAGAGGAGAAATGTCACTCACCCTTGAAGACTAAAGCTTTTGTTGCTTCTTGGACCAATTTGCAGCTCCTTTAGCCTTTGAGAAGCCCTCCTTGTTGCTGGAAATGAAGTGGTGATGGTAGAGCTTGGTGGTGATGAAGAAAACAAGGTGTAGAATTTAAGGTTTTTTAGGGAAATGAGAAGGATGGAGGGAGATATGGATCTTGAGGCTTGAAGAACAAATTTTCTAACCCCTAAATATGATGCCACTAGCTGGTTATATGGACAAGAAGAGGGGAGTAAAGGAGGGGCAAAAGGTGGGGGAAAATAGGCAAGTTTTCCCCCACAAAATATCCCCCGGATTGGGATATTTTCTGGGGGAAAGGGCTACACAGCTGTAAAGTGGAAGGAGAGAGGAACATGGCCGGCCATCTATTGGGCTTGGAAGTGGCCGGCCGGCCACCCCCTCTAGCCGGCCAGCTAGGGGTCAAAAGGGTCAACTTGAAATAGTGGCCGGCCACCACATATTGGTGGCCTCCCAGGTCTCCTCTTCACAACCCTGTGGTTCGAATTTGGAAACTCTAAAACAGGAGAGAGAACAAGCCATTTTGAGGAGGGGTTCAAAAGATTCAAATGGAATTAATGGCCGGCCATAAACTTTTAGGGTCCTCCCATGTGTGTACATCACAAATATGTGGTTTGGGTTTGAAGAAAATGGCTCCAAGGTGTTCAACATTGGCCCGGAATGAGGGGTTCAAAAGGGTCAAGAAGAATTAGTGGCCGGCCATGAACTTTTAGGGTCCTCCCATGTGTATACATCACAAATATGTGGTTTGGGTTTGAAGAAAATGGCTCCAAGGTGTTCAACATTGGCCCGGAAGTGCGAAAAACGGGTGTCGGAGGGCGCCGGAGGAGTAAAGAACTGGTTGTTAAAACAATTGCTGACCTCCCACCCTTCAGTGACCTCCCCGGTGATAAAACAGAGGTACCTGCCAAAAACGAATGAAAACCGATGCAAAACGAATGTTCGGGGGGCAAAACGAATGTTCGGGGGCCAAAACACGCAGTTCGGGGCCCCGGAAACTGCCCGTTAAACACCGAAAGTGGCGTTCGGCCACGAAGTGGGTTTCTCAGACCCCAGTGTCCCTCAAAAGGGAGAAAATAAGAAGTATGCCGAAAATCAGAGCAAACGGAGATGGTTAAGCGGTTCCGAACCGAGGCACATGGCCAACAGTCCCGAAAAACCGGAAACTGGGCTCCGAAATGGGAAAAATGGCCTACGGCCACAAAATGTAGCCCACGGCCACTGAGAGATGGTCTACAGGACCTCTCCCTCCCCTCAGGAAAAGAAACAAAGAAAATCGAGCCTGGTTCGCAAACCGAGGCAAAGCACAAAAGAGGGTTCGGAAGTGCGGAGGCAGGGCTCACGGCCGCGACTCTAAAACTTCTGAACGAGCACATTATGCAATATCACCAAGCACTCAACTGGTGACGTCTAAGTCTTAAGGTCGGTCAAAAATGGAGTGTCTACAACACCCCATTTTTGACCGTCTTCAAGACTTGGACGTCACCGCTTGAACACCCGGTGATCATCCTTGTTTGTGTTCATCTTGAGTTCCCGGAGGTCTCGGCTATGCGCCTTGCCTCAGGACCTCTCGACTCAACTGTTTTGTGTCTGGTTTTGCACCAAACACTTGTGTTTTGCCTTGGAGGGGCAGGGAATGGCTTGTGAGCCATCCCCACACATCACCGGCCATAGCTTGAGGCCACCGGCTGTGTTTTGCTTCCACCGGCCAAATATTTGGCCGACCGGCACTATAGATGGTCGACCGGCCATCTATTTTGGTCGAATTGCATTTTTGGCTGGCCGATCACTGTTCATCTGCTTTTGCAGATATTTTTTATGCCAGCTGTGCTAGCTGGCATACACTTTGCTTCCATCTATACACGTGTATGGAGGGATTTCCCTCTTGGATGGCATACTTGAGAAGCTTTACAAGAGGAAAGTTCTATAAAGAGAGGCCTCTTCTCCCTCTTTTAGGTTAGATAGTATTTTCAGAGGGTTTTAGTTTTAGGGTTTGAGTTTTGTATCTATCCTATATCTATATCTCCCTCTCTTTTGTGTTTTGTGTGTGTTTTGTCTTACTTTTGTGCATAAACACCCACCATCACACCTTCTTTTAACTACTGAGGTACTAAGAGGCTGTTCTTGAAGTTTTTGGCTGGTTTTGAGCTTAGAGAAGCTGCTGGACCATTGTTTGTGAAGAGGGTCATCAAGGGTAAGAACTTCACCTTTTATCCCCCATTCTTGCATAGTCTTTTTGCCTATCTTGCAACTGTTTTTGAGCTTAACATATAACATAGAAAAGTCTTTTTTTTATCTGCCCTAAATAGTTTCTTAAGGGTGTTTTAAGCTTTGGGGTTGTTTGACCCCTCTTAAGGCTTGTTTGGCCCTTGTTTTGTGCCATTTCGGTTGAGCTCCGAGACCATTGTGTTTGTGCCTCCTCACCACTAAAATCTTGAGGGATTTCAGTGATGAGGATGGTACCTTGAGGTCCTAAGAAGGAGAGGGCCACCCCCTTTCCTTGTTGCCCTTGAAAAGGGCCATTTTTGCCTCTTTAGTGAACATCATGTTTAGGTTCATGTTGGCCATGCCTTGACTGATATTTATGCTTATTATGTCATGATATAGCTCTGTTTTTAGTTGGTTTTGGTACACCATGCTTGCTTAGCATATATGCCTTGTAATGCCATGATTTGCCTCAATACATGCATAGCATTTAGACTACCATGCTCATGTGTTTTGGCTAAGCTTTGTGAAACCTATATGCATATTTTGATGTGCTAAGGGACTGTTTTAGGTCATTTGAGTCATTCATGTCTTGCTTTGTATAGCTACCATGCAATCCCTCTTGAATGCCTTAAGCTTTGGCCTCTCTAGCATGCCATCCCTGCTTTGTTTCAGTGGTTTGGAATCACTTGGTATGTTATTTCAAACCTCATGATGTGCTTATATGCTTGCATTTTCCATCCCTTTCATGCTTTGAAGAGTTGATGACTTATGCTCCATGTTTAGGCCCTTGTTGATGCATATTTGTGTGTGTGTTTTCATGCCTTTGTTGCATCATTTTGGCCACTGTTTTAGGCTTGTTTGAGGGCTGCCTAAATTAGTTTAAGTCCACCCCTTTGCATGTTGTTGCATGCTCACCTTGTGCGTTGTTGCATATTAGTGTGTTGTTACATGATTGAATGAAGCCACATGCTTGCTTGCATGCTTGAACATCCATATTGTGTCTTGCATACTTATAGGTTGCATTGCTTCATGCCTTACATGCTTCTTTACTTAGGTTGTGTGCCTAACCTACATTACACATTGCATTGCCATGTTGCATACTAGCCTCCATACCTAGGATGCATTGCATTGGCATGCATGCTTCACCTCTTGAGTTGAGTATGATAGAGGTTGAGCCCCCTTTGCTTGATTATGTGCATTGCATTCCATATCAAAATGCATACTTGGTTCCTTGGGCCATCATGCATGGAAATGCGCGATTGGTGGTCCGAGAATCGAGAATCATATCCCTTTGAGTCATGAATATGATAAGGGGTGTGATTGGTGCATACATTGCTTGAAATGCATTGTCATGCTATGTTTTGCCCTCTGCTACTGTCAAAAACAGATTCTGCAGGAAGATTTGGCCGACCGGCCATCTTCAGTGCCGACCGGCCATCCATAAGCGGCCGATGGATTAATTTGTGGCCGGTGACCATTCTCCATGGCCGGTGACCAATTCCCTTAGCCGGTGGTGTTCCACAGCATTCAGGGAAGCAACCTTGAGATTTGTGCAGTCTTCAGAGAAGGATAACAGTCAAAGCAGAGGCAACTTGTGCATGGTAGTGACTTTCCAAGCGGAGTCGAGCGCGCATTGCATTGGGCCCTCTTCCCGAGGCTGTTTACTGCTTTCATTAGATTAGTTAATTTGTTGATTAATTAATTGGTTTGTAATATTTAATTAGCTTGTAGGTTAATTAACTTGTATTATTCTTTCGGTCCCTCCGAGCGAGAGCAAATTTGTAATAAGTGTGGGTGCCTGTGTGCATGTCTTCCAACCCCCACTTCTTTCTCCCTTTTACTTACCTGCTTTTGATGGTTAGTATTAGGACATGTTTACTTTAGCATACCTTATGCTATGCATGCGTGTATCATTCATTAGTCTTGCATGCATCAGGCTCGGCGCATCATGCTAACTGCATAAAGTATTTCAAATCTAACTTGAATACATGCTATCTATGCATTTTCACATGTCATCCTTAGATTAGCCGAGCCTATTCTAGATTGCATTCTGTATGCATTGCATTAGGCATTTAAACATGGACTTGGATCATGCATGATTGCTAACATGTTCTTGTTTTGGCACGGAGTACTAGGTGAGCTCTTTATGCTTTAGCATCTCACATGAGTGTGAACGTTAACATGATAGCATGATTACCATGAGGCTAGATGCTTATTTGATGAACTGCTTGAATGCCTGTGGGTGAAGGTTGGATTGTTTGAGTTGGGATAACTCGTTGAAATCCGTATTTTAGCCTACTTGTGAGTAGCAAATTCCAAAGCGTTTTCCAAACAAACGGATATGCAATGTTTTGTTCCAAATTAGGTGATCTAGTCTATACTTGTTTGTTGTGGGCATAACATAGTAATTCTAGGCTAAAAACTGGAATAAGAACACATAACGTTTTCAAAAACTGATATCACGGTTAGTAGAGGTTGATCTTCGGATCGGGCGAGAGGGGGTGCTCATAGCTGACCTTCCCCAATCGTACCCAAGCTCCCGAGCCGAGGCAACTTTGGTGATGACGGACACATGGCCTTTGGCACCGAGTCAGGGTTTCCTAAATTCCCCCATAAAAAATATTTAGGTGGCGACTCTGTATCTGGCAAAGCAGTCCATGTTTGGCACTTCTTTTCTACAAATCTATTTTCCAAAACGATTTGCCGGATTTGGACTTTTTGGTTCAGATTAAGAATCGTGACAATTTGAGAGTCCTGAACTGTAGCGAGCCCAAAACGAACAGAACGGGACTCGTCCTCCCAGGCCGTTCGGGGACGTCTACACAATGCATTGAATGCAAGTTTTAAGCCCACTTGAGGGTGGCAAAATTCATGTCTTAAGCCTACTTGTGGGTAGCACCAGCAAACCATTTTCAAATAAACAAACATGACATGTTTCGTTCCAATTTAGGCGACTTAGTCTATACTTGTATGTTGTGCGCATCACATAGTAAATCTAGGCTAATAACGGGAATAAGAATACATAATGTTTTCAAAACTCGATATCATGGTTAGTAGAGGCCGATCTTCGGATCGGGCGAGCGAGGGTGCTCATAACTGACCTTCCCCAATCGTACCCAAGTTCCCGAGCCAAGGCAACTTTGGTGATGACGGACACGTGGCCATAGGCAAACGAGTCAGGGTTTCCTAAATTACCCCAAAATAAAATATTTAGGTGGCGACTCTATATCTGGCAAAGCAGTCCATGTTTGGTACTTCTTTACAAAAATCTATTTTCCAAAACAATTTGCTAGATTTGGACTCTTTGGTGATTTATCAATCTCACATTGCACATTGTGAGATCAGATTAAGAACCGACACAAATTGAGTCTGAACTGTAGCATGAGGCCCAAGGGTGCGTCTACAATGCCAAATAACAATAAATAGATTTACATGGAATATTTTCTTTGGAAAATCACATGATCTGTCATATCTTTTAATTTAATGTCTATTTCTATGTTTCTCCATTCCACATTAGGAGTTCTTTTTTTTTTCTTTTTTTTAAAAAAAATTCTCAATTTTTTGGCTTCTAATTGTTAATAGAAAGGCAACAAGCGTCCACAGTTTACTTAAAATTGTAAAAAAATATCACTTAATATAAAGTTCTCGAAAACTGTGGATGCTTGTTGCCTTTCTATTAACAATTAGAAGCCAAAACATTGTGATTTTTTTTTTATATAAAAAAAAAAAGAACTCCTAATGTGGAAAGGAGAAACATAGAAATAGACATTGTGGGGAAGTAGTTTGGAAATACTCTTCAGATCCTGGAAGACGCTAGTGATCCTCAGCTAGTTACCTGAAAGGATACAAACACTCCGGTCAGGGGTGCTGGAATTAGCACTCCGACGGACAAGTCAATTCAGACACTCAGGATAGCTTCTTTACTAAGTTAAGTGAAGTGATTCTTACATACCTTTCTCAATCCATTGTTCCTGTATTTATACGTGTTCCTTTTGATCCTCGAGGCCAGGGCCTACTTTTTAATCATTGTCCTTTCTTTTATTCGGCTCTAAGGATCTACACTTATTCGGCACACGTATTGTATTCGACTTCTTATTCTCGTAGGATACAGCCAATTAATATCAGTTTTCTAAGGTACACGCCTTCTGATTTTGCCGTTATTCGGCTCCCACAATTGCCCCCTGAACTCCCCATTAACGGTAGTTAATCGGCGTGTTTGGTCTTGAATTGGAAAAGTCAAAATAGGTCAGGCGGCTTCGCGTGCCCCAATGCGAATGTCAGAACGCGCACATCTTTTTGGTCATCATTACACTTTCCCGCCTCATTCGTGCATCTCGCATTTATTGCAATTTGAAATTTCAGTCCTTTCGAGTGCACATTTTATCGAGTATTCGAGACTCTTGGACCGCCAGCGAGCAATCCTTCTCTGACTCACGTTTTCTGCAATTCTTCTCCGTCTATCCTTGGCCCGTCTACTCGTAAGTCTTCTTCTCTTTTCTTCGCAACCCTATTTCCCGTTTGTCATTTTGATTTCGGCGGAACCTTGAATCCCCGCGAAAATGGCTAAACACTTGAAACACATCCTTTCTGAGGGTCATATTTCTGGATTCCAGCGACACTTTTCCATTCCTGACGATGTCCACTTATCTCTTGTAACGGACAGTACTCTCGATATGGAGAGGGAGGATCAAAATACGATCATCTTCCCTCTCTTATCCATAGCGGAGGGCGGAGTCCGTTTTCCCCTACATCCATTTCTTAGGGCCGTCCTTCGCTATTGGAGTCTGATTCCTTCTCAACCCAACGTAAATTTCTTTCGAATCATCATGGGGTTGATAAAGTTGAACCGACGCCTTAGGATCAACCTTGGCATTCCGGCGATTCGGCACTGCTACGCTTTGGCCAAATCTTCCGGTCGGCTGGGGCGATACTTTCTCAGGGCCAAGGACACTGAACATCACTTGATAACCATGCTTGCCAGTTCTGGTAAGAGATTTGACGACGTAATGGTCAATGTCCGAGGTAATTGGGAGTTCGGTGAAGGCGAAAACCGCCTAGACCCTATTCCCAGACGGAAGGGTGATCCAGGTTGCCATGTAACGCCTCGTACCTGTTGATCTACCTTTTATTCAACTTGTTTCCTTTAATCACCCCTTGTTCTTTGCAGGTAACAGATTGAAGAAGATTCTTTCCTCAATCGACGACGCAGTCCTTGAGGAAATTAAGTCTGCACTCAGATATTTCGGCCGTGGTACAAAAGCAAGGGAGAGCTGCTCACATACTCCTCCGATACGAGCCTACTTATACTACATTCTCGGACGCGGACGGCATTCTAATTCCATCCGGTGATCAACACCTTTCGGCTCTTCTCTTTCCCAACTTTAAGAGCCTTAGGAAAATTGGCCTCGAAGATTCGGATTCGGGGGAAGACGCAGAGATGGTGGAAGAGGTTGTTGTTGAACCAACCAGAGAGGTCGCTGAGGAGGCCGAAGAGGTCGACGAGGCTATACGCTCGGCGTTCGAGGCTGCCGGACTTAACCAGCCTTCACCGTCCACTTCAGGTTGGGTAGAGTTTTCTTCTGGAGATATTTTTACAAATTTGGGGGACCTACCCGACGATTTTTCCGAAGGTATGGCTGGGGAAAGCCTTACACAGATGGTGCGAAAGAAAAATGCCGAGCGAATGGCTTCTCGAAAGAAGGCCGAGGCCGCTCATTCTGAGACCACCTTGATTAAAACTTTCGTACCCGTGATTGAAGAGACGGCTCAGATTGCTGCGGCCGAAGCGGGGAAAGAGGTTGAACAGGTCATTGACGAACGTCTGATTCCGGAGGAGCGGGGCAAAAAGTGTAGTGGCGAGGGAAAGGCTGGGTCGGAGATTAGCCCTGCTTCCAAACGGCCTCGTTTAGAAGAGTCCGACTTGGTTGCTCCTTTTATTGTTCAACCAAAGATCAAAGATACGCCGATCTCTTCTGACGCTTCAGCCATTGAGGATCCAGCCGTGGCGTTGAGCCTAGCAGCTTCAATTTCCTTGCCGGCTGACACCGCAGCCTTTCGCGCCGTGCCGGATGTTATGGCCGTAGCCCTATCTGCGCAGTCGGCACTCCTGGTAAGTGACCATCCCAAATTCTCTTGAATTTGTTTTCATTAAGGTGTCTGACGATCCCAACTTGTTTTGTGGACGGTTGGCAGGATCGCGGACCTAGGCCGCCGCCTGCATGATGCCTTGGCAGGATTGATCGTTTGAAAACGGAGGCAGACGGTCAAAAGATTAGGGCTGAGTTCAAGGTGATGAGAGCCACAGTGGAGAGTGCGTGAGCTGAAGCAGAGGAGGAGAGGGCTCGCTCGGCTGAACAGCTCCGCTCTGACGCAGAGAGTAGGGCAAATGCAAGCGAAGAATCGCTCAAGTTAGCCAAGGAGGCGCTTGCCGAGGTGAAGGTTCAGTTAGAGGAGCTCAAGGCGGCCAAGGAAAAAGCCGATTTTGAGGCTTCTGTGGCATTTGAGGCAGGAAAAAGCGCCGCCTACACGGAATATGTAGATGAAGTCCCCAAATTCGAGAATCGGGAGTTCAAACATGGGTGGCATAGATAAAGATCACACTTTTTTGGTGTGATGTATGTTTTTTAATTACACCTTGTTTTATTAAAGTGTGGTCATTAGGCGTGTGATTAAAAATGGTCATTTTTAATCATACTGTTTAAGTGTCATTAAAAAATGCTTTCATCACATCTTTTAAGTGTGATTAATAATATTTAGATCACACCTTTTAAGTGTGGTTAAAAATATTTAGATCACACCTTTTAAGTGTGATTAAAAATATTTAGATCACACCTTTTAAGTGTGATTAAAAACTTTAGTTCACACCTTTTAAGTGTGATTAAAAACTTTAGATCACACCTTTTAAGTGTGATTAAAAACATTTAGATCACACCTTTTAAGTGATTAAAAATATTTTGATCACACCTTTTAAGTGTGATTAAAAACTTTAGATCACACCTTTTAAGTGTGATTAAAAACATTTAGATCACACCTTTTAAGTGATTAAAAATATTTTGATCACACCTTTTAAGTGTGATCTTTGGAAGTGTGATTAAAAAGGATCATTTTTAATCACACTTTTTAAGTGTGATTAATAACATTTAGATCACATCTTTTAAGTGTGATTAATAACATTTACATCACATCTTTTAAGTATGATTAATAACTAATAAAATCTATGATAAAAAAAAGGTGCTACATATTTGAAAAATAATCAATATTATTTTTGTATGCACATTTGAATAATGTAATACACACTATATACTATATTTTGAATCATAACCACATATTGAATAAAATAACGTCATATATTTCATAAATGGAAATTAAATATTCAAAACTATATACAAAGGAATTAAATAAAAAAAATTATCTGTGCTTACATATATTAAAAAATGAAAAAACTTAAAAAACTAAGTTCTTTAATTCTTGGACCATATTTTGCATCTCTCCAAAAAATTTCTGACCTGAAAAATGAAAACACAAATTAATTCAGAAACCGCTGATGCATATGAATAAACTAAAAAGTTAATTTAGCAAACCAAAATAAGAACATTAATCATTTCTGCTTGATCTTAATCATTTTGGAAGTAACTTCCCTGTTAACAATTAGATGCCATAAGAGCTCAGTGTCAATGACATTGTAATTAGGAGGTCAAAAATGAGCACAGTATTTAAAAATGATAAATCTCAATACAGCTTGTGTACGATCTTTTTGTGAATGTATATTATTATTACTGTTGAATCATAATTCTAGGTACCCATAAATAAATAAATAAAAACTCAAGAATTTACTCCATTTTTTTTTTTTTGGTTGGGGGGTGCAATTACTATCACCAGCAGCAGCAGGTTTTGGCCAAAACCCAGTGTTTGAGCAACCATTTGAGGAATGCGTGACTTTGGAGCAGCACTGCCATTCTGCATACAAGGGAAAATTTGGATGGCTTGATGATCAATATGAATAATGAAAACAGGTTAAAAAAAAATATAAAAATAAAAATCCAAAATTGCATGATGCAACTTGTAGTCATAAAAACAACGAGAATTAAAGTATATATATCAGCTTGGTAAATAATGCATTAACTGGTACTTGCAGTGGCTACAAATAACTTAGTTTTGTATTGTTCATACAATAACTTAGTACATTTATCACTGAGAATTTAAAAAAAACAAACAAACAATTCAACTACTTACACTTCCCACATAACACAAATAAACTAAAAATAAATCAAAACTCACAAACAAAGCCAAAATATCCCCAACATTTATCACTTCGATAAATTTCTTGATATCACTACTAGTACCAAATGATCATTCCACTAACACAAATCACATCAAAAAAGTCTTCAAAATTTCTCATTATCAAAATGATTGACAAATACCTATCTACTACCATTTCACATGGTATTATATGATCTACTTAAACAATTGTTTTACTCCTGATGCAAATATATCAATTACCTAAGGTTTTACCATTGCATTTGAAGTTGCACTTGTTCTTCTTTAACCTGACATACATGCATACCAACAACAACAAAAAAAAAAGGAAGAAAAAAAGAAAAAGAAAAATCGTATAAGCATTGCCTAGAAAAAAAACAATGATAAAAAAGTAGGGCTGTTCATCTAACTTGGAGACCCGGCAAACCGTCCAATCCGAACCCACCCGACGAGCTACGGACAGTTTTGCATGTGCTGTGGTTCGGTTGTGGGTGTAAATCTATTGTTTTAACAAGTTCACGGTCGGTCATGGGTAGGAAGCTTGAACCAAAAACCATTTTAAAATACCTTCAACTTCTCAGACTTGGAAACCCAAAAGACAGCCTGGGAAACCCAACCCTCCTTCTCTCTCTCTCTCTCAACGTAGCAGAGTTCTCAAACTCAACCAACCCCTATATTGCAACATCAAAGATGGTGAAAGTAGCTCTCCCTACAAGCTCACCTCCTCTGAGCTCGCAACGACGATGCGTGTGACGGTAGCATACTCATAGTTGCGGCGATGGACTTGCAATGGCGATGGTGGCAGTGAGTTCCTTTATTCACTCTACTAACTCTCCACGCTTTCAGATCTCTCTCTACAGGTCTGGATGTGACTTTCTTAGATCTGATTATTGATAGCTGAATCTTGTATTCTTTCTATGAAACCGGCAAAGCCGACTGACAAAACCAAACGAAAGTGCGATCGAGTTCGAGGAAAACGGCGGTCAACAGAGGTTGATATTAGTGCCAAACCGAAGGGGTCGGTTCGAGTGCTGGTTAAGACTGCAAACCTGAGCCAACTGACCTGTGAACACGCTAATAAAAGGAAAGGAAGAAAAGAAACCATCCAGCCCTAAGTTGCAAGTGCAGTTACATAACACAAATATGCTGATGTGACCTGGCTCTCATGAGACTTTCTTCAGTAGTGGCCAATAATGGCATGATGAGATAGAGTGCACATCAGATCTTCCAAGCCATTTAGAAGAGAAGAAGAGATATTAACGAAGAGAGAAGAGAAGAGGGACAATTTATCAAATAAATAAATAAATAAAGAGAAGAGAAGAGAAGAGGGACAGTGAGAAGATACAAATAAGAGATGAGGGAGGAAGAGAAGATAAAAATATGAGAAGAAAGAGAGTAAAGAGATTTAATTTAACATAAAAGAAAAAAAGCCAAGAAGCAGAGAGAAGAAGAGCACATCTCTTCCAAATATTTCAATTTTAATTCCTTTTCAAAGGCATCATCTCATTTTCTCGTAAGAGGCCCTAATAATACGTAGTTACCATATGAAACTACCCCAGCCCATATAGTAAAAACTTCAGCCCAAGAGTTTATCCCTAAAATTCTATATATAAAAAAAAATTAAAATAGAAAACAGCAATACATACAACTAAAGCAATCACAAGTCCTAACAGAATTCTAATGATTGAAGTACATCAATTGACAATCATCTTCTCAGTTCTCATAGTCTTAGACCAACTTGGGTGCATTATGTCAGTAAAATCATATTATTACAAATACACAGTGATTATAATAATCATTATTGTTGATTTTAAGTCTTATGCTTTACTAATTTCTAAACAAAGGAAAAAGCTACCAAAGAGGATTGTCCTTGTTACTCCCATATTTAATGATATGTTGAGCACATTGAGACACAAATGAGCTTATCATGAACTAATTGTGCAGCCTGATTCTCTTGAAAACTGAACAATAATTATATTACTTCTTCCTTCTGTAAACAAAGTAGAGGCACATTGAAAGGAGTTACAATTTTTTAAAATCACTTTGAAATTGGAAGGACCAATGAAAACATTTCAATTCACATCATATTTCAATGAACTAAAGAAACTGATCATCAAAACAGGTATAGACTACAAAGATAAGACAAACAGTAAAGGTCATAAACCAAACCAAATATGCCATAAATAAGATATCAGGTTAATCCTTTGTGTGCACCAGAGACACATAAGAAAACATACCACTGCAGAAGGATTATCCAAACTAACATGAAGTGCAAGGAAGTATGTCTCTTCACCAGATTCTAGCACTTCATTGGAAACCTAAATGGATAAATATATGTCAACAAGGACTTCAACCAAACAAAAATATTTTTAAAATGCAACTAACGGATGAGACATCTAAACCGATTGCATAACCTAAATAACATCAAGGGACAACTTCATAAATATATAACTGCAAGGAATCCATAAGAAACACAGAAACTGAATTACCATTGTGCAAATACCAGACAGACTATGGATAATTTTTTTTGATTTTATTCTGGGCAATATGATCCATTAAACTAATCAATTTTCAGCTCACACCTCAAATTATCCATGCTGCTGGCTATATTGATGTTGCAAATTACCAAATTACACCATTTTTAAATTACAGCAGTAATATTGTTAAAGGAAAAAAATAAGAACAGAGAGGTTATTGATGATCTAAGAAAAACTAGTATCATATAGAATGCAGAAAAACCAGTATAATTATCCATGCTGCTGGCTATATTGATGTTACAAATTACCACATTACACCATTTTTTAATACAACAGTAATATTATGAAAGGAAAAAATAAGAACAAAGAGGTTATTGCTGATCTAAGAAAAACCAGTACAATAATGCATGAATCTTAGCTTTCTAGCCTTCCGCCCTCCGGAACAGAACGGAAGTTCCACATCCCAACTCAATCCTCATAATTGGTCAGTCCCAACTCCAACAGTGCAGGAGACTGGGAATGCGTTTGGTACTTGAACCATATTTCCATATTTATCGACAAAACAACATCCCACCGACCTCAACTACAAAGTAGACAATGATGTGCAGTTTTGCTGGGCTAATATAAATCACCTGTGAGGGCCGGTAGAGGATCTGTTCTTTGAACCTTGGGCTAATATATAGCTTTGCCCTTGATACTACACTAATTCAAGGCGGTGTGGCGTGCCCGTGAGGGCAGTGGTGGCTCTGCATTCTAAACCTGGGCTAATATAGCCATGTACTTTGTTACTAAGTTCATTCATGGGGTGCTTAATCCTGAGAGAGTTGAGAAATTTTTCTAGATGAGGAGAGCATTTGAACCTGGTCTATATATATCCCATGAGGGGACATTGGTGACTACTTTGAAGCCCGACCAGAGCTTCTAGGCACATTGACACCCAGATTTTGGCATTACCATGCTACTTTGGCCACAACCTGCTGGCATCGACAACCTGTGGGCAAGTCCAGTCCAGTCCTAGGCGCATCTCGGGCCAATGGCATCGTCACACCTTTGGCCGATGAAGGGAGGACACTAGCTTCTCTGAAGCAGCCCAAAGTCACATTTCTTATAAGATCATTAGCATTTTGACACCATTGAACAGTGTGGATAGGCCCGAACAGAGCTTCTGGGCACATCAAGACCAAGCTTTTGGCATTACCATGCCGCTTTGGCCATGACCTAATGGCAATTATCGAGAGGGGAGGGATGTGTTCGGCAAGGCAATTCCATTAGCCACAACCCGTGGGCAGGCCAAATACACCACTGGCCCAAGGTTCAAAGAATAAAATCACCACAGGCCCTCATAGGCAAAGCTATATTAACCCAGCAGAACTGCACATCATTGTCCACTTTGGGTCCAAACCCTTGGAGATTTGTCATTTGGTGCATCCAAACACACCAAAACAGATGACATTTGATAACTGACTATAAGTTGGGACTGTTCAAATTCCAGTAAGTTACGTTACGTTACTATCATAGCAAGTCCCCCCCAAGTTTTCAATTACAAATCAAACATAGAACTAGAAATGGATCAAAATCTGACAAACACAAGAGCAAACTCATAGTGAATTGCAAAATTAGGTTACCTTGGCGATACGTTTGTTGCTCCGGTACCTCATCATATGATGCCAACCCGCCATTAACGCGATCCCAAAGATCGTCCCCATAAAAATCCCAGAAATCAAGCCCATTTTCACTCGATTCCAAACCAGTTTTCCTGAGAGAAAAAAAAATCAAAAATCAAAAAATCAAAATGACAACCAAATCCAAAATTACACATCAAACAAATCACCGAACAGACAAAAACTCTTACATTGATTTTAAAGAACTCGAAAAGCAGATCGATGACAAGGAAAACAAGAGTGATATTGAGTTTTCTATATCTAAAAGTATCGGTCGAGCCCTAGTGTTCTTGGCATTTCCTCCAAGATTGAAAAAGAAGAAGAGACAAATTGTTCATGGCCTTGTATGCCCAATAAGGTACCCTTCACATGAACAAACCAGCAGTTTCAGTAAATTGTACAAATTTATCCCATAATTCTAATGCATTACAATTTCAATAAAGCTTGTTTTGTTGTGCAAACCAGCTTACTCGCAATATTTGTATCAGCATCCATAACCTCAAGGATGTAATAGCCTCTGCTTCGATCTTGCATCTATAACCCCTTTGGTAACCATCCTCCAGGACCAAGCTCAGTAATCTCCTCGCCTATCCTCCACTCCGACGATCCAACTACCCCTTCCCAGCCCCGCTATCGCAGAACCATGAGAGAGAGAGAGAGAGAGAGAGGGGGGGGGAGAGGGGAATCCGAACATACCTAGATCAAAGCAAAGAGAAGAGAATAAGAAAACCCTTCCCTTTCGAATCGTTGATCGCTGCCGGCGCCGAACCAGTCTTGCTGCCGAAGAGATAGCACCGTTCTAGGTCGAAGTCTTACCGCTGCCCAATTCGTCTCCCTTTCTAAGAGAGTTTACCTATAACCAACTGTTATATAACCTCTAATTTGTGTTTTCACTATCAACCTTGGTGGGAAAAATAATCTTTTTAACTTCAAATTTAAACTTTTTTTAATACTTAAAATGTCAACACCAACGTTGTCAATCCCGTACTAGATAAGGAACAAGTTTGTCATTGGTACGGTATGTACTTGTTTTTGAACTCTCTTTGGTATTGGGCAATATTTTTAATAAATATACAATATTTGTAGTGATATATTTGAAACGGTAATGCAATCAGAAAACGAAAAAATTAACAATGACGCAATCAAAAAATACAATATGTGCACATAATGTGAACAAGTTTCCATAAATAACCATTTCTCCTGTAGTAAGTGGAATAGTCGACCTCAGAATAGTTCATCAGAGAATACTTTCGGGTGAAACTCCCTCTTGTGCTTCATAGAATTTCATTCAGGTGACAGCATCCAAAACTCACCTCTACACAAAATGACAATACACTTGTCCTTTTAAAAAGCTATATCTGCGTTGCTTGTGAGCTCCTTATCCCATATTGACAGATATCTATTCTAATAAATAGCAAATTGAAAATAATTTTGATGAAAAAAGGGCAAAGCTAGTGTTCAATTTCCTCTCATCATATAAGTAACCCAACAAAACCACAAGGCATTTGAATTTTCTAATATAATACATATGTCAGCAACATCAAAGAAAACGCAGCCACTTTGTGGCATTTGATCGAGTACCTAGCAGACACAAAGAACATAAAGAAACAAAAACTACATTCTAAAATTTTACCGACAACTCATAATGAACTGATCCAAAAGCAAGCTTACCACATCAAAAAGTGCAGCTAACACCTTTTTTTCTTTGTTCTTTTGTATCAACAACATGTTAGTATTTAATATTGATGGGTTTCAAGATTCATCATTAATCAAAGCTTTTTGAACTTAGAAACCCAACCCAATTAAAGATAATGCTCCAATGAAAACCAAAAACTTAACCAAGAAATTCAAACACCTAAATTCAAATAGGGAAATAGAAAAAAAAAAAATTTTAAATGTTTAATGACCTCTAATGTCCCTATTGTGCACACGCCTTGCCAAAGTCTGTGATTGAGAAGAAACCGTAGAACAGTCCCAACTCAAAACACACGATACTATAGTCTATACATACATCAGAGAATCAAAAGCTGGGTTCGATTTGTATATATGTAAAAGAGTAATGGAGTTGATTCTGTACCTATTTTTCTTCAGCGAATGGAAACCCCGAGAAATTCTAGAGAGAGAGAGAGAATCTGAGACAGTTACTCCTTATAGAGTTGTGTTTACTGGTATAGTAGAGTGGCGGCTCTGGTTTGCTTGGTTGGTTCAATAGTCTGACCGGACATCAATAGTCACTAACCCTTTATCTTCTCCCTCTCTTATTTGCTAAATAGCAGCAGAATTTTTTTTTCTTTTTAATATTTTTGATGATTGGCGCTACGATAATTTATTTTGACGCCTATTTTTTTTTTTGATTATATATATACGTATGACTGTTTTAATTAAATTTATAAAAAAATTATTTTTAACCATTCAAAAGATAAAAATTATATAAAAGTGATAATTGTTTTTTATTTTTTAATCAAATTAATTTTTAATTTTTTTTAAAAAAAATCAAACCATATATAGCCTAAGAATCTTTTGATAAGTCATTTTTTATATTGGTAACTTATTTAATTATTTGTTAATTTTACGATATTTTTACCATCGTTTTTAGTTTTAAATTTATATTTACAAAAATTTTAAAAACTATTATAAAAACTTGTTCGATACTTTTTTTGTTTAATAAATGGTTGTCTCAGTTTGTAAATTTAAAGAAAAAGAGTAAATTCAAAAAATGAGTTTATGTTGGTTTTTAAACAGAAATTTAAAAAATTTACTAACAATTTTTTTTTTCAATTAATTTTTTTAATTAATTTTTTGTCAATAAATTTTTTTTCCAACTGATACTAACCAAGGAGGCAATTGGTAATGCTACTTTAAACCTTAGAGAGGGGATTATAATTTCTAAAATGTGAGGGGTGTCAATGTAATTTACCCAGTGAAGGCAAAATTAGTACTTAAAAAAATTAAATTGCTAAAGGGAAAAATCTGTAATGAAATTTTAAACCTTAAGGGGGAAATATAATTTCCAAAAGGTGAGGGGGAACTGTAATAAACATAAACCTCAGGGGGTGTTAGTGTAATTTACCCAAAAAAATTAATTGGGAAAAAAAATTATTTGAAAAAAAATTAATTTCAAAAAAATTTTGCTAGTAAAATTTTTAAATTTCTATTTAAAAACCAACATAAACTTATTTTTTTAATTTATATTTTTTCCTCAAATTTACAAACTGAGACAACCATTTATAAATCAAAAAAATTATCAAATAATTTTTTATGACAGTTTTTAAAATTTTTATAAATATAAATTGAAAACTGAAAATGAAATGATTAGGGTCTGTTTGGTAACGTTTACGGTTTTAGTTTATATTTACAAAAAATTTATAAACTGATTTTTGTTATTTTTTGTTTATTTTTAGAAAAACAAAAACTACAAACGCGTTTGGTAATTGACAAAATGTTTAAAAAAATTAAAAAATATAAAAAATAGTGAGAAATGACAAGTGACGGCGGAAGACGGTGGTGGAAAGTGGTGACGGTGGGTAGCGGGTGGTGGTGGTGGGTGGGTGGGTGGGTGATGGTGACGAGTGGTTGGTGGTAGCGAGTGGGTGGTGGTGCTGGTGGGTGGTGGGCAATGGTGGCAGGTGGGTGGCGAATGGCGGGTGGTGGTGGGTGGTGGCGGCGGGTGGTGGTGGTGGATGGGTGGGTGACGGTGGTGGGTGGTGGTGACAGGTGTGTGGTGGGTGGTGGTGACAGGTAGGTTGCGGGTGGTGATGGTGGGTAGGTGGGTGACAGTGGCGGTTGGCGAGTGGTAGCGAGTGAGTAGTGGTGGTGTTGGTAACGGGTGGTGAATGGTGGTGACGGGCGGTGGGTGGTTGTGGCAGATGTGTGGCGAATGGCGGGTGGTGGCGGGTGATGGTGGTTGTGGGTGGGTGAAGGTGGTAGCGAGTGGGTGGTGGGTGGTGGCGGCGGGTGGGTGGCTGGTGGTGACGGGCGGTGGTAGATGGGTGCTGAGTAGTGGTAGCGGGTAGGTGGCGGGCGGTGGATGGTAGTGGCGGGTAGCAGGTAGATGGCAGGTGGGTGGTGGTGGCGAGTGGGTGGCAGGTGGGTGGTGGTGGCACGTGGGTGGTGAGTGGTGGTGGCAGGGGATGGGTGGTGGGTGGTGGTAGCGGAGGACGGTGGTGAAAAATGGTGGTGGATGGTGGCTAGTGTTGGGTGGTAAAAAAAAAAAAAACTAAAAACTCAAAATGGAAACACATTTTTCGAGTTTACATTTTTTGGCCAAATTTATAAACTGGGACCACTGATTTATAAATCAATAATTTACCAAACAAGTTTTTATTTGAGTTTTTTAAATTTTTGTAAATATAAACAGAAAACTGAAAACGTAAGTGTTACCAAATGGCACCTTAGCAAACAGGCTTTAAATGGTAAAAATGTTGTAAAATTAACAAATAATTAAATAAGTTACCAATGTAAGAAATGACTTGTCAAAATATTTCATAAGCCATATATGGTTTGATTTTTAGAAAAAAAATTTAAAAATTAAAAATTAATTTGGGTAAAAACTAAAAACTAAAAAATAATTATCATTTAAGGGTAAAAAATAATTACCATTTTAACTTTTGGGCAGGTTATATACATACGTATAGCTGTTTCAATTTATTTTATAAAAAATTATTTCTAACCACTCGAAAGATAAAAATTATATAAAAATAATAATTATTTTTTATTTTTTATTTCTTAACCAAATTAATTTTTAATTTTTTTTTCTAAAAATCAAGCCATACGTAGCCTAAGAATCTTTTGATAAGTCTTTTCTTATATTAGTAACTTATTTAATTATTTGTTAATTTTACGACATTTTTACCATTTGAAGTCTGTTTGGTAACCATTTTGTTTTCAGTTTTCAATTTATATTTACAAAAATTTAAAAATTTGTCATAAAAGCTTTTTTGATAATTTTTTTGATTTATAAATGGTTGTCTCAGCTTGTAAATTTGAAGAAAAAATATAAATTCAAAAAATAAGTTTATGTTGGTTTTTAAACAGAAATTTAAAAATTTTACTAACAATTTTTTTTTTCAAATAATTTTTTTTCCGATTAATTTTTTTTCAATGAATTTTTTTTCCAACTAATACTAACCGAGAAGCAATTGGTAATGCTACTTTAAACCTTAGGGAGGAGATTATAATTTCTAAAATGTAAGGGGTGTCAATGTAATTTACCCAGTAAGGGCAAAATTAGTATTTAAAAAAATTAAATTGCTAAGGGGGGAATCTGTAATGAAACTTTAAACCTCAGGGAGGGAGATGTAATTTCCAAAACGTGAAGGGAGAACTGTAATAAGCATAAACCATAGGGGGTGTCAGTGTAATTTACCCTATATATATATATATATATAATCACACTTAATTAAAAGTGACATAAAAAATAAATATTATCACACTCAATCAGATTAAGTGTGATTAAAAATTTGGGAATTTTATATTTTATATAAAAATCAATTTGAAATATTTTATACAATCACACTTATTTAAAAAGTATGATTAAAAAGTAGTAATGTATATATAATCACATTTTAATTACATTGTGTGATTAAAAAATATATAAATAACCACACTTTAATTAGAATGTGTGATTAAAAAATATGTAAATAATCACACTTTAATTAAAATGTGTGATTAAAAAAAAAATATATATATATATATATATAATCACACTTGTTTAAAAAGTGTGATTAAAAAGTAATAGTGTATATATAATCACACTTTAATTAGAAGGTGTGATTAAAAAATATATAAATAATCACACTTTAATTAGAATGTGTGATTAAAATATATATAATCACACTTGTTTAAAAATTATGATTAAAAAGTAGTAGTGTATATATAATCACACTTTAATTAGAAGGTGTGATTAAAAAATATATAAATAATCACACTTTAATTAGAATGTGTGATTAAAAAAATATATATATAATCACACTTGTTTAAAAAGTGTGATTAAAAAAATATATAAATAATCACACTTTAATTAGAATGTGTGATTAAAAAAATATATATATAATCACACTTGTTTAAAAAGTGTGATTAAAAAGTAGTAGTGTATGTATAATCACACTTTAATTAGAAGGTGTGATTAAAAAATATATAAATAATCACACTTTAATTAGAATGTGTGATTAAAAAATATATATATAATCACACTTGTTTAAAAAGTGTGATTAAAAAGTAGTAGTGTATATATAATCACACTTTAATTAGAAGGTGTGATTAAAAAAATATATATATAATCACACTTAATTGAAAAGTGACATAAGAAATAAATATTATCACAATCAATCAAATTAAGTGTGATTAAAATATCAATCTAATTTTTTTTATCACACTTCCAATAAAAGTGAGATCTTTTTTTTTTGTCAAAGTGTGATATTTAACTATTTTTGTAGTAGTGTCAGAGCCCTTGCTGCCGCTGGAGTTACATGTGCCTTGCCAATTCCCTATGAGCAAGTGGACCTTGAGCCACTCGAATCTGAGCCCGAGGATTGATCTAGAAGACTTTTCAATTTTATTAAGTATTTTTAATTCCAATGTAAGTTTTTGTTCGGTAGACTTAGACTTTTGTTGGTTCAGGGTAGTTTTTATGTATAAATTGGTTACTATTTAGCACAAAGCGAACTATTCTTTCGCCTTTTACTAAAGAATACCGTGTGCGCATCACTTTATAGCAGCACACGCCTATTTTTGGAGGGGACTTTCTCCAGGATCTGAAGAGTATTTCCAAACCACTTCCCACAGATGGCGCCAATTATGGGGAAGTAGTTTGGAAATACTCTTCCGATCCTGGAAGACGCTAGTGATCCTCAGCTAGTCACCTGAAAAGATACAAACACTCCGGTCGGGAGTGCTGGAATTAGCACTCCGACGGACAAGTCAGTTCAGACACTCAGGATAGCTTCTTTACTAAGTTAAGTGAAGTGATTCTTACATACCTTTCTCAATCCATTGTTCCTGTATTTATACATGTTCCTTTTGATCCTCGGGGCAAGGGCCTACTTTTTAATCATTGTCTTTTCTCTTATTCGGCTCTAAGGATCTACACTTATTCGGCACATGTATTGTATTCGGCTTCTCATTCTCGTAGGATACAGCCGATTAATATCAGTCTTCTAAGGTACACACCTTCTGATTTTGCCGTTATTCGGCTCCTACATACATGAAATTAAAAGATATGACAGATCATGTGATTTTCCAAAGAAAGTATTCCATGTAAATCCATTTATTATTATTTGGCATATAAATGTTAATAATATTGCTCTACATTTTTACATTAACGACATCTCTCATCTAATAATAAATGGATTTAATGTCACATGATCAAAATGGATTTAATGTCATATAATAATAAATGGATTTTTACATTAATGCCGAATAATAATAAATGGATTTACATGGAATACTTTCTTTGGAAAATCACATGATGTGTCATATCTTTTAATTTAATGTCTATTTCTATGGTTCTCCTTTCCACATTCGGAGTTCTTTTTTTTTTAAAAAAAAAAAATCACAATTTTTTGGCATCTAATTGTTAATAGAAAGGCAACAAACATCCACAGTTTACTTAAAATTGTAAAAAAAATATCACTTAATAGAAAGTTCTCGTAAACTGTGGATGCTTGTTGCCTTTCTATTAATAGTTAGAAGCCAAAAAATGGTGATTTTTTTTTTATATTTTTTTTATAAAAAAAATGAACTCCTAATGTGGAAAGGAGAAACATAGAAATAGACATTAAATTAAAAGATATGACAGATCATGTGATTTTCCAAAGAAAGTATTCCTTGTAAATCCATTTATTATTATTTGGCATATAAATGTTAATAATACTCCTCTAGATTTTTACACTACACAACATGTGAAAGACAGTAGATACGCGTTCTCCCCTTAAATTTTGATGTCATTAATATATAAATCTCGAGCAATATTATTAACATTTATATGCCAAATAATAATAAATGAATTTACATGGAATACTTTCTTTGGAAAATCACATGATCTGTCATATCTTTTAATTTAATCTTTTAATTTAATGTCTATTTCTATGTTTCTCCTTTCCACATTAGGAGTTCTTTTCTTTTTTCTTTTTAAAAAAAAATCACAATTTTTTAGCTTCTAATTGTTAATAGAAAGGCAACAAGCATCCACAGTTCACTTAAAATTGTAAAAAAATATCACTTAATATAAAGTTCTCGTAAACTGCGAATGCTTGTTGCCTTTCTTTTAACAATTAGAAGCCAAAAAATTGTGATTTTTTTTTAAAAAAAAAAATAAAAAGAAAAAGAAAAAAGAACTCGTAATGTGAAAAGGAGAAATATAGAAATAGACATTTAATTAAAAGATATGACAGATCATGTGATTTTTCAAAGAAAGTCTTCCATGTAAATCCATTTAGTATTATTTGGCATATAAATTTTTGTAATTGTTAAGTTTTTATTGTTGGCAATCCCGGTTGACAAAACTCCTTTCAGTTGTATTTGTTTTCGCATTTTTTATTTCAGTGAGGCTATGAGTTGTTAGATGCGAATCCAACCCGAATTGTGCCTTGCAGAGAAGTTTGTGATGTTTATACTTTTAAGATTGCCACTTCGCTGATTATGACGGGGATCGAGCTACCCGGTCAGCTCGCAGGGTCGAGGGGCAGCACCCCCGAAGCAAAATGCAAAAATGCATTCAAAGTTGCCTCCCCGCTCGAGCGGAGATTGCTGAGTTCTAGAAGTATGCGTGTCTGCAAAAATACTGTGATCCGTGTTTTCACGCTCGAGCGTCCATTTCCCCGCTCGAGCGTACACCCTAGTGCGGAACACGTCATATAGAGTCCCCACTCGAGCATCCATTCCCACGCTCGAGCGGACCTCATGATTTTCAGATTCTATAAATTCGCAAGTTGCACTAAATCTAGGATTACTTCTCCAGATCTTCTTCTTGGGTTCTATGGTTTATATCTAGGGATATTTTGCTAGTTTTCTTTGATGTTTTGATTGAGTATTCAACTTATGGTTTAAAGAGTATACATCAAAGGATTATTTGTTTGTTCTATACAAAAGAGAGAGTTGTTCTTTAGTGGATTCTGAAGAATTCGAGCCTGAAGCTTCGGTGGATTCTGGAGTGGCTCATCATCAAGACAATTTCGAGGTGAAGACGGGGTTGGAAGAGGCACATAGGGGTTGGTTCAATTCGGGCGTGGATTCGCTAGGTAATTGAGAGTATACCTGTGTAAGTCCTTTATATCTTCTTAGTGGATTGTTTTGTGGCTGTTGCCCGTGATTTTTTTTATCACAATTGGAGATGCTCCAATTGTGCTTTTTTCACGTTAAAATCGTTGTGTCAATTTGTCTTGATTGTTTGATTGGGATTGTTTTATTGCTTAAAATTGATACATAATCACAAATCAACATCTAGGGGATTTCTAGATTTTTCAATTGGTATCAGAGCAGGTTGTTGTAGACACCCCATTTTTGACCGTCCTCAAGACTTGGGCGTCATCGTTTGAACACTCGGTGATCATCCATGTTCGTGTTTGTCTTGAGTTCTCGGAGGTCTCGGCCACGCGCCTTGTATCAAGACCTCTTGACTTGCCTGTTTTGTGTTTGGTTTTGCACCAAACACTTGTGTTTTGCTTTTGAAGAGCAGGGAATGGCTTGTTGGCCATCCCCACATCTCACCGGCCATGGCTTGAGGCCACCGGCCATTGTTTTGTTGCCATCGGCCAAATGTTTGGTCGGTCGGTACTCTGTTTGGTCGGTTGACCATTTATTTGGTCAAATTGGCATTTTTTGCTGGCCGACGACTGTTCATCTGCTTTTGGCAGATATTTTGTGCTAGCTGTGCTAGCTGGCACCCACTTTGCACCCCCTCCATACATTTCACTCTTGCTTAGCTTGTTTTGTAAGCTTTGCAAGAGTGATCCTCTATAAAGGGAGGCTTTCTCCTCCCTCCTCTAGGGTTAGAAGGTTGAGTTCCAGAGCTCTGGATTAGGGTTAGCATAATTGTATCTATTCTATCTCTATATCTCTCTCTCTTCCATATTGTGTGTGTATGAAGGTGTTTTGTTCATAGTTTTGCACACAAACACCTAGAGTTACACTTTCCTTTGGCTACTGAGGTACTAAGGAGTGATTTTCAGAGTTCTTGAGTTGATCCAAGCTTGGAGAAGGGGCTGGAGTGGTCCTTGTGAAGAAGGTCGTCAAGGGTAAGAACTTTACCTCTTTATTCCCCATTTTTGCATAGGCTTTTAGCCATCCTTGCATCTGTTTTTAAGCTTAACTTATAACATATAAAAGTTCTTATTTTAAGTGCTTAAAATAGTTGTTTAAGGTTGTTTTGGTGTTTGGGGTTGTTTGACCCCTCTTAGGCCTTGTTTAAGGCCTTGGCCCCCATTTTGTGCTATTTTGGTGATCCAGGACCACCTTGTTTGGGCCTCGTCACCACTGAAATCCAGAGGGATTTCAGTGGTGGGGATGGTGCTTTGAGTTCCTAAGAAGGAGAGGGCCATCCCCTCTCCTTGTTGTCTTCAAAAGTTGTCATTTTAGCCTCATGTGTGAGCACCATTGTTGAGTTCATGTTGGCCATGTCTTAGCTAGTATTTGGGCTTATTTTTCCATGATATAGCACTGTTTTAAGTTGGTTTAGACACACCATGCTTGCTTTGCATACTTGTCTTGTAATGCCATGAATTGCCTTAACATGCTTTGTGCTTTGAGCCTTTGTTTCTAGCATGTTTTTGGCCTAACTTTGTGAAGCTTTTATGCATGTCTTAGTATGCTTAAGGTCTGTTTGGAGTTGTTTTGGCCATCCATGACATGCTTTGCATAGCCACCTTGCATTTTGGCTTGTTAGCCTTGGGTGTGTGAGTGTTGAGCATGCATTACTTGGCTTGTTTCACTGGTTTGGCACCACTTATAACATCATTTCAGTCCTTGTGGTATGCTTGTATGCTTGCATTTGATGCTCCTTTAATGCTTTAAGAGGTTGGTGTCTTATGCTCCATGTTTGGACCCTTTTGCATGCCTTTAGACTTGGCCATTTAGATGCCATCTAGGTGTGCCTTTGACCTTGTTTTGATCTGCCTTGGGGTGGTTTTGAGTCCCCATGGCCCTTTGGGACTTGCTTCATATAGCTATGGTTTAAGCCCTTTGACTTACCTTGAGTTTTGGACATAGTTGCATGCCTTGCTTGCATTGATAGGTTGATTTGGCATCATTCCTCATGCATTTTCAGAGCTTTCTATGCTTGCCATTAGTCCATGTTTGTCCCTTTTAAGTGTGCTTAAAAGTTGCTTCTTTATGCTTAAGTCTTGAACCATGTATCTATGCGTGCTTGTATGTACATTTGTCTTCATGTGCTTAGCATATTAGCCACTGTTTTGGGTTTAAAAGTTACTCCCTCATGCTGAAGTTTTGGACCATTGTGTGCATGAATGCTTGTGTGTACATTTGCCTTGCATATTGTCGCATACTTGGCCCATAGGCATGTTGTCACATACTTGGCCCATGGCATGTTGTTGCATGCTTAAAGTTGTGTTGCATTTGGCATGCATTCCCCTTGTAGTTACTTAACATGTTGTCACATGTTCGCTTGACATGTTGTCACATATCATTTGCATGCTTGTTAGCTTCCATACTTGTTACATGCTTGCACCTTCATATTACTTATCCTCATGCTCATATTGCATACTTAGCTCACATGCTTAGGTTGCATTTGACATGCATGCCTTGCCTCTTGAATCACCATGATTGAGGTTGGTTTCCTTACGTGTTTATGTGCATTACATTTGACATTAAAATGCATAACTTGGCCTCTTTGGCCATCACGCATTGAAATGTGTGATTGGTGGCCCGAGAGTCGAGGACCATCCTCCTTTGAGTCATGAACATGATAAGGAGGGTGTTGGTGCACACATTTTCTTGAAATGTATTGCCATGCCATGTTTGTCCTCTGCTGCTATCAAAATAGGATTCTGCAGGCATACATGGTCGACCGACCATCTATATTGCCGACCGACCAAACATTTGAGGCCGAGAGCCATATCAATGGTCGATGACCAATTCAGCCGGTGATGTTTCCCCTTGGTCGGTGATGCTCCACAGTGTTCAGAGACTGTTCTTTGGGACTTGTGTAATTTTCAGAAGAACAGAGCAGGGTAAACAGAGGCAGCTTGTGCATGATGACGAATTTCCAAGCAAACCCGAGCACGCATGCATTGGATCCTCTTCCCGAGGCTGTTTTATTGCTTTCTTAGCTTAGTTAATTTGCTTAACTAGTTAAGTGGTCTGTAATAATTAATTAGCTTGTAGGTTAATTAATTTGTATTATTCTTTTGGTCCCTTCGAGCGAGGGCGAATGTGTAATAAGTGTGGGTGTGTATGTGCATGTCTTCCAACCCCCATTTCTTTCTCCCTTTTACTTACCTGTTTTTGATGGTTAGTACTAGGACATATTTAATTAGCATACCTTATGCTATGCATGCGTGCATTCATTCATCAGTATTGCATGCACCGAGCTCGACGCATCATGCTAACTGCATAGTATTTCAAATCTAACTTGAATAGATGTTACTTGTTGCATTTCATATGCCATCCTAGGATTAGCCGAGCCTATTCTAGATTTCATTTTGCCTGTGATGCATTAGCCATTTAACATGGACTTGGATCATACGTTTGATTGCTAACATGTTCTTTGTTTTGGTTCGGAGTACGCTGTAAGTATTTATGCTTTAGCATCTCGCATGAGTGTGAATGTTAACATGGCAGTATGCTTACCATGTGGCTATGTACTTATGTGATATTTCTTCCTGAATGCTTGTGGGTGAAGGTTGGATTGCTTGAGTTGGAACAACTCGTTGAAATCCGTATTTTACCCTACTTGCGAGTAGCAAATTTCAAACCATTTTCCGAACATACGGATATGCAATGCTTTGTTCCAAATTAGGCGATCTAGTCTATACTTTTGTGTTGTGCGCATCACATAGTAAGATTAGCTAATTAATCAGAATAAGAACACATAGCGTTTTCAAAACTAGATATCATGGTTAGTAGAGGCCGATCTTTGGATCGGGCGAGCGGGGGTACTCATAGCTGACCTTCCCCAATCGTACCCAAGTTCCCGAGCCAAGGCAAATTTGGTGATGACAGACATGTGGCCTTAGGCAAAGGAGTCAGGATTTCCTAAATTCCCCCATAAAAAATATTTAGGTGGCGACTCTGTATCTGGCAAAGCAGTCCATGTTTGGCACTTCTTTCTAAAAATCTGTTTTCTCAAAACGATTTGCCGGATTTGGACTCTTTGGTGATTTATCAATCTCACATTGCACATTGTGAGATTAGATTAAGAGCCGTGACAATTTGAGTCCGAACTGTAGTAAACCCACAAACGAACAGAACGGGGGAGATTCATTCCTCCCGGGACGTTCGGGGGACGTCTAGAGTCGTTCTATTTTTTTTAAAAAAAAAAATTCTTTTAGAACGAGATCTTGTTTGTTTTGTGATAATGGATTCAATACATGAGGGAAGTTCAATGGTTTGACCACCCTTACTTGACGGATCCAATTATTCTTTTTGGAAAGCTCGGATGAGATCATTTTTGAAATCTATAGATGAAAAAATTTAGCAATTTGTCATGAATGGGTGGACTGAACCAACAATTACTGTTGATGGAGTAACTTTCCCCAAACCAATTGATAAGTGGGATACAATTGATTACCAAAATAGTAGCTTGAATAGTAAAGCTATCAATTCTCTCTTTTGCACTGTCACACCAGAAGAGTTTAGTTGTATTTGCAATTGTGAAGTCGCAAAAAAGGCTTGGGATATCTTACAAACTATTCATGAGGGTATTTCTTCTGTTAAACGCTCAAAACTTTAAAGGCTCGCGTCTAGTTTCGAAAACCTTTCAATGAAAGATAGTGAGACCTTTGGTGAATTTTATGCGAAGTTGAGTGACATTGTAAATTCCAACTTCAATTTAGGTGAAAAAAATACCAGAATCCAAAGTTGTGGGAAAAATTTTGAGATCCTTGCCCGATCGGTTCCAACCAAAAGTTACGGCTATTGAGGAGGTTCAAGATGTTGATAATCTCAAGCTGGATCACTTGGTTGGAAATCCCCAAACTTATGAAGCACATAGGAATTTCAAAAAGAAACAAAAAGATTGTAATGACCCCAAAATGCGTATAAGAAATCATCTTTATTTACCTATGAGAGGATGTGTTTTAATTTAATTATATCTATTAGAATTGATGTATTATCTGTTGAGTTACGGACTTCAAATTGAAATTACCGACCTTTATGGGTTCATAAATCAAAATTGAGTACTTGGGTATGTTAATGGGAATTTTTAGAACTATTGGGGAAAATTAATTGGAAATCTAATTTGTCTGATTCGTTAATGTACGTTTGGGTGGCTAACTTTGCACTGCAAATTGAAGACCCTAGAGACTTCAGAAACCAGAACAGGGGACATATTTATGATCAGCACAATTTTTAGAGTCACTTGTGAACTTTAATTGAAATTTGATTTTGCGCAATTCGTAAGGCCACGTTTGGTTCTCCCTATTGTGTTAAGCCTTGTGTGTGTGTTTATTTAGATATATAGATATGTTTGTGAGTGTTTGGTCTCATCTTTTGGAAGCCAAAATATCTAAATGAGAGAGAGGAGAACCGTGGGGGAGAAAAGAGAGGGGAGACCAAGAAAAGCTTAACAATCATGGTGGTTTGAAGGGAATTGAAGATAGAGAAGGGAGAACAACCATGGAAGCTTGGAGAAATCAAAGAGTGAACTAAGGTAAGATTAATTATCTTGAATCCTTATGTTTGAGACATCAATTTCATGAAATCATGATAATAAGGGAAGCTTTGAACACATGGTTTTATGTATATATATTGATTGAACCTTGATTTCCTTAGAATTTATTGATTGAAGAAGTATAGGCATTATATTTGTTTATTTTGAGGTTATGATGGTTGATGGAGAATAATAATGTGAAATTGGTCATGTATTAAAGGGTTTTGGGCTTTGATTTACATGTAATTAAGGTTTGATTTTGAAAATGAGAAGTTCCAAATTTTTAGCCATTTTCGGACAGCAAACTGTCCAGGCCGCACGTGCGGCACTGTTCCCTCGCACGTGCGGAGACAGCTCTGTCCAGCCAACTTTGAACAAGCATATCTTTTGTATCCGGACTTCGTTTTGAGTGATTCTTGAGCTTAAAATCAAGCCCCGGAAGTGTAGTTTCTAATGGCAGTGGTCTCACGCCAAAATTCCAAATACAGAAATAGTTATGTCCAAATTAGTGACGACTGTTCACTTTCTGTCAACTAGTTTTGTACCATTTCTTCACCTAAACCATTTCCCATCGATTTCTACTGTTTTCCGAGACATGGATTATAAATTATTAAAGAATAATGAGCTTGGTACCAACATGGCTAATTGATTGAATGATCAAAGAGAATAAGTAAAGGATCGAGTATAATCTCATATAATGTGTTATGCAATGTACTTGTGGGTCGAGACAAGGACATCATCCCAGTACTACCGGGAGCGGATCACTGTGAGTAATAGTACCCTCATGATCCCATTAATTACTATTATTATTAACGTTATGTTGAACATGTATGCTATTAAGGAACGGTATGAAATCATGGAATTGTGAACTATGAACCTATGGAAACATCGAAAGAATTGTGAACTATGAATCTGTAACTTGTGAAATATGAAATGATGAGGCCGAGGGCCAATTGTGAAATATGAATCTCCGACTTGTGAATTTAAGAGGCCGAGGGCCGACTTGTGAATTTATGAGGCCGAGGGCCGATTTGTGAATTTGTGAACCTATTAGGCCAAGGGCCAATTTGTGAATTTGTGAACCTATTAGGCCAAGGGCCAATCTGTGAATTTGTGAACCTATTAGGCCGAGGGCCAAGCTGTGAAATACGTTGTACTTATTATTAATAATTATTAGTAGTACTCTGTCAAATGCCAACTAACTATGTATGACTCTGATTAATAGTTGATATGAACATTCTATTTTTTGTAAGTAAATTATGTTGTTTATTAATGAAGAAAGAGAAATTATGTTCATTCTGGAATAATGGTTTTAGTGTAACTATGAAAGCATACCGTGTTGCTACTAATGGGCCTGAGGCCGATCAGTTATAAATCATCGTGTATGGATATTTCTGAGGGATCAAAATAATTGGATAAGCTATGTGCGTCCATATGAGTCTGAAATAGTTCTGCTGTGTTACATATGGACCCGAGGACATTCAGAACCTACAATATGAATGCAAAGGTTTAACGTTATTATATGCTCTCTGTAATAGTATGATTCGTATTCTGTTATACACGAGATAACTGTGTTAATCGGTAACTAAGTCATGAGAAGTTTATGTGCGCTATACCATAATGGAATTCTTAAGGAACTAATGTTATTCTGTTTTTGTTTATCCATTTCGGTTATGTTATGTTATGACATAATATGCATTGTTTGGTTTTTATGACCTAATGATATATTCTGGTATGGAACAAAGTGCTGTATGGAACTAAGTGCTACACCTTGGTGGGAGCCACCTCTAGAATCCGTGCGAGCCACCTCTTGAGTCCATACATAGTTATTTCTGGGCCGAAAGGCTGTTCTGTATATTTCTGGGCCGAAAGGCTGTTCTGTATATATTTCTGGGCCGAAAGGCTGTTCTGTATATATTTCTGGGCTGAAAGGCTATTTCGTTATTTCTGGACCTATGGCCGTTTTGTATCTGAAGACCTATGGTTGTTCTGTATATGCTGGGCTTAAAGCCACTCTATCACGGAAATTGGACTCATGGCTGTTTTGGAAATAATTACAGAATGTAGTTAATCATATGTATCTGCGGTTATATGTTTTGGTATTCAGGTTAAACATTACATTATTTATGTACTATTATTCACTGAGTTCGCTCATTCTGTATTTTGTCTATCTATTTCTGTAGGTAATCAACCGGGAGTTCAGTCCTAACATTTAAGGCTCGTCTTTCTCTTGTCAACTTTGATGCGTCCAGGCACCTTCCTGAAGCCGTGCATTTTGTAAAGTGTTGTTAGGTTATTGGCTTATGCTTTGGTTGTCTTTCATTAATATTTTCGTTACACGCCCAATTATGGGTCTAAGTATGAATGTATAAGTGTGTAACCGAAGTTCGGGTGTATGTTTCTATATATTATGTACCTAATGCAATGCGTGTGGTCCTGGCATGATAGAGGTAGCTCAATGGATGATGTTTTATGTTATTTTATAATGGTAATACTTCCGCTCAGGCCCCATATGTTATATATAACAGGTTAAGTGTCCGTTTCTGAATAGGTCATGCCCAAAACTTTTAGGGGCAGGTTTAGGGTGTGACAAAGATGCTATTGCTTTTAGTAATGCTCATAGAGTTGGAAAGGATTCTGATGAGGGTTGTGAGATAGATTCCAAGATTACGGCTGCTTTTGTTAAACAATTTAAAAAATCTTTTTTGAAAAAGAATCTTAATCTTTTGGAATCTACTCATACTCATAAATCTAAAGGCAAAGATAAACTCAAAATTAATTCTATAGCCAAGAAGGAGAAAGGAAAGATACAAGGGAACTCTGAAAGAGTCCAATGCTATGAATGCCAAGGATTTGGCCACTTTGCTTCAGAATGCCCCACTCGTTTGAAGAAGAAGAAGGCCCTCGCCATCACTTGGGATGATGAATCAGAATCTGATGAAGATGAAAGTGACAACGAAGATCAAGGCGAAGAGGGACATAAACAATTCCTTGCTTTCATGGCGGCTTCTAAAACTGAAGGACGAACTGAGTATCCGAAGAGCCTAGTTGAGAATGCCACTAATGATGAATCCTTAGGAAGTGATGATGAAGAGCTTGAGCAAGCTTATGAAAAGTTGTATAAGGAGTCTCTTAAGTTATCCAAATTGAATGACAAACTCACTATGAAACTCAAAGCATGTGAAGGTGAGAATGTCAAACTAAAGGAGGAGATTTTCGAGGCTAGGATTGATGCCATCAAGATAGCTAATGATCGACAAGCTCTTTGTGCAAAACTCTTGACTTGTGAGACAGAGAGGAATAAGCTACAACAAATCTATGCAACATATGAAGAAAAAATTGAAACTCTCGAGATGTCTCAAGTTGCTTTGGAAGAACTAATGATCAAGAAAGAGGAAGAACTCAAGTGCACTATGGCTACCATTGGTCTTTGGAACAGAGGATCAAAGACTTTGGACAATATCATTGGGTCTCAACAAATTTGTTCTGACAAGAGTGGCATTGGCTTTGGTGATAACAAAGAGCAAAAACAGAGTGCATCTACATCTCATGATACAAGAACTCAAGGAAAGGGAGAACATAAAATTCAACATAAGGATGGACTTCTCAAACTTCCTAGAGTTGGTAAGGTCAAAGAAAAGAAGGTACACCCTGTACACCCTGTGTTTATTTGTCATCATTGTGGTATGCATGGTCATATTCGCCCTTATTGTTATGAGTTGCATGGGAGAGTATCTCATAGAGATGGAAGAAATTCCAATATCTCGTGGGGTAGGAGACACTTCATTGGTAGTAAAGAGGTTAAAGGTCATATTAGGCCTCGTTATTTTGATCAGCTTGAGACCAAACTTGGAGCGAGTTTGTATTTGCCTAGACCTAGACATAGGAAGTTGGAAACTAAGTCGAGACGGGTTCCCATTGAAAGGGAAGGGAACCACAACGTCAAGACACCACCCAAGAACCGCAATTCTCACAACTTTGTTCGTACTAAAGCAGTTTGGGTGAGAAAACTTGACTTGTGTTAATTTGTTTTGTCGTTTTAGTTTTTGGGTTTCTGTTTTTTTTTTTGTCATTAAATGTGTGCTTGTTCATTTTTTACTCTTGCTTTATTTTTGAAAAAAAAAAAAAACACAAAAAGATTTTCTTAGTATGGTTTTGCAAGCTTAAAATTTTTGAGTGGTCCTTGGTGTATATTGGAATTGATAAGAATATCCATTACATGTTAATATGTGTGTGATTTCTATGGTCATTACTCATTTTGGAGTGTGTGTTCTTTGATTAGTATGTCTTATTCTGTACACACTCTTGGATTAGCAAATTTTGGAGTCTTCCTCCTTAGTGATTATTTTTTTTATAGACTTCTGTCATTGATCTTTTGCGTTTCTAGAGGAATTGACCTATACTAGCATATCATGGGTGATGTTGAGTCTCTTAACTATCTTCTATCTTATTGTATCTCCATGGCTTTCCCCTCTGTTCTTTGTAGTCCAGGCATGAGGAAAAGGCTACCTCAGAGTCACCAACCAGGTCATCCTTATTATATCCATGCTTCTCTGGTTCGATTTCCATACTCTTGAGCGTGTCAACCACCAATAAGTGTGCAAAAGAAAGAAAATATGTGCAAAAGAAAGAAAAAAAAAAGGATGTGCAAAAGAAAGAAAAGAAAAAGATGTAAAAAAAAAAAAGGAAAAAATAAAGGATTCATTGATTGAGGGGGAGCCTCCGCCTTTACTCACCAAATACCCCTTGATTCCTAGTGGTTTGACTTTCCGTAGTTGTGCTTAGATTCTCTTGTCAATGGTCCAACTATTAGATCACTACTAGGATTTGAATCTTGAGTTTGTCGAACTCCAAGAATCACACACACACTTTTCTCATGGGATCTATGCTTTTTACATAATGCATCACTTTCTTTTATGAGGAATTTTCTAGAGGCTGTGCACATTGTGTTTTCAAGTAATTGTGGTTCTTGGATAGTCTTGTGTGTTCTAAGGTACAAATCTGAGATTTCTTGCTTGCTCCACCATATTATTTTTGTCAGTTTCTTCTGGTTCATTGTTTTCTGTACAGTGTTTGTGGTTGCTTTGAGTGAAAGGGAGATTGGCTTTAGTTGGTTGGCATGATGCTTTGCACTGCATCTTTATTATTTCCTTCTCATGCTCCTGATATTTACATAATCTTATCATTGCTTGTGTGGTTTTTTATCTTGCTTTAGTTGATTGAGCTTTCTTTGTCAATTCGTGACAAAAAGGGGGAGTAATGTTGTCCGGTGCATGTGTCTTAGGATTTCATGTATTCATGCCATGTGTCGGGTGCATGTGTCTTAGTTTTTAGGTTTTCATGCTACATGTTCTTAAAATCTCCACGTCGCATCTGTTCATGTTTTTCATCTCATGCTTCAAATGCTTCAAGATAATCTATCCATATGTTTATTGCTTTTTCATATACTCTTGTGGAACTAATAGTTATTTTGGAGATTGTTGCACTAATAACTGTTTTGCAGATCATGACCTTGAGAAAGAAGTTTGCTTTTATTGGCTGTAATGGGTTGGGGTGATTAGGATTTTATTTGTTAGGTGTGTTTTGTCACGGCATTGCCAAAGGGGGAGATTGGTAGTTTTTATTCTTGGTAATCCCGGTTGACAAAACTCCTTTCAGTTGTATTTGTTTTCGCATTTTTTATTTCAGTGATGCTATGAGTTGTTAGATGCGAATCCAACCCGAATTGTGCCTTGCAGAGAAGTTTGTGATGTTAATACTTTCAAGATTGCCACTTCGCTGATTATAACGGGGATTGAGCTGCTCGGTCAGCTCGCGGGGTCGAGGGGCAGTGCCCCCGAAGCAAAATGCATTCAAAGCTGCCTCCCCGCTCGAGCGGAGATTGGTGAGTTCCAGAAGTATGTGTGTCTGCAAAAATATTGTGATCCGTGTTTTCCCACTCGAGCGTCCATTTCCCCGCTCGAGCGTACACCCTAGTGCGGAACACGTCATATAGAGTCCCCACTCGAGCGTCCATTCCCACGCTCGAGCGGACCTCGTGATTTCAGATTCTATAAATTCGCAAGTTGCTCCAAATCTAGGATTACTTCTCCAGATCTTCTTCTTGGATTCTAGGGTTTATATCTGGGGATATTTTACTAGTTTTCTTTGATGTTTTGATTTAGTATTAAACTCATGGTTTAAAGAGTATACATCAAAGGATTATTTGTTTGTTCTATACAAAAGAGAGAGTTGTTCTTCGGTAGATTCTGAAGAATTCGAGCCTGAAGCTTTGGTGGATTCTGGAGTGGCTCATCGTCAAGACAATTCCGAGGTGAAGACGGGGTTGGAAGAGGCACATAGGGGTTGGTTCAATTCGGGCATGGATTTGCTAGGTAATTGAGAGTATACCTGTGTAATTCCTTTATATCTTCTTAGTGGATTGTTTTGTGGATGTTGCCCGTGGTTTTTTTTATCACAATTGGAAGTGCTTCAATTGTGGTTTTTTCATGTTAAAATCGTTGTGTCAATTTGTCTTGATTGTTTGATTGGGATTGTTTTATTGCTTAAAATTGATACATAATCACAAATCAACATCTAGGGGATTTCTAGATTTTTCAATAATATTGCTCTAAATTTTTACACTACATAACCTATAAATGACAGTAGATGCGCGTTCGACCCTTAAATTTTGTTGTCATTAATGTAAAAATCTAGAGCAATATTATTAACATTTATATGCCAAGTAATAATAAATGGATTTACATGGAATACTTTTTTTTGGAAAATCACACGATCTGTCATATCTTTTAATTTAATGTCTATTTCTATGTGTTGGTGAAAATACCAGAAAAAATTATATTTTAATGATAAATAATGCAAAGAAAATGAGAGACAAATAGATTAGGCTGAGGCACGGATATCTCGTTTTCTTTAAGGAGATCAAGCCCACTGCGGTAAGAAGAACCCCAATACCAATGGAGCAGTCACAAAATTATGACTTGTCCCCTCCAGGATACAACAGCTCGACCATTTGTTGTATGGTTTAGGCCAACTCTGTACAAGATGGTGAACCCAAAGCTCTACCAACAAAAACACCTTTCTTTGCTAGTAATCTCTCTTGTATAGAAAATAGTTGGTGTGTGTTGGTGTAGAAAAGAGTAGATGAGAGGGACTATTTATAGGCCACTAGGACCTTACAATTACACCAAAAATAAAGATGATCATTAAACTAGAGAAAGTGGAGAAACTCCAAAAATTAACTCACTACCAAGGTCATGAATTCTAATTAATCTCCATTCATGACCAAGATAAGAGGTTACCAAAGTAATGAAACTCTATTTATGTCCATTTATGACCAAGATGAGAGGTTACCAAAGTAATGAAACCCCATTCATGACCAAGATATATAAATAAATAAATAAATAAAAGATATTAAAATGGTCTAACAATCCCCCACCCATTTTAATATCAACAAGGATAAGAGAGATTACGAAACAAAGGTAGACTAGTATGCATCATGAAGGTGTGCTCTGCATTGAACCTTCATTAGTGAAACAACAACCTCTACTCTAGAGTCAGTAGTGGTCTCAAACTTGAACTATGACTGCTTAGGGGAAATAAAGAATTACTGCTCACACATAATAATCCAAGTGTTGACATGAGTTTTAATAGCTAGCACATTACGGCCTTGTGCTAATGTCAACTTTCATGAGCATATTCAAGAATAAGCCTTGTTCTCATAGAAAGCGGCCCCACTTTCATGCTCACATAGGTGAAATCTGTCAAGGATGTTCCTGTAATTTACACACCCCACTCAATAAGAGCTATAAAATTTCATTAAGAGTATAAAAACTCAATCCTCCAACATTACAGGACAAACGCACTTACATCATAGGGATGGATAACAAAATATTAAAGAGTGCATTTTTTACAACCACCATATGATTCGTTCTTTCCATTGAACCTAATTACAGGATCTCTGGTCCCTAGGTTGGGTATCCTCATACATGGTTTATGATTTTATAGGCTTCAAACCCATCCCCCTCGATGTATTTCAGACCCTATCTTTCGTCAGGGCCTTGGTTAACGGATCCGCAAGATTATCACAAGATCTTACATAATTCACAGATATGATGCCATTACTCAAATAGGATCTCACATTACTGTGTTTCCTTTGAATAGATCTAGATTTACCATTATAAAAATGATTGTTCACTCTACCAATAGTAGCAGTGCTATTACAACGAATTAATACAGGAGGAATTGGTTTTTCCCAAAAAAGAATTTCATGTAACAAATCTCTCAACCAATTCACTTCCTCACATGCTGAAGCTAACGCTATAAGCTCAGCTTCCATTGTATAATTAGCAATTATTGTTTGTTTTTTAGACTTCCAACATATAGCACCACCACCCAAGGTAAAAATAAAACTCAAGGTAGAGAGAGAATCACTTGACAAAGTGTTCCAATCGACATCACTATATCCCTCAAGTACCACAGGATACTTGTTATAAAACAAACCATAATTTTTGGTTCCAGATAAACTTCCCATGGCTAGCCAATGATCTCGACTTGGCTTGCTAGTAAACCTGCTAAGTACTCCAACAGCATATGCAACATCAGGTCTAGTACAGTCAGTAGCATATCTCAAACTACCGATCATGCTAGCATATTCCTCTTGATTAATTACTTCCTTTTCATTTGTTACAACAGATAAATGTATGCTTGCATCAAAAGGAGTAGCAACACGTTTACAGTCTAGAAAATTATATTTCTTTAATATTTTCTCAACATAATGTGACTGATCAAGAAAAATACCATCATTAGTCTTGGTAATTTTAATTCCCAAAATAAAATTGGCTTCACCAAGATCTTTCATATCAAAATGGCTATTGAGCATATTTTTAGTCTCATTTATAATATGCAAATTAGAGATAAAGATAAGTAGATCATCCACATATAGGCTAATAATCATATGTGTATTTTCACAAGTTTTATAATATATGCACTTATCACATTCATTCGTCTTATAGCCATTCTCAAGTATGCATGAATCAAATTTCTCATGCCACTGTTTAGGAGCTTGTTTTAAACCATAAAGGGATTTAGTTAGCTTACACACCTTGCTTCTTGGCCAGGCTCTAGAAAGCTTTTGGGTTGGTCCATGTAAATCTCCTCATCTAGATCTCTATTTAAAAATGCTATTTTTACATCCATTTGATGAATTTTTAAACCATGAATTGCAGCCACTGCAATCAACAATCTAATGGATGTAACTCTAGTAATCGGAGAAAAAGTATCAAAGAAATCAAGATCAACTTGTTGCTTAAAACCTTTAGCGACAAGTCTCGTTTTATATTTATCTATAGTTCCATCCGATTTAAGTTTTTTATGAAGGACCCATTTACACCCAATAATTTTACAACCTGGAGGTAAATCCTCTAGCTTCCATGTTTTATTTGAAAGTAGTGAGTCTATCTCATCATTTACAGCCTCTCTCCAGAAAATAGCATCAGGTGATGATAAAGCTTCTTGCACCGTAAGTGGAATTTCTTCCACGTTGTAAAGATAATAGTCAAGGCCAAAATCTTTTTCAACTCTAGCTCGTTTACTCCTCCTTGGTTGGATTTGAGAATTTTCTTGTTCTTGAAAAACTTGAGAAGGAGTAGAAGAGCTAGGCATGGAAAAAATATTTTCAGAAATTATTTGCCCCCCACTATTTATAGATTTGAAAGGAAATTTATTTTCATAAAAAATAGCATCACCTGATTCAAAAATAATATTATTTTCCATATCACAAAATCTATAAGCTGTACTATGCAACGCATAACCAAGAAAAGCACAGGTGGTAGCTCATTCACCCAATTTAGGTCGTTTAGGATCCGCAAGCCTCACAAAAGCTAAACAACCCCAAACCCTCAAATAACCTAGATTTGGTTTATGCCCCCGCCACAACTCATAAGGTACAATTTTAGTTTTTTTGTGTGGCACTCTACTTATCACATGACAAGCTGTCAAAATAGCCTCGCCCCAAAGATTTGAAAGAGCACTTGAATCAATAAGCATAGCATTCGTCAAGTCAATTAATGTTCTATTTTTTCTTTCAGCTACGCCATTAGATGAAGGTGAATATGGTGGAGTAGTCTCATGAATAATTTCCAATGACTAAACAAAAGAGTTGAATCCTAGAGATTCATACTCCTGGCCTCTATCACTTCTAATTCTTTTAATCTTTTTACCGAATTGATTTTCCACTTCAAGAAGGAATTCTTTAAATTTCTCAAAAGCATCACTTTTATTTTTTTAATAAATATACGTTTGTGTATTTTGAAAAATCATCAATAAAACTGATAAAATATCGATTACCACCCCGAGTTAAAATTTCTTCAAACTCACACAAATCAGTATGAAATAATTCTAGCAATTCGGTATTTTTTTCAACACTTTTATGAAGCCTCTTGGTAATTTTTGCTTTACTGCAAACTTCACATTTCTCAAAATTTTTTATCACTTTAGGAATTAATCCTAAACTACTCATGATTCCCACATATTTACTGTTAATATGACACAAGCGAGCATGCCAAAAATTAATAGAAGACAACATGTAAACCGAATTGGTAGATGGTTTATTAATCTCAACATTTAATTTGAACATCTCATCACAAGCATAACCCTTGCCCACAAAAATACCCTTCTTGGTAATCACATATTGATCAGATTCCATAGTTTGCTTAAAACCAGCCTTATTCAACAAATAACTTGACATCAAATTCTTCCTCATGGACGGTGTATAAAGCACATCTTTTAAAGTAAGCACACGTCTAGAGGTGAACTTAAGGTCAACCTCACCACTCCCAAGTATCTTGGTTTGACTAGAGTCACCAAGCATAATTGTTTTCTCATCATCAAAAGGAGTATACACCTTGAACCAAGTTTGATCATAACAAACATGTCTATTAGCACCAGAATCTGCCCACCAACTGTCCATATAATTAACCATGCACATGTCTGTAATCATTGCCACAAATGGCTCCTCGATAACGTTAGCCTTTGTGGCAGGTGCACGTTTTCGAAATTTGCAAGTTCGAGCAATATGCCCACTTTTGTCACAGACAAAGCATGTAAAATTTTGTGGAAGTGATGGACCTTGGTTCTTATCTGGATTAATCCATTTATTGTGAGGTTTACCATAATTCTTCATATTCTTTTTATAAGGCTTCAAATAAGCATTTTTGGAATTGTGACCTTTGGGTAAGTTATTATTTGCTGAAACAAAGTTTACCTTTGTGGTAGAATTGCCATTACCCGCTTGTGTTATTAATGCAACTTGGCCTCTAGCCTCCTCTTCTACTCGGATGCAAGTGATCAACGTTTCTAAAGAAGTCTCCTTTTGTTTGCGGCGCATGCTCTTTTGGAATTCTCTCCAAGATGACGGTAGCTTGTCAACAAGTCCTGCAACTACCAAGTTGTCACCAATCTTGATGCCTTCAGATCTTACTTCTGCAACTATCATTTGGAAATCTTGTGCTTGCTCTACAATAGATTTTCCATCTACCATTTGGAAGCGAAAAAAGCAGCCAGCTGCATACTTTTTTGCTCCTACCTCTTCAGTATCATACTTAGTCTGTAAAGCTTTCCAAATTTTCTTTGCAGAAGTGTAAGTGGTGTCATAGTAATAATAAAATTGATCAGCATGGCAATTTAAGATATAAAAGCGACATTTATACTCATCTGTATTATAGGAAGCCAGTTTTGCTTCATGTGCCTCGTAGTCTTCATCATTCATCTCCTCGGTTGGGATTTTGTTTGGATTCTTTTCGGTAAAAACATATGCAACTTTCAAAAGGCTAAGGTAAAAAAGAATTTTTCCTTTCCACCTCTTACAATGAACTCCTTTGAACTTGAAAGGCTTGTTGAGATCTTCAATTCCATCATTGGTTTTTTCTAGTACTTGTTCCATGATTGATCTCCTTAAAATTGTTGGTGAAAATACCAGAAAAAATTATATTTTATTGATAAATAATGCAAAGAAAATGAGATACAAATAAATCAGGCTGAGGCACGGATATCTCATTTTCTTTAAAGAGATCAAGCCCACTGCGGTAGGAAGAACCCCAATATCGATGCAGCAGTCACAAAACTATGACTTGTCCCCTCCATGATACAACAGTCTGACCACTTGTCGTATGGCTCAAGCCAACTTTGCACAAGATGGTGAACCCAAAACTCCACCAAGAAAAACACCATTCTTTGCTAGTAATCTCTCTTGTATAGAAAATAGTTGGTGTGTGCTGGTGTAGAAAAGAGTAGATGAGAGGGACTATTAATAGGCCACTAGGACCTTACAATTACACCAAAAATAAAGATGATCATTAAACTAGAGAAAATGGAAAAACTCCAAAAATTAACTCACCACCAAGGTCATGAATTCTAATTAATCTCCACTCATGACCATGATAAGAGATTACCAAAGTAATGAAACTCTATTTATGTCCATTTATGACCAAGATGAGAGGTTACCAAAGTAATGAAACTCCATTCATAACCAAGATATATAGATAAATAAATAAAAGATATTAAAATGGTATGTTTCTCCTTTCCACATTAGTTTTTTTTTTTTAAATCACAATTTTTTGGCTTTTAATTGTTAATAGAAAGGCAACAAGCATCCACAGTTTACTTAAAATTGTAAAAAAATATCACTTAATATAAAGTTCTCATAATTTGTGGATGTTTGTTGCCTTTCTATTAACAATTAGAAGAAAAAAATTGTAATTTTTTTTATATAAAAAAAAAAAGAACTCCTAATGTGGAAAGGAGAAACATAGAAATAGACATTAAATTAAAAGATATGACAGATCATTTGATTTTCCAAAGAAAGTATTCCATGTAAATCCATTTATTATTGTTTGGCATATAAATGTTAATAATATTGCTCTAGATTTTTACACTACACAACCTGTGAAAGACAGTAGATGCGCGTTCGCCCCTTAAATTTTGATGTTATTAATGTAACAATCTAGAGCAATGTTATTAACATTTATATGCCAAATAATAATAAATGGATTTGCATGGAATACTTTCTTTGGAAAATCACATGATCTGCCGTATCTTTTAATTTAATGTCTATTTCTATGTTTCTCCTTTCCACATTAGAAGTTCTTTTTTTTTTTTTTTTTTTAAAAAAAAAATCACAATTTTTTGGCGTCTAATTGTTAATAGAAAGGCAACAAGCATCCACAGTTTTCTTAAAATTGTAAAAAAAATATCACTTAATATAAGGTTCTCATTCTAAAATTTTGTTTGGAGATATATTTAATCGGTTGAGATGAGCTAAATATTTGGCTAGCCATGCCTGCTTCCAAGATGGTGGATGCATCAAATATGTGAGTTAGAATCTATGAATTGCAAGATTCATAATGCTCAAATTTATGAGTTCAACATTATGCTTGTTAGCTATTCTTTGGATACTGTCCTTTTTTAATTATTATTTTAATGACTAAATACTATAGTACTAGTGCAAAGAAAATTATGTTTTTTCTCTAATTCCATTAGTAATAAAATCAGCCATGGAAGTAGAGAGACAGGCATGTTAGTATTTAAGGTTTTGTCAGCTTGTAATAGTCATTGTCTCCTTTTCCTCATCTTTGCACTTAATTTGTTAATTATGATCATAGATTTGTAATCCCAAAAATTGATGAGTAATTAAATTGTTTTCATAACTAACATATTCAGAGCATTTACTAAATTTAACAAGGTTGTCGTTATATAGAATACGACGTGTACAGAATGTCCAAAATAATGGTGAAACCTTGTATTGTGAAATTCTGCAATATCACACATATCATGAATTTATCGTTATTATTAGATTTTCCTGGTGCAAATGATAGAAACTTCTCAATCATGTAAAGTCGACTGCTCTTGCCGAGATATTTATTAGTCTTTGATCAATTTGCTAGTGCAAGACGTGAGATTAAAAATAAAAATAAAAAATGCCCAAAATATCATTTCTCTTCATTTACAAAGCTTCCAATTTCAAGAAGGCTAAAGATGAGAGGGAGAGGAGTGTGGGGCCACTTAACATGGGAGTGGACCACTTCATTAGAAGTGGAATTGGAGAGACAAAATTAGGACAATGTATCACCACTCACAAATAAATTGATAAAGGCAAAGCTGCTTTGGAATTGACCTTATCCCAATATTTATGTTCACACAATCTGCATACGCAAATTGGTTAACAAATTTCTTCTCACCCTTTAAAACCAACAGTTGACTTGTGTGAAATACGGGTTTAAGCAAAATAAATAAATAAAAATATAATATTTCGTAAATTTTTATTGAATTGTCAACATCTTTTTTGTTTAAGAAGATTTAAATTTGGACTTATCAATTCCAAAATTTTGTGAATGGACTTCCGCCTACTTGCCCTAATAGAATAGACTTACTTCGATACTTGTATGATGTGCAGTGTCAAGCACGTGCCAAATAAGAGATAGGAAGACAAAGAAAAAAGAAGTAAATATCATTTTTAATACTACATATATATTCACTTAATTCCCTTATCTATAATCAACTAGGCTAACTCAGTTGGCTACCTTTGTACACTTCTTTTATTTGAAGGTCATGGGATTTTGTTGTATTTCCCATTATATTTTTGTGTATCTGTTACACTTTGATTATTGGATTGTAATTCTTTATATTGTAAAAATTCCTTGATTTTAAAAGAATAAACTCCTACATTTCCCCCCCAAAGCCATACAAATGCCTCCTTTTGGAGGGAGGCACGAGAGGATGAAAGTTATGCGTATGCATAACATGTGCCTTGGTGAAAAGTTTCTTGAAAAATATAAAAATATTATCATATTTATATATATATATATATATATTTAAATTTAGTGATAAGTGTCTCCAGATTTACATATCTTTGTCATTTTCTTGTATACTAAGGATACTTATTAGCAAGACTTTTTATTTTATTTTTATAATTAAATGTATAAAAATGTATAAATTTACAATGAGAAGAGTACGATGATAGTCGAAAACATTTGAGGGTGCATTTAGATTATGGATTTAGATATGAATTTGAAAAGAAAAAGAAAAGAAAAAAGGTATGGGAAATGAAATAAAAATTTAGTTTATAATTTCATTCACAATTTTCTCACATTTTTTACTCTTTTCAAATTTTTATCTAAATTCATGTTCTAAACATAGTCTTAGGCTCCGTTTGTTTTGACGTAAAATGTTTTTGTTAAAAATATTTTACTCATTTTCCGTTGTTCAGTTGAACAAAGAGTAAGTAAAAAAATTTTTTAGAAAAATATATTTTTACATCATTTTTCTAAATTTGAAACCTTTAGAAATTTCATAAGTCAATTTTTACAAAGTTGACTCTCACTCACTAATTTTTCAACACATTTAGCCTTAAAATAAGTATCGTAACTTACTAAAAAGTTCATAAATGACACTTTATTAAATCAAAATTTATCTTTTAAGTAACAAAATATCTTTGTTTCAAGTGTCAATCAAATGCCGAAAAACAAAAACAAAAACAAAAAACATATATATATATGTGTGTGTGTGTGTGTGTGTGTGTAAAATCAAATTACAAGATTTTTTTTCTTTTTTTTTTTATGTAAAATATTTTATATCGAAACAAACGAAGCCTTAATGTAACTAAACCTACTCAAAACTATTGTTGGGCCAAGTTTAAGTTATGTAGTTTCTGTTAAACCACTAGTCCAGCCCTATTGGACGACATATAGTGACTTTTGTCAGATTAAACACCAGTTGCATTATAGATTTATTTTGAAAAAAAAAAAGAAAAGAAAAGAAAATTTTATCTTACAAACAAAGTTTGTTTAGTCAAAATTATTGAAAACAATCAGCGACAACAGCCAAATATTAAGGCTGTGTTTTGAATATAATTTGAGTAGGAATTTAAAAAGAGAAGTTAAGTACTTAATGGTTAAGTAGTATTTTTTAACTAGTCAAAAGTTTATATATGCTTTTATTGTAACAATAAGGGATCAATCATCCCTTCTTAAATGGCCTCCTTGGCTGATTAAAGTCTCAGTTGGCATGTTTAGATTTTTGCACATCACATTTTGAGAAATCAAAATTTTACAAAATAAATTGAAACTGGTTCACTGGAGAAATCACTTCAACTTACTAAAAGGTTAAGGCTTCCAATTGAAAAATGATTTGTGTACACAATTTTTTTATAAAAAATTTCACCAGAATAATATTTCAATGGTAGTTTTGAAACAATGAATCATCTTTATAGTTTGGTCGCTGATTATATGGGTTTTACCGACTAAAACATTTTTAGTAGCCAAAAATAAAGCTTTTTTGCGACTAAAAAAAATTTAGTAGCCAAAAAGTCTACAATTGGCGACTAAAAATAAGTTTAGTCGCCAAAAGTGGTCATTTTTAGTGCGGGAGAACAAAATCCTAAGGCGGGAAATAAACTTTTTAGCGACTAAAAAACAATTAGTAGCCAAAAGTATAGAATTGGCGACTAGAAAATCTGTTTAGTCCCCAAAAGTGGTCCTTTTTTTAGCGCAAAAGTCTCTTCAGTGACCAAAATTATTTTAGTCGCTAAAAGTTAAGTTTTTATTTTATTTTGCTACTAAATAATTTATTTTTACATAAATTATGTCAATAAAAATAATTATGTTTATACATATACTTTTATATTAATACGAGTCTATGTACTATATAAATAATATGTTACATATATAATCATGTGGTGTTATAGAGGCGTAGTGGGAAGAGTGTGGTGTATAAGGTTTATGGTGTGAGAGGTTGGTGGTTCGAGTCTTCATAAGAGTGGATGAAAACCTTAACAATGAATTTTTTTTTTCCACGGATGAAGCTTTTGGCGACTAAAAATGTTGGTCGCCGTTTGGTTGCTTTTGGCGACTAAAGGTTTTGGTTGGCGATTCCTTGACTATTGACGACTAAAAATTTGGTCAGTGAATGTATGATTTTAAAGAAATGTAATTGACTATTGGCGACCAAAATTTTAGTCGCTAAAGACTTGCTTTTTGGCGACCAAAGGTTTTTTGGTCGGCAAAACCCCTCAAGACCTTTCTCGACAGGGTTTTGGCGACAAATGTAGCAACCAAAATGTTTGGTCGCAGAATGTCATTGGCGACCAAAAACAGACAATTGGCGACCAATATTTTAGTAGCTAAAAGTGACTTTCTTTGTAGTGTAGTTTTGAAGCAATGAATCATCTTTATAGGTCAATTAGTTTGAAGTAAATGAATATAAATTAGACATATCATTCTATATATATTTATTCTATAATTTTTTTGAGAAAAGAAAATTCCTTGAGCATGATCCAATTCATAATTTTTAATTTTGTCAATTTAAAATTATTAAACTGAATATATATATATATATATATTTTGATCAATAAAGAAAAAGAACTTTATTGATGAAACAGAAAATTATTATATCAATAAAAGAAAAAGAAGATGAGTGCAAAAAGTATCATAGCGAATGAAATTGATTTTAACTAGGTTGGCACCAATAAGACCGCCCAATTATATGCTAGATCGTGGAGACACAAAAAATACCATACTTGATAATGAAGAAGCTCTGCAAGAGCTAAACAACTGCAGGTATAAAAAAGAAAAGGATGAAACAAGCCAAATATGAACAAGATGCCACGCTCTTGAGTCATTGGTGAAGATTAACAAAATGACACCAAGTGTCGCGAACAGATTTAGGACAATAGAGGTAGAGAAAGACAAAGAGACTGAAAAAAAGAAAAAGAAAAAGAAAAAGTTGAGATATTATTTTCTATCTCTTTTTTGAATTTTCGGTTAGGGTGATGATTGAGACCCCTCCAATCACCACCCCACCACCCCCACACACACGTGGCGGGTGGTGATTGGAGGAGAAAGAAAAAAAAAAGAAAAGAAAAAGAAAAAAAGGACCAATCATGAGAAGAGGGGGTCAAGGGGGTGAGTAAAAAAGGGGGTCCAAGTCATTATTCTTTCGGTTATTTCAAAACCAGTTTTGTGTTTATACAAAACTACTTATACACTACAACTTTTGAAAGAAGTAGGCATGCATCCGCCCACTGAATTTTGATGTCATTAATGTAAAAAACTAGATCAGTATTATTAATGCTAGATATCGTGAAAAAAATATCATGAAAATGATCATAAAAGATTCTCCATTGTTAGATTACACATACAAGAAAATACCACACATTAATCAAAGGATAAAAAAATTTCATGAAATATTTCATGATATGTTTTTCATGATCCCTAATATTATTCACAAATGGGTGATTTGAAAAGTTGGTTAAAAGTTAATTTTTAGACTTTTTTTTTAGACTTTTTTTATTTATTTATCATTTTGTATGTAAACAATTTGATAAGTGATGTACAAATTAAAAACTGACTTTTAATTAGCTTCCCAAATTACCCCATAGAATACTTTCTTTAGAAAATCACATGATTTGTCATATCTTTTAATTTAATGGTTATTTCTATGTTTTGCCTTTCCACATTAGGAGGTTTTTTTTTTTTTATTATTATTTATTTATTTATTTAGATCAGAATTTTCTCGCTTGTAATTGTTAAAAATAACGTAACAAGTGTCCACAATTTGCTTAAAATTGAAAAGAAAATCACTTAATATAAAATTCTCGTTCTAAAATTCTGCTTGGAGATATATTTGTTAACACCACAAAAAATTAAGATTTTAGAAATCAAAATTCATAGACATAATTATTTTTTAGGAACCAAATATTTTTGTTGCAAAAAGTGTCATTATTATATTTTTAGTAACGAAAATTGGACATTAGTGATGAATTATTATCTTTGTGGGACCAAATTTTTTATCTCAAAAAATAAATCATTTTGAGACCAAATTATTTTGTCCTGTATTTATTAGTAACATTTTCAAAATTTTGTCGCTAAAAGTCTTATTTTTTACTTTCAAGATGACTTTTTAGCGACTATCCTCACGGCGATAGAAATTAAAATTTTCACTTTTAGAGATCAAAAATTTGATTTCTAAAACTCTTATATGTTGTAGTGTAAGCTTATACTTTGATTTTGCTGATATCTAAAATATTATTTAATAAATTATTTTTTTAATATACATATTTCACAATTATTTGACACAAAACATGAAAATAGATTTTGTCATTTTGATACAAGTTGCACCGATTTAAATTAATTAAATTTTCTGGGCATCTTTTATGGTTTGATTATTTATAATACTAATAAAATATAATTATACTATATATTATGGAAAATGAAATTTCTAATGGGAAGAGCTTTATGAAACTCAAAACCCTTATATTATTTTTCTAAAATTCTTATTTTTTAAATAATTAAAAAACCTTCTATTAGCCAACTTTTATTGAATTATTAAAAATATCTTATTACGGCTCAATTTACACATTTCAAAAAGAAAGTTAATTATTTCATTTAGAAATTAAAAAAAGAAAGTTAACTAACCAGTTTAAATTTTTTTTTTTTTTAAAATCTTCTTACATTTCAAAAAGAAAGTTAATTAATACATTTAAAATTTGAAATTTAAAAATTTGAAAATGATCAGTTTTAAAATTTAGATTTTTGTACCACTAAAATATAAGAATCAATTCACATCTTCCATAAGTTTTTAAATAATTAAAAAAAAATTATTGATTAGCTTTTATTCCTTTATAATATGATTGATGATTCATTTTAAAAACTTGCTTCTCCCACCCTCATACAATTTTTCTAGAATTCATATTTTTTAAATAATTAAAAAAACTTTTATTAGCTAACTTTTATTGAATCATTGTAAAAAAATCTTATTATACCTTAATTTACACATTTCAAAAAGAAAATCAAATATAACATAAAGTTGGGTACATATTTTCTACACTAAAAATTTTGAATTAATATGACTTTTGAAAATTGTGTACTATAAACTCTTATCAAACATGTCTCTCCAAATAATAATAATTGAAATTTATTTTAGTTGCTATATCAAAGATTAGTTATAGAGTAAAAAATAAAAAAAAATAAAAAAATGTGTAGGTATTAAAGTTTTAAAGCAAAAAATTTATGTTAGAATTTGTTCAAATGTAATTCTCTTAATATTTGCAATTTTTTTTATTGATTGATAAAAAACACCGTAAATATTAAGATGATTATTATTATTATTATTATTATTATTATTATTATTATTATTATTATTATTATTATTATTATTATGATATTGAGTTGTTAAAATATGATGTATTATAGGCTTTAAACTAAAATTGTTGAGAGAAATAATCAACTTAAACTAGATTTTATAGGCTAATTTTTAATATTCAAACCCCCAAACTAGTTCATTCCGGTCACGAACTAATAAAAATAATTTTTTAATGATTAAGTGAATGTCACATTGACATAAATATTGAGTTAACTTCTAGGTCACTTTTAATGTTTAGTCTAACACAACATGTCAATTCTAATACATTTTCAATTATGAGTTATGACATACGATAATTTACAATTTTGAGTAGACAAATTTTAGGCTTTACAAAATAAGAAAAAATAATTATACTAACAAATGTGATTTACTACTATCATATGATAAATTAAAATTACGAAACTTATAAAATGAAATGTATTTATATTTTATTGTAAATATAATTTTTTGTAATTTATTTTTAATTTTTACTAATTAAATTATGACATGCAGTTATTTATTAAGAACTTAAAACATATAATTAATGACATCATAATAAAAAATTTTCTCTAATGTGTAACTCGGATTAAAATGAATAAATTTTAATTTATTATAAATCATTTTTAATAAATATTTTAAATAAAATTTATATTGTTATTTTTAATTTAAAAACTAATTTTCAATTATTTATTTATATCAGTGCATAACACGGCTAATATATTAATAATATAAAAAGAGAAAAAGACACCCACATGGTGGCTATCTCATTTCAAATAAATTTCAATTCTTCCTTTATTCCTTTCGTTTGTTTTGTGCAGGCTTGAATCGAGGGCAATGAAATGGTAAACAAATTCAATTGGAAAATGAGGCAACGAAAATATTTCTTTTTGTGTTATAAAAGAAGCCTTCTGATATGAAAAAAAAAGGTAGAAGGGAAAAGCAAAGAGAAATAAAGAAAAATTTGTGATATTTATTTATTCTTAAAATATTATTGTGATTCATTGAGCTATATTTTTCTGATAGAGTTTGTTGAGAGTTTAGTTTTAATTTTAAAAGAGTTTTATATCCGTTGTTCTTGTTCTTGTTCTTATTCTTGTAAAAAGGAGTGATACTTTTGTGAGTGATTTTTGGGACAAAATCACTTGGATTAGGTGCGACTAGACACTAAATTCTGCCGGATTATTTTTGTGAGTGGTTTTTTTGGATAAAATTATTTGGTTTGGTGTGACTAGGCAACAGATTTTAAACTAGTCAGAATGATTGAACTTGATCACTTGTTATAAAGGTTCACTAGCACCAGTGAAACTAGTGGTGTATTACTATTTGAAGAATAGTGGAGAAATTCCCGAGAAGAATACTTGGAGAGTCGGTATAGATTTCAGTTAAATCGAACCATTATAAATTGCAGTGTTTACTTTCTCTTCCCTTTGCTCATTCTATTTTCGTTACTTTCATTTATATTGTTCAGCATTTCTATTTATTTATTTGTTAGATTAATTTGTGATCTATAAAAACTTCACACCTTGCCCCATAAAGACAATGATGCCAAGTTTTCAATACATAGACAACGATAGTCAGTTCTAAGTCATGTGTTGGGTAGTTATTTTCATGTGGTTTCAACACCAAGAACCCATGCCTTATGTCACGCCCCACTTTTTATTTCCTACCATGTCCATTAACATAAATCAATTTCCATTAAGAGCAAGCAGAACTATTGTCATAATCTGAACCCAACCCTAAAGGTTTAGGCCGTGATCGACCAGTAATCCCAGATTACTTGGCCTCAAAGACAAATCAGATAATTAATAATAGTAAACGGGGCATTGTAGAAGCGATATTAACACATAACTCTGTCCATCGAGGGGTACATACATGCAAATTTCACAAGTATTTAAAACTTCAACCTTTTTACATAGATATAAGTACATAGATACATCACAACATCATTAGGCACATATACAAATATCCATACATAGCAAGTTTCCGAATAACAAAAGAAGACAAAACAAACGGTCGACACATTGAGTCCAAGTTCGCCCCATCATGGAGGCACTTCAAAGTAGCTTCACAAAAGGTGGACACCCGACGTTGCTCCAAACTTGATGCTCCATTTGCTCACCTACATATATAGGGAAAGGAGGCGAGTTAAATCCCAATGAGTAATATCAGTATAAAGAGGTTAAATGAATGATGTCTATCATAATTCAAAATATATCACATGAGTTTCAAAACGAATCATAATTAAGTACCTGACATATCAAAGTTCATAAATCATATCTCATATGTGATACATCAAATAGCGCAAAGCAAAGGGCCGAAGGCATATCCAAGGGACCACGTGGGTCTAACAAAGAGACCAACATAGCTCAAGCAAAGGGACCACTTAGGTCAACATCAGAGACTTTTGTGCACATATAACAAAGTGTCGTCGTATTGTTTCTCCCAGGATAAGGGCCTTATTAACAAAGGGCCATGGTATTGTTTCTCCTGGGTGAGGGTTTTATTAGCAAACGGCCATGGTATTGTTACCCCCAGGCAAGGGTTTCACTAAAGGATGCCATAATTACTTTCCAAGAGACAATCATTCATTCTTATCAAATTAGCATTTCAAAATAACATTCTTAAAGTAATTCAAAAATGCATTTCAACATATCTTTACAAAGATACTACTCACAGTGGGCTGGCATAGGTGTTAGACCTCGGATAACCACCTACACAAACACATAACAAAGATACACATTGAAGCGTACATCCGTAACAAATAGCGTGTCCTAATTCGATTCTCTTACATGCGTTCCTAGCTTTTTCCATGGCTAAGGATGTCTAAATAATGCTTAAGAAAGTCTGAAAGGGCGTGAGGATTCAAATATGAACATTTGAGTGTTTGTCAAAAATTACTGAAAATAGGGTCTTCGCTCGAGTGCAACATCGGTCGCTTGAACGGACCTCTAGGTCTACAAAAGTACTGGTTGGTCCAAATCTAGGCTCGATGTTCGTTCGAGCCAAGGTGCAAAATAAAAGGTGGTCGCTCAAGTGATGATTTGGTCACTCGAGCCAACTGCAAATGTTTGCAAAAATACTGGATGCATGAAATGTGCGCTCGAGCAACAGATTGTTCGCTTAAGTGGTGAGGCAGAATTCTAAAATTTCTAGAATTGCATTTGAAGTTCATAGCCATGAGTTTCAAGTCTAAAGCTTGCATGGCTTAAGAAAACATGAGGAAACACTTTATAAAACATGAATACTTGATAATTATCAAACTATAGTTCAAAATCTCTTTTAAATTTTCCAGACAAAACCCAAAACTCTTCAATCTTGCCATGCATGTAAATAATTCAATTCTTTTCTTTTCAAAACATATTTGTATGAGATGTTAGTGAGAAATCATGAAGAACCTTGAAAGATAGCTAGTATAACATCGTGCATGTAAGGATTTTGTTGATAATTAAGCTTCAGAATGATGAATTATGCATGCATGCCCAATTTCAACCCTTATTTACTAAATTCATGGTGATTCTAGCTTATCCTTCTCAAATTCATGCAAATGATCCTACAAGCTTAGTGAATTCAATTTCTACATGAATCATCTACAAGAATTATGGGTGGATTCCATACCTAGAGCTTGAATTTGGAAGTTGCTAGCTTAATCTCTTCAAATCTTCTGCAAATTCTCTACAATGTCTCTACTCTCTCCCTAGAAGTGTTGTTTTCACTCTCACTCTATAATTTCAGTTCAATTGATGTAAAATGAACTCATAACATGTTTAAGGCATATATATATATATATAGGAGTAGATTAAGTTAAGATAATCAAATGAGATTATGTTAATTAATTAAACTTAATTCTAATTAATCTTAATCAATTCTACTTGATTTATTCTAATTATTTTGGTCCGAACCAAATTTTAAGTATTTTTTCCATATGATCCTAAATATCCCACTTAGCTTATTGAACTAGTCAATTTCGGTTTCTGAATCCGTTGGGCTATCAATTTCAAATTCTAAGTTAATATTGTAATAGATATTTCATAAGAAAACGGGTAAGCACAAATTAAACGTATAATCATGCAATTATGCTTACTAAATTAATATATAAAATTTATACATATGTCGGAGTCATCACAGTCTTGCCCCCTTAGCAAGTTTGGTCCTCCAAACTTGAGTTACCTTTATTCGGAAACAACTCTAGATAACGTTGTCTCATTTCATCCTCTTTTTTCTATGTATTTTCTTTTCTGTAGTGTTCTCTCCATTCAACTTTCACCATACAAATCGATTTGCTACTCAACTGCTTGACTTGTCGATCAATAATTTGAATTGGCTTTTCTTCATGGATTAGATATTCATTATAATCTACAACATGGATCCCTAAGATAACCATGGAGCATGAACACGTGAAATACATTGTGCATCTTTTCCATTCCCGGCGGTAAAGCTATTCGGTAAGCAAGAGGACCAAGCCTTTCTAGAATTCGAAACGGCCCGATGTAGTGTGGAATCAATTTCCCTTTTCTGCCAAACCTTGTTTGCCCTTTCATTGCCGTTACTATGATGAATACATGATCTCCCACTTCGCATTCCAAATCCCTCATTCTCTAATCCGTATAGCTTTTCTATCGGCTCTGAGCAGTCTTGAGCCTTTGTTTAATGATCTTTATCTTTTCAGTTGTCTCTTGCACACAAGTTCAGACCCATATAAAGCTTTATCACCAACCTCAGTCCAGCAAATTGGGGACCTGCACTTCCTTCAATTCAATGCCTCATATGGTGCCATGCCGATATTAGCGTGGAACTGTTATTATATGCAAACTTAGCCAATGGTAAGTAACTTTTCTAGCTACCCTCAAACTCTAAGACACACATACGGAGAATATCTTCCAGTGTTTGGTTAGTTCTCTTGGTTTGCCCATCGGTTTGTGGATGAAAAGCCCTGCTAAGTCTCAACTTTGTGCCCATTGCTTGTTGCAGCCTTTTCCAAAATCTAGAAACAAATGTAGGATCTCTATCTGACACAATAGACATTGGAACCCCATGTAAGTGGATAATTTCATCAATGTAAATGCAAGTTTATAAGCGTTAAATGAAGTTTTCATAGCAAGAAAAGTGAGCAGATTTTGACAATCTATCAACAATAACCTATATAGCAGTCATATCTCTAGACGTATGAGGCAGACCAACGATGAAATCCATGATTATATGATCTCATTTCCATTCTGGAATAGGAAGGGACTGAAGTAAACCTACCAGTTTTGGTATTTAGCTTTGACTTGTTGGCATTGGAGGCATTTGGAGTCATATTCGACAATTTATCTCTTCATGTTTGGCCACCAGTATACTTGTTTCAAGTCTTGGTACATTTTGGTATTTCCTGGATGCATAGCAAACATCGACTTGTGGGCTTCCTCTAGAATTCTTCTTTTCAATTCTGCATCATTAGGGACACAAAGTCTTCCTTGGAACCTCACTACTTGATCTTCAATGGTGAATCCTGGTTTGGGTTTGATCTCAAATTCATCACACACTTTCTTGAGAAACTGATCTTCTTTTTGCTTCTGTTTGATTTCCTTAATAATTGCCTGTTGTGCGGACATTGCAGCTGACACATTGTCTTGCCTGTAACATACAACTTCTATATTGAGTCAGTCTAAATCTTGCAAAAGCTCCTTCTGATATGTAAGCAGGCATGCTAACATCCCCATATTCTTCCTACTCAGTGCATCAGTCACAGTGTTAGGTTTACTCGGATGGTAGTGAATCTATAAATCATAATCTTTGATCAATTCAAGAAACTGTCTCTGTCGCATGTTCAATTCTTTCTCTATAGAGAAATATTTCAAGCTTCTGTGATCCATATACACTTCAAATTTAGCCCTATACAAATAATGATGCCAGATTTTCAATGCGAATACAACGTTGACAAGTTCTAAGTCATGCGTCGGGTAATTCTTCTCATGTGGTTTCAATTGTTGAGATGCGTAAGCAATCACCTTGCCATTCTACATTAAGACACAACCCAAACCTTTGTAAAAAACATCACTAAATATTATAAATCCTTCAGTACCTGACAGTAAAGTAAGAATTGGAGTTATTGTCAATCTTGCTATTAACTTTGGAACACTAATTCCCTTTGGTCCGTCCACGCGAATGGTTCTCCTTTTCAGGTCAATTGTGTCAATGTTACATCAATTTTGGAAAAATCCTTGACAAATCTCTGATAGTAACTTGTTAAACCTAGAAAACTTCAAATTTCTATTATATTAGTTGGAGTAGGCCAATTGATAATCGCTTTGATTTTCTATGGATCTATAGATATCCCATCTTTATTAATGAAATGCCCAAAAAATGTAACCTCATTCAACCAAAACTCACATATCTTAAATTTCTCATACAATTATTTCTCCCTAAGTGTTTGAAGGATTATTCTTAGGTGTTGTTCATGTTCTTCTTTACTCTTTGAATAAATCATAATGTCATCAATAAAGACCACAACAAACTCATCTAAAAATGGTTTAAAGATCCGGTTCATTAAATCCATGAAGGTTACAAGTGCATTGGTGACTCCGAAAGGCATGAATAAAAATTTATAATGTCCATACCTGGCCTGGAAAGCAGTCTTCTCTATGTACTCGGCCATAACCTTCATCTGATGGTATCCTGATCTTAAATCGATCTTGGAAAACACTTGGGCCCCTTGTAACTAATCAAACAAATCATCAATTCGAGGCAAACGATATTTATTCTTAATGGTTACCTTGTTGTGTTCTCGGTAGTCAATACACAAGCGAAGTGTTCTATCTTTCTTCTTCATAAACAACACAGAGCAATTTCTGTAACTGAATTTCAATTATTTTGTTTCAACAGTTGACATGCGGTATGGAGTTTTAGATATTGGTTGGGTACCCGGTATCACATTAACCACAAACTCAATTTCCCTATCAATCAATTGTCCAGGAAACTCTTCCGGAAACACATTAGAAAAATCTTTTACAACTGGAATATCATCTAAGACAACATTTGTAGTTTGAATAGTCAATATACTACACAGATACCCTTGACACCCCTTGTTAATCAGTTTAGGAGCCTTCATTGTAGAAATTAAGTATGGTGGGGGAACTACACCCTTTCCCTCAAAATAAAACACATTTTATCCTGGAGGTCAGAGTATTACTCATTTTGTGGCACAATCAATGGTCACATAATATTTAGATAACCAGTCCATACCAAAAATAATATCAAAATGAATCATATCCAAGGGCAATAAATCAACATACAAGATAGTATTCTCAAGTAAAATTTCACAAGCAGGATAAACAGATGAACATAGCATAGATCCTCCTGACAGTGATGACACACATAGTATGTATCTCAATGTTTCCAAAGGTCTATTCAATTTGTGAGCAAATACCATAGAAACAAAAGAATGTATAGACCCTAAGTCAATCAAGACATATGCATATTGCCCACAAATAGAGAGTGTACTTGAAACCACAGTCTCTGTATTTTGGGTGTCCCCTAGAACAAGCGCAAAAACCTTTCCTTGTCTTTGGTTGTCCCTCATTGTGGTCGGAGTTGCATTGGCCCTTACAGTCGGTGCTGATCCAGTTGAGCTTGTGTCACCGGCTTACCACGTTGTCATGGTTGTGTACATTGCCTTGCTATGTGTCCCACCTTTCCACACAAGAAACAAGCCCCCGTAGTCCGATAACATACACCTCGATAATTTTTCCCATAGTCTAGACAAGCAGGTGCCGAGTTACTACTCTTATTAGAACTACTAGAGTTTCCCGATTTTACTTTCTTATTTGTTGCTGATATTGCCCCTTTGTTAACATTAGCATTTTTCCTTTTATCCCTTCAATCAAAATTCCAGTTACGAGTAGTCATGTTTGTCTCTAACATGAGAGCCCTGCCTAAAACATCAACATATTTGGGTAGTTTTAACACATTAATTCTTTCAAAAATTGAGTCGCGAAGACCTCCTTCAATTTTTTTGGCCTTTTTGTAATCTGTGTCAACCATATGCGGTGCGAAACATGCCAACTCTGTAAATTGGGCTTTGTATTCAGCCACAATCTTGTTCCCTTGCTTTAGTTGCTCAAATTCAGATACCTTTCTATCCCGGAAACATTGTGGGAAATACTTCTCATAAAAGATTTCTAGAAATCGGGCCTAGCTAATTTCTTTGTTGTCATCACAGATTAACATACGCCATTTTCTCGCTTCATCCTCCAAAGTAAACGCGGCCAATAGAACCTTTTACGCCTCGGTACATGGAAACATCTCAAATAACTTCTCAATCTCCAAGACATAAGCTTCAGCCTTAAGCGGATATACTCCTCCATGGAACAAAGGTGGCTTCATCTTTTTGAATTCCTTTGTGGGGGCAATGGTTTCATCATTTGTTTGATGGTCCTGTACCGGTGGTGGTACGGGCATTGGAGGTGGGAGTGGTGGTTGTTGTTGCTGCCATTGCTGTTGTTGTCTTAAGCTTGCAGCCATATCATGCATCATTCTTTCCATCCTATCAAGCCTTGAAGAGCTTGACTCCTCCAGTTCATCCCCTCTTGTTCTCACCATTTTCAATATAAACTTGGTATTATAATAAACACAATGTATGCACACATAATCATATACACATTTACAAAAGCCACATCTTTCTTGTACTAAAATGCACATGAAATGCAATCCTTGAGTTTTTTCTAGACACCTTATGGCTCAGTAGACAAGTGAGTGAGGTATGACTTTTGCTTTGATACCAAACTATCATGACTTGAATCCACCCCTAAAGGTTTAGGTGGTGACCGACCAGTAATCCCAGATTACCTGGCCTCAAAGACAAATTAGATAATTAATAATAGTAAGCGGTGCATCGCGGAAGTGATATTAAGACATAACTATGTCCATCGAGCGGTACATATATGCAAATTGCACAAGTATTTAAAACTTCAACCTTCTTACATAGATATAAGTACATAGATACATCAAAACATCATTAGACCCTTATATAAATGTCCATACATAGCAAGTTTTCAAATAACAACAGAAAACAAAACAAAGGGTTGACATAGATTGGCTCCACTTGAGTCCAAGTTTTCCCTATCACAGAGGCACTTCAAAGCAGCTTCACAAAAGGTGGACTCCCGAGGTTGCTCTAGACTTGACACTCCATTTGCTCACCCACATATATAGGGGAAGGGGGTGAGCTAAAGCCTAGTGAGTAATATCAGCATGACGAGGTTAAATGAATGATGTCTATCATAATTCAAAGCATATCACATGAGTTTCAAAACAAATCATAATTAAGTACTTGACATATTAAAGTTCATAAATCATATCTCATATGCGGCACATCCAATAGCGCAAAGCAAAGAGCCCGATGGCATATCAAATGGAGCACATGGATTTAACAAAGGGACCATATAGGTCAAACAAAGGAACCACTCGGGTCAACATCAGAGATCTCTATGCACATATAACAAAGGGCCATGGTATTGTCTACCCCAAGTGAGGGCCTTATTAACAAAGGGCCACAATATTGTTTTCCCCCAGGTAAGGGCCTTATTAACAAAGGGCCACAATATTGTTTCTCCCAGGCAAGGGCCTTATTAGCAAAGGACCGTGGTATTGTTACCCCCAGGCGAGGGCTTCATTAAATGATGCCACCATTACTTTTCAAAGAGACAAATATTCATTCTTATCAAAATAACATTCTTATTATAATTCAAGAATACATTTCAGCATATCTTTACAAAGATACTACTCATAGTGGGCTGGCACAAGTGCTGGACCTCAGATAACCACCTACACAGACACATAACAAAGATACACATTGAAGCGTACGTCCATAACAAATAGTGTGTCTCAATTTGATTATCTTACATGTGTTCCTAGTTTATTCTGTGGCTAAGGATGTCTTAATAATGCTTAAGAAAGTTTGAAAGGGCATCAGGATGCAAATATGAACATTTGAGTGCTTGTTAAAAATTGCTGAAAACGGGGTCTTTGCTTGAGCGCAGCATTGGTTGCTTGAGCGGACCTCTAGGTTTGCAAAAGTACTAGTTGGTCCAAATCTAGGCTCAATGTTCACTTGAGCCAAGGTGCAAAATAAAAGGCGGTTGCTTGAGCAATGACATAGTCGCTCGAGCCAACAACAATGTTTGCAAAAATACTTGATGCATGAAATGTGCTCTCGGGTGATAGATTGTTCGCTGTAGCGGTGAGGTAGAATTCTGAAATTTGCAGAATTGCATTTGAAGTTCATAGGCATGATTTTCAAGTCCAAAGCTTGCATGGCTTAAGAAAACATGAGGAAACACTTTACAAAATCGATTACTTGATAATTGCCAAACCATAGTTCAAAATCTTTTTGAAATTTTCCAATCAAAACCCAAAACTCTTCAATCTTGCCATGCATGTAAAGAATTCAATTATTTTCTTTTCAAAACATATTCACATGAGATGTTTAGTGTGAAATCATGGAGAATTTTCAAAGATAGCTAGTATAATATCATGCATCTAAGGATTTTGTTGAGAATTAAGCTTCAGAATGATGAATTATGCATGTATGTCCATGTCCAATTTCAACCCATATTTACTAAATTCATGGTGATTCTAGTTTATGCTTCTCAAATTCATGCAAATGATCCTACTGAATTCAATTTCTACATGAATTATCTATGAGAATTATGGGTGGATTCCATACCTACAGCTTGAATTTGGAAGTTACTAGCTTAATCTCTTCAAATCTTCTTTAAATTCTCTACGATGTCTCTATTCTCTCTCTCTCTCTGTAGAAGTGTTGTTCTCACTCTCACTCTATGATTTCAGTTCAATTGATGTAAAATGAACTCATTAACATGTTTAAGGCATATATATATATATATATATGTGTGTGTGTGTGTAGACGCGCTCCCGGGAACTCTCCGACATCCGCGCGCGCCTACGAGAAGTGACGCGGATCTCGTTTTGTTCCGAGCTACTACAGTTCAGACTCAAATGTCATTGTTCTGAATCTAATCTCACAATGTGCGGTGTGAGATCGATAAATCACCAAAGAGTCAAAATCTGGCAAATTGTTTTGAAAAACTGATTTTTAGAAAGAAGTGCCAAACATGGATTGCTTTCCCAGATACAGAGTCACCACCTAAATATTTTATTTTGGGAGAATTTAAGAAACCCTGACTCATGCCTAAGGCCACGTGTCCGTCATCACCAAAGTTGCCTCGGCTTGGGAACTTGGGTACGAGAGGGGAAGGCTATGCAATGAGCACCCCCACTCGCCTGATCAAAGATCGGCCTGTACTAAGCATGATATTTTGTTTTTGAAAACACATGTGCTCTTATTTCGGTTAATTAGCTAATCTTACTACGTGATATGCACAACATACAAGTATAGACTAGATCGCCTAATTTGGAACAAAACATTGCATGTTCATTTGTGAAAATGGTTTGAAGTTTGATACTCGCAAGTAGGCTAAATTCAGGATTCGATGAATTGTTCCAATTCAAGTAATCCAACCTTCACCCACAGGCATTCAGGTAGTTATATCAAATAAGCAGTTAGCCTCATGGAAAGCATACTTTCATGGCAACATTAACACACATGCGGTATGCTAAAGCGTAAACACTCACAGTGTACTCTAAGCCAAAATAGAGAACTAGTTAGAAAACATGCACGATCCTAGTTCATGTTAAGATGGCTAATGCAACACATGGGAGAATGCAATTAAAATAGGCTCGGCTATTCTAAGATGGCATATGAAATGCAACTTGGTAACATACTGTTGAACACGTATTCAAGTAAATGTATTGAGAGTACAATGCAGTTAGTATGATGCGCCGAGCCCAGTGCATGCAATATAGGTGAATGGATGCACGCATGCGAGCATAAGGTATGCTAAATGAAATATGCCCTAAAACTAACCATCGTAAGCGGTTAAGTAAAAGAGAGAAAGAAATGGGGGTTGGAAGACATGCATCACACATACGCACGCTTATTAGAACAGTGTGCTCTCTCGAGGGAGGGACCAAATAAAGAAGCTAACTAGCTAATCTAAGCTAATTAAACTAATTATTACACAAAGAATTAATTAACTAATCCTAGTTAACTAATTATTACAAAACAAATTGAAATAGCTAAACGCATTAACTATTAAAGTACAGAACGAAAGCTTAATCTAGCTAAGTAAAGAAGCTAAATAAAGCAGTAAAACAGGAGGTTCTCAGAGGGAGAAGACTGGATGCATGCTAGGTCGCCTCGTTTGGAAATCCAATGCGATGCCCCGATTTGCCTCTGTTTTCATTTGTTCTCAGAACACTACACCAAGCTCCAGAAAGCTGAAACTTCACCTTGGGAGTCCTGTGGGAGGGTGGCCGACCACTTTTGATCTCTACAGCCACCTGCCAACCACTTTCTTTGTTGAAAGCTAGAAAAAGTGGTCGGCCAGCTAGTTTTTCTGGCTTGCCGACCATTTGTTGCTGCTGAATTCCAGTTTGCTGCAACAGAGAGCAAGAAAGGGCATAGCAATGCATTTTCAAGATATGTGTGCACAACCACCCTCCCTATCATGTCATGAACTCAAGGGAGTGCCGTTCTCGACCCTCGGGCCACTAATCGCGCATTTCAATACATGATGGCTGAGAGGCAAAGTTGCACAATTCATTGTAAAATGAATGCACAAGTAAACACATAAGGCCTAGAACTCTGTCATGTATGATCAAGAGCGTCGGCGACTGGGAATTAAGGCACGTTTCATCACTTTAAGTATGAAACGCCCCTCGTTTCCCGTGTTTGGACTAACACCTATTCCAAACACAATGCAACACATAACATGGCATACACAATGTGACTCAAGCATACAACTCAATGCAATACAACTTAAGCATGCAAACCTGCAAGGGACAAGCATGCAAACATGTAATTGGCATACTAGCATACACAATGCTATGAACTACATGGCATACACAATGCTCATGATAACTAGCATACACAATGCAAATGGTAACTAGCATACACAATGCAATGAACATGGCATACACAAATGCAATGATCAATATGGCATACTCGATGCAATGTGACCTAAGCATGCAAACAACATGGCATATACAATGTTAAATCAAACATGCAAACAACATGGCATACTCAATGCTATGAACTACATGACATACACAATGCTCAATGGACTTAAACCAAAATGGGCAGACCTCGGTCATGCCCAAAATAGAGGCCATAATGCTAAAACAAAGGCACAAAAAGTATATACGAGCATGCATGCCAATTGCCTCACCAATTAGGCCTACTAGCATAACTCTCAAGAGTGCTCAAAAAGTGACAAATGTGGAAGTGTGACAACACTAAATGCACTGAAATAAGGTAAGAAATGATGCCAAATCATTCAAACAAAGACAAGTGTAGCATGCAAAGGTCCTAAAGCATGAGGGCTAATAAGGAGGACTACAAATGAGGTATTTAATACATGGTACAAATGCAGGAACCAACCACAAACAGAGCTGAAATAGGTCAAAACATGGACCTAAACATGTTGAGATGAGGGCTCAAAGACCTAGGCATGCAAGCATACAAGCTAAGCCATAAACTAGGCAACAATGCACAACACTCAAAGACACTTAAAGCATGAGATAAGTGGGAACATGGAAATGCTATAAGCTCTAAAACGAAGTATTAAATGATGCCAAATCATCTAAATAACTCAAAGATAGCATGCACGAGTCAACAAAAAACAAAGCTAGCAAGGCCAATTGCACTACAGCTATACAAAGCATGAAGCATGTGACCAAGGAAACCCAAAACAGTCCTAGAACATGTCAAAACGATACTAAAACATGCATGGAAGAAAGCCAAAACAAGCTAGCATGAAGGGCATAAGGCATGATGCATACAAGGCAAATAAGGTGGATTACACTACACCTATTAAGACCAAGCATGGGATGACTTAACCAATAAAAATTAGAGTTATATCATGGAAAAATAACCCCAAATAAGTACTGAAATGATGGCTCGCAAACTAAGGCATGAAGGCATACGCAATAATTCATGTTAAGGCATAAAGGGGCAAACCCTCTAACACATTGAATGAGTGATAAATGGAAGTGCATGACCATGAAACATGGACTGAAATCACATAATAAATGATGCCAAATCATTCAAATAGTCCAAGTAAAGCATGCTAATGGACTTGATGCACTAAGGTAACAAGCTAGAATGCACTATAGCCATACAAAACAACTCATGCATGGCCAAAACAACCAAAATCAGAGCTAAATCACGTTAAAACATGGACAAAAGCTTCGTGAAGTTAAGCCAAAAGCATGCTAGAATAACATGTTAAAGCATGATGCATGTTAGGCTAATTCATGGAAATGCACTACAAGTGCATGGAGCATGCAAAGGCCAACCAAACCAAACCAAACCATAACAGAGTCATGACATGGCAAAACATCACCAAAAACATGCTGAAATGGGAAACAAACAAGCTAGAATGACATGCTACTTCATGAAGCATACAAGACTAGTTTGTGTGATTTACACTACAAGTGTATTAGGCATGCAAAGGATGACCAAACCAAGCAAAAATAGTGGTAAGCCTCAGCAAAATAACCACAAATACATGCTAAGAACAAGCCAACACAAGCTTAGTAAACATGCTCAAACATGAGGCATTCAAGACAAGTATTGAAGATATAAGGAGAGGCGATGACCTCTCTTATTTGGGACCTCAAAACACCTTTCCCACCACTGAAATTCCTCTGAGTTTCAATGGTGAGAAGGCCAAAACAAGGTGGCCCCAAAGCTTAAAAAGAAGGCACAAAAGCAAGGCCAAACAAGGCCTAAGAGGGGGTGAACAACCCCAAATACAAAAGTGACCTTAAACAAACTTCTTAAGCATGCAAAAATAGAACTTTTTCCAGTTAAGAGCTAAGCTTAAAACAGTATGAAAATAAGGCTAAAAGCTTAAGCAAGAATGTGGGATTTAAGTGTTAAAGACTCACCCTTGAAGACCTTCTTTACTACTGCAAATCCAGCAACCTCTTTGTGCTCAAACCAGCCTAAGAACAACAAAAACAACTTCAAGAAGCCTCAGCAACACAAGCAAGGTGTTTGAGTGTGTGTTTGTGTACAACAGTATGACAAATTTACACTTTTAAGGCACAAAACAAGAACAAATGAGAGATATAGGTACAAGGCTATATGTATATCTCAAGGGAGATATTTGTGAACCTAGAGGAGGGAGGAGGAGCCTCCCTCTTATAGAGAACAAAAGGCAAAGCTTCTCCAAGAAGCTAAGGCTCAAACCAATCCCTCCATATGTATGGAGGATGGCTCTGGTGCCCTCCAGCTGTGCCAGCTGAAGGAAAATATCTCCAAAAAGGTGCCAAAAGGCAGCCGACCACTTAAAGTGGTTGGCCAGCTACAAAAAGTGGTCTCCCAAAAATGAAACTGGTCGACCATGGTGGGAGAGAGTCCAGACGATGAAAACAAGCAAATGGTGTGGTGGCCGACCACTTTTAATGGTCTGAAGACCCGGGAGGCCAGTTGTCAGACCAGAAAATTGGTTGGCAGGAGGAAAAGTGGTCTCCAAAGGGAAATACTGGTGTCCCACCATTGTACCACCTTCCAAACAAGGAAAACAAGGTTTGTACCAAAAACAAACCAAAACGGATGCAAGACGAAAGTTCGGGAGGCAAAGCGCGCAGCCGGGAGTCTCGAAAACTAGCTGACAAGCACCAAAAGTGGTACACGACCACAAAAGTGGTCTCCCAGACCACAGTGTTCCTCTAGGAAGAGGCAACAAGGTGTGGTTCAAAAACCACGCCAAACGGAGAACGTTAAGCGGTCCCGAGACAAGGCGCGCGACCGAAGGCTCCAAAAATCGAAAACTAGTCTCTAAACGGGAAAAGTGGCCAACGACCACAAAAAGTGGTCTACAACCACAAAGACATGATCTACAAGACCTTTCCTTCCCTCCTGGAAGAGAAAACAAGATTTGGTCAACAAACCGAGCCAAAGCACAAAAAGTTCAGAGGCCCGGAGGCAAGGCTCTCAGCCAAAACTCCGGAAACTTGAAACGAGCACAACATGCGCAATCACCGAGCGCTCAATCGATGACGTCTGAGTCTTAAGGTCAGTCAAAAATGGGGTATCTATAGTTGCCCCTCTTTGACAGAACTCGGAAGTCATAAGTGACGGGAGTGAATGTTAAAGCCCAGAGATTTTTGACAAGGCCGAAGACCTAGACAAACAGGTAAGATAACAAAGAGATATGCCCGCAGGCAGGGGCAAGATGCAAATGACATGCAAGATGCTGAACATAACTTATGATCATGCAAAGAAAGCTATAACGAAGCAAATATACACAATAAATGTAACAGTTTAAGCGAACAAATACAAATCAAACTACATTACATGCAGAAAGGATGTAAGAGAATTATATAATTCTTGCTACGTCTCACACGGAGAATACAATACCTTCTGGTTCGTTTGGTCGCGCCAGCTTCAAATGAACCGTACATACAATATCGTGCCTGCAAAAGAAAGAAACTCAACATGTACAATATCGTTAGAAACATGCATAGCAATGCAAGTGAAAAGTGCGTGACAACGCAAGTGGAGGGGTGCATAACGATGCAACCTAAGTGTGACGCATAACAATGCGAGGGGTGCATGACAATGCAACCTAAGCAGGACGCATAACAATGCGAAGGGGTGCATAACAATGCAACCTAAGTGTGACGCATAACAATGCGGTAAATGGGTGCATGACAATGCAACCTAAGTGTGACGCATAATAATGCGAAAAGGGGTGCATGACAATGCAACCAGAAATGTGCACAACAACACAATGCACTAATAAGTGTAAGTAAGGTGCGCAGGATAGCGCGATAAAATGCATGCACAATGCAAGTAAGGTGCACAAAACAGTGCGATGTGCAAAAAAGCGCGAGTGCACAAGACAGTGCGATGCGCTAAACAGCGCAATGCACAAGACAGTGTGATGTGCTAAATAGCGCGAGTGCACAAGATAGTGTGATGCGCTACATAGCGCGATGCACAAGACAGTGCGACGCGCTAGAAAGCGCGAGTGCACAAAACAGTGCAATGCACAAGAAAGCACGAGTGCCCAAAATAGTGCGATGCGCAAGAAAGCGCGAGTGCACAAAACAGTGCGATGCGCAAAATAGTGTGATAAAATGCATGTACAATATAACAAAACAGTGTAAATGATATACAATGTAACAAAGCAATGCAAATGATATGCAATGTATTTGAGATGATCAAACCATAAGTAGTACAAAACCACGCAAATATCATAAATGGATGGAGATGCAACGTCAGATTACTTTTAACACAGAAAAGACAGTGGGCACGAGCCGAACGACGCCTAACACAGGCTAAGTGCCTACATCCTCAATACTGGCCTCGACCCAACATGGATGCTTACACATAATAGAATCATGTTTCAACGTGAAAGGGGTGTGAGCACATGCAAAACTATGTGTTTTGCAGAGAGACCACAAAGTACAAGTAATTGGGTGGTATGATACAAGTGAGGAATGATCTGTTGAGGAAAGATTGCGATCCTACATGCTGAATGCAACAAACTAAAATATGATGCAATGGATGCAATGGATGAAGTGAAAAAAGGCGCACGGCCAAACCACATTTTGCCTAGAAAAGGCATGGACACAAACAAACCACGTCTAACATAGAAATGGTGCTGTCACCCTCAAACAACAATTCCCTTAGTGGAATAGGCATGTACACATAATCACATAACCATGCTTTAACGCGAAAAGTATGGGCACATGCCAAACTAAGCTTAACATGGAAAGGCGCAAGCGATACAATGGATATGCAGTGAATGCATGCAACAAATGCTATGTACAATGCAATGTAATAGCTAAAATGCAATGGATGGAGTGGATAAGGCGCGCGGCCAAACCATATCTTGCCTAGAAAAGGCATGGACACAAACAAACCACGTCTAACACAGAAATGGTGCCGTCACCCTCAAACCACAATTCCCTTAGTAGAATAGGCGCGTACACATAATCACATAACCATACTTTAATTGGTAATGACCTACCTCAGCAATGTCTTACCTCATGCTGATGTGGGAATCTTCCCCTTCTTCTCGGTTGAACCACAAGTACTACTTTTCTCCTTGGCTATGGTCGTAGCTTTCCCTATTCTCCAATAGAGTGACAGACTAGGTTGGTTCAGTACCCAGAATTGAGGCGCATACTCGCTACCTCAACCTATGGGGCTTCCATACAGATTTCAAGCCAGGGATACACCCCTGGGTATGCAAACCAGACTTTAGTCTCGAAAATCCCGAACCTTTGCGTTCTAGGCATGAGCCATTTGAACTCTAGTTTCCACCGCCTCAGTTGATCTCTTAGGAACTCACAATAAACGCAGGCAGGTGGCTATACCAGACCACCGGAAGGTTTTCGGGCATGACAAACACCACAGGAATTGCACCTTCAGAGGATTTAAGGTCTCCTAGACCCGAGAGGGATGCAAATACGTCCAAGCGTGTCTCATGTGAGAGGAGAAAGGTATCCAAACGAGTTCGAGAGAATAGGAATGATCTCACCCGGAGTTCCTCTGACTGAAACACATACAACATCGTCTGGTTGTGCCAGCTTCAAATGAACTGTACATACAATATCGTGCCTTCAACTCACAGTATAAAGGTTTTGATATGCGGACAAGGATAACCTCTGTATATAGAAACCATAGATGCCGCTTTTCTTCCCGACCATATTCACAACTTTCCCTATGCTCCAACGGGGTGACAGACTAGGTTGGTTCAGTATCCAGAATTGAGGCGCGCACACGCTATCTCAACCTATGGGGCTTCCATACAGATTTCAAGCCGGGGATACACCCCTAGGTATTTAAACCAGACTTTAGTCTCGGAAATTCCAAACCTTTGTGTTCTAGGCAACAACCATTCGAACTCTAGTTTTCACCGTCGCAGTTGGTCTCCTAGGAACTCATCTCAAACACAGCCAAGATGCCCCTGGCATGGAACGATACTCAGAGAGAGCACTTCTAATCGCCATTCTGGCATTGAAGCAGTTGACACAATATTCTGTTCACTTTGAGCACACAGCTCGTACAATATACCGCTCACTCTGAACACACAGATCATAACACAGTATTCTGGTTATTTGGCACACAGCTCATACAGCACACTGCTCACTTTGAACACACAGCTCATAACGCAGTACTCGATTTATTTGGCACATAGCTCATATAGCGCACTGCTCACTCTGAACACATAGCTCATAACACAGTACTCGACTTATTTGGCACACAGCTCATACAGTGCACTGCTCATTCTGAACACACAGCTCATTCTGAACATAAGGGATGCAATGACGGAACTTACAGGAGCCAAAACAAACTCAGATGCTCCAAATTTTCCCTATTTTTTTTTGCTTCGTAGTCCAGAACCCATATAGCTTCAGATAGGTCCTGGTTTTACTGTTCTCACATGACCTGGGTTGAACCTTGCAGTTTTATGAAAGAACGAATCCTGTTTTGCACAAATGTGGAGAATGGCACAGCACTCCGAGCACAAAACAAATCATTTCAAAATTGAGAAATAAATTATCGACCGGGTATTGAGCCTACAACTGAACACAACGCATCACGACTCAACAACGGAAAACAAAGGTAAACAACCTAAACACATCTATTGACACTCAAAACAACTCAAGACAAGAATCGAGACGATCAAAACAACACACACACGACACTCAGACGTGGACAGGGAGATTGTTTCTCCGGGTATTGTTTCCCACCCTTTCTTATTTGTGATTCTCACATCACTCGGCCCTCAGGCTCTATTTTTCTGAAAAAGCCTTTTTCTCACTTTTTCTCTCAACGCACATCTCTCTATTCTTCAATCTCTCATTTTTTTATCCATCCCTTGGGTGGTCGATGGAAAAACAGGAAGTTGCGGGCTATTGCCCCTAGCATTCCGCTAGATTCTTCTTCTTCTTTTGCTCACAACAGCGAACATTTCCCACAGAGGGGTTATGCTACAACTGGGAGTGTGGTAAATCTACAGCTGACATCGGTTGACAATGCTCTGCCGGGGAATTTGGACGTGATCAATTGTGTCCTGATGAGGGAATGGAATGTCCCGATCCATTCCAATTCGTGCTTCGCACTGGGCTTGACACCTCGTTGCTTGGAGGATGTTGAGAGCTTTTGGCCCTTTGCTGTTAGCTTCGGTTGTGCCCTTTCTGGCGAAGATAGTGCCCTTTCTGGCAGGTATGTTAAAAAATGGGTAAAAGACAGAACACCTGACTCAACTGTGCCCCTAGTTCATCATTTTGACCATTTTTTTTGTTTTGGTTTTCTACTAAAACAATTTTGACCAATATGAGAGTTAGATCAACACACTTGTTCACTTTTCTGATTCAAAATCATGTAAGCTAGATTGTGAGCACTGAAAATTTTCCTTTTTTTTTGGGTCCAAGAAATGGTCTAGTTTTGGAAAAGATTGAATAATTTTCGAGAGAATTAATCAACCTCAATAAAAATTCTCAAAAATAATTTTTCCAATGGCCACCGCTCAACCAATACAGAATTTACTCTTGAGATGCACAACCTCAGATCCGAAACAATGGAAAACTGCCCCTCTGCTGAAGGCTACTGCATGGCAACGGAAAGTTGCCCCTTGTCTGAATAGCACTGCAGTGCACCGTGTGGCAACGGAAAGTTGCCCCTTGTTTGAATAGCACCGCAGCACACTGTAACCAGTTCTCATAGTGAAGATCATGACCGAACTCTTGGATACAGAGAAGACGAAGATGATCATAACCATTACATGGACACAGTCGATTTGGAAGTGTTTATGGCTGGACTTCAGAATGAAGTTGCCTACGTATCCCAAACATGGGAATTAAGCCAGACGTAGTTCCGGTTTAAGGTACACTCGGGTATTCACCTCTCCTTTTGCGCTCTAACTTTTGCCAAGGCCGCCCTTCCGGGTTTTCAACCTTGCGAGCTATGTTCTTCTTTTCTTTTTAATTCTTTTCATTTCTTTTCTTCTTTTTTTCATCTTTTCTTTTCATTTTCTTCATTTTTCTTTTTTTATTTGTTCTTTTTCTTCTTTTTTCTTGCTCTAACTTTTGCCTGGGTCGCCCTTCTGGGTTTTCGGCCTAGCGAGCCTCTCAAGGGTAAAAGTGTAGCTTTGTCCATGTCAAATGGTTGTGAGATCTCGAAGTTGTCTGAATCCAGGAGAGTGGCTGCTGTTCGTTAATGATATAGAAGTCCATCCAATGGGGGCTGAATTTGCCCGTAGTGTTGTGGATAGGAACTCAGTTGTTCTTCAGCAATACTTTCTTCTTTCCTCCCTTCTGAGATTTGGCATTCTTGCCGATCTTCATTGGCTTGAAAAATGTCCCAATTTTTCGCTCTTCGATCACATTTGAAATTCTTTTGCCCCTAGTTCGAGGGTTACTTCTGATCTAGCTTCGCAAGCTTCTTTTGACAAAACCTGATCTTCTTGATCTGATTTTCTTTGCCCTAGTTCGAGGGCTGCTTCAAACCTGGCCACACAAGCCTCACATTGTAGTTGACCGTTGAACATTCTGAATCAAAGTTCAAGGTTTGAAAGTGAAGGGGGTCAAGTCTCGAGGCTGAGAGCGATCCTAAGCTGCACAATCTCAAGAGCGATTCCACACAGGTCTTCGCAAGATCGCGCAAAATATTTTTTTGAAATCTTTTAAAAAAGCGACTAATCACTCGCGTTGAAGACAATGTAGAACCAATCTAGATCAAGCTTGGATCCTTCTTAGTACTCACATTAACAAGCATGATTTCAATCATTAAGGGCTTAGCATGCATCTTTTTCTCTCAGTTGATCAAATTTTGCAAAACCCGAGGAATTCCTTCCTCTTTGTTTTCACCACAGTGTTAAAAAAAGTTTTGAAAAAACTTAGGTCAATGCAATAATTTCGAGGCACAAAAGAGCAGATGAAATGCATTGCCGTTTTATTCTAAACTTGCTGGCACAACAGGCTCAAAGTAGAAATAAGCACAAAAACATCAAAACCACTGCTGCTTCATTCAGATTTTCTGGTGTAACTGGCTCCATGGCAGAAACAGACTCAAAAGAAAGTGAAAAGACAAACACAAACAAAATAGTGATGTCCGAGGTAACACTCCCGGAATCACCCAACTCTTATACAACAGGACTGACTCAATACAACAAGACAGACTTGACTGACTTAGTACAAAAAGACTTACTATATACAACACAACAAGACTGACCCAAATACCCGAGTCAGAAAGTACAAAACTAGCATTCGTAAATGCTCAAAACAGTGCGTGCCATGCACCACATCTGGAGTAAACTGAGTGCCGCCCACAGGTGGTTCATCCCCTGATCACATACTCGTATTATCCTCTAAGTTCACTGACGCAGTGACGATAGACTTTGTTGAGCTTGGTGGGAGGATGACTCCGTTGTCAAACAAATCCTGTACTTTGTGGCGAAGACGGAAGCAATTATCGGTGCTATGACCGGTTTGTTGATGGTACGCACAGTATTGGGTAGTATCATGACCGGGTGGAAGATGATTAGGGAGAGGCCGAGGCTCGAGGGGTTTGAGATGGCCTTTTTCAGCAAGGATTTGAAGAGCCTTGGACAAAGGCATATAGAGGGCATGGAAAACCCTGCGACCTCGGGGTTGATACTTCGAGGTGTGTGGATTTTTGTTGGGTGCACTAGAAAAAGGGTCGGCAGGTACTGGCTTGGTCTGTTGATCTTTTCCGAGTGCAGGTTTAAAGGTGACAGGATTGGTTCTGGTATGACGGCCCTTCTCCCGGTTGTCCCTTTGATTCGAACTGCCCTCATTCTGAGTGACGAAAGTGTCATCCACAGTTTTTGCAACAACTATGAGCACTTGCTGTTTGTTCAGTCCCCCGGCTTTCAAAGCCTCAACAGGCTGCAGAAGTTGTTCATAGGGGTCGATGATTGCCTCCACCTTGTTCTTTCCACTTGCCTCAGCTTGGTCAAAGGTTTGGGTTGCTACGTCAGTGCGAAGCCCGGTTGTTGCCGACACATCATTACCTGAACTTGGGATGACTTCAGGTTGGCTAAGTTCAATTACAATTCGCCCTAAGAGTGGGGGCTCTTCTGGCATGAAATTTTCAGCATGTGATATGGTCGATGGCGGAGCCGACATTCCGAAGGCTAGATTAGTGACAGATCTCTAAAGATCGCCGATCATTCCCATCAGCTCGAAAGTAGTGGGCTCACGAGTTTGAAATGATTGGGTTCCAAGACCGGATATGCAGTAGGTGCCCCAGATGGGCGTTGCATTTCAGCATTGGTCTCACCATGCATGGTGATTCCCTGGTTTAATGCTGCTGTCATGACCACAATTTTTTCTGAACTCTGCGTCATCATGAGCCTGCTGAACTGAACAGAGGTGATATGACTGGTGACTAACGGATCAGATGAACTGGTGAGCCTTGACTGGCCTTTCTCTGCCTTGCCTCAGCGAAAGAAAATACTGGCTGCTCTGAACTGAATCTCTGATCCAACAAAGTCTATCAGTAAAAGTCCAATGTACCCGGGGGATATTTGGAGCCTTCTGGAACTATAGTTTCACGACTACCTTGCAAAAGAAGAAAACAGACAGCATCTCAGCCTGACTTCACCAGAACAGATATAAGCCTAGCTGAATATCTGCACTCTCTACTGAATTCTGCCCAAAATTCTACCTATAAACTGATACCCTCAGGTAAAACTGATTCCCCAAAATACTGATGCCCTCAGGCCTAATACTCAGAATTGCAAACTGTTACATGCATTCCTGTAGAGACACACTCTAAAAGCATATAGCAAGCAAATGAGAGCCAAAACACCCCTATGTTGAGGTAGGGTTTCCTTGTCCTATTTTGTCAGGAGCTAGGGTTTCACTACGCACACAGCAGTTTCAAAACAACCTACAATCGGGTAAGCAACCTGTCCTAGTTTGGAATGGTCACTAAGGATTCCAACATGCACTAGGTCAAATGGTCAAAAAGGGTGCCTCGGTAATAATCGAGGTTTGTGTTCCCATCGTGGCAGAGCCCGTAACTGGTCAACCTTATGGCATATAGCCTCAGGCTAATCGTTCAGGAATAGCAGACGGCGAACACGGTGTCTTAGGTGCACCAATGCAAATGCAATGCAAAAAAACACATAAATGTAGTCAAAACAAGATATCATAAGTTCAAGTCAAGTTCTCTAAGTCCCCAGCAGAGTCACCAGAAGCTGTAGACGCGCTCCCGAGAACTCTCTGACATCCGTGTGTGCCTGCGAGAAGCGGTGCGGTTCTCGTTTTGTTCAGAGCTACTACAGTTCGGACTCAAATGTCACAGTTTTGAATCTAATCTCACAATGTGCGATGTGAGACCGATAAATCACCAAAGAGTCCAAATTCGGAAAATTGTTTTGGAAAACTGATTTTTAGAAAGAAGTGCGAAACATGGACTGCTTTGCCAGATACAGAGTCGCCACCTAAATATTTTATTTTGGAGAAATTTAGGAAACCCTGACTCGTGCCTAAGGCCACGTGTTCGTCATCACCAAAGTTGCCTCAGCTCGGGAACTTGAGTACGAGAGGGGAAGGTCATGTAATGAGCACCCCCGCTCGCCCGATCAAAGATCGGCTTGTACTAAGCATGATATTTCGTTTTTGAAAACACATGTGCTCTTGTTCCGGTTAATTAGCTAATCTTACTATGTGATGCACACAACATACAAGTATAGACTAGATCGCCTAATTTGGAACAAAACATTGCATGTTCGTTTGTGAAAATGGTTTGAAGTTTGCTACTCGCAAGTAGGCTAAATTCGGGATTCGATGAATTGTTCCAATTCAAGTAATCCAACCTTCACCCACAGGCATTTAGGTAGTTATACCAAATAAGCAGTTAGCCTCATGTCATGCATGCTTTCATGGCAACATTAACACACATGCGGTATACTAAAGCGTAAACACTCACAGTGTACTCCAAGCCAAAATAGAGAACTAGTTAGAAAACATGTATGATCCTAGGTCTTGTTAAGATGGCTAATGCAACACATGCAAGAATGCAATTAAAATAGGCTCGGCTATTCTAAGATGGCATATGAAATGCAACTTGGTAACATGCTGTTGAACACGTATTCAAGTAAATATATTGAGAGTACAATGCAGTTAGTATGATGCACCGAGCCCGGTGCATGCAATACAGATGAATGGATGCACGCATGTGAGAATAAGGTATGCTAAACGAAATATGCCCTAAAACTAACCATCGTAAGCAGTTAAGTAAAAAGGAGAAAGAAATGGGGGTCGGAAGATGTGCATCACACACACGCACGCTTATTAGAACAGTGTGCCCTCTCGAGGGAGGGACCAAATAAAGAAGCTAACTAGCTAATCTAAGCTAATTAAACTAATTATTACACAACAAATTAATTAACTAATCCTAGTTAACTAATTATTACAAAACAAATTGAAATAGCTAAACGCATTAACTATTAAAGTACAGAACGAAAGCTTAATCTAGCTAAGTAAAGAAGCTAAATAAAGCAATAAAACAATGAGGTTCTCAGAGGGAGAAGACTGGATGCATGCCCGGTCGCCTCGTTTGAAAATCCAATGCGATGCCCCGATTTGCCTCTGTTTTCATTTGTTCTCAGAACACTGCACCAAGCTCCAGAAAGCTGAAACTTCACCTTGGGAGTCCTGTGGGAGGGTGGCCGACCACTTTTGGTCTCTGCAGCCACCTGCCGACCACTTTCTTTGTTGAAAGCCAAAAAAAGTGGTCGGCCAGCTAGTTTTTTTGGCTGGCCGACCATTTGTTGCTGCTGAATTCCAGTTTGTTGCAACAGAGAGCAAGAAAGGGCATGGCAATGTATTTGCAAGATATGTGTACACAACCACCCTCATCATCATGTCATGAACTCAAGGGAGTGCGGTTCTCGACCCTCAGGCCACCAATCGCGCATTTCAATGCATGATGGCCGAGAGGCGAAGTTGCACAATTCAATGTAAAATGAATGCACAAGTAAACACATAAGGCCTAGAACTCTATCATGTATGATCAAGAGCGTCGGCGACCAGGAATTAAGGCACGTTTCATCACTTTAAGTATGAAACGCCCCTCGTTTCTCGTGTTTGGACTAACACCTATTCCAAACACAATGCAACACATAACATGGCATACACAATGCGACTCAAGCATACAACTCAATGCAATACAACTTAAGCATGCAAACATGCAAGGGACAAGCGTGCAAACATGCAATTGGCATACTAGCATACACAATGCTATGAACTACATGGCATACACAATGCAAATGGTAACTAGCATACACAATGCAAATGGTAACAAGCATACACAATGCAATGAACATGGCATACACAAATGCAATGATCAATATGGCATACTCGATGCAATGTGACCTAAGCATGCAAACAACATGGCATATACAATGCTAAATCAAACATGCAAACAACATGGCATACTCAATGCTATGAACTACATGACATACACAATGCTCAATGGACTTAAACCAAAATGGACAGACCTCGGTCATGCCCAAAATAGAGGCCATAATGCTAAAACAAAGGCACAAAAAGCATATACGAGCATGCATGCCAATTGCCTCACCAATTAGGCCTACTAGCACAACTCTCAAGAGTGCTCAAAAAGTGACAAATGTGGAAGTGTGACAGCACTAAATGCACTGAAATAAGGTAAGAAATGATGCCAAATCATTCAAACAAAGACAAGTGTAGCATGCAAAGGTCCTAAAGCATGAGGGCTAATAAGGAGGACTACGAAGGACGTATTTAATACATGGCACAAATGCATGAACCAACCACAAACAAAGCTGAAATAGGTCAAAACATGGACCTAAACATGCTGAGATGAGGGCTCAAAGACCTAGGCATGCAAGCATACAAGCTAAGCCATAAAGCATGAGAGAAGTGGGAACATGGCAATGCTATAAGCTTTGAAATGATGTATTAAATGATGCTAAATCATTTAAATAGCTCAAAGATAGCATGCATGAGTCAACAAAACACAAAGCTAGCAAGGCCAATTGCACTACAGCTATACAAAGCATGAAGCATGTGACCAAGGCAACCCAAAATAGTTCTAGAACATGTCAAAATAATACTAAAACATGCATGGAAGGAAGCCAAAACAAGCTATCATGAGGGGCATAAGGCATGATGCATACAAGGCAAATAAGGTAGATTACACTACACCTATTAAGACCAAGCATGGGATGACTTAACCAATAAAAATCAGAGTTATATCATGGCAAAATAACCCCAAATAAGCACTAAAATGATGGCTCGCAAGCTAAGGCATGAAGGCATACACAATGATTCATGTTAAGGCATAAAGGGGCAAACCCTCCAACGCATTGAATGAGTGATAAATGGAAGTGCATGACCATGAAACATGGACTGAAATCACATAATAAATGATGCCAAATCATTCAAATAGTCCAAGTAAAGCATGCTAATAGACTTGATGCACTAAGGTAACAAGCTAGAATGCACTATAGCCATACAAAGCAAGTTATGCATGGACAAAACAACCAAAATCAGAGCTAAATCATGTTAAAAGATGGATAAAAACTTCTTGAAGTTAAGCCAAAAGCATGCTAGAATAACATGTTAAAGCATGATGCACGTTAGGCTAATTCATGGAAATACACTACAAGTGCATGGATCAGGCAAAGGCCAACGAAACCAAACCAAAACACAGTCATGACATGGCAAAACATCACCAAAAACATGTTGGAATGGGAACAAAACAAGCTAGAATGACATGCTACTTCATGAAGCATACGAGACTAGTTTGTGTGATTTACACTACAAGTGTATTAGGCATGCAAGGGATGACAAAACCAAGCAAAAAAAGTGGTAAGCCTCAGAAAAATAACCACAAATACATGTTAAGAACAAGCCAACACAAGCTTAGTAAACATGCTCAAACATGAGGCCTTCAAGACAAGTATTGAAGATACAAGGAGAGGGGATGACCCTCTCCTATTTGGGACCTAAAAACACCCTTCCCACCACTGAAATTCCTCTGAGTTTTAGTGGTGAGAAGGCCAAAACAAGGTGGTCCCAAAGCTTAAAAAGAAGGCACAAAAGCAAGGCCAAACAAGGCCTAAGAGGGGGTGAACAACCCCAAATACAAAAGTGACCTGAAACAAACTTCTTAAGCATGCAAAAACAAAACTTTTTCTAGTTAAGAGCTAAGCTTAAAATAGTATCAAAATAAGGCTAAAAGCTTAAGCAAGAATGGGGGATTTTAGGGTTAAAGACTCACCCTTAAAGACCTTCTTTACTACTGCAACTCCAACAACCTCTTTGTGCTCAAACCAGCCCAAGAACACCAAAAACAACTTCAAGAAGCCTTAGCAACACAAGCAAGGTGTTTTAGTGTGTGTTTGTGTACAAGAGTATGACAAATCTACACTTTTAAGGCACAAAACAAGAACAAAAGAGAGATATAGATACAAGGCTATATGTATATCTCAAGGGAGATTTTTCTGAACCTAGAGGAGGGAGGAGGAGCCTCCCTCTTATAGAGAAGAAAAGGCAAAGCTTCTCCAAGAAGCTAAGGCTCAAACCAATCCCTCCATACACGTGTATGGAGGATGGCTTTGGTGCCCTCCAGTTGTGCCAGCTGAAGGAAAATATCTCCAAAAAGGTGCGAAAAAGTAGCCGACCACCTAAAGTGGTCGGCCAGCTACAAGAAGTGGTCGGCCGACCACTTTAAGTGGTCTCCCAAAAATGAAACTGGTCGGCCATGGTGGGAGAGAGTCCAGAGGATGAAAACAAGCAAATGGTGTGGTGGCCAACCACTTTTGATGGTCCAAAGACTAGTGAGGCCAGTTGTCAAACCAGAAAACTGGCTGGCAAGAGGAAAAGTGGGCTCCGAGGGGAAATACTGGTCTCCCACCCTTGTACCACCTTCCAAACAAGGAAAACAAGGTTTGTACAAAAAACAAACCAAAACGGATGGAAGACGAAAGTACGGGAGGCAAAGCGCGCAACCGGGAGCCTCGAAAACTAGCTGACAAGCACCAAAAGTGATACACGACCACAAAAGTGGTCTCCCGGACCATAGTGTTCCTCTAGGCAGAGGCAACAAGGTGTGGTTCAAAAAGGCGCGCGACCGAAGGCTCCAAAAACTGAAAACTAGTCTTCAAATGGGAAAAGTGGCCTACGACCACAAAGAGATGATCTACAAGACCTCTCTCTCCCTCCGGGAAGAGAAAATAAGATTCGGTTCACAAACTGAGCCAAAGCACAAAGAGTATAGAGGCCCGGAGGCAAGGCTCTCAGCCAAAACTCTAGAAACTCGAAACGAGCACAACATGCGCAATCACCGAGCGCTCAATTGATGACGTTTGAGTCTTAAGGTCAGTCAAAAATAGGGTGTCTACAATATGTAAGTAGATTAAATTAAGCTAATCAATGAGAGTAGGGTTAATTAATTTAAATTAATTCTAATTAATCTTAATCAATTCTACTTGATTCATTCTAATTATTTTGGTCCGAATCAAATTTTAATTAACTTCACCATATGATCCTAAATATTCCAATTAGCCTATTGGACTAGTCAATTTTGGTTTCTGAATCCATTTGGGCTATCAATTTGAAATTCTAAATCGGTATTCTAACAGATATTTCATAAGAAAAAAGATAAACACAAATTAAACATATAATCATGCAATTATGCTCACTAAATTAATATATAAAATTAATAGCTAAGTCGGGGTCATCACAACTGTATATACATTACCTCCACAAACAAATGAAAGTCCTCTCAATCGTACATATATGGAATGCAACAAGAATTACATTTAAACAAAATGCCCGTAGGCTTACATCTTTACATTAAAGGTAAGGGTCTAACCCTTTTATAACAATGGCATTCTGCCAACAAGTATAAGCCCCATGGCCGACAATTAAGGAAGATCTCCGATCTTGAATCGTCTCTCAACTTGCACCTGAAAAATGATTAGCAACGTGGGATGAACATAAAGTCCAGTAGAGACCCTATCATGATCATAAACAATAACAACATACAAATGTTTATGATCATGGATGCACCATGACGTACAATATAAATAATGTGATAGTTTAATGTTCGAAATATACTTATATAAGTACATTTTCTCCAAAAACATCAATTTGAACACTACAAGGTGTAAAACCATTTGTTTTCTTTCCAATTATCCAGTTTAGTTCCAAAAAAAAATCCTTCACAACACAACCTTGTTTATTTAAACCTTCATGTTAATATAAAAGAATTTCGTCTCCATATTTGTTCTGAAAGCATGTTCACAGATACAAGTCATAACCTAATCCCATAACTCAACCCACTATACACACTTATGTAACAACATATCTATTATCTTCCATAGCCATAGGCCCAAGGGCAAGGAGCACCCGTAATAGGATACCGAGAAAACATATATTTCTAAATATAAATAACTGAATGTAATACAGACTTCCATTTCCACCGGTTTACAACATGGATGGAAACTGATACAACCCACATAACACATAACACTTTATCGGCCTCACCACGAGGGGAATGACCCCGAAGTCACACTTTTCCGGGCACAAACCAGAAGAAAGAGGAGCCCGTCTCAAGGCACCATGCTTTACTGGCCTTCTGAAGAGAAACTGTCATGACCCCAACCCGCCCCTATAGGCTAGAGTGGTGATCATCCAGTAATTCCTGATTACCAAAGGCCTGCCTTAACAATTCACAAAAGGACTAGAATATATATAGGGCCAAACATCGAAATATTCATTAATCCATTAAGTCCATAAAGCAGTGCATAAGCAATATAGAATGAACATACAACCTTTCATTGATTATCTTTAGAATAATTTACATTATGTACATAAACAAAAAGATAGTACAGTAGTTACATCCATAGGTACAAAACTTGCTACATACAAACTTGTCCCTCAAAAACATACATCCCAAAAAGAAGAGACAACATAATCAAAAGAAAGAAAGAAAAGAAAAGAAAAGAAAACACTTCTCATAACATGATCACATTCTCTACTGGCATTCTTCCTCTTGATCGCCTACATATATATATATATATGAAAGGAATTTAGCCAAGCCCAGTGAATAATATTTTGGTAAGGTGGTCATGAATGAATTCCAAGCTCATAATAAAGGTTCAATTCACATTACATTCAAGTATTCCATAAGTAAGCATAATAATGGTCTATCCATTAGAACTACTTAATGGAATAACCGGCCCGGGTACTGGTTAAACAATGCCACATCCTCAGGTGGCTAAGAGATCTCAAATAGGGCATGGACCATGTTGCTGCCCCCCATGACTTAGGACTAATCTAAGGATGCCATTGATAACTTCAAGTAAAATAGAGGACATTCATTCATACAGTGATAAAATGTAAATTTCATAAATCATGGCATATCAATAAACTTTCTAAAATAATTTTTAACATAACATCACAATAATACTACTCACAGATGGTTCGTGCTCGGTAGAATCCCTTAACAACATTGGCCTACACAATAAAACACAAACACCGTTATAAAAAACGTTTAACAATCGAACTAACTTAGTTTTAGTTTTTTCTTTCTTAACTTAACTTGCAAGTTTTTAAGTCCATTTAAGAGTTTTGCTTTAGCTTAGTATTTTCTAAAGAATCAGCTCTAACTCAAGTCTTTTCTAAATGTTAATCATGTGCTAAATGTGCATATACCCTACAACAATTTCATATGCTTTACATTGAAAAATATCATATTTACATATTCAAGGTTTTAAGGAAACAACAAGAAATGAAAGGAAACTAAGTTAGGAGAGGAATCCACATGAAACGGTTAGGAAGAAACTGAGCAGCCTTCACTAATTTAGACACATCTATTTGTATACTTAGAGTTTGGGTGTGAGACCACCACCATTGGAAGCTAAACTTCTGGGGCTTCAATTTAGGCTCAAGAATCACATAAGATCGAGTTCGTATGAAAGCGATACACTTATTTGATGTCACAAGGTATAAGCTGAAATAGGGCTAGCTGTGTGTGCACTCATGTTGGCCGCTCGTGCGATGGATGGGCTACTCAAGCGGTCCGCTCGAGCGGTGGGCCAAGACAGGCCAAATGCATTCTACATGCTCGTGCATCGGATGAAGGCTGCTCGAGTGGACAACAAGCTTAGGTCGGGCTAGAACTGTTTTACATGTTCTTAAACTTTCCAATTTGATTTTCTTTACTTCTAAACCTCAAAACATGGTATATAATGCCCAAAAACATGTAAGTGTAGAGCTGGATACATAGAATCTCCTTTATTTGCAAGGATTTGAAGATCAAACTACATGAAAATCATACTTTAATTCATGTTTCCTTACTTTCTTTTCTTCATTTTATTCCTATATTTTAAATCCTTCAAACCAAGTTCTAAGGATTCCTAATCACAAGTAAATGGTTTAGATTTGTAGCATATCAATTGTATGGCTCAAATCTAACTTAAAACCAATTCAAAACTTAATTTTTTAATGAATTCTTCAAACCTTCTATTGTTTTCTAACCTTTCTATTTTCCTTTCATTTCAATCATCCCAAACTTGTTTCTAATGAATTTTTATCTAGGTTTTGACATCAATTCAGGGAAGAAGATTGAGTTTCTTACTTGATGGTGATTTTCTTGGGATTTCTAGGATCAAATCTTAGCTCCTTTGAATTTTCTTTGAATTTCCCCTCTTTTTCCCTTCCTTTTCTCTTGTTCTCTCTAAGCCCTCAAGAACACCAAATTCGCTTAATTTTTCTAGATTTTTCTCACTTTGTAGGATAAAATTAGATTAGTTGCTAATTACCTCATTAGGTTAGTTAACTAGGCTTAGTTCTAATTAACCTTGTTTAAATCATAATCTTAGTTAGCCTAATTAACCTTAGTTAGGCTTAAGATAATCTTGTTTAACTTGTGCTAATCCTACTTAATTTTTGATTAGATTTTCATTTGGCTCTACTCATTAGACTAGGTTCATTAAGTTCCTCACTTAAGGCTTTCCAAGTTATCTAGACATTCAATACTTCAATTCAAACAAATTCCCTGACTTCTTTTTTTTTGTTACCTAATTTTCCATTCTAATTCCATGTTCAAGTTTTCGAACTCCACTAGGGTTTCCTACTCAAACTTTTCAAAACCCAATTCCTAACATAAGAAGCATATAATATGCATCATGCCAATGAGATGAGAATATTTCTTAACATAATTAAATGCATGAATCCTATGCATGGTTTGGCTCTCACAGAAACGGACCTCAATTTCACACTTTACCGAGCGCAAACCGGAAGGGAGAGAAACCTCTAGTAAGGCACCACACTTTTCTGGCTTAACTGGAGAGAAATAGACCTCTTAAACAACATCCAAGCAATAACAAAACATGCTAAGCTACATAAATACCGTACAAGTGTAAAACATACACATAATTTATTCAACAACAAAAATGTCACCCTCCACCGATGACCAAGGACAAAACCTCTAAATTGATAAATGAATGACTCTTATGAATTAGATTCGCAAATTCAAGGAATCAACATTACAATTAACCACCTTCCCACTTCATTTCAGAAAAGAGTTAGACTCATTTTTTTATGCTAAAAAACCAAACCAGTTATACCAAACCCTGAACATTTGTTCAATCTCATAACTCATAACCCACTTATTACCCAACTTTACCCCTTTTTGTTTTATGAATTCCTGATAATAAGTTAGGGCTTTTCATCATAATCAACATAGACATGATTAACTTCCTCCCAACATACCAAATCAACCATCAATCATACAATTCCAACTCCTAAAGCTCAAACCCCTTCCCTTTCATGCTTTTCGCAAATCTCTTAACAAACATATATTAGATGCAATAAAAACTATGACATATCTATCTATAAAGAGGTATTGCAGGAGAGCAAAAGAATCTCCACCTTTTGAAGTGAAGAGAAGGCAACCCAAAAATCACCAGGGATGAAACGACAGTCAACTTAGATTAAATGGAAGCCCTTGCCGAGCTCTATGTTTTGGTATATGGAATTACGGGTCAATGATGTTTAGAAAAAGATGAAATCAAGGTTAAAGAGCTTAAAAACTCAAAAATGGAGGAAAAAGAGAGAAGATAGATTGAAAAGTGAAGAGATTTGACCCCAAAAGTGATTTTTAAAGATATGATTATGGGTAGACCGCTCGAGAGGTCAAAAGTGTGCTCGAGCAATGAATCGAGGCTTCTAGTATCTCAGACAATTTTGAAAAACAAAGCTGAAGGGTCTATAGACCGTTCGAATGGTGAAAGTTGCACTTGAGTGAACTATGCACACAACATAGATTCACAAAATTCAAACAAGCATAGCTCTCTAGTCCAGACTTCGTTTAGGGTCCTTCTTGTGTCCAAATTGAAGCCCCAGAAGTAAGCTTTCCAATGGTTCTAGCTTCACATCAAGATTCAAAGTGTGGAGAGAGAAACTTATAGAAAAGTGAAGACAACTCAACAACAACTGTATGAATTTGTAGTTTTTTTTATCCAATCTCGCCCAACCACTATGGTAACACCTAAACCAAGGCTCAAATATCGACTGAGAAGGTTCACAATCATGATAATCATAGAGTCAAGTATAATTCCACTATACCAAGAAGTTCAAAGTGCTACAACCTCCCCACCTTAGGAAATTTCGTCCCGAAATTAAGAATACATTAAAGACAAGGCAAACCAACCACGAAAGAAGTACAACCACCAATCCAAGCCTAGATCCACACTTTGGATAAATTCCTAGATTCCAGTCCAACACCTCGGGGTCCCAAAGACACTTGAACCACAAGAATACAAGAAAGAGGTCACGAATGATTCTTTGACCCATACGACTCGTTGGTGTCTATGAGACAAGAAACAAACAATGGACTCTACGTGCACCCCAAAGACGTCAACCACCATTGAGCACTCAACACCAAGCACTAAGGAAAAGAAAACAAGTCTCATAACAAAACTCTCAGTCAACTCTCACAAAAAAAGAGGACTTACCATGAAAACACAGCCTAAGAGACAATGCCCCGGTACAATAAGCCCCAACAATGCCAATCTCTCCTCAAAACAAAACACCTAAACACATGACTAATAATCCAAGCTAAGTCACTACACAAACCAACCATGAAAGGTGACATAATTCCCAACAGATCCATGTTTGAATTCCCCCCCCCCCTCATTTTCTCCTTTTCTTTGAAAATCTCTATTGTATATAAAATATTTTCTAAAAAGGTGCTCAAACTTGCACCGCCCACATCCAAAATACGTTTTCAATTTCAACATAAAACTAAAAATTTTGTAACCATCCTCCGAAAATGAAATAAAGTGTTATTTAGAACATAAAAACACACACATTCTCATAATTTGTTAAATTCACTTTTTATTAAATCAAATAAACTACGTATCGAAATCCATTATTACCACTTAGATTAAATCCACAACATTACAGTTCTACGTTGCCATCCGAGGTCACAACACAAGGAAAAATTCATTTTCCAAATTTGTTTCCCAACATAAAACAAATAGTGAACCTCAACCATCACCCAACAAACACCCATCACTCTTACAGTGATAACACAACCAAAAATAACATTTCTATAACAATAAATTAATAGAAATAACAACCGTGCTAATAATATAGGAAATCACAAATAAAGTTTACATATTCTTGGGAGCCTCATCCCATCACTATCTATCAATCACATAACGACACAAAAATGCTCACAACACAAAGGCCTTAACATGTAACGCTAACCTGGTTATCACCAGCTCACACTAACTTCATATTTGCCCACATGAGACTTAACACTCACAAGTCCACACTATAGCGCTTCTCAACCTTACAACCCTTATGTTCAATTCCAAGCTACTCTCGAGGTGACTATAAGTCAACCCACTCTCGACAACAACCAACCGACTAACCAACTCAACAATCCTCAACACTTGGCACCAAACACCAACATGCTACTCATCACTAACTACTCCAAAATGGAGTTTCATACGCAAACCCACTTACCCACATATTTCTTGAATCATATCGGATTACTTAAGATTAGACCACACCACTCTTGTTGCACAAACAAACCACCATTCAGATGCCCCTATATGGCAAACGCTCTTATCCCACCACGTACAAAAGACTGACAAGGTTAATGGCCATTCACATAACCTCGTATACACAAAACAATCATCACCAACACTACACTCCTTACCTAAGAACACAATTCCAGCATCTAACAAATAAATTCCCCTCATATAGCAACGCCACCCAACACCTAAACATCACACTCAAATTGCATCCACACACAACTACTAAGTTTCAACGAACCACAAAATAAACACTACCCTCATCATTAAGAGACACGAGTCTCACACTACCTCCAAATACTTTCAGAATCTACCAAGTAACTGCTACCCTTCTCATAGAACCCTAAGGTATCACACCACTCCAAAACAAACACATTTAGAACAATACACTCCATCCTCACTGTATTCAAGACTAGTCAAATCGATAAATAAATCTTTACTTCTCAATAAGTAACTCTAAATCAATCCAAGACATCACAAGTCAATACATGCTTAACTCAGAAAAATAATACAACATAGTAAAACTTGGATTTCCAATACTTACAATACTTTTCAACACAATACAAGCAAGTTCAAGATTAATTACATATGTATACCAATTGGGTTCACAACAACATATATACATACATATGCAACATCTGCAGGCATAAAGCCGTAAATAAAATAACATCACATTACATTACAAAACAATAACACTACACCACACTCTAACATCACCACCATCCCGCTTAGACTACTGAAACTAGCTTTGCCCACATAGAGGGCAACGACACCAAATATGGCCCGACCGACCACACCTAGAACAAGTACGTGGTCCTCTATTATGCAATTGACTAAAAGAAGCCTAAGTCTGATTAGACCTCCTAAAGGATGACTTTGAAGAAACAAAAGTATATTGAGGCGACAACTACACCTGTGCTTGAGATCTCGCTCATCTCCAATACTAGGTCTACCGCCTTCTCGAATAGTCAAAATTGCTGATATGGCCTCTTCTTCCACGTGGTGACCAATCTCAAGAATAACGGCTTCCACGTGAGGCACTGCCTCTACAAGTGTGTGATAATCTCTATACACAACCCCGACAACCCTTCTCCTAATATCATCACACAACCTTCCCTCAAACTCAAGACAATGACACTCCTCTGTTGCGACCAACTCTGAAGCGAACCTCAACAAACTGGTGAACCTTGCCTTAAACTATACCAAAGGAGTATCGTCCTGGTGCAACTCAACACACTGTTTCCTCAATCTCTCTCGAGCGGAAGGAGGAAAATACATAGCCAAAAAGGCCTTAGTGAAAGCAACCCAAGTGGTGCCCACAGAAGTCCTTGCAGACTTCCACCAATAATCGGGTTCTCTTTTTAGTTGGACACCAGCCAAAACAACCCTCAACTCCTCGTCCTTGACTCTGAGCATATCAAGAGCCTTGGTAATTTGTTCTAACCAATCTTCTGCCTCTGACAGTTTAGGTTGTCCCAAAAACTCAGGTGGATTGTAGCAAAGAAACTCCTTGGTAAGCTTGAGAGTACGGCCATGGTCCCCTTCATTGCGAGCTAGAGCATCTCTCACTACCTTTACAATCTTGCTTGTAACTTCTTCCTTGCCTACAACCGATGCTGTAAGGATACGTGCTAGCAGAGCTGTTGTGCCCCTTCTGGCACTTCTACTCCCAACACGACCTCTACTCCCTCATATAGACATCCTATAAACAAAAAAAACAAAACCAAACTTAGTGGATAACACAACAGCGTTCCCTGAGGCACTAAACACAAAAATCACATAATTCTATTCACATAAACAGTAAAACATTTAATCACATAATAGAATCAAGTCCATAAAGATAGCTACTCGCCCTGAAACTCTCGAGGAATTCTCATTAGAAACCACGTTGATCAAGCATGTTTCCAATATGACCACAAAGCATGTCCACCGGCTACTAGCACTATCCATGAAACTTAATCCCATGCTCACATAAATGCAACATATAGAGTCCTAACACTTATCCTAACTATATGCAAACGTCCTCACCAAGCATAATAAACCCATTATGGTAAAAACCACTTCTCACGAGCCCAAAGTATTCAAACCCAGTTAGCTTTGCTACCAAGTTATTATGCCCCACTTTTTATTACCCTAATAACATTACAATGTCCATTAACATAAATCCATTTCCATTAAGAAAAAGTAGAACTAAACATACATTACCTCTATAAACAAATGAAAGCCCTCTCAATCGTACATATATGGAATGCAAAAGGAATTACATTTAAACAAAACGCCCGTAGTCTTACATCTTTACATTAAAAGTAAGGATGTAATCCTTTTACATCAATGGCGTTTCGCCGACAAGTATAGGCCCCATAGCCAACAGTTAAGGAAGATCACCAATCTTGAATCATCTCTCAACTTGCACTTGAAAAATGATTAGTAACGTGGGATGAACATAAAGACTAGTAGAGATCCCAACATGATTTTAAACAATAACAACATACATATATCTATGATCATGAATGCACCATGATGTACAATATAAATAATGTGACAGTTTAATATTTATATACTTATATAGGTATATTTTCTTCAAAAACATCCATTTGAACACTACAAGGTGTAAAACCATTTGTTTTCTTTCCAATTATCCAGTTTAGTTCCAAAAACATTTCTTCACAATACAAACTTGGTTATTTAAACCTCTACGTTAATATAAAAGAATTCTGTCTCCACATTTATTTTGAAAGCACGCTCACAAATACAAGTCATAACCCATCCCATAACTCAACCCACTACACACACTTATGCAACAACGCATCTACTATCTTCCCTGGCCATAGGCGTAAGGCCAAGGAACACCTGTAATAGGATATAGAGAAAACATATATTTCTAAATATAAATAACTGAATGTGATACATATTTCTATTTCCACCTGCTTATAGCACAGATGACAAATGATATAACCCACATAAAACCTAACGCTTTATCGGCCTCACCCAGAGTAAAATAACCCCAAGGTCACACTCTACCGAGCGCAAACCAGAAGGAAGAGGAGCTATCGCAAGGTGTCTTGCTTTATTGGCCTCCCGGAGAGAAATGGACCTCAATTTCACACTTTACCAAGTGCAAACCAGATGCGAGAGGAACCTCTAGTAAGGTGCCAGACTTTACCGGCTTAACTAGAGAGAAATGGACCTTCTAAACAACATCCAAGCAATAACACAGCATGCTAAACTACATAAATACGGTATAAGTGTAAAACATACACATAACTTATTCAGCAACAACAATGTCATTGATGACCACGGACAAAAGCTCTAAACAGATAAATAAATGACTCATGAATTAGATTTAAACCATAGCTAAACCTCATTTTGTTTAACAAAATTCCCATTTTTAGTAATCAAGCATTTATTCAATCCTCTAAAGCATTTGTTCAATCCCATAACTCATAACCCACTTATTACCCAACTTTACTCCTCTCTTTTATTTATTTATTTATTTTTTTATGAATTCTTAATAATAAATTAGGGCTTTTCTCCACAATCAACATAAACATGATTAATTTCCTCCCAACATACCAAATCAACCATCAAGCATACAATTCCAACTCCTAAAGATCAAACCCCAAATCCCCTTTCATGCTTTTGGAAAATCTCTTAACAAACATATTATTAAATGCAATAAAAACTATGACATATCTATCTATAAAGAGGTATTGAAAAGGCATAGAAGAATCCCTACCTCTTGAAGTGAAGAGGAGGTAACCCAAAAATCACCGACGGTGAAATGACGATCCGCTGAGATTAAATGGGACTAGGGGTCAAAGATGTTTAGAAATCGATGAATGGTGAAAGACCTTAAAAACTCAAAAATGGTGGAAAGAGAGAGAAGAGAGAGTGAAAAGTGAAGAGATTTGACCCAAAAAGTGACTTTTAAAAATATGATTATGGACAGACCGCTCGAGCAGTTAATAGTGTGCTCGAGCATTTAATCCAGGCTTTCAATCTCTCAGACAATTTTGAAAAACAGAGTTGGAAGTGTCTCTGGACCGCTCAAGTGGTGAAAGTTGCACTCGAGTGGACTATGCACATCACATAATAGATTCGTAAACTTTAAACATGCATAACTCTCTCGTCCGAACTCCATTTAGGGTCGTTCTTGCTTCCAAATTGAAGCCACAAAAGTAAGATTTCCAACGGTTCTATTGTCACACTAGGATTCAAAGTGTGGAGAGAGAAAATGATAAAAGAATGAAGACTACTCAACAATAACTATTTGAATTTGGAGTTTTTTTTTTTTTTAACCTAATCTTGCCCAACCACTATGGTAACACCCAACCAAGGCTCAAATATTGACTAAGAAGGTTCGCAATCATGATAATCATAGAGTCAAATATAATTCCATTATGCCAAGAAGTATAGAGTGCTACACCTCGTCTTTCAAAGGATTAACTTCTCTCTAGAACAATGGCGGTTTCATTTTTTTGAACTCTTTAGTCAAAGCAATTGTGAGGTCATCTGCTTGGTATTCTTGTACCAGAGGTGGCACAAGCATTGGTGAAGGTAGGGGTGATTGTTGCTATTGTTGCCTTAGTAATTCAACAATTTCCTGAATCATTCTTTCCATTCTGTCTAAGCGGGTGGTAGAAGACTCTTCAATCTCATCAGCCCTTGTTCTCACCATGATATATATGAACTTGTATTATAATAAACATAAAAATTTGCACACATACACAGAGGCATAACAGTTCATATTTCACATATTCACATAATTGCATAATCTTAATGCACACAAGCATATACTTATTAAATGACTGCATTCTTAAGTCTTTTCTAGACACCTTATTGCTCAATTGGACAAGTGCGTGAGTTATCAACTCATACTCTGATACCACTCTGTCATGACCTAAACCTGTCCTTAGAGGTTTGGGTCATAACCGATCAGTAATCATGAGATTACCTATGACCTCAGACAGAACTCAAATCATAATTAAATATATGGGGCTAGAAGTGGAAGTAGAATAATAAAATTTTGTCTAATGAGCTGTGCATAGATGGCATAAGCAAAAATATTTTATATGTTAATAACGCACAGCCATACATATACAAATAGATATTACATGTATAAAGATCATTCACAAGTCATAAACATACAAATCCAAAAGCTTATGTATAGGTCAAACGTGACCAACAAAAGAAAACAAATGCACAAAGTTAAAAGCCTTTTCCATGAGGCACTCCATAGCTGGTTTCACCAAAAACTTGGATAATCTTTCATAGGTTCACTAGGGTTGGACATCCTGCTACTCACCTACATAGGTATATATATATATATATAACGGAGTAAGCTAAAGCCCAGTGAATAATATCAGAGTAAAGAGGTTATACGAATGAGGTCTAATACTTAGATAAAACCATTCTCATATCAATTCTGTATCACAGTGTAACGACCTCGGGTCCAATACATAACAAAACGACCTTGGGTCTAACATATAATAGATGTACAAAACGGAATACTTCATAACATATCGGAACGACCTTGGGTCCAATCAATTACAGTTGTATAATGACGACCATTTGGTCAACACATATTAGATAATCAGAATGACTTTCGGTCTATCACATGCTTTCATACTTAGTCAATAAGTCCAATCAATTAGAGGTGTATATGACCTTTGGCTGAATGGTTTTAATTGTTTGCACAATCTTGAGACCAAGTAAGACTTTATCTCCAAATTTTGTCCAACAAGCCGGAGATCTACATTCCCTGCCATACAAGGCTTCATATGGTGCCATGCCAATGATAGAGTGGAAACTATTGTTGTATGCAAATTTCGTGAACGACAAGTAGGTTTTCCAACTACCTTGAAAATCCAAGGCACACATTCGAAGCATATTCTCTAAAGTCCGTATAGTTCTCTCTGATTGCCTATTGGTTTGCAAATGAAAAGTGATACTAAACCTCAATTCTGATCCCATTGCTTTTTGAAGACTCTTCTAGAATCTGGACATAGCCTGAGGATCCCTATCTAAAACAATGGATACTAGAACTCCACGCAAATAAACTATCTCATCTATATAAATAGCAGCAAGTCTAGAAGCATCATAGATAGTTTTCATAGGTAGAAAATTTACAAATTTTGTTAACCTATCCACAATAACCCAAATAGAGTTCATACCTCTAGGTGTCTGAGGCAATCCGACAATGAAGTCCATGGTTATGTGCTCTCATTTCCATTCTAGAATAGGGAGAGGAGCAACCCTGCTACTCTATGATGTTCAGCTTTAACTTGCTAACATTGAAGACACCTGGATACATATTATGCAATTTCCCATTTCATGTTAGGCCAGCAATAATTTTGCTTCAAGTCTTGATACATCTTATTGTTGCCTGGATGCATTGCAAACTTCAATTTGTGAGCCTCCTCTAAGATTCTTTTCATCAAGTCAGAAATATTTGGGATACAAAGTCTTCTCTTGAATTCAGTACTTGGTTCTCAACACTAAATCCTAGTCTTGGATTTGATTCTATCTCATCAAACACTTTCTTGAGGAATTCATCCTTGTGGGAGCCGAATAATAGGGGACTTAGATGGGCCGAGTAGATATTTACAAAATTAGGATAGATATTATATTCACCTCTACGTTCTAGGTGCCAAGTATCTTAGTCGGCCATAATGCTAGTTAAGCGGCGGCGGAGGGGGGGGGCCGCAATTAAAAGTTGGAATACAACTAAAGGAAGGCTGAATGGATAAACACATGACGGGTTAAGAGTGAGCCCTACCCTGAGGACCAGGAGCGTATATAAATAGAAGAATAGCAACCAAAGAGATGTATGTGAGAACAAGTAAGTTTAACTTGAGATATAAGCAATCTAGAGAGTATACACCGACTTATCCGTTCGAGTGCTAATTCCGGCACCCCCGACCGGAGTGTTCATTCCTTTTCAGGTGGCTAGCTGAGGATCACGAGCGTCCTACTGGATCCAAAGAGTATTTCCGAACCACTTCTCCACAATTGGCACCATCTATGGGAATACTCAACTACATGCATGGCGGGCGTGATGGAAAATCCTCCGATAGTCGCTGACGAAACCACACCGAGAGATGACCTCACTCCAACAAACATGCTGGGACCAGAAAATATCGCCACAAGACATGCCTTGAACTTCGACTCAGTTGCCCAGACCTCGTCCTCAACTTCAGCACAGGAGACAATGCAAGCGATCATAGAACAAGTGAAGCAAAACGAACAAAGGTTGGAAAACCTGATCGCTAAGAACGAGCGCCTCCGTCAGGATTTAGCCTTGGAAGTGGCAAAGTCTAAACAAGCTGCACGCCAAGATCCGGGATGACCTCTGAGAGAGGATGGTCGATGACCTCGAGTTCGGAGACAAGATAGTGACAGTGATTCTGACTAATTATCCCCAGAACCCAAGAAGAAGGGACGAGTCGAAACCACCAGTTCCTCCGAATAGAGTTCACGTCCACGGCTTAAGCAAAGATGAAATGGTTCAGACGAAAAGGACCAGCATGGTCCCTTTGTGCGACGGATCGCAAAGGCAGTACTACCCAAAAAGTTCAAAGCCCCATCGTTCACCCTGTACGATGGGAAATCAGGCCCCACCGATCACATCCACCATTAAAAGCAAGCCATGACATTGCATGCGGACGACGAGGCCCTCATGGGCCAAATATTTTCGAGCAGTTTGGGACCATTGGCCGTTAGATGGCATTATAAATTGGCGGTGCGAATATCACAAAGATCATGGTCATGATACCGACAGTTGCTATGCTTTGAAAGATCACCTTGAGGAGTTGGTACAAGATGGTCGGCTTCAGTAACACGTCCGAAAGAACAACTCAACCAAAACAGTTGCTCTACGGCAAGATTCACCTCCACTCGGCATAATCCATATGATATACAGCTTGCCGACGGCCTCCGCTGTACATACAATTCAGTCGTATCCTAGCCCCTAAAAGCAACTCACTCCTTCAAAACGACCCCATGAAGCTGCGAACATTGCTTTCGATGATTCAGATTTGGCTGGCATAACACTTTCCCGCATTGATCCCTTGGTCATCGAGCTACGCATAAACCGATTCACCGTTGAGCGTGTACTCATTGATTAGGGGAGCACTTCGGAAGTTATGTACTACAAGACGTTCGTCAAACTTGGCTTCATTGAGTCGGACCTATCCCTTGCTCTTTATCTATTATTCGGCTTCAACGTTAATCCGGAATATCCGTTGGGCAAAATCACACTACCAGTTCTGGTGGGCTCCCGGTCAGTGGATATAGAGTTTTTGGTTGTCAAGCTGCTTTCGCCGTATAATCTTATCATGGAAAGAACTTGGCTGCATACCATGTAGGTCGTGCCTAGCACATGTTATCAACTACTTCACTTTTAGACGGAACGCGACATCGATCAAATTTGAGGCTCCCAGAAATCGGCGCAAGCATGTTATCTTCTGGTCGCAAAGGCACCAAGAGAGCTGGAAGTGAATTCTATCGAGGTGCCAGATCGAGAAAGCCTCGACGATGTTGGGCGGCTCCCAAGTGAAAAGGCTACGGAAGTGTTGGATTGAGTTGAAATTGATGGGAATCCTGACAGGTTCTTCATGGTCGGCGTCTTCCTGAATCAAGCCGACATGCAGCAACTGATTTCCTTCTTGCTCGGCAACCTTAATGTATTTGCATGGACACCATATGAGATGTCGGGTGTGGATCCATTTGTTTCGCAGAACCGTTTAAATGTTGACTCCAAATGCAACCTGATTATTCAGAAAAGCCGGCGATCAGCCGCAGAACATACCGCTGCCGTTGTTGAAGAAGTTGACCGGTTGCTTGATGCCGGGGCAATCCGTGAAATGACCTATCCTACATGGTTGTCGAATACTGTGCTTGTAAAGAAAAAAAATGGAACTTGGGGTGTTTGCGGGGATTTCACGGATTTAAACAAAGCTTGTCCCAATGACTACTTTCCCATTCCCAGAATAGACCAGCTCGTAGATGCCACGACACATCACCAACGAATGAGCTTCCTGGACGCCGACAGAGGCTATCATTAAAATGCCATGCATACGGAGGACCAAGAGAAAACTGCATTCCTCACCCCATGAGGAACCTATTGTTACAAGGTTATGCCTTTTGGGCAGAAAAATCCGAGGGCAACTTACCAAAGATTAGTCACTGCCATGTTCAAAGAGCAACTCGACTGTACTTGTAGACGTCCCCAAACGCCCCGGGAGGGTGAGTCCCATTCTATTCGTTTGGGCTCACTACAGTTCGGACTCTCGAGTCGTCACGGTTCTTAATCTGAACCAAAGAGTCCAAATCCGGCAAATCGTTTTGAGAAAACAGATTTTGAAAGAAGTGCCAAACATGGACTGCTTTACCAGATACAGAGTCGCCACCTAAATATTTTTTATGGGGAAATTTAGGAAACCCTGACTCGGTGCCAAAGGCCACGTGTCCGTCATCACCAAAGTTGCCTCGGCTCGGGAGCTTGGGTACGATTGGGGAAGGTCAGCTATGAGCACCCCCTCTCGTTCGATCCGAAGATCGACCTCTACTAACCATGATATCCAGTTTTGAAAACGTTATGTGTTCTTATTCCATTTATTAGCCTAGAATTACTATGTTATGCGCGCAGCAAACAAGTATAGACCAAATCGTCTAAATTGGAACAAAACATTGCATGTTTGTTTTGAATATGGTTTGCTACTCAAGAAGGCTAAATTGCAGGTTTTGCCACCCTCGAGTGGGCTTTAGAAAAGATGGTTTTGCCACTATCTAGTGGGCTTAAAACTCACAGTTTTAATGCATTATTCCAATTTAGGTAATTCAACATCCATCCACAGGCATTCAAGCAGTTATATCACATAAGCAGCTAGCCTCATGGTAATCATGCTTTTATGGCAACACTCACACGCATGCAAGGATGCTAAAGCATAAATGCTTACCGAGTACTCCAAGCCAAAATAGAAACTAGTTAGTAATCATATGCATGATCCAAGTTTAAGATGGCTAATGCAACACATGCGAAATGCAACTAGAAATGGGCTCGGCTATTCTAGACATGGCATGTGAAATGCTACAACTAATCACGTATTCAATTTGGAATTGAAATACAATGCAGTTAGAATGATGCGCCGAGCCCGGTGCATGCAAGACAAATGTATGAATGCACGCATGCATAGCATAAGGTATGCTAATTTAAATATGCCCTAGTCTACCGTCATAAGCGGGTAAATAAAAGGGAAGAAAGACGTGGGGTTGGAAGACATACACACACTCACGCACACTTATTACACAATTGCCCTCGCTCGGAGGGTCCGAATAAATATTACAGTCCGAATAAATAATACTAAATTAATTATTACAAAATTTCTAATCTAATTAACAAATTAAATGCAAAGAGAAGATGGTCGCAGCCCTCGCCTCGGGATGCGTGAATGATGTGTGCTCGGATTTATCTTGCCCCGAAAGCCCGTACCATACCACTGCTGCCTTTGTTTGCACTGCCCTGCTTCTCTGAAAACTGCCAAAATCCTGGGACAGGTTCCCTGAACCCTGTAGGACACCATCGGCAGAAGGGAATACCCACCGGCCATGGAACTTATCCATCGGCTGGGGTTTCATATTATCGGCCACCAATCCATGGCCGGTCGGCACTCTACAGTGCCGGTCGGCAAAAACTCCCTGCATAAATTGGTTTTTGACAGCAACACGGACAGACAGTGTATGGCATGGAATTTCAAGCAAATGTATGCGCGGGCACACTCCCTATCATGCAAGGGACTCAAGGGAGCATGACCCTCGACCTTCGTGCCATCAATCATGCATTTTGATGCATGATGGCCTAAGGAGCCAAGGTTGCAATTCAATGTCAAATGAAATACAAGCACAAAACACATCAAAGGGACCCAACCTCAATCATGGTTGATCAAGAGGCGAGGCAATGCATAACAATGCACATGTGACCTAAGCATACAAGCAAACATACAAACATGCAATGCAACTACATGGCACACACAATGCTAACAACATGACATGCACAACGCATTGAAACATGGCATACGCAATGCAAGATGGACGTATACCAATGTGAGAAGACCTCAACCACACTCACATCAGTGGCCATTAGATGAAAATGAGACAATCAAAATGTGTGCACGCATGCACGTAAACCGAGGATCGAACCTAAGGCATCAAATGCCACTCTACCAAGGCATGACAAGGGATGTAAGATGGCATACAAGCATGTAATTTCCATCACTGAAATATGATGCTAAACAGCCCCGAAACATGCAAACATGGCACCCGATGCATGAAATGAGCCCCGAAACTCAAAATTAGGCACATGGAATGACTTATAGCTATACAAAGCATGCATTGTTTGATCATGAAGCATGAATACAGAGGAAACATAGTCCCAAAACATGCATATTTCCAGTTTATGACAAGTCCCAAAAACAAACACAAGTAGGGCTAATCTATCATGCAAAAATGGCCCTAAAAGAGATATAGAGAGGCAAGGGACAGCAGCTGGCCCCAAACAGTGATGAGCCCCTCAACAAAGTTGAAGAGGGGCTCAAAATAAGACCCTTTACAGTTTACATCAAGCCACGAAAATTAGCACAAGTGAGGCTAAACTGTCATGCAAGAAAAAGGCCTAAAAGGGGGATAAAGAGACAAGTGATAGTAGGAGACCTCAAACAGCAAGAGGTCATTAATCAAACATGAAAGGGAGCTCAAAATATGACCATTTACAGTTTGGGTCGGAGCCCAAAAATGCTTGCAAGTATGGCTTATAGATGAAGCAAGAAAAGACTAGAAAAGGGAAAAGAAGAACTCACCCTTGTAGAGCAGTAAACCAGCAGCTCTTGGACCAAGTTTCTGAGCTCTCAGCCTCTTCAAATGGCCTCCAAGTTGCTGGAATGGGGTGTAGAGGTGTGGTGCTATGGGTTGTAGTGCAAAGGGTGCAAGAACCTTTGGATTTTGAGCGTTGAAGGAGTGAGATATAGAGGGTGTATGTATCAAAGCCTCAGCTGGTTTTTGTAACCCCTCAAAATGGTGGTGGAGGGCTGGTTATATAGAGGGAGAGAGGCTAAGGAAAGGGGGAGGGGGAAAACAAATTCAAATTTCCCCCCAAAAGGCAGCCCTTCGGAGAGTGGGTTGAGTGGAGAATCATTGGCACAGCTGGCATCCATTCAATCTGTAGAATACTCCAGAAGGTCGTCGGCTAGCAAAATTGGTCGGTCGGCTACTTTTACTAGCCGGTTGGTAATCTATTTGTCTGGTCGGCTATCTGTTCTGGCCGGTCGGCCATCTATTTGGTCGGTCGGCCATCTGTCCTGGCCGGTCGGCTGGAAAAGTTTGCCCTGCAGGTCCAACTTCAAACGGGCATAACTTCTTCATATGAACTCTTTTTCAGGTCAATCTTGTGTCAAAATTGAAGCCCCAGAAGTAAGCTTTCCAATGGAACCAGCCTTGAATCAAAATTCCAACTGTACAAAGAGTTATTATTATTTTGGTGAAGGTTGCTCAGTTTCGGTCCAACTGGGATGATGCCCAACTTCAACCAATCATATCTCCCCTACCCGGACTCGGCCTGAGGAGATTCTTGAGTGCAAAATGAAGCCCCAGAAGTCTTATTTCCAATCATGGTGGCCTCATAGCTTAACTCCAAGTGCACAAACAGATAAACCTGATTTGGCAAGGACCGCTCGACTCTCCCTTAGCGATTCATACCCAACTTCTTCCTCAGCTAGGTTTCTTCTCTCTTCTCCTCTTTTCTTCAACTCTAAAACCCCTAAACAAGGTGTTTTGAAAGATTTTTCAAAGATTTCATCTCTCTTTCATTCATTTCCACTTTGTCCTTGTTCGGTTTATCGAAAAGCGCATCATTTGACAAAATGTGAGCCTCGGAACATTGTAGAAACTTTATTTCAAAAATGTTTTGAAAGAGAGGGTTTTAAGGTCTAAAAACCATCCAAAATAGCTTTGGTCCAAAATGGGGTGTGAAGTTGTGATTTGTCTCTCTCCTTGCCGAAGAAACTGAACCTTTTCCCTGCACACCTCTCCACCAAGTAAACCATCAATAATGCCCAAGTCTTATGGGCTGTCAAAAATGGGGTGTCTACAGTTGCCCCTCTTTGACAGAACTCGGAAGTCATAAGAATGACGGGAGTGAATGTCAAAGCCCAGAGACGACCTATTTTTGACATGGCCGAAGACTTGGACAAACAAACAAAATACAAATGAATGAATGGTTGTGCCCGCAGGCTGCCTACGTATCTCTTTGCAAGGAATCAAACCAGTGTAGTTCAAGGGCAGGATGCAAATGATATGCAGGAAGACTTTGATAATTGGACTTATACGCTACGCGCAGCCGGTTTGAACATTGGACTTATATGCTACGCAAAGCCGGTTTGTAATTGGACTTATACGCTTTCGCGAAGTCGGTTTGTAATTGGACTTATACGTTTTTGCGAAGCCGGTTTGATAATTCAAAACAATGCAAGTGGAATGTGCGTGACAACGCAAGTGAAGAGGTGTGCATGACAATGCAACCTAAGATGAATTCCAAACACACTGAAATCGTGTGGCGAAAGGGGATAGGGAGAAACATAGGGACATATCCTGGTGTTTCGGAATGGTGTGAGCATTGGAACGTATTCCGAACGCTTTTAACCGAAGAGGGAGAAACATAGGGACGTATCCCGGTGTTTCGGAAAGAAGGGAGAAACATAGGGACATATCCCGGTGTTTCGAAATGGTGTGAGCATTTGAACGTATTCCGAACGCTTTTAACCGAAGAGGGAGAAACATAGGGACGTATCCCAAGGGTTAGGGATGTATCCCAAAGGTTAGGGACGTATCCCAAAGGTTAGGGACGTATCCCAAGGATTAGGGACGTATCCCAAAGATTAGGGACGTATCCCAAGGATTAGGGACGTATCCCAAAGATTAGGGACATATCCCAAGGATTAGGGACGTATCCCAGTGTTACGAAGAAGGAGGAGAAACATAGGGACGTATCCCGGTGTTTCGACAAAGGAAAAGAAACATAAGGACGTATCCCAGTGTTTCGGAGAGGAGGAGAAACATAGGAACATATCCCGTTGTTTCGGAATGGAAAGAGAAACATAGGGACGTATCCCATTGTTTCGGAATGGAAGGAGAAACATAGGGACGTATCCCAGTGTTTCAGAGAGAAGGAAGAAACATAGGGACGTATCCCGTTGTTTCGGAATGGAAGAAGAAACATAGGGACGCATCCCGGTGCTTTGGAAAGGTAGGAGAAACATAGGGACATATCCTGGTGTTTCGGAAAGGAAGGAGAAAGGGAAACGTAGGGACGTATCCCGGTGTTTCGAAAGAAGGGAGAAACATAGGGACGTAGGGACGTATCCCGGTGTCTCAGAAAGGTATAAGAAACAAAAGGACGTATCCCAGTGTTTCCAAACAAAGGAGCGCGCAAAACAATGCAATGCAGGTGCACAAGATAGCGCGATAAAATGTATTTTCTATGCAAGTATGAGGGCATTTTCTATGCAACATTGAAAGCATATTCTATGCAGAAACATAATGATGCGCGGCACGCATGCAACCGAAGTGTATATGAAAGTTCACATTCTATGCAATGGAAGGGCATCAAACATGTACTCTGGTGCCTCCGATTTACCTTTCGGAGGACTTGGCAACACAACTCTGCTCGAAAAAGGGACACCCTGTTTACATTGGCGAGAGATGACATCTGCTGCTGCTTTAATTGCCATTCTGACTTGAAGTAGGCTTAAGCTTGGAGTAGAGGCACACTCATTCTTCGGAGCACTGACAAGGCCTGAAGAGGTACATCCGGAGCACAATCACGGAGTTTTCTGAAGTTGAAGCACACTCAGATACCCGATATTTTCCTCTTTTGCTTTTGTTTTGTAGTCTGGAACCCATATAGCTTCAAATAGGTCCTGGTTTTACTGTTCTGACATGACTTGGGTTGAACCTTGCAGTTTTATCAAAGAACGAATCTTGTTTTGCACAAACGTGAAGAATGGCACAGCACTCTAAGCACAAAGCGATTTTATTTTTGAAGTTAAGAAATGAGTTCTTAACCGGGTATTGAGCCTACGACTGAACACAGCGCACTACGACTCAACAACGGAAAACAAAAGGTAAACAACCTAAACACATCGAGACACGCTCGAAATGACTCAAAGTAAGAATCGAGACAAACAAAACAAAAGACACGACATACAGATGTGCACAGGGAGCCTGTTTCACCGGGTATTGTTTCCCACCCTTTCTCATTTGTGATCCTCACATCACTCGGCCCTCAAGCTCTATTTTTCTAAAAAAGCCCTTTTTCTCACTTTTTCTCTCATCGCACATCTCTCTATTCTTCAATCTCTCGTTTTTTTTTCAATCCCTCCCCTGGGTGGTTGATGGATAAACAAGAAGTCGTGGGCCCTTGCCCCTGGTATTCTACCAGTTTTTGATTCTTGTTCACAACAGTGAATTCCTCCCACAGAGGGGTTGCGCTACAACTGGGTATGTAGCAAATCTGTAGCTGACATCAGTTGATGATGCTCTGTTGGGAAGTTCGGACATGATCAGATCTGTCCAGATGAGGGAGTGGAATATCTCGCCCCATTCTAGTTCGTGCTTCGCACTTGTCTGGATACCTCGTTGCTTGGAGGATGAGAGAGCTTTCAGCCCTTTGTTGTTGACTTCAGTTGTGCCCTTTCTGGCAAATGCATTGACAACGGGGAAAAGACAGGAAGCCTGACTCAACTGTGCCCCTAGTTCATTATTTTGACCATTTTTTGTTTTGGTTTTCTACTAAAACAATTTTGACCAACATGAGAGTTAGATTAACACACCTGTTCGATTTTTGATTTGAAATCATGCAAGTCAGGCTATGAGCATTGAAAATTTTCCTTTTTTGGGTCCAAGAAATGGCCCAGTTTTTGGAAAAGATGAAACAATTTTCGAGAAAATTAGTCAACCTCAGTAAAAATTCTCAAAAACTATTTTTGCAAACGGCCGATGCTTAACAAGCGCGGAACTTACTCTTGAGACGTGCAACCTCGAATCTGGACGAAAATTGCCCCCTTGCTCGAAGAGAGCTGCATGGCAACGAAAAGTTGCCCCTTGTTTGAATGGCACCACAGTGCATTGAGTGGCAACGGAAAGTTGCCCCTTGTGTGAATGGCACCGCAGCACATTATAATCAGTCCTCGAAGCGATGATTGCAACCGAACTCTCGGATACAGACAAGGCAAAGATTATCAGAACCGTTACATGGACATGATCGAATTTGAAGTGTTTTAGGGTTGGACTTCAGAATGAAGTTGCCTACGTATCCCACAGATGGGAATCAAGCCTTACGTAGTTCGGGGTTAAGGTACACTCGGGTATTAACCTCTCCTTTTTAGGCTCTAACTTTTGCCAAGGCACCCGTTGCGGGTTTTCGACCTTGCGAGCTTTGTTGTTGTTCTTTTTTTTTTTTTCAATTTTTGTATCTTTTCATTCTTTTTTTTCTTTTTTCTTTTTCTTTTTTTTTTCAATTTTTTTCTTTTCTCTTTTTTTTCTTTTATTCTTGTTGTTATTTTCTTTTCCTCTTTTTTTTTTTTTTGTTCTTTTTTTCTTGCTCTAACTTTTGCCTGGGTCGCCCTTCCGGGTTTTCGGCCCAGCGAGCCTCTCAAAAGGTAAAAGTGTAACAAGTCCATGCCAAATGGTTTTAGGGTTTTGCAGCCATCCGTATCCAGGAGAGTGGCCGTTGCATTGATTTACTGAAGGATCTATCTTTGGCTCTTCGAGCATATCGGACATTTTTGCCCCTAGTTCGAGGGGTGCTTTTGTTCTAGCTTCGCAAGCCTCTTCTGATGAGATCTGATCTTCTTGATCTGACTTTCTTGCCTCTTGTTCGAGGGCTACTTTGAATCTGGCCACACAGGCCTCACATGGCGGTTGACCGTTGAACGTTCTGAATGGCTTCAAGGTTCGAAAACAAATGGATTGAATCTTAAGGCTGAGAATGATCCTAGGCTGCACAATCTCAAGAGTGATTCCACACAAGTCTTCACAGGACCGCGCAAAACAGTTTTTGAAATCTTTTAAGAAAGCGACAAATCGCTCACGCTGAAGACAGTGTAGGACCAATCTGGATCAAGCCAGGATCCTTCTCAGTACTCATACTAACAAGCATGATCTCGATCATTAAGGGCTTAACATGCCTCTCTTTCTCTCAATTGATCAAGTTTTGCAAAACCCGAGGAATTCCTTCCTCTTTGTTTTTCTCACAATGTTTCGAAAAAAGTTTAGGAAAACTTAGGTCGATGCAATGAATTCAAGGCACAGAAAAGACACAGCTTCTAGTCAAATACTGCCATCTCATTTAGAATTTCTGGCACAACTGGCACACAGCAGAAACAAACACAAGAGTGTGAAAATCACTACTGTTCCATTCAAATCTGTTGGCACAACTGGCTCCCCGGCAGAAACAGACTCAAAGGAAAGCAAAAGAACAAACGCAAAACAAGCAAGTGATATCCAAGGTAACACCCCCGAAATCACATGACTCTAACAAAACAGGACTGACTCGATACAATAAGACAGACCCGACTGACTCAGTATGAAAGGACTGACTCAAAACAAAGAGACAGACTCAAAACAACACAACAAGACTGACCCAATACCCAAGTGAGAATGTACAAAACTAGCATTCACAAATGCTCAAAACAGTGGGTGCTATACACCACATCTATAGTAAACTGAGTGCTGCCCGCAGGTGATCCAACCTCTGATCACATCACATTATCCCCCACAAGTTCACTGATCAAGTGCCGATAGACTTTGCAGAGCTTGGTGCGACGATGACCTCATTGTCAATCAGATTTTGTATCTCGTGGCGGAGACAGACGCATCTGTCGGTGTCATGACCGGTTTGTTGATGGAAAGCACAGTACTTAGTCGGGCCATGCTTTACAGGGAGAGGATCGGGTAGGGGCCGTTGTTCTAACGGTTTCAGATGCCCTTTCCTGAGTAGGACCCCTAGAGCTTTAGACAGAGGCATAAAGAGCGAGGTGAAAACCCTCTTGCCTCGGGGTAGATAGTCTGAAGTTCGGGGGTTTGAAGTGGATGCACCAACAAAGGGGGTGGCTGCTCTCGGTGTGGTGGTGGCGACCATGCCCACGTCTGAGGTCTTAGCAGCTGCATCACCGCTGGTGGTCGCATTCGAACTGCGGGTGAACGCCCTCCTGGGCTGCTCCTTCTCCTGGTCAATGAGGCCCTGCTTCATGGCATCCTCGATCTGTACTCCCATCTCATGCAAATCTGAAAAGGTAAGGAAGGGGAGCACGATCATTTTCTGCATTAGCTTAGGTTGGAGATTGCGCACAATCATCCGGATTTGATCCCTATCAGTAGGCCTTAGAGTCATCATCGAGGTCTTCGCCTTCCACCGGGCCACGAATTCCGAGAAGCTCTCCGTAGGCTACTGCCTTGTCGTCTCAAGATCACGGGTCGTAATCTCGATTTGAGTGTTATAAGAGTACTGTGCAATGAACGCCTCAGCCATCTCATCCCAGTTTCTCTTGACATCATCTTCCAGTTTTGCATACCAGATGGCTGCTACACCTCATAGGGTCCGACCAAATAGTGAAAGCTTCTGTAGTCTGGTGAGGCCCATCGGCCTTAGAATATCTGAAAACAGTCGCAGGTGCACCATGGGATCCCCAGATCCGTCAAAATGATCAATTTGTGGCATCTTAAACCGATCTGGCAGCGTCACGGTTGCGTCGGTATACCCGTCCTCAATGTCCGGAATGGACTTCACACCTTGAGATTTCTTGAACAGCTTTTCAAGCTTGCTCACTTTTAATGCCATGGGGTCCACCTCGGACTCGAAGGGAGAATCCAATTGATTGATAGGAGTGGGTGCCTTGGATAGTTGAGGTAGAATCGGGGGCGGAGCTAGCCCCGTTGGGATGTCTGTATCCTCCTGAACGTTCTGAACATTTGCCGTCTCCCCGGGTATTGGGACTCTTGGTGGGGGAGGGACCTGGTGTGGAGCAGATGTTCCGGTTTGCTGTTGTAACCGGGCAATTAACTCTGCCTGTTGAGCCATGACCTCGGCCTGTTGTTTGGCAAATTCGGCTTGACGAACAGCGTCCTACTGCATGGTTTTCATACTTTCTTGGAGTTGGCGCACCATCTCTTCCATTCCTGCCATACTACCCTGATCTAACTGATCTATCGGTATATCTGTCTCTGTGGTAAAATTAGATATCTCAACCCAACCGCACACAGGTGAGATGGATAATGACTGCTGACCCGAAGACTGTTGAACTGATGATCTGTACTTGACTGGCCTTTTCACCCTGCTTCTGGCAAAAAAACACTGATTGCCCTTGAACTGAATCTCTGACCTGACAAAGTCTATCAGCACAAGTCCGATGAACCTCGGGGGATATCGGAGCCTTCTGAAGCTATGGTTCCAGGACTACCGAGCAAAAGGGAAAACAGAGAGCATCTCAGCCTAATTTCACCATAACCCATATGAGCAAAGCTGAATGACTGTTCCCCCCGTACAGAATTCTGCCCAAAATACTGCCTATAAACTGATACCCTCAGGTAAAACAGATTCCCCAAATACTGATAGTGATGTCCGCAAGCCTGTTACTCAGACTTGCAAACTATTATGCGCATTCCCTGTAGAGATACACTCTAAAAGCACATAACAAGTAAAGAGAGCCAAAACACCCCTATGGAGGGGTAGGGTTTCCCTGTCCTATTTTGTCAGGAGCTAGGGTTTCACTACGCACACAGCGGTTTCAAACAACCTAATATCGGGTAAGCAACCTGTCCTAGTTTGGAATAGTCACTATGGATTTCGATATGCACTAGGTCGAATGGTCGAAAAGGGTGCCCCGGTAAAACCGGGGTTTGTGTTCCCATACTGTCAGAGCCCACAACCGGTCAGCCTTATGGCATGCTTTGACAAAGTCAAGCCTCCGGCAAACCGTTCAGGAATGTCAGATGGCAAACACGGTGTCCTAGGTGCACCAATGCAAATGCAATGCAAAGAAATACATAAGTGAAATCAAAACAGGATATCATGAATTCGAGTTAAGCTCTCTAAGTCCCCAATAGAGTTGCCAAAAACTGTAGACGTCCCCAAACGCCCTGGGAGGGTGAGTCCCGTTCTGTTCGTTTGGGCTCACTACAGTTCGGACTCTCGAATCGTCATGGTTCTTAATCTGAACCAAAGAGTCCAAATCCGGCAAATCATTTTGAGAAAACATATTTTGAAAGAAGTGCCAAACATGGACTGCTTTACCAGATACAGAGTCGCCACCTAAATATTTTTTATGGGGGAATTTAGGAAACCCTGACTCGGTGCCAAAGGCCACGTGTCCGTCATCACCAAAGTTGCCTCGGCTCTGGAGCTTGGGTACGATTGGGGAAGGTCAGCTATGAGCACCCCCTCTCGCCCGATCCGAAGATCGGCCTCTACTAACCATGATATCCAGTTTTGAAAACGTTATGTGTTCTTATTCCATTTATTAGCCTAGAATTACTATGTTATGCACGCAGCAAACAAGTATAGACCAAATCGTCTAAATTGGAACAAAACATTGCATGTTCGTTTTGAAGATGGTTTGCTACTCAAGTAGGCTAAAATGCAGGTTTTGCCACCCTCGAGTGGGCTTTAGAAAAGATGGTTTTGCCACTATCTAGTGGGCTTAAAACTCACAGTTTTAATGCATTATTCCAATTTAGGTAATTCAACCTCCATCCACAGGCATTCAAGCAGCTATATCACATAAGCAGCTAGCCTCATGGTAATCATGCTTTTATGGCAACACTCACACGCATGCAAGGATGCTAAAGCATAAATGCTTACCGAGTACTTCAAGCCAAAACAGAAACTAGTTATTAACCATATGCATGATCCTAGTTTAAGATGGCTAATGCAACACATGCGAAATGCAACTAGAAATGGGCTCGGCTATTCTAGACATGGCATGTGAAATGCTACAACTAATCACGTATTCAATTTGGAATTGAAATACAATGCAGTTAGAATGATGCGCCGAGCCCGGTGCATGCAAGACAAATGTATGAATGCACGCATGCATAGCATAAGGTATGCTAATTTAAATATGCCCTAGTCTACCATCATAAGCGGGTAAATAAAAGGGAAGAAAGACGTGGGGTTGGAAGACATACACACACTCACGCACACTTATTACACAATTGCCCTCGCTCGGTGGGTCCGAATAAATATTACAGTCCGAATAAATAATACTAAATTAATTACTACAAAATTTCTAATCTAATTAACAACTTAAATGCAAAGAGAAGATGACCGCAGCCCCCGCCTCGGGATGCGTGAATGATGCATGCTCGGATTTATCTTGCCCCGAAAGCCCGTACCATACCACTGCTGCCTCTGTTTTCACTGCCCTGCTTCTCTGAAAACTGCCAAAATCCTGGGACAGGTTCCCTGAACCCTGTAGGACACCATCGGCTGAAGGGAATACCCACCGGCCATGGCACTTATCCATCAGCTGGGGTTTCATATTATCGGCCACCAATCCATGGCCGGTCGGCACTCTACAGTGCCGGTCGGCAAAAACTCCCTGCAGAAACTGGTTAAGGCATCAAATGCCACTCTACCAAGGCATGACAAGGGATGTAAAATGGCATACAAGCATGTAATTTCCATCACTAAAATATGATGCCAAACAGCCCCGAAACATGCAAACATGGCACCCGATGCATGAAATGTGCCCCGAAACTCAAAATTAGGCACATGGAATGACTTATAGCTATACAAAACATGCATTGTTTGATCACGAAGAATGAAGACAGAGGAAAGAAAGTCCCAAAACATGCATATTTCCAGTTTATGACTAGTCCCAAAAACAAACACAAGTAGGGCTAATCTATCATGCAAAAATGGCCCTAAAAGAGAGATAGAGAGGCAAGGGACAGCAGCTGTCCCCAAACAGTGATAAGCCCCTCAACAAAGTTGAAGAGGGACTCAAAATAAGACTCTTTACAGTTTACATCAAGCCACGAAAATTAGCACAAGTGAGGCTAAACTGTCATGCAAGAAAAAGGCCTAAAAGGGGGATAAAGAGACAAGTGATAGTAGGAGACCTCAAACAGCAAGAGGTCATTAATCAAACATGAAAGGGAGCTCAAAATATGACCATTTACAGTTTGGGTCGGAGCCCAAAAATGCTTGCAAGTATGGCTTATAGATGAAGCAAGAAAAGACTAGAAAAGGGAAAAGAAGAACTCACCCTTGTAGAGCAGTAAACCAGCAGCTCTTGGACCAAGTTTATGAGCTCTCAACCTCTTCAAATGGCCTCCAAGTTGCTGGAATGGGGTGTAGAGGTGTGGTGCTATGGGTTGTAGTGCAAAGGGTGCAAGAACCTTAGGATTTTGAGCGTTGAAGGAGTGAGATATAGAGGGTGTATGTATCAAAGCCTCAGCTGGTTTTTGTAACCCCTCAAAATGGTGGTGGAGGGCTGGTTATATAGAGGGAGAGAGGCTAAGGAAAGGGGGAGGGGGAAAACAAATTCAAATTTCCCCCCAAAAGGCAGCCCTTCGGACAGTGGGTTGAGTGGAGAATCGCTGGCACAGCTGGCATCCATTCAATCTGTAGAATACTCCGGAAGGTCGTCGGCTAACAAAATTGGTCGGTCGCTACTTTTACTAGCCGGTTGGTAATCTATTTGTCTGGTCGGCTATCTGTTCTGGCCGGTCGGCCATCTATTTGGTCGGTCGGCCATCTGTTCTGGCCGGTCGGCTGGAAAAGTTTGCTCTGCAGGTCCAACTTCAAACGAGCATAACTTCTTCATATGAACTCTTTTTCAAGTCAATCTTGTGTCAAAATTGAAGCCCCAGAAGTAAGCTTTCCAATGGAACCAACCTTGAATCAAAATTCCAACTGTACAAAGGGTTATTATTATTTTGGTGAAGGTTGCTCAGTTTCGGTCCAACTGGGATGATGCCCAACTTCAACCAATCATATCTCCCCCACCCGGACTCGGCCTGAGGAGATTCTTGAGTGCAAAATGAAGCCCCGGAAGTCTTATTTCCGATCATGGTGGCCTCATAGCTTAACTCCAAGTGCACAGACAGATAAACCTGATTTGGCAAGGACCGCTCGACTCTCCCTTAGCGATTCATACCCAACTTCTTCCTCAACTAGGTTTCTTCTCTCTTCTCCTCTTTTCTTCAACTCTAAAACCCCTAAACAATGTGTTTTGAAAGATTTTTCAAAGATTTCATCTCTCTTTCATTCATTTCCACTTTGTCCTTGTTCGGTTTATCGAAAAGCGCATCATTTGACAAAATGTGAGCCTCGAAACATTGTAGAAACTTTATTTCAAAAATGTTTTGAAAGAGAGGATTTTAAGGTCTAAAACCATCCAAAATAGCTTTGGTCCAAAATGGGGTGTGAAGTTGGGATTTGTCTCTCTCCTTGCCGAAGAAACTGAACCTTTCCCCTGCACACCTTTCTCCACCAAGTAAACCATCAGTAATGCCCAAGTCTTATGGGCTGTCAAAAATGGGGTGTCTACAGTACTATGGAAGTCTACATTGACGATATGGTGGTCAAGTCCAAAGAAGAGCAAACTCATCTAGCTGACTTGGAAGAGACATTCGGCATTCTACGTAAGTACAAAATAAAGTTGAACGCTTCCAAGTGTGCATTTAGGATCGGATCCGGCAAATTCCTCGGCTACATTGTTAACCACCGCGACATCGAGGCCAACCCAAGGCAAATCATGGCAATTCTAGCACTTGGCTCTCCTCGGTCGGTCAAGGAGGTTCAAAAGCTTATTAGGATGGCCGCCGCACTCAACAGGTTCATCAGTCGTTCCACGGATCACTGTCGACAATTCTTTCATACCCTCTGGCAGGGTAAAGCTTTTGAATGGACCTCTGAGTGTGACGCCGCTCTAAACGGTTTGAAGACCTACCTTCAATCAGTCCCACTTTTGATAACACCTTCGGCAGGTGATCTGTTCATTTTATATCTGGCAGTTTTTGACCGAGCCGTCAGCACCGTACTGATAAAGAAAGAACTTGGGGAGCAACGGCCAGTCTATTATGTGAGAAAAGCAATGGTGGATGCCGAAACATGTTACCTTCCATTGGAGAAACTCATCCTTGCACTCGTCATGGAAGCAAGAAAACTAATGCATTACTTTCAGGGACATACCATTGGGGTACTAACAGGCTATCCCCTCCGGTCAGTACTTCGAAGTGCGGAAGCATCGGGGCGCATCTCAAAGTGGGCTCTCAAGCTTGGCAAATATGATATTCAATTTCTGCCAAGGACCTCAATCAAGGGGCAAGTGCTTACTGACTTTGTGGCCAAATTCACTGGAGGCCTCACCGACTTTAAGTCTGATCAAATTCAACCTAAGCCGAACTAGAGAATTTAGATTGGGGACATTTGGCAGTTGTGTTGTGACGGGTCGTCCAACCAACGTGGCACTGGGGTGGGCGTAGTGATCATGGCTCCCGACGGGGCAATAATCGAACATGCAGTCAAATTGGGCTTTGAAGCATCGAACAATGAGGCAGAATACGAAGCATTGTTAATCGGCTTATGGAACACGCTTCTACTTGGTGCTCAGCGACTGCTTGTCTTCTGCGACTCAAAGCTGGTCATCAACCAATTGAAAGGGGAATACGCAGCTAAAAATGACCGAATGACAGCTTACATGAAAACGGCGAATTCTTTGCTGGCAAAATTCGACCATCATGAACTAAATCAAATAACCTGGGATCAGAACACACCCGCCGACGCCTTGGCTTGCCTAGCCTCTGCTATCAACTCAGAAATTAAATGGACAATTGAGGTAGGATTCATCCCTGAGCCGAGGATCGCCGCCTCAGACTCAGTTCAGACCAATGTCATAGAACCAGGTCCGAGTTGGATGGACCCTATCGCTGCATTTCTATCTTCCGAATAGCTCCTGACGGATAAGAAAGAGGCACTCAAGTTACGAAACAAAGCTTTGCGATACTACTTGGATCCGCAAGGAAAGCTCTACAGGAAATCCCTTTCTGGTCCATACCTAGAATGCGTTCATCCGGATAAAGTCAAGAAACTCCTGACTGAAATACATGAAGGTAGTTGTGGTGTCCATTCTGGCGGACACTCTTTGGCTTATTGAGCTGTTACACAAGGGTATTATTAGTCGACAATGAGAGTTGATGCCGAGTGTTACGTTAAGAAATGTGAACAGTGCCAGAAGTTTTCCCCTTTAACCCATTTGCCTGCTGAAGACTTAAGCTCCATAACCAGTCCTTGGTCGTTCGCCCAATGGGGACTTGACATCGTCGGACCATTAACTTGCGCCCTGGGCAATAAGCAATTTTTGATTGTCGCGATGGATTATTTCATGAAATGGGTCGAAGCGGAGGCACTAACACACATTCGAGATACTGATGTGAAGTGTTTTGTACGGAGAAATATCATAACACGATTCAGCATTCCAAGAGCACTTATTTCAGACAACGACACCCAGTTTGATTACAGTGTCTACCGAGAACTGTGCATCAAGTATGTATTCGGCCTTACTTCTCCACCTCGGCTTATCCCCAGAGTAACGGTCAAGCTGAAGCCTCCAAAAAAGCTATTTTGGATGGCATCAAGAAACGGATGGAGAAAGCTAAAGGCAGGTAGGTTGAAGAACTCCCCAGTATGTTATGTGCTCATCGCACTACACCAAGGCAGTCCACTGGAGAAACGCCGTTCGCTTTATGCTTCAGAACCCAGACGATCATCCCCCTGGAGATTGACCTCCCAACCATGAAATCAAAAGTCTTTGACATGGGCTGAAATGACATGATCCTGGCTTTGGATTTGACTTTGATTGAAGAGCGAAGAGACTGTGCCCTTGCATCCTTGGCACGGTACCAGCAGTAGCTTGCTAAGTCATATAATCAACGCGTTCAGCTATGCCGCTATACACCAGGCGAATTGGTCCTGAAGAAAGTACTTCCAGCTGCCAAGAATCTGGCTGAACAAAAATTGGGACCCAACTGGGATGGCCCCTATCAGATTGATTATATCGCCGGCACAGGGGCCTATGGCTCAAAGACATGTCTGGGAGAAGTCTGCCACGTCCTTGGAATTCCACGCATTTGCGTAAATTCTATCATTAACCTGACTTGTGGGGCATGATACTTGTTTTGAGTGTTTCCCATGTACGAATTTCAAGTTTGTTTTGAATGCAAAGTTTACCATTTCCTCATTGGGAAATTCAGTTCGTTAAATCAAGTCTTCCAATTAAGAGCCAAGTAATAAGCCTCCGAATTCAGAGCCCCATCAGTGCATGTTGCTTTTGGGCCGATTAAGCCTCTGGATTTGGAGCGCCTTTCGTGGATACCACGATTGGCCAAGTAATAAGCCTCCGAATTCGGAGCCCTATCAGTGCATGTTGCTTTTGGGCCGATTAAGTCTTCAAATTTGGAGCGCCCTTCGTGGATATCATGATTAGCTAAGTAATAAGCCTCCGAATTCGGAGCCCCCATCAGTGCATGTCATTATTGGGCCGATTAAGCCTCTGGATTCGGAGCGCCCTTTGTGGATATCACGATTGGCCAAGTGATAAGCCTTCAAATTTGGAGCCCCATCAGTGCATGACACTTTTGAGCCGAGTAATAAGCCTCAGAATTCGGAGCCCCAACAGTGCATGTCATTTTTGGGCCGATTAAACCTTTGAATTCGGAGCGCCCTTCGTGGATATTATGATTGGCCAAGTAATAAGCCTCCGAATTCGGAGCCCCATCAGTGCATGTCATTATTGGGCCGATTACGCCTCCGGATTCGGAACGCCCTTCATGGATATCACGATTGGCCAAGTAATAAGCCTCCGAATTCGGAGCCCCTTCAGTGCATGTCACTATTGGGCCGATTAAGCCTTCGAATTCGGAGCGCGTTCACTGATATCACAATTGGCCAAGTAATAAGCCTCCGAATTCGGAGCCCCATCAGTGCACAACACTTTTGGGCCGATTAATCCTCCGGATTTGGAGCGCCCTTCGTGAGTATCATGATTGGCCAAGTTAAAATCTCTGAATTCGGAGCCCCACCCGTGCAAGTCATGTTTGGGCCGAATAAGCCTCTGGATTCAAAGCGCTCTTCATGATTCGTGACAGGCCTACGTAAAGGCCTTGGATTCAGCACGCATTACGTGAATATTACGATTAAAAGGCACACAAATAGTTGGCAAAAGTTGGAACATGCAAGCATTTAAAATAAAATGTTTCATTAACTTAACCGACTGGCATAGATTGTATAAACGTAAATTGAAACATGCAAGCATTTAAAATAGTTTTTTTATTATTTTAACCAATAAATACATAATTTGCTCTCAATCTGTGTTGGCGCGTTACAATGTCTAATTTAATTCGGCATCTCCCTCATCATCACTGTTCTCGACTTCGAAGGTCGCAAAGGGAAAATAATGGCCTTGATATAGTGGCGATGCTGAATCAATGCTTGCTGCCCGGAGATTGTCCGTGGCCTGAAGTGCCTTGATCCAACCGTTCTTGAATCCACGATTTTCACATTGGCAGACCTCCTCGGCGAGTTTTTCTTTGGTCTTCTCTATACCGACCTTTCGGCCGTCATGAAAGCCTTTTTCATAAGCCTTGGACTTAGCAGTCTCAATTGCAAACATGCTAGCTGTATCTCAATCGGCAATCGCATGACTTATTAGCCATTGGGTCACCCTTTCCTCCACGATCGGGTTAGGATGGCCGGCCGATTATGCCTCGGTAGTCTTGACTTCTCTTAGTTCACGCTCAGCCTTCTCCGTGCGAGCTTCTAAGCTTCGAATACATTCGTCTCTCTACTCTATATCCTGCCATGCGGCACGAAGGTGCATGTCGATTTCATAGGCAGTGTACAGCCCCTTCACTGCCCCGTGAATGCCTTCTCGAAACACCTCGAAATCCTATCGATCGACCATCTACTGCTAGACCACTGGCAGAAAAATATGTCGAGTGAACTCGACTGCTACATTTGGGTTGTGAACGATTGAACCCACTTCCGTCATCGGTTTGTTCTCCACAAAAATTGCAAAATTCAATGGGCGCGGTGTCCCACCGGATTCTCCTCTGGAGCGAGGTTGAGGGGATTTGCCCCGTTGCTGTTTTTCCTTTCTGGGTGACCTACTTCGATGACGTGGGGACTGGCGTCTCTCCCGCTCCCTCGATGCCCTACTGCCCGTGCGCATAGGCTCGCCACTTCGATTCATCTCTGTGTCCAGCTCAGCCAATGTCCTCCCCTCCCCTCTGCTGTTGAAAAATAGTCTATTTGACATTCGCACTTGTCTAACCTTCCTCAACAGACTGGTTTGTGTTATTGAGTCCGAGCACACTAATAGGACCTACTTGCACGAAGCACTCATCCCATTTATTCCTTATTTGTGCAGCACCCCCAAGGCGATCTCATTAATGCTAAACTTCAAAAGCCTCACTCCATGAACTACTTGTATTCGGCGTACCCATTCAAGCATTGGCTGGGGCAAGGGTAGATTCATTAATCTAATCGGCCAAATATCTAAGCCTGGCGCCGATGTACTCATGTGCCACAGCCACTCCATGAACTAATTGTATTCGGCATACCCGTTCAAGCATTGGCTGGGGCAATAGCAGATTCATTAATCTAATCGGCCAAATATCTAAGCCTGGTGCCGATCTACTCATGCGCCACAGCCACTCCATGAACTAATTGTGTTCGGCATACCCGTTCAAGTATTGGCTGGGACAAGGGCAGATTCATTAATCTAATCGGCCAAATATCTATGCTTGGTGCCGATCTACTTACGTGCCACAGCCACTCCATGAACTAATTGTATTCGGCGTACCCGTTCAAGCATTGGCTGGGGCAAGGGTAGATTCATTAATCTAATCGGCCAAATATCTACGCCTGGCACCGATCTCTCATGTGCCACAGCCACTCCATGAACTAATTGTATTCGACGTACCCGTTCAAGCATTGGCTGGGGCAAGGGTAGATTTTTTAATCTAATCGGCCAAATATCTAAGCCTGGCGTTGATCTACTCATGTGCCACAGCCACTCCATGAACTAATTGTATTTGGCGTTCCAGTTCATGCATTGGCTGGGGCAAGGGCAGATTCATTAATTAAGAGACGGCTAAATTACTAAATTGCTAAGTTACAGTTATCTAATCGGCATATACTCAGTGGGATATTTAATTGACTCATCTCATTGTCCTACATCCTATCGGACCGATAGTTAGCATACACAACAGATAGTAATCATTTTATCCAAAGTAGTGAAAAACAAAACTCTTCATTAATATAAAAAATTGAGTACAGCTAATACTGAAATGAAAAGGAAAATTTTCATTAATAAATTGAGCACATATAGTAGCCATTGTATACATGAAAATTCCCTTAAACGAATTGAAATCTACTAAAAGGAAAATTACAATTGGTCATGAAAGATGCGTAACAAAAATCAGAATGTCACCCAAGTCAGTCTTCAAGATTAGACGCCAGCGGCTCAATGTCCACCTGCTTGAATGAAATCTGCTGGGCCAATGTCACATTCGTAGCAGCAAGGGCTTTGAGCCAGCCGTGCTTGAAGCCCCGATTCTCAAACTTGGGGACTTCCTCTACATAGTTCCCCAGCACGGCGTCCTGCCCAACCTAGAACACTTTGGCAAACTCGAAGTCGGCTTACTCCTTTGCCTTCTTCGATTCTGCCAAGTCGGCTTCTAACTTTGCGATCACCTCGTTGGCTAGCTTGAGCGCGTGCTCACTCGCTTTTTCCCTTTCCTCGATGGCCAACCAGAGCTGGTCAGAACCCCATGCATTTTCGGCCTCGACATCAGCCCTCAAGCTTTCCTCCACCGCTCTCTCCGCCTCGCGCTCGGCCCTTTGAGCGGCCTCCATAGCCTTGCCTTTCTCACTTTCAACCTCTCTCTTTAGAAAGGCAATCTGTTCAATAGCATCATGCTAACGACGGCCTATCTCGGCTATTCTTCCTGCCACCTGCAAAACAGGGAATTAGAATAAAAACATAATAATAATAATAATAATAATGTAGGCGGAAAGAGGCAGACAAGGATCAAGTCACCTACTAGTATGGCCGATTGAGCGGCTAGTGCTATCGTTAGCAAATCAGGTTCCGTCCGAAAAGTTGCCCTGTCCGCCGGCAGTGATATTGAGGAGGCCATGCTCAAGGCCACGGCCAAATCTTTAAGAGCCGATGCATCGGAGGAAATCGGCACGTTTTTAATCCTTTTTTGAACCACGAATGGTACAACCGAGTCCGATTCCTCCATGCGTAGCCGTTCATCCACGACTGAGTCAGACTCTTCCATGCGCCGCTTGTCTGTTGGGAATTCCTTGGAGCTGACTTCGCTCTCGGCAGGATGTTTCTCCTCCCTCTGAGTGCTATCTTCACTCAGCTATCCGACTGGCCTCTCCATCTACACAGTCTCAATTTGGGTCGTCTCTTCAACAACAACTGGTAGAGAAGACTTAGTCGTGACAACAGGTTCAGAACGGAGGGTCTCGGCCCTTCTCCGAGCGGCCATCCGTTCGGCGTTTTTCTTCTTGGCAAGCTACGCGAGTGACAACCCAGCCATATCCTCAGGATAAGCACCGGGAAGGTCCCCTAAGTTTGTAAAAATGTCGTCGAAGGAGATGTCCCTTTGGCCTGATGTAGACGGAGGGTCGGACGAATTGAGTCCGGCTTCCTCAAAGGCCAAGTTAAGAGCTTCGTCTACCTCGGCTTCCAACTGGTTTCTGAAGGTTTTGATGGCCAATGAACTGAGAGCGATTTTAATGTCTGCAAGTACAACGTCGTCGGCTGAAACCAACACTTTCTTCAAATCGCTGCCTGCATAGACAAAACGGTAAGTACACGGAAGGAAAGCCGAATACATATGAGGTAATAAAACAAACTAGAGTGAGCTATACGGCCACCTGGTTCGCCTTTTTTCCTTGGCACGGGATCTAGGCGATCTTCACCCTCGCCGAATTCCCAGTTGCCTCGGACAACGACCATCACGTCGTCAACACTGGCAAGCATAGTCACTAGGTGATGATTGGTATCCTTGGCCCTGAGAAAATAGCGTCCTAGCCGGCCAGTAGACTTGGCTAAGGCATAACAATGCAGAATTGCAGGTATGCCTAGGTTAATCCTAAGACGATGGTTCAACTCTATAATCCCCATTATGACGCAGAAAAAGTTCACGTTAGGTTGGGAAGGGATTAGTCCCCAATGTCGAAGGACGGCCCATAAAAATGGGTGAAGGGGAAAACGGACTTCGCCCTCAGCAATCAATAGGAGAGGAAAGATGATTGTACTCTCATCGGCCCTCTCCACATCAGTGGTGCTGTGTGCCACGAGTGACAGATGGACATTATCAAGGATGGAATAATGGCGCCGGAAGCTGGAAATTCGATCCGCAAAAAGGAGCTCTTTCAAATTTTTTTCCATCCTAACCAGCCTAAGGATTACGCAAAACTAGAAGTAAACAAGGAAATGATATTGGGAGTGAAGAAGAAGAAAACTTACGAGAAGTAGAAGGGATGGTGAGAAACAGTACGAAGTTGCAGAAGTCGCGAAAAGAAGTTGTACTAGAAGTCGAACCAGGAACTTTGAGTATTCAAAACATACATTCGAAGAGACAAAGTGTTAAATCACATTAAATGGAGGAGGCGTAAGAAGGGGCGGGAACTCGTAATGATGACCAAAAAAACGTGTGCGTTCTGACACACGTTGGAATGAGGTTAACCGCCGAATTTTTGACTTTTCAAATTCGAAACCAAACATGCCGACTAACTGATGTTAGTGGGGTGTTTGGGGGGCAATTGTGGGAGCCGAATAATTGGGGACTCAGATGGGCTGAGTAGATATTTACAAAATCAGGATAAATATTATACTCGCCTCTACGTTCTAGGTGCCTAGTATCTTAGTCGGCCATAACGCCAGTTAAGCGCTGGGGGGGGGGGGGAGGGGGAGAGGGGGGAGGGGGGAAGGGGGCTGATTAAAAGTTGGAATACAACTAAAGGAAGGGCGAATGGATAAACACACGACGGGTTAAGAGTGGGCCCTACCCTGAGGACCAGGAGCGTATATAAATAGAAGAATAGCAACCAAAGAGAGGTACGTGAGAACAAGTAAGTTTAACTTGAGATATAAGCAATCTAGAGAGTACACATTGACTTATCCGTCAGAGTGCTAATTCCGACACCCCCGACCGGAGTGTTCATTCCTTTTCAGGTGGCTAGCTGAGGATCACGGGCATCTTACTGGATCCAAAGAGTATTTCCGAACCACTTCTCCACAATCCTCTAGTTGCTTTTGCTTTATCTTTTCAATAATTTCCAGTTGAGCTGAAATTGTGGCCAACATTCTGCTTTGTTCGTGAATCACCACTTCTATCTCAGATCTCTTCGGGTCTTTCAATAATTCTCTCTATTCTGTAAGAAATCACACCAAGTTTCCTGTTGACTTCCTACTAAGAGCATCGGCTACAGTATTGGCTTTGCCTAGATGATATTGAATTTGGAGATCATAGTCTTTAATCAATTCTAACCATCTCCTCTATTACATGTTCAACTCCTTTTGTGTGAAAAAGTACTTCATACTTTTGTGGTCAGTGTAAACTTCACATGTAGCCTCATAAAGATAGTAGTGCTAAATCTGCAAACACAATAGCGGCCAACTCCAAATTGTGGGTCAGGTAGTTTATTTCACCGCAAACACAATAGCAGCCAACTTCAAGTCATGGGTCGAGTAGTTATTTTCATCGCAAACACAATAGCAGCCAACTCCAAGTCATGGATTGGGTAGTTCTTTTCATGAGGCTTCAATTACCGAGACGCATAAGCTATCACTTTACCGTTCTGCATCAAAACACAACCCAAACCTTTATATGAAGCATCACTATAAATAACAAGCCCTCCGTACCTAATGGTAATGTCAAAACCGGTGTGGTAGTCAACCTTATTTTCAGTTCTTGAAAAGTAGATTCCTTTCATCGGTCCATTGAAATGGTTCCCCTTTTCGAGTAAGTTGGGTAAGTGGTACAACTATCTTTGAGAAGTCTTTCACAAACTTTACGTAATACCCAGCTAAACCCATAAAGCTTTTGACTTCTGTCACATTTGTTGGTGTAAGCCAGTATATAATTGCCTCAATCTTTTATGAATCTACCGAAATTCCATCCTTGTTAATCACATGCCCTAGGAACATAACCTTAGCTAACCAGAATTCACATTTCTTCAATTTTGCATACAGTTTCTTTTCTCTAAGTGTTTGAAGAATAATTCGCAAATGTTGTTCATGTTCTTCTTTACTCCTCGAATAAATCAGAAAATCATTAATGATCACCACAACAAATTCATCAAGATAGGACTTGAAAATTTGATTCTTAAGGTCCATAAATGCTGCAACTGCATTCGTTACTCCAAACGGCATAACTAAGAATTCATAGTGATCGTACCTTGTTTGGAATGCGATTTTTTCAATGTCTTCAGCTTTCACTTTCAACTGATGGTACTTGGATCTCAAATCAATCTTCAAAAACACTTGCTGTGGAGAAGTGGTTTGGAAATACTCTTCAGATCCTGGGAGACGCTAGTGATCCTCAGTTAGTCACCTGAAAAGATACAAACACTCCGGTCGGGGGTGCCGGAATTAGCACTCTGACGGACAAGTCAGTTCAGACACTCAGGATAGCTTGTTTACTAAGTTAAGTGAAGTGATTCTTACATACCTTTCTCAATCCATTGTTCCTATATTTATACCTGTTCCTTTTGATCCTCGGGGCCAGGGCCTACTTTTTAATCATTGTCCTTTCTCTTATTCGGCTCTAAGGATCTACACTTATTCGACACATATATTATATTCGGCTTCCCATTCTCGTAGGATACAGCCGATTAATATCAGTCTTCTAAGGTACACACCTTCTGATTTTGCCATTATTCGGCTCCCACAATTGCCCCCCGAACTCCCCATTGACAGTAGTTAATTGGCGTGTTTGGTCTTGAATTGGAAAAGTCAAAATAGGTCAAGCGGCTTCACGTACCCCAATACAGATGTCAGAATGCGCACACCTTTTCAGTCATCATTACACTTTCCCGCCTTATTTGTGCATCTCGTATTTATTGCGATTCAAAATTTCAGTCCTTTCGAGTGCACATTTTGTCGAGTATTCGAGACTCTTGGACCGCCAACGGGTATCCCTTCTTTAACTCGCATTTTCTGTAACTTTTCTCCGTCTACCCTCGTCCCCCTTGCTCCTCGTAAGTCTTCTTCTCTTTTCTTTGCAATCCTACTTTCTGTTTGTTATTTTAATTTTGGCGAACCCTTGATTCCCCGCAAAAATGGCTAAACACTTGAAAGAACTCCTTTCTGAGGGTCGTGTTTCCGGATTCCGACGACACTTTTTCATCTCCGACAATGTTCATCTGTCTCTAGTGACGGACAATACTCCGGATATGGAGAGAGAGGATCGAAATTCAATCGTCTTTCCTCTCCTATCCATTGCAAAGGGCGGGGTCCGTTTTCCCCTACATCTATTCCTTAGGGCTGTCCTCCACCATTGGGGTCTGATTCCTTCTCAGCCCAACATGAACTTTTTTCGAATTGTAATGGGGATCGTAGAGTTGAACCAGCGCCTCAGGATCGATCTTGGCATTCTGGCCATTCGGCACTGCTATGCTTTAGCCAAATCTTCCGGTCGGCTTGGGCGGTACTTTTTTAGGGCCAAGGATGCTGACCATCATTTGGTAACCATGCTTGCCAATTCTAGTAAGCGTGTGGACGATGTAATGGTCAATGTCCGAGGGAACTAGGAATTTGGCGAAGGCGAGGGTCGCCTAGACCCTATTCCCAGACGGAGGGGTGAACCAGGTTGCCGTGTGTCTCCTTGCGTTTATTGAACTTTTCTGTCACTCGGCCATCTCTCCATGTTTAATCCTTTGTCTTTGCAGGCAGTAAATTGAAGAAGATTCTGGTTTCTACTGACGACGCAGTCCTTGCGCAGATTGCGACTGCACTCGGATACTTCGCCCGTCCAAACGTACAGAAGCAAGGAAGAGCAGCCCACATACTTTTTTGATACGAGCCTACTTATACTACTTTTTCGGCCACTGAGAACATTCTAATTCCATCGGCGATCAACACCTTGCGACTTTTATCTTCCCTAGCTTCAGGAGCCTTAGGCAAGTTGGTCTTGAAGCTTCTGATTTGGGGCAAGATGTGGAGCCGGTGGTAGAGGTAGTCGCCGAACCAGCCAGAGAGTTCGCTGAGGAGGCCCTAAACTCGGCGTTTGAGGCAGCCAGACTTAGTCAGCCTACCTCGCCGTCCACTTCGGGTCGGGCCGAGTTTTCTTCTAGAGATATTTTTGGAAGTTTGGGAGACCTACGCGGCGATTTTTTTGAAGGTATGGCTGGGGAAAACCTCACGCAGATGGCTCGAAAGAAAAATGCCGAGCGAATGGCCGCCCGAAAGAAGGCCGAGGCCGCCCGTTCTGGACCTGCCTTGATTGAGTCTTTCAAACCTGTTATTGAAGAGTCGGCTCAGATTGTTGCGGCCGAAACGACGAGAGAGGTTGAACAACCGGTCATTGAAGAACGGTTGATTCCGGAAGAGCGGGGCAAGAAGCGTAGCACCGAGGGATGGGCCGGTTCGGAAGATAGTCCTGCTGACAAAAGGCCTCGCTTAGAAGAGTCAGACGTGGTTGTTCCTTTCATTGTTCAGCCAAAGATCAGAGACACGCCGATTTCCTCTAAGGCATCCATCATTACCGACCCAGCAGTAGCTTTGAGCATGGCGGCTTCAGTCTCCCCACCAGCTGATAAGGCATCCTTTCATGCCGTGCCGGATTTGGTGGCTGTAGCCTTATCTGCGCAGTCGGCCCTTTTGGTAGGTGAACTTGACTTGTTTTGATTTTGGTTGCCTATGGCATCTAACGATCCCAACTCGTTTTGCAGACGGTCGGCAGGATCGTTGACTTGAGCCATCGCCTACACGATGCCCTTGAGTGGATTGACCGTTTGCAGTTAGAAGTGGGCGATCAAAAGAGCAGGGCTGAGATTGAGAAGATGAGAGCCGCAATGGAGACTGCGCAAGCCGAAGCTGAAGTAGAAAGGGCTCGGACTGCCGATCATCTCCGTTCTGATGCAGAAGATAGGGCGAACGCGAGCAAAGAATCGCTTAGGCTAGCCGAGGAGGCGCTTAACAAGGTGGAGACTGAGTTAGCAGAGTTGAAGGTAGCCAAGGAAAAGGCAGAATCTGAGGCTTCTACCGAATTCGAAGCAGGAAAAGGCGCCACCTTCGAGGAATACGTAGATGAAGTCCCCAAGTTTGAGAATCGGGGATTCAAACATGGGTGGCTTAAGGCCCTTGATGCCGCTGGGGTTACATGGGCCTTGCCAATTCCTTATGAGCAGGTGGACGTTGAGCCACTTGAGTCTGACCCCGATGATTGATCTGGGAGTCATTCGAATTTTATGAAATGCTTTCCCTTTTGATGTATGTTTTTGTTTTAAGAACTTTTGTTGGTTCTGAGTAGTTTTCATGTATAAATTGGTTACTGTCTGCGCCCAATTTATTAATGAAAATTACCTTGCCGTTGCACTACAACTTATGCGCAGTTTGTGATGTTATGTTGGTGAAGAATTTTTGCCTTTCACTACTTTAGATAAAATGATTACTCTATTGAGCTTTCTACGATTGAATATCTTGGCAATATTGACTTATCATTCGTATGCCGAATAGTTCGTGGGTATTACGCTGGTGAACCGATTCATGGGCCGGCTGGGGCACTTAATCCAAGTAGATTGATTAATCTACCGTTGCCCCAGGCGGTACATGATCATTCGGGCGCCGGATGAGACGAACTCAGGAGATTTGAAGTCGATTCATGGGCTGGCTGGATCACTTAAGCCGAATATATTCGATCACTTAAGCTGAATATATTGATAAATCTATCTGCCCTTGCCCCAGGTAGTGCATGATCACTCAGGCATTTTGAAGTCGATTCATGAGCCGGCTGGAGCACTTGAGCCAAATTTATTTGATCACTTAAGCCGAATATATTGATAAATCTATCTGCCCTTGCCCCAGGCGGTGCATGATCACTCAGAAGTTTTGAAGTCGATTCATGGGCCGGCTGGATTGCTTGAGCCGAATATATTGATAAATCTATCTGCCCTTGCCCCAGGCGGTGCATGATCACTCAGGAGTTTTGAAGTCGATTCATGGGCCGGCTGGATTGCTTGAGCCGAATATATTAATAAATCTATCTGCTCTTGCCCCAGGCGGTGCATGATCACTCAGGAGTTTTGAAGTCGATTCATGGGCCGGCTGGATCGCTTGAGCTGAATATATTGATAAATCTATCTGCCCTTGCCCCAGGCGGTGCATGATCACTCAGGAGTTTTGAAGTCGATTCATGGGCCGACGGGAGCACTTGAGCCAAATTTATTTGATCACTTAAGCCGAATATATTGATAAATCTATCTGGGCTTGCCCCAGGTGGTGCATGATCACTCAGGAGTTTTGAAGTCAATTCATGGGCCGGCTGGATTGGTTGAGCCGAATATATTGATAAATCTATCCGCCCTTGCCCCAGGTGGTGCATGATCACTCAGGAGTTTTGAAGTCGATTCATGGGCTGGCTGGAGCACTTGAGCCGAATATATTTGATAACTTAAGCCGAATATATTGATAAATCTATCTGCCCTTGCCCCAGGCGGTGCATGATCACTTAGGAGTTTTGAAGTCGATTCATGGGCCGGCTGGAGCGCTTGAGCCGAATATATTGATAAATCTATCTGCCCTTGCCCCAGGCGGTGCATGATCACTCAGGAGTTTTGAAGTCGATTCATGGGCTGGCTGGATCACTTAAGCCGAATATATTGATAAATCTATCTACCCTTGCCCCAGGCGGTGCATGATCACTCAGGAGTTTTGAAGTCGATTCATGGCTGGCTGGAGCGCTTGAGCCGAATATATTGATAAATCTATCTGCCCTTGCCCCAGGCGGTGCATGATCACTCAGGAGTTTTGAAGTCGATTCATGGGCCAGCTGGATCACTTAAGCCGAATATATTCGATCACTGAAGCCGAATATATTGATAAATCTATCTGCCCATGCCCCGGGCGGTGCATGATCACTCAGGAGTTTTGAAGTCGATTCATGGGCTGGCTGGAGCACTTGAGCCGAATTTATTTGATCACTTAAGCCAAATATGTTGATAAATTTATTTGCCCTTGCCCCAGGCGATGCATGATCACTCAGGAGTTTTGAAGTTGATTCATGGGCCGACTAGATCGCTTGAGCCAAATATATTGATAAATCTATCTGCCCTTGCCCCAGGTGGTGCATGATCACTCAGGAGTTTTGAAGTCGATTCATGGGCCGGCTAGAGCACTTGAGCCGAATATATTGATAAATCTATCTGCCCTTGCCCCAGGCGGGTCGATCCAGTTAGCGTCGGGCGATTGAGGTTTTCATAATTAATGAGATTGCCTCGAGGGTGCTGCCTCTGTAAAGCATAAATGATTAAAGGTACAACTTTTATGAGCACAGTAAGCAACTGACTCCAGCTTTTGAATGTATTGTGTGAATGTCGAACAAACTCTTCTTTAACAGCAGAGGGGAAGCAAGGACGCTAGCTGAGCTGTGTGGAGACATGAATCGAGGTGGTGACCCTTCGCGCACAGGGAGTAGGAGTTCCAGGGATCGACAGAGGCGTCAGTCTCCTCGACATCGAAGCAGGTCGCCCAGGCGGGACAAGCAGTCACAGGGCAGATCTCCTCAACCTCGAGTCGAGAGGGGATCTGACGCGAATCCGTGCCTATTAAGCTTTGTGGTATTTGTGGGGAATAGACCCATGACAGAGACGGACTCGATCGTTCAAGACCCAAATGTAGCGGTCGAGTTTGCTCGACAAATGTTTCCTCCTAAGGTTCAGCAATTGATGGTAGGTCGACAGGACTACGAAGTATTTCGTGAAGGCATTCACAGGGCGGTGAAAGGGCTTTACATTGCCTATGAAACCGGCATTCGGCTGCGCGCTGCCCGCCGAGAAATGGAGAAGAAGGAGGAACGTATTCGAAGTTTGGAGGCTTGCGCGAAGGCGGCTGAGCGCGAGTTAAGGAAGACCAAGGCAGCTTAGGCACAACCCACCGGGCAGGGAAACCCAATCGTGGAAGAAAGAGTTACCAGTTGGCTCATTAGTACCGCGCTCGCCGATCGTGAGACGGCGAGTATGTTCGCAATGCAGACCGCGAAGGGAAGGGCCTATGAAAAAGGTTTTCATGAAGGCCAAAAAGTTGGAATAAAAAAGACCAAGGAGAAACTTGCCGAAGAAGTTTATCGATGTGAAAATCATGGATTTAGGCACGGTTGGATCAAGGCATCTCAAGCCGCGGAAGCTCTTCGAGCGTCCGGCATTGATTCAGCATCGCCACTCTGCCACAGTAAACATTTTCCGTTTTTCGCTTTGGAAGTTGAGAAGAGTGAGGATGAGGGTGACGCCGTATAAATATACCTATTGTAAGGTTGAAACGTAGATCACGTTCAAAACTATGTAATTTGTTGTTTGTTTGATTGAATAGAAACGTTCTATTATAAATATTTTGTTGCAGTTCGTATTTGGCATGTACGTGTTTCGTTTTATTGTATACATGTTTGAATGAACGTATAAACGTTGATCGGTCCAAGTATCTATTAAGTGTCCAGTGATACGCCGGTTTATAGGCAGGGTCGACCCATATGTGATAGCCGTTTATTCCTGAATGAGGCCATTGTAACTTGAGGAAGACGAAAACTAGTGAATAGAGTGGCTGTGGCAAATTTGACTCGGCTCGGGGCCAAGATTTTTGGCCAGTGCATGTGCTTCAAAAAGTCATTTGGATAACTAGGCCGTGGCGAATGTCAACTGACGTTTGTCTCATGGAGTTTAGCGTTAATGAAATCGCCTCGGGATTGGGGCCTCAAGATCACCGCCTATTGAAAATAAAAGGAGTGGGCACTTTGCACAGATAAACAATCACTTATTATGTGAGGTGAGATAAGTGGGGATGTTAGTTAGAGAGGCTCGGAGTTCAGCCGAGCTTGGTGTTGCAATGGAGCATGGTAGAGGACTCATCCGTATGGGAGGTAGGGCGTCCAAAAGTTGGCATGAGTCTTCAAGTCGTTGAAGCAGATCACCTCGAAAGGAAAGGCAACGACCGTTGGGTTTATCCTTTCTTGTTCTGGATCTTTGCCTTGACATTGTCAATGGTATCAGGGGAAGTCTGGCAATGCGCAAGTCATGGGCTTGTGCTCAGTTGGCTCAAGGCATTGCAAACCGTGGAGGACTTCCGGGTGATGGGAGTTGATTCGGCGCTGCTGCTTTACCAATGCGTCTTTTCCCCTTTTAGCTTTTGAGGTTAAAAATGGGTATTGTAATGCTCAAATACGGGTTGCGTTTATGTAACAACTGTTTGATGAAATAAAAAGTTTTATTTCAAACATTTGTGTCTTATTCTAAATTTTTTATATGCTTAGTTAAGCACCTTATTTCGGATGTTGCCGTGTTTTGTTTTGTTTTGTTCGTGCCGAAGGGTACTCTGAATACGGAGACTTAATCGGCCCTAAGGTGTCATGCACCAAAGGGGGCTCCGAATCTGGAAACTTAATGTGGCCAATCGTGATATCAACGAAGGGCGCTCCGAATCCGGAGTCTTAATCGGCCCTAAGGTGTCATGCACCAAAGGGGGCTCCGAATCCGGAGACTTAATCAGCCCTAAGGTGTCATGCACCAAAGGGGGCTTCGAATCCGGAGTCTTAATCGGCCCTAAGGTGTCATGCACCAAAGGGGGCTCCAAATCGGGATACTTAATCAGCCCTAAGGTGTCATGCACCAAAGGGGGCTCCGAATCCGGAGACTTAATGTGGCCAATCGTGATATCCACGAAGGGCACTCTAAATCCGAAGTCTTAATCGGCCCTAAGGTGTCATGCACCAAAGGGGGCTCCGAATTCGGAGACTTAATTGGCCCTAAGGTGTCATACACTAAAGGGGGCTCCGAATTCGGAAACTTAATGTGGTCAATCGTGATATCCACGAAGGGTGCTCCGAATCCGGAGTCTTAATCGGCCCTAAGGTGTCATGCACCAAAGGGGGCTCCGAATCCGGAGACTTAATCGGCCCTAAGTTGTCATGCACCAAAGTGGGCTCCGAATCTGGAGACTTAATTGGCCCTAAGGTGTCATGCACCAAAGGGGCTCTGAATCCGGAGACATAATGTGGCCAATCATGATATCTACGAAAGGGGCTCCGAATCCGGAGGCTTAATTGGCCCTAAGGTGTCATGCACCAAAGGGGGCTCCGAATCCGGATACTTAATCGGCCCTAAGGTGTCATGCACCAAAGGAGACTCCGAATCCGGAGACTTAATGTGGCCAATCGTGATATCCACGAAGGGCGCTCCGAATCCGGAGACTTAATCAATCGGCCCTAAGGTGTCATGCACCAAAGGGGGACTTTGAGAAATGAATTGAGCGACGAAGAAAAATGGTTTGCATTGCAGAAGTGATATATATACAAGTATCAAAACCCACAGGTCGGGTCAGTGATAGGGTTTTCATAAAATCTCAGCTTGTGCCGATTGCGGGGAGCCACGGATTTCTTCAATGCCATAGGCTGTCGGGAAGCGCACAAGCTGATGATAAGTGCTTGGAACGGCCTTTATTATATGTAACCAAGTTTGCCCCATGATGACATTATACGGCGAAGGGAGCTTTACGACCAGGAATTCTACTTCGACCGTTCTGGAGCCCGCTCGAACATGTAGTATGATCTTCCCTAACTGGTACTCAGGATTCATATTAAAGCCAAACAATGGGTGAGGCGCCGGAGACAGATCTGACTCGTTGAAGCCAAGTTTGATGAAAGTTTTGTAATACATAACCTTTAAAGTACTCCCTGGGTCTATGAGAACGCGTTCAATGGTGAACCGATTTACCCATAATTTGATGACCAACGGATCGATGTGGGAGGTTGTTGTGCCGCTAAGATCGGAGTCATTGAAAGTAATTGTTGGAGCTTCTTTGGGCCATTTGGTCGGAATACATTGCTTTTGGGGGATTGGATGCGATTGAATTGTGTGCATGGTTTGGGATGCAGGCAGGCTGTAGATTATATGGATCACGCCAAGTGGAGGTGAGTCCTGCCTCAAGGCTAATGCCTTGATTGGCTTTCCTTTTCTCACGTACTGTTGCAGTCGGCCGTCTTGCACCAGTTCTTCTAACTGATCCTTTAATGCGTAACAACTCTCTGTTTCGTGGCTGTGATCTTTGTGATACTCGCACTGCCTATCCCTTCTTCGCGTGTCGGATGGCCCCACCATCTTTGACGGCCATTTGAAGAATGGAAGGTGTTGGACTTTGGTCATTATTGCAGTGATTGGTTCTGACATGTCTGTGCACTTCTTGTCGGCATGCCTCGAGCGCCTTCTGTCGACTTGCAGTTGTTCATTCATCCGGTGGGAGCATTGATCGCTTGATCGGTGAGAGTCCTGCCTTTTGTCTCGTTTAGTGCGTTGCCGTGGCTCAGGGCTCGGAGGTGGCATGGAACTTATTGGTTGAGCAATTTCAAGGGGGGCCGTTTTGTTGGACATTTGTCCGGCTTTTATTCTCAAGGCATCATCTTCCACTTTGTAATACTCTTCAACTTTCTTCATCAACGCCCAGACTGTTTTTAGGGGTCTTCTGGTCAGGGAATTGTGAAGAGCACTGTCAGGATGTAGTCCCATTTTGAAGGTGGTGATGGCCATGGAATCGTTGCAAGCGTCGTCGACGAGGTTGAAGCACCCCCAATAGTGCGCCGAATACGCTCTGAGCGTTTCTCCTGACTGGATTTGCATAGCCCAGAGAGAGTCGGCTTGTTTCGGCTGTACCTCGTTGGTGATGAACCTAGCCTTGAAGGATTTCTGTAATTGAAGGAAGCTTTTGATCGAAGCCGGCTCCAGCTTGTAATACCACCTGACAGCTAATGGCCCCAGGCTGCTGGGGAATATTCAGCACATGAGGGCTTCGTTGTCTGCATGCAATGTCATGGCCTGCTTGTAGTGACAGATATGATCAGTGGGGTCTGATTTTCCGTCGTAAAGAGTGAATAACGGAGCTTTGAACTTCTTAGGCAGGGCCGCCCTTGCAATCCGTCGAACAAAAGGATCGTGCTGGTCCTCTTCGTCTGAACTGCTTCTTCTGCGCTTGTTCCTTGTGTGTAGACTATTTTCGGAGGAGCTGGAAGTTTCAGATCGTCCCTTCTTGTTGAGCTCCGTGGGTAATGAGTTGGAGTCGCTATCGGTGTCCTTTGGTCGGGCTTGAGGTTGTTGTCCACCTGCCCTCGGAGGTCGTTCAGGATCTTGGCACATGACTTCTCTGGACTTTGCTACTTCCACGGCCAAATCTTGACGGAGATGTTCATTTTCAGCGATCATGTTCTCCAGCCTTTGTTCATTCTGCTTTGCTTGTTCCACGATCGCTTGCATTGTCTCTTATGCTGAAGTCGTTGGTGAGTCGAAGTTCAAGGCGCGTCTTGCAGCGATGGTTTCCTTTCCGAGCATATTTGCTGGTGTGAGGTCATCTCTCTGTGCGGTCTCGTCAGTGGCTATCGGAGGATCTTCAGTCACGCCTGCCATGGATGTATTTGAGTATTCCCACAGACGGTGCCAGTTGTGGAGGAGTGATTTGGAAATACTCTTCAGATCCTGGGAGACGCTAGTGATCCTCAGCTAGTCACCTGAAAAGATACAAACACTCCGGTCAGGGGTGCCGGAATTAGCACTTCGATAGACAAGTCAGTTCAGACACTCAAGATAGCTTGTTTTCTAAGTTAAGTGAAGTGATTCTTACATACCTTTCTCAATCCATTGTTCCTGTATTTATACCTGTTCCTTTTGATCCTCGGGGCCAGGGCCTACTTTTTAATCATTGTCCTTTCTCTTATTCGGCTCTAAGGATCTACACTTATTCAGCACATATATTATATTCGGCTTCCCATTCTCGTAGGATACAGCCGATTAATATCAGTCTTCTAAGGTACGCACCTTCTGATTTTGCCATTATTCGGCTCCCACACTTGCGAACTCTATAATTGATCAAATAAGTCATCAATACGGGGTAAAGGGTATTTGTTCATGATTGTTACCTTATTTTATTCCCAGTAATCAATGCACAGGTGCAGTGTTCTGTCTTTCTTCTTTACAAATAGAACCGGTGCACCCAACGGCGAAGTGCATGGTTGGATAAACCCCTTATCATGCAAATCTTGTAACTAAACCTTCAATGCTTTCATTTTAGCTATTGACATTCGATATTGGGTTATTGAGATAGGTTGAGTACTTGACATAAATCAATTAATTCCCCTGGCAATTCTTCCGGAAACACATTTGGGAATTCTCTAACTATTGGAATATTATCAATCATAGTATCCATAGATTGAACAGTCAAAATACTACATAGATAAGCCCGACATCCCTTCTTAAGTAGTTTACCTGCTTTCATTGTCGAAATTAAATAGGGTGGAGGTATTACCCCATTGCCCGTAAACAAAAATTCATCTTGTCCTGGTGGTCTAAATAAAACTTGTTTCATGACACAATCAATGGTAGCACAATATTTAGATTACCAATCCATTCCTAAAATTAGTGTTTAATTGGTAGCACTATCAATGAATTGTGTTTAAATTCATCATCTTCTTGAATTCACATACTATGATAATCCTATTCCGTGTTATGCTAATTACTCTTAACTATGATTGTGATTATGTGTGCAATATGGCCTTGAGTGATAATTATGTGATTATATGCATTTTTGTATTTCTATTTGTTCACCGTAGGAAAATCTGTTTGATTTTCTGCTTTAAGATTTGAATTGAAGGCCTTAGAGGCGTTAGAAACTGAAATTGATTACGCCATTGATATTAGCATAATTTTTAGTGCCTATGGTGAAATTTAATTGAAAATTGATTCGGAATGAATTAATTAGTTTAAACTAATTGAATTAAGCACCATTAGTTAATCCTAATCAAATTTGATTAAGAAGGTTCATATATAAGGGGCCCTATTACACTTAAGCTCATTCTTTTAAGCTCAAATCAGATTTTATATTCTAGGGAGAGAGAGAGAGAGGGGCCAGTTTAGAGAGGGAGACAAGGCATCCTTGTAGATTTTTGCAAGGGAATTCAAGGTTTGGAAGCTAGACTCAAGAGCTAGCTAGGAATTGAAAGATTTGAGCCTCTAGGTGAGTAATTGAGGATGAAATTCATGAGTTTGAGTTTGCAACTTTGTGAATTCAAGTTAGATTGTAATCAAGAATATGAATTGTGTTGAATTTAGCGAATTTGAAGTTAATATGCACATGCATGTATAGAATTGCCATAATTTTACACATTCAAGCATGGAGCATGTTGAACATGATGAATTGGGCACCAAATCTCACATGCATGCATAATTCTCATGAGTTTCATGATTATAAGAATCATTTATACCATTTGAAACAAGATTGGAGTCAAAAGTTAACATACCTGTATGATTGATGAAAATATGGGGCTTGTACGAAGTTGAATGCATGGTTTTGAACTTATAAAGAAAATTCAAGATGATTTTGTGAATGGACCATGATTTTGAAGAATTGGCCTCATATTGCTTGTGTCCTCATGATATATAATGTGTTTCCACGTTTTTGAACCAAAAAACAAGAGTTTTGGGCCTTTGAATGCCAAGTTTGAGCATCAAGAACAGTTCTGGAAATTCCAGAATTTGGCATGTCCGCTCGAGCGGGGGAAGGGCCGCTCGAGCGTGAAATGTTAGTTCCCAGAGCTTTTGCAGACATTGATGTCCGCTCGAGCGAGTATATCAATGCTCGAGCGCCAAGCCACGTATTTTGACTTTTAGCTCGAGCGTCCGAAGTCACGCTCGAGCATAAAAATGAGGCAACCAGTACTTTTGCAGACCTAACGGGTCCGCTCTAGTGGAAGAAACTGCGCTCGAGCAGGGAGCCCTGTTTCAGAAATTTTGTAAAGTTGATTTAAGTTTTGTTTTCCATTCTCTTTCATTTCTAAGAACTCTTAGGCATGCATTGAACATTATAAATTAGTTAAAAGGATAAGAAAGAAGCCTAAGAGGGATGTATGAATTAAGAATAGATTGAAATCGTTTGTGACCCATTATGTTTATGTAATGTGTAGGGTCGAGCTCAAGGGCAAATCCACCGGCAGGACACTATGAGTAATATCTTAATAAAGATATTTTGAAGTATGTCAATTGTCCAAATGTTTACTCTTATTTGAGTTTCATAAGCTTGTTAATTTGGAAGGTGGACAATATTTGTTATGCCATATGATTGGGCCAAAGGCCGTTTGACATAAACGATTAGGCCAAAGGCCATTGGATATGAATGGTTGGGCCAAAGGCTGTCGTACATGAATGATTGGGCCAAAGGCCGTCGGACATGAATGAATGCGCCAAAGGCCATTTGATACGAATGAATTGGGCCCGAGGGCGTTGGTATGTCTGGATCTGCAGTCGTTTGATACACTAGATAGAAACATGAATTGGGCCCCAGGCCGTCTGATGTATCTGTTTCAAATCTCATTCATATATTTTCTTTATTTGATATTATTCACTGGGCTTTTGCTCACTCTCATTCATGTGTCTGTAGGTGAGCCAAGAGATGTCCAAACCCAGCCCCAGTGAAGTATATAAGATCCAGTCAAACTTTTGAGGAGTCAGCCCATATGTCTCATGCACGAGACTTGTTTTCACCCTTTTGTTCCTTTATTATATTTTTGTTATGTTGGCGAAAACTTTGGATCACCTTTGTATATAAGCTTTTGGTTTGGCTGACAATGACTTAAATGATCCTGTTGTGTAAAGCTTATATGTTAACTTCCTTTGATATGGGTTATTAACGAATACATGTGAAATGTTATGATGTGTCATGTAAGCACAGCTCTGTGGACAAAAGTTTTAGGTTTGCTTCCGTTTTGGCCCCTTAACTCTGTTCAAATATGTTCTAACCTGGTTTGAGGCCGTAGGTAATCTCTCAATTACTGGCCAGTTATGATCTTAATCCATAGGGGCGGGTATGAGTCATGACACATACTTGGTGACTTTGATTCATGAATTAAGAGTTAAACACCTACCTAAAGTCTTCAATTAAGCTCAATTTGGCAAGAATTTGAGTTTCATTACACAATTCTCAAGCCTCCCAGCAATTCCTCCAAGTTCTAGTTCTTTTCTCTCTCTAGAATTAAGTCTCTCCCTCTCTCTCTAAACTTCTAGCGTATTTTTGATATAAAGATAAGCTCAAAATGCTTAACTTCTAACTTAACACACACACACACTCACAAACACACACACACACACACACAAGTTGATTAGCTTAATTCCTTAATTAAGGATTAAGTTAACTAATTGCAACTTAGGTTGATTAATTAAGACTTAATTTTTCTGAAGCCAATCAAATTTTAATCAAAATTTTCAATAAGTCCTAAAACTTATGTCATCCTAATTAAACTTGCCAATTTGATTTTTGAAGTCATTAAGGCCTTCAATTTCAAATATAAAGTAGAAATCACAACAGATAATTCACCAGGGAACATATATGCATACAAATACACATCAAACACATAATTAACACTAATAATTAAATAAATAAAAGCATATTATGTGATGGGATTGTCACATGGAGTAAGGTTGTCTCTAACCGCAGGTAGAAATGTGTGGGTAAGGGTTGAACCTATGCTCTGATACTAAGTTGTCACTCTTCAAAATAGGGAACACCAAGGAATGTATTAACAAATAAATACATGGTTTATCTAAGATTACAAGTCTAGAAAACATAACTAATGAGTCTTTTAGTCAATATCCAAGTAATATCTCACGCAGGTCGGAGGAGTCAATAAAGCATCCCTTAAAAATCCAACAATCTTAAATAGCAAAACTATCTTTTTGACAAATCTTAACAAGGTATTGTAGCTTGACTTTTCATGCCCCCTTTCGGAAGACGAATAAGCCCTATAGTATCGGACTCTCGCGGTTCTGAATCTGATTCCACAAGTGCAATGTTAAATAGATAAACACCAAAGAGTCCCAATCCGACAAATTTTTTTTGGAAAATTGATTTTGAATCAAAAATGCCAAAAAATGGACTTCTTTGCCAAATACAGAGTCGCCACCTAAATATTTTGGAAAATTTAGGAAACCCATGACTTGTGCCAAAGGCCACGTGTCCATCATTACCAAGATTGTCTCGGCTTGGAAACGTAGGTACGGGAAGGGAAGGTCATGAATTGAGCACCCTCACTTGCTCGATCGAAGATCAGCCTCTACTAATCATGATATGATTTTTATCTACATTATATGCTCTTATTCCGATTATTAGGCTAGCATTACTATGTGATGCGCACACGCACAAGTATAGACTAATTTGTAAAAATTGGAACGCTTGATTCATGTTTGTTTTTTAAAATTGTTTTGAATATGTATCACTTGAAAAAGTGATCACACATGAACATTACTCAAATTATTCCAATTTAAGCAATTAGCCTTCATCCATAGGCATTCAAGCAATTTATCAATTAAGCATTTAGCCTCATGGCAAGCATGCTAGACATGGAAACACTCACACGCATGCATTATGCTAAAGCGAGTAAAGGCTCACCTAGTGCTCCAAGCCAAAAAGATAACAAAGTTAGAAAAATGCATGATCCTAACTATGCAATATGACTAATGCAACACATGCGATATGCAATTACTAGGCTCGGCTACTCATATGACGTATGAATCAATTTGATAGCATACAATTTAAGCACATATTCAAAGAAGGATTTTAACTAACAATGCAAGTTAGCATTATGAACCGAGCCTCGGTACATGCAAGACGAGTGGATGCAAACATGAAGTATGCTAAACAAAACATGATGCCCGAAACTAATCATCATAAGCCAGTAAATAAAAGGAAGAAAGACGTGGGATTCGAAGACACACATTATTACAACATTTGCCCTCGCACAAGAGGGTCCGAATGAACTAACTAGCTAACTAAGCTAATTAAGCAACTATTACAAACCCAAACGAACAATTTAGCTAAACTACTTAACTAATTATTACAAACCGAATTAATTAACTATTCTAGCTAACTAATCATTCCAAGACAAAATTAGCTAACTAATTAATTTACAAAACAAAGTAACCAAATTAACTATTCTAATTACTCCTCTTCGGGAAATGAGGAATGCTCATGCATGCACATACTTTCCACCTGAAGAAGCCACTGTTTCTGCTACTGAATGCCTCTGTTGCACAGTAGAACATTTGTACTGATTTCCATTTCCAGACCAACTCTGTTCTGCTTCAAAATTACACTGCTAGATTTTGCACTGGTGGTTGGCAGAGGGCCTGCCGACCACTGATGACTGGACTTTCCTACTGCAATAGAGAGCAAACAGAGCAGGGGACGGGATATTCTCAAGGGCTTGTTTACACAACTCACCCCTCCTTATCATTAAGTGGCTCAAAGGAGTGGTAAAATTTGATTCACAAACCATCAACGGATGCAATTTCATTGAATGATGGCTTATGAACCAAAGGGTGCAAGATCAGTGAATGCAACAAAACAGGACTCTCAAAACCACCTCCCTATCATGAATGATCAAGGGAAGTAGTTGACAATGACTCTTGAACTACTTACATCACTAATGAGTATGAAACAACTAAAGACTCAAGGGTTCAATTAACGTCCGATTGAACCCAAACCAAATTATTATCTTGCCCCTTTTAGTCACCAATTTTATTACTTCATTTTAATTTACCAACCATTCCTTAATAAATTAAGTCCAAAGGTGAGCTTTAACTCCTGCAATGGAAAGAAGCATCAAACCAAGAGTTGTTTTAGGCATGAGAGAAGCTTCATGCCGTGGGTGATGAACCCCCAAAGGGATTAAACCATTAAGCACAATACCTCAATCTCATGCTTAAACAAACAAGTGGCTTGAAACAACTTTCAAAACAAAGTAAAAGCCAAGAAAGGAGGGAGGTTGCAAAGGTGATTAGAGGTGATCACAAGTATGGAAAGCTATAAATAAATACTATCAACTCAAATAGGTTGGTGGCTAAGGCCTAAACCACCAAACCTATGACGACCATTACACTACAAGCATGCTATACAAAGCATAAATGAAGCTAACACATAAAAACAATCCTAATATACACTAAAATAGTGCTGGAATTGAAGCAAAAATAACTGAAAGAGTAAGCTAAAATAAAGCGAAATTTAAGCTAGTAAACAAGCCAAAGGAGGGGTGGCTAACCCCTCAATTTTTGGGACTTCAAAACATTATTTTTAGCCTTTGAAAAACTCTAAAATTCAGTGGTAAAAAGTTTGAAAAAAGTTGAGGAAGATATGGGAAACACAAGTGTAAGGGCTTAGAGAACAAGGTTCAAAGAAAGGTAGTTAACCCCCCAACCTTTAATAGCCTTAAACCACAAGCTTCAGCCCATAAAAACAATTGAAAAAAATTTCAAAATCAGCAAGAAAAGATAGAAATGAAGTAGTGCAAAGATGTTCAAAATTATGCCTCTTGAAGAGGAATACCATTTTTGTTCACAAACCAACAATTTCTCACTCTCAAGGGCTCAAATTTGGACTCAATAATCTCAACAAGGAGAGCTCCAATATTGGTTTAGGAAGTGTAGAGAGAGGGTGTATAGGTTGGAAGATAGAGATAGAGAGAGAATTTCAAGAATTTGAGATTTTGGAATTTTTTGTAACCTTAAACCACAAGGGAAGGCCCATATATATAGAAAAATAGCCCCATAGGTCGGAAATATCATTCTTGGAAGTGCTAGAGCTTTTGGGGGACAACTGGCCAAAAATATCTGTGTTTTTCACTAGTGGTCGGCAGGCCAAAAGTGTGAATTGCCGGCCACAGAAAATCTGCTTATAGGTCCGACTTCAAACGGGGATATCTCCTTCATCAAAACTTGGTGTTAGGTCATTCTTGAGTCTAAATTAAAGCCCCAGAAGTCTACTTTCCAATGGTGGCAGCCTCACATCTAAATTATAAGTGTTCAAAGAGATATGCCTATTTTAGTGAAGGTTTCTTATTTCTATCTTAATCGGATTGATGCCTAACTTCAAACAACCATATCTTCCTCATCCAGACTCAGCTTTAGGACATTCTTGAGTGTAAATTGAAGAACCGGAAGTCCACTTTCTAATGGTTGTGGCCTCACAACTAAAGTCCAAGTGTACGAAAGGATAGGCCTAATTTAGTGAAGGTTGCCCAGTTCTCTCGTAACGGTTTCATGCTCAACTTCTTCCCCAACTAGTTTTCTTCCATCTCCTCCAATTTTCTTAAACTCCAAACCTTTAAATAAGATGTTTAAAAATATTTTTCATAGAGTTAACCTCTATTCCATTTATTTCCACTTTGTAATTACTCGTTCTACCAACAAAGTATAGTTTTTTTACGAAATGCAAGCCTCGAAACATCGTAGAAACATTTGGAAAAATATTTTACAAGAGAGGGTTTTAAGGTCTAAAATAGTTTTGGTCAAAAATAGTTTTGGACAAAAATAGGGTGTAAGGTTAGGATTTAGAAGCTCTTCTTGCTGAAGAAATCAAATGTTCATACAACATATCTTTCATCATCAAGTGATCAACCTAAGGTGCCGAAGTCTTAAGGGCGGTCAAAAATGGACTGTATATAGTTGCCTCTCTTTGATAGAGCTCGAAGTCATGAAATGACATGACTGAATATCAAAGCCAGATGATGACCCATTTTGACAAGGCCGTAAGACTTAGGCAGACAAACAAAATACATATGCAGTTGGATGAGCTCAAGGGTTGCCTACGTATCCCGTTGCAAGGAATCAAACCAGCATAGTTCAGGGGCAAAATGCAAAATGATACACAATTGTAACGAAATCATCAAACCACAAGCAGTGTAAAACACACGAATACCATAAAGGAATGGAGATGCAAATCAAACTATGTTTTATATAGAAAAGAAGTGGGCACAGCCAAATGACGTCTAACACAAGCTAAGTGCCTACATCCACAATACTGGCCTCAGCGCAGCATGGATGCTTACACATAATAGAACCATATTTCAACGTGAAAAATCAGAGTTGTAACATGGTAAAATAACACCAAAAATATGCTGAGATGGTAGCCCAAAGGCTTAGGCAAGCATGCATGCCAATTGGCTCATGGTTAAGGCATAAAGCTCAACCCTTCAAAGCATTAAAAGAATGAAGCATGGGAGAGTATGACCAAATTTCATGCACTGAAATCATATATCAAATGATGCTAAATCATGCAAATAGCCCAAGCAATGCATGTTAGTGGACTCAAAACACCAAGCTAGCGAGCAAGATTGCACTATGGCTATACAAAGCAAGGCATGCATGACCAAAAACACTTAAAACAGAGCTTAAGAATAGCAAAACATGAGTAAAAACTTGCTGGAGTGGAGCCAAAAACATGCTAAAATGATGGTCAAAAGCATGATGCATGTTAAGGCTATAGGGAGGATTACACTACAAGGGTATGAAGCATGCAAGAGGCAATCAAAATGACCCAAAACAAAGCTAAGGCATGCTAAAATAACACCAAAAACATGCTGAGATAGGACCAAAACATGCTAGAGAGACATACTACTTTGCAAGGCTACAAGTAGGATTACACTACAAGTACTAGAAGCATGCAAGAGGTGACCAAGACAGCCAAAAAAAGAGTCATGAAAGGTCTAAGAAGTCACAAAAAAGTGCTCAAACAAAGCCTCAAGAAGATAGAAATACATGCTCTTTTGATGAGCCATCAACACAAGCCAACAAGAGTAGAGGAGGGGGGACGACCCCCACCCATTTGGGACCTCAAAACCACATTTCCACCACTGAAATTCCCCTGAAATTCAGTGGTAGGAAGGCCAAAAAGAGATGGTTTCAAAGGCTTTAAAAGGTAGCACAAAGCAAAGCAAATATGGCACCAAAGGGGGTAAACCACCCCTAACTCAAACAAAGCCTTAAACAACCATTTTAAACACTTCAAAACAAAGGTTTTTTCAGTTGAAAGTTAAGCCAAAAGAAGCATGCAAAGGTGGCTAAGTACTTAAGCAAAACAAGGCTAAAAAGGGGTAACAACTCACCCTGGAAGAAACACAGCAAAACCAGAACTTCTGAGCCAAAAAAAAAACCAACTTTGAGAGTCCAAACAAGGTCCTCTAGTACCTCAGCAACAAAGTAATGGTGCTTTACTAGGTGTTGTAGTGAAAAAGTGATGAGAAAGCACACTTTCAAGCAATATAGAGAGAGAGAGAGATATTTTTTGCCTTTGAATTTTCTAAACCTCTGAAAGGGGAGAGGCGCCTCCCCTTATATAGAAAAACACAAGCCAAAGCTTCCTTGACAAGCTAAGATTTGTTATAATCCCTCCATACACGTGTATAGAGGATGCAATCTGTGCTCACCAATTGGCACAGTTGGTGACAAAATATATGCAAAAGCAAAGAAAAGGGCCTCGGCCAAAAAGGTATGGCCGATCAGCCATCAGTGATGCCGACCGCCCACCACTGATGGCCGATGGAAAGAGGCCTTGGAAGATGGGCACAGGGCCTGGCCGATGGGTTGTAAGGATGGCCAGCAGGCCACCCTCTTCCCTCAGAAACAAAGCCACAAGCTCTTGGTCCACAACCAAGCACAAAACAGACAAGTTGAGAGGCTCTAAGGCAAGGCGCACAGCCGAGACCTTCAGGAACTCAAAATGAACACGAGCATGGATGATCACCGAGTGTTCAAACGATGACGTCCAAGTCTTGAGGACGGTCAAAAATGGAGTGTCTACAGTACGGCCTGATTTCCATGTTTGGGATACGTAGGCAACTTCATCTTGAAGTCCAGCCCCAATCATTTTCAGCCTACTTGGCTCATCCATGTTGATCGGTTTACGCTTGTTCAACTCGGCTATCCTCTCCATGTGCAAATTGGCTTGTTATCGTTCAAAATCAAATTGTCCTATTCCGTTAGAAAGATTCAGCTACAAGACAATTCAAATTAAGATCTAAGATTGTGCATCTCGAGAGTAGATTCCGTGTTGGTCGAGCAGTGGCCATTTGCAAAAATAGTTTTTGAGGATTTGTTTTAATGAGGTTGATTAATTCTCTCAAAAATTATTCCACTTTCCAAAACTTGACCATTTCTTGGACCCAAAAAAGGAAAATTTTCAATGCTTATAACCTGACTTGCATGATTTCAAATCAGAAGATCGAACAACCATGTTAATCAAACTCTCATATTGGTCAAAATTGTTTTAGCAGAAGCCAAAAAACAAAAAAATGGTCAAAATGATGAACTAGGGGCATAATTGAGTCAGGTTTTCTGTCTTTTCCCTATTGTCACCATACTTGCCGAAAGGGCACCATACTTGCCGGAAAGGGCACAACTGAAGCTAACAGCAGAGGGCCAAGCGCTTTCTCATCCTCCAAGTAGCGAGATATCACGCCAAGTGCGAAGCATGAACTGGATATGGAGTGGGATATTCGATTCCCTCATCTGGAAAATCACATCCAAATTGGCGTCTAACCCGGAATAGGGACGTAGAAAACGTAATGTGTGGAACTAATCAATTGAATACCTGGCCGGTGAGACGTATTTTCATCTCAGTCAAGCTAACCCAAGGGCATCGTCAACCGATGTCAATTGCAGATCTGCTTCACATCCAGTCGTAGTGCAACCCCTCTGTGAGAGAGCTCACTAGTTGTGAGCAAAAGAAAGAGAATCTAGCAGAATGGTAGGGGCAAGAGCCCACAACTTCCTACTTATCCATCAACCACCTAGGGGAGGGTGTAGACGTCCCCGAACGCCCCGGGAGGACGAGTCCCCACGTGCTGTTCATATTGGGCTCACTACAGTTCAGGACTCTCAAATTGTCGCGGTTCTAAATCTGAACCAAAGAGTCCAAATTTGGCAAATCGTTTTGAGAAAACAGATTTTGAAAAGAAGTGCCAAACATGGACTGCTTTACCAGATACAGAGTCGCCACCTAAATATTTTGTTTTGGGAAATTTCGGAAACCATGACTCGGTGCCAAAGGCCACGTGTCCGTCATCACCAAAGTTGCCTCGGCTCGGGAACTTGGGTACGATTGGGGAAGGTCAGCTATGAGCACCCCCTCTCGCCCGATCCTAGGATCGGCCTCTACTAACCGTGATATCCGTTTTTGAAAATGTTATGTGTTCTTATTCCGGTTATTAGTCTAGAATTACTATGTTATGCGCACAGCAAACAAGTATAGACCAAATCACCTAAATTGGAACAAAACATTTCATGCTTGTTTTGAAAATGGTTTGCTACTCGCAAGTAGGCTGAAATGCAGGTTTTGCCACCCTCAAGTGGGCTTTAGAAAAGATGGTTTTGCCACTATCTAGTGGGCTTAAAACTCACAGTTTTAATGCATTATCCCAATTTAGTTAATTCAACCTCCACCCACAGGCACTCAAGCAGTTATATCACATAAGCATTTAGCCTCATGGTAATCATACTATTATGGCAACATGCACACGCATGCAGTATGCTAAAGCATAAATGCTTACCTAGTACTCTGAGCCAAAACAAAACCTAGTTAGTAATCAATGCATGATCCTAGCTCATGTTTAGATGGCTAATGCAACACATACAAGATGCAACTACAATAGGCTCGGCTATTCTAAGATGGCATATGATGATGCTACAACTAACATGCATTTAACTTTGGAATTTAAATACAAATGCAGTTAGTATGATGTGCCGAGCCCAGTGCATGTAAGACAAATGTATGGATGCACGCATGCTATCATACTGTATGCTAACTGAAACATGCCCTAGGCTAACCATCAAAAGCTAGTAAATAAAAGGGAAGAAAGACGTGGGATTGGGAGACATACACACACTCATGCACACTTATTACACAATTGCCCTCGCTCGGAGGATCCGAATAAATAATACAGATTTAACTAATTAACTAGCCGACTAACTAATTAATTAATTACAAAACTTCTAATTAATCAACAAATTAATTACAGAAAAAGTCTAAATATGAAACTAAAGAGACCGCCACAGCTCTTCCTCGGAATGCGTGGATCATGCATACTTGACTCGCCTTGCTTGGAAACCCGTGCTATGCCACTGTTGCCTCTGTTTACACTGCTCTGCTCCTCTGAAAATTGTGCAACTCCCAAGGTGCACTCTCTGGACACTGGGGAGAATCACCGACCAAGTGGGATCACCACCGGCTATGTCCGGATGGTTATCGGCCATTTTTAAATCCATCGGCAAACAATGAATGGCCGGTCGGTAGTATAGGTGGCCGGCCGGCCAAAGCTTCTTGTTGAACCTGTTTTTGACAGCAGCAGAGGGTAGACAGTGCATGGCAAGGAAATTCAAAGCAATGTATGCATGGCCATTCTCTCTATCATGCAATGGACTCAAGGGAGCATGGCCCTCGACCCTCGGGCCATCAATCACGCATTTCAATGCATGATGGCCCAAGAGCCAAGTGTGCAACTTCGATATCAAATGAAATGCAAGAACAAAACACATCAAAGGGCCCCAACCCCTATCATGGTTGATCAAGAGGCAACAGAATGCACAATGATGCACATGCGACCTAAGCATGCAAACAAACATACGAACATGCAATGCAACTACATGGCACACACAATGCTAAGAACATAACATGCACAACACATTGAAACATGGCATACACAATGCAGGATGGACTTACACCAATGTGAGTGGACCTCAGCCACACTCACATCAGTGACCAATAAGATGGAAATGAGGCAACCGAAATGCACACAAATATGTCCAATGCATGGACCGATCCTATGATACAACATGCAACTCTAACTAAGCATGGAAAATGATGAAACATGGCATATGAACATGCAAATTCCAGCACTGAAGTGTGATTCCCAATGGTCCCGAATCATGCAAATATGTCATACAATGCATGCTATAAGCCCCGAAACTCAAAACTAGGCACATATATTGACTTATAGCTATACAAAGCATGCATTATTTGACTATGAAGAACAAAGACAGAGCCAAGGCAGCCCCAAAACATGCACATTTCTAGTTGAAAGCATGGTCAAAAGATGCTAGCATGGTGGACTAAAATAGCATGCAACTTTGACTAGCAAACATGGTTTACATGGCAAGTGTGTGAAGCATATGGAATCTCACCAAAACAGCAAAAATCAGTGAACAAAACATGTGAAAATAGGCCCAAATAACCACTGAAATGAAGCCAACACATGCAAAAATGATGAGCTCCTTTAGAGGGCTATGCAAGGGATTCTTAAGCACATATAAGATGGACACTTACCATAGCCAAATCAACTTTGAAAATCAAATATGATGGTCCCAAAACTCACCAAATTAGCCCTGAAAAGGGACTTCGAAGCATGCAAGGTGGGGTCTCTTTGGAAGGCCAAAAAGGCCACCAAACAAGAGAAGGGGAGAGGGGGGATCACCCCCCCTCTAATCTTGGCTCTCAAAATAGTGTTCCAGCCACTGAAAATCCATTGGATTTCAGTGGCTAGAAGGCTAAACAAAGCATGCAATTGGGGCTAAGGCGTAAGGCTTAAAACAAGAGACAATCAAGCATACAAGGAAGCATGTGGCTTCAACTAAAATAATGCCCTTAATAAAATATGAAGATGATATCAAAATAAACCTTTTTCCAGTTTATAACAAGTCTCAGAAATGAACATAAATAGGGCTAATCTATCATGCAAAAATAGCCCTAAAAGAGAGAATAGATACAAGGGACAGCAGCTGGCCCCAAACAGTGAAGAGCCCTTCAACAAAGTTGAAGAGGGGCTCAAAGTGAAGCACTTTACAGTTTACATCAAGTCTCGAAAATGAACAAAAGTGAGGCTAAATCAGCATGCAAGAAAAAAGGCTAAGAGAGAGACAAAGAGGCAAGTGGTAGCAGCTGACCTAAACCCGAGGAGAGCCCTTCAAAAAAGTTGAATAGGGGCTCAAAAAAAGACATTTCACAGTTTATGACCAAGTCTAAAACAGCTCAAACATAAGCCTAAAATATCATGCAAAAATAGGCCTAAAAGAAAGTTTAAACACAAAGGGGGAGGAGGAGACCTCAAACAGCAAGAGGTCCTTGATCAAACATGAAAAGGAGCTCAAAATATGACTATTTACAGTTGAGATTGGAGCCCAAAAATGTAAGCAACAAAGGCTAAGATTGCATGCAAAATAGAGCAAAAAGAGAGAGAAATGAGGCTCACCCTTGTAGTCCAAACTTCCAGCGGCTTTTGGTTTGAGAAATGGTGTTCCTAAGCTCTAGAAAATAGCCTCAAGTTGCTGGAATGGAGTATGGAGGTTGTAGGCTTGGAGGTGTAGTGTAAAGGGTGAAAGAACCTTAGGATTTGAAGGGTTTGTGAGAGAGAGATAGGGAGAGAGCTGAGAATTTTTAGAGAGAGAGGAAAAATTTTTCTTCAAGTTGTATCTCTCTTCTTCTCCTCTTCTTCTCTCCTATGTGAGAGAGCTTGATTGATATAGAAATATATCGATCTGCAGCTCCTCAGAACTCCCGCGTCCAGGCATGGGCTGGGGTATGGCCTGGAATGACAGCTGCCAGCTGTCTACAGAGATATCTGTTGAAAACCACACTTGGCCGGCCGGCCATCAAAGTGGCCGACCGGTAGTCAAATTGGCCGGCCGGCCATCACATTTGGCCGATGGCAACAAAACATAGCCGGTGGCCTCAAGCCTTGGCCGGTGGAGTGTGAGGATGTCCCAAAAGCCATTCCCTGCCCTCCAAAGCAAAAACACAAGTGTTTGGTGCAAAACAAGACACAAAACGGTCGAGTCGAGAGATCCTGAGGCAAGGCGCGTAGCCGAGGCCTCCGGGAACTCAAGACGAACACAAATATGGATGATCACCGAGTGTTCAAGCAGTGACGTCCAAGTCTTGAGGACGGTCAGAAATGTGGAGTCTACAGTTGCCCCTCTTTTACAGAACTCGAAAGTCATAAGAATGACAGGAGTGAGTGTCAAAGCCCGGAGACGACCTATTTTTGACAAGGCCGAAGACTTTGACAAACATACAAAACGGCAAAGGTATGCGCCCGCAGGCTGGGACAAAATGCAAAAGACAATGCAAGGAGTCGAACATAACTTATGATCATGCGAAGAAAACTGTAACGAAGCATAACATGCGACAATTTTAAGCTAGCATACATCAAACTACACTACAATGCAGAAAGGATGTAAGAGAATTATGCAATTCTCGATACGTCTCACTCGGAGAATACAATACCTGTGCGGTTCGTCTAGTTGCACCAGCTTCAAATGAACCATACATACAATATCGTACCTGAAAGAGAAAGAAAACTCAACAGGTACAGATATTGTTAGCAATATGCCCAACATGCAATCGAAAGTGCGTGACAACGCAAGTTGAGTGGGACACATAACAATGCTGTGAAGGCACAAACACATGTAAGTAAAGAACACGTGACAACGTGCACAATGTGTATAAAGAGATTTGAACACATGTAAGCAAAGCATGCGGTCTATGCAAGCAATGTGTATAGCAAGGAACTTGAAATTGAACACATGTAAGTAAAGCGTGCGGTCTACACAGGCAATGTGTAGGGAAAGAAACTTGAACACATGTAAGTAAAGCATGCGGTCTACGCAAGCAATGTGTAGGGAAAGAAATTTGAACACATGTAAGTAAAGCATGCGGTCTACGCAAGCAATGTGTAGGGAAAGAAACTTGAACACATGTAAGTAAAGCATGCGGTCTACGCAAGCAATGTGTATAGAAACTTGAAATTGAACACATGTAAGTAAAGCATGCGGTCTACGCAAGCAATGTGTATAGCAAGGAACTTGAAATTGAACACATGTAAGTAAAGCGTGCGGTCTACGCAAGCAATGTGTAGGGAAAGAAACTTGAACACATGTAAGTAAAGCATGCGGTCTATGCAAGCAATGTGTAGGGAAAGAAACTTGAAATTGAACACATGTAAGTAAAACGTGCAGTCTACGCAAGCAATGTGTACAGAAACTTGAAATTGAACACATGTAAGTAAAGCATGCGGTCTACGCAAGCAATGTGTATAGAAACTTGAAATTGAACACATGTAACTAAAGCATGCGGTCTACGCAAGCAACGTGTATAAAAGGAACTTCAACACATGTAAGTAAAGCATAACGCGACAACGCATGCAATGTGTATAGAAACTTGAAATTGGTAAGGACCAGTTATTCATGATGTTGAAATGCCAAGCACTATAACATGGTATAATTGAAGTGATTTGTGGAATTCACAAGATACGAAAAGGATACGGGAAGGGACGTTCCTTGCACGTACCGAGCATCGCTCATAGAGGACACGACTTTAGGTCAACTCGAAGGCCTACTACTTTCTTACACTGTCTCGAGTAATGAAGGCGCCAAACCACATAGTTGACCCGAACAAGGGCGCGGGAGGTGCATTGACCACAAGGGGAGGTTACCAGTATCAATTCCGATACTTTGCTGCCCTGCTCTTCTTTTGCTTTACTTTCCTTTTTACTAGTAGTTTAACACATTGCACTGCCTTAGGCAGGTTTTACCTTTTCAAAAATGTATATTTTGCAAAACAAATGAGGGAAATGAAACAACCATTTTGTTCAAAATGATGTTACATTTGTGTTTCCTATGCATCGCATCGCATGGTATCACATAACAATGTGAATGAAATTAAACTTGGTTTGAAAATTGAGCATTCGCATCGTAATAATCAGGTAGTGAACTAACTTACAACTCGATAAGCAAAGCAAGGAAACTCGATAAGCTAGCCAAGTGCGAGTACAACTCGACAAGCAACAAAGACTTGAAAAGAGTGAAATACAACTCGATAAGCAAATTTACAACAACTCGATAAGCAAATGGGCGTGACGCCGCAAAATCCATCATCGGAGGGCCTTGGAAGTGGTGGCATTCTCCAAATTCTCAGCATGTTTCAACATATAAACAGCTCAGGGAGCAAACAGGAAGACCACCGGCCACGGGAGAAAGCCACCAGCCTCAAGAAACGGCCATCGGCCAGAATCTTTGATATATCGGCCAAAAGTGGTGGTCGGTCGGCACTATATTTGGCCGGCCGGCCATGAATGAAAGAATCGCCAGAATGTTGACACCTGTCCTCCACTCAATCTTATCCCCTACAAAAGGCCTCAGCTTCGTAGTTCTACTCAATTCAACACTGATTTGCTTGAAATGGAGGGATTTCTTGCCTAGAATCTCTCGTCTTGGATTAACAACTTGGATGGCTCGGAAAAGCTGAATTTCCGGGGTTTCGGCATAAATGCACTATTCACTCTAAGTCGCACTCCACTGCACTTTCCGTTTCTTTATGCCGCGGCGAGGTTTTGGAACCCGGTGACTCATGTCTTTAGCTTTAGCGGGCAAGAGGTATGCCCTACCTTCGAAGATTTTCAAGCTTTAATGGAATCCAAGCGTAACGAGGAGATCTTACCCCAGCTTAACTTTGGCCATGTTCAGACCTTAGGGCGAATGTGTGGATTCACTACGTATGACGCTCGATCTCTGATTTGTGACGGAATGCTAGATATTTCGAGTTTGATTCATCGGTTTTCGGGTACCGGTGACCACGGCGACCATCATTGGCAAGGCTTCCGGCGACATGCCCTCTGTTTGTGCATGCTATCTCATTTTCTGTTTTCCTTAGGCTTCGGGGGATCTAGCGTCCAATTGATCGAGGTTGCTCTAGGCTTAAAAGAGGGCAAGAGCAGCATTGCCATGACTTTGGCAGAGACGTTGATGGGCTTAGGCGCCTTTTATCATCGAGAGATGACCAGATTTGCGGGGAGTCCACTTCTGCTGTAGGTAATGTTTCCCACCCAATCTTACATATGTATGTTCACATCACTCAGCCCTCAAGCTCGGTTTTTCTCACAAAATCCCTTTTCTCACTTTTCTCTCATCGTACTTCTCTCTATTCTTTATTCTCTCATTTTTCATCCCTTTCCAAGTGTGGTTGATGGATAAGTTGCAGGTTGTGGACTCTTGCCCAGCATACTCAGCTCACGGCTACTTCTTCAGGCAACGTCTAGTCAATGCCCTTGACGAGGGATGGTGGTTTGATTGGATGTGCAGCCTGTCCGCAGACCGCATTGCTTGGCGGTGCTCTTGGCTCAATTTACCGGCAATGGGCTACAGCATGTCCCGACAGATCGGGATTCAGTTGATTGGCTTGACCCAATGCGTATTCTATTTCCCGTTCCGGTTCCAGCGCCAGTTTGGCCACGACCAGATTTGCCCCGCAGAGGGGATAGAATATCCAGCTGCCTTTCCGTTTTGAGGTGCGCAGCTTGTTCGGCAAGCCACAGCGTGGAGGACAAGAGAACTACTGGCCCCCGCTCCTACTTTCAGTTGTACTTTGTCTGATAAGTGCATAGATTGGCTTAATGAGGAGGCACAGATCGGGCCCAGCTTGGCATCGGGGGTTTCAACTAGCTCTGGGAGGGGGCGCAGGAACACCTGACTTGGCTATGCCCCGGATTTATTGCTTTATTAGTACTTTCAAGTTTTCCTTATGAATGTAATAAATAGCAACTTTAATTTGTATGCAAGAGCAGGAGGACTCTGTACTGAACTCAATGAACTTTGAAGGTTATGGTACTGAAAATTTCCCGTTTTGGTCTAGAGATGGTCTTAGTTGTAAAAAGATTAATTTGAAGAAAGTCAACTTTTATCAAAACTTTTCAAAACTATTTTCAATATGGATCAGAACTGGACACGCCTGAGATCTATCACTGAGATGCACAAACCCCGGATCCCAGCAACTGGAAAGTTGCCCCTAGTCTGAATAGTACCGCAGCACTGCATGGCAACGGAAAGTTGCCCCTAGTCTGAAAAACACTGTACCGGAGATCATAATCGGACTCTTGAATGCTGAATAGACAAAGATGACCGAGATGATCAAATGGACAAAGTTGATCGGGGAAAAGTTTATGGCTGAACTTCAGGACGAAGTTGCCTACGTATCCCAAAGATGGGAATCAAGCCTTATGTAGTTCAGGCTTAGGTTCACTCGAGTATTTTCACTCTCCTTTTACGCTCTAACTTTTGCCAAGGCCGCCCTTTGCGGGCTTTCAACCTTGCGAGCTCAGTTTTTATATTTTCCAATTTTCTATGCTCTAACTTTTGCCTAGGTCGCCCTTTTGGGTTTTCGGCCTAGTGAGCCTCTCAGGGGTAATATTTCTTCAACTTGTCCATGTTGATTGGTTGGGAGAACTCTAGGCCATCTAGATCCATCAGAACCACAGCTCCACCTGACCAGATAGCTTTGATGATGTAGGGACCAGTCCAATTGGGTATGAAGTTGCCCCTTGGGTCATGGATGGGAGCTCGGTTGTCCTTGAGCACCAAATCTCCTTCCTTCAGATTCCTGGACTTGACTTTCTTGTTGAAAGCCCGGGCAATTCTGCGCCGATAACCTTGAACATGGTACAGTGCTTTCAGTCTTCTCTCATCAAAGAGCATGAGTTCCTCAAACCTGCTCTACTGCCAATCTGCTTCGGCTATTTGACACTCAGCCAATACTCACAATGACGGAACCTCAATCTCAATAGGTAGAACGGCCTCCATCCCACAAACCAATGAATACGGAGTCGCTCCAATAGAAGTTCTAATTGAAGTCCTATAGCCCCATAGAGCAAATGGCAGCTTATCTGGCCAATCCCGGTAGGTTTCCACCATCTTCTGCAGTAAATGTTTGACATTCTTGTGTGGCGGCCTCGACCGCTCTGTTGGTTTGCGGACGATATGTGGATGACTTGTGGAAAGCCACGTTGTATTTATCTAACAAGTCAATCACTTCCTTCTTGAAGTGGGAACCGTTATCTGAAATAATCTCGTTTGGGACCCCGTAGCGGCAGATGATGTTGTTTCTGATAAACTTTGCAACGTACGACGCCTTCAATACGGCATATGATTGGGCGTCGACCCACATTGTAAAGTAATCTATCGCGACCAGGATGAACTCATGCCCATTCGACCCCTTTCGGAGTGACAGCCCTGATCACATCAATTCCCCAAACTGAAAATGGCCATGGTGAAGTCATGTTGTACAGCTTCGACGGCGGGATGTTCATGCGGTTTCCGTGGATCTGACAGTTATGGCATCGCCGAACAAAACCGATACAATCCTCCTCCATGGTGGACCAGTAGTAACCCTGTCTAAGGATCTTCCGTGCTAGCATTACTCCGTTCATATGCGCACCACATTCTCCTCCATGGATGGCCTCCATCAGGTGCTTCGATTCCTCGACTTCAACACACAGCTTATGCATTCCCAGATGACCTCTCTTATACAGCTTACCCCCATAGATGATGAACTGAACGACCATTCTTCTGATTGCCCTTTTATCCTTGGCATTTACCCTTGGCGGGTATGCTTCCTTTTCCACGAAATTCCAAATGTTGTAATACCAGGGGTTTTTGTCTTGAACCTCATCTATAGCAGCAATTGACTCGTAGGCTAGCGCAAATTTCTAGTCAATGATGACGGGACGTGTACGGACTCTGAATGGGATGCCTATCATGGAAGATAGAGTTGCTAAAGAATCTGCGAACCTGTTGTTCTCTCTTAGTAGATGAGCAAAGTTTAGCTTCTCAAACCGAGGAATTAACAAGTCCAAGGTCCGGTGATACATCATCATCTTTTCTTCTTTGACTTTCCAGTCTCCTTTTGCTTGAGACACAACAAGATTCGAGTCCCCGATGACGTCCAACTGTCTTGCCCCTAGTTCCAGGGCTGCTTCTAGACCGGCAATGCATGCCTCATATTCTGCTTTGTTGTTTGAGACTTTGAATAAGAGTTTGAATGCTAGAGGGATACGGGAGTTATCGGGTGCTATTAGCAACACCCCTATCCCATACCCGTACTGGTTTGACACTCCGTCAAAGTACATCGTCCAAGTTTCATCTTCGATGTGCCAAATGGCCTCGTCTGGGAATAAGTACTTAACTGCTTCACCCCATTCCACTGGATGATCGGCTAAGAACTCTGCCACTACTTTTCCTTTGACTGACTTGCGTGTCACATATTTTAGATCGAATTCGGAAAGCAACAGCAACCAACGAGCTAGCCTACCCGTAAGTGCCAGTTTCTCGAAAAGATATTTGATGGGATCGAGTCGTGAAACCAACATTTCAAAGTGAGCTAACAGGTAGTGCCGCAGCTTCCTGGTAGCCCATACCAAAGCTAAGCAAGCCTTCTCCAACGGTGTGTAGCGAGTCTCATATTCTAGCATCTTCTTGCTCAGATAGTAGATGGCTCTTTCCACCTTGTCCTCTGATTCTTGAGCGAGCATGCATCCCATTGTAGTCTCAGTCACTGAAAGGTATAATATCAATGGTCTCCCCGGCTTTAGTAGTGACAACACAGGTGGGTTCTGTAAGTATTCCTTGATCGGTTTAAAAGCAGCTTGGCATCGGCCGTCCCATTGGAATTTCTTTTCTTTCTTCAGGAGACCAAAAAGTGGTTCACAAGTCAAGGTTAATTTTGAGATAAACCGTCTTATGAATTACACTTTACCCAGAAAGCCTCGCACCTCCTTTTCAGTCCTTGGTGGTGGCATTTCTAGGATGGCCTTGATTTTGGAAGGGTCGACTTCGATACCTCTCTGTGTAATAAGAAACCCCAGCATTTTCCCTGCTGTGACACCGAACGTACACTTCTGAGGATTCAGCCGCAACCGGAATTCTTTGATCCTTTGAAAGAACTTTTGCAAGGCGGTGTAGTGGCCCTCCATTTCTTTGGACTTAACAATCATGTCGTTCACGTACACCTCAACCTCTTTGTGGATCATGTCATGCAATATTGTGGTCGCGGCCCGTTGATATGTAGCTCCAGCATTCTTCAACCCAAACGACATCACTCTGTGGTAGTATGTCCCCCACGGGGTGGTGAAGGCAGTCTTTTCCTGGTCTTTTGGTGCCATCACTATTTGATTGTAGCCTGAGAAGCCATCCATAAACAAAAGCAAAGCATGCCCCGCCGTGAAGTCCACTAACTCATCAATGTGCGGCAGGGGAAAGTCGTCCTTTGGACTAGCTCTGTTCAAATCCCTGAAATCCACGCATACTCGAATCCTGACATCTTTCTTCGGCACTGGAACAATGTTGGCCAACCAAGTCGGGTATTCGGATACCAGCAGGAAGCCTGTGTCGATTTGCTTGGTGACCTCTTCCTTAATCTTGATGGCCTAATCTGGACGAATCCTTCTGAGTTTGTGTTTGACAGGTCGGGCCTCGGGGTCAAGAGGGATCCGGTGCTGTACAATCTCAGGATCGATTCCAGGCATGTCTTCGTAGGACCACGCGAAAACATCTTTGAAATCTTTTAATAAAGCGACTAAGCGCTCGCGTTCCTCCGAAGACAACGTGAACCCGATCTGGACCAGCCACGGGTCCTTCTCAGTACCAATATTCACAGTAGTGATTTCATCAACTAAAGGTTTAACAAATCTTTCCTGCTCTTGATCAATTAATCGTTGCAAAATCGGAGGAATTTCTCCTCGTCGTTTTCGTCAAAATTTTGAAAGTCCTGATTTAAGCAATATATCAAAGGCACAGAAAAGTACTCGGAAACCACATCCACTTTATTCTCATTAAGTACTTCCAAATCGTCTGATTTTTCTGTTACAACAGACTCAAAGGAGAAAGAAAAAGACAACCCGTACAGGACTGTGGCATCCGGGTTATCACCCCCAGGAATACCGGACTCAAACTCAGCCGAGCTGGAACCTGATTTCGACTCACAAGACTCGGTGGAATCAGATTCCAGCTCACTACCTGACCCGGTCCTGCTGGACAAAAATCCCTCTTCATATTGCCAAACGAGAGAGGGTGTGATGGATGCATCCAAAATATTTGTTGGTAGGCCCGCAGCCGTTCCATTCCCGATCATGCATACCGAGAACTTATCCCCCAAGCACTTCTGTTCGATCGGAGGATCTGAAAGTAGACATGCCAGGGCTACCCCATTTCATTTTCAGCGTCCTCAGACTGCACTTCCTTACTCTGCTCAGCCTCAGCTAATGGGTCTGTCTGCTCTTCGGCAACGTCATCCCCAAGTAACTGCAGGTCAAAGAAAATCTCAAACCCCAGCACGCGCTTCCTCTCCGCGTTCAGCCACGGCTCTGGGAAGCCACATAATGGAAAGTCCTCCCCCTCCCGGACGAAGTGTCCGTTTAGGGTACCCTGAATGGGCCTGTACATTAACTCAAAAGGCTTCCCCATCTGTTTCGCTCTGGCTTTTCCAGCCATTTCCTTTCCTTTCCTTACCCAATCCTCCTTGGTGGGCAGATAACCCAAGCCAAAGGTATGTGGGTTATGTGGCACCTTGGCCAATGCTGCGACGCCCTTCAAGCCGCTCTTTCCCAATCCCATCCCGGGGATATGTTGAAGCTTGTTCATGAGGTACACTGATTGAGCACTGACATATACCCCCTCGTTAGCAGCCATGATGTTTTGTACAACCCGAGCCTCAGCAAGGGTGAAACTTGACATAAACACGTCCTCCATGCCGTGCTCAATTACCAAAACTGGCGTAGATACTTCCGGCGGTGGATGGATCGATGAATTCCCAAAAACAATGGCTACTCCCTTTCCATAGGGGTATTTCACCATTTGATGCAAGGTAGAAGAAACTGCCTTGACTTGATGCAGCCACGGCCGCCCCAAGAGTAGATTGAAAGTGGCGGGAACCTCTAGGATGTGAAAGTCAATTTCATGCTGTCCTGGCCCAACCTTGGTCTGGATCTTCACTGTTCCCATGACTTCTCGGCTTGTGTTGTCATATGCCCGAATCACCTGGACTGTTGGTACGAAATCCGCAGTTTTCTAACCAATTGCATAGGCAGTCCTCGCCGGACAGACATTGATGGCGGACCCTGTGTCGACAAGCACCACGGGTATCCATTTATTTCTGCACTCCACGGAGATGTAGAGTGGCTTGTTATGGTTCGCACCCTCAGGTGGCAGTTCTTTGTCAGAAAAGATCAACATCGAGGTAGCTCCTCTCGAAAAAACTAGGCCCACCAACTGTTCGGGCGTGGTGTCTATAGAAAGCTTGGCCTTGTCCATGGCCGATAAGACAGCTTGTTGATGTAGTCGCGATGCCATAAGCAGTCCCCAGATGGAGATGTCTGCTTGTATCTTTTTTAACTGCTTTAGTACAGCCTCTTCTTCGACTTGCTTCTCTTTCTGTCTCTCAGCTTCCTTATCTTTCCCAGATGCCTCCGGCTAGTCTAGGTGCGGGGGCTTGAAATACCGTCCGCTTCTCGTCATGTGGTCGACTTCTCCAAGGTACCAGGTGTCATCGGGTTGGTTGCTCCCCCAATCTTAGTCTTTGTGGGCAAGACATAGATCATCGTCCTCCCACCACATTCCATCAGCAGCCGACAGACACCTCTCCGGTTCTGGTATGACTATTCTCGTACTCGCGGTACCTTCTACACCTATGCTTGCAGCATTCTCTGTTCCTGTGCACACAGCAATTTCAGTCCCCACATGGGCCTTTGCCTTTTTGATTCTCGCGGGATCTTCAAATCTTTCTTGTTCCGACTATATCAACACAGCTGGCTGCTCAATAATTCCTGCATTTAGAATGCTCCAATCCCGAGCGAAATTCTTAACACCGCCGCTCCCCGGCGATGTATTCTGTTCTCCGACTCTCTCGACTATCACCGACATTCGTGCCCCTGCCGGACTCTGTCCTGGTTGGAACTCTTCCAACACATCCGGTTGATCATCCAACCACCCAGTAGCCTCTGCTGATTCCTTATAATCAAACCAGTTGACTGATGCGCCCCCTGGATCTTGGTCACTGTAAAACTGGAGATTGGCAAGGTCCTCTTCCACAGCCCTTAAATCATCTGTTCCCTGTCCCAGACTATCCCCTTGGATCACACACAGTTCTCCCCTGTTGGTAATTCCACATCTGGCCCATCCTGGCCTATTGATGAAATGTAGTCACTCGGACTATATGTCTTCTCAACACGACTCCCAGATTTTGCAGACTCTGTCTCGACAACCTTCTTCTCCTTTGGGATCTCCTCTCTCTTGTTCTTGATAGTCACCACCGTTAGCTTAGGTCGGGTCATGGAGATGTCCATCATGCACAAGTCGGTGCAGTCGGGAAGGAGGACCTCTGGTTTAGGCAAGTGGGAAGGAGTGATATAGATGCTAGGATCGTAAGGCACAACCCCAGTTTGGATGAAGTTGATCCTTTTAGGCGGTGGAGCTTGGTTATGTGTGGGGAGAGGGTTTGTTGTAACATTGGGTTTCTCAGGACGCAGAATCACCCCATTATCAATGAGATCTTGAATCTCATGACGTAGTCGGAAGCACAGATCGGTGTCATGACCGTGTTGTTGGTGAAACGCGCAATATTTGGCTGGGTTGTGGGCATGGGGAAGTTTTTTCTGGTAAGGGTCGCGCTTCTAGGGGCTTCAAATGCCCTTTTCTGATTAAAACCCCCAGAGCTTTAGATAAGGGCATATACAGTGGAGCGAAGGCTCTTGTGTTTTTAGGTGGGTATTTGGCTGTTTGGGTATGGCTTCCGGATGCGCCGGAGAATGGCGCAGCTGCCATGGTTCTTGGAGGGGGGTTGGTGGTGACCATGCTCACTTCGGAGGCTCTTGTAGTTGTAGTACCGCTCGGGCCTGCATTAGTGTTGCAGTTGAAAGTTCTTCGGGGTTGCTCCCGGTCATTATCAATTAAGCCTTGCTTTAAGGCATCCTCAATCTGTACCCCCATTTCATGTAGATCAGAAAAGGTAGGGAAGGGGAGTACAATCATCTTTTGCATCAACTTCGGCTGAAGATTGCGCACAATCATCCGAATCTGGTCTTTGTTTGTAGGCCTTAGGGTCATCATCGAAGCCTTGGCCCTCTATCTAGTCACGAATTCTGAGAAGCTCTCTTTAGGCTCTTGCCTCGTTGTCTCGAGATCACGGGTTGTAATCTCGATTTGTGTATTGTATGAGTATTGCATAATGAAGACCTCGGCCAGCTCGTCCCAGTTTCTCTTGACATCATCTTCTAATTTGGTATACCATATGGCTGCCACACCCGACAGGGTTCGGCCGACCAGAGACAACTTCTGAAGTCTGCTGAGGACCATTGGCCTCAAGATGTCTGAAAACAATCTCAGGTGCACCATGGGGCCCCCGGACCCATCAAATCGATCAATGTGCGGCATTTTGAATCTGTCAGGCAGCGTCACAGCTGCGTCGGTATATCCATCTTCGATGTCAGGGATGGTCTTGACTCCCTGGGATCTCTTGAACAGCTTTTTGAGCTTGCTGAACTTTAATGCTGTGGGATCTGTCTCGAACTCAAAGGGAGAGTCCGGTAGGTTGGTGGGTGTTTTGGATAACTGGGGTTGGATTTGGGGTAGGATCGGGGGTAGACGTGGTCCCGTGGGAATGTCCGTATCATTCTGAACATTAGCTGTCTCCCCGGAGGTGGGAATTCCTGGCGGGAGAGGAACTTGCTGCGAAGCAGATGCTCCGGTTTGCTGCTGTAACCTTACGATTAACTCTGCTTGTTCATTCATAACCGTGGCCTGCTTCTTGGTGAACTCTGCCTGTCAGACAACATCCTGCTACATCATTTTCATACTCTTTTGGAGCTGGCACACCATCTCCTCTAAATTGGCCATACTATTCTGCTCTGACTGAATTATCGGTATATGTTCCCTTTCTGTGGGAGGAGCAGAATCCTGATCCCTACTGTACACAGGTGGGGTAGACAAAGCCCTCTGTACTGACTGCTGAACTGATACCCTCTGCCTAGCTGTCCACCGTCTAGTAACCGGGGGTAGAGAGTGGTACACTGGTTGTCTATCTACCGGATCCTCGGATCGATGGAGTCGACGACCTCTAATCCAGAGTGCTTGGGGAATATCTACTGGGTCGGAAGCAATTGTGCTCGACTACCCTAGTAAAAAGATAAATAAAGCGTATAAACAAACAGACAATTGGACAGCGTATGTAGACGCGCCCGCGTGGGCCTCACTACAGTTTGGACTCGATTTGTGTCACGGTCCTTAATCTGAACCAAAGAGTCCAAATCTGGCAAATCGTTTTGAGAAAACAGATTTTGAAAGAAGTGCCAAACATGGACTGCTTTGCTAGATACAGAGTCGCCACCTAAATATTTTATTTTGGGGGAATTTAGGAAACCCTGACTCGGTGCCGAAGGCCACGTGTCCGTCATCACCAAAGTTGCCTCGCCTCGGGAACTTGGGTACGATTGGGGAAGGTCAGCTATGAGCACCCCCTCTCGCCCGATCAAAGATCGGCCTCTACTAACCGTAATATCTTGTTTTGAAAACATTTATGTGTTCTTATTCCGGTTATTAGCCTAGAATTACTATGTTATGCGCACAGCAAACAAGTATAGACCGAATCGGCCAAATTGGAATAAAACATTTCAGGTTTGCTTTGAAAGTGATTTGCTACTCGAGAGTAAGCTAAAATGCAGGTTTTGCCACCCTCGAGTGGGCTTTTATAAAAGACGGTTTTGCCACTATCTAGTGGGCTCAAAACTCACAGTTTTAATGCGTTATCCCAATTTAGGTAATTCAACCTTCATCCATAGGCATTCAAGCAGTTATATCACATAAGCAGCTAGCCTCATAATAATCATGCAATTATGGCAACACTCACACGCATGCGGCATGCTAAAGCATGAAAGCTCACCAAGTACTCCAAGCCAAAACAGAAACCAGTTAGTAATCACATGCATGATCCTAGTTCATGTTAAGATGGCTAATGTAACACATGCGGAATGTCACTAGAGTAGGCTCGGCTAGTCTATAAATGACATGTGAAAATGGACAAGTAGCATGTATTCAAGTTAGATTTGAAATGCTTATGCAGTTAGTATGATGCGCCGAGCCTGGTGCATGCAATATTGATGAATGATGCACGCATGCATAGCATAAGGTATGCTAAAGTAAACATGTCCTCATACTAACCATCAAAAGCAGGTAAGTAAAAGGGAGAAAGAAGTGGGGGTTGGAAGACATGCACACACGCACCCACACTTATTACAAATTCACCCTCGCTCGGAGGGACCAAAAGAATAATACAAATTAATTAACCTACAAGCTAATTAATTATTACAAGTCACCTAATTAATTAACAAATTAACTAAGCTAAGGAAAACAGTAAAAGCCTCGGGAAGAGGATCCAATGCGCGCGTGCTCGGGTTTGCTCGGAAATCCAACGCCATGCACAAGTTTGCCTCTGTTTTCCCTGCTCTGCTCCTCTGAGGACTGCCAAAGTCCAAGGGTATGCTCTTTGGATGCTGGGGGGGTACCACCGACCAAGTAGAAATGCCACCGGCCGGATGAGATGATCACCGGCCACTGAATAAGCTATCGGCCAAACATGTTTTGCCGGTCGGCACTAAACACTGCCGGTCGGCAGAAAGTTCCTGCAGAAACCTGTTTGACAGCAGCAGAGGGCAGACAAGGTATGGCAATGCATTTTCAAAGCAATGTGTGCACCACCACATCCCCTATCATGTTTGTGACTCAAAGGGGTATGGTGCTCGATTCTCGGACCACCAATCGCGCATTTCAATGCGTGATGGCCCAAAAGCCAAGTGTGCAACTTCAATATGGAATGAAATGCACAAAACAAACAATGGGCCCCAACCTCCATCATATTCAATTCAAGAGGCAAGAGACGCATGCTAATGTAATGCAGCCTAGGCATGTGAGCTAAGTGTGCAACATGAGCATGTGAACAAACAATGTAAACATGCAAATATGCAAGTTATGCAAACTAACAAGCATGCAAGACGGATGAGCATGCAACGGCATGTGGGAATGGTCTTAAACCAAAATGGGCAGCTCTCAAATAGGCCCAAATCAGTGGCCAAATGCCATGGAAATGAGGGCCAAAACACATACAAGCATGTATGCACACAAGGTTCAACACTTAGGCACCAAAGAGCAACTTTTAAGCACACTTAAAAGAGAATAAACATGGATACATGGCATGCATAGAAAACTCTGAAATCATGTTGTAGAAGGTGCAAAATCAAGTAAACAAGACAAGCCAAACATGCAATAATGGTCTAAAACTCAAGGCAAGCCAAGGGGGATTACATGGTAGCTATACAAAGCAAAGCATGGATGACCCGAATGACCCAAAACAGATCTCAAGCACACTAAAACATGCATAAAAGCTTCACAAAGCTAAGCCAAAACAAGTGAGCATGGTAGTCTAAATGCTAGGCACATGTTAAGGCAATTCATGGCATTACAAGACAAGTATGCAAAGCAAGCATAGTGTGTCTAAACCAATTAAAAACAGTGCTATATCATGGAAAAATAAGCACAAATAACACTTAAGACATGGCCAACATGAACTTAAAAATAGTGCTCACACATGAGGCTAAAATGGCATTTTTTGAAGACAGCAAGGAGATGGGATGGCCCTCTCCTTCTTAGGACCTTAAACCACCATCCTCACCACTGAAATCTTGAGGGATTTCAGTGGTGAGGAGGCCCAAACAAGGTGGTCCCGAAACTCACCAAAAATAGCACAAAATGGGGCCAAACAAGGCCTAAGAGGGGGTAAACGACCCCAAACACAAAAGTGGTCTTAATGAAGTATCTTAAACACAAAAAAAAAAGAACTTTTTTATGTTATACACGAAGCTCAAAACAGAAAGGAAGATAGGCTAAAAGTGTGTTCAAAAACGGGGAATAAAGAGGGAAAAGGGGTTACCTTTGTAGCCAAAAGGGGACAGCAGCCCCTTGGTCCCAAAAAATAGTCCCTTAGCCTCTGAAAATGGCCTCCAAGCTCCTTAGGTTGATGATGGAGGTGTTAGGCCAAGAGTTGTAGTTCAAATGGCCAAAAACTTGACCCTTTTGGACCCTCTAACCAACACAAATGTAGAGGGAGAGGGAGATATAGAGAGGGAGTGATATATATGTGATATATATCAGATTTTTCTAACCCTCTAAAGGGGAGGAGAGGCCCACTTTTTATAGAGAAACCAAGGGGGCAAAGCTTCTCTTAGAAGCTTTGAGCAAAAAGGCCAAGCTTCTTGGAGAAGCTAGGCAAAGGGGTCAAGAGGTTCAAGCTTCTTCAAGAAGCTTAAAAAAGGGTCAAGCTTCTTGGAGAAGCTAAAAAAGGTCAAGCTTCTTGGAGAAGCTAAAAAGGGTCAAAAGGTTCAAGCTTCTTGGAGAAGCTAGAAAAAGGTCAAGCTTCTTGGAGAAGCCAAAAAAGGGTCAAGCTTCTTGGAGAAGCTAAAAAGGGTCAAGCTTCTTGGAGAAGCTAAAAAGGGTCAAAAGGTTCAAGCTTCTTGGAGAAGCTAAAAAGGGTCAAAAGGTTCAAGCTTCTTGGAGAAGCTAAAAAAGGTCAAGCTTCTTGGAGAAGCTAAAAAAGGTCAAGCTTCTTGGAGAAGCTAAAAAAAGGTCAAGCTTCTTGGAGAAGCTAAAAAAGGGTCAAGCTTCTTGGAGAAGGTAAAAAAAAGGTTCAAAAGGGTCAAGCTCCCTCAAGAAAAGGTCTCGGTTAGGACAAGTGGCCGATTGATCAAAAACAGTGGCCGGCCGGCCAAACATAATGCCGACCGACCATCAAGAGTGCCGACCGGCCATCCCCAATGGCCGGTGGCCAGGAAACAAGGCCGGTGGCCTCAAGCCATGGCCGGTGAGGTGTGGGGATGGCCTACAAGCTAGTTCCCACCCTCAGAAGCAAAACAACAAGTGTTTGGTGCAAAACCAGACACAAAACAGTCGAGTCAAGAGATCCTGAGGCAGGGCACGTAGCCGAGACCTCCGGGAACTCAAGACGAATACGAACAAGGATGATCACCGAGTGTTCAAACGATGACGTCCAAGTCTTAAGGACGGTCAAAAATGGGGTGTCTACAGCGTAACAATGTAAAATAAACACAACACATAGTTGGGTATCACAACAAATTGCCAACAAGCTGAATGTACTGTTCCTTAATCACTGATCACTGTTTCCAAATCGTTGCCCCAAAGTCTGAATCTGATACCCGTAGATGACTGATTCCCAAAAGCACTGATGCCCGCAGGCCTGATACTCAGACTTGCAAACTGATATGTGTGTTCCCTGCATAGATACACTCTAAAAACACGTAGCAAGTAAAAGAGAGCCAAAACACCCCTAAGTTGGGGTAAGGTTTCCCAGTCCTATTTTTGTCAGGAGCTAGGGTTTCACTATGCATGCAGCAGTTTTTCAAACAACCTAACATCGGGTAAGCAACATGTCCTAGTTTGGAATAGTCACTATGGATTTCGATATGCACTAGGTCAAATGGTCAAAAAGGGTGCCCCGGTAAAACCGGGGTTTGTGCTCCCATACTGTCAGAGCCCACAACCGGTCAGCCTTATGGCATGCTTTGACAAAGTCAAGCCTCCAGCAAACCGTTCAGGAATGGCAGATGACAAACACGGTGTCCTAGGCGCACCAATGCACATGCAATGCAAAGAGACACATAAATGAAATCAAAACAGGATATCACGAGTTCGAGTCAAGCTCTCTAACTCCCCAGCAGAGTCGCCAGAAACTGTAGACGTCCCTGAATGCCCCGGGAGGACGAGTCCCCACGTGCTATTCATATTGGGCTCACTACAGTTCAGGACTCTCAAATTGTCGCGGTTCTAAATCTGAACCAAAGAGTCCAAATTCGGCAAATCGTTTTGAGAAAACAGATTTTGAAAAGAAGTGTCAAACATGGACTGCTTTACCAGATACAAAGTCGCCACCTGAATATTTTGTTTTGGGAAATTTAGGAAACCCTGGCTCGGTGCCAAAGGCCACGTGTCCGTCACCACCAAAGTTGCCTCGGCTCGGGAGCTTGGGTACTATTGGGGAAGGTCAGCTATGAGCACCCCCTCTCGCCCGATCCTAAGATCGGCCTCTACTAACCGTGATATCTGTTTTTGAAAACATTATGTGTTCTTATTCCGGTTATTAGCCTAGAATTACTATGTTATGCGCACAGCAAACAAGTATAGACCAAATCACCTAAATTGGAACAAAACATTTCATGCTTGTTTTGAAAATGGTTTTCTACTTGCAAGTAGGCTGAAATGCAGGTTTTGCCACCCTCAAGTGGGCTTTAGAAAAGATGGTTTTGCCACTATCTAGTGGGCTTAAAACTCACAGTTTTAATGCATTATCCCAATTTAGTTAATTCAACCTCCAACCACAGGCATTCAAGCAGTTATATCACATGAGCATTTAGCCTCATGGTAATCATACTATTATGGCAACACGCACACGCATGCAGTATGCTAAAGCATAAATGCTTACCTAGTACTCTGAGCCAAAACAAAACCTAGTTAGTAATCAATGCATGATCCTAGCTCATGTTTAGATGGCTAATGCAACACATACAAGATGCAACTACAATAGGCTCGGCTATTCTAAGATGGCATATGATGATGCTACAACTAACTTGTATTCAACTTTGGAATTGAAATACAAATGCAGTTAGAATGATGCGCCGAGCCCGGTGCATGTAAGACAAATGTATGGATGCACGCATGCTATCATACTGTATGCTAACTGAAACATGCCCTAGGCTAACCATCAAAAGCTAGTAAATAAAAGGGAAGAAAGACGTGGGATTGGGAGACATACACACACTCACGCACACTTATTACACAATTGCTCTCGCTCAGAGGATCCGAATAAATAATACAGATTTAACTAATTAACTAGCCCACTAACTAATTAATTAATTACAAAACTTCTAATTAATCAACAAATTAATTACAAAAACAGTCTAAATATGAAACTAAAGAGACCACCACAGCTCTACCTCGGAATGCGTGGATGATGCATACTTGATTCGCCTTGCTTGGAAACCCATGCCATGCCACTATTGCCTCTGTTTACACTGCTCTGCTCCTCTGAAAATTGTGCAACTCTCAAGGTGCACTCTCTGGACACTGAGGAGAATCACCGACCAAGTGGGATCACCACCGCCATGTCCGGATGGTTATCGGCCATTTTAAAATCCATCGGCAAACAATGAATGGCCGGTCGGCAGTATAGGTGGCCGGCCGGCGAAAGCTTCCTGCAAAACCTATTTTTGACAGTAGCAGAGGGCACACAGTGCATGGCAAGGAAATTCAAAGCAATGTATGTATGGCCATTCTCCCTATCATGCAATGGACTCAAGGGAGCATAGCCCTCGACGCTCGGGCCATCAATCACGCATTTCAATGCATGATGGCCCAAGAGCCAAGTGTGCAACTTCAATATCAAATGAAATGCAAGCACAAAACACATCAAAGGGCCCCAACCCCTATCATGGTTGATCAAGAGGCAAGGGAATGCACAACGATGCACATGTGACCTAAGCATGCAAACAAACATCCGAACACGCAATGCAACTACATGGCACACACAATGCTAACAACATAACATGCACAACGCATTGAAACATGGCATACACAATGCAGGATGGACTTATACCGATGTGAGTGGACCTCATCCACACTCACATCAGTGGCCAATAAGATGGAAATGAGGCAACCGAAATGCACACAAATATGTCCAATGCATGGACCGATCCTAAGATACAACATGAAACTCTAACTATGCATGGAAAATGATGAAACATGGCATATGAACATGCAAATTCTAGAACATGCAAATTCCAGCACTAAAGTGTGATGCCCAATGGTCTCGAATCATGCAAATATGTCATACAATGCATGCTATAAGTCCCGAAACTCAAAACTAGGCACATATATTGACTTATAGCTATACAAAGTATGCATTATTTGACTATGAAGAACAAAGACAGAGCCAAGGCAGCCCCAAAACATGCACATTTCTAGTTGAAAGCATGGTCAAAAGATGCTAGCATGGTGGACTAAAATAGCATGCAACTTTTACTAACAAACATGGTTTACATGGCAAGTGTGTGAAGCATATGGAATCTCACCAAAAGAGCAAAAATCAATGAACAAAATATGTGAAAATAGGCCCAAATAACCACTGAAATGAAGCCAACACATGCAAAAATGATGAGCTCCTTTAGAGGGCTATGCAAGGGATTCTTAAGCACATATAAGATGGACACTTACCATAGCCAAATCAACTCTGAAAATCAAATATGATGGTCTCAAAACTCACCAAATTAGCCCTGAAAAGGGACTTCGAAGCATGCAAGGTGGGGTCTCTTTGGAAGGCCAAAAAGGCCACCAAACAAGAGAAGGGGAGAGGGGGGATCACCCCCCTCTAATCTTGGCTCTCACAACAATGTTCCAGCCACTGAAAATCCACTAGATTTCAGTGGCTAGAAGGCTAAACAAAGCATGCAATTGGGGCTAAGGCGTAAGGCTCAAAACAAGGGACAATCAAGCATACAAGGAAGCATGTGGCTTTAACTAAAATAATACCCTTAATAAAACATGAAGATGATGTCAAAACAAACCTTTTTCCAATTTATAACAAGTCACAGAAATGAACATGAATAGGGCTAATCTATCATGCAAAAATAGCCCTAAAAGAGAGAATAGAGACAAGGGACAACAGATGGCCCCAAACCGTGAAGAGACCTTCAACAAAGTTGAAGAGGAGCTTAAAGTGAAGCACTTTACAGTTAACATCAAGTCTCGAAAATTAACAAAAGTGAGGCTAAATCAGCATGCAAGAAAAAAAGCTAAAAGAGGGATAAAGAGGCAAGTGGTAGCAGATGACCTCAAACATAGAATATCCCTTCAACAAAGTTTAAGAAGGGCTCAAAACAAGACATTTCACCGTTTATGACCAAGTCTAAAACAGCTCATAAATAAGCCTAAAATATCATGCAAAAATAGGCCTAAAAGAGAGTTTAAATACAAAGGGGGTTGAGGAGACCTCAAACATCAAGAGGTCCTTGATCAAACATGAAACGAAGCTCAAAATATGACTATTTACAATTCAGGTTAGGGCCCAAAAATGTAAGTAACAAAGGCTAAGATTGCATGCAAAATAGAGCAAAAAGAGAGAGAAATGAGGCTCACCCTTGTAGTCCAAACTTCCAGCGGCTTTTGGTTTCAGAAATGGTGTTCCTAAGCTCTAGAAAATAGCCTCAAGTTGCTGGAATGGAGTATGGAGGTTGTAGGCTTGGAGGTGTAGTGTAAAGGGTGAAAGAACCTTAGGATTTGAAGGGTTTGTGAGAGAGAGATAGGGAGAGAGCTGAGAATTTTTAGAGAGAGAGGAAAAATTTTTCTTCAAGTTGTATCTCTCTTTTTCTCTCCTATGTGAGAGAGCTTGATTGATATAGAAATATATCGATCTGCAGCTCCTCAGAACTCCCGCGTCCAGGCATGGGCTGGGGTATGGCCTGGAATGACAGCTGCCAGCTGTCTACAGAGATATCTGTTGAAAACCACACTTGGCTGGCTGGCCATCAAAGTGGCCGACCGGCAGTCAAATTGGCCGGCCGGCCATCACATTTGGCCGATGGCAACAAAACACAGCCGGTGGCCTCAAGCCATGGCTGGTGGAGTGTGGGGATGTCCCAAACGCCATTCCCTGCCCTCCAAAGCAAAAACACAAGTGTTTGGTGCAAAACCAGACACAAAACGGTCTAGTCGAGAGATCCTGAGGCAAGGCACGTAGCCGAGGCCTCCGGGAACTCAAAGCGAACACAAATATGGATGATCACCGAGTGTTCAAGCGGTGACGTCCAAGTCTTGAGGATTGTCAAAAATGGGGTGTCTACAGAGAGATAAAAAAATAGTAAGAGAGATTGAAGAATAGAGAGATGTGAATTGAGAGGAAAAAGTGTGAAAAGGGCTTTTTCAAAAAAACTAGAGATTGAGTGCCAGAGTGATGTGAGAACCACAAATGAGAAAGGGTAGGAAATAATACCCGAAGAAACAGGCTCTTCATGAATTGAGAGGTCTCCCATTGCTGGAACACTTTCGAGTGTTGTGTTTGTTGTTTTTGTTTGTCTCGATTCTTGCTTTGAGTCGTTTCGAGTGTCAATGGATGTGTTTAGGTTGTTTTAGCTTTGTTTTTCCTTTGTTGAGTCGTTTTGATTATGGTCAGTCGTAGGCTCAATACCCGGTTAAGAACTCATTCTCAATTTCAATTTCAAAATAAAATCGTTTTGTGCTCAGAGTGCTATGCCATTCTCCACATTTGTACAAAACAGGATTTGTTCTTTCATGAACTACAGGGTTCAACCCAGGTCACGTGAGAACAACTGAACCAGGACCTATCTGAAGCTACATAGGTTTCGGACTGCAAAGCAAAAGAAAAGAGGGAAAATTTGGAGCATCTTAGCATGTTTCAACTTCAGCAAATTGCAAGTCTGCATTCCAGGTGCATCTTCTTAGGCCTCGCCATTTCTCTGGAGTATGACTGTATCTCGACCCCAAGTGTAAACATGCTTCAAGTCAGAATGGCAATTAAAGCAGCATGCAGATATTACCCCTCGCCAATATGAACGAGGTGTATCCTTTTGAAATACATTGTAACTCCTCCGAGAGGTAAATCAGAGGTTGCAATTGAATTGGTCTTGTTAAGACGTGCATTTCTTTATTCGGTGTTTTGCATTGAACTTGCTATTGATATTACATTGAATATGCATCGATATTGCATTGAATATGCATCCTCATTGTACACAGTATATGTATGCGGCATTGCATTGCGCTACACGTGTTCTTATGTTCACATAGAGTATGCATATCGCGTTGTATTGCATTGTGCTTACCCTTACGTACGAATAGAAATTGTCCATACCTATTGCATTGAACATGCCTTCGATATTGCATAGAACATGCTCCATGTTATGCTTCTCTTTTGTTCTTGGCATAATGTGAATGAAGCATGCCTCTCTAAGCATCGTGTCATGGTTATTGATGTTGCATTGAACATGTATTCTTATTGCATTGTACTCGTCAAAGTTTCTTTTTTGTGCAGGCACGACATTGTATGTACGGTTCATTCAAAGCTGGTGCGACCAGACGATATTGTATGTACGGTTCATTCAACGGAATTCCAGGTAAGATCATTTCTACCCTTTGATTCCTTCGTTGGTTAGAAACATTCGGGTACGCCCAGTGTTTACACTGACATCTCGTTGGTTAGAAATATTCATGTATGCCTGGTGTTTACATTGACATCTCGTTGGTTAGAAACATTCGGGTACGTTTGGTGTTTACACCGACATCTTGTTGGTTAGAAACATTCGGGTACACTCGGTGTTTACACTGACATCTCGTTGGTTAGAAATATTCGGGTACGCCCGGTGTTTACAGTGACATTTCGTTGGTTAGAAACATTTGAGTGCGCCCGGTGTTTACACTAACATCTCGTTGGTTAGAAACATTCGGGTACGCCCGGTGTTTACACCGACACCTCATTGGTTAGAAACATTCGGGTACACCCGGTGTTTACCTCGACACCTCGTTGGTTAGAAACATTTGGGTATGCCCGGTGTTTACACTTACATCTCGTTGGTTAGAAACATTCGGGTATGCTTGGTGTTTACACCGTCACCTCGTTGGTTAGAAACATTCGGTTACGCCCGGTGTTTACACCGACACCTCGTTGGTTGGAAACATTCGGGTACGCCCGGTGTTTACACCGACACCTTGTTGGTTAGAAATACTCGCGTACGCCTGATGTTTGCACCACTCCTCTGGTTAGAAGCGTTTGGGTCGTCTGTCCAATGTTTATACCTTGCATTGGCTAGAAACATTCGGGTACGCCCGGTGTTTACACCGACATCCTCCTTTGGTTAGAAACACTCGGGTACGCACGATGTTTATACCACCTCTTTGGTTAGAAGCGTTTGGATCGTGTGCCTGACGCTTATACCTCCCTTTCGGTTAGAAGCATTTGCAATGTATTTCGACGCTTATGCCACTCTGGTTTGGTTAGAAACATTGGGATGTGCTCTGATGTTTATACCATTCTCCGATGTTTACACCACCCCCTTTTCCCTCTCGTGTACAGCGCATTTGGACGTACTCGCACTATCTTGTGCATTCTCTAGTCTAGGAGACCTTAAATCCTCTAAAGGTGCAATTCCTTTGGTGTTTGTCGTGCCCGAACGACTTCCAGTGGTCTGATATAGCCACCTGACTGTATTTGTGGTGAGTTCCTAGGAGATCAACTGAGATGGTGGAGACTAGAGTTCGAATGGCCGATGCCTAGAATGCAAAGGTTCGGAATTTTTGAGACTAAAGTCTGGTTTAAATACCCAGGGGTGTATCCTTGGCTTGAAATCTGTATGGCAGTCCCATAGGTTAAGGTAGCGGGTATGCTCCTCAATTCTAGATACTGAACCAACCTAGTCTATCACCATGTTGGAGAATAGGGAAAGTTGTAAACATAGTCAGGGAGAAAAGTAGAACCTGTGGTTTGGAAGTGCAACCAAGAAGAAGCAAAAGATCCACACCAACGTAAGGTGAGTCATTGCTGATTACCCCTGTAAGGTACTTTCACTTTTTAGCTACTACATTGCATTTTGTTATACATTACTTCTATCATATTGTATATAGTATCTATTGCATGCATCTACTGCATTATCTGTTACGTCCATTACATCATACCATCTTATCACCTGCATCCTTTCCATGTTAAGCTTAGTCTGGCATGTGCTCATACATTTCCTTCGTTGAAGCATGGTTCTGTGATAATGTATACACGCCTATTCCACTAAGAGAATTGTGGTCTGAGGGTTTCGGTACCTTTTCTGTGTTAGACGTGGTTTGTTTTGTGTCCATACCTTTTCTAGGCAAAATGTGGTTCGGCTTGCGCCTTATTCGCTGCATCCATTGCATCGCACTTTGTTTTGTTGCATTTAGTATTAAGGATCGCGATCTTTCCTCAGCAGATCATTCCTTACTTATATCATTCCACCTATAAACACCCCATTTTTGACCGACCTTAAGACTCAGACGTCATCGATTGAGCGCTCGGTGATAGTGCATGTTGTGCTCGTTTCGAGTTTTCGAAGTTTTGGCCAAGTGCCTTGCCCCCGGGCCTCTTAACTCTTTGTGCTTCGGCTCGGTTTGTGAACCAGGCCTTGTTTCTCTTCCCTGAGGGAGGGAGAGGTCTTGTAGACCATCTTTTTGTGGTTGTAGACCACTTTTCCCGTTTGGAGACTAGTTTCTGATTTTCGAAGCCTTCGGTCGCGTGCCTTGTCTTGGGACGGCTTAACGTTCTCCATTTGGCGTGGTTTTTGAACCACACCTTGTTTTCTTGGCCTAGAGGGCCACTGCAGTTTGGGAGACAACTTTTGTGGTCGTAAACCACTTTTGGTGCTTGTCAGCTAGTTTTTGAGCCTCCCGGCTGCACGCTTTGCCTCCCGAACTTTCGTCTTACATCCGTTTTAGTTTGTTTTTGGTACAAACCTTGTTTTCCTTGTTTGGAAGGTGGTACAAGGGTGGGAGACTAGTTGTTTTCCTTGGAGACCACTTTTCTTCTGCCAGCCAATTTTCTAATCTGACAACTGGTCTCCTAGGTCTTTGAGCCATCTTTTCTGGTCGACCACCCCACCCCTGGCTTGTTTTCAGTGTGCTGATCATCTCCCACCATGGCCGACCACTTGTTGTCTTGGGAGACCACTTGTGGTGGTCAGCCAACCACTTGAAGTAGCTGGCCGACCACTTGCTTTTTGCCACCTTTTTGGAGATATTTTCCCCCAGCTGGCACAGTAGGAGGGCACTAAAGCTATCCTCCATACACGTGTATGAAGGGATTGCCTTGAACCTTAGCTTCTATAAGAAGCTTTGCTTTTGGTTCTCTATAAGAGAGAACCATCTCCTCCCTCCTACAGGGTCAGGAAAAAAAAGGGCTGGAGTGATACATATAGTTTTGTATCTACACTTCTTAATTTTGCTCTTGTTTTGTGTTCAAAAGGGTCATTTTGTCTTACTTTAACACACCAACACGCACTCAAACACCGTCCTTTTGCTACTGAGGTGCTTAGGAGCTGGTTTTGGTGTTCTTAGGTTGGTTTGAGCTTGAAAAACCTACTGGAGTTGCAGCCTTGAAGAAGTTCATCAAGGGTGAGTCTTTAACCCTTAAAACCCCCATTTTTGCTTAAGATTTTGAGCCCTTTTTCATGCTATATTGAGCCTAACTTCCTACTACAAAACGTTCTGTCTTTTGGTGCTTAAGAAGTTTGTTTCAGGTCACTTTTGTGTTTGTGGTTGTTTACCCCCTCTTAGGTCTTGTTTGGCCTTGCTTTTGTGCCTTCTTTGTGAGCCTTTGGGACCACCTTGTTTTGGCCTTCTCACCACTAAAACTCAGAGGAATTTTAGTGGTGGGAAGGGTGTTTTGAGGTCCCAAAAAGGAGAGGGTCATCCCCTCTCCTTGTGTCTTCAATACTTGTCTTCATTAGCCTCATGTGTGAGCATGTTTGTTAAGCTTATGTTGGCCATATCTTAGCTTGTATTTGTGGTTATTTTGCTATGACATGCCACTGTTGTTGCTTGGTTTTGTCACTCCATGCATGCATAATACACTTGTAGTGTAACTCACATGCACTAGCTTTGTATACTTCATGAAGTAGCATGTCATTCTAGCTTGTTTTCTTTCCATTTCAGCCTGTTTTTGGTGATGTTTTTCCATGTCATACCTCTGTTAGGGTTTGGTTTGGTCACCCTTTGCATGCTCCATACACTTGTGGTGTAATTCCATGAAATAGCCTAACATGCATCATGTTGTAACATGTCATTCTAGCATTCTTTTGGCTTAACTTCATGAAGTTTTTGTCCATGTTTTAGCATGCTTTAGCTCTGATTTTGGTTGTTTTGACCATGCATGCCGTGCTTTGTATAGCCATGGTTCAATCTAGCTTGTTTGCTTTGTGCATAGCATGCATTACTTGGACTATTCAAATGATTTGGCATCATTTATTATGTGATTTTAGTCCATGTTTCATGGTCTTGCACTTGCATTTATCACTCATTCAAAGCGTTGGAGGGTTTCTCCTTTTATGTCTTAATATGAGCCATTGTGTATGCCTTCATGCCTTAGCTTGCGAGCCATTATTTCAATGTGTTTTTGGGGTTATTATGCCATGATATAACTCTAATTTTTGTTGATTAAGTCATCCCATGCTTGGTCTTAATAGGTGTAGTGTAATCCACCTTATTTGCCTTGTATGCATCATGACTTATGCCCTTCATGCTAGCTTCTTTTGGCTTCTTTCCATGCATGTTTTAGAGTTATTTTAACATGTTCTAGGACTGTTTTGGGTTGCCTTTTCCATATCCTTCATGCTTTGTATAGCTATAGTCCAATTGGCCTTGCTAGCTTTGTGTTTTGTTGACTCATGCATGCTATCTTTGAGCTATTTAGATGATTTGGCATCATTTAATACTTCATTTCAGAACTTATAGCATTGCCATGTTCCCACTTCATTCACTCTTTAAGTATCTTTGAGTGTTGTGCACTGTTGCCTAGTTTATGGCTTAGCTTGTATGCTTGCATGCCTAGGTCTTTGAGTCCCCATGTCAGCATGTTTAGGTCTTTGTTTTGACCTCCTTGAGCACTGTCCATGCTTAGTTAATGCTTATTTTCCATGTATTGCATGCCTTCTTTGTAGTCCTCTTTATTAACTTTCATGCATTAGGACCCTAGCATGCTTTACTTGCATTGTTTAAGTGATTTGGGATCATTTCTTGTCTAATTTCAGTGCACTTAGTGTTGTCACACTTGCACATTTGTCACTCTTTGAGCACTCTTGAGAGTTGTGCTCTTAGGCCTCTTTGATGGGCCATTGCATGTGCATGCTTGTATATGCTTCATGTGCCTTGATTTTATCACCAATGGCCATTGGTTTGGGCATGACTAAGGTCTACCCCCTTTTGGTTTAAGTCCATTTAGCATGCTTGTTTATATGTTGTTTGCATGCTTATTGTTCATTGCATTGTGTATGCCATGTTACCCCATTGCATTGTGTATGCCAAGTAGTCCTTAACATTGACAAGTCGCCATCTTACATTGCATTGTGCATGCATGCATTACATTGTATTTAGAATCTAAAGTTGCTTTGCATTGTGCATGCCATTAGCCTTGTTAGGTTGTTCATGTTGCATTGCATGTTTGCATGCTTAAGTCATATTGCATGTTTGCATGCTCGAGTCGCATTGTGCATGCCATGTTTGTGTTGTATTGTGTTTGGAATAGGTGTTAGTCCAAACACGAGAAACGAGGGACGTTTCATACTTACAGTGATGAAACGTGCCTCAATTCTCAGTCGCCGACGCTCTTGATAACACATGATAGAGTTTTAGGCCTTATGTGTTTACTTGTGCATTCATTTTCATATTGAATTGTGCAACTTTGCCTCTCGGCCATCATGCATTGAAATGTGCGATTGGTGGCCCGAGGGTCGAGAACTACACTCCCTTGAGTTCATGAGATGATAGGGAAGGTGGTTGTGCACACATATCTTGCAAATACATTGCCATGCCCTTTCTTGCTCTCTCTTGCAGCAAATTGCAGTTCAGCAGCAACAACTAGTCGGCCAGCCAGAAAAACTAGCTGGCCGACCACTTTTTCTAGCTTTCAACAAAGATAGGTGGTCGGCCATGGCTGCAGACACCAACAACTGGTCGGCCACCCTTCCACAGGTCCCCAAGGTGGAGTTTCAACTTTCTGGAGCTTTGTGCAATGTTTTGAGAACAATTAAGAACAGAGGCAAATCGGGGCATCGCATTAGATTTTCGAACAAGGCGACCGGGCATGCATGCATTCTCTTCCTTCTCAAGGCTCCTGTTTTACTGCTTTCCTTAGTTGCCATGCTTAGATAGCTAGTTTATGCTTTTTTTTTGTACTTTAATAGTTAATGCGTTTAGCTATTTCAATTGTTTTGTAATAATTATTTTACTAAGATTAGTTAATTAATTGTGTTTTAATAATTAGTTTAATTAGCTTAGATTAGCTAGTTAACTTCTTATTCGGTCTCTTCGTTGAGAGGGCGTATTGTTGTAATAAGCGTGCGTGTGTGTGTAGACACCCCATTTTTTATCACCCTTAAGACTTGGGCGCTACAGATGGTTTACTTAGTGATGCAGGCTATGCAGAGCAAAGTTCAATTTCTTCGGCAAGAGGAGAGTCAAATCCCAACCTCACACCCCATTTTGGACCAAAGCTATTTTGAATGGTTTTTAGTCCTTAAAACCCTCTCTTTCAAAACATTTTTGAAATAAAGTTTCTACGATACTTTGAGGCTTGCATTTTGTTAAATGATGCGCTTTTCGATAAACTGAGCAAGGACAAAGTGGAAATGAATGAAAGCGAGTTGAGATCTTTGAAAAATCTTTCAAAACACCTTGTTTAAGGGTTTGGAGTTGAAGAAAAGAGGAGAAGAGGGAAGAAACCAAGTTGGAGAAGAAGATTGGGTATGAATCGTTAAGAGAGAGTCAAGTGGTCCTCGCTAAATCAGGCCTATCTGTCTATACACTTCGATTTAAGCTATAAGGCCACCACCATTGGAAAGAAGACTTCTGGGGCTTTATGTTTCACTCAAGAATCTCCTAAAGACGAGTCCGGATAGAGGAGATATGATTGGTTGAAGTTGGGCATCATTTCGGTAGGACCGAAACTGAGTGGCTTCACCAAAGGAGGCATAACTTTTTACACAATTGGAATTTTGATGCAAGGCTGCAATCATTGGAAAGCTTACTTTTGGAACTTCAATTTGGATACAAGAATGACCTGAAAAGGAGTTCATATGAAGGCATTATGCCCATTTGAAGTTGGACTTGCAGAGCAGAATTTGCTATCGGCCACAAATATGTGCAGTCGGCCAAAAAAGTAGCAGACCGGCCATTACAAGTAGCAGGTCGGCACTAAAGATGGCCGGTCGGCCAAAAGTGATACAAATTCAGTTTTTTTGAAGATATTTCATCTCCAGTTGTTTCCCGCTTGTGCCACCTATCCCAAATCAGATATTTTCGACCAAAAGCTCATTTGTGCTATATATGAACCTATATCTCCCATTTTGCAAGAGAGAACTTCTTGCGCAAGTTTGGGAGCCTCTCTCTCTAAAAAATCCTTTGTCTCTAGAATTTTCAGACAAAAACCTCTGCCTTTCTCTCTAGAGCCTCTCTCCATTGCCCTTTTGTGCATAGAAGTCCATAGAAGTAAAGAAATACTTCTTGTTTGCATATACTTCCTTCATCAAAGTTGATCACCATTGGCTTGAGGGCCCTTGGAACCTATTTTTGGGCTGATTGAAGGTTGTTTGGCTCAGAAAAGTGATTGTTTTGCTGCTGTGCTTCAAGGTTCTTCAAGGGTGAGAAACTACCCTCTTTATTCCCCATTTTTACATAAGCTTTTAGCCAATCTTGCATGCTGTTTTGAGCTTAACTTATAATTGATAAAAGTTCTGATTTTGTATGCTTTTGATCTTTATTTAAGATCACTTTTGTGTTTGGGGTTTTTTACCCCCTCTTAGGCCTTGTTTGGCCTCATTTTTGTGCCTTTTTTGTGAGCTTTGGGACCACCTTGTATTGGCCTTCTCACCACTGAAGATTTCAGTTGTGGGGATGATGTTTTGAGGTCCTAAGAAGGAGAGGACCATCCCTTCTCCTTGTTGTCTTCAATACTTGTCATATTTGCCTCACATTGTAGACGTCCCCGAACGTCTCGAGAAAATCCCGTTTTGTTTATTGGACTTACTACAGTTCGGACTCAATGTCACGGTTCTTAATCTGATCTCGCAAAGTGCAATCCGAGATTGATAAATCACCAAAGAGTCCAAATCTGACAAATCGTTTTGAAAAACTGATTTTTAGAAAGAAGTGTCAAACATGGATTGCTTTGCCAGATACAGAGTCGCCACCTAAATATTTTATTTTGGGGAAATTTAGGAAACCCTGACTCGTGCCTAAGGCCACGTGTCCGTCATCACCAAAGTTGCGTCGGCTCGGGAACTTGGGTACGATTAGGGAAGGTCATGCAATGAGCACCCCCGCTCGCCCGATCAAAGATCGGCCACTACTAAACATGATATCTTGTTTTTGAAAACATATGTGCTCTTATTCTGGTTTACTAGCCTAGAATTGCTACGTGATGTGCACAACATACAAGTATAGACTGGATCGTCTAAGTTGGAACAAAACATCTCATGTTTATTTTTTAAAGTGATTTGCTACTCGCAAGTAGGCTAAAATGCGGATTTTGCCACCCTCAAGTGGGCTTTTAGAAAACATGGTGATTTGCCACTCTCAAGTAGGCTTAAAACTCGCAATCGATGAATTGTTCCAATTTAAATAATCCAACCTTCACCCACAGGCATTCAGGCAGGTATATCACATAAGCAGTTTGCCTCATGGCAAGCATGCTATCATGGCAGTCACTGACACACATGCAAGGATGCTAAAGCATAAACACTCACCGAGTACTCTAAGCCAAAACCGAAACTAGTTAGTAATCAGTGCATGATCCTAGTTCATGTTAAGATGGCTAATGCAACACATGTAAAATGCAACTAAGATAGGTTCGGCTATTCTAAGATGGCGTATGAGATGCTACAGATAACATGTATTCAACTCGGAATTGAAATACAATGCAGTTAGTATGATGTGCCAAGCCCGGTGCATGCAAGACAGATGAATGAGTGCAAACATGCGAAGCATAAGGATGCTAATTGAAACATGAGGATGCTAATTGAAACATGCCCTAGAACTAACCGGCGTAAGCTGGTAAACAAAAGGGAGAAAGACGTGGGGTTGGCAGACATGCATCACACACACGCACACTTATTTACAACATTGTCCTCTCTCGGAGGGTTCGAATAAATAATATAGAATCGAATTAACTAATTATTACACAACACTAACTAATTAACAAATTAACTAAACTAGCATGCAAACTATGTAAAATGGGCCGCCTTAGCTCTGCTTTGAATGATAAAGGATGCATGCATGCTCGAGTCGCCTTGTCGGGAAATCCATCGCGATGCCCCGACTCGCCTTTGTTTGCAATTGATTTCAGAAACTTACACAAAGCTCTAAGGAGATGAAACTCTATCCTGGGAATCTAGGGGGAGGCTGCCGACCAGCTATAGGCATTGGAGACCACCTACCGACCACCCTTGGTGGTGAAAACCAGAAAAGGTGGTCAGCCTGCCAGAAAACCTGGTCGGCCGACTAGTTTCTTCTTTTGGTTTCTACATTTTCTACAACAAAGGCAAGAGAGAGAGAGAAAGCAAGGTATTTCCAACACATGTGTGCACGACCACTCTCCCCATCATTACATAAGCTCTAGGGAGCGTAGTCCTTGATCCTTAGGCCACCAATCACGCATCTCGATATATGATGGCCGATGAGTCGAATTGCACAACTCAATGTGAAATGAATGCACATATAAACACATAAATGCCTAAACTCCGTCATGTGTTAGTCAAGAGTGTCGGCGACCGAGAATCGAGGCATGTTTCATCACTTGGAGTATGAAACGTCCCTCGTTTCCTATGTTTAGACTAACTCCTATTCCAAACACAATGCAACAAGTAGAATGGCATGCACAATGCGACCTCAAGCATGCAATCCTAAGGCGATGCAACCAAGTCATGCAAACATGCAAAGGATGACGTGCAAACATGCAAACTAGCCTACGCAATGCTACGAACTAACAATGGCATACTCAATGCACATGATACTATTTGTCATACACAATGCACATGTGAAGACTATCATACACAATGAAGTGAACAAGGCATGCGCAATGCAATGATTAGACATGCGACAACGCGGCATACTCAATGCTATGAACTACAATGGCATACTCGATGCAAAATGGACTTAAACCAAAATGAATGGGACTCAGCCACACCCAAATCAGTGGCCATACATGGTGAAAATGAGGCAACAAAACACATGCAAACATGCAAGATGCAAGGGCCCAAAGCCTAGGGCACAAGATACAACTGTATGAAAGCATGGAAAGGATGAAATATGGCATACAACAACACATGTTCCAGCTCTGAAATGACATACAAAATGGTCCCGAATCATGCAAACAACTCATGTTATGCATGTTGAATGGCTCAAATATCGAAACTAGTGAAGTGCATTACACTAGAGGTATGCAAAGCAATGCCCAAATGAACAAACCAACCCCAAACAGTCCCTATGCAGGCCCAAAATAGTGGCAAAATGGACTAAGATGATGGCTTGAAATGCATAAAAATGAAGCTCATGTAATGGCCCATAAATGAGGTATACAAGCACAACTCTCAAACGCATTTAAAGAGTGGAAAACATGGAAACATGGCACAAGTATAGGCTCTAAAATAACATGCTCAATGATGCCAAGACATGGAAACACCTCAAGTTAAGCATGCAAGGGGCTCCAAAACTCAAGGCTAGGCAAGGATATTACACTACAAGTATGCATGGGAAGCATCATTCGACCAAGAGGCCTCAAAACAGAGCTAAGGTAGCCCAAAATACGAACAAAATTAGTTTGAAGTGTGGCAAAAATATGCTAGAATCAATGGCCAAAACAACATGCAATGTAAGCTAGTGAGCATGGTTTATACTACAAGCATGTGAAGCATTCAAGAAGCCACTAAACCAACCAAAGACAGAGCTATGATATGCCAAAGAATGACCAAAAACCCATTGAAACATGACCCATAGACGCAAGAATGACATGCTCCTTTGATAAGCTATGAAGAGGATTATTCTACACAAGAAAGAGGCAAACATGAGGTGACCAAACCAGCCCTAGAAAGAGTCTAGAAAGGTCCTAAAAGTCACCAAAAAATGCCTGAACTAGGCCTCCAAATGGTATAAACATATGCTCCTTTGTTAGGCCAAAAATGCTAGTAAACAAGACAACAAGAGAGAGGGTCACCCCTCTTTGATCTAGGCCCTCAAAGCCACATTCTCACCACTGAAAATCCACTGGATTTCAGTGGTAGGAAGGCCAAGCAAAGGCTAGCTCGAATGCCTTATGGCATGACACAAAACAAGGCCAAATAGAGCATGCAAGAGGGTAGATGACCCCCAACACCAAAAGAGCCTTAACAAACATGAAAATCACTTAAATATGAACCTTTTTTCAGTTGACAACGAAGCTCAAATAAGCATGCAAATGAGGCTAAGAGAAGGATCAAAATAATGCTTAAAAGAGGGAAAAGTGATTACCCTTGAAGCTCAGCAAAACCAGCAAGCTTCTGGACCAAAAAACTCAACCTTTGAGACCTCTCAAGACCCTCCAAGAACTCAGTAACAATGGTGGAGGTGTTAGGCTATGAGGTGTGGTGCAAAGGGCTAAGAATAGCACACTCTTTATGGCCAAAATGTAGAGATATAGAGAGAGATATGTTTTTTGCCTTAGACAAAAATCTGAACCCTCAAAAAGGAGGGGGAGGCCTTCCTTTATAGACAAAGGAGGCCAAAGCTTCTCAAAGAAGTTAAAAACCAAGGCCAAAGATCTCCATACACGTGTATGGAGGATGTAGTCTGTGCCTTCCAGCTGGCACAGCTGGCAACAACTCACAGAGACAAAACTGGAGGGAGCAGGCCCACCAGTTAAGGTGGTCGGCCGACCACTTCCCCTAGTCGACCGACCAGGGTGAGTGGTCTCCCTCAAGGAAAAGTGGTCGGCCAGCCGATTTGATGGCCTCCCAACTGAATGCAAGCTAGTGGTATGGTGGGAGACCAGCAAATGTGGCTCAAAAATCAAGGAGACCAATTTCCCGACAAAAAAATTGGTTGGCGGAGAGAGAAGTGGTCTCCAAGAGAAAAGATGGTCTCCCACCCTTTTACCACCTTCCAAACAATGAAAACAAGGTTCATGCCAAAAATGAACCAACACCGATGCAAAACGAGGGTTCGGGGGGCAAAACGCGCGGCCGGGTGCCCCGAAAATAGGCTGTTAAGCAGCAAAAGTGGCGTGTGACCACAAAGGTGGTCTCCCGGGCCACAGTGTCTCTCTAGATAGAGGAAACAAGGTGTGTGCCAAAAATTGTTCCAAACGGAGAATGTTAAGCGGTCCTGAACCGAGGCGCGCGGCCGATGGCTCCGAAAACTGGAAACTGGTCTCCAAACGGGAAGAGTGGCCTGCGACCATGAAAAAAGTAGCCTACGGCGACTGAGAGATGGTCTACAAGACCTCTCCCTTCCTCCGGGAAGAGAAAGCAAGACCTGGTCCACAAATCGAGGCAAAGCATAAAAGGGTCCCGAGGTCTGGGGGTAAGGACCTCAGCCGAAACTCCGAAACCTAAGAACGAGCACAACATGCGCAATTACCGAGTGCTCAATCAATGACGTCTAAGTCTTAAGGTCAGTCAAAAATGGGGTGTCTACACACATGTGAGCACCTTTGTTACGTTCATGTTGGCCATGTCTTAGCTGGTATTTGTGGTTATTTTTCTATCATATGCCACTGCTTTTGCCTATCTTGGTCATTCCATGTTTGGTTTATGCACTCGTAGTGTAAATTTTGCGAAAGGAGAAAAGGTATGAAAGAACAACGGAACTCATCCGAGTGTTCGAAACCGAAGATGTCCTAACACACCGCATGCGAGAGGAGAAAAGGTATGAAAGAACACCAAAACTCATCCGAGTGTTCGAAATCGAAGATGTCCTAATGCACCGTATGCGAGAGGAGAAAAGGTACGAATGAACACCGTAACTCATCTGAGTGTTAGAAACCGAAGATGTCCTAACGCACCGCATACGAGAGGAGAAAAGGTACGAATGAACAGGAACTCATCCGAGTGTTCGAAACCGAAGATGTCCTAACGCAACGCATGCGAGAGGAGAAAAGGTACGAATAAACACCGAAACTCATCTGAGTGTTTGAAACCGAAGATTTCCTAACGCACCGTATGCGAGAGGAGAAAAGGTACGAATGAACACCGGAACTCATCCGAGTGTTCGAAACCAAAGATGTCCTAATGCACCGCATGCGAGAGGAGAAAAGGTATGAAAGAATACTGGAACTCATCCGAGTGTTCGAAACCGAAGATGTCCTAACGCAATGCATACGAGAGGAGAAAAGGTACGAATGAACACCGGAACTCATCCGAGTGTTCGAAACCGAAGATTTCCTAACGCACCGTATGCGAGAGGAGAAAAGGTACGAATGAACACCGGAACTCATCCGAGTGTTCGAAACCAAAGATGTCCTAATGCACCGCATGCGAGAGGAGAAAAGGTATGAAAGAATACCGGAACTCAACCAAGTGTTCGAAACCGAAGATGTCCTAATGCACCGCATGCGAGAGGAGAAAAGGTACATTCAAACTGAACCGGAACTTCTCTTGAATGAACCGTACATACAATATCGTGCTTGTAAAAAAAAGAACTTAATAGGTACAATAAGTTAGAAACATACATTCAGAGCTATATCAGACGCGGACACGAATGGTGCCGATGGCAAAGTGTATAACGATGTAAGTGAAACATGCGCGACGACGCATGAAAAGCATGGAGGCATGATAATACCAATGAAACGTGCACAACAATGCAAGTGGTGTGCATAACAACGCAAGATAAGTACAACTTCAAAAGCATGCTTGAAACAAAATGCTGAGTAGAAAAGTGCAAGCTTCGAAGAGAGCAACTCAAACACGACCTCCGATTTACCTCTCGGAGGGGTCGCAATGTATTTAAGAAGGATGCACCTTGCCCTTGGTGAGTAACTGTGAGCCACGCATCGGAGACTTGATTTGAAGTTCCCGCGGAGGTGTTTCGCGCCGAAAAGTGCACTTTTCTTGTACTTTCTCGATAGCCGGGGACTCCAATCATCACCAAAATTCACAGGTAGAAAAAAGGGACCTGGGAGACCACCCAGGAGGACCATTGACCATCTACCAGTGCCACCAACCAATTTTTGCCCAGGGGGTGGTCGGCTTGCTAGAAAACGTGGTCGGCCGACCAGTTTACCAAAACTGGGGCAGTTTGGTCCTTTTATGCTCGGTTCTTTAAATACACAACTCCAAAACACTTTTCCTCACACACCCACTGCCGAAATCACCTCCTCTTGCTCCCTAGACCATTTTTCCTCTCAGATCTGCGCTTTATACGCGTTTTCCAACGCCCCACGCAAAGTTGTTTCGCGAAAACTTTAGATTTTCTTCACTTTGAACCGATTAAAATTTGATTTAGGAGCTTCTTTCTCCATTTTCACCACTTGAGGTATGTTTATCTCGAAATTTGGCACATTTTCTTGGGAGTTGACTTTTGTTGACTTTTTCCAATTTTGGCTCATTTCGCTCATTTTTATTGATTTTTGCAAATTTCTTCCGATGGTAGATCATTTTCATCATGGTGGAGGTCCTCCGCATATCGGGGATGAGCTGGACATCATGTCACTGCCTCCGAGAGTTCGGCCTTTCGACCCCGAGAGGTATCATCCTCAGGAGCACGTCCTACCTTCGACCACTTTCTATCACTTCACTGACTTTGATCGACGAGCACCCGCGGATCTTCTACTACGGGAGCCAAAGTCTTATCTCTCTCATCAGGCGCGAGAGGTATGTACTTCACTTTTACATTTTCTGCAATGTATTCTGCGTTTCCTGCACATTCCATGCTTTCGCTATGTATTTTTTATCTGCTCGTTCTGAACACATTCACACACCATACTTCTACTCATTCGGCACGCAGCTCACAACACAATATTTTGTTAAGTTGGCACACAGCTTGTTCTGAACACACCGTTCATTCTTATCACACAGTTTGTCTCGGGCACACAACTCATTTTTTCAGGCACACAGCTTGTTTCTCGGGCACACGGCTCACTTTTTTGGGCACACGGCTCGTTTCTCGGGCACACAGCTCGTTTTCCGGGCACACAGCTCGTTCTTTGGGCACACAGCTCGTTTTCGGGAACATAACTCATTTTCCTGGCACACAGCTTGTTCTTTGGGCACGCAGCTCATTCTTTTCGGGCACACAGCTCATTCTTTGGGTACGTAGCTCATTTTTTTCGGGCGCACAGCTCGTTTTCCTGGCACATAGCTCGTTCTTTGGGTGCGCAGCTCATTTTCAGGCACACAGCTCGTTTTCGGGCACACATCATGCAGTCTATAACACTCTGTTTGATTTGGTGGTTGTTTTCCTGGCACACAGCTCATACTGAACACGCAGTCTATAACACCCTGTTTGATTTGGTTTGCACACAGCTCATATTGAACACGCAGTCCATAACACAGTGTTTGATTTGATTTGCACACAGCTCATACCAAACACGCAGTCCATATGTTTTCTTCATTTCTGAACACACAGTTCATCTACATCATTTGCACGCAGCTCATACACTCCATTTTAAACTGAACACATCTGTTCATTCTGAATGCAGGTATCTTCCCATTCCACACGGGGCTATGGGTCGATCCTGGCTAGGGAGTGGTATGTGGAGCTCCCAGATGCTGTACGCCACATTGTGGACGAGGCAGGATTTGGACATTTCTGCGCGGGGATATCACGTTACCCGGTGAGCAGGACCCTTATGGGGGCACTTGTGGAGATGTGGTGGGACACCACCAACTCATTCCACTTTTCAGCTACTGGGGACACGACGATGACCCCATTTGACTTTGCCATGTTGACTGGCCTTGACGTAGCCGACCGACCGGTCCCTTATGACGCAGATATGGGCGAGTGCGAGGCGGCTTGGATTTATCTATTGGGAGTCCGCCCGCCGATCGACAGATCATCGGGCAGAGTCAGGTACACCTAGTTTCCCGTGCAGTACAGGGGGACTTCGCCCGAGACTGTCGAGGAGATAGAGCAGTATGCCCGGGGGTTTTTGATGTTCCTCCTCGGGACCACTCTATTCCCCAAAAGGGGGAACACAGTTGGACTTTATCTGCTCAGTGCTTTAGTAGACCTATCCCAGGTCAGCCAGTATGATTAGGGCGGCGCCGGTTCGTTATCCTTTACTGTTATATGAGTGCGACCTCCCACGGTCGGGGAAACATAGTCGGTGGCTACTGGAGAGCCTGGGAGGTACTTTCTGTCCTCTTGATTTACACTCCTGCTTTTCATTATCTATACACTGCACACACGACACACTCTTCATTCTATACCCTACATTCTGCACTCAGCATTCTGTATTTTCCGTATATTCTGTATCCACATTATGCACTCAGCACTCTATATTTTGTATACATTCAGTATTCTGATGGCCATTGTTTTGTTTTTCACAGTTATGGGTTTATGCATACTTCCCGACGTTGGCCCCAAAGCCCGAGGTGGAAGCACCTCTTGAGATCTTCTACTCCCATAGATTTGAGGGTCGGTGTTGGCCGAGGACTCGGGAGACTCTGCCCTTTCTTCGGCAGTTCTTTGATACTGTGCGGGCGACCGAGGTAATCTAGAACTCTTAGTTCTTCGGCAGTGCTTTGGTTCATCTTGCATATTTATGACATCTAATCAGTTTATACACTTGTTATCTGCATATCTCCTTGCAGCCCTGGGCACCCTTGTCAGGAGATGCCCGGTACCGATTCCCTGAGGCGTGGGCCTCTTCTCGATACAGGACTTTATTTGAGGGGCCAGTTGGCAAGGCCTGGTTTCTGGGGGATTGCTTCATGTGTCAGACGATGGGCAACTGTGATTAGGGTATCCCCTCAGCACCCCCAGATGACATGCGATCCACTGAGGGACTCACTCCCCGGGAGGTCGAGGAGCTTATGTTGGGTACAGATGCAGTTTTATTACTGGAGGAGGGAGATTATGCGACCTATCGCCATGCATACTTGATGTCTCCGCTGTCATATGTCTGTGCCCCTAGGAGGGGGGCTGCTAACGTGCCTTCTTCGAGTTGCACCCGAGCAATAGACATTCCTTCGACTAGCGGAGCTAGTACATCGAGGGTCGGGCTAGAGAGATCCCCCCGACTTATTAGTATGCTGGGTGGCCGGATCTTCCGACCGAGCTGACAGGCTGGCGGTATGGGGCATCCTACCCGATTCCATTGGAGCCTTCATTGCCTGATCATCGATACGTCAGAGACCCTGACTCGCCACCGGTATGCTTTACAGTTTTGATTTATCACTCAAATATTTGGACATTCATTCATTCACTGATAAGTTACACTTGCATCTGCAGCCTCCCATAGAGTATTGCGAGGGGTTACTCGGAGTGGTGGCTTCACTCGAGAGCATGGTCCTACGGAGAGAGACGCAGTTGTTCATTGCCGGCGTCTTGGTACTTTTCGATTTCCTTGCATTTATCATACTTCTGATGACATACTGAATTTGAACATTCCATTACATTAGTTGACTGCATGTGTAGAGCACATCTGACACACCTCATTCACATACTACATTTACAAGCACACACTCTACCCAACATTCCCACATCTGCATCTAATATACATACTTTGGCTGATGTGTTCTAATTGCCCACTTTTTTGTTTTCAGATGCCATCGCTACAGGCTGGGCCATCCAGGCCGTCTCGAGGAGTTGGGAGAGGGGGTTCGACTCGCAGCCGAGGCAGGCGTAGAGCGCCTATCAGAGATGATGAGGAGTCTAGTGAGGAGGAGGAGTCTGCGCATCTTCAGTCAGAGACATCTGCAGGCAGAGAGGATGACTCTGGGTTCGGTTCTGAGGGCGGAGGTGATGCCGAGGAGGATTCCGAGGGCAGTGGCTCCAATTCAGATGGTGATGGCGCAAAGGTTGCTCAGCCGAAGAGGACGAAGAGGGCCTCTCAGTCTTGTGCTTGATATCACTGATGCATATGTTCCTCCTTTATTTTCCTTTTCTACTAGTAGTTGTAGCACATTGTACAGTGTCAGACAGTTTCATTTTCTTTAAAACTTGTACCCTGTTGTAAAATGTTGTAACAAAAAGGATCATGATGGAATGAAATAACTTTTTGTTCAAAAAGTGTTGTATTTTGTTTTCTTAGCGTCGCATCGCATCATTTTGCACAAAAATGAGATTGAATGGAAATTGAACAATTGCACATTGCCAAGTCAGGTAGTGAACCGACGCAACAAACTAAACAACTTAACTTACTAAGAAACAACAAAACCTTAGCAAGTTTACAACTCGATAAACAAACTTAACAACTCCATAAACAAAACTTAGCAACTTGATAAGCAAAACTTAACAACTTGATAAGCAAAACTCAACAACAACTCGATAAGCAAACGCATTTATGACAAACCGGGCGACGGAATGCATCCGAAACAGAGGTAAACACGGACCTTCAACGCTCCCAACACATGGAAAGGCTAGGAGCTCTCTTCTAGAGGCTAGGAAAAGGCCAAAACTCAATTTTCCTCTACGGCCGACCACCAAGGAAGGCTGGCTGACCAGCTTTCTGCCTTGGAGACCAGTTGTGTGGTCGGCCGACCAGAAAAAGTCGTCGGCCGACCAGTTGGCCCGGCAACCTCCAGATTTTTGACACATGTCTCCCGAACAGTGCCTTATCCTCCATAAAGGTTCCAACTTCGTGGTTCTCTCATTCCATCTCAGTTTTGCATCAAAATGGAGGCATTTCTCATCCAAAATCTCACAGTTTGGATTGCTACTTTAGACAGCTCGGAAAAGTTGAACTTCCAGGGCTTCGGCATAAATGCACTATTCATGCTGAGTCGTACTCCGCTGCACTTTTTGTTTCTCCATGCCGCGACAAGGTTTTGGAATCTGGTAACTCGTGTCTTTAGCTTTGGCGGGCAAGAGGTGTGTTCTACCTCTGAAGATTTCCGAGCTTTGATGGAAGCCGAACGCAACGAAGAAATCTTGCCCCAGCTCTGCTTCGGCCACGCCCAAGCCTTAGGTCGAATGTGTGGGCTTACTATGCACGACGCTCGGTCTCTGATCCGTGATAGAGAATTGGACATCCTCAGCCTTATTCACCACTTTTTTGATGCTGGTGACTGCGGTGATCACCACTGGCAAGGTTTTCGGCGACATGCCCATTGCTTGTGCATGCTATCTCACTTTTTACTTGACCCAGGCTTTAGCAGGTCTAGCATTCGTCTGATCGAAGTTGCTCAAGGCTTGAAAGATGGAAAGAGCTGCATTGCCATGACATTGGCCGACACATTGATGGGCTTGGATGCTTTCCATCGCCGAGAGACGACCAGATTCGCGGGGAGTCCACTACTGCTGCAGGTAATGTTTGCCACCCTATCTCGCATGTGTGTTGCTCAGATCACTCGGCCCTCAGGCTCGGTTTTTTTCTCACAAAACCCATTTCTCAATTTTCTCTCAACATACACCTCTCAATTCTTTAATCTCTCATTTTTCATCCCTCCCTAGGTGTGGTTGATGGACAAATTGCAGGTTGTGGACTCTTTCCCAGCATACTCAGCTCGCGGCTCCTTCTTCCGACGTCACCTAGTTGATGCCCTTGATAAGGGATGGTGGTTTGACTGGCGCTGTCATTGGCTCAATCTCCCGGCAATGAGCTATAGCATGTCCCGGCAGCCTGGGATTCAGTTGATTGGACTGACACACTGCGTGTTCTACTTTCCTTTCCAGTTCAAGTGCCAGTTTGGCCATGATCAGATTTGCCTAGCAGAGGGGATAGAATACCTGGCTGTATTTCCGGTCCGAGGCGCGCAGCTTGCTTGGTATGCCACAGCATGGAGGAGTAGAGAGCTCCTGGCCCCCGCTCCCACTTTCAGTTGCACTTTGTCTGACGAGTGCGTAGATTGGCTCAATGAAGAGGCACAGGTTGGGCCCAGCTTGGCATCAGAGGCTTCGACCAGCTCTGGGAGGAGGCACGGGAACACGTGACTTATCTATGCCCCGGATTTATTGCTTTATCAGTATTCTCAAGTTTTCTTTATGAGTGTAATAAAAAGTAACTTCAATTTGTATTCAAGAGTAGGAGAACTCTGTATTGAAATCAATGAAATTGAAGGTTGTGGGTACTGAAAATTTCCCGTTTGGTCCAAAAATGATCTAAGTCGTAAAAAGGTTAATTTGAGCAAAATCAACTTTTATTAAAACTTTTCAAAACCATTTTCGATATGGATCAGAACTGGACACGCCTGAGATTTGTCACTAAGATGCACAATCCCGGATCCCAGCAACTGGAAAGTTGCCCCTAGTCTGAATAGCACTGCACCGGAGATCACAACCGAAGATCTTGAATGCTGAATAGATAAAGATGACCGAGATGATCAAATGGAAAAAGTTGATCGGGGAAAAGTTTCTGGCTGGACTCCAGGACGAAGTTTCCTACGTATCCCAAAGATGGGAATCAAGCCTTACGTAGTTCGGCTCAGGTTCACTCGTGTATTAACCCTCACCTTTTACGCTCTAACTTTCGCCAAGGCCGCCCTTTGCGGGTTTTCAACCTTGCGAGCTCAGTTTTTATAATTTCAAATTTTCTGTGCTCTAACTTTTGCCTAGGTCGCCCTTTTGGGTTTTCGGCCTAGCGAGCCTCTCAGGGGTAATATTTCTTCAATTTGTCCATGTTAATCGGCTGCGAGAACTCTAGGCCATCTAGGTCCATCAGAACGATAGCTCCACCCGACCAAATAGACTTATTGATGTAGGGACCAGTCCAATTGGGTCTGAACTTGCCCCTAGGGTCATGGATGGGGGCTCGGTTGTCTTTGAGCACCAAATCTCCTTTCTTCAAATTTCTAGACTTAACCTTCTTGTTGAAAGCCCTGGCGATTCTTCGTTGATAACCTTGAACATGGTACAGTGCTTTCAGCCTTCTCTCATCAAAGAGCATGAGTTCCTCAAATCTGCTCTGCAGCCAATCTTCCTCGGCTATCTTACACTCAGCCAATACTTGTAATGACGGAACCTCAATTTTGATAGGTAGAACGACCTCCATCCTATAAACCAATGAATACGAAGTCGCTCCAGTAGAAGTTCTAATTGAAGTCCGATAGCCCCACAGAGCAAATGGCAGCTTATCTGGCCAGTCCCGGTAGGTTTCCACCATCTTTTGTAAAATACGCTTGATGTTCTGGTAGGCGGCCTCAACTGCTCCGTTGGTCTGCGACCGATATGTAGATGACTTGTGAAAAGCCACGTTGTATTTCTCCAACAAGTCAATCACTTCCTTCTTGAAGTGGGAACCATTATCTGAGATAATCTCGTTCGGGACTCCATAGCGACAGATGATGTTGTTCCTGATAAACTTTCCAATGTGCAATGCCTTCAACACCGCATAAGATTGGGCCTCAACCCACTTTGTGAAATAGTCTGTCGCGACCAGAATGAATTCATGCCCATTGGACCCCTTCGGAGTGACAGCCTCGATCACATCGATTCCCCAAACTGAAAATGGCCATGGCGAAGTCATTTTGTACAGCTTCGACGGCGAGATGTTCATGCGGTTTGCATGGATTTGACATTTGTGGCATCACCGAACAAAGCTGATACAATCCTCCTCCATGGTGGACCAATAGTAACCCAGTCTGAGGATCTTTCGGGCTAGCATCACCCCGTTCACGTGCGCTCCGCACTCTCTTCCATGGATGGCCTCCATTAGGCGCTTCGACTCTTCAGCCTCAACACACAACTTATGCATTCCCAGATGACCTCTCTTGTACAGTTTTCCTCCGCAGATGATGAATTGAGTAGCCATTCTTTGGATTGCCCTTTTGTCTTTGGCATTTGCCCCTGCTGGATACGCTTCTTTCTCCAAGAAGTTCCAGACATCGTAATACCAGGGGTTTTCATCGTGAACCTCTTCTATGGCAGCAATTGACTCGTAGGCCGGTGCAAACTTCTGGTCAATGATGATCGGACGCATCTGGACTCCAAAAGGGATGTCTATCATAGAAGATAGAGTTGCTAGTGAATCTGCGAACCTGTTATTTTCTCTTAACAAATGAGCGAAGTTCAGTTTCTCAAACCGAGGAATCAGCAAGTCCAATGTCTGGTGGTAAATTCTCATCTTTTCTTCTTTGACTTTCCAATCTGCTTTTGCTTGAGATACAACAAGGTTTGAGTCCCCGATGACATCTAACTGTTTTGCCCCTAGTTCTAGAGTTGCTTCTAAACCAGCAATGCAAGCTTCATACTCTGCTTCGTTGTTTGAGACTTTGAATCGAAGTTTAAATGCTAGAAGGACACGGAATTGTCGGGTGCTATCAGCAACACCCCTATCCCATACCCGTATTGGTTTGACGCTATAGACGCGCCCTCGGGCCTCATGCTACAGTTCGGACTCAAATAGTCACGGTTCTTAATCTGATCTCACAATGTGCGATGTGAGATTGATAAATCACCAAAGAGTCCAAATTCGGCAAATCGTTTTGGAAAACAGATTTTTAAGAAAGAAGTGCCAAACATGGACTGCTTTGCCAGATACAGAGGCGCCACCTAAATGTTTTATTTTTGAAAAATTTAGGAAACCCTGACTCGTTGCCTAAGGCCACATGTCCGTCATCACCAAAGTTGTCTCAGCTCGGGAACTTGGGTACGATTGGGGAAGGTCAACTATGAGCACCCCCGCTCGCCCGATCCGAAAATCGGCCTGTACTAAGCATGATATTTTGTTTTGAAAACATATGTGTTCTTATTCTAGTTAATTATCAAGAATTTACTATGTGATGCGCACTACACACAAGTATAGACTAGATCGCCTAATTTGGAACAAAGCATTGCATATCCGTTTTGTTTGGAAAATGGTTTGAGGTTTGCTACTCGCAAGTAGGCTAAAACACGGGTTTCGACGAATTATTCCAATTCAAGCACCCAACCTTCACCCACAGGCATTGAGGCAGTAAATCAACTAAGCAATTAGCCTCATGGCAAGCATGCTTTCATGTTAACACTCACATACATGCAATATGCTAAAGCATAAACACTCACAGTGTACTTCGAACCAAAATAAAGAACATGTTAGCAATCAATGTATGATCCAAGCTCATGTTAAAATGGCTAATGCATCGCATACAAAATGTCTCTAGAATAGGCTCGGCTAATCTAAGGATGGCATGTGAAATGCAACAACTAGATGCACGCATTCAAATTAGAATTGAAATACTATGCGGTTAGTATGATGCGCCGCGCCCGATGCATGCAATACAGATGAATGGATGCACGCATACATTGCATAAGGTATGCTAAATCAAATATGCCCTAAAACTAACCATCATAAGTGGTTAAATAAAAGGGAGAAAGAAGTGGAGGTTGGAAGACATGCACACACGCATGCACACTTATTACAAATTGTGCCCTCTCCTGGAGGGACCGAAAGAATAATACAAATTAATTAACTTACAAGCTAATTAAATATTTACAACACTTAACTAACTAACGAATCAATTAAGCTAAGAAAAAGCAGTAAGGAGGCCTCGGGAGGAGAGATGAATGCACGCGTGCTCGATTCTGCCCGGAAATCCATCGTCATACTCTTGCTGCCTCTGTTTGCACTGTTTTTCTTCTCTGGAGACTGCACAAGTCTCAAGGATGCTTCTGAAATACTCCCTGAGGGTTGTTGGATGTCACCGACCAAGGGGAAACACCACCGGCCATGGAGAACTGGTCATTGACCAAAAATTATGCCACCAGCTGGGTTTTGGTAGTCGATCGGCACTGAAAGTTGCCGGTCGACCATTTATTCCTGCAGAAGACTGGTTTGCAGCAACAGAGGACAGACAAGACATGGCAATGCATTTTTCAAGCAATTTATGTACCACCACCCTCCTCAGCATGTTTGAGACTTAGAGGAGCATGGTTCTCGACCCTCGGGCTATCAATCGCGCATTTCAATGCATGATGGCCCAAGAAGTCAAGTGTGCAGCTTCAATATCAAATGAAATGCACACAAAACAAATAAGAGGCCTCCAACCCCTATCATAATTGATTCAAGAGGCAAGAGATGCATGCAATAATATGCAACCTAAACATGCAAACTAAGCATGCAACATGAACATGTGAACAAGCATGTACCTAATTCAAACATGTAACAAGCATACGATAATATGTGACAACATATCAAGCATATGACAAGGTGTAAGCTAACAAGCATGCAAAATGCAACTTAAGCATGCAAGCATATAAGAAGCAACACGGACAACATGTTAAGCAACCAAAACAAAAGGAAGAATGCATGCCGAATGCATCACAACTTAAACATGCAACAACATGTCACGGGCCAAGTATACAACAAGGTACATTTGAACTAACATGCTACAACATGGCAATAAGCTTATGACCTAAACAATGCAACCATACATGGCATGCAACAAAAGGCAAAATGGAGCAAGCATGTGACAACATGCAAGACATGCATAAAACAACATGCGAGGATGGTCTTAAACCAATTTGTGCAGCTCTCAAATAAGCTCAAATCAGCGGCCAACATGCCAAGGAAATGGAGGCAAATGTATATACAAACATGCATGCATACATGGTCCAATACTTAAGCATAAAGAGGCAACTTTTAAGGACACTTAAAAGGAACAAACATGGACAAATGGCATACATTGTAAGCTCTGAAATCATGTTAGAAAAGGTGCCAAACCAACTAAACAAATCAAGCAAAGCATGCAACAAGGTCCAAGGCTCAAGGCTAGCCAAGGGGCTCAAGCCATGACCATGGCAACCAAGCCTCAAAGGGCCAAAGGGACTCAAAACAGTCCTAAGGCAGACCAAAACAAGGCCAAAGACACACTTAGATGGCATCCCAAATGCCTACACATGATGGCATACACAATGGCACAAACATGGAGCATGAAACACAAACTCTTTAAGACATTAAAGAAGCATCAATTGTGAGTAAACAAGCATGCCATATGGACTAAAATGACATGGTAAGTGACTCAAAGTCACTGAAATAATGCAAGTAAAGCATGCTAGAGGATCCAATACTCAATGCCCACAAGCTAAGTTGCATGGTAGCTATACGAAGCAAGTCATGGATGACCCGAACAACCAAAATCAGACCTTAAGCATAACAAAATATGCATAAAAGCTTCATAAAGCTAAGCCAAAATCATGCTAGAAAGTCATAGTACATCATGATGCATGTTAAGGCAATTTCATGGCATTACAAGACAAGTATGAAAAGCATGCATGGTGTGTCTAAACCAACTTACAACAGTGCTATATCATGGCAAAATAAATCCTAATATGCATTGAAATGGAGCTAAAGCAAGCTAGGTATACAAGCTACAACACAAGCCATTTGTGTGAGCATCAAAGACAACATGGAGAGGGGATAACCCTCTCCCTTTTAGGACACCAAAACCACCTCTCCACCACTGAAAATCCTTTGGATTTCAGTGGTAGAGAGGTCATGCAAAGCTCAAAACAAGGCCTAACAAGGCCTTGGAGGGGGGAAACAACCCCAAACCTCAAAGAGACCTTAAACAAAGTTCAAAAGCAAGTAAAAACAGAACTTTTCTTAGTTTATAGTTAAGCTTAAAAATGGATGCAAGATAGGTTAAAAGCCTATGCAAAAATGGGGAATAAAGGGAATAGTTTCTTACCCTTGAAGAACCTCTTCAAGAACACCACTCCAGCACATTCCTTGGATCAAAACTAGCTCAGAAACTTTGAAAACAACCCTTTGGCACCTCAGCAACCAAGGTATACTGTAATACTAGGTGTTTGTGCACAAAAGTAAGAACAAAACACACTTTAGGTCTCGAAATGGGATCAAATAGGGGGATATAGATACAAAGTTGTATCTCACTCTCTAACCCTAATTCTCAGACCTCTGGCACCCTTGAGGAGGGAGCAGAGGCTCCCTCTTTATAGAACTCCTCTCTTGCAAAGCTTCCAAAACAAGCTAAGCAAGAGGCAAATCCCTTCATACACGTGTATGGAGGGGGTTAATTGTACGTGCCAGCTGTGCCAACTGGCACAAAATATCTGTCAAAAGCATATGGAAAGGGGTCGACCAGCCAAAATGGTCGATTGACCAACACAAAGGGCCGACCGACCGACAAAGGTGCCGACAGGCCATCACCAATGGTCGGTGGCAATAAAAAAGGGTCGGTGGCAACATACCAAGGCCGGTGAGGTGTGGGGATGGCCAACAAGCTGTTTCCCACCCTCAGAACCAAGAACACAAGTGTTTGGTCCATGACCAAGCACAAAACAGACAAGTTGAGAGATCTTGACGCAAGGCGCGTAGCCGAGACCTCCGAGAACTCAAAACGAACACGAATGTGGATGATCACCGAGTGTTCAAACGGTGACGTCCAAGTCTTGAGGACGGTCAAAAATGGGGTGTCTACAGTTGCTCCTCTTTGACAGAACTCGAAAGTCATAACAATGACAGGAGTGAATGTCAAAGCCCAGAGATGACCCATTTTTTACAAGGCCGAAGACTTAGACAAGCATACAACAAAGATATGCGCCCGAAGGCAGGGGCAAAATGCAAAACAATGCACAAAGCCGAGCATAACTTATGATCATACAAAGAAAGCTGTAATGAAGCATAACATGCGACAGTTTTAAGGAAGCCAAAAACCAAACTACATTACAATGCAGAAAGGACGTAAGAGAATTATGTAATTCTCGCTACGTTTCACGCGAACAATACAATACCTGTGCGGTTCGTCTGGTCGTGCCAGCTTCAAATGAACCGTACATACAATATCGTGCCTATAAGAGAGAGAAAACTTAACAGGCACAACATCGTTAGAAGTATGCATAACAATGCAATTGAAAAGTGCGTGACAACGCGAGTGAGAGGGTGCATGACAATGCAGGTGGAACGGGTGCATAACAACACAACCCGGGTGTGTGCATAACAATGCGATTTGAAACAAGCATAGCAATGCTATGAAGGCACAAACAGATATAAGTAAAGTACATGTGACAACGTGTACAATGTGTGGAGGTGAGGAAGAGTATACACATGTAAGTAAAGCACAAGCGACAGCATGTACAATGTGTGAAAATAAAGGAGCTTGAACACATTTAAGTAAAGCATAACGCGACAACGTATGCAATGTGTGTAGGAACTTGAACACATATAAGTAAAGCACGACGCGACAACGCATGCCATGTGTATAGAAACTTGAACACATATAAGTAAAGCATAACGCGACAATGCATGCAATGTGTATGGAAACTTGAACACATATAAGTAAAGCATAATGCGACAACGCATGCAATGTGTGTGCGGAAGGATGCAAGACAATGCAACCTAAGAATGCGAAACAACGCGGGTGGATGGGAGGATGCAAGACAATGCAACCTAAGAATGCGAAACAACGCGGGTGGACGGGAGGATGCATAAACACATATAAGTAAAGCATACGCGGAAACGCATGTAATGTGTAAAGCAAGCAAGGTATGAACACATGTAAGTAAAGCATGCGAGGAAATGCATGCAATGTGTATAGTGGGAACAATGCAAATGAAACGTGTATGACAATGCGAGGTAGGAAAATGCATGACAATGCATATACTGAAATGCATGACAATGCATGTAATTGAAATGCATAACAATGCAAAGTAAGGAGATGCGTGACAATGCATGATAAGGAAATGCATGACAAGGCGTGATAAAGGAATGCATGACAATGCATGTACTGAAATGCATAACAATGCAAAGTAAGGAGATGCATGATAAGGAAATGCATGACAAGGCGTGATAAAGGAATGCATGACAATGCATGTACTGAAATGCATAACAATGCAAAGTAAGGAGATGCATGACAATGCATGATAAGGAAATGCATGACAATGCAAATGCGGTGTGCATAACAATGCACGATGAGAGAAATGCATGACAATGCAAGGTAAGGAAATGCATGACAATGCAAAGGGAGACACCCATGACAATGCATGAACTGAAATGCGCGACAATGCATGTAATTGAAATGCATGACTTATTGAAATGCATGACAATACGTAAGAGGAAATGCATGACAATGCGCGATATGGAGATGCATGACAATGCGAAATGAGACACGCATGACAATGCATGAATGAGAATGCATGACAATGCATGAACTGAAATGTAGATGAAAGATACATGACAATGCGTGTAATTGAAGTGTATTACAATGCATGACTTATTGAAATGCATGACGATGCATACTATTGGAATGCACGACAATGCAAATGAATTCAAAATGCGTGACAACGCACGTCTTTTGAGATACATGACAATGCAAATGAACTTGAATGCGTGACAACGCACGTCTTTTGAAATGCATGACAATGCAAATGAACTTGAATGCGCAACAACACACGTCTTTTGAAATGCATGACAATGCAAATGAGCAGTGCATATCAATGCAAGTTGTGCGCGTTACAACGCGTGTAGACGCGCATAACAATGCAAGGGATGATGTGTGCTACAACGTATGCAAACATACATAACAATGCAAGAGATGGTGTGCGCTACAACGCATGCAGACATGCATAATAATGCAAGAGATGGTGTGCGCTACAACGCATGCAGACATGCATAACAATGCAACGTATTTGAAGTAATTTCTAAACCTTTGCAAGATACAAAAGGGATACGAAAAGGACACGGCACAGAGACCGGTTAAGCTTCAAAATGCAGTTCCTTGCACTGTCTTGAGCAAAGAAGATCCCAAACCACATCAATGACCCAAACAGGGGTGTAGGAGATTCACCGGCCACCGGGGGAGGTGACCGGCCATTCACCGGCCGCAAAACAAGGCCATCGGCCACATATTTGGCCGACCGGCCAAAAATGCCTGTATCGGGGCAGTTTTGTCAATTCGCTACGGGTCTTTAAATATAGGGCTTCAAGCTCTTATTTCTCACTAGCCTCTTGGTCGAAAATCCCTCCCCTCTCTCTCTAGGTTATTTTCCAAGCTTCGATCCACCATTTTCCTCGGTTTTTGAGCCTGTTTCGTTGTTCGATTCGCGAACACCTTATCGTTTCACACATTTTGAACCGAACAAAATTTTCTTTCGGTGTCTCTTTCTCGATTTCCACCACTCGAGGTTTGTTTCCCTCGAGTTTACCATGATTCTCGTGCCTTTTCCGCACTCCGAGCTTTCCGCCCATTTTTCACCCTCTCGGGGTTGACTTTTCAGTTGACTTTTCACATTCTTGCCCGGTTTTCGCACTTCCGGCCATTTTTATACTCTCTTCGAGATAGCAGACGACATACCATAGGGTGGGGCTCTCTCGGAGATGGACGTGGATCCCGAGGCCGAGCTCCTGCCTCTTCACATCCGACCGTTCGATCCGGCGACCTACAGGCCGGCGATACACGTGCTTCCTCCTGACAGCCTTCGCCACTTCTAGAGCCATGCACGAGGTGCGCCACCGGAGCTTCTGCTGCGTGAGCCAGAGTCACATCTGTCCTACGACGCTTCTGAGGTACACTCTTCCCTGTTTCATTTTCTGCAAAGTAGAATACATAATTGCAATAGTTGATTATGTTCTTTAAATGTTTGGCCTGGATACGCCGATACATCGCATGCTGTAGTTCACTGCGAGCACACCCGCACCCGATATCTGTTTAAATCTAAACACATGTACACACGCTGTATTCTCAACTGAACCACTCAAACATACTGATACATCACATGCTGTAGTTCACTGTGAGCACATCTGCACCCGATATCTGTCTGAATCTGAACACGCGCACACACGCTGTATTTTCACTGAACCACTCAAACACACTGATACATCACATGCTGTAGTTCACTGCGAGCACACCCGCACCCGATATTTGTTTGAATCTAAACACGTGTACACACACTGTATTTTCATCAATTCTAAGTGCATTCAACACTGTATTTGTAACTCTGCTTCACAAATGTTTGTTTTGACCACAGGGGGATTCCCATGCCTTCCGGGGTTATGGGAATGTTGCCGCCAGGGCTTCGTACATGGAGCTGCCCGATGCGGTTCGTCACATCGTTGACCGAGCTGGCTTTGGGACATTTTTCATGGGACTCTCGCACCTCACTGCGAGTAGGACTCTCCTTACTGCTCTGGTGGAGAGGTGGTGGGACACCACCGACTCTTTCTACCTTTCCGCCACCGAGGAGATGACGATGACTCCCTTCGACTTCTCCATGCTCACAGGCATCGAAGTGGGGGTGATTCGATCCCCTTCGATACTGACATGGACGAGTGGGATGCCGCTTAGATGTACCTGCTTAGCACTCAGCCACCTCTCGTTCGGGTAGGGTTCGTGCGATACTTATGGTTCGAGGACCATTTTCGAATCCAGGCACCTATTACCCAGGAGGAGGGGGAGCAGTACGTTCGTGGTTTCATCATGTTTTTGCTGGGGACCACTCTGTTTGCCGACCGGGTGAACACTGTGGCCCTCTACTTGCTGAGCGAACTAGTGGATGTGACACAGATCCGCTGCTATGACTGGGGTGGCGCAGGCTTGGCCACTCTCTATGGCTACATGAGTTCATCCTCCCGCCTCAGCAGACAGTTGCTCGAAGGCTACTGGCGAGCTTAGGAGGTACATATTCCTTTTTCTGTTTTCTCAATTCTATTTCACATTATCTGTACACTGCACACACTGTACACTCTGCACAATACACCGCACATACCACTCTCTGTTTTATCTACATACTGTTTTATCTGTATACCGCTTTATCTGATAAGCATGCTCATATCTGTTCTATCACATTGTACAGTTGTGGGTGTTTGCCTTCTTCCCGAGGCTTACCCCAGTGCCAGACGAGGAGATTTCCCTTGGTGTCCCGTTTTTTCACCGTTTAGACGTGAGGTGCGAGCGGAGACCACAGGAGTCCCTCATTTTCTTCTGCCGCTACTTCGATACCATCACCGTAGCCGAGGTATGCCAAACATTGTAGTTCGTTTAAGCTTCGCTTTGCATTGTTCTTTCAATATCAGTAGGTAACAAACTGCATTTTATTTGCAGATTACCTGGCAGCCCTGGGCTCCATTACCTAATGCAGTTCGGGACCGGTATGCTGGTGCCCGAGAGACGGCCCGATTTAGAATTTTGCTAGAGGGCCCCGTCTGCCGCGCTTGGTACTTTGAGGGGTGCTTCTTGCGACAGACCTTGGGCGTCACAAAGTAGACGGTTCCAGCACCTCCTCCTACCCATGCGAGGGTTACTGAGAGATACACCTTAGCGGAGATGATGAGCTACACCATCGGTTGGAGCTATGAGCGCTTTATAGGCGAGGGCTAATACGCGGAGTTCGTCCAGACCTATATCATGCGGCCTCTGAGTAGTGCTCGTCGAGCTGAGAGGGAGAGGCCTGCGGCGCCAGTGGCTGGAGCAGGGGCACCGAGGGTACCTAGGGCAGCAAGGGTACCTCTGGCTCGAGGCAGGAGTGGATCTCGGAGAGGGCAGGGAGCTGGGTGGCCTGAGTTGCCTACTATGATGACATGCTGTGGGCAGGGTTGGGAGACTTACCAGATCCCCATCACTCCCCCTCCGCCTGATCACGAGCTAGTCGGATTCTACGGCTTTCCCCCGGTATGCGCTACTGCATTTTGTATCTTGTACAGTTATTTCATTTCATGTTTCTTGATATTCTGCAGAATACTGATGTTTCTAACACTCTTGCAGACTTCTGCCGAGTACACTCGCCAGTCTTTGGAGTTGACTGCTTCCGTGATGGGGATGCTACAGCGGAGCCTCGACCTATTGGCTATCTACAGTATCCCAGTAAGCTCCTTCAACCAGAATCTCAAATTGTGCATGATCTGTTTCACACATAATCTGATGCATCGCACTGTCAACATGGCACTTGATACACGGCCCTCACGGCGTTTGATACACTGCAACCCACGAACTGTTCATAGCATTGCTCACGACATTTATACACTACACTCAGTTACTGTACTCTGCACTGACACACTGCTCATAGCATTCATACACGACATTCTGCACTGATACACTGCTCATAGCATTCAAACACGGCATTCTGCACTGATATACTGCTCGTAGCATTCATACACTGTACTCATATGTTGTATTCTGTATTCATACTCTGCTTGGCGTAGCATAACTGATGCATTTACCATTTGTCCTTTTTAGCCCCCATTCCAGATGTTGGCTGCAGGGGGTGCTCCAGCAGGGCCATCTGTATCCACCCGAGGAGGAGGGAGAGCAGGGCGAGGGACTGCAGTACACTCCCACACCAAGGCGGGGCGCACTCATGTTGGGAGCAACTCACGGGCACTAATTTCAGATGATGATGAGTCCGAGACGAAGGTAGAGGAAGAGTCATCGGAGGATGAGACTAGAGATGATTCGGGCACGAACTCAGATGGTGGAGCTGGGGACGATGCTCCTGGACCTTCGTCCAGGAAGAGGACAAGGACAGACTCCCATGCCTGAGACCAGTTGACATTGATCCAGACTTTTGCCGCTTTTTTTTTTTATTTTTGCTTTATTTTCCTTTTAGCTAGCAGATTGAGCACATTGTACTACCACAGGCAGGTTTTGTTTTCTTCAAAACTATGTACTTGAAAAGATGATGGAATGAAACAAACTTTCTCCTAAAAAAGTGTTGCATTGCATATTTCATACATCGCACCGCATCATATTACATAACAATGTAGTTGAACTGGAAATTGAACATGCATGTACCACCAGGTCAGGTAGACCAACGTAGCAACTTAACTCAATAAGCAACCATAAAACCTTGACAAGTTTACAACTTGATAAACAAAGAGCAACAACTCGATAAATAAAATTGCGACAACTTGGTAATCAAGTGAGCAACAACTCGATAAGCAAATGAATAACAACTCGATAAGCAAATGAGCGACAACTCGATAAGCAAAATGGGTAACAACTCGATAAGCGAATGAGCGACAACTCAATAAGCTAAATGAGTAACAACTTGAAAAGCAAATGAGCAACAACTCGATAAGCAAATTGGAGTAATACAGGTGTGACTTTGCAAAATCAACATCGGAAGGCACTGGAAATGGAACTAATCACAAGTTCTCAATATGTTCAACATATAGAGTGTTCGTTTTGAACACACCGCTCGCATCACAGTACTCTGTTCATTCTGGTCATACGGCCCATGCAGGACACTGCTAATTCTGAATACACAGCCCATTCTGAATATTGCTCATTCTGAACTCACAGCCCATAACACAGCATTCGGTTTATTCGGCGTACAGCTAATTCTGAACAAACAGTTTGATCCGAACAGATGGGATGTAGAGATAGGGTTGGCAGAAGTTGAAACATACTCAAATGCTCCAAATGTGGAAGAACAAACGTGGAGAATGGCACAGCACTCTAAGCACAAAGCAATTCATTTTAAAAATCGAGAAATGAGTTCTCAATCGGGTATTGAGCCTACGACTGAACATAGTGAAAAGAGACTCAACAATAGAAGACAAAAGGGATATAACATAAAGACAAACACAGACACTAGAAACGACTCGAGACAAGAATCGAGACCAACAAAACAAAAGACACGACACTCGAACGCGTTACAAAAGCGAGAGGCCAGTTTCTCCGGGTATTGTTTCCCACCCTTTCTCATTTGTGATTCTCACATCACTCTGGCACTCAATCTTTGTTTTTCTCTAAAAAAAAAAAAAAGCCCTTTTCCTCACCTTTTCTGTCAGCGTACATCTCTCTATTCTTCAATCTCTCATTTTTTATCCCTGCCCTGGGTAGTTTGATGGATAAACAAAAGGTTGTGGGTTTATGCCCAACATTAATAACTCGCAGCTATCTCCTCCGGTGTCATTTTGTCAAGGCCCCGGAAAAGCGAATGGAGTAACTTGATCCACTCGAGTTCGTGCTTCGCACTTGGCTTGATACCTCGTTGCTCAGAGGATACTAAGAGCTTTCGGCCCTTTGTCGTTATCTTCAACTATGCGCTTTTCTAGTAGGTAGAGTGCCCTTTTTGGCAAACGCATGGATAACGGGGAAAAGACAAGAAGCCTGACTCAACTGTGCCCCTAGTTCATCATTTTGACCCTTTTTTGTTTTTGCTTTGTACTAAAACAATTTTGACCAAAATGAGAGTTAGATTAACATGATTATTCAATTTTTTGATTTAAAATCATGCAAGTTAGGCTATGAGCACTGAAAATTTTCCATTTTTGGTCCAAGAAATGGTCCAGTTTTGAAAAAATGGGATAATTTTCAAGAGAATCAGTCAACCTCAGTAAAAATTCTCAAAAACCATTTTGGCAAACAGCCACTGCTCAACGAGCACAGAACTTTCTCTTGAGATGCACAACCTCAGATCGAAAGGAAAACTGCCCTTTGTCTGGAGGACACTGCATGGCAATGGAAAGTTGCCCCTTGTTTGAATGGCACCGCAGCGCATTGAATGGCAACGAAAAATTGCCCCTTGTTTGAATGGCACCACAGTGCATTGTAGTCAGTCCTCAGAGTGACGAACACAACCAAACTCTTGCATACAGATAGGGCAAAGATGATCAAACCATTACATGGACACAATCCATTTGGAAGTTTTTGTGGCTGGTCTTTAGGATGAAGTTGCCGACGTATCCCAAACATGGGAATCAAGCCTTACGTAGTTCCGGTTAAGGGACACTCAGGTATTAACCTCTCCTTCTTCGCTCTAACTTTTGCCAAGGCCGCCCTTTCGGGTTTTCAACCTTGCGAGCTTTGTTCTTTTCTTCTTTTTAATTCTTTTCATTTCTTTTCTTCTTTTTTTCTTCCTTTTTTTTTTTTTTTTTTTTTTTTTTTGGCTCTAACTTTTGCCTGGGTCGCCCTTCCGATTTTCGGCCCAGCAAGCCTCTCAAGGGTAAAAGTGTAGCTTTGTCCATGTCAAATGGTTTTTGAGATCTCGAAGTCATCTGAATCCATTTTCTTCTGTTCTGGGATTTGGCATTCTTGCCGATCTTCATTGATTTGTGGAATGATCCACCTTCAGCTCTTCGAGTACATTTGACATTTTTCATTTTTCAGCCCCTAGTTCCAGGGGTGCCCCTGATCTAGCTTTGCAAGCTTCCTTTGATCACATCTGATATTCTCGCCCCTAGTTCATGGGCTGCTTCTGATCCGGCCACACGGGACTTACATTGTGGTTGACCGTTGAACATTCTGAATTGAGATTCAAGATTTGGAAGCAAAGGGGTTGAGTCTCGAGGCTGAGAGCGATCCTAGGCAGCACAATCTCAAGAGCGATTCCACACAGGTCTTCGCAGGACCGCGTAAAACATTTTTTTGAAAACTTTTAAGAAAGCAACGAATCGCTCGCACTGAAGACAGTGTAGAACCAGTCTGGATCAAGCCAGGGTCCTTCTCAGTACTCACACTAACAAGCATGATTTCAATCATTAAGGGTTTTAGCACGCCTCTCTTTCTCTCATATGATCAAATTTTTGCAAATCCCGAGGAATTCCTTCCTCTTCGTTTTCATCACAATGTTTGAAAAGGTTTTGAAAAACTTCGGTCAATACAATGAGTTCAAAACACAGAAAATTAAGTGAAAAGCACTGCTACTTTGTTCTGTACATTGTTGGCATAACAGGCTCAAAGTAGCAATAAGCACAAAAGCATGACAGCCACAGCTGTTTCAATCAGATTTCTTGGTTGCAACTGGCTCCACAACAGAGATAGACTCAAAAAGAAAGGAAAAGACAAGCCCAAAAACGACAATGGTGTCCGAGGTTACAACTTCGGGATCACCCGATTCCTATACAACAGGACTGACTTGATACAACAAGACAGACCTTTAAGCAAAAGACTGATTCAAAACAAAGAGACAGACTCAAAACAAAACCACAGGACTGACTCAACACCCGAGTCAAAAAACTGCAAAAGTTAGCATTCGCAGATGCTCAAAACAGTGCGTGCCACATGCCACATCTAAAGTAAACCGAGCATCGCCCGCAGGTGGGCCAACCCCTGATCACATACTTGTATTATCTTCGAAGTCCAGGAACTTAGTGGTGACAGACTTTGCTAAGCTGGGTGGGAGGATGACTTCGTTATCGATCAAGTCTTGCACTTCGTGGCGAAGACGAAAGCAATTGTCGGTGGTGTGACCAGCCTGTTGATGGTACGCACAGTACTGGGTAGCATCATGACCCAGTGGAATATGAGCAGGTAGAGGCCGAGGCTGAAGAGGTTTGAGATGACCTTTTTCCGTGAGGATTCGAAGAGCCTTGGACCAAGGTATGTAAAGGGCATGAAAGACCCTGCGCCCTCGGGGCAGGTACTTCGAAGCTTGTGGATTTTTGCTGGGCACACTAGTAAAAGGATCAGTGAGTGCTGCCTTGGCTCTCTGATCTTTCCCAGGTGTACGGTTAGGATTGGCAGGAACAGTTCCCGTGCGACGGTTCTTCACTCGATTTTCCCTCTGGCTTGAACTACTCTCGGTTTGAGTGGGGAAGATGTCATCCACAGTTTTAGCCAAAACTGCGAGTACTTGTTGCTTATTCAACCCCCCGGCTTTCAGAGCCTCAACAGCTTGCTGGAGTTGCGCATAGGGATCTGCATCTGCCTTCATCTTGTTCTTTCCACTAGCCTCAGCATGGTGGGAGGTTTGGGTTGTTGCTTCAATGCGAAGCCCCGTTGTCGTTGATACGTCATTGTCGGAGTTCGAGACGGCTTCTGGCTGGCTAAGCTCAATTACAATTCGCCCCAGTAGCAGGGACTCCTGCGACATGAAGTTCCTGACGTATGATGTGGCTGGTGGTGGAGCCGGCATCCCATAGGCTAGATCAGCCACATATCTCTGGAGGTCGCCGATCATTCCCCTTAACTCAAACGTGGTGGGTTCACGAGCTTGAAACATCTTGGGTTTCCAGATCGGGCGCACAGCAGGCGACCTGGGCGGGTGTGATATCTAAACATTGGTCTCACCCTGTAAGATGATCCCTTGATTTAGTGCGGCTGCCATAACCACAACTTCCTCTGAATTCTGTGACATCACAAATCTGCTGAACTGAAAAGAGGTGATGTGACTGGCGACTTGACTGATCATATATCTACCTTGCTTCAGCGAAGGAGAACACTGGCTATTCTGAACTTAGATCTCTGAAAACCCCTCCTCCTCCTGAAAGAGAAAACAGGCACTGTCTCAGCCCAATTTTACCTAAACAGTCGTAAGCACAACTAAACAACTGTATTTGATCACAGATCACTGTTCCCCAAAACTACTGCCCCAAAACTGAATCTCATACCCTCAGATACTGCTGATTCTCAAAACACTGAAACTGCTGCCCGCAGGCCTGATGCCTAGACTTGCAAACGGATATGTGCGTTCCCTGTAGAGGTCAACTCTAAAAGCACATATAACAAGCAAATGAAAGAGAATACACCCCTATGTTGGGGTAGGGTTTCCCTGTCCTAGTTTCGTCAAGAACTAGGGTTTCACTACGCATACAGCGATTTCAAACAACCAACAATCGGATAAGCAACCTGTCCTAGTTTGGGATGGTCACTATGGATTCCAATATGCACTAGGTCGAATGGTCAAAAAGGATGCCCCGGTAAAAACCGGGGTTTGTGTTCCCATCGTGGCAGAGCCCGTAACCGGTCAGCCTTATGGCACGCTTCTCGAAGCGAGCCTCCGTCAAAACGTTCAGGAATAGCAGACAAGAAACACTATGACTTAGGCGCACCAATGCACATGCAATCCAAAGAAACACATAAGTGTAATCAAAACAATATATCATGAGTTCGAGTCAAGCTCTCTAACTCCCCAACAGAGTCGCCAGAAACTGTAGACGCGTCCTCGGGCCTCGTGCTACAGTTCGAACTCAAATAGTCACGGTTCTTAATCTGATCTCACAATGTACGATGTGAGATTGATAAATCACCAAAGAGTCCAAATCTGACAAATCGTTTTGGAAAACAGATTTTTAAGAAAGAAGTGCCAAACATGGACTGCTTTGTCAGATACAGAGTCGCCACCTAAATGTGTTATTTTTGGGAAATTTAGAAAACCTTGACTCGTTGCCTAAGGCCACATGTCCGTCATCACCAAAGTTATCTCGGCTCGGGAACTTGGGTACAATTGGGGAAGGTCAGCTATGAGCACCCCCGCACGCCCGATCCAAAGATCGGCCTGTACTAAGCATGATATTTTGTTTTGAAAACATATGTGTTCTTATTCCAATTAATTAGCTAGAATTTACTATGTGATGTGCACAACACACAAGTATAGACTAGATCGCCTAATTTGGAACAAAGCATCGCATATCCGTTTTGTTTGGAAAATCGTTTGAGGTTTGCTACTCGCAAGTAGGCTAAAACACGAGTTTTGACGAATTATTCCAATTCAAGCAACCCAACCTTCACCCACAAACATTCAGGCAGTAAATCAACTAAGCAATTAACCTTATGGCAAGCATGCTTTCATGTTAACACTCACATACATGCAATATGCTAAAGCATAAACACTCACAGTGTACTCCGAACCAAAATAAAGAACATGTTAGCAATCAATGTATGATCGAAGTCCATGTTAAAATGGCTAATGCATCGCATACAAAATGTCACTAGAATAGGCTCGGCTAATCTAAGGATGGCATGTGAAATGCAACAACTCGATGCACGTATTCAAATTGGAATTGAAATACTATGCGGTCAGTATGATACGCCGAGCTCGATGCATGCAATACAGATGAATGGATGCATGCATACATTGCATAAGGTATGCTAAATCAAATATGCCCTAAAACTAACCATCATAAGCGGTTAAATAAAAGGGAGAAAGAAGTGGGGGTTGGAAGACATGCACACACGCACGCACATTTATTACAAATTGTGCCCTCTCCTAGAGGGACCGAAAGAATAATACAAATTAATTAACTTACAAGCGAATTAAATATTTACAACACTTAACTACCTAATGAATCAATTGAGCTAAGAAAAAGCAGTAAAGAGGCCTCGGGAGGAGGGATGAATGCATGCGTGCTCGATTCCGCCCGGAAATCCATCGTCATACTCTTGCTGCTTGTGTTTGCATAGTTTTTCTTCTCTGGAGACTGCACAAGTCTCAAGGATGCTTCTGAAATACTCCCTGAGGGTTGTGGGATGTCACTGACCAAGGGGAAACACCACTGGCCATGGAGAACTGGTCATCGACCAAAAATTATGCCATTGGCTGGGTTTTGGTAGTCGGCCAGCACTGAAAGTTGCCGGCCAGCCATTTATTCCTGCAGAAGACTGGTTTGCTGCAACAGAGGACAGACAAGACATGGCAATGTGTTTTCAAAGCAATTTATGCACCACCACCCTCCTCAGCACGTTTGAGACTTAGAGGAGCATGGTTCTCGACCCTTGGGCTATCAATCACGCATTTCAATGCATGATGGCCCAAGAAGTCAAGTGTGCAACTTCAATATCAAATGAAATGCACACAAAACAAATAAGAGGCCTCCAACCCCTGTCATAATTGATTCAAGAGGCAAGAGATACATGCAATGATATGCAAACTAAGCATGCAACATGAACATGTGAACACACATGTAACTAATTCAAACATGTAACAAGCATACGATAACATGTGACAACATATCAAGCATATGACAAGGTGCAAGCTAACAAGCATGCAAAATGCAACTTAAGCATGCAAGCATGTAAGAAGCAACACGGACAACATGTTAAGCAACGAAAACAAAAGGAAGAATGCATGCCGAATGCATCACAACTTAAATATGCAACAACATGTCACGGGCCAAGTATACAACAAGGTACATTTGAACTAACATGCTACAACATGTCAATAAGCATATGACCTAAACAATGCAACCATACATGGCATGAAACAAAAGGCAAAATGGAGCAAGCATGCGACAACATGCAAGACATACATGCAACAACATGCGAGGATGGTCTTAAACCAATTTGTGCAGCTCTCAAATAAGTCGAAATCAGCAGCCAGCATGCCAAGGAAATGGAGGCAAATGTATATACAAACATGCATGCATACATGGTCCAATACTTAAGCATAAAGAGGCAACTTTTAAGGACACTTAAAAGGAACAAACATAGACAAATGGCATACATTGTAAGTTCTGAAATCATGCTAGAAAAGGTGCCAAACCAACTAAACAAATCAAGCAAAGCATGCAACAAGGTCCAAGGCTCAAGGCCAGCCAAGGGGCTCAAGCCATGACCATGGCAACCAAGCCTCAAAGGGCCAAAGGGACTCAAAACAGTCCCAACGTAGACCAAAACAAGGCCAAAGACACGCTTAGATGGCATCCCAAATGCCTACACATGATGGCATACACAATGGCACAAACATGGAGCATGAAACACAAACTCTTTAAGACATTAAAGAAGCATCAATTGTGAGTAAACAAGCATGCCATATGGACTGAAATGACATGGTAAGTGACTCCAAGTCACTGAAATAATGCAAGTAAAGAGGGGGTGGAAAAGGCCTTATATTATTTGAGTAAGAAAATGTTGTAATACCAGACTCGTTACACGCCTTTGGAAAAGGCTTGTCTAGCTTTGGTTTGGGCCACCAGGAAATTGAGTCAGTACTTGTTAGCACACTCAGTAATCCTGGCTTCAAGATTTGATCCCATTAAATATCTCTTTAAGAAACCATCACTTGCAGATAGGCTAGCTCGATGGTTGCTTTTGCTTTCCGAGTTCAATCTTCGATATGTCACTCAGAAACTTGTCAAAGGGATAGTTGTAGCAAAGTTCTTGGCTAATCACCCGTTCAATGGGGAAGAAGACGGGGATTATGAGTTCCTAGATGAAGAGATCCTGTAGCTAGAAGAGGACACTTGGAGATTGTACTTTGATGGAACTGCCAATCAGTGTGGGTACGGGATAGAAGTGTTGCTTATAACACCCGATGATTCCCATGTACCTTTAGCCTTCAAGGTTCGATTTAAAGTGTTGAACAACTAGGCAGAGTATAAGGCATGTATAGCTGGAATGGAAGAAGCCCTAGAACAAGGTGCAATAGGACTGAATGTTATTGGGGATTCAAACCTAGTTATATCTAAAGCCAACGAAGATTGGAAAGTGGAATAAGGGAAAATGAAAGTCTTTGTCAGACCTTTTACATGCTGATCCCAAAGTTTGAACAATTGAAATTTACACACTTGGTGAGAGAAAACAATAGGTTTGCTTATGCTTTGGTAACCCTAGCTTCGATGGTGGACATACTAACTGGGGCGAAGATGCATCCAATTCTCATAGAACAAAAGTATGCACCTGCATACGAGATAATAGTTGCAACAAAAGAAACCTGAGATTAGGGTCCTTGGTATTTTGACATTTGAAATTTTTTGGAGAAAGAGATATACTCACAAGGGGCAAATGCTAACGACAAAAGAGGGATATAGCATTTGGCCGCTCTCTTAATCATTTTTGGAGAGAAACAGTACAAGAGGGTCATCTTGGAATGCATCAGATATGTGTAGAGGAAAATGAAGTGAAGTGCATCATGGAAGCTATCTATGGACAAAAGTGTGGGACTCATATGAATGATATAATGCTGACAAGGAAGATCCTCAAACAAGGGTACTACGGGTCGATCGTGGAAAGTGATTATATCGTATTTGTTCGGCAATGGCATTAGTGTCAAATTCATGCCAATTGCAAGAATATCCCACCGTCAAAATTGTACAACATGACCTCATCATGGCCTTTTTTAGTCTGGGGGATTGATGTCATTGGGGCAATAATGCCAAAAGGGTCGAATGGACAAGAATTCATCTTGGTAGCAATCGATTACTTTACCAAGTGGGTGGATCATAGTCGTATTCGGTATTGAAGGCATCATATGTAGCCAAGTTTATCAAGAACAATATCATCTTAAGGTATGGGGTTCTGAATGAGATTATTTCAAATAATGGTTCATACTTGAACGAAGAAATGATTGATCTGCTCAAGAAATATAATGTGTCTTTTCACAAGTCGTCAACCTATAGGCCGCAGGCCAATGGAGCCATGGAAACAGTAACCAAGAACATTAGGAATATCCTACAAAAGATGGTGAAGACCTAGAAAGATTGGCTAGATAAACTACCTTTCACAATGTGGGGTTATGAGACATTGATCCAAACATCTACTAGGGCAACTCCCTACTCTCTCATATATGGGATGGAGGCAGTGTTGCTGACTGAGATAGAAGTACCTTTGTAAAGGATTATGGTTGAGTATCAAATAGAAAATGTGGATTGGCAACATAACCGATTCGAAGAGAAGATGTTATTCGATGAGAGAAGATTGGAGGCATTGTACCATGTACAAAGGTACCAGCGCAGAATTGCCCAAGCATTCAACAAGAAGGTGAAGTCTAGATATCTAATAGAGGAGGATTGTAGACACCCCATTTTTGACTGTCCTCAAGACTTGGACGTCATCGTTTGAACACTCGATGATCATCCATGCTCGTGTTCGTTTTGAGTTCCCGAAGATCTCGGCTGCGCGCCCTACCTTAAGATCTCTCAACTTGTCTGTTTTGTGCTTGGTTGTGGACCAAGGACTTGTGGTTTTGCTTCTGAGGGAAGAGGGTGGCTTGTTGGCCTTCCCCACAACCCATCGGCTAAGGCATGATGCCATCGGCCTTATTTCCTTGCCATTGGCCAAGAGTGTTGGCCGATCGGCACTCTTTTTGGTCGATCGACACTCTTTTTGGTCGATCGACCATATTTTTTAGCCAAGACCTTTCCACCTACTTTTTGCATATATTTTCTGCCAGCAGTGATAGCTGGTGGGCACAATTCCCATCCTCCATACATGTGTATGGAGGGATTTATTTCAAGACTCAAGCTTGTTAAACAAGCTTGAGGATTGAAATTCTATAAGAAGGGAGCCTCCCCACCCTTTCCAGAGGTTCTGAAAATTGCATATAGAAGTTCTATCTCTCTCTCTATATATATTTTGCCTCTCTCTCTCCCTTTGCTCTTGTTTGTGCCCAAAAGTGTGATTTCTTCATACTATTGCACACAAACACCTAGCAATACACCATCCTTTTGTTGCTGAGGTACAAGGGAGTTGGTTTTGTAGTTCTTGGAGTGGTTTAAGCTCAGAAAAGTTGCTGGAGTAGTGTCCTTGAAGGTGCTCTTCAACGGTGAGCAACTAACCTTTTAATCCCCCATTGTTGATTAAGCTTTTAGACCTACTTGCATATTGTTTTAAGCTTAACTATAAACTGAAAAAAGTTTGGATTTTTTGTACTTGAGATGATTGTTTAAGGTCATTTTTTGGTTGGGGGTAGTCAACCCCCTCTTAGGCCTTGTTTGGCCTAGTTTTGTGCCTTGTCTTTTAAGCTTTGGAACCATCTTGTTTTGACCTTCTCACCACTGAAATCCAGAGGATTTTCAGTGGTGGAGAAGTGGTTTGGAGTCTTGGATAGGAGAGGGACACCCCCCCTGTCCTTGTGTCTTGATTGCTGGTATAAATGGCTCATATTGGTAGCATATTTGCTTAGCATGTTTTGGCTTCATTTCAGCAAGTATTTGGTTGTATTTTTCATGCCATACCTTTGTCTAAGGTTGGTTTGATAACCTCTTACATGTATCATGCACTTGTCTTGCAATCCTCTTATTTGCCTTAACATGCATCTTGCATTTGGACCATCATTCTTGCATATTTTGGCTCAACTCAAAGAAGCTTTTAGTCATGTTTTACCATGCTCTAGGTCTGATTTGCATTGTCTTGGTCATGCATGCATTGCTTTGTATAGCCATGGTTCAATCTAGCTTGTTAGCTTTGAGTGTCCAAGTCATTAGCATGCATTACTTGGACCATTTTCATGATTTGGCATCATTTCATATGTGATTTCAGTCCATATAGGGTGGTCATACACTTCCACTTGTCACTCCTTTAATGCTTTAAAGAGTTGATGTTTTATGCCTCATGAATGGATCATTGTGCACGCCTCCATGCTTAGGCCTTTGGGATGCCATCTCAGTGGGTTTTTGGGCTTATTTTGACATGCCATAACTCTATTTTTCATTGGTTAAGTCATGTCATGTTTGGTTGTAATAGGTGTAGTGTAACACTCCTGTATAGCCTTGCATGCCTCTTGCCTTTCGAACTTTTGTTCTAGCTTGTGTTGGCTAGGTTCAAGCTTGTTTTTGGTCTTGTATTAACCTACCTTGGGACTTTTTTGGGTGCCCTTGACCCTTTGGGGATTGCCTTGCATGGCCATGGTTTAAGTCCCTTTGTTGGTTTCATACTTTGAGCTTTCTTGCATGCTATCCTTATGTTAGGTGAGTGGTTTGGCACCATTCCATGCATGATTTCAGAGCTTATAATGCTTGTCACATGTCCACACTTCTCACTCTTTAAGTGCTCTTAAAAGTTTGTATCTTCATGCCTTGCTTGTGAACCGAAGTGTATGCATGTTTGTATGTGCTTTTGTCTTCATTTTCATCGCATTTTGGCCACTGATTTGGGCATGGCTGAGGTCTGCCCATTTTGGTTTAAGTCTATCTTTGCATGTTGTTGCATGCTTGACATGTTGCATGTTGTTTCATGCTTGCTAGTTTCCATGTTGTTGCATGTTAGTCCATCTTTGCATACCATGCATGTTTGTATGTTTAGGTTGCATTTTGCATGCTTGCTAGTTTTCATTTTGTCACATGCTTGTTTAGGTTGCATTGCATTTGGCATGCTTGTTACCTTAGCCTTGTGTGCATGTTTGAGTCATATTGCATTGCATAGCTTTTCCATGTTGCATGCATTGCATTGTGTTTGGTTTGGGGTGTAAAACCAAACACGGGGATCGAGGACCGCTTTGTACTTGTAGTGACAAAATGTGCCTCAATCCTCGGTCACCGACACTCTTGATCCAACATGATAGAGTGTGAGGCATTCATGTGTTTTTGTGCATTCATTCTATATTGATTTGTGCAATTCGGCCTCTTTTGCCATCATGCATCGAAATGCGTGTTTGATGGCTCGAGAGTCGAGCACTACACTCCTTAGAGTTCCAAACACGATAAGGGTTGTAGTTGCAAAACATTTTCTTACAAATGTATTGCCATGTCCTTGTTTGTCCTTTGCTGCAGTAACAGGAGCAGTTTGTAGGAAGAGATGGCCGATCGGCTACCTTTAGTGCCGATCGGCTAACAATATTTGACCGATGCACTAAAAAGTGGTCGATTACCCTTTTTCCTTGGCCGATGGCCTCTCAGCATGTCCATTAGGTGATTCAGAAGCATCACAAAGATTTTCATAGTTTTTAGAGGTGCAGAACAGGGCAAACAGAGGCTACATGAGGCATGGCAACGAATTTCCGAGCGAAGCCGACCGAGCATGTATGTGTCCCTCTTCTTGAGGCCGTTTTAACTATTTTGTAACTTAATTAATTTGTTTAATTAGTTAAGAGTTTTGTAATAATTAATTAGCTAGGGTAGTTGATTAATTAGTTGGTTTGTATTATTTATTCTGACCCTCCGTCGAGAGGGCAAATTTTGTAATAAGTGTGCGTGAGTGTGTGAATGTCTTCCAACCCCACGTCTTTCTCCTTTTTACTTAACCTCTTTCGATGGTTAGTTTAGGACATATTTCAATTAGCATCCTTATGCTTGCATGTTTGCATTCATTCATTCATATTGCATGCACCGGGCTCGGCGCATCATAGTAATTGCATTGTATTTCAATTCCTACTTGAATACGTGATTATCAAGTTGCATCTCATATGCCATTTTAGAATAGCCGAGCCTATTTCTAGTTACATTTTGCATGTGTTGCATTAGGCATCTTAACATAGCTAGGATCATGCATGATTACTGACTAGCAATTGTTTTGGCTCGGAGTACTAAGTAAGCTTTTATTCTTTAGCATCTTGCATGGGTGTCAGTGTTGCCATGACAGCATGCTTGCCATGAGGCTATTTGCTTAAGTGTTTAACTGCCTGAATGCCAGTGGGTGAAGGTTGGATTACTTGAATTGGAACAATTCATTGAAATGCGAGTTTTAAGCCCACTTGAGGGTGGCAAAATCATGTTTTTCTAAGCCCACTTGATGGTGGCAAATCCATGTCTTAGCCTACTTGCGAGTAGCACCTTCAAACCATTTTCAAATAAACAAACATGAGATGTTTTGTTCCAACTTAGGCGATCTAGTTTATACTTATGTGTTGTGCACATCACATAGTAATTCTAGCTAATAAACCGGAATAAAAACTCATGTGTTTTCAAAAATAAAATATCATGTTAGTAAAGGCCGATCTTTGATCGGGCGAGCAGGGGTGCTCATTGCATGACCTTCCCCTCTCGTACCCAAGTTCTCGAGCCGAGGCAACTTTGGTGATGACGGACACGTGGCCTTAGGCAACGAGTCAAGGTTTCCTAAATTCCCCCAAAATAAAATATTTAGGTGGCGACTATGTATCTGGAAAAGCAGTCCATGTTTGGCACTTCTTTATAAAAATCAGTTTTCCAAAACGATTTGCCGAATTTGGACTCTTTAGTGATTTATCGGTCTTGCATTGCACTTTGCGAGATTAGATTTAGAACTGTGACATTGAGTTTGAACTGTAATGAACAAAACGGATTTCGCGCCATCTCGCGCGCGGGGCCGGGACGTTTGGGCATGTCAACAAGGATCTAGCGCTAAAAGACAATCAGGCACCAATTTACGATCCTAGGGGCAAGTTCAAACCTAATTGGACAGATACTTACATCATCAACTTGATTTGGTTAGGAGTAGTGGTTATTCTAATGGATCTGGGTGGATTAGAATTTTCACAGCCAATCAACATAGACAAGTTAAGAAGTGCTATCCCTGAGAGCCTCGCTGGGCCAAAAATCCAAAAAGGCAACCCAGGCAAAAGTTAGAGCAATAAAAAGGAAAAATGAAATAAAATAGAGCTTGTAAGTCTCAAAACTCAAAAGGTCAATCTTGGCAAAAGCTAGAGTGCAAAAGGAGAGTGTTAACACCCGAGTGAACTTTAACCGTGAACTATGTAAGACCTGATTACCATCCTCAGGATACATAGCCAACTTTATTCTAAAGTTTGGCCCTAAACATTTTCAATTCGGTTATCTTGTCGATGTTCAATCATTTCATTTTGCTCAAATTCAAATCTGGTTGTCTAAACCTTATTTTATGTGACTGTGGACGCGCCCTCGGGCTTTATGCCACCACAGTTCAGACTCAAGTGTCACGGTTCTGAATCTAATCTCACAAAGTTCTATGCGAGACCGATAAATCAGCAAAGAGTCCAAATCCGGCAAATCGTTTTGGAAAATTGATTTTTAAGAAAGAAGTGCCAAATATGGACTGCTTTTCCAGATACCAAGTCGCCACCTAAATATTTATTTTGAGGGGATTTAGGAAACCCTGACTCGTTGCCTAAGGCCACGTGTCCATCATCACCAAAGTTGCCTCGGCTCGGGAACTTGGGAACGATTAGGGAAGGTCAGCTATGAGCAGCCCCGCTCGCCCGAACCGAAGATCGACTTGTACTAAGCATGATGTCGAGTTTTGAAAACATATGTGTTCTTATTCTGGTTAATTAGCTAGAATTTACTAAGTGATGCGCACAACACATAAGTATAGACTAGATTGCCTAATTTGGAACAAAGCATTGCATATCCATTTGTTTTGAAAATGGATTAAAGTTTGCTAGTCGTAAGTAGACTAAAATACGGTTTTCGATGAATTATTCCAATTCAAGCAACCCAACCTTCACCCACAGGCATTCAGGCAGTTATATCATATAAGCAATTAGCCTCATGGGAGGCATGTTGTCATGTTAACACTTACACACATGCAAGATGCAAAAGCATAAACGCTCACAGTGTACTCCGAGCCAAAACCAGAACATGTTAGTAATCAAATGTATGATCCAAGTCCATGTTAAGATGGCTAATGCAACACATACGAAATGCAATTAGAATTGGCTCGGCTAATCTAAGATGGCATATGATATGCGGCAATTTGATACACGTATTCAAGTTTGGAATTGAAATACAATGCAGTTAGTATGATGTGCCGAGCCCGGTGCATGTAATACAAATGAATGAATGCAAACATGCATAGCATAAGGTATGCTAAATCAAATATGCTCTAAAACTAACCATCATAAGTGGTTAAATAAAAAGGAGAAACAAGTGGGGGTTAGAAGACATGCATCATACACACGCACGCTTATTACACAATTGCGCCCTCTCGACGGAGGGTCCGAATAAATAATACAAATCAACTAACTAATCAACTAACAAGCTAATTAATTAGTTATACAACCAAATCGAAATAAATAACCAGTCTAAGTTATTAAAATGCTGAAATTGCCTCGAGGCGAGGGATGCATGCATGCACACTCTGCTTTGCTCAGAAATTCATCGCCGTACTCAAGCTGCCTCTGTTTACACTGATCCGTACTTTTGAAAACTTCACAAGTCCCAAGGAAGCTTCAGAATAACTCCCTGAGCTCTGTGGGATGTCACCGACCAAGAGGTGAGGCCACCGGCCATGGGGAACTGGTCATCGACCATTTATGGTAGTCTCGACTAAATATGAATGGCCGGCCGGCATTGAAGATGGTCGACCGACCATCTCTTCCTACAGAATCCTGTTGTGCTGTAGCAGAGGACAGACAGAACATGGCAATGCATTTTCAAAGCAATGTTTGCACCACCACCCTCCTTATCATGTTTGAGACTCAAAGGAGTATGGTTCTCGACCCTCGGGCCATCAATCACGCATTTCAATGCATGATGGCCCAAGGTGGCAAGTGTGCATTTTAATGTCAAATGAAATGCACACAAAACAAATGAGGGACCCCCAACCTCTATCATGGTTTATCAACGGGCAAGGAATGCATGCTTAATGCTATGTAACCTAGGCATGCGAGCAAGCTAATGCAACATGAGCATGTGAGCAAGCATGCAAACATGCAAACATGTAACAACACATTAAACTCATGACAAAATACAAGCTAAATAAGCATGTGAAATGCGACTTGAGGACATAACAATATGCAATGAGCCAAGTGTGCAACAACATACAAGGCAAGCATGCAACAACATGCAAAGGATGGACTTATACCAGGATGGACAGCTCACTAATAGGTCCAAAACAGTGGCCAAAATGCTAAGGGATAAAGCACAAAACCACATACAAACATGCATGCTAATGGCCCATCACTTTAAGCACAAAAGGGCAACCTTTTAAGCACACTTAAACTGAATGAAAAGCATGCAAATGTGACAACATTACATGCTATGAAATGAAGCTAGGAGTGATGCCAAATCACATAACCAAGTCAAGCATGGCATGCTGAAGACTGAAGCCTAAGACTAGTCGAGGGACTTGAACCAAAACTACACAAAACAAAGAGCATATGGAAAGTATGACCCAAAACAGTCCTAAATCATGCTAAAGTGATCCTAAAACATGTAATGACCAAAACCAAAACAAGCTAAAACAAAAGGGCAAAATCATGAGGCATGCAAGGCCATCAAAGAGGTGTTACACTACACCTAATACAACCAAACATGGCTTGATTTAAGCAACCCAAAACAGAGTTACGACATGTCAAAATGAGCCCAAAAACCCACTTAGATGCCATCCCAATGACCTAAGCATGATGGCTTACACAATGACACATTCATGAGGCATAAAACACAAACTCTTTAAGACATTGAAGAAGTGATAAGTGTAAGTTTATAAGCATGAAATATGGACTGAAATAACATTCCAAGTGATGTCAAACCACTGAAATGATCCACATAGAGCATGCTAGGGGATTTAATACCCAAAGCTAACAAACTATATTGCATGGTGGCTATACAAAACAATGCAAGCATAACCAAAACAATGAAAAACAGAGCTTAAGCATGCTACAACAAGGCTAAAAGCTTCATAGAGTTGAGCCAAAATCATGCTAAAAATGCATGTTACAACATGATGCATGTTAAGGCCAAAACATGGGATTACAAGACAAGTGTATGAAGCATACATGGCATGTCTAAACCAACTCAAAACAAAGGTCTATCATGGCAAAACAAAGCCTGATACATGCTGAAATGGAGCTAAAACAAACTAAGCAGACATGCTACCACATAAGCCATTTATGCAAGCATTCAAGACAACAAGGAGAGGGCAAGACCCTCTCCTTTTTAGGACCTCAAAATCACCTCTCCACCACTGAAAATCCTCTAGATTTCAATGGTAGAGAGGTCATGCAAAGACCAAAACAATGGCCAAAATGTATGGCCTAAAACAAGGCCTAACAAGGCCTTAGAGGGGGGAGACAACCCCAAACCTCAAAGTGACCTTAAACAAAGTTCTAAAGCACACAAAATCAGAACTTTTATCAGTTATAGTCGAAGCTTAAAACAATAAGCAAGATAGGCTAAAAGCTTGTGCAAAAATAGAAAATAAAGAAGGTAGGTTCTCACCTTTGAAGAACCTCTTCAAGAACACCACTCCAGCACCTTCCTTGGATCAAAACCAGCCCAAGAACCCTAACAACAACTCCTTAGAGCCTTAGCAACCCAAGGATGGTGTAATGCTAGGCGCTCTGGTGCAAAAGTAAGACAAAAACTCACTTTAAGGTACAAAATAGGATCAACCAAGGGAGTATAGATACAAAGCTATATCTCACTCTCTAACCGTAATTTTTCTGAACCCTGGAGGAGGGAGGAGGGGCTCCCTCTTTATAGAGGTTCAAATGCCAAGATTCCTAAGCAAGCTAAGCAAGAGGCAAATCCCTCCACACACATGTATGGAGGGGGTGTAATGTGGATGCCAGCATAAAATATCTGCCAAAAGCAGATGGAAAGGGGTCGGCTGGAAAATATGGCCGATTAACCAACAAAAATGGCCGGCCGACCAAAAACATTGCTGACTGACTGAAATCTTTGGCCAGTAGCAAGAAAACAAGGCCGGTGGCCTCAAGCCAAGGCTGGTGAGGTGTGGGGATGGCCAACAAGTCGTTCCCTACCCTCAGAAGCAAAAGCACAAGTGTTTGGTGCACAACCAAGCACAAAACAAACAAGTCGAGAGGTCTTGAGGCAAGGCACGCGACCGAAACCTCCGAGAACTCAAGACGAACACAAACATGGATGATTATCGAGTGGTCAAACGATGACGTCTAAGTCTTGAGGACGGTCAAAAATGGGGTGTCTACAGTTGCCCCTCTTTGACAAAACTCGAAAGTCATAACAATGACGGGAGTGAATGTCAAAGCCCATAGACGACCCATTTTTGACAAGGCCGAAGACTTAGACAAAGCATACAAGCTAGCAAGATATGTGCCCGTAGGCAGGGGCAAGATGCAAAGAACATGCATGATGCCGAGCATAACTTCTGATCATGCAAAAAGAGCTGTAACGAAGCAAATACATACAATAAATGCAACAGTTTAAGTAGGTGGATACAAATCTAACTACATTACATGCAGAAAGGATGTAAGGGAATTATTCAATTCTCGCTACGTCTCACGCGGAGAATACAATACATGTGCGGTTCGTCTGGTCGTGCCAGCTTCAAAATGAACCGTACATACAATATCGTGCCTGTGCGGTTTGTCTGGTCGCGCCAGCTTCAAATGAACCGTACATACAATATCGTTCCTGAAAAAGAAAGAAAACTTAACAGGTACAATATTGTTAGAAACATGCATAACAATGCAAGTGAAGTGTGCATAACAATGCCAGTAACGTGCGAGACAACGTAGGTGGGAGGATGCAAGACAATGCAACCTAAGGATGACGCATAACAACGCAGAATGGATGCAAAACAATGCAACCTAAGTGCGACGCATGACAATGCGGAAAGGAGTATGACAATACGAGGAGGGCATGCATGACAACGCAAGCCGAGTAGGACGCATAACAATGCGATTTGAAAATAAGCATAGCAATGCTAGAAAGGCATAAACACATATAAGTAAAGTACATGTGACAACGTGCACAATGTGTAAAGCAAAGAAAAGTATACACATGTAAGTAAAGCACACACAAAAACGCATGCAATGTGTAAAGCAAAGAATAAAATGTACACATGTAAGTAAAGCGCATGCGACAACATGTACAATGTGTAAAGCAATGTGAAGATAAGTACGAACACATGAAAGTAAAGCGTGCGCGACAACGCAAGCAATGTGTAAAGCAAAGAAAAGAAATAAAATGTACACATGTAAGTAAAGCACTTGAGACAACATGTACAATGTTTAAGGTAAGGAATAAAATGTACACATGCAAGTAAAGCATGCGTGCTAATGCAAGCAATGTGTAAGGCAATGAAAAGTATACACATGTAAGTAAAGCATGCGCGACAACCCAAGCAATGTGTAAAGTAAGGAATAAAATGTACACATGTAAGTAAAGCACACGCGAAAATGCATGCAATGTGTGTAACAATGCGAAAAGGGGAGAAAGGGGTTAGTAAGGGTTAGTTACGTCCACGTGCGACACGCGAGTGGAGAAAAGTTAGAGTTACGTCCACCTGCGGCACGCGAGTGGAGAAAAGTTTGATACGTCTAGACGCAGCACGCGAGTGGAGAAAAGTTAGATACGTCCACACGCGGCATGCGAGTGGAGAAAAGTTAAAGACGTCCACATGCGGCACCCAAGTGGAGAAAAGTTAGATACGTCCACACGCGGCATGCGAGTGGAGAAAAGTTAGAGACGTCCACACGCGGCACGCGAGTGAAGAAAAGTTAGATACGTCCACACGCGACACGCGTGTGGAGAAAAGTTAGATACGTCCACACGCGGCACGCGAGTGGAGAAAAGTTAGACATCGGAACATGTTCCGAACGCTCTTATCCAAAGAAAGGGAAACATAGGGACATATCCCGGTGTTCCCAAAAATAAGAAGGGGGGGACATAGGGACGTATCCCGGTGTTTCGGAGAAGGAACGTGAAAAACAATGCAAGTTAGAGGGGTACAAGACAATGCACATGAAATATGCGACAATGCGAGAGATTGACATGCATGATAATGCAAATGGAAGATGCATGACAATGCGAGTTGTTCGAAATGCATGACAATGCATACAAGAGATGCATGACAATGCACGTTGTTGAAACGCTTGACAATGTGAATTATTGAAATGCATAACAATGCATATAATGAATTGCATGATAATGCAGAAGAGACATGCATGACAATGCAAGAGAGATATGCATGACAATGCATGATGAGGAAATGCATGAGAGATATGCATGACAATGCATGATAAGGAAATGCATGATAATGCAAATGAGGTGCACATGACAATGCGTGACAAGAAACATGCATGACAATGCAAATAAGGTGCACATGACAATGCGTGACAAGGAAAATGCATGATAATGCATGTAAGGTGCGCATGACGATGCGTGATAAGGAAAATGCATGACAATGCATGTGAGGTGCGCATGAAGATGCGTGATAAGTAACATGCATGACAATGCAAATGAAGGTGCGTATGACAATGCGAGATAAGGAAAATGCATGACAATGCATGTAAGGTGCGCATGGAAATGCGAGATAAGGAAAATGCATGACAATGCAAGTAAAGAAATGCACGACAATGCGAATGAAATGCGCATGACAATGCGAGATAAGGAAGATGCATGAAAATGCGTGTAAGGTGCGCATGACAAAGCATGACAAGGAACATGCATGACAATGCATGTAAGGTGCGCATGACAATGCGAGATAAGGAACACGCATGATAATGCATGTATGGCATGCGGATGACAATGCGAGATAAAGAAAATGCATGACAATGCAAAGTAAGGAAATGCACGACAATACGAATGAAATGCGCATGACAATGCGAGAAAAGGAAGATGCATGACAATGCATGTAAGGTGCGCATGACAATGCGTGACAAGGAACATGCATGACAATGCATGTAAGGTGCGCATGACAATGCGAGATAAGGAAAATGCATGACAATGCATGTGAGGTGCGCATGACGATGCGACCTAAAGAATGTGCATAATAATGCAAGTATGGCGTGCGCGACAACGCACAAAATGTGTGCATAACAACGCGAGTGAAATGACGTATAACCAACGTGTGCTCACAACAAAACGTTGTAATGCAATGCATGTAAAGCAATTTCTGAATCTCTCAAGAGATAAAAGGATACAAAAAAAAAGGATACACCTCGTACGTATCAAGTTCCACGCACAGAAGACACGGCTTGAGGTCAATACGGAGACCGGTTAAGCTTTGAAAATGCATTTTCTTGCATTGTCTTGAGTAATGAAGGTTCATAACCACATAAATGACCCAAACAAGGGTGTAGGAGATGCATCGGCCATCGGGGACGACCACCATCCATCCATTGGCCACGAAATAGGGTCACTGGCCAAATATTTGGCCGACTAGCTAACAATTTGGCCGACCGGCCAAAAATTGCTGTACCGGGGCAATTTTGTCATTTGGCCACGGGTCTTTAAATATGGGGTTCCAAACCCCATATTTTCACTTCTCACAAGCTCGAAAACCTCTCCCCTCTCTCTCTAGGTGATTTTCCAACCCTCGGTCGGAGTTTTTACAGTGTTTTAGCGCCCTTTTCGTCGTTCGATTCGCGAAAACCTCCTCGTTTCGCATGTTTTAAACCGAACAAATCTTAGTTTCGGTGTACTTTTCTCGATTTTCACCACTTGGGGTTTGTTTCCCCTGAGTTTACCTCGATCTTTGTGCCTTTTTCAGACTCCGACCTTTCTGCCCATTTTTCACCCTCTCGGGGTTGACTTTTGGGTTGACTTTTCATATTCTTTCCCGGTTTTCAAACTTTCGACCATTTTCACACTATTCTTGAGATGGCAGACGACATTCTAGGTGGTGGGGCTCCCCCGGAGTTGGACATGGACCCTGAGGCCGAGCTCCTGCCTCTTCACATCCGGCCGTTCGATCGGCGACACACATGCTTCTTCCTGACAGCCTCCGTCACTTCAGGAGCTATGAGCGACGCGTGCCACTGGAGCTTCTGCTGCACGAGCCAGAGTCACATCTGCCTATGGCGCTTTTGAGGTACACTCTTCCCTGTTTTATTTTCCGCAAAGTAGAATACATAACTGCAATAGTCCATTCTGTTCTTTAACTGTTTGGCCTGGGTACACCGATATACCACATGCTGTAGTTCAATGTGAGTACACCTACACCCATTATTTGTTTGAATCTGAATACGTGTACACACGCTATATTTTCCACTGAACCACTCAAACACACTGATACGTCATATGTTGTAGTTCACTGCGAGCACACCTGCACCCGATATCTGTTTGAATCTGAACACGTGTACACACGCTGCACTTTCATCAATTATGAGTGCACTCAACACTGCATTTGTAACACTGCTTCGCAACTGTTTGTTTTGACCACAGGGAGATTCTCATGCCTTCCAGGGGTATGGGAACACTGTCACCAGAGGTTGGTACATGGAGCTGCCCGATGCGGTCCGTCGCATTGTTGACCGAGCCAGCTTTGGGACCTTCTGCATGGGACTCTCGCGCCTCACTGCGAGCAGGCCCCTTCTTGCTGCTCTGGTGGAGAGGTGGTGGGATACCACTGACTCCTTCCCCCTTTCTGCCACCGGGGAGATGACGATGACTCCCTTCGACTTCTCCATGCTCACAGGCATCGGAGTGGGGGGTGATCCGATCCCCTTTGATACAGACATGGACGAGTGGGACGCCGCTCAGCTCTACTTGCTCGGTACCCAGCCACTTTTCGCTCGGGCAGGGTTCGTGCGATACTCATGGTTCGAGGATCATTTCCGGATCCAGGCGCCTACTACCCAGGAGGAGGAGGAGCAGTACGCTCACGGTTTTATCATGTTTCTGCTAGGGACCACACTTTTCGCCGACCGGGTGAACACCGTCGCCCTCTATCTGCTGAGCGCGCTTATGGATGTGACACAGATCCGCCGCTACGACTGGGGTGGTGCGGGCTTGGCCACTCTTTACGGGTACATGAGCTCATCTTCCCGCCTTAGCGGGCAGTTACTTGGAGGCTATTGGCGAGCCTGGGAGGTACACATTTCCTTTTCTGTCTTTTCAATTCTGCCTTTCATTATCTGTACACCATACATATTGCGCACACGCAATCTGTTCTACACTGACTGTACATTGCACACACTGCACAACACACCGCACACATTGCACAAAACACTGCACACTGTTCTCTTATTTCCGCTTTTATCTGTATACTGTTTTATCTGATAAGCCTACTCATTTCTGCTCTGTTTCGTTCTGTAGTTGTGGGTGTATGCCTACTTTCCGAGGCTTGCCCCAATACTAGACGAGGAGATGTCCCCCATGGTCCCATTTTCCTATCGCTTTGACGTGAGATGCGAGCGGAGGCTGCGGGAGCCCTTCATGTTCTTTCGCCGCTACTTTGACACCATCACCACAGCCGAGGTATGTCAAACATTTCAGTTTATTAGCTTTTCTTTGCAATGTACCTTAAATAACAGATAACAAACTGTATTTACTGCTATTTGTAGATCACTTAGCAGCCGTTGGCCTCGTTGCCCATCGTAGTTTGGGAGCGGTATGCCGGCGATCAGGAGACTGCCCAATTCAGAGTCTTGTTAAAGGGCCCGATTTTCCATGCCTGGTACTTTGGGGAGCGCTTCTTGCGGCAGACCTTGGGCGTGCCAGAGCAACCGGTTCCAGCACCTCCTCCTACCCATGCGAGGGACACCGAGAGATATACCTTAGCGGAGATGGTGAGTTACACCATCGGCTGGAGCCATGAGCGCTTTGTAGCTGAGGGCGACTATGCGGAGTTCGTCCAGACCTATATCATACGGCCTCTAACTGGTGCCGGCCGAGTTGAGAGAGAGAGACCAGTGACGCCGGCTGCGAGAGCAAGAGCATCGCGGGCTCCTCGGGCCCGAGGTAGGAGTGGGCCCCGGAGAGGGCAGGGAGCTGGGTGGCCCGAGCTGGCTACTATGATGACATGCCAAGGGCAGGGTGGGGAGACTTACCAGATCCCCATCGCTCGCCCTCGGCCTGATCACGAGCTAGTCAGATTCTACGGCTTGCCTCCGGTATGCACTACTGCATTTTGCATCTTGTACAGTCATTTCATTTCATTTCTCTTAATGTTTCGCAGAATACTGATGTTTCTAAAACTCTTGCAGACTTCTGCCGAGTACACTCGCCAGTCTTTGGAGTTGACTGCTTCCGTGATGGGGATGCTACAGCAGAGCCTCAACCTGCTGGCTATTTACAGTATCCCGGTAAGCTCTTTCAACCACGATCTCAAACTATGCATAATCTGATACATCGCTCTATCAACACTGCACTTGATACACGGCCTTCACGATCATTGATACATTGTAACCCACAGACTGCTCACAGCATTGCTCACGGCATTCATACACTGCACTCAGTCACTGCATTCTATACTGACACACTGCTTACAACATTCATACACTATACTCATACACTGCATTCTGTTCTGATACACTGCTCACAGCATTCATACACTGTACTCATACACTGCATTCTGTATTCATACTCTGCTTTGCGTAGCATAACTGATGTATTTACCATTTGTCCTTTTCAGCCCCCATTCCAGATACCCGCTGCAGGGGGTGCTCCAGCAGGACCATCTGTGTCTGCCTGAGGAGGAGGGAGAGCAGGACGAGGGACCACAGTACCCCCTGCACCAAAGTGGGGCGCACTCATGTTGGGAGCAGCTCGCGGGCACCGATTCCAGATGATGATGAGTCCGAGACAGAGGCAGAGGCAGAGGCAGAGTTGTCTGAGGATGAGACTGGAAATGACTTGGGCTCGGGCTCAGATGGTGGGGCCGGCGACAATGCTCTTGGACCTTCGTCCGGGAAGAGGACGAGGACAGACTCTCATGCCTGAGACCAGTTGACGTTGATCTAGACTTTTGCTGCTTTTCTTTTCTTTTTGGTTTATTTTCCTTTTAGCTAGTAGTTTGAGCACTTTGTACTGCCTCAGACAGCTTTTATTTTCCTCAAAACTATGTACTTGAAAAGATGACGGAATGAAACAAGCTTTTTGTTTGAAAAAGAGTTATATTTGCACATTTCATTCATCACATTGCATCACATTACACAACAATGTAAATGAGATTGAACTTTTGTCTAAAAATTAAACACTTGTATCGTAATAACCGGGTGGTGAATCGACTAACAACAAAGCAATTCATACAACATACTGCTCATTCTGAACACATGGCTCATAACACAGCGCTGAGTTCATTCGGCACACAGCTCATACACACAGCTCATATAATGTACTGCTCATTCTGAACATACAGCCCATAGCACAGCGCTTGGTTTATTCGACACACAGCTAATTCTGAACAAACAGTTTAATCTGAACAGACGGGATGCAAAGATGTGATTAGCAGAAGTTGAAACATACTCAGATGCTCCAAATGTGGAAGGACAAATGTGGAGAATGGCACATCACTTTGAGCATAAAACGATTCATTTTGAAAATCGAGAATTGAATTCTCCATCGGGTATTGAGCCTACGACTGAACACAGCGAAAAAAAAGACTCAACAACAGAAAACAAAAGGTATACAACCTAAAGACAAACATAGACACTTGAAACGACTCAAAATAAGAATCGAGACAAACAAAAACAAAAGACATGACACTCAGATGTGTTACAAAGACAAGAGGTATCTCAATTCGCGAGGGGCCAGTTTCTCCGGGTATTATTTCCCACCCTTTCTCATTTGTGATTCTCACATCACTCTGGCACTCAATCTCTGTTTTTCTGAAAAAGCCCTTTTCTCACTTTTTCTCAACGCATATCTCTCTATTCTTCAATCTCTCATTTTTTATCCCTCCCCTGGGTGGTTTGATGGATAAACAAAAAGTTGTGGGTTTATGCCCAACACTATTAGCTCGCGGCTATCTCCTCTGGTGACATTTAGTCGAGGCTCCGGATGAGGGAGTGGAGTAACTTGATCCACTCGAATTCACGCTTCGCACTTGGCTTGATACCTCGTTGCTTGGAGGATGTTGAGAGCTTTCAGCCCTTTTGTTGTTAGCTTTAGCTGTGCGCTTTTCTGGCGAATACAGTGCCTTTTTCGGCAAGTATGGTGCTCTTTCTGGCAAATGCATGGATAACGGGGAAAAGACAGGAAGCCTGACTCAACTGTGCCCCTAGTTCATCATTTGACCATTTTTTTTGTTTTGGTTTTCTACTAAAATAATTTTGATCAATATAAAAGTTTGATTAACATGCTTGTTCAACTTTCTGATTTGAAATCATGCAAGTCAGGTTATGAGCACTGAAAAATTTCCTTTTTTGGGTCCAAGAAATGGTCTAGTTTTGGGAAAATGGAGTAATTTTTGAGAAAATTAGTCAACTTCATTAAAAGTTCTCAAAGACTATTTTTGCAAATGGCCAGTGCTTGACCAACACGAAACTTACTCTTGAGATGCACAACCTCAGATTCAAAACAATAGGAAATTGCCCTTGCCTGAATGGCACTGCAACACACTGAATGGCAACGGAAAGTTGCCCCTTGTTTGAATGGCACCGCAGCGCGCTATATGGCAACGAAAAGTTGCGCCTTGTTTGAATAGCACCGCAGCACATTGTAACCAGTTTTCAAGGTGACGATCACAACCAAGCTCTCGGATACAGAGAAGACAAAGATGACCAGAACCATCACATGGACACAGTCAAAGTGGAAGTGTTTGTGGCTGAACTTCAAAATGAAGTTGCCTACATATCCCAAACATGGGAATCAAGCCTTACGTAGTTCGGGGTTATGGTACACTCGGGTATTAACCTCTCCTTTTGCGCTCTAACTTTTGCCAAGGCCGCCCTTTATGGGTTTTCAACCTTGCGAGCTTTGTTCTTCTTTTCTTTTCATTTCTTTTCTTCTTTTTATTTTCTTTTTCATCTTTTCTTTTCATTTTCTACATTTTTCTTCTTTTCTTTTTTTTTCATTCTTTGCATTTTTCTTTTTTTTTTGGTTCTTTTTCTTCTTTTTCTTGCTCTAACTTTTGCCTGGGTCACCCTTCCGGATTTTCGGCCCAGCGAGCCTCTCGAGGGTAAAAGTGTAGCTTTGTCCATGTCAAATGGTTTTGAGATCCTGAAGTCATCTGAATCCAGGAGAAAGGCTGTTGTTCGCTGATGATGTAGAAATCCATCCAATTGGAGGTGAATTTGCCCCTAGTGTTGTGGATAGGAACTTGGTTGTCCTTTAGCAATACTTTCTTCTTTCCTCCCTTTTGGGATTTGGCATTCTTGCCAATCTTCGTCTTGGACTCTTCGAGTGCATTACCTGACGTTTTTGCCCCTTGTTCGAGGGGTGCTTCTGATTTGGCCATACAAGCTTCACATTGTGGTTGACCGTTGAACATTCTGAATGCAAGTTCAATTGTTTGAAAGTAAGGGGGTCGAGTCTCGAGGCTGAGAGCGATCCTAAGCTGCACAATCTCAAGAGTGATTCCACACAGGTCTTCGCAGGACTGCGCAAAACATTTTTTTGAAATTTTTTTTTAAGAAGCGACCAATCGCTCGCATTGAAGACAGTGTAGAACCAGCCTGGATCATGCCAGGATCCTTCTCAGTACTCCCGTTAACAAACATGATCTCATTCATTAAGGGCTTAGCATGCTTTTCTTTCTCTTAATTGATCAAATTTTCACAAATCCCGAGGAATTCCTTCCTCTTCATTTTTTTTTAATGTTCAAAAAGTTTTGAAAAACTTAAGTCAATGCAATGATTTCGAGGCACAGAAGAGCAGGTGAAAAGCACTGCCATTTTATTCAAACTTTCTGGCACAACCGGCGCAAGACAGAAGCAAACACAAGAGTATGAAAACCACTGTTGTTTCATTCAGATCTTCTGGTGTAACTAGCTCCATGGCAGAAACAGACTCAAAAGGGTGTAAAAGACAAACACCAAAACAAGCAAGTGATGTCTGAGGTAACAACCCCGGGATTACCCGACTCCTATACAACAGGGCTGACTCGATACAACAAGACAGACCTTAATCAAAAAGACTGACTCAAAACAACGAGACAGACTCGAAACGAAACCACAGAACTGACTCAACACCCAAGTCAGAAAGTACAAAAATTAGCATTCACAAATGCTCAAAATAGTGCATGCCAAAAGCCACATCTGAAATAAACCGAGCGCCGCCCGCAGGTGGACCAACCCTTGATCACATACTTGTATTATCCTCGAAGTCCACCAACTTAGTGGTGACAGACTTTGCTGAGCTAGGTGCGAGGATGACTTCATTGTCAATCAAATCTTGCACTTCGTGGCGAAGGCAGAAGCAATTGTCGGTGCTGTGACCGGTTTGCTGGTGGTACGCGCAGTACTGAGTAGTGTCATGTGAGAGAGGGAGGTTACTTGGGAGAGGTCAAGGCTCAAGGGGTTTGAGATGCCCCTTTTCAGCCAGGATTTGAAGTGCCTTAGACAAAGGCATGTAGAGGGCATGGAAGACTCTGTGACCTCGGGGATAATACTTCGAAGCCTGCGGACTTTTGCTGGACGCACTAGCAAAGGGATCGACAGGTGCCGCCTTGGCTCTCTGATCTTTTTCGGGCGTAGGGTTAGGATTGGCAGGAACAGTTCTGGTGCGACGGTCCTTATCCCGATTTTTCCTCTGGTTTGAATTACTCTCGGTCTGAGTGGGGAAGATGTCATCCACAGTCTTAGCCAAAACCGCGAGTACTTGTTGCTTATTTAACCCCTCGGCTTTTAGAGCCTCAACGGCTTGCTGAAGTTGTTCGTAGAGATCAGCGTCCACCTTCATCTTGTTCTTTCCACTAGCCTCAGCTTGGTGGGAGGTTTGGGTTGTTGCTTTAGTGCGAAGCCCCGTTGTCATTACTACGTTATTTCCGGGGTTTGAGACAGCTTCAGGTTGGCTGAGCTCAATTATAATTCGCCCTGGAAACGGGGGCTCCTTCGGCATGAAGTTCCCAACATACGATGTGGTTGGTGGCGAAGCTGACATTCCATAGGCAAGGTCAGCCACAGACCTTTGGAGGTCGCCAATCATTCCCATCAACTCAAACATGGTGGGGCTCACGAGTTTGAAATAACTAGGGCGTCCAGATCGGGTGCACAACAGGCGACCTAGGCGGATGTGGTGTTTCAATATTGGTCTCATCCTGCAAGATGACTCCCTGGTCCAATGCAGCTGCCATTACCACAATTTCCTCTGAATTTTGTGTCATCATAAGTCTACTGAACTGAACGGAGATGATGTAACCGGTGATTGACGGAGCAGGTGAACCGGTAAGCCTTGACTGGTCTTGCCTCAACAAAGGAGAACGCTGGCTGCTCCAAACTGAATCTCTGAACTGAAAGAGAAATTAGGCATGATCTCAGCCCAATTTTACAAGAACGGACATAAGTATAGCTGAATAACTGTATGCGACCACTGATCACTATTCTCCAAAATTACTGCCCCAAATCTGAATCTGATACCCGCAGATATAACTGATTCTCAAAACACTGATGCCCGCAGGCTTGATGCCCAGACCTGCAGACTGATATGTGTATTCCCTGTAGAGGTCAACTCTAAAGCACATAACAAATAAGTGAAAGCAAAAACACCCCTATGGAGGGGGTAGGGTTTCCCTGTCTTATTTTGTCAGGAGCTAGGGTTTCACTACGCACGCAGCGATTTCAAACAACCTATAATCGGGTAAGCAACCTGTCCTAGTTTGGAATGGTCAATACAGTTTCCGATATGCACTAGGTCGAATGGTCACAAAGGGTGCCCCGGTAAAAATTGGGGTTCGTGTTCCCATCGTGGCAGAGCCCGTAACCGGTCAGCCTTATGGCACGCTTCTCAAAGCGAGCCTCCGGCAAACCGTTCAGGAATAGCAGTTGGCAAACACGGTGTCCTAGGCGCACCAATGCACATGCAATGCAAAGAAACACATGAGTGTAGTGGACACGTGGCCTTAGGCCGATCTTTGATCGGGCGAGCGGGGGTGCTCATTACATGACCTTCCCCTCTCGTACCTAAGTTCCCGAGCCGAGGCAACTTTGTTGATGACGGACACGTGGCCTTAGGCAACGAGTCAAGCTTTCCTAAATTTTCCCAAAATAAATTATATAGGTGGCGACTATGTATCTGGCAAAGCAGTCCACGTTTGACACTTCTTTGTAAAAAACAGTTTTCCAAAACGATTTGCCAGATTTGGACTCTTTGGTGATTTATCGGTCTTGCATTGCACTTTGCGAGATTAGATTCAGAACTGTGATATTGAGTCCGAATTGTAGTAGTCCAATGAACAAAACGGATTTCGCGCCATCTCGCGCGTGAGGTCGGGACGTTTGGGAACGTCTACAAGGATCTAGTGCTTAAAGACAATCAAGCACCAATTTACAATCCTAGGGGCAATTTCAAACCTAATTGGACTGTTCCTTACATCATCAACTTGATTTGGTTAGGTGTAGTGGTTATTCTAATGGATCTGGGTGGATTAGAATTTTCACAGCCAATCAACATAGACAAGTTAAGAAGTGCTATCCCTGAGAGCCTTGCTGGGCCAAAAATCCAAAAAGGCAACCCAGGCAAAAGTTAGAGCAAGAAAAAGGAAAAATGAAATAAAATAGAGCTTGTAAGTTTCATAACTCAAAAGGTCAATCTTGGCAAAAGCTAGAGTCAAAAAGGAGAGTGTTAACACCCGAGTGAACTTTAACCGTGAACTATGTAAGACCTGATTACCATCCTTGGGATATGTAGCCAACTTTATTCTAAAGTTTGGCCCTAAACATTTTCAATTCGGTTATCTTGTCGATGTTCAATCATTTCATTTTGCTTAAATTCAGATCTGGTTGTCTAAACCTTATTTTATGTGACTGTGGGCGCGCCCTCAGGCTTTATGCTACCACAGTTCAGACTCAAGTGTCACGGTTCTGAATCTAATCCCGCAAAGTGCTATGCGAGACCGATAAATCACCAAAGAGTCCAAATCCGGCAAATTGTTTTGGAAAACTGATTTTTAAGAAAGAAGTTCCAAACATGGACTGCTTTGCCAGATACAGAGTCGCCACCTAAATATTTATTTTGGAGGGATTTAGCAAACCCTGACTTGTTGCCTAAGGCCATGTGTCCGTCATCACGAAAGTTGCCTCAGCTCGGGAACTTGGGTACGATTGGGGAAGGTCAGCTATGAGCACCCCTGCTCGCCCGATCCGAAGATCGGCCTGTACTAAGCATGATGTCAAGTTTTGAAAACATATGTGTTCTTATTCCGGTTAATTAGCTAGAATTTACTAAGTGATGTGCACAACACAAAAGTATAGACTAGATCGCCTAATTTGGAACAAAGCATCGCATATCCGATTGTTTGGAAAATGGATTGAAGTTTGCTACTCGTAAGTACGCTAAAACACGGGTTTCGACGAATTATTCCAATTCAAGCAAGCATTCAGGTAGTTATATCACATAAGCAATTAGCCTCATGGCAAGCAAGCTGTCATGTTAACACTCACAGTGTACTCCGAGCCAAAACAAAAACATGTTAGTAATCAAATGTATGATCCAAGTCCATGTTAAGATGGCTAATGCAACACATACGAAATGCAATTAGAATAGGCTCGGCTAATCTAAGATGGCATATGATATGCGGCAATTTGATACACGTATTCAAGTTTGGAATTGAAATACAATGCAGTTAGTATGATGCGCCGAGCCCGGTGCATTCAATACAAATGAATGAATGCAAACATGCATAACATAAGGTATGCTAAATCAAATATGCCATAAAACTAACCATCATAAGCGGTTAAATAAAAAGGAGAAACAAGTGGGGGTTGGAAGACATGCATCACACACACGCACGCTTATTACACAATTGCGTCCTCTCGACAGAGGGTCCGAATAAGTAATACAAATCAACTAACTAATCAACTAACAAGCTAATTAATTAGTTATACAACCAAATCGAAATAAATAACCAGTCTAAGTTATTAAAACGCTGAAATGGCCTCGAGGCGAGGGATGCATGCATGCACGCTCGGCTTTGCTCGAAAATTCATCGCCATACTCAAGCTGCCTCTGTTTACACTGGTCCGTACTTCTGAAAACTTCACAAGTCCCAAGGAAGCTTCAGAATTACTCCCTGAGCTCTGTGGGATATCACCGACCAAGAGGTGAGGCCACCGGCCATGGGGAACTGGTCATCAACCATTTGTGGTAATCTCGGCTAAAAATTAATGGCCGCCGGCATTGAAGATGGTCGACTGACCATCTCTTCCTGCAGAATCCTGTTTTGCTGCAGTAGAGGACAGACAGAACATGGCAATGCATTTTCAAAGCAATGTTTGCACCACCACCCTCCTTATCATGTTTGAGACTCAAAGGAGTATGGTTCTCAACCCTCGGGCCATCAATCATGCATTTTAATGCATGATGGCCCAAGGTGCCAAGTGTGCATTTTAATGTCAAATGAAATGCACACAAAACAAATGAGGGACCCCCAACCTCTATCATGGTTTATCAAGGGGCAAGGAATGCATGCTTATATGCTATGCAACCTAGGCATGCGAGCAAGCTAATGCAACATGAGCATGTGAGCAAGCATGCAAACATGTAACAACACATTAAACTCATGACAAATACAAGCTGAATAAGCATGCGAAATGCGACTTGAGCACATAACAATATGCAATGAGCCAAGTGTGCAACAACATACAAGGCAAGCATGCAACAACATGCAAAGGATGGACTTATACCAGGATGGACAGCTCACTAATAGGTCCAAAACAGTGGCCAAAATGCTAAGGGATAAGGCACCAAACCACATACAAAAATGCATGCTAATGGCCCACCACTTTAAGCACAAAAGGGCAACCTTTTAAGCACACTTAAAAGGAATGAAATGCATGCAAATGTGACAACATTACATGCTCTGAAATGAAGCTAGGAGTGAAGCCAAATCACAAGAACCCTAACAACAACTCCTTAGAGCCTTAGCAACCCAAGGATGGTGTAATGCTAGGTGCTCTAGCGCAAAAGTAAGACATTTTAAGGCACAAAATAGGATCAAACAAGGGAGTATAGATACAAAACTATATCTCACTCTCTAACTCTAATTTTTCTAAACCCTGGAGGAGGGAGGACGGGCTCTCTCTTTATAGAGGTTCAAATGCCAAGCTTCCTAAGTAAGCTAAGCAAGAGGCAAATCCCTCCATACACGTGTATGGAGGGGGTGTAATGTGGATGCCAGCTGTGACAGCTGGCATAAAATATCTGCCAAAAGCAGATGAAAAGGGGTCGGCTGGAAAATATGGCCGATTGACCAACAAAAATGGCCGGCCGACCAAAAACATTGCCGACCGACCAAAATCTTTGGCCGGTAGCAAGAAAACAAGGCTGGTGAGGTGTGGGGATGGCCAACAAGCCATTCCCTACCCTCAGAAGCAAAAACACAAGTGTTTGGGGCACAACCAAGCACAAAATAAAAAAGTAGAGAGGTCCTGATGCAAGGCACGCAACCGAAACCTTCGAGAACTCAAGACGAACACGAACATGGATGATCATCGAGTGTTCAAACGATGACGTCCAAGTCTTGGGGACGGTCAAAAATGAGGTGTCTATAGTGACAAGTATGGTTCCAAGGCAAATTCAATTGGTGGTTAAATAGTGGGAGAAAATGTAGTCTTGTTTGGGGAGTTGATTTGAGGTAGTGCATTTTAAAGGTTGATTTCAGGTATATTAGGTAACGACCATTCGTGAAAATGTATTTTGGTGTTTTTTGTAAAATTGATTAATTTTCTCAAACATCTTTTTGCAAAAAAGACCTTTCATTGAACCTAAGAGAAAGCTTTTGGTATCCACAATCTTTCTTACATAATTTCCAAACAAAAGTGGAACAAACATGATCGTCTAACTCCAATATTAATTAAAGCATTTTACATCAGAAAATTAAGATCAAAAAAATAAACTAGGGGCATAGTTGAGTCAAGTCCTTTGCCCTCTCTCTACAGCATCTGAAGATTTCGCTACCAAGAATGTGCCTACCTATGCTTTCTCTTCAAGTCAAGTAGGCACTCGCTAGGAAAAACATGATTGAAGACATCAGCAGGGGCTAAGATTGTGATAACCCAACCCGTACTCTGCTTAATTATGAACGTGATTATGTGTTTGATATGAATTTGCAAGCTTAAGTATATAAATTATGTGAATTTGGAATAATATCTGTTGAATCTAAGAATATCAATTGCAATTACAACTTTGAACTGAAATTGAAGGCCTTAGAGGCGTGATAAACGAAAACCGACTTCATATCTGTGATTGGCAAAATTTTAGAGCCTACGGTAAATTTTGAAAAACTATGATTTGTAATGATTAAATCATGTTTTATGAGTTAAGTCATATATGTGTTTAGCCTTGTGTTCTTCATTTTTTGTGGAGAGCTTGCTACAGTGAGTTAGAGAGAGAGAGAGGAAGAGGAAGAGCTAAGATTTTGCTAGAGTTTTAGAGGGCAAACCCTAGATTGAAGCTAAGGTATGGAAATTTACTTGAAATCTTTGTCTTTAGCTCATCATTGGAATGAAATCAAGAAGGAGTTATAAATTGTGAGCTAGCATTTTGGGTTGTGTATTGGGTTGAACTAAATGCAAGAAATAGAACCTTAATCTCTACATTTTTGTTTGATGTGAGTCTAATCTTATGATTAATCCATGAAATAAACTCTAGTTGGTTCATACAACCAAGATTTGTTGGAAGATTCACCATGCTCATATATGTTTTGAGCTTAAAGATGTAATTTATGAATATATCAAATAGATGAGACCATGAATCTAATAGTGAGGGAAGATTGAGGTGTTTGATGTGGAATTATACCTAGATCACGAAAGTATATCATGTTTTTGAGTGAGTTTTGCTTTGATTTTGACATGGAAATGAGTTTGGGATGTTTGCGTTTTTGTGCAATTTTTGAACTGTCTGTGTATGCCAAGACCACTCGTGTGACCACAGGTTCCGTACGAGCGAACCATGAACCAAACTGGGACAAACCGTTCTATGTGTTCAAGCGGCTCGAGCTTCCACATGAGCAGAGCCAAACTACTCAAGCGGTTGGACCGGCCGCACCTGTGGCCAAGCAGGAGAGAAAACCCTACTTTCTTGCATTGGTATTCCCAACCTTTTGAACACATTTTCAACCTTATTTAAACCCTTTTGGGAGTGAAATGATGATTAAAAACTCATTAAAGAAGGTTGTGAATTATGAAAGATAAGTGTACGAATGGAAGCATATGATTTATCGAATGTGCATGTGAAATGTTTGTGTAGGTCATGTGATAGGGGAGCAATATCAAACGCACTGTGAGTAATAATATTTTAAAGACATGATCTTAACTGATTACTTTGACCCATGAAAGGCAATTCATATTGACATTATGTTTTGATCGAAATGAATGAAGTTCATAAATGTTATATGACATGTGCAATATGAACCTAAGGTCGTTCTATGTATGCTAAGATATGTTTGGGCCCGAGGCCATTCTGTGGGCCCGAGTCCATTCTGTATCATATGTGGGACCGAGGCTATTCTATATAATATGTGGACCCCAGGTCGTTCTGTTAATATGCGGGCATGTGGCCGTTCAGTATAATATGAGGGCCCGACGCTGTTCTGTTAATATGTGGGCCCAATGTCGTTTTGTACATGTGTGAACCTGAGGCCGTTTTGATATTATTAGGCCTAAGGTCATTCTATTTATATGATGGACCAAAGGCCATTCTGTTTATATAATGGGCGTAAAGCTATTCTGTTTATATGATGGGCCCAAGGCCGTTCCGTATTATTATTATTATGGATATTGAAAGAACCTTATGATCATCTATTAACACTGCTTTACTGTATTATTACTCAATGAGCTTCGCTCACCCAATATTATGTATGCACATGCAAGTGATCCGCAGCCTGGAGCCCACCCTTAGAGTCAGCTTTAGGAGCTATTTTTGTGAACCTGTCGAGTTATGCCTCTGAGATGGAGTTTTTCCCTTGACTCCCATTATACTTTTGACTTTATTTTGTTTTTGTTAATTGGTCTTGGGATATATAATTGAGATGTATAAAATTTCCTATGCTACTTATATTTTTTTAATGAGCATGTAAACGATATAAATATGTTATATTTTGCACATATTGGCACAACTCAATGGACTTTTTCATTGTTGTTTACTTCCGCTTATGGCCCCATTTTTATAATTACTCTGCATGCTTGTATGAGGCCGAAAGTAATCAAGTGATTACTAGCTGGTTATGACCCAAACTTTTAGGGGCGAGTTCGTGTAATAACAAGTGGTATCAGAGCATTAGTTAATATCTCACACATGAGTCCATTTGAGTAGTAAGAAGTCCAGAAAAGGTTTAAGTTGCATCCATAATGCATTTGTAATTAGGTATGACATAAAAATGTGCATTTGTAAATGTGGCTTATATGCATATTATTTGTGAAAGTTATAATGTATGTTCCTCTAGATCATGGTGAAACAAGGGTGGAAGATGGGGAGGATTCAATTTCCGCACGACATAATAGAATGGAGGCGATGATCATGGACATGGTAGAGGCTTTTAGACAACAATAGCAACAGCAACCACCACTGGCACTAATGCCTATGCCACCACCTATAGTGCAAGACTACCAAGCTGACGACCAAACTATTGCTCTCACAAAGGAATTTAAAATGATGAGACCGCCATCATTCAAATGAGGAATCGATCCATTGAAGGCGGAGGCATGGGTGCTTGGTATAGAAAAATTGTTTGAAGTCTTCTTATGTACAGAGGCATAGAAAGTCTTGCTTGCTGCTTTTACCCTCGAGGGTGAAGCACGCCATTGGTGGATGCTTATCATCAAGGAATGAGTTGGGCTCAATTTTTGGTGATCTTCTATGAGACACAGTTTACCGAGCTAGCCCATTTTGCACTGCATATGGTCGATACGGACTACAAAAGGCAAGGAAATTTGAGGGAAGACTCCGAGACTCCATTCTTGAGAGGATTAATATGTTGAAGGTATAGAAATATGTGGATGTATTAGATAGGGCCATCATAGCGGAAGGTAACTAGGCCAAGCACAATTGGAGCTCGGATTGGAAGGGAAAAAGATAGGGCTCTATTATGCACAAAGGGCCATCATCCTCAAAAAACAAGAAACAAAATTTGAGAACTTCCAACACTTCTGGTCCTACCCGTGATTCAGCACTAACTTGCCCGGAGTGTGGAAAGAAGCATCTAGGAGCTTCCTACCAAGCAACCGAGGCTTGCTTTAAGTGTGGGAAGAAGGGACATATGATGAGAGATTGTCCTATGTTTGGGAAACAAATGGGGAATAGGCCAACTGCTAGTTCCGTCGATCCTATTCCCGCGATAAAGACTCAGCAAGGCCTACTGCTACTAGAGACAATGTTAGGCAAGAGAGAGTCTTTGTTCTTGTTCTGGGTGATGTTTAGAATTCAGATGCTCTGGTTTCAGGTACACTCTCTATCAATGGTCAACCTACTCATGCGTTACTTGATTCGGGTTCCACTTATTCCTTTGTTTCGAAAACATTTGCTGCTCATTTGAATAGAACTATGGAACCGTTGAATTATGTGTTTTGTGTGTCCTTTCCATCTAGGGACTATATGTTATGTGCTTCTATGTATCCTACATGTGAGCTTTTATTTGATGCCTCTTAATATGGTACACTTGATATAATTTTGGGAATAAACTGGTTAACTAAGTATCATGCAACCATTGATTGTGTGTCTAAACAAGTTGTTTTCTGCCTACCGGGACAAGATGAGTTTATTTTTGTGGGACATGGGGTAGTCCCTCCACCCTATCTGATATCGGCTATGAAAGCTTTCAAACTACTTCAGAAATGTTGTAAGCGTTATTTGTGTAGCATTCTACATGTAGAGACAACCGATGCGTGTGTTGAAAATATTCCAATTGTTGTGAGTTTCTAGATATATTTCCTCAGGAATTGCTAGGGGACTTGATAGACCGTGAGATTAAATTTGCTATTGATATTGTGTTGGGTACTCATCGATTTCAAAAGCTCCATGCAAAATGTCTCCAGCAGAAATGGAAGAATTGAAAATACAGTTGCAAGAATTGCTTGACAAAGGGTTCATCCAACCGAGTACATCACCATTGGGCACACTGATTTTTTTTTGTGAAAAAGAAAGATAGGACACTCCAGTCTTGCATTGATTATTAGGAACTTAATAACGTAACGGTGAAGAATAAATATCCTCCATTGTGAATTGATGATTTATTCGACCAATTGCAAGGGGCATAAGTGTTTTCAAAAATTGATTTGAGATCCGAATACCATCAGTTAAAAGTCAAAGCACAAGATGTTGAGAAGACTGCCTTCCAAACTAGGTAGGGTCATTATGAATTTCTAGCTATGCCATTTGGGTTTACAAATGCACCGACAGCCTTCATGGATTTAATGAATCGGATTTTCAAACCGCATTTGGATAAGTTTGTGGTAGTATTCCTTGATGATATTCTTATTTATTCGAAGAGTAGGGAGGAACATGAAAAACACATGAGATTAATTCTTCAAGCACTTAGAGACAAGAAGTTATATGCTAAATTGAATAAAAGTGAATTTTGGTTGAATGAAGTTATGTTTTTGGGGCATGTGATTAACAAAGATGGTGTGTATGTTGATCCGCAAAAGATATAAACTATTGAGAATTGGCCTGCTCCTACTAATGCTATAGAAGTACACAGTTTTATGGGTTTAGCAAGTTACTACCGAAGATTTGTTAAAGATTTCTCCAAGATTGCAGTGCTGCTCACCCAGTTGACTAAAAAAGGAGTACCATTCGAATGGACGGAACAGAGGCAGTCTTCCTTTCAAGAATTGAAGACAAGGCTCACAACAACACCAGTCCTTGCCTTACCATCAGGTACAGAAGGGTTTGTTATTTATAGTGATGCTTCTCATCAGGGATTGAGGTGTGTACTTATGCAAAATGGAAGAGTGATTGCATATGCATCTCAACAATTGAAGCCATATGAAAAGAATTACCGTACGCATATTTTGAATTAGTTGCACTGATGTTTGCAATGAAAATATGGCAGCACTACCTTTATGGGGCAACGTGTGAGGTCTACACCAACCACAAGAGCCTAAAGTACTTCTTTACTAAAAAGGAGCTTAATATGCGACAAAGACGGTGGTTAGAACTCATAAAAAATTATGACTTGCAGATTCATTATCATACTGGCAAAGCCAACACAGTAGTGGATGCTCTTAGTAGAAAGTCAACAGGAAATTTAGCATGTTTGCTTATGGAGCGGAATGAACTATTGCTTGACTTGGAAAGAATGGAAGTGGAAATTGTGCTACATGAACAGGGTGGAATGTTAGCCGCAATGGCAGCACAACCGACAATTATTAAGGAAATTAAACAAAGGCAATTTGAGGATAAATTTCTCACGAATGTGCATGATGAGATGGAAACAAAGTCGAGACCGGGATTTTTTTTTTTGGAAGCTAAAGTGTTGAAGTTCAAGAGAAGATTGTGTGTTCCTAATATCCCTAAAATTAAAGGAAGAGTCATGCAAGAAGCTCACAAGTCCAGATTTTCCATGCATCCTGAAAATACCAAAATGTACCATGATCTCAAGCAAGCTTTTCGGTGGCCCAATATGAAGAGAGAAATTGCGGAGTTCATTTCAAAATGCCTTCAGTGTCAGCAAGTAAAAGCAGAACGCCAAAGACCGGCGGGGTCACTTCAACCTCTCCCTATTCCAGAATAGAAGTGAGAGCATATAACTTTGGATTTTATTGTGGGCCTACCCTGAACACCCCGAGCTATGGAATCTATATGGGTTGTTGCGGATAGATTGACTAAGTCTACTCACTTTTTGCCTATGAAGACTATTTATAATGCTGATAGACTTGCTACTGTGTACATTGCTGAGATTATTCGATGGCACAGTGTTCTGATTTCCATTGTGTCGGATAGAGATTCTAAGTTTGTGTCAAGATTTTGGCAAAGCTTACAGAAAGCATTGGGGGCAAAATTGAGGTCAGGTACCTCATTTCATCCACAAACCGATGGACAATCGAAAAAAACCATATAGATGTTGGAGGACATGCTCTGGATGTGTGTTTTGGATTTTCGTGAAAGTTAGAAACTCATATACCTTTGGTGCAGTTTGCATATAACAACAACTTCCACTCCAGTATCGAAATGGCATCATATGAAGCTTTGTATGGAAGAAAATATCAAACTCCGATTTATTGGACTGAAGTTGGGGACAGATCGTTGATTAGACCTGAAATTGTGCAAGTTGCTACAGAAAAGATTCAGATCATCTAATAGAGATTGAAAACTACTCAAAGCCAACAAAAGAGCTATGAAAATCAAAGAATGAGAGACTTAGAGTTTGAAGATGGGGATCACGTTTTTGTCAAAGTCACCCTAATGAAAGGGCATAAGGTTTGGGAAGAAAGGGAAATTGTCACCCCGATATATAGGGCCATTTCAGATTTTACAAAGATTAGGTCCGGTCACCTATTGGGTTGCTTTAACATCGGGCATGGAGCAAGTGCACAATGTATTCCACGTATCAATGTTGCGAGGCTACCTTCGAGACCCTTCTCATATTATTGATTATCAACAGATTGCTCTAGATAACAATATGGTTTATAAGGAAAAACCTATTTGTATCCTTGACCAGCAAGTCAAGCAACTAAGGAACAAGAGTATCCCAATGGTAAAATTCGAATGGAGGGAACATCATGGAAATGAAGCCATTGGGGAACAGAAAGAAGAAATGAGGCAACTATATCCAGAATATTTCTCGACTTGAGGTAAAAAAGTTTCGAGGACCAAACTTCCTAAAGGGGGAAGACTGTGATAACGTAACCCGTACTATGCGTAATTATGCATGTGATTATGTGTTTGATATGAATTTGCAAGTTTAAGTACATGAATTATGTGAATTTGGAATAATATATGTTAAATGTAGGAATATCTATTGCAATTACAACTTTGAACTGAAATTGAAGGCCTTAGAGGCGCGATAAACAAAAACCGACTTCATATCTATGATTAGCATGATTTTTAGAGCCTATAGTGAAATTTTGAAAAATTACGATTCATAATGATTAAATCATGATTTATGAGTTAAGGCATATATGTGTTTAGCCTTGTGTTCTTCATTTTTGGTGTAGAGCTTGATAGAGTGAGTTACAGAGAGAGGAAGAAGCTAGGATTTTGCTAGAGTTTCAAAGGGCAAACCCTAGATTGAAGCTAAGGTATGGAAACTTACTTGAAACCTTTGTCTTTAGCTCATCTTTGGCATGAAATCAAAAAAAAGTTGGAAATTTTGAGCTAGGGTTTTGGGTTGTGTAATGGGTTGAACTAAATGCAAGAAATAGAATCTTAGTCTCTTCAGTTTTGTTTGATTTGAGTTCAATCTTATGATTGATCCATGAAATAAACTCTAGTTGGTTCATATAACCAAGATGTGGAGAAGTGGTTTGGAAATACTCTTCTGATCTTGGGGAACGCTCGTGATCCTCTTCTAGTCACCTGAAAAGGAATAAACACTCCGGTCGGGGGTGTCGGAATTAGCACTCCGACGAACAAGTCAGTCTCAACGCTCAAGAATGCTTGTATTCTAAGTTTAGCACAACAATTCTCACATACCTCCTTCTGGCTGATGTTTCTTCTATTTATATCTTTTCTTCTTTGGGCCTCGGGATTAGATCCATTTCTCACCTCATATTCGGCACATTTTATAATAGACCGATCTTCACTCGGCCCCTTGCTTAATCGGTTATTTGGCCGAGTAGGGTCTCTAAATCCCCAGCAGAGTTGCCAGAAACTGTGGACGCGCTCGAATGTCCCGGGAAAATCCTGTTTCGTTCATTTGGGCTTACCACAGTTTAGACTCAAATGTCACGGTTCTGAATCTAATCTCATAATGTGCGATGTGAGATCGATAAATCACCAAAGAGTCCAAATCCGGCAAATCATTTTGGAAAACTGATTTTTAATAAAGAAGTGCCAAACATGGATTGCTTTGCTAGATACAGAGTCGCCACCTAAATATTTTATTTTGGGAGAATTTAGGAAACCCTGATTCGTCCCTGAGGCCACGTGTCCGTCATCACCAAAGTTGCCTCGGCATGGGAACTTGGGTACGAGAGGGGAAGGTCATGCAATGAGCACCCTCACTTGCCCGATCAGAGATCAACCTGCACTAAGCAAAATATCTTGTTTTTGAAAACACATGTTCTCTTATTTCGATTAATTAGCTAGTCATACTACGTGATGCGCACAACAAACAAGTATAGACTAGATCGCCTAATTTGGAATGAAGCATCGCATATCCGTTTGTTTAGAAAAATTGTTTGAAGTTTGCTACTCACAAATAGGCTAAATCGGGTATTTGATGAATTGTTCCAATTCAAGTAATCCAACCTTCACCCACAGGCATTCAGGCAGTTAATCACATAAGCAGTTAGCCTCATGGCAACCATGCCAACATGGTAACATTAACACACATGCAGTATGCTAAAGTGTAAACACTCACAGTGTACTCCGAGCCAAAACAAGGAACTAGTTAGAAATCATGCATGATCTTAGCTCATGTCAAGATGGCTAATGCAACACATGCGAAAATGCAATTAAAATAGGATCGACTATCTAGAATGTCATGTGAAATGCAACATGGTAACATGCTGTTAAACACGTATTCAAGTAATGTATTGAAAGTACAATACAGTTAGTACGATGCGCTGAACCCGGTGCATGCAATACAGATGAATGGATGCATGCATGCGAGCATAAGCTATGCTAAATAAAATATGCCCTAAAACTAACCATCGTAAGCGGTTAAGTAAAAGGGAGAAAGAAATGGGGATTGGAAGACATGCATCACACACACACACGCTTATTACAAGAATGTGCCCTCTCGAGGGAGGGACCAAATAAGAAGCTAACTAGCTAATCTAAGCTAATTAAACTAATTATTACAACACAATTAATTAACTAATCATAGTTAACTAATTATTACAGAACGAATTGAATAGCTAATGCATTAACTAATTAAAAGTATAAACCAAAGCAAAAGCTAGCTATCTAAGCATGGCAGCTAAGGAAAGCAGTAAATCAGGAGTCTCAGAGGGAGAGGAATGCATGCAAGCCCGGTCGCCTCGTTCGGAAATCCAATGTGATGCCCCGATTTGCCTCTATTTTCATCTGTCCTCAGAACTCTGCACCAAGCTCCAGAAAGATGAAACTCCACCTAGGGAAACCTGTGGGAGGGTGGCCGACCACTTTTGGTCTCTCCAGACCCCTGTCGACCACTTTTGGTTGTTGAAAAACTAGAAAAGTGACAGGCCAGCTAGTTTTTCTGGCTGGCCGGCCAGTTGTTGCTGCTGAACTGCAATTTGCTGCAACAGAGAGCAAGAAAGCGCATATCAATGTATTTGCAAGATATGTGTGCACAACCACCCTCCCTATCATGTCATGAACTCAAGGGGGTGTGGTTCTCGACCCCCGGGCCGCCAATCACGCATTTCAATGCATGATGGCCGAGAGGTGAAGTTGCACAATTCAATGTAAAATGAATGCACAAGTAAACACATAAGGCCTAGAACTCTATCATGTATGATCAAGAGCGTAGGAGACCGGGAATTAAGACGCGATTCATCACTTTAAGTATGAAACGTCCCTCTTTTCCCGTGTTTGGACTAACACCTATTCCAAACACAATGCAACACATAACATGGCATACACAATGTTACTACATGGCATACACAATGCAAGGGACAGGCATACAACAACATGCAATTCAACATGATCAGACTACCAATGCAAATGGCATGCAAACAATGCTGACACATGCATGCACAATGCAATGTTACAAGGGAAACTTAGCAATGTTAGAGACATGCATACTCAATGCAAGGAACAACTTGTCATGCACAATGCAAAGGACTACATAGCATACACAATGCGAAGTAAGATAAGCATGCAAGCAACATGCAAGTGAACCTACTAAATGGACTTAAACCAAAAGGGGTAGACCTCAATCATGCCCAAATCAGTGGCCATAAGGATGAAATTAAGGCACAAAAGGCAAGGTATGCATGTACAATGCAATGGCCTATCAAAGAGGCCTAAGAGCACAACTCTCAAGAGTGCTCAAAGAGTGATAAAAGTGGAAGTGTAGAAACACCAAGTGCACTGAAATTAGACAAGAAATGATGCCAAATCACTTAGTCAAAGCAAGTAAAGCATGCAAGAATCCTAAAGTATGAAAGCTAATAAAGAGGACTATAAAGGAGGCATGCAATACATGGCACAAATGCATGGACTAAGAATGGACAGAGCTCAAGTAGGCTAAAATAAGGACCTAAACATGCTGAGATGAGGGCTTAAAGACCTAGGCATGCAAGCATACAAGCTAAGCCAAAAACTAGGCAACAAATGCACAACCCTTAGAGGCACTCAAAGGGTGAATGAAGTAAGAACATGGCAAGTCTATATGCTCTGAAATGTCATGTTAAGTAATGCCAAATCATATACACAATACAAATGAAGCATGTAATGGTGCTCAAAGCTTGAAGCAAGCAAGGGCACTTGTACTACAACTATACAAAACATGAAGTGTGTGATCAAGGCGACCCAAAATAGTCCTAGAACATGTTAAAATGAGTCTAAAACTTGCATGGAAGGAAGCCAAAACAACCTGTCATGAAGGGCATAAGGCATGATGCATACAAGGCAAATAAGGTGGATTACACTACACCTATTAAGACCAAGCATGGAATGACTTAAACAGCAAAATTCAGAGTTGTATCATGGCATAATAACCCCAAAAACACATTGAAATAATAGCTCGCAAGCTTAGGCATGAAGGCATACGCAATGATTCATGTTAAGGCATAAAGGGGCAAACCCTCCAATGCATTGAATGAGTGACAAATGTGCATGCATGGCCATGAAACATGGACTGAAATCACATAATAAATGATGCCAAATTATTAAAATAGTCCAAGTAATGCATGCTAGTGGACTCAATACACAAAACTAACAGGCTAGATTGAACCAAGGCTATACAAAGCAAGTCATGTATGACCAAAACAACACAAATCAGACCTTAAACATGCTAAAACATGAACAAAGTCTTCTCAGAGCTAAGCCAAAAGCATGCTAAAATGACATGTTACAACATGATGCATGTTAGGCTATTTCATGGAATTGCACTACAAGTGCAAGGAGCATGCAAGAAGGGACCAAACCAAACCCTAACAGAGGTATGACATGGTAAAAAAACACCAAATGCATGTTGAAATGGACTCAAACCAAGCTATAATGACATGCTACTTCGTGAAGCATACAAAGCTAGTTTAAGAGATTTACACTACAAGTGTATAAAGCATGCATGGAGTGACCAAACCAAGCAAAAATAGTAGTATGCCTCAGTAAAATAACCACAAATACAAGCTAAGATATGGCCAACATAAGCTTAACAAAGGGGCTCAAACCTGAGGCATATGAAACAAGTAAACACAATACAAGGAGAGGGGCCCTCTCCTATTTAAGACACCAAAACCACCATTCCACCACTGAAAATCCTCTGGATTTCAGTGGTAGAAAGGTCATGCAAAGGCTTCAACAAGAGCCTAAAGGGATGGCTCAAAATAAGGCCTAACAAGACCTAAGAGGGGTAAATCACCCCAAACGAAAAAGTAACCTTAAATAACTATTTTATGCATGCAAAAATAGAACTTTTTCTATTTAAGAGTTAAGTTTAAAAATGTATGCAAGAAGGGCTAAAAGCTTAAGCAAGAAAGGGGGATTTAAAGGTCAAATGCTCACCCTTGAAGACCTCCTTTATAACTGCAACTCCAACAAGTTCTTTGAGCTTAAACCAGTCCAAGAACACCAAAAACAACCCCTTAGCACCTCAGCAACCAAAGGAAGGTGTTTGAGTGTGTGTTTGTGTACAAAAGTGAGACAAATCTACACTTTAAGGCACCAAACAAAAGAGAAATGAAGATGTATAGATAGAGATTATATGTATGGCTCAAGGGAGTTTTTCTGGACCTAGAGGAGGGAGGAGGAGCCTCCCTCTTATAGAAACTAAAAGGCAAAGCTTCTTGGAGAAGCTAAACCCCAAACAAATCCCTCCATACACGTGTATGGTGGATAGCCCAAATGCCCTCCAGCAGTGCCAGCTGGAGGAAAATATCTCCAAAAGGTGCCAAAGAGCAATCGACCACCTGAAGTGGTCGGCCTACTACTTAAAGTGGCCGGCCGACCACTTCAAGTGGTCTTCCATGACACAAACTGGTTGGTCATGGTGGGAGAGAGTCCAGGGCATGAAAGAAAGCTAGTGGTGTGGCAGTTGACTAGAAAATGTGGCCCGAAGACCAAGAAAGCCAGTTATCTGACCAGAAAACTGGCTGGTAGAAGGAAAAGTGGTCTCCAAGGAGAAAAAGTGGTCTCCCACCCTTGTACCACCTTCCAAACAAGGAAAACAAGGTTTGTACTAAAAACAAACCAAAACGGATGCAAGACGAGAGATCGGGAGTCAAAGCACGCGGCCGAAAGCCTCGAAAACTAGTCTACGGGCATCAAAAGTGGTATGCAACCACAAAAGTGGTCTTCCGGACCACAGTGTTCCTCTAGGCAGAGGCAACAAGGTGTGGTTCAAAAACCATGTGTAGCAAGTCCGCGGGGGACCGCTACGGTTCGGACTCTCGATTTGTGTCACGGTTCTTAATCTAAACCAAAGAGTCCAAATCTGGCAAATCGTTTTGAGAAACAGATTTTTGAAAAAGTAGTGCCAAACATGGACTGCTTTGCCAGATACAGAGTCGCCACCTAAATATTTTTTATGGGAGAATTTAGGAAACCCTGACTCGGTGCCGAAGGCCACATGTCCGTCATCACCGGAGTTGTCTCGGCTCGGGAGCTTGGGTACGATCGGGGAAGGTCAGCTATGAGCACCCCCTTTCGCCCGGTCCGAAGACCGGCCTCTACTAACCGTGATATCCGTTTTTGAAAACTTTATGTATTCTTAAACCAATTGTTAGCCTAGAATTACTATGTTATGCGCGCAGCAAACAAGTATAGACCAAATCGCCCAAATTGGAACAAAACATTTCATGTTTGTTTTGAAAATGGTTTGCTACTCGCAAGTAGGCTAAAATGCAGATTTTGCCACCCTCAAGTGGGCTTTTAGAAAAGATGATTTTGCCACTATCCAGTGGGCTTAAAACTCACAGTTTTAAGGCATTATTCCAATTTAGGTAATTCAACCTCCATCCACAGGCATTCAAGCAGTTATATCACATAAGCAGCTAGCCTCATGGTAATCATACTGTCATGGCAACACTCACACGCATGCGAAGCATAAAAGCTTACCTAGTACTCCGAGCCAAAACAGAAACTAGTCAGTAATCATATGCATGATCCTAGTTCATGTTAAAAATGGCTAATGCAACACATGCAAAGATGCAATCTAAACAGGCTCGGCTAACCCTAAAATGGCATATGAAATGCTACAAGTAACATGTATTCAATTTGGAATTGAAAAGTACAATGTAGTTTGTATGATGTACCGAGCCCGGTGCATGCAATACAAATGCATGGATGCACACATGCATAGCATAAGGTATGCTAAATTAAACATGCCCTAATCTACCATCATAAACAGGTAAATAAAAGGGAAGAAAGACGTGAGGTTGGAAGACATACACACACTCACACACACTTATTACAGATTTGCCCTCACTCGGAGGATCAAAATAAATATTACAGTCCCAAATAATAAACAAATAAAATTATTACAAAATTTCTAATTAATTAAAAGAAAGGATGCAAAAGAAAGAAGAGGGTGGCCACAGCTTCTGCCTCGGGGTGCGCAGATGATGCATGCTCGGAACTTGACTCGCCCGGAAAACCCGTACTGTACCCCTGCCACCTCTGTTTGCACTGCCTTGTCTCTCTGAAAATTGCCAAAATCCAGGAGCAAGTTCCTTACACTCTGCAGAGCACCACCGGCCAGACAGAATTCCCATCGGCACTGTACAATTTCCACCGGCTGTTCTTGGGCTCATCGGCACTTCAATGGTTGCCGGTCGGCACTGAATTCTGCCGGTCGGCAGAAACTTCCTGCAGAAGACAGTTTGACAGCAAACAGAGAACAGACAGTGCATGGCATGGGGTTTTCAGGCAGATGTAAGCATGGTCATATTTCCTATCATACTTTGAACTCAAGGAAACATGTCCCTCGATCCCCGAACCATCAATGGTGCATGGTGGCTCAAAGAATCAAATTTGCCATTTGATATAAAGATGCATGCAACAAACAAAATGAGAACCGAAGCCTTATCAAGTTGGAGTCAAAGGCCCCGGTGACCGAGAATCAAGGTACATTACATCTCTCGAAGTATGAATGTCCCTTGACCCTCATATTTGGCTTGACACCCCAAGCCAAATGATGCAATGCATGTTATGCTCACAAGACTCAAGATGCAACATGATGCTAATTATGCAAGACATGCCAAATGTTATGCAACAAATATGACAAGTATGCAATGCTAGCATGCAAGATGCAAGTGTGATGCAAACATGGACCAATTTACCATGAAGTTAGCATGGGACTACACATTTATGAAACAATTATGTAGCAAACAAGGGACAAGCATGCAAGAGGGCCTTAAAGTGATAAAGGTGCAGGCCTTAATTCACCTCAAAACAGCACCAAAAGTGCTCAAAATGATGGGCAAGCTCTCATGTCAACATGCAAGCCAATAGACCCAAAGTTAAGGCACCAAAAGGGTCACTTCATTTCCAACAACAAGACCAAATCATGGCATGGTTTAGACAAGTAAAAAAACAGAATTTTACAGACCAAGATAGGATTCCAAACCTTTCTAATATGGCAGCTAAGGTGACTCCCAAGAGACATATGCACCAAGGCTCATTCCTAGGCATAAGAGGGTACACCCTCAAGGCATAAAAGAGGTCATGCATGCACACATACAAACATGATTTAGGGACTGAAATAGCATGGCAAACAACTTCAACTCATTAAAGTGGACCAACTAAGGCATGCATGTGACTCATATACTTGAGGGATCACAAGCCAAAATGCATAGCAACCATATCAAACATGTCAAACATGACCAAATGGATAACCAACAGACTTTAAGCATGGAAAAATAGTGCTAACATCTTCATGGAACCAAGCCAACACATGCAAAAATCATGGTCTAAACACAAGGGACATTTCTAGGCCAAATGGAGCAATACAAAGCAAGTGCTACAAGCATACAAGGAGGCACAAATCCGGCCAAAAACAGAGATCCCACATGACCTAAAAACACCCAAAAAGTTCTGAAATGAAGCAAAAAAAACAAACAAGCATGCATGCCACCCTTTTGGGCCACAACTCAAGGAAACAAAACAATAAAGGGAGAGGGGTGCCCTCCCCTATGAAAGACTTCAAACCGACTTTTTCAACACTAAAAATACACTGATTTTGAGTGGTGAAGAGATCAAAATAGAAAGATGACCAAAGCTTAACCAAAGAGGCAACAAAAGTGGCCAAACAAAGCCTAATAGAGTGAGTTTGCACTCAAAACACCAAACAACCTTAATGAAAGTTCTAAAGCATGAAAATATAAGCCTTTTTCATGTTATATACAAAAGCTAAATCAAAAATCAAAATAGGTAAAAGATGATTGCAAGTTTGGGGAATATAAGGCAAGATGCTCACCCTTGAAGAACCTTTGAAGAACAAATGGTCTAGCCCTCTTCTTTTGATCAAAATCAGTCCAAAAACTCAAGAAACAACCCCCCAAGTCCCTCAATCTCAGAGCAAGGTGTAATAGTATGCGTAATGGTGCAAAAGTAAGGTAAAAACACACTTTTGAGCTAAGAAACACACACAAAGGAAGAGAGAGAGGGAGATATAGAGATAATATGTATCTATATCTCTAAGCTCTGGTTTTTGGTTCCAAATTTCTAACCTAAATCAAAGAGGAAAGCCTTCCTCTTATAAGGCTCCCTCTTGCAAAGCTTATACAACAAGCTTGCTTAGAGGGAGATCCCTCCATACACGTGTATGGAGGGAGGGACAGTTGGTGCCTGCTATCACAGCTGGCACAAAATATCTCCATAAAGTGGATGAACAGTGGTCGGCTGCCCAAAAAAGTTGTTTCGACAAAAAAGAGTGCCGACCAACAACAAACTATGCCGACCGGCAATAAAATGTGCCGACCGGCAACAAATAGTGCCGATGGCAGAAAAAGACCAGCCGATGGCCTCTAGCCACTGCCAGTGGTATGTGGGGATGCTTTACAAGGCCTTCCCTGCCCTTCCAAGGCAAAACACAAGTGTTTGGTATGAAACCAGACACTAAACGGTCAAGTTCGGAGATCCTGAGGTAGGGCGCGCGAGCCGAAACCTCCGGGAACTCTAAACGAACACATACATGAATAATCACCGAGTGTTCCAAGCGGTGACGTCCAAGTCTCGAGGACGGTCAAAAATGGGGTGTCTACACCATGCCAAACGGAGAACGTTAAGCGGTCCCGAGATAAGGCACGCGGCCGAAGGTTCTGAAAACCAAAAACTAGTCTCCAAACAGGAAAAGTGGTTTACGACCACAAAGAGATGGTCTACAAGACCTCTCCCTCCCTCCGAGGAAGGGAAAAAAAGTTCAGTCCACAAACCGAGCCAAAGCACAACAGCGTTCAGAGGCCCGGAGCCAAGGCCCTCAACCAAAACTCCAAAACGTCTAAATGAGCACAACATGCACCATCATCGAGCACTTAATCGATGACGTCTGAGTCTTAAGGTCAGTCAAAAATGGAGTGTCTATAGTATGCTATGGTGCTCAAAGTTCGGTGTATCAAGGAGTCTATCCTCTGATCATCTTGCTCCATTCGGATCGCCTTCTTCGCTGCCCGACTTAAAAATTGTAGGTGGCGCCGTACCAGGGACCTCTTCTGCTCCCTCGTATAGTGGGAGTACTCCATTTCCACCTTACGTATCTATGTTTTGATCATTTCCTCAGTGGCACTTGTACAACGTCGGCGGCTAAAGTAGGGGCTGGCAGACATGGCCCTCCTTCCTTGTATATGGAAAGTACCCCACGAGTCGAGACTGACGCCACGTCCTGGATAGTCTCCCGATGACATCCTAAAGTGGAAAAGATTTTTATTTGTTAGTCTTCTTTAAATATAATAGCGTGATAGAATAAAATAAGACAAGGGGTAAGGGCTTCTAGAGTCGCATATTGGGTTACGCGGGTTAAGGGTTGAACCTATGCTCTGATACCAAGTTGTGACCCCCCGAATCTACACTATGGGTTGCAGTCAAGGGAGAGTCACTAATGAGTCCTATGGTCAATAACCAAGTAAGATCCCAGATCGCCAGAGGAGTCAAATTAGCCTACCTTCTAAGTCCGGCTTTCGTAGGCAGTGCACTACCCTTTTGACAGATCTTAACAAGTATTGACACAAGGTCTCATAAGCAATGATAAGGTGGATACATATAAGTATTAGAACATAAGTACATAACAACCACGAATATCCTTAATTTCAAAAGCTTGTTCCATTACATTAAATCCCAATAAGAAATTTTAAATCTTCATATGAGTCTTACAAAATATCAAAAGGAATTTCTAACTTTCCTAAGACAGCCAAAAGTTTTTGAAGGTTTCAGGCTCGTCGTCTCCAACTATAAGTTCCTCTTCGGCACCTGACATGATACGCCTTGAGCTTTGAATGCCCAGTAAACACACACACACCCCGTCCATTTTTCCTAGTCCAAAACGCAATCACAAGTATAACATCAAGTAGTAAAGCATGATACTCAATTAAATAAGTAAAGGGTTATAAGGTTAGATGTTAGTAAACTACAAATCCCCCAAAGAGATTTCGTCCTCCCAACCACAAGAATCGGCTGCGGATTATTCTATATGCCCTCTCTTTTGCTGCTTTGTTGCAGAACTAACCTCGGATACCTACCAATGGTTATATACCGCGTAGCGCCAACTGCAGGGCCTCAAAAGAGACGGTAATAATGGGCCTTGCCCAAATCCCTCCTCACACCAAACCACCTAGGGTTCGAATACAACCACTCCGTTCAAGGGTTCTGAAAACCACTTACGCAAGACTTTAACTTCCGAATACGGAACGCATCCCAACAATCCATACGTCACCCATCATCATCTTTTCATTACTCAAAAGATTGAAAACCCAATACCATCCCAATTAAGTTTTCCGATGAGTTAAATGTTTTAAATCAAGGTTAGACCAACTTAACAAGATAATAATATCCACGTAAGCATGCATCATTATGACGAGGAAGATAAAGAACATAACCATAACACATATAATATCATGCTAAGACATGATCATAAGCTAATAAGCATTTTCATGAACACAAGAGCATAAAACATCCATGCACAACAAAATTTCCAGATTCAATATCAGATAAGGATTAGATTGAAAGGACTATTTTTGATTTTTCACCGGACTCGGCCTTCCTATGGTTTGTAGAGAATTTAATCTAGTTTCCAGAACATATTTCGAAAATGGGATAGCTTTTCTAGATTTTAAGTTATTCAGAAAACATTCCAGCACTGTCCAGATTCATCGACTGTTACAAAAATTTGATTTTCATGTAAACCGCTCACTGTTTTTCAATGAAACCAATTTTAGTTGAAAGATAACTTCTTAAGAAAGATTTTGACATAAAATAGAGGTCCATAATAATTTTATACATTTTTCTACAAATTTTGAAAGTGGGCATTGAAAACAGATTGTAAGGCACAATACCCAAAACAAGAAAATTTATGAGAAAAGAGACCCACTATGGGAAAATTTTAATTTCTTTTGTGATGAAAACATGCTAACTAACATATATTAAACTCAAAAAATTTGCTTGAAGGTGTGCCTTTGGAAAGTTTGAGAGATCGGTATGAAAAAGAGAGTTTTGTACCGAAATGAGGAAAAATACAAGAGATGTAGAATGAAGGCTCAACTCTTATCATTTTTAACACAAGTAACTCATCAATAACACATCGGAAAATATTTTCTAGAACCCTTAAGAACATGTATTTGAAAAAGAAAAATAAAAGAGAAGGTTGTGTTGTGGCTTACTTGCTAGGCTTTGAACAAGATGGCTCTCCTCTTCCTTCCTCTCCCTCTCAAGACTTTTCTCTTGCTCTCCTTTCTCTCCTCTAGGCCGAATGTGTGTGTGAGTGTGTTGTTTGTGTTTTCCATGCTAGGGGGTGGTGGTATTTATAGGCAAATTTTGGTGTAAAATGACATAAAAGCCCACTAGTTGGAATTGGATGGAAAAGTTAGGATTTACTTGGAGTCTAATGGAATAGGAGTAATTAGGGAGCTTAATCATAGGATTAGACAATATAAAAGCCCACTAGTTGGAATTGGATGGAAAAGTTAGGATTTACTTGGAGTCTAATGGAATAGGAGTAATTAGGGAGCTTAATCATAGGATTAGACAATATCTAGTTGGTCCTAAGTTGAAATAAAACTAGTATTGGAAACAAAACCCTAGATTTAGGGGTACTAGGTGTTAGGGTTTCTAGAATACCATGATTACAATTCTTGAAAATTGGCTCCTTACATCTTCCTAGGGTGGCCAGCCATTTGGAAGGGTGATGGGGCTATTTTTTATTCAATTTAGGTACTAGGGACACATCTCCCAATGTATATATATATATATATATATCTCAAATTGATTGATGGTTCCTATAATATAAAAGTACATGTACTAGTTTTGGAAAAATTCTTGAAATTAATAAAAGTAGTGAAGACTTGGAATTAAATTCATGTATTGGAATTTTACTTATGTAGAATTAAATTAAATTAGGCTAAGGAACCTAATTTGGCTAGGATATTCCTGTTTCGATAAAAATAAAAATAAAAGTGCTAACCGACAAGATTCGAAATAATTCCAGGAACTGAGAGGCTTTAAGAAAATAATTCAAACATTAGGGTTTTTAAGGAGAATACATTTTCAGGGGCTTCATAGGCCTGCCAGCCAGTTATGTAAAACACAGATATTTGTTGCTAGTTGTCCCCCAAAAGCTCCAGCTGTTTCTATACCGATATTTCCGGCTTGAGAGGCTGTTTTTCTATATATACAAGGCCAAGCCTCATGTTTTTAGGTTACAAAAAATTCCAAAAGGCCAAGTTCTTGAAAATCTCTCTCTCTCTCTAGCTATCTGTCTTGCAACGCACACATCATACCTAAACACTTCCTAAACCAATATTGGAGCTCTCCTTGCCGAGATTATTGAGTCCAGATTTTAGCCCTTGAGAGTAAGAACTTGTGGGTTTTTTAACAAAAGAGTTACCTTGCTTCAAGAGGTATAATTTTGAGCATCTTTACACTACTTTGTTTTCTATCTTTTCTTGCTGATTTTGAACTATTTTTACACTGATTTTATGGGCTGAAACTTGTGATTTAAAGCTACCAAAGGTGAAGGGGCTAACCACCCTTCTTTAAACCTTGTCTCCTAAGCTTTTGCCATTGTGTTTCCCATATCTTCATCAAAAATTTTTGCACTTTTTACCATTGATTTTCAGAGGTTCTTAGAGGCTAAAAATGTGGTTTTCAAGTCCCAAAAATGGAGATGTTAGCCACTCTTCCTTTGGCTTGTTTACTAGCTTAAATTTTCCATTATTTTAGTTTACTCTTTTAGTTATTTTTACTTCAATTCCAGCACTGTTTTAGTGTATATTAGGACTATTTTTATGTGTTAGTTTCAATTATTCTTTGTATGGCATGCTTGTAGTGTAATGGTCCTCATAGGTTTGGTGGTTTAGGCCTTAGCCACCAACCTATTTGAGTTGATAACATTTATTTCAAGCTTTTCATATTTGTGATCACCTCTAATCATCTCTGCAACCTCTCTCATTTCTTGGCTTTTCCTTTGCTTTGAGAGTAGTTTCAAACCGATTGTTTGTTTAAGCTTGAGATAGAGATTGCTATGCTTAATGGTTTAAACTCTTCGGAGGTTCATTAGCAACGGCATCACATCTCTATCATGCCCAAAACAGCCCTTGGTTTGACACTTTCCTCCATTAGTGGACTTAATCTTCATTATTGGACTAAAATGACAAATGAATGGAAAGGTAATTAAAAGAGGTATTAAAATTGGAATAAAATGGAGCAAGATAATAAAATGGTTCAGGGTTCAATCGGATGTTTATTGAACTGATTAAGTCTTGACTTATTTCATACTTGTTAGTGATAAAAACGGTTTAAGAGTCAATGTCAACCGCTTCCCTTGATCAATATCATGACAGGGAGCGTGTTTGCGAGTCTTTCATTATGCATTTATTGAAATTGTATCCCTTGGCTCATAAGTCATCACGCAATGAATTTGCACCGATTGATGGCTTATGAATCAAGCCTACCACTCATTTGAGCTGTTTGATGATAAGGAAGGGTAGGGTGGCCATACATCCCTTGAGAATGCTCTGTTTGTGCTCCTTTTGTTCTCTGTTGCAATAGGAAAGAACCAACATTTGTGGCCGGCTGGCCACTTTTACTAGGTGACAAGCCACTAGTTCTGGGTTGCCGGACACTTTTTCTAGGCAGGCAATGTCCTTTTTCCAGCAGAGTAGAGCAGAGGCTGAGATGGAAAAACAGTGCAAGTTTCTAGCTGTGCAACAGACGCATTTTGGCAGCAAAACAGGGAACTTTTTTGGGTCAAAATCTGCGTGCATGCATGGGTCAACCCTCATTCCCTAGGGCTCAAAATAGTTAATTGATTATCTAATTAATTGTGCATTGTAATTAGCTAGTTAGTTTTTGTATTAAACTAAGTAGAACAGCTAGTTAATTTTTTGTTGTACTTATTTAATTAGCTAAATTAGTTAGTTAATTCGTGGTGTTGTAATAATTAGCTAGTATAGTTAATTTTTTAATTTGCTTTGTAATAATTAGTTAAGTAACTCAGCAAATTTATTTATTTGGACCCTCCTGTGAGGGCAAACATGTAATAATGTGTATGTCTTCCAACCCCGCATCTTTCTCCCTTTTATTTACTTGCTTATAATGAGTAGTTTAGAACATCATGTTTCATTTAGCATTTCTCATGTTTGCTTCACTTGTCTTGCATGCATCGAGGCTCGGTTCATTATTTTAATAAGAATTGTCGTTTATTGCTTCATTGAATACGTGTTTTTTCAAATTGATTCATATGTCATAATTAGTAGCCGAGCCTATTAGTTGCATTATCACATGTGTTGCATTAGTCATGTTGCATTAGTTAGAGGCATGCATGTTTTCTAACTCTTTTGTTTCATTTGGCTTACCGTGGAGTACGAGGTGAGCATTTTTGTGTTTTAGCATGTTGCATGAGTGTGATTGTTTCCATATCAAGCATGATTACCATGAGGCTAAGTGCTTAATTGATATATCTGCTTGAATGCCTGTGGATGAATGCTAATTGCTTGAATTGGAATAATTTGAGTAAATGTGCATATGAGATCACTTTTTCAAGTGGTACTTATTCAAACAATTTTGAAAACAAACATAAATCAAAATGTTCCAATTTTTGCAAATTAGTCTATACTTGTGTGCGCATCATATAGTAAGTTAGTCTAATAATCGGAACAAGAGCATATAATGTAAATAAAAATCACATCATGATTACTAGCGGCCGATCTTTGATCGAGCGAGTGGGGTGCTCAATTCATGGCCTTCCCCTCTCGTACCTAACTTCCCGAGCTGAGACAATCTTGGTGATGACAGATAAGTAACTTTTGGCACGAGTCACGGGTTTTCTAAATTTTCCAAAAAATATATAGGTGGTGACTCTATATCTAGCAAAGCAGTCCATTTTTAGCAATTTGATTGAAAATCGATTCTCTAAAAGAATTACCGGATTTGAACTCTTTTGTGTTTATCTATTTCACATTGCACTTGTGAGATCAGATTCAAAACCACGAGAGTCCAAACTGTAGGGCTAGTCGTATCCGAAAGGAGTATGAAAAGTCAAGCTACAGTTTCTGGCGACTCTGTTGGAAAATTTAGAGAACTTCTCTCGAACTTCATGATATAAAATTTTATTTACACTTATATCCTTTTTACATTATGCATTTGCATTTGTACGCTTAAGTCACTTTGTTTTCCATCTGCTATTCCTAGATAGTTTGCTAGAGGCTTTCCCAAAAGCTTGCCAAAAGTCTGACCGGTCATGGGCTCTACCATGTTGGGAAGACAACCCTCGGATCTGGACTACCACTGTACCGTTTGATCCTCCTTTCACTTCTCAGTGTTAGGTGTGAGAGGTATATTAGATAGTCTTACCAATGCACCCATTTTGACCAATCGGCCTGGCTGCATATAGTAGAGCCATAGTGACTGTTCCAACTTAGGACTAGATGCTCACCTGCATGTAAGATTTTGTGCAACTACTTGCTTGAAGTAGTGAAACCTTAGTTCATGACAAAACAAGGATAGGGTAACCTTTTTTTCCTCATAAGGATATTTTGCCTCTCTTGACTAGTATGTGCTTTACAGTGAAACTATACAGGAATGTGTATATCGGTTGCAAGGTTGGTATCTGTTTTGGGGCAAATTCAGTGTGGAGTACAGTCACGCAGCTGTGATCATATCCGTTCTAATGAAATTGGGCTGAGGTGCTGTCTGTTATCTCTTTTGCAAGGTAGTCCTGGAACCATAGCTTTAGAAGGCTCCAATATCCCCCGGGTACTCTAGACTCCTATCGATAGACTTTGTAAGGTCGGGGACCTAGTTCAGAGGCAACCAATGTTTGCTTCACTACTACCGGTTACAAGGCGAAGGAGAATTAGATAGAATTCACCACTCCAGTTCCTATAGCAATCACCCCTCGGCTCACCTATGTCCAGTCCGGTTCAAGAATAGTCATCTACTTCCAACCCAGCACGAGATCAGTCACCTATTCCAATGGCACAATATTGTAGCTCGACTTTTTTCGCACCACCTTTCGGAAGGTTCGAAAGAAGCCCTACAGTTCAGACTCCCGCGGTTCTAAATCTAATTCCACAAGTGCAATATGAAATTGATAAACACTAAAGAGTCCAAATCTGGCAAATCTTTTGAAAAATCGATTTTGAATCAAAAATGCCAAAATTGGACTGCTTTGCCAGATACAGAGTCGCCACCTAAATATTTTTTTTTTGGGAAATCTAGGAAACCCATGATTCGTGCCAAATTCCACGTATCCGTCATCACAAAGTTGCCTCGGCTCGGGAACTCAGGTATGAGAGGAAAAGGTCATGAATTGAGCACCCCCACTCGCCCGATCACAAATCGGCCTCTACTAATCATGATATAATTTTTATCAACAATATATGCTCTTGTTCCGGTTTATTAGGCTAGCATATACTATCTGATGCGTGCGTATAAGGTATAGACTAGTTTTCCCAAATTGGAACAATTCAATTTCATGTTTGCTTTTCTAAAAGAGTTTGATTTTGCCACTTAACAAAGTGGGCTTACAGTTTGTGAATTTTCCACTTGACAAAGTGGGCTTAAATTGTACATTTATTGAATCGTTCGAATTCAAGCAACAAGCCTTCATCCACAGACACTCAAACAGTCTAACAAATAAGCACTTAGTCTCATGGCAAGCATGCTAGTCATGGCAATCACTCACACTCATGCAAGTATGCTAAAGTACTAAAACTCACGTAGTACTTCAACCTAAGATAAAACAAAAGAGTTAGAAAATGCATGATTCCTAACTATGCCAAATGTCTAATGCTACGCATGCGATATGTAATTAAGATAGGCTCGGCTACTAAATGGCACATGAGGCAATTTTGATAACATGCGGTTAAACACGTATTCAAAGAATATTTAAACATCGATGCAGTTAGAATGATGCACCGAACCTTGGTGCAGGCAATACAAGATAAATGGATGCAAGCATGCGATATGCTAATTGAAACGTGATGTCTCTAATCTAACCATCAAAAGCTAGTAAATAAAAGGGAGAATGACGTGGGGTTGGAAGACATACACATTATTACAACATTTCGCTCTCATAAAGGAAAGTCCGAATGAATAAACTAGCTAAGCTAAACTACCTAACTAATTATTACAAAACTTGAATGAAATAAATTAACTAATTATTCTAAGCTAATTTAATTAAGGATTTAACTAGGCTAATCTAATTAAATATTACAACACAAACTAATTTAATTAATCAGTCTAAACTAATTAAATAAGTACAAAACAAGCTAATTAGCTATAACTAATTAAATACAACAAATAAATGGCTAAATGCTAATTAAGCTAATTAACTATTCTCGGGGAGGCGAGGGAGGCCCATGCATGCTCGGTTTCCACTCAAAGAACATCCACTGTCTGTCCTCGAAAACCTCTGTTGCACAACCCTTGCACTGATTTCCTCTTCCAGATCAAATCTGTTATGCTTCACAAACACACTGCTCAAAATTCACTGGTGGCCGTCTAACACTGATGGCTTGCCAGTCAGTAACAGTGGCTGGCCGGCCACTAATGATACACCATTCCTTGCTGCAACAGAGAGCAAACAGGGTAAAGAGAGGGTATTCTCACTGGTTGTTTGTATTGTGTATCCCTCATTATCATCAAAACATGCTCAAAGGAATGATACACTTGGTTCCAAAACCATCAATCAAGCAATTTCATTGCATGATGGTGAAAGAACCAAGGTGTACAAGTTTAATAAATGCACAAACAAGACCAAAAAGCCATCACCCTATCATGCATGATCAAGGACAATGAAGACCTAGGAAACTTGACACATTTCATCACTTTGAGTATGAAATTTCTCAATTTTCCTTGTGTTCAAATTAACGTCCGATTTGAAACACGACAAGACACAACCAATCTTATCTTGCACAATTTTAGCTGCAACTTTTAGTTACTCATTTTAGATTACCAACCATTCTTTAACCAATTAAGTCCATTGGTGAGTAGTCCTCTAAAAGAGAAGGAAGTGTCAAACAAAGGGTAGTTTAAGTCAAGAGAGAAGTGTCATGCCGTTGATAATGAACCCTCAAAAGAGGATTAAACCATTAGGTATGGACCTCAATCTCAAGCTTAAATTATCCTAAGGTTGAAACAACCTTCGAAGCAAACAAAAAAGTAAAGAAATGAAGGAGGTTGCAAAGATTAACGAGTGCTGAAATTAAGTGAGAAAAGCACTAAAACAATGCAATCAACTCAAACAAGTGGTGTCTAAAGGCCTAAAACACCGAGCTTGTGAGGACACTTACACTAGAAGCATGCAACACAAGACTCAAATGACTTAAATAGCCAAAAATAGAGGCAAAACAGTCCTAAATAGAGCCTAAAACATGCTGGAATTAAGCTAGAAAAGGCTAGAAAATTAAGCTAACACATGGAGCTAACTAGGCTAGCAAACAAGACACAAGAAAGGGAGGCTAACCCCTCCAATTTTGGACTTCAAAACATGATTTTTATCACTGAAAATATTTTGAAATTCAGTGTTTAAAGGCCCAAAAAGACATGGTTTGAAAGTGGGAAATAAAGGTGGAAAAGCCTTACCAACAAGGAATAAAGAAGGGTGAACCACCCCCTAACCTTAAATGGACTAAAACACTAATTTCAGCCCACAAAAACAGAGTTTTTATAGCCCAAAAACAACCTAAAAATAGTGGGAAAAAGATAGAAAAACAAGTGCTCATAACAAGGTAAAAGGGGAAGTATTATACCTCTCGAAGCAAAGAACAATTTTAGGCAACAATTCAAGCCAAAACCACTTTCAAGAGCTCCATGAAGGCCTCAAGTAACCTTAGCTCAAAGATGATCAACTTTGGTTAACGAGATGTATGCAAAAGAGTAGTGTATGTAGGCAAGTATGCACAAATTTGCAAGAGAGAGAGAGAGATTTGTTCCAAAAATTCTAACCTTTAAAAATAGGGAAGGGGACCCCATATTATAGAAAAACATGCATTTGGCTGAGCTAAATCCTTCCATACACGTGTAGGGAGATAAAGCCCACTGTGCCAACAGCTGGAACAGCTGTCAACAAAATATTTGCAAAAAAGACACTAGTGGCCAGCAGGCCACACCATTGGCCGGCAAGGCACAAGGGTGGCCGACAGTCCACCAGAGGAGACCTGCAGGTCCCAGGGTCTTGAGGTTTGAACCACTAAGGTTTTGGTCCAAAACAAGGCACAAAACAAAGCATAGAATGGACACGGTTTTAACGCTCAAAGGCAGGGCACTCCGTCGAGATCTTTGGGAACTAAAACGAGCACATGCTATCATAATCATCGAGTGCACAAGCGATGACGTCCAATTCTTGAGGACGGTCAAAAATGGGGTGTCTATAAATATCCCCCAGCCAGTATGGAAGAATTGATACACCATCTGCAACAGGCAGTCGAGACACTACAACATGACGTAGTCCGTCAAGCCGAGGTTACGACCCGGCAGGCCGAGGTTATAACCAGGCTACAACAATAACAACTGCAGCCAACAACTGTCTCTGCATCACATGTACCCACCGTAGCTATCCCTGTGCTCGGTGCCACTGCTAATATTGCTAATGTCCAAGAAAACCAGGGAAATCCAACAGAGCCAATCCTAGCACAAGCTTCTAAAGCCCCGGCTTATCAGATCGATGCTCCATTCGAGTTCGAGGTTGGTCCAACTACACTCAAGGTCAATAAATTGGAAAAATTATTCAAGAGGGCACAAGGGTTACTGCATCCCAGACATAGAGGATGGATACACTGATTCTGTAGTTACATTGCCGGATAGGTTTAAAATGCCGCACATTGATCATTTTGATGGATTTGGGGATCCGATGGTACACTTACGATTGTTTTCTGATCTCTTGCAGGTAATGGGCTTAACTAGACCACAAAAGCTATCTCTCTTTGGTCGCACCATGTCAAGTAGAAAGGCCATTTGGTATGCTAAGTTGGAAGATTTCGTGAAACAGAATTGGAAGGAGATAGCCGAAGCCTTCATTGCTCAGTACTCTTACAATACACAGGTTGAGGTCACAACTCATGATCTCGAGGCAACCCGTCAAGAGCCGAAGGAGGGTTTCTCTGAGTTTGTGACAAGAAGGAGGGTTAAAGCCTCAATGATGACCACGAGACCTTTTGAGAAGGATCAGATAAGAATGGTTGTTCGGAATCTGCAAGGCAAGTTGCTGTAGAAGATGATTGTTCTTCCCCTATTTACCTTTACAGAGCTTCATGAAATGGGGGTTCAAATCGAGGATGTCATCAGACAAGGGATCATTGTGGAAGATAATGAGCCTTTAAAGAAGAATGTTGTCCATAGTTCCAATGGTACTACCAGTGGTAGCATAGTTGTGAAATGCTCAGAAGTAAACATTGTCACCACTCCTATCAATAGCCAAAAACCCACCACTTCAACTTGGCCCCAAGCCCGAAATTTCCATCATCTTTACGTGAGTCTCTCTCAAGCCTTGAAAACGTTATTAGAAAAAAGGCACCTAGAGCTTCTAGAACCCCAACCCCTCTCAAATCCTCTTCCACCAAGACATGACCCCGCTAAATACAGTGCTTATCATCAACAGCGCGATCATGATATAAATCGTTGCATCTGCCTCCATCATAAGATTCAAGATCTTATTGACGAAGTGATTATAGCTCCACCAAAAAGACTTCAGGCCACCACTAACCTATTATCTTCACACCTCAACCTAATCCATACACTACTATCCACCTACGACCCCAGCATATACATCACCCCGGCCCATTTACCCAAGCCTGAGGTGTTCAATCCAGAAAGCATGAACTTGTGTATGATGGATGCACTTGAACCCCAATCATCTCAAACCTATGTACCCACTACTTCTGAGCTAATGCGTATGATTGAAGATCTTCATAGAACTATGGCAGATCTAACCTTTGGGATATTGGCTCCATCATAAACCACATCACATATTCACATCAAAAGGCTCCATAATCTTAAGGCGAGCTGCAATCGAAAAGGGTCAACCTAAAGCTATCTCAAGTCTGGGTGATGACATATCAACAATAACTGGGCTCCACTCCAATATAGCGACCCAATCCCTTGGCAAAGTGGAGGCAAGTGGCAAGAACATGGTCGGAGCAGGCATTGAACCCTATGAACATCTTCGGTGGGCTATTGAGGCTTTCTAGGTCAAAAGGCTAGACAAACAGCAAGTGCTTGCAGTCATTGCAAAGACGGTGGATGACACTTTTGTCACTCAATTTGGGAGCATTTTGAATCAATGGGCAAGCCAGGGAAAGAGATGTCATACCAAAAACACCCCTTTCTGCTCCAATCCTACACTCGTAAGAGATCATCAAACCCAGTCAACACTTGCTGACCCATCTGCCAATCCTGTCAGGACTGGTAATCGCACCTTTAATCCCTTTTATATGAGTTTGTCCAAAGTTCTCCAAATCCTCACAGGACAAGGCCATCTCAAATCCCTTGACCCTCGGCCTCTTCTGTATCCCCTTCCAGCCAAGTATAATGCTACTAGGTACTATGCCTTCCATCAACAAACTGGCCATGACACTGACAGTTGTTTTTTTCTTCACCATGAAGTTCAAGATCTGATTGACAAAAAGGCCATCACTCCACCGGGTCCTACATAGTCTATCGGCACTATATCGATGAACTTGGGGGATAATGTGACTATGTGATCAGGGATGAACCACCTGCTGATGGTGCTCATTTTACTCCAGATGTGGTGAATGGCACGCACTATTTTAGCACTTTGAAAATGCTGTTTATTGTACTTTCGGACTTGGGTATTGAGTCAGTCTTGTGGTGTTACAATTAAGTGATTTCGGGCATAACTCAGACATCACTTCCCTATTTGTTTTTGTTTGTCTTTTCACTGTTTCTTTTGAGTCTGTTTCTATCATTGAGCTAGTTAAGCTAGAAGATCTAAATGAAACGATAGTAATTTTCGCCTACTTCTCTTTGCTTTTAAATCATTGCATTGACCAAAGCTTTCAAACCTTTTCTAACACTGTGATGAAAACAAAGAGGAAGGAATTCCTCAGGATTTGCAAAAATTTGATCAACTGAGAGGAAGAGAGACCTGCTAAGCCCTTAATGATTGAGATCATGTCTGTTAATGTGAGTATTGAGGAGGATCCTGGCTTGGTCTAGATTGGTTCTACATTGTCTTCGGAGAAGCCTGAGCGACTAGTCATTTTCTTAAAAGGTTTCAAAAAACGTTTTGCATGGTCCTATGAAGACATGCCTCGAATTGATCTTGGGATTATACATCACAAGATCACTCTCGACCTTGAGACTCGACCCCTTTGTTTTCAAACTTTGATTCAAAATGTTCAACGATCAACCAAAATATGAGGCTTGCATGGTCAGATATGAAGCAGCCCCTGAACTAGAGGCAATAAGGTCGTATGTCATCGAAGGAAGCTTATAAAGCTAGATGAGAAGCAACCCTTCAACTAGGGGCAAAAAAATGTGAGATGTGATCGAAAATTCAAAAATGGGTCATTTCTCAAACCAATGGAGATGGACAAGAAAGCCAAATCCCAGAATCTAATAGAAGAAATTTTTGTTTCACTGAAGGACAATTGGGTTCCTATCCACGACACTAGGGGCAAATTCACTGAAGGACAATTGGGTTCCTATCCACGACACTAGGGGCAAATTCAAACCTAATTGGATAGGCCCTTACATCATCAAGACTACATCATCGGTGAACAACAGCGATTCTCATAGATTCAGATGGGTTAGAGATCCTACAACCAATCAACATGGACAAGTTAACTTTTCAATCCTTGAGAAGCTCGCAAGGCCAAAAACCTGAAAGGGTGACCCAGGCAAAAGTTAGAGCAAAAAAAAGAACAAAAATGAAAAAATGGAAATGAAGAAAAATGAAAAAAGAAAGAGAAAAGAAAAAATGAAAACAAAGAAAAAATGAAAAGGAAAAATAGAGCTCACAAGGTTGAAAACTCGGAAGGGTGGCTTTGGCAAATGTTAGAACGCAAAAGGAGAGTGTTAATACCCGAATGCACCTTAACCCAAGAACTACGTACGATCTAATTCCCATCTTTGGGATATATAGGCAACTTTATCCTGAAGTTCAGCCCCAACAATTTTCAACCTGCATGTCTCATCCATGTTGGTTCGCGTATCCTTGTTCAACTCGATTATCCTATCCATGTCCAATTGGCTCATCTTCATTCAAAATCGGGTGTCCTATTCCATTAACGGATTCAGCTGCAAGACAATTCAAGTTCAGATATGAGGTTGTGCATCTCAAGAGTTAATTCCTCGTTGGTCGGGTAGTGGCCATTTGCAAACAGTTTTGAGGATTTTTAATGAAGCTGACTAATTTTCTCAAAAATAATTCCATTTTTTTCCAAAACTGGACCATTTCTTGGACCTAAAAAAGGTAAATTTTCAGTGCTCACAACCTAACTTACATGATTTCAAATTGGAAAGTCAAACAAGCATGTTAATCTAACTCTCATGTTGGTCAAAATTGCATTAGCAGAAAGACAAAAAACAAAAACAAAAAAAATAGTCAAAATGATGAGTTAGGGGCGTAGTCGAGTCAGGTTTTCTATTTTTTCCCCATTGTCAACGTAGTCGCCAGAAAGAGCACAACTAAAGCTAACAGCAGAGGCCAAAAAAACTCTCTCATTCTCCAAGCAGTGAAGTATCGAGCCAAGTGCGACGCAAGAACTACAAATTGAGCTGGATATTCGACCCCCTTCATGAGGTCCACAACTTCTAGCTTATCCATCAGCCACACATAGGAAGAGATAAAAAATAAAAGAGATTAAAGAATAGAGAGATGTGCACTGCGAGAAAAAAGTAAAGAAAGGGCTTTTTAGAGAAAATAGAGATTGATTGCCAAAGTGATGTGAGAATCACAAATGAAAAAGGGTGGGAAACAATACCTAGAGAAGCAGTGGGATCCCTAAGAACCAAGAGGTCTCCCACTGGTGGAAAATATCCAAGTGTTGTGTTTGTTGTTTTTTTTGTCTCGATTCTTGTTTTGAGTCGTTTTCACTGCAAATAGATGTGTTTAGGTTGTTTTACTTTGTTTTTCCATTGTTGAGTCATGGTGTACTGTGGTCAGTCGTAGGCCTAATACCTAGTTAAGAACTCATTCTTGGTTTCAATTGCAAAAATAAATTGTTTTGTGCTCGGAGTGTCGTGCCATTCCCAACATGTCATGCAAAACAGGATTCTTTCTTTTATAAACTGCAGGGTCCAACCCAGGTCAACAAAGAGAGCAATAGAATAAGAAACTATCTGAAGCTACATAGGTTCCGGACTTCAAAGAAAAAGAAAAGGAGAGAAAATTGGAGCATCTGAGTTTGTTTCCACTTCAACATTTTCCAAGTTTGCATTTTGGATGCACCTTCTCAGGCCTTGTCATTTCTTCAGAGTATAAGTATACCTCGACTTCAAGCTCAAGCTTAAGCCTGCTTTAAGTCAGAATGGCGATCAAGCTTGCTTCAAGCCAGAATGGCGATCAAGGTGCTCTCCCTGAGTACCATTCCCTGCCAGAAGCATCTTGGCTTTGTTTCCAATGAGTTCCTAGGAGACCAACTGCAATGGTGGAAACTAGAGTTCGAATGACGAGGCCTAGAACACAAAGGTTTGGAATTTCAAAGACTAAAGTCTAGTATGAATACCCAGGGGTGTATCCCTGGCTTGAAATCTGTATGGTAGCCCCATAGGTTTAGGTAGCTTGTATGCGCCTCAATTCTGGATATTGAACCAACCTAGTCTGTCACCCCGTTGGAGAATTAAGAAAGTTGTGAATATAATCAGGAAGAAAAACGGCATCCGTGCCTTCTATATGCAAAGGTTACCCCTTGTCAGCATTTGAGGGCCTTCGAACTGTGAGTTGAAGGTAAGAGTTCGAAGAACACAAGAGGGAGATGCCCATCAAAGTAGAGTGGTTCATCGCCACTCGTTTTATAAGGTGCTTTCTAAAGTGCCGTTTTATTTGTTTACTGCATTTCCTAAACATCATGCACTACATTGCTTGTAACATGTATCATATCATCGCACTTATTGCATTTATTTGCATCTTGTGTTATCTTGTATCATTTATCCTTTTATGCTGAGCAGCATTTAGGATCATTGCCCTCCAGGGCTTTTCTCAATACGCATGGAACGCGACCCGAAGCGGTTTTCTCTCGATCTCTTCTCACGATTTCAGCATGGTTAGAGTCTTCCTTTCCTCACATGAGTTCAGCGTGTTTGAAATTTATCTTAGGATGCGTGGAACACGACCCTAAGCGATTTTCTCAGGACCTCTTCTCACGATTTCAGCGTGGTTAGAGTATTCCTTTCCTCACACGAGTTCAGCATGTTTGGAATTTATATTTGGATGTGTGGAACGCGACCCTAAGTGGTTTTTCTTTGCTCTTCTCACGATTTCAGCACGGTTAGAGTGTTCATTTCCTCACACGATTTCAACGTGTTTGGGATTTGTTCTTCCTCTTCTCATAATTTCAGCGTGGTTAGAGTGTTCCTTTCCTTACACGATTTCAGCGTGTTTTGGATTTATTCTTCCTCTTCTCATGATTTCAGTGTGGTTAGAGTGTTCCTTTGCTTACGTAATTTGAGCTTGTTCAGGATTTATTCTTTCTCTTCTTATGATTTCAGCATGGTTAGAGTGTTCTTTTCTTCATACGATTTTAGCGTGTTTGGGATTTGTTCTTCCTCTTCTCACGATTTTAGCATGGTTAGAGTGTTCCTTTCCTCACATGATTTCAGCATGTTTGGGATTTATTCTTTCTCTTCTCACGATTTTAGCATGGTTAGAGTGTTCATTTTCTCACATGATTTCAGTGTGTTTGGGATTTGTTCATCCTCTTTTCATGATTTCAGCGTGGTTAGAGTGTTCCTTTCCTCACATGATTTCAGTGTGTTTGGAATTTGCTCTTCCACCTCACACGATTTCAACGTGTTTAGGATTTGTTCTTCTTCCTCTCACAATTCCAGCGTGGTTGGAGTATGTCACCCTATTCATCTACTACATTATCCATCGCATCCACTACATTATCTATTTTATCGCCTGCATCCTTTCCATGTTAAGCTTAGTTTGGAATGTGCTCATAAACATGGTTCTGTCATGTGTAAGTACCTATGTTGTGCTGAGGCCAGTATTGAGGGTGTCAACACATTTTCTGTGTTAGACGTGGTCTGTTTTATGCCCATACCTTTTCTAGGTAAAATATGGTTCGGCCTATGCCTTATTCACTACATCCATTGCCTCTATTGCATTGTACTTTGTCTTGTTGCATTCAACATTTAGGATCATTATCTTTCCCCAGCAAATCATTCCTCACTTATATCATACCACCCAATTACTTGTACTCTTTTTGAGAAAAACATAGTTTTGCATGTGCTCGCACCCCTTTCATGTTAAAACATGGTTCTATTATGTATAAGCATCCATGCTGCCCTGAGGCCAGTATTGAGGATGTAGGCACCTATTCTACGTTAGGCGTCGTTTGGTTGTGCCCATTACTTTTCTATATAAAACGTAGTTTGATTTGCATCTCCATTCCTTTATGGTATTCATGTGTCTTGCACTACTTGTAGTTTGATTATTTCGTTACATTGTATATCATTTGCATTACATTATGTATCATTTATATCCTGCTCCTAAACTACCTTGGTTTGATTCCTTGCAAAGGGATACGTTGGTAACCCTCGGGTTCAACCAACTGCATCTGCATTTTGTTTGTTTGCCCAAGTCTTACGGCCTTGTCAAAATGGGTCGTCTTCAGGCTTTGACATTCACTCACGTTATTTCATGACTTTGAGCTCTATCAAAGAGGGGCAACTGTAGACACCGCATTTTTGAACACCCTTAAGACTTAGACGCCTTAGGTTGATCACTAAATGATGAAAGTTATGTTGTACAACCATTCGATTTCTTCAATAAGAAGGGCTTCTAAATCCCAGCCTTACACCCCATTTTTTACCAAAACTATATTGACCAAAACTAGTTTAGAACTTAAAACCCACTTTTTGAAAATATTTTTCCAAATGTTTCTACGATGTTCTGAGGCTCGCATGTTGTTTAAAATATTGTACTTTTCGATAAACCGAGCAAGGACAAAGTGGAAATAAATGGAAGAAAGGTGAACTCTTTGGAAAATCTTTAAAACATCTTATTTAGAGGTTTGGAGTAGAAGAAAATTGGTAGAGATGGAAGAAAACTAGTTGGGGAAGAAGTTAGGCATCAATCCATTAGGATAGAAATAAGTAGTCTTCACTAAAATAGGCCTATTTCTTTGCCCACTTAGAATTTAGATTTGAGGCTATCACTATTGGAAAGTAGACTTTGGGGACTTCAATTTAGACTCAAGAATGACCTAAAACCAAGTCCGAATGAGGGAGATATGCCCATTTGAAGTCGGACCTAAAAGCAGATTTTTGTGGCCAGCCACTTATGTAAAACGCAGATATTTGTTGCTAGCTGTCCCCAAAAGCTCCAGTTGTTCCTATAAACATATTGCTGACCTGAGAGGCTGTTTTTCTACATACAAGGCCAACCCTCATGTTTTTAGGTTACAAAAAATTCCAAAAGGCCAAATTCTTGAAAATCTCTCTCTCTCTCTCTCTCTCTCTCTCTCTCTCTCTCTCTCTATCTTGCAACACAGACACCTTACCGAAACACTTCCTGAACCAATATTGGAGCTCTCCTTGCTAAGATTATTAAATCCAAATTTCAGCCCTTGAGAGTGAGAACTTGTGGGCTTGTTCACAAAAGAGTTACCTTGCTTCAAGAGGTATAATTTTGAGCATCTTTACACTACTTGTTTTTTTATCTTTTCTTGCTGATTTTGAACTGATTTTACACTGTTTTTATGGGCTGAAACTTGTGGTTTAAAGCTACCAAAGATGGAGGGGTTAACCACCCTTCTTTCAACCTTGTCTCCTAAGCTTTTGCCCTTGTGTTTCCCATCGCTTCATCAAATTTTTTTGAACTTTTTACCACTGATTTTGATAGATTTTCCAAGGCTGAAAATGTGGTTTTGAAGTCCCAAAAAATGAAGGAGTTAGCCACCCCTCCTTTGGCTTGTTTATTAGCTTAAATTTCCTACTATTTTTGCTTACTTGTGGAGAAGTGGTTTGGAAATACTCTTTTGATCCTGGAGGACGCTCGCGATCCTCTGCTAGTCACCTGAAAATGGATAAACACTCCGGTCGAGGGTGTCGAAATTAGCATTCTGACGGACAAGTCAGTCTCAACACTCAAGATTACTTGTATTCTAAGTTAAATATATTGGTTCTCACATACCTTTCTTTGGCTGATATTCTTCTATTTATATCTTTTCTCACTTGGGCCTCGGGATTAGGTCCACTTTTAATTCACTTTTTGGCATATTTCGTATCGAACAGCTCTTCAGTCGGCCCTCTTGTTTAACCGGCTATTTGGCCGAGTAGGATTGGATTTGAGCATGCGAGCCGGCGTCGAGTGCCATGAACTTCGACTCTCCCAGGTCTGACTATCCGGAATCTCTACGATTCCGAATACTCGGCCCCTACAATTGCCCCCCGAACACTCCACTAACGACAGCTGGCTGGTGTGTTTGGCTTCGAACTCGAAAAGTCATAGCCAAAATTCGGTTGCTGACCATATTCCAATGTAAATGTCTGAACACACGCTTCTCGGTTATCATTTCAACTTCCCGCCTCTTCATACACTTCTATTTATTGTGTTTTAAAATTTTGATGTCTTTTCAAATACATACATGCTTTTAGACGCTCGTCGCTGGACTGCTTTCCGAATTATCTCTGCAACTTCCTTTTCTTCTCTGCCCTCTTCGCCACTTGTAAGTTCTCTCCTTCTGCTTTGAATCTTTTTCCTTGCTTTGTTTTTGGATTAGCGTATTCCTATTAACTGGGGGAAATGGCAAAACATTTAAAAGATCTCCTCTCATCGGATCGAATTTCTGGCTTCCGATGCTATTTCTCCATTCCTGATGATGTTAGTCTGTCACTTGTGACAGACGGCACCCTCGATATGGAGAGGGTTGATGAAACCACGATCGTCTTCCCTCTCCTATCGATCGTAGAGGGTGGAGTCCGTTTCCCCCTTCACCCATTCCTTAGGGCTGTGCTCTGCCATTGGGGCTTAATCCTATGATACCCCTGTCCCGTAGTATGCTAATTGGTCTATAGATTGAGTATGATTATGTGTTTAATATAATTTTATGTGCCATTGTGTGAAAATATGTGGTTTTGAATTTCTATCTGTTCACCGTAGGAATATTTGTTTGACTATCTGCTTTGGAAATTAAATTGGAGGCCTCATCGGCCACAGAACCCGAAATTGATTTCGCCATTGTGATTGGCATAATTTTTAGAGCCTACGGTGAAATTTAATTGAAAAGTTGATTCGAACCAGATTAAGTTGATTAAGTTGGTGCATTAGTGCCCAAGTATTCTTATTATTAAATTATGGCTAGTGGGAATTTATGGAAAAAGACACTACACACTCAAATCCCTCTTTCATTTTCATTTTGGCTGGTTTAGACTCCAAGAGATAGAGAGAACCGGACTAGAGAGAGGGAAAGTGTAGGAGAATCAAAGTTTGCTCTTGAGGCTTGGGAGCTTTGAAGTCTAACTCAAGAATTAACCTTAATTTGGGAGGACTAAGGCTCCTAGGTGAGTGAATTTGTTCATCTTAGTTTGTAACCTTTGTGAATTCAAATTGAATGTTGATAAGGAACATAAAAATAAATTGTTCATGATGAAATCAAGTTGGTTATGTTGATTTGGTAGTCTATATGCACATGCATGTGAGGAAGTACTTTGAAATTGCATGTTTGAGCATAAGAATGTATAATCCATGTGCAATTTCAAATGAAACTCATGTTTTGATCACCTCTTCACCAATTAAGTTGTAAATGATGAGCATCTCCCACATGCATGTACAAATAATGGGGGTGTAAGGCTTGATTGTTTGAATTTGAGCATGTTGGTGTTGAGTTTGAGTTAGTTTGAGTCATGCATGCGATTAAATTGTGAAATTGAGCTCCATTGTGATGTAATTTGGTGTTTGTACCATGTTAGTACATAAATATATGAAGTTTCAGCTAAAAATCATGAATTGAGACCTTTGAATATCGAATTTGAACTCCAAGAACAGTTCTGGAACTTCCAGAAAGTTTGATTACTGCTCGAGCGGAGAAACTGCCGCTCGAGCGTAAATTTCGTGCTCCAAACACTTTTTGCAGACATGGTGTCCACTCGAGCGGGGGAGTTCATGCTCGAGCGTGGATCCATATAGAGAGGCCTTCCGTTCGAGCGCCATAGTTCGCGATCGAGCGTAATTTTGATGCATCCAGTACTTTTGTAGGCCTTAAGGGTCCGCTCGAGCGGGGAATTACACGCTCGAGCGGGGACCCTGCTTTCTGAAATTTTGAAAATGCACTCTGTGTTCTGTTTTCCGTTCCCTTCCACTTCTAAACACTCTTAGGCATGCATTGAGCATTGTAATTGAATTAAAGAGATAAGAATGAAGCCTAAAGAGGAAAATGTGAATTTTGAATGGATTGAATTGTTAGTGACCCTTTTATATTCATGGCACGTGTAGGGTCGAGTTCCAAGGCGAACCAATCAACCGATCACTGTGAGTAATATCTGACATATGTTATTGTCCAATTGCTACTTCTATGTAAGTTTGTAAAGTTCATTAATTTGAATGGTGGACACAGTTTGATACGAAAGGCCTATGAGCCAGTTTGATACGAAAGGCCTATGAGCCAGTTTGATATGAAAGGTCTATGAGCCAGTTTGATATGAAAGGCCTATGAGCCAGTTTGATACGAAAGGCCTATAAGCCAGTTTGGAACGAAAGGCCTATGAGCCAGTTTGGAACGAAAGGCCTATGAGCCAATTTGGAATGAAAGGCCTATGAGCCAGTTTGAAATGAAAGACCTATGAGCCAGTTTGATATGATAAAAGTTTGAAAAGGCCTAAGAGCCAGGTTGACATGAATGAATTGGGCCCAAGGCCGTCTGTTGTATAATGTTGCAAGGCATTTCCTTTACTTGATATTATTCACTGGGCTTTCGCTCACGCTCATTCATGTGTTTGTAGGTGAGCCAAGGGAGGTCCAGACCCAGCCCCAGTGAAGCTTAAGTGGATTAACATAGGTTTTGGAAAGTCAGCCCTTGGGTCTCACGCACGAGACCCATCTTTGGCCCTTTTGATCTGTAATTATATTTTGTCATGTTGGCGAAGTTTTGTATATGTCTGTACATAGTTATCTAGGGTTGACTTACTTTGGATGATCCTGTTGTACAGAATTTATGCTACTGTTTGAGTTGTGAGTTATTAATGTCTATGCGTATGGGTTGTTTTGACGTGCCACGTAAGCACAACTCTAAGGATAAAGTTTTTAAAACTGCTTCCGTTTGGCCCCCATCAACTCTGTTAAATACGTTTGGTTTGGTTTGAGGCCATAGGTAATCTCACGATTACTGGCCGGTTATGTCCTTAACCCACGGGGGCGGGTTCGAGTCATGACAAATCCCTTCCCAACCCAATGTCAACTTCTTTAGAATCGTCATGGGGATTATCGCACTAAACTGTCGCCTTAGGCTTAACCTTGGCATTCCCACCATTCGGCATTGTTATGCCTTGGCCAAGTCCTCTGGTCGGCATGGGCGTTATTCATTAGGGCCAAAGACACTGAACATCAACTGGTGACTATGCTTTCCAGCTTTGGGAAGCGAGTCGATGATGTTATGGTCATCGTCCAAGGAAACTGGGAATTCAACGAAGGCGAGGATCGCCTCGATTATATTCCCAGACGGAGGGGCTAACCAGGTGGCCGTATAGCTTTTTTTTATTTATTTATTTTTTGTTATATTTATAAAATTTCATTTTCGGGACCTCATGGTTTTGCTTATGCAGGAAACGATTTGAAGAAAGTCCTGACCTCGACCGACGACGCTGTTCTTTCGGAAATCAAGGTTGCACTCAAATATTTTGGCCGGCCGAGTCTTCAGAAACAGGGGAGGGCGACCCACGTTCTGCTCCGCTACGAGCCGACTTATACAACCTTTTCAGCGGCAGAAAACATCCCAATTCCGAAGGGTGAGGAGTTTCTTACCGCCCTTATCTTGGCTGATTTCAAAATTTTGAGGCAAGTTGGTTTTGAGGCATCAGATTCAGAGCGACCAGAAGTAGCTGAGGCCGCTGAGTCAGGCCGGTCCGAAGACGAAGTCGACGGGGCTTTAAAGTTAGCATTTGAAGAAACCGGCCTCAGTTCAGTTAACCCTCCGTCCACCTTGGGCCGAGAGGACCTCCCACTTAACGATATTTTTTACGGCTCGGAGGACCTTCTCGGCGCGTACCCAGAAGATATGGCTGGGTTAAGCATCACTAAACTTGCCAAGAAGGCGAACGTGGAAAGGATGGCCACGCGGCAAAGAGCGGAGGCCATTCGGGCTGCCAAATCCCAGCACTCCTTGACTGCTGGTGGATCTCAGCCCTCCCTACATATTGACGAATCTCAGCCCTCATTGCTCGTTATTCAGGAGGGGATGGTAAAAAACCTAAGTGCCGAGGTAGAGCCGGTTGTGCAGGCCATTGTGGAGGCTGAGCAAAGGGCAGAGAAGCGTCCTGCCGAGGTCGAGGCCGGCTCAGAAGAAGACCGCACCGACAAACTACCTTGTTTGGAGGAATCGGAAGTGATTGTTCCTTTTATTATTCATCCGAAGATAAAAAACGCGCCGATCCCCTCTGATGCTTCGGTAATCAAAGATCCAGCGGTCGCACTCAGCATGACTACGTCCGTTTCACTGCATGCTGACAAGACGGCTTTTCAGACGGAGCCGGATCTGGTTACAATAGCATTGGCCGTGCAATCGGCTTTTTCGGTATATACCTTGACTTTGTCTTTTCACTTTATGCAAATATCGTTTTGGTCAAAACTTCCTGTTTTGCAGACCGTCGGGAGGATAGTCGAGATGGGCCGTCGCCATCATGAAGCCATCAAGCAGATTGGCCATTTACAGACGGAGGTCGAGGGCCAGAGGAGTAGGGCCGAGTTTGAGGCTTTAAGGGCAAAGATGGAGGGCGCCCGCGTGGAGACCGAGATAGAGAGAGCCCGTAGCGTTGAGGAATTGAGATCGGTCGTCGAGAAGAGGGCGGACGCGAGCTGCGACGCGTTTAAATTGGCCCAGGAGGCGATATCTTAATTGGAGGTTGAGTTGGAAGAAATAAAGAAGGCGAAGGAAGCGGCCGACCTGGAGGTTTCCAGGGCATTCGACGCAGGGAAAAATGCTACCTTTGCCGAATACGTAGACGAAGTTTCCAAATTTGAAAATCGGGGATTCAAACACGGCTGGCTCAAAGCCCTTGTTGCTGCTGATGTGAAATTGGCGGCTAGCTCAAAGCCCTTGTTGCTGCTGATGTGAAATTGGCTACGCCAATTCCATAGGAGTAAGTGGATGTTGAGCCGCTAGAGTCTGACTCCGAGAACTAATTTGGGCGACTCTAGTTTTTGTTTTAGGATTTTCATGTATTTTTACAGCTTTTTATTTAGTAGTTTTCATATGTAAAATGGCTACATCTTGTGCCCAATTTACGTAATGAAAATTCCTTTTGTACTTTTGCAATTGTTTGTGCTAAATTATGTTATTAATGAATGGTACCATTTTGTTGCTATTTTGGATAAAATGTCCATGCATACTTGCCGTTTAGATAATTAGGCCATGTTAACACCAAAGAGCAGAAAATTAGTGCATGGAGTGGCTGTGGCACATATTGATCAGCATGGGGCCTAGATGCTTGGCCGATTAGATTAATAGATCTGCCCTTGCCCCAGCCAGTGCATGAACTCCAAGGCATTCATCTATAATTGTCGTTTAGATAATTAGGCCACATTAACACGAAAAAGCAGAAAATTAATGCATGGAGTGGCTGTGGCACATATTGATCGGCATGGGGCCTAGATGCTTGGCCGATTAGATTAATAAATCTGCCCTTGCCCCAGCCAGTGCATGAACTCCAAGGCATTCATCTATAATTGCCGTATAGATAATTAGGCCACGTTAACACCAAAAAGCCAAAAATTAGTGCATGGAGTGGTTGTGGCACATATCGATCGGCATGGGGCCTAGATGCTTGGCCGATTATATTAATAAATCTGCCCTTGCCCCAGCTAGTGCATAAACTCCAAGGCATTCATCTATAATTGCCATTTAGATAATTCGGCTCTGACTTTTGGAGTTTAGCGTTAATGAAATTACCTCGAGGTCACTGCAAGCATTAAAAATAAATGGGATGGACTCTTCGCACCAGTAGTTTTACTTACTGTGTTCAGATTTAATTTAAAATAATTTGTTGCGTGGGGTTAGATAAGTGCGAATGTCAAATAGAGTTTTCTTCAACAGCAGAGGTGAAGCTCGAACTTTGGCTGAGCTTGATACTGCAATGAATCGCAGCAGAGAACCCACCCGTGTGGGAGGTAGGGCGTCTAAAGAACGGGAAAAACATCAGCCTCCAAGTCGTCGAAGCAGGTCATCCCGAAAGGAGAAACAACAATGGGGAAGTTCTCCGCGACCGCGACCGAGAAATGAGGCCAACGTAGTGCCGCGACCATTTAGTTTTGCAGTTTTCGTGGGGAATAAACCGATGACGGAGGCAGACTCCATTATCAAGGACCCAAATGTGGCGGTCGAGTTTGCTCGACAGATTTTTCCACCAGAGGTCCAGCAGTCAATGGTTGGTCGACAGAATTTTGATGTATCCCGAGAGGGCATCTACGGGGCGGTGAAAGGCCTGTATACCGCCTATGAAGTCGGCATGCGCCTGCGCGCCATGCGACGAGAAATAGAGAAGAGGGATGAAAGAATCCATAGTTTGGAGGCTCGCGTTGAGAAGGCCGAGCGTGAGCTCAGGGAGTTTAGGAAGGCTCAAACCACTGAGGCGCGTGCGGTGGGTCAATCCAACCCGATCGTGGAGGAGAGGGTGACTCAACGGCTGTTGAGTCACGCCATTGCCGATCGTAATACGGAAAGCATGTCCACCATAGAGAATGCGAGGGCCATGGGTTATGAACAAGGCTTCGATGCGGGCCATAAGGTTGGGATCGACAAAACCAAAGAGAAACTTGCGGAGGAGGTTTGCCGATGCAAAAACTGAGGGTTTAGGCACGGTTGGATCGGGGCACTTCAGACCGCGGAGACTCTCCAAACAAAGGGTGATGATTCGGCATTGCCACTATACCAGCATAATCATTTACCCTTTTTCGCTTTTGAAATAGAAAAGAGTGACGATGAAGGAGACTCCGGATAAAAACTATGTAAACACATTGCGTTAGAAATTATGTAATCATTGACTGATTAAATAAAAATGTTTTGTTTATAATCTTCTTCTTCTTTGTTTGGCACGCATATGTTTGAATAAACGTATTTCAGATGATTAAATAGACATTGATTGGCCTGAGTTAATAGCAATCAAGTATTTCATCTCGAATGTTTATATGCTTTAACGTACAAACGGGCATTGCCGACTCCATATGAAAACGTTCTACATTAAGTATTTGATCGGCATAATTATGTTACGCACGACCCACATCCGATGCTGGCCAATCGTGATATCTATGAAGGGCATTTCAAATCCTGAGGCTTAAACGGCCCGAAGATGTCATGCGCCGATGAGGCTCCGACTCCGGAGACTTGTTTGGCCAATCGTAATATCCACGTAGGGCGCTCCGAATCTGGAGACTTAATCAGCCCAAAGGCGTCATGCGCCGATGGGGCTCCGAATCCGGAGACTTGATTGGGCAATCGTGATATCCACGAATGGCGCTTCGAATCCGGAGGCATAATCGGCCCAAAGACGTCATGCGTCGATAGGGCTCCGAATCCGGAGGCTTGATTGGCCAATCGTGATCTCCACGAAGGGCGCTCCGAACCCGGAGGCTTAATCGGCCCAAAGACGTCACGTGTCGATAGGGCTCCGAATCTGGAGACTTGATCAGCCAATTGTGATATCCACGAAGGGCGCTCTGAATCCGGAGGCTTTATCGGCCCAAAGACGTCATGCGCCGATGGGGCTCCAAATCCGGAGACTTGATTGGCCAATCATGATATCCACGAAGGGCGCTCCGAATCCAGAGGCTTAATCAGCCCGAAGACGTCACGCGCCGATGGGGCTCCGAATCCAGAGACTTGATTAGCCAATCGTGATATCCATGAAGGGCACTCTGAATCCGGAGGCTTTATCGGCCCAAAGACGTCATGCGCCGATGGGGCTCCGAATCCGAAGACTTGATTGGCCAATCGTGATATCCACGAAGGGCGCTCCAAATCTGGAGGCTTTAATCGAAACAACTTCGAACTGGATTGTGCAATGAGTAAATAGGGATCTTTGCATTACAGAAAATGAGATGCACATGGCAAGTAATTCAAAACAAGCATCATGCCCCATAAGTCAGGTTAATGATAAAATTTGCGTAAATGTGTGGAATTCAAAGGCCGTGGCAGACTCCTTTCTGATATGTCTTTGAGCCGATATGCCCCTACTCCCACAATTGAATCAATCTGATAGGGGCCGTCCCAGTTAGGACCCAATTTTCCATCCGCCAGTTTCTTGGCAGCTGGAAGTGCCTTCTTCAAGACTAACTCTCCCGGTGTGTAACGGCACAGCTGAGCACATTGATTATATGACTTAGCAAGCTGCTGTTGATACCGCGCTTTGGATGCGAGGGCACAATCTCTTCCTTCTTCAATCAAAACTAAATCCAAGGCAAGCATCATGTCGTTTCGTCCCATATCAATAACTTTCGACTTCAAGGTTGGGAGGCCGATTTCCAGGGGTATGATTGCCTGGGTTCCAACGCATAGGGCGAACGGCATTTCTCCAGTGGATCGCCTCGGCGTAGTTCGATGAGCCCACAACACACTCAGCAATTCTTCGACCTATTTGCCTTTGGCTTTTTCCAGCCTTTTCTTGATGCCGTCCAAGATGGATTTGTTAGAGGCTTCGGTTTGACCATTACTTTGGGGATATGCCGGCGTGGAAAAGTAGGGACAGATACCATACTTGCTGCATAGCTCTCGGTAGACGTCATAATCAACCTGGGTGCCGTTGTCAAAGATGAGAGCTCTCGGGATGCTGAATCGCGTAATGATATTTCTCCATACAAAGAGCTTGACATCGGCATCTCGAATGTGCATTAATGCCTCCGCTTCAACCCATTTCGTGAAGTAATCTGTGGCGATGATCAAGTATCGCTTGCTCCCTGGGGCCCTCAGCAATGGTCCTATGATATCAAGTCCCCACTGGGCAAACAGCCAGGGACTTGTGATAGAGCTTAACTCTTCAGCAGGCAAATGGGTTAACAAGGAGAACTTCTGACACTGCTCACATTTTTTCACACAGCATTCGGCGTCGGATCTCATTGTCGGCCAATAACACCCCTGTGTTATAGCTCGATGGGCCAAAGACCACCCTCCAGAGTGTGTGCCATAACTGCCTTCATGAATTTCAGTCAGAAGCTCTTCGACTTTGTTTGGATGCACGCATTGGAGGTATGGACCAGAAAAGGACTTTTTATAAAGCTTTCCTTGCGGATCCAAGTAGTAACGCAGGGCTTTGTTTCGCAGCTTGTACGCTTCTTTCTTGTCCTCTGGGAGCTGTTCGGAGGATAGGAATGCGACAATGGGATCCATCCAACTCGGTCCAGATTCTATGACATTGACCTGGACTTCTTCCGAAGGGCCAATGCTTGGCTCCGGGATGAAGCCCACCTCGATGGTCCGTTGGATCTCTGAATTAATGGCGGAGGCTAGGTAGGTAAGGGCGTCTGCATGCGTATTCTAATCGCACGTTATCTGATTCAATTCATGATGGTCGAATTTTGCCAGTAAGGAGTTAGCCGTTTTCATGTAAGCCGCCATACGGTCATTTCTTACCGCGTACTCCCCCTTTAGCTGATTAATCACCAGTTTGGAATCGTAAAATACAAGCAGACGCCGAGCACCCAGAAGATGTGCATTCCGCAAACCGGCTAGAAGGGCCTCATATTCGGCTTCGTTATTTGATGCTTCAAAGCCGAGCTTGACGGCCTGCTCAATTATTGCGCCGTCGGGAGCCATGATCACAACTCCGGCTCCGCTGCCCCGCTGATTGGATGATCCATCACAGTACAACTGCTAGATGTCCCCAACATAAATTCTCCAATTCAGCTCCGGTCGAGTTTCATCAGACTTGAAATTGGCAAGGCCCCCAGTGAATTCAGCAACAAAGTCGACTACCACCTGTCCCTTAATTGAGGTTCTAAGTAGGAACTGAATGTCTTAGTGGCCGAGTTCAAGAGCCCACTTTGAAACACGTCCTGACGCTTCTGCACTTCGCAGCACTGATCGGATGGGATAATCTGTTAGCACCCGAATGCTATGTCCTTGGAAGTAATGCATTGTAGCACGCCCGCGAGGGACCCCGCCACAGTTCGGACTCAATTCGTGTCGCGGTTCTTAATCTGGAACCAAAGAGTCCAAATCTGGCAAATCGTTTTGAGAAAACAGATTTTAGGAAAGAAGTGCCAAACATGGACTGCTTTGCCAGATACAGAGTCGCCACCTAAATATTTTTTATGGGGGAATTTAGGAAACCCTGACTCGGTGCCGAAGGCCACATATCCGTCATCACCGGAGTTGTCTCGGCTCGGGAGCTAGGGTACGATTGGGGAAGGTCAACTATGAGCACCCCCTCTCGCCCGATCCGAAAATCGGCCTCTACTAACCGTGATATTCATTTTTGAAAGCATTATGTGTTCTTAAACCAATTATTAGCCTAGAATTACTATGTTATGCGCGCAGCAAACAAGTATAGACTAGATTGCCTAATTTGGAAGCAAGCATTGCATATCCGTTTGTTTTGAAAAGCGCTTTGGAATTTGCTACTCGCAAGTAGGCTAAAACACGGATTTCAACGAGTTTTTCCAACTCAAACAATCCAACCTTCACCCACAGGCATTCAAATAGTTTATCTCATACAAGCACTTAGCCACATGGTAAGCATGCTGTCATGGCAACATTCACACGCATGCGAGATGCTAAAGCATAAATACTTACATCGTACTCCGTGCCAAAAAAAAAAGGAACATGTTAGCAATCAATGCATGATTCAAGTCCATGTTAAGTGCCTAATGCATCGCATACAAAATGTCACTAGAGTAGGCTCGGCTAGTCTATGAATGACATGTGAAAATGCACAACTAACATGTATTCAATTCGGAATTTGAAATACAGATGTAATTAGAATGATGCGCCGAGCCCGGTGCATGCAAAGCAAATGTATGAATGCACGCATGCATTGCATAAGGTATGCTAATTTTTAAATATGCCCTAGTCTACCATCGTAAGAAGGTAAATAAAAGGGAAGAAAGAAGTGGGGATTGGAAGACATACACACCACTCATCCACACTTATTACAGATTTGCCCTCACTCGGAGGGACCAAATAAATAATACAAATTAATTAACTACGCAAGCTAATTAAATATTACAAATTTCCTAATCAGCTAACAAACTAATTAAGCTAGGAAAAACAGTAAACCGCCTCGGGAGGAGAGCCAGATGCAGCGCATGCTCGAGTCTTGCACGGAAGTGCACCGCCATGCCTAGTCTGCCTCTGTTTTCCTTCTTTTACTCCTCTGGAGGCTGCCAAAACCTCTGGATTGCTTCTCTGGATACTGGAAATCACCACCGGCTGAATAGAATTGCCACCGGCAGTGGTATATAGCTATCCGCCATTGGTGAAGCTATCGGCAGAGATAGGAGTGTCGGTCGGCACTTGGTACTGTCGGTCGGCAGAGTGTTCCTGCAGAATCTGCAATTGACAGCAACAGAGGGCAAGGCAGAGCATGGTAGCACAATTCAAGGCATATATGCACTAATCATGTCGCTTATCATGTTTGTGACTCGAAGGGACATATTCCTTGGTTCTCGGACCATCAATCGCGCATTTCCATGCATGATGGTCCAAGTGACCAAGTGTGCACATTTTGATGTAAGTGTAATGCAAACCAACAAACCAAAGGGGTTCAATCCCTATCACTAAATCAAGGGACAAGACATGCATGTTCAATGCAACCTAGGCATGTTAGCTAGGGATGGAACATGGTAATGCAAGCAAGCAAGCAATGAACAAGCATACAAGCTAATGGTCATGCACGACGCGGTGCAATCAAAGCATGCGAAGTGTGAGACATGTAACAACATGTAAAGATTGGACTTAAACATGATTTGGGCAGCTCTAAAAAGGGCCAAAACAGTGGCCAAAAGTCAAGGAATTGGAATCAAACATACATACACACATGCAAGTAAGTTGGACCAACATTTAGGCACAAATGCTCAAGCCTCAAAGGGCTACTTCTAAGCACATTTGAATGAGGCAATCATGGGCATATGGCATGCAAGGTAAGCATTAAAACTCATGTTAGAATGGTGTCAAACCAAGCAACAAGTCAAGTTAATCATGCAACAAATAACCCAAGTGCTTGAAGCAAGTCCAAGGGGCTTGAACCATGATCAAGCCAACCAAGCCTCACAAGGCTAAGAGGACTTAAAATAGGCTCAAGGCAGACCTAGACCATGCAAAGGAGACTCTTAGATGGCATCTAAGTGGCTCAAATTTAAAGGCATGCACAATGGCCAAAACATGGAACATGCTACACAAGCTTTCAAAGCATTAAAGAGGTATCCAAGGCAAGCATACAAGCATGCTATAAGGTCTGAAATTATGCTATAAATGATGCCAAATCATTGGAATGAAGCAAGTAATGCATGCTATATACTCACACACTTGAGGCCAACGAGCCAAAATGCAAAGGAGCTATACTAAGCATGCCAAATCCGACCCAAACAACCTAGGACAGACCTTAAACATGGCAAAATGAGCACAAAACCTTCACAAGGCTAAGCCTAAAACATGCTAGAACAAAGGCTAACAACCTAAGGCATATTAAGGGAATAACATGGCTTTACATGGTAGGTATGCTAAGCATGCATGGTGTATCAAAACCAACACACAACAAGGTTATATCATGGCATAATAAGCATGGAAAATAGCCAAGATATGATCAATACACATTCTAACATGATGCTCTCTCAAGAGGCCAAAAGGGGGTCCATTTCAAGGACAACAAGGAGAGGGGGTGGCCCTCTCCTTTTGGAGACTACAAGGCACCATCTCCACCCCTGAAATCCCTCAAGATTTCAGTGGTGAAGAGGCCCAAACACCAAAGTCTCGAAACTTGCTCAAAAAGGCTCAAAATAGGGCCTTTCAAGGCCTAAGAGGGGTCAAACACCTCCAAACCAAAAAAACACTCTTAATAAACAATCAAGAGGACTAAAAAAATAGAACTTTTTTGTATTATACACCAAGCTCAAAAACGATTTTAAGACAGGTAAAAATACAATGCAAGATTGGGGAATAAAGGGGCTAGTTCCTTACCCTTGAAGACCCCTTCAACAATGGTGCTCCAACAGCCCTCCTTGGCTTGAAAATAGCTCCAAAACTTCAAAACCAACCTCTTAGAACCTCAGTAGCTAAGTGAAGGTGAAACACTATGTGTTTATGTGCAATAGTAAGACACAAATGCACTTAAACACACACAAGAGGGAGATATAGAGATAGAAAGTGTATGGTTTCTAAACCTAGAACTCAAAACCCTAAAAATGGCTATCTAAAAATATCCTAAGTCTCTCAAGTGTCTAACCCTAAAGCCAAGAGACAAGGCTCTCTCTTATAGAGCTTCTTGTCTTGTAAAGCTTACAAGACAAGCTTCCAAGAGAGAGATCCCTCCATACACGTGTATGGAGGGGAACCAAAAGCAAGACAGCTGTGATAAAATATCTGCAAAAGCAGATGCATAGTAGTCGACTGGCCAAAGATGCGATTTTGGCAAAAAGTAGTGCCGACCGGCAACAAAATGTGCCGATGGCAACAAAAACCAGCCGGTGACCTCTAGCCACTGCCGGTGGTGTGTGGGGATGCCTCACAAGGCATTCCCTGCCCCTCCAAGGCAAAACACAAGTGTTTGGTGCAAAACCAGACACTAAACAGTCGAGTTCGGAGATCCTGAGGCAAGGCGCGCGAGCCGAGACCTCCGAGAACTCCAAACGAACACAAACATGGATAATCACCAAGTGTTCCAATGGTGACGTCCAAGTCTTGAGGACGGTCAAAAATGGGGTGTCTACAGTTGCCCCTCTTTGACAGAACTCGAAAGTCATTACAATGACGGGAGTGAATGTCAAAGCCCAGAGACGACCCATTTTTGACAAGGCCGAAGACTCAGACAAACATGCAAGACAAACAGGATATGCGCCCGAAGGCAGGGGCAAAATGTAAGACAATGCACAGAGCCGGACATAACTTATGATCATGCAAAGAAAGCTGTAACGAAGCATAACATGCGACAGTTTTAAGCTAGCGTACACCGAACTACACTACAATGCAGAAGGGATGTAAGAGAATTATGCAATTCTCAATACGTCTCACTCGGAGGATACAATACCTGTGCGGCTCGTCTGGTTGCACCAGCCTCAAATGAACCGTACATACAATATCGTGCCTGAAAAGAAAGCAAACTTAACAGGTACAATATTGTTAGCAACATGCATGACAATGCAAGAATGGATGCAAAATGATATGCAATATATACAAAACAATGTATAAACAATGTAAATAAAGATGCAATGTAATTGAAACAATGCAAACTATATGCAAAGCAATTGAATCACGATCCAATCACGAGTGGTTCGAAACCACACCTATGTCAAATAGATTGATGGAGGTAGCAAGTCTGTCTACCATAGAACGGTCAACTGAACTATGAGCATCGTAGACAGAAACAAGAACAAGTATTGGGGGGGATGACATAAGTGGGGAAACGACCCGCTGGAGAAAGGACAATGATCCTAATGCCGGATGCAAAAACTACACTACAATGTAATATATATATATATATATGGATATGCTGGGGAGGTGGCAATGGATATGGCACGCGGGCCAAACCAAATCTTGCCTAGGTAGGGCATGTACGCATACAAGCCACGTCTACCATAGAACGGTCCACTGAACTATGCTTCAACACGAGAAGTATGGGCACATACCAGACCAAGCTCAACATGGAAAGGCGCAAGCCATAGATGGAAGGTGATGCAATAAATGCATGCAAACTATAATGCAATGGATATGGCACGCAGGCCAAACCAAATCTTGCCTAGGAAAGGCATGTACGTGTACGAGCCATGTCTAACACAGAAAAGGTGCCGCAACCCTCAAACCAACATACCAGCGTGGAATAGGCGCGTACACATGCAGAACTGTGCTTTAACGTGAAAAGTAAGGGCACATACCAGACCAAGCTCAACATGGAAAGGCGCAAGCCATAGATGGAAGGTGATGTAATGAATACATGCAAACTACCATGCAATATTTACAAATATGCAATGGAAATGGATATTTACAATATGCATGACAATGCAGTATGATGCGATCTACTAGGAAAAATGCAATGAATGCATGCAAGCTACAATGGAAATGCATGACAATGCACTATGATGCAACGACTATGATTGCGACTTTCCCTATCTTACCAACAGGGCGATATACTAGGTTGGTTCAGTATCCAGAACTGAGGCGCCGACACGCTGCCTCAATCTATGGGGCTTCCATACAGATTTCAAGCCGAGGATACACCCCTAGGTATTTAAACCAGACTTTAGTCTCGGAACTCCCGAACCTTTGCGTTCTAGGCATAAGCCGTTCGAACTCTAGTTTCCACCGTCCCAGTCGGTCTTCTAGGAACTCACCGCAAACATAGACTGGTGGCTTTACCAGACCACCAAAAGTCGTTCGGGCACGACAAACACCAAAGGAATTGCACCTTCAGAGGATTTAGGGTCTCCTAGACCATGGAGACTGCACAAAAAATGCACCGAAGGTTTCGCACCTCCAAAGCATTTAAGGTCTCCTAGACCGTGTAATACCTATGCTTAAGACATGCGTGGCAATGCAACCGAACTGCACACATCAATGTGCCGAAGGTTTTGCACCTTCCAAGGATTTAAGGTCTCCTAGACCGTGCGTGTTTAAGGTCTCGCCAGACCATCGCAATATGCATAGCAATGCAAGAATGAGGTACGCATGCCACATGGAATGTAAACTGATACAATTGGACTTATACGCCACGAAAAACTGTGCACATCAATGCACCGGAGGTTTCACACCTCCCAATGATTTAAGGTCTCCTAGACCGTGTAGGCAAAATGTATGCAAGTGTGACACGCGTGCCACACGGAATGTAAAATGATACAAATGAGACACACATGCCTCATAAGATGCAAAATGAAACAAACGAGACACGCGTGCCTCATAGGATGCAAAATGATGCAAGTGTGACACGCATGCCACACGGAATGCAAAATGGAACAAATGAGACACGCATGCCTCATAAGATGCAAAATGATGCAAGTGTGACACGCATGCCACACGGAATGCAAAATGAAACAAATGAGACACGCATGCCTCATAAGATGCAAAATGATGCAAGTGTGACACGCATGCCACACGGAATGCAAAATTTTGAAAATTGGACTTATACGCTACGCGAAGCCGGTTCGTATTCAAAACAATGCAATGTACTAACAAGTACAAGTGAGGTGCGCAAGATAGCGCGAGAGGATGCATGCAAGATGCAAGTAAGGTGCACAAAACAGTGCGATTGATTTTGAAATGCACAAAACAGTGCGATGCGCTAAACAGCGCGATTGATTTTGAAATGCACAAAACAGTGTGATTGATTTGAAGTGCACAAAACAGTGCGATGCGCTAAACAGCGCGATTGATTTTGAAATGCACAAAACAGTGTGATTGATTTGAAATGCACAAAACAGTGCGATGCGCTAAATAGCGCGATTGATTTTGAAATGCACAAGACAGTGCGATGCGCTAAACAGCGCGATTGAAATGCAATGCACAAAACAGTGCGATGCGCTAAACAGCGCGAGTGAAATGCAATGCACAAAACAGTGCAATGCGCTAAACAGCGCGATTGATTTTGAAATGCACAAAACAGTGCGATTGATTTGAAATGCACAAAACAGTGCGATGCGCTAAACAGCGCGATTGAATTTGAAATGCACAAAACAGTGCGATGATATGCGATACACATGGGGCAACTTTTGAGTTTTGTAAAAGCCAAAAGGATACGGAAAGGATACACCTTGCACGAGTTCGAGTGCCACGCACTGAAGACACGACCCGAGGTCAAAACGGAGGCCGGTTGAGCGTCCGAAACACACTGTTTTGCACTGTTTTGAGTACTAAAGGCCCTGGACCCCACACATAACTCAAACAAGGGTGTAGGAGGCTCCAAAATCACTGTAGGAGACCACCGGATGTCCACCGGCCATCAGAATAAATCACCGGCCGTCCATCGGCACTAATTCAATTCCATCGGTACAATTTTCTGTCGGCCGGCACAAAATGTTGCCAACCGGAAAAAAGTTCCTGAGTCGGGGCAGATTCGACATTTCACCTCGGGTGTTTTAAAATAGGGTTTCTAAACCCTATTTGCCACTTCCTCTTCCGCCGAAAACTCACGCCCTCTCTCTCTAGAGTGTTTCTCTCTCCTCTTTTCTCCGTTTCTTCGCGTTCTACGCCCGTTTCGTCGTCGGATTCGCAATTTTCTTCGCGTTTTGAACATTTTCAACCGAACAAAACTTTGTTTCGGTGCCTCGTTTTCCGTTCCCACCTTTTTGGGGTTTGTTCCCCTCACTTTTCTCTTGATTTCCGTGCCCTTTCACATCCCGGCCTTTTCGGTCATTTTCGGCCTTCCCGGGAGTTGACTTTTCGGTGGGACTCCACGTGGTGGGACTCCTCCGGATCACGAGATGGATCCCGGGGTCGAGCTCCTACCCTTAAGCGAGCGCCCGTTCGACCCGGCGACCTACCGACCAGCGATCCATGTTCTGCCCCCTGACGGACTGCGCCAGTTCAGGAGTTTCGAGAGGTACGCCCGACCCGAGCTACTACTGCGTGAGCCTACCTCCCACTTGTCCTTCGACACTTCCGAGGTAATTCTCTTTTCTCTGCTTTACTTTCTGCAATGTAGGATACAAAACTGTCAACTGCTAGTTGCACTCTTTAATTGCTTTAGCCCAGATACCCTGTATACTGTAGTTGATTGCAAATGCATTTGCAACTGATATCTGCTTGAAACTGACACATGCACACACACTGCACTAGCCTTGAATCACCCAAACACACGGCACACACCGTATTCCACTACAAACACCGGCACCCGATATCTGCTTGAGTCTGAACGTATGCACACATGCTATACTGTACTGAACCATCCGAACACGCTGACGCATCACACGTTGTAGTTCACTGTAAGCACACCGGCACCCGGCATTTGAATCTGTCAAACTTGCACACATGCTACATCTATATGCTTCTTAGAACTGCATTTTGAATATTGCCTTGCAATTGTTGTTTTCTGTTTACAGGGAGATTCCCATACCATCCGCGGGTATGGGAACATCGGTGCTCGAGAGTGGTACGCCGTGCTTCCTGATGCGGTCCGTCGCATAGTGGACCAGGCGGGTTTCGGCGCCTTCTGCAGAGGGCTCTCGCGACTCACTACGTTCAGACCTCTACTCGCCGCTCTGGTGGAGAGGTGGTGGGACACCACCGATTCATTCCACTTCTCCGCGGCAGGGGACATGACGATGACCACTTACGATTTCTCGATGCTCACAGGTATCGAGGTAGGGGGTGATCCGATCCCCTTTGATATTGACATGGACGAGTGGACTGCCGCTCAGATCCATCTACTCGGTGAGGTGCCACCCCTCGTTCGCCCAGGCTACGTCCGATACTCCTGGTTTGAGGTGTAGTTCCGGGTCCAACCTACCCTCGTTGACGCAGCTCCGATGACTCCGAAGGCCGTGGAGAGGTACGCTCGCGGCTTCCTCATGTTCTTATTCGGGACGACCATCTTCGCCGACCGGGCGAACACCGTGCCTCTCTGCCTACTCAGCGCACTGGTGGACGTCCGAGGCATCTTGCATTACGACTGGGGTGGCGCTGCTCTGGCCACTCTCTATGGGTACATGAGCTCGGCTTCCCGCGGCAGCGGGCAGTTGCTCGGAGGCTACTGGCGGGCTTGGGAGGTACATTTCTTCTCCGCTTTTCATTTTTGTTCTATATTTTCTGTACTCTGTACATTGCACACACTGTAGTCTGCTTTATACTTGCTGTATACTGTACACACGGCACACACATACACTCTGTTTTTCACTGACTGTACACTGCTCACACTGCATACTCTGCACAATACACTGCACAACACACGGCTCTACCATTTTTGCTTTATTCTGTATTCTGTTTTATCTGATAGTCATCTTGATATTTTCTCTGCAGTTGTGGGTTTACGCCTACTTTCCTAGGCTCGCACCCGTACCAGTCACGGAGACCCCTCTGGTCGTCCCCTTTTCACGCCCCTTTGACGGGAGATGCACCCGGAGGCCGCGAGAGACTTTCAGCTTTTTCCGCCGCTTCTTTGACACCATCACCCCCGCGGAGGTATGTTTTACTCGCAGTTCATTTAAGCTTCGCCTTTCCACTACATATTTCAATAACAGTAGATAACAAACTGTATTGCATTTTCAAATCACCTGGCAGCCTTGGGCTCTTTTGCCAGCCGTGACGCGGGATCGGTTTGCCAGTGCCGATGAGACCTCACGTTTCCGGATCTTGTTGGAGGGCCCGGTCTGTCGGGCTTGGTACCTGGGTGAGCGTTTCTTATGCTAGACCCTGGGATTACCTGAGCAGATAGTCCCGGTTCACCCTCCCGAGGATATGAGGGAGACCGAGAGGCTCACCACTCAGCAGATGGACGATTACACCATCGGCTGGGAGGCGACCTGCTTCAGAGGCATCGGCGACTACCGAGAGTACGTACAGACGTATCTTATGCGGCCTCTGAGTGGCGGCCGTCGAGCTGAGGGAGTTAGACCCATGGCGCCAGCAGCGAGGACGGAAGCGGGAGCTGGAGCCGGAGCTTCGAGGAGGGCCCGAGTCCGTGGCAGGGGCGGAGTTCAAGAGGGACGGGGGACCGGTTGGCCTGTTCTGCCTACTTCACTGACTTTCCGAGGGCAGGGTGGGGCGACTTATCAGGTCCCCTTCGCCCCTCCGCCGGCTGATCACGAGTTTGTCGGTGTCCCTGACTTACCTCCGGTATGTATTACTGCATTTCTGTACAGTCATTTCATTTCAGTTTATTTGATATTCCACAGAATATTGATGCATCTGATATTTTTGTAGGCTCCTTCCGAGTACACCCGACAGTCATTGGAGATGAATGCCTCCATGATGGGGATGCTACAGCGGACCTTTGATCTCTTGGCCCTCTACAGCATTCCGGTATGTTTTTCTGATCACGGCCTCAAATCACTTACAAGCTGATTCACGTAATCTGATGCACGGCACAACACCTGATACGCTGCATACACTGCATTCTGCACTGTACTCTGCATTGATAAACTGCTCACGGCATTCACACATTGTACTCATACACTGCATTCTGCACTGATAAACTGCTCACGGCATTCACACACTGTACGCATACACTACATTCTGCACTAATAAACTGCCCACGGCATTCTTGCACTGTACACTGCATTCTGCACTATACTCTGTCCACGGTATACTGATGCATTTGCCTTTTGTGTACTTTTTCAGCCTTCTTTCCAGATTCCCGGGGTAGGAGGTGCTCCGGCTGGACCTTTCGTCCCCGCCCGAGGGAGAGATAAGGAGGGCCGAGTATTCCCCCGCTCCAAGGCGGGGCGCACTCATGCCGGGAGTAGTTCGCGGGCTCCCGTTCCTGATGACGACGATGATGAGGATGACGAGTCGGAGGCGGAGGCAGAGGCAGAGTCAGAGTCATCGGAGGAGGAGACCGGAGGCGGCACTAGCTCGGGCTCTGATGACGATGCTGATGATGCTCCTGGACCTTCGTCCAGGAAGAGGACTAGAACAGACCGTTAGCCCTCGGAGTCGCTTGACATAGATTTTTGTTTTTCTTCTTTCTTGTACTTTTCCTTTTTGTTGGTAGTTAGGATACTCTGTACTGCGGCGGGCAGATTTTTGTTTCCAAAACTTGTGTACTTAAAAGATTATGAAATGAACAAACTTTTTATCTTAAAAAGTGTTACATTTACATATCTCATGTATTGCATCGCATCCCATCATGTTACACTTCAATGTAAATGAAATTGATCTGTGGTCTGAATATTGAACACTTGCACTGTGGTAATCAGATGACTAAACAGCCAACAGCAACATAGCCCAAGCAACCCACTGCCTGATTCTGGACACACAGCCCTTTTACTCTACTGGGGATTAATCTGCATATAGCCCATAACACAGCATTCGGTTCATTCTGCACACAGCAAATCCTGAGCGAACGGCCCAATCTGACAAGACGGAGCTCAAAGATGGAACCGGTTGGAGTTGAAGCATGCTCAAATATAGAGAATGGCACAGCATTCTGAGTATAAACGATTTTTGAAATTAAATAAGGGTTTTTCAAACCGGGGTATCGAGCCTACGACTGAACACAGCGGGGAAAGACTCAACAAAGGTACACAACCTAAACATAACGAGGCACGCTCGGAAGAAACCTAAAACAAAGGTTGAGGTAAACAAAACAAACGACACGACATACAGACGCGTTAATGATGGCGGGGGACCCCAGATCACGAGGAGCCAGTTTCTTTGGGTATCGTTTCCCACCCTTTCTGATTTGTGATTCTCACATCACTCTGGCACTCAAGCTCGGTTTTTCTCTCAAAACCCTTTGGCTCACTTTTCCTCTCAACTTACACCTCTCTATTCTTTATTCTCTCATTTTTCGTCCCTCCCCAAGGTGGTTAATGAGTGAATAGGAAGTTGTGGGTTGATGCCCAATGCCGTTAGCTCACAGCTATTTCTTCTGGTGGGTAGAGTGCCCTCTTGGCAAGTACGTCGATGACGGGGGAAAGACAAAACGCCTGACTCAACTGTGCCCCTAGTTCATCATTTTAACCATTTTTTGTTTTTGCTTTCTACTAAAACAGTTTTGATCAAAATGAGAGTTAGATCAACGTACTTGTTCGATTTTTGATTTGAAGACCATGCAAGTTAGGCTGTAAGCACTGAAAATTTTCCCTTTTGGGTCCAAGAAAATGGTCCAGTTTTGGAAAATGGAATAGTTTTCGAGAAAATAGTCAACCTCAGTAAAAATTTTCAAAAACTATTTTTGCAAACGGCTGATGCTCAACGAGCATGGAACTTACTCTTCGAGATGCGCAACCTTGGATCAGAGGCAATGGAAAATTGCCCCTGGCTTAAAGAACGCCGCACGGCAACGGAAAGTTGCCCCTGGTTTGAATGGCGGCTCACGGCAACTCGTGGCAAAGGAAAGTTGCCCCTTGTTTGGATGGTGCCGCAGCAGTCCGCAAACAGTCTTCATTGGCGGTGGTTGAGCTCTTGGACACAGAGATGACGAAGACAGTCACAACAAATATATGGACACAGTCACCTTGGAGGCGTTGGCGACTGGACTTTAGGATGAAATTGAAACCATTGCATGGACTGAGACGCTATGAAAGCGTTGGGGGCTGGACTTCATGATGACGTTGCCTACGTATCCCAAACATTGGAATCAAGCCTTACGTAGTTCCGGTTAAGGTACACTCGGGTATTTTAACCTTCACTTTTCAGGCTCTAACTTTTGCCAAGGTGCCCGATGCGGGTTTTCGACCTTGCGAGCTTCTTTTCATTTCTCTTTTTTTTTTTATTTTTTTTTGTATCTTTTTTGTATCTTTTCATTCTCTTTTCTTTTTCGCATTTTTCTTTTCTTTTCTTGTCATTTTTGTATTTTTTGCTTTTTGCTCTCTCTTTTTTTTTTGCTTTTCTCTTGCTCTAACTTTTGCCTGGGTCGCCCTTCCAGGTTTTCGGCCCAGCGAGCCTCTCAAAGGGTAAAAGTGTAACAAGTCCATGCCAAATGGTTTTTTGTTTTTTGAGTTGAAGCCTCTCTGTGTCTAGGAGAACGGTTGTTGCACTGATTTGCGGAAGAACCCATCATGGTTGTTCCACGAGCTTCTTCTGGTGAGATCTAATCCTTTGGTTCAATTTCGGCGCCTCTTGGTCGAGGGCTGCTTCAAAACTGGCCACACGGGTCTCCTCTGACAGTTGACTGTGGAATGTTCCGAATGAGTTCGAGGTTCGAGACAACAGGTCGAATCTTGAGGCTGAGAGCGATCCTAGGTTGCACAATCTCAAGAGCGGTTCCACACAGGTCTTCACAGGGCCGTGTAAAACATTTGTTTTTGAAAGTTTTTAAGAAAGCGACAAATCGCTCGTGCCGAAGATAGTGTGGGACCAATCTGGATCAAGCCAGGGTCCTTCTCAGTACTCACGCTGACAAGCACGGTTTCATTCATTAAGAGCTTAGCATGCTTCTCTTTCTCTCAAAATGATCAAAATTTTGCAAAACCCGAGGAATTCCTTCCTCTTCGTTTTTATCATCGCAGTGTTCAAAAGGGTTTTTCAAAAAACTTAGGTTAATGTAATGAGTTTGGCGCGTAGGAGAGCAGACGAGATGTACTGTTGGCCCATTCAAATTCTCTGGCACTTAAACCGAAAGCAAGCACGAAAGTGAAATAGCAACAGCTGTTTCATTCAGATTTGTTGGTGTAACTGGCCCCTCGGCAGAAACAGACTCAAAAACAAAAACAGGTAATTACAAGACAAAATGGTGTTCGGGACAACAACCCCAGAATCACCTGGTATTCTATACAAAGAGGACTGACTCGCTACAACAAGATGGACCCTTAAGCAAAAAAGACTGACTCAAGACAAAGAGACAGACTCAAAACAAAAGACCGACTCAATACCCAAGCCAGGATTTACAAAGCTAGCATGCGTTCACAACCACTCAAAAATGCGTGCCAGACGCCACATTCAAAATACATCCAGATGCAGCCCGCAGGTGGTTCACCTTCTGATTACATACTTGCAGTATCTGTGTCCTCAAAATCCAATAACTGGGTGGTAACGGACTTGGCTGAGGTGGGCGGGAGGATAACCTCGTTGTCAATCAAATCTTGCACCTCATGACGGAGGCGGAAACAATTGTCGGTAGCATGGCCTGTCTGCTGGTGGCACGCGCAGTACTGAGTAGCATCATGCGTAGCAGGGAGATTCTTCGGGAGAGGCCGAGGCTCCAAGGGTTTAAGGTGTCCCCTCTCGGCGAGAATCTGAAGTGCCTTGGACAAAGGAATATAGAGAGCATGAAAGGTCCTGCGCCCCCGGGGCAGGTACTTTGGAGTCTAAGCGTTCTTACTAGCTGCACAAGCAAAAGGGTCGGCAGGCGCCACTTTAGCTTTCTGATCTTTCCCGAGTGCAGGGGCGGGAATAGGAGGAACTGTTCTGGCATGACGGGGCCTATCCCGATTTTCTGACTGGCTTGAACTATCCTCAGGTGGAGTGGGGAAAGCATCCTCCACAGTTTTTGCCACAACTGCGTATATCTGTTGCTTGTTCATCCCCCAGGCTTTCAAAGCCTCGACTGCCCACAGCAGTTGTTCAATGGGATTGGCATCTGCCTTCATTTTGTCTTTTCCTCTGGCCTCAGCCTGATCAAGGGTTTGAGTTGATGTTGATATGTCATTGCCATGGTTGGAGGCCATCTCCGGTTGACTAAGTTCGATCACAATTCGCCCCAACAGCGGGGGCTCCTGGGGTACAAAACTCCCGGCATATGGTGCAACTGGAGGTGAAGCTGACATTCCGTAGGCGAGATCCGCCACAGACCTCTGGAGATCACCTATCATCCCCATTAGTTCAAATGTAGTAGGCTCGCGAGCCTGGTATAGTTGCAGGGCCCAAACCGGGTGCACAACAGGCGACCTGGGTGGATGTGGCATATCAATATTGGTCTCACTTTGCAGAGTGATCCCTTGCTCTAATGCAGCTGTCATAACTACGATCTCTTCTGAATTCTGCGTCATCATAAGCCCAGCCTCGGCGAGGGAGAGCACTAGCTATTCTGTACCAGCTGTCCAAACTAAAAGAGACAACAAACAGCATTTCTGCCCAAACAGATCAAACACGGGTGTAGCTGAACAACTGTACTCTACTGCTGATCACTGTTCCCAGAAATCACTGTCCCCAAAAACTGAACCCGATATCCGCAGATAACTGACACTGATACTGGTGTCCTCAGGTTTGATACTCAATCTTGCAAACTGACACGTACTTTCCTGTAGAGATACATTCTAAAAGCACATAGCAAGTAAAGAGAGCCAAAACACCCCTATGTTGGGGTAGGGTTTCCCTGTCCTATTTTGTCAGGAGCTAGGGTTCCACTATGCACGCAGCAGTTTTCAAACAACCTAACATCGGGTAAGCAACCTGTCCTAACTTGGAATGGTCACTATGGATCCGAATATGCACTAGGTCGAATGGTCGAAAAAGGTGCCCCGGTAAAACCGGGGTTTGTGTTCCCATACTATCAGAGCCCATAACTGGTCAGCCTTATGGTCATGCCTTGACAAGACAACCCTCCAGCAAACCGTTTAGGAATGGCAGATGGCAAACACTGTGTTCCTAGGCGCACCAATGCAAATGCAAATGCAAAGAGACACACAAATGAGATCAAAACAGGATATCACGAGTTCGAGTCAAGCTCTCTAAATTCCCCAGCAGAGTCGCCAGAAACTGTAGCACGCCCGCGAGGGACCCTGCTACAGTTCGGACTCGATTCGTGTCGCGGTTCTTAATCTGGAACCAAAGAGTCCAAATCTGGCAAATCGTTTTGAGAAAACAGATTTTAGGAAAGAAGTGCCAAACATGGACTGCTTTGCCAGATACAGAGTCGCCACCTAAATATTTTTTATGGGGGAATTTAGGAAACCCTGACTCGGTGCCGAAGGCCACATGTCCGTCATCACCAGAGTTGTCTCGGCTCGGGAGCTAGGGTACGATTGGGGAAGGTCAGCTATGAGCACCCCCTCTTGCCCGATCTGAAGATCGGCCTCTACTAACCGTGATATTCGTTTTTGAAAGCATTATGTGTTCTTAAACCAATTATTAGCCTAGAATTACTATGTTATGCGCGCAGCAAACAAGTATAGACTAGATTGCCTAATTTGGAAGCAAGCATTGCATATCCGTTTGTTTTGAAAAGCGCTTTGGAATTTGCTACTCGCAAGTAGGCTAAAACACGGATTTCAACGAGTTTTTCCAACTCAAACAATCCAACCTTCACCCACAGGCATTCAAACAGTTTATCTCATACAAGCACTTAGCCACATGGTAAGCATGCTGTCATGGCAACATTCACACGCATGCGAGATGCTAAAGCATAAATACTTACATCGTACTCCGTGCCAAAAAAAAAAGGAACATGTTAGCAATCAATGCATGATCCAAGTCCATGTTAAGTGCCTAATGCATCGCATACAAAATGTCACTAGAGTAGGCTCGGCTAGTCTATGAATGACATGTGAAAATGCACAACTGACATGTATTCAATTCGGAATTTGAAATACAGATGTAATTAGAATGATGCGCCTAGCCCGGTGCATGCAAAGCAAATGTATGAATGCACGCATGCATTGCATAAGGTATGCTAATTTTTAAATATGCCCTAGTCTACCATCGTAAGCAGGTAAATAAAAGGGAAGAAAGAAGTGGGGATTGGAAGACATACACACCACTCACCCACACTTATTACAGATTTGCCCTCACTCGGAGGGACCAAATAAATAATACAAATTAATTAACTACGCAAGCTAATTAAATATTACAAATTTCCTAATCAGCTAACAAACTAATTAAGCTAGGAAAAATAGTAAATCGCCTCGGGAGGAGAGCCAAATGCAGCGCATGCTCGGGTCTTGCTTGGAAGTGCACCGCCATGCCTACTCTGCCTCTGTTTTCCTTCTTTTACTCCTCTAGAGGCTGCCAAAACCTCTGGATTGCTTCTCTGGATACTGGACATCACCACCGGCTGAATAGAATTGCCACCGGCAGTGGTATATAGCTATTGGCCATTGGTGAAGCTATCGGCAGAGATAGGAGTGTCGGTCGGCACTTGGTACTGCCGGTCGGCAGAGTGTTCCTGCAGAATCTGCAATTGACAGCAACAGAGGGCAAGGCAGAGCATGGAAACACAATTCAAGGTATACATGCACTAATCATGTCGCTTATCATGTTTGTGACTCAAAGGGACATATTCCTTGGTTCTCGGAACATTAATCGCGCATTTCCATGCATGATGGTCCAAGTGACCAAGTGTGCACATTTTGATGTTAAGTGTAATGCAAACCAACAAACCAAAGGGGTCCAATCCCTATCACTAAATCAAGGGACAAGACATGCATGTTCAATGCAACCTAGGCATGTTAGCTAGGGATGCAACATGGCAATGCAAGCAAGCAAGCAATGAACAAGCATACAAGCTAATGGTCATGCACGACACGGTGCAATCAAAGCATGCGAAGTGTGAGACATGTAACAACATGTAAAGATTGGACTTAAACATGATTTGGGCAGCTCTAAAAAGGGCCAAAACAGTGGCCAAAAGTCAAGGAATTGGAATCAAACATACATACACACATGCAAGTAAGTTGGACCAACACTTAGGCACAAATGCTCAAGCCTCAAAGGGCTACTTCTAAGAACATTTGAATGAGGCAATCATGGGCATATGGCATGCAAGGTAAGCATTAAAACTCATGTTAGAATGGTGTCAAACCATGCAACAAGTCAAGTTAATCATGCAACAAATAACCCAAGTGCTTGAAGCAAGTCAAAGGGGCTTGAACGATGACCAAGCCAACCAAGCCTCACAAGGCTAAGAGGACTTAAAATAGGCTCAAGGCAGACCTAGACCATGCAAAGGAGACTCTTAGATGGCATCTAAGTGGCTCAAATTTAAAGGCATGCACAATGGCCAAAACATGGAACATGCTACACAAGCTTTCAAAGCATTAAAGAGGTATCCAAGGCAAGCATACAAGCATGCTATAAGGTCTGAAATTATGCTATAAATGATGCCAAATCATTGGAATGAAGCAAGTAATGCATGCTATATACTCACACACTTGAGGCCAACGAGACAAAATGCAAAGGAGCTATACTAAGCATGCCAAATCCGACCAAAACAACCTAGGACAGACCTTAAACATGGCAAAATGAGCACAAAACCTTCACAAGGCTAAGCCTTAAACATGCTAGAACAAAGGCTAATAACCTAAGGCATATTAAGGCAATAACATGGCTTTACATGGTAGGTATGCTAAGCATGCATGGTGTACCAAAACCAACACACAACAAGGTTATATCATGGCATAATAAGCATGGAAAATAGCCAAGATATGATCAATACACATTCTAACATGATGCTCTCTCAAGAGGCCAAAAGGGGGTCCATTTCAAGGACAACAAGGAGAGGGGGTGGCCCTCTCCTTTTGGAGACTTCAAGGCACCATCTCCACCACTGAAATCCCTCAAGATTTCAGTGGTGAAGAGGCCCAAACACCAAAGTCTCGAAACTTGCTCAAAAAGGCTCAAAATGGGGCCTTTCAAGGCCTAAGAGGGGTCAAACACCTCCAAACCAAAAAAACACTCTTAATAAACAATCAAGAGGACTAAAAAAATAGAACTTTTTTGTATTATACACTAAGCTCAAAAATGATTTTAAGACAGGTAAAAATACAATGCAAGATTGGGGAATAAAGGGGCTAGTTCCTTACCCTTGAAGACCCCTTCAACAATGGTGCTCCAACAGCCCTCCTTGGCTTGAAAACAGCTCCAAAACTTCAAAACCAACCTCTTAGAACCTCAGTAGCTAAGTGAAGGTGAAACACTATGTGTTTATGTGCAATAGTAAGACACAAATGCACTTAAACACACACAAGAGGGAGATATAGAGATAGAAAGTGTATGGTTTCTAACCCTAGAACTCAAAACCCTAAAAATGGCTATCTAAAAATATCCTAAGTCTCTCAAGTGTCTAACCCTAAAGCCAAGAGACAAGGCTCTCTCTTATAGAGCTTCTTGTCTTGTAAAGCTTACAAGACAAGCTTCCAAGAGGGAGATCCCTCCATACACGTGTATGGAGGGGAACCAAAAGCAAGACAGTTGTGATAAAATATCTGCAAAAGCAGATGCACAGTAGTTGGCCGGCCAAAGATGCCATTTTGGCAAAAAGTAGTGCCGACCGGCAACAAAATGTGCCGATGGCAACAAAAACCAGCCGGTGACCTCTAGCCACTGCCGGTGGTGTGTGGGGATGCCTCACAAGGCATTCCCTACCCCTCCAAGGCAAAACACAAGTGTTTGGTGCAAAACCAGACACTAAACAATCAAGTTCGGAGATCCTGAGGCAAGGCGCGTGAGCCGAGACCTCCGGGAACTCCAAACGAACACAAACATGGATAATCACCATGTGTTCCCATGGTGACGTCCAAGTCTTGAGGACGGTCAAAAATGGGGTGTCTACATGCATCAATTTTCTTGCCGCCATGACTAGGGCTAGGATGAGTTTCTCCAATGGAAGGTAGCGTGTTTTGGCGTCGACCATTGCCTTGCTCACATAATACACTGGCCGCTGCTCCCTCAGCTTTTCCTTTATCAGTACGGCGCTGACGGCCCTGTTGGAAACTGCCAGATACAAAATGAGCGGGTCACCAGCAGCTGGTGTTGTCAAGAGTGGCACTGAGCGGAGGTAGGTCTTGAGGCCGTTGAAAGAAGCTTAGCATTCGGCAATCCATTCAAAAGCCTTGCCCTGCCGTAGTGTATGAAAGAATTGTCGGCAGCGATCTGTGGACCGACTGATGAACCTGTTGAGTGCGGCGGCCATCCCCATTAACTTCTAAACTTCCTTGACCGATCGAGGGGAGCCGAGTTCTAGGATTGCTGTGATTTGCCTTGGGTTGGCTTCAATTCCTCGGTGGTTGACAATGTACCCCAAGAATTTGCCAGAGCCGATCCCAAACGCACATTTGGAAGCATTCAGCTTCATTTTGTATTTGCGTAAGATGTCGAACGTCTCTTTCAGATCGGCTAGATGGGTTTACTCTTCTCTGGACTTGACCACCATGTCATCAATGTATACTTCCATAGTGCGGCCGAGTTGCTCCTTGAACATAGCTGTGACCAGTCTTTGGTAAGTTGCCCCTGCATTCTTCAGCCCAAAAGGCATAACCTTATAGCAGTAGGTTCCTCTTAGGGTGAGGAATGCAGTTTTTTCTTGGTCCTTAGGATGCATGGCGATCTGATGGTAGCCTCTATAAGCATCGAGGAAGCTCATACGCTGGTGGCGTGCCATTGCATCTACAAGTTGGTCAATTCTGGGTTGGGGAAAACAATCCTTGGGGCAGGCTTTGTTCAGGTCTGTGAAATCGACGCACACTCGCCAAGTCCCATTTTTCTTCTTCACCACCACTGTATTAGAGAGCCATGTAGGGTAGGTGACCTCCTTGATTACCCCAGCTTCAAGCAGCCTGTCAACCTCCTCAACGACGGCGGCAGTGTGCTCTGCGGCAGACCGCCGGCTTTTCTGAATGATCGGCATGCACTTAGGATCAACATTCAAATGGTGCTGTGAAATGGATGGATCCATACCCGGCATCTCATACGGGGTTAACGCAAAGATATTGATGTTGCTGAGCAGGAAAGAGATTAGCTACTGTCTGTCGGCCTGATTTAGAGATGCGCCGACCAGGAAGAATTTGTCTGGGCTGTCATCGATTTCAACTCTGTCTAAGCTTTCCGTGGCCTTTTCATTTGGGAGCCGCCCAACATCGTCGAGGCTCTCTCGATCTGGCACCTTAATAGAATTCACCTGCAGCTCCTTTAGAGTTTTTTCAGCAAAGAGATAAGATGCTTGTGCCGATTTCTGGGAGCCACAGATTTGCTCAATGCCCCGCTCCGTCGAGAAGCATAGCAGCTGATGATATTTACTCGGCACGGCTTGCATGGTGTGCAACCAAGTTTGCCCCATAATGAGATTGTACGACGATGGCAGCTTGACGACCAAGAATTCTACGTCTACTGTTCGGGAGCCGGCTCGGGCTGGCAGTGTGTTTTTTCCCAATAAGTATTCTGGATTGACGTTGGAGCCGAATAATGGATAAGGAGCCGGAGAGAGATCTGATTCAGAGAAGTCGAGTTTGATGAATGTCTTGTAATACATAACCTCTGACGTGCTCCCCGGATCAATGAGTATGCGCTCAACGGTGAATCGGTTTACGCGTAATTCAATTACCAAGGGATCGATATAAGGAAGTGTCACTCCGGACAGATCTGAATCATCAAAAGAAATGCTTGCATCTTCATGGGGCCATTTAGTCGGAGTGAGTTGACTTTGAGGGTCGGGCTTCGACTAAATCGTATGCACCGCCGATGACATTGGCAGGCTGTATATCATGTGGATCACGCCAAGCGAAGGTGAATCCTGTCTTAAGGCTATTGCTTTGGTTAGGTTGCTTTTTCGGACATACTGTTGTAGGCGGCCATCTTGTACCAATTCCTCCAAGTGATCCTTCAGTGCATAACAACTCTCAATATCATGGCCATGGTCCTTGTGATACTCACACCGTCTATCCCGTCTTCTCGTGTCGGGAGGTCCTACCATTTTCGACGGCCACTTGAAGAACGGAAGGTGTTGGTGTAACAGGCTCGCGTGGGCCTCGTGCTACAGTTCGGACTCTCGATTTGTGTCACGGTTCTTAATCTGAACCAAAGAGTCCAAATCTGGCAAATCGTTTTGAGAAACAGATTTTTGAAAAAGTAGTGCCAAACATGGACTGCTTTGCCAGATACAGAGTCGCCACCTAAATATTTTTAAAATGGGGGAATTTAGGAAACCCTGACTCGGTGCCGAAGGCCACATGTCCGTCATAACCGGAGTTGTCTCGGCTCGGGAGCTTGGGTACAATCGGGGAAGGTCAGCTATGAGCACCCCCTTTCGCCCGGTCCGAAGACCGGCCTCTACTAACCGTGATATCTGATTTTGAAAACTTTATGTGTTCTTATTCCGGTTATTAGCCTAGAATTACTATGTTATGCGCGCAGCAAACAAGTATAGACCAAATCGCCCAAATTGGAACAAAACATTTCATGTTTGTTTTGAAAATGGTTTGCTACTCGCAAGTAGACTAAAATGCAGATTTTGCCACTCTCAAGTGGGCTTTTAGAGAAGATGATTTTGCCACTATCCAGTGGGCTTAAAATTCACAGTTTTAACGCATTATCCCAACTTAAGCAATTTGACCTCCACCCATAGGCATTCAAGCAGTTTATCTCATGTAAGCACTTAGCCGCATGGCAAGCATACTATTATGGCAACATTCACACGCATGCTGGATGCTAAAGCAAAAAAACACTTACATTGTACTCCGTGCCAAAACAGTAAACTAGTTAGCAAACATGCATGTCCTAGTTCATGTTAAAAGTGGCTAATGCATCACATGCAAAATGCGATCTAGGCAGGCTCGGCTAGCCCTAAAACATGGTATGTGAAAATGCACAATTATCACATATTCGGTTTAGAATTTAAAATACAAATGCGGTTAGCGTGATGTGCCGAGCCTGATGCATGTCAACAAATGCATGAATGCACGCATGCATAGCATAAGGTATGCTAAAATAAATGTGCCCTAATCTGCCATCATAAGCAGGTAAATAAAAGGGAAGAAAGAAGTGGGGTTGGAAGGCATACATCACACGCACGCACACTTATTACAAATATGCCCTCGCTCGGAGGGACCAAATAAATATTACAAATTAATTAACTACGCAAGCTAATTAAATATTACAAATTAATTAATTAATTAACAAATTAACTAATCTAGGAAAACAGGTAAACCGCCTCGGGAAATGCGCCGCCATGCATAGGCTGCCTCTGTTTTCTTTCCTCTGCTCCTCTGAAGACTACCAAAACCTCAGGACTGCTTCCTTGGACACTGAGGAGTGCCACCGGCTGAGTAGAATTGCCACCGGCAGTGTGGTGTAGTCACCGGCACAAGATGAATCCATCGGCTGCTTGTTTACTGCCGGTCGGCAATATATACTGCCGGTCGGCAAGGAATGTCTGCAGAACCTGCAATTGACAGCAACAGAGTGCAAAGCAAAGCATGGCAGCACAATTCAAGGCATATATGCACCATTCATGTCCCTTATCATGGTAATGACTCAAAGGGGCACGTGCCTCGATTCTCAGACCACCAATCACGCATTTCCATGCATGATGGCCCAAGGAATCAAGTATGCAACTTTCATGTCAAATGAAATGCAAACCAATGAAACAAACTAAAGCCCAACCTCTATCACATGATCAAGAGGCAAGGCATGCATGCCAATGCAATGCAACCTAGGTATGCAAACAAGAATACAAGCATGCTATGCAACTACATGGCATACACAATGCTAACAACATAACATGCGCAACGCTTTGAAACATGGCATACACAATGCAAGGTGGACTTACACCAATGTGAGTGGACCTCAGCCGCACCCACATCAGTGGCCATAAGATGAAAATGAAGTGCCTCGAAATGCGTGCACACGGGCACGCAAACCGAGGCAATGGCATATGCAATGCAAGGGCTAAAATGGCATATAGAATGCAACATGGACTTATACTAACATGAGAGAGTCTCAGCCACACTCGCATGAGAGGCCGATGGATGAAAATGAAGTGCCTCGAAATGCGTGCACACGGGCACGCAAACCGAGGCAATGGCATATGCAATGCAATGGCATGGAAAATGATATGCAAACATGCCAATGGGATTTCAGCACTGAAATGTGGGGGAAAACAGCCCCGAAATGAGGCGAAAACACACCCAATGCATGGAATTTCTCCCGAAATGCAAGATTAAGTACGTGAAATGGCTTACAGCTATACAAAGCATGCATAATATGGACATGGAGCATGAAGACAGTTGCAATACAGCTCTGAAACAAGCATTTTTACAGTTTATGACATGGCCAAACAGCAAACCAAGATAGGGCAAAACTAGCATGCAAGAAATGGCCCTAAACATGAGATTAAAAAGAAACTCATAGGTGCTGGCCCCAAACAGGTTAGGGTCCTTCAACAATGTTTAAGAGGGACCCAAAATAAGACTATTTACAGTTTATGGCGGCCCCAAAAACAGTATACAAATATATTAGAAATGCAATGCAAAAATGAGGCTCAAAAGTGGCTATAACATGAGGTATACAAAAAATTCACCAAAAAAGAAAATACCCTTAATAAAACATGTTCAGGAGGTCAAAATAAAGCCACTTTTAGTTCGGACCAAGGTCCAAAAACAGCAACATCAGGGGCTGCCAAGACATACAAAAATGGGACCAAAAAGAGGATATAAAGGGAAGTATAACATGGAGGTCCCAAATAGTGTTGAGCCCTTCTTCAATGTTGAATAGGGGCTCAAAATAAGCCTATTTTCAGTTTACATCAGGCTCTAAAACAGATCACACACAAGCCAAAAATTCTATGCAAGATTATGGCATTCAAGGAGGATATTGAAGCAAGTGCAAGCTACTGTCCTCAAACAGCAAGAGGTCCTCAATAAAACATGAAGAGGGCCTCAAAATATGATGATTTACAGTTTGGGTTGGAGCCCAAAGATGCAAGCAACTATGGCTTAGATATGATGCAAGAATAGGCTAGAAAAGGGAAGAAGAGGACTCACCTTTGTAGACCAATGAACCAGCACCTCTTGGACCAAGTTTGGGAACTTTTAACCTCTGGAGGACAGCCTCAAGCTGCTGGAATAGGCGTTGGATGCCTTGTGCTATGAGTTGATGAAGAAATGGCCCAAGAACAAAGGTGTTTGATGGTTGGATGAGAGAGATATGGAGAGAGATTGAGGGTTGTATGTATGTATATCAGATATATGTGGTATATCTCTGGTTTTTTTGCTTCAAATCTCTAACCTAAACAAAGGAGGAGGAGAGGTGCTTATATAAGCAATGCTAAGCTTCTAAGACAAGCTTCAAAGGGGCCAAGGGGTTCAAGGGGGGTGCAAGGCTTCTAGAGGAAGCTAAAACAGCTGGCCAAGCTTCTCCAAGAAGCTTGGCCAAAAGGTTCAAGCTTCTAGAAGGTTAGGGGGTTCAAAGGCTCACAAGGTGCAAAACAAACACACATGTGCGTGGGGGATCAATTATGTGCATTCCAGCTGGCACAGCTGGAATCCACTCAATCTGCAGAATGCTCCGGAAGGTCGTCGGCTAGCAAAAATTGCCGGTCAGCAAAATAAAGTGCCGGTCGGCACAATAAATTGCCGGCCGGATAAATATAGTGCCGGTGGATGGCCAGTAAGGTCAAAAAACTGCCGGTTGGTGTCCAAATTGAAGCCCCGGAAGTTAGATTTCCAATGGCACAAACCTTGCATTAAAATTCGTCCTGTGTAAAAAGTTATGCCCTTTTTCGTGAAGCCGCGCAGATTCGATCCAACCGGGATGATGCCCGACTTCAACTGATCATATCTCCCCCACCCGGACTTGGCTCTAGGAGATTCTTGAGTGAAAAATGAAGCCCCGGAAGTAAGCTTTCCGATGGTGGTGGCCCCATAGCTAAACTCTAAGTGTACAGACAGATAAGCCCGATTCAGGGAGGGCTGCTCGACTCGCTTCTACCCGGATTCATGCCGAACTTCTCCCAAACTAGTTTTCTCCTCTCCTTTCCTCTTTTCTTCAACTCCAAAACCCTAAACAAAGTGTTTTGAAAGATTTGCCTCTCTTCTAGCCGAAGAAACTGATTCTTTGCCCTGCACATCTCTCAACACCGAGCAAACCATCAGTAGTGCCCAAGTCTTAAGGGTGGTCAAAAATGGGGTGTCTACAGTTGCCCCTCTTTGACAGAACTCGAAAGTCATAACAATGACGGGAGTGAATGTCAAAGCCCAGAGACGACCCATTTTTGACAAGGCCGAAGACTTGGACAAACAAACAAAATACCGATAAATAAATGGTTGTGCCCACAGGCTGCCTGCGTATCCCTTTGCAAGGAATCAAACCAGCGTAGTTCAGGGGCAGGATGCAAATGATATGCAGGAAGACTTTGATAATTGGACTTATACGCCACGCGAAGCCGGTTTGCACTCAAAACAATGCAATGTACTAACAAGTACAAGTGAGGTGCGCAAAACAGCGCGAATGTAGCTGTGATGAAGCAAATATGCAAAATAAATGCAACATTTTAAGCGAATGCTATGCCAGCAAGTAGACATGAACCAAACTATATCTCATGCAGAAAGGATGTAAGAGAATTATGCAATTCTCACGAACATGTGCGATAGATACACAAAAAGTGAACAAAGTGTGATAGATACACTAAGTGGACAAGCATGCGTGGTAGATACACAAAAGTGAAGAGAGTGTGATGGATACTCAAAGTGAACATGCGATAGATACACAAAGTGAGCATAGTGTGATAGATACACAATGCGAGAGTGTGTGGCTGATATGCAAAGCGAACGGGTGTGATTGATACACAAAGCGAGCATGTGATAGATACACTAAGAAGCAAAGTGTGAGCGTGTGATAGATACACTAAGCGAGTGTGGTGAGCATAGTGTGATAGATACACAAAGGGTGAACACAAAGTGTGATAGATGCACTAAGTGAACAAAGTATGATATATGTACTAAAAGGGAACACAAAGTGTGATAGATGCACTATGTGAACAGAGTGTGATTGATACACTAAAAGTGAACACAAAGTGTGATAGATGCACTATGTGAACAGAGTGTGATTGATACACTAAAAGTGAACACAAAGTGTGATAGATGCACAGTGTGAACAAAGTATGATTGATATACTGAAAATGAACACAAAGTGTGATAGATGCACTATGTGAACAGAGTGTGATTGATACACTAAAGGTGAACACGAAGTGTGATAGATGCACTTAGTGAACAGAGTGTGATTGATACACTAAAGGTGAACACAAAGTGTGATAGATGCACTATGTGAACAGAGTGTGATTGATACACTAAAAGTGAACACAAAGTGTGATAGATGCACAGTGTGAACAAAGTATGATTGATATACTGAAAATGAACACAAAGTGTGATAGATGCACTATGTGAACAGAGTGTGATTGATACACTAAAGGTGAACACAAAGTGTGATAGATGCACTATGTGAACAGAGTGTGATTGATACACTAAAAGTGAACACAAAGTGTGATAGATGCACAGTGTGAACAAAGTATGATTGATATACTGAAAATGAACACAAAGTGTGATAGATGCACTATGTGAACAGAGTGTGATTGATACACTAAAGGTGAACACAAAGTGTGATAGATGCACTATGTGAACAGAGTGTGATTGATACACTAAAAGCGAATATGTGCGTGATAGATACACAAAATGAGAGTGTGTGTGATAGATACACAAGGCGAGTGAAGTGTGATTGATACACTTAGTGAAGAGAGTGTGATTGATACACTAAATGAGAATGAAGTGTGATTGATACACTAAAGTGAGTGTGTGTGATTGATACACAAAAGTGAATGACCTTAAAACGGAACTTCTTCGAATGAACCGTGCATACAATATCGTGCATGACTGAGGAAGAAACTTGATAGGTATAATGCATTACAATGCAAGTGAAGTGGGTGCATAACAATGTAAGTGGAAGAGTGTATAACCTTGAAGCAGGATTGATCTTGCGCCTGAGGTAGAGGTACACTCATATTTCGGAGCATTGACAAGGCCCTGAAGAGGTACGTCCGGAGTACAATCACGGAATTTTTCGAAGTTGACACACACTCAGATACTTCAATTTTCGCTCTTTTGTCTTTGCTTTTCAGTCTGGAACTATCATAGCTTCAGATAGGTCCTGGTTTCACCGTTCACACTTATCGGGGGTGGACCCTGCAGTTTTATGGAAAAAAGAATCTTGTTTTGCACAAACGTGAAGGATGGCACAGCACTCTAAGCACAAAACGATTTATTTTTGAAATTGAGAGATGAGTTTTCGACCAGGTATTGAGCCTACGACTGAACACAGCGAGAAAGACTCAACAACGGAAAACAAAAGGTAAACAACCTAAACACATCGAGACACGCTCGGAACGACTCAAAGTAAGAATCGAGACAAACAAAACAAAAGACACGACACACAGACGTGCACAGGGAGCCTGTTTCACCGGGTATTATTCCCACCCTTTCTTATTTGTGATTCTCACATCACTCGGCTCTCAAGCTCGGTTTTTCTCTCAAAACCCTTTTCTCGCTTTTTCTCTCAGCGCACTTCTCTCTATTCTTTAATCTCTCGTTTTTCATCCCTCCCCTAGGTGGTTGATGGATAAACAGAAAGTTCTGGGCTCTTGCCCCTAGCATTTCGCTAGGTTCTTCTTCTTGTTCACAACAGTGAGTTTCTCCCACAGAGGGGGTTGTGCTACAACTGGGTGTGTAGCAAATCTGCAGCTAACATCGGTTGATGATGCCCTGCTGGGGAGTTCGGACGTGATTGATCTGTCCAAACAAAGGAGTGGAACATCTTGATCCGTTCCCGTCCGTGCTTCGCACTTGGCTTGATACCTCGTTGCGTGGAGGATGTGAGAGCCTTCTGCCCTTTGTTGTTGACTTCAGTCGTGCTCTTTTCTGGCAGGTAGAGTGCCCTTCTCGGCAAGTATGTTGAAAATGGGGAAAAGATAGGAAGCCTGACTCAACTGTGCCCCTAGTTCATCATTTTGACCATTTTTTATTTTGTTTTCTACGAAAACAATTTTTGACCAATATGAGAGTCAGATTAACATACTTGTTCGATTTTTGATTTGAAAATCATGCAAGTCAGGCTATGAGCGCTGAAAATTTTCCTTTTTTGGGTCCAAGAAATGGTCCAGTTTTTGGAAAAGATGGAACAATTTTCGAGAAAAGTAGTCAACTTCAGTAAAAATTCTCAAAAACTATTTTTGCAAACGGCCAATGCTTAACAAGCACGGAACCCACTCTTGAGACGCACAACCTCGGATTTGGAGGAAAATTGCCCCTTGCTGGAGGGAAGCTGCATGGCAACGGAAAGTTGCCCCTTGTTTGCACGGCATCGCAGCGCATTGAATGGCAACGGAAAGTTGCCCCTTGTGTGAATGGCACCGCGGCGCATTATAATCAGTCCTCGAAGCGATGATTGCAACCGAACTCTCGGATACAGAGAAGGCAAAGATTACTAGAACCATTACATGGACATGATCGAATTTGAAGTATTTGTGGCTGGACTTCAAGATGAAGTTGCCTACGTATCCCAAACATGGGAATCAAGCCTTACGTAGTTCGAGGTTAAGGTACACTCGGGTATTTAACCTCTCCTTTTTAGGCTCTAACTTTTGCCAAGGCGCCCGATGCGGGTTTTCGACCTTGTGAGCTTTGTTTTTCTTTTCTTTTCAATTCTTTTCATTTCTTTTCTTTTCATTTCTTTTCATTTCATTTCTTTTTTTGATTTTCTTTTTTTGTTCTTTTCTTTGCATTTTTTTTTTTTTGTATTTTTCTCTTGCTCTAACTTTTGCCTGGGTCGCCCTTCCGGGTTTTCGGCCCAGCGAGCCTCTCAAAGGGTAAAAGCGTAATTTGGTCCATGCCAAATGGTTGTAGGAGTTTGAAGCCATCTGTATCCAGGAAAGTGGCTGTTGATTTGCAAGAGGACTCATCTTCGGCTCTTCGAGCACGTCTGACATCTTTGCCCCTAGTTTGAAGGGTACTTTTGTTCTAGCTTTGCAAGCTTCTTCTGATGTTCTGATCTTCTTGATCTGACTTTGGTGCCTCTTGTTCGAGGGCTGCTTCAAAATGGCCACATAGGCCTCACGTTGTGGTTGACCGTTGAACGTTCTGAACTCAGGTTCAAGGTTTGAAAGTGAGGGGTCGAATCTCGAGGCTGAGAGCGATCCTAAGCTGCACAATCTAAAGAGTGATCTCACACAAGTCTTCGCAGGACTGCGCAAAATATTTTTTGAAATTTTTTTAGAAAGCGACAAATGACTCGCGCCGAAGATAGTGTGGGACCAATCTGGATCAAGCCAGGATCCTTCTCAGTACTCACATTAACAAACATGATCTCATTCATTAAGGGCTTAGCACGCCTCTCTTTCTCTCAGTTGATCAAGTTTTGCAAAACCCAAGGAATTCTTTCCTCTTTGTTTTTATCACAATGTTTCGAAAAAAAGTTTTGGAAAACTTAGGTCATTATAATGACTTCAAAGGCACAGAAAAGGCAGGCGAAGAGCACTGTCATCTCATTCAAACTTCTGGCACAACTGGCACACGGCAGAAGCAAACACAAGAGTGTAAAAATCACTGCTATTCATTCAAATCTGTTGGCACAACTAGCTCCCTGGCAGAAACAGACTCAAAAGGACAAATACAAAGCAAAATAGTGATATCCGAAGTAACACCCCCGGAATCACCCGACTTCTGTACAACAAGACTGACTCGATACAACAAGACAGACTCAACAGGACTGACTCGACACAACGAGACAGACTCAGCAGGACTAGCTTGATACAATGAGACAGACTCGACAGGACTGACCCGATATAACAAGACAGACTCAACAGGACTGACTCGATACAACAAGACAGACTCAATACCCAAGTCAGAAAGCAGAATAAATAGCATTCGTAAAATGCTCGAAACAGTGCGTGCCAAACGCCACATCTAGAGTAAACTGAGTGCCGCCCACAGGTGGTTCATCCCCTGATCACATACTCGTACTATCCCCCGAGTTCACTGATCCAGTGGTGATAGACTCTACTGAGATGGTGCGGCAATGACCTCGTTGTCAAACAAATCCTGTACATCATGGCGCAGACGAAAGCAGCTATCGGTCTCATGACCGGTTTGTTGGTGGTACGCACAGTACTTAGTCTGGTCATGCTTTGCAGGGATAGGATCGGGTAGGGGCCGTTGTTCCAACGGTTTCAGATGTCCTTTCTGAAGTAAGACCTCCAGAGCCTTTGACAAAGGCATATGGAGTGGGGTGAAAACCCTCTTGACTCGAGGTGGATATTTGGTTTTTTGTGAGCTACTTCCGGACGCACCGGTGAATGGGGTGGCTGTTTTTGATGCGGTGGTGGTAACCATGCCCACTTCAGAAGACCTTGCAGCTGCGTCACCGCTGGTGGTTGCATTCGAATTGTGGGAAAATGCCCTCCTGGGCTGCTCCTTATCCTGGTCAAACAGACCTTGCCTCATTGCATCTTCGATTTGTACCCCCATATCGTGTAAATCTGAGAAAGTGGGAAAGGGGATTACAATCATTCTCTGCATTAGCTTAGGCTGGAGATTGCGCACAATCATCCGTATTTGATCCTTATCTGTTGGCCTAATGGTCATCATTGAGGCCTTGGCCCTCCAGCGGGCCATGAATTCTGAGAAGCTCTCCTTAGGCTCCTGCCTCGTCGTCTCAAGATCACGGGTCGTAATCTCGATTTGTGTATTGTATGAATATTGTGCGACGAAGGCCTCAGCCATCTCATCCCAACTTCTCTTGACGTCATCCTCCAATTTTGCATACCATGCGGCCGCTACACCCGACAGGGTCCGGCCAAACAAAGACAGCTTCTGCAATCTAGTGAGGCCCATTGGTCTTAGGACGTCTGAAAATAGTCGCAGGTGTACCATGGGATCCTCAGATCCATCAAAATGATCGATTTGTGGCATCTTAAACCGATCTGGCAGCGTCACAGCTACGTCAGTGTATCCGTCTCCAATGTCCGGAATGGACTTCACGCCTTGAGATTTCTTAAACAGCTTTTCAAGCTTGCTCATTTTTAATGCCATGGGGTCCACCTCGGACTCGAAGGGAGAATCCGATTGATTGATAGGAGTGGGTGCTTTGGATAGTTGAGGCGGGATCGGGGGCGGAGCTGGCCCCATTGGAAGGTCGGTATCCTCCTGGACGTGGGTTGCCTCCCCGAGTATGGGAACTCTTGGTGGGGGAGGAGTCTGGTGCGAAGTAGATACTCCAGTTTGCTGCTCCAATCTGGCAATTGTCTCTGCCTGTTGGGTTATGGCCACAGCCTGTTGTTTGGTGAATTCCGCTTGACGGACAGCGTCTTGCTGCATGGCTTTCATACTATCCTGGAGTTGGCGCACCATCTCTTCCAGACTCGACATACTGTTCTAATCTAACTGAGCAACCGGTATATCTGTGTCGGCAATAGGCTCGGAAATCTCAGCCCGACTGCTCAAAGATCACTGATCTGGTAGCTGTTGTACTGGTGGTCTGTGCCTGACTAGCCTTTTCTAGCCTTGATTACCCTTGAACTGAATCTCTGACCTGACAAAGTCTATCAGCACAAGTCCGATGAACCTCGGGGGATATCAGAGCCTTCTGAAGCTATGGTCCCAGGACTACCTTGCAAAAGGGAAAACAGAGAGCATCTCAGCCTAATTTCACTGGAACAGATTTGAGCATGCTAGGATGAATGTACCCAATACTGATCACTGTTTCCCAAATATCTGCCTGTAAACTGATACCCTCAGGTAAAACTGATTCCCCAAATACTGATGTTGATGCCCACAGGCCTGATGCCCAAACTTGTAAACTGGTATATGCATTCTTGTAGAGATACACTCTAAAAGCACAAAGCAAGTAAGAGAGAGCCAAAACACCCCTATGTTGGGGTAGGGTTTCCCTGTCCTATTTTGTCAGGAACTAGGGTTTCACTATGCACACAGCAGTTTCAAACAACCTAGCATCGGGTAAGCAACCTGTCCTAATTTGGAATGGTCACTATGGATTTCAATATGCACTAGGTCGAATGGTCAAAAAGGGTGCCCCGGTAAAACCGGGGTTTGTGTTCCCATACTGTCAGAGCCCATAGCCGGTCAGCCTTATGGACATGCCTTGACAAGACAAGCCTCCGGCGAACCGTTCAGGAATGGCAGATGGCAAACACTGTGTTCCTAGGCGCACCAATGCACATGCAATGCAAAGAAACACATAAATGAGATCAAAACAGGATATCACGAGTTCGAGTCAAGCTCTCTGATTTCCCCAGCAGAGTCGCCAGAAACTGTAACAGGCTCGCGTGGGCCTCGTGCTACAGTTCGGACTCTCGATTTGTGTCACGGTTCTTAATCTGAACCAAAGAGTCCAAATCTGGCAAATCGTTTTGAGAAACAGATTTTTGAAAAAGTAGTGCCAAACATGGACTGCTTTGCCAGATACAGAGTCGCCACCTAAATATTTTTAAAATGGGGGAATTTAGGAAACCCTGACTCGGTGCCGAAGGCCACATGTCCGTCATCACCGGAGTTGTCTCGGCTCGGGAGCTTGGGTACGATCGGGGAAGGTCAGCTATGAGCACCCCCTTTCGCCCGGTCCGAAGATCGGCCTCTACTAACCGTGATATCTGATTTTGAAAACTTTATGTGTTCTTATTCCGGTTATTAGCCTAGAATTACTATGTTATGCGCGCAGCAAACAAGTATAGACCAAATCGCCCAAATTGGAACAAAACATTTCATGTTTGTTTTGAAAATGGTTTGCTACTCGCAAGTAGACTAAAATGCAGATTTTGCCACTCTCAAGTGGGCTTTTAGAGAAGATGATTTTGCCACTATCCAGTGGGCTTAAAATTCACAGTTTTAACGCATTATCCCAACTTAAGCAATTTGACCTCCACCCATAGGCATTCAAGCAGTTTATCTCATGTAAGCACTTAGCCGCATGGCAAGCATACTATTATGGCAACATTCACACGCATGCTGGATGCTAAAGCAAAAAAACACTTACATTGTACTCCGTGCCAAAACAGTAAACTAGTTAGCAAACATGCATGTCCTAGTTCATGTTAAAAGTGGCTAATGCATCACATGCAAAATGCGATCTAGGCAGGCTCGGCTAGCCCTAAAACATGGTATGTGAAAATGCACAATTATCACATATTCGGTTTAGAATTTAAAATACAAATGCGGTTAGCGTGATGTGCCGAGCCTGATGCATGTCAACAAATGCATGAATGCACGCATGCATAGCATAAGGTATGCTAAAATAAATGTGCCCTAATCTGCCATCATAAGCAGGTAAATAAAAGGGAAGAAAGAAGTGGGGTTGGAAGGCATACATCACACGCACGCACACTTATTACAAATATGCCCTCGCTCGGAGGGACCAAATAAATATTACAAATTAATTAACTACGCAAGCTAATTAAATATTACAAATTAATTAATTAATTAACAAATTAACTAATCTAGGAAAACAGGTAAACCGCCTCGGGAAATGCGCCGCCATGCATAGGCTGCCTCTGTTTTCTTTCCTCTGCTCCTCTGAAGACTACCAAAACCTCAGGACTGCTTCCTTGGACACTGAGGAGTGCCACCGGCTGAGTAGAATTGCCACCGGCAGTGTGGTGTAGTCACCGGCACAAGATGAATCCATCGGCTGCTTGTTTACTGCCGGTCGGCAATATATACTGCCGGTCGGCAAGGAATGTCTGCAGAACCTGCAATTGACAGCAACAGAGTGCAAAGCAAAGCATGGCAGCACAATTCAAGGCATATATGCACCATTCATGTCCCTTATCATGGTAATGACTCAAAGGGGCACGTGCCTCGATTCTCGGACCACCAATCACGCATTTCCATGCATGATGGCCCAAGGAATCAAGTATGCAACTTTCATGTCAAATGAAATGCAAACCAATGAAACAAACTAAAGCCCAACCTCTATCACATGATCAAGAGGCAAGGCATGCATGCCAATGCAATGCAACCTAGGTATGCAAACAAGAATACAAGCATGCTATGCAACTACATGGCATACACAATGCTAACAACATAACATGCGCAACGCTTTGAAACATGGCATACACAATGCAAGGTGGACTTACACCAATGTGAGTGGACCTCAGCCGCACCCACATCAGTGGCCATAAGATGAAAATGAAGTGCCTCGAAATGCGTGCACACGGGCACGCAAACCGAGGCAATGGCATATGCAATGCAAGGGCTAAAATGGCATATAGAATGCAACATGGACTTATACTAACATGAGAGAGTCTCAGCCACACTCGCATGAGAGGCCGATGGATGAAAATGAAGTGCCTCGAAATGCGTGCACACGGGCACGCAAACCGAGGCAATGGCATATGCAATGCAATGGCATGGAAAATGATATGAAAACATGCCAATGGGATTTCAGCACTGAAATGTGGGGGAAAACAGCCCCGAAATGAGGCGAAAACACACCCAATGCATGGAATTTCTCCCGAAATGCAAGATTAAGTACGTGAAATGGCTTACAGCTATACAAAGCATGCATAATATGGACATGGAGCATGAAGACAGTTGCAAGACAGCTCTGAAACAAGCATTTTTACAGTTTATGACATGGCCAAACAGCAAACCAAGATAGGGCAAAACTAGCATGCAAGAAATGGCCCTAAACATGAGATTAAAAAGAAACTCATAGGTGCTGGCCCCAAACAGGTTAGGGTCCTTCAACAATGTTTAAGAGGGACCCAAAATAAGACTATTTACAGTTTATGGCGGCCCCAAAAACAGTATACAAATATATTAGAAATGCAATGCAAAAATGAGGCTCAAAAGTGGCTATAACATGAGGTATACAAAACATTCACCAAAAAAGAAAATACCCTTAATAAAACATGTTCAGGAGGTCAAAATAAAGCCACTTTTAGTTCGGACCAAGGTCCAAAAACAGCAACATCAGGGGCTGCCAAGACATACAAAAATGGGACCAAAAAGAGGATATAAAGGGAAGTATAACATGGAGGTCCCAAATAGTGTTGAGCCCTTCTTCAATGTTGAAGAGGGGCTCAAAATAAGCCTATTTTCAGTTTACATCAGGCTCTAAAACAGATCACACACAAGCCAAAAATTCTATGCAAGATTATGGCATTCAAGGAGGATATTGAAGCAAGTGCAAGCTACTGTCCTCAAACAGCAAGAGGTCCTCAATAAAACATGAAGAGGGCCTCAAAATATGATGATTTACAGTTTGGGTTGGAGCCCAAAGATGCAAGCAACTATGGCTTAGATATGATGCAAGAATAGGCTAGAAAAGGGAAGAAGAGGACTCACCTTTGTAGACCAATGAACCAGCACCTCTTGGACCAAGTTTGGGAACTTTTAACCTCTGGAGGACAGCCTCAAGCTGCTGGAATAGGCGTTGGATGCCTTGTGCTATGAGTTGATGAAGAAATGGCCCAAGAACAAAGGTGTTTGATGGTTGGATGAGAGAGATATGGAGAGAGATTGAGGGTTGTATGTATGTATATCAGATATATGTGGTATATCTCTGGTTTTTTTGCTTCAAATCTCTAACCTAAACAAAGGAGGAGGAGAGGTGCTTATATAAGCAATGCTAAGCTTCTAAGACAAGCTTCAAAGGGGCCAAGGGGTTCAAGGGGGGTGCAAGGCTTCTAGAGGAAGCTAAAACAGCTGGCCAAGCTTCTCCAAGAAGCTTGGCCAAAAGGTTCAAGCTTCTAGAAGGTTAGGGGGTTCAAAGGCTCACAAGGTGCAAAACAAACACACATGTGCGTGGGGGATCAATTCTGTGCATTCCAGCTGGCACAGCTGGAATCCACTCAATCTGCAGAATGCTCCGGAAGGTCGTCGGCTAGCAAAAATTGCCGGTCAGCAAAATAAAGTGCCGGTCGGCACAATAAATTGCCGGCCGGATAAATATAGTGCCGGTGGATGGTCGGTAAGGTCAAAAAACTGCCGGTTGGTGTCCAAATTGAAGCCCCGGAAGTTAGATTTCCAATGGCGCAAACCTTGCATTAAAATTCGTCCTGTGCAAAAAGTTATGCCCTTTTTCGTGAAGCCGCGCAGATTCGATCCAACCGGGATGATGCCCGACTTCAACTGATCATATCTCCCCCACCCGGACTTGGCTCTAGGAGATTCTTGAGTGAAAAATGAAGCCCCGGAAGTAAGCTTTCCGATGGTGGTGGCCCCATAGCTAAACTCCAAGTGTACAGATAGATAAGCCCGATTCAGGGAGGGCTGCTCGACTCGCTTCTACCCGGATTCATGCCGAACTTCTCCCAAACTAGTTTTCTCCTCTCCTTTCCTCTTTTCTTCAACTCCAAAACCCTAAACAAAGTGTTTTGAAAGATTTGCCTCTCTTCTAGCCGAAGAAACTGATTCTTTGCCCTGCACATCTCTCAACACCGAGCAAACCATCAGTAGTGCCCAAGTCTTAAGGGTGGTCAAAAATGGGGTGTCTACAGTTGCCCCTCTTTGACAGAACTCGAAAGTCATAACAATGACGGGAGTGAATGTCAAAGCCCAGAGACGACCCATTTTTGACAAGGCCGAAGACTTGGACAAACAAACAAAATACCGATAAATAAATGGTTGTGCCCACAGGCTGCCTGCGTATCCCTTTGCAAGGAATCAAACCAGCGTAGTTCAGGGGCAGGATGCAAATGATATGCAGGAAGACTTTGATAATTGGACTTATACGCCACGCGAAGCCGGTTTGCACTCAAAACAATGCAATGTACTAACAAGTACAAGTGAGGTGCGCAAAATAGCGCGAATGTAGCTGTGATGAAGCAAATATGCAAAATAAATGCAACATTTTAAGCGAATGCTATGCCAGCAAGTAGACATGAACCAAACTATATCTCATGCAGAAAGGATGTAAGAGAATTATGCAATTCTCACGAACATGTGCGATAGATACACAAAAAGTGAACAAAGTGTGATAGATACACTAAGTGGACAAGCATGCGTGGTAGATACACAAAAGTGAAGAGAGTGTGATGGATACTCAAAGTGAACATGCGATAGATACACAAAGTGAGCATAGTGTGATAGATACACAATGCGAGAGTGTGTGGTTGATATGCAAAGCGAACGGGTGTGATTGATACACAAAGCGAGCATGTGATAGATACACTAAGAAGCAAAGTGTGAGCGTGTGATAGATACACTAAGCGAGTGTGGTGAGCATAGTGTGATAGATACACAAAGGGTGAACACAAAGTGTGATAGATGCACTAAGTGAACAAAGTATGATAGATGTACTAAAAGGGAACACAAAGTGTGATAGATGCACTATGTGAACAGAGTGTGATTGATACACTAAAAGTGAACACAAAGTGTGATAGATGCACTATGTGAACAGAGTGTGATTGATACACTAAAAGTGAACACAAAGTGTGATAGATGCACAGTGTGAACAAAGTATGATTGATATACTGAAAATGAACACAAAGTGTGATAGATGCACTATGTGAACAGAGTGTGATTGATACACTAAAGGTGAACACGAAGTGTGATAGATGCACTTAGTGAACAGAGTGTGATTGATACACTAAAGGTGAACACAAAGTGTGATAGATGCACTATGTGAACAGAGTGTGATTGATACACTAAAAGTGAACACAAAGTGTGATAGATGCACAGTGTGAACAAAGTATGATTGATATACTGAAAATGAACACAAAGTGTGATAGATGCACTATGTGAACAGAGTGTGATTGATACACTAAAGGTGAACACAAAGTGTGATAGATGCACTATGTGAACAGAGTGTGATTGATACACTAAAAGTGAACACAAAGTGTGATAGATGCACAGTGTGAACAAAGTATGATTGATATACTGAAAATGAACACAAAGTGTGATAGATGCACTATGTGAACAGAGTGTGATTGATACACTAAAGGTGAACACAAAGTGTGATAGATGCACTATGTGAACAGAGTGTGATTGATACACTAAAAGCGAATATGTGCGTGATAGATACATAAAATGAGAGTGTGTGTGATAGATACACAAGGCGAGTGAAGTGTGATTGATACACTTAGTGAAGAGAGTGTGATTGATACACTAAATGAGAATGAAGTGTGATTGATACACTAAAGTGAGTGTGTGTGATTGATACACAAAAGTGAATGACCTTAAAACGGAACTTCTTCGAATGAACCGTGCATACAATATCGTGCATGACTGAGGAAGAAACTTGATAGGTATAATGCATTACAATGCAAGTGAAGTGGGTGCATAACAATGTAAGTGGAAGAGTGTATAACCTGGAAGCAGGATTGATCTTGCGCCTGAGGTAGAGGTACACTCATATTTCGGAGCATTGACAAGGCCCTGAAGAGGTACGTCCGGAGTACAATCACGGAATTTTTCGAAGTTGACACACACTCAGATACTTCAATTTTCGCTCTTTTGTCTTTGCTTTGCAGTCTGGAACTATCATAGCTTCAGATAGGTCCTGGTTTCACCGTTCACACTTATCGGGGGTGGACCCTGCAGTTTTATGGAAAAAAGAATCTTGTTTTGCACAAACGTGAAGGATGGCACAGCACTCTAAGCACAAAACGATTTATTTTTGAAATTGAGAGATGAGTTTTCGACCAGGTATTGAGCCTACGACTGAACACAGCGAGAAAGACTCAACAACGGAAAACAAAAGGTAAACAACCTAAACACATCGAGACACGCTCGGAACGACTCAAAGTAAGAATCGAGACAAACAAAACAAAAGACACGACACACAGACGTGCACAGGGAGCCTGTTTCACCGGGTATTATTCCCACGCTTTCTTATTTGTGATTCTCACATCACTCGGCTCTCAAGCTCGGTTTTTCTCTCAAAACCCTTTTCTCGCTTTTTCTCTCAGCGCACTTCTCTCTATTCTTTAATCTCTCGTTTTTCATCCCTCCCCTAGGTGGTTGATGGATAAACAGAAAGTTCTGGGCTCTTGCCCCTAGCATTCCGCTAGGTTCTTCTTCTTGTTCACAACAGTGAGTTTCTCCCACAGAGGGGGTTGTGCTACAACTGGGTGTGTAGCAAATCTGCAGCTAACATCGGTTGATGATGCCCTGCTGGGGAGTTCGGACGTGATTAGATCTGTCCAAACAAAGGAGTGGAACATCTTGATCCGTTCCCGTCCGTGCTTCGCACTTGGCTTGATACCTCGTTGCGTGGAGGATGTGAGAGCCTTCTGCCCTTTGTTGTTGACTTCAGTCGTGCTCTTTTCTGGCAGGTAGAGTGCCCTTCTCGGCAAGTATGTTGAAAATGGGGAAAAGATAGGAAGCCTGACTCAACTGTGCCCCTAGTTCATCATTTTGACCATTTTTTATTTTGTTTTCTACGAAAACAATTTTTGACCAATATGAGAGTCAGATTAACATACTTGTTCGATTTTTTATTTGAAAATCATGCAAGTCAGGCTATGAGCGCTGAAAATTTTCCTTTTTTGGGTCCAAGAAATGGTCCAGTTTTTGGAAAAGATGGAACAATTTTCGAGAAAAGTAGTCAACTTCAGTAAAAATTCTCAAAAACTATTTTTGCAAACGGCCAATGCTTAACAAGCACGGAACCCACTCTTGAGACGCACAACCTCGGATTTGGAGGAAAATTGCCCCTTGCTGGAGGGAAGCTGCATGGCAACGGAAAGTTGCCCCTTGTTTGCACGGCATCGCAGCGCATTGAATGGCAACGGAAAGTTGCCCCTTGTGTGAATGGCACCGCGGCGCATTATAATCAGTCCTCGAAGCGATGATTGCAACCGAACTCTCGGATACAGAGAAGGCAAAGATTACTAGAACCATTACATGGACATGATCGAATTTGAAGTATTTGTGGCTGGACTTCAAGATGAAGTTGCCTACGTATCCCAAACATGGGAATCAAGCCTTACGTAGTTCGAGGTTAAGGTACACTCGGGTATTTAACCTCTCCTTTTTAGGCTCTAACTTTTGCCAAGGCGCCCGATGCGGGTTTTCGACCTTGTGAGCTTTGTTTTTCTTTTCTTTTCAATTCTTTTCATTTCTTTTCTTTTCATTTCTTTTCATTTCATTTCTTTTTTTGATTTTCTTTTTTTGTTCTTTTCTTTGCATTTTTTTTTTTTTGTATTTTTCTCTTGCTCTAACTTTTGCCTGGGTCGCCCTTCCGGGTTTTCGGCCCAGCGAGCCTCTCAAAGGGTAAAAGCGTAATTTGGTCCATGCCAAATGGTTGTAGGAGTTTGAAGCCATCTGTATCCAGGAAAGTGGCTGTTGATTTGCAAGAGGACTCATCTTCGGCTCTTCGAGCACGTCTGACATCTTTGCCCCTAGTTTGAAGGGTACTTTTGTTCTAGCTTTGCAAGCTTCTTCTGATGTTCTGATCTTCTTGATCTGACTTTGGTGCCTCTTGTTCGAGGGCTGCTTCAAAATGGCCACATAGGCCTCACGTTGTGGTTGACCGTTGAACGTTCTGAACTCAGGTTCAAGGTTTGAAAGTGAGGGGTCGAATCTCGAGGCTGAGAGCGATCCTAAGCTGCACAATCTAAAGAGTGATCTCACACAAGTCTTCGCAGGACTGCGCAAAATATTTTTTGAAATTTTTTTAGAAAGCGACAAATGACTCGCGCCGAAGATAGTGTGGGACCAATCTGGATCAAGCCAGGATCCTTCTCAGTACTCACATTAACAAACATGATCTCATTCATTAAGGGCTTAGCACGCCTCTCTTTCTCTCAGTTGATCAAGTTTTGCAAAACCCAAGGAATTCTTTCCTCTTTGTTTTTATCACAATGTTTCGAAAAAAAGTTTTGGAAAACTTAGGTCATTATAATGACTTCAAAGGCACAGAAAAGGCAGGCGAAGAGCACTGTCATCTCATTCAAACTTCTGGCACAACTGGCACACGGCAGAAGCAAACACAAGAGTGTAAAAATCACTGCTGTTCATTCAAATCTGTTGGCACAACTAGCTCCCTGGCAGAAACAGACTCAAAAGGACAAATACAAAGCAAAATAGTGATATCCGAAGTAACACCCCCGGAATCACCCGACTTCTGTACAACAAGACTGACTCGATACAACAAGACAGACTCAACAGGACTGACTCGACACAACGAGACAGACTCAGCAGGACTAGCTTGATACAATGAGACAGACTCGACAGGACTGACCCGATATAACAAGACAGACTCAACAGGACTGACTCGATACAACAAGACAGACTCAATACCCAAGTCAGAAAGCAGAATAAATAGCATTCGTAAAATGCTCGAAACAGTGCGTGCCAAACGCCACATCTAGAGTAAACTGAGTGCCGCCCACAGGTGGTTCATCCCCTGATCACATACTCGTACTATCCCCCGAGTTCACTGATCCAGTGGTGATAGACTCTACTGAGATGGTGCGGCAATGACCTCGTTGTCAAACAAATCCTGTACATCATGGCGCAGACGAAAGCAGCTATCGGTCTCATGACCGGTTTGTTGGTGGTACGCACAGTACTTAGTCTGGTCATGCTTTGCAGGGATAGGATCGGGTAGGGGCCGTTGTTCCAACGGTTTCAGATGTCCTTTCTGAAGTAAGACCTCCAGAGCCTTTGACAAAGGCATATGGAGTGGGGTGAAAACCCTCTTGACTCGAGGTGGATATTTGGTTTTTTGTGAGCTACTTCCGGACGCACCGGTGAATGGGGTGGCTGTTTTTGATGCGGTGGTGGTAACCATGCCCACTTCAGAAGACCTTGCAGCTGCGTCACCGCTGGTGGTTGCATTCGAATTGTGGGAAAATGCCCTCCTGGGCTGCTCCTTATCCTGGTCAAACAGACCTTGCCTCATTGCATCTTCGATTTGTACCCCCATATCGTGTAAATCTGAGAAAGTGGGAAAGGGGATTACAATCATTCTCTGCATTAGCTTAGGCTGGAGATTGCGCACAATCATCCGTATTTGATCCTTATCTGTTGGCCTAATGGTCATCATTGAGGCCTTGGCCCTCCAGCGGGCCATGAATTCTGAGAAGCTCTCCTTAGGCTCCTGCCTCGTCGTCTCAAGATCACGGGTCGTAATCTCGATTTGTGTATTGTATGAATATTGTGCGACGAAGGCCTCAGCCATCTCATCCCAACTTCTCTTGACGTCATCCTCCAATTTTGCATACCATGCGGCCGCTACACCCGACAGGGTCCGGCCAAACAAAGACAGCTTCTGCAATCTAGTGAGGCCCATTGGTCTTAGGACGTCTGAAAATAGTCGCAGGTGTACCATGGGATCCTCAGATCCATCAAAACGATCGATTTGTGGCATCTTAAACCGATCTGGCAGCGTCACAGCTGCGTCAGTGTATCCGTCTCCAATGTCCGGAATGGACTTCACGCCTTGAGATTTCTTAAACAGCTTTTCAAGCTTGCTCATTTTTAATGCCATGGGGTCCACCTCGGACTTGAAGGGAGAATCCGATTGATTGATAGGAGTGGGTGCTTTGGATAGTTGAGGCGGGATCGGGGGCGGAGCTGGCCCCGTTGGAAGGTCGGTATCCTCCTGGACGTGGGTTGCCTCCCCGAGTATGGGAACTCTTGGTGGGGGAGGAGTCTGGTGCGAAGTAGATACTCCAGTTTGCTGCTCCAATCTGGCAATTGTCTCTGCCTGTTGGGTTATGGCCACAGCCTGTTGTTTGGTGAATTCCGCTTGACGGACAGCGTCTTGCTGCATGGCTTTCATACTATCCTGGAGTTGGCGCACCATCTCTTCCAGACTCGACATACTGTTCTAATCTAACTGAGCAACCGGTATATCTGTGTCGGCAATAGGCTCGGAAATCTCAGCCCGACTGCTCAAAGATCACTGATCTGGTAGCTGTTGTACTGGTGGTCTGTGCCTGACTAGCCTTTTCTAGCCTTGATTACCCTTGAACTGAATCTCTGACCTGACAAAGTCTATCAGCACAAGTCCGATGAACCTCGGGGGATATCGGAGCCTTCTGAAGCTATGGTCCCAGGACTACCTTGCAAAAGGGAAAACAGAGAGCATCTCAGCCTAATTTCACTGGAACAGATTTGAGCATGCTAGGATGAATGTACCCAATACTGATCACTGTTTCCCAAATATCTGCCTGTAAACTGATACCCTCAGGTAAAACTGATTCCCCAAATACTGATGTTGATGCCCACAGGCCTGATGCCCAAACTTGTAAACTGGTATATGCATTCTTGTAGAGATACACTCTAAAAGCACAAAGCAAGTAAGAGAGAGCCAAAACACCCCTATGTTGGGGTAGGGTTTCCCTGTCCTATTTTGTCAGGAACTAGGGTTTCACTATGCACACAGCAGTTTCAAACAACCTAGCATCGGGTAAGCAACCTGTCCTAATTTGGAATGGTCACTATGGATTTCAATATGCACTAGGTCGAATGGTCAAAAAGGGTGCCCCGGTAAAACCGGGGTTTGTGTTCCCATACTGTCAGAGCCCATAGCCGGTCAGCCTTATGGACATGCCTTGACAAGACAAGCCTCCGGCGAACCGTTCAGGAATGGCAGATGGCAAACACTGTGTTCCTAGGCGCACCAATGCACATGCAATGCAAAGAAACACATAAATGAGTTCAAAACAGGATATCACGAGTTCGAGTCAAGCTCTCTGATTTCCCCAGCAGAGTCGCCAGAAACTGTAACAGGCTCGCGTGGGCCTCGTGCTACAGTTCGGACTCTTGATTTGTGTCACGGTTCTTAATCTGAACCAAAGAGTCCAAATCTGGCAAATCGTTTTGAGAAACAGATTTTTGAAAAAGTAGTGCCAAACATGGACTGCTTTGCCAGATACAGAGTCGCCACCTAAATATTTTTAAAATGGGGGAATTTAGGAAACCCTGACTCGGTGCCGAAGGCCACATGTCCGTCATCACCGGAGTTGTCTCGGCTCGGGAGCTTGGGTACGATCGGGGAAGGTCAGCTATGAGCACCCCCTTTCGCCCGGTCCGAAGACCGGCCTCTACTAACCGTGATATCTGATTTTGAAAACTTTATGTGTTCTTATTCCGGTTATTAGCCTAGAATTACTATGTTATGCGCGCAGCAAACAAGTATAGACCAAATCGCCCAAATTGGAACAAAACATTTCATGTTTGTTTTGAAAATGGTTTGCTACTCGCAAGTAGACTAAAATGCAGATTTTGCCACTCTCAAGTGGGCTTTTAGAGAAGATGATTTTGCCACTATCCAGTGGGCTTAAAATTCACAGTTTTAACGCATTATCCCAACTTAAGCAATTTGACCTCCACCCATAGGCATTCAAGCAGTTTATCTCATGTAAGCACTTAGCCGCATGGCAAGCATACTATTATGGCAACATTCACACGCATGCTGGATGCTAAAGCAAAAAAACACTTACATTGTACTCCGTGCCAAAACAGTAAACTAGTTAGCAAACATGCATGTCCTAGTTCATGTTAAAAGTGGCTAATGCATCACATGCAAAATGCGATCTAGGCAGGCTCGGCTAGCCCTAAAACATGGTATGTGAAAATGCACAATTATCACATATTCGGTTTAGAATTTAAAATACAAATGCGGTTAGCGTGATGTGCCGAGCCTGATGCATGTCAACAAATGCATGAATGCACGCATGCATAGCATAAGGTATGCTAAAATAAATGTGCCCTAATCTGCCATCATAAGCAGGTAAATAAAAGGGAAGAAAGAAGTGGGGTTGGAAGGCATACATCACACGCACGCACACTTATTACAAATATGCCCTCGCTCGGAGGGACCAAATAAATATTACAAATTAATTAACTACGCAAGCTAATTAAATATTACAAATTAATTAATTAATTAACAAATTAACTAATCTAGGAAAACAGGTAAACCGCCTCGGGAAATGCGCCGCCATGCATAGGCTGCCTCTGTTTTCTTTCCTCTGCTCCTCTGAAGACTACCAAAACCTCAGGACTGCTTCCTTGGACACTGAGGAGTGCCACCGGCTGAGTAGAATTGCCACCGGCAGTGTGGTGTAGTCACCGGCACAAGATGAATCCATCGGCTGCTTGTTTACTGCCGGTCGGCAATATATACTGCCGGTCGGCAAGGAATGTCTGCAGAACCTGCAATTGACAGCAACAGAGTGCAAAGCAAAGCATGGCAGCACAATTCAAGGCATATATGCACCATTCATGTCCCTTATCATGGTAATGACTCAAAGGGGCACGTGCCTCGATTCTCGGACCACCAATCACGCATTTCCATGCATGATGGCCCAAGGAATCAAGTATGCAACTTTCATGTCAAATGAAATGCAAACCAATGAAACAAACTAAAGCCCAACCTCTATCACATGATCAAGAGGCAAGGCATGCATGCCAATGCAATGCAACCTAGGTATGCAAACAAGAATACAAGCATGCTATGCAACTACATGGCATACACAATGCTAACAACATAACATGCGCAACGCTTTGAAACATGGCATACACAATGCAAGGTGGACTTACACCAATGTGAGTGGACCTCAGCCGCACCCACATCAGTGGCCATAAGATGAAAATGAAGTGCCTCGAAATGCGTGCACACGGGCACGCAAACCGAGGCAATGGCATATGCAATGCAAGGGCTAAAATGGCATATAGAATGCAACATGGACTTATACTAACATGAGGGAGTCTCAGCCACACTCGCATGAGAGGCCGATGGATGAAAATGAAGTGTCTCGAAATGCGTGCACACGGGCACGCAAACCGAGGCAATGGCATATGCAATGCAATGGCATGGAAAATGATATGCAAACATGCCAATGGGATTTCAGCACTGAAATGTGGGGGAAAACAGCCCCGAAATGAGGCGAAAACACACCCAATGCATGGAATTTCTCCCGAAATGCAAGATTAAGTACGTGAAATGGCTTACAGCTATACAAAGCATGCATAATATGGACATGGAGCATGAAGACAGTTGCAAGACAGCTCTGAAACAAGCATTTTTACAGTTTATGACATGGCCAAACAGCAAACCAAGATAGGGCAAAACTAGCATGCAAGAAATGGCCCTAAACATGAGATTAAAAAGAAACACATAGGTTCTGGCCCCAAACAGGTTAGGGTCCTTCAACAATGTTTAAGAGGGACCCAAAATAAGACTATTTACAGTTTATGGCGGCCCCAAAAACAGTATACAAATATATTAGAAATGCAATGCAAAAATGAGGCTCAAAAGTGGCTATAACATGAGGTATACAAAACATTCACCAAAAAAGAAAATACCCTTAATAAAACATGTTCAGGAGGTCAAAATAAAGCCACTTTTAGTTCGGACCAAGGTCCAAAAACAGCAACATCAGGGGCTGCCAAGACATACAAAAATGGGACCAAAAAGAGGATATAAAGGGAAGTATAACATGGAGGTCCCAAATAGTGTTGAGCCCTTCTTCAATGTTGAAGAGAGGCTCAAAATAAGCCTATTTTCAGTTTACATCAGGCTCTAAAACAGATCACACACAAGCCAAAAATTCTATACAAGATTATGGCATTCAAGGAGGATATTGAAGCAAGTGCAAGCTACTGTCCTCAAACAGCAAGAGGTCCTCAATAAAACATGAAGAGGGCCTCAAAATATGATGATTTACAGTTTGGGTCGGAGCCCAAAGATGCAAGCAACTATGGCTTAGATATGATGCAAGAATAGGCTAGAAAAGGGAAGAAGAGGACTCACCTTTGTAGACCAATGAACCAGCACCTCTTGGACCAAGTTTGGGAACTTTTAACCTCTGGAGGACAGCCTCAAGCTGCTGGAATAGGCGTTGGATGCCTTGTGCTATGAGTTGATGAAGAAATGGCCCAAGAACAAAGGTGTTTGATGGTTGGATGAGAGAGATATGGAGAGAGATTGAGGGTTGTATGTATGTATATCAGATATATGTGGTATATCTCTGGTTTTTTTGCTTCAAATCTCTAACCTAAACAAAGGAGGAGGAGAGGTGCTTATATAAGCAATGCTAAGCTTCTAAGACAAGCTTCAAAGGGGCCAAGGGGTTCAAGGGGGGTGCAAGGCTTCTAGAGGAAGCTAAAACAGCTGGCCAAGCTTCTCCAAGAAGCTTGGCCAAAAGGTTCAAGCTTCTAGAAGGTTAGGGGGTTCAAAGGCTCACAAGGTGCAAAACAAACACACATGTGCGTGGGGGATCAATTCTGTGCATTCCAGCTGGCACAGCTAGAATCCACTCAATCTGCAGAATGCTCCGGAAGGTCGTCGGCTAGCAAAAATTGCCGGTCAGCAAAATAAAGTGCCGGTCGGCACAATAAATTGCCGGCCGGATAAATATAGTGCCGGTGGATGGCCGGTAAGGTCAAAAAACTGCCGGTTGGTGTCCAAATTGAAGCCCCGGAAGTTAGATTTCCAATGACGCAAACCTTGCATTAAAATTCGTCCTGTGCAAAAAGTTATGCCCTTTTTCGTGAAGCCGCGCAGATTCGATCCAACCGGGATGATGCCCGACTTCAACTGATCATATCTCCCCCACCCGGACTTGGCTCTAGGAGATTCTTGAGTGCAAAATGAAGCCCCGGAAGTAAGCTTTCCGATGGTGGTGGCCCCATAGCTAAACTCCAAGTGTACAGACAGATAAGCCCGATTCAGCGAGGGCTGCTCGACTCGCTTCTACCCGGATTCATGCCGAACTTCTCCCAAACTAGTTTTCTCCTCTCCTTTCCTCTTTTCTTCAACTCCAAAACCCTAAACAAAGTGTTTTGAAAGATTTGCCTCTCTTCTAGCCGAAGAAACTGATTCTTTGCCCTGCACATCTCTCAACACCGAGCAAACCATCAGTAGTGCCCAAGTCTTAAGGGTGGTCAAAAATGGGGTGTCTACAGTTGGGTTTTGGACATAACCACACTGATCGACTCTGTCAACTCCGTATATTTCTTATCGGTGCGCCTTGTGCGCCTGCTGTCGATTTGCAATTGTTCATTTTCTCGGTGGGAGCTGTGGTCGCCTGATTGGCGGGAATCCCGTCTCTTATCTCGTTTTGCCCGATGTCGTGGTTCAGGGCTTTGAGGTGCTAAAGAGTTTAACGGCTGAGCAATTTCAGGAGGAGCTATCTTGTTGGTCACATTGCCAGCTTTAACCCTCAAGGCAACATCTTCCACTTTACAGTATTTTTCAACTTTCTTCATCAACGACCAAACTGTTTTGGGGGGCCTTCTGGTCAAAGAATTGTGGAGGGCACTGTCAGGATGCAGCCCCATCTTGAAGGCGGTGATGGCCATGGAGTGATTGTAAGCATCGTCTACCAGATTGAAACATTCCCAATATCGCGCTGAGCAAGCACGAAGGGTTTCCCCCGGTTGAATCTGCATTGCCCAAAGGAAATCGGCTTGCTTTGGCTGTACCTCATTAGTGATAAACCTTGCCCTGAAGGATTTTTGAAGTTGGTGAAAGCTTTTAATCGAAGTCAACTCCAGCTTGTAATACCACCTTACAGCTAGTGGTCCCAAACTGCTCGAAAATATTCTGCACATCAAAGTCTCGTCATCTGCATGCAATGTCATGGCTTGCTTGTAATGGCGGATGTGATCGGTGGGGTCTGATTTACCGTCGTACAAGGTGAATGACGGCGCTTTGAATTTCTTGGGTAGCACTGCCTTTGAAATCCGTCGGACAAAAGGATCGTGTTGATCTTCATCCGAACTGTTTCTTCTTCGCTTATGCCTTATATGGGGACTCTCTTCAGAAGAACTGGAAGTTTCAGGTCATCCCTTCTTCTTGGGCTCCGGGGATAATGAGTCGGAGTCGCTATCAGTGTCTTGTTATCGGGCTCGAGATTGTCGACCACCTGCCCTCACCAGTCGTTCTGGATCTTAGCGTACAGCTTGTTTGGTCTTTGCCACTTCCAAGGCCAAATCCTAACGGAGACGTTCGTTCTCTGCGATCATGTTCTCTAACCTCTGTTCATTTTGCTTTGCTTGTTCCATGATTGTTTGCATTGCCTCATGCTCTGGAGTTGAGGGTGAGGCGAAGTTCAAAGCACGTCTTGCAAGGATAGTCTCCGGTCCCTAGCATGTTTGATGGAGTGAGGTCGTCTCTCTGCATGGTTTCATCAGTGACTATCGGAGAGTCTTCCGTTATGCCTACCATGGATGTGTTTGAGTATTCCCACAGACAGAGTCAATTGTAGAGAAGTGGTTTGAAAATATTATTTTGATCCTGGGGGATGCTCGCAATCCTCTGTTAGTCACCTGAAAAGGGATAAACACTCCGGTCGGGGGTGCCGGAATTAGCACTCTGACGGACAAGTCAGTCTCAACACTCAAGATTACTGTATTCTAAGTTAAACATATTGGTTCTCACATACCTTTCTTTGGTTGATGTTCTTCTATTTAAATCTTTTCTTTCTTTGGCCTCGGGATTAGGTCCACTTTTAATTCATTATTCGGCATATTTTGTATTGAACTGCTCTTCACTCGGCCCCCTTGTTTAACCGGCTATTTGGCCGAGTAGGGTTGGATTCGAGCGTGCAAGCCGACGCCGAGTGCCACAAACTTCGACTCTCCCAGGTCCGACTATCCGGAATCTCTACAATTTCGAATACTCGGCTCCCACATTACTCTTTTAGCTATTTTTACTTCAATTCTAGCATTGTTTTAGTGTACATTAAGACTATTTTTATGTGTTAGCTTCATTTGCGCTTTGCATAGCATGCTTGTAGTGTAATGGTCCTCATAGGTTTGGTGGTTTAGGCCATAGCCACCAGCCTATTTGAGTTGATAGCGTTTATTTCCAGCTCTCCATAATTGTTATAACCTCTAATCATCTCAGCAATCTCTCACATTTCTTGGCTTTTCCTTTTCTTTGAGAGTAGTTTCAAACCGATTGTTTGTTTAGGCTTGAGATAGAAATTGTTGTGATTAATGGTTTAATCTTTTCAAAGGATCATTACAAATAGCATCACACCTCTCGCATGCCCGAAACATCCCTTGGTTTGACAGTTCCCTCCATTAGTGGACTTAATCTTCATTATTGGACTAAAATGACAAATGAATGGAAAGGTAATTAAAAGAGGTATTAAAATTGGAATAAAATGGAGCAAGATAATGAAATGGTTTGGGGTTCAATCGAAAGTTAAATGAACCCATTGAGTCTTGAGTCGTTTCATACTTGTTAGTGATGAAAACGGTTCAAGGGTCAATGTTAACCGCTTCCCTTGATCAATGTCACAATACAGAGGGGGTTTGCCACATTATGCATTTATTGAAATTGTATCCCTTGGTTCGTAAGTCATCACGCAATGACTTTGCGCCGATTGCTGGCTTGCAAATCAAGCCTACCACTCCTTTGAGTTGTTTGATGATAAGGAGGGGTAGGGTGGACATATACCCCTTGAGAATGCTCTGTTTGTGCTCTGTTTGTTCTTTGTTGCAATAGGAAAGAACCAACAATTGTGGCCGACAGAACACTTTTACTGGGTGGCAAGCCACTTTTAGTGGATGGCTGGCCACTACATCTGGGTTGCTGACCATTTTTTCCATCCAGGTAATGTCCTTTTTCTAGTAGAGGAGAGTAACTTTGCAACCGAGGCATTCTGGCAGCAAAACATGGGACTTTTTTGGGTCGAAATCCACATGCATGCATAGGTCAACCTTCATTCTCTGGGGCTCATAATTGTTAATTGAATAGCTAATTAATTGTGCATTGTAATGAGCTAGTTAGTTTTTGTATTAAACTAAGTAGAATAGCTAATTAATTTTGTGTTGTACTTATTTAATTAGCTAAAGTAGTTAGTTAATTCATAGTGTCGTAATAATTAGCTAGTATAGTTAATTTATTTAATTTGGTTTGTAATAATTAGTTAAGTAGCTTAGCTAATTTATTTATTTGGTCCCTCCTGTGCAATGGCAAACATGTAATAATGTGTATGTCTTCCAACCCTGTGTCTTTCTCCCTTTTATTTACTTGCTTATAATGGGTAGTTTAGAATGTCATGTTTCATTTAGCATTTCTCATGTTTGCATCCACTTGTCTTGCATGCATCAAGGCTCGGTTCTTCATTCTAACAAGCATTGCCAATTATTGCTTCGTTGAATACATGTTTAAACTAAATGCTTTCAAATTGATTCACATGTAATAATTAATAGCCAAGCTTATTAGTTGCATTATCACATGTGTTGCATTAGTCATGTTGTATTAGTTAAGGGCATGTACGTTTGCTAACTCTTTTGCTTTTCTTGGCTTGCCTTGGAGTATGAGGTCAACATGTTGCATAAGTGTTATTGTTGCCATATCAAGCATGATTACCGTGAGGCTAAGTGCTTAATTGATATATCTACTTAAATACCTGTGGATAAAGGCGAATTGCTTGAATTGGAATAATTTGAGTAAATGTGCATATGAGATCACTTTTTCAAGTGGTACATGTAGACACCCCATTTTTGACGGCCTCTACGACTTGGATGTCCTTGCAAGTACACTGAATGTCCTTGTAACTTTGAGCCTTTCAAACCCTGCATCCTTTTTGTCTCATTTTTGGACCATGCCTTGGTCTTTCCAACCTGCAACCTCTGGTGGCCTACCGACCATCCCTAGGGGTTGCTGGCCATCACTTTTGGTTTGCCAGCCACCAGTGATGGCCGACCGATCACCAGTGTTTTCTGCAGATATTTTATGCCAGTTGTGCCAGCTGTTTGCACAGATGCTTGCATTGTCCACACGTGGAGGGATGGATCTCCTTGTAGAAATTTCATGTTTTCTATATATAGGAACCCCCTCTCTCATGTTTTGGGTTAGAAAATTTTAGACTCAAAAATTTTCCTCTCTCTACAAATTTTCTACACTTTGGCCTACTTACACTACACTCTTCCCTATACTTCATTAACCAAATCCTCTCACCTTTGAGCTGAGATTCCTTGAGACCTTCTTAGAGCTCTTGAAGTTGGTTTTAGCTTGAATTTTGGCCTAAAGTTACTCTTCTCTTCAAGAGGTCTAATACTTGCTTTATTAGCTTGCTTTCCATACTTGTTTTCCTATCTTTTTTCCACTGTTTTGGGCAGTTTTGAACTGTAAAGAAACTTTATTTTTGTGGGCTGAAATTGGTGTTTTTGGCCATTTAAGGTTAGGGGGTGGTTCACGCCTCTTCATTCCTTGTTTGTAAGGCCATTTCACCTTTGTTTCCCATTTTCAAACCATCTTTTTCTGGGCCTTTAAACACTAATTTTCAAAGTATTTTCAGTGGTCAAAATCAGGTTTTGAAGTCCAAATTTCGAGGGGGTAGCCTCCCCTCTTTGTGCCTTGTTTGTTAGCCTAGTTGGTGCCATGCTTTAGCTTATTTTTCTAGCTTGTTGTAGCTTTATTCCAGCTTGCTTTAGGCTCTATTTTGGACTATTTTAACTCTGTTTTGGGTTGGTTATTGCATTTGAGTCTTATATTGCATACTTGTAGTGTAATAGTCCTCACAAGCTTGGTGTTTTAGGCCTTTATACACCACTTCTTTGAGTTGATTGCATGTTTTTTGTGCTTTTCACACTTAATTTCAGCACTAATCATCTCTGTTACCTCCCTCATTTCTTGGCTTTTAATTTTGTCATGAAAGTGGTTTCAAGTCACTTGTTTACCTAAATATGGAATTGAGGTTTCATACTTAATGGTTTAATCCCTTAGGGAGTTCATTACCAACGGTATGATACTTCGTGCATACCTAAAGCAACTTGTGTTTTGAGCTCTCTTTCCATTAGAGGAATTTAATTCATCCAATGGACATAATTGGATTAAAGAATGCTTGGTAAAGTAAAAGGAGTAACTAAAACTTGGGATTAAAAGATGAGCAAGATAATAACTTGGTGTGTTCAATTGGATGTTAATTAAGCACATGGAACTTGGACCATTTCATACTTGTTAGTGATGAAATGATCCAAGTGTCCAAGGTCTACTCTTTCTCTTGATCTTTCATGAAAGGGAGGAGGTTTGTGTCTTGTTTTGCATTTATTGAGCTTGCACCTCTTGAATCACAAGCCATCATGCAATGAAATTACTTGAGTTCGTGGTTTGTGGCTTAGTTCACAACTCCTTGGATTTGCTCATGAAAAGAAGGGGTGAGTTGTGCAAACAATTTGTGAGAATACCCTCTTTTTACACTGTTTGTCCTCTGTTACAGCAAGATGAACCAGTGCATCAATGGCCAGCAGGCCACTTTCCATCGGCCAACAGACCACCATCCATGGCTGACAAATGGCTGGCAATCTTCACCAGTGGCCGATTGGCCACTAATGCAAATCTCAGCAAAGTGTTAGTAAGGTGGAGTAAAATTGTTCTGGAAGTATTCAATGGTGTAAACAGAGGCTTTCGGGAGCCAAATGGTGGCCTTTTCGGATGGAGATCAAGCATGGACATACACATCCTTTGTTTCCTGAGGCAGAGTAGCTAATTAGCTTAGTTTAGTTGCTTAGTTTAATTATTAGTTGCGATTGGTTTGTAATTATTTAATTAGTTAGTTAGCTACTTAGTTCATTTTGGTTGTAATAATTAGCTTAATTAGCTTAGCTTAGTTATTCATTTGGACTCTCCTTCGTGAGAGCAAAATGTTGTAATAATGTGTATGTCTTCCAACCCCACGTCTTCCTTCCTTTTATTTACCCGTTTTTCATGGTTAGATCAGGGACATGTTTCAATTAGCACACCTTACGCTTGCATCTATTCATTTCGGCTTGCATCTATTCATTTCGTATTGCACGCACCGAGGCTCGGCTCATCATTCAAACTGCATTGTCATTTCAATACTTCTTTGAATACGTGCTTAGACCGCATGTCTTGAATTAATTCATATGCCACATTAGTAGCCAAACCTAGCAATTGCATATTGCATGTGTTACATTAGACATTTTGTATAGTTAGGAATCATACATATTTTTCTAACTTTTTTTTTTAATTTTAGCTTGGAGTATTAGGTGAGTTTTTAATGCTTGAGCATACTTGCATGTGTGTGAATGTTTCCATGACTAGCATGCTTGCCATGAGGCTAAATGCTTACTTGTTAAACTGCTTGAGCGCCTGTGAATGAAGGCTTGTTGCTTGAATTCGAACGATTCAATAAATGTACGTTTTAAGCCCACTTTGTCGAGTGGCAAATTCTCAAACTTTAAAGCCCACTTGAGGTGGCAAAATCAAACCCTTTTCGTAAAACAAACATGAAATTGAGTTGTTCTAATTCGAGCAAACTAGTCTATACTTGCTTGTGCGCATAACATGGTAATGCTAGCCTAATAACCAGAACAAGAGCACATAATGTTGATAAAAATCATATAATGGTTAGTAGAGGACGATCTTTGATCGGGCGAGCGGAGGTGCTCAATTCATCGCTCAATTCATGACCTTCCCCTCTCGTATTTAAGTTCCCGAGCCGAGGCAACTTTGGTGATGACGGACATGTGGCCTTTGGCACGAGTCATGGGTTTCCTAAATTTCTCTAAAATAAAATATTTAGGTGGCGACTCTGTATCTGGCAATGTAGTCCAATTTTGACATTTTTAATTCAAAATCAATTTTCCAAAAGATTTGTCAGATTTGGACTCTTCGGTGTTTATCAATTTCACATTGCACTTGTGAGATTAGATTCAAAATCGCAGGAATCGGAACTGTAGGGCTTCTTTTCAAACTTCCGAGAGGGGGCACGAAAAAGGCGAGCTACAGTTTCTGGCAACTCTGCTGGGGATTTAGAGAATTTGACTCGAACTCATGATATGACATTTTATCTACACTTATGTGTTTCTTTGCATTTGCATTTGCATTGGTGTGCCTAAGTCATTGTGTTTGCCATCTGCTATTCCTGGACGGTTTGCTAGAGGCTCGCTTGGAAAAGCTTGCCAAAAGGCTAACCGGTCGCGGGCTCTGCCACGATGGGAACACAACCCTTTGATCTGGACTACCGCTGTACCGTTTGATCCTTCTTTCACTTCTCGGTGTTAGGTGTGAGAGGTATATTAAGTAGTCTTGCCGAGGTACCCTTTTTGACCAATTGACCTAGTTGCATATCGAAAGTCGTAGAGACTTTCCAAACTAGGACAAGTTGCTCACCCGAATTCAAGATTGTGTGAAACCACCTTGCTTGAATAGTGAACCCTAGCTCCTGACGAAACTAGGACAAGGTAACCCTACTCCCTCATAGGGGTTTTTTGGCTCTCACTTAACTGGTATGTGCTTTTAGAGTGAAACTCTATAGGAACGTGCATATCAGTTGCAAGTTTGGGTATCAGATTTGGGGGCAGAAATCAGTGTTGAGTATAGTTCTACACCTTATGATTACAACTGTGTCTTGTTCATATCTGAGCTAAGGTGCTGTGCGGTTTCTGATTTTTGTTTTCCTTTTTTCTTTATTTCTTTTTTGCAAGGTAGTTTATCACAATTGCTTCGGACAGTTCGGTTCCCTCCCAAGTACTCTGGACCCGTGTAAGAAGAATTTACAGATCTGGAGATCTTGCTAGGGGACAACCAGTGTTTGCTTCGCTCCCACCGATTACAAGATGGAGGAGGGTTAGGCATAATTCACCAGTCCAACAGTCACCTTTTACTTCACTTGCGCCCAGTCAGGCTCAGTCTTCTACTTTCACTCCAGTAAGAGATTATTCACTATTTTCGATGGCTCAGCATCCCCCGGTTAGCATGGAAGACTTGTTTGGTCATCTCCAGCAAACCATTGAAACCATGCAACTAGATGCTACCCGCCAAGCTGAAGTTACAACACATCAAGCTAAAATGATAAATAGGCTACAGCAACAGCAATAGCAACCACAGCAAGCAGTGTCTTCTGCTTCCCATGCACCTCCAGTGGGTATCCCAGCACCCGGAATCACTATCAATGCTCAGGCTAAGAATCAAGGTAACCTAGTAGACCCCATCCCACCGCAAGCCTCTAAGGCACCGGTGTACCAAACTGGGGTGCCATTCTAATTCGAGGTTGACCCCACTGTACTACAGGTCTACAACCTAGAGAAGCTTCTCAAGCGGGCACAAGGTATGAACTCAATCCCTGACATCAAAGACGGATCTATTGACTCCGTAATAACTTTGCCAGACAAATTCAAGATGCCACACATAGATCGGTTCGACGGCTCTAGGGAACCCATGGTCCATTTGCGGATATTCTCAGACATCCTACAGGCAATGGGCCTCACCAGACTTCAAAAGCTGTTGCTTTTAATCCAAACCTTGTTAAGAATAGTGGCTATCTGGTATGAAAGCTAGAAGACTCTGTGAAACGGAGATAGGAGGAAATGGCTGAGTCCTTCATCGCACAGTACTCCTACAATACCCAGATTGAGGTCACAACCTGTGATCTTAAAGCAACTTGCCAGGAGCCAAATGAGGGCTTCTTAGACTTTGTAACAAGATTGAGGGCCAAGGCTTCGATGATGACTACTAGGCCATCTGAATGACCAAATCAGAATGGTGGTCTGTAATTTGTAAGGGAAATTATTGTAGAAGATGATTGTCTTGTCGTTGTTCACATTCACTGAGCTCCACAAAATAGAAGTTTAGATCAAAGATGCAATGAAACAAGGATCGATAACCGATGAGAAGGAGCAACCGAAGGGGCCTCTCACGCGCAGTTCCAATGCAACCACAAGTGGAAGCACAACTACGTCGCCATCTAATATGAATGTTGTCACCACTATAACCAAGACCTCCAACCTTTTCGCCTGCACAACTCCACAAACCTCAAACAACCAGGCCGATCTCAAAGGGTCTTTACCCCACTTTATATGCCTTTATCTAAAGCCCTGGGGGTGCTGATCAAAAAGGGGCATCTTAACCCATTAGAACAACGCCCACTACCCGATCCTCTCCCACCTAAACACAACCCAGCCAAATACTGTGCTTTTCACTAGTAGCACGGTCACGACACCGACCAATGTTACAGGCTACGTCATGAGATTCAAGATCTCATTGACAACATGGTGATAGCACCGCCGCAAAAGCCAAATGTAACCACCAACCCTCTCCCAGCCCACAACCAGGTTTCTCCACCCCAGCATTTAAATCTAATACATACACTGGCCATCCCCTATGACCCCAACGTATACATTACCCTTTCTCACCTGCCAAAACCGGCTGTGTTCATTCCTGAAAGCGCAGACTTGTACATGATGGATGCATCCACACTCCAATCTGAACCTGTGGTGGTGACAGTAGCAGAAGAAGGAAGGTTAGCCTTGGAGGGGAGTGTTAGAGCATTGCTTGAGAATTTTGCGAACTTAGCTAAGGGAGTGTATGACCTGTGCTATTACATTGTACTGACTGATCAGGCCAAACCCAAAGTGGTATTGCCAATGGCAGTTGAGGTCAATGTGGTTTGAGAGGATGGCCCAAGTCAGGGACTAGATGACCTAGCGGAGCTAGAAGAAGACTTAGACAATCTGCAATTCTCCGACGAGCAAGATTAGGGGGACGTACAGATTGACTGGTTTAATCTAAATGAGTCGACAGACAACTCCGGATGGTTTAGTGACGAGCCTGACAAAGATGAAGGAACCAAGTCAAAACCTGAAGAAAAGGGATCAAGAGTAACTACAGTGGCCAGAACGGCTGAGGGAAAGGGGAAACTGCCGGAGAGCACCGGTATCAAGAATTTAGCTCAAGAATTGGGCGTTGTAAGTACTGCTGATACAGAGCAGGAAGCCGCGTTGAAGCGGTTTGAGCAAGAAAATGATCAAGACAAACAGAAAGCTGGAACAGCTCAACACCCTACGAGGGATATTTCTGATGCCAAAATGATCAAAACGGAGCCGAAAAATTGTTTGACGACTGCTGAAGGTGCATAGTGGAAGGATTATGATCTGTTCTAGCTTACACCGACGAGGATTAGGGTGAAGACCTGCCAAACAACACTTGGTACTCTAAAGAGGTTGATCATATGACGAGGAGCGGGCTGTATTTCAAGTCCCCACATTTAGACTAGGCTAAAGCCTCTGGGAAAGATAAAGAGGTAGAAAAGCAGAAGGAAAAGTAGTTGGAAGAGAAGGCGGTGCTGAAACAACTAAAGAAGATTCAAACCGATATTTCAATCTAGGGGCTACTTATGGCTTCTCAAGTGCATCGACAGGCTGTGCTATCAACAATAGACAAAAGCCAAATTGTCCATTGACACCACTCCTAAATAGCTTGTTGGATTAGTCTTCCCAGGAGGCGTTGCGCCAACTCTAACCTTCTTAGATAAAGAATTTCCGCCAAAAGGCTTAGCACATAACAAACCTCTGTACATGTCAGTGGGGTGCAAAGAAAAGTGGGTGCCAGTGGTATTGGTTGACACCGGGTCTGTAATCAACGTCTGTCCATCATGCATAGCCTATGCCATCGGTCTGAAACCAACAGATTTCGTGCCTACAGTCCAGGTGATTCAGGCGCATGACAATACGAGCAGAGAAGTTATGGACACAGTACAGATCAGAGTTCAAGTGGGCCCAGCTCAACAGGATATTGATTTCCATGTCCTGGATGTGCCAACCACTTTCAATCTATTACTAGGAAGACCGTGGCTTTACCAAGTAAAAGTTGTCTCATCTACCCTCCACCAAATGCTAAAATACACCTATGGAAAAGGGGTGGCTATTGTGTTTGAGAATTCATCTATCGATCCTTCACCAAAGGTAACTACACCTATGTTGGAAATCATTCGTGGCATAGAGGATGTATTTCTTTTAGGGTTTACCGTAGCTGAGGCCCAAGCAATGCAAACCATCTTGTCAGTAGATGAGGGCTTGTATGCCAGTGCCCAATCAATCTACTTCATGAACAGGCTCCAACATGTATCAGGAATGGGTTTGGGAAGAAGTGGCCAAAAAGGCGTCACAACACTAGCCAATGTGCCACATAATCCGCATGCCTTTGGTCTTGGCTATACGCCCAGCAAAGAGGATTGGGTTAGGAAAGGAAAAGAGATGGCAGGCAAAGCCAGTGCTAAGTAGACCAGGAAACGCTATGAACTTGTGCATAGACCAATCCAGGGAACCCTGAATGGTCATTTTGTTCGGGAGGGTGAAGACTTCCCATTTTGTGGTTTTCCCGAACCCTGGTTCAACTCCGAGAAGCAGCGTGTTCCTAGCTTTGAAATTTTCTTCGACTTGCAGCTGTAGGATTGTGATACAGAGGAAATGGTTGAGCCAATTACCGATGAAGCTTAATGGAGCATAGAAAGTGACCTAGACAACAACGAACTTGAAGTAGAGGCAGCATTGGCATGTCTCCTTTCGGATACTCCAATCGACTCAGTGAGCTTGGAGGATAACTTGGCTGTTTCCATGATCAGGGACCAACCGGGGTGAACCCTTCTACAAGCATTTTGGATACATCTAATGCACCATCCCCTGTTTGGCAACTGGAGGAGGGCTACCTGTCTAGTAGTTCTGAGTCGGGTAGTGAACCAAAATCTGATTCCACTAAGTCTGTGGAGTCGGAATCAGATTCTGGTGCTTCTGAGTCTCAGTCTGGTATTCCTGGGGGTGATAACTCGGATGCCAAGGTCTTGTCCCGGTCGTCCTTTTATTTTGCTTTTGAGTTTGTTGTAACCGAAGAACTAGATAAGCTGGACCTTTTGAATGAGAATGCCACTGCATATTCTGAGTATTTCTCTGTACCGCTTGTTTATTGCATTGATCAAGACTTTCAAAATTTTAATGAAAATGATGAGGAATGAATTCCTCTGGTTTTGAAAATTTTGATTAATCGAGAGGATGAGAGATTTGCAAAACCCCTTGCTAATGAAATCATTGCTTTTAATGTGGGTACTAATAAGGATCCGCATCTGGTCTAGATCGGGTTCATGTTGTCTTCTGAGAAGCACGAGCGCTTAGTCGCTTTATTAACAGATTTTAAAGATGTTTTTGTATGGTCCTACGAAGCTTGGAATCGATCTTGAGATTGTACAGCATCAGATCCCTCTTGACCCCGAGGCCCGACCCATCAAACAAAAGTTGCGGAGAATACGCCTGGATTGGGCTTTGAAGATTAAGGAGGAGGTCACCAAGCAGATAGACGCAGGGTTCTTGCTAGTATCTGAGTATCCAACATCGTCCCAATGTCGAAGAAAGATTACAGAATTCGGGTCTGTGTCAACTTCAGGGATCTAAACAGAGCTAGTTCGAAGGACGACTTCCCTTTGCCGCGCATAGATGAATTGGTGGATTTCACCACGAGTCATGCAATGCTCTCCTTCATGGATGGATTTTTCGGGTACAACCAGAGTCCGATGGCGCCCGAGGACAGAGAGAAAACTGCTTTCACTACGCCATGGGGAACCTACTGCAATAGGGTGATGCGTTTGGGCTGAAGAATGCCGAGGCTACCTATCAAAGGGCTGCAACCACAATTCAGCATGATATGATCCATAAGGAGGTCGAGGTGTATGTGGACGACATGATAGTTGTAGACCGCCCTGAACTCGCTCCATGCGCGAGGGCGCGAATTGTAGTTCTAGCTACTACAATTCAGACTCCTGTCACGGTTCTGAATCTAATCTCACAAAGTGCAATGTAAGACTAATAAATCACCAAAGAGTCCAAATCCGGCAATTGGTTTTGAAAAATCAATTTTGAATTGAAAAGTGCCAAACATGGATTGCTTTGCCAAATTTCAAAGTCGCCACCTAAATATTTTATTTTGGAAAATTTAGGAAACCCTGACTCGTGCCTAAGGCCGCGTGTCTGTCATCACCAAAGTTGCCTCAGCTTGAAAACTTGGGTATGAGAGGGGACGGTCCTGAAATGAGCACCCTCGCTCGCTCGATCAAAGGATCGGCCTTTACTAACATGATATGTTGTTTTTATAAACACATGCGTTCTTATTCCGATTATTAATCTAATTTACTACGTGATGCGCACAGCATACAAGTATAGACTAAATCACTCAATTTGGAACAGAACAACTCATGTTTGTTTTTCGAAAATGGTTTGAAAGTGCTACTCGCAAGTAGGCTAAGACGCAGATTTGCCACCCTCAAGTGGGCTTAGAAAACATGGTGATTTGCCACTTCAAGTGGTCTTAAAATGCACATTTTGATGAATTGTTCCAATTCAAGCAATGAAGCCTTCATCCACAGGCATTCATGCATTTAAACACATAAGCACATAGCCTCATGGCAAGCATGCTAAACATGGAAACACTTACACGTATACAAGGATGCTATAGCGTAAAAGCTTACCTAGTACTCCAAGCCAAAACAAAAGCTATGTTAGAAATCAATGCATGACCCTAGCTATGTCAAGAATGCCTAATGTAGCACATGCAAAATGCAACTAAGATATGCCTAGTGTAGACACCCCATTTTTGACCGTCCTCAAGACTTGGACGTCACCGTTTGAACACTCGGTGATCATCCATGTTCGTGTTCGTCTTGAGTTCTCGGAGGTCTCGGCTACGCGCCTTGCCTCAAGACCTCTCGACTTGCCTGTTTTGTGTTTGGTTTTGCACCAAACACTTGTGTTTTGCTTCTGAGGGGCAGGGAATGGCTTGTTGGCCATCCCCACACCCCACCGGCTATGGCTTGAGTCCACCGGCTGTGTTTTGTTGCCATCGGCCAAATGTTTGTCCGATGGGCACTCTGTTTGGTCGATCGACCATTTATTTGGTCAATTTGTCATTTTTGGCTGGCCGATCACTGTGCATCTGCTTTTGGCAGATATTTTGTGCTAGCTGTGATAGCTGGCACCCACTTTGCCCCCCCTCCATACACGTGTATGAAGGGATTTCACTCTTGCTTAGCTTGTTTTGTAAGCTTTGCAAAAGTGATCCTCTATAAAGGAAGGTCTCCTCCTCCCTCCTTTAAGGTTACAAAAATGAGTTCCAGAGGTCTGAATTAGGGTTAGGTCTTGTGTATCTATCTATCTCTATATCTCCCTCTCTTTTGCTCTTTGTATGTGTATTAAGGTGTTTTGTTCATAGTTTTGCACACAAACACCTAGAGTTACACTTTCCTTTAGCTACTGAGGTACGAATGAGTGATTTTCAGAGTTCTTGAGTTGATCTAAGCTTGGAGAAGGGGCTGGAGTGGTCCTAGTGATGAAGGTCTTCAAGGGTAAGAACTTTACCCCTTTATTCCCCATTTTTGCATAGGCTTTTAGCCATCCTTGCATCTGTTTTTAAGCTTAGCTTATAACATATAAAAGTTCTGATTTTAAGTGCTTAAAATAGTTATTTAAGGTTGTTTTGGTGATTGGGGCTGTTTGACCCCTCTTAGGCCTTGTTTGGCCCCCATTTTGTGCTATTTTGGTAAGCTCCGGGACCACCTTGTTTGGGCCTCCTCACCACTAAAATCCAATGGTGCTTCGAGATCCTAAGAAGGAAAGGGCCATCCCCTCTCCTTGTTGTCTTCAAAAGTTGTCATTTTAGCCTTATGTGTGAGCACCATTGTTGAGTTCATGTTGGCCATGTCTTAGCTAGTATTTATGCTTATTTTGCCATGATATAGCACTGTTTTAAGTTGGTTTAGACACACCATGCTTGCTTTGCATACTTGTCTTGTAACGCCATGAATTGCCTTAACATGCTTTGTGCTTTAAGCCTTATTTCTAGCATGTTTTTGGCCTAGCTTTGTGAAACTTTTATGCATGTCTTAGTATGCTTAAGGTCTGTTTGGAGTTGTTTTGGCCATCCATGACATGCTTTGCATAGCCACCTTGCATTTTGGCTTGTTAGCCTTGGGTGTGTGAGTGTTGAGCATGCATTACTTGGCTTGTTTCAGTGGTTTGGCACCACTTATAACATCATTTCAGTCCTTGTGGTATGCTTGTATGCTTGCATTTGATACTCCTTTAATGCTTCAAGAGGTTGGTATCTTATGCTCCATGTTTGAACCCTTTTGCATGCCTTTAGACTTAGGCCATTTAGATGCCATCTAGGTGTGCCTTTGACCTTGTTTTGATCTACCTTGGGGTGGTTTTGAGTCCCCATGGCCCTTTGGGACTTGCTTCATATAGCTATGGTTTAAGCCCCTTGGCTTGCCTTGAGTTTTGGACATAGTTGCATGCCTTGCTTGCATTGATAGGTTGATTTGGCATCATTCCTCATGTATTTTCAGAGCTTGCTATGCTTTCCATTAGTCCATGTTTATCCTCTTTTAAGTGTGCTTAAAAGTTGCTTCTTTATGCTTAAGAGTTGGGCCATGTGTGCATGCATGTTTGTATGTGTTTTGGCCTTCATTTCCTTAGCATTTGGCCACTGTTTTGGACCTAGTAGAGAGCTGTCCATCTTGGTGTAAGTCCCTCCTTTGCATGTTGTTGCATGCTCGCCTTGTGTGTTGTTGCATACTTGGCCTATCGCATGTGTTGCATGCTTGAATCACATTGCCTTTAGCATGTTTTCTTCCTTTTGTCTTGGTTGCTTAACATGTTACGTGTCTTGCATGTTTGCATGTTCGCATTACATATTGCATGCTTGTTAGCTTGCACATGTTGTTACATGCCTTGCATGTTTGTTTGTTTAGGTTGTGTGCTTAGTACACATTACTTGCTTTCACGCTCATGATTGCATACTTAGCTCACATGTCTAGGTCGCATAGCATTCAGCATGCATGCCTTGTCTCTTGATCAAGTGATAGAGGTTGGGCCTTATGTGTTTATTTGGTTTGCATTTCATTTGACATCAAAATGCATAACTTGGCCTCTTTGGCCATCACGCATTAAAATGCGCGATTGGTGGCCCGAGGGTCGAGGACCATCCTTCTTTGAGTCATGAACATGATAAGGAGGGTATTTGTGCAAACATTTGCTTGAAATGCATTGCCATGCCATGTTTGCCCTCTACTGCTATCAAAACAGGATTCTGTAGATAAATATGGCCGGTCGACTTCATAAAGTGCCGATCGACCAATGATGGATGGCCGAGAGCTGAATATTTGGTCGATGACCCTTCTACCCTGGTCGGTGATGTTTCCCCTTGGCTGGTGATGCTCCACAGTGTTCAGAGAGTGTTCCTTGGGACTTGTGCAATTTTTAGAAGAGCAGAGTAGGGTAAACAGAGGCAACTTGTGCATGGTGACGGATTTCCGAGCAAACCTGAGCACACATGCATTGGACCCTCTTCCCGAGGCTGTTTTATTGCTTTCTTAGCTTAGTTAATTTGCTTAACTAGTTAGATGGTCTGTAATAATTAATTAGCTTGTAGGTTAATTAATTTGTTTTATTCTTTTGGTCCCTCCGAGCAAGGGCGAATGTGTAATAAGTGTGGGTGTGTGTGTGCATGTCTTCCAACCCCCATTTCTTTCTCCCTTTTACTTACCTGCTTTTGATGGTTAGTACTAGGGCATATTTAATTTAGCATACCTTATGCTATGCATGCGTGCATTCATTCATCAGTATTGCATGCATCGGGCTCGGCGCATCATGCTAACTGCATAGTATTTCAAATCTAACTTGAATACATGTTACTTGTTGCATTTAACATGCCATCCTAGGATTAGCCAAGCCTATTCTAGATTGCATTTTGCTTGTGATGCATTAGCCATTTAACATGGACTTGGATCATACGTTTGATTGCTAACATGTTATTTTTTTTGGCTCGGAGTACGCTGTAAGTATTTATGCTTTAGCATCTCGCATAAGTGTGAATGTTAACATGACAGCATGCTTACCATGTGGCTATGTGCTTATGTGATATTACGACCTGAATGCTTGTGGGTGATGGTTGGATTGCTTGAGTTGGAACAACTCGTTGAAATTCGTATTTTAGCCTACTTGCGAGTAGCAAATTTCAAACCATTTTCCGAACAAACGGATATGCAATGCTTTGTTCCAAATTAGGCGATCTAGTCTATACTTTTGTGTTGTGCGCATCACATAGTAAGATTAGCTAATTAATCGGAATAAGAACACATAACGTTTTCAAAACTAGATATCATAGTTAGTAGAGGCCGATCTTCGGATCGGGCGAGTGGGGGTGCTCATAGCTGACCTTCCCCAATCGTACCCAAGTTCCCGAGCCAAGGCAACTTTGGTGATGACGGACACGTGACCTTTGGCAAACGAGTCAGGGTTTCCTAAATTCCCCCATAAAAAATATTTAGGTGGCGACTCTGTGTCTGGAAAAGCAGTCCATGTTTGGCACTTCTTTCTAAAAATCTGTTTTCTCAAAACGATTTGCCGGATTTGGACTCTTTGGTGATTTATCAATCTCACATTGCACATTGTGAGATCAGATTAAGAACCATGACAATTTGAGTCCAAATTGTAGTAAACCCACAAACAAACTGAACAGGGATTCATTCTTCCCGGGACGTTCGGGGACGTCTACACTCGGCTATTCTAAGATGTCATGTGAATACAACTAGATAACATCTATTCAAATTGGTATTGAAATACAATACAGTTTGTATGATGCGCCGAGCCCGGTGCATGCAAGACAGATGAATGAATGCATGCATGCAACCATAAGGTATGCTAATTGAAATATGCCCTAAACTAACCATCGAAAGCTGATAAGTAAAAGGGAAAAAGAAATGGGGTTGGAAGACATGCATCACACACACGCACACTTATTACAACATTTTCTCTCTCGACGAAGGGTCCAAATAAATAATACAGGCTAGCTACACTAAGCTAAACTACTTAACTAATCTAATAATCTAATTAGACTAATTATTACACAACACAAATTAAAAAACTAGCTACAACTAATTATTACAATACTTTAACTAATTAATCAAATTAACTAATCATGGTAACTAACTAAGCATGTGAGGTATGTGAACTAGGCTGAGTGGACGTGCCCTCGAGGGCTTTATGCTTTTCCACAGTTCGGACTCAATATGTCATGGTTCTTAATCTGATCTCACAATGTGCGATGTGAGATTGATAAATCACCAAAGAGTCCAAATCCGGCAAATCGTTTTGGAAAACTGATTTTTAAGAAAGAAGTGTCAAACATGGACTGCTTTGCCAGATACAGAGTCGCCACCTAAATATTTATTTTGGGGGAATTTAGAAAACCCTGACTTGTTGCCTAAGGCTATGTGTCCATCATCACCAAAGTTGCCTCGGCTCGGGAACTTGGGTACGATTGGGGAAGGTCAGCTATGAGCACCCCCACTCGTCTGATCCGAAGATCGGCCTGTACTAATCATGATATCGAGTTTTGAAAACATATGTGTTTCTATTCCAGTTAATTAGCTGGAATTTACTATGTGATGCGCACAACACACAAATATAGACTAGATCGCCTAATTTGGAACAAAGCATCGCATAGCCGTTTGTTTGGAAATGGTTTGAAGTTTGCTACTCACAAGTAGGCTAAAAACACGAATTTCAATGAATTATTCGAATTCAAGCAATCCGACCTTCACCCACAGGCATTCAGGCAGTTATATCACATAAGCACAGTCTCATAGTAAGCATGCTGTCGTGTTAACACTCACGTACATGCAAGATGCTCAAGCATAAATACTCACAGTGTACTCCGAGCCAAAACAAGGAATATGTTAGCAATCAAATGTATGATCCAAATCCATGTTAAGATGGCTAATGCATCGCAAGCAAAATGCAACTAGAATAGGCTCGGCTAATCTAAAATGACATATGAGATGTGACAATTCAACACATGTATTCAACTTGGAATTGAAATACTATGCAGTTAGTATGATGCGTCGAGCCCGGTGCATGCAATACAAATGAATGATGCAAACATGCATAGCATAAGGAAGCTAATTGAAACGTGCCCTAGAACTAACCATCATAAGTAGTTAAGTAAAAGGGAGAAAGAAATGGAGGTTGGAAGACATGCATCACACATACGCACGCTTATTACACAATTGCGCCCTCTCGAGGGACCGAAAGAATAGTACAAACCAAATAAATAATTAACTACTCTAGCTAATTAATTATTACAAACCACTTAACTTGTTAAGAAAATTAACTAAGCTAATAAAGCGGTAAAGCAGCCTCGAGAAGAGGGATAAATGCACGCATGCTCGGCTCCGCCTGGAAATCCATCGCCATGCTCATGCTGCCTCTGTTTGCACTGTTTTCCTTTTCTGAAGACTGCACAAGTAGATCACTGACTGGGTATTGATAGTCGACCGGCACTGAAAGTTATCGACCGGCCATTTCTTCCTGCAGAATACTGGTTTTGCTGCAACAGAGGACAGAAAAGACATGGCCATGCATTTCAAAGCAATGTTTGCACCACCACCCTCCTCATCATGTTTGAGACTCAAAGGAGTATGGTTCTGGACCCTCGGGCCACCAATCACGCATTTCAATGCATGATGGCCCAAGGTGCCAAGTGTACAACTCAATATGGAATGAAATGCACAAAACACACAAAGGGCCCTAACCTCTATCATGGTTGATCAAGAGGTGAGGAATGCACATACTATGCAATGCAACATAAGCAAGCAAGCAAATATGTAAATAGCTCAAGTGTGCAACAAATCTAATGCAACATGAGCATGTTAACATGCAAGATGCAACATGGACGTTCAAGCATGCGAACAAACATGTGACTTCATTCAATCATGTAGCAACATGTGAGGCAAACATGTAACAACATGTTAAGAACCATAAAACCAAAAGAATGCATGCCAAATGCACTACCACTTAGACATGCAACAACATGTTAACAGGCCGAGTATGCAACAACATGCAAGGCAAACATGCAACAGCATGCGAGAATGGTCTTAAACTAATATGGACAACTCTCAAATAAGCCCAAATTAGTGGCCAAAGTGCTATGGAAATTAGGGCAAAAACACATACAAACGTGCACATGTGAAGGCCTAACCACTTAAGCATAAAAGGGGACTTTTAAGAACACTTAAAAAATGATGAACATGGACAAATGGCATACATTGTAAGCTCTGAAATCATGTTAGAAATGGTACCAAACCAACTAAACAAATCAAGCAAAGCATGTAACCAAGCCCAAAATTTGGAAACTAGCCACGGGACTCGAACCAAGACTATATGAAGCAAACCCCAAAGGGTCATGGGGACCTAAAACAGTCCTACAGCAGGTCTAATCAAGACCAAAACCCCACTTAGATGGCATCTAAATGGCCTACACATGATGGCATACACAATGGTCTAAACATGGAGCATAAAATAGCAACTCTTTAAGGCATCAAAGGAGCATCAAATGTAAGTAAACGAGCATGCCATATGGACTGGAATGACATGGTAAGTGACTCCAAATCACTGAAATGAGCCAAGTAATACATGCTAGGGGGTTCAAAACTCAAATCCTACAAGCTAGATTGCATGGTAGCTATACAAAGCAAGTCATGGATGACCAAGACAACCAAAATTAGACCTCAAGCATACCAAAACATGGGTAAAAACTTCTTGAAGCTAAGCCAAAATCACGCTAGAAAGACATGTTACAACATGATGCATGTTAGGCCAAAATATGGGATTACAAGACAAGTGTATGATGCATACATGGCATGTCTAAACCAACTTAAAATAGTGCTATATCATGGAAAAATAACACCTAATACATACTGAAATGGAGCTAAAACAAGCTAGGCAAACATGCTACAACACAAGCCATTTATGGAAGCATCAAAGACAACATGGAGAGGGGATGACCCTCTCCTATTTGGGACCTCAAAACGACCTCACCACCACTGAAAATCCTCTGGATTTTAGTGGTAGAGAGGTCATGCAAAGACCAAAACAATGGCCAAAATGGATGACCTAAAACAAGGCCTAACAAGGCCTTGGAGGCGGGAGACAACCCCAAACCTCAAAGTGACCTTAAACAAAGTTCTAAAACACACAAAATCAGAAATTTTATTAGTTTATAGCTAAGCCTAAAACAATAAGCAAGATAGGTCAAAAGCTTGTGCAAAAATGAGAAATAAAGAGGTAAGTTTCTTACCCTTGAAGAACCTCTTCAAGAACACCTCCCCAACAAATTTCTGAGTTCAAATCAAACCAAGAACCCCAAAATTAGTCTCAAGGGACCTCAGTTCCAAGGTGTAGTGTAACACTATGTGTCTTAGTGCAAAACTAAGAACAAAAACACCTTTTGAGCACAAGATACACACAAATCAAAAGGGAGGGAGATATAGAGATAGATAGATATAAAAATTCTAACCCTAATTCTCTGAACCTGGAGGAGGGCAGAGGGGCTCCCTCTTTACAGAGGTTCAAATCCTCAAGCTTCCAAGAGAAGCTAAATAGGAGGCAAATCCCTCCATACACGTGTATGGAGGGGGTGTAAAGTGGATGCCAACTGTGACAGATGGCATAAAATATCTGCCAAAAGCAGATGGAAAGGGGTCGGCTGGAAAATATGGCCGATTGACCAACAAAAATGGCCGGCTGACCAAAAACACTACCGACCGACCAAAATATTTGGCCAGTAGCAAGAAAATAGAGCCGGTGGCCTCAAGCCAAGGCTGGTGAGGTGTGGGGATGGCCAACAAGCCATTCCCTGCCCTCAGAAGCAAAAAACACAAGTGTCTGGTGTATAACGAAGCATAAAACAAACAAGTCGAGAGGTCTTGAGGCAAGGTGCGCGATTAAAACCTCCGAGAACTCAAGACGAACACGAACACGGATGATCACCTAGTGTTCAAACGGTGACGTCCAAGTCTTGAGGACGGTCAAAAATGGGGTGTCTACAGTTGCCCCTCTTTGACAGAACTCGAAAGTCATAACAATGACGAGAGTGAATGTCAAAGTCCAGAGACGACCCATTTTTGACAAGGCCGAAGACTTAGACAAACATGCAAGATAGCAAGATATGTGCCCGACGGGAGGGGCAAAATGCAAGAACAATGCACAAAGCCGAACATAACTTATGATCATGCAAAGAGAGTTGTAAAGAAGCAAATATATACAATAAATGCAACAATTTTAAGCAAGCCAAAGACCAAACTACATTACAATGCAGAAAGAATGTAAGAGAATTATGTAATTCTCGCTACGTTTGACGCGGAGAATACAATACCTGTGCGGTTCGTCTGGTCATGCCAGCTTCAAATAAACCGTACATACAATATCGTTCCTGTCCAGTTCGTCTGGTCGTGCCAGCCTCAAATGAACCGTACATACAATATCGTGCCTGAAAAAGAAAGAAAACTTAACAGGTACAATATTGTTAGAAAGATGCATAGCAACGCAAGTGAAAAGTGCATGACAACGCGAGTGAGAGGGTGCATGACAATGCGGGTGGAAGGGGTGCATAACAACGCAACCCGAGTGTGTTCATAACAATGCGATTTGAAACAAGCATAACAATGCTATGAAGGCACAAACACATATAAGTAAAGTACATGTGACAACGTGTACAATGTGTGAAGGTACGGAAAAGTATACACATGTAAGTAAAGCACGCACGGAAACGCATGCAACATGTAAAGCAAAGAATAAAATGTACACATGTAAGTAAAGCACATGCGACAACATGTACAATGTGTAAGGCAATTGTGAAGATAAGCATTAACACATGTAAGGAAAGCATGCGCGACAACGCATGCAATGTGTGAAGCAAGAATGAAATGTACACATGTAAGTAAACCACACGTGACAACGTGTACAATGTGCGCTAATAAAGGAACTTGAACACATATAAGTAAAGCACACGCGACAACGTGAGCAATGTGTATGGCAGGAATGAACACATGTAAGTAAAGCATGCGCGCTAACACAAGCAATGCGTAACATCCTGAAAATATGCATGAACACATGTAAGTAAAGCACACGCGGAAACGCATGCAATGTGTAAAGCAACCAAGGTATGAACACATGTAAGTAAAGTACACGCGAAAACGTCTACAATGTGTAACCACCTGGGGGGATGCATAAACACATATAAGTAAAGCACACACGGAAACGCATGTAATGTGTAAAGCAAGCAAAATATACACATGTAAGTAAAGCATGCGCAAAAACGCATGCAATGTGTAAAGCAAGCAAGGTATGAACACATGTAAGTAAAGTACGCGCGGAAACGCATGCAATGTGTAAAGCAAGCAAGGTATGAACACATGTAAGTAAAGTACACGCAAAAATGTGTACAATGTGTAACCACCTGGGGGGATGCATAAACACATATAAGTAAAGCACACGCGGAAACGCATGCAATGTGTAAAGCAAGCAAGGTATGAACACATGTAAGTAAAGTACATGCGAAAACGTGTACAATGTGCAACCACCTGGGGGGATGCATAAACACATATAAGTAAAGCACACGCGGAAACGCATGCAATGTGTAAAGCAAGCAAAATATACACATGTAACTAAAGCACACACGAAAAACGCATGCAATGTGTATAGCAGGAACAATGCAAATAAAACATGTATGACAATGCGAGGTAGGAAAATGCATGACAATGCATATACTGAAATGCATGACAATGCAAAATAGGGAAATGCATGACAATGCATGCACCGAAATGCATGACAATGCATGATAAGGAAATGCGTGACAAGGCGTGATAAGGGAATGCATGACAATGCATGTACTGAAATGCATAACAATGCAAAGTAAGGAGATGCATGACACTGCATGATAAGGAAATGTGTGACAAGGCAAATGTGGTGTGCATAACAATGCACGATGAGAGAAATGCATGACAATGCATGTACTAAAATGCATAACAATGCAAAGTAAGGAAATGCATAACAATGCATGATAAGGAAATGCGTGACAAGGCAAATGTGGTGTGCATAACAATGCACGATGAGAGAAATGCATGACAATGCATGTACTGAAATGCATGACAATGCAAAGTAAAGAAATGCATGACAACGCAAAATGAGACATGCATGATAATGCATGAACGAAAATGCGCGACAATGCCTGTAATTGAAATGTACGACAAAGCATGTAATGCATAACAATGCGTGATAAGGGAATGCATGATAATGCATGTACTGAAACGTATGACAATGCGCGATATGGAGATGCATGACAATGCGAAATGAGACACGCATGACAATGCATGAATTGAAATGCATGACAATACGTGTAGTTGAAATGCATAATAATGCATGTAATTGAAATGCATGACAATGCGTGAGGGGAAATGCATGACAATGCAAATGAGGTGCACATGACAATGCGTGACAAGGAACATGCAGGACAATGCATAAGAGGTGCACATGACGATGCGTGATAAGGAACATGCATGACAATGCATGTGAGGAAATGCATGACAATGCAAGATAAGGAAGATGCATGACAACGCGCGTAATTTGGGATGCATGACACTGCATGTGAACTCAAATGCGCGACAACGTATGTTAAATGCATGACAATGCATGATAAGGAAATGCGTGACAATGCAAATAAATTCAAATGCGCAGCTAGGCGCATTTGTTGAAATGCATGACAATGCATGTAAACTCAAATGCGAGACAATGCACATTTTGTTGAAATGCATGACAATGCAAATGAACAGTGCATAACAATGCAAATTGCGTGTGTTACAATGCACGTAGACGTGCATAACAATGCAACCTATGCATGTTTATCATAAACGAGGCAAAACATTGCAGTACAACGCATTTAAAGCAGTTATTGAATCTCGCAAGATACCAAAGGATACGGAAAGGATACACCTTGCGCATATTGAGCATCGCATACGGGAAACACGGCTCGAGGTCAACATGAAGGCCGATCAAGGTTCAAAAGTGCATTTCCTTGTACTGCCTTGATAAATGAAGGTTTCAAACCACATGAATGACCCAACCAAGGGTGTGGAAGATGCACCGGCCACCAGGGAAGATCACCGACCATCCATCGGCCACGAAATAAGGTCACCGGCCAAATAATTGGCCGATCGGCTAACAATGTGGCCGACTAGCCAAAAATTGCTGTATCGGGGCAGTTTTGTCAATTGGCCAGGGGTCTTTAAATATAGGGCTTCAAGCCCTATATTTCCACTTCCTCCTTGGTCGAAAATCTCTCCCCTCTCTCTCTAGGCGAGTTTCGTCCCTTCGATCTGAGTTTTTGCCGTATTTTAGGGCCCTTTTCGTCGTTCAATTCGCGAAAACCTCCTTGTTTCGCACGTTTTGAACCGAACAAATCTTAGTTTCGGTGTACTTTTCTCGATTTCCACCACTTGGGGTTTGTTTCCCCCGAATTTACCTCGATCTTTGTGCCTTTTTTGGACTCTGACCTTTCTGTCCATTTTTCATCCTCTCGAGGTTGACTTTTGGGTTGACTTTTCACATTCCTGCCCGGTTTTCACACTTTCGGCCATTTTCACACTATTCTTGAGATGGAAGACGACATTCCAGGCGGCGAGGCTCCCCCAGAGTTGGACATGGACCCTAATGCCGAGCTCCTGCCTCTTTATATCCGACCGTTTGATCCGGCGGCCTACAGGCCGGTGATACACGTGATTCCCCCTGACAGCCTTTGCCACTTCCGGAGCTATGCACGAGGCACGCCACCGGAGCTTTTGTTGCGCGAGCCAGAGTCTCACCTGTCCTATGGTGCTTCTGAGGTACACTCTTCCCTGTTTTATTTTCCGCAAAGTGTAATACATAACTGCAATAGTTGATGTTGTTCTTTAACTGCTTAGCTCATGCCCATTAGTACATTACATGCTATATTTGATTGCGAGCACACCTACACCCGATATCTATTTGAATCTGAACACGTGTACACACGCTGTATTTTCCAGTAAACCACTCGAACACACTGACACATCACATGCTGTAGTTTACTACGAGCACACCCACACCCGATATCTGTTTGAATCTGAACACGTGTACACACGATGTATTCTCAACTGAACCACTCAAGCACACTGATACATCACATGCTGTAGTTCACTGCGAGCACACCCGCACCCGATATCTATTTGAATCTGAACACGTGTACGCACGCTGTATTCTCAACTGAACCACTCAAACACACTGATATATCACATGCTATAGTTCATTGTGAGCACACCCGCACCCGATATCTGTTTGAATCTGAACACGTGTACACACGCTGTATTCTCATCAATTTTGAGTGTATTCAACACTATATTTGTAACACTGCTTCGCAACTGTTTATTTTGATCACAAGGAGATTCCCATGCCTTCCGGGGGTATAGGAATACTACCGCCAGAGGTTGGTACATGGAGCTACCTGACGCGGTTCGTCGCATCGTTGACCGAGCTGGCTTTGGGAATTTTTGCATGGGACTCTCGCGCCTCACTGCGAGTAGGCCCCTCCTTGCAACTCTGGTGGAGAGGTAGTGGGACACCACCGACTCTTTCCACCTTTCTGCCACCAGGGAGATAACGATGACTCCCTTCGACTTCTCCATGCTCACAAGCACCGGAGTGTGGCGTGATCCGATCCCCTTTGATATAAACATGGACGATTGGGACGCCACTCAGATGTACCTGCTCGGCGTTCGGCCACCTCTTGCTCGGGCAGGGTTTGTGCGATACTCATGGTTCGAGGACCATTTTCGGATCCAGGCGCCTACTACCCAGGAGGAAGAGGAGCAGTATGCTCATGGCTTTATCATGTTTCTGCTAGGGACCACACTTTTCGCCAATCGGGCGAACACAGTCGCCCTCTACCTACTGAGCGCGCTCGTGGATGTGACGCGGATCCGCCTTTATGACTGGGATGGCGCCGGCTTGGCCACTCTCTATGGGTACATGAGCTCATCTTCCCGCCTTAGCGGCCAGTTACTCAGAGGCTACTGGCGAGCCTAGGAGTTACATGTTCCCTTTTCTGTCTCTTCAGTTACTTTTATATTATCTGTACTCTATACACTACACGCATGTAATCTGCTTTACACCGCTTTGCACACTACAGACACGGTATACACATAACCTGCTTTATTCTGCATTCTGCTTTATCTGATAATCATACTGGTGTTTGCTCTGTTATACTTTACAGTTGTGGGTGTATGCCTACTTCCCGAGACTTGCCCTAGTGCCGGACGAGGAGGTCCCTCTCGGTGTTTCATTTTCTCACCACTTCAACGTGAGGTGTGAGCGGAAACCACGGGAGTCCCTCATGTTCTTCCGCCACTACTTTGATACCATCACCGCAGCTAAGGTATGTCAAACATCACAATTCGTTTAAGCTTCGCTTTAGATTATACTCTCACTATCAGCAGATAATAAACTGTGCTTTACTTGTAGATCATCTGGCAGCCATGGGCTCCGTTGCCTGATGCTATTCGGGATCGGTATGCCAGTGCTCGGGAGATTGCCCGATTCAGGGTTCTGCTAGAGGGCCCAGTCTGCCGCGCCAGGTACTTGGGTGAGCGCTTCTTGCAGCAGACCCTTAGCTTACCGGAGCAGGTAGTTCCAGCACCTCCTCCTACGACTATGAGGCAGACCAAGAGATACACCCCGCAGGAGATGGCCGATTATACGATTGGTTGGGACTCGGAGGTCTTTAGAGACGAGGGCGTCTACACTGAGTTTATCTAGGCCTATCTAATGCCGCCTCTGAGTAGTGCTTGTTGATCTGAGAGGGAGAGGTTTGTGGCGCCAACGGCTAGAGCAGGAGCATCGAGGGCATCGAGGATACCTTCGGCTCGAGGCAGGAGTGGATCCCGAAGAGGGTAGGGAGCTGGATGGCCCGAGCTGCCTACCATGATGACATGCCGAGGGCAGGGTGGGGAGACTTTCCAGATCCCCATCACTCCCCCTCCGCCAGATTGCGAGCTAGTTAGATTCTACGGCTTGCCCTCGGTACGTATTACTGCATTTTGCATCCTGTATAGTTATTTCATTTTATTTCTCTTGATGTTTCGCAGAATACTAATGTTTCTAACACTCTTGCAGACTTCTGCCGAGTACACTCGCCAGTCTTTGGAGTTAACTACCTCCGTGATGGGGATGCTACAATGGAGCCCCGACCTACTGGCTATCTACAGTATCTCGGTAAGCTCTTTCAACCATAATCTCAAACCTTAGGCAATCTGATACATTGCACTATCGGCACAACACTTGATACACGGCCCTCACGGCATTTGGTACACTGTAACCCACAGACTGCTCATAGCATTGATCACGACATTCATACACTGTACTCAGGTACTGCATTCTGTACTAACACGCTGCTCATAGCATTCATACATGGCATTCTGCACTGATATACTGCTCATAGCATTCATACATGGCATTCTGCACTGATATACTACTCATAGCATTCATACACAGCATTCTGCACTGATATACTGCTCATAGCATTCATACACGACATTCGTACACTGCATTCTGTATTCATACTCTGCTTTGCTGATGCATTTATCATTTGTCCTCTTCAGTCCCCATTCCAGTACCGGCTGTGGGGGGTGCTCCAGCAGGACCATCTGTGTCAGCCCGAGGAGGAAGGAAAGCTGGGCGAGGGACCACAGTACTCCCCCGCACCAAAGCGGGGCGCACTCATGTTGGGAGCAGCTCGCGGGCACCGATTCCAGATGATGATGAGTCCGAGACAAAGGCAGAGTCGTCTGAGGATGAGACTGGAGATGACTCGGGCTCGGGCTCAGATGGTGGGGACGATGACGACGCTCCTGGACCTTCGTCCAGGAAGAGGACGAGGACAGACTCTCATGCCTGAGACCAGCTGACATTGATCTAGAATTTTGCTACTTTTTTCTTCTTTTTGCTTTATTTTCCTTTTAGCTAGTAGTTTGAGCACTTTGTACTGCCTGAGGCAGGTTTTACTTTCCTCAAAACTATGTATTTGAAAAGATGATAAAATGAAACAAGCTTTTTGCTGAAAGAGTGTTGCACTTGTACATCGCATCGCACCGCATCGTATCACACCATATCACATAACCATGTAATCGGATGGAAATTGAACATGCATGTACTACCAAGTCAGGTAGACCAACGTAACAAATAAAACAAATTAACTTAATAAGCAAAAATAAGACCTTAACAAGTTTACAACTCGATAAGCAAAATTGCGAAAACTTGGTAATCAAATGAGTAACAACTCAATAAGCAAATGAATAACAACTTGATAAGAAAATGAGCGACAACTCGATAAGCAAAATGAGTAACAACTCGATAAGCAAATGAGCGACAACTCGATAAGTAAAATGAGGTAATACAGGTGTGACTTTGCAAAATCGACAACAAAAGGCACTGGAAATGGAACTAATCACAAGTTCCCAATATGTTCAACATATAGAGTGTTCGTTTTGAACACACCGCTCGCAATACAGTACTTTGTTCATTTTGGTCATACGGCTCATACAGGACACTGCTGATTCTGAACATACAGCCCATTCTGAACTCATAGACCGTAACACAGCCTTCGATTTATTCGGCACACAGCTAATTCTGAACAAACAGTTCGATTCGAACAGACGAGATGCGAAGATGGGATTGGCAGAAGTTGAAACATACTTAGATGCTCCAAATGTGGAAGAACAAACGTGGAGAGTGGCACAGCAATCTGAGCACAAAGCGATTCATTTTGAAAATGAGAGTGAGAATAAGTTTTCAACTGGGTATTGAGTCTACGACTGGACACAGCACATCACGACTCAACAAAGGAAAACAAAGGTAAACAACCTAAACACACCTATTGACACTTGAAATGGCTCAAAACAAGAATCGAGACTGACAAAACACAACAAAACACAAGACTCAAATGTGCACAGGGAGCTTGTTTCTCCGGGTATTGTTTCCCACCCTTTCTCATTTGTGATTCTCACATCACTCTAGCACTCAATCTCTATTTTTTTTTGTTTTTGAAAAAGTCATTTTCCTCACTTTTCTCTCAGCGCACATCTCTCTATTCTTCAATCTCTCATTTTTTTATCCCTCCCCTAGGTGGTTTGATGGATAAACAAAAGGTTGTGGGTTCATGCCCAACACTATTAGCTTGCGGCTATCTCCTCCGGTGTCATTTAGTCAAGGCACCAGATGAGGGAGTGGAGTAACTTGATCCACTCGAATTCGTGCTTCGCACTTGGCTTGATACCCTGTTGCTCGGAGGATGTTGAGAGCTTTCAGCCCTTTGTTGGTAGCTTCAGTTGTGCCCTTTTCTGGCAGGTAGAGTGCCCTTTCTGGCAAGTAGAGTGCCCTTTTCTGGCAAGTATGTTGACAACGGGAAAAAGACAGAACACCTGACTTAACTTTGCCCTTAGTTCATTATTTTTGACCATTTTTTGTTTTTGACATTCTGCTAAAACAATTTTGACCAACATAAGAGTTAGATTAACATGTTTGTTCGATTTTCTGATTTAAAATCATGCAAATTAGGTTATGAGCACTGAAAATTTTCCTTTTTGGGTCCAAGAAATGGTCTAATTTTGGAAAAGTGGAATAATTTTTGAGAGAATTAGTCAACCTCAGTAAAAATTCTCAAAAACTATTTTTGCAAACGGCCACTGCTCTACGAGCACGGAACCTACTCTTGAGATGTACAACCTCAAATCCAAAACAATGGAAAATTGCCCCTTGTCTGAATGGCATCGCAGCACACTGAATGGCAACAGAAAGTTGCCCCTTGTTTGAATGGTATTGCGGCGCATTGTATGGCAACAGAAAGTTGCCCCTTGTTTGGATAGCACTGCTGTGCATTGTAATCAGCCTTCAGAGTGACGATCACAACCAAACTCTCAGATACAGAGAAAACAAAGATGAGCAAAACCATTACACAGACACAATCCATTTGGGAGTGTTTGTGGTTGGACTTTAAGATGAAGTTGCTTACGTATCCCAAACATGGGAATCAAGCCTTACGTAGTTTCGGTGAAGGGACACTCGAGTACTGACCCTCACCTTTTACACTCTAACTTTTGCCAAGGCTGCCCTTCTGGGTTTTCAACCTTGCGAGCTTTGTTCTTCTTTTCTTTTCATTTCTTTTCTTCTTTTTTCCTTTTTCATTCTTTGCATTTTTCTTTTTTTTCTTGCTCTTTTTCTTTTTTTTTTTCTTGCTCTAACTTTTGCTTGGGTGGCCCTTCCGGGTTTTTGGCCCAGCGAGCCTCTCAAGGGTAAAAGTGTAGCTTTGTCCATGTCAAATGATTTTGAGATCTCGAAGCCGTCTGAATCCAGGAGAGTGGCTGCTGTCTGTTGATGATGTCGGAGTTGTAGACACCCTACTTTTGACAGCCCTTAAGACTTGGGCACTATTGATGATTTACTTGATGGAGAAAGGTGTGCAGGGCAAAGGTTCAGTTTCTTCAGCAAGGAGAGAGTCAAATCTCAACTTCATACCCCTTTTTTTTGGGCCAAAACAATCTTGATCAAAAGATTTTAGACTTGAAACCCTCTCTTTTAAAACGTTTTGAAAATAAAGTTCTACGATGTTCCGACGCTCGCATTTTCTTAAATGTTGCGCTTTTCGGTAAACCGAGCAAGGGTAAAGTAAAAATAAACAAAAGAGAGATGAGATCTTTGAAAAATATTTCAAAACACCTTGTTCGGGGGTTTGGAGTTGAAGAAAAGAAGAGTGGAGAGAAGAAACCTAGTTGAGGAAGTGGATGGGCATGAATCGCTAAGAGAGAGTCGAGCGGTCCTCGCTAAATCAGGCTTATCTATCTATACACTTGGATTTAAGATATGAGGCCACCACCATTGGAAATATTACTTCTGGGGCTTCATTTTTCACTCAAGAATCTCCTAAAGCCAAGTCCGGGTGGGGGAGATATGGTTGGTTGAAGTAGGGCATCAATCCGGTTCGACCGAATCTGCGCGGCTTCACCAAAACAGGCATAACTTTTTGCACAAGAGGAATTTTAATGCAAGGTTTGCTCCATTGGAAAGCTAACTTCTGGGGCTTCATCCTAAGCGATGGCCGACCACCTTGACCCTTTTGACCTGGTCGGCCAGCTCCCATCATGTTTGTCTCAGTGAGTGTGTTCCAGCTGTGCCAGTTGGGAGGCATTTGCTGCATCCTCCATACACAGGAGGATCTTGGCCCTTGGTTTGAAGCTTCTTTGAGAAGCTTTAGAACTTTTGTTCTATAAGAGAAACCATATCCCTCACTTGAAGGGGTTCAGCAAATTGCTAGGGCTAAACAATATATCTCTCTTTATATCTCTCTCTTTTGAGCTCTAAATTGCTTGGTTCTTGGCCCCTTTGCACCACCTCTCATAGCCTAACACTTTGTAACAGGCCCGCGGGGGGAGGGGACCTCGCTACAGTTCGGACTCTCGATTTTTGTGTCGCGGTTCTAAATCTGAACCAAAGAGTCCAAATCTGGCAAATCGTTTTGAGAAACAGATTTTTGAAAAAGTAGTGCCAAACATGGACTGCTTTGCCAGATACAGAGTCGCCACCTAAATATTTTAAAATGGGAGAATTTAGGAAACCCTGACTCGGTGCCGAAGGCCACATGTCCGTCATCACCGGAGTTGTCTCGGCTCGGGAGCTTGGGTACGATCGGGGAAGGTCAGCTATGAGCACCCCCTTTCGCCCGGTCCGAAGACCGGTCTCTACTAACCGTGATATCTGATTTTGAAAACTTTATGTGATCTTATTCCATTTATTAGCCTAGAATTACTATGTTATGCGCGCAGCAAACAAGTATAGACTAGATTGCCTAATTTGGAAATAAACATTGCATATCCGTTCGGTTTGAAAATGCTTTGGAATTTGCTACTCGCAAATAGGCTAAAATACGGATTTCAACGAGTTTTTCCAACTCAAACAATCCAACCTTCACCCACAGGCATTCAAGCAATTATAACACATAAGCATCTAGCCACATGTTAAGCATGCTGTCATGGTAACATTCACACTCATGTGATATGCTAAAGCGGAAATACTTACATAGTACTCCGTGCCAAAACAAAGAACTTGTTAGCAAACATGCATGATCCAAGTCCATGTGAAGTGCCTAATGCATCGCATACAAAATGTTACTAGAATAGGCTCGGCTATCCTAAACATGTCATGTGAAAATGCACAATTATCACGTATTCAGTTCGAAATTGAAGTATTGATGCAGTTAGCGTGATGTACCGAGCCTAATGCATGCAATACAAATGCATGGATGCACACATGCATAGCATAAGGTATGCTAAATTAAACGTGCCCTAATCTACCATCATAAGCAGGTAAATAAAAGGGAAGAAAGACGTGAGGTTGGAAGACATACACACACTCACGCACACTTATTACAGGTTTGCCCTTGCTCGGAGGGACCGAATAAATATTACAAATTAATTAACTACGCAAGCTAATTAATATTACAAATTAACTAATTTAATTAACAAATTGAATAAATTAATTAAAGCAGGAAAACGCCTCGGGAAACGCGCCACCATGCGCAAGCTGCCTCTGTTTTCCTTCCTTTCCTCCTCTGGAGGCTGTCAAAACCTCAGGACTGCATCCTTGGACAGAGGGGATCACCACCGGCTGAATGAAACTTCCACCGGCAGTGTAGTATGGCCATCGGCACAAAATAGGGTCTGTCGGCAGAGAAAATGATGCCGGTCGGCAGAGTATTCCTGCAGAACCTGCAACTCACAGCAACAGAGGGCAAAACAAGGCATGGCAGCATAATTCAAGGCATGTATGCACCAACCATGTCTCTTATCATTGTGATGACTCAAAGGGACATGTGCCTCGGTTCTCGGACCACCAATCACGCATTTCCATGCATGATGGCCCAAAGAACCAAGTATGCAACTTTGATTTCAAATGCATGCAAACCAATCAAACAAATTAGGCCCTATTCCTATCACCAATTCAAGGGACAAGGCATGCATGCAAGATGCAATGCAACCTAGGCATACAAGCTAAGGATGCAACATGGCATGGCAAAGCACTTATGCAATCATGCAAGCATACATATGGCAATGCAAATGGATGGCAAAGATGGACTTAAACATGAATTAGGCAACTCTAATAAGGCCTAAAACAGTGGCCATAATGACCAAAACAAGAAGCCAAAACACATGCACACATACACATGATGGAAGGCCTACACTTGGGCACAAATCAAGCAACATTCAAGCACACTTGAAAGGGATAAACAAGAGCAATTAGCATGCATGATAAGCTCTAAAATCATGCTAATACATGGTGCCAAACCAAGCAAAAAATCAAGCCAAGCATGCACCAAATGGCCTAAGTGTTCAAAGCAAATCAATGAGGCATTGAACTACACTTAACAAGACCAAACAAGGCATGCAAAGAGGGACCAAAATCAGAGGTTTAGCATGTTAAAACAAAGCTAAAGGACTACTTAGATGGCATCTAAATGGCCCAAATACAAAAGGCATACACCATGGCCAAAACATGGAGCATTGCAACACATGCTTTCAAAGCATTAAAGAGACATGCAAGGCAATCAAACAAGCATGGAAATGGGACTGAAATGGCATGTAGGATGATTCCAAATCATCAAAACAATGCAAAGATGGCATGCTACACATGCACATACTCAAGGCCAACAAGCCTAAATACAAAGGAGCTATATAATGCATGCAAAGATCAACCCAAACGACTATGGACAGAGCTAAAACATGGCAAAATAAGCACATAATCTTCACAAATACAAGCCTAAAACATGCTCCAACAAAGGCTAACAACCTAGAACATGTTAAGGCACAAATAAGGCATTACATGGCAACTATGTTAAGCATGCATGGAGTTCCAAAACCAACTTGAAATAATGTTATATTATGGATATATAAGCATGAAAAACAAACCAAACATGCTCAACACACACTCAAGCATAGGCTTCCTTAAGAGGCCAAATCATGCCCTTTCAAGGACAACAAGGAGAGGGGGTGGCCCTCTCCTTCTTGGGACTAGTGGTGAAGAGACCTCAACACCAAAATCCCGGAGCTAACACAAAATGGTCCAAAAAGAGGCCTTTCAAGGCCTAAGGGTGGTCAACAACCCTCAAACAACAAAACACTCTTAATAAACAATAAAGAGGGCCTAAAAATAGAACTTTTTTATGTTATACAATAAGCACAAAAACAGCTCTAAGATAGGTATAAAATTGATGCAAGAATGGGGGAAAAAAGGACTAGAATCTCACCCTTGAAGACTCCTTCACAAATGGTGCTCCAATGGCCTCCTTGAGCTTGAATCCAACACCAAAATCTCAAGACACACTCTTTAGAACCTCAGCTCCAAGAGGAAGGTGAAACACTAGGTGTTTGTGTGCAATAGTGAGACACAAAACACCTAGTGTACAAAATGAGAGGAAAAGAGAGATAGGTGAGTGTATCTAACCCTAACCCTAGAAAAACCAGAGCTCTCCTCTGTCTTCTCTCCTCAAAAATGTCTAAAAGCCTCTCTTTTTCCTTTTTGAGAGAGCTTCTCTCTATATGCCTCTTGTAAAGCTTACAAGACAAGCTTTGCAAGAGGGAGATCCCTCCATACATGTGTATGGAGGGGAGCAAAAGCAATACAGCTGTCTAAAAATATCTGCAAAAGCAGATGAACAGCAATCGGCCGGCCAAAAATGCCATCTTGGCCAAAAAGAGTGCCGACCGGCAACAAATTGTGCTGACCGGCAACAAATAGTGCCGGCCGGCAAACTATATTGCCGGTGGCAGCAAAAACCAGCCGGTGGCCTCTAGCCACTGCCGGTGGTGGGTAGGGATGGTCTACAAGCCCTACCCTGCCTCTCAAAGGCAAGATGCAAGTGTTTGGTGCAAAACCAGACACTAAACGGTCGAGTTCGGGGATCCTGAGGCAAGGCGCGCGAGCCGAGACCTCCGGGAACTCCAAACGAACACAAACATGGATAATCACCGAGTGTTCAAACGGTGACGTCCAAGTCTTGAGGACGGTCAAAAATGGGGTGTCTACACACTTCTATCATCAACCTAAGGTCCTTGGAGGGTATTTTCAGAGGTTTAAGGTTGGGTTTTTGGGTCCAGAGGCTGCTAGTTTCTGCTGGTCTTCAAGGGTAACCATTTTTTCCCTTTTTGAGCATTATTTTGATCCATCTTTTAGCTATACTTGCAAGCATTTTATAGCTTTGACATAAACTGAGAAGAGTCTTATTTTGAGTCCGTCTTCAAGTTTGTTTAAGGACATTTTTCTGTTAGAGGTCATCTACCCCCTTGTATGCTCCATCCCTCTTTTAAGGCTTATTTTACTTCATATCTTAGCCTTACTTGCAAGCATTTTCGAACCTTGACATAAAATTAAAAAATTCTTATTTTGAGCTCCTCTTGAAGATTTTTTAAGGTCATTTTTCTGTTGGGGGTCATCTACCCCCTTGCATGCTTGTTTGCATCTCATTTTGAGCCTTGCATCTAGGCCTTGGTTTTGTGCTTTGTTTGGCCTTCTAGCCACTAAAATCCAATGGATTTTCAGTGGCTAGCATACTATTTTGAGAGCCAAAATCAGAGGGGGGGACCCCCTCTCTCCTTGCCTTATTTGTTGGCCCTTTTGGCCTTACAAAGGAGCTCCACTTTGCATGTGTTGAAGCCATGTTTCAGGCCCTATTTGGTGAGTTTTAAGGTCTGCATGAACTCTGCCCAGAGCCCATTTTGCCATATAAAGTGTCTATTATGCATGTGTAGAGCAATCCTATTCAAGGCCTTTCAAAGGGGCTTTCACTTGCATGCTTCCTAGACTAGTTTCAGGACCTTTTTGGTGAGTTTTAGGGTCCTCATAACCTCTATCCAGAGGTGGTTTTGCCATTTTGTATGTCTATCTTATATGTGTGGAACAACCCCTTACATGGCCTTCTAAAGGAGCACATCATTCTTGCCTTCATTGACTGAGTTTCAGTGAGTTTTTGGGCATTATTTGGCATGGCATACTTCTATTTTTGGCTGGTTTGGTGAGCTCTCATGTGTTTCATATAGCTGTAGTGCAAATCATGGTTCACTAGCTTACTTCGCATGCTCTGTTGACCCTTGATTTTAGCTCTTTTTGGCCTTGCCTTAAACTGATTTTGTGCATATTGTAGAGTGCCCTAGCTCTATTTTTGGGTCTCATGATTGAATGATGTTTGTTTTGCATGCTTGTAGTTCAATACCCATGCTTGACTTTGAGTTTTGAGGTCCATTCCATGCATATAATGAGGTGTGTTCATGTTTTAGGTCCATTATACATCACATTTCAGAGCTTGTTTGAATGCCATATTGTCATGTTTTATACTCTTTAAATGCGTTTGAGAGTCGGGCTTGTATGCCTCATTTACCGACCATTGAATGAGCTCCATTTCTTTGCATTCCGAGCCATCATTTTAGGCCATTTCCCCACTGTTTCAGACCTGCCTAGGGTCTGTTTGGGGTTGGTTTTTCCATTCGTGCATTGCTTTGTGTATCTCTAGTGTTACCCGCTTCACTAGTTTCGGTACCCGAGCCACCTAGCATACATTGTGTGACATATTTGTATGTTTCGGGACCATCTTTTATGCCATTTCAGAGCTGTATCATGTCCCATTCTATGCCATGTTTCATCCTCTGCCATGCTTAGTTAGAGTTGCATGTTATGCCTTAGGATCGGTCCTTTGCATCCGTGCATGTTTGCATGTGTTTCGGTTGTCTCATTTCCATCATATGGCCACTGATGTGAGTGTGGCTGAGGTCCACTCATATTGGTGTAAGTCCATCGTGCATTGTGTATGCCATTTTAGTCCATAGCATTGCGTATGGTAGATTGCATGTTAGAGCATTGTGTATGCCATGTCATATCACGCGCATTATTTATGCCATTTTAGTCATTGCGTATGCTAGGCTGCATGTTAGAATTGCATTCATGCATATCATGCATATTGCATTGTGTTTGGAGTAGGGTTTAGTCCAAACACGGGAAATGAGGGACGTTTCATACTCTAAGTGACGAAACGTGCCTCGATTCCTGGTCGCCAACGCTCTGGATTATCCATGATGGAGTTTAGGCCTTGTTGTGTTCATATGTGCATTCATTTCACATCGAGTCGTGCAATTCGATTCCTCAGCCATCATGCATCGAGATGCGTGATTGCTGGCACGAGGATCGAGGACTACACTCCCTAGAGCTTCTGTAAGGACGGGGAGAGTGGTCATGCACACATATGTTGAAAATACATTGCCTTTTCTCTCCCTTGCCTTTGTTGCAGAAAAAAACCAGAAACCAGAGGTGGAAACTAGTCGGCCAACCAGATTTTCTGGCAGGCCGACCACCCTCTTTGGTCTCCACCACAAAGGGTGGTCGGCAGGTGGTCTCCCATGCTGATAACTGGTCGGTGGCCTTCCCAAGGTGGAGTTTCAGCCTTCTGAAGCTTTGTGCAAGTTTCTGAGATCAATTGCAAACAAAGGCGAGGCGAGGCATCGCGAGGAATTTTTCGACGAGGCAACCCGAGCACGCATGCATCTTTCATCATTTGGAACAAGAGCTGAGGCAGTCCATTTTGTCACTTGCACGCTAATTTATTTGCTTTCCTAGTTAATTTGTTAATTAATTAGGATTTTGTAATATTTAATTATTTATTCGGACTGTATTATTTATTCGGACCCGCCGAGCGAGGGCACAATTGTAATAAGTGTGCGTGTGTGTGATGTATGTCTTCCAACCCCACGTCTTTCTCCCTTTTATTTATCAGCTTATGATGGTTAGATTAGGGCATGTTTCAATTAGCATACTTATGCTCGCATGTTTGCATCCATTCATCTGTATTGCATGCACCGGGCTCAGCGCATCATACTAACTGCATCGTTTTTCAATTCCAAGTTGAATACGTGTTAGCTATAGCATCTCATATGCCATTCTTAGAATAGTCGAGCCTATTATAGTTGCATTTTTGCGTGTGTTGCATTAGGCATCTCAACATAGTTAGGATCCACGCATGTTTTCTAATTAGCTTCTTTCTTTGGCTTGGAGTACTCGATAAGTATTTATGCTTTAGCATCCGTGCATGCGTGTGAGTGACTGCCATGATAGCATGCTTACCATGAGACTATGTGCTTATGTGATATGCCGCCTGAATGCCTGTGGTTGAAGGTTGGATTATCCGAATTGGAATAATGTATTGACTGTGAGTTTTAAGCCTACTAGATAGTGGCAAAACCATCTTTTCTAAGCCCACCCGAGGGTGGCAAAACCTGCATTTTAGCCTACTTGCGAGTAGCAAACCGTTTTTCAAAACAAACATGAGATGGTTTGTTCCAATTCAAGCGACCCAGTCTATACTTGTTTGTTGTGCGCATCACATAGTAATTCTAGGCTAATAATCGAAATAAGAATGCATAATGTTTTCAAAACTCGATATCATGGTTAGTAGAGGCCGATCTTTGATCGGGCAAGCAGGGGTGCTTACGAAGTGACCTTCCCCAATCGTACCCAAGTTCCTGAGCCAAGGAAACTTTGGTGATGACGGACATGTGGCCTCGGGCAACGAGTCAGGGTTTCCTAATTTTCCCAAAAATAAAGTATTTAGGTGGCGACTCTGTATCTGGCAAAGCAGTCCATGTTTGGCACTTCTTTCAAAAAATCTATTTTCAAAAACGATTTGCCAGATTTGGACTCTTTGATTATTCATCGGTCTTGCATTGCACTCTGTGAGATTAGATACAGGACCGTGACTTTGAGTCTTGAACTGTAATGAGCCCAAATGAACAAAATGGGATTCCCTCCCGGGACGTTCGGGGACGTCTACAGTTTCTGGCGACTCTGCTGGGGAGTTAGAGAACTTGACTCGAACTCATGATATCTGGTTTTGACTACATTTATGTGTTTCTTTGCATTGCATTTGCTTTGGTGCGCCTAGGACACCGTGTTTACCGTATGCTATTCCTGAATGGTTTGCTGGAGGCTTGCTTTGCGAAGCGTGCCATAAGGCTGACCGGTTGCGGGCTCTGCCACGACGAGGACACAAACCCCAGTTTTACCGGGGCACCCTTTTTGACCATTCGACCTAGTGCATATTTGGAATCCATAGTGACCATTCCAAGCTAGGATAGGTTGCTCACCCAATTATAGGTTGTTTGAAACCGCTGCTTGCGTAGTGAAACCCTAGCTCCTGACTGTAGACACCCCATTTTTGACCGTCCTCAAGACTTGGACGTCACCGTTTGAACACTCGGTGATTATCCATGTTTGTGTTCGTTTGGAGTTCCCGGAGGTCTCGGCTCGCGCGCCTTGCCTCAGGATCCCCGAACTCGACCGTTTAGTGTCTGGTTTTGCACCAAACACTTGCATCTTGCCTTGGAGAGGCAGAGTGGGGCTTGTAGACCATCCCCACCCATCACCAGCAGTGGCTAGATGCCACCGGCTGGTTTTTGCTGCCACCGGCAATATAGTTTGCCGGCCGGCACTATAGTTTGCCGGCCAGCACTATTTTGTGCCGGTCGGCACTCTTTTTGGCCAAGATGGCATTTTTTGCCGGCCGATTGCTGTTCATCTGCTTTTGCAGATATTTTTGGACAGCTGTATTACTTTTTCTCCCCTCCATACACGTGTATGGAGGGATCTCCCTCTTGCAAAGCTTGTCTTGTAAGCTTTACAAGAGGCTTATAGAGAGGGCTCTCAAGAAAGGCAAGAAAGAAGAGGCTTTAGACATTTTTGAGAGAGGAAAATACAGAGAAGAGCTCTGGTTTTCTAGGGTTAGGGTTAGATACACTCACCTATCTCTCTTTCCTTCTCATTTTGCACACTAGGTGTTTTGTGTCTCATTATTGCACACAAACACCTAGTGTTTCACCTTCCTCTAGGAGCTGAGGTTCTAAAGAGTGTGTTTTGAAGTTTTTGTCTTGGATTCAAGCTCAAGGAGGCCATTGGAGCATCTTTGTTGAAGAAGGCATCAAGGGTGAGAAACTAGTCCTTTTTTTCCCCTTTTTTTGCATTGATTTTCTACTAGTCTTAGAGCTGTTTTTGTGATTATTGTATAACATAAAAAAGTTCTATTTTTAAGCCCTCTTTATTGTTTATTAAGAGTGTTTTGTTGTTTGAGGGTTGTTGACCACCCTTAGGCCTCAAAAGGCCTCATTTTGAGCCATTTTGTGCTAGCTCCGGGATTTTGGTGTTGAGGTCTCTCCACCACTGAAATCTTGAGGGATTTCAGTGGTGAAGATGACGCTTTGAAGTCCCAAGAAGAAGAGGGCCACCCCCTCTCCTTGTTGTCCTTGAAAAGGGCATATTTTGGCCTCTTAAAGAAGCCTATGCTTGAGTGTGTGTTGAGCATGTTTGGTTTGTTTTTCATGCTTATATATCCATGATATAACATGATTTCAAGTTGGTTTTGGAACTTTATGCATGTTTAGCATAGTTGCCTTGTAATGCCATGTTTGTGCCTTGACATGTCTAGGTTGTTAGCCTTTGTTGGAGCATGTTTTAGGCTTGTATTTGTGAAGATTATATGCTTATTTTGCCATGTTTTAGATCTGTCCATAGTCGTTTGGATCGATTTTAGCATGCATTATATGGCTCCTTTGCATTTGGGCTTGTTGGCCTTGAGTATGTGCATGTGTAGCATGCCATCTTTGCATTGTTTTGGTGATTTGGAATCATTCTACATGCTATTTCAGTCCCATTTCCATGCTTGTTTGATTGCCTTGCATGCCTCTTTAATGCTTTGAAAGCATGTGTTGCAATGCTCCATGTTTTGGCCATGGTGTATGCCTTTGTATTTGGGCCATTTCGATGCCATCTAAGGAGTCCTTTGGCTTTGTTTTAACATGCTAAAAACCTGTTTTAGGTTGCTTAATGCATGCCATGTTTGTTGTGATAAAACATGCTTCAAAGCTTCATGATTCGCCTCAAGTATTTAGACCATGTTTGGTGCATGCTTGGCTTAATTTATAACTTGATTTGGCATCATTTTATAACATAATTTTAGGGCTCATGTTTCATGCTAATTAGTCCATGACTCCTCCTTTCAAGTGTGCTTGAATGTTGTTTGATTCATGCTTAAGTGTTGGTACTTATGTGCATGTGTGTGTGCATGCCATTTAGCTCTCACTCTTTAGCACTTTTGGCTACTGTTTTAGGCCTTTTTAGAGCCGCCTAATTCATGTTTAAGTCCATCTTTGCACTCGTTTGTATTGCCATATGCATGCTTGCATGATTGCATAAGTGCATTGCCATGCCATGTTGCATTCCTAGCTTGTATGCCTAGGTTGCATTGCATTTAGCATACATGCCTTGTTCCTTGAATTGGTGATAGGAATTGGGCCTAGTTTGTTTGATTGGTTTGCATGCATTTGAAATCAAAGTTGCATACTCGGTTCTTTGGGCCATCATGCATGGAAATGCGTGATTGGTGGTCCGAAAACCGAGGCACATGTCCCTTTGAGTCATCACAATGATAAGGGACATGGTTGATGCATACATACCTTGAAATATGCTGCCATGCCTTGTTTTGCCCTTTGTTGCTGTGAGTTGCAGGTTCTGCAGGAATACTCTGCCGACCGGCAGTGTAATGTGCCGACCGGCACAATTTTCTCTGCCGACAGACCCTATTTTGTGCCGATGGCCATACTACGCTGCCGGTGGAAGTTTCATTCAGCCGGTGATGATCCCCTCTGTCCAAGGATGTAGTCCTGAGGCTTTGACAGCCTCCAGAGGAGGAAAGGAAGGAAAACAGAGGCAGCCCATGCATGGTGGCGCGTTTCCCGAGACGCTTTCCTGCTTTAATTAATTTAATTTAATTTGTTAATTAAATTAGTTAATTTGTAATATTAATTAGCTTGCGTAGTTAGTTAATTTGTAATATTTATTCGGTCCCTCCGAGCGAGGGCAAATCTGTAATAAGTGTGTGTGGGTGTGTGAATGTCTTCCAATCCCCACTTCTTTCTTCCCTTTTACTTACCTGCTTTGATGGTTAGTATTAGGGCACGTCTAATTCAACATACCTTATGCTATGCATGTGTGCATCCATGCATTTGTATTGCATGCATTAGGCTCGATACATCACGCTAATTGCATCAATACTTCAAATTCCAAACCGAATACGTGATAATTGTGCATTTTCACATGACATGTCTAGGATTAGCCGAGCCTATCTTAGCGACATTTTGTATGCGATGCATTAGGCACTTAACATGGACTTGGATCATGCATGTTTGCTAACAAGTTCTTTGTTTTGGCATGGAGTACTATGTAAGTATTTCCGCTTTAGCATATCACATGAGTATGAATGTTACCATGACAGCATGCTTAACATGTGGCTAGATGCTTATGTGTTAAACTGTTTTGAATGCCTGTGGGTGAAGGTTGGATTGTTTGAGTTGGAAAAACTCGTTGAAATCCGTATTTTAGCCTACTTGCGAGTAGCAAATCCAAAGCATCTTCAAACCAAACGGATATGCAATGTTTATTTCCAAATTAGGCAATCTAGTCTATACTTGTTTGCTGCGCGCATAACATAGTAATTCTAGGCTAATAATTGGAATAAGAACACATAAAGTTTTCAAATATGGATATCACGGTTAGTAGAGGCCGGTCTTCGGACCGGGCGAAAGGGGGTGCTCATAGCTGACCTTCCCCGATCGTACCCAAGCTCCCGAGCCGAGACAACTCCGGTGATGACGGACGTGTGGCCTTCGGCACCGAGTCAGGGTTTCCTAAATTCTCCCATTTTAAAATATTTAGGTGGCGACTCTGTATCTGGCAAAGCAGTCCATGTTTGGCACTACTTTTTCAAAAATCTGTTTCTCAAAACGATTTGCCAGATTTGGACTCTTTGGTTCAGATTAAGAACCGTGACACAAATCGAGTCCGAACTGTAGCACGAGGCCCTCCACGGGCACTGTTACACTGACAAAATAGGACAGGGAAACCCTACTCCAACATAGGGGTGTTTTGGCTCTCACTTGCTTGCTATGTGCTTTTAGGGTATGTCCCTACAGGAATGCATGTAACAGTTTGCAAATCTGGGTATCAGGCCTGCAGGCATCAGTATTTGGGAATCAATTTTACCTGAGGGTATCAGTTTACAGGCGGACTTTTGGACAGAATTTGGTAGAGAGCACGGTCATTCAGCTACGCTCATATCTGTTTTGGCAAAAATGGGCTGAGATGCTGCCTGTTTTCTCTTTTGCTAGGTAGTCCTGGAATCATAGCTTCAGAAGGTTCCAATATCCCTCGAGTACATTGGACTAGTGCTGATAGACTTTGTCCAGTCAGAGACTCAGTTCAGAGTAGCCAGTGTTTTCCTTCACTGAGGCAAGGCAGAGAAGGGCCAGTCAAGGCTCACCGGTTCATCTGATCCGTCAGTCACCAGTCGCATCATCAGCAGACCATGATGGCACAAGGTTCGGAAGAATTTGTGGCCGTGATAGCAGCGTTAAATCAGGGAATTACCATGCAAGCTGAGACCAGTATTGAAACACAGCGCCCATTTGGGGCATCTGTCCCACATCCAGCTTTGGGACCCCAGCCGAACTTTGACCCACTTCCGCCAGCTGAAGATTTGCAGGGTCCAGATCCTCGAGAAGGGTTAGCTCATGCCTGAGTTTTTAGACCCCTGGTGCAGCCTAATGAGAGACTTTATCCCCTTGATGCTAATGACCTCAATCCGACCGCGGTGAAAATTGCGAACCTTGAGAAGCAATTCAAAAAGGTACAGGGCCTTAACTCCATTCCTGGCATTGAGGATGAGTACACAGAGGCTTCCGTACGGCTCCCAGACAGATTCAAAATGCCACATATTGACCATTTCGACGGGTCTGGAGATCCTATGGTACATATCCGACTTTTCTTGGATATCCTGAAGCCAATGGGTCTGACTAAGCCACAGAAACTCTCTCTGTATGGAAGAACACTGTCGGGTGTGGCAGCCGCTTGGTACGCCAAGTTGGAGAATACAGTGAAGCAAAACTGGGAAGAATTGGCTGAGGCCTTTGTTGATCAGTATTCTTACAATGCCCAAGTTGAAATGACCATCCAAGAGCTTGAAGCAACCCGCCAGAACCCAACATAGCCTTTTGTGGAGTTTGTTGCAAAGTGGAGAGCAAAGGCAGCACAGATGACAGATCGCCGCCCTTCTGAGAGGGATCAAGTGCAGATGATGGTGTGAAACCTCGAGCATGATATGTTGCAAAAGTTGATAGTCGCTCTGCTATTCACTTTCAAAAGTTTGCATGAACTGGGGGTTCAGATCGAGAATGCGTTCAACAGTGGGATCATTCCCAAAACAAGTGAACCGACAAGGAGGGTTTTTGCAGGGAGTACCAATGCTGGTAGTAGCATTATTCCCAAACCCACCGAAATCAATACAGTCGCCACAGCCAACCGTTTTGCCAAACCAAGCCTACAAACAGCCAACCTAGCCCGAGCTCAGGGCAGAACTTTCACCCCCCTCTATATGAGCCTAACTAGCGCACTAAAAGTCTTGATAGAAAGAGGGTATCTCAAACTCCTCGATCCTCAACCTCTGCCTGACCCACTCCCAGCCAGACATAACCCCTCCAAGTACTGTGTGTACCATCAGTAGCGCGGTCATGGCACCGACCGTTGCTACCGCCTTCGTCACGAGGTCCAAAATCTCATCGATAACCGGACGATAGCTCCACCTTCAGACCCCAATGACCAAACATCTCCTGCCTACCTCAATCTCATCCATATGCTGCCATCCACCTATGACCCCAGCATATACATCACCCCGGCCCATATACCCAAGCCTGAGGTGTTCATTCCAGAAAGCATGGACTTATGCATGATGGATGCACCTGGATCCCAATCATCTCAAACCCGTGAGCCCACTACTTCTGAGCTGAAGAGAATGATCGAAGATCTTCAGAGAACTGTGACAAATCTAGCCTCCGAGACATTGGCTCCCTCATCGACCACATCACATACTGGGAATTTCATGACAAAAGGCTCCCCAATCTTGGGATGGGCTGCATCTGAAGAACGTCGATCCCTTAGCAAAGTGGGGGCGAGTGGTAAGAATAGGGTAGGGACAGGAATTGGTCCCCATGAACACCTTCAACGGGCTGTTGAGGCTTTGAAGGCCGAAGGACTAAACAAACAGCAAGTGCTTGCAGTGGTTGCAAAAACTGTGGATGATACTTTTGCCACTCAAGTTGGGGGTAGTCTGAATCAAGGGGCAAGCCGAGACAAGAGATGTTGTACCAGAAACACCCCTTTCAGCTCCAATCCTACACTTGGAAGAGATCATCAAAAGTCAGCACCTACCGACCCTTTCGTTGGTACATCCAACACAACTAGCTCACAACCTGCCAAATACCCACCTCGGGGCTAGATGGTGTTCACCCCATTGGACATGTCTCTGTCGACGGCCTTGGGGGTCCTGATCAAAAAGGGACATCTGAAGCCCCTGGAGCCACGGCCATTACTGAATAAACTTCCTCTCTCCCACAACCCGGCGAAGTACTATGTCTTTCATCAACAAGCTAGCCATGACACTGACATATGTCTTCGTCTTCACCATGAAATACAAGATCTGATTGATAAAAAGGTTATCTTCGCGTCAGGTCCTGCAAAGTCTATCAGCACTGGATCAGTGAACTTGAGGGATAATGTGACCATGTGATCGGGGGATGAACCGCCTGCGGATAGCGCTCAGTTTACTCCAGATATAATGGATGGCATGCACTGTTTTGAGCACATTTGCGAATGTTGTTAATTTGTACTTTCTGACTTGGATATTGTGTCAGTCTTGTTGTTTTGTACAGAGTCAGTCTTTTCATACTGAGTCAGTTGGGTCTGTCTTGTTGTATTGAGTCAGTCCTGTTTTGTTAGAGTCGGGTGATTTCGGGGATGTCACCTCGGATATCACTATTTTGTTTTGTGTTTGTCTTTTCACTTTCTTTTGAGTCTGTTTCTGCCTTGGAGCCAGTAATGCCAACAGATTTGAATGAACAGCAGTGATTTTCACATTCTTGTGTTCGTTTCTACCTTGTGCCAGTTGTGCCAGAAGTTTGAATGAAACGACAGTGCTTTTCACCTGCTTTTCTGTGCTTTGAAAATCATTGCATTGACCTAAGTTTTTCAAAACTTTTTGAATATTGTGATGAAAACAAAGAGGGAGAAATTCCTCAGGTTTTGCAAAATTTGATCAACTGAGAGAAACAGAGATGTGCTAAGCCCTTAATGAATGAAATCATGCTTGTTAATGTGAGTATTGATAAGGATCCTGGCTTGATCCAAATTGGTCCTACGTTGTCTTCAGCGCGAGCGATTAGTCGCTTTCTTAAAAGGTTTCAAAAATGTTTTGCGCCATCCTGCGAAGACCTGCGTGGAATCGCTCTTGAGATTGTGCAGCCTAGGATCGCTCTCAGTCTCGAGACTCGACCCCTTGCTTTCGAACCTTGAACTTAGATTCAGAATGTTCAACGGTCAACCACCATGTAAGGCCTGTGTGGCCGAATCAGAAGCGCCCCTCGAACTAGGGCAGGGAAGTCAGATCAAGAAGTTCAGATGTCATCAAAAAGAGCTTGCAAAGCTAGATCAGAAGCACCCCTCAAACTAGGGGCAAAAGATGCCAGATTGTGCTCGAAGAGCCAAAGATGGATCATTCCACAAATCAATGAAGATCGACAAGAATGCCAAACCCTAGAAAGGAGGAAAGAAGAAGACATTACTGAAGGACAACCGAGTTCCTATCCACAACACTAGGGGCAAATTCACCCTCCATTGGATGGACTTCTACATCATCAGCGAACAACAGCCATTCTCCTGGATTCAGATGACTTCAAGATCTCAAACCATTCAACATGGACAAAGCTACACTTTTACCCTTGAGAGGCTCGCTGGGCCGAAAACCCGGAAGGGCGGCCCAGGCAAAAGTTAGAGCAAGAAAAATAAGAAAAAGAACAAAGAAAAAGAAAAGAAAAGAAAAGAAGAAAAAAATGAAGAAAATGAAAAGAAAAGATGGAAAAGAAAAGAAAAGAACAAAAAGAATTTAAAAGAAGAAAAACAGAGCTCGCAAGGTTGAAAACCCAGAAGGACGGCCTTGGCAAAAGTTAAAGCGCAAAAGGAGAGGTTAATACCCGAGTGTACCTTAACCCCAAACTACGTAAGGCTTGATTCCCATCTTTGGGATACGTAGGCAACTTCATTCTGAAGTCCAGCCGTAAAACACTTCAGATTGATTGTGCCCATGTAATGGTTTTGATCATCTTCGCCTTCTCTGTATCCGAGAATTTGGTTGTGTTCATCACTCTGAGGACTGACTACAATGCACTGCGGTGTCATTCAAATAAGGGGCAACTTTCCATTGCCAATTCAATGCACCGCGGTGCCGTGCAAACAGGGGGTAACTCTTTGTTGCCATGCAGCTCTCTTCAAGCAAGGGGCAATTTTCCTTCAGATCTGAGGTTGTGTATCTCAAGAGTAAATTCCGTGTTGGTCGAGCAGTGGCCATTTGCAAAAATAGTTTTTGAGAATTTCTACTGAGATTGACTGATTCTCTCGAAAATTATTCCACTTTTTTTCAAAAATTGGACCCTTTCTTTGACCCAAAAAAGGAAAATTTTCAGTGCTCATGACCTAACTTGCATGATTTTCAAAATCAAAAAGTTGAACAAGTGTGTTAATCTAACTCTCATATTGGTCAAATTGTTTTAGTAGAAAACCAAAAAAAAATAAAAAATGGTCAAAATGATGAACTAGGGGCACAGTTGAGTTAGGTGTTCTGTCTTTTCCCCATTGTTAACATGCCTGCCAGAAAGGGCACTCTACCTGCCAAAAAAGGGCACAACTGAAGCTAACAGCAAAATGTCAAAAGCTCTCTCATCCTTCAAGCGATAAGGTATCAAGCCAAGTGCGAAGCACGAAATGGAATGGACTAAGATATTCCACTTCCTTGCTTGGACACATCTAATCACACCTAAACTCCTGAGTAGAGCATCGTCAACCGGTGTCAGCTGCTGATTTGCTACACACCCAGTTGTAGCGCAACTCCTCTGTGGGAAGAACTCACTAGCTGTGTGCAGAAGAAAAAGAATCTAGCAGAATTCTAGGGGTAGGAGCCCGCAATTTCTTGTTTATCCATCAACCACCCAGGGGAGGGATAAAAAAATGAGAGATTAAAGAATAGAGAGATGTGCGCTGAGAGAAAAAGTAAGAAAAAGGGTTTTGTGAGAAAAGCCGAGCCTGAGGGCTGAGTGATGTGAGAATCACAAATAAGAAACAGTGGGAAACAATACCCGGAAAAACTGGCTCCTCGTACACCGAGAGGTCTCTTGCCTTTGTAACACAGCTGAGTGTTGTGTTTGTGTGTTTTGTTTGTCTCGATTCTTGTTTTGAGTCGTTTGAGTGTCAATAGATGTTTAGGTCATTTTACCTTGTTTTTCCTTTGTTGAGTTATGTTTAGGTTGTTCTACCTTTGTTTTCCACTGTTGAGTCGTTTTGGCTATGGTCAATTGTAGGCTCAATACCCAGTTAAGAACCCTTTTCTCATTTTAATTTCAAAAATCGTTTTGTGCTCAGAGTGCCGTGTCATTCTCCACATTTGTGCAAAACAGGATTAGTTCTTTCATAAAGCCGCAGGGTTCAACCCAGGTCATGTCAGAATAGTAAAACAAGGACCTATCTGAAGCTATTTAGGGTCCGGACTGCAAAGCAAAAGAAAAGAGGGAAAATTTGGAGCATCTTCGCATGTTTCACCTTCAGAAAAGTCGAGACTGCATTCCAGGTGCACCTTCTCAGGCCTCGCCGTTTCTCTGGAGTATGAGTGTATCTTGACCCCAAGTGTAAGCCTGCTTCAAGTCAGAATGGCAGTCCAAGCAGCACCCGAGGGTTTCACATGCAGATGTTATCTCTCGCCAATATGAACAAGGTGTGCCCTTTTTGAGCTGAGTGTGTTGTGAAGTCCTCTAAGAGGCAAATCAGAGGCACTAGAGTACATATTTGATACTCCTCTATTGCATAAAATGTGAACTTTCATATACTCTGTTGTGGCATGCGTGCCGCGCATCGTTATGATTCATGCATATAATATGCTTGCTTTCGATTCCGCATAGAATATGCTTTTCTTGTCTCATACAAAGAATATGCTTTCAATATTGCATAGAATGTGCTTCCATACTTGCATAGAAAGTTCTCGTATCTTTTGCGTAGAAAGTGCCCCCATACTTGCATAGAAGATGCATTTTATCGCACTGTCTTGTGCACTTACACTTTGTATCTCACTAGCACTGTCTTGTGCATCTTGTGGTTTTATCTCACTCGCACTATTTTGTGCATTGCATATTAATCGCGCTGTTTAGCGTATCGCACTGTTTTGTGCATTTCAAATCAATCGCGCTATTTAGCGTATCGCACTTTTCAGTGCATTTCAAATCAATTGTGCTGTTTAGCGTATCACACTGTTTTATGCATTTCAAATCAATCGCGCTGTTTAGCGTATCGGACTGTTTAGTGCATTTCAAAACAATCGCGCTGTTTATCCTATCACACTGTTTAGCGTATCGCACTGTTTAGTGCATTTCAAATCATTCGTGTTGTTTTGCACATTGCGCTATTTTGTGGATCGCGCTGTTTTGTGCAGGTTCAGGTTCGTGCTATTTTGCGCATCGCACTGTCTTGTGCACTTCTGCATTTGTAATTACTCGCGCTTTCTTGCGTATCGCACTGTTTTGTGCAGTTTACACTCGCGCTATTTAGCGTATCGCACTGTTTTGTGCAATTTACTTTCGCGCTTTCTTACGCATCGCACTGTTTTGTGCATTACATTGTATCATTCGCGCTATCTTGCTCCCACCTGCACTTGTTAGTGCATTACATTTTATTCGCGCTATTTTGCGCATCGCACTATTTTGTGCACCTTACTTGCATTGTGCATACATTTTATCGTGCTATCTTGCGTACCTTACCTGCACTTGTTAGTGCATTGCATCGCGCTATCTTACGCACCTTATCTGCCTCGCACTATTTTGTGCATTCACCCTACTCGCACTGTTTTGTGCACCTTTAGCTCGCACTGTCTTGTGCACTCACCTGGTCTAGAAGACCTTAAATCCTCTGGTCTAGGAGACCTTAAATCCTCTAAAGGTGCAATTCCTTTGGTGTTTGTCGTGCCCGAACAACTTCTGGTGGTCTGGTATAGCCACCTGCTTATGTTTGCGGTGAGTTCCTAGGAGACCAACTGAGACGGTGGAAACTAGAGTTCGAATGGCTCTTGCCTAGAACGTAAAGGTTCGGGATTTCCGAGACTAAAGTCTGGTTTAAATACCCAAAGGTATATCCTCGGCTTGAAATCTGTATGGCAGCCCCATTGATTGAGATAGCATGTGTATGCACCTCAATTCTGGATACTGAACCAACCTAGTCTGTCACCCTGTTGGAGAATAGGGAAAGCTGCGACCATAGTCAGGAAGAAAAGTAGTACCTGTGGTTCAACCAAGAAGAAGCGAGAGATCCCCAGCAGCATGAGGAACGTCATTGCCAATTGCCCCCGTAAGGTACTGTAGACACCCCATTTTTGACCGTCCTCAAGACTTGGACGTCACCGTTTGAACACTCGGTGATTATCCATGTTTGTGTTCGTTTGGAGTTCTCGGAAGTCTCGGCTCGCGCGCCTTGCTTCAGGATCCCCGAACTCGACCGTTTAGTGTCTGGTTTTGCACCAAACACTTTTGTTTTGCCCTTGAGAGGCAGGGTAGGGCTTGTAGACCATCCCCACCCATCACCGGCAGTGGCTAGAGGCCACCGGCTGGTGTTTGCTGCCACCGGCAATGTTTATTGCCGGCCGGCACTATTTATTGCCGGCCGGCACTATTTGTTGCCGGTCAGCATTATTTTGTGCCGGCTGGCACTCCTTTTGGCCAAGATGGCATTTTTGGCCGGCCGATTGCTGTTCATCTGCTTTTGCAGATATTTTTGGACAGCTGTCTTACTTTTGCATCCCTCCATACACGTGTATGGAGGGATCTCCCTCTTGTAAAGCTTGTCTTGTAAGCTTTACAAGACATATAGAGAGGAGCTCTCTCTAAGGCAAAAAAAAGAGGAGGCTTGGTTAGAGACTTAGGATATTTTTGAGAGCAAGAACAGCCATTGTTAGGGTTTTGAGTTCTAGGGTTAGAGTTAGATACACACTCTATCTCTCTTTCCCTCTCTTTTGTTCACTAGGTGCTTTGTGTTTTACTATTGCACACAAACACCTAGTGTTTCACCTTCCTCTTGAAACTAGGGTTCTAAGGGCTTGTTCTTGAGTTTCTTGACTGGTTTGGAGCCAAAGGAGGCCATTGGAGCACCATTTGTGAAGAGGTCATCAAGGGTGAGAATCTAGTCCCATTTTTCCCCATTTTTGCATTGATTTTATACCTATCTTAGAGCTGTTTTTGTGATTATTGTATAACATAAAAAAGTTCTGTTTTTAGGCCCTCTTTATTGTTTATTAAGAGTGTTTTGTTGTTTGAGGGTTGTTGACCACCCTTAGGCCTCAAAAGGCCTCATTTTGAGCCATTTTGTGTTAGCTCCGGGATTTTGGTGTTGAGGTCTCTTCACAACTGAAATCTTGAGGGATTTCAGTGGTGAAGATGATGCTTTGAAGTCCCAAGAAGGAGAGGGCCACCCCCTCTCCTTGTTGTCCTTGAAAAGGGCATGTTTTGGCCTCTTAAGGAAGCCTATGTTTGAGTGTGTGTTGAGCATGTTTGGTTTGTTTTTCATGCTTATATATCCATAATATAACATGATTTCAAGTTGGTTTTGGAACTCCATGCATGCTTAGCATAGTTGCCATGTAATGCCTTGTTTATGCCTTAATGTGCCTTAGGTTGTTAGCCTTTGTTGGAGCATGTTTTAGGCTGTCTTGTGAAGATTATGTGCTTATTTTGCCATGTTCTAGGTCTGTCCATAAGTGTTTGGGTCAATTTTAGCATGCATTATATAGCTCCTTTGTATTTGGGCTTGTTGGCCTTGAGTATGTGCATGTGTAGCATGGCATCTTTGCATTGTTTTGGTGACTTGGGATCATTCTATATGCCATTTCAGTCCCATTTCCATGCTTGTTTGATTGCCTTGCATGCCTCTTTAATGCTTCGGAAGCATGTGTTGCATGCTCCTTGTTTTGACCATTTGTGCATGCCTTTGTTTTGAGCCATTTAGATGCCATCTAAGTGGTCTTTCAGGCCTTATGTTATGTGCTAAAACTCTGTTTTGGGTCAATAAGCTCATACCATATTTAGTCTTGCAAGTGTATTTCAATGCTCCTTGGATTTGCTTTGAACACTTAGACTATTTGTTGCATGTTTAGCTTGATTTGTTGCTTGGTTTGGCACCATCCTAACATGCATTTTCAATGCTTATGTTGCATGCTAATTGTCCATGATTCCCCCTTTCAAGTGTGCTTGAATGTTATTTGATTTGTGCTTAAGTGTTGGTCCTTATGTGCATATGTGTGTGCATGCCATTTAGCCCTCACTTTTTAGCACTTTGGCTACTGTTTTAGGCCTATTTTAGAGCTGCCTAATTCATGTATAAGACCACCTTTCCATCTATTTGCATTGCCATATGTATGCTTGTATGCTTGCATAAGTGCCTTGCCATGCCATGTTGCATCCTTAGCTTGTATGCCTAGGTTGCATTGCATCTTGCATGCATTCCTTGTCCCTTGACTTGGGTGATAGGGATTGGGAGTTTTGTTTGATTGGTTTGCATACATTTGAAATCAAAGTTGCATACTTGGTTCTTTGGGCCATCATGCATGGAAATGCGTGATTGGTGGTCCGAGAACCGTGGCACATGTCCCTTTGAGTCATTACAATGATAAGAGACATGGTTGGTGCATACATGCTTTGAATTGTGCTGCCATGCTTTGCCTTGCCCTCTGTTGCTGTGAGTTGCAGGTTCTGCAGGAATACTCTGCCGACCGGCAGTGTAATGTGCCGACCGACAACAATTTCTCTGCCGACAGATTCAATTTTGTGCCGATGGCCATACCACACTGCCGGTGGCAATCTCAATCAGCCGGTGGTGATCCTCTCTGTCCAAGGGATCAGTCCTGAGGCTTTGACAGCCTCCAGAGGAGGAAAGGAAGGAAAACAGAGGCAGCCCATGCATGGTGGCGCGCTTCCCGAGGCATTTTCCTGTTTTAATTAATTTATTTAATTTGTTAATTAAATTAGTTAATTTGTAATATTAATTAGCTTGCGTAGTTAATTAATTTGTAATATTTATTCGGTCCCTCCGAGCGAGGGCAAATCTGTAATAAGTGTGTGTGGGTGGTGTGTATGTCTTCCAACCTCACTTCTTTCTTCCCTTTTACTTACCCGCTTTAATGGTTAGTATTAGGGCACGTTTAATTTAACATACCTTATGCTATGCATGTGTGCATCCATGCATTTGTATTGCATGCATTAGGCTCGGTACATCACGCTAACTGCATCAATACTTCAATTCCCAAACTGAATACGTGATAATTGTGCATTTTCACATGACATGTTTAGGATAGCCGAGCCTATTCTAGCAACACTTTGTATGCGATGCATTAGGCACTTAACATGGACTTGGATCATGCATGTTTGCTAACAAGTTCTCTGTTTTGGCACGGAGTACGATGTAAGTATTTATGCTTTAGCATCTCGCATGTGTATGAATGTTAACATGACAGTATGCTTGCCATGCGGCTAGATGCTTATGTGTTAAACAGTTTTGAATGCCTGTGGGTGAAGGTTGGATTGTTTGAGTTGGAAAGACTCGTTGAAGTCCGCATTTTAGCCTACTTGCGAGTAGCAAATTCCAAAACATTTTCAAAACCAAACGGATATGCAATGTTTATTTCCAAATTAGGCAATCTAGTCTATACTTGTTTGCTGTGCGCATAACATAGTAATTCTAGGCTAATAACGGGATAAGAACACATAACGTTTTCAAAATTGGATATCACGGTTAGTAGAGGCCGGTCTTCGGACCGGCCGAAAGGGGGTGCTCATAGCTGACCTTCCCCGATCGTACCCAAGCTCCCGAGCCGAGACAACTCCGGTGATGACGGACATGTGGCCTTCGGCACCGAGTCAGGGTTTCCTAAATTCCCTCATTTTAAAATATTTAGGTGGCGACTCTGTATCTGGCAAAGCAGTCCATGTTTGGCACTACTTTTTCAAAAATCTGTTTCTCAAAACGATTTGCCAAATTTGGACTCTTTGGTTCAGATTAAGAACCGTGACACAAATCGAGAGTCCGAACTGTAGCGAGGTCCCCCCCCCCCCCGGCGGGCTTGTTACAGGTACCTTCACTTCCTAGCTATTACATTGCATTTTAGCTATTACATTGCATTGCATTGCATAAATCTTGAATTATCAAACCGGCTTCGCGCAACGTATAAGTCCAATTATCAAACCGTCTTCGCGTAGCGTATAAGTCCAATTTTCAAACCGGCTTCACGTAGCGTATAAGTCCAATTATCGAAATCTTCCTGCATAACATTTTGCATCCTGCCCCTGAACTACGCTAGTTTGATTCCTGGCAAAGGGACACGTAGGCAGCCTGCGGGCGTAACCATTTATTTATCCGTACTTTGTTTGTTTGTCCAAGTCTTCGGCCTTGTCAAAAATGGGTCGTCTCTGGACTTTGACATTCACTCCCGTCACTTCTTGACTTCAAAGTTCTGTCAAAGAGGGGCAACTGTAGACACCCTATTTTTGACCGCCCTTAAGACTTGGGCACTATTGATGATTTACTTGATGGAGAAAGGTATGCAGGGCAAAGGTTCAGTTTCTTCGGCAAGGAGAGAGTCAAATCTCAACTTCATACCCCTTTTTTTTGGGCCAAAACAATCTTGATCAAAATATTTTAGACTTGAAACCCTCTCATTCAAAACGTTTTGAAAATAAAGTTCAACGATGTTCCAACACTCGCATTTTGTTAAATGGCGCGTTTTTCGGTAAACCGAGCAAGGGCAAAGTAGAAATGAATGAAAGAGAGATGATATCTTTGAAAAATCTTTCAAAACACCTTGTTCGGGGGTTTGGAGTTGAAGAAAAGAAGAGTGGAGAGAAGAAACCTAGTTGAGGAAGAGGATGGGCATGAATCGCTAAGAGAGAGTCGAGCGGTCCTCGCTAAATCAGGCTTATCTATCTATACACTTGGATTTAAGATATAAGGAAACCACCGTTGGAAAGCTTAATTCTGGAGCTTCATTTTGCACTCAAGAATCTCCTAAAGCCAAGTCCGTGTGGGGGAGATATGGTTGGTTGAAGTAGGCATCAATCCGGTTGGACCGAATCTGCGCGGCTTTACCAAAATAGGCATAACTTTTTGCACAGGAGGAATTTTAATGCAAGGTTTGCTCCATTGGAAAGATAAATTCTGGGGCTTCATCCTAGCAGGTGGCCGACCACCTTGACCCTTTTGACCTGGTCGGCTAGCTCCCATCCTGTTTGTCTCAATGAGTGTGTTCCAGCTATGCCAACTGGGAGGCATTTGTTGCATCCTCATTACACGTGTATGGAGGATCTTGGCCCTTGGTTTGAAGCTTCTTTGAGAAGCTTTAGAACTTTTTTTCTATAAGAGAAACCATATCCCTCACTTGAAAGGGTTCAGAAAATTGCTAGGGCTAAACAATATATCTCTCTTTATATCTCTCTCTTTTGAGCTCTAAATTGCTTGGTTCTTGGCCCCTTTGCACCACCTCTCATAGCCTAACACTTCCATCATCAACCTAAGGTCCTTGGAGGGTATTTTCAGAGGTTCAAGGTTGGGTTTTTGGGTCCAGAGGCTGCTGGTTTCTACTGGTCTTCAAGGGTAACCATTTTTTCCCTTTTTGAGCATTATTTTGATCCATCTTTTAGCTATACTTGCAAGAATTTTCGAGCTTTGACATAAACTGAAAAGAGTCTTATTTTGAGTCCCTCTTGAAGTTTTTTTAAGGACATTTTTCTGTTAGAGGTCATCTACTGCCTTGTATGCTCCATCTCTCTTTTAAGGCTTATTTTACTTCATATTCTAGACTTACTTGCAAGCATTTTAGAGCCTTGACATAAACTTAAAAAAGTCTTATTTCGAGCTCCTCTTGAAGATTTTTTAAGGTCATTTTTCTGCTGGGGGTCATCTATCCCCTTGCATGCTTGTTTGCATATTATTTTGAGCCTTGCATCTAGGCCTTAGTTTTGTGCTTTGTTTGGCCTTCTAGCCACTGAAATCCAATGGATTTTCAATGGCTAGCATACAATTTTGAGAGCCAAAATCAGAGGGGGATGACCCGCTTTCTCCTTGCCTTGTTTGTTGGCCCTTTTGGCCTTACAAAGGAGCTCCACTTTGCATGTGTTGAAGCCATGTTTCAGGCCCTATTTGGTGAGTTTTAAGGTCTGTATGAACTCTATCCAGAGCCCATTTTTCCATATAAAGTGTCTATTATGCATGTGTAGAGCAATCATATTCAAGGCCTTTCAAATGGGCTTTCACTTGCATGCTTCCTAGACTAATTTTAGGACCTTTTTGGTGAGTTTTAGGGTCCTCATAACCTCTTTCCAGAGGTGGTTTGGCCATTTTGTATGTCTATCTTATATGTGTGGAACAACCCCTTGCATGGCCTTCTAAAGGGGCACATCATTTTTGCATGCATTGACTGAGTTTCAGTGGGTTTTTGGGCATTATTTGGCATGGCATACTTCTATTTTTGGCTAGTTTGGTGAGCTCTCATGTGCTTCATATAGCTGTAGTGCAAATCATGGTTCACTAGCTTACTTCGCATGCTCTGTTGACCCTTGATTTTAGCTCTTTTTGGCCTTGCCTTAAACTGATTTTGTGCATATTTTGGAGTGCCCTAGCTATATTTTTGGGTCTCATGATTGAATGATGTTTGTTTTGCATGCTTGTAGTTCAATACCCATCCTTAACTTTGAGTTTTGAGGTCTATTCCATGCATATACTGAGGTGTGTTCATGTTTTAGGTCCATTATACATCATATTTCAGAGCTTGTTTGAATGCCATATTGTCATGTTTTATACTCTTTAAATGCGTTTGAGAGTCGGGCTTGTATGTCTCATTTACCGACCATTGAATGAGCTTCATTTCTTTGCATTCCGAGCCATCATTTTAGGCCATTTCCCCACTGTTTCAGACCTGCCTAGGGTCTGCTTGGCGTTGGTTTTGCCATTCGTGCATTGCTTTGTGTACCTCTAGTGTTACCCGCTTCACTAGTTTCGGTACCCGAGCCACCTAGCATACATTGTGTGACATATTTGTATGTTTCGGGACCATCTTTTATGCCATTTCAGAGCTGTATCATGTCCCATTCTATGCCATGTTTCATCCTCTGTCATGCTTAGTTAGAGTTGCATGTTATGCCTTAGGATCGGTCCTTTGCATCCGTGCATGTTTGCATGTGTTTCGGTTGTCTCATTTCCATCATATGGCCACTGATGTGAGTGTGGCAGAGGTCCACTCATATTGGTGTAAGTCCATCGTGCATTGTGTATGCCATTTTAGTCCATAGCATTGTGTATGTTAGGTTGCATGTTAGAGCATTGTGCATGCCATGTCATATCACGCGCATTATGTATGCCATTTTAGTCCACAGCATTGCGTATGCTAGGTTGCATGTTAGAATTGCATTCATGCATATCATGCATATTGCATTGTGTTTGGAGTAGGGTTTAGTCCAAACACGGGAAACGAGAGACATTTTATACTCCAAGTGACGAAACGTGCCTCGATTCCCAGTCACCAACGCTCCAGATTATCCATGATGGAGTTTAGGCCTTGTTGTGTTCATATGTGCATTCATTTCACATCGAGTCGTGCAATTCCATTCCTCGGCCATCATGCATTGAGATGTGTGATTGGTGGCACGAGGATCGAGGACTACACTCCCTAGAGGTTGTGCAAGGACAGGGAGAGTGGTCATGCACACTTACGTTGAAAATACATTGCCTTTTCTCTCCATTGACTTTGTTGCTGAAAAAAAACAGAAACGAGAGGTGGAAACTGGTCGGCCGACCAGATTTTCTGGCAGGCCGACCACCCTCTTTGGTCTCCACCACAAAGGGTGGTCGGCAGGTGGTTTCCCATGCTGATAACTGGTCGGTGGCCTTCCCAAGGTGGAGTTTCAGCCTTCTGGAGCTTTGTGCAAGTTTCTAAGATCAATTGCAAACAAAGGCAAGGCGAGGCATCGCGAAGAATTTTCCGATGAGGCAACCCGAACACGCATGCTTCTTTCATCATTCAGAACAAGAGCTGAGGCAGTCCATTTTGTAGCTTGCACACTAATTTATTTGCTTTCATAGTTAATTTGTTAATTAATTAGGGTTTTGTAATATTTAATTACTTATTCGGACTGTAATTATTTATTCGGACTATATTATTTATTCGGACCCTCCGAGCGAGGGCACAATTGTAATAAGTGTGCGTGTGTGTGATGTATGTCTTCCAACCCTACGTCTTTCTCCCTTTTATTTATCAGCTTATGATGGTTAGATTAGGGCATGTTTCAATTAGCATACTTATGCTCGTATGTTTGCATCCATTCATCTGTATTGCATGCACCGGGCTCGGCGCATCATACTAACTGCATCGTATTTCAATTCCTCAAATACATGTTAGCTGTAACGTCTCATATGCCATTCTTAGAATAGCCGAGCCTATTATAGTTGCATTTTTGCGTGTGTTGCATTAGGCATCTCAGCATAGTTAGGCTTCTTTCTTTGGCTTGGAGTACTCGGTAAGTATTTATGCTTTAGCATCCTTGCATGCGTGTGAGTGACTACCATGATAGCATGCTTACCGTGAGACTATGTGCTTATGTGATATACCTGCCTCAATGCCTGTGGGTGAAGGTTGGATTATCCGAATTGGAATAACGCATTGACTGTGAGTTTTAAGCCCACTAGATAGTGGCAAAACCATCTTTTCTAAGCCCACCCGAGGGTGGCAAAACCTGCATTTTAGCCTACTTGCGAGTAGCAAACCGTTTTTCAAAACAAACATGAGATGTTTTGTTCCAATTCAGGCGACCCAGTCTATACTTGTATGCTATGCGCATCACATAGTAATTCTAGGCTAACAACCGGAATAAGAACGCATAATGTTTTCAAAACTTCATATCGTGGTTAGTAGAGGCCGATCTTTGATCGGGCGAGCAGGGGTGCTCACGAAGTGACCTTCCCCAATCGTACCCAAGTTCTCGAGCCGAGGCAACTTTGGTGATGACGAACACGTGGCCTCGGGCAACGGGTCAAGGTTTCCTAAATTTTCCAAAAATAAAATATTTAGGTGGCGATTCTGTATCTGGAAAAGCAGTCCATGTTTGGCACTTCTTTCAAAAAATCTGTTTTCAAAAATGATTTGCCGGATTTAGAGTCTTTGATGATTCATCGGTCTTGCATTGCACTCTGTGAGATTAGATACAGGACCGTGACTTTGAGTCCTGAACTGTAGTAAGCCCAAATGAACAAAACGGGATTCCCTCCCGGAACGTTCGGGGACGTCTACAAGAGTCCATCCAATGGGGGCTGAATTTGCCTCTAGTGTTGTGGATAGGAACTCAGTTGTTCCCCAGTAGTACTTTCTTCTTTCCTCCCTTCTGGGATTTGGCATTTTTGTCGATCTTCGTCTTGGACTCTTCAAGTGCATTATCTGACGTCTTTTGCCCCTTGTTCGGGAGGTGCTTCTGATCTGGCCATACAAGTCTCATATTGTGGTTGACCGTTTGAACATTCTGAACGCAAGTTCAACTGTTTGAAAGCAAAAGCGGGTCGAGTCTCGAGGCTGAGAGCGATCCTAAGCTGCACGATCTCAAGAGCGATTCCACAGGTCTTCGCAGGACCGCGCAAAACATTTTTTGAAAAATTTTAAGAAAACGACTAATCGCTCGCGCTAAAGACAGTGTAGAACCAATCTAGATCAAGTCAGGATCCTTCTCAGTACTCATATTAACAAACATGATCTCATTCATCAAGGGCTTACCATGCCTCTCTTTCTCTCAAGTTGATCAAATTTTGCAAATCCCGAGGAATTCCTTCCTCCTCATTTTCATCACAAAGTTCAAAAAGTTTTGAAAAACTTAGGTCAATGGAGTGACTTAAAGGCACAGGAGGAGTAGATGAAAATGTGCTGCCGTTTCATTCAAATCTGTTGGCACAACTGGCTTGAAGCAAAAATAAGCACAAAATACGAAAACGACTGCTGTTTCATTTAGATCTTCTGGTGTAACTAGCTCCATGGCAGAAACAGACTCAAAAAGAAAGCAAAAGGACAAAGACAAAACAAAATAGTGATGTCCGAGGTAACACTTCCGAAATCACCCGACTCTTGTACAACAGGACTGACTCGATACAATAAGACAGACCCTTAATCAAAAAGACTGACTCAAAACAACGAGACAGACTCAAAAAGAAACCACAGAACTAACTCAACACCCGAGTCAGAAACTACAAAAGCTAGCATTTGCAAACGCTCAAAACAGTGCGTGCCATACGCCACATCTGAAGTAAACCGAGCACCGCCCGCAGGTGGGCCAACCCCTGATCACATACTTGTAGTATCTTCGAAGTCCACAAACTCAGTAGTGACGGACTTTGTTGAGCTAGGTGGGAGGATGACCTCATCATCGATCAAGTCTTGCACTTTGTGGCGAAGACGAAAGAAATTGTCGGTGGTGTCACCAGCCTGTTGATGGTACGCACAGTACTGGGTGGCATCATGTGAAAGAGGGAGATTACTCGGGAGAGGCCGAGGCTCAAGAGGTTTAAGATGACCTTTTTCCGTGAGGATTCGAAGAGCCTTGGACAAAGGCATGTAAAGGGCATGAAAAACCCTGCGCCCTCGGGGTAGATACTTCGAAGTCTGTAGACCTTTGCTGGGCGCACTAGCAAAGGGGTTGACAGGTGCTACCTTGGCTCTCAGATCTTTTCCAGGTGTAGGATTAGAGTTGGGAGGAACGATTCTAGTACGACAGTCTCTATCTCGATTTTCCCTTTGGCTTGAACTGCTCTCTGTCTGAGTAGGGAAGATGTCATCCACAGTCTTAACCAAAACCGCGAGTACTTGTTACTTATTCAACCCCCCGGCTTTCAAAGCCTCAACAGCTTGCTGGAGTTGTGCATAGGGATCTGCATCTGCCTTCATCTTGTTCTTTCCACTAGCCTCAGCTTGGTGGGAGGTTTGGGTTGTTGCTTCAGTGCGAAGCCCTGTTGTCATTGATACGTCATTGCCGGAGTTCGAGACAGCTTCAGGCTGGCTGAGCTCAATTACAATTCGCCCCAGTAGCGGGGGCTCCTGCGGCATGAAGTTCCCGGCATACGATTTGGTTGGTGGCGAAGCCGACATTCCATAGGCGAGGTCAGCCACAGACCTTTGGAGGTCGCCAATCATTCCCATTAACTCAAACGTGGTGGGTTCACGAGCTTGAAACAACTGAGGCATCCAGATCGGGTGCGTGACAGGCAACCTAGGCGGATATGGTATTTCAACATTGGTCTCATCCTGCAAGATGATTTCTTGGTCCAATGCGGCTGCCATAACCACAATTTTCTCTGAATTTTGTGTCATCATGAGTCCGCTGAACTGAACGGAGATGATGTAACCGGTGACTGACGGAGCAGGTGAACCGGTAAGCCTTGACTGGTCTTGCCTTAACAAAGGAGAACGCTGGCTGCTCCAAATTAAATCTCTGAACTGAAAGAGAAAGTAGGCAACATCTTAGCCCAATTTTACTAGAACAGACATAAGTATAGCTGAATAACTGCACTCGACCACTGATCACTGTTCCCCAAAATTACTCCCCCAAATCTGAATCTAATACCCGCAGATATAATTGATTCTCAAAACACTGATGCCCACAAGCTTGATACCCAGACTTGCAAACTGATATGTGCATTCCCTGTAGAGGTCAACTCAAAAAGCACATAACAAGCAAGTGAGAGCCAAAACACCCCTATGTTGGGGTAGGGTTTCCCTGTCCTATTGTCAGGATCTAGGGTTTTCACCACACATACAGCGGTTTCAAACAACCTACAATCGGGTAAGCAACCTGTCCTAGTTTGGAATGGTCACTATGGATTCCGAATATGCACTAGGCCGAATGGTCAAAAGGGGTGCTCCGGTAAAAATCAGAGTTTGTGTTCCTATCATGGCAGAGCCCGTAACCGGTCAGCCTTATGGAACGCTTCTCAAAGCGAGCCTTCGGCAAACCGTTCAGGAATAGCATATGGCAAACACGGTGTCCTAAGCGCACCAATGCACATGCAATGCAAAGAAACACATGAGTGTAATCAAAACAAGATATCATGAGTTCGAGTCAAGTTCTCTAACTCCCCAGCAGAGTCCCAGGAACTGTGGACGCCCCCTCGAGGGCTTTATGCTTTTCCACAGTTCGGATTCAATATGTCACGGTTCTTAATCTGATCTCACAATGTGTGATGTGAGATTGATAAATCGCCAAAGAGTCCAGATCCGGCAAATCGTTTTGGAAAACTAATTTTTAAGAAAAAAGTGTCAAACATGAACTGTTTTTCCAGATACAGAGTCGCCACCTAAATATTTATTTTGGGGGAATTTAGGAAACCCTGACTCGTTGCCTAAGGCCACGTGTCCATCATCACCAAAGTTGCCTCAGCTCGGGAACTTGGGTACGATTGGGGAAGGTCAGCTATGAGCACCCCCGCTCGCCCGATCCGAAGATCGGCCTGTACTAATCATGATATCAAGTTTTGAAAACATATGTGTTTTTATTCCAGTTAATTGGCTAGAATTTACTATATGATGCGCACAACACACAAATATAGACTAGATCGCCTAATTGGAACAAAGCATCGCATATCCGTTTGTTTGGAAATGGTTTGAAGTTTGCTACTTGCAAGTAAGCTAAAAACACGAATTTCAATGAATTATTCCATTTCAAGCAATCCAACCTTCACCCACAGGCATTCAGGCAGTTATATCACATAAGCACATAGTCTCATGGTAAGCATGCTGTCGTGTTAACACTCATATACATGCAAGATGCTAAAGCATAAATACCCACAGTGTACTCCGAGCCAAAACAAGGAATATGTTAGCAATCAAATGTATGATCCAAATCCAGGTTAAGATGACTAATGCATTGCAGGCAAAATGCAACTAGAATAGTCTCGACTAATCCAAAATGGCATATGAGATGTGACAATTCAACACATGTATTCAACTTGGAATTGAAATACTATGCAGTTAGTATGATGCGCTGAGCCCGGTGCATGCAATACAGATGAATGATGCAAGCATGCATAGCATAAGGATACTAATTGAAACGTGCCCTAGAACTAACCATCGTAAGCGATTAAGTAAAAGGGAGAAAGAAGTGGAGGTTGGAAGACATGCATCACACACACGCATGCTTATTACACAATTGCGCCCTCTCGAGGGACCGAAAGAATAGTACAAACCAAATAAATAATTAACTACTCTAGCTAATTAATTATTACAGACCACTTAACTTGTTAAGCAAATTAACTAAGCTAATAAAGCAGTAAAGTAGCCTCGGGAAGAGGGATAAATGCACGCATGCTCGGCTCCGCCTGGAAATCCATCGCCATGCTCATGCTGCCTCTGTTTGCACTGTTTTCCTCTTCTGAAGACTGCACAAGTTTCCAAATTGCTTCTAAAATACTCCCTGAGAGTTGTGGGAGGCCACCGACCAAGAGGGAGCACCACCGGCCATGGAATTATGGTCATCGACCAAAAATTAGATCACCAGCTGGGTATTGATAGTCGGCCGACATTGAAAGTTGCCGACCGGCCATTTCTTCCTGCAGAATACTGGTTTTGTTGCAACAGAGAACAGACAAGACATGGCAATGCATTTCAAAGCAATGTTTGAACCACCACCCTCCTCATCATGTTTGAGACTCAAAGGAGTATGGTTCTCGACCCTCGGGCCACCAATCACGCATTTCCATGCATGATGGCCCAAGGTGCCAAGTGTGCAACTCAATATGGAATGAAATGCACAAAACACACAAAGGGCCCTAACCTCTATCATGGTTGATCAAGAGGTGAGGAATGCACATACTATGCAATGCAACCTAAGCAAGCAAGCAAATATGTAAATAGCTCAAGTGTGCAACAAATCTAATGCAACATGAGCATGTTAACATGCAAGATGCAACATGGACGCTCAAGCATGCAAACAAACATGTGACTTCATTCAATCATGTGGCAACATGTGAGGCAAACATGTAACAACATGTTAAACAACATAAAACCAAAAGAATGCATGCCAAATGCACTACCACTTAGACATGCAACAACATGTTAATAGGCCGAGTATGCAACAACATGCGAGGCAAACATGCAACAACATGCGGAAATGGTCTTAAACTAATATGGACAACTCTCGAATAAGCCCAAATTAGTGGCCAAAGTGCTATGGAAATGAGGGCAAAAACACATACAAACGTGCACATGTGAAGGCCTAACCACTTAAGCATAAAAGGGGACTTTTAAGAACACTTAAAAGAGGGTGAACATGGACAAATGACATACATTGTAAGCTCTGAAATCATGTTAGAAATGGTGCCAAACCAACTAAACAAATCAAGCAAAGCATGCAACCAAGCCCAAAATTTGGAAACTAGCCACGGGACTCAAACCAAGACTATATGAAGCAAACCCCAAAGGGTCATGGGGACCTAAAAGAGTCCTAAGGCAGGTCTAATCAAGACCAAAAACCCACTTAGATGGCATCTAAATGGCCTACACATGATGGTATACACAATGGTCCAAACATGGAGCACAAAATAGCAACTCTTTAAGGCATCAAAGGAGCATCAAATGTAAGTAAACGAGCATGCCATATGGACTGGAATGACATGGTAAGTGACTCCAAATCATTGAAATGAGCCAAGTAATACATACTAGGGGGTTCAAAACTCAAAGCCTACAAGCTAGATTGCATGGTAGCTATACAAAGCAAGTCATGGATGACCAAGACAACCAAAATCAGACCTCAAGCATACCAAAACATGGGTAAAAACTTCTTGAAGCTAAGCCAAAATCACGCTAGAAAGACATGTTACAACATGATGCATGTTAGGCCAAAACATGGGATTACAAGACAAGTGTAAGGAGCATACATGGCATGTCTAAACCAACTTAAAATAGTGTTATATCATGGCAAAATAACACCTAATACATTCTGAAATTGAGCTAAAACAAGCTAGGCAAACATGCTACAACACAAGCCATTTATGCAAGCATCAAAGACAACATGGAGAGGGGATGACCCTCTCCTATTTGGAACCTCAAAACTACCTCTCCACCACTGAAAATCCTCTGGATTTCAGTGGTAGAGAGGTCATGCAAAGACCAAAACAATGGCCAAAATGGATGGCCTAAAACAAGGCCTAACAAGGCCTTGGAGGGGGGAGACAACCCCAAACCTCAAAGTGACCTTAAACAAAGTTCTAAAACACACAAAATCAGAAATTTTATTTGTTTATAGATAATCCTAAAACAATAAGCAAGATAGGTCAAAAGCTTGTGCAAAAATGGGGAATAAAGAGGTAAGTTTCTTACCCTTGAAGAACCTCTTCAAGACCACCCCAGCAAATTTTTGAGTTCAAATCAAACCAAGAACCCCAAAATCAGTCTCAAGGGACCTCAGTTCCAAGGTATAGTGTAACACTAGGTGTCTTAGTGCAAAACTAAGAACAAAAACACGTTTTGAGCACAAGATACACACACAAATCAAAAGGGAAGGAGATATAGAGATAGATAGATATAAAACTTCTAACCCTAATTCTCTGAACCTGGAGGACAGAGGAGGGGCTCCCTCTTTATAGAGGTTCAAATTCTCAAGCTTCCAAGAGAAGCTAAACAAGAGGCAAATCCCTCCATACACGTGTATGAAGGGGGTGTAAAGTGGATGCCAGCTGTGACAGCTGGCACAAAATATCTGCCAAAAGCAGACGGAAAGGGGTCAGCTGGAAAATATGGCCGATTGACCAACAAAAATGGCCAGCCGACCAAAAACACTACCGACCGACCAAAATATTTGGCCGGTAGCAGGAAAACAGAGCCGGTGGCCTCAAGCCAAGGCCGATGAGGTGTGAGGATGGCCAACAAGCCATTCCTTGCCCTCAGAAGCAAAAACACAAGTGTTTGGTGTATAACAAAGCACAAAACAAACAAGTCGAGAGGTCTTGAGGCAAGCCGCGCGACCGAAACCTCCAAGAACTCAAGACAAACACGAACATGGATGATCACCTAGTGTTCAAATGGTGACGTCCAAGTCTTGAGGACGGTCAAAAATAGGGTGTCTACAGGCAGCCACAGCTCTGCCTTGAACGATGAAGGATGCATGCTCGATCGCCTCGATCAGAAATCCACTGCCTTGCCTTAAGATGCCTCTGTTTGCACACTTCTGTACTTCTTAAAATTATGCCAACTTCCAAAATGTTTCTGACTCACCTTAGGAACATGCTGAGGGATGGTCGGCCAAGAGGGATGGCCATCGGCCAAAGTTAATAGCCGTCGGCCACTTCTGATAGCCGATCAGCAGCCTTGGTGGCCGGTCGGCAGCTTTGATGGCCGGTCGGCTACTACTTCCTGAAAATTTCTCCTTTTGTTGCAACAGAGCACAAACAAGAGCATGGCAGTGTATTTGCAAGGAAATGTGTGTGCAACTACACTCCTTATCATGTCTCAAGCTCAAAAGAGTGCAGTGCTCGGCTCTCGAGCCACCAATCACGCATCTCAATACATGATGGCCAAAAAGTCAAGCTTGCACAATGTTAATAAATGCACAAGTAACACACAAGACTCGAGAGGCCTCGACTCTATCATGCACAATCAAGGGGGGACGGCGACTAAGAAATGAGGCACGTTTCATCACTTCAAGTATGAAACGTCTCTCATTTCTTGTGTTTGGATTAACGTCTGATCCAAACACATGCGATGCAACACAAACATGTTATCTTGGCATGTTTTATTTTGATTCATTTTGTTTACTCATTTTAGATTACCAATAAGTCCTTTAACTGGTTAAGTCCAAAAGTGATAGTCCTCTAATTTTGAAAGAGGATCTAAGCCACAAGCACCTTGAGCATGGAAGAAGCCTCATGCTTTTGGTTAGTAGAAACCCTCAAGAGAAGGCTAAAACCATTAGGCATGAGAGCCTCAATTCCATGCTTAAGCCAACAAGAGGCCTAAGGCCTCTTTCAAAGCACATGAAAGAGTGAATTAATGGAGTGCAATGGCATATATTTCAGCACCGAAATAGGATGCTAAAGACACTAAATCATGTAGACAATGCATGCAAGACATGTTTAGAGCTAAGAACGCCAAAGCTAGTGAAGTGCATTACAATACAAGCATGCCATACAATGCTCAAATGATTAAACCAGCCCAAAACAGAGCTATAGCAGGCCAAAACAGTGGCAAAAATGAACCGAGAAGATAGCAAGAAAATGATGTTCATGCATTGGCTCATAAACGAGGCATAAGGCTCAACTCTTAAAAGCACTTAAAGAGCGATACATAGGAATGAATGATGGAAGTATATGCTCTGAAATACCATGCCAAATGATGCCAAAGCATGCAAATACCTCAAAACTCAAAACTAGTCAAGGTTATTGCACTATATGCATGCACAACAAGCATCATACGACCAAGAAGGCTCAAAACAGAGCTAAAGCACGCTGGAGTATAGCCAAAATGAGCTAGAATAATAGGCTAAAGAGACAAGCATGCAAAGCTAGCTAACAAGGATTACACTACGAGTGTATAAAGCATGCGAGAGGTGAGTCCACCAATCAAAATTAGAATTATAACATGCCAAAATAACACCAAAAATATGCTTGAACTAAGCTAATTCAAACCACAAGAGCATGCTACATTGTAAGGCTAACAAGGCTTGTGAGTAAGATTGCACTACAAGTGCAAGAAGCATGTAATAACCCGACCCTTGTATGTGTTTCTCGCATAATTTAGTCCCTTGTTCTGTGCATTTAAATGTTTAATGTGAAATCTCTCGAGAAATTTAGTTTAAGCACATGGCTCTTATAAATTGAAACCTCTATATGTTTGGTAAGGAAAGCATCTGTCACAATTATAATGATTGAATCAGAAATTGGAAGCCTTAGAGGCTTAATTACCTGAAATTGATTTTACATCTGAGATCAGCATAATTTTTAAGTAATAATAAGCATTTTTGTAGAAATTTGATTAGGGATGATTAAACTAATTAAATTTTCTCTTTACTCACTTTTGGTGTAACGACCCCAAAATCCGTATTAAATATCACCTTTATGGCCTTATGGGTTATTGTATTTTAATTTAATGATATGTGTTTAAATTGAGGAACTAACTGTTGAGCCACGGCTTTAAAATTGAAATTACCGACCTTTACGGGTTCAGAAATCACAATTGAGGACTTAATTGTGTTAATTGAAATTTTTAGAACTATTTGGGAAACTTAATTGGAAATCTAATTTGTCTGATTCGTTAATGTACGTTTGGGTGGTTAACTTGGTACTGCAAATTGAAGGCCTTAGAGGCTTCAGAAACTAGAACAGGGGACATATTTATGATCATCATAATTTTTAGAGTCATCTGGAAAGTTATATTGAAATTTAATTTTGCGCGATTCGTAAGGCCCCGTTTGGCTCTCTCTTGTGTTAAGCTTAAGTATGTGATATATACATATATGGATAGGCCATGTGAGTTGGGGGTTTTATCATTTTGAAGTCAAATAAAATATCTAAGGGAGAGGGAGAGAGAGAAGCGTGAAAGAGAGATAGAGAGGGAAAGAGGATCGTCCATAGAAGCTTGGAAAATTGAAGAGATTAAAGGGGAAAAACAAGGAATTAAGTTAAGGTATGTGGTTTCAACTATTATCTTTGTAAATAATGCATCTACTACATGAAATCAATGATGGATTTGGAGAAAATTAATATGCAAATGAACAAGTGTGTTGGGTTATGAATGAAATGAGTTAAACTCAAGGAATTGAACCTTGATTTCTTTAAATTTGCTTGAATTGGGTTCAATCTTAAGAATGATTCATGGAATACCAAGTTATGGTGTGAAGATCAACCATGTGTAAGATGTATTTGTATGATTTTGGGGTATATATTATAGAAGCTTGATTATATAGAAGATGAGACTTGAATTTCTATTTTTGAGGCAAAGATTGATTTGTTTAAAATGGAATTGCACTTGATTGATGTTAATTTATCATGTTATGAGATAATCTTACATGTTTTTGAGTGATTTATGTTAAGAGCCAAGTTTAAAAATGGAAAAACCAAGTGTTGGAGAAAAAAGAGCCATTTTCAGACAGCAAACTACCCAGAGCCGCACGTGCGGCTCTGTTTCCCGCACGTGCGGGAGACAGCTTTGTCCAACCAACTTTGAATAAGCATATCTTTTTCCTCGAGACTCTGTTTTGAGTGATTCTTGAGCCTAAAATCAAGCCCCGGAAGTCTAGTTTCCAATGGTAGTGGTCTCACTCCCAAATTCTAAATACAGAAATAGTTATGCCCAAATTAGTGACAACTATTCACTTTTTGTCAACAAGTTTTGTACCGTTTCTTCACCTAAACCATTTCCCATCGACTTCTCCTGTTTTCTGAGACATGGATTATAACTTATTAAGGAATAATGAGCTTGGTACCACCATGGCTAATTGATCGAATGATCAAAGAGAATAAGTAAAGGATCGAGTATAATCTCATATTATGTGTTGTGCACTGTGCTATATGTCGAAACGAGGACACCGTCCCATTGCTACCGGGAGCCGATCATTGTGAGTAGCAGTACAGAAATGTATATTTTATTTATTGTTGATAATTATTGTCACTAACACTCTATTCTTCGTAAGTGGTACACAAACATTTATGATGATTGGAAATCAATGTGAACTTATATGAACATTGAAAGATTTGCGCACATCGGTATGACTTTGGAATTCTTTTGTTCTGTCAATAACAAATATTAACCCTCTATTATTTATCAGCATACTACGTTACTTCTTAAAGAATAAATGGAACTTATGTTCATCCTTGAACAATGATATCTGTATGAATCCAAGATTATTCTGTTGTGTTACGTATGGACCCGAGGTCGTTTAGAATCTATGACATGAATGAAAAGGTTTAACATCATTATGTAACCCACGTTAGAATGTAAATTGTTCTGTCTTTGTTAAGCGTACTGTAATGACATGATACGGCAAGAAATGTTCTATTTTCTGATGTGTTACGTTTTGAATTTATGAATGATATTCCATATATATATATAAGTATTCATGGCATCCTTAGCACAAGGCCCTTACGCGAGGGTAAGAATACCGTGGTCTTATGGCCTTTGCCCGGGGGTAATAATACCGTGGTTCAAGTATATGAATTTATTCTGTTTATCTGTTCCAGTTATGTTGTGCTCTGACATGATATGGATGGTTCGATCTTTAAGACCTAATGATTTCTGGTATGGAACAAAGTGCTGTACGGACCTAAGTGCTGCAATGCAAGCCACCTCTAGAATCTGTACGAGCCACCTCTTGAGTCCATACATATGTGAACTGGGCTTAAAGCCGATGTGAAAGTTATGAGGCCTATGGCCGTTCTGTGAAAGTTATGAGACTTATAGTCGTTCTGTAACATCTGTGAGGCCTATGGCCAATTTGTGACATCTGGGCCTATGGCCATTCTATATGATCTGTTAGTATGAAACAAAGTGCTACACGGAACTAAGTGCTGCCATGCGAGTCACCTCTAGAATCTGTGCGAGCCACCTCTTGAGTTCATACATGCATGAAAAGGGCTTAATGCCGTCTATTTAAGGGCTTAATGTTGTTCTGTTTAAGGGCTGAAAACCATAGGCCTAAGGCCATTCTGAAAATAATTACAGGATAAAGCTAACTATATGTCCTCCGCCCTTATACATGTACATTGTAATTCAAGTTAATTGTTAAAGTGTTACGTACTACTATTCACTGTGTTTGGCTCACTTTATGTTATGTCTATTTCTATAGGCACTCCACCTAGAGGTCAGTCTCAACCCAAGGCATCCGTTCCTCTTATGTCGACCTCAAGGTGTCCAGGCACTTAGATGAAGGCAACTCATTTTACGGAGTTTTGCTAAACTTTTGATTTTGTACCCTGATTGTCTGTCTAAAGAGGAAGTGTATATAATCCTTTTACCTTTCAATGCTTTTGTTATATGCCCAATCTTGAGGGCTGGGTCTGTATATGTATGTGTATAAGCATATAGCTAAATTCTCAGATGCACGTCACTATATGTTTATTTGCCTTATGTTCCGTTAGTGATCCTGGCATGGTAGTTATAGCTCAATGGAGATGGTTTTCTATTATTTTAAAATATGAATGCTTCCGTTCAAACCCCATATCTCATATATATATCAAGTTAAATGTCCGTTTCTGAAGTGGTCATGCCCAAACTTTTAGGAGCGGGTTTGGGGCGTGACAAAGCATGCAAGAGGTGACCAAGACAGCCAAAAATAAAATCATGGAAGGTCTAAAAAGTCACAAAAAAGTGCTCAAACAAAGCCTCAAGAAGAGAGAAATACATGCTCATTTGATAGGCCAACAACACATGCTAACAAGACAAGAGGATAGGGGATCACCCCCTCCTATTTTGAGCCTCAAAACTACCTTTCCACCCCTGAAATTCCTCTGGAATTCGGTGGTTTTAAGTCTAAAAGGAAGTTGGTTTGAAAGGTGGTGAAAGATAGCTCAAAAGGCCTTACAAGCCAAGAAGCAAAAGGGAGGAAACAACCCCCCAGCCAAACAAGGCTCAAATCAACACTTCAGGACTAAAAATCAGACCTTTTTGTAGTTCAACACCACCCTAAGAAACAGCCCAAAACAATGGAAAAGGGATGGTGAAGCAAGTGTGCCAAACAAATACAAAAGAGGAGAGTTATACCTCTTGATGCACAGCAGCAAAACAACCTCTTTCTTGGCCCAAATGACCCTTTAACAGCCCAAAAATAGGTTCCAAGGGATCTCAGCCCAATGATATGCAACTTTGATGAAGGATGCCTAGGCAAACTATAAGTATTTCTCTACTTCTATGCACTTCTATGCACAAAAGGGCAAGAGAGAGTGAACTATAGAGAGAGAGAGAGAGAGAGAGAGAAAAATGTAGCTCTTAAAATTTTCTAGAGAGAGAGGATTTTTTTTAGAGAGAGAGAGGCTCCCAAAAATGCTTTCATGTTCTAACCTTGCAATATGTGAGATATAGCCTCCATATATAGCAAAAATACAAGCTCTGGCCGAAAATATCTCAATTGGAAATATCTGGAGCAGTGTACAACAGTTGGAGGAGAAATATCTGCCAATTCTGGGCTTTCTGGACATTTCTTGCCGACCGGCCACTTTGTTGGCCGACCGGCCGCCATTTTTGGCCGATTAGGTTCACTCTTGGCCGTCCTATGGCTGATGAGGTCCAATTGTGGCCGATGCACTCCCATAGAGGCCGACGGCAAAAACTAACCCCAGTCCCCGACTTACACCAGGCATAAATCCTTCATCTGGACTCCTTTTCAAGTCATTCTTGTGTCCAAATTGAAGCCCTGGAAGTAAGCTTTCCAACGGTGGTGGCCTCATAGCTTAAATCCAAGTATACAAAAGGCTAGGCCCGATTTAGCGAGGGCTGCTCGACTCTCTCTTAACGGTTCATGCCCATCTTCTTTTCCAACTTGGTTTCTTCTCTGCTCTCCTCTTTTCTTCAACTTCAAACCCCCAAGCAAGGTGTTTTAAAATATTTTTCAAAGATTTCATCTCTTTCATTCATTTCCAATTTGTCCTCGCTCGGTTTACCGAAAAGCATAACATTTAACGAAATGCGAGCATCGAAACTTCGTAGAATCATTGTTCCAAAAATGTTTTGAAAGAGAGGGTTTTGAGGTCTAAAATCTTTGGTCAAAATAGTTTTAGTCCAAAAATGGGGTGTAAGGTTGGGATTTGACTCTCTCCTTGCCAAAGAAATCGACCCTTTGCATTGCATAGCATAGCCTGCATCACTAAGTAAGCAATCAGTAGTGCCCAAGTCTTAAGGGCGGTCAAAAATGGGGTGTCTACAATAGTCAAGTCCAAAGAAAGCGAGGGAAACTACACCGCCTTGAAGAATTCTTTCAACGGATCGGATAATACAGACTGAGGTTAAATCCACAAAAATGTACTTTCGATGTAACAGCAAGAAAAATGCTGGGTTTCTTGATCACACAAAGGGGCATCGAGGTAGATCCTTCCAAAATCAAGACCATCCTAGAAATGCCACCATCAAGGACTGAAAAGGAGGTACGAGGCTTTCTGGGTAAAGTGCAATTCATAAGACGGTTTATTTCTAAATTAACGTTAACGTGTGAACCACTATTTGGTCTCCTGAAGAAAGGAAAAAGTTCCGATAAGATGATCAATGTCAATTTGCTTTTGAGCAGATCAAGCAGTATCTTCAGAATATGCCTGTGTTGTCGCCGCCAGAGCCGGGGAAGCCTTTGATTTTGAATTTGTCAATAACCGACACAACGATGGGATGCATGCTTGCTCAGGAATCTAAGGATAGGGTGGAGAAAGCCATCTACTATTTGAGCAAAAAAATGTTGGATAATGAGACCCGCTACACTTCGTTGGAGAAAGCTTACTTAGCCTTGGTATGGGCTACCAAGAAGTTGAGGTACTACTTGTTAGCTCACTCCGTAATTCAGAATTCGAGATTAGATCCCATCAAATATCTCTTTGAGAAACCATCACTTACGAGTAGGCTAGCCCGTTGGTTGCTTCTTCTCTCTGAATTTGATCTGAAGTATGTCACTCCCAAGTCAGTCAAGGGGAGAGTTGTGGCGAAGTTCCTGACAGATCACCCAGTAGAAGGGGATAAAGCAGTAGAATACCTGTTCCCAAATGAAGCTATTCTGCAAGTTGAGGAAGAGATTCGGACAATGTACTTTGATGGAGCGTCTAACCAATACGGTTATGGGATAGGTGTGTTGCTGATAGCACTCGACAATTCCTATATACTCTTAGCCTTCAAACTCCGGTTCAAGGTATCAAATAACGAAGCAGAGTACGAGGCATGTATTGCTGGTTTGGAAGCCGCCCTTGAACTAGGGGCAAAAAGATTGGACGTAATCGGGGACTCGAACTTAGTTGTGTCTCAAGCAAAAGGAGACTGGAAGGTCAAAGAAGAAAAGATGAAGATCTATCACCAAACCTTGGATGTTCTGATTCCTAGGTTTGAGAAGCTGATTTTCACGCATCTACTAAGAGAGAACAACAGGTTCGTTGACGCCTTATCAACTCTATCATCCATGATAGGCATCCCGCTTGGAGTCTGGATGCGTCTGATCATTATTGAGCAGAGATATACGGCAGCCTACGAGACTATTTCCACAATAAATGAAGCACAAGATCAAAACCCTTAGTTATATGATATCTAGAACTTCTTGGAAAAAGAGGTTATCCACTAGGGGCAAATGCCAAAGATAAGAGGGCAATACGGTGGATGGCCATTCAATTTATTATCTACAGAGGTAAACTGTATAAGAGGGGTCATCTGGGAATGCACAAGTTGTGTGTCGAAGTAGAGGAATCAAAGCGCCTAATGGAGGCCATCCATGGGGGAGAGTGCGAAGCGCACATGAATAGAGTAATGTTAGCCCGGAAGATTCTCAGGCAAGGTTACTACTTGTCCACTATGGAGTCGGATTGTATCGATTTTGTTCGGCGATGCCACAAATGCCAAACCATGCAAATCACATGAATATCCCACCGTCGAAGCTGTACAACATGACTTCACCATGGCCTTTTTCAGTCTAGGGGATCGACATCATTGGCGTAGTCACGCCAAAAGGGTCGAATGGGCATGAATACATTCTGGTGGCAATTGATTACTTCACGAAGTAGGTGGAAGCTCAGTCCTACGTAGTGTTGAAAGCAGCGCATGTGGCTAAGTTCATCTGAAACAATATCATTTTCCATTATGGAGTCCCAAACGAGATTATTTCAGATAATGGCTCCCATTTCAAGAAAGAAGTGATAGACTTTTTGGAGAAATACAACATGGCTTTCCATAAGTCATCTACATACCGGCTGCAAACCAACGAAGCTGTTGAGGCCGCCAACAAGAACATCAAGCATATTTTGCAAAAAATGGTTGAGACCTATAGGGATTGGCTAGACAAATTGCCATTTGCACTCTAGGGCTATAGAACTTCAATCCGAACGTCTACAAGGGCAGCTCCTTATTCTCTTGTCTATGGGATGGAAGTTGTTCTGCCAATTGAAATCAAAGTCCCGTCACTGTGAGTTATGGCTGAGTGTCAAATAGCAGAAGCGAACTGGCAACAAAGGATGTTTAAAGAATTGATGTTGTTTGATGAGGGAAGGCTGAAAGTATTGTACCATGTTTAGGGTTATCAACGCAGGATTGCTAGGGCTTTTAACAAGAAAGTTAAGTCCCAAAATCTCAAAAAAGGGGATTTGGTGCTAAAAGACAACCGAGCTCCCATCCATGACCCTAGGAGCAAGTTCAGACCCAATTGGACTGGTCCTTACATCATCAAAACTATCTGGTCGGGTGTAGCTGTTATTCTCATGGACTTGAATGGCCTAGAATTTTCCCAACCGATCAACATGGACAAGTTGAAGAAATACTATCCCTGAGAGGCTCACTAGGCCGAAAACCTAGAAAGGCAACCTAGGCAAAAGTTAGAGCACAAAAAATTGGAAATAAAGAAAAACTGAGCTCGCAAGGTTAAAAACTCTAAAGGGCAGCCTTGGCAAAAGTTAGAGTGCAAAAGGAGTGTTAATACTCTAGTAAACCCGAACCAAACTACGTAAGGCCTAATTCCCATCTTTGGGATAGGTAGGCAACTTCATCCTAAGTTTGGCCGTAAACACCCCCAACTCAACTGCCATGTCCATGTGATGACCAGGTCATCTTTGTTCATTCTTTGTCTGTTCTTTATCTAAAAGTTCGGTTGTGATCTTTATTCTGAGAGCTGGTTACAGTGCTGAGCAGTGTTATCCAGTCAAGGGGCAATTTGCGATCTTCGAATTCAAGGTTATGCATCTTGAGGATTGATTTCGTGTGTGTCAAGTGGTGATCCTTATCGAAAATGGTTTCGAAAAGTTTTGATAAAAGTTGATTTTTGCTCAAATTTTACCTTTTTCAACTTAGACCATTTTTGGACCAAAAGGAAAACTTTCAATGCTCATAAATTTAATTTCATTGATTTCAATACAAAGTTCTCCAAACTCTCGATACAAATCAAAGTTGCTTTTATTACATTGATAAAACTTGAAAAGTAAAGATCAAAGCAATAAACTAGGGGCATAGATGAGTCAGGTGCTCCTGTGTCCCCTGCTCGTGCTTGTGGAAGCTTTTGATGCTAAGGTGGGCACAGCTTGTGCCTCATCCTCGAGCCAAGTCAGGCACTTGCCAGAAAGGGCGCAGCTAAAACTAGGGACAGGAGCCAGAAGCTCTCTCGTCCTCCAAGCAGTGAGGTACTTAGCCAAATGTGAACCTCGGGTGGGGAATGAAACCGGGTACTCTACCTCCTCATCTAGGCAAGTCTGATCATTTCCAAACTGACGCTTGAACTTGATCGGAAAGTATAATACATAGTGTGTATGGCCAATCAACTGAACACCATGTTGTCGAGTCATGATGTAGCTCATTTTGGTCAGGTTAAGCCAGGGTCAACACCAAGCAATGTCAACAGCAGACCTATCGCACATCCAATGGCACCACCATCCCTCATTCGGGAAATCCACTAGTTGTTGGCGAAAGAAGTATGCTCGAGCTAAGTATGCAGAGCAAGAGTCCACTACCTTCAGTTTGTCTATTAGCCACATCTAGGGAGGGATGAAAGAAAAGAGAGACGTACGTTAAGAGATAAGTAAGAAAATGGCTTTGAGAGAAAAACAGAGCATGAGTGTTGAGATATGAGAAACACATATTGGAAAAGGGTGGGAAACAGTACCTGAAGGAGTAGTGGACTCCTTGCGAATTTGGTAGTTTCTCGCCAATGGAAACCGTCTAAACCCATCAAAGTCTCGGCCAACACTTAGCCAATGCAGCTCTTGCCTTCTTTCAAACCTTGGATCACTTCAATCAGCCGAATGCTAGACCCTCCGAAATTTGAGGTAAGAAGAAAATGAGCCGACATATATAAGCAAAGGGCATGTTGCCTAAAACCCCGCCAAAGAAAGTCGTCGCGGTCACCGACATCAGAAAATTGATGGATCGGGCTGGGAATATCCAGCTCTTCGTTGTGAACCAAAAATCGAGCCTCATTTAGAGTAAGCCTGCACATCCGTCCCAAAGCTTGGATGTGGCCGAAATAAGGCTGAGATATGATTTCCTCATCGCGCCGAGATTCCATTAGTGCCTCAAATTCTTCGATTGTCAGGCATATCTCTTATCCCCCAAAGCTAAAGACATGTGTAATCGAGTTCCAACATCTAGCCGCGACATTGATGGCTGGCAGGTAGCCGGTATGCTGGATTAGTGGCCGGCAGGGGACATTGGTGGCCGACAAGCCACCACTCATGGCCGGCACGTGGCCGGCAAACTCTATTTGTGGCCGGCAGCCTTGCTCAACAATGCTGAAAGCATGTGTTTTGTTCTGCTATTTGTGTGTCTTGAGGCCTTGTTTTGAGTCTTTTTGGTTTTTAGCAAGTTTCTTGAGTTTGTATCTATGTTGTGTTGTTTTGTTTATCGAGTTGTATGTTGATTTGTTTATTCCTTTTTATGTTAGTTGTTGATCAGCTCGTTACCTTATTAAGAGTTTTTTATTTCAATCAAGGATATTCTTGGTCGTTTTGATTCCATGCCCATTCCATGCTATGTGGTGCTCATGATGCAAAATACAACACTTTTTCATAAAAACTGGTTTTCATTCCGATCATGGATGTTTTTACAAAAGTGCAGTACAAGTTTTTAAAGTAAATAAAACCTGTCTGAAGTTATACAATGTGCTAAAACTATAAACAAAAAGAAAGTAAGAAAAAATACAAAAAATCAACGCTGGCCGCCTCACGCTTGAGAAGCACTCTTTGTCCTCTTCCTCAGAGGAGAGGACTCTGGGGCATTATCTCCATTGGTGCCACTGTCTGAGTCTGAACCGAAACCTGAGTCAGTGTCATCTCCGCTCTCTGCTCTAGAGCCCTCCTCGAATCATCATCTCCACTCCCGGAACCCAAGCCGGGGTCATCATCTCCACTCTCAGATGACTCTGAATGTTGACTCACTGCCTCCTCAAAGTTGCTCGTCTCAGTATCATCATCACTCAAAATGGGCTCTGAAGGACCACTCTCATCTCGGGTGCCCCTAGCTCTGCCTCGATCGTGTGCTGGAGCATGTCTCTCTCTCTCCTCTCTGCTACTGGAGGAGGTACCACTGGTGTAGGTGCTACAACTGCCATTAGTGCCATCGGCATGGGTGGGATCTGAAAAGACAATTGTCACATATTAGTTATAGCATGTGTATCAGATGCAAGCATGATGCACAAAATGAGTGTATGCAGAAGTCAGATATAGTATATGAATATAGTGTGTGAGTGTAGTATGTCAGATGCAGCGTATCAGTGCAGTGTAGGAAGTTTTCAATTGAAGTGTCTGTGTCAGTGTGTCAGTGAAAATTTGGTGCATGTAATGGAAAACTGAAGAAGTTACCTGAATACCGTAAAGGCTGAGCAGCGCCTCTCTCCTTTGTACCATCCCTATCAGGGAGGCTATCAACTCGAGAGCGCCTCCTGTGTACTCAATGGATGCCTATAAATGCAGTTTGAATGATCAATGTCAGCAAATGAACATATCTGAAATGAAGTATGGGGTGCAAATGTAAAGTGTGGTTCATACCTGAGTCGGGCCTCAGACCCCGACAAGCTCGTGACCAACCGCCACAGGCTCAATCGGAACCTGGTAGGCATCCCCGGTGTGTCACCAGCAAGTCAGCATGGTAGGAAGCTCTGGCCAATCAGTCCTCTACCTCGCTCGGGAAGCCCCTCTACCACGGGCCCTGGTCACCCGAGTCACTCTCGGCCTTTCTCGCACAGCAGGAGCTCTCGCTTCCTCAGCTCCACGAACGCCGGTCAGGGACGGCATAGTCTCCCTCTGCTCGGAAGTAGTCGGAATCCAGGCCCACCATAAACTGAATGTCCTCCTCAGTGGATAGGCCATCAGTAGATTACATGGACTCTAGCAGAGCCATCGGGACGATCGGGTCAGGCAGGCCCACGATCTGGCGCACGAAGCGTTCGCCCAAGAACTAGGCTCGACAGATTGGGCCCTTGAGTAGAATACTATAGCGGAAAGTAGCCCAGCCTCCGGCGAACTGGTCTCAGATCCCCGCTGGCATCGTGGCCCATGGCTGCCACATGATCTGCAAATGGAAGTTATACCGATCATTAGTTATTGTCAGTTGCTATATGTGAAGCAGAACAGTTTTAAAGCAAAAATGACTGTGCTTTGGGTTACCTCATAGGCCACTACTGTGTCGAAGTACTGACAGAAAAATGTGAAGAGCTCATGGGTCCTACGGTGGAGCCTGCCATCATATCTCCGCAAAATAGGGGACTATTAAGGGAAGCTTCTTTACAGGCTCTAGGGCAAGGGTCGAAAAATATGCATACACCCATAGCTGCAAGGAAAGTTCAATGATATGTGATCAATACACTGTTGAGCATGTGCAGAAAGTGCAAAACAAAAAGCACAGTGTATGAACAGTGTCTAAGCAGATACAGAAAGTGCAAATCAGAAAGCACAGGTGTTGAATAGATGTAAAGCATAAAATGTAAAGTGCTGAAAGGAAGTTGAGATGCATACCTCCAAGGCTCGTCAGTAGCCTCCGATCAAGTCTCCCCACAGACGAGAGGTAGAGCTCATGTATTCGTATAAGGTGGCTAGGCCAACTCCGCCCCAATCGTAAAAACGAACCCGAGGGAACTAGGGCGCTTAGCAAATGCAAGCCTACGGTGTTCCATCTGTTCAAAAACAAGGTGGTACCGAAGACAAACACCAGGAAGCCCCTGGCATGCTGCTCTGTCTCCTCTACTGTCTCAGGCTTGCTCCCTCTGAATCACTCAGCAAACTAGGTGTATCTGACCATGCCCGTCCAGTATATAGGTGGATGTGCCCCCAGCAACTCGAACCAGGCCGCCTCTCACTCCTCCATGTCTGTATCAAGTGGGATCGGATCGCCCCCTATATCCAAGCCGATGATCATGGCAAAGTCATAAGGAGTCATCATCATCTCTGTAGACACCCCATTTTTTACCATTCTCAAGACTTGGACGTCCTCGTTTGAATACTCGATGATCATCCTTGTTTGTGTTCGTTTTGGACGCCCAAAGTTCTTGGTGGAGTGCCTTGCCTTTGAGCCTTTGAAACTTGTCTATTTTGTGCTTGGTTGTGGACCAAGAGCTTGTTGTTTCAAGTCTGGGGGAGAGGGTGCCCTGTCGGCCAGCCCTACAACCCATCGGCCAGGGCTTATGCCTATCGGCCATCAGTGGTGGCTGGTCGGCTACACTGATGGCCAGTCAGCCTCATTGGTGGCCTGCGGCCATTTTTCTCCTTTTTCAGATATTTGTTTTCCAGTTGTGCCAGCTGTTGCTCACTGAAGCTCATATCCATACACGTGTATGCAGGGATGAATACAAGCTCTAAGCTTGATTGGAGGGTTAGACAATTTTGAGCAAATTTCTCCCTCTCTCTCTTCTTATTTTGTGCCTTATAGTCAGAATTCTCTACACATTTGCACATCAAGTCTTAACCAAATTGGACCACCTTGGAGCTGAGGTCCCTTGGAACCTAATTTGAGCTGTTGAAAGGTTGTTTGAGCCTAAAGAGGGTCTGTTTTGTGCTGTGCTTCAAGAGGTATAGAACTTGCCTTGTAAGCTTTATTTTAATCACTTGTTTGGCCATCTTTTTATATTGTTTTTGGCCTAGTTTTCAACTACAAAAAAACTCTGATTTTTTAGCCTTAACATGTTGGTTTGAAGTCATTTTGTGTTGGGGGGTAGTCCACCCTTCTTGTTGCCTAATTGTGAAGCTTTTTACACCATCTTTTGGCATATTGAAATCAAACTTTTTAGGCCTTTAAACCACTGAAATTCAAAGTTATTTTAGTGGTGGAAAGCATGTTTTGAAGTCCAAAAATGGGGGGGGTTAGCCTCCCCTCCTTGTGTCTTGCTTCCATACCTAGTTAACTTCACATGTTAGCTTGATTTTCTAGCTTAACTTAGTCTAATTCAAGCATGTTTTAGCTACTGTTTTGGCATGTTTTAGCTCTGTTTTGGGCTGGTTAAGTCCTTTGTGGCTTGTATTGCATGGCTATAGTGTAATGGTCTTCACTAGCTCATTGTTTTAGGCCTTTAAAGATGATTTGCTTGAGATGGTTGCATGTTGTAGTGTCTTTTTACATGCAATTTCAGTGTATATAGCTCTGTCACATGCTCATTTATTTCACTTTTTCGTTGCTTTTGAGAGTTGTGTCTTGAGTCTTGTTTGCAAGCTAACATGTGAGCATGCTTTTTTAGCATTTTGTGCTTTAATCTCAGCATGTTTTGGCCACGGTTTTGACTGGTCTTAGCTCTGTTTTGAGTTGGTTTGGCCCTTTGTGGCTTGTATTGTATGGTTGTAGTGCAATCTCTTTCACTAGCTTAATGAGTTAGGCTTTTAAACATGACTTGCATGAGTTGCTTGCATGTTTTAGTGTCATTTTGCATCCCATTTCAGCACTGAAATCTCTACCATCCCCCTCTATTCTTCACTCTTTTATTTGTTTTGAAAGTGACTTTGAACCCTTTGTTGGCTTGAGTGCGAAATTGAGACACTTGTGCTTAATGGTTTTAATCCTTTCTTGAGGGTTTCTACTAACCAATGGCATGAGGACTCTTTCATGCTCAAGGCACTTATGGTTTGAACCTACTTTCAATTAGAGGACTCTCACTTTGGACTTAATCAATTAAAGGACTAATCGGTAATGTAAAATGAGTAAATAAAATTGGACAAGTAAAAGGGGCAAGCTAACCATCTTTGTGTTGCATTGCATGTGTTCGGATCGGACGTTAACCCGAACACAAGAAAAATTGGACGTTTCATACTCAAAGTGATGAAACGTGCCATTATTCTTAGTCACCATCACCCTTAATCATGCATGATAGGGTTATGGTTTTGTTGAGTCTTGTTTTGCACTCATTGAAATTGTACAAGCTTGGTTCTTTGGCCATCATGCATTGAAAATGCTTGGTTGATTGCTTGGGAATCAAGAGTTACTCTCCTTTGAATTTGTGTAATGATAAGAAGGGCAACAGTAGATACACTCCTTGAGAATACTCTGTCTTGCCTTTGTTTTGCTCTCTGTTGCAGCAAGAAGGGAAGTTCAGGAAAGCAGTGGCCGACCGGCCATATGTACCAGCCGACCGGCCACCAATGGTAGGCGATAGCCACCATTGGTAGCCGACCGGCCAGAAATGAATTTTGCATCAGTGTGTTCCTGAGTTGGAACAAAGGCATTCTCGGAGTTGGCACAATTTTCAGAGATCAAACGAGTGCAAACAGAGGCATTCGAAGGCAAGGCGGTGGTATTTTCGGGAGGAGCAACCGAGCATGCATGCGTCCCTCGCCCTTGAGGCCATTTTATTGCTTTAATTAGTTAGAGTAGCTAATTATTCAATTCAAGTGTTGTACTTAATTTGTTCATGTAACTAGTTCTTCAATTTCAATTGGTTTGTAATAATTAGTTAACTAGAATAGTTAATTAGTTTTGGTTTGTAATAATTAGCTTAGCTTAGTGTAGCTTAGCTTATTCATTCGGACCCTCCTTCGAGAGGGTGTAATGTTGTAATAAGTGTGCATGCGTGTGTACATGTCTTCCAACCCTGCGTCTTTCTCCCTTTTACTTAACCACTTTCGATGGTTAGATTAGGGTCATATTTCAATAAGCATACCTTATGCTTACATATTTGCATCCATTCATTTGTCTTGCATGCACCGAGGCTTGGCGCATCATTCAAACTGCATCGCAAATTTCAATACTTATTTGAATACATGTATCAAAGCATGTTATCAAATTGAATCAAATCAAATGCCATATTAGTAGCCGAGCCTATTAATTTCATATTGCATGTGTTGCATTAGGCATCTTGTATAGTTAGGATCATGCATCTTTCTAACTAATTTTTTGTTTTGGCTTGGAGTACTCAGTAAGCTTTTACGCTTTAGCATACTTGCATAAGTGTAAGTGTTGCCATGTTTTGCATGCTTGCCATGAGGCTATTTGCTTAAATGATTAATTGCATGAATGCCTATGGATGAAGGCTTTGTTGCTTGAATTGGAACAATTCAACGAATGAGAGTTTTAAGCCCACTTTACGAAGTGGCGAAATGATGTTTTAAGCCCATTATGTTTGATGGCAAATCCGCGTTTTAGCCCACTTGAGGGTGGCAAATTCAAACCATTTTCGAAAACAAACATGAGTTGATTTGTTCCAAGTCTTGCGACTCAGTCTATTCTTGCTTGTGTGTGCGTCACATAGTAAAGTTAGCTAATAACCGAAAAAGGAACACATGAGGTTTATAAAATAACATATCATGGTTAGTAGAGGCCGATCCTTTGATCTGAAGAGCGGGGGAGCTCATTCCATGACCTTCCCCCCTCGTACCGAAATTCCCGAGCGAAGGCAACTTTGGTGATGACGGACACGTGGCCTTTGGCACTAGTCAGGAATTCCTAAATTTTCCCAAAACAAAATATTTAGATGGCAACTCTGTAATCTGGCAAAGCAGTTCATTTTTGGCGCTTTTGATTCAAAATCAGTTTTCCAAAATGATTAGCCGGATTTGGACTCCTTGGTGTTTATCAGTCTCACATTGCACTTTGTGAGATTAGATTCAGAACTGTAACGGGAGTCCGAATTGTAGGACCAATTCGAGCTCTTTGAAAGGGGGCGCGAAGAAAGTCGAGCTACAATCTCCCCAGTAGTGGAAAAGTGGAAGGAGTTGGTGATGTCCTACCACCTCTCCACAAGCGCTCCTAGGAGAGGACGACTCGCGATGACCCAAGTCAAGCTAGAGCAGAAAAGGCCAAAGCCACCCTCGTCTATGATGTCACGAACTCCAGCGAGGAGCTCGTCATGCTAGTCTCGAACGATCGTAGCACCATAGCCATTGAAGGCACGAGACTCGCCATGTGGCAAAGAATGGGTTAATCAGATAAAAGTCAGATGAATCAGATATAAGGCAGTGCATGAAATGCAGTCAGATGAATCAGATATAAGGGAGTGCATGAAATGCAGTCAGGTAAAGGCAATGCAAGAAATGCAAATAAAGAAAGGCAAAATGCATGAAAACAGAGTTCATACCTCAACGGCAATGGCCGACAAGTGAGAAGCCGGCTCCCTTAGCAGGAGGTCCTCCGGTGCGCCGCGAGCAAACTCAACAAAGATCTGATGCCTTCAGCAATAGGCAATATATGTGTCTAAGGGTGATATCTCTCCGGATTGAAATGTCGTACCCTTAGCGGTAGAGGCTCTGGCTCGGCCTTAGGCTCGAACTCAGCCTCCAGGTTAGCCTCAAGGGCAGCTACTGGCTCTGTTACCTTAGGAACTGGTGAAACTACCAGGGGAGTCTTTGGAAGAGCCCTGTCATGGGAAATCTCGTCTGCCATCTAAAAATGGGTGCGAAGTAGGTGAAAAAGTGAAGAAAAATGCCGAAAATAGGGTAACCTTGGAAAAAGTCTACCCAAGGAGAGAGAAAATGGAGAAAAAAGTCAAAGCTGGGAAACGTGCACAAAACTCGAGAGAAACTAAAGGGGAACAAGCCTAGAATGGTGGAAATGAGGAAAGAAGCACCGAAATCAAATTTCAATCTGTTCAAAGTGAAGGAAAGAAAGAGGGTTTAGCGAATCAACTTCGCGTAGGGCATTGGAAAACACGTAGAAAGCATAAATCCAGAGAGAAGAAGTGCCTAGAGAGAGAGGGAGAAAGATTTCGGCCCTAGAGAAGTGAGGAAATGAAGTTTGGAGGTGTGTATTTAAAGACTCGAGCCAAAAGGTCAAATTTGCCCCCGCACTGCCATCAATCGCTGGCAGGTGGCCGGCAAGGCTCGCCAGTGGCCAGCACCCTCCCCTTTTGGCCGGCAGGTGTCCTTTGGCCTCCCCTGTGGTCCTGATACTGATTTGTGTCGTTGGTTTCCAAGAAATGCAGGGACAATTCACTGTTTGGTTCAATTTGTCTCTACAAAAGCTTTAAACTTTGTTTTCGGTGCACGATGTTCTTTACTTGTCAACATGAATGAGGTGTATCCTTTAAACATATTGTAACTCTTCCGAGAGGTAAGTCGAAAGTTACCGTGCATGAATATGCATTTCTCCGTTGTTACATGAATATGCATTTCCCTTCTTTGCATAGGACATGCATTTTGTATATGTTGTTACATAAAACATGCATTTCACGCATATTGCACGTGCGTGTTGCATCCGTTATGAATCATGCATAGAACATGCTTTCGCTCTTGAATCACGCATAGAATATGCTTCTATTTTCTGTTTATTTCACATAGAACATGCCATTAACATTGTATCTCGATTGTTTGTTCCACATAGAATCTACCATTAACATTGTATCTCGGTTGTTTGTTTCGCATAGAACATGCCATTAACATTGTATCTCTGTTGTTTGTCTTGCATAGAACATGCATTCATACTGTATTGCACTTGTTAAGTCTCTTTCTTACACATGCATGATATTGTATGTACGGTTCATTCAGCGGAGTTCCAGTTAAAATTATATGTACCATTTTCAGATCACACTCTTCCTCCTCTCGCGTGAGACGTGTTAGGATTTCAAATCATTTAAAAACATTCGAGTGCGCCTAGTGTTCACACCACCCTTCGATTAAAAACATTCGGGTACGCTCGGTGTTCACACCACCCTTCGGTTAAAAACATTCGGGTAAGCCCGGTGTTCACACCACCCTTCGGTTAAAAACATTCGGGTGCGCTGGCGTTCACACCACTCTTCCTCCTATCGCATGAGACGCGTTATGATTGTTTGCATCAGTTAAAAACATTCGGGTGCGCCAGGTGTTCACACCACTCTTCTTCTTATAGCGTGAGACGTGTTAGGATTTTTTGCATCGGTTAAAAACATTCAGGTGCACCAGGTGTACACACCACTCTTCTGCCTCTCACGTGAGACGCATTAGGATTTCAAATCTGTTAAAAACATTCAGATTCGCTCGGCGTTCACACCACCCTTTGGTTCAAAACATTCGGGAGTGCCCGATGTTCACACCACTCTTTGGTTAAAAATATTCAGGTGTGCCCGGTGTTCACTCCACCTTTCGGTTAAAAACATTCAGGTACGCCTGGCGTTCACACCCCCTTCGGTTAAAAACATTCGGGTGCGCCCGTTGTTCACACCACCTCTCCTCCTATCACGTGAGATGCGTTAGGATTGTTTGCATTGGTTAAAAACATTCGGGTGCGCCCGGTGTTCACACCACCCTTTCCTCCTTACGCTTGTAATGCGTTAGGACCTCGATTGAGACCTCGGGTGTCCCCAACGGTAATGTCACTCTTCGCCTTTCTTGTGCGACGCGTACTTAAGCTTGCATAATTTTCTTACATCCTTACTGCATGAAATGTGGTTTGGCTCGTGATTCCCACGCATGGCGTGTTTATTTACTTAATGCCTTACATAATTGGAATTGTTATGCCTTGTTTCAGTTTATTTAACTGTGGCATTTTCTTTGCATTGCATTTGCATTCAAATGTTTCATTGCACAGCCTCATTGCATGATCATAAGTTTTGTTCTTGCATTATCATAAGTTATGTTCTTGCATTATCATAAGTTATGTTCTTGCATTTTGCATATCATTTCTATTTTGCCCCAGAACTACGCTGGTTTGATTCCTTACAAAGGAATATGTAGGCAGCCTGCGGGCGCAACCATTTATTTTTTTTCTTGCTTGTCCAAGTCTTACAGCCTTGTCAAAATAGGTCAACTCTGGGCTTTGACATTCACTCACGTCATTTCATGACTCTGAGTTCTGTCAAAGAGGGGCAACTATAGACACCCCATTTTTTACGGCCTTACGACTGGGATGTCCTTGTAGGTACACCCGATGATGAGTCTGTTTGCTCACCAAGCGCTCGATGTCCTCAGCAGAACGCCACAACTTTGAGCCTTTCAAACCCTACATCCTTTATGTCTCATTTTTTGACCATTCCTTGGTCTTTCTAGCCTGCAACCTCTGGTGGCCTGCCAGCCATCTTTGGAGGCTGCCGGCCACTGATGTGGCTTGCCGACCACCAGTGATGGCCGGTCGACCACCAATGTTTTCTACAGATATTGTATGCCAGTTGTGCCAGTTGTTTGCACAGATGCTTGCATCTGTCCACATGTGGAGGGCTGGATCTCCTTGTAGAATTTTCATGTTTTCTATATATAGGAACCCCCTCTCTCATGTTTTGGGGTTAGAAAATTTTAGACTCAAAAATTTTCCTCTCTCTACAATTCTCTCTCTCTCTCTCTCTCTCTCTCTCTCTCTTGCTCTCTCTCTCTCTCTCTCTCTCTACAAATTCTCTACACTTTTGCCTACTTACACTACACTCTTGCCTATACTTCATTAACCAAATCCTCTCACCTTTGAGCTAAGCTTCCTTGAGACCTTCTTGGAGTTCTTAAGGTTGGTTTTGGCTTGAATTGTGGCCTAGAGTTACTCTTCTCTTGAAGAGGTATAATACTTGCTTTATTAGCATGCTTTACAGACTTGTTTTCCTATCTTTTTCCCACTGTTTTGGGCTGTTTTGAACTGTAAGAAAAATCTATTTTTTTGGGCTGAAATTGTTGTTTTGGCCATTTAAGGTTAGGGGGCGGTTCACCCCTCTTCATTCCTTGTTTGTAAGGCCACTTCACATTTGTTTCCCATTTTCAAACCTTTTTTTTTTTTTTTGGGCCTTTAAAAATTGATTTTTAGAGTATTTTTAGTAATAAAAATCAGGTTTTGAAGTTCGAATTTGGAAGTGGTAGCCTCCCCTCTTTGTGTCTTGTTTGTTAGCGTAGTTGGTGCCATGCTTTAGCTTATTTTTCTAGCTTGTTGTAGCTTTATTCTAGCATGCTTTAGGCTCTATTTTTGACTATTTTAACTCTATTTTGGGTTGGTTATTGCATTTGAGTCTTATATTGCATAGTTGTAGTGTAATAGTCCTCACAAGCTTGGTGTTTTAGGCCTTTAGACACCACTTGTTTGAGTTGATTCCATGTTTTTGGTGCTTTTTACACTTAATTTCAACACTAATCATCTCTGCAACCTCCCTCCTTTCTTGGCTTTTAATTTTGCTTTGAAAGTGGTTTCAAGTCACTTGTTTGCCTAAGTGTGGAATTGAAGTTTCATACTTAATGGTTTAATCCCTTAGGGAGTTCATTACCAACGATATGATACTTCTTTCATACCTAAAGCAACTTGTGTTTTGAGCCCTCTTTCCATTAGAGGACTTGAATTCATCCAATGGACTTAATTGGATTAAAGAATGGTTGGTAAAGTAAAAGAAGTAACTAAAACTTGGGATTAAAAGATGAGGAAGATAATAACTTGGTGAATTCAATCGGACGTTAATTGAGCACATGAAACTTGGACCATTTCATACTTGCAAGTGATGAAATGGTCCCAAGTCTCCAAGGTCTACTTTTTTTCCTTGATCTTTCATGAAAGGGATGAGGTTTGTGTCTTGTTTTCCATTTATTGAGCTTGCACCTCTTGAATCACAAGCCATCATGCAATGAAATTGCTTGAGTTTGTGGTTTGCGGCTTAAGTTCACAACTCCTTGGATTTGAGTTATGCAAACAATCTGTGAGAATACCTTCTTTTTGCTCTATTTGTCCCCTGTTGCAACAAAATGAAGCAGTGCATCAGTGGCCGACAGGCCACTTTCCATGGCCGACAGGTGGCCGACAGACCACTATCCATGGCCGGCAGGCCACTTTCATGGCCGACAAATGGCCGGCCATCTTCACCAGTGGCCGGCTGGCCACTGATGCAAATCTCAACAGTGTTGGTAAGGTGGAGTAAAATTGTTTTGGAAGTGTTCAATTGTGCAAATAGAGGCTTTCGGGAGCCAAACGGTGGTCTTTTCGGGTGGAGATCGAGCATGCACATACACATCCTTCGTTTCCCGAGGCAGAGTAGCTAATTAGCTTAGCTTAGTTGCTTATTTTAATTATTAGTTGCAATTGGTTTGAAAATATTTAATTAGCTAGTTAGCTAATTAGTTCATTTTGGTTTGTAATAATTAGCTTAATTAGCTTAGCTTAGTTATTCATTCGAATTCTCCTTCGTGATTGCAAAATGCTGTAATAATGTGTATGTCTTCCAACCCCATGTCTTCTCCCTTTTATTTACCCCCTTTTGATGGTTAGATTAAGGATATGTTTCAATTAGCATACCTTATGCTTACGTCCATTCATTTCGTATTGCATACACCTAGGCTCGGCGCATCATTCAAACTGCATTTTCATTTCAATACTTCTTTGAATACATGCTTAGACCGCATGTCTTGAATTAATTTATATGCCACATTAGTAGCCGAGCCTAGTAATTGCATATGGCATGTGTTGCATTAGACATTTTGTATAGTTAGGAATCATGCATATTTTTCTAACTCTTTTGTTTATTTTAGCTTGGAGTACTAGGTGAGTTTTTAACACTTTAGCATACTTGCATGTGTGTGAATGTTGCCATGATTAGCATTCTTGCCATGAGGCTAAATGCTTACTTGTTAAACTACTTGAGTGCCTGTGGATGAAGGCTTATTGCTTGAATTGGAACGATTTAATAAATGTATGTTTTAAGCCCACTTTGTTGAGTGGCAAATTCGCAAACTTTAAAGCCCACTTGAGGTGGCAAAATCAAACCTTTTTCGCAAAACAAACATAAAATTGAGTTGTTCCAATTCGGGCAAACTAGTCTATACTTTCTTATGCACATCACATAGTAATGTTAGCCTAATAACCAAAACAAGAGCACATAATGTTGATAAAAATGATATCATGATTAGTAGAGGCTGATCTTTCATCGGCTGAGTGCGGGTGCTCAATTTATGACCTTCCCCTCTCGTACCTAAGTTCCCGAGCCGAGGCAACTTTGGTGATGACGGACACGTGGCCTTTGACACGAGTCATGGGTTTCCTAAATTTCCCCAAAATAAAATATTTAGGTAGAGACTCTGTATTTGGCAAAATAGTCCAATTTTGGCATTTTTAATTCAAAATCGATTTTTCAAAAGATTTTTTAGATTTTGACTCTTTGGTGTTTATCAATTTCACATTGCACTTGTGAGATTAGATTCAGAATCGCTGGAATCCGAACTGTAGGGCTTATTTTCAAACTTTCGAGAGGGGACGCAAAAAAGGTGAGCTACAGTACATATTCAAACAATTTTGAAAAACAAACATAAATCAAAATGTTCCAATTTTTGCAAATTAGTCTATACTTGTGTGCGCATCACATAGTAAGTTAGTCTAATAATCGGAACAAGAGCATATAATGTAAATAAGAATCACATCATGATTAGTGGAGGCCGATCTTTGATCGGACGAGTGGGGTGCTCAATTCATGACCTTCCCTTCTCGTACCTAAGTTCCCAAGCCGAGATAATCTTGGTGATGATAGATAAGTGGCCTTTGGCACGAGTCATGGGTTTTCTAAATTTTCCAAACATCTTTAGGTGGCAACTCTGTATCTGGTAAACTAGTCCATTTTTGGCATTTTGATTCAAAATTGATTTTCCAAAAGAATTGTTAGATTTGGACTCTTTTGTGTTTATCTATTTCACATTGCACTCGTGAGATTAGATTCAGAACCACGGGAGTCCAAACTGTAGGGCTAATCGTATCCGAAAGGAGCACGAAAAGTCGAGCTACACAATAGTATACTTAATTTAAATAAGTAATAAGATAAGGCAAAAAGATGATAGAACCAAGCTTCTCAACATAGGAAGTAACTTCCCCAATCTCATTTCAATGAATTATTGACATGGGTGATACTATTAAAATGGAAGATTTTTTACCTCAAACAATTTACTGGGGAGCTTTCGAGAGCACTGGTAAACCCAATCAACTTTTCCACCCCTTAATAATTTGACAAACCTTGAAGTACTGTAAGTTGATTCCTTCTTTAGAACTCTCTTTTGAACAATATACCAATCTCTTCTTGTTGACTTGAACTGGTATGTATTTGATTGCATTGCAGGATTTTGAGGAGTTTCAATATTATTGGACCATTACTTGAAGGCCGATGACAAATTTGAAAACCTTGTTAGTAGATTTATACCTTTTCCCCCTTATCCACATGGGTAGTGATGCGACAAATAATTTTATGTTGTCAAATATCTCAGTTTATCACCACGTGTTGGTAGACTGTTCATCCCACTCCATTTGTGGACAATTCTAAAGTACAAAGCAAACACAGTAGACAACTGATGAGTATCTTTCTGTTTCCATTCGGAAATATTTATAGTTCAATTCACAACAAAATTACATATTCAAATTAATAAAAATAAGAGCTACACTAATATGATTTGTGATAGCTACCTCATTCAGCATGCATTTTTCAATATGAAACACTATGAAGCTAAATTTCTGTCTCTCAATAGACGCTACATTTCAAAGCACTAAAAAACAAATAATTGAAGCTAAATTTCTTGTGCAAACTAATTAATATCTAACCAAATTAGGATTCTCTGAAGCCTCAGGAGAATATAGGTGGATAGGTAAAACCGTCCCTATCAATTATGATCATGGATATAATAGCACTTTATAATTTTTGTTTTTTGTATGTGCCAATTGTTAGCTTATCTTAGAACTTACCTAATTTGCATTCTTCCATGGATATATTTTTATGTTCTGTATTTTTTTTTTTTTTTTTTTTTTTTTTTGGATAACAATTATCATCTTACCTAGGGGGAGATGGGGAGTTGGGATTGGAAATCCCGACGTCATGAGTTGCACATCAAGTTCTTACTACTGCACCGTTGGCTTGAGAGAGAACCTTGTTAAAATCCTTAAATAATCTTATTTTATAAACAATTTTTATGTAAACAAAATTAATCTAAAATCGCATTCTAATTTCTGCTCCTAAACAAGATATAGATGAAAATGTTTGCTCTTCATCATGTATTATGTAATTACTTGTTGTTAGGATCAAAGACACCCAGAGAATTATCTCACACACACAGAGAACACAATATTTACGTGGTTCGGCCCAATGCCTACATCCACGGACAGAAATGAGAATTATCACTAAAATGAAGCAAAAATACAAATACAGAGGAGGAGATGAAACTCACTCAACTCACAGCTCTCACACTCAATTTCTGATGGTTCTCCCTCTATTTCAACTCTCCCCTCAACCTCTATTTATACACCAATGGGGGAGAGCCTCATTGGTCACCACCTACCCTCTTCCACTCTCTAGTGGGGTTGGTAGAGTGGGAGAGCCACTTCCATTGGGTGGAGAAAGTGGGTTCTCCAATGGGAGCTCACATGGGATGAACCAACAAATCACCCCCTCAACTCATGTGAGGTGATCCAGTCCACACACTGCTGCTAATCTTGTCACGCCCAAAAGACCAACAGAATCTTCATCTCCTCACTGAGACATTGCATCCCCTGAAAGCTAGAGATAATACACCAGAGATACAAGAGGAGGAGGGAATCCTACATCCTCAACTCAACTCACACCACTCTCTGATTTGGAGAGAGCCTCTGCTCCTATCTCCCACAAATCTCTTCCACGCTTCCTGTCTCGGATATCTTCACTTGCTATGCTTGAACTTGCGCAACCAGATATCTTGACACCCCCTGATTGGATGTCCTGCACCCCCTGCTCGGGATACCCTTGCATTACCGTGCAACTCCTTGCATGATGAACACGGGAGCAACTAGAAAACTTCAGAGTTTGACACATCAACATCCTCAATTTTCCTTGCTCGGAGCTTATTTCTGAACAACCAGCCTTTGCTTTCTGCACTTTAGAACAACTTCCCAGCGATCTCATACGCCCGTTGTCTGTGCTGCAATCCCTGATGTTTGGTTCTGTCTCACTTGTACGTCCGTACTGATGTTTGACAGTTAGCCTTTCTGCCAAGACAACTTCCACCGGTCTGTACAAGTTACCACTATGCAACTCCGTGCATAGTGCTTGCACCCCCTTATTGGAGTGCATTGCAAAGCTCACTTTGCGACTTGAGATTGCATCCCTCCCTTCCATGCATCTTTTGAGAGGTTGCAAAATGTCTCTAACACGGAAGCAAAAGAAACTCTCTTCTTTACTGGCATAGTCTCTACAGATTTGGTTTCTTTGCTCTGAACTTTCTTCAAGATAGGCTTCACTGGCTCAAATCTGTGCACCTTTGAACTGCCTCCTTGCGTTCCCGTGCACCGTTTTCGCCATTCCTGATAAAAGCCTTGCTCAATCATACGCTTTGGTTGCGTATGTTCTCTCTTTGTACCCTTCGACTGGCATTTGACAACACTCATCTTTGTCAAAACATCTCCTTCCAGTCTGTACAGTTTGTTGCACAATTTGCCTTGCAACATTTCTTTATCACCTCTGTGTACATGAAGAACCCCGCCACTAGATGAGAAACAATTTCCTTTTAGATCTAGCATACTCAGGGAGATTAGATTCCTCCGTACTCCTGGCACATGTCGGACCTCAGATAAAATTACTTTTCTTCCATCCTTAGTAAGGAATCGCACTGTCCCTATGCCGACAACTCTGTTCACTGTGTTGTTGGCCATCCGGATAATGCTACCGCTGACTCTTCGGTAAGTGGAGAAAAGCTTCCTATCCGCACATATGTGGAACGTACACCCTGAATCCAAAATCCAGCCAGGTGTTTTCAACTCTGACGAGACTGTAAGCATCACCTCTTCATCGTCAGAGGAATGCACTGCAACTGCTGTAGTTGAGGGACCTCCGTGTCCCTTAGCCTTCTCTTTGGCTTGTCTGTCCGCCTTCTTCTCCGGGCAATCTCTTATTACGTGATCCTCTTGATCACAGTAAAAACACCTCCTCGTGTTGTCCTGTCTGGACTGTGAACGCCCTCTGCTTTTACTTCTTCCTCTACCTCTGCCCCTTTCTCTATCTTTGCCTCTACTCTCTGTGACAAGGGCATGGGACTGCTCTCCTTCCATCTCTTTCTTCCTTGCCTCCTCGTTGAATAAGGCGTCTGTGACCATCCCCATGGTCAGCTTCCCTTCGGGTGCAGAATTACTGAGAGAAACCACCAACGTCTCCCAGCTGTCTGGTAAGGAACTGAGTAATAATAATGCTTGCATCTCATCCTCCAACTCCATTTTGATTGATGCAAGCTGGTTCACAAGGCTGTGGAATTCACTGGTGTGTTCAGCAACAGACACACTATTCTTCAGCTTCAGGTTTATAAGCCTTCTCATTATCAAGGCTTTGTTCCGTGCGGTCTTAGACTGGTACATGCCCTCCAATTTCATCCATAGGGCATAGGCGTCTGTCTCTTGGGCAACATGGTGGAACACACTGTGGTCAATCCACTGTCTGATTTGACCGACAGTCTTCCGGTTGGTTTTTATCCAGTCCCCATCCTTGTCTCCATCTGGTTTGACCCCCTTTAGCGCTATAGGGTCAAACAAATCTCTACAATACAGGACGTCCTCCATCCGCGGCTTCCATATCGCATAATTAGAAGCGTTCAACCGAATCATCGGCCCTGAAGCTGATGTGGATTCCTCCATCATCCAGAAAGTAATCTCTTTTTTTTTTTTTTTTTTTTTTGAAAACAGGCTTTGCTGTGCAGTCCGGACTGCTCAAATTAGCCGGAAAAGCACTTCGGATTGCCAAAATAAAAACTGCAAATTTTTGAAAGCTTATTTGCAAAATCTGACCGTACGGATGTGTCCGAAATATTCCAAATAGTTGGAAAGCACTATTGGATCATCCAAATCGGACCTCAAATGGCTTAGATGAAGCCAAAACAATTTTAACGGTTCAGATCGGCAGAATCAGGTGCGCCTGCGAAGCACCAGATTACTCCTCCGGTACTGCTGACGTCAGGCTGACGTCATCGGCTCAGTCAGCGGCTTGGTCAGCGGCTTGGTCAGCGGCTGAATAATCGGCTCGGCTGAAGACTCGGCTGGCGCGCGCGTGTTGATGGCGCGTGTAAGGCACGCGCTGTTCCCTCAGTCGTCTTCCTCCTTGAACCGCGCGTGGAGCGCGTGTCTGCGAGTGGGATCACACGCCGGGTGCCTGAAAGGCGCGTGCGGGCGCGTGATGAGAGTGGGATTCACGCGCCAATTTCCAGGGGCGTGTGGGAGCGCGTGCGGCCTCCGTTTGGTGTCTGTTTTATATTTCTGGACTCCTCTCGTCGAGCCCTTGCTCCTCGTATGCTCAAAATCTGATTTCGAGCAATACGATTTCTGGACAGTTTCGAACAACACGCTGTTTTTGTTCCGAAACGCCACCAACGAGGCTTTGATATCACTTGTTAGGATCAAAGACACCCAGAGAATTATCTCACACACACAGAGAACACAATATTTACGTGGTTCGGCCCAATGCCTACATCCACGGACAGAAATGAGAATTATCACTAAAATGGAGCAAAAATACAAATACAGAGGAGGAAATGAAACTCACTCAACTTGGTTCTCCAATGGGAGCTCACATGGGATGAACCAACAAATCACCCCCTCAACTCATGTGAGGTGATCCAGTCCACACACTGCTGCTAATCTTGTCACGCCCAAAAGACACCCAGAGAATTATCTCACACACACAGAGAACACAATATTTACGTGGTTCGGCCCAATGCCTACATCCACGGACAGAAATGAGAATTATCACTAAAATGGAGCAAAAATACAAATACAGAGGAGGAGATGAAACTCACTCAACTCACAGCTCTCACACTCAATTTCTAATGGTTCTCCCTCTATTTCAACTCTCCCCTCAACCTCTATTTATACACCAATGGGGGAGAGCCTCATTGGTCACCACCTACCCTCTTCCACTCTCTAGTGGGGTTGGTAGAGTGGGAGAGCCACTTCCATTGGGTGGAGAAAGTGGGTTCTCCAATGGGAGCTCACATGGGATGAACCAACACTTGTGTGTTTATGCATCTACAAAATAATACACCTATGTATATTCTATCTTTAGAGCTGAGAGTTCATTAGGGAGATTTATAGGGGACTTTCACAAATTTTAGTCATCCTATCTTAACCCTTCGTGTTGATTATTTAAATTTTACAGGGATCATATTCATACTCCACTGGGAATGTAAAAGACCTTGTTTGAAGGTTTGTAATCACCATATATATTTTTTTTCATTTATTAGCAAATGAAATCTAAGAAAAAATATATGAAAGACAATACATGAATTTATTAAATTTTCTGGAAAATGTACCTGAGATAAAGAGCATGATAGATCTGATCTGATTCAAACTCGATTTCGGATTTGCGATTTGCAAACTCAAGATGGGAGCTAATAGCAAGAGAGATCGAGTTTAAGTTTGATTCGCCTCAAGATCGATGAAGAACAAAGATCAATGAATAACATAGATCGTTACGATTGATGAACAACAGCTAGAGAAAATTGTTGCAGTTGAGTCCTGTGTGTTTGAGCTTCAAATCGAGGTTGTTTGAGCTTTGATCAACATTGATAAAGAACATACAATGAAAAATCTACAATCGAGCGAGCGAAAGAGAGAGTCTGTGTGTTTGAGCTTCAAATCAAGGGTTTTGGAAAAGAGAGAGAGAGAGAGAGAGAGAGAGAGAGAGAGAGAGAGAGAGAGAAAGCGTCTGTGTTGTGGAAGAGACACAGAAAGTAAAAGACAGAGAAAGTGAGAGACGGAGTTTAAGACAGTGTGAATATATTGACCAAATACGACGTCGTGTAAATGAGATCAAAGACAACGTTTTCAAAATGTTGTGTGTAATGAATCTATGATGGCGTTTTCATAAACGCCATAAAAAAAAAACATTGCAATATGTCATTTTTCTTGTAGTGTGGGCACAAACATCTCACTAGAGAAACAAGGAGACAAGCACGATGAGAATGCATTTATAACTAGAGTAACATGAAAATAGTCAATGATGGTAACAAAAAGGACTTCTAACTAGCTACAAGACTTCCATGGTGGTAACTTGATGGTGGTTGGTTGGTGAACATCAGATACATAAAATTAAACAATTATGTATTTTTTTATAATCGAATGGAACTGAAGTAGATGTTCTCGGAAAGCTTCTTCACAAACATATTAATCTAATTGAAATTCCCCGTCACTATTTGTTATCAGGAAACAAATGGGCAGCATTCCACAAGTATAGATCATTGAACAAAAAACCATTACTGATACTGCAACTATCTTGTGAACTTCATTATGAAATATCAGATCACCAATCCTTCAATAAAAATTATGTAACTCAACAATAAAAATGAACAAGAGAACAAGAAGAGGAAAAAATCCTCACAATATGATTTTTACACAAACATAAGCTAAAAATCTGAACATATAATGTAGAACAACAAAACATCTAGAGGTTGAGAATACAAGAAATCACAAAACCTGAGTTTAAAGAAACAGACAATCCTACATGACCATTATTTAGTGAAAAACCAAGTGAGGAACCACGTTAGGGTTAGAGAAAAACTAAGTGAGGAGGTCGCAGCCAGCGAAGCATCCAACAAAATAGGGTTCAAATTGGGGAAAAATGAGTTATGAAAGTAAGAGACGAGAAGGGTGATAGCGAGATAGAGAAGAGGTGAGACGGAGGTTGGAAAAGTGAGAAGAGGAGAAAGGGAGCTCAGAAAAGCGAGAAGAGGGCAGAGAGAGAGAGTGAGGTGAAAACAGAGAGAGAGAGAGAGAAATATCTGTTGTAACGAGCGCTGGCCGGCGACGTGTGGGTTAGCCGGTGCGACAAAGATGAACGAACGGTGTGACGGAGATGGATGGGTGAGGGAGCGATAGAGACAGATTTAGAAAGTAAAATATAGATGCATCTAAACAGAGAGATATCTATCTCTTGGTTCAATTTTATTTTTTATTGATTTTAAGTATTTGGTGACAAAATTTGATTTTCTTCTCTAAAAATAATACATTTGGAGATGAAATTATTTCCTCTCTAAAATTTTTTTACAATGGTGACGAAAAATTACATCTCCAAAATGGCTCCAAATCTTCTACTAAATTTTCCAAGGGCGGGAAATTATTTTGTGATGAAAAATAAAATTTAGTGACGAATAAAATTTTTCTCACCTATTATTTTCTTTGATTTTAAGCATTTGGTGATGAAATTTGGTTTTCGTTTCTAAAAATAGTACAATTGGAGTTGAAATCTTATTCTCATCACTAAAACATGTATAATTGGAAACGAAATATTTTTCCATCATGCGTTTCCATCACCATAGACCTTTTTTGTTGTAGTGCCTCATGAAGCTCCAGAGGAACCTCCATAAGGGCACCACTCAGCCTCATATATGTGATCGAGGTTGGTAGTGCAGGAAAACCAGTGACGGGGTCAATTTGTGAAATAACAGCTATAGGAGCAATGCTTCTAGGAGCAGAGGCATCAGTAGAAACAGGGGTAGCGATTGCAGCACCAGCACCTAATACTCAAGCAGTGTTTGGAGTGATAGGAGGCATGATGTGGAATTGCGTAAAGGCGGAGTAGTCTCCAGGCCCGTGAAATAAATCTGCATCTTGACCGTCCATTAGGGCCTTGAGCCTAGCTATGTCTGTGATCACATCTGCAGTCCTCATGCTGATAGGTGGGGGAATGGAATGTCAAGAATCGCTTGGTCTAGGAGCTGGTGAAAGAAGTGCTCTCTTAAGAACCATGTGCGGCTAAAGGTGCCCTAAAAAAGAATCCTCATCCGAGTGGCTGCCCAGGATCCAGCATACTAGTCTCTCTCAACTTGGGGCATAGCAACCCAAGGATGCCAATCGATCTGTATGCATGAGAGAATGACTTGGAATTAGAAATCAAAATAAAGAAATGAAAGAAGATAAGATGAATTGAAATCGGTGTGAGTTTCAAATGCTTACCCAAGCTGAGTCACAGTATCAAAGTACTAGCGAAAGTGGGTGAAGCTATGAGACTGGAGGTCCTACAGCCTGAGAGCCTGGTCAAAATATAAAGATCGAGGCACCAACTAATTAACCTCATCTATTGGCACTAGGGTAAGATTGGGGAAATATGAATACAACCATATCTACACGGAACAGGGAATAACATTAGATGGTGGTTGAAAGCGAGGATTAGAATAAAACAAAGCATGCAAAATAGAAAGCACGGGGAATAGATGAAATAAAAGGGATAGAGTATACCTCCCACTAATATCCTCTAAACAAATTCTCCTTACAGTGGGAGAATGAGCTCGCATAGCTGAATAGGGTGGCTAGTCCTGCGCTCAAGAAGTATAACACCACGGCATTCTCCCTGTTCGCAAATAGGGTAGTACCGAGGACATACAAGACGAAGCCGTATGCATAATGGGTTGTGGTCTCAGGCATGTCTAGATGTGTGCTGTGGAATCTTTCGTAGAGCTAACTATACCAAATGATCCCCAGACTATCTTGTGGCGGTGTGGACTCGCTTTTTTCCGCCCCCCCCCCCACCTTTCGGAAAGGGAAAAAGAAGGCCTCACAGTTCGGACTCCTGCGGTTCTGAATGTAGTCTCACAAGTGTAATGTGAAACTGATAAACACCAAAGAGTCCAATCCGGCAAATCTTTTTGGAAAATCGATTTTAAATCAAATAATGCCAAAATTGGACTGCTTTGCCAGATTACAGAGTCGCCACCTAAATATTTTTATTTCGGAGAAATTTAGGAAATCCTAACTCATGCCAAAGGCCACGTGTCCATCATCACCAAAGTTGCCTTGGCTCGGGAACTTGGGTACGAGGGGGGAAGGTCATGAATTGAGCACTCTCGCTCGCCCTTTCAAAGGATCGGCCTCTACTAATCATGATATGTTATTTTATAAACCTTATGTGTTCTTATTCTGGTTATTAAACTAGCTTTACTATGTGACGCACACAAGAAAGTATAAACTAAAATTGCAAGAATTGGAACAACTCAACTCATATTTGTTTTCGAAAATCGTTTGAATTTGCCACCCTTAAGTGGGCTTAAAAGACACGGATTTGCCACAACAAAGTGGGCTTAAAACTTACAATTGTTGAATCGTTCCAATTCAAACAACAAAGCCTCCATCCACAGGCATTCAAGCAGTTTAGCATTTAAGTACATAGCCTTATGGCAAGCATGCGAAACATGGCAATATGGCAAACACACTCGTGCAAGTATGCTAAAGCATAAAACTTACCAAGTACTCCAAGCCAAAACAAAAACTAGTTAGAAAAATACATGATCCTAACTATACAAGATGCCTAATGCAACAAATGCAATAATGCAATTAATAGGCTCGGGTACTAATGTGGCATATGATATAATTTGATAACACGCTTTGAAATACGTATTCAAATAAGTATTGAAATTGCAATGCAGTTTGAATGATGCGCCGAGCCTCGGTGCATGCAAGACAAATGAATGAATGCAAACATGCAAGTATAAGGTATGCTAATTGAAAATGTCCCTAATCTAACCATCAAAAGCGATTAAATAAAAGGAAGAAAGACGCGAGGTTGGAAAACATGTACACATGCACGCACACTTATTACAACATTGCACCCCCACGAAGGAAGGTCCAAATGAATAAGCTAACAAGCTACACTAATTAAACTAATTTAATTAAGCTAATCAGACTAATTATTACAAATCATTACGAATCAAATGAATAACTAGCAAACTAATTACTAATTATTACAACACTAAACTAATTAGCAACTAATTAATTAAAACACATGCACACTAATTAAACATGCAAGGCATTAAACTGTGCTGCCACAGCTCCGCCTCGGGAAGTGGAAGATGCATGCACTCGGTTTTCGCCCCGAAAAGCCACCATCTTGCTATTGAGAGGCTCTGTTTGCAGGGTTGACCATACTCCAGAATCTTTTTGCTCCACCTTACCAAATACTTGCTGAGGATTGCACCAGTGGCCTGCCGGCCATGAATGGTTGCTGCTGGCCCTCTGCAGGCCAAAAGGATGCCTTTCCTGCCATAAATGAGGCACTGCCAGCCATGGATGGGGCACTGCAGGCCACTGATGAGGCACTGCCGGCCACTGATGCTCTGAGTCACCACACTGCAACAGAGCACAAACAGAACAAAAGGAAGGTTTTTCCAGAGGTTTATTTGTACTGTGCTCCTCCTTATCATCTCAAATCCTCAAAGGAGTGGCACACTTGGATCCAAAACCACCAACCAAGCATTTTCCAATGCATCATGGCCAAGGAACCAAGGAGTACAATTTCATTGTATGTAAAAACGAGACTCAAGACCATCATATTATCATGTGTGGTCAAATGCAATGGAGACCTAGGAAAATGGCACATTTCATCACTATTGAGTATGAAATGTCCCATTTTCCTTGTGTTCAAACTAACGTCTGATTTGAACACATGCAATGCAACACGAAAGATACATATCTTGCCTCTTTTACTTATCACTTTTATTTACTCATTTTAAGTTACCAACTCATTCTTTAATTGATTTAGTCCATTGGTCAGAGTCCTCTAAAGAGAAAGATATGTCAACCAAGGGATGATGTAAGGCGAGAGAGAGGTAATGCCTTTGATTAGTAGAAACCCTCAAAAGAGGATTGAAACCATTACGCACGAACCTCTATCTCAAGCTTAAAGAATCCCAAACTTGAAACAACTCTCAACAGCAATTGAAAGAGTGAAACAAATGAGAATGTGACAGAGCTACACATGCTGAAATTACATGAAAAATGACACTACAACATGTAACCAACTAAAGCAACTCATGTTTAAAGGACTAAAACAATGAGCTAGTGAAGGAATTAACACTACAACTATACCATACAAGGCTCAAAAGCAACAACTAGCCCAAAATATAGTTTAAAACATTTTGAAATTAAGCTAACACAAGCTAGAATAATAGGCTAAAACATGAAGCATGCTAAACTAGTAAGCAAGACACAAGGAGATGAGGCTACCTCCTCCATTTTTGGACTTCAAAACGTGTTTTTATACACTGAAATAGCTCTGAAAAACAGAATTTAAAAGCTTGGAAAAAGATAGCAAAAGGGTGGGAAACACAAGGGCAAAGGCCTCCAAAACAAGGTACAAAGAAGGGTTATCAACCCCTCAACCTTTAATAGCCTTAGGACCCAAGCTTCAGCCCAAAAACACTGAGTTTTTATAGCCCAAAATCAGTTAGAAAACATGCTGGAATGAAGACAAGAGTAGCTAAAACAATAAGCTAAAACATGAGGTTACACTACAACCATGCAAAAGACTACTCATACAGCACAAACAACCCAAATCAGAGGCAAAAACATGCTGAAAATAAGCTAAGTTAAGCTACAAAAACATGCTAACATATGAAACTAACTAGGCATGCAAACAAGACACAAGGAGGAGAGGCTAACCCCTCCAATTTTGGACTTCAAAATGAGGTTTTTACTACTAAAAAACCTCTGAATTTTAGTGGTCAAAAGGCCCAAAAAGTTTGATTTGAATGTGATAAAAGATGGCACAAAAGCTTTAACAACAAAGGAGTGAGAAGGGTGAACCACCCCCTAACTTGAAATGGCCTTAAACCAACACTTTTAACCCACAAAAACAGAGGTTTCTTCAGTTCAAAACCACCCCAAAAATAGTACAAAAAGATGGAAAAAAACAAGTATGAAAAAGAAGCTTAATGGGTAAAGGTTATACCTCTTGAAGTCAAGCACACTTTAGGCACAAATAAGGCAACAAATCAAGCTAAAATCACCTTCTAAACCTCAAAGAAGGTCCCAAGGAATCTCAACTCAAAAATAAGCAACTTTGGTCAAGGGTTGATAGGCAAACTAAAAGTGTATCTCTACTTGTATGCACAAAAAGACGAGAGAGAAATCTAGAGAGAGAGAATTGTAGAGAGAGAGGATTTGTAGAAAGAGGCTCCCAAACTTTCCAGCCTTGAAAACCATAGAGAATGGCCTCTATATATAGAAATACAAGAGCTCAGGTCGAAAATATCAAAGAGAGAACAGTTGGAATAGTGTGGAGACAACTGGAGGTAAATACATGCAAAAAAAGTGACTTTTGACACCAGTGGCCGACAAGGGATCACTGATGGCCGGCAAGGTTCATTTGTGCCCGGAAAAAATCATCATTGGCCGGCACAACCTCATCCATGGCCGACACACTTCACCAGTGGCCGGCAAAAAAATCTGCTCACCAGGTCCAACTTCAAATGGGCAGATCTCCTTCATCTAGACACCTTTGTAGGTCATTCTTGAGCCTAAATTGAAACCCCAAAAGTCTTCTTTCCCAAGGTGGAAAGCCTCACATCAAAATTCTAAGTGTGAAAAATGTTGTGCTCATTTTAGTGAAGACTGCTCAGTTTTGGTTTAACTGGATTCATGCCTAACTTCTCCCAAACTAGTTTTCTTCTCTCTCCTCTAATTTTCTTCAACTCCAAACCTCTAAACATGATGTTTTGAAAGATTTTTCAAATATTTCACCTCTCTTTCATTTATTTCCACTTTGTCCTTGCTCGATTTATCGAAAAGCACAACATTTAACAAAATGCGAGCGTCAGAACATCGTAGGAACTTTTTTTCAAAAATATTTTGAAAGAGAGGGTTTTAAGGTCTAAAATCATTTTGGTCAAAATAGTTTTGGCCCAAAAATGGGGTGTGAGGTTGGGATTTAACACTCTCCTTGTCGAAGAAAACGAACCTTTGCACAACATAGCCTTCGTCCTCGAACAATCAAACTGAGACCCCCAATTCTTAAGGGCAGTCAAAAATGGGATGTCTACAATTGCCCCTCTTTGAAAGAGCTTAGAATCATGAAATGACATGAGTGAATATCAAAGCCCAGAGATGACCCTTTTTTGACAAGGCCGTAAGACTTGGGCAAACAAACAAAATGCAGATGCAGTTGGTTAAACCCGAGAGTTGCCTACGTATCCCTTTGCAAGGAATCAAACCAGCGTAGTTCAGGGGCAGGATGCAAAATGATACACAATATAACAAAACAATGCAAATGATTTACAATGAAACGAAACAATGTAATGAAATAATCAAACCACGAGCAGTGCAAAACCACACAAATTCCATAAAGGAATGGAGATGCAACATCAAACTACGTTTAACATAGAAAAGGTGTCAGATCCCTCAAACCACAATTCTCCTAGTGGAATAGGCATGTGCACATGCAGAACTATGTGTTTCGTAGAAAGAATAAGAGTTCAAGTAATTGGATGGTATGATATAAGTGAGGAATAATCTGCTGAGGAAAGATCGTGATCCTAAATGCTGCATGCAACAAAACAAAGTACAATGCAATGGATGTAGTGAATAAGGCGTAAGCTAAACTACATCTTGCCTAAAAAAGGAATGGACACAAAACGGACCACGTTTTACACAAAAAAGGTGATGAAACCCTCAGACCACAATTCTCTTAGTGGAATAGGCGTGTACACATGCAGAGCTATGTTTCAACGTGAAAAGTATGGGCACACGCCAAACTAAGCTTAACATGGAAAGGATGCAAGCAATAAAATGGTCTGATGCAATGGATAGTGCAGCAAATGTATGCGATAGATGCTATATACAATGCGAAAGAAGTAGTATATGATGATAGATATGATGTAACAGCTAGAAAATGGAACTACCTTACACGGGCAATTGGCAATGACTCACCTCATGCTGTTGGGGATTTTCCTCTTCTGCATCTTGCGTTTCCGAACCGTAGGTACTACTTTTCTTGTGACGCCCCGATTCTACACTATAGGTTGCATTCAAGGGGAAGTCACTAGTGAGTCCTATGGTCAATAATCAAGTAAGATACTAGATCGCCGGAGGAGTCAAAATAGCCTCCCTTCTAAGTCCAGCTTTCTTAGGCAGCGCACTACCTTTTTGACAGATCTTACAAGGCATTGACACAAGGTCTCATAAGCAACGATAAGGTACATACATAGGATATAAGTACATACTAGCCACAATTATACTTGCTTCAAAAGATTGTTCCATTACATTACATCCCAAAAAAGAAAGTTTTAAACTTCATATGAGTTTTACAAAATAACAAAAAGGAAATTTCAAGTATTCCTAAGATAGCTAAAAGTCTTCGAAGGTTTCCGGCTCGTCGTCTCCTGCTATAAGTTCCGCTTCATCACCTGGCATGATACGTCGTGAGCTTTGAATGCCCAGTAAACACACACACACCCCACCCCTTTTTCCCAGTCCAATACACAATCACAAATATAACCTCAAGTAATAAAGCATGATACTCAAATAAATAAATAAAGGGTTGAGTTAGATTGTTAGCAACTAGAAATCCCCCAAAGAGATTTCATCCTCCCAACCACAAGAATCGGACGCGGATTATTCGGTATGCCCCCTCTTTTGCTGCTTTGTTGCAGACCTAACCTCGGATGCCTACCAACGGTTATGTACTGTGTAGTGCCAACCGCAGGGCCTCAAAAGAGACGGTAAAATAGGGCCTTGCCCGAATCCCTCCTTACACCAAACCACCTAGGGTCCGAATACAACTGCTCCGTTCGAGGGTTCCGAAAACCACTTGCGCAAGACTTTAACTTTCAAATAAGGAACGCATCCCATGATCCATATATCACATTTCTCATCTTTTTATTATCCAAGTACTCGAAAACCCAATACCCTCCCCATTAGGTTTCCCATTGAATTAAATATTTTACAACAAGGTTAGTCCAACTTATAAGTCAACAATATCCATATAAGCATGCATTCTTAAGATGAGAAAGGTAAATAACATAACCACAATACATATAATATGATGCCAAGATATGATCATAAGCTAATAAGCAATCTCATGAACTCAAGGGCATAAAACATCCACACATAATAAAATTTCCAGATTTAGCGTCGCATAAAGATTAAAATGAAAGGTCTATTTTAGATCCTTTACCGGACTTGGCCTTCCTATGGTTCGTAAGGAATTTGATCTAGTTTCTAGAAAAATTTTCAGAAATAGGATTGCTTTTCCAGATTTTAAGTTATTTAGAAAATATTCCAGCGCTGTCCAGATTCTGTCCAGATCCGTTGACCGTTACGAAAATTTGATTTTCTTGCAAACCGCTTAATGTTTTTCGATGAAACCAATTTTAGTTGAACGATAACTCCTCAAGGAATATTTTGACATGAAATAGAGGTCCAGAATAATTTTATACATTTTTCTAGAATTTCTGGAAGTAGGCTGCAAAAACAGATTTTAAGGTACTATGCCCAAAACAAGAAGTATTATGAGGAAAGGGTTCCACCAAGGGAAAGTTTTCATTTCTTTTGTGAAGAAAACATGCTAAATAACATATATTTAACTCAGAAAATTTCTTGAAAGAGTGCCCTTGGAAAGTTGAGAGATTGGTATAAAAAAAAGATGGTTTTGTGCCAAAAATGGAGAAAATACAAGAGAGATGGAATCAATACTCAAATCTTAGTATTTTTAACATAAAGACTTGATAATAACAGATCTGGAAAACATTATTTAGAATCTTCAAAAACATGCATTAGAAAAGGAAATGAAGAGAGGGTTGTGTTTATGGCTTACCTTCCAAGCTTTGCACAAGAAACTCTCCTCTTTCTCCCTCTTCTCCTCTAGACTTCTCTTCCTTGCTCTCCTCCCTCTCTCTATCCAAAATGTGTGTGTGAGTGAGTGTGTTGTGTGAGTTTGTAAGCTAGGGGGGTGTGGTATATATATATATATATAGGCAATTTTGGTGTAAAAGGACATAAAAGCCCTTTAGTTGAAAATGGATGGGAAAGCTAGGATTTTGGTTGGTGTCAAATGGGATAGGAGTAACTAAGGTGCTAAATCATAGGTTTTGGCATCAATTAGTTGATCTTTAGTTGAAAGGTAACTAGTTTTGAGATTTGCAACCTAGGCCTAGGTCACTAGGTTTGGATTTCCTAGAATATCTTAATCATAGTCCTTGAAAATTGGCTCCTCTCTCTTCTTCCTAGGGTGGCTAGCCTTGGGGAGTGTGATGGAGTTATTATTTTATTTATTTTGGTCCTAGGCACAACCCTCAAGGTGTGTATATATATATATATCTTACAAGATTGATGGTACTTCAAGGTACAAGGTACAAGTACTAGTTTTGGGTAAGTTTTGAATTTTAAAGAAAAGTGAGGGCTTGGAGTTAAATACATTGGAGTTAAATACATGTAACTTAGATAGAATTAAATTAGGTTAGGGAACCTAATCTGGCTAGGGAAATTCCTGTTTCGATAAAAATAAAATAGTAATGCTAACCGACAAGATTCGAAATAATTTAAGGAACTAAGGGGCTTTAAGAAAATAATTCAAACATTAGGGTCTTAAAAGTAAATACTTATTTCGGGGGCTTCACAACCTATCCCCCTTAAAACAATTTCGTCCCCGAAATTCAACTATATACTGCCTTCGAAAAGCTCGGGGTAGTTTGCCTTCACCCAGTCCTGGTGTTTCCAAGTAGATTCCTCCCCGATGATGCCATAGCACTTTTACCAAGTGAACCATTTGGCCTCTAAGGTTCTTCTCTCGACTATCTTGTATTGCTACTGGTCGTTCTTTAAGTGTAACATCTTTGTCAAGACTGATTTTTTTTCCCATTTGAGGACGTGTGACGGGTCGACGATGTATTTTCTCAACATAGATACATGGAAGACGTTGTGTATTCCTGCTAACTGCGGGGGTAGGGCTTGTCTATATGCTACTTCGCCAACTCTTTCCAATACCTCGAAAGACCCACTATATCATGGTGACAGCTTCCCCTTTTCCCCAAAACGTATGACTCCACGCCTAGGTTGCACCTTTAGGAACACGTGGCTGCCTACTCCAAACATCAATGGTCTTCTCCTCCTGTCTGCATAATTCTTTTGACGGTCCTGAGCAGTCTTTAACCGTTGTCGGATCAATTTGACCTTCTCAGTAGTTTCTAGAACAAGTTCGAGTCCTACCAGATTTGCGTCACCCACTTCTGTCCAACAAATCGGCGATCTACAAGGTCATCCATATAATGCTTCAAAAGGGTGCCATACCGATGCTAGCTTGAAAGCTGTTGTTGTAGGCGAATTCAATTAGGGGTAGGTGTCGTTCCCAACTTCCTTGAAAATCCATTGCGCAAGCCCTTAACATATCTTCGAGTGTCTGGATGGTGCGTTCAGATTGTCCATCTGTCTGTGGGTGAAAGACGGTGCTAAAACATAATTCAGTACCAAGAGCTTCCTGTAGGCTCCCCTAAAATCGAGAGGTGAATCGTGGATCATGATCTGACACAATAGATACCGGAATTCCATGTAGTCGAATGATCTCCCCAATGTAGAGTTTGCACATAGACTCCAAAGTGTCGGTCCCCATATAGGGTAAGAAATGTGCTGACTTGGTGAGACAGTCCACTATTACCCATATAGCATCGCGCCCTCTAAGTGACATAGGCAACCCTGTCACAAAATCCATCGTCACGCGCTCCCACTTCCATTCGGCTATTGGTAGAGGTTGCAACATTCCCCTGGTTTCTGATGTTCCGCCTTCACTTGTTGGCATGTCAGACATTTTTCTACAAATTTAGCCACTTCCTTCTTCATTCCATTCCACCAATACTACCTCATCAAATCTTGGTACATTTTAGTCCCTCCTGGATGTACCGCGAATGCAGAATGATGGCATTCCTTCAGTACCATTTCCCTAAGTAACTCGCCACTTGGTACAAATAATCTACCTTGGTATCTTAAACTCCCATCAGGGTGAATTTCCTAATCGGGCATAGGCTCTCCTGATTCCAGACGTCCCTTGATGTAGGCTACCTCTTGATCGTGCTTTTGGGCCTTCATGACCTCATTCATTAACTTGGGCATCACCTTCTGCGCACTAAGATATGCTTCTGTATCTTGAGATTCTACTTGGATCTTGAACTCATTGAGTGTCTTAACCATATCCCATTCCTTGACAGAGATGTTTGCCATCATCCCTCTACTCTTGCGACTTAGGGTATCTGCTACTACATTAGCTTTGCCAGGGTGATATGAGAGAGTGAACTGGAAATCCTCAAGATACTCCATCCATCGTCTCTGTCTTAAGTTAAGGTCCTTCTATGTGAATAGATACTTCAGACTCTTGTGATCTGTGAAAATCTCAAATTGTTCCCCGTACAGGTAATGTCGCCACTGTTTTAGGGCAAAAACTACGGCTGCTAATTCCAAATCGTGGGTGGGGTAGTTGCGTTCATGTGGTTTCAACTGCCCAAACCCATACGCGATTACCTTTCCATTTTGCATGAGCACACAACCTAATCTTTCTTTTAGACGCATCGTAATACACAGTGTACCCCACTTCCCGTTCTGGGATGCTCAAAATTTGCGCACTAGTTAACCTCTTCTTCAGCTCGTGGAAGGATTTTTCGTAAGCTTCATCCCACTCATACTTTACTCCTTTTTGCGTCAAACGAGTCATTGGTTTAGCTAGTTTGGAGAAATCTTGGATAAACCTCCGGGAATAACCGGCCAATCCTAAGAAGCTGCGGATTTCTGACACGGTTTTTGGTTGTCTCCAATCTAATACTGCCTCCACCTTGGTTGGATCCACCGCAATCCCATTCTCTGATACCACGTGCCCTAAGAATTTCACTTCATTCAACTAGAACTCACATTTACTCGCCTTGGCATATAGCCGATTATCCCTAAGAACTTGGAGGACAGTCCTTAAATGTTGCTCACGCTCTTCTTCAGACCTTGAGTATACCAAGATGTCATCAATGAACATTACTACAAACTGGTCAAGGTATGGTCTAAAGATCTTATTCATTAGGCTCATGAATACTGCCGGTGCATTGGTTAGTCCGAAGGGCATTACTACAAACTCATAGTGGCCATATCTAGTACGAAAGGCAGTTTTTGGTATATCATCCTCCTTGACTCGTAGTTGATGGTAACCTGACCTGAGATCGATCTTTGAATATCACCTTGAGCCTCTAAGTTGGTCAAAAAGGTCATCAATCCTTGGGAGTGGATATCGGTTCTTAATCGTGACTCGATTGAGTTGACGATAATCGATGCATAGCCTCAACGACCCATCCTTCTTTTTAGCAAATAACACGGGTGCTACCCATGGCGAAGTACTTGGCCTAATGAATCCTTTCTCGAGCAACTCTTGTAGTTGTGCCTTTAATTCTCGTAATTCTGCAGGTGCCATGTGATACGGGACCATGGATATTGGGGTAGTTCCAAGTTGTAGCTCGATGCCAAAGTCTACTTCCCGGGTTGGTGGCAATCCTGGCAATTCCATGGGAAATACATCTGTATAATCGCACACTACGCGTAGAAGCTCTAACTCTCCTCGACCTTCCTCATTTAGAATCAGGCTTGCTATCCTACCGGCAAGTTGATCGCGCCACTGCATCCGATGTTTTGTTGAAACCATGGGGTCTTGTCTATCCCCCTTAAACTGGAAACGTGTTCCATCTTGCGTGTGAGCTACCACTTTCTTCTGACGACAGTCGATCACCGCTCGGTGGGCAGACAACCAGTCCATGCCCGAAATGATATCAAAGTCCGACATTTCCATGACACGAAGGTCGCAAGTTAAGCGTAGGTTCGACATTCCTATTTTACAATCCTTACAAATCAATCCTACCCGAATGCGTCCTCCCATAGGTGACATTACACTTAAGGCAGTTTCTAAAGGTTCACATTCAAGTTCTAATGACTTAGCACAAGTAGAGGATATGAAAGAATGTGATGAACCAGTATCAAATAAAATATGTACCCAAGAATTGTGTAGTACTAAATTACAAACGAGTCCGCTTCTTCCTCTTGCAGGGCAAAGATTCTGCGGGTTGCTCCTTTCTGGTCCCTCATGAAGTTGGGTCTCCTTTCCACAAGCTTCAAGTCCTCTTGGATTCTACCTCCCCTCATTCTGAGGTCAATGTTATGCCGATTATTTCCACAAAGATGGTAAGGCTCTTCCAAAATTTGATTCTTGATAGGGTTCGGGGTTTTAGCCACGATTACTAGTCCATTGTTAAGGTTTCGATTTCCTGGTACTGCGTTTCTATTGTTGCTTGCAAGCTCATGTTATTACTTGTCTCGAAGTATGGTCCACCATTTGTTTTTCTTTGAATGAGGTGAGGCGTAAGTCAAATTCTAACTACAGAGGCAATTCCTTATGGGTAAGCAACTAATCTTAAGTTAGAGTTTGATTATCTTAGGGTGTTCGCACAGCACAACTTCATATATACATAATAATAATTACAAGATTCTTAAAATTGGATTAAAGTGGAGACGAAGAATACGAGGCAGTTATGGTGATAACGTCAGGATTAACTGAAATATGGATGAATGGTATGATGTTATGATTTCGAACTCCAATGTGATCAATGGTTATAGATGTAGTGACTAAACTAGATATTTAACTTGAAACTGCGTTGGCCATCCGCTTTTCAAACTGAATATCCAAGATTCATCACCGAGTAAAGAAAATGAAATTAATTACAAGAAGTATTGGGCTAAATAAAATAATCAAGGGTCAAAGGAGGTCAAATTTACAAATAGTAGTATATAAAACAGGACCAGATGGACAAGACTTAATCTTGGAAAAGGGTGACATTGAATAAAGGTTATGAATACAAGATGAGGGTACGACAACCGATAGAAGACGCGTAGAACTAATAGTACCCCCTACTGCGCGATGTGAGGCCTCACTCAAAGTTAAAACCATTTCACGATCCTGAAGTAGGTCCTCATGAGTTGATGTTGGCGTGCCCGAAATTCGAAGAAATTCTCTAAGATAGGTCAAGAAAGATTCTAACATAGTCAGGGCAAGGTAGTCTCTAACCGCAGGTCGAAATGCGTGGGTAAGGGTTGAACCCAGGCTCTGATACCATATTGTGACGCCCCGATTCTACACTATAGGTTGCAGTCAAGGGGAAGTCACTAGTGAGTCCTATGGTCAATAATCAACTAAGATCCCAGATCGCCAGAGGAGTCAAAATAGCCTCCCTTCTAAGTCCAGCTTTCTTAGGCAGCGCACTACCTTTTTGACAGATCTTACAAGGCATTGACACAAGGTCTCATAAGCTTTAAACATCATATGAGTCTTACAAAATAACAAAAAGGAAATTTCTAGTATTCCTAAGATAGCCAAAAGTCTTCGAAGCTTTCTGGCTCGTCGTCTCCAGCTATAAGTTCCGCTTTGTCACCTGGCATGATACGCCGTGAGCTTTGAATGCCCAGTAAACACACACACACCCCACCCCTTTTTCCCAGTCCAATACACAATCACAAATATAACCTCAAGTAATAAAGCATGATACTCAAATAAATAAATAAAGGGTTGAGTTAGATTGTTAGCAACTAGAAATCTCCCAAAGAGATTTCATCCTCCCAACCACAAGAATCGGACGCGGATTATTCGGTATGCCCCCTCTTTTGCTGCTTTGTTGCAGACCTAACCTCGGATGCCTACCAACGGTTATGTACCATGTAGCACCAACAGCAGGGCCTCAAAAGAGACGGTAAAATAGGGCCTTGCCCGAATCCCTCCTTACACCATACCACCTAGGGTCCGAATACAACCGCTCCGTTCAAGGGTTCCGAAAACCACTTGCGCAAGACTTTAACTTTCAAATAGGGAACGCATCCCATGATCCATATATCACATTTATCATCTTTTTATTATCCAAGTACTCAAAAACCCAATACCCTCCCCATTAGGTTTCCCGTTGAATTAAATATTTTACAACAAGGTTAGTCCAACTTATAAGTCAACAATATCCATATAAGAATGCATTCTTAAGATGAGAAAGGTAAATAACATAACCACAATACATATAATATGATGCCAAGATATGATCATAAGCTAATAAGCAATCTCATAAACTCAAGGGTATAAAACATCCACACATAATAAAATTTCCAAATTTAGCATCGCATAAAGATTAAAATGAAAGGTCTATTTTAGATCCTTTAATGGACTTGGCCTTCCTATGGTTCGTAGAGAATTTGATCTAGTTTCTAGAAAAAATTTCAGAAATGGGATTGCTTTTCCAGATTTTATTTTATTTAGAAAATATTCCAGCGCTGTCCAGATTCTGTCCAGATCCGTCGACCGTTACGAAAATTTGATTTTCTTGCAAACCGCTTAATGTTTTTCGATGAAACCAATTTTAGTTGAACGATAACTCCTCAAGGAATATTTTGAAATGAAATAGAGGTCCAGAATAATTTTATACATTTTTCTAGAATTTCTGGAAGTGGGCTGCAAAAACAGATTTTAAGGTACTATGCCCAAAACAAGAAGTATTATGAGGAAAGGGTTCCACCAAGGGAAAGTTTTCATTTCTTTTGTGAAAAAAACATGCTAAATAACATATATTTAACTCAGAAAATTTCTTGAAAGAGTGCCCTTGGAAAGTTGAGAGATTGGTATAAAAAAAGATGGTTTTGTGCCAAAAATGGAGAAAATACAAGAGAGATGGAATCAATACTCAAATCTTAGTATTTTTAACATAAAGACTTGATAATAACAGATCTGGAAAACATTATTTAGAATCTTCAAAAACATGCATTAGAAAAGGAAATGAAGAGAGGGTTGTGTTTGTGGCTTACCTTCCAAGCTTTGCACAAGAAACTCTCCTCTTTCTCCCTCTTCTCCTCTAGACTTCTCTTCCTTGCTCTCCTCCCTCTCTCTATCCAAAATGTGTGTGTGAGTGAGTGTGTTGTGTGAGTTTGTAAGCTAGGGGGTGTGGTATATATATATATATATATATAGGCAATTTTGGTGTAAAAGGACATAAAAGCCCTTTAGTTGAAAATGGATGGGAAAGCTAGGATTTTGGTTGGTGTCAAATGGGATAGGAGTAACTGAGGTGCTAAATCATAGGTTTTGGCATCAATTAGTTGATCTTTAGTTGAAAGGTAACTAGTTTTGAGATTTGCAACCTAGGCCTAGGTCACTAGGTTTGGATTTCCTAGAATATCTTAATCATAGTCCTTGAAAATTGGCTCCTCTCTCTTCTTCCTAGGGTGGCTAGCCTTGGGGAGTGTGATGGAGTTATTATTTTATTTATTTTGGTCCTAGGCACAACCCTCAAGGTGTGTATATATATATCTTACAAGATTGATGGTACTTCAAGGTACAAGGTACAAGTACTAGTTTTGGATAAGTTTTGAATTTTAAAGAAAAGTGAGGGCTTGGAGTTAAATACATGTAACTTAGGTAGAATTAAATTAGGTTAGGGAACCTAATCTGGCTAGGGAAATTCTTGTTTCGATAAAAATAAAATAGTAATGCTAACCGACAAGATTCGAAATAATTCAAGGAACTGAGGGGCATTAAGAAAATAATTCAAACATTAGGGTCTTAAAAGTAAATACTTATTTCAGGGGCTTTACATTTCTCCCTGACTATGTTTGCAACTTTCCTTATTCTCCAACAGGGTGATAGACTAAGTTGGTTCAGTATCCAGAATCGAGGCGCACACACGCTACCTCAACCTATGGGGCTGCCATACAGATTTCAGGCCGAGGATACACCCCTGGGTATTTAAACCAGACTTTAGTCTCAAAAATTCCAAACCTTTGCGTTCTAGGCATCGGCCATTCGAACTCTCGTTTTCACCATCTCAGTTGATCTCTTAGGAACTCACCGCAAACATAGTCAGGTGGCTATATCAGACCGCCGAAAGTCGTTTGGGCACGACAAACACCAAAGGAATTGCACATTTAGAGGATTTAAGGTCTCCTAGACCAGAGAGTGCACAAGACAGTGCCATGTAGAGTGAATGCACAAAACAGTGCTGTATAGGTGCACAAGACAGTGCGAATCGAGATGCAGGATTTAAGGTCTCCTAGACCAGGGAGTGCACAAGAGAGTGCGATGCACAAGAGAGTGCAAGTGATACAAAAATACACGGTGCACAAAACAGTGCGAGTGTAAGTGCACAAAATAGTACGAGGTAGGGTGAAATGCACAAGACAGTGCGATGCGATGCACAAAATAGTGCGATACAAAGTGAAATGCACAAGACAGTGCGATGCAAGGTGCACAAGACAGTGCGATACAAGTTTGCACAAGACAGTGCGAGTGAAAGTGCACAAGACAATACGATGCAATGCACAAAATAGTGCGACAAAAGATGAAATGCACAAAACAGTGCGATGCAAGGTGTACAAGATAGTGCGATATGGGTGAATGCGTAGGATAGCACGATGCAGGTGCACAAGACAGTGCGATACAAAGTGCATAGGACAGTGCGATACAGGGTACACAAAACAGTGCGATGCAAAGTGAAATGCACAAAATAGTGCGATGCGCAAGACAGCGCGATTGAGATTTGAAATGCACAAGATAGTGCGATGCAAGTGCACAAGACAGTGTGCTACAGGGTGCACAAAACAGTGCAATGCAAAGTGAAATGCACAAAATAGTGCGATGCACAAGACAGCGCGATTAAGATTTGAAATGCACAAGATAGTGCGATGCAAGTGCACAAGACAGTGCGATGTGCTGCACAATGCACGAACAAGTGTAAGTAAGGTGCGCAAAATAGTGTGAGGCATGTTCTATGCAAAATGAGAGCATTTTCTATGCAAAAGATATGAGCATTTTCTATGCAAGATGAGAGCATGTAATGAAATGCACAAGATAGTGCGATGCGCAAGAAAGCGCGAGTGTAAATTGCACAAGAAAGTGCGATGCGCAAGAAAGTGCGAGCGTAAATTGCACAAAAAAGTGCGATGCGCAAAAAAGCGCGAGTGTAAATTGCTCAAAATAGTGCGAGTGTGATATGAAGTGCACAAAATAGCGCGAACAAAACAAAAGCACCAAATAGTGCGAGCAAAGTGAGTGATTGTGTGATAAATGTACAGAGTAAGATTATTATGCGACAGATGCACAGAAGTGAGATTATTGTGAGGTACATGCACATAATGATTGGTTTACAAAACAGTGCATGTTCTATGCAAGATAAACAACCGATGCATGATGTTAATTGAAAGCATGTTCTATGCATGAATAAACGCGTATTCTATGGACGATCGAAAGCATGTTCTATGCATGAAACATAAGCATATTCTATACGGAATTGAAAGCAAGCATATTCTATGCATGAATCATAACGATGCGAGGCACACATGCAACAAAAGTGTAAATGAAAGTGCACCTTCTATGCAATAGAAGGGCATCAAATATGTACTTTGGTGCCTCCGATTTACCTCTCGAAGCACTTTGCAACATGCTTAACTCAAAAAGGATGCATCCTATTTATATTGGTGAGAGGTAACATCTGCATGCTGCTTTAATTGCCATTCTGACTTGAAGCAAGCTTAAACTTGGGGTTGAGGTACACTCATACTCCAAAGAAAGGCGAGGCCTGAGAAGGTGCACCTGGAATGCAGACTTGGAATTTGCTGAAGTTGAAACACACTCAGATACTCCAATTTTCCCTCGTTTCTTTTGCTTTGCAGTCCGGAACCTATGTAGCTTTAGATAGGTCCTGGTTCGATTGTTCTCACATGACCTAGGTTGAACCTGCGGTTTATGAAAGGAAGAATCTTGTTTTGTACAAATGTGGAGAATAGCACAATACTCTGAGCACAAAATGATTTATTTTTGAAATTAAAATTTTGAAAGAGTTCTAAACCGGGTATTGAGCCTATGACTGACCACAGTTAAAATGACTCAACAAAGAGAAAACGAAGGTAAAACAACCTAAACACATCTATTGATACTCGAAATGACTCAAAATAAGAAGGGAGACAAACAAAAATAACAAACACAACACTCAAATGTGATCCAATGGCGAGAGACCTCTCGGTTCACGAGGAGCCTGTTTCTCCGGGTAATGTTTCCCTACCATTTCTTATTTGTGATTCTCACATCACTTTGGCACTCAATCTCTTTTTTTCTCTGAAAAGCCCTTTCCTCACTTTTTCTCTCAACACACATCTCTCTATTCTTTAATCTCTCTTATTTTTTATCCCACCCTTGGGTGGTTGATGGGTAAATAGGAAGTTGTGGCCTCTTGCCCCTAGTGTTCTACTAGATTCTCCTTCTTTCGCTCACAACTAGTGAGCCTTTCCCATAAAGGGTTTGTGGCGCGATTGGATGTGTAGCAGATCTGCAACTGACATCAGTTGACGATGGCCTTGGCTTAGCTTTATTGAGATGAACTACAATACATCTCACCGGCCAGGCACACAATTGATTGGTCTCACACACTACATTTTCTACATCCCCATTCCAGGTCAGAAGCCAATTTGGGTGTGATAAAACCCATCTAGATAAAGGGGTCGAATATTCCGCTCCATTTCCAGTTCGTGCTTTGCACTTGGCTTGATACCTCATTGCTTGGAGGATGAGAGAGCTTTTGGCCTTCTGTTGTTAGCTTCAGTTGCGCTCTTTTTTGGCAAGTATAGTGCCCTTTCCAGCAAGTATATTGACAACAGGGAAAAGACAGAAAACCTGACTCAACTGTGCCCCTAGTTCATCATTTTGACCATTTTTTGTTTTTGACTTTCTACTAAAATAATTTTGACCAATATGAGAGTTAGATTAACCTGCTTATATGATTTTCTAATTTGAAATCATGCAAGTCGAGTTGTGAACACTAAAAATTTTCCTTTTTTGGGTCCAAGATATGGTCCGGTTTTGGAAAAATAGAATAATTTTTGAGAAAATTAGTCAACCTCACTAAAAATCCTCAAAAACTATTTTTGCAAGTGGCCACCGCTCAACCAACGTGGAATTAACTCTTAAGATGCATAACCTCAGATCTGAACTTGAGTTGTCTTGCAACTGAATCTTCTAACGGAATAGGACAACTGATTTTGGATGAAGATGAGCCAATTGGACATGGATAGGATAGCCGAGTTGAATAAGGATGAGCCAATCAACATGAACGAAACCAATAGGTTAAAAATACTTGGGGCCGAACTTCAAAATGAAGTTGCCTACGTATCCCAAAGATGGGGATCAGGCCTGACATAGTTCCTGGGTGAGGTTCACTCGGGTGTTAACACTCTCCTTTTGCACTCTAACTTTTGCTAAAGCCGCCCTTGCGGGTTTTTAACCTTGCGAGCTCTGTTTTTCTTTTCTTTTCTATTCTTTTCCTTTCTTTTCTTTTTCCTTTTTTCTTTCTTTTTTATCTTTTTCTTTTCTTTTTTTTGTTTTTTGTTCTTTTTCTTTTCTCTGCTCTAACTTTTGTCTGGGTCGCCCTTCCAGGTTTTCGGCCTAACCAGCCTCTCAAGGATAGAAAAGTTTAACTAGTCCATGTTGACCGGTTTTGAGATCTTGAAGCCATCTGAATCCAGGAGAATGGTTGTTGTTCGCTGATGATGTAAGAGCCCATCCAATTGGGGTCTGAATTGCCCCTAGTGTTGTGGATAGGAACTCGATTGTCCTTCAATAATAAATTTTCTTCTTCCAGCTGCTGGAATTTGGCTTTCTTTCCGGTCTTCATTGGTTTGCGGAATGACCCATCTTTGACTCTTCGAGTACATCTGACATTTTCGCCCCTAGTTTAAGGGCTACTTTTGATCTAGCTTTGCAAGCTTTCTTTAATGACATTTGATCCTCTCAATCTGACCTTCTTGCCCCTAGTTCAAGGGTTGCTTCCAATTCGGCCATAGAAGCCTTATGTTTTGGTTGATCGTTTGAACAATCTGAGTCAAGGTTCAAGGTTTGAAAGCAAAGGGGGTCGAGTCTTGAGGCCGAAAGTGATCCTATGTTGTACAATCTCAAGATCAATTCCAAGCATGTCTTCGTAGGACCACGCAAAATATTTTTTGACATATTTTAATAAAGCGACTAGTCACTCAGGTCGAAGATAATGTAGAACCAATCTGAATCATGCCAAGATCCTTCTCAGTACTCACATTAACAAACATGATCTCGTTCATTAAGGGCATAGCACGCCTCTCTTTCTCTCCATTGATCAAATTTTTACAAATCCCAAGGAATTCCTTCCTCTTTGTTTTCATCACAGTGTTCAAAAAGTTTTGAAAAACCTAGGTCAATGCAATGATTTCAAGGCATAGAAAAGTAGGTGAAAATCTCTGCTATTTCATTTAGAACTTCTGCGCAACCGGCTCAATGGCAGAAATAGACGCAAAAGAAAGAGTGTAAAAGACAAACACAAAAAGATAGTGATGTTCGAGGTAACACTCCCGAAATCACCCGACTCCGACACAACAGGACTGACTCGATACAACAAGACAGACTTAATACAACATAACAGAACTGACTCAAATCCTAAGTCAAAAAGTAAAATAAACAGCATTTGCACATTGTTCAAAACAGTGCATGCCATCCCCATATCTGGAGTAAACAGAGCGTCATCAGCAGGCGGTTTATCCCCCGATCACATAGTCACGTAATCCCCCCAGTTCATTGATCCGGTGCCGATAGACTTTGCAGGACTCGGTGCAGCGATGACCTCGTTGTCAATCAGATCTTGAACTTCATGGCGAAGACGACAACAACCGTCAGTGTCATGACCAGTTTATTGATGGAAGGCACAGTACTTGGCAGCATTATGCTTGGCTGGAAAGGGATTCGGAAGAGGCCGAGGCTCAAGGGGTTTGAGATGGCTCTTTTTGATCAACATGCCCATGGCTTTGGATAAGGACATGTAAAGCGGGGTGAAGACCCTTTGGCCTCGAGCCTGATGGCTTGAGGTTTGTGGGGTTGTATTGGATGTACCGGCAAAGGGGTTGCAGGTGCTGACTGGGTTTGATGATCTCTTCTGAGTGTAGGATTGGAGCTGAGAGGGGTGTTTCTGGTACGACATCTCTTTTCCCGGCTTGCCCCTTGATTCAGAATGCTCTCATCCTGAGTAGCAAAAGTGCTATCCAAAGTCTTTGCAACAACTGCGAGCACTTGTTGTTTGTTCAGTCCTTTAGCCTTTAAAGCCTTAATAGCCCACAGAAGGTGTTCATGGGGACCAATGCCTGCCCCTACCTTGTTCTTGCCATTTGCCTCCATTTTCCCAAAGGATTGGGTCACTATATCGGAGTGGAGCCCAGTTGTTGTCGACTTGTCATTGCCCAAACCTAGGATGACTTCAGGTTGGCCAGTTTCAATTGCAACTCGCCCCAAGATTGAGGAGCCTTCTGGCGTGAAATTTCTGGCATGTGATGTGGTCGATGACGGAGCCAAAACCCCAAAAGCTAAATCTGCCACTGTTCTCTGAAGATCTTCAATCATGCTCATTCAACTCAGAAGTAGTGGGTTCATTCATTTTGTGCCCTTGGTGTACCTATACCGGATTGGGTGCATCCATCATGCACAAATCAGTACTTTCTGGAATGAACACCTCAGGCTTAGGTAAATGGGTCGGGGTGATGTATATGCTGGCGTTAAAGGTAGGTGGTAGTGTATGGATGAGGTTAAGGTATGGACGAGGTAATCGGTCATTGGGATCTTGAGGTGGATCTATCGTCTGGTTGTCAATGAGATTCTGAACCTCATGACGAAGGTGGTAGCAACGATTGGTGCCATGACCACACTGCTAATGATACACGCAGTATTTTGTGGAGTTATGTCTGGCAGGGAGTGGGTCAGGCAGAGGTTGAGGATCAAGGGATTTGAGATACCCTCTTTCCATCAGGACTTTTAGTGCGCTGGTTAGGCTCATATACAGGAGGGTGAAAGTTTTGCCTTGAGCTCGGGTTGGGCCAGCTGTTTGTAGGCTTGATTTGGTAAACGGGTTGACTGTGGCGACTGTATTGATTTCAATGGGTTTGGGAATAGTGCTACTGCCAGCACGGGTAATCCTGGCAAAAACCCTCTTTACTGGTTCACTTGTTCTGGGAGTAATCCCACTATTGAACGCACTCTCGATCTGCACCCCCAATTCATGAAAACTTTTGAAAGTGAATAGTGGATCTACTATTAACTTTTGCAGCATATCAGGCTCAAGGTTCTGCACCATTATTCACACTTGATCCCTCTCAGAAGGGTGATCTGTCATCTGTGCTGCCTTTGCTCTCCACCTTGCAACAAATTCCACAAAAGGTTCTGTAGGATTCTGGTAGGTTGCTTCAAGCTCTTGCGTGGTCATTCAACTTGGCATGATGGAACGAGTTCAACTTGGCATGATGGAATGAGTTCTGTAGGATTCTAGTAGGTTGCTTCAAGCGGCCTCGAGTTCAACATGCTCTGGAACGAACTCAGGTCCAATTATACAAAACAGCCTCAAGCCCGAGCATTAAAAATGACCTCGAGTCCAATATATCAAAACGGACTTGAGCCCACATATGACAAAACGGCCTAGGCCCAACATATCACATCATATCGTAAATGGAACAACCACGAGTCCACATATCATTTATTCATCATTCATTCATAAAACCATTCATAAAGCATTCCCTTACATTTGTAAAGCATTCATCGGGACTTATTCATGTCCCAACAGAAGGCAATTTCATAAATCTATCGATATAGCATTCATATTGTTTTCAAAAGAGTAAATAAGAACATGTTTATGCAAATGTATTACTCACAGTGATTTTAGCCTTGCGATGATTCCTCGTGGAAGCGACCTACACAACATATCATACATGCACATTTGATAAATAATTAGTTCCATTTCGTACACTTTTCTTTTAATAACTCACATCTTTTTTCAATGGGTTTCTAATCATCATTTCATTTTCCGGAGTGTTTAAATAAGGTCAAAAATGAGCTCAGAAGGTCGGAGAGGTCAACAAAAAGGAAAGCAGGATTTTTCCCTGCTAGTCACTCGTGTGAAAGGCCTCACTACTCGAGCGATCAGGCTCCGCTCATGAGGAAGTGTCAGCTGCTCGAGAGAGCATAATGTAACCCACATATTTTGTTCATGTTCCGCTCATGCAGAGCTCGTAGCCGCACGAGCTGTCTAGGTAAAAACCAAACAGTCCGAAAATGGCACAATGTGTAATCTTTCATACTAATTTCAAAGCTCAAATTCATGCAAAACTAACACAAAAACGTGATCTATTAACATGATTCAAGTGTAATTTCAACTTAAACACATCAATCTTGCTTAAAGTCCAAAATCAAAGTCTCATCTTTTCCATTTTCAAAATACATATAGACATTGATGATCTTTACGCAAATCTTTGTTGTATGAAAACCCTAGAGCTCATTTCATGAAATATTCACAAGATTGATCACAAATGAAGAAAAATTGAAGAGATTAAGGCTGATTTCTTGAATTTGGTTCAAAAAATCACACAACCCAACACCCTAACTTAAATAGGTTACAAATCTTTAAATTCCTTCTTGATTTCAAACAAATGATGAGTTGTCACAAGGACTCTAGAGGGATTTTCATACCTTAGCTCAAATCTTCAATTTACCCCTTTAATCTGACAATCTCCCTTGCTCCTCTTTTTCAACTCTAGGAGTTCTCTTCTTCCTCTCTCTCTAACCCTCTCTAGCAAGTGTTTTGTTCATAAAAGATGAGTTCAAGACTTCCTATTAAGTCTTAATGTCTATATAAATATATATCACTTAAGCTAATTGAACTTAAGTTTAGTTTATTCTAATTAAACTCAATTAATTCATTACGAATCATAATTTTACAAAATTTCATAGTAGGCTCTAAAAATAATGCTAAACACAGATATGAAGTCAGTTTTGGTTTCTGGGGCCTCTAAGGCTTTCAATTTTTAGTTCAAAGTTGTAATTACAATAGTGTAGACACACCATTTTTGACCGCCATTACGACTTTGGCACCATCACTTGCACACCCAATGATGAATTTATATGCTTGTTAAGTGCTCAAAAGTCCTCAGTGGAATGCCACAGCTTTGAGCCTCAAAACCTGCAAACCTTATGTCTTGTTTTTGCACCAAAACCCTAGCCCTTCAAACCTGAAAAACCTGGGACCTGCAAGCCTATTTTTGTGGGCTGCCGGCCATCCTTTTTGGCTACCGGCCAAGTGTGTGGCCTGCAGGCCAGAATTGGTGGCCTGTCAGCCCCAAGTGTGTTTTGCAGATATTTTCTGCTACTTGTGCCAGCTTCTTGCACAGATGTTTGCATCTACCTACGCGTGTATGGATGGATATTTCTAAGGGAGTGTGATGTTTTTCTATAAATAGAGGACCTCCCTTTCCATTTATGAAGGTTAGAAAAATTAGAGCAAAATTAATTTTCTCTCTCTACAACTCTCTCTCTCTCTCTCTCTCTCTCTCTCTCTCTCTTGAAAGTTTTTGAGATTTTGCCTATACACTCTTAACCAAGCCTTGCCATCATTGAGCTGAGGTACTTTTGAGCCTACTTTGGGCTCTTGAGGGTGTGTATGTGTTGAATTGTTGCTTAAAAGTGTTCTTCTCTTCAAGAGGTATAAGGCTTAGCTTGTTTCATTGCTTTGTTGCTTCTTTTCTGACTGTTTTTCTACTATTTTGGGCTGTATAAACTCTGTATTTTTGGGCTGAAACTTGTGGTGTAAGGCCTTAAAGGGTGTAGGAGTGGTTCAACTTTCTTTCCACCTTGCTTCTCTAGCCTTTACCCTTGTGTTTCCCACCTTTACAATATCTTTTTTTGAGCTTTTAAATACTAAATTTCAGAGTTATTTGAGTGGCTAAAAACATGTTTTGAAGTCCAAAATTGGAGGGGTTAGCCTCGCTTCCTTGTGTCTTGTTCACTAGCTTACATAGCTCTATGTTGTAGCTTACTATTTTAGTTATTTTTGTCTCAATTTCAACACTTCTTTTGCATGTTTTAAGATTGTTTTAGGACTTTTTTAGGTATTCATTGCATTTATGCTTTGTTTTGTAGGCTTGTAGTTTAGTTGTCCTCATAGGTTTGGTGTTTTAGGCCTTAGCCACCAACCTATTGAGTTGATAGCGTTTATGTCATGACCCGAACCCACCCCTATGGGTTAAGGGCATAACCGGCCAGTAATCAAGAGATTACCTACTGCCTCAAATCAAACAAGACATAACTCATCAGAGTAAAGGGGCTAAACATAAGTAAAATTTAAAACTTTGTCCATAGAGCTGTGCTTACATGGCACATTGTAACAATCCATATATATATACCTATTAATAACTCACACCCAAGGGATAACAACACAAAGTTCTATACATACACAGGATCATTCAAGTCTTAGTCAGCCTAACCAAAACTTATATACAAAAGTAATCCAACGTTCTCGCCAACATAACAAAATGTAACAAAATAGCAAAAGGGCGAAAACAAGTCTCATGCGTGAGACGTATGGGTTGACTCTTCAAAACCTTGACTGTTTCTTACGTATTTCACTGAGGCTGGGTTTGGACGTCCCTTGGCTCACCTACATAGACATGAATGAACGTGAGCGAAAGCCCAGTGAATAATATCAAATAAGGAAGATACATGATCAATCTTTGAAACATTTACATCAGACGGCCTTGGGCTCAATTCGTGTTTCTATTTAATGTATCAATCGACTAAAGTTCTGGACGTATCAGACGGCCTCGGGCCCAATTAACTCATACCTAACGGCCTTTGGCCCAATCGTTCAGATCCGACGGCCTTCGGCCCAATTGTTCATACTAAACTACCATTCATGTCAGACGGCCTTTGGCCCAATCATTCATATGTCAGACTATCATTCGTGTCAGACTATCATTCGTGTCAAACTATCATTCATTCAGGTCATACGGCCTCTGGCCCATTCATTTGTGTCATACGGCCTCTGGCCCTTTCATTCGTGTCATACGGCCTCTGGCCCTTTCATCCATGTCATACGGCCTCTGGCCCATTCATTCATGTCATATGGCCTCTAGTCCATTCATTCATGTTATACGGTCTCTGGCCCATTCATTCAAGCCATACAGCCTCTGGACCATTCATTCATGTCACACGGCCTCTGGCCCATTCATTCAAGTCATATAAATATTTGTCCCCCAATTCAATGTAACAAACTTATAAGACTTATATAGATATAGGCAATTGGACAAATAACATACTTTAGATATCTTTATTAAGATATTACTCACAGTGTGCTGCCAATGGATTCACCCTTGAGCTCGACTCTACACATTACATAACATAGATGGGTCACAAACGATTCAATTCATTCTTAATTCATACATCCCTCTTAGGCTTCCTTCTTAACCTTTTAATTCATTCATAATGCTCAATGCATTCCTAAGAGTACTTAGAAGTGAGAGAGAACGGAAAATGAAACACAGAACACCTTTACAAAATTTCTGAAATAGGGCTCCCCGCTCGAGCGGACCCATTAGGTCTGCAAAAGTACTGGTTACCTCATTTTTATGCTCGAGTGTGAATTCGGACACTCGAGCTGAAAGTCACTCTACATAGCTCCCCGCTTGAGTGTGAACTTCCCCGCTCGAGAGGACATCCATGTCTGCAAAACGTTTTAGGAGCTCGTATTTCTCGCTCGAGCGGCGTTTTCCCTGCTCAAGAGGCGCTTTCCCCGCTCAAGCGGACATGTCAAATTCTGGAAAATCCAGAATTGTTCTTGAGGCTCAAACTTGATATTCAAAGGCTCCAAAGCTCGAATTAAGGTACCAAAAATAGGGAGACACATCATATATCATGAGTATACAACAATGTGAGGCCAATTGCTCAAAATCATGGTCCAATCTTCAAAATTAATCAACATTTCTTTTGTATTAGCAAGGCTTATGCATTCAACCCTCATATAAGCTCCATATCTTCCATAATCAAACATGCATGTCAATTTTTGACTTCATTTCTATTTCACATCATACAAATGACACTTATTATGAGGCCCATGAAAATTAGGCATGCATGTGAAGATTGGTACCCAATTCTTCATGTTCAACATTATTCATGCTAGCTTATGCAATCTCATGGCAATTAATGCTGATTCATAGTAATTTCATGCATGCATGTGCATTCTAACCTCATATTCAACTCAATCTTTGCCATGAGCTACCATACCACTTGAATTCACAAAACTACATATTCAACTCATAAATTAAGAGTTGATTACTCACCAAAGAGCTTCAAATACTCAAGTTATGGTTAATTCTTGAGTTGGTCTTCAAATTATTCAAGCTTCAAGATCAAAACTTCAATTTCCTTCACCCTCTCTCTCTCTCTCTCTAGCTGACCCTCTCTCACTCTAAGGTGTAAAATCTGATTTTTTAGCCCAGACCAATGAATATAAGTGCACATTGGTCCCCTTTTAAAAAGCTCCCTTGATCACATTTATCAATATTAAATAATTGAGCACTATATCATCAATTAAATCTAATTATTTTGATCCGGATCAATTTTCAATCAAATTTCACCGTGGGCTCTAAAAATTACGCAAATCACAATGGCGTAGTCAATTTCAGTTTCTGTGGCCGATAAGGCCTTCAATTTCAGTTCATAACAGTAAGTTGAACAGATATTCCTACGGTGAACAGATAGAAATTCAAAACCACATATATTCATATAAATGGCACACAAAATCATATCAAACACATAATCACAATCATAATTAAGATTAATTAGCATGATACGGAGCAGGGTTATTACAACTTATTTCTTGCTTTTCTTACTTGTGATCACCTTTAATCATCAACCTCCCTCATTTCATGGCTTTTAATTTGCTTTGAGAGTTGTTTCAAACCAATTGTTCTTGTAAGCTTGAGATAGAGGTTGCCGTGCTTAATGGTTTAATTCCTTTTAGGGGTTCATTATCAACAGCATGACACCTCTCTCATGCCTTAAGCTAACCCTTGGTTTGGCACTTCTCTCCTTTAAAGGACTTAATCTTCACCTTTGGACTTAATGAATTAAAGAATGGAAAGGTAATTAAATTGGAATAATAAAACTTGGACTAAAATGATGCAAGATAATAACATGGTTTAGGTTCAATCAGATGTTAATTGAACCCTTAAGCCTTGGATTGTTTCAAACTTGTTAGCGATGAAAACGGTTCAATAGTTATTGTGAACCATTTCCCCTGATCATCCATGATAGGGAGGGGGTATGAAAGTCTTATATGTTGCATTCATTAAACTTGCACCCTTTGGTTCATAGGCCATCATGCAATGAAATTGCATCTATTGATGGTTTGTGAATCAAGTTTACTACTCCTTTGAGCTGTTTGATGATAAGGAGGGGTAAGTTATGCAAACAAACCATTGAGAATACCTTGTGCTTGCTCTATTTGCTCTCTGTTGCAGCAGAAAAAACCAGGCATCAGTGGCCGGCAGGCCACTTTTTGTCGCTGGTAGGCCACCTTTTGTGGATAGCAGACAATCATTTGTGGCCGACGGGCCACCACTTCTAGTCTGTCGGCCACCTTTGCAAAACCAGGAAGTGGACTTTTGAAACAAAATAGAGTTGGTTCTGAGATGAAAATAGTGCAAATGTTCTGTGCAACAGAGGCATCTGGTAGCAGGACAGTAGCCTTTTTTGGGTGAAAATCCGTGCATACATGAGCACTCCTCGTTTCCCAAGGAGGAGTAATTTGAATAGCTAGCTTAGTACTTCTTTCATGTTGTATTCATGAAATTAATTAGTTCGTTTTGATTTTTAATTAATTAATTAGTTAGTTCAATTATTTAGTTCTAATTTGTTGTAATAATTAATTAGCTAGTTTAGTCAATTATTTCATTCGTTTTGTAATTCGTAGTAATTAGCTTAGCTAGTTAGTTTATTCGGATCCTTCTCCGTGAGGGCACAAATGTTGTAATAACGTGTATGTCTTCCAACCACACGTCTTTCTCCCTTTTATTTATCTGCTTATGATGGTTAGCTTAAGGCATCATGTTTTGTTTAACATCTGTCATGCGTTGCATCCATTGTCTTGCATGCATTGGGCTCGGCACATCATTCTAACTTGCATTATTAGTCAATATTTCCTTGAATACGTACTTACACCACATGCTTTCGAATTGGTTCATATGCCATATTAGTAGCCAAGCCAAGTAATTGCATATTGTATGCTTGAATTGGAATGATTTGAGTAATGTTCATATGCAATCACTTTTTCAAGTGGTACATATTCGAAACAATTTTCAAAACAAAACATGAAATCAAATGTTCCAATTCTTACAAATTAGTCTACACTTGTGTGCGCATCACATAGTAAAATTAGTCTAACAATCGGAACAAGAGCATATAATGTAAATAAGATTCACATCATGAATAGTAGAGGCTGAACTTTGATCGGGCGAGGGGGGTGTTCAATTCATGACCTTCCCTTCTCGTACCTAATTTCCCGAGCCGAGACAACTTTGGTGATGACGAACTAATGGCCTTTGGCACGAGTCTTGGGTTTCCTAAATTTCCTAAAAATATTTAAGTGGCGACTCTGAAATCTGGCAAAGTATTCCTTTTTTGGCATTTTATTTAAAACATCAATTTTCCAAAAACAATTGTCGGATTTGGACTCTTTTTGTGTTTTCACTGTTTCACATTGCACTTGTGAAATCAGATTCAGAACCATAGGTAGAGTCCGAACTGTAGGGCTTCTCGTCTTCCGAAAAGAGCGTGAAAAGTCAAGGTACAATTTCTGGCAACTCTGCTCGGGATTTAGAGAACTTGACTCAAAATTCATGATGTGAAATTTTATCTACATACATATGTTTCTTTGCATTTGCATTTGCATTGGTGCACTTAAGTCGCTGTGTTTTCCGACTATTATTCTTAGACGGTTTGCTGGAGGCTTGCCTAAAAGCTTGTCAAAAAGCTGACCAGTCGTGGGTCTGCCATGTTGGGAACACAACCCTTGGATCTGGATCACCATTGTACCGCTTGATCCACCTTTCACTTCTCGATGTTAGGTGTGAGAGGTATATTAGGCAATCTTGTTGAGGTACCCTTTTCGACCATTTGACCTAATTATATATAGTGAAGTTATCGTGACTATTCCAACTTAAGACAGGATGCCACCCATTTGTAGGATGTTGTGAAACTCATTATTTGAAATAGTGCAGCCTAGATGATGCCAAAAATCTATGACAGGGTAACCCTACCCCCTCACAGGGGTGTTTTGGTTCTTTTATTTCATATATGCCTTTTCAGTGAAACTGTACAGGATGGTTCATATCAGTATGAGTTTGAGAACAGAGTTCAGTGGGGTTACAGTTTAGCTATGTGTTATGACTGTTGTGAATTGGGGCTGAAGTGTTGTCCAATTTTGATTGTGTTTTTCTTTCTTTCTTTTTGCTAGGTAGTTTACCATCGTAGCTTCAGAAAGACCCGATATTCCCCAAGTTGTGTGGACTCGTTTTGGCAGGCTTTGCAAAGCTCAAGACCTTGTTGGTGGTCAACCTGTGTTTGTCTCGCTTCCGCCAGTCACCTGACAAAGAAGGAACAGACAGTCAGTAGCATCAGTACAAAGCACTTTGCAAACACCCATCCGTTCTGACTCAATCAGTTCACTAGCATCTAGTTAGCCCAGACCAGCAATGGCACAGAATGCAACACAGAACGCAGAAGAATTTACTACCATGATGACGGCTTTCCAAAGAACCATGGACACTATAAACTAGAGGATGGATGCACAAGATGAAATTATTGCCGATCTACAACGTAGATCTGGGGCATCAGCATCAACCGTGCATCCGATCTCGGCTGCTCAGCAAAACCCGGATCTTGCCCCACTAGTAGAAAATCTGCCAGTCCTAGATCCTTAGGACATGTTTCCCCTGGCCCCAGCTTATAGGCCTCTGGTTCAACCCCTCGTAGGTCTCTTTCCTTTTGATATCAATGAAATTGATCTGGCCTTGGTCAAGATTGCCAGATTGGAGAAAGCATTGAAGAAATCCCAGGGCTTCAGCTCCATTTCAGATATCGAAGACGGGTACGCTGAGGCTTCGGTCAAATTATCGGAGAAATTTAAGATGCCCCACATTGACAGATTCGATAGGAGTGGGGATCCGATTGTGCATGTCTGATTATTTTCAGATGTATTGAGGCCCATGGGTTTGTCTCGGGCGCAGAAGCTTTCCTTATATGGGAAAACCCTGTCTGATGTGGCGGCCATCTGGTACGCTAAATTGGAAGACTCAACAAAGCAAAATTGAGAGAAGCTATCTGAAGCATTTGTCAATCAATATTCATATAACCCCCAGATAGAAGTAACCATTAGCGAGCTGGAGGCTACTACCCAAAGCCCCAAAGAATCATTCATTGATTTTGTCGTCTGGTAGAGGGCCAAGGCAACCCGAATGACAAATAGGCCTGCCGAAAGAGAACAAGCCCGGCTAGTGGTCCAGAACCTTGAGCCAGAGATGTTGTAGAGAATGATAGTGGCACCATTATCCACATTTTCTTCCTTACATGAGCCGGGGGTCTAAATTGAGAGTGCATTCAAAAAGGGTATTGTAGCAAGCGCCCGCGTGGGACCTCGCGCTACAGCTCGGACTCGATTTGTGTCACGGTTCTAAGTCTGAACCAAAGAGTCCAAATCCGGCAAATCATTTTGAGAAAAACAGATTTTTTTTTTTTTGAAAGAAGTGCCAAACATGGACTGCTTTGCCAGATACAGAGTCGCCACCTAAATATTTTAAAATGGGAGAATTTAGGAAACCCTGACTCGGTGCCGAAGGCCACATGTCCGTCATCACCGGAGTTGTCTCGGCTCGGGAGCTTGGGTAAGATCGGGGAAGGTCAGCTATGAGCACCCCCTTTCGCCCGGTCCGAAGACCGGCCTCTACTAACCGTGATATCCGTTTTTGAAAACTTTATGTGTTCTTAAACCAATTGTTGGCCTAGAATTACTATGTTATGCGCGCAGCAAACAAGTATAGACCAAATCGCCCAAATTGGAACAAAACATTTCATGTTTGTTTTGAAAATGGTTTGCTACTCGCAAGTAGGCTAAAATGCAGATTTTGCCACCCTCAAGTGGGCTTTTAGAAAAGATGACTTTGCCACTATCCAGTGGGCTTAAAACTCACAGTTTTAATGCATTATTCCAATTTAGGTAATTCAACCTCCATCCACAGGCATTCAAGCAGTTATATCACATAAGCAGCTAGCCTCATGGTAATCATGCTATCATGGCAACATTCACACACATGCGAGATGCTAAAGCATAAATACTTACATCGTACTCCGTGCCAAAACAGTAAACTAGTTAGCAAACATGCGTGTCCTAGTTCATGTCAAATTGACTAATGCAGCACATACAGGATGTAATTAAATAGGCTCGGCTAACCTAAGCATGGCATATGAAATGCGATCAGTTGATGCACGTATTCAATTTGGAATTGAAGTACAAATGCAGTTAGCGTGATGTACCGAGCCTAATGCATGTCAACAAATGCATGAATGCACGCATGCATAGCACAAGGTATGCTAAAGTAAATATGCCCTAATCTACCATCATAAGCAGGTAAATAAAAGGGAAGAAAGAAATGGGGGTTGGAAAACATACACACACTCACCCACACTTATTACATGTTTACCCTCACTCAGAGGGTTCGAATTAATGTTACAGTCCCAAAATAATGAACAAATAAAATTATTACAAAGTTTCCTAATTAATTAAAAAAAAAGAAGCAAAAGAATGGAGAGGGTGGCCACAGCCTCTGCCTCAGGGCGCGCAGATGATGCATGCTCGAATCCGTCCTGCCCGGAAAACCCGTGCTACACTCTTGTCGCCTCTGTTTGTACTGCCTTGTCTTTCTGAAAATTTCCAAAGTACTGGAACAAGTTCTTTGCATCCTGCGGAGCACCACCGGCCAGACAGAATTGCCACCGGCACTCCAAAATTCCCGTCGGCACTTTATCAGATTCATCGGCACTCCAGATAGTGCCGGTCGGCACTAAATTCTGCCGGTCGGCAGAAACTTCCTGCAACAGACAATTTGACAGCAAACAGAGGACAGGCAGTGCGTAGCATGGAGTTTTTGGACACATGTAAGCATGGTCCTACTTCTTATCATATTTTGGACTCAAAGAAGCATGACTTTCAATCCTTGAACCATCAATGGTACATGGTGGGTCAAGGGACCGAATTTGCCACTTGATATGAAAATGCATGCAACAAACAACATGAAAACCGGGGCCTTATCAAGTTGAAGTCAAAGGTCCCGATGACCGGGGATCAAGGCACATTGCATCACTTGAAGTATGAATGGTCCTTGACTCCCGCACTTGGTTTGACACCCCAAACCAAGTAAATGCAATGCATGTAATGCTCACAAGCCTCAAATGTAACATGCCACCAAGATATAAAACACAACAAGCAATATGCAATTATCATGACAAAATGTATGATACCAAGCGCACAAGATACAAACATGATGCAAACATGGAGCAAATTGACCATGGAATTGATGTGCTACAAAAGCTTAATGGAACAAATATGCAACAAACATGGAGCAAGCATGCAAGAGGGCTTGAAGTGGCAAAGGGGCAGGCCCTTACCCTTCTCAAAACAGTGGCCAAAAGTGCTTAAGATGATAGACAATCAACTCATGTTAACAAGCAAACTTATGGTCCCAAAGCTAAGGCACAAAAGGAGACAACTTCCCCCCACCAACATGACCATTCATGGCATGATTAAAACAAGTAAAAACAGAATTTATGCATGCAAGATAGGACCCCAAAAACCCCTAATATGGCAACTAAAATAAACCCCATGAAACAAATACACCAAGGCTCATTCTTAGGCATAGGAAGACACATCTTCAAGGCATGAAAGAGGCCATGCATGCACACATACAAGCATGATTCTTGGACTAAAATATGACCCTAGATGATGCCAAATCAAGAGGGTAAACACAACCATGCATGCTAGAGGTCAAAATGCTCAAAGCTTCCAAGCCAAAATACAAAGCAACTCTAACAAACATGCCAAACATGACCAAGTTGATAACCAACAGAGGTTAAGCATGGAAAAACAATGCTAAATGCTTCATAGAACCAAGCCAACACACACAAGGATCATGGCCTAATCATGAGATACAATTCTAAGCAAAATGGAGCAATACAAAGCAAGTATTACAAGCATACAAGGAGGCCCAAATTCGGCCAAAAACAGAGATCCCACATGACCTAAAAACACCCAAAAAGTTCTGAAATGGAGCAAAAAAACCAAGCAAGCATGCATGTCACCCTTTTGAGCTCAAAAAGCAAGGAAACAAAACCATAAAGGGAGAGGGGTGTCCCTCCCCTATGCAAGACTTCAAACCATCCTTTTTGACACCAAAATACACTGATTTTTAATGATCAAAAGACCAAAATGCTGAAGTGAACAAAACCTTATCAAAAAGGCACCAAAATAGGCCAAACAAGGCCTATGAGGGTGAGTTTGCAATCTAACCACAAAGTGACCTCAATGAAAGTGTTAGAGCAGGAAAATATGAGCCTTTTTTATCTTATACACAAGAGCCAAAACAATAAACAAAATAGGTAGAAAACCAATGCAAGTTTGGGGAATAAAAGGGAAGATGCTCACCCTTGAAGAACCCTTGAAGAACAAATGGCCTAACCTCCTTCTTTGGATCAAAACCAGTCCAAAACTCAAGAAACAACTCCCCCAAGTCCCTCAATCTCGGATTAAGGTGTAATGGTGTGTGTAATGGTGCAAAAGTAAGGTAAAACACACCTTTTGGGCCAAGAAACACACACAAGAAGGGAGAGGGAGAGAGGTATAGAGATAATATGTATCTATATCTCTAAAGGCTGATTTTTGCTTCTGTTTTTCTAACCTAGAACCAAGAGGAAAGCCTCCCTCTTATAAGGATCCCTCTTGCAAAGCTTATTCAACAAGCTTGGCTAGAGGGAAATCCCTCCATACACGTGTATGGAGGGGAAAGGAGTTGGTGCCAGCTATCACAGCTGGCACAAAATATCTCCATAAAGTGGAGGAACAGTGGTCGGCTGCCCAAAAATGTTATTCCGGCAAAAAACAGTGCCGACCGGCAACAAATTATGCCGACCGGCAATAAAATGTGCCGACCGGCAAACAAAAGTGCCGATGGAAGAAAGAGGCCAGCCGGCGGCCTTCAGACACTGCCGGTGGTGTGTGGGGCTGGTCTACAAGCCCTGTCCTGTCTTCCCAAGGCAAAACACAAGTGTTCGATGCAAAACCGGACACTAAACGGCCAAGTTCGGAGATCCTGAGGTAGGGCGCGCGAGCCAGGACCTCCGGGAACTCCAAACGAACACAAACATGGATAATCACCGAGTGTTCAAACGGTAACGTCCAAGTCTTGAAGACGGTCAAAAATGGGGTGTCTACAGGTATCATCCACAGAACAAGTGAACCCGCAAGAAGGCCATTCTCTCATAATACCAATGCTAGCAGTAGCACTATTCCACGGCCTGCAGATGTCAGTACTGTTGTTTCAATGGCCAAGATAGTTGATCCTTTTACTAAAAAATTAACCACATCCATACACTACCGCCTACCTTCAAGGAAGAAGATACAAGCTATGTGCAAATGGGATGGTGGGACCCGAGCCAGCCAGAAACAAGCAACGGGTGGTTGAATAAGGAAGAGTCTGATGTGTAGGAACAGATGGGAGAGACTAGGAATGAAGAACAAAGTGGTGCTAGTGGCAAGGCTGAGGCTACACCTCTAACTGAGAAAGAACAGCCATTAGAACAATTTCAAAGGGAAAGGTTAGAGAAGATACAGGCGAAAATAGCCCTGGAATAGAAAAGGGAAAAAGAGAAAGAAAAGGCTGAATCCACACCTGGCAGTGTTCAAAACGCCAAGAAAATCAAGTGGGAACCCAGTGATCGAAAGAGAATGTTAAGAAAACTCAGAAAGTACTGGGATGCTGAAACCCAAGCTGTAGTCGAGGAAGAATGGTATAATGACAGGGTACATGATGTTAACATGCTCAGAATAGAACCTGATAGCAGCCCAGCCATGACTGCGGGGGAGTGGTGGGAAGATAGCAATGTAATGAATGGTGGAAGGATGATACCTCGTATGATACGTGGTATACTGATGAGATTGATCATCTGACCAGCAGTGGTCGGTACTTTAAACCCTTGACTTTGGATCAGCCAGAATCTTCCAACGGAGAGGCTAAGAAAGCAAAGGAGAAAGATGCTGAAGAAAACCTGGTCCTGAAACAACTGAAGAACATCCAGGCCAACATATCCATCTGGCGACAGATAATGGCATCTCGGGAGCATAGACAAGCCCTGCTCGAAGAAATGAACCGAACCGAACCAAACTGCCCATTGACACCACCCCCGACAAATTCATGTCGTTGGTCACCTCTGGGGATGTTATGCCAATAATATCCTTTATGGATAAAGAATTGCCTCCCGAGGGCACCAACCACAACCGTCCTTTATATATAACCTTGAAAAGTCAGAAAAAATAGATTTCAGTGGTGTTAGTAGATACCGGATCGGCAATCAATGTATGTCTAGTGAGAACTGCCTATGCTATCAGTTTGAGGCCGATTGACTTTACACCCATGACCCAAGCTATCTAGGCTTATGACAATACAAGTCGGGATGTCATGGGAACGTTCAAAAGCCATATCCTTATCGGCCCGTCCGAACATGAGTTGGAATGCCATGTTATGGATGTACCAAAAACCTTTAACTTGCTATTGGGAAGACCCTGGCTCCACCAGATGAAGGCTGTGTCGTCAACTAATCACCAACTGGTAAAGTACCCCTTTCAAGATGGGATTGCTACTGTGTATGGCAATTCTGTAATTCACCTTCCCTAAGGAACTACCACACCAGTGCTGGGAATCATACACGGAGAAGAGGATGTATTTCTCTCCAGCTTCTCTCTGGCAGAAGCTCGGCTAGTCCAGAACATCATGGCAGAAGACTAGGGGAATTATGTGAGTGCCCAATCAATCTATATGATGAATAAAGAGGGGCATCTTTCGGAATTAGGATTAGGTGGAAGCGGCAGGCAAGGTGGTATCGTTGCCAAGGAGATGAGTCATAATCCCAACGCTTTTGGGCTGGGATACAAACCTACCGCTGCAGACTGGCAAAGAAAGGAGGAGGAGTTGAGAGGAAGAATCAAAGCAAAGAGGACTAGGAAGCAATATGAGTTAGTCCACAAACTTATACGAGGAACCCTTAATGTACGCTTTGTCTGCCAAGGAGAATATTTCCCCTACTATGGATTCCCAAAGCCTTGGTATGACTGGGAGACGAAGACTAGGTATCCTGGGTTTGAAATCTTCTTCCGGCACTAGTTACCGGAAGAGGAGGATGAGCAAGCAAACCTAAGCACTGGTATGGATCAAGGAAGGGCTACAAGCCTGGTTTTCGAAGAGGAGAAGTTGCTGGGAAAGGCACTGGTTGACTTATTGGCGAGTTTTACTACTAGAGCTGAGTCCGCCAACTTGGGGGATAGTTTTACTATCTCAATGATCGGGGATAAACCAACAAAGGATTTTACTAGCCTTATCGTGGATGCATCTAAGGCTTCGCACCTGATCTGGAAGTTTGAGAAGGGTACCAGGCGATTCTGAATCGAATAGTGAGTTCGAGTCTGATTCCACTAAGTCTGTGGAGTCGGAATCAGATTTGAGTTCTTTAGAGTCTGGCATCTCTGTGACTAGTAACCCGGATGCCAAAGTCCTATCCCGATCCTCTTTTTATTTTTCTTTTGAGTCCACGGTAACTGAGAAGCCAAATCTTTTGAATGGGAATGAGGTAGACTTTGCTTATTACTCCGTGCCATTGGTTTGTTGTACCAATCTTGACTTCCAAAATTTTGACTTAAACGAAGAGGAAGAAATTCCTCGGGCTTTGAAAAAATTGGTTGATTTTGAGGAGAAGGGGCGTGTTAAGCCCTATATAGATGAAATCATTTCTATTAATGTGGGTACTGAGAAGGATCTGCGCTTGGTCCAGATCGGGTCCACGTTGTCTTCGGAGGAACGCGAGCGTTTATTCACTTTATTAAATGATTTCAAAGATGTTTTCGTATGGCCCTACGAAGACATGCCTAGAATCGATCCTGAGATTGTACAGCACCGGATCCCTCTTGACCTTGAGGCCCGGCCAGTTAAGCAAAAGCTACGCAAAATTCACCTAGATTGGGCTTTGAAGATCAACAAAGAAGTTACCAAGCAAATTGAGGTAGGGTTCTTGCTTGTATCTAAGTATCCGATGTGGTTGGCCAATATTGTTCCAGTCCTAAAGAAGGATAGCATAATCAGAGTCTGTTTCGACTTCAGGGATCTGAATAAGGCTAGTCCGAAGGATGATTTTCCACTGCTGCATATTGATGAGTTGGTAGACTTCACCGCGGGCCATGCATTGCTGTCGTTCATGGATGGGTTTTCCGAGTATAACCAGATTCTAATGGCACCTGAGGATAGGAAGAAGACCGTTTTCACTACTCTATGGGGCACCTATTGCTACCGAGTCATGCCGTTTGGGTTGAAGAATGCTGGGGCCACTTATCAAAGGGTTGCAACTACCATTCTGCATAACATGGTCCACAAAGAGGTTGAGGTGCATGTGGACAATATGATTATCAAGTCCAAAGATGGAGAGGGCCACTACACCGCCATGGAGAAATTCTTTCAGCAGATCAGAGAGTATAGATTGAGGTTGAACCCGCAAAAATTCACCTTCAGCGTAACAACAGGGAAAATGATGGGATTCTTAATCACACAGAGAAGAATTGAGGTAGATCCTTCCAAAATCAAGGCCATCTTAGAAATGCCACCACTAAGAACTTAAAAGAAGGTGAGCGGCTTTCTGGGTAAAGTGCAATTCGTAAGGTGGTTTATTTCAAAACTAACCTTAACTTGTGAACCATTATTTGGTCTCCTGAAGAAAGGATAAAAATTTCAATGGGACGATCGCTGTCAGTTCACTTTTGAACAAGTCAAGCAGTACCTGTAGAATCCACCTGTGTTATCACCGCCAGAACCGGGAAAATCGCTGATTTTGTACTTGTCGGTGACAAACTCAACCATGGGGTGTATTTTAGCTTGGGAGTCGGAGTCCAAGGTGGAGAAAGTCATTTACTACTTGAGTAAGAAAATGCTGGATTATGAGACCCGTTACACTCCCCTTGAGAAATCTTGTTTAGCCTTGGTATGGGCTACTCGAAAGTTAAGGCACTACCTATTAGCTCACTCTGTAATCCTAGTTTCGAGATTAGATCCCATCAAATATCTCTTTGAGAAACCAGCGCTTATGGGTAGGCTAGCCCGTTGGTTGCTTATTCTCTCCGAATTTGATCTCACATATGTTACACGCAAGTCTGTTAAAGGGAGAGCTGTAGCGGAATTCCTGGCAAATCACGTAGTAGAGGAGGATGAAGCGGTGGAATATTTTTTCCCAGATGAAGATATTCTATAAATAGAGGAGAAAACATGGACAATTTACTTTGATGGAGTAGTGTAGACACCCCATTTTTGACCGCCCTTAAGACTTGGGCGCTACTGATTGTTTACTTGGTAATGAAAGTTGTGCAGTGCAAAGATTCAATTTCTTCGGCAAGAGGAGAGTCAAATCCCAACCTTACACCCCATTTTGGACCAAAACTATTTTAAATGGTTTTTAGACCTTAAAACCCTCTCTTTCAAAATATTTTTGACAAGAAGTTTCTACGATGTTCCGAGGCTCGCATTTCGTTAAATATTGCGCTTTTCGATAAACTGAGCAAGAGCAAAGTGGAAATAAATGGAAGAGAGGTGAAATCTTTGAAAAAATCTTCAAAACACCTTATTTATGGGTTTGGAATTGAAGAAAATGTGAGAGGAGAGAAGAAAACTAGCTGAGAAGAAGTCAGGCATGAATCTGGTTAGGACCGAAACTAAGCGGCTTCACTAAAATAGGAATATCTCTTAGCACACTTCGAATTTTGATGTGAGGCTACCACCATTAGAAAGAAGACTTTCGAGGCTTCAATTTAGACATAAGAATGACTTGAAAAAGAGTCCAGATGAAGGAGATATGCCCATTTGAAGTTGGACCTGGAAAGCAGAATTTTCTGCCGGCCACTGGTAAAGGTTGCTAGCCATGGATGATGCAGTGCCGGCCATTGATGATGCTTGCCGGCCATCAATGATCCCTTGCCGGCCAACGATGTCAAAAATCAGATTTTTTGCAGATTTTTACCTCCAGCTGTCTCCACACTGCTCCAGCTGTTTTTGGATGGATATTTTCGACCTGAAGCCATGTTTTGCTATATATAGAGGCCATTCTCTATGGTTTTAAAGGTTAGAAACATTTTAGGAGCAAAAGTTTGGGAGCCTCTCTCTCTACAATCCTCTCTCTAGATTTCTCTCTCTCTTAAGCTTTTTTTTGCTTAGAAGCTTGTATACATCAAACTTTAGCCTACACATCCTTGACCAAAGTGGTTCATCTTTGGGTTGAGATTGCTTGAATCTCCCTTGGAGCCTCCTTTGAGCTTTGAAATGTGTTTTAAGCTCAGATTTGTGCCTAAAGTGTGTTGTGCTTCAAGAGGTATAACTATCACCCTTTAAACTTGTTTTACACACTTGTTTTGCCACCTTTGCAAACTGTTTTTGAGCTGGTTTTCAATTGTAAAAACCTCTATTTTTCAGTCCTAAAAATGGTGGTTTGAGCCCTTTGTGAGTTAGGGAGTTGTCCCCCCTTTTGGCTCTTTGGCTTGTGAAGCTTTTTGTGCCATCTTTCATCACCTTTCAAACCAACTCTTTTGGCCTTTAAACCACTGAAACTCAGAGGTTTTTTAGTGGTTAAAAGCATGTTTTGAAGTCCAAAAATGGTGGGGTTGGCCTCCCCTCCTTGTGCCTCACTTGCATGCCTAGTTAGCATCCTATGGTAGCATGTTTTTGTAGCTTATCTTAGCTTTATCTCAGGATGTTTTAGCCACTGATTTGGCATGATTTAGCTTTGTTTTGGGCTGTCATGGTCATATGAGCCTTGTCTTGTGTAGTTGTAGTGTAAATGGCTTCACTAGCTTGGCATTTTAGGCCTCTAAACTTGATTTGCTTGAGATGAATGCATGTTAAAGTGTCATTTTACATGTAATTTCAGTTCTTATAGCTCTGTCACATGCTCATTTTCGTTGCTCTTTCATAGCTTTTTTTAGAGTTGGTTTTGAGTCTTGTTTATAGCCTTACATGTGAGCATGTTTTTTTACTCTTTTGTGCCTTAATGCCAACAAGTTTTAGCTCTTGTTTTGACATGTTTAAGCTCTGTTTTGAGCTAGTTAAGTCACTTGAGGCTTGCTTTGTATGCTTGTAGTGCAATGGTGCTTAATAGTCTAGTTTGTGCTATGTGTCGGCCTATCATTCTAGCTATTTTTAGCTTACCTCAAGCATGTTTTAGGACTTCTTCTAAGTTTTTTAGGACTATTTTGGGTTGTTTGTACCTTTTGAGCTTTGTATTGCATGCCAATAGTGTAGTGCTCTTCACTAGCTTAATGAGTTAGGCTTTTAAACATGTTGTGCATTAGTTGCTTGCATGTTGTAGCATCATTTTACATGTAATTTTAGTACATGTATCTCTGTCACACTCTCACTTATTTCACTCTTTCATTGCTTTTGAGAGTTGTGCCTTGAGTCTTGTTTGTAAGCCAACATATGAGCATGCTTTTCTAGCTTTTCATGCTTCAATTTCAGCATATTTTAGCCATTGTTTTGGCATGTTCAAGCTCTATCCAAAGCTGGTTTGGTCATTTGAGCTTGGTATTGCGTGCCTCTAGTGTAGTGTTCTTTACTAGTTTTGATGTTTTTGGCTTTTAACATGTTGTGCATGAGTTGTTTGCATGTTGTAGTCTTATTTTGCATGCCATTTCAGCACTGAAAAGTCTATAACCTCCCTCCATTCTTCACTTTTCATATTGCTTTGAAAGTGGCCTTAAGTCCCTTGTTGGCTTGAGTGTGAAATTGAGGCTCTCATGCCTAATGGTTTTAATCCTCTCTTGAGGGTTTCTACTAACCAACAGCATGAGGCCTCTTCCATGCTCAAGGTGTTTGTGGTTTAGACCCTCTTTCTCATTAGAGGACACTTACCTTGGACTTAACCGGTTAAAGAATGGCTTGGTAATACTAAAATGTGTAAACAAAATTGAACAAGTAAAACATGACTAAGATAAGCATGTTGTGTTTGCATTGCATGTGTTCAATCGGACGTTATATTAAACACAAGGTAGATTGGTCCATTTCATATTCAAAGTGATGAAATGAGCCAATCTCCTTTGTCTCTATTGCCTTTGATCATCCATGATAAGGTAGTGGTCTAGTGTCATATTTGTGCATACAATGAAATTGTACTCCTTGGATCTTTGGCCATCATGCATTGAAAATGCTTGATTGATGGTTTTGGATCCAAGAGTGCCACTCCCTTGATGTTTTGAGATGATAAGGAGAGGCACAGTACAAACATGTCCTTGGAAAACCCTCCATTTTTCTCTGTTTGTGCTCTGTTGCAGTATGGTGATTCAGCACACCAGTGGCCGGCAGTGCCCCACTGATGGCCAGTACTGCTTCATCCTTGGCTGGCAGCAAGAATCCATGGCCGGCAAGCCACTGGTGCAATCCACAACATTGGTTTGGTAAGGTGGAGCAGAAAGTTCTTGGAGTAACCCTGCAAATAGAGCCTCTCAAGAGCAAACCGGTGGGCTTTTCAAGGCGAAAACCGAGTGCATGCATCTTCCATTTCTTAAAGCAGAGCTGAGGCAGTGTAGTTTAATGCTTTACTTGTTAGTTAGCAGGGTTTTGTAATTTAATTAACTACTTGTTAATTGATTAAGTATTGTAATAATTAAGTAGCTTAGCTTAGCTATTTCTTTATTTTGTTTTGTAATAATTAGTTAACTAGAATAGTTAATTAGTTTTGATTTGCAATAATTAGCTTAGCTTAGTGTAGCTTAGTGTAACAGCGCCCGTGGAGGGCCTCGTGCTACAGTTCGGACTCGATTTGTGTCACGGTTCTTAATCTGAACCAAAGAGTCCAAATCTGGCAAATCGTTTTGAGAAACAGATTTTTGAAAAAGTAGTGCCAAACATGGACTGCTTTGCCAGATACAGAGTCGCCACCTAAATATTTTAAAATGGGAGAATTTAGGAAACCCTGACTCGGTGCCGAAGGCCACACGTCCGTCATCACCGGAGTTGTCTCGGCTCGGGAGCTTGGGTACGATCGGGGAAGGTCAGCTATGAGCACCCCCTTTCGCCCGGTCCGAAGACCGGCCTCTACTAACCGTGATATCCATATTTGAAAACTTTATGTGTTCTTATTCCAATTATTAGCCTAGAATTACTATGTTATGCGCGCAGCAAACAAGTGTAGACTAGATTGCCTAATTTGGAAATAAACATTGCATATCCGTTTGGTTTGAAGATGCTTTGGATTTGCTACTCGCAAGTAGGCTAAAATACGGATTTCAACGAGTTTTTCCAACTCAAACAATCCAACCTTCACCCACAGGCATTCAAAACAGTTTAACACATAAGCATCTAGCCACATGTTAAGCATGCTGTCATGGTAACATTCATACTCATGTGATATGCTAAAGCGGAAATACTTACATAGTACTCCATGCCAAAACAAAGAACTTGTTAGCAAACATGCATGATCCAAGTCCATGTTAAGTGCCTAATGCATCGCATACAAAATGTCGCTAAGATAGGCTCGGCTAATCCTAGACATGTCATGTGAAAATGCACAATTATCACGTATTCGGTTTGGAATTTGAAGTATTGATGCAATTAGCGTGATGTACCGAGCCTAATGCATGCAATACAAATGCATGGATGCACACATGCATAGCATAAGGTATGCTGAATTAGACGTGCCCTAATACTAACCATCAAAGCAGGTAAGTAAAAGGGAAGAAAGAAGTGGGGATTGGAAGACATTCACACACCCACACACACTTATTACAGATTTGCCCTCGCTCGGAGGGACCGAATAAATATTACAAATTAACTAACTACGCAAGCTAATTAATATTACAAATTAACTAATTTAATTAACAAATTAAATTAAATTAATTAAAGCAGGAAAGCGTCTCGGGAAACGCGCCACCATGCGCAAGCTGCCTCTGTTTTCCTTCCTTTCCTCCTCTGGAGGCTGTCAAAGCCTCAGGACTACATCCTTGGACAGAGGGGATCATCACCGGCTGAATGAAACTTCCACCGGCAGCGTAGTATGGCCATCGGCACAAAATAGGGTCTGTCGGCAGAGAAAATTGTGCCGGTCGGCACATTACACTGCCGGTCGGCAGAGTATTCCTGCAGAACCTGCAACTCACAGCAACAAAGGGCAAAACAAGGCATGGCAGCATATTTCAAGGTATGTATGCATCAACCATGTCCCTTATCATTGTGATGACTCAAAGGGACATGTGCCTCGGTTTTCGGACCACCAATCACGCATTTCCACGCATGATGGCCCAAAGAACCGAGTATGCAACTTTGATTTCAAATGCATGCAAACCAATCAAACAAACTAGGCCCAATTCCTATCACCAATTCAAGGAACAAGGCATGTATGCAAAATGCAATGCAACCTAGGCATACAAGCTAGGAATGCAACATGACATGGCAATGCACTTATGCAATCATGCAAGCATGCATATGGCAATACAAATGAGTGCAAAGATGGACTTAAACATGAATTAGGCGGCTCTAAAAAGGCCTAAAACAGTAGCCAAAAGTGCTAAAGAGTGAGAGCTAAATGGCATGCACACACACATGCACATAAGGACCAACACTTAAGCATGAATCAAACAACATTCAAGAACACTTGAAAGGAGGAGTCATGGACTAATTAGCATGCAACATGAGCCCTAAAATTATGTTATAAAATGATGCCAAATCAAGTTATAAATTAAGCCAAGCATGCACCAAACATGGTCTAAATACTTGAGGCGAATCATGAAGCTTTGAAGCATGTTTTATCACAACAAACATGGCATGCATTAAGCAACCTAAAACAGGTTTTTAGCATGTTAAAACAAAGCCAAAGGACTCCTTAGATGGCATCTAAATGGCCCAAATACAAAGGCATACACCATGGCCAAAACATGGAGCATTGCAACACATGCTTTCAAAGCATTAAAGAGGCATGCAAGGCAATCAAACAAGCATGGAAATGGGACTGAAATAGCATGTAGAATGATTCCAAATCACCAAAACAATGCAAAGATGGCATGCTACACATGCACATACTCAAGGCCAACAAGCCCAAATGCAAAGGAGCCATATAATGCATGCTAAAATCGACCCAAACGACTATGGACAGATCTAAAACATGGCAAAATAAGCATATAATCTTCACAAATACAAGCCTAAAACATGCTCCAACAAAGGCTAACAACCTAGACATGTCAAGGCACAAACATGGCATTACAAGGCAACTATGCTAAACATGCATAAAGTTCCAAAACCAACTTGAAATCATGTTATATCATGGATATATAAGCATGAAAAACAAACCAAACATGCTCAACACACACTCAAGCATAGGCTTCTTTAAGAGGCCAAAATATGCCCTTTTCAAGGACAACAAGGAGAGGGGGTGGCCCTCTTCTTCTTGGGACTTCAAAGCGTCATCTTCACCACTGAAATCCCTCAAGATTTCAGTGGTGGAGAGACCTCAACACCAAAATCCCGGAGCTAGCACAAAATGGCTCAAAATGAGGCCTTTTGAGGCCTAAGGGTGGTCAACAACCCTCAAACAACAAAACACTCTTAATAAACAATAAAGAGGGCTTAAAAATAGAACTTTTTTATGTTATACAATAATCACAAAAACAGCTCTAAGACTAGTAGAAAATCAATGCAAAAAAGGGGAAAAAAAGGACTAGTTTCTCACCCTTGATGCCTTCTTCAACAAAGATGCTCCAATGGCCTCCTTGAGCTTGAATCCAAGACAAAAACTCCAAAACACACTCTTTAGAACCTCAGCTCCTAGAGGAAGGTGAAACACTAGGTGTTTGTGTGCAATAATGAGACACAAAACACCTAGTGTGCAAAATGAGAAGGAAAGAGAGATAGGTGAGTGTATCTAACCCTAACCCTAGAAAACCAGAGCTCTTCTCTGTATTTTCCTCTCTCAAAAATGTCTAAAGCCTCTTCTTTCTTGCCTTTCTTGAGAGCCCTCTCTATATGCCTCTTGTAAAGCTTATCAAACAAGCTTTGCAAGAGGGAGATCCCTCCATACACGTGTATGGAGGGGAGCCAAAGTAATACAGCTGTCCAAAAATATCTGCAAAAGCAGATGAACAGCAATCGGCCGGCAAAAAATGCCATCTTGGCCAAAAAGAGTGCCGACCGGCACAAAATAGTGCCGGCCGGCAAACTATAGTGCCGGCCGGCAAACTATAGTGCCGGCCGACAAACTATATTGCCGGTGGCAGCAAAAACCAGCCGGTGGCATCTAGCCACTGCCGGTGATGGGTGGGGATGGTCTACAAGCCCCACTCTGCCTCTCCAAGGCAAGATGCAAGTGTTTGGTGCAAAACCAGACACTAAACGGTCGAGTTCGGGGATCCTGAGGCAAGGCGCGCGAGCCGAGACCTCCGGGAACTCCAAACGAACACAAACATGGATAATCACCGAGTGTTCAAACGGTGACGTCCAAGTCTTGAGGACGGTCAAAAATGGGGTGTCTACAGTTGCCCCTCTTTGACAGAACTCGAAAGTCATAACGATGACGGGAGTGAATGTCAAAGCCTAGAGACGACCCATTTTTGACAAGGCCGAAGACTCAGACAAACATGCAATACAAATAAGATATGCGCCCGGAGGCAGGGGCAAAATGTAAGACAATGCACGGAGCCGAGCATAACTTATGATCATGCAAAGAAAGCTGTAATGAAGCAAACATGCGACAGTTTTAAGCTAGCACACCAAACTACACTACAATGCAGAAAGGATGTAAGAGAATTATGAAATTCTCAAAAGTCTCACTCGGGAGATACAATACCTGTCCGGTTCGTCTGGTTGCACCAGCTTCAAATGAACCGTACATACAATATCGTGCCTGAAAAAGAAAAACAAACTTAACAGGTACAATATTGTTAGCAACATGCATGACAATGCAAGAATGGATGCAAAATGATGTGCAATATATACAAAACAATGTATAAACAATGCAAATGCAGATGCAATGTAATTGAAACAATGCAAGCTATATGCAAAGCATTTGAATCGTGATCCAATCACGAGCGGTTCGAAACCACACCTATGTCAAATAGATTGATGGAGGTAACAAGTCTGTCTACCATAGAACGGTCAACTGAACTATGAGTATTGTAGACAGACGCAAGAACAAGTATTGGGTGGAATTGACATAAGTGGGGAAACAACCCGCTGGAGGAAGGACTACGATCCTAATGCCGGATGCAAAAATTACACTACAATGTAATGGATAGATATGGCACGCAGGCCAAACCAAATCTTGCCTAAGAAAGGCATGTACACATACAAGTCATGTGTAACACAGAAAAGGTGCCGCAACCCTCAACCAACATACCAGCGTGGAATCGGCGCGATACACATGCAGAACTGTGTTTTAACATGAAAAGTAAGGGCACATACCGGACCAAGCTCAACCTGGAAAGGCGCAAGCCATAGGCGGAAGGTGATGCAATGAATGCATGCAATCTACAATGCAATATCTACAAATATGCAATGGAATGGATACAATGGATATGGCATACAAGCCAAACCAAATCTTGCCTAGGAAAGGCATGTACACGTACGAGCCATGTGTAACACAGAAAAGGTGCCGCAACCCTCAACCAACATATCAACGTGGAATCGGCGCGATACACATACAGAACTGTGTTTTAACATGAAAAGTAAGGACACATACCAGACCAAACTCAACCCGGAAAGGCGCAAGCCATAGGCGGAAGGTGATGCAATGAATGCATGCAAACTACAATGCAGATGCAAGACAATGCACTATGATGCAATGACTATGATTGCAACTTTCCCTATCTTACCAACAGGGTGATATACTAGGTTGGTTCAGTATCCAGAACTGAGGCGTCGACACGCCGCCTCAACCTATGGGGCTTCCATACAGATTTCAAGCCGAGGGTAAACCTCTGGGTATTTAAACCAGACTTTAGTCTCGGAACTCCCGAACCTTTGCGTTCTAGGCATAAGCCGTTCGAACTCTAGTTTCCACCGTCCCCGTTGGTCTTCTAGGAACTCATCGCAAGCACAGACGGATGGCTTTACCAGACCATCGAAAGTCGTTCGGGCACGACAAACACCGAAGGAATTGCACCTTCAGAGGATTTAAGGTCTCCTAGACCGGAATGCAAAATGTATGCATGACAATGCATGTTTTTGTTTGTTTTTTTTTGAAATGCAAATGATGCAAGTGAAATGCATGTTGCATGGAATGCGCGACAACACGCGGCTTAAGATATGTACAAAGCAATAGTGTGCACACCAATGCATTAAAGGTTTTGCACCTTCCAAGGATTTAAGGTCTCCTAGACCGTACGTGTTTAAGGTCTCGCCAGACCATGCGTGTTTAAGGTCTCGCCAGACCGGGGGTATTTACAAGACGCGTGACAATGCGCTGAAGGTTTCGCACCTCCAAAGGATTTAAGGTCTCCTAGACCGTGCGTGTTTAAGGTCTCGCCAGACCGTGCGTGTTTAAGGTCTCGCCAGACCGTGCGTGTTTAAGGTCTCGCCAGACCAGGGGTATTTACAAGACGCGTGACAATGCGCTGAAGGTTTCGCACCTCCAAAGGATTTAAGGTCTCCTAGACCGTGCGTGTTTAAGGTCTCGCCAGACCGTGCGTGTTTAAGGTCTCGCCAGACCAGGGGTGCAAAATGTATGCATGTGTGACACGTATGCCACACGGAATGCAAAATTTTGAAAATTGGACTTACACGCTTCGCGAAGCCGGTTCGTATGCAAAACAATGCAATGTACTAACAAGTACAAGTGAGGTGCGTAAAATAACGCGAGGGGATACATGCTAGATGCAATTGAGGTGCACAAAACAGTGCGATGCGCAGAACAGCGCAAACAATACAATGCACAAAACAGTGCGATGCGCAAAATAGCGCGGACAATTTTGAAATGCACAAAACAGTGCGACGGTTTGAGATGCACAAAACAGTGCGATAGTTTGAAATGCACAAAACAGTGCGATGCGCAGAACAGCGCGAGGTTTGAAATGCACAAAACAGTGCAATGCGCAGAACAGCGCGAACAATGCAATGCACAAAACAGTGCGATGACCAGTGTGACATGCACGCCACATGGAATGTAAACGGGCTCAAATGCGCAACAACGCATGTATTCCGGAATGCATGACAATGCATGGAATGGAAATGCAATGATGCATGAAAAATGTGCACGACGATGCAAAGGGGTGCGTGTTGCAACGCATGTAACACGTGCATAACAATGCAAATGTGTGGCGCACGACAGTGCAATGTAATGCACAGAAGTAGTGTGATGAACTTGTGCAACACACATGGGGCAACTTTTGAATTCAAAAGGATACAAAAAGGATACACCTTGCATGAATTTGAGTGCCACGCACTGGAGACACGGCCCGCGGTCAGAACGGAGGCCGGTTGAATGTCGGAGATGCACTTTCTTGCACTTTCTTGAGCTATGAAGACCAAAAACAACTCAAATGGCCTAAACAAGGCTGTGGGAACCCCACCGGCCGAAAGGGGAGGCCACCGGCTGGCCATCGGCACAAAAACAATTCCATCGGCACAAAAAAGTGCCGGCCGGCACAAAACATTGCCGACCGGCAAACAGTTGCTGGTGCGGGGCAGTTTTGTCTTTCCACCTCGAGTGTTATAAAATAGGGCTTCATGCCCTATTTCCTCATTTCCTACCGCCGAAAACCTTCACTCTCTCTCTCTAGAGTGTTTCCTTCCCATTTTCCTTCCGTTTCTTCGCGTTCTACGCCCGTTTCGTCGTCGGATTCGCGATCCTCTTCGCGTTTCGGACATTTTCCACCGATCACATTCTCGTTTCGGTGCCTCGTTCGGCGTTCTCGCCTTTTCGGGGTTCGTTCCCCTCACTTTGCTCTTCATTTCCGTGCCTTTTCACATTCCGGCCTTCCCAGCCATTTCCGATCCTCTCGGGAGTTGACTTTTCAGTTGACTCTTCGTATTCCGGCTCGGTTTTCCTTTTCCGACCATTTTCACACCACTCTCTACATGGCGGACGACATTCCACGTGGTGGGACTCCCCCGGACCACGAGATGGACCCCGGGGTCGAGCTCTTACCACTGAGCGAGCGCCCGTTCGACCCGGCGACCTACCTGCCAGCGATTCACGTTCTGCCTCCAGACGGTCTGCGTCAGTTCCGGAGCTTCGAGAGGTACGCGGCCCCTGAGTTACTGCTACGCGAGCCTACCTCCCACCTTTCATTCGGCACTCCCGAGGTAACTCTTCATCTTCTGCTTTACTTTCTGCAATGTAGGATACAAAACTGCCATAGTTAGCTGTATTCTTTAATTGCTGAAATCTGATATGCCGTAGACCGTAGTTGACTGTAAACATACATACAACCGATATCTGCTTGAGACTGACACATGCACACACACTGCACTAGTCCTGAATCACCCAAACACACGGCACACACTGCATTCTACTGCACACACACTGGCACCAAATATTTGTTTGAATCTGTCAAACTTGCATACATGCCATATCTGTTCTGAAACGCCCAAACACGCTGACACAGCACACGTATTTTCTGTAAGCACACCGGCACCCGGTATCTGCCTGAATCTGACAAACTTGCATACATGCCATATCTGTCTTTTCAAAATTGCATTTTGAATGTTGTCTTGCAATTGTTGTTTTCTGTTTGCAGGAGGGTTCCCATACCATTCGCGGGTATGGGAATACCGGTGCGCGGGAGTGGTATGACGAGCTCCCTGATGCGGTCCAGCGCATCGTGGATCAGGCGGGCTTCGGCACCTTCTGCCGAGGGCTCTCTAGGTTGTCCACCTGCAGACCTCTTCTTGCCGCTCTGGCGGAGAGGTGGTGGGACACCACCGATTCTTTCCACTTTTCTGCCGCAGGGGACATGACGATGACCCCTTATGACTTCTCGATGCTCACAGGCATCGGGGTAGGGGGTGATCCGATCCCCTTCGACACTGACATGGATGAGTGGACCGCCGCTCAGGTCCATCTACTGGGGGAGGCGCCACCGCTAGCTCGTCCAGGCTTTGTTCGATACTCCTGGTTCGAGGCACAGTTCAGGGTCCAGCCCGTTTTGGAGGAGGTGCAGATGACCGAGGAGGACGTGGAGAGGTGTGCGCGCGGCTTCCTCATGTTCCTGTTCGGGACTACTATCTTCGCCGACCGGGCGAACACCGTGCCTCTCTGCCTTCTCAGTGCACTGGTGGACGTCCGAGACATCTTGCACTACGACTGGGGCGGCGCTGCTCTGGCCACCCTGTACGGCTATATGAGCTCGGCTTCTCGCGGCAGCGGCCAGCTGCTCAGAGGTTACTGGCGGGCTTGGGAGGTACATTTCTTCTCCACTTTTCATTTCTGTCTCGTACTTTCTGTACTCTGTACACTGCACACACTGTAGTCTGCTTTACACTTACTGTATACTGTACACACGGCACACACATACATTCTGCTTTACACTGACTGTACACTGCTCACACTGTACACTGTACACAATACACGGCTCAACACACGGCTCTGCCATTTCTGCTTCATTCTGTATGTCCTGCTTTATCTGATGGTCATACTGACATCTATTTTGCAGTTGTGGGTTTACGCCTACTTCCCTAGGCTTGCACCTGTACCAGTTGCGGAGCCTCCTCCGGCTATCCCGTTCTCGAGTCGTTTTGACGGGAGATGCACCCGGCGACCAAGGGAGACTTTCGGCTTCTTCCGCCGATATTTCGACACCATCACCCTCACGGAGGTATGCTTTACTTTCAGTTCATTTAGCTTCGCTTTCCCACTGCATATTTCAATAACAGTAGATAACAAACTGTCTGCCACTTTCAGATCACTTGGCGGCCATGGGCTTCTTTGCCAGCGGAGATGCGGGGTCGGTTCCCTGGTGCTGAGGAGACCTCGCGTTTTCGGATCTTGCTTGAGGGCCCGGTCTGTCGGGCTTGGTACCTGGGGGAGCGTTTTCTACGCCAGACCCGCGGGTTACCTGAGCAGATAGTCCCGGCTCACCCTCCTGCAGAGATGAGGGAGACCGAGGGGCTGACCACTGAGCAGCTGGATGATTACTCCATCGGCTGGGAGGAGGCCGGCTTCCGAGGCACCGGCGACTATCAGGAGTACGTGCGGACGTACCTGATGCGACCTTTGAGCGGCCGTCGAGCAGAGGGGGCCAGGCCTGTAGCATCGGCGGCTGGGGCCGGAGCAGGAGCTGGATCTTCGAGGAGGGCCCGGGTCCGTGGCAGGGGCGGAGTGCGGGGAGGACGAGGAGCGGGCTGGCCTGCCCTTCCTGCTGTGCTGACTTTCCAGGGGCAGGGTGGGGCGACCTATCAGATCCCCTTCGCCCCTCCACCGGCTGGGCATGAGTTCACTGACATCCCCGACCTTCCGCCGGTATGTATCACTGCACTTCGTACAGTTATTTCATTTCAGTTTACTTGATATTCCACAGAATACTAATGCATCTGATACTTTTGCAGGCTTCTTCTGAGTACACCCGTCAGTCGTTGGCGATGAATGCCTCGATGATGGGGATGCTCCAGCGGACATTTGACCTCTTAGCCGTCTACAGCATACCGGTATGTCCTTCTGACACTGGCCTCAAACCATTCATACACTGCTTCGCATAATCTGATTCATGGCACCATACCTGATACACTGATCTCGCAGCATCTGATACACTGCATTCACTGCATTCTGCACTGTACTCTGTACTGATAAACTGCTCACGGCATTCTCATACTGTATTCATACACTGCATTCTGCACTGATAAACTGCTCACGGCATTCATACACTGTATTCAACATTGCATTCTGCACTGATAAACTGTCTACAGTATACTGATGCATTTCCCTTTCGTGTACTTTTTCAGCCTCCTTTCCAGATTCCCATGGCAGGAGGTGCTCCAGCTAGACCTGCTGTTCCTGCTCGGGGGAGAGACGAGGAGGGCAGGATATTTCCCCGCACTAGGGGTGGACGTACTCACGTCGGGAGCAGCTCGCGAGCTCCAGTCCCGGACGATGATGACGACGAGGAGTCAGAGGCGGAGGCAGGGTCATCGGAGGAGGAGACCGGAGACGACTCTAGCTCGGGCTCTGACGACGACGCTGTTGATGCTCCTGGACCTTCGTCCAGGAAGAGGACCAGGACGGACTGACAGCCCTTGGGGTTGCTGGACATAGATGCAGATTTTTGCTATCTTTTCTTTCTTTCTTTGTACTTTTCTTTTTGGTTGGTAGATAGATTACCTTGTACTGCCGCAGGCAGGTTTTGTTTCCAAAGCTTGTACATTTGAAAAGATAGTGAAATGAAACGGCCTTTTTATCTGAAAAAGTGTTTACATTTACACATTTCATGCGTTGCATCGCATCTCATCATGTTACACCTCAATGTAAATGGAACTGATTGGTTGTCTGAAAATTGAACACTTGCATTGTAATAATCAGATAACTTAAACAGCCAACAGCAAAATAACCCAAGCAACCCACTGCCTGATTCTTGACACACAGCCCTTACTCTGTTGGGGATTGATCTGCATACAGCCCAAAACACAGCATTCGGTTCATTCTACACACAGCAAACTCTGAACAAACGGCCCAATCTGGCAAGACGGAGCTCAAAGACGGAACCGGTTGGAGTCGAAACACGCTCGAATGTAGAGAATGGCACAGCATTCTGAGCATAAATGATTTTGGAAATCAAATGAGGGTTTTTCAAACCGGGATATCGAGCCTACCACTGAACACAGCAGGGAGGACTTAAACAAAGAGGTACACGACCTAAACCCAACGAGACACGCTCGGGAGAGACTCAAAACAAAAGACGAGACCGTCAAATGAAAGAGACACGACACACAGACGCGTAAACGAAGATGGGAGACCTCGGACCACGAGGAGCCAATTCAATCTGGGTATTGTTTCCCACCCTTTCTCATTTGTGATTCTCACATCACTCGGCTCTCAAGCTCGGATTTTCTCTCAGAACCCTTTTCCTCTCTTTTCTCTCAACTCACACCTCTCTATTCTTCATTCTCTCATTTTTCATCCCTCCCCGGGGTGATTTGATGGATAAATGGAAAGGTGCGGGTTCATGCTCAACACCGTTAGCTCACGGCTATTTCTTCCGGCGGGCAGAGTGCTCTTCTGGCAAGTACGTCGACGACGGGGGAGAGACAGAACACCTGGCTCAACTATGCCCCTAGTTCATCATTTTAACCATTTTTTCGTTTTTGCCTTCTACTAAAACGGTTTTGATCAAAACAAGAGTTGGATTAACGTACTTGTTCGATTTTTGATTTGAAAAGCATGCAGGTCAGGCAGCAAGCACTGAAAATTTTCCTTTTGGATCCAAGACAATGGTCCGGTTTTGGAAAACGAAATAGTTTTCGAGAAAATAGTCAACCTCAGTAAAAATTTTCAAAAACTATTTTTCAAACAGTCAATGCTCAACGAGCATGGAACTTACCCTTCGAGATGCGCAACCTCGGATCGGAGGCAATGGAAAATTGCCCCTGGTTTGAAGGAGGGTGGGAGGCAACGGAAAGTTGCCCCTAGTTTGAATGGCGGCTCACGGCGGCTGGTGGCAACGGAAAGTTGCCCCTTGTTTGGGATGGTGCCGCAGCAATCCGCAGACAGTCTTCATTGGCGGTGGTCGAACTCTCGGACACAGCGATGACGAAGACGGTTACAACACATATATGGACACAATCACCTTGAAGGGTGTTGGCCACTGGACTTTGAAATCGAAACCATTGCATGGACTGAGACGCTTATGAAAGCGTTGGGGGCTGGACTTCGTGATGAAGTTGCCTACGTATCCCAAACATGGGAATCAAGCCTTACGTAGTTCCGGTTAAGGTCCACTCGGGTATTTTAACCTTCACTTTGTTTGGCTCTTACTTTTGCCAAGGCGCCCAATGCGGGTTTTCGACCTTGCAAGCTTCTTTTCATTTTCTATTGTTCGTTTCTTTTTCTTTTCTTTTTTTCTTTTCTTTTCTTTTTTTCTTTTCTTTTCTTTTCTTTTCTTTTGTATTTTGTATTTTTCTCTTGCTCTAACTTTTGCCTGGGTCGCCCTTCCGGGTTTTCGGCCCAGCGAGCCTCTCAAAGGGTAAAAGTGTAGCAAGTCCATGCCAAATGTTTTTTTTTTTTTGAAATTGAATTGAAGCCTCTCTGTGTCCAGGAGAACGGCTGTTGCACTGATTTGCAGAAGAGTCCATCAGGATTACTCTACGAGCTTCTTCCGGCGAGGTCTACTCCTTCTGATTCGGCTTTGGTGCCTCCTGCTCGAGGGCTGTTTCGAAACCGGCCACACGGGCCTCCATGGCGTTTGTCCGTTGAACTTTCTGAACATTCTGAACGGGTTCAAATTCGAAAAACAAATAGGTTGAATCTTGAGGCTAAGAGCGATCCTAGGCTACGCAATCTCAAGAGCGATTCCACACAGGTCTTCGTAGGGCCGCGTAAAATATTTATTTTTGAAAGTTTTTTAAGAAAGCGACGAATCGCTCGCGCTGAAGATAGTGTGGAACCAATCTGGATCAGGCCAGGGTCCTTCTCAGTACTCACGCCGACAAGCATGATTTCATTCATAAAAAGGCTTAGCACGCCTCTCTTTCTCTCAAAATGATCAAAATTTTACAAAACCCGAGGAATTCCTTCCCCTTCGTTTTCATCACCGCAGTGTTCAAAAGTTTTTTTTTTGAAAAACTTAGGTTAATGCTATGAGTTTGGCGCGCAGGAGAGCAGGCGAGATGTACTGTCAGCCCAATCAAATTCTCTGGCACTTATGCTGAAAGCAAGCATGAAGGTTGAGATAGCAACAGCTGTTTCAATCGGCTTTGTTGGTGCAACTGGCCCCTCGGTAGAGACAGACTCAAAACAAAAACAGATAATTACAAAACAAAACGGTGTTCGAGGCAACAACCCCAGAATCACCTGGTATTATATACAACGGGGACTGACTCGATACAACAAGACAGACCCTTAAGCAAAAAAGACTGACTCAAGACAAAGAGACAGACTCAAAACAAAAGACTGACTCGGCATCCAAGCCAAGATTTACAAAACTCGGTTTCACCGATGCTCAAAAATGCGTGCCAGACGCTTCATCCAAAAATGTACCAAATGTTGCCCGCAGGCGGTTCACTTTACATACTCGCAGTATCTGAGCCCTCGAAATGGGACTGAAATAGCATGTAGAATGATTCCAAATCACCAAAACAATGCAAAGATGGCATGCTACACATGCACATACTCAAGGCCAACAAGCCCAAATGCAAAGGAGCCATATAATGCATGCTAAAATCGACCCAAACGACTATGGACAGATCTAAAACATGGCAAAATAAGCATATAATCTTCACAAATACAAGCCTAAAACATGCTCCAACAAAGGCTAACAACCTAGACATGTCAAGGCACAAACATGGCATTACAAGGCAACTATGCTAAACATGCATAAAGTTCCAAAACCAACTTGAAATCATGTTATATCATGGATATATAAGCATGAAAAACAAACCAAACATGCTCAACACACACTCAAGCATAGGCTTCTTTAAGAGGCCAAAATATGCCCTTTTCAAGGACAACAAGGAGAGGGGGTGGCCCTCTTCTTCTTGGGACTTCAAAGCGTCATCTTCACCACTGAAATCCCTCAAGATTTCAGTGGTGGAGAGACCTCAACACCAAAATCCCGGAGCTAGCACAAAATGGCTCAAAATGAGGCCTTTTGAGGCCTAAGGGTGGTCAACAACCCTCAAACAACAAAACACTCTTAATAAACAATAAAGAGGGCTTAAAAATAGAACTTTTTTATGTTATACAATAATCACAAAAACAGCTCTAAGACTAGTAGAAAATCAATGCAAAAAAGGGGAAAAAAAGGACTAGTTTCTCACCCTTGATGCCTTCTTCAACAAAGATGCTCCAATGGCCTCCTTGAGCTTGAATCCAAGACAAAAACTCCAAAACACACTCTTTAGAACCTCAGCTCCTAGAGGAAGGTGAAACACTAGGTGTTTGTGTGCAATAATGAGACACAAAACACCTAGTGTGCAAAATGAGAAGGAAAGAGAGATAGGTGAGTGTATCTAACCCTAACCCTAGAAAACCAGAGCTCTTCTCTGTATTTTCCTCTCTCAAAAATGTCTAAAGCCTCTTCTTTCTTGCCTTTCTTGAGAGCCCTCTCTATATGCCTCTTGTAAAGCTTATCAAACAAGCTTTGCAAGAGGGAGATCCCTCCATACACGTGTATGGAGGGGAGCCAAAGTAATACAGCTGTCCAAAAATATCTGCAAAAGCAGATGAACAGCAATCGGCCGGCAAAAAATGCCATCTTGGCCAAAAAGAGTGCCGACCGGCACAAAATAGTGCCGGCCGGCAAACTATAGTGCCGGCCGACAAACTATATTGCCGGTGGCAGCAAAAACCAGCCGGTGGCATCTAGCCACTGCCGGTGATGGGTGGGGATGGTCTACAAGCCCCACTCTGCCTCTCCAAGGCAAGATGCAAGTGTTTGGTGCAAAACCAGACACTAAACGGTCGAGTTCGGGGATCCTGAGGCAAGGCGCGCGAGCCGAGACCTCCGGGAACTCCAAACGAACACAAACATGGATAATCACCGAGTGTTCAAACGGTGACGTCCAAGTCTTGAGGACGGTCAAAAATGGGGTGTCTACAGTTGCCCCTCTTTGACAGAACTCGAAAGTCATAACGATGACGGGAGTGAATGTCAAAGCCTAGAGACGACCCATTTTTGACAAGGCCGAAGACTCAGACAAACATGCAATACAAATAAGATATGCGCCCGGAGGCAGGGGCAAAATGTAAGACAATGCACGGAGCCGAGCATAACTTATGATCATGCAAAGAAAGCTGTAATGAAGCAAACATGCGACAGTTTTAAGCTAGCACACCAAACTACACTACAATGCAGAAAGGATGTAAGAGAATTATGAAATTCTCAAAAAGTCTCACTCGGGAGATACAATACCTGTCCGGTTCGTCTGGTTGCACCAGCTTCAAATGAACCGTACATACAATATCGTGCCTGAAAAAGAAAAACAAACTTAACAGGTACAATATTGTTAGCAACATGCATGACAATGCAAGAATGGATGCAAAATGATGTGCAATATATACAAAACAATGTATAAACAATGCAAATGCAGATGCAATGTAATTGAAACAATGCAAGCTATATGCAAAGCATTTGAATCGTGATCCAATCACGAGCGGTTCGAAACCACACCTATGTCAAATAGATTGATGGAGGTAACAAGTCTGTCTACCATAGAACGGTCAACTGAACTATGAGTATTGTAGACAGACGCAAGAACAAGTATTGGGTGGAATTGACATAAGTGGGGAAACAACCCGCTGGAGGAAGGACTACGATCCTAATGCCGGATGCAAAAATTACACTACAATGTAATGGATAGATATGGCACGCAGGCCAAACCAGATCTTGCCTAAGAAAGGCATGTACACATACAAGTCATGTGTAACACAGAAAAGGTGCCGCAACCCTCAACCAACATACCAGCGTGGAATCGGCGCGATACACATGCAGAACTGTGTTTTAACATGAAAAGTAAGGGCACATACCGGACCAAGCTCAACCTGGAAAGGCGCAAGCCATAGGCGGAAGGTGATGCAATGAATGCATGCAATCTACAATGCAATATCTACAAATATGCAATGGAATGGATACAATGGATATGGCATACAAGCCAAACCAAATCTTGCCTAGGAAAGGCATGTACACGTACGAGCCATGTGTAACACAGAAAAGGTGCCGCAACCCTCAACCAACATATCAACGTGGAATCGGCGCGATACACATACAGAACTGTGTTTTAACATGAAAAGTAAGGACACATACCAGACCAAACTCAACCCGGAAAGGCGCAAGCCATAGGCGGAAGGTGATGCAATGAATGCATGCAAACTACAATGCAGATGCAAGACAATGCACTATGATGCAATGACTATGATTGCAACTTTCCCTATCTTACCAACAGGGTGATATACTAGGTTGGTTCAGTATCCAGAACTGAGGCGTCGACACGCCGCCTCAACCTATGGGGCTTCCATACAGATTTCAAGCCGAGGGTAAACCTCTGGGTATTTAAACCAGACTTTAGTCTCGGAACTCCCGAACCTTTGCGTTCTAGGCATAAGCCGTTCGAACTCTAGTTTCCACCGTCCCCGTTGGTCTTCTAGGAACTCATCGCAAGCACAGACGGATGGCTTTACCAGACCATCGAAAGTCGTTCGGGCACGACAAACACCGAAGGAATTGCACCTTCAGAGGATTTAAGGTCTCCTAGACCGGAATGCAAAATGTATGCATGACAATGCATGTTTTTGTTTGTTTTTTTTTGAAATGCAAATGATGCAAGTGAAATGCATGTTGCATGGAATGCGCGACAACACGCGGCTTAAGATATGTACAAAGCAATAGTGTGCACACCAATGCATTAAAGGTTTTGCACCTTCCAAGGATTTAAGATCTCCTAGACCGTACGTGTTTAAGGTCTCGCCAGACCATGCGTGTTTAAGGTCTCGCCAGACCGGGGGTATTTACAAGACGCGTGACAATGCGCTGAAGGTTTCGCACCTCCAAAGGATTTAAGGTCTCCTAGACCGTGCGTGTTTAAGGTCTCGCCAGACCGTGCGTGTTTAAGGTCTCGCCAGACCGTGCGTGTTTAAGGTCTCGCCAGACCAGGGGTATTTACAAGACGCGTGACAATGCGCTGAAGGTTTCGCACCTCCAAAGGATTTAAGGTCTCCTAGACCGTGCGTGTTTAAGGTCTCGCCAGACCGTGCGTGTTTAAGGTCTCGCCAGACCGTGCGTGTTTAAGGTCTCGCCAGACCAGGGGTGCAAAATGTATGCATGTGTGACACGTATGCCACACGGAATGCAAAATTTTGAAAATTGGACTTACACGCTTCGCGAAGCCGGTTCGTATGCAAAACAATGCAATGTACTAACAAGTACAAGTGAGGTGCGTAAAATAACGCGAGGGGATACATGCTAGATGCAATTGAGGTGCACAAAACAGTGCGATGCGCAGAACAGCGCGAACAATACAATGCACAAAACAGTGCGATGCGCAAAATAGCGCGGACAATTTTGAAATGCACAAAACAGTGCGACGGTTTGAGATGCACAAAACAGTGCGATAGTTTGAAATGCACAAAACAGTGCGATGCGCAGAACAGCGCGAGGCTTGAAATGCACAAAACAGTGCAATGCGCAGAACAGCGCGAACAATGCAATGCACAAAACAGTGCGATGACCAGTGTGACATGCACGCCACATGGAATGTAAACGGGCTCAAATGCGCAACAACGCATGTATTCCGGAATGCATGACAATGCATGGAATGGAAATGCAATGATGCATGAAAAATGTGCACGACGATGCAAAGGGGTGCGTGTTGCAACGCATGTAACACGTGCATAACAATGCAAATGTGTGGCGCACGACAGTGCGATGTAATGCACAGAAGTAGTGTGATGAACTTGTGCAACACACATGGGGCAACTTTTGAATTCAAAAGGATACAAAAAGGATACACCTTGCATGAATTTGAGTGCCACGCACTGGAGACACGGCCCGCGGTCAGAACGGAGGCCGGTTGAATGTCGGAGATGCACTTTCTTGCACTTTCTTGAGCTATGAAGACCAAAAACAACTCAAATGGCCTAAACAAGGCTGTGGGAACCCCACCGGCCGAAAGGGGAGGCCACCGGCTGGCCATCGGCACAAAAACAATTCCATCGGCACAAAAAAGTGCCGGCCGGCACAAAACATTGCCGACCGGCAAACAGTTGCTGGTGCGGGGCAGTTTTGTCTTTCCACCTCGAGTGTTATAAAATAGGGCTTCATGCCCTATTTCCTCATTTCCTACCGCCGAAAACCTTCACTCTCTCTCTCTAGAGTGTTTCCTTCCCATTTTCCTTCCGTTTCTTCGCGTTCTACGCCCGTTTCGTCGTCGGATTCGCGATCCTCTTCGCGTTTCGGACATTTTCCACCGATCACATTCTCGTTTCGGTGCCTCGTTCGGCGTTCTCGCCTTTTCGGGGTTCGTTCCCCTCACTTTGCTCTTCATTTCCGTGCCTTTTCACATTCCGGCCTTCCCAGCCATTTCCGATCCTCTCGGGAGTTGACTTTTCAGTTGACTCTTCGTATTCCGGCTCGGTTTTCCTTTTCCGACCATTTTCACACCACTCTCTACATGGCGGACGACATTCCACGTGGTGGGACTCCCCCGGACCACGAGATGGACCCCGGGGTCGAGCTCTTACCACTGAGCGAGCGCCCGTTCGACCCGGCGACCTACCTGCCAGCGATTCACGTTCTGCCTCCAGACGGTCTGCGTCAGTTCCGGAGCTTCGAGAGGTACGCGGCCCCTGAGTTACTGCTACGCGAGCCTACCTCCCACCTTTCATTCGGCACTCCCGAGGTAACTCTTCATCTTCTGCTTTACTTTCTGCAATGTAGGATACAAAACTGCCATAGTTAGCTGTATTCTTTAATTGCTGAAATCTGATATGCCGTAGACCGTAGTTGACTGTAAACATACATACAACCGATATCTGCTTGAGACTGACACATGCACACACACTGCACTAGTCCTGAATCACCCAAACACACGGCACACACTGCATTCTACTGCACACACACTGGCACCAAATATTTGTTTGAATCTGTCAAACTTGCATACATGCCATATCTGTTCTGAAACGCCCAAACACGCTGACACAGCACACGTATTTTCTGTAAGCACACCGGCACCCGGTATCTGCCTGAATCTGACAAACTTGCATACATGCCATATCTGTCTTTTCAAAATTGCATTTTGAATGTTGTCTTGCAATTGTTGTTTTCTGTTTGCAGGAGGGTTCCCATACCATTCGCGGGTATGGGAATACCGGTGCGCGGGAGTGGTATGACGAGCTCCCTGATGCGGTCCAGCGCATCGTGGATCGGGCGGGCTTCGGCACCTTCTGCCGAGGGCTCTCTAGGTTGTCCACCTGCAGACCTCTTCTTGCCGCTCTGGCGGAGAGGTGGTGGGACACCACCGATTCTTTCCACTTTTCTGCCGCAGGGGACATGACGATGACCCCTTATGACTTCTCGATGCTCACAGGCATCGGGGTAGGGGGTGATCCGATCCCCTTCGACACTGACATGGATGAGTGGACCGCCGCTCAGGTCCATCTACTGGGGGAGGCGCCACCGCTAGCTCGTCCAGGCTTTGTTCGATACTCCTGGTTCGAGGCACAGTTCAGGGTCCAGCCCGTTTTGGAGGAGGTGCAGATGACCGAGGAGGACGTGGAGAGGTGTGCGCGCGGCTTCCTCATGTTCCTGTTCGGGACTACTATCTTCGCCGACCGGGCGAACACCGTGCCTCTCTGCCTTCTCAGTGCACTGGTGGACGTCCGAGACATCTTGCACTACGACTGGGGCGGCGCTGCTCTGGCCACCCTGTACGGCTATATGAGCTCGGCTTCTCGCGGCAGCGGCCAGCTGCTCAGAGGTTACTGGCGGGCTTGGGAGGTACATTTCTTCTCCACTTTTCATTTCTGTCTCGTACTTTCTGTACTCTGTACACTGCACACACTGTAGTCTGCTTTACACTTACTGTATACTGTACACACGGCACACACATACATTCTGCTTTACACTGACTGTACACTGCTCACACTGTACACTGTACACAATACACGGCTCAACACACGGCTCTGCCATTTCTGCTTCATTCTGTATGTCCTGCTTTATCTGATGGTCATACTGACATCTATTTTGCAGTTGTGGGTTTACGCCTACTTCCCTAGGCTTGCACCTGTACCAGTTGCGGAGCCTCCTCCGGCTATCCCGTTCTCGAGTCGTTTTGACGGGAGATGCACCCGGCGACCACGGGAGACTTTCGGCTTCTTCCGCCGATATTTCGACACCATCACCCTCACGGAGGTATGCTTTACTTTCAGTTCATTTAGCTTCGCTTTCCCACTGCATATTTCAATAACAGTAGATAACAAACTGTCTGCCACTTTCAGATCACTTGGCGGCCATGGGCTTCTTTGCCAGCGGAGATGCGGGGTCGGTTCCCTGGTGCTGAGGAGACCTCGCGTTTTCGGATCTTGCTTGAGGGCCCGGTCTGTCGGGCTTGGTACCTGGGGGAGCGTTTTCTACGCCAGACCCGCGGGTTACCTGAGCAGATAGTCCCGGCTCACCCTCCTGCAGAGATGAGGGAGACCGAGGGGCTGACCACTGAGCAGCTGGATGATTACTCCATCGGCTGGGAGGAGGCCGGCTTCCGAGGCACCGGCGACTATCAGGAGTACGTGCGGACGTACCTGATGCGACCTTTGAGCGGCCGTCGAGCAGAGGGGGCCAGGCCTGTAGCATCGGCGGCTGGGGCCGGAGCAGGAGCTGGATCTTCGAGGAGGGCCCGGGTCCGTGGCAGGGGCGGAGTGCGGGGAGGACGAGGAGCGGGCTGGCCTGCCCTTCCTGCTGTGCTGACTTTCCAGGGGCAGGGTGGGGCGACCTATCAGATCCCCTTCGCCCCTCCACCGGCTGGGCATGAGTTCACTGACATCCCCGACCTTCCGCCGGTATGTATCACTGCACTTCGTACAGTTATTTCATTTCAGTTTACTTGATATTCCACAGAATACTAATGCATCTGATACTTTTGCAGGCTTCTTCTGAGTACACCCGTCAGTCGTTGGCGATGAATGCCTCGATGATGGGGATGCTCCAGCGGACATTTGACCTCTTAGCCGTCTACAGCATACCGGTATGTCCTTCTGACACTGGCCTCAAACCATTCATACACTGCTTCGCATAATCTGATTCATGGCACCATACCTGATACACTGATCTCGCAGCATCTGATACACTGCATTCACTGCATTCTGCACTGTACTCTGTACTGATAAACTGCTCACGGCATTCTCATACTGTATTCATACACTGCATTCTGCACTGATAAACTGCTCACGGCATTCATACACTGTATTCAACATTGCATTCTGCACTGATAAACTGTCTACAGTATACTGATGCATTTCCCTTTCGTGTACTTTTTCAGCCTCCTTTCCAGATTCCCATGGCAGGAGGTGCTCCAGCTAGACCTGCTGTTCCTGCTCGGGGGAGAGACGAGGAGGGCAGGATATTTCCCCGCACTAGGGGTGGACGTACTCACGTCGGGAGCAGCTCGCGAGCTCCAGTCCCGGACGATGATGACGACGAGGAGTCAGAGGCGGAGGCAGGGTCATCGGAGGAGGAGACCGGAGACGACTCTAGCTCGGGCTCTGACGACGACGCTGTTGATGCTCCTGGACCTTCGTCCAGGAAGAGGACCAGGACGGACTGACAGCCCTTGGGGTTGCTGGACATAGATGCAGATTTTTGCTATCTTTTCTTTCTTTCTTTGTACTTTTCTTTTTGGTTGGTAGATAGATTACCTTGTACTGCCGCAGGCAGGTTTTGTTTCCAAAGCTTGTACATTTGAAAAGATAGTGAAATGAAACGGCCTTTTTATCTGAAAAAGTGTTTACATTTACACATTTCATGCGTTGCATCGCATCTCATCATGTTACACCTCAATGTAAATGGAACTGATTGGTTGTCTGAAAATTGAACACTTGCATTGTAATAATCAGATAACTTAAACAGCCAACAGCAAAATAACCCAAGCAACCCACTGCCTGATTCTTGACACACAGCCCTTACTCTGTTGGGGATTGATCTGCATACAGCCCAAAACACAGCATTCGGTTCATTCTACACACAGCAAACTCTGAACAAACGGCCCAATCTGGCAAGACGGAGCTCAAAGACGGAACCGGTTGGAGTCGAAACACGCTCGAATGTAGAGAATGGCACAGCATTCTGAGCATAAATGATTTTGGAAATCAAATGAGGGTTTTTCAAACCGGGATATCGAGCCTACCACTGAACACAGCAGGGAGGACTTAAACAAAGAGGTACACGACCTAAACCCAACGAGACACGCTCGGGAGAGACTCAAAACAAAAGACGAGACCGTCAAATGAAAGAGACACGACACACAGACGCGTAAACGAAGATGGGAGACCTCGGACCACGAGGAGCCAATTCAATCTGGGTATTGTTTCCCACCCTTTCTCATTTGTGATTCTCACATCACTCGGCTCTCAAGCTCGGATTTTCTCTCAGAACCCTTTTCCTCTCTTTTCTCTCAACTCACACCTCTCTATTCTTCATTCTCTCATTTTTCATCCCTCCCCGGGGTGATTTGATGGATAAATGGAAAGGTGCGGGTTCATGCTCAACACCGTTAGCTCACGGCTATTTCTTCCGGCGGGCAGAGTGCTCTTCTGGCAAGTACGTCGACGACGGGGGAGAGACAGAACACCTGGCTCAACTGTGCCCCTAGTTCATCATTTTAACCATTTTTTCGTTTTTGCCTTCTACTAAAACGGTTTTGATCAAAACAAGAGTTGGATTAACGTACTTGTTCGATTTTTGATTTGAAAAGCATGCAGGTCAGGCAGCAAGCACTGAAAATTTTCCTTTTGGATCCAAGACAATGGTCCGGTTTTGGAAAACGAAATAGTTTTCGAGAAAATAGTCAACCTCAGTAAAAATTTTCAAAAACTATTTTTCAAACAGTCAATGCTCAACGAGCATGGAACTTACCCTTCGAGATGCGCAACCTCGGATCGGAGGCAATGGAAAATTGCCCCTGGTTTGAAGGAGGGTGGGAGGCAACGGAAAGTTGCCCCTAGTTTGAATGGCGGCTCACGGCGGCTGGTGGCAACGGAAAGTTGCCCCTTGTTTGGGATGGTGCCGCAGCAATCCGCAGACAGTCTTCATTGGCGGTGGTCGAACTCTCGGACACAGCGATGACGAAGACGGTTACAACACATATATGGACACAATCACCTTGAAGGGTGTTGGCCACTGGACTTTGAAATCGAAACCATTGCATGGACTGAGACGCTTATGAAAGCGTTGGGGGCTGGACTTCGTGATGAAGTTGCCTACGTATCCCAAACATGGGAATCAAGCCTTACGTAGTTCCGGTTAAGGTCCACTCGGGTATTTTAACCTTCACTTTGTTTGGCTCTTACTTTTGCCAAGGCGCCCAATGCGGGTTTTCGACCTTGCAAGCTTCTTTTCATTTTCTATTGTTCGTTTCTTTTTCTTTTCTTTTTTTCTTTTCTTTTCTTTTTTTCTTTTCTTTTCTTTTCTTTTCTTTTGTATTTTGTATTTTTCTCTTGCTCTAACTTTTGCCTGGGTCGCCCTTCCGGGTTTTCGGCCCAGCGAGCCTCTCAAAGGGTAAAAGTGTAGCAAGTCCATGCCAAATGTTTTTTTTTTTTTGAAATTGAATTGAAGCCTCTCTGTGTCCAGGAGAACGGCTGTTGCACTGATTTGCAGAAGAGTCCATCAGGATTACTCTACGAGCTTCTTCCGGCGAGGTCTACTCCTTCTGATTCGGCTTTGGTGCCTCCTGCTCGAGGGCTGTTTCGAAACCGGCCACACGGGCCTCCATGGCGTTTGTCCGTTGAACTTTCTGAACATTCTGAACGGGTTCAAATTCGGAAAACAAATAGGTTGAATCTTGAGGCTAAGAGCGATCCTAGGCTGCGCAATCTCAAGAGCGATTCCACACAGGTCTTCGTAGGGCCGCGTAAAATATTTATTTTTGAAAGTTTTTTAAGAAAGCGACGAATCGCTCGCGCTGAAGATAGTGTGGAACCAATCTGGATCAGGCCAGGGTCCTTCTCAGTACTCACGCCGACAAGCATGATTTCATTCATAAAAAGGCTTAGCACGCCTCTCTTTCTCTCAAAATGATCAAAATTTTACAAAACCCGAGGAATTCCTTCCCCTTCGTTTTCATCACCGCAGTGTTCAAAAGTTTTTTTTTTGAAAAACTTAGGTTAATGCTATGAGTTTGGCGCGCAGGAGAGCAGGCGAGATGTACTGTCAGCCCAATCAAATTCTCTGGCACTTATGCTGAAAGCAAGCATGAAGGTTGAGATAGCAACAGCTGTTTCAATCGGCTTTGTTGGTGCAACTGGCCCCTCGGTAGAGACAGACTCAAAACAAAAACAGATAATTACAAAACAAAACGGTGTTCGAGGCAACAACCCCAGAATCACCTGGTATTATATACAACGGGGACTGACTCGATACAACAAGACAGACCCTTAAGCAAAAAAGACTGACTCAAGACAAAGAGACAGACTCAAAACAAAAGACTGACTCGGCATCCAAGCCAAGATTTACAAAACTCGGTTTCACCGATGCTCAAAAATGCGTGCCAGACGCTTCATCCAAAAATGTACCAAATGTTGCCCGCAGGCGGTTCACTTTACATACTCGCAGTATCTGAGCCCTCGAAATCCAGCAACTGGGTGGTAACGGGCTTGCCTGAGGTGGGTGGTAGGATAACCTTGTTATCGATCAAATCCTGCACTTCATGACGAAGGCGGGAACATCCATCGGTACTGTGACCGGACTGTTGATGGTACGCGCAGTACAAAGTAGCGTCATGAGTGGTGGGGAGATTCTTCGGGAGTGGTCGGGGCTCCAAAGGCTTAAGATGCCCATTCTTCGCCAATATCAGCAATGCCCTAGACAAAGGCATGTGGAGGTCATGAAAGGCTCTGCGTCCTCGGGGTAGGTACTTTGCAGTTTGAGGATTCTTGCCAGACGCGCTGGCGAAAGGATCAGCTGGCGCTGCCTTGGCTTTTTGAACCTTCCCCGGTGCAGGGTTGGGAACTACTGGAATTGTCTGGGCATGACGGGGCCCATCCCGGTTTTCTGTCTGGCTTGAACTGCCTTTGGTTGGAGCGGGGAAAGCATCATCTACAGCTTTGGTCACTATTGCAGACGTTTGTTGCTTGTTCATCCCTCTGGCCTTCAGAGCCTCGACTGCCCACAGCAGTTGTTCAATAGGGTCGGCGTCTACCTTTGCCTTATCCTTTCCTTTGGCCTCAGCCTGATCAAGCGTCGGGGTTGGTGCTGACATATCGTGGCTATAGCCGGAAGCCACCTCTGGCTGGCTGAGCTCTATCACAATCCGCCCCAGTAGCGGGGGCTCCTGTGGTACAAAATTCCCGGCGTACGGCGCCGCTGGCGGTGAAGCCGACATTCCATAGGCGAGGTCTGCCATAGACCTTTGGAGATCGCCTATCATCCCCATCAATTCGAAGGTGGTGGGCTCACGAGCCTGGTATAACTGGGGAGCCCAAACCGGGTGCACAACGGGCGACCTGGGCGGGTATGACATACTGATATTGGCCTCACTCTGCGGAGCGGTCCCCTGCTCCGATACAGCTGCCATAACCACAATTTCTTCTGAACTTTGTGCCGCCATAAATCTTGCCTCAGCAAAGGGGGACACTGGCTATTCTGTTTCAACTCTGCGACTCTCCTGAACTGAAAGGAAAAACAGACAGCATTTCAGCCCAAACTTGATCAAACACGGGTGTAGCTACACAACTGTACCCTTCTACTGATCACTGTTCCCAGAAATTACTGTTCCCGAAAACTGAACCGATACCCGCGGATAACTGATTCTCACAACTGATACTGATACTGGTGTTCCCAGGTTAGATACTCTGACTTGCAAACTGACATGTGCGTTCCTGTAGAGCAACACTCTAAAAGCACATAGCAAGTAAAGAGAACAAAACACCCCTATATTGGGGTAGGGTTTCCCTGTCCTATTTTGTCAGGAGCTAGGGTTTCACTACGCACACAGCGGTTTTCAAACAACCTAACATCGGGTAAGCAACCTGTCCTAACTTGGAATGGTCACTATGGATCCGAATATGCACTAGGTCGAATGGTCAAAAAGGGTGCCCCGGTAAAACCGGGGTTTGTGTTCCCATACTGTCAGAGCCCATAGCCGGTCAGCCTTATGGACATGCCTTGACAAGACAAGCCTCCAGCAAACCGTTCAGGAATGGCAGATGGCAAACACTGTGTTCCTAGGCGCACCAATGCACATGCAATGCAAAGAAGCACATAAATGAAGTCAAAACAGAATATCACGAGTTCGAGTCAAACTCTCTAAAAATCCCCAGCGGAGTCGCCAGAAACTGTAACAGCGCCCGTGGAGGGCCTCGTGCTACAGTTCGGACTCGATTTGTGTCACGGTTCTTAATCTGAACCAAAGAGTCCAAATCTGGCAAATCGTTTTGAGAAACAGATTTTTGAAAAAGTAGTGCCAAACATGGACTGCTTTGCCAGATACAGAGTCGCCACCTAAATATTTTAAAATGGGAGAATTTAGGAAACCCTGACTCGGTGCCGAAGGCCACACGTCCGTCATCACCGGAGTTGTCTCGGCTCGGGAGCTTGGGTACGATCGGGGAAGGTCAGCTATGAGCACCCCCTTTCGCCCGGTCCGAAGACCGGCCTCTACTAACCGTGATATCCATATTTGAAAACTTTATGTGTTCTTATTCCAATTATTAGCCTAGAATTACTATGTTATGCGCGCAGCAAACAAGTATAGACTAGATTGCCTAATTTGGAAATAAACATTGCATATCCGTTTGGTTTGAAGATGCTTTGGATTTGCTACTCGCAAGTAGGCTAAAATACGGATTTCAACGAGTTTTTCCAACTCAAACAATCCAACCTTCACCCACAGGCATTCAAAACAGTTTAACACATAAGCATCTAGCCACATGTTAAGCATGCTGTCATGGTAACATTCATACTCATGTGATATGCTAAAGCGGAAATACTTACATAGTACTCCATGCCAAAACAAAGAACTTGTTAGCAAACATGCATGATCCAAGTCCATGTTAAGTGCCTAATGCATCGCATACAAAATGTCGCTAAGATAGGCTCGGCTAATCCTAGACATGTCATGTGAAAATGCACAATTATCACGTATTCGGTTTGGAATTTGAAGTATTGATGCAATTAGCGTGATGTACCGAGCCTAATGCATGCAATACAAATGCATGGATGCACACATGCATAGCATAAGGTATGCTGAATTAGACGTGCCCTAATACTAACCATCAAAGCAGGTAAGTAAAAGGGAAGAAAGAAGTGGGGATTGGAAGACATTCACACACCCACACACACTTATTACAGATTTGCCCTCGCTCGGAGGGACCGAATAAATATTACAAATTAACTAACTACGCAAGCTAATTAATATTACAAATTAACTAATTTAATTAACAAATTAAATTAAATTAATTAAAGCAGGAAAGCGTCTCGGGAAACGCGCCACCATGCGCAAGCTGCCTCTGTTTTCCTTCCTTTCCTCCTCTGGAGGCTGTCAAAGCCTCAGGACTACATCCTTGGACAGAGGGGATCATCACCGGCTGAATGAAACTTCCACCGGCAGCGTAGTATGGCCATCGGCACAAAATAGGGTCTGTCGGCAGAGAAAATTGTGCCGGTCGGCACATTACACTGCCGGTCGGCAGAGTATTCCTGCAGAACCTGCAACTCACAGCAACAAAGGGCAAAACAAGGCATGGCAGCATATTTCAAGGTATGTATGCATCAACCATGTCCCTTATCATTGTGATGACTCAAAGGGACATGTGCCTCGGTTTTCGGACCACCAATCACGCATTTCCACGCATGATGGCCCAAAGAACCGAGTATGCAACTTTGATTTCAAATGCATGCAAACCAATCAAACAAACTAGGCCCAATTCCTATCACCAATTCAAGGAACAAGGCATGTATGCAAAATGCAATGCAACCTAGGCATACAAGCTAGGAATGCAACATGACATGGCAATGCACTTATGCAATCATGCAAGCATGCATATGGCAATACAAATGAGTGCAAAGATGGACTTAAACATGAATTAGGCGGCTCTAAAAAGGCCTAAAACAGTAGCCAAAAGTGCTAAAGAGTGAGAGCTAAATGGCATGCACACACACATGCACATAAGGACCAACACTTAAGCATGAATCAAACAACATTCAAGCACACTTGAAAGGAGGAGTCATGGACTAATTAGCATGCAACATGAGCCCTAAAATTATGTTATAAAATGATGCCAAATCAAGTTATAAATTAAGCCAAGCATGCACCAAACATGGTCTAAATACTTGAGGCGAATCATGAAGCTTTGAAGCATGTTTTATCACAACAAACATGGCATGCATTAAGCAACCTAAAACAGGTTTTTAGCATGTTAAAACAAAGCCAAAGGACTCCTTAGATGGCATCTAAATGGCCCAAATACAAAGGCATACACCATGGCCAAAACATGGAGCATTGCAACACATGCTTTCAAAGCATTAAAGAGGCATGCAAGGCAATCAAACAAGCATGGAAATGGGACTGAAATAGCATGTAGAATGATTCCAAATCACCAAAACAATGCAAAGATGGCATGCTACACATGCACATACTCAAGGCCAACAAGCCCAAATGCAAAGGAGCCATATAATGCATGCTAAAATCGACCCAAACGACTATGGACAGATCTAAAACATGGCAAAATAAGCATATAATCTTCACAAATACAAGCCTAAAACATGCTCCAACAAAGGCTAACAACCTAGACATGTCAAGGCACAAACATGGCATTACAAGGCAACTATGCTAAACATGCATAAAGTTCCAAAACCAACTTGAAATCATGTTATATCATGGATATATAAGCATGAAAAACAAACCAAACATGCTCAACACACACTCAAGCATAGGCTTCTTTAAGAGGCCAAAATATGCCCTTTTCAAGGACAACAAGGAGAGGGGGTGGCCCTCTTCTTCTTGGGACTTCAAAGCGTCATCTTCACCACTGAAATCCCTCAAGATTTCAGTGGTGGAGAGACCTCAACACCAAAATCCCGGAGCTAGCACAAAATGGCTCAAAATGAGGCCTTTTGAGGCCTAAGGGTGGTCAACAACCCTCAAACAACAAAACACTCTTAATAAACAATAAAGAGGGCTTAAAAATAGAACTTTTTTATGTTATACAATAATCACAAAAACAGCTCTAAGACTAGTAGAAAATCAATGCAAAAAAGGGGAAAAAAAGGACTAGTTTCTCACCCTTGATGCCTTCTTCAACAAAGATGCTCCAATGGCCTCCTTGAGCTTGAATCCAAGACAAAAACTCCAAAACACACTCTTTAGAACCTCAGCTCCTAGAGGAAGGTGAAACACTAGGTGTTTGTGTGCAATAATGAGACACAAAACACCTAGTGTGCAAAATGAGAAGGAAAGAGAGATAGGTGAGTGTATCTAACCCTAACCCTAGAAAACCAGAGCTCTTCTCTGTATTTTCCTCTCTCAAAAATGTCTAAAGCCTCTTCTTTCTTGCCTTTCTTGAGAGCCCTCTCTATATGCCTCTTGTAAAGCTTATCAAACAAGCTTTGCAAGAGGGAGATCCCTCCATACACGTGTATGGAGGGGAGCCAAAGTAATACAGCTGTCCAAAAATATCTGCAAAAGCAGATGAACAGCAATCGGCCGGCAAAAAATGCCATCTTGGCCAAAAAGAGTGCCGACCGGCACAAAATAGTGCCGGCCGGCAAACTATAGTGCCGGCCGACAAACTATATTGCCGGTGGCAGCAAAAACCAGCCGGTGGCATCTAGCCACTGCCGGTGATGGGTGGGGATGGTCTACAAGCCCCACTCTGCCTCTCCAAGGCAAGATGCAAGTGTTTGGTGCAAAACCAGACACTAAACGGTCGAGTTCGGGGATCCTGAGGCAAGGCGCGCGAGCCGAGACCTCCGGGAACTCCAAACGAACACAAACATGGATAATCACCGAGTGTTCAAACGGTGACGTCCAAGTCTTGAGGACGGTCAAAAATGGGGTGTCTACAGTTGCCCCTCTTTGACAGAACTCGAAAGTCATAACGATGACGGGAGTGAATGTCAAAGCCTAGAGACGACCCATTTTTGACAAGGCCGAAGACTCAGACAAACATGCAATACAAATAAGATATGCGCCCGGAGGCAGGGGCAAAATGTAAGACAATGCACGGAGCCGAGCATAACTTATGATCATGCAAAGAAAGCTGTAATGAAGCAAACATGCGACAGTTTTAAGCTAGCACACCAAACTACACTACAATGCAGAAAGGATGTAAGAGAATTATGAAATTCTCAAAAAGTCTCACTCGGGAGATACAATACCTGTCCGGTTCGTCTGGTTGCACCAGCTTCAAATGAACCGTACATACAATATCGTGCCTGAAAAAGAAAAACAAACTTAACAGGTACAATATTGTTAGCAACATGCATGACAATGCAAGAATGGATGCAAAATGATGTGCAATATATACAAAACAATGTATAAACAATGCAAATGCAGATGCAATGTAATTGAAACAATGCAAGCTATATGCAAAGCATTTGAATCGTGATCCAATCACGAGCGGTTCGAAACCACACCTATGTCAAATAGATTGATGGAGGTAACAAGTCTGTCTACCATAGAACGGTCAACTGAACTATGAGTATTGTAGACAGACGCAAGAACAAGTATTGGGTGGAATTGACATAAGTGGGGAAACAACCCGCTGGAGGAAGGACTACGATCCTAATGCCGGATGCAAAAATTACACTACAATGTAATGGATAGATATGGCACGCAGGCCAAACCAGATCTTGCCTAAGAAAGGCATGTACACATACAAGTCATGTGTAACACAGAAAAGGTGCCGCAACCCTCAACCAACATACCAGCGTGGAATCGGCGCGATACACATGCAGAACTGTGTTTTAACATGAAAAGTAAGGGCACATACCGGACCAAGCTCAACCTGGAAAGGCGCAAGCCATAGGCGGAAGGTGATGCAATGAATGCATGCAATCTACAATGCAATATCTACAAATATGCAATGGAATGGATACAATGGATATGGCATACAAGCCAAACCAAATCTTGCCTAGGAAAGGCATGTACACGTACGAGCCATGTGTAACACAGAAAAGGTGCCGCAACCCTCAACCAACATATCAACGTGGAATCGGCGCGATACACATACAGAACTGTGTTTTAACATGAAAAGTAAGGACACATACCAGACCAAACTCAACCCGGAAAGGCGCAAGCCATAGGCGGAAGGTGATGCAATGAATGCATGCAAACTACAATGCAGATGCAAGACAATGCACTATGATGCAATGACTATGATTGCAACTTTCCCTATCTTACCAACAGGGTGATATACTAGGTTGGTTCAGTATCCAGAACTGAGGCGTCGACACGCCGCCTCAACCTATGGGGCTTCCATACAGATTTCAAGCCGAGGGTAAACCTCTGGGTATTTAAACCAGACTTTAGTCTCGGAACTCCCGAACCTTTGCGTTCTAGGCATAAGCCGTTCGAACTCTAGTTTCCACCGTCCCCGTTGGTCTTCTAGGAACTCATCGCAAGCACAGACGGATGGCTTTACCAGACCATCGAAAGTCGTTCGGGCACGACAAACACCGAAGGAATTGCACCTTCAGAGGATTTAAGGTCTCCTAGACCGGAATGCAAAATGTATGCATGACAATGCATGTTTTTGTTTGTTTTTTTTTGAAATGCAAATGATGCAAGTGAAATGCATGTTGCATGGAATGCGCGACAACACGCGGCTTAAGATATGTACAAAGCAATAGTGTGCACACCAATGCATTAAAGGTTTTGCACCTTCCAAGGATTTAAGGTCTCCTAGACCGTACGTGTTTAAGGTCTCGCCAGACCATGCGTGTTTAAGGTCTCGCCAGACCGGGGGTATTTACAAGACGCGTGACAATGCGCTGAAGGTTTCGCACCTCCAAAGGATTTAAGGTCTCCTAGACCGTGCGTGTTTAAGGTCTCGCCAGACCGTGCGTGTTTAAGGTCTCGCCAGACCGTGCGTGTTTAAGGTCTCGCCAGACCAGGGGTATTTACAAGACGCGTGACAATGCGCTGAAGGTTTCGCACCTCCAAAGGATTTAAGGTCTCCTAGACCGTGCGTGTTTAAGGTCTCGCCAGACCGTGCGTGTTTAAGGTCTCGCCAGACCAGGGGTGCAAAATGTATGCATGTGTGACACGTATGCCACACGGAATGCAAAATTTTGAAAATTGGACTTACACGCTTCGCGAAGCCGGTTCGTATGCAAAACAATGCAATGTACTAACAAGTACAAGTGAGGTGCGTAAAATAACGCGAGGGGATACATGCTAGATGCAATTGAGGTGCACAAAACAGTGCGATGCGCAGAACAGCGCGAACAATACAATGCACAAAACAGTGCGATGCGCAAAATAGCGCGGACAATTTTGAAATGCACAAAACAGTGCGACGGTTTGAGATGCACAAAACAGTGCGATAGTTTGAAATGCACAAAACAGTGCGATGCGCAGAACAGCGCGAGGTTTGAAATGCACAAAACAGTGCAATGCGCAGAACAGCGCGAACAATGCAATGCACAAAACAGTGCGATGACCAGTGTGACATGCACGCCACATGGAATGTAAACGGGCTCAAATGCGCAACAACGCATGTATTCCGGAATGCATGACAATGCATGGAATGGAAATGCAATGATGCATGAAAAATGTGCACGACGATGCAAAGGGGTGCGTGTTGCAACGCATGTAACACGTGCATAACAATGCAAATGTGTGGCGCACGACAGTGCGATGTAATGCACAGAAGTAGTGTGATGAACTTGTGCAACACACATGGGGCAACTTTTGAATTCAAAAGGATACAAAAAGGATACACCTTGCATGAATTTGAGTGCCACGCACTGGAGACACGGCCCGCGGTCAGAACGGAGGCCGGTTGAATGTCGGAGATGCACTTTCTTGCACTTTCTTGAGCTATGAAGACCAAAAACAACTCAAATGGCCTAAACAAGGCTGTGGGAACCCCACCGGCCGAAAGGGGAGGCCACCGGCTGGCCATCGGCACAAAAACAATTCCATCGGCACAAAAAAGTGCCGGCCGGCACAAAACATTGCCGACCGGCAAACAGTTGCTGGTGCGGGGCAGTTTTGTCTTTCCACCTCGAGTGTTATAAAATAGGGCTTCATGCCCTATTTCCTCATTTCCTACCGCCGAAAACCTTCACTCTCTCTCTCTAGAGTGTTTCCTTCCCATTTTCCTTCCGTTTCTTCGCGTTCTACGCCCGTTTCGTCGTCGGATTCGCGATCCTCTTCGCGTTTCGGACATTTTCCACCGATCACATTCTCGTTTCGGTGCCTCGTTCGGCGTTCTCGCCTTTTCGGGGTTCGTTCCCCTCACTTTGCTCTTCATTTCCGTGCCTTTTCACATTCCGGCCTTCCCGGCCATTTCCGATCCTCTCGGGAGTTGACTTTTCAGTTGACTCTTCGTATTCCGGCTCGGTTTTCCTTTTCCGACCATTTTCACACCACTCTCTACATGGCGGACGACATTCCACGTGGTGGGACTCCCCCGGACCACGAGATGGACCCCGGGGTCGAGCTCTTACCACTGAGCGAGCGCCCGTTCGACCCGGCGACCTACCGGCCAGCGATTCACGTTCTGCCTCCAGACGGTCTGCGTCAGTTCCGGAGCTTCGAGAGGTACGCGGCCCCTGAGTTACTGCTACGCGAGCCTACCTCCCACCTTTCATTCGGCACTCCCGAGGTAACTCTTCATCTTCTGCTTTACTTTCTGCAATGTAGGATACAAAACTGCCATAGTTAGCTGTATTCTTTAATTGCTGAAATCTGATATGCCGTAGACCGTAGTTGACTGTAAACATACATACAACCGATATCTGCTTGAGACTGACACATGCACACACACTGCACTAGTCCTGAATCACCCAAACACACGGCACACACTGCATTCTACTGCACACACACTGGCACCAAATATTTGTTTGAATCTGTCAAACTTGCATACATGCCATATCTGTTCTGAAACGCCCAAACACGCTGACACAGCACACGTATTTTCTGTAAGCACACCGGCACCCGGTATCTGCCTGAATCTGACAAACTTGCATACATGCCATATCTGTCTTTTCAAAATTGCATTTTGAATGTTGTCTTGCAATTGTTGTTTTCTGTTTGCAGGAGGGTTCCCATACCATTCGCGGGTATGGGAATACCGGTGCGCGGGAGTGGTATGACGAGCTCCCTGATGCGGTCCAGCGCATCGTGGATCGGGCGGGCTTCGGCACCTTCTGCCGAGGGCTCTCTAGGTTGTCCACCTGCAGACCTCTTCTTGCCGCTCTGGCGGAGAGGTGGTGGGACACCACCGATTCTTTCCACTTTTCTGCCGCAGGGGACATGACGATGACCCCTTATGACTTCTCGATGCTCACAGGCATCGGGGTAGGGGGTGATCCGATCCCCTTCGACACTGACATGGATGAGTGGACCGCCGCTCAGGTCCATCTACTGGGGGAGGCGCCACCGCTAGCTCGTCCAGGCTTTGTTCGATACTCCTGGTTCGAGGCACAGTTCAGGGTCCAGCCCGTTTTGGAGGAGGTGCAGATGACCGAGGAGGACGTGGAGAGGTGTGCGCGCGGCTTCCTCATGTTCCTGTTCGGGACTACTATCTTCGCCGACCGGGCGAACACCGTGCCTCTCTGCCTTCTCAGTGCACTGGTGGACGTCCGAGACATCTTGCACTACGACTGGGGCGGCGCTGCTCTGGCCACCCTGTACGGCTATATGAGCTCGGCTTCTCGCGGCAGCGGCCAGCTGCTCAGAGGTTACTGGCGGGCTTGGGAGGTACATTTCTTCTCCACTTTTCATTTCTGTCTCGTACTTTCTGTACTCTGTACACTGCACACACTGTAGTCTGCTTTACACTTACTGTATACTGTACACACGGCACACACATACATTCTGCTTTACACTGACTGTACACTGCTCACACTGTACACTGTACACAATACACGGCTCAACACACGGCTCTGCCATTTCTGCTTCATTCTGTATGTCCTGCTTTATCTGATGGTCATACTGACATCTGTTTTGCAGTTGTGGGTTTACGCCTACTTCCCTAGGCTTGCACCTGTACCAGTTGCGGAGCCTGCTCCGGCTGTCCCGTTCTCGAGTCGTTTTGACGGGAGATGCACCCGGCGACCACGGGAGACTTTCGGCTTCTTCCGCCGATATTTCGACACCATCACCCCCACGGAGGTATGCTTTACTTTCAGTTCATTTAGCTTCGCTTTCCCACTGCATATTTCAATAACAGTAGATAACAAACTGTCTGCCACTTTCAGATCACTTGGCGGCCATGGGCTTCTTTGCCAGCGGAGATGCGGGGTCGGTTCCCTGGTGCTGAGGAGACCTCGCGTTTTCGGATCTTGCTTGAGGGCCCGGTCTGTCGGGCTTGGTACCTGGGGGAGCGTTTTCTACGCCAGACCCGCGGGTTACCTGAGCAGATAGTCCCGGCTCACCCTCCTGCAGAGATGAGGGAGACCGAGGGGCTGACCACTGAGCAGCTGGATGATTACTCCATCGGCTGGGAGGAGGCCGGCTTCCGAGGCACCGGCGACTATCAGGAGTACGTGCGGACGTACCTGATGCGACCTTTGAGCGGCCGTCGAGCAGAGGGGGCCAGGCCTGTAGCATCGGCGGCTGGGGCCGGAGCAGGAGCTGGATCTTCGAGGAGGGCCCGGGTCCGTGGCAGGGGCGGAGTGCGGGGAGGACGAGGAGCGGGCTGGCCTGCCCTTCCTGCTGTGCTGACTTTCCAGGGGCAGGGTGGGGCGACCTATCAGATCCCCTTCGCCCCTCCACCGGCTGGGCATGAGTTCACTGACATCCCCGACCTTCCGCCGGTATGTATCACTGCACTTCGTACAGTTATTTCATTTCAGTTTACTTGATATTCCACAGAATACTAATGCATCTGATACTTTTGCAGGCTTCTTCTGAGTACACCCGTCAGTCGTTGGCGATGAATGCCTCGATGATGGGGATGCTCCAGCGGACATTTGACCTCTTAGCCGTCTACAGCATACCGGTATGTCCTTCTGACACTGGCCTCAAACCATTCATACACTGCTTCGCATAATCTGATTCATGGCACCATACCTGATACACTGATCTCGCAGCATCTGATACACTGCATTCACTGCATTCTGCACTGTACTCTGTACTGATAAACTGCTCACGGCATTCTCATACTGTATTCATACACTGCATTCTGCACTGATAAATTGCTCACGGCATTCATACACTGTATTCAACATTGCATTCTGCACTGATAAACTGTCTACAGTATACTGATGCATTTCCCTTTCGTGTACTTTTTCAGCCTCCTTTCTAGATTCCCATGGCAGGAGGTGCTCCAGCTAGACCTGCTGTTCCTGCTCGGGGGAGAGACGAGGAGGGCAGGATATTTCCCCGCACTAGGGGTGGGCGTACTCACGTCGGGAGCAGCTCGCGAGCTCCAGTCCCGGACGATGATGACGACGAGGAGTCAGAGGCGGAGGCAGGGTCATCGGAGGAGGAGACCGGAGACGACTCTAGCTCGGGCTCTGACGACGACGCTGTTGATGCTCCTGGACCTTCGTCCAGGAAGAGGACCAGGACGGACTGACAGCCCTTGGGGTTGCTGGACATAGATGCAGATTTTTGCTATCTTTTCTTTCTTTCTTTGTACTTTTCTTTTTGGTTGGTAGATAGATTACCTTGTACTGCCGCAGGCAGGTTTTGTTTCCAAAGCTTGTACATTTGAAAAGATAGTGAAATGAAACAGCCTTTTTATCTGAAAAAGTGTTTACATTTACACATTTCATGTGTTGCATCGCATCTCATCATGTTACACCTCAATGTAAATGGAACTGATTGGTTGTCTGAAAATTGAACACTTGCATTGTAATAATCAGATAACTTAAACAGCCAACAGCAAAATAACCCAAGCAACCCACTGCCTGATTCTTGACACACAGCCCTTACTCTGTTGGGGATTGATCTGCATACAGCCCAAAACACAGCATTCGGTTCATTCTACACACAGCAAACTCTGAACAAACGGCCCAATCTGGCAAGACGGAGCTCAAAGACGGAACCGGTTGGAGTCGAAACACGCTCGAATGTAGAGAATGGCACAGCATTCTGAGCATAAATGATTTTGGAAATCAAATGAGGGTTTTTCAAACTGGGATATCGAGCCTACCACTGAACACAGCAGGGAGGACTTAAACAAAGAGGTACACGACCTAAACCCAACGAGACACGCTCGGGAGAGACTCAAAACAAAAGACGAGACCGTCAAATGAAAGAGACACGACACACAGACGCGTAAACGAAGATGGGAGACCTCGGACCACGAGGAGCCAATTCAATCTGGGTATTGTTTCCCACCCTTTCTCATTTGTGATTCTCACATCACTCGGCTCTCAAGCTCGGATTTTCTCTCAAAACCCTTTTCCTCTCTTTTCTCTCAACTCACACCTCTCTATTCTTCATTCTCTCATTTTTCATCCCTCCCCGGGGTGATTTGATGGATAAATGGAAAGGTGCGGGTTCATGCTCAACACCGTTAGCTCACGGCTATTTCTTCCGGCGGGCAGAGTGCTCTTCTGGCAAGTACGTCGACGACGGGGGAGAGACAGAACACCTGGCTCAACTGTGCCCCTAGTTCATCATTTTAACCATTTTTTCGTTTTTGCCTTCTACTAAAACGGTTTTGATCAAAACAAGAGTTGGATTAACGTACTTGTTCGATTTTTGATTTGAAAAGCATGCAGGTCAGGCAGCAAGCACTGAAAATTTTCCTTTTGGATCCAAGACAATGGTCCGGTTTTGGAAAACGAAATAGTTTTCGAGAAAATAGTCAACCTCAGTAAAAATTTTCAAAAACTATTTTTCAAACAGTCAATGCTCAACGAGCATGGAACTTACCCTTCGAGATGCGCAACCTCGGATCGGAGGCAATGGAAAATTGCCCCTGGTTTGAAGGAGGGTGGGAGGCAACGGAAAGTTGCCCCTAGTTTGAATGGCGGCTCACGGCGGCTGGTGGCAACGGAAAGTTGCCCCTTGTTTGGGATGGTGCCGCAGCAATCCGCAGACAGTCTTCATTGGCGGTGGTCGAACTCTTGGACACAGCGATGACGAAGACGGTTACAACACATATATGGACACAATCACCTTGAAGGGTGTTGGCCACTGGACTTTGAAATCGAAACCATTGCATGGACTGAGACGCTTATGAAAGCGTTGGGGGCTGGACTTCGTGATGAAGTTGCCTACGTATCCCAAACATGGGAATCAAGCCTTACGTAGTTCCGGTTAAGGTCCACTCGGGTATTTGAACCTTCACTTTGTTTGGCTCTTACTTTTGCCAAGGCGCCCAATGCGGGTTTTCGACCTTGCGAGCTTCTTTTCATTTTCTATTGTTCGTTTCTTTTTCTTTTCTTTTTTTCTTTTCTTTTCTTTTTTTCTTTTCTTTTCTTTTCTTTTCTTTTGTATTTTGTATTTTTCTCTTGCTCTAACTTTTGCCTGGGTCGCCCTTCCGGGTTTTCGGCCCAGCGAGCCTCTCAAAGGGTAAAAGTGTAGCAAGTCCATGCCAAATGTTTTTTTTTTTTTGAAATTGAATTGAAGCCTCTCTGTGTCCAGGAGAACGGCTGTTGCACTGATTTGCAGAAGAGTCCATCAGGATTACTCTACGAGCTTCTTCCGGCGAGGTCTACTCCTTCTGATTCGGCTTTGGTGCCTCCTGCTCGAGGGCTGTTTCGAAACCGGCCACACGGGCCTCCATGGCGTTTGTCCGTTGAACTTTCTGAACATTCTGAACGGGTTCAAATTCGGAAAACAAATAGGTTGAATCTTGAGGCTAAGAGCGATCCTAGGCTGCGCAATCTCAAGAGCGATTCCACACAGGTCTTCGTAGGGCCGCGTAAAATATTTATTTTTGAAAGTTTTTTAAGAAAGCGACGAATCGCTCGCGCTGAAGATAGTGTGGAACCAATCTGGATCAGGCCAGGGTCCTTCTCAGTACTCACGCCGACAAGCATGATTTCATTCATAAAAAGGCTTAGCACGCCTCTCTTTCTCTCAAAATGATCAAAATTTTACAAAACCCGAGGAATTCCTTCCCCTTCGTTTTCATCACCGCAGTGTTCAAAAGTTTTTTTTTTGAAAAACTTAGGTTAATGCTATGAGTTTGGCGCGCAGGAGAGCAGGCGAGATGTACTGTCAGCCAAATCAAATTCTTTGGCACTTATGCTGAAAGCAAGCATGAAGGTTGAGATAGCAACAGCTGTTTCAATCGGCTTTGTTGGTGCAACTGGCCCCTCGGTAGAGACAGACTCAAAACAAAAACAGATAATTACAAAACAAAACGGTGTTCGAGGCAACAACCCCAGAATCACCTGGTATTATATACAACGGGGACTGACTCGATACAACAAGACAGACCCTTAAGCAAAAAAGACTGACTCAAGACAAAGAGACAGACTCAAAACAAAAGACTGACTCGGCATCCAAGCCAAGATTTACAAAACTCGGTTTCACCGATGCTCATAAATGCGTGCCAGACGCTTCATCCAAAAATGTACCAAATGTTGCCCGCAGGCGGTTCACTTTACATACTCGCAGTATCTGAGCCCTCGAAATCCAGCAACTGGGTGGTAACGGGCTTGCCTGAGGTGGGTGGTAGGATAACCTTGTTATCGATCAAATCCTGCACTTCATGACGAAGGCGGGAACATCCATCGGTACTGTGACCGGACTGTTGATGGTACGCGCAGTACAAAGTAGCGTCATGAGTGGTGGGGAGATTCTTCGGGAGTGGTCGGGGCTCCAAAGGCTTAAGATGCCCATTCTTCGCCAATATCAGCAATGCCCTAGACAAAGGCATGTGGAGGTCATGAAAGGCTCTGCGTCCTCGGGGTAGGTACTTTGCAGTTTGAGGATTCTTGCTAGACGCGCTGGCGAAAGGATCAACTGGCGCTGCCTTGGCTTTTTGAACCTTCCCCGGTGCAGGGTTGGGAACTACTGGAATTGTCTGGGCATGACGGGGCCCATCCCGGTTTTCTGTCTGGCTTGAACTGCCTTTGGTTGGAGCGGGGAAAGCATCATCTACAGCTTTGGTCACTATTGCAGACGTTTGTTGCTTGTTCATCCCTCTGGCCTTCAGAGCCTCGACTGCCCACAGCAGTTGTTCAATAGGGTCGGCGTCTACCTTTGCCTTATCCTTTCCTTTGGCCTCAGCCTGATCAAGCGTCGGGGTTGGTGCTGACATATCGTGGCTATAGCCGGAAGCCACCTCTGGCTGGCTGAGCTCTATCACAATCCGCCCCAGTAGCGGGGGCTCCTGTGGTACAAAATTCCCGGCGTACGGCGCCGCTGGCGGTGAAGCCGACATTCCATAGGCGAGGTCTGCCATAGACCTTTGGAGATCGCCTATCATCCCCATCAATTCGAAGGTGGTGGGCTCACGAGCCTGGTATAACTGGGGAGCCCAAACCGGGTGCACAACGGGCGACCTGGGCGGGTATGACATACTGATATTGGCCTCACTCTGCGGAGCGGTCCCCTGCTCCGATACAGCTGCCATAACCACAATTTCTTCTGAACTTTGTGCCGCCATAAATCTTGCCTCAGCAAAGGGGGACACTGGCTATTCTGTTTCAACTCTGCGACTCTCCTGAACTGAAAGGAAAAACAGACAGCATTTCAGCCCAAACTTGATCAAACACGGGTGTAGCTACACAACTGTACCCTTCTACTGATCACTGTTCCCAGAAATTACTGTTCCCGAAAACTGAACCGATACCCGCGGATAACTGATTCTCACAACTGATACTGATACTGGTGTTCCCAGGTTAGATACTCTGACTTGCAAACTGACATGTGCGTTCCTGTAGAGCAACACTCTAAAAGCACATAGCAAGTAAAGAGAACAAAACACCCCTATATTGGGGTAGGGTTTCCCTGTCCTATTTTGTCAGGAGCTAGGGTTTCACTACGCACACAGCGGTTTTCAAACAACCTAACATCGGGTAAGCAACCTGTCCTAACTTGGAATGGTCACTATGGATCCGAATATGCACTAGGTCGAATGGTCAAAAAGGGTGCCCCGGTAAAACCGGGGTTTGTGTTCCCATACTGTCAGAGCCCATAGCCGGTCAGCCTTATGGACATGCCTTGACAAGACAAGCCTCCAGCAAACCGTTCAGGAATGGCAGATGGCAAACACTGTGTTCCTAGGCGCACCAATGCACATGCAATGCAAAGAAGCACATAAATGAAGTCAAAACAGAATATCACGAGTTCGAGTCAAACTCTCTAAAAATCCCCAGCGGAGTCGCCAGAAACTGTAACAGCGCCCGTGGAGGGCCTCGTGCTACAGTTCGGACTCGATTTGTGTCACGGTTCTTAATCTGAACCAAAGAGTCCAAATCTGGCAAATCGTTTTGAGAAACAGATTTTTGAAAAAGTAGTGCCAAACATGGACTGCTTTGCCAGATACAGAGTCGCCACCTAAATATTTTAAAATGGGAGAATTTAGGAAACCCTGACTCGGTGCCGAAGGCCACACGTCCGTCATCACCGGAGTTGTCTCGGCTCGGGAGCTTGGGTACGATCGGGGAAGGTCAGCTATGAGCACCCCCTTTCGCCCGGTCCGAAGACCGGCCTCTACTAACCGTGATATCCATATTTGAAAACTTTATGTGTTCTTATTCCAATTATTAGCCTAGAATTACTATGTTATGCGCGCAGCAAACAAGTATAGACTAGATTGCCTAATTTGGAAATAAACATTGCATATCCGTTTGGTTTGAAGATGCTTTGGATTTGCTACTCGCAAGTAGGCTAAAATACGGATTTCAACGAGTTTTTCCAACTCAAACAATCCAACCTTCACCCACAGGCATTCAAAACAGTTTAACACATAAGCATCTAGCCACATGTTAAGCATGCTGTCATGGTAACATTCATACTCATGTGATATGCTAAAGCGGAAATACTTACATAGTACTCCATGCCAAAACAAAGAACTTGTTAGCAAACATGCATGATCCAAGTCCATGTTAAGTGCCTAATGCATCGCATACAAAATGTCGCTAAGATAGGCTCGGCTAATCCTAGACATGTCATGTGAAAATGCACAATTATCACGTATTCGGTTTGGAATTTGAAGTATTGATGCAATTAGCGTGATGTACCGAGCCTAATGCATGCAATACAAATGCATGGATGCACACATGCATAGCATAAGGTATGCTGAATTAGACGTGCCCTAATACTAACCATCAAAGCAGGTAAGTAAAAGGGAAGAAAGAAGTGGGGATTGGAAGACATTCACACACCCACACACACTTATTACAGATTTGCCCTCGCTCGGAGGGACCGAATAAATATTACAAATTAACTAACTACGCAAGCTAATTAAGATTACAAATTAACTAATTTAATTAACAAATTAAATTAAATTAATTAAAGCAGGAAAGCGTCTCGGGAAACGCGCCACCATGCGCAAGCTGCCTCTGTTTTCCTTCCTTTCCTCCTCTGGAGGCTGTCAAAGCCTCAGGACTACATCCTTGGACAGAGGGGATCATCACCGGCTGAATGAAACTTCCACCGGCAGCGTAGTATGGCCATCGGCACAAAATAGGGTCTGTCGGCAGAGAAAATTGTGCCGGTCGGCACATTACACTGCCGGTCGGCAGAGTATTCCTGCAGAACCTGCAACTCACAGCAACAAAGGGCAAAACAAGGCATGGCAGCATATTTCAAGGTATGTATGCATCAACCATGTCCCTTATCATTGTGATGACTCAAAGGGACATGTGCCTCGGTTTTCGGACCACCAATCACGCATTTCCACGCATGATGGCCCAAAGAACCGAGTATGCAACTTTGATTTCAAATGCATGCAAACCAATCAAACAAACTAGGCCCAATTCCTATCACCAATTCAAGGAACAAGGCATGTATGCAAAATGCAATGCAACCTAGGCATACAAGCTAGGAATGCAACATGACATGGCAATGCACTTATGCAATCATGCAAGCATGCATATGGCAATACAAATGAGTGCAAAGATGGACTTAAACATGAATTAGGCGGCTCTAAAAAGGCCTAAAACAGTAGCCAAAAGGGCTAAAGAGTGAGAGCTAAATGGCATGCACACACACATGCACATAAGGACCAACACTTAAGCATGAATCAAACAACATTCAAGCACACTTGAAAGGAGGAGTCATGGACTAATTAGCATGCAACATGAGCCCTAAAATTATGTTATAAAATGATGCCAAATCAAGTTATAAATTAAGCCAAGCATGCACCAAACATGGTCTAAATACTTGAGGCGAATCATGAAGCTTTGAAGCATGTTTTATCACAACAAACATGGCATGCATTAAGCAACCTAAAACAGGTTTTTAGCATGTTAAAACAAAGCCAAAGGACTCCTTAGATGGCATCTAAATGGCCCAAATACAAAGGCATACACCATGGCCAAAACATGGAGCATTGCAACACATGCTTTCAAAGCATTAAAGAGGCATGCAAGGCAATCAAACAAGCATGGAAATGGGACTGAAATAGCATGTAGAATGATTCCAAATCACCAAAACAATGCAAAGATGGCATGCTACACATGCACATACTCAAGGCCAACAAGCCCAAATGCAAAGGAGCCATATAATGCATGCTAAAATCGACCCAAACGACTATGGACAGATCTAAAACATGGCAAAATAAGCATATAATCTTCACAAATACAAGCCTAAAACATGCTCCAACAAAGGCTAACAACCTAGACATGTCAAGGCACAAACATGGCATTACAAGGCAACTATGCTAAACATGCATAAAGTTCCAAAACCAACTTGAAATCATGTTATATCATGGATATATAAGCATGAAAAACAAACCAAACATGCTCAACACACACTCAAGCATAGGCTTCTTTAAGAGGCCAAAATATGCCCTTTTCAAGGACAACAAGGAGAGGGGGTGGCCCTCTTCTTCTTGGGACTTCAAAGCGTCATCTTCACCACTGAAATCCCTCAAGATTTCAGTGGTGGAGAGACCTCAACACCAAAATCCCGGAGCTAGCACAAAATGGCTCAAAATGAGGCCTTTTGAGGCCTAAGGGTGGTCAACAACCCTCAAACAACAAAACACTCTTAATAAACAATAAAGAGGGCTTAAAAATAGAACTTTTTTATGTTATACAATAATCACAAAAACAGCTCTAAGACTAGTAGAAAATCAATGCAAAAAAGGGGAAAAAAAGGACTAGTTTCTCACCCTTGATGCCTTCTTCAACAAAGATGCTCCAATGGCCTCCTTGAGCTTGAATCCAAGACAAAAACTCCAAAACACACTCTTTAGAACCTCAGCTCCTAGAGGAAGGTGAAACACTAGGTGTTTGTGTGCAATAATGAGACACAAAACACCTAGTGTGCAAAATGAGAAGGAAAGAGAGATAGGTGAGTGTATCTAACCCTAACCCTAGAAAACCAGAGCTCTTCTCTGTATTTTCCTCTCTCAAAAATGTCTAAAGCCTCTTCTTTCTTGCCTTTCTTGAGAGCCCTCTCTATATGCCTCTTGTAAAGCTTATCAAACAAGCTTTGCAAGAGGGAGATCCCTCCATACACGTGTATGGAGGGGAGCCAAAGTAATACAGCTGTCCAAAAATATCTGCAAAAGCAGATGAACAGCAATCGGCCGGCAAAAAATGCCATCTTGGCCAAAAAGAGTGCCGACCGGCACAAAATAGTGCCGGCCGGCAAACTATAGTGCCGGCCGACAAACTATATTGCCGGTGGCAGCAAAAACCAGCCGGTGGCATCTAGCCACTGCCGGTGATGGGTGGGGATGGTCTACAAGCCCCACTCTGCCTCTCCAAGGCAAGATGCAAGTGTTTGGTGCAAAACCAGACACTAAACGGTCGAGTTCGGGGATCCTGAGGCAAGGCGCGCGAGCCGAGACCTCCGGGAACTCCAAACGAACACAAACATGGATAATCACCGAGTGTTCAAACGGTGACGTCCAAGTCTTGAGGACGGTCAAAAATGGGGTGTCTACACTTAGCTCTTATTCATTCGAACCCTCCTTCAAGAGGGCGTAATGTTGTAATAAGTGTGCGTGTGTGTGTGCATGTCTTTCAACCCCACGTCTTTCTCCCTTTTACTTAACCGCTTTCGATGGTTAGTTTAGGGACATGTTTCAATTAGCATACCTTATGCTTGCATGTTTGCATCATTCATTTGTCTTGCATGCACCGGGCTCGGCGTATCATTCAAATTGCATCGCAATTTCAAATACACTTACTTGAATACGTGTTTAAAAGCATATTATCAAAGTGTTGCAAATACCATGATTAGGTAGCCGAGCCCATCTTAATTGCATTATTGCATGTGTTGCATTAGGCATCTTAAACATAGTTACGATCATGCATTGTTTCTAACTAGTTTTCTGTTTTGGCTTAGAGTACATTGTAAGTCTTTACGCTTTAGTATCCTTGCATGAGTGTGAGTGTTGCCATGTTAGCATGCTTGCCATGAAGCTATGTGCTTAATTGATTAATTGCATGAATGCCTGTGGATGAAGACTTTATTGCTTGAATTGGAACAATTCGATAAAATGTGAGTTTTAAGCCCACTTTGCGAAGTGGCAAATCATGTTTCAAGCCCACCTTATGAGGTGGAAAATTTGCATTTTAGCCCACTTGCGAGTGTGTAGACACCCCATTTTTAACCGACCTTAAGACTCAGATGTCATCGATTGAGCGCTCGATGATTGCACACGTTGTGTTCGTTCTAAGGTTTCGGAGTTTCGGCTGAGTTCCTTACCCCCGGACCTTGGGACACTTTTTGTGCTTTGCCTCGATTTGCAGACTAGGTCTTGCTTTCTCTTCCCGGCGGGAGGGAAAGGTCTTGCAGACCATCTCTCAGTGGCCGTAGGCTACTTTTCGTGGTCGCAGGCCACTGTTCCCGTTTGGAGACCAGTTTCCAATTTTCAGAGTCGTCGGCCACGTGCCTCAGTCTGAGACTACTTAACATTCTCCGTTTGGCACGGTTTTTGGCACACACCTTGTTTCCTCTGTCTAGTGGGACACTGCGGCCCGAGAGACCACCTTTGTGGTCGCACGCCACTTTTGGTGCTTAACAGCATGTTTTCGGGGCACCCGGCCGCGCGTTTTGCCTCCCGAACCCTCGTTTTACATCTGTGTTGGTTCATTTTTGGCATGAACCTTGTTTTCATTGTTTGGAAGGTGGTACAAGGGTAGGAGACCTCCTTTTCTCCTTGGAGACCATTTTTCCCCGCCAGTTGGTTTTCTTGTCAGGAAGCTGGTCTTCTTGGTTTTTGAGCCACATTTGCTGGTCTCCCGCCATACCACTAGCTTGCATTCAGTTGGAAGACCATCAAATGGGGCTGCCGACCACCTTTAATTGGGTTGAACCTTTTGAACTGGTCGGCCGACCAGGGGAAGTGGTCGGCCGACCACCTTAACTGGTCGGCCTGCCTTCTCCAGTTTTGTCTCTGTGAGTTGTTGCCAGCTGTGCCAGCTGGAAGGCACAGACTGGATCCTCCATACACGTGTATAGAGGATCTTCAACCTTGGTTTTTAGCTTCTTTGAGAAGCTTTGGTCCCTTTTGGCTATAAAGGAGGGCCTCCCCTTCCTTTGTGAGGGTTGAGAATTTTGTTGAAGGCATACAATACATCTCCCTCTATATCTCTCTATTTTGGCTCAAAAAGTGCATTGTTCTTGCACCTTTGCACACCACCTCATAGCCTAACCCTTCCACCATTGCTTGGAGCTTCTTGGAGGCCATTTTCAGAGGGTAAGGAGTTGGGTTTTGGGTCCAGAAATTGCTGTCTTGCTGAGCTTCAAGGGTAACACACTTTTTCCCTCTTTTAAGCTTTATTTTGATCCATCTCTTAGCCTTATTTTCATGCATATTTGAACTTTGTTGTCAACTGAAAAAAGTCTTGTTTTGAGGTCCTTTTGATGTTTGTTTAAGGTCATTTTGTTGTTGGGGGTCATCTACCCCCTTGCATGCTTCATTTTGCCTTGTTTTGAGCCATGCCCTAAGGCCTTTGTGTTGACTTTTGCTTGGCCTTTTAACCACTGAAATCTAGCAGATTTTCAGTGGTTAACATGCGTTTTTGAGAACCAAAATCAGAGAGAGGTGACCCTCTCCCTCCTTGTCTTGTTCACTAGCATTTTTGGCCTTACAAAGGAGCCTTCATTTGCACACCTCCAAGCCTTGTTTCAGGCCCTTTTCAGTGACTTTTAGGGCCTGGCTAGGCTCTGTCCAAAGTTGGTTTTGTCACCTTGGGTGTGTCTCTTACATGTGTAGAATAACCCCTCTTATAGCCTATCAAAGGAGCATGACATTCTTGCATGCATTGATCATGTTTAAGTGGGTTTTTGGGCTTTATTTGGCATGTCATGTCTCTGACTTTTTCTGGTTTAGTGGCCTCTTGAATGCTTCATATGCTTGTAGTGTAAACCATGCTCACCAGCTTCCATTGCATGTTGTTTTGGCCATTGATTCTAGCATATTTTGGCCATGTCCTAAACTGATTTTATTCATGATTTGGGCTGCCTTAGCTCTGTTTTGAGGTCCCATGGTCGAATGATGCTTTCCATGCATGCTTGTAGTGTAATACCCTTGCCTAGCTTCGAGTTTTGAAGCCTCTTGCATGCTTAACTTGAGTTGTTTTCATGTTTTGGCATCATTGAACATGTTATTTCAGAGCTTATACTTGTGCCATATTCCCATGTTTTCCACTCTTTAAATGCGTTTGAGAGTTATGCTTGTATGCCTTATTTTTGGGCTATTGCATAAGCTTCATTTTTGTGCATTACAAGCCATCATTTTAGTCTATTTTGCCACTGTTTTGGGTCCGCATAGGGACTTTTTGGGGTTGGTTTGGTCATTTGGGCATCGCTATGCATACCTTTAGTGTAATGCACTTCACTAGTTTCGGTAATTATGCCATCCAACATGCATCGGGTGAGTTATTTGCATGATTCGGGACCATCTTGTATGTCATTTCAGAGCTGGAACATGTGTCATTGTATTCCATATTTCATCCTTGTCATGCTTTGGTAGAGTTGCACTTTGTTCCTTAGGTTTGGTCCCTGGCATTTGTACATGTTTGCATGTACCTTGTTGCCTCATTTTCATCATATTGGCCACTGATTTGGGTGTGGCCGAGGCTCATCCATCTTGGTTTACATCCATCTTGCATTATGTATGCCCTATAGTCCATGTTATCGCATGTTTGATCATTGTATTGCGTATGCCTCGTTCATAACATTGCGTATGTTAGTGCATTGTGTATGCATGCCATATAATCCATGTGCATTGGGTATGCCATTTATTAGTTCATAGCATTGTGTATGCCATTTGCATGCTTGCATATCATTCCTTGCATCTTCGCATCACTTAGTTGCATTGCATTTAGATCGCATGCTAGAGTTGCATTTGTCCATACATTGTTTGTTGCATTGTGTTTGGAGTAGGGTTTAGTCCAAACACGGGAAACGAGGGATGTTTCGTACTCAAAGTGACGAAACGTGCCTCGATTCTTGGTCACCGACACTCTTGACTATCTGTAGACGCGCCCGCGTGGGCCTCACGCTACTACAGTTCGGACTCGCGATTTTCCGTTGTCGCGGTTCTTAATCTGAACCAAAGAGTCCAAATCTGGCAAATCGTTTTGAGAAACAGATTTTTGAAAAGTAGTGCCAAACATGGACTGCTTTGCCAGATACAGAGTCGCCACCTAAATATTTTTTTAAAAATGGGAAAATTTAGGAAACCCTGACTCGGTGCCGAAGGCTACATGTCCGTCATCACCGAAGTTGTCTCGGCTCGGGAGCTTGGGTACGATCGGGGAAGGTTAGCTATGAGCACCCCCTTTCGCCCGGTTCGAAGACCGGCCTCTACTAACCGTGATATCCGTTTTTGAAAACTTTATGTGTTCTTAAACCAATTATTAGCCTAGAATTACTATGTTATGTGCGCAGCAAACAAGTATAGACTGGATTGCCTAATTTGGAAATAAGCATTGCATATCCGTTTGTTTTGGAAAATGTTTTGGATTTGCTACTCGCAAGTAGGCTAAAACACGGATTTCAATGAGTTCTTCCAACTCAAACAATCCAACCTTCACCCACAGGCATCCAAGCAGTTTATAACATATAAGCATCTAGCCACATGTTAAGCATGCTGACATGGCAACATTCACACTCATGCGATATGCTAAAGCGGAAATACTTACATCGTACTCCGTGCCAAAACAAAGAACTCGTTAGCAAACATGCATGATCCAAGTCCATGTTAAGTGCCTAATGCATCGCATACAAAGTGTTGCTAGAATAGGCTCGGCTATCCTAAACATGGCATGTGAGAATGCACAACTATCACATATTCAGTTTAGAATTTGAAGCACAAATGTAGTCAGCGTGATGTACCGAGCCTAATACATGTAGCACAAATGCATGAATGCACGCATGCATAGCATAAGGTATGCTAATTTAAACGTGCCCTAATCTACCATGGTAAGCAGGTAAATAAAAGGGAAGAAAGACGTGAGGTTGGAAGACATACACACACTCACGCACACTTATTACAGATTCGCCCTCGCTCGGAGGGACCAAATAAATATTACAAATTAATTAACTACGCAAGCTAATTAATAGTTACAAATTAATTAATTTAATTAACAAATTAAATTAAGCTAAGAAAACAGATGAACCGCCTCGGGAAACGCGCTGCCATGCATAGGCTACCTCTGTTTTCCTTCCTTCACTCCTCTGGAGGCTGTCAAAACCTCAGGACTGCATCCCTGGACACTGGGGAGTGCCACCGGCTGAGTGGAATTACCACCGGCACTGGTGTGTGGCCATCGGCACAAAATGGAGTTGTCGGCAGAGGAATGATTGCCGGCCGGCACCTTACACTGCCGGTCAGCAGAATGTTCCTGCAGAATCTGCAAATGACAGCAACAGAGGGCAAGGCAAAGCATGGCAACACAATTCAAGGCATATATGCACCAACCATGCCCCTTATCATGATAATGACTCAAAGGGGCATGTGCCTCGATTCTCGGACCATCAATCACGCATTTCCATGCATGATGGCCCAAAGAACTAAGTATGCAACTTTGATTTCAAATGCATGCAAACCAAATCAAACCAAAGTCCTAATCCCTATCACCAAATCAAGGGGCAAGGAATGCATGCAAAATGCAATGCAACCTAAGCATACAAGCTAAGGATGCAACATGGCATGGGGGCAAGCTTATGCAAGCATACAAGCATACATATGGCAATGCAAATAGATGGAAAGATGGACTTATGCATGAATTAGGCAGCTCTAATAAGGCCCAAAACAGTAGCCAAAGTGCTACAATGAGGGACCAAATACACATGCACACATACATATGTTGAAAGGCCAACACTTAAGCACAAATTGAACAACCCTCAAACACATTTGAAAGGGAGAATCATGGACTAATTAACATGCAACATAAGCATTGAAATCATGCTAAAACATGGTGCCAAACCAAGCAATACATCAAGCCAAATATGCAATAAATAGCCCAAGTGTTCAAAGCAAACCAATGGGGCATTGAACTACACTTAGCAAGACCAAACATGGCATGAAAGGAAGGACCAAAATCAGAGGTTTAGCATGTTAAAACAAAGCTAAAGGACTACTTAGATGGCATCTAAGTGACTCAAAATCAAAGGCATGCATAAACACCAAAACATGGAGCATTGCTACACAAGCTTCCAAAGCATTAAAGAGGCATGCAAGGCAATCAAACAAGCATGGAAATGGGACTGAAATAACATATGGGGGGACCCCAAATCACCAAATCGATGCAAAGATGTCATGCTACACATGCACATACTCAAGGCCAACAAGCCCAAATACAAAGGAGCTATATCAAGCATGCCAAAATCAACCCAAACAACCTAGGACAGACCTAGAACATGGCAAAACATGCACAAAATCTTCACAAGACTAAGCCTAAAACATGCTCCAACAAAGGCTAACAACCTAAGACATGTTAAGGCATAACAAGGCATTACAAGGCAACTATGCTAAGCATGCATGGAGTACCAAAACCAATTTAAAATCATGTTATATTATGGATATATAAGCATGAAAAACAGCCCAAACATGTTCAACACACACTCAAGCATAATGCTCTCTCAAGAGGCCAAAACATGCCCTTTTCAAGGACAACAAGGAGAGGGGGTGGCCCTCTCCTTCTTGGGACTTCAAGGCATCATCTTTACCACTGAAATCCCTCAAGATTTCAGTGGTGAAGAGACCCCAACACCAAAATCCCGGAGCTAGCACAAAATGGCCCAAAATGAGGCCTTTCAAGGCCTAAGGGGGGTCAACCACCCTCAAAAAACAAAACACTCTTAATAAACAATAAAGAGGGCCTAAAAACAAAACTTTTTTATGTTATACAATAAGCACAAAAACAGCTCTAAGATAGGTAGAAAATCAATGCAAAAAAGGGAAATAAAGGTGTAAGTTTCTTACCCTTAATGATCCCTTCACAAATGGTGCTCCAATGGCCTCCTTTAGCTTGGATCCAACACCAAAACTTCAAAATTAGTCCCTTAGAACCTCAGTTCCAAGAGGAAGGTGAAACACTAGGTGTTTGTGTGCAATAGTAAGACACAAAACACCTAGTGCACAAAAGAGAGGGAAAGAGAGATAGAAAATGTATCTAACTCAAACCCTAGAACCAGAGCTCAACAATGGCTGTTTTTGTTCTCAAAATATCTCCACTCTCTAACCTAAGTCCTCTTTTTTGCCTCAAGAGAGAGCCTCTCTCTATATGTCTTGTAAAGCTTACAAGACAAGCTTTACAAGAGGGAGATCCCTCCATACACGTGTATGGAGGGATGTAAAAGCAAGACAGCTATCTAAAAAAATCTGCAAAAGCAGATGAACAGCAATCGGCCGGCCAAAAATGCCATCTTGGCCAAAAAGAGTGCCGGTCGGCACTAAATAGTGCTGACCGACAACAAATAGTGCCGGCCGGTGGCAGCAAAAACCAGCCGGTGGCCTCTAGTCACTGCCGGTGGTGGGTAGGGATGGTCTACAAGCCCTACCCTGCCCTTCCAAGGCAAAACACAAGTGTTTGGTGCAAAACCAGACACTAAACGGTCGAGTTCGGAGATTCTGAGGCAAGGCACGCGAGCCGAGGCCTCCGGGAACTCCAAACGAACACAAACATGGATAATCACCGAGTGTTCAAATGGTGACGTCCAAGTCTTGAGGACGGTCAAAAATGGGGTGTCTACAGTTGCCCCTCTTTGACAGAACTCGAAAGTCATAACAATGACGGGAGTGAATGTCAAAGCCCAGAGACGACCCATTTTTGACAAGGCCGAAGACTTAGACAAACATGCAAGACAAACAAGATATGCGCCCGAAGGCAGGGGCAAAATTCAAGACAATGCAGAGAGCCGGACATAACCTATGATCATGCAAAGAAAGCTGTAACGAAGCAAACATGCGACAGTTTTAAGCTGGCATACACCAAACTACACTACAATGCAGAAAGGATGTAAGAGAATTATGGAATTCTCAATACGTCTCACTCGAAGATACAATACCTGTCCGGTTCGTCTGGTTGCACCAACCTCAAATGAACCGTACATACAATATCGTGCCTGAAAAGAAAACAAACTTAACAGGTACAATATTGTTAGCAACATGCATGACAATGCAAGAATGGATGCAAAATGATATGCAATATATACAAAACAATGTATAAACAATGCAAATGAAGATGCAATGTAATCGAAAACATGCAAACTAGATGCAAAGCAATTGAGTCGTGATCCAATCACGAGTGGTTCGAAACCACACCTATGTCAAATAGATTGATGGAGATAACAAGTCTGTCTACCACAGAACGGTCAACTGAACTGTGAGCATTGTAAACAGACGCAAGAACAAGTATTGGGTGGAATTGACATAAGTGGGGAAACGACCCGCTGGAGAAAGGACTACGATCCTAATGCCGGATGCAAAAATTACACTACAATGTAATATGTATGGATATACTAGGAAGATGGCAATGGATATGGCACGCAGGCCAAACCAAATCTTGCCTAGGAAAGGTATGTACGCATACAGGCCATGTGTAACACAGAAAAGGTGCCGCAACCCTCAACCAACATACCAGCGTGGAATCGGCGCGATACACATGCAGAACTGTGTTTTAACATGAAAAGTAAGGGCACATACCGGACCAAGCTCAACCTGGAAAGGCGCAAGCCATAGGCGGAAGGTGATGCAATGAATGCATGCAATCTACAATGCAATATCTACAAATATGCAATGGAGTGGATATGGATACAATGGATATGGCACGCAAGCCAAACCAAATTTTGCCTAGGAAAGGCATGTACACGTACGAGCCATGTGTAACACAGAAAAGGTGCCGCAACCCTCAACCAACATATCAGCGTGGAATCGGCGCGATACACATGCAGAACTGTGTTTTAACATGAAAAGTAAGGGCACATACCGGACCAAGCTCAACCTGGAAAGGCGCAAGCCATAGGCGGAAGGTGATGCAATGAATGCATGCAATCTACAATGCAATATCTACAAATATGCAATGGAGTGGATATGGAATGGATATGGCACGCAAGCCAAACCAAATTTTGCCTAGGAAAGGCATGTACACATACGAGCCATGTGTAACACAGAAAAGGTGCCGCAACCCTCAACCAACATATCAGCGTGGAATCGGCGCGATACACATGCAGAACTGTGTTTTAACATGAAAAGTAAGGGCACATACCGAACCAAGCTTAACCTGGAAAGGCGCAAGCCATAGGCGGAAAGTGATGCAATGAATGCATGCAATCTACAATGCAATATGTACAAATATGTAATGGGATGAATGTTTACAAAAATGCATGACAATGCAGTGCGATGCGACTACTGGGAAAAATGCAATGGATGCATGCAAGCTACAATGGAAATGCATGACAATGCACTATGATTGTTTTTCTTTTTTTTTTGAGATGCACATGATGCAAGTGCGGCACGCGTGCCATACGGAATGTAAGGTGATACAAATGAGACACGCACGCCTCATAAGGTGCAAAAAAAGATTTTGACAATTGGACTTATTCACTACGCGAAGCCGGTCTGTAATTGGACTTATACGCTTTCGCGAAGCCAGTTTGCACTCAAAACAATGCAATGTACTAACAAGTACAAGCAAGATGCGCAAGATAGCGCGAATGGATGCATGTAAGATGCAATTGAGGTGCACAAAACAGTGCGATGCGCAAAACAGCGCGGTTGAAATACAATGCACAAAACAGTGCGACGATTTGAAATGCACAAAACAGTGCGATTGTTTGAAATGCACAAAACAGTGCGATTGAAATACAATGCACAAAACAGTGCGACGATTTGAAATGCACAAAACAGTGCGACGGTTTGAAATGCACAAAACAGTGCGACGGTTTGAAATGCACAGAACAGTGCGATTGATATGCGATACACATGGGGCAACTTTTGGACCTTGTAAAAGTCAAAAGGATACTAAAAGGATACACCTTGCATGGGTTGGAGTGTTACGCACGGCAGACACGACCCGAGGTCACAACGGAGGCCGGTTGACCATCGGAGGTACACTTTCTTGCACTTTCTTGAGCTATGAAGACCAAAAACTCCTTATATGGCCTAAACAAGGCTGTGGGAACATCACCGGCCGGGAGGGGAGGCCACCGGCTGTCCACCGGCTGAAAAATAATTCCATCGGCACAAAAAAGTGCCGGCCGGCACAAAATATTGCCGACCGGCAAACAATTGCTGAATCGGGGCAGTTTCGACTTTTCACTTCGGGAGTTTTAAAATAGGGTTTCAAACCCTATTTCCTCACTTTTCCACCGCCGAAAACTCTTGCCCTCTCTCTCTAGAGTGTTTCCCTCTTATTTTTCGTCCATTTCTTCGCGTTCTACGCCCGTTTCGTCGTCGGATTCGCGATTTTCTTCGCGTTTCGAACATTTTCAACCGATCACATTTTTGTTTCGGTGCCTCATTTGGCGTTCCCACCTTTTCGGGGTTTGTTCTCCTTGTTTTCCTCTTCATTTCCGTACCTTTTCATATTCCGGCCTTTCCGGCCATTCCCGACCCTCTCGGGAGTCAACTTTTCGATTGACTCTTCGTATTCCGGCCCGGTTTTCCTTCCTCCGGCCATTTTCTCATCACTTTCGATATGGCGGACGACATTCCACGTGGCGGGACTCCCCCGGACCACGAGATGGATCCCGAGGTCGAGCTCCTACCACTGAGCGAGCGCCCGTTCGACCCGGCGACCTACCGGCCGGCGATCCATGTTCTGCCCCCCGACGGCCTGCGTCAGTTCCGGAGCTTCGAGAGGCATGTGGCGCCTGAGCTACTACTACGTGAGCCTACCTCCCACCTTTCATTCGGCACTTCCGAGGTAACTCTTTGTCTTCTGCTTTACTTTCCGCAATGTAGGATACAAAACTGTCATAGTTAGTTGTATTCTTTAACTGCTGAAAACTGATATGCTGTAGACTGTAGTTGACTGTAAACATACATACAACTGACATCTGCTTGAGACTGACACATGCACACACACTGCACTAGCCCTGAATCACTCAAACACACTGCACTCACTGTATTTCACTGCATACACACTGGCACCCAGTATTTGTCTGAATCTGTCAAACCTGCACGCATGCTATATCTGTTCTGAAACACCCAAACACACTGACACATCACACGTTGTAGTTCACTGTAAGCACACCGGCACCCGGTATTTGTCTGAATCTGTCAAACTTGCACACATGCTTTATCTACTTTTTCAAAACTGCATTTTGAATGTTGTCTTGCAATTGTTATTTTCTGTTTACAGGAGGGTTCCCATACCATTCGCGGGTATGGGAATACTGGTGCTCGGGAGTGGTATGATGAGCTCCCTAGCGCGGTCCGACGTATCGTGTATCGAGCGGGTTTCGGCGCCTTCTGCCGAGGACTCTCTAGGCTCTCCACTTGCAGGCCTCTCCTTGCCGCTCTGGCGGAGAGATGGTGGGACACCACCGATTCTTTTCATTTCTCTGCTGCAGGGGATATGACGATGACCCCTCATGATTTCTCGATGCTCACAAGCATCGGGGTGGGGGGTGATCCGATCCCATTTGACATCGCGATGGATGAGTGGACCGCAGCTCAGGTCCATCTACTGGGGGAGGCGCCACCCCTAGCTCGCCCAGGTTTCGTTCGATATTCCTGGTTTGAGGTCCAGTTTCGGGTCCAGCCCGCGTTGGAGGAAGAGGCGGAGATGACCCCGGAGGACGTGGAGAGGAATGCTCGCGGCTTCCTCATGTTCCTGTTTGGGACTACCATCTTCGCCGATCGGGCGAACACCGTGCCTCTCTGTCTTCTCAGTGCACTGGTGGACGTCCAGGACATTCTGCACTATGACTGGGGTGGCGCTGCTCTGGCCACCCTTTATGGATATATGAGCTCGGCTTCGCGCGGCAGCGGCCAGCTACTCGAAGGCTACTGGCGGGCTTGGGAGGTACATTTTTTCTCCGCTTTTTTCATTTCTGTCTCGTACTTTCTGTACTCTGTACACTGCACACACTGTAGTCTGCTTTACACTTGCTGTATACTGTACACACGGCACACACATGCATTCTGCTTTACACTGACTGTACACTGCTCACATTGTACACTGCACACAATACACTGCACAACACACAGCTCTGCTATTTCTGCTTCATTCTGTATATTCTGCTTTATCTGATGGTCATACTGACATCTGTTTTGCAGTTGTGGGTTTACACCTACTTTCCTAGGCTTGCCCCTGTGCCAGTTGCGGAGACTCCCCTGGCCGTTCCCTTTTCGAGTCGCTTCGACGGGAGATGCACCCGGCGACCACGGGAGACATTCGGCTTCTTCCGCCGATACTTCGATACCATTACCCCTGCCGAGGTACGTTTTACTTACAGTTCATTTAAGCTTCGCTTTTCCACTGTATATTTTCAAAACAGTAGATAACAAACTGTCTGTCACTTTCAGATCACATGGCGGCCGTGGGCTCCCTTGCCGACGGCGATGCGGGATCGGTTCCCTGGTGCGGAGGAGACCTCGCGTTTCCGGATTTTGCTTGAGGGCCCGGTCTGTCGTGCTTGGTACCTGGGGGAGCGTTTTCTACGCCAGACCCTAGGGTTACCTGAGCAGATAGTCCCGGTTCCCCCTCCTGCAGATATGAGGGAGACCGAGAGGCTCACCACTGAGCAACTGGATGATTACTCCATCGGCTGGGAGGAGGCCGGCTTCAGAGGTACCGGAGACTATCAGGAGTACATGCGGACGTACCTGATGCGGCCTCTGAGTGGTCGTCGAGCAGAGGGGGCCAGGCCTGTGGCATCGGCGGCTGGGACCGGAGCGGGAGTTGGAGTAGGGGCTGCGAGGAGGGCCCGAGTCCGTGGCAGGGGCGGAGTGCAGGGAGGACGGGGAGCTGGCTGGCCTGCCCTGCCCGCTGTACTGACTTTCCAGGGGCAGGGTGGGTCGACCTATCAGATCCCCTTCGCCCCTCCACCGGCTGGTCACGAGTTCATCAATGTCCCCGACTTACCACCGGTATGTATCACTGCATTTTTGTACAGTTATTCATTTCAGTTTGATATTCCACAGAATATTGATGCATTTGATACTTTTGCAGGCTTCTTCTGGGTACACCCGTCAGTCGTTGGCGATGAATGCCTCGATGATGGGGATGCTCCAGCGGACTTTTGATCTCCTAGCCCTCTACAGCATACCGGTATGTCCTTCTGACACTGGCCTCAAACCATTCATACACTGCTTCACATAATCTGATGCACGGCACAACACCCGATACACTGATCTCACAGCATCTGACACACTGCATACACTGCATTCTGCACTGTTAAACTGCCCACGGCATTCCTACACTGTACTCACACACTGCATTCTGCATTGATAAACTGCTCACGGTATTCCTACACTGTACTCTGCATTGCATTCTGCACTAATAAACTGTCTACAATATACTGATGCATTTCCCTTTTGTGTACTTTTTCAGCCTCCTTTCCAGATTCCCACGGCAGGAGGTGCTCCAGCTGGGCCTTCTGTCCCTGCCCGGGGGAGAGATGAGGAGGGCCGGATATTTCCCCGTACCAGGGGAGGGCGTACTCATGTCAGGAGTAGCTCGCGAGCTCCAGTCCCGGACGATGATGATGACGAGGAGTCAAAGGCGGAGTCAGAGTCATCAGAGGAGGAGACCAGAGGCGGTTCTAGCTCGGGCTCTGACGACGACGCTGATAATGCTCCTGGACCCTCGTCCAGGAAGAGGACCAGGACGGACTGACAGCCCTTGGAGTGCTCGACAGAGATGCGGATTTTTGTTATCTTTCTTCTTTCTTGTACTTTTCTTTTTGTTGGTAGATAGATTACCTTGTACTGCCGCAGGCAGATTTTGTTTCCAAAACTTGTACATTTGAAAAGATAGTTAAATGAAATGAAACGGACTTTTTATCTGAAAAAGTGTTTACATTTACACATTTCATGCATTGCATCGCATCTCATCATGTTACACTTCAATGTAAATGAAATTGATTGGTTGTCTGAAAATTGAACACTTGCACTGTAATAATCAGATAACTAAACAGCCGACGGCGAAATAACCCAAGCAATCCACTGCCTGATTCTTGGACACACAGCCCTTACTTTGTTGGGAATTAACCTGCATTCAGCCCATAACACAGCATTCGATTCATTCTGCACACGGCAAACTTCTGAACAAACGGCCCAATCTAACAGGACGGACCTCAAAGATGGAACCGGTTGGAGTCGAAACACGTTCAAATGTAGAGAATGGCACAGCATTCTGAGCATAAATGATTTTTGAAATCGAATGAGGGTTTTTCAAACCGGGATATCGAGCCTACAACTGAACACAGCGGGGCGGACTCAAATATAAAGGTACACGACCTAAACACAACGAGACACGCTCGGAAAAGACCTAAAACAAGGGTTGAGGTAAACAAAACCAACGACACGACACACAGACGCGTTAACGACGACCGGGGGGGACCTCAGATCACGAGGAGCCAGTTTCTCTAGGTATTGTTTCCCACCCTTTCTGATTTGTGATTCTCACATCACTCAGCTCTCGAGCTCAGATTTTTTTTCTCAAAACCCTTTTCCTCACTTTTCTCTCAACTTACACCTCTCTATTCTTCATTCTCTCATTTTTCATCCCTCCCCGGGGGGATTGATGGATAAATAGAAAGGTGTGGGTTCACGCCCGATGCCGTTAGCTCACAGCTATTTCTTCTGGCGGGCAGAGTGCTCTTCTGGCAAGTACGTCGATGACGGGGGAAAGACAGAACGCCTGGCTCAACTGAGCCCCTAGTTCATCATTTTAACCATTCTTTTCGTTTTGGTTTTCTGCTAAAACAAGTTTGATGAAAATGAGAGTCGGATTAACGTACTTGTTCGATTTTTAACTTGAAAACCGTGCAAGTCAAGCTGTAAGCACTGAAAATTTTCCTTTTTTGGGTCCAAGACAATGGTCCAGTTTTGGAAAATGAAATAGTTTTCGAGAAAATAGTCAACCTCAGTAAAAATTTTCAAAAACTATTTTTCAAACAGCTGATGCTCAACAAGCATGGAACTTACTCTTCGAGATGCGCAATCTCGGATCGGAGGCAATGGAAAATTGCCCCTGGTTTGAAGGGGGGTGGGAGGCAACGGAAAGTTGCCCCTAGTTTGAATGGCGGCTCGTGGCAACGGAAAGTTGCCCCTTGTTTGGGATGGTGCCGCAGCAATCTGTAAACAGTCTTCATCGGTGGTGGTCGAGCTCTTGGACACAGCGATGACGAAGACGGTCACAACACATATATGGACACAATCACCTTGAAGGGTGTTGGCCACTGGACTTTGGGGATGAAATTGAAACCATTGCATGGACTGAGACGCTATGAAAGCGTTGGGGGCTGGACTTCACGATGAAGTTGCCTACGTATCCCAAACATGGGAATCAAGCCTTACGTAGTTCCGGTTAAGGTACACTCGGGTATTTTAACCTTCACTTTGTTTGGCTCTCACTTTTGCCAAGGCGCCCAATGCGGGTTTTCGACCTTGCGAGCTTCTTTTCATTTTCTATTTCTTCTTTTTCATTTCTTTTTTTTTTTTTTTTTGCTCTTCCTTTTTTCTCTCTTCTTTTTTTCATTTCTTTTCTTTTCTTCTTTTTTGTCTTTTTTGTATTTTTTGCTTTTCTGTATTTTTCTCTTGCTCTAACTTTTGCCTGGGTCGCCCTTCTGGGTTTTCGACCCAACGAGCCTCTCAAAGGGTAAAAAAAGTAGCAAGTCCATGTCAAATGGTTTTTTGAATTGAAGCCTCTCTGTGTCCAGGAGAACGGCTGTTGCACTGATTTGCAGAAGAATCCATCATGGTTGCTCCACGAGCTTCTTCCGGCGAGATCCACTCCTTCTGATTTGGCTTTTGGTGCCTCTTGCTCGAAGGCTACTTCAAAACTGGCCACACGGGCCTTTCATGGCGTTTGTCCGTTGAACTTTCTGAACGTTCTGAATGGGTTCAAAGTTGGAAAACAAATAGGTTGAATCTTGAGGCTGAGAGCGATCCTAGGCTGCGCGACCTCAAGAGGGATTCCACACAAGTCTTCACAAGGCCGCGTAAAACATTTGCTTTTGAAAGTTTTTAAGAAAGCGACAAATCGCTCGCGCCGAAGATAGTGTGGAACCAATCTGGATCAGGCCAGGATCCTTCTCTGTACTCACGCCGACAAGCATGATCTCACTCATTAAAAGGCTTAGCACGCCTCTCTTTCTCTCAAAATGATCAAAATTTTGCAAAACCCGAGGAATTCCTTCCTCTTCGTTTTTATCACCGCAGTGTTCAAAAGGTTTGTTTTTGAAAAACTTAGGTTAATGCAATGAGTTTGGCGCGCAGGAGAGCAAGCGAGATATGCTGTCAGCCCAATCAAATTCCCTGGCACTTATGCTGAAAGCAAGCATGAAGTTGAGATAGCAACAGCTGTTCCGTTCGGATTTGTTGGTGCAACTGGCCCCTCGGCGGAAACAGGCTCAAAACAAAAAACAGATAATTACAAAACAAAACGGTGTTCGGGACAACAACCCCAGAATCACCTGGTATTATATACAACGGGGACTGACTCGATACAACAAGACAGACCCTTAAGCAAAAGACTGACTCAAGACAAAGAGACAGACTCAAAACAAAAGACTGACTCGATATCCAAGCCAGGATTTACAAAACTCGGTTTCACCGATGCTCAAAAATGCGTGCCAGACGCTTTATCCAAAATATACCAAATGTCGCCCGCAGGCGGTCCACTTCACATACTCGCAGTATCTGAGCCCTCGAAATCCAACAACTGGGTGGTAACGGACTTGCCTGAGGTGGGTGGAAGGATAACCTTGTTATCGATCAAATCCTGCACTTCATGACGAAGGCGGGAACATCCGTCGGTACTGTGACCGGACTGTTGGTGGTACGCGCAGTACAAGGTAGCATCGTGCGTGGCGGGGAGATTCTTCGGGAGTGGCCGGGGCTCCAAAGGTTTAAGATGCCCATTCTTCGCCAATATTAGCAATGCCCTAGACAAAGGCATATGGAGGTCGTGAAAGACCCTGCGCCCTCGGGGCAGGTACTTTGAAGTTTGAGGATTCTTGCCAGATGCGCTGGCGAAGGGGTCGGCTGGCGCTGCCTTGGCTTTTTGAACCTTTCCCGGTGCAGGGTTGGGAACTACAGGAATTGTCTGGGCATGACGGGGCCCATCCCGATTTTCTACCTGGCTTGAACTGCCTTTGATCGGAGCGGGGAAAGCATCATCCATAGCTTTGATCACGATCGCGGATGTTTGTTGCTTGTTCATCCCTCTGGCTTTCAGAGCCTCGACTGCCCACAGCAGTTGTTCAATAGGATCGGCGTCTACCTTTGCCTTGTCCTTTCCTCTGGTCTCAGCCTGATCAAGGGTCTAGGTCGATGCTGGCATGTCGCGGCTGTAGCTGGAAGCCACCTCTGGCTGGCTAAGCTCTATCACAATCCGCCCCAGTAGCGGGGGCTCCTGTGGTACGAAATTCCCGGCATACGGCGCCGCTGGCGGTGAAGCCGACATTCCATAGGCTAGATCGGCCACGGACCTCTGGAGGTCACCTATCATTCCCATCAATTCAAAGGTGGTGGGCTCACGAGCCTGATATAACTGGGGAGCCCAAACTGGGTGCACAACGGGCGACCTGGGTGGGTGTGACATACTGATGCTGGCCTCACTCTGCGGAGCGGTCCCCTGCTCCAATGCAGCCGTTATAACCACAACTTCTTCTGAATTTTGTGCCGCCATAAATCCTGCCTCAGCAAGGGGGAGACACTGGCTATTCTGTATCAACTCTGCCACTCTCTGAACTGAAAGGAAAAACAGGCAGCATTTCAGTCCAAACTGATCGAATATGGGCGTAGCCAAACAATTGTACCCTACTGCTGATCACTGTTCCCAAATTTCTGTTCCCAAAATACTGAATCTGATACCCGCGGATAACTGATTCCTGATAACTGATTCTCAACAATACTGATTCTGGTGCCCTCGGGCCCGATACTCAAATTCGCAAACTGGTATATGCGTCCCTGTAGAGATACACTCTAAAAGCACATAGCAAGTAAGAGAGAGCCAAAACACCCCTATGTTGGGGTAGGGTTTCCCTGTCCTATTTCGTCAGGAGCTAGGGTTTCACTACGCACACAGCGGTTTTTCAAACAACCTAACATCGGGTAAGCAACCTGTCCTATTCTTGGAATGGTCACTATGGATCCGAACATGTACTAGGTCGAATGGTCAGAAAGGGTGCCCCGGTAAGTCGGGATTTGTGTTCCCATACTGTCAGAGCCCATAGCCGGTCAGCCTTATGGACATGTCTTGACAAGACAAGCCTCCGGCAAACCGTTCAGGAATGGCAGATGGCAAACACTGTGTTCCTAGGCGCACCAATGCACATGCAATGCAAAGAAACACATAAGCGAAATCAAAACAGGATATCATGAGTTCGAGTCAAGCTCTCTAAATTTCCCCAGCAGAGTCGCCAGAAACTGTAGACGCGCCCGCGTGGGCCTCATGCTACTACAGTTCGAACTCGCGATTTTCCGTTGTCGCGGTTCTTAATCTGAACCAAAGAGTCCAAATCTGGCAAATCGTTTTGAGAAATAGATTTTTGAAAAGTAGTGCCAAACATGGACTGCTTTGCCAGATACAGAGTCGCCACCTAAATATTTTTTTAAAAATGGGGAAATTTAGGAAACCCTGACTCGGTGCCGAAGGCCACATGTCCGTCATCACCGGAGTTGTCTCGGCTCGGGAGCTTGGGTACGATCGGGGAAGGTCAGCTATGAGCACCCCCTTTCGCCCGGTTCGAAGACCGGCCTCTACTAACCGTGATATCCGTTTTTGAAAACTTTATGTGTTCTTAAACCAATTATTAGCCTAGAATTACTATGTTATGTGCGCAGCAAACAAGTATAGACTGGATTGCCTAATTTGGAAATAAGCATTGCATATCCGTTTGTTTTGGAAAATGTTTTGGATTTGCTACTCGCAAGTAGGCTAAAACACGGATTTCAATGAGTTCTTCCAACTCAAACAATCCAACCTTCACCCACAGGCATCCAAGCAGTTTATAACATATAAGCATCTAGCCACATGTTAAGCATGCTGACATGGCAACATTCACACTCATGCGATATGCTAAAGCGGAAATACTTACATCGTACTCCGTGCCAAAACAAAGAACTCGTTAGCAAACATGCATGATCCAAGTCCATGTTAAGTGCCTAATGCATCGCATACAAAGTGTTGCTAGAATAGGCTCGGCTATCCTAAACATGGCATGTGAGAATGCACAACTATCACATATTCAGTTTAGAATTTGAAGCACAAATGTAGTCAGCGTGATGTACCGAGCCTAATACATGTAGCACAAATGCATGAATGCACGCATGCATAGCATAAGGTATGCTAATTTAAACGTGCCCTAATCTACCATGGTAAGCAGGTAAATAAAAGGGAAGAAAGACGTGAGGTTGGAAGACATACACACACTCACGCACACTTATTACAGATTCGCCCTCGCTCGGAGGGATCAAATAAATATTACAAATTAATTAACTACGCAAGCTAATTAATAGTTACAAATTAATTAATTTAATTAACAAATTAAATTAAGCTAAGAAAACAGATGAACCGCCTCGGGAAACGCGCCGCCATGCATAGGCTACCTCTGTTTTCCTTCCTTCACTCCTCTGGAGGCTGTCAAAACCTCAGGACTGCATCCCTGGACATTGGGGAGTGCCACCGGCTGAGTGGAATTACCACCGGCACTGGTGTGTGGCCATCGGCACAAAATGGAGTTGTCGGCAGAGGAATGATTGCCGGCCGGCACCTTACACTGCCGGTCGGCAGAATGTTCCTGCAGAATCTGCAAATGACAGCAACAGAGGGCAAGGCAAAGCATGGCAACACAATTCAAGGCATATATGCACCAACCATGCCCCTTATCATGATAATGACTCAAAGGGGCATGTGCCTCGATTCTCGGACCATCAATCACGCATTTCCATGCATGATGGCCCAAAGAACTAAGTATGCAACTTTGATTTCAAATGCATGCAAACCAAATCAAACCAAAGTCCTAATCCCTATCACCAAATCAAGGGGCAAGGAATGCATGCAAAATGCAATGCAACCTAAGCATACAAGCTAAGGATGCAACATGGCATGGGGGCAAGCTTATGCAAGCATACAAGCATACATATGGCAATGCAAATAGATGGAAAGATGGACTTATGCATGAATTAGGCAGCTCTAATAAGGCCCAAAACAGTAGCCAAAGTGCTACAATGAGGGACCAAATACACATGCACACATACATATGTTGAAAGGCCAACACTTAAGCACAAATTGAACAACCCTCAAACACATTTGAAAGGGAGAATCATGGACTAATTAACATGCAACATAAGCATTGAAATCATGCTAAAACATGGTGCCAAACCAAGCAATACATCAAGCCAAATATGCAATAAATAGCCCAAGTGTTCAAAGCAAACCAATGGGGCATTGAACTACACTTAGCAAGACCAAACATGGCATGAAAGGAAGGACCAAAATCAGAGGTTTAGCATGTTAAAACAAAGCTAAAGGACTACTTAGATGGCATCTAAGTGACTCAAAATCAAAGGCATGCATAAACACCAAAACATGGAGCATTGCTACACAAGCTTCCAAAGCATTATAGAGGCATGCAAGGCAATCAAACAAGCATGGAAATGGGACTGAAATAACATATGGGGGGACCCCAAATCACCAAATCGATGCAAAGATGTCATGCTACACATGCACATACTCAAGGCCAACAAGCCCAAATACAAAGGAGCTATATCAAGCATGCCAAAATCAACCCAAACAACCTAGGACAGACCTAGAACATGGCAAAACATGCACAAAATCTTCACAAGACTAAGCCTAAAACATGCTCCAACAAAGGCTAACAACCTAAGACATGTTAAGGCATAACAAGGCATTACAAGGCAACTATGCTAAGCATGCATGGAGTACCAAAACCAATTTAAAATCATGTTATATTATGGATATATAAGCATGAAAAACAGCCCAAACATGTTCAACACACACTCAAGCATAATGCTCTCTCAAGAGGCCAAAACATGCCCTTTTCAAGGACAACAAGGAGAGGGGGTGGCCCTCTCCTTCTTGGGACTTCAAGGCATCATCTTCACCACTGAAATCCCTCAAGATTTCAGTGGTGAAGAGACCCCAACACCAAAATCCCGGAGCTAGCACAAAATGGCCCAAAATGAGGCCTTTCAAGGCCTAAGGGGGGTCAACCACCCTCAAACAACAAAACACTCTTAATAAAAAATAAAGAGGGCCTAAAAACAAAACTTTTTTATGCTATACAATAAGCACAAAAATAGCTCTAAGATAGGTAGAAAATCAATGCAAAAAAGGGGAATAAAGGTGTAAGTTTCTTACCCTTGATGATCCCTTCACAAATGGTGCTCCAATGGCCTCCTTTAGCTTGGATCCAACACCAAAACTTCAAAATTAGTCCCTTAGAACCTCAGTTCCAAGAGGAAGGTGAAACACTAGGTGTTTGTGTGCAATAGTAAGACACAAAACACCTAGTGCACAAAAGAGAGGGAAAGAGAGATAGAAAATGTATCTAACTCAAACCCTAGAACCAGAGCTCAACAATGGCTATTTTTGTTCTCAAAATATCTCCACTCTCTAACCTAAGTCCTCTTTTTTGCCTCAAGAAAGAGCCTCTCTCTATATGTCTTGTAAAGCTTACAAGACAAGCTTTACAAGAGGGAGATCCCTCCATACACGTGTATGGAGGGATGCAAACGCAAGACAGCTGTCTAAAAATATCTGCAAAAGTAGATGAACAGCAATCGGCCGGCCAAAAATGCCATCTTGGCCAAAAAGAGTGCCGGCCGGCACTAAATAGTGCTGACCGGCAACAAATAGTGCCGGCCGGTGGCAGCAAAAACCAGCCGATGGCCTCTAGCCACTGCCGGTGGTGGGTGGGGATGGTCTACAAGCCCTACCCTGCCCTTCCAAGGCAAAACACAAGTGTTTGGTGCAAAACCAGACACTAAACGGTCGAGTTCGGAGATCCTGAGGCAAGGCACGCGAGCCGAGGCCTTCGGAAACTCCAAACGAACACAAACATGGATAATCACCGAGTGTTCAAATGGTGACGTCCAAGTCTTGAGGACGGTCAAAAATGGGGTGTCTACACTATCCATGATAGAGTTGTTGGCTTTAGGTGTTTGCATGTGCATTCATTTCACATTGAGTCGTGCAATTCGACTCCTCAGCCATCATGCATCGGGATGCATGATTGATGGCACGAGGATCGAGGACTACACTCTCTAGAGCTTATGCAATGACGGGGAGAGTAGTCGGGCACACATATGTTGAAAATACTTTGCCTTCTCTCTCTCTTGCCTTTGTTGCAGAAAATGCAGAAACCAGGAGAAGAAACTGGCCGGCCGACCAGGTTTTCTGGCAGGCCGACCACCTTTTCTGGTTTTCACCACCAAGGGTGGTCGGCATGTGGTCTCCCTTTGCCCATAGCTGGTCGGCAACCTCCCCACAGCTTCCTTGGGTGGAGTTTCATCTCTTTGGAGCCTCGTGCAACTTTCTGAAATCAATTGCAAACAAAGGCGAGTCGAGATATCACGATGGATTTCCCGACAAGGCGACTCGGGCATGCATGCATCCTCTATCATTCAAGGCAGAGCTAAGGCAATCCATTTCATGTAGTTTGCATGATAGTTTACTCACTTACTTAGCTAATTTGTTAATTAGTTAGAGATATGTAATAATTAGTTGTAACTTGTTATTCATTGTGGTTGTGTAATAACTAGTTTAATTAGATTAGCTTAGATTAGCTAATTGGTTTTTGTATTATTTATTCGGACCCTCCAAGAAAGGGCAATGTTGTAATAAGCGTGCGTGTGTGTGATGTATGTCTTCCAACCCCGCGTCTTTCTCCCTTTTACTTACCTGCTTTCGATGGTTAGTTTTAGGGCATGTTTCAATTAGCATCCTTATGCTTCGCATGTTTACATTCATTCATCTGTCTTGCATGCAACGGGCTCGGCGCATCATACTAACTGCATTGTATTTCAATTCCAAGTTGAATACATGTTACCTGTAGCATCTCATATGCCATCTTAGAATAGCCGAGCCTATCTTAGTTACATTCTTGCATGTGTTGCATTAGGCATCTCAGCATAGTTAGGATTCATGCATGTTTTCTAATTAGCTTCTTTTTTTGGCTCGGAGTACTTGGTAAGTGTTTATGCTTTAGCATCCTTGCATGCGTGTGAGTGACTACCATGATAGCATTCTTACCATGAGGCCATGTGCTTATGCGATATAACTGCCTGAATGCCTGTGGGTGAAGGTTGGGTTGCTTGAATTGGAATAATTTGTCGAAACCCGTGTTTTAGCCTACTTGCGAGTAGCAAACTTCAATCCATTTTTAAAACAAACGGATATGTGATGCTTCATTCCAACTTAGGCAATCTAGTCTATACTTGTATGCTGTGCGCATCACATAGTAATTCTGGGTTAATAACCAGATTAAGAGCACATGTGTTTTCAAAAACAAGATATCATGTTTAGTAGTGGCCGATCTTTGATCGGGCGAGTGGGGGTGCTCATTGCATGACTTTCCCCAATCGTACCCAAGTTTCCGAGCCGAGGCAACTTTGGTGATGACGGACACGTGGCCTTAGACACGAGTCAGGGTTTCCTAAATTCTCCCAAAATAAAATATTTAGGTGGCGACTCTGTATCTGGCAAAGCAATCCATGTTTGGCACTTCTTTCTAAAAATCAATTTTTCAAAATGATTTGCCGGATTTGGACTCTTTGGTGATTTATTGATCTTGCATTGCACTTTATGAGATCAGATTAAGAACCGTGACATTGAGTCCGAACTATAGTGAGCCCAAATGAACAAAACGGGATTTTCCTAGGACGTTCGGGGACATCTACAGAGGGGCAAATTCAAACCATTTTCAAAAACAACCATGAGTTGAGTTGTTCCAATTCTCGCGATTTAGTCTATACTTGTATGTTGTGCGCATCACGTAGTAAAGATAGCTAAATAACCGAAATAAGAACACATGTGTTTGTAAAACAACATATCATGCTTAGTAAAGGCTGATCCTTTGATCGGGCGAGCCGGAGTGCTCATTACATGACCTTCCCCTCTCGTACTTAAGTTCCCGAGCCAAGGCAACTTTGGTGATGACGGACATGTGGCCTTTGGCACGAGTCAGGGTATCCTAAATTTTCCAAAATAAAATATTTAGGTGGTGACTCTGTAATCTGGCAAAGCAGTCCAGTTTGGCATTATTTGATTCAAAATCTGATTTTTCAAAATGATTTGCTGAATTAGACTCTTTGGTGATTTATCAGTCTTACATTGCACTTTGTGAGATTAGATTCAAAACCGTAACAGGAGTCCGAATTGTAGGACCAATTCGCGCCTTTCCGAGAGGGGGGGCGCGAAGAAAGTCGAGCGCTAGCCAATCAATACGGTTATGGGATCGGTGTGTTGTTGATAGCACCCGATGACTCACATATACCCTTAGCCTTCAAACTCCGGTTCAAAGTATCCAACAATGAAGCAGAATATGAGGCGTGTATTGCTGGTTTAAAAGCCACCTTGGAATTAGGGGCAAAAATGTTGGACGTCATCGGGGATTTGAACTTGGTTGTGTCTCAAGCCAACGGAGATTGGTGAGTTAAAGAGGCGAAAATGAAGGTTTACCATCAGGTCTTGGATATGCTAATTCTAAGGTTTAAAAAGCAAACGCTTGCCCATCTGCTAAGAGAGAATAACTGATTCACCGATGCACTAGCTACTCTATCTTCTATGGTAGACATTCCATCAGGAGTCAGGATGCGTCTAATTATTATTGAACAGAAGTACACGCCGGCCTATGAAACCATTGCCGCAATAGATGAGGCTTCAAATAAGAATCCCTGGTACTACAATATCTGGAATTTCCTGAAAAAGAAAGCGTATCCACTAGGAGCAAATGCCAAGGACAAAAGGGGAATACCACATCTGGCCATCCAATTTATCATCTGCAGAGGCAAGTTGTATAAAAGAGGCCATCTGGGAATGCATAAACTATGTGTGGAGGAAGAGGAATCAAACCGCCTTATGGAGACCATTCACGGAGGAGAGTGCAGAGCCCACATGAACGGCGTGATGCTCACCCAGAAAACCCTTAGACAAGGCTACTACTAGTCAACCATGGAAGAGGATTGTATTGGTTTTGTTCGGCGATGCCACAAGTGCCAGATTCATGCCAATCGCATGAACATACCACCATCTAAACTCTACAATATGACTTCACCATGGCCATTCTCTGTTTGAGGAATCGACGTTATCAGTGCAGTCATGCTAAATGGGTCAAATGGGCATGAATTCATCCTGGTAGCAATCAACTACTTCACAAAATGGGTAGAGGCCCAGTCATACTATGTTCTAAAAGCGTCGCATGTGGCTAAGTTCATCAAAAACAACATCATCTGTCGATATGGGGTTCTCGACGAGATTATCTCTGATAATGGGTCGCACTTCAAGAAAGAGGTGATAGACTTGCTTGAGAAATATAACATGGCTTTCCATAAGTCATCGACCTATAAGCCGCCAACCAATGGAGTTGTCAAGGCTGCGATCAAAAACATCAAAAGAATTCTGCAGAAGATGATAGAGACTTACAGGGACTAGCTGGATAAACAGTCGTTCGCGCTCTAGGACTACAAAACCTCAATTTGAACATCTACAGGGGCAACCCCCTATTCTCTGGTTTATGGAATGCTGTTTTGCCAATTGAAATCAAAGTGCCATCGTTACGGGTTATGGCCGAGTGTCAGATAATAGAGGCAGATTGGCAGCAAAGTAGGTTTGAGGAGTTAATGTTGTTTGATGAGAGAAGACTAAGGGCATTGTATCATGTCCAAGGCTACCAGCGCAGAATTGCCAGGGCTTTTAATAAGAAAATGAAGTCTAGAAATCTCAAGGAAGGAGACATGGTACTCAAGGATAACCGAACTCCCATCCATGACCCTAGGGGCAAGTTCAGACCTAATTGGAGTGGTCCTTACATCATCAAGTCAATCTGGTCAGGAGGGGCGATTATTCTCATGGACCTAGATGGCCTGGAGTTTTCACAGCCTATCAACATGGACAAGTTGAAGAAATATTACCCCTGAGAGGCTCTCTAGGCCGAAAACCCAAAAAGGCGACCTAGGCAAACGTTAGAGCATGAAAAATTAGAAATAAAGAAAACTAAGCTCACAAGGTTGAAAACCCTAAAGGGTGACTTTGGCAAAAGTTAGAGCTCAAAAGGAGAGAGTTAAAACCCGAGTGAACCTGAACTGAACTACGTAAGGCCTGATTCCCATCTTTGGGATATGTAGACAACTTCATCCTGAAGTTCGGCCGTAATCATCTCCAACTCAATTGTCCTGTCAATTTATTTGATTAGGTCATCTTTGGTTGTTATTTATAAGCTTGGTTGTGATCTTCGTAGCTTGGTTGTGATGTTTGTTTTAAGAAGAAGACTCATTGTACAACGTATAGCAGTGGTGGTATGCAAGCAGGGGCAATTATGATCTTCTGATTTGGGATTATACATCTTAAGGATTGATTCTGCGCGTGTCAGGTGGTGATCGTTTTCAAAAATAGTTTTGAAAAGTTTTAATAAAAGTTGATTTTTCTCAAAATTTTACTTTTTACAACTTAGACCATTTTGGGACCAAAAGGAAAATTTTTAGTGCTCACAACTTTAATTCCATTGATTTCAACATCAAGTACATTCTCCAACTCTTTGCTACAAATTGAAGTTTCTTTTATATCATAAAACTTGAAAAGAAAGATCAAAGAAATAAAACTAAGGGCGCATGGGTCAGGTGTTCCTGCGCCCTCCGCTCGTACTAGCAGAAGTCCCTACAACTAAAGTTAGTCTAGCTTGTGCATCGTCCTCGAGCCAAGCCAAGCATTTTCCAAAAATGGCATAACTGAAACTAGAGGTAGGGGCCAGGAGCTCTCTCGTCATCCAAGCATTGAGGTACCTAGCCAAATAAGAAACACGAATCGGGAATGAAGCCGGGTATTCCACCCCCTCGTCTGGATGTATCTGATCATGCCCAAATTGGTGTCTGAATCGGAAGGGGAAATAGAACACACAGTGTGTGAGGCCAATCAACTGAATACCCGATTGTCGGGTCATGTTGTAGCTAATCTCGGCTAAGTTAAGCCAGAGGTAACACCAAGCTATGTCAGCTGTAGACCTGTGGCACATCCAGTTGTGCCACCATCCCTCATTGGGGAAGTCCACTAGGCGTTGGCGAAAAAAGTACGCTCAAGCCAAGTAAACTGGGCAAGGGTTCACCACCTTCAGCTTGTCCATCAGCCAAACCTGGGAAGGGATGAAAAATAAGAGAGATTAAAAAATAGAGAGATATATGTTGAGAGAAAAGTAAGGAAAGGGCTTTGAGAGAAAATAGAGTGTGAATGCCAAGTGATGTGAGAAATATATATAAGATAGGATGGGAAACAATACCTGGAGCAGTAGTGGACTCCCCGCAAACCTAGTGGTCTCTCACCGGTGAAAAGCGTCCAAACCCATCAGGGTCTCAGCCAAGCCGATACAACTCTTACATTCTTTTAGGTGTTGGACTACCTCAATTAACTTGATATTGGCTCCGCCGAAACTAGGGGCAAGAAGGTAGTGTGTAAGCATACACAAGCAGAGGGCGTGTTGCCGAAAGCCTCGCCAGAGGAGGTTGCCTCGGTCACCAATGTCAAAAAATCGATGAATAAAGCTAGGTATATCTAGCTCTTTGTCGTGGGCCAAGGATCGAGCATCGTGCATAGTAAGCCCACACATCCGTCCCAAGGCTAAGGCATGGCCAAAACAGGGTTGAAGTATAATTTCCTCATCGCACCGAGATTCCATTAGTGCCTGAAATTCTTCAAGAGTCGGGCATATTTCTTGTGCTCCAAAACGAAAGACATGCATAATCGGGTCCCAGCATCGGACCGCGACATGGAGCAACGGAAAACAAAGTGGAATACGGCTTAATGAAAAAACGCGTTTATGCCGAAACCCTGGAAATTTACCTTTTTCGTGCCGTCTAAAGTGGCTATCCAATTCATGAATTTCTCGACAAGAAATGGCTCCATTTGTGGAAGAAACAACAACTGAAATGAAGTTCTAGAGAAGAAATCACGAAGGAATACCATTTGTATAAGATAAGGTTGTGCGTAGAGGCCAACTGTCAGCATTCTGGTGGCCCTCACATTTGTGGCCGGTCGTCCACCTTTTGTGGCCGGCCATCCACCTGTTTGCTGGACAGTTTTGGCAACCTGGTTTTGTCCTGGTCTTTGTGTTGTTCGGTCTTGTTTTGAGTTTTTTGGTTTTTGCAAGTGTGTATAGCTATTTTTGGTCTGTGTTTGAGTTGTTTTTTCTTTGTTTATCGAGTTATATTTTGTATTTTTGTCATTGGTCGGCTCATTATCTAATTAAGAACATTATTCCAATGCAAGCACGTTTGGTTTCAAATTCAACTTTATGTTTTTTTTCATGCAAGTATGTTACTTGTGGTATAGTGCTCATGTTATAGAACCAAAACTCTTTTCATAAAAAACTGCGAGGGTTTTATTCTGATCATTTTTTTTTTTACAAAAGAAGTACAAGTTTCAAAGGCAAAAGTAAAACCTATCTGAAGCTATACATGTGCTAAACTATCAAACTAAAAGAAACTAAGCAAGAAAGTCCAAAAAACAGCAGTAATCATATCAAGCTCGAGAGGCCTATTCATCCTCTTCCTCGGAGGGGACTCGAAAGCACTATCTCCATCGGCACCACTATCAGAACCAGACTCTGAGCCTTCGCTCCCTACCTCAAAGCCTGTCTCGGCGCCATCTCTGCTCCCTGATCCTGAGTCAGCATCATCATCCCCGCTCGCAGACTTAGAATGTCGACTCACTATCTCCTCAGAGGCGCTGGCCTCATCATCATGGCCACTCAAAACGGGCTCTGAAGGACTGTTGTGGCCTCAGGCACCCCTGTCCCTACCTCGACCATGACACTCATCTCAGCTATATGTTGGGCTCATCTGTCTCACCTCCCTACTGTTGGAGAAGGTACTGCTAATGCTAATGCTACCGTTGCCACAGGTGCCCTCAGTACAGCTGGGATCTGGAAAGACATATGTCAACACATCAGCTACAATGTGTGTATCAGATACAGGTATAGTATGCAGAATGAGCGTCATGCAGAAAACAGATACAATATGAGTACAGTGTTCCAATGCAATGTACCAGTGTACGACAGGGTACGAATAATACAATGGAAATGCCAATGTATTAATAAAATGCGTACTGAAATGAAGGAAAATACCTGAATAACGTGGAGACTAAGTAGCGTCTCTTTCCTCTGCACCATGCTAATCAGAGAGGCAACTAGCTCGAGGAGGCTCTCTACATACTCCGTAGTAGGCTCCCGCAAGTGCATTTGACTGATCAATATCTGGAATAAACATATCTGAAATGGAAAATGTGCGGTGTAAATTGTAAAGTGTGGTCCGTACTTGAGACGCGCCTCAAGCTCTAACATACTTGTGCCCTGCCTCTGCCGGCTCGATCGAAATCCGGTAGGCAGTCCCAGTCGGCTGCCACCATGTGAGCGCGGTAGGAATCTCCGGCCAACTGGTCACCTGCCCAATAGGAGGGGCCTCTCTAGTATGGGCCCTGGTCGCCCGAGTCGCCTCACCCGCCACAAGAGCTCCTGTTGCCTAGCCTGTGTGAACGCCCGTCAGAGGGGGCATAAGATGAGTCTAGATGAATGTCGCATAAACACCGTCTGCTCTGAAGAAGTCTGCATCCAAGCCCACCATGAACTAAATAATAGTATCAACTAAGAGGCTATCTGCTGTCCGCATAGACTCTAGAGTGGCATGGGAATAACCAGATCAGGCGAGCCTACAGTCTGGCGTACAAACCGCTCATTCAAAAACCAAGCCCGACAAACTGGGCCCTCTAGCAGAATCCGAAAGCGAGATGTACCTTAGGCCCCCACATACCGGTCCCTTATCCAAGCCGGAATCGTTGCCCAGGGCTTCCATGTGATCTGCAAACAGAGAATGTACAGATTGTTAGTTGCCGTCAAATATCAAAATATGCATCAGAGCAGTATTAAAGCAAAAATGATTGTGAGTTTCGGGTTACCTCGTCGACGATCACTATATCGAAGTAGCGGCAGAAGAATGCAAAGGTCGTGTTGTACCGTCGTGAATACGGTACTATAGGGGGGATCTCCTCCATAGGCTCCGGAGCAAGGGCCGGGAAATATGCGTAAACCCATAACTGCAAGGAAAGGGCAGCAGTGTTATCAACAGTGTCAACAGCTATAGAAAGTGCAACAAATACAGAGAGTGTACAGTGTCAACATATATAGAAAGTGCAAAGCAAAAGGCATAGAGCATGAATAGATATAGAAAGTGCAAAGTAGAAAGCACGGGTGTTGAACAAATATAAAGCAGAAAATCTAAAGTAGAAGGCATAAGTGCAAAGTAAAAAGTGGAGTGCATACCTCTTAGGCTCGCTAGTAGCCTCCGACCCGCTCCCTCCTTATGCGGAAGTGGAGCTCATGTAGCCGTAAAGCGTGGCGAGGATAGCTCCGCCTCAATCATAAAATTAGACCCGGGGCAAGGTCGCTAAGGCGCTCAGTAAATACAATCATGCGGTGTTCTACTTGTTCGCAAACAAGGTGGTACCGAAGAGGAACATCAGGAAGTCCCGGGCGTATTGCTCTAGCTCCTCCAGCGTCGCGGGCTCACTCCTGCGGAAATGCTCAGAAAATCAGCTATATCGTACCATCGCTGGTCTGGACATAGGTGGGCGCGCTTCAAGTAGGAAGATCCAAGTTGTCTCCCACTCGCCCATGTCTGTGTCAAAGGGGATCGGATCACCCACTACTTCTAAGCTTGTCAGCATGGAGAAGTCGTAGGGAATCATCGTCATCTCCCTAGCAGAAGAGAAGTGGAAAGAATTGGTGGTGTCCCACCACCTCTCCACCAACACTCTGAGAAGGGGCTGACTCGCTATAAGGCGTGAAAGTCCGGAGCAAAAAAGGCTAAAGCCGGCCTTGTTGACAATATCGCAGACCCCCGCAAGGAGCTCGTAGTACTAGTCCCTGGCCATCACCGCTCCATATCCCTTGTAGGCACGGGAGTCTCCTTGTGACAAAGAAAAATGAATCAGATGAAGGGCAGTGATAAATGAGCGTTCAAAATAAAGGCAATGAAAGAAATGCAATTCAAGGGAAGGTAGAAATACTTGAAAATAGAGTTTTTATCTCTGTGGCACCGTAAGAAAGACGGGAGTCTGGCTCCCTCAGTAGAAGGTCCTCTGGCACGCCATGTGCAAAGTTACTGAAGTGACTGATGCCTTCGGGCGGTAATATATATACGCGGGGATGATACGTCTCTGGATCGAAGGGCCGAATCCGTAGTGGTAATGGCTCGGGCTCGAGTCCCGAAGCGAACTCTGCCTCCAGGTCAGCTGCAATACCCTACGCCACTAGCTCCTCAACCTTAGCAGCGGGTGATGGTGAAGGTGAAACTTTAGGAGGAACCCCGTCATGTGGAATATCATCTGCCATCTGGGAAAGTAGTTGAAAAGTGGGTAAAAAAATGAAGAAAAATGGAGAAAAGAGGGAAAACTTGGAAAAAGTCAACCCTAAGAGAGAAAAAATGGGAGAAAAAGTCAAAACCGAAGATAGTTCACAGAACCCGAGAGAAACTCGAGTGAAACAAGCCTAAAGTAGTGAAAATGTAAGGAAAAGTGACAAAATCAAATTATGTTGGGTTCAAAACATAGAGAATCAAGTGGGTTTTATGGAAACAGTATGCATGGGACGTTGGAAAACACGTATAAAGCATAAATCTAAACAGAGAAAGCACCTAGAGAGAGAGAGGGAGGATTTTCGGAGAAGGGTCTGTGAGGAAATGAAGAATGGAAATGTATATTTAAAGACCTATGTGTGAAAAGTCGAATCTACCCTGAGAAAGCACGGGTGGCCAGCAAGCCTTATTGGTGGCCGGCAGCCTTCCCAGGAGGCCAGCAAGTGGCCGGTGGTCTTTATTTGTGGCCTAGTATTGTTTTGTGCTTCTGTTTTCTCGTGTAGTGTATGGAATGTTCTTGTTTTGGATTCAGATGGCTACGTTCTAGTGCGGGAATGTGCCCCATTTGCCAAGATGAATGCGGTGTATCCTTTTTGAGCATGTTGCAGCGTCTCCGAGAGGTAAGTCGAAGGTTATCGCTGAACATTACTTTGCTCGTTCTGTCAAATTACGTATTTGTTCTCTTTTGTTGCATCGAATATGCCTTTGCACATACACTTGTGTTACACGCATGCCCTACATCGTTCATGATTCATGCATCGAGTATGCTTGCGTAGAATATGCTTTCAATTAACATCGTACATCGGTTGTCTGTCTTGCATGGAACATGCATTATCATTATGTTGAGTTGTCATCTTGTTCACTTTGTGCATCTATCGCAATTGTTCACTTCATACCTTGTTTTATTATCTCAGTGGGTTTCGTTTCACGAGGCCATGGCCTTTCCCAAAGGGAGATAATCTTGCTTAAGTTCTGACTGTTTGATTGTTCCTTTGTTGACTTGTTCAAATCAGTTAAAAATAGCATGTGCGCCTATTTGTTGACGCCACCTCTCCTCCTCTCACGTGCGACGCATTAGGATTGTTCAAATTGGTTAAAAATAGCAGGTGCGCCAGTTTGCTCACACCACCCCTCCTCCTCTCGCGTGTGACACGTTAGGATTGTTCAAATCGGTTAAAAATAGAAGGTGTGCCTATTTGTTCACACCACCCCTCCTCCTCTCGCGTGCGATGTGTTAGGATTGTTTAAATTGGTTAAAAACGTCGGGTGCACCTGATGTTCACACCACATTTTCTCCTCTCGCGTAAGATGCGTTAGGATTGTTTAAATCGGTTAAAAATAACAAGTGCGCCTGTTTGTTCACATCACTCCTCCTCCTCTTGCATGTGACGTGTTAGGATTGTTTTCCTTGGTTAAAAACATCGGGTGTGCCCCGGTGTTCACACCACTCTTCCTCCTCTCGCGTGAGACGCAGTGGGATTGTTTTCCTTAGTTAAAAACATCAGGTGTTTCCGGTGTTCACACCACATTTCCTCCTCTCGCGTGAGATGCGTTGGGATTGTATTCATTTGGTGCGCCTGGAGTACCATCTTTTCACCCTCTCTGCGCGAGGCGTAATTTGGATTTGGAACCTTTTTCGTTCTCCCTATGTGAGACGTTGCTTGGATTATATTTTCTTACATCCTTTCTACGTGTGACGTAGTTTGGTTTGCGTTTTTGTTGTCTTGATCGCATGAGACGTGTTGATTTATTTGCGTCTTTCCGTGTGAGACACGGCTTGATTCGTTTTGCTTTAATTTATGTTGCATTGCTTTGTTTCATTGCATGATCATAAGCTAGTTTTCCTGCATATGATTTGCTTCTTGCCCCTGAACTACGCTGGTTTGATTCCTTACAAAAGGATACATAGGCAGCTTGTGAGCACAACCATTTACTTTATGTCTTGTTTGTTTTGCCCAAGTCTTACGACCTCATCAAAATGGGTAATCTTTGGGCTTTGACATTCCCTCACGTCATTTCATGATTTCGAGTTCTGCCAAAGAGGGGCAACTATAGACACCCCATTTTTTACCGCCCTTACAACTTGGGCACTATCATTTGCACACCCAATGACAAACGTATATGCTTGTTAAGTGCTCGAAAGTCCTCAGCGGAATGCCACAACTCTGAGTCTCAAAATCCTGCAAACCTTGTGCCTTGTTTTTGCACCAAAACCCCAGCCTTTCAAACTTGAAAAACCTAGGACCTACAGGCCCATTTTTTTGGTTGTCAGCCATCCCTTTTGGCTACCGGCCACCCTTGTGCCTTGCCGGCCAAAATTGGTGGCCTGCCAGCCACAAGTGTGTTTTGCTGATATTTTCTGCTAGCTGTGCTAGCTATTTGCACAGATGTTTGTATCTACCTACACGTGTATGGATGGATGTTTCTGAGGGAGTGTGATGTTTTTCTATAAATAGAGGACCTCCCCTTCCATTTTTGAAGGTTAGAAAAATTAGAGCAAAATTAATTTTCTCTCTACAACTCTCTCTCTCTCTCTCTCTCTCTCTCTTGAAATTTTTTGAGCTTTTGCCTATACACTCTTAACCAAGCCTTGCCATCTTTGGGCTGTATAAACTCTGTATTTTTGGGCTGAAACTTGTGGTGTAAGGCCTTAAAGGGTGGAGGAGTGGTTCACCTTTCTTTCCACCTTGCTTCTCTAGCCTTTACCCTTGTGTTTCCCACTTTTACAATATCTTTTTTTGAGCTTTTAAATACTGAATTTCAAAGTTATTTCAATGGCTAAAAATATGTTTTGAAGTCTAAAATTGGAGGGATTAGCCTCCCATCCTTGTGTCTTGTTCACTAGCTTACATAGCTCTATGTTGTAGCTTACTATTTTAGCTATTTTTGTCTTAATTCCAACACTTCTTTTGCATGTTTTAAGATTTTTTTTAGGACTATTTTGGGATTGTTTTAGGTGTTCATTGCATTTATGCTTTGTTTTGCATGCTTGTAGTTTAGTTGTCCTCATAGGTTTGGTGTTTTAGGCCTTAGCCACCAACCTATTTGAGTTGATAGCGTTTATTTCTTACTTTTCTTATTTGTGATCACCTCTAATCATCAACCTCCCTCATTTCATGGCTTCTAATTTGCTTGAGAGTTTTTTCAAACCGATTGTTCTCGTAAGCTTGAGATAGAGGTTGTTGTGCTTAATGGTTTAATCCCTTTTAGGGGTTCATTATCAACGGCATGACATCTCTCTCATGTCTTAAACGAACCCTCAGTTTGACACTTCTCTCCTTTAGAGGACTTAATCATCACCTTAGGACTTAATGAATTAAAGAATGGAAAGGTAATTAAATTGGAATAATAAAACTTGAACTAAAATGATGCAAGATAATAACATGGTTTGGGTTCAATCAAACGTTAATTGAACCCTTGAGTCTTGGATCATTTCATACTTGTTAGTGATGAAAACGGTTCAATAGTCATTGTGAACCATTTCCCTTGATCATCCATGATAGGGAGGGGCTTTGAGAGTCTTATATGTTGCATTCATTGAACTTGCACCCTTTGGTTCATAGGCCATCATGCAATAAAATTGCATCTATTGATGGTTTATGAATCAAGTTTACTACTCCTTTGAGCTGTTTGATGATAAGGAGGGGTAAGTTGTGCAAACAAACCCTTGAGAATACCATGTGCTTGCTCTGTTTGCTCTCTGTTGCACCAGGAAAAACCAGGCATCAGTGGCCGACAAGCCACCTTTTGTGGACAGCAGACCATTATTTGTGGCCGGCAGGCCACCACTTCTAGCCTGCCAGCCACCTTTGCAAAACCAGACAGTGGACTTTTGAAACAGAATAGAGTTGGTTCTAAAATTAAAACGGTGCAAATGTTCTGTGCAACAGAGGCATCTGGTAGCAGGACAGTGGCCTTTTTCAGGTGGAAATCCGTGCATGCATGAGCACTCCTCATTTCCTGAGGTGGAGTAATTAGAATAGCTAGCTTAGTACTTTTTTCATGATGTATTCATGTAATTAATTAGTTCATCTTGATTTGTAATTAATTAATTAGTTAGTTCAATTATTTAGTTCTAATTTGTTGTAATAATTAATTAGCTAGTTCAGTCGATTATTTCGTTCGTTTTGTAATTCGTAGTCTAGCTTAGCTAGTTAGTTTATTCTGATCCTCCTGCCTGAGGGCGCAAGTGTTATAATAACGTGTACGTCTTCCAACCCCACGTCTTTCTCCCTTTTATTTATCTGCTTATGATGGTTAGTTTAAGGCATCATGTTTCGTTTGGCATTTCTCATGCCTTGCATCCATTGTCTTGCATGCATTGGGCTCGGCATATCACTCTAATTTGTGTTGTTAGTTAATACTTCTTTGAATACGTGGTTAGACCGCATGCTATCAAATTGGTTCATATGCCATATTAGTAGTCGGGCCAAGTAATTGCATATTGTATGCGTTGCATTAGTCATATCGCATAGTTAGGATCATGCATTTTTCTAACACTTTTATCTTTTTGGCTTACCTTGGAGTACTAGGTGAGCTTTTCTTTGTTTTAACATATTGCATTGTATGTTAGTGTTGCCATGTTTAGCATGTTCACCATAAGGCAAAACGCTTAATTGATATTAGTGTTTGAATGCCTATGGATGAAGGCTAAATTGTTTGAATTGGAATAATTTGAGTAATGTTCATATGCGATCACTTTTTCAAGTGGTACATATTCGAAACAATTTTCAAAACAAAACATGAAATCAAATGTTCCAATTCTTGCAAATTAGTCTACACTTGTGTGCGCATCACATAGTAAAATTAGTCTAACAATCAGAACAAGAGCATATAATGTAAATAAGATTCACATCATGAATAGTAGAGGCCGAACTTTGATCGAGCGAGGGGGGTGCTCAATTCAAGACCTTCCCTTCTTGTACCTAAGTTCCCAAGCCAAGACAACTTTGGTGATGACGGACTAATGGCCTTTGGCAAGAGTCTAGGGTTTCCTAAATGTCCCAAAAATATTTAGGTGGCAACTTTGAAATCTGGAAAAGTAGTCCATTTTTGGCATTTTATTCAAAACATCAATTTTCCAAAAAGAATTGCCAGATTTGGACTCTTTTTGTGTTTTCCCTATTTCACATTGCACTTGTGAAATCAGATTCAAAACCATAGGCAGAGTCCGAACTATAGGGCTTCTCGTCTTCCGAAAGGAGCACGAAAAGTCGAGCTACAAATAGATTTTCCTACAAGTAACAGATATAATTCCAAAATCCCATAAATTACATAATTAAACATGCAAATTCATTTCAAACACATAATCACATGCATAATTAAGCATAATACAGGTTGGATTATCGCAGGTAACCTATTCACTCCCTTGGAATTTACCTAGTATTTTCGATTCAAAGCTATGCCGGCCAAACGTTTTTCCAATCAAACTTTCAAGGTCATTGAACAAAGGTATGAGACTCTAAGGTTCAACATTTCACACAATTGGTCCCTCACCAAATCAACAGACCGTCTTATATATCAAACAATTATTTTATCTTACTATCTCTATAATTTCATACACTTCATTCGATTTTCAAATAAGTCCTACAGCACTTTGACTTTCTTCAATATTTCCACAATCTGTATAACCAACCTAATTCTCATCAAAAATTCTAATTCCTTGCAATATCAAAATTCCAACTGTGCTTCTCAACTCTTAAGTCTCAATACTAAGCTTATATTACATGTAGTCATACACTTAAACACAAATGCATGCATAATATGAATGCATTCCTAAAATGTCATTATACAAATTCTTAATGCTCAAATGGACAGTGAGCAAGAAAATAACTCGTGCTCTGATATCATTCTGTGTTGACCCAAAGCCGCCCCTAAAGGTTTGGATCATGACTGGCCAGTAATCATAGATTACCTACGGCCTCTTAACAAAATAAGAAAATATTTATTTAATATATTGGGCCTGAAGCGGAAGCAAAACAAAATTAACATTGTCCATTGAGTTGTGCATACATGATATGAATCAAAATACTTTAAACATTTCAAAACACACTTATAATATATACAGACATTTATCTTATACATCCTAAGATCACATACATGACTTAACAAAACTTGATATATCTAAAGCTTAACAAAAACTTGACAAAAAGCAAAAGTTAAAGCCTTTACACGGAGATGCATCTTCAGATGGTCCTCACAGAAAGGTTAACACCAAAGTAAACTCTAATGTTGATCCTCCTGATGCTCACCTATATATATATAGGGAAATAGAGTAAGCTAGATCAATGTAAAGGGTTAATGAATGAGTTCCATATTTATTAAAACATTCTTATCATGGACAAAAACAATACTACAATTGTCATCCCCCCAGTAAAAGAAAAGTGGAAGGAATTGGTAGTCTCCCACCACCTCTCCGTAAGGGCTGTGAAAATTGAACGGGTAACCTGAAGTAAGTTGATCCCCAATCAAAATATGTCAAAATTGATTTGCTCCAGCCAAGCCCAAACTCCAATGAAGAGAACTCTGTTTTAGGAGTGAGGTACAGGACTGTCCCATATCCCTTCATGAACCAGTTGTTGTCCAATTGCAGTAAACTTTTGTCAGGAAAGTGTAGAGATAAATCAGTGATGAAATTACAAGGGAATGTGTAACACTAAAGTGATTTTTACCAATTGGGCACCATGGGATAAATGTACTCGTTGTTTCCATAGCACTATGTCTAGAGCAACGCTCGACATAAACTCCGTGAAGGTGAGCATAATACCGAGAATTGGGCGATGAACATTAAGGTGGTAGGTGGCCGAGTCAAACGATCTAAGATGTAGTGGCAGGAACTCAGGTTCGAGCTCAAGAGGAATGATATCCTCTGCCGCCAAGTCTGGATCATCCATCTGGATGTCTATGTCCTTTGCGAACAAGTGAACATCAGCCTCGAGAGGTGAAGAAGGCATGTCAATATCTAGAATAGGAGGAAGAGCATCTCCGTAGGGGATATCAGTGTCCATAGGATGTAATGGTGGTGGCTAAACCAAAAACTGAGGGAGATGGAGAAAGAAATCCCAAAAATCCAACCTGGGTCACCCGAAAATCTAAAAAACAAAGAGAGATGTGGGAAACCAAAAGGGAATGGAGGGAAGCATGGTAAGAAAGGCGATACCTAAAACTAATCGGTTCAAAATGAAAAGGATGAGGGTGGTTTCAAGGAAAAATTGGCATGAGTCGGTAGGCAAGACAAGGGAATGAGAGAATCTAGAGAGAGAGGGAGTGATGAAGAGGGGGAAGGAGTTTCGGATAGTGTAGAATCAAAATAAACCGTTGGTTTGTTTTCATAAAAATTTTGGGAGGCGAAAGGTTGAAACTGACTCTAGAAAACCTGATATAGCTAGTCAATCCAATTCCTGGTCGGTCGACCAATTTTGTGACTGGCAGCCAAAAGAAAGGACCATATTGTTCTTTTGTACGGGCAGAGTCCCTTTGTGTTTTTATCTAGGGAAAGGATCAATGTTGATCAAATGCAAAGTAGTCTCAAGCAATTAATGTACACTTAGTGAAATTAACCCAAATAACAAATAGAACCCAGTGAATACATAAAGAGTATTGTATTAAACAAAGAGGGGAAACATTACAAGATGTTATAGAAGGGGGCTTTTTACCCATTATAGTTGTTTGGTATTTCACAAAAGTACCAGCTGTCATGCCGAACCTATACAAGATGTCCTATTCCTTCAGTGAACAAAATGAGGGAAAAGACACACCCAAGGCTGATCTAGATTGTGGAAGAGAGGTTTCAATGATTCAGGAGGTATGAGAGGTCCCCCGGTGCATCGTCGTCACTGTTACAATTATCTCGATTGTCCAAACTTCCCTCGGCATCGAGGATCACTTCCGTGACATCCTCATCACCGCTACTCACAACTGGAGAATCTGGGGTAGGTGGTCAAAATAGATCCATATCCTCGTCCTAAAACCAAGAGAATTGTATAGGAAGAAAGAGTGAAGAACAATAGTGTTGAATGGGGGGATAGATGGAAAGTTCAAAGAGGTAACCTCAGAAAAGCTTGGAAGATGAGAAGAGAAGAAACCCATGTGTCAATGACCTTGATCATGTCCATGTCCATGTGTAGGAAGTCCAATGTATTTGTTCTTGTTTTCATAGGCCAAGTCTTGAAGAAGTTAAACCCTTGAGCAAGGAGCCAATTGTGAGTAGTAGTGTAGTAAAGTTATGTTCTTTTAAATTATGATTCGAAATACAAACATATGATACGTTTAAAAGATTATGCTATTGTTTTTCTATGGATAAACATCATATATTTGTATATCATGTATTAAGATGACTTCTTGGAATTTGTTAGTTATTGGGAATCATGCCAATAACCTCGTACTAACTAAGCTGTTTGCCACCCGCTGTGGCCCTCGATTCCGATCTGAAGTGCCTTGAGAATGTTCATCGCTATGTATATGCTTGCAAGTTAAATTTTTATTATCGTGAGCAAATTATATTATGTTTCAAATGAACTTGTACTTGGTTTTAAATAAAGTTATCAGTGTGCATTCATTTACCACTTTACTATAGTGTTATTCACTAGGCTTTAGCTCACTCTTCTCCCCTATATGTATGTAAGTGATGGTGAAAATCCAATTGAGGATGAGAGATCATGTTAGAAGTCTTTTTCTTTTCTTTTTCTACTTTTTGAAGTTGGACTTTTTGGACAAAGATCTTGTATATGAGTTTTGGTTTTTGTTGGTTGTATATTTGTATATATTGTACTTTCCTTTTAGATGTTGAGCTTGTAAATGTCAAAGACAAATAAATAAAGTTTCTTGTTTTGTATCATATGACTTATGCAGATGCTCTAGATAGACTTTTGGTAATTGATGGACAAATATTTTTCCACATAAGCCTCACTGTTTTAGTCCAACCTTGTCTTGTCTTACTAGGCCTTTGGTAGTTAGACACTACTGGCCAGTCATAACCACTATCCTATTTAGGACGGAATGGGGTCATCACAGGGATGATCTGTGGCTCATGTCGACTTCTACGAGCAAGTCTTCTTCTACCAGCAAGGCCTCTAGAGTGAACTCTTATGTGCTTTAGCTCCAAGTCTACGACTACGGCATCGCCGAAACTACCATAAGAAGGTTTAGAAGTATTTGGGTAATCAGAGGATTCCATGATTAGAGAAGAACTAGGAGAGAAAGGATTGGAGATGTTTTTATCCATGTGAAATGAAGTGAATGGGGGTAAGGCCACATGAACAATAATTTCGGGTGGACATAAGGAACTTGTAGACACTTTCACACCTTTTCATAAAATTATCAGGAATTGGAAAGTTAAGACAACCTTGGGGCTTGCCCGAATGGGCCGTCCGGATTAGGGTTTAGTTGACTGACCATAAAATGTGTTTGGCATAATGGCAACAGCTAATTGGGTCCAATTTTAGCTAGAGCAGAGAAAAGATTATATCGTGGACCCCAAAATGACAATATGTTTGGGTATGTGTTTAGATGTGCGTTCGGGCATGTGTTCAAATGTGTATTCAGGTATGGAGCAAATTGAGAAGCGAGAATTATGCATTTGCAAAAAGTAGTATATATATATGGGCCACAATGGCAGATTTGCTTACAAGTGAAGTGATTACAAAAGTTTCGTAATCTTCAGACGATTACATTACAACCTAACAAGCTATGCAAAGCAAAGGAAAAAGAAGAAAGGGGAAAAAAACAGAAAAGATGACAAAAAATGTGACTAGTCAAAAACATAGGCTGAGTAACAAGTGCGACCATCGCAAGAGGTAATGGTCAGCCAACTCCACCAGGCCCGTCATCGTCACCACTAGCATCCCTGCCGAAGTTGCTATTACCAGGGAAAGGTTCATCAAAGTACCCGTCTAGCTCGTTATTCTCCTCGTCATCGTCACTGCTAATATTGATCACCTCGGGAGGAGCAAATTCGTCCTACAAAAGAAGAAGTATGAATTGGATAACAGGGAAGTTAAATACAACCATTCTAAGGAAAAGATCAGTTTCAAGCGGTTAACCTCAAGGTCGAAATTAGGAAAATGCAGAGAAAATGGACCCGGAGTTGAGGGACCTCGTCCATGTTCGCGTCTTCCCCGAACTCCCCATGCTTTGTCTCTCTACTAGAGCTTAGCCCGGACCATAGTAGCACCCTCTACAGCGGGCCTATGTCTGAATAGGCTCGTTATCTGACAATTGTCCACGGCCCCGGCCATCGCCATGGGGTAGTCCTAAGCCATGTCTCCTCACATAAGTCACGACGTAGGCCAGCTCTGAGTCTATACATCGGTCATGGCCATAGTAAATGCCTCAGCCATAGTATTGTCGAAGGAGCTGCCGTTATCCTCTATGGTGTTAGGTTCGTCAAAGCCGATTGGCCAGCTTAGAAGAAATGAGAGAAAACCGTTATTAGCCATAGATAGTGTTCTGAAATAAGTTCAAAGAGTTGGGGAGGTGTTTTTGAATGGAAATGAATGGAAGCTGGATAGTTGCGCCTTTTTATAAACTTTCAAAGATATGAAAGGTCAGTTATGTCCTTGTAATTTCCTATTAGGACCGCCCGACTACATTGTAATTTGGCCGGCCAGTTCTTGAGTTGGCCAAAGCATTATTAGTAGTATGTTGGAATGAAGGTATTCAGAAGTGTGTAGTAGTAATCCAGTAGTGTATGGTTGTTATCCCTATCACATTTTGAGGTGCGGTTGTTCTGTGGCACTAGTAGAAAGAAGGGTTTGTCCCTATTGTGGTGTGTTTTTCCTGCATTTGTTGTAGCAGCATGATGCTTCTACTGTTACAATCACTCCTTACACATATAAAAGGTATAAGGTGTGAACCCTCGGTTAATACCGCTCCCTACGCGGGTTGGCAATAACACCACCTTGGTTAATACATCACCCTATACGGGCTGGCGGTTAACACCACCTTGGTTAATACCGTCATCTCCGAGGATTGGTGGTTAACACCACCCTCAATTAATACTACCCCCTACAAGGATTGGCGGTTAACACCACCTCACTTAATACCACCCTCTGCACTGGTTAGCGGTTAATGCCACCATCGATTAATACTGCCACATGCCCAGGTTAGCAGTTAACACCACCCTCGGTTAATATTGCACCCTGCGTAGGTTGGCAGTTAACACCACTCTCAGTTAATATCGCCCCCTACACGAGTTGGCGGTTAACACCACCTCAGCTAATACCGCTCTCTACGAGGGTTGGCAGTTATCACCATATTTTCTCCTTTCATGTTGTGGCCTGTTTGGAGTGTGTTATGGAGTTCCTTGTCGCTGTGACTACCGGTCATATGTGATTTTGGCTGCGGTCATCCTTTTCTCTTTCTCTCTTGTGCCGTGACATGTGGGATTTTGCATTTCCTTTATTCATATAGAGAAGCTGTAGCTCGACTTTTTCGGCACCCCCCTTTTAGAGAGCTCGAATTGGTCCTACAGTTCGGACTCCTGTCACGGTTCTAAATCTAATCTCACAAAGTGAAATGTGAGACTAATAAACACCAAAGAGTCCAAATCCAGCAAATCGTTTTAGAAAATTGATTTTGAATCAAAAGTGCCAAAAATGGACTGCTTCGCCAGATTACAGAGTCGCCACCTAAATATTTTATTTTGGGGAAATTTAGGAAACATTGACTAGTGCCAAAGGCCACATGTCCGTCATCACCAAAGTTGCCTCGGCTCGGGAACTTGGGTACGAGGGGAGAAGGTCATGAAATGAGCACCCCCACTCGCTCGATCAAAGGATCGGCCTCTACTGACCATGATATGTTGTTTTATAAACCTCATGTGTTCTTATTCCGGTCATTAGCTTACTTTACTATGTGACGCACACATGAGCAAGTATAGACTGAGTCGTAAGACTTGAAACAAATCAACTCATGTTTGTTTTCAAAAATGGTTTGAATTTGCCATCCTCAAGTGGGCTAAAACGTGGATTTTCCATTAAACATGATAGGCTTGAAACATGATTTGCCACTTCGCAAAGTGGGCTGAAAACTCACACTCGTTGAATTGTTCCAATTCAAACAACAAAGCCTTCATCCGCAGGCATTCATGCAATTTAGCAAGTAAGCAAATAGTTTCACGGCAAGCATGCTATCATGGCAACATGGCAAACACACTCATGCAAGCATGCTAAAGCATAAAACTCACCAAGTAGTCCAAGCCAAAATAAAAACTGGTTAGAAAAATGCATGATCCTAACTATACAAGATTCCTAATGCAACACATGCAAAGAATGCAATTACTAGGCTCAACTAGTAATATGGCATTTGAAGCAACTTGAACAACATGCTTTAGAATACGTATTCAAAGAAGTATTGAATTAACAATGCAGTTTGAATGATGCGCCGAGCCTCGGTGCATGCAAGACAAATGAATGGATGCAAACATGCAAGCATAAGGTATGCTAATTGAAAAAATGTCCATAATCTAACCATCGAAAGCGGTTAAGTAAAAGGGAGAAAGACGTGTGGTTAGAAGACATACACAGCCAAAATCACACACGCACGCACACTTATTACAACATTGTGCCCTCACGAAGGAGGGTCCAAATGAATATACTAAGCTAATCTAAGCTAAGCTAACTAACTAATCTAATTAAACTAATTAGATTAATTATTACAAATCAAACGAATAACTAGCAAACTAATTACTAATTATTACAACACTTAACTAATTAACAGCTAATTGATTGACTTACAACCCAAGCTAACTAAACATGCAAAATGTTTAACTACACTGCCTCAGCTCTGCTTCGGGAAGTAGAGGATACATGCACTCGGTTTTCGCCCCGAAAAGCCTTCTGTTTTGCTCCCGAGATGCTCTGTTTGTAGGATTAAACATACTCCAAGAACATGCTACTCCACCTTACCAAACTCTTTCTAAGGATTGCACCAGTGGCCTGCCGGCCATGGAATGTTGCTGCCAGCCCCCTGCTGGCCAAAAATGTGCCTTGCCGGCCAATGATGAGGCACTACCAGCCATGGATGAGCCTCTGCCGGCCACTAGTGCTCTGAGTCACCACACTGCAACAGAGCACAAACAGAGGAAAATGAAGGTTTTTCTAGGGGTTTATTTGTACTGGGCCTCTCCTTATCATCTCAAAACCTCAAAGGAGTGGCACACTTGGATCCAAAACCACCAATCAAGCATTCTCAATGCATGATGGCCAAAGATCCAAGGAGTACAATTTCAATAAATGCACAAAACAAGACTCGAGGCCATTGCCTTATCATGTGTGATCAAAGGCAATGGAGACCAAGGAGATTGGCTCATTTCATCACTTCAAGTATGAAATACTCCAATCTTCCTTGTGTTCAATATAACACCCGATTGAACACATGCAATGCAACACACAAAATGTTTATCTTGCTCAAGTTTTACTTGTTCAATTTTATTTACTCATTTTAGTTACCAATCCATTCTTTAACCGGTTAAGTCCAAAGTGAGAGTCCTCTAATGAGAGAGGTGTCAACCAAGGGATGACTTAAGGCATGAGAGAGATCATGCCGTTGGTTAGTAGAAACCCCCAAAACAGGATTAAAACCATTAAGCACAAGTCTCAATCTCAAGCTTAAGCATAACCCTAAGACTAACCAACCCTCAAAGAAAATGAAAAAGTGAAGAAATGAGGGAGGTTGCAGATATTTCAATGCTGGAAATACATGCAAAATGATACTACAACATGCAAGCAACTCATGCAAAACATGTTTAAAAGCCAAAAACACCAAACTAGTGAAGATCACTACACTATAAGCATGCAATACAAAGCTCACAAGGGACAAACACTTCAAAATAGTCCTAAAATTGCTTAAAAGGAGTTCTAAAACATGCTTGAAGTAAGCTAAAAATAGCTAGAATAAAAGGCCAAAACATAGCACAAATTAGACTATTAAGCACAATTGCACTACAAGCATACAAAGCAAGCCTCAAGTGCTTTAACCAGCCCAAAACAGAGCTAAAACATGCCAAAACAGTAGCTAAATCATGCTTGAATTAGGCTAAGTTAAGCTAGAAAATCAAGTTAACATGTGAAGCAACTTAGGCATAGAAGCAAGACACAAGAATGGGAGGCTAACCCCTTCAATTTTGGACCTCAAAACAAAGTTTTTACCACTGAAAAACCTCTGAATTTCAGTGGTTAAAAGGCCAAAAGAGTTGGTTTGAAAGTGATGAAAAGATAGCACAAAAGCTTAACAAACCCAGGAACAAAAGGGTAAACCACCCCTAACTCAAAAGGAACCTCAAACCACCATTTTTAAACCATAAAAACAGAGATTTTTTCCAGTTCAAAACCACCCCAAAAACAGCACAAAAAGATGGCAAAAACAAGTATGAAAACAAGCTTAAAGGGTAATAGTTATACCTCTTGAAGGGAAGAGTGATTCTTGGCACCAATTCAAGCCAAAAGCCACTTAAGGAGCTCCAAGATAGCTTCAAGCAACTTCAGCCCAAAGATGAACCACTTTGGTTAAGGTTTGATAGGTTAAAGTTTGATGTATGCAAGCTTCTAAGCACAAAAGCTCTAGAGAGAGAGAAATCTAGAGAGAGAGGATTTGTAGAGAGAGGGGCTCCCAAACTTTTTTCAACCTTGAAAACCATAGAGAATGGCCTCTATATATAGAAATATATGACTTCAGTTCAAAAATATCAACAAATGGACAGCTGGAGCAATCTGGAAACAGCTAGAGGTAAAAATCTGCAAAAAATCTGATTTTTGACACCAGTGGCCGGCAGGGGATCATTGATGGCCGGCAAGGATCATTTGTGGCCGGCACTGATCATCAATGGCTGGCACTACATCATCCATGGCCGGCACATTTCACCAATGGCCGGCAGAAAAATCTGCTCTCTAAGTCCAACTTCAAATAGACATAACTCCTTCATCTGGACTCCTTTGCAGGTCATTCTTAAGCCTAAAATGAAGCCCCGGAAATCTTCTTTCCAATTTTGGCAGCCTCGCATCAAAATTCCAAGTGTGAAAAACGTTATGCTCACTTTAGTGAAGACTACTCAGTTTCGATTTAATCGGATTCATGCCTAACTTCTCCTCAGCTAGTTTTCTTCTCTTCTCTCCTATTTTCTTCACCTTCAAACCTCTAAACAAGATGTTTTAAAGATTTTTTCAAATATTTCATCTCTCTTTCATTTATTCCCACTTTGTCCTTGCTCGGTTTACCGAAAAGCGTAACATTTAACGAAATGCGAGCCTCGGAACATCGTAGAAACTTTTTTTTCAAAAATATTTTGAAAGAGAGGGTTTTAAGGTCTAAAAATCATTTTGTTCAAAACAATTTTGGTCCAAAATGGGTTGTAAGGTTGGGATTTGAAGCTCTCCTTGTCGAAGAAATCGAACCTTTGCACTACACAACTTTCATCACCAAGTAAGCAATTAGTAGCGCCCAAGTCTTAATGGCGGTCAAAAATGGGGTGCCTACAGCATGCTTGTATGTATGGTATGCCGTTCCTTATACTTTCCACAGTTGTTAGCTTGCTTTATGTCATTTGCATGAGGTCTTTCTCTTTCTTTTGCTATCTTCACAGCTTTATCTTTGTTCCATCTCATCACCTTCCATGGCATTTGCATCATCAAGCTTTTCAAAAACACCAACAGTGTGGTACACGTAAGTCCAATTCTCAAGTCATGGTAGTGCTTGGCACGTAAGTGTAGCTCAACTTTTTTACGCCCCTTTCGGAAGTTCAAATATATAAGCCCTACAGTTTGGACTCCCGCAATTCTGAATCTAATCTCACAAGTGCAATGTGAAATTGATAAACACCAAAGAGTCCAAATCCGGCAAATCTTTTGAAAAATCGATTTTGAATCAAAAATGCCAAAATTAGACTGCTTTGCCAGATACAGAGTCTTCACCTAAATATTTTGCTTTGGAGAAATTTAGGAAGCCCATGACTCGTGCCAAAAGGCCACGTGTCCATCATCACAAAGATGGTCTCGGCTCGGAAACTTAGGTACGAGAGGAGAAGGTCACAAATTGAGCACCCCCGCTCGCCCGATCAAAGATCGGCCTCTACTAATCATGATATGATTTTTATGTACATTATATGCTCTTATTCCAGTTTATTAGGCTAGCACTACTATGTGATGCGCACACACAAGGTATAGAATAGTTTGCTCGAATTGGAACAATTCAATTTCATGTTTGTTTTTCGAAAATGATTTGAATTTGCCACTTGACAAAGTGGGCTTAAAGATTGTGAATTTGCCACTTGACAAAATGGGCTTAAATGTACATTCATCAAATCATTCTAATTCAAAAAACAAGCCTTCATCCACAGGCATTCAAACAGTTTAACAAGTAAGCACTTAGTCTCATGAAAAACATGCTAGTCATGGCAGTCACTCACACTCATGCAAGTACGCTAAAGCACTAAAAAAAACTCACCTAGTACTCCAAGCTAAGATAAAACAAAAGAGTTAGAAAAAAATATGCATGATACCTAACTATACAAGATGGCTAATACAACGCACGAAAAAATGCAACTAAAATAGGCTCGGCTACTTAACATGCTATTTGCAACAATTTCATAAAATGCGTTTAAACACGTATTCAAAGAAGTATTAAACTAACAATGCAGTTAGAATGATGGACCGAGCCTCGGTGCATGCAAGGCAAATGAATGGATGCAACCATATGGTATGCTAATTGAAATGTGATGTTCCTAATCTAACCATCAAAAGCGAATAAATAAAAAAGAGAAAGGCACGGGGTTGGAAGACATACATAGTATTACAACATCGATGCTCTCACGCAGGAGGGTCCGAATGAATAAACTAGCTAAGCTAAACTGCTTAACTAATTATTACAAAACTTGAATAAATAATCTAGCTAACTAAGCTAATTAAATATTACAACAAACAAATAAATAATTAATTATGCTAAGCTAATTAATTATTACAACAATGACAATCTAATTTAATTAACTACTTTAAGCTAATTAAATAAGTACAATACAAAGCTAATTAGCTAACTATATTAACTAATTAATTACAAAGCGACTAATTAAACTAGCTAACTAATTAATTACAACATGAATTAACTAAATAACTAATCTAATTAAATAATTACAACACTTTAATTAGATACAACACAACTATGACTAACTAATTAATAATTAAACTAATTAACTAGTCCAGGAAGTGAATGAGGCCCATGCATGCTCGGTTTCCACCCGAAGAACGTCCACTGTTTACTCCCAAAAGCCTCTGTTGCACAACCCTTGAACTGGTTTTCCTCTTCCAGACCAACTTTACTCTGTTTCACAAGCATTCTGGCAAAAATTCACTAGTGGCGGGCAGGCCATAAGTGGTGGTCGGTCAGCCACCAATTGGGGGTTGTCGTCCAACATTGGTGGCCTGCAGGCCAGAAACAGTGGCCGGCCGGCCACTAATGATGCACCATTTCTTGCTGCAACAGAGAGCAAACAGAGCAAAGAGAGAGTATTCTCACAGGTTGTTTGTAGTGTGTATCTCTCCTGTAGGCCAGAAACAGTGGCCGGCCGACCACTAATGATGCACCATTTCTTGCTGCAACAGAGAGCAAACAGAGCAAAGAGAGAGTATTCTCACAGGTGTTTGTAGTGTGTATCTCTCCTTATCATCAATTCAAGCTCAATGATACACTTGGTTCAAAAACCATCAATCAAGCAATTTCATTGCATGATGGCTAAAGAACCAACGTGCACAAGTTAATAAATGCACAAACAAGACTCACAACCTTCACCCTATTATGCATGATCAAAGGCAATGGAGATCTAGGAAACTTGGCACATTTCATCACTTTGAGTATGAAATGTCCTAATTTTCCTTGTGTTCAAATTAATGTCCGATTGAACACATCGAAACAAAATGAAATTCTTATTTTTGCACAATTTTAGTTTCAACTTTAGTTACTCATTTTAATTACCCTTCCATTCTTTAACCAATTAAGTCCATTGGTGAGTTGAGTCCTCTAAAAGAGAAGGAAGTGTCAAACAAGGGGTAGTGTAAGGCAAGAGAGAGGTGTCATGTCGTTGATAATGAACCCCCAAAAGAGGATTAAACCATTAAGCATGGACCTCGATCTCAAGCTTAAACAATCCATAAGGTTAAAACGAACCCTCAAAGCAAACAAAGAGTCAAGAAATGGGAGAGGTTGCAGAGATTATGCTTGCTGAAATTAAGTGAGAAAAGCACTAAAACAATGCAATCAACTCAAACAAGTGGTGTCTAAAAGCCTAAAACACTAAGCTTGTGAGGACATTTACACTAGAAGCATGCAAAACAAGACTCAAATGCAACAACCAGCCAAAAATAGAGGCAAGACAGTCTAAAACAGAGGTTAAAATATGCTGGAATTAAGCTATAAAAGGCTATAAAATTAAGCTAACACATAGAGCTAACTAGGCTAGTAAACAAGGCACAACGAGGGGAGGCTAACTTCTCCAAATTTGGACTTCAAAACATGATTTTCACTACTGAAATTACTCTAAAATTTAGTGTTCAAAATCCCAAAAAAGATGGTTTGAAAGTGGAAAACAAAGGTGGAAAGGCCTTACAAATAAGGAAGAAAGAAGGGTAAACCACCCCTACCTTTAAATGGCCTACAACCACCAATTTCAACCCACAAAAATGGAGTTTTTATAGCCCAAAAACAGCCCAAAATCAGTAGGAAAAGATAAGAAAAACAATAATGCAAAGCAAGTTAAAAAGGCAAGTGTTATACCTCTTGAAGGGAAGACCAACTCTAGGCAACAATTCAAGCCAAAACCACCTTCTAGAGCTCCAAGAAGGCCTCAAGGAACCTCAGCTCAAAGATGAACCACTTTGGTTAAGGAGGTGTAGGCAAAAGTGTGGTGTATAAATGTAGAGAGAGAGAAAGAGAGATGATTTTTGCTCCAAAAATTCTAACCCTCAAAAATGGGGGAGGATACCCCCTATGTATAGAAAAACATGTATTTGGCTGAGATATATCCCTCCATACACGTGTAGGGAGATACAGCCAATTGTGCCAATAGCTGGCACAGTTGTCAACAAAATATCTGAAAAAAGACACTGATGGCTGGCAGGCCACACCATTGGCTGACAAGGCACAAGGGTGGCTGGCAACTCACAAAAGGTGGCCGGCAGCCCACCTGAGGAGGTCTACAGGTCCCAGGGTCTTGAGGTTTGAGGCACTAGGGTTTTGGTCCAAAACAATGCATAGAATAGATAGGGTTTAAAGGCTCAAAGACAGGGCATTTCACCGAGGACTTCGAGCACTAAAACGAGCACATGTAGTCATAATTATCGAGTGCACAAGCGATGACGTACAAGTCTCAAGGACGGTCAAAAATGGGGTGTTTACAGTTGCCCTTCTTTGACAGAGCTTGAAGTCATGAACTGACGTAAGTGGATGTCAAAGCCCGAAGATGATCCATTTTGACAAGGCCGAAAGACTTGGACAAACAAACAAAACGAAAAAAAAAATGGTTGCGCCAGCAAGCTGCCTACATATCCCTTTGCAATGAATTAAACTAGCGTATTTCTGCGGCAAGATGCAAATGATATGCATGAAGAAAACTTTGAAAGCTAGACTAACACGCTTTGCGAAGCCGACTGTTTTGAAAACTTATAATCATGCGAGATAATGCAATAAGCAATAACAACATGCGATAAGCAATGATGACAACAATAAGCAAGATAACAACGTATGAATGAGCAGCTTCAAGCTTAAAACCAACACAGGTTTCCATACAAAAGATGAAATGCACTCTAACCACGCCAAAACACCAGACAAGGAAAGAAAACACCGCTCAGAGTCGTATTTAACGCGTCCCGAGAAACTAAAAATCGCTCAAGGTCGTGTTTCACACGTCTCGAGATAAAACCTGCTCAGGCGCGTGTTTTGCACGTCCCGAGATAAAACCTGCCCAGGATCGCACGTCATGCGTCCTAAGAAACTCTAATCACTTGAAATTGTGAGAATACGAGAAAAGCCGCTCGGGTTCGTGTTTCACGCGTCCCAAGATGAAACCCATCCAAGGCCGCGCATCACGTGTCCTAAGATAAACAACCGCTCAAGCGCATGCTTCACATGTCCCAAGGTAAAACCCGCCCAGGGTCGCATTTCACATGTCCTAAGAAACAAAATCGCTCGGGCCCATGTTTCACATGTCTTGAGGTAAAACCTGCCTAGGGTCACGTTTCACGCGTCCTGCGAAACAAAAACTACTCGAAGCCGTGTTTTACACGTCCCGAGGTAAAACCCGCCCAGGGCTACATTTCACACGTCCTAAGAAACAAAAACCGCTCGGGGCCGTGTTTCACACATCCCGAGATAAAACTCGTCCAGGGCTGCGTTTCACGCATCCTGAGAAACAAAAATCGCTCGGGATTGTGTTTCACACGTCCCAAGATAAAACCCACCCAGGGCTGCGTTTCACGCATCCTGAGAAACAAATACCGCTCGAGACCATGCTTCACACGTCCCGAGAAACAAGAGAGTGGTGTGTGATAGATGCACGAAGGTAAACAAGTGTGATAGATGCACAGAATGAAGGTGCAGGTTCTCCTACCGAGATACAAATGAATTCATTCGGAACTCCTCCGAATGAACCGTATATACAGTATTGTTTGCCGGTTAGTATGCAATAGATGCACAAAGTGAGCAAGTGCGATAGATGCACAAAGTAAATGCGTGCGATAGATGCACAAAGTAAATGCATGCGATAGATGCACAAAGTATTCAATTCAAAATAGACAATCGACGTATGATGTCAATCGAAAGCATGTTCTATGCATGAAATAAAAGCATGTTCTGCATAAAACAATGAGCAAGAGCAAGAGCAGGAGCAAGAGCAAGAGCATGTTCTATGCGGAATTGATGGCACGTTCTATGCAAGATTGATAGCGTATTCTAGGCATGCGTGACATGAGCATGTTCTATGCACAACTCAAAAATGATGCAAGGCACACGTGCAACATACATACATAAGAAAAGAAAGATGACAAAGATGCTATTTCGATTAAACTAAACAAAAGCAATACGTGATGCAACCTTCGATTTACCTCTCGGAGACTTGCAACAACAAAAAGATACACTTCATTCACAGCAGCAAGTGGGACATAGTCACACGCTGGAATGTGGTTATAAGCTTCCAAATCAAGAACCTCTCATATACCACTCAGAAAACGGAGGCGCAAAAATAGCATCAGGACACTAGAGAGGACCACCGGCCACTTCTCAACCACTAGAGAGAGTTGTTGGCCACATGCCGGCCTCGAATTACTGTTGCCGGCCACCCGTGGTAGATTGAGGGCTTTTTGGACATTTTACCACGGATCGTTAAGTATAGCACTTGGGGCCTCATTTCCACACAACTACACATCTGAAATTCCTTCCTCTCTTTCTCTCTGGGTGCTTTTTCTCTCTAAATCCGAGCTTTCTACGCGTTTTCCAAGGCCCCACGCGAAGTTTATTCGCTAAACCCTATTTGTTTTCTCCGTTTTGAACCGATTGAAATTTTATTTCGGTGTTTTTTCTTGGAGTTTCACCACTTGAGGCTTGTTCCCCTCGAGTTTCTCTAAGGTTTTGTGCCTTTTCCCGGGCTTTGACTTTTCCTTCCATTTTCTTTTTCCTAGGGTTGACTTCTTCCAAGTTTGCCCTTTTTTCTCTATTTTTCTTCATTTTTTAACCACTTTGCACCCATTTTCACCCATTTTCAGATGGTAGATGATATTCCACATGACGGGGCCCCTCCTGAGGTTCTACATGTATTGCCACCCGTTCTCAAGGAGGATAAGCCCGAGGTAGAGCCAGAGCCACTACCGTTGAGGGTACGGCCCCTTGACCTAGAAAGATGCCATCCCCGGATACATGTACTGCCACCCAGGGGTATTAGGCATTTCAGAGAGTTCGCGCGGCACGCGCCGGACGACCTCTTACTGCAAGAGCCAAACTCCCATTTGTCCTACGGCGCCACCGACGTACACACTGTATTCTCATACTTTCTTCACATTGCATTTCTTGCTTTAACTATATTCCTTGCTTCAACTGAATGGTTACACTGCATTTCTTGCCTCTTGCTACATTTCTTGCCTTAGTCACACTCTGGCACTATATTTCTCACACTGCCTTTCATCTGCCTGTTCTCATATCACTGTATACCACTGTTCTGATCACAGGAGGACTCTCGCTCCATCAAGGGCTACGGAGCCACGACAACGAGGGACTGGTATCTAGAGCTCCCTGTCCACGTACGCGACATCATCGATGTGGCTGACTTTGGCCTGTTCTGAACTGGGCTATCACGCTACATTGCGAGCCGACCATTTCTTGGTGCACTGGTGGAGCAGTGGTGGGATACCACCAACTCCTTCCACTTCTCCACTGCCGAAGAGATAACGATGACTCCCTAGGACTTCTCCACGCTCACGGGCGTAGGAGTAGAGGGTGATCTAATCCCTTATGATATAGATATGAGCGAGTAAGAGGCCGTCTGGCTACACTTGCTGGGAGCATGCCTACCTCTCTTCAGACCGGCCATGGTCCGATACAGCTGGTTCGCTGAGCACTTCCATGGGAGAGAGCCACAGACCCTAGAGGAGACTAAGTATTACGCTTGGGGCTTTTTGATGTTCCTCCTTGGTACTACCTTGTTTGCAAACAGGTGGAACACCGTAGGACTGTATCTACTAAGCACTCTGGTGACCCTACCTCAGGTCCGGCTCTATGACTGGGAAGGAGCTGGTCTCGCCACACTATATGGCTATATAAGCTCGATGTCCCCCAGGAGGAGATATAGGGTTGAAGGCTATTGGCGAGCCTGGGAGGTAAGCTTTGCATTTCTGCTTTACATTTTCCATCTTCTATTTCTGTGCTTTCCGCTTTGCACTTTCTGTACAATATATACTGCATTCTTTACATCTATACACGGTGCTTTCTACATCGCACATTCTATATTCTTTGCATCTGTACTTTCTATACACTGTATTTCTGCATTTTGCATTCTGTATTCTTTACATCTGTACTTTTTGTACATTGTACTATACATTCTGCTTGTAATGTATGCTCAATCCACCACCTCCGCATAGGTTGGTAGTTTCAAAACCTCAAGCCTATCCTTGATTTCAGCATCCAATCCTACTTCAAATTTCCTTGTTTTTCGAGCTTCGATGGGAATGACATATGTCGCAAATCAAGCTAGTTGTGTGACCTTGCTCTCATATTCAGCCACTGTCATGGTTCCTTACTTTAAATATATAAATTTCAACACCTTTTGTTCCTATAGTGAATCTAGAAAGTATTTTTAATAAAACATTTCCAAGAATCTTGCCCAAGTCACGATATCTTCTTTCTCCAGTGTAAGAAGCCATCATTCCTGTGCATCATCTCTGAAGGTGAATGTGGCGAAGGTCACCTTCTGTCTTTCTGTGCAAGGTAGCATACGAAAAATCTTTTCCATGTCTCTGACCTAAGCTTCTGCTACTAGTAGGTTTGTACTACAGGTGAATGTGGTGGGTTTCAAGTCCTAGAACTGTTTTATTGTAATTGGCTCTTCTCGCCATTCAGGCATTCCGTTATTTATGTTGGTTTGTAGGGCTCGTAGAAAATCGATAACTGCTCTTTCCATGATTTGCTCCACTGGGTCGACACCGCTGACCGACGATCCGATTCCATTTCCATCATTAGCCATTACTATAAGGTGAAATGATTAATGGAATTTTTGTGTTTTTATTCCCTTTGAACCAAATTTTATGGATTTAATCATCGCAATGTCATATCTATGATTTACAAAGATCCTATAACAGCACATATATCATTTACACGACACTTGTTTTACTTATGCAAAAGAAAATATGTTAGTACACCATACTTAGATAACAGTCAAGAGTTAGTGTCTAATCCTACTAATACAAAACATATGGATCAGACTAATCATGGTCAGGCCACAAAAATCTCCTCGTCAGACGTCTAAAATGGACCATTAGGCCACCACAAAAACTGGCTCTAGAAAACTGGGCCATGAAATAACCCCGCAAACTCACCCTGCATAAGGGACTCAAACTCCCACCTATTGTACTCTATTCCAAAGCAATGCCATACCACACAGACTATGTAGACAGAAACATCGTGATCATAACCCCAAAACTCCCATCTGGTAATCCGTACTGGTATCTCCAAGTATGATACACTGTCAGTGAAATCCACAAATGGGGTATGGATAATGTGCTGTGGAGGAGGTGTCGTAATACGTATGTGGCTGCTAGGATACGCGTACCATTTCCTCTCCGCAAAGCCCAGGAACAGAGGTGCGACCAGATAGTGCGGTTGTCTTAGGTCCGTATCATAACCAACAACGTAGGTCAGCCTAATGTACCTCTCACGTTTGCTGCCTCGGCTAAGTCTCCAAAACAAGAAATCATCATCGGGGTCAGCCTGTAAGTATACTGGTCTCCCCATGAGCCGATCAAGCGTTAGGTGGGCTTGCCTGATAAGACTCTTTGAATCTCCCCAGCCCTCTAGTAGGTTCGGGATAAGATAAGCTCCTGGGGGCTCGAACTAGAATAACTCCATTAGGTTTGCCATTTCCTACAACACAGGAAAAATTAGCCTAGAAATAGTTATAAAATGGTTTAATCGTGTTAGACAAACTAAAGTGTGTTTTTTTAAATAATTAAAAAAAAACCCCAAAAACCATTGTTCTAATACCACGTTTGTTATGACCCAAACCCGATACCCAGAGGTTCAGCATCGCAACAAGATAATAAAAATAATTCTAAAATTTTTGTAGTAGTAGCGCAAGTGGATAAATTAAATAAATTAAAATAATATAAATGGGTATCAAAAGTTTATTAAAAAGAAAAAAATCGTCATTTGGGCTTTATTTTATTACAACAGTTTGATAAAAAAAATATAGATACTAATTAAAAAAAAACACATAACGATTTATGTTCCATCTTGATCCCGCTAAATCTCGTCACTTTAAAGGGGTAACAATTATAAGCACATGGCAGAGTGAGAAATATTATACTGTGAGTATAGGGGCAAAAAAATAACCATGGATAGTTATTTAAGTTAAAACATTAACATAACTTAATTTGAATAAACAAATTATTTAAGTGACAGAAACTGAAATACAGAAATTATGCAAATAACCACAACCACAGTACAAAACAAAGTAGAACAGAGGTCACTGGAGTGACAAACAGAACAGAGGTCAATGCATCCATGACAAACAGAGGACTACAAAGTGGCCAAACAGAAGCCAATGGTTTATTTAAGTCCCCCAAAGCGTAGGACTCCCGTGGTTGTACTTACAAAAAATAATTGTTTATCAAATCATTGTCAAATAATTCCTAAAATTTAAACAAAAATATCTATGGGTTTCAATTTAAGCAAATAGAATTTAGAAAATAATCAACGTAATTGAATAATAATATAATTTTTAAAACACAATTGCGTAAAATAAATTATGGTAACCCAAAACATGTGTAAAATATATTATGGTAACTCAAGGTATAATATAACTCACCTTAAAATTAAACACGAATTAGCCTTGACTCACTCCTCATTTCTAAGACTCCTCTATAACCTGAATCCCTTATATTTGCGTTTCTTGCTTGAATGCCCCCTACTACAGCACCAACACTCCCTATTTATACACAACTAAGTGTGAGGCCCAAGAAACAGAAGCATATATGTAGGTAATTTCCCCCTCTTGCCACCTGTTCTTGACCCTAAGTTTTTACCTCAAGAATTGTCCAAGAGTCACTTTAACCCTTAGCTCACAGAAAGCTTATTTGGCCAGATATCTTACTTGGCTTTTTATTGATTTATTTATTTATTTATTTTTCAATTCTAAAGGTTATTACCTTCTTCGGTAATTCATAATGATCCCCCTAAAATTACATATGGTTATAAGTTAGGTTCAAGTCTAAAAATCTCACCACCAAACTATAAAACATCACTGACCGCTTACTACAATATTTAATATTCTCAAAGTGTGGTGTCCCACAATCTATCCCTTTGAACAATGTAATCTTTTAATTTCTAACTTTTTAACCTACAACTTCCATTATGCACTTTTTGATATAATAAGGAATTTTATTTATTTATTAATCATTATTTTACATATATATATATATATATATATATAGAGAGAGAGAGAGAGAGAGATATTTCCTACTCATGAGTAATTGATATAATCACGGTATTGAATTAAATTAAAAAAAAAATTGGGTGTCACAGAATAGGTCCTTAACTTTATATATATATATATATATTGATAGTTCTTTTAACCAAAAAGAAAATTTTTTGTTGACTTATTTAATTAAAAATATATTTTTTGGCTTATTAATTATCAAAATTTTAATCATTATTATTATTATTATTATTACAGTATTTTTTTTTTTGAAAAAATTAATCTAAGGTCCCTCTCTTATTTTTAGTAATAGAAAAGATCTACAATATTATTTTATGATATCTAAGGTCCCTCAATTCCAAACTCATATATCACAGATAAATTTGTTAAACTATTTATCTAACGCCTCGTTGATTTGTTTCCGATCCAATGGAGCACCAACGATGTTTGACTTTGAGGATCCACCACCTCCTCCTCCTCCTCCTTGATCTCTATATATATTTTTGTCTTCAAATTCGAGAATTACAGGTCTGGTTGATCGGAGAGGCCAGCAGAGAAGATTGAGAAATGAGTGATAGATTAGGGTTTGATACAGACGATATAAACTAGGGTTTCGATCAAGGCTTCTTCATTCCTCTTCTTTTCTCTCATTCTCTTCAACCTTCAAGGTATGTATGTATGTATGTATGTATGTATGTATATATGTATATCTCTTCTCTTCTCTACTTCATTTCTCTTTCCATAATTTCCATAATTTTTGAAATATTTTCCTTCAGTTTCCATGGCTGACAGTAACATCGTATTCGAAGATAGCTACACAATCAGTATAGTCATCGACAGCCACGGATTCCATATAAACCCTCGCTCTATTCTCCCTCAATTTGGATTGTCCGATCTCATTATCCTCAATTCAGCCAACAGTGCCTTTTACATTGTCTCATTTTCCAAAACCAATGTACCATGTATATATATATATATATGTGTGTACGGATTATATGAATGTGTTTGTAAAAGAAAATTGATTTCAATATTAGTTGTTAATTGTTGTTTAACACGGAGATGAGGGATGAGTACGTAGTCTAGCTAGAGAAAATCAAAGGGTGAGTATGAGATTTTGCTAGAGAAAATGAACAAATTTCTCTAACCATCACACAGAGAAAATTAACATAGAAAATTAAATCAGAAAGAATTTCTCTAGTTTGTAAGAAAACGTCATTGATGTAAAGCTCTCTCTCTCACTCTCTAGGCCACTGTAATGGTGAATATACAGGTATTCTAAATGGAGCACAGTGAATTGCTTTGTATTTGTAAAGTCTAGTTTCAAAAATTAACAATTTTCTAAATATGATTTGAGAATAGAGTTGTATTTTAAGTTTGTGAGTTTTGGAATTATGATTTGAGTGTGAAAAATTTGTTTGGTAAATGAGTTTTCAAAAAAGTTTTGAATTGAGTGAAGAATTTTTGATGTGACATATGATTTTGATACAAAAACTTACAACTCATAACCAAACACACAACTCAAAATTATATTCAAAACACTATAAAAAATTTTAAAATTTTTCAATTTTTTTATTTAAAATATAAAAAATAACAGGTGTCAATTGTTAAAAAAAATTTGCACTATTCTGGTCAATCAACCGGACGTCCGAGCGATTGGTTAGCCTAAATTTTCCTGCCTTGGAAAAAGCTTTCAAAAGTGGGTGTGAAATTAATTTTTGAAAATTCTAAACAAACAAGACACTCAAAACAAGATGTGGAAATATGTTTGGAGAAGCTAACCAAATATGTTTGGTAGAGTTTGTAAATATGATTTGAGAATATGAGTTGTATTTTGAGTTCGTGAGCTGTGGAATTATGATTTGAATGTAGAAAAATTGTTTGGTTATGGTTTTTGAATAGAGTGTTGAATTGAGTTTTGAATTGAGTTTTGAAAGTTTGATTTCACATGTGAAGTAAGAAAATTTGTTTAGTTATGAGTTTGGGAAGGAGTCTTCAAAACTTAGGCCTCATTTGGGAACAGGCTAATTTAGTAACTGTAATAACCCGACCCTCGCACATGTTTCTGATATACTTTCAGTCCCTTATTCTGTGCATTTAGATGCTTACTGTGAAATTTCATGTGATATTTAAGTTTAAGGATCTTATGATTAGAAACCTGTATCTGTTTAATAAGAAAATATATCTGTCACAAGTAAAATGTTTGACTCAAGAATTAAGAGTCTTAGAGGCCTGATAATCTGAAATTGATTTTATATTTGAGATCGGCATGATTTTTAAGTCATAATAAGCACTTTTGTGAAATTTCAATTAGGAATGATTAAACTGATTAATTTTTGTTTTATTTACTTTATGGATATAGTTATCCTTTATCCCTTAATATTTGACTTATGAACCTTTAACTCAAATATCCTGAGAAGGTTAGGAAAGAAGAATTTGAGGAGAAGGAGGAGAAGCCCTTCAAGGAAGGGATTGAGAAATTAAGAGAGTTTTAGAGATATTAAAGCTCAAGGTATGGAGATTTTACTTTAATCAACTCCTTTCTTGTATATGGATGAGGAATTTCATGGGTATTCATGCAAGTTAAGGTTTGTGTTGTGTGTATATGCCAATTATGGAATTGAATAGGTGTTTTTTTTTTTTCATGTAGTTATTTGTGTTAAGTTAAGTCTTATAAAGGAAATTACATCCCATTCTTGGTTCTACATGCTTGCATCCAATTATGTGTGAGTTGGATATACGTGTGTAGTTAGATGTTAAAGGAAATGAATTGGGGTGATAAGTGATAGTAGTGAAGATCAAGTCATATTCAAATTGTTATATGTTTGTACCTCTTGACTACATGATTTTCAAACCATGTTTTAGCAATTAAAAGACCCATTTGGAGCCTTGTAAAAGCTTACCAAAAATTAGATCCTTGTTTGAAATTTCGGACTGGAACTTCACAGAATCGCCGCACATGCGGGAGTCATGGCCGCACGTGCGGGAAATGAAGAAATTTTGGAGTTTTACTACTACTAAAAAGGCACGTGCGGGGCACGTGCGGGGCTTCCCAGCCGCACGTGCGGGACCAACCACCGCACGTGCGGGGCTCACAGCCGCACGTGCGGCCCATGTTGGAAAAACTGGTTTGCTCCGTTTTATGTGCTCGTCCCTCGGATATTTTTAAAATCTGTGTTTGATGCCTTTTTGCTATTTGTAAATACATTCGAAACAAATAAGTCAGGAAATGATTTAACAAAGAAAAAAGAGCTAATTTTAAGTTATTAATGTGCGCAGGACACACTCGGAAGGAACTAGCACGTCGTCACAACACTGTGAGTAGTAGTACAGTAGACGTACATTTTACTTACCGTTAATAATTAATGTTATTAACGTTCTGTGCTTCGTAAGTGCTTACATTAACATTTATATAAAATTGTCGAGAACGACATATACCGTGGATGTTGCACTCTGACTGAATTAACAAATACGATGAAATGGTGGCATGAACGATGAAACAAATGTGTATAATGACTAAAAGGGAACTTATGTTCATTCTTGAATAACGGTTTTAGTGTAACTATGAAAGTAGACCATTTTGCTACTAATGGGCCTGAGGCCGTTCAGTTATAACTCATCGAGTATGGATATTTCTGAAGGATCAGAATAATTGGATAAGCTATGTGTATCCATATGAATCTGAAATAGTTCTGTTGTGTTACATATGGACCCGAGGTCATTTAGAACCTACGATATGAATGCAAAGGTCTAACGTTATTATGTGCTCTCTGTAATATTCTTATTCCGCTATACGCGAGATAACTGTGTTAATCTGTAACTAAGTCATGAGAAATTATGTGCACTATCCCATAATTATATTTTTAAGGAACTGAGGTTATTCTATTTCTGTTTATCCGTTCCGGTTATGTTTTGTTATGACATAATATGCATTGTTCCGTCTTTAAGACCTAATGATTTCTAGTACGGAACAAAATGTTGTACAGAACTAAGTGCTGCAGTGCGAGCCACCTATAGAATCCGTACGAGCCACCTCTTGAGTCCACATATATGTGGACTGAGGCTTATGGCCGTTTTGTGAAAGTTATGAGGCTTATGGCCGTTTTGTGAAAGTTATGCGGCTTATGGCCGTTCTGTGACGTATGTGAGGCCTATGGCCAATCTGTGACATCTGGGCCTATGGCCATTCTGTATGATCTGTTAGTATGAAACAAAGTGCTGTACGGAACTAAGTGCTGCCATGCGAGTCACCTCTAAAATCCGTGCGAGCCACCTTTTGAATTCATACATACATGAAAAGGACTGTATGCCATTCTGATAAGGGCTGTAATGCCATTCTGATAAGGGTTGTATGCCATTCTGATAAGGGCTTAATGTCGTTCTGTTAAAGGGCTCAATGCCATTCTGTTCAAGGGCTTAAAGCCATTCTGGTTAAAAACGGGGCCTAAGGCCGTTTTAAAATTAGTACAGAATCAGATTAACTACATGTCCTTTACATTATATACGCTTTGCTCTGCATTATAATTCAAGTTGAACATTGAGTTATTAAAGTGCTATTATCCACTGAGATCGTCTCACTTTGTTTTTTTTGTCTAATTCTGTAGGTAATAAGTCTGGAGGTCAGCCATAACCCTCGATGCTCGTCTCCCTTTGTCAGCCTCTGTGTGTCCAAGCATTTGGGTGAAGCCTACCCGTTTGGTGAAGTTTTGCTAAGTTTTAGCTTATATTCTGATTGTTTATAATATGTTGAAGTTTCCAATGTTTTTGTTATACGCCAAAACAAGGGACGGGGTTGTATATGTGTATGTAAATATTTGTCCTCTGATTCACTGTTTGTGATCCTGGCATGATAGTGGTCGCTCAATGGATGTAGATTCTTTTTATTTCATGTTATTTTATGATATTTAATGCTTCCGTTCAGACCCCATATGTATGTATACTGAATTTCATGTCCGTTTCTGAAGTGATCATGCCCAAACTTTTAGAGGCGAGTTTGGGGCGTGACAGTAACTTTTTAGCTATTTGACTAAAATATGAGCTAAAAAAAACTAGTATGTTTGGGATGACTTTTTTATTTTTTACGAAAAGATGTGCAAAAAATAGAGAGAAAAGAGAATTTTTGAATTTTTGGTATGGGTTGTTGGCTTTTTGGCTAATTTAGTAACTTTTTGGCTAAAAAGTTCGGTTGCCAAACGAGGCCTTAATTCAAATTGTTATAACTCATAACAAAACACACTACTTTCACACTATTGAAAATTCTAATCAACACTCATACCTAAACTCTTTTTAAAAATTCAATTAAAAAAATTATTATTAACAGAAAATAACATTAATCAATTTTTTAATTGAAAATACTACAAAGGAAATAATTTTTTTTCAAAATAAATATTCAAAAAATTGAAATCATAAATATTTAAATAATTTAAATAATCTAAAAAATTTAATAAGTAAAAAATTAAAATAAATATTTAAATAATTTAAATATTCAAAAAATTTAAATAATTTAAAATGTTAATATTTTAAATTTAAAAGTAACTCTACACTCAAATCGTAACCAAACACATAAAACAAAACTTAATTAAGAAATTATTTTTAAAATTCATAACTAAATACATAACTCGAAACTCCATACTACTTTCACAATTCTACACTCAAATCGTAACCAAATACATAACAAAAAAATTAAAATATTTAAAAATATTTTTATAAAATAGAGTTTGAATTTATTTTTATAAAGTATTTTAAAATTTTAAAAATTAAAATCAAAATATTTTGAAATTAAAATATTTAAAAATATTCATAAAAAATTAAAAAATTAAAAAAATCATAACATATTTAAATATTAAAATATTTAAAATCTTAACAAATTAAAATATTTAAATATTTAAAATATTTAAAATATTAAAATATTAATTTGAATTGAGTTTTGAAAAGAGTTTTGAATTATGTGTTTGGTTATGAGTTTTAAGAAGTAATAATTATATTTTGAATGGAGTTTTGAGAAATTAGTGTGGAATTATGATTTGAAAGTTCAAAACAAACAAAACACTCAAATCAATGAGTAAAAATATAATTTAAGAGGCTTACCAAACGGAGCTGAATTTTCTCTGAATCGATTCGAGAGATCTTAGACATTATAAAAATAATGAATATTCTTTATATTATAAAATTACAATACCAGCCACTTTAAAAATAAAATCCCCTATTTTTTTTTTATACTTTTGTACTTCTAATTTCTTTATTATAAAATGAAAAAAAAAAAACTAATATCGAATCAAATATAATTTTCCGGGAAAATCCACAAGCAGCAAGCTAAAACCCTTTTCCTGGGAATCAATCAACCATAAAGCAGAGTGAAGTCGGTCTGATCTGATCATCGGAGGTAGGAGAGAGAAGAATGGCATCGTCATCGAGCAGCGGACTGACATTCAAGCTCCACCCACTCGTAATCCTCAACATCTCCGATCACTACACTCGTCTTAAGTCCCAATCACAGCCACCTCACGCCGCCGCCAACGGCGGCGAAGCAACCATCTTCGGCTGCGTCATCGGCGTCCAGAGGGGACGCACGGTCGAGATCTTCAACAGCTTCGAGCTCCTCTCCGATCCCTCCACCCATTCCCTCGATCGACCGTTCCTCGAGAAAAAGCAAGAACTTTGTCAGTCCCTCTCTTTCTTTCTATGATTTTCTTTTATTATTATTATTATTTTTTTGCTTTGGGGGTTCTAGGGTTTGCTAGAAGATTGATTTTTGTTTGGTTGTCTTTGGGGGGTTCTAGGGTTTACTAAGAGATTGATTTTTGTTTGGAACAGATAAGAAAGTATTTCCCAATTTCTATATACTGGGATGGTATTCAACTGGAAGTGAAGCCCAAGAAGCAGATATGCAGATACACAAAGCTGTAAGTTCCAAACCTCGCTTACAAGTCTGCAAACAATTATTACAATAAAATGTAGAATATATATATTGTTATTATAATTGTACTATATACAAGAAGCAGCAGAAATATATGTAGGGGAGGGCTTGAGCTCTGGATACAATTATTAATCGCTCTTGCGCTTTTTCTTTCTGGCAGGGGTTGGGGCTGTTTTTATGTTTTTGGTATGGTGTCTGAGGGGTTAATGTTGTGGCATGAATGTTAACTGAATTCCTGTATGATACATTGTTATTGAAGGCACTTAAAATGTTTGTGATTTAAGCATTATATGAGATTGAGCCCGACTTATTGGGGATGAGTAGTTGCCAAAGGAAACCAGTTTTAACTATTTTTTTAGGGCAGTATTTGATGTTCTACTTCTGTTGAATGCATTTGCGTGTGAAGACGAACATGATTAATGAATATTGGTTGGTTAGTGTTTGCAGCCCAAGATGCTTCCATACTACATGCATGGTCTCTTGTCACATCGGGTGCATGTAGTTTGGAAATGGCTTGGGTGTGTACTGATATAAACATCAGTTACGGATATAGGCATCAGTTTTTGGATTAAAATCCATGCATACGTCATAAATCTACCAACTAGACTGCCTCTAATGTACTGTTGCATCTTCAATGGTTAAACCTTTTTGTTCCAAGATTCACATGCCTTTATATGGTTTGCTAAATTTTTTTCCTAGCATGTGCTTAAGTACAATATTCATTGGAATTGCTTTGTGCTAAGAAGCTTATTTATATTTGGCAAATCATTGTGATGAGTGCCCTTCCCATAACAGTTGATGGATATTAATGAAAGCCCCGTGTATGTTCTTCTCAACCCTTCAATCAATCATGCACAGAAGGATCTTCCAGTGACTATATATGAAAGTGGTACGTAGCGTGCATTATTATCTTATATTATGTATCTACTCTTTTAAGTTTTGTTATCCAATCAATGTCATTATTTATTTATTGTGTATGCAAGCTTTTCTTGAATGACTTATATTGATATTATGGCCTGTCATTGAAGAGTGCTGTTATATTTTATAATCCTCAATATTGGCCTTGCAAATTCATTCAGTTTGTTAGAAGCATACATCATGTTTTACGCTTTACGAATGGCATCCAAGGTTTTAAGTAATGGTGGCACTGGAGGCCACCATAACGGTAGCAATCAATGCTTTAACTTATCTACTGCGGCTTTATACCCTAATAATTGCATTTATTGATATTTATATCCTAAGAACTGTGACAATCAATACTTTTTGTTTTTGCTATTTGCTACTTTTGTGGATACGCTAACACTCTTTTATGGGACTAATCTTCACAACTTTAGAGCTGCACGTCATAGATGGGATTCCGCAGCTTATTTTTGTCCGTTCAAGCTACACTATTGAGGTTCCTCTTGTTACTTTGTTTTATTGTATTTCACCCAAGTGTTCCAGAATAGTGATTAAATCATTTTCTTGTTGCTTCAAAGACGGTGGAAGCAGAACGAATCTCAGTTGACCATGTTGCCCACCTTAAACCATCTGATGGAGGTTCTGCTGCAACTCAATGTGAGTCCTTCCCAACGTATTTTCAATTATTGTCCAAGTTCTATTATCTGTCTCTGACCTTTTTCTAAAAATAAAAAAATAAAAAGCATCTGAAGTGAAAGTGTGAATGACCAACAAACTTTGTGTTTCTTCTGTAGTGGCTGCTCACCTAACGGGCATACACAGTGCTATCAAGATGCTGAATAGTAGAATCAGAGTGCTTCACCACTATCTTCTTGCCATGCAGAAAGGTATGTGTTTTCACTTGTGTGGGGAACAAGCTTCTTCAGAAAGAAGAGGTAAGTGGAAAGGGATTCCTGTGAGCAAGACAAACTGTGAAAAACAAATTACCTGGGCAATAAAATTGCAAAAAGGCACCATAAACTAGAAAGGTAAATTTCAAGAAGGCATTGAATTCTCATCTCAAAAAGTAAAAAAATAAAAACTCCAAATTAACCATTTTTGGGGTATTTTACTTTTGAATTGACTGACATAGGTGGGTTTGAAACAAGTTAATGATATGGAAACATCTAGAGCATCTTATGAAATGTGCGGGGAGCATCCAGGAGAGTAATAATATGAAAACTTGGTTCGATTGCACATGTGTTTACTTTGTTCATGAAGATAGGAAACAGAAGTGTGTCATGTTGGGGCTGAAAGTCCAGAATCTGATTGATAATATCTCCGTCTCAAATGCAGGTGACATACCTTGTGAAAATTCATTGCTTAGACAAGTTTCTAGTCTCTTGAGGAGATTACCAGCCATTGAATCTGAGAAATTTCAAGATGATTTCTTGATGGTTAGTGCTTTCAATTCCTTGGCCTACAAAACCTTAATATTTCTCTAGTACATTAACTTATCAAATTTCTTTTCTTATTTAAATTTTCATTCTTTTGCGGAGGTTCATTTTTTTAGGCAATTTTTATAGAATTTACCTTAGCCAGTTATACTATCAATAGAATGTACCTTTATTCCAACCAATTCACAAGAATAACTACTAGAAAGAAGAGGTTGGGGTGGGAATCAAATAATTGTGATTGCCTGTGATGGTACTTCCTGGGCCTCCCCCCTTTCCTTTTTCACTGTAAAGTATTTGATTGTATATCATTTGATAATATTGGACTGGACTGCTGATTAAGCTGCCCTGGCACCATCTATCTGATGTTTGATTCCATCACTGCTGTTTGCAGGAATACAATGACACCTTATTGATTAGTTACCTGGCCATGTTCACCAACTGCTCAAGGTATGAATTTTGTTATCTTGGATGGAATTCATTTTTTCTCAATATCGAACTCTTGACCAAGAAAAAAGAAATCAAATTTATTGCTACACTTCCAATTCATTGTGTTTTTCATTTTTATTTTTAGGGAGTGGGGGTTGTTTGTATGGTTGGTTTTGAGTTGGGTGGCATTAAGAATGAAACCTAAATAGTGGATAATTTATACCTAAGATAACTGTTGGAATATGTGGTATGGTCCCTCTAAAATTGGTGGGATTACTTCTAGAAAAGGTTGCAGTATTTCTGGGGGAAAACCTGCAAAGCATGAAAGATTGTACAAGCTTTCAGTACACATTTTTGTGGATCAAATGTATGAAATATCGTCTTCAGGGATTGATTTTTGCCATTTGATCTCAATCAAAACCTTTTGACTGTGTGAAGTAAAAAGGTTGCTAAACCAAGGATATTGTCAATTCCTCTTCCATGTAATATTTTATTTTTATATTTACATCCTAATAATACAAGACATGGAAACCCTGTCTGATAATCCATTGGCAAAACCTATATCCATCCTTATATGAATGCTATGGCCTTGCCTCTATTCATTTATCTATTCTTATGTTTTTTGCCTTTTGAGTTGCATATATTAGTTTTGACTTGCAGCCATTTAGTATTTATTTGTCACTACTAATTTTTATCTTTATTTTTTTGGGCAGTACTATGAATGAACTGGTTGACAAATTCAACACTGCGTATGACAGGCATAGTAGAAGGGGAGGTCGATCTGCTTTTTTCTGAAAGTCGCTCAATATTTTCAGTCCATCGCCCTGCATACTTGAGAAGAATCAGCAGCACACCCTTTTGTGTGCATAGCATTGGATCTTAGAAGGCATGACAAATAGGGTCGTTAAATAGTTTTTTGGTTTTCCCATTTGAGGTGTATCTTCTGTGCTTTTTTTCTTATTGTTGAGTGGATGTTTATTGGGGCTAACAATGATTTGAATGGGCATGTGTTTGTGACCTCTAGCTGTGGGTTTTTTCCCCTAGTACAGGCACTTACTATTCAAATTGCTAATTTTTTGATTTTACGTTCATAGAAAAATGCATATATTCCTTGTGTGCATGTTATCTAGCAAAATTATGCCTAACAATGCTCTGCTTATTAATTTTAGAATCTGGGAATTCTTGGAATTGTTTTGGCTGACTTTCAAATATTCTCTCTTTCAATATATATATATATATATGTTGTATATCAGAATGTTCCAAGAATAGAACAATGAAGAATAGTGGGGAGATGAAAGGATGAATAACAGGGAGCAATTTTTGTAGACATTGGGATGTAACCTTTCTTGTTGAATTTGGAGGAGACCTATTTCTCTACAATTCCATAAACATGCACTTTAGGAGTTTATTTTGCACTTGTTTAAATTAGAATAGCGACCTCTAAAATGGCTGTATTTTCAGACCAGCTTGCTACAAAAATCAGAGAAAAACCATCGCTTTGATCCATAGAGTTTTGTTTGTGGTGTTGTAGAGTTCATGCAGCCACGTCAGATAGTAAAAACTACGAAACTGTGGAGGAACTAGGATGCACTGCCAACATTAGATTGGTACAATTTTATTTTATTTTTTGTTTGGGGGGGGGGGGGGGGGGGGTAAATGTACACAACAGATTGATTTATGTGAGTAAACCAATTTTACAAGTTGGAGGTGAATAGCACTTGCCATGGTGCCAAGTCAACACCTATCAAGAAGGGTTTTGGGGAAGAAAGTACATAAAAATTAACGACAATCAAATTTGTGAAATTGCCATCCATCATGACATCCCATTTCACATCCATCCCTACACACAGTCAGCCAAGGTCGTTCCTTGCAAATCTGAGTCAACAAATTCTCTCCCTTGCTAGTCAAATGAGTATCCCCAACACCAAGCCACTGTAAACCACGGAACAAAGGCTTCTTCAGCAACCCTAATGCTTTAACAGACAACCCATGGCAGCGAAAAAGATCAAGCCTCCGAATCAGTTTTTCCCCATCTTCCAACCTTCTCCCTGAAGCCAATGCTTTCAACGATGCATCGGTCACAAAAAAGCAATACCTAATACACAGTTCTGTAACACTTCGCGCAACCATAGCAATAGTGAAAATAGCCTCATCGGATATTCCCGGAAGATATCCCACATCTAGGGCTGACAATGTCTTGCTAATTGTCCCTCCACCATTCAATAAAAGATAAATCCCCCTGTCGGTTATCCTCTTACAGCTTCTGAGACACAAATGTGTGATGGGTGAATTCCCTCTTCCGATATTGGCCAGACCAACATCAGTAGCATCAGCGCCACCTAGATTTAGCGTAGTTAGCGTATGAAGGGATGAAATGGAACCAAAGCATGAATCTCCAATGCTCCGGCAGCCAGACAAGTCAAGCACCTCCAAGTCATTCGAAGAGGCCAATTCATCGATGCTTTCACTAGTTATAAGACTGCAAGACCACAACTTCACATCAACAAGGGAACAGGGGGCCTCTTTGATATCATGAATTGCTAAGTCTGATAATAGTGATCCGTTGCGAACTTCGAATTTTTTCAAGTCATTGCAGGATTGTAGAATTGCTGCAAAGCCAGCATCACTGATTTTAGAAAATCCACCGAATGTCACTGATTGTAGGCCTCTGCAACACACAGAAAGGAGGAACATGCCCATATCATTTACTGCTTTGAAAGAAACTGGGTGATTTTGTCTATTTCGTACAAGAGAGAGACCAGTTAAATGCTGACAAGTCCCCAAGGTCTGAAGGCCACTATTTGTCAAGTCATAGGGCAGCTGTGGTTGCTCGATAGGTCTGTCTTCAAGATCGAGCTCGACCAAAAATGGGAGAGACTTAGTGATGGAGATGACAAGCTCATCAGATATAATATCTAAGACAAGTGATAAACTCTGCAAAGCGAAACCAGGAGACACTGGACAGACAGGGATGCTGAGTCTGGTTGAGTTCTGCACAAAAATTTTGTCATCTCTGAGTTCACGTATGAAATGGATGGCATCTTGTATAAGCAGTGGCTGCAATTTTAGAACTTTGACAGTTTTGGGAAGAGACAGTTTCATTGACTGAAAACCATTTGCATCAAGTTCTGTCCCTCGGATCTTTATACAAAGTGACTGTCACAATTAAAAAAAGAAACCCTGCTTAAATTGACTATATTAAAGAAGAAGAAGAAGAAGAAGAAGATGATGATGAAACAAGGTTTTTTATCATGATTAATTCACCTCCAACCATGAGCAACTGTTAAGCATATGTGTAAGGTTCCTCTTGAACATCTCTGGTGAGTCTCCTCCTGCCAATTCCAGCACAAGTACCCTGACATGAGCAACAAAACTCATTAATAGAACTTAATAAACCCAACTCCTTCACATAAATATGCCTCTGCAACTATAAAAACAGGATTTTTTTTTTTCTTTCTCTTTTTTCAGTTTCTTTGCTGGGATAGATTATGGATTAAAACCCACTTTTACTGGCTACAGTTCAACAGGATGGAAAATGACACATGGACATAAAATTATAAAGGTGTATCAATCTGACTTTCTTGGCTCAAGATAAGTTCTGCTCAAACCTGTTTTTTGTGGTTTTTTTTAGAGGGGGTTGCTTTGGTTCTGCTCAAAGCTCATGGAACCTAGAAGTACATTTTCTCAATGAAACAAATAGATTGAAAATCACACTCCAAGAATTGGTAACAGAAATAGGTATATCTCAATGGTTAGTACCTATAAATTGAGTCCGGATCCTCTGCCGTGCCTTCCTACGGCGCTCCCTGCCGTGATTCCAACACGACGTCATTTTGGCACTTTTTTTAACCCCCCCCCCCCCCCCTTTTTTTCCTTTGGCTCTTTTCTTTTCTCTCTCAGCTCTCAAATGTTTGAGAGACCACATCTACAACCCTAACAAACGAACAGAGAGAAAAGAGGGACGGTGAGGCGACGGCGATGGCGTGGCGACGGCAGCGGCGACTCCGATCAAGATTGAGTGTAATGGATCCTCAACCTCCTCCTCCTCCTCCTCCTCCTCTCTCTCTCTCTCTCTCTCTCTCTCTCTCAACAGTTCGAGCTTCTAGGCCGAACCAGGCGAGGTTTCGGTCGTGAACGTATGGAAGACAAAGAACAATGGAGGGTTTTGATGAAGAGTGCCGGTTTCAAGTCAGTAGCCCTTAGCCATTACGTGAGGAGTCAAGCTGAGATTCTTCTATGGAACTACAATTACAGCTCTCTGTTTTCACTCATTCAATCTGAAACTCGGTTTCTCTCTCTAGCTTGGAACAAAGTCCGTCTTCTCACTGTTTCTTCTTGGCTTTGATTGTGGGTTTTGATTGAAAATTTGGTTTTCTTTATTGGGTCTTTTTACTGCTTTAATGCTTGAATCAACCATTAATGATCTCTTTTGGAGCTTCTTCAACTTGATCAGATATGAAAAGAAAGCTTGTCTAGAATATTAAAAAAAAAACATACTAGCATAATTTGATGTAGACTTTTTATAGCAGCCCTTTTTGAAAGCAAATTGGATTGTTAATTAACAATGCAGCTTGAATTTTTGTGTCTATATGGGTCAATATTAGATGTTTTTGTTTTCTTTTTTTTGCTTCGATTTGTGGCAAGTGAGAGAAATTTTGTTTTTAGAGATTCTCGCCACTGTCGCCTCGCCGTCCCTCTTCGTCTCTCTGTTCATTCGTTAGGGTTGTGCATGTGGTCTCACAAAAGTTTGAGAGCTGAGAGAGAAAAGAAAAGAGGGGGAAAGGAAAAAGAAAAGGGGAAAAAAATGTGCCAAAACGACGTGGTTTTGGAATCACGGCAGGGAGCGCTGCAGGAAGGCATGGCAGAGAATCCGGGCTCCCTATAAATCATGTGAAAATGTTCCTAAATTCTAATAATGCCATTAATGTAATCAGATTAATGACTTACTTTAGATCGACAACATCTAAATTCCCAAAATCCAACACACCCAATCTTATTCTGGATTTAACAAACTGAGTCCATGTATTCAAGTCTTATAATAATAGTCCTTGGTAACGATCTATCTATGAACAGAAAGTTGTAATTTATCCATGACAAGCACATCAATCAATAGTTAGGCATTCAAATTGTGCATTAATGAAGATCTAAAATTTGAAATTCTGAATATGAATCGAGTCATACCGTAAATTAGGGCATGTTCGTCCAATGGAAGCAAGAACTTCATGCGATAAGAATGAACCCTTGAACAAATTCAATTCCTGGATTTGTTCTCCAAGCAAATTGGTGACGAAAGAAGAATCATGGAGGCGTAGGCAATCAACGGTGAGGCTTCTGAGTCCTCCCCCAAACCGATTCAGAATGCAATCCAGAGTCTCCACATCTGGAGAAAACGACTACAACCACCACCACAGTATATATTCCCAATCAGCAGAGAAATTCTGATGAAAATACAGTAAATAAGACTGATCGATTACTTACAGAGAGATCGAGAGTGGGGAGAGAGGAAAGGACACGGTAGACAGAGGATCGAATGGTGTCGGAGACACAAGCTGCGGAGCAAAGCGTCTCTAAATCCGCCCTTTCCAGGATTTCGTAGATTATGCTATCTGGTAGCCTCTCCAAGCCACCGCCACCGCCACCGCCACCGCCTCCGCCGTGGCCACCACTGCGTCTTTTCCTAGTCATTAGGGTTGAAGGGGGAAGGAGCAAAGGAATATTACTACATTACCAGGGCTGAGCAACGAATACCTCCAATTCGTAATATGATCCAGTCCACTCTAATTTCATAGGTTTAGATTGGATTTTTAAATTCGTGATTCGATTTCGGATTAAAAAATTAAAAATTAAAAGTTTATAATTTACGGAGGATTGAAACTTATGGTTCTGGATTGGAACCGATCTGGACCGTATATAAATGGAAAATGCTAGAAGTCTCAAATTTTCTACCAAATAAATGACCAAATGTCTCATATGGGTGTGGGGCCCACAAAATTGCGGACCCATGTGAGACATTTGGTCATTTGTTTGGTAGAAAATTTGGTATCCCTAGCATTACCCTATATAAATAGTTTATATTTTTATTATACATCCTCTCTCATAGTATCTTCTCTTATTTTATATAAAATCTAAATTCAAACCTAAAATCGTATAATATCTTCTTTTATTTGTTAGTTTTTATTTTAATTTGTAATGGTCTAAATACTTATGGTGAAACCAGTTTTCTTATGGTTGTTTAAATTGTAGAACAGTATGTCGCTATTATAAAAAAATATATTGCTATTGTGGAATTAATATAGCGTTATGTTTTTTGTTTTTATGAAATTAAAATGTTATATATATATTTTTGTTATTTAATTCTGTGAATTCGTGGTCCTAAACCGATCCAATCCATATTTAAATGGATTGGTTCCATAAATTAAACCGATTGGATTGGTTTCAATAGATAACGGATTGATCCTGATTTTATCCCAATCCAATCTAATCCGGACCATGCTCACCCCTATACATTACTATACCACATTCATTATTTTAAAAAGAAATATTATTACATTATTATTGTAATCAACTTTCCAAAAAAAAAAAATGAAAATGAAAATCCCTATACATGAATTATGATTAATGAAAGAATCTCAATTTGGTTTTGGATTTTAATAATAATATATATATATATATATATCTAGAATTAATCAGTTCAGGTTGAGTTTAACCATTGTAATTAGAATCAACTTCAACATTCTCATTTTGATCTCCTTGCCTTTCTTGCACATTTTGTTATTCATATTATTGAACATTAAAAGCAAAACTTATACTGTGCAAAAGTATATCTGAGATAAAATGGAGAATATTGGTCTGTCTACACAATATTTGCAATATCTTGTCAACAGTAACAGCGTGAGATATCGGCCAATGACCAATATGTTGCAGGAACTGACGGTGACTGACATGGTCGCTTTAACATGATTGGAAACAAAGGGAAAACAACCGAAAACACAAATTTATTGGCTTCGAGTTGAGGAGGAAACCATCATATTCCATTACAGATTTGAAACTATAAATAAAATATTTCATGATCACTACAAACAAGGGGAACATTTTGTTTTTGGGCAAAGGAAGAAAAAAGTCCAAGTTCATAAGAAACTGACTTATAAATAACGAGAGGAAAACAAGCACATTCCTCTCCTCTTTATTACATACATAGTACTCTTCATCATCAAATCAAATGGTCTTTCACAATGGCAGCTTGCTTAGCAGCAGGTTCAGACGGTAAGCTCAGTTTTTGAGACAAGAATCCCATCACTATCTGCATACAACCATTCACCATCACGAATCAAGGTTCCTGCAATGTGAACAGGAATGTGCTTCTCGCCAAAACCTTTTTTATTTGATTTCTGGGGATGGGTTCCCATAGCTCTAACTCCAATATCACAACCATTAATCTCATCTGCATCTCTAATGCAGCCATTGATTACAATACCAGCCCACCCCATATTCTGAGCCGACTGTCCCAAATTCCCTCCCACCAACGCACATCTCAAGCTTCCTCCACCGTCTATAACTAGAACTCTGCCTTCACCTCTGGTTTCAAGAAGCTCCCTCACCAACACATTATCTTCAAATACCTTAAGGGTTACAACCGGACCGGAGAATGCTCTACACTGCCCGTAAATCTGGAAGATAGGTTGCAGACAACGCAGATCACCACTGACTATAAGTGCTGTATTTGAATCACAAGCTTCAGCGGTTGCTAAATAAGCCATGTATTCTCCTGCAAGTACAGTTGTCGACATGTCATGGAAGTACAGGACACAAATTGCAACTTCAGAGAATGAGATTTTGGTCTGCTTGTGGAGGCTGAGAAAGCCAGTAAAGGAAATGGAACGTTTAGAAGAATTCATATATTATAAGTTGCATTATGCAAGCATCGGATATAGATATAGCTTTCTGGATTTCTTCGCAATTCAATTAAGAAATATAAAAATTTGAACTCGGCTAACAGCTGAATTTGACCTATGCAATTAAAAATAATTAGTACTTTAGTTTTCGTTGTTTGGTTTTTTTTTTTTTTTTGTTTGGTGGGGAAAGGGGGTGTTGGGGAAGAATCTTCTCATGCATTTAGCATTTTGCTTTACAGGATAACATCTTCCCACAGTTTCTTCATTAAATTTTAAGAGATAAAACACATTTCAATGGCAAAGTCGATCTCCATGTGCACAATCATAAATCTAGATTGTAAATAAAACATCTAGACTGTATATGCATCTTCTAGTCAGGAAGAGACGATCAAATCTCTTCCATGTCTGACTGCTTATGATTCCCCGTTTAAAATAATATATTTCAGAAGCCCCAATGACGTGTTATAACATATGAGTTTATTTTTCTTTTCTATTGCAAAAAATTGTAATCATGTTAACTAACAGACATGCTCAAGGCAATAACTCAATTACATATAGCATAGTAGCATGCATTCTTTTTATTGAACAAGGTGGCAAGCCTATTAGCCCCACACCTTACAATCTAAAGTGGGAAAACTCAGGTGTCCTACACTATGAGGCCTCAAGGAGGTCAATTGGGCAAACACTTCTTTAATAACAATCGAACTTTTATTTCCAAAAAAAAGAGAGATATACAACAAAGCTCAAGACACATCCCCCAAGGCTAACAAGATGTGCCCATGGCACCAAGAAGCCTGCTCAAAAGCAAACCACTAAGGACCTAGCCGCAAAACATAACATCTCACGGCCCAGGAGGCCAGGTAAAAAACAACAGCTTCTCTTAAAGCCTGAAAGGATAGGAACATTAAAAAAATGTAAGGGGGATTTTATGTCCCTAGCATACATAGCCTCCGTTTGGAAAGTGGGTTGACTTTTTGACTTTTTGACTTTTTTGGCTATTTTAGCCTGGGCTTAAAAGCTTGGTTTGGAAAGGGCTTTTTGGCTTTTTGGCTTTTTGGCTTTTTTGAGTTTTTTTGTGAGAGAAGAATGTAATGATTATGGGTTGGATGTGATGTTTTGTTTGTTATGGCTAAAATAGCCTATTTTGTTTTTTGTGGCTAAAATAACCAAAAAAGCCTGCAAACCTACTTGCCAAACACAGGCATAGTATGCCCACAATACCGAATGCAAAATCGTAGATTTCTTTTGTGGGGTAGGGAACATTATTCCCCTAGCATCATTGAGAAAAGTAATCTTGTCTACTAGCCTCGTCTTGCTCTCTCCACTCAACTGCGGGTTGCTATCTTCCACTAAATCCGTCTCTGTCTGCAAGCACGATGGTGCATAACTATCCAAAAATTACTCTTGGTGGGTCTATGCTATTTTAGTTAAGGTTTGTAACACAACTATCTTTTACACAGATTATCATCAAAAAGTGCTGCAATGCCAAAAGAAAATTTCTGGGATGACCTAAAAACTGTGGGAGCAGCAACATACAAACTTTTTATTTTTTTTTCCTTTACTTTTCTACTACTGAGAGATAATAACAAAACTATTCAAATAGAACCTATAAAATTCTCGCTAAATCAGTAATATAGTGTAAACCAAGATTATAAATTAGAAAAATATTACTTGCATAGAAATTGATTATAACACTCACAAGCTATGCCCTATTCCCAATACTTCCAAACCTCAGTTAAAAAGCTACATCACCCAATGAGTAACAGGACAAATTTGACAGAAATGCGACCCACAATTTTTCTCTCCAAATTCACCCACAATGACTTGGCAAGGGAGTTGGGCCATATATAGTTAGCTTTTGCGGCAAATAAAAAGTTGACACGTAGCATGCCATGTCAATGTGGTCAAATTAGGAGAGGCCTTTGAGAGGTCTTAAACATTTTCCTAAACTTAATTTAATACACACAATTAATGAGATATAATTCATCAATTAGATTGTAGTTAGAATGTTGCATCGTGTAGGCCCATTCATTTCATAATATGAATTATTCAATCAATGTGAAACAACTCTGTGAATTCAAAATATAGAAAGATAACCCAACTAACCTCTCTAATCCATGACTAAATTAATATTCTGCTATCAAACAATTATTACATACTAGTAACTTCTATTCAAGTTCAATATGTTATAAAACAGGATGAATAAATACAAAACACAACAACTGCGCACGCGTGTGTCTGTGTGTTTATTTTGAACTGAGAGGCACAAAGCGGAAACAGTGTGAAAACGAGAGATGGATACACCTCAATTCATGACAGCAAAGCTTTTGCTTAAACAGTCAATGTCAAAGCGCTTGTCTCATACTCATTTTCATTCTATTTCAAGAGCTCAATATGTATATGCATAGAGATGCAAGCCTCTTATTGCCTTCTTCGCTAAATGGCCATCTTTATCTGCAAGCACGATGGTGCTTAACTATCCTAATATTGCTCTAGGGCTTGGATTATTGCATTCAATGTTAAACACAACTATCTTTACACAAGTTATCATCAAAAAGCCCTCCAATGCCAAAAAAAAAAACATTCCTGGGATGACCTAGAAACTATGAGACACACTAAAATATTTTTCTTTTCTTTTCTTTTTTTTTTCCTACTGAAAAACAATAACCAAACCATTCAAATCACACCCATGATTCTTGCTAAATAAAGATTATAAATTGGGCAATGCCCTAATCCCAAATACTTCCAAACCTCAGTTGAAAAGCTACATACATCACCCAGTGAGTAATAATTGATCAAACAGATTATAATAAGAAGGTTGCGTCGTGTAGGCCCATTCATTTGGTAATTCCAATTATTATTAAATCAATGCAAACCAAATCCGTGAATTCATGATTAAATTAATATTATCTACCCAAATTTAATATGATATTAGGGTTCTTATCAGCTCTACGCTCCATTAAAATCAAAATTCAAAAGCAAAGAATAGATAAATACAGTGAGTGTGTGTGTGTGTGTGTGTGTGTGTGTTAATTTTGAATTGAGAGACACGAAACAGAGAGTTTACCTATTGAGTGAAAACGAGAGATGGGTAGAGCTCGAATTCAATGTCGGCGAAGCTTTTGATGAAAAGCGTCAATGTCAACGATCTTCTCTCATACTCGATATCTCACTCGAATCGAAGAACTTCGATATACATATTATTAGGCACAGAGAGATGGGTAGCGTAAGCGTGTGTGATGAGAAATAGAGGAAAGAAACGGATCACGGATCATCGTACCGTTTTACCAGTTTTCAACAATGGCGGCCACCTTATCTCTTTGGATTGCGTGTTGGTTGATAAAACAAACTTGTTTCCTACACTTTATTGGTTGCTTTCCATAATTTTTTTAGGGTAAGTTAGGGCAAGTCTTAGCCTGCGTTTGGTTGTATTTTGTAAATGTGATTTGAGAGTATGAATTGTATTTTGAGTTTATGTGTTGTAGAATTGTGATTTGAGTGTAGAAAATTTGTTTGGTAAAGAGTTTTGAAAATAATTTTGGAAAAGAGGTTTGATTTGAGTGGAGAATTATTGATGTGACATTTGATATGTGATACAAAAATTTACAACTCATAACTAAACATACAACTCAAAATTATTTTAAAGCACATAAAAAATTTAAAAAATTTCAGAAAATATTTTTTCCGATTATATAAATCAATTGCAAAAAAAAAAAAATTCGGAATTTAGAGGACATCCCAAGGACATCCGGGTGGACATCCCGCGTAGCATAAATTTCAAAAAAAAAAAAGAAACAACGCGTCTGATGTTGCAGAGTAACACAGATGTTCTGTGCAGAGTTCTCAAAACAGCATTTCAGAATCACAACTAAACACAATGCTTGAATTAAAATGTAAAATTGTGATTTGAAATCACAACCAAACACAGCCTTAAATTTTTTACTTTGTTCTAAAAAAATATTTATGCTTTTGTAAATGTATTCATATAAGTGTAAATTTTTTTTATTTTGTTCTGAGGTCAAGTTTGGGTAATATGAAAAAATTTAAAAAGTTAAAAAATTTTCAAAAAGTTAAAAAGTTAACACTATTCACCAAAAGTCAATCATTACGGCTGCACAACTCCCAATCTTAATTTTTCTTTATAAATCAATTTTTACAATTTTTTATTACACATTTTTTATAAAAAGTCAAAAAATTAACCTAAACATCTATATTTTTTCCCTCAACTTTTTAGTTCAAAAAAATAAAAAGTACACTTATTTAAAATATCCCAAATAACTCCTAAAAATATTAATAAATAAAAAATAAAGCACCATTTATACATGCCTTTTTGGCAACTTGTCAAAAAAAGTTGTGTTCTGCGCCTCTTTTCAAAAAAATCAAAATGACTTCTTATCATTAAAATCATTTTAGGAGGTAAATAAAAATTACTAATAAAATTACGACTATACTTTTCATGGATCAAAATGAGCCATATATAAGTGGAATTATAAATTTACTAAATTAGATGGAAATATTTTGATCATTTAATTATGATGTAACAGTATAAATAAATATTAATAAAAAATGTCAAAAATAATTTTTTACTAACTTCTCAAATTATCTTCTAAAAAAATCAAAAAACTTGATAAAAAGTTAAAAGTTAATTTTTCATCATCTTTCCAAAATACGCAATAAATAAATCTGATAAATGGAATCTCCCCTAAAGTCTTCCTAACTTTTTTTTTATTTTACATATATATATATATATATATATTTGGTTGGGTACGTGTGTTATACGACGAACATAATTTTTTTTATCAATTGTTAGTATTATAATTATGTTTGTCTTTTAAATTGGTATATCATATGTATACAAAGTATGAAGATTTATATAAGTAAATTAATTTGTATTCAAAATACAACTAAACAATGAATGAATACATATTCGGTTGAAAATTTTAAATGATAAATGAGAAATGTTATAAACCTAAACATTAATTTATAATTACATTGTTGAGAATACAATTTTATCTTAAACAATAAATAATCAATAGGTCTTTAAATATATAGTATTATATAAATATTTTTCTATTAACTTCTCACTTCAATTTTTCATAATCTGTACCTGTAATACAATTGAATGTATGAAATTAATTACACAATTTTGTTTAATAATTTATCTCATAGTACAAATTCATTGAACCCATTATTACATATTATTTGCATGCTATTGGTATAAGAATACATTAATATTAATATGTAATATATTTTTATACATCAAGAGTTATTAAGTATCATTTGAGAAATATAACATTAATTATTAGTATACAATTGATATATAGTTATTGTGAAAAAATAAATATAAAAGTATAATTATTGTCGTGATGTAAGTGTTTTGCAAAGTATTAATTTGTTATTGAAAGTGTTTATTGTGGGTACTTATTTGTATGACATGTATGTATATATGTATTGAACATAAGTTGATAGGAGAATAATACACAATTCTACATTTTTTTTCCTAACAAATATAATAATATTACTAAAGCGAAACATGTTAGAAAATTAAATTATTTGATGGTAATACAGCATTATAGTAAAATATATAAATTTACATTTATATATATTTTCATATATTTATATATATAGGCATTGACATATATAAGATATTACAAAAATAATATGTGAAATATTTTACAACAATATAATAGAGGTAATGAGATATTAATTATTCATAATTAAATAATTAGTCATAATATAAATTTTTAGTGTTATATTTTTTTGTGTACGCACCATTTTCTAATCACATTATTATATTCACATAAAAATTGAAAGAAATTTGTGAATAATTTGTACAAAATTAGCGATTAGTGAAGAATGATCTAAAAAAAGAGAAGTTCATAGTGTTTGGTTTTCTTTGTTTTTACAAACTTTTGTTTTGAATTTTTTAGTTTTTTTTTGTCTTTTGACACTTCTTTTTTTAATAACTCTTTTATTTTCTTTTTAGATTGACTTAATTTAATACTTTCTTATTTGTTTTTTAATTTTACTTCTAGATTTAGATTCACTTAATCTAAATGCATTTAGAAAATAATTTGTTGATTATTCCTTTTCGAAAAATTATTTATATTAAATAATAATAATAATAATAATAATAATAATAAATTTGAATTTATAATTATTTTTACCAATATTTTACTTTTTAATTCTATTTAAATTATTACATATTAGATTTTCATGTAAAAGTATACTTTAAATATAAAATATGAAAAAATTGCAATATCTTTAATCACTAAAACTGAGAAAATACAAAAAAAATCAAAAATTGAAGAACAGATTTAAAAAAATAAAACCAACAAAAGTGGTTCTTGTTCAGAATTTTAACATCATACATTGGTTATTAAAGTACCATGTAAAATATTATAGTTCATAAAATATAATTTAAGCGAAAAAAAAAAGTGTATGAAGATCATCTGTGAATTTTTGAGATGCAATACAAATTTTTGTTTTAAAAATGCATAAGCTTTCCTGTATCTAAATTCGAATGAATGCATACAACTTTAAGATTCAACCAAAATTATTCATAGTGATTTGATCCATGATAAAAATTATAAATATTATATATATCAGTATAGAAGCAAATACAGAAAATAAAAAAGAGTAATTATTTTTTATTCTTCAATCATCATCAATGTAAAAAAGGAAGATGATTTTTTTTATTTTATTTTTTTGATAAAAAGCAAGATAGTTTGTTTATATTTATATAGGACTCTCGGAAGCAGATATATCGTTTTTGAATATTTAAGTCCAAAATAAAGAGATGATTAGTTTATATAAGACTCTTCATGACTTTTAGAAAATATAAGGGTTTGTTTGGTAACGTTTACGTTTTCAGTTTATATTTACAAAAATTTTATAAACTGACTTTTGTTTATTTTTTGAAAAACATAAACTACAAATGCGTTTAGTAATTGACAAAACGTTTAAAAAATTTAAAAATACAAAAAAGAGTGAGAAATGGCAAGTGGTGGCAAGTGGCGGCGGAAGACGGTGGTGGAAAGTGGTGACGGTGGGTGGTGGGTAGCGGGTGGTGGCGGGTGGGTGGTGGTGGTGGTGGTGGTGGTGGTGGTGGTGGTGGGTGGATGGGTGACGGTGGCGAGTGGTGGTGGCAGGTGGGTGGCGGATGGCGATGGTGGTGGGTGGGTGATAGTGGCGGGTAGGTGGTGGGTGGATGGGTAACGGTGGCGGGTAGCGGGTGGTGGGTGGTAGCGAGTGAGCGGTGGTGGTGGTGGGTGAGTGGTAACAGTGGTGGGTGGTAGCGAGTGGGTGGTGGTGGTGGCGGTGGCGGGTGGTCGGTGGTGGTGGCAGGTGGGTGGCGGATGGCGGGTGGTGGTGGGTGGTAGCGGGTGGGTGGTGGTGGCGGGTAGGTGGCGGGTGGGTGGTGGTGGCGGGTAGGTGGCGGGTGGCGATGGTGGGTGAATGGGTGACGATGGCAGGTGGTCGGTGGTAGCGAGTGGGTGGTGGTGGTGGTGGTGGTGGTGGTGGCAGGTGGTTGTGGCAGGTGGGTGGCGGATGGCGGGTGGTGGTGGGTGGTGGCGGGTACGTGGCGGGTGGTGGTAGTGGTGGGTGGGTGGGTGGGTGACAGTGGCAGGTGGTGGGTGGTAGCGAGTGGGTGGTGATGGTAGGTAGTGGTGGCAGGTGGGTGGGGGGTGGTGGCGAGTGGGTGGCAGGTGGCTGGTGGCTGGTGGTGGTGGTGGATGGTGGTGACGGGTGGTGGATGGTGGTGGCAGGTGGGTAGCGAGTGGTGGTGGCGGGCGGTAGATGGTAGTGGTGGTGGCGGGTGGATGACAGGTGGGTGGTGGGTGGTGGCGTGGTGGTGGTAGCGAGTGGGTGGTGGCTAGTGGGTGGTGGCTGGTGGTGGCAGGTGATAGTAGAGGGGTGGGTGGTGGTGGCGGAAGACGGTGGTGGAAAATGGTAGCGGGTGGTGGCTAGTGTTGGGTGGTAAAAAAAAAAAAAAAACTCAAAACTCAAAACGGAAACACATTTTTTAAGTTTACATTTTTTTGCCAAATTTATAAACTGAGACTATTGATTTATAAATCAAAAATTTACCAAACAAGTTTTTATTTGAGTTTTTAAAATTTTTGTAAATATAAATAGAAAACTGAAAACGTAAGTGTTACCAAACGGCACCTAATAAATTTGAGAAGATAAAGTTGAGATTTAAAAAAATAAAAAAAATTATGACAGTCTCTTCATATATTTATAAGAATAGTCAATTATATTAAGAAAAGTTCACTTGTCTCATATCCATTGAATTGGTTCAGTTTTTGTAAACTCGCACAGGTCATATTATAGTAAAGAAAAATGAGCCGTAGCTCGAAAATGTTGTCTCGAAATTGGCTCGAATGTCGTTTTGGGCGTTTTGGGTGGTCTGAAACAGAGAAGAAAGAGGGAGAGAAGAGAGGAAGAAAAGAGGAGAAGAGAAAGAGGAGGGGAAGAGGGAATGGAGAGAAGAGAGGGCCCCTCCGCTTCTGCCGTCGGCTGAGCCCCTCCACTTCGTCGCAGCACCACCACCGTCACCTCCGGTCCCGCCGAGCCCCTCCCCTTCGTCGCAGCACCACTGCCGTCAGCCGAGCCCCTTCCCTTCCTCATTCCTCCTTCCTCCTCCTCCTCCTTTCTTCTCTTCTCCCCCTGTGATTATGCCCCCTCCTCCTCCTTCTCTTCTCCTTCTCTGCTTCTGAAATTGGATTCGAGCCAATTTCGAGCTCAACAATTCGAGCTACGTAGCAGTTCCGTATAGTAAAATTTTAAAAAGCTACTGGACAAAGTGTTTTAACTTAATTTTTTTATTATCCACTTCTAACGTGATAATTTATTGATACAAAATAATCCAAATGCATGTCGTATGCTTGAAGTTACTTAATAATATCATGTTAGGAAAGATCGAAAATATAATAAAATTATATTTATTGTGGCAACTAAAGTTTTTTTGCTTAATAAATATTAAATATAATAGTGATATTACATGACAATATTATAAACTAATGAAAATCTCACATTACGTTTAATGTTACAAATGAGTTGGGTTCAATTTTAGAGTGTTCTAGCTTGACTCTCTAGAAATTAGTTGAGCTCATTTTGTTAAATATTTAAGAAACTTGAACTCAAATTTGAAAGAAAAAATTAAATTTAAATTAATATATATATATATATATTAAAAGAAAAAAATATAATATTATGTATTAATAATAACTTTCATCAATTAAATATGTAAGTATACAAATACCAAATATAAAGAGAAAAATAAAATAAATTAATAAAAATATATTTAATATATTATTAAAAATAAATATTAATTTATATTCATTGTGTTCGTGAGTCTTACTAAGCTAAACTTGTATCAACTAAAGCTTGATTTGATTATTAAATGTGGGGAAGTGATTTTGGAATACTCCTTTAATCCAAATAAGTCATTGAAAGATCTTTCAGTTGTTACCTGAAACATAAGAAAAACTCCGGTTGATGGTGCTGGAATTAACATTCCGATTAGTAAGTTAAATTCTCTCGAAGGAATAGTTTTTGATTTCTTAGGGTGCAAGTTTTCTTAAAACATATATTTCTCTCCAACCTCTCCCTTCTTTTATGGAGGCATTCTCCTTGATATTTCCTCCTGTAACTTAGCTCCTCATCATAACTTTTTCAGGATCCATCTTTCTACTTTATTATTTAGAAAAGGACAGCCTGACCTCACCTAATGGGACCATGCCGACTTACTGAATATACTCGACCTAGACGTTCGACACAGGTACCCTTGATTCGGCACTCTTCTATCCATTTGTAATTTATTTGGCGATGAATTATCCAAGCCTAATGAGCTTTTAGTCGAATTTGGTCTATCAAAGATGGGTTTGGATGTGCCCTATTTGCCGATCAGGGGTTAAATTTACTTGGCTCCCACATTAAACAAGATTAAAAATTAAATTTGATTGGGTTCATTTAGCAAATGAATCGAGTTCATAGAACTCAAACTTTTGATGGATAATTTAATTTGCTTACAAGCCTGACTAAGGAAGTACGTGAAAATTTTCTGTCGGGCTTAATAAAAGAAAAATGGCATCAATAGAGAGACAGTATTCTAAAATTTCACATGTCAAAAGTATAATTTAAATAAAAAATGTTACTACGGCCTCATAAATTAAAAAAAAAAAAAAAAAGGAGCTACTAGTAGTTTTAAATTGGAAATTTTTAGAACTTTTGTTTTGGCTAGAAAATATTCATATCCTCTTCCAAGTCCAAGGCACCGTCCGAGTTGAGATCACTAACGTGTTCTATTGTTCGTTCCGGACTAGAGATTATGTTGGCTTTTTGGATTTCGAAGGTTAGTATTGTAATTTTAAGCGTGCCAGTAAGGATCAATCAATCCTTACAGAAGATTAATGGGTAAACTACCAATAGGTCCTAATAGTTGGACTTAATTTCCATCAAATTCTATTGAAAATAAGTCTTGGTAAAATTGTTGCTAAAAATAATTTTTTTGTGACAATTTTTTTGTATATGTCGCTAAAAATTGACAATTAGTGACTTTTTTTGTCATAATTTTTATAAATTTTTGCTAAAACTTACAATTAGGCCCCGTTTGGGAGCAGGCTAATTTAGTAACTTTTTGGCTATTTGGCTAAAATATGAGCTAAAAAAAAACTAGTATGTTTGGGATGACTTTTTTATTTTTTACGAAAAGATGTGCAAAAAGTAGAGAGAAAAGATAATCTTTGACTTTTTGATATGAGTTGTTGGCTTTTTGGTTAATTTAGTAACTTTTTGACTTTTTTGCTAAAAAGTTTGGTTGCCAAACGAGGTCTTAGTGACGTTTTTTTATGACAAATTTTTTGCATAGGACCTATTAGACAACAAGTCTACTTATTAGGACCTACACGTAAGTATCCCAAGATTAATTGCCAACCAATTATCAGACGATTGTATTTTAGTTCTTTCAGCCTCAATAAAGAAGACTTTTACTGGTGGCTTGTTTAGGAGAATTTAGTAAACAACAATTAAGTGAAGACAATCGCAGAATTTCATTAAATAAAAATGAAAAACTTACAATAATCTAACCTAGCCTCGTAGAGGTTTACAGCAACAAGCCATTTGAAACTACTCTTATGGATGAAGTGCAATACAGGAATTTGAAGTACAAAAATGTGAAGAACTGTAAAAACTGGAAAGGAAAATAAAGTAGATAAAACTGGTTTTTTGATCTGAGTCTGGATCCTCCTTTCTGGGGCCTTCTCTGCTATTTATACTTCTTAATGATAACCGTTGAAATGGGCTCCTAACCGTCGAAATGTCCCTCCATGATCGCTGAACATGCTCCTCACAATCAGTCTCACTACGCCATGTTTGCAGTTAGGCTTCCCTCTTGATTTTAAATTTAAACCTTGTGAGTAACCGTTACGCCACATCACTTTATATCCCTTAATCATTCCAGTGATACGCAGACCCATTATTACCAATATGGGTTGACACGTGTCTGATTATAGTTAGCAATTTGTATTACCTCCCCAAATTGCCATTTTCATGCCACGTGTTGAATCGTGATTGGCTTATACAAATTATATAGCCAACATTACCCTCCGCACTAATATACCCAATACTTGGTGATATTAGTGGATCGAAGCACTTTACCCATGTCCTACGACATACATGGGTTTTACATCTTCTTAGAACTGCAACCGACTGCATTAAATTCTTTTCTATACCTTGAATATTTCCCACTACCTGAGCATTCGAAAAGACTGATACAGCTCACATGGCCAAACAAACCTTCTTTGACATAGATCAAGTATACGAGGAGTTGTTAGATAATGATGTTCGCCCTAGAAAGAATTTTCATGCATTTATTAGCCACACCTATCCATCTCCATTTATTCAAGTCATGGAAGCTTTTGCAAATCATCGTGTAATGATCCAGAATTTTTCCCTCCACTCGAGCGGGGGAGTTGACGCTCGAGCGGACTTGTGAGGTTCCTAGCATTTTTGTTGATGGTCCGAAATTTTGAGAGTTGTGAATTTCCGCCCGAGCGTAAGAGTGGTCGCTCGAGCAGACGACTTTGTTGGTCTGCCCGCTCGAGCGTGGAAAGTGAGATTGCCCTTGACATTTTTATTAGTGTATTTGGAACCTCCTTATTTTATTTTGGGATATTGACTGAAGTAGCAACATAATGGTAAAGTAAGAGTGAACCAAGAATGTAATTCGGATAACTTTTCCTATGAACGACCGTTACTCTTTTGCCCTTTTCTTTTTCCACATTTTGAATTTGGGTGTAAGGCTAGAACCATTGGAAATCTTGTTTCCGGGGCTTCAATTTGGACATAAGAACGACCTAGAACGAAGTCCGGATGAGAGAGTTATGCCCGTTTGATGTTTTGGAATCTATGCTGGAAGCAGGTACGCTCGAGCGTGGAAATCGACGCTCGAGCGGACTGTGAGAATTCAGTAATCTTAAAAGCACTTTTCTAGATCATTCTTCACACTTTCATCTCCTTTCTCCATCCCTCTCACCCTTAGTCCGAAAACCCTAGACTTTTGACCCAAATATCTTCCATTCCTCAAAGATTTGGCCAAGATCTCTTGCCAAAAAGTGAAGAAGGCTTGAAGCTCAACATTTTCTACCGATTGGAATTCGAATTTGTGAAGGAATCTCATTAAAGCTTTACTCGTTTGCTCGATTCTTGAGGTAGGGGTCCTAGTTCTTCTTCAATACTTGCATTAATAGATAGATTTGTGATATTTTGATTATATAAATACAAAATCTACATTTTTGAGCATATAATGTTATATCATGGAATTTGGGAGTTTAGGGTTTGAAGTGTTGGGTTTCAATTGTTGGGTTGGGATTATGGATTATGAACCTTAGGTACATAATCAATGGGAAAATTGGAATAAAAAGTAGTGGTTTGAGAAGTTTGAATTTTTCTTGAAAATCTTGATTTTTCTTGAAAACCCTAAGTTGATTCATGATGATAATTGATGATTTTGCCTAAATTGAAAGTGGAATCATGAAATTGAGGGGTTGAATTATATATATACAAGTTTAATTGAATTTTGGAAGTGTTTGAAAATTATGTTAAAAATTAGCAATTGAGCCTTTATTATGGATATTGTAAATTATGCTATAATATGAAATGAAATTTGGGGGAACGAAATTTTTAATGATATGGATGATACGAAAATTGTGAAACATGGCGGTGTTACATGAAGGAGCAGTATCAAAGAAATTAAATGTTAGAGATTTAATTTATAACCTTGGATCGTAATTGATAATCAATGTGTTGTAAAAAAATTGAATTTAAAGACTTGATAATAATATGGAAAAGTAAAAAAATAGTTTAAACCCAAGAATTGTGAACACTTTAAAGATGAATCTTTGCCTCTATGGATGTGTTGTTATATTTTTGTGTGACAAAACAATGAATGATTTAATGGATAATGAAGAAGGTTGTGGAACTTATTTGTACTTGTTATGTGAATGGAATTTTAATATATGGTGGATGTGTATTAATGAATGTGTTACAGAAATAATGGAAGATGTGTTAGCATTGCCCACTAATTGTAATGATGGATTGTGATGTTATCTTAGGGTCCATTTCCCGCCGTATGTTGAGCCGGCAAAGCGTGGCGCTTGAGATAGGTTTCGCCTTCCTTCTAGAGTAGTGTCCGGTAAAGCGTGTGGTATGTTGAGGTTCTGCGTTCCTTCCGGCTTGCGACCGGTAAAGCTTGAGGTTCCACGATCCTTCCGGCTTGTAATCAGTAAAGCGTGAGGTTCCGTATTCCTTCCGGCTTGTGACCGGTAAAGCGTGTGACTCATGGAGATAACTTGTTATTGGATCCGGTATTTGATATGAAATTAATTGAAATAATGGAAAATGAAATGGTAATTGGATTTGGGATTGGTGATGATGCACTCAATGGATTGCTTGTGATTATAATGGAAGATTATGAGTTTTGTTTTGTAAATAATTGAGAAGTTAAATTTAAAAGGGATTGTTATTCTTGTGTTATGCTTGTATTCTATTTGGTAATGCAAACATTAAAGTGAGGTAATTGTTGGACAAGTGGAGTGAGTATATGAGAATTGTCTTTTTGAACATAAAGGAAATTAGATTTTGACATTATGGAGTTATAGCGATTGAAACTAGTATAAGAGAAAAAAGGAAATGAAACGGGGAATATTTTGGAATTGGGTAAAAATTTAAAATGATGTTGTTCCTTGAACATAATTGTTTTCAAAGAGGATTTATAGTCTTTCTAACGATGTGGGATAATTTTTAATGGCTAACAGTCTTTCTTAAAAACGTTTAAATAGTTTTTGAGGAAAAGGTACCTTACTTATGATATTTTGAAATTATAAAATGTTACCCTACTATATGGTATCACCCTACATGCATGATCATTTCTATCTGTGTGTTAGTTATTGATTGAGAACTATGAGATTCCTACTGGGCATTAGTGCTCACCCCTTTGTTGTTCTATTTTTTTTACAGAAAAAAAGTGTGGATTCTTTGATAGAAAAGTTATGGAGTCCTTGAGTCTCTTTGTATAACTTCATAGTAGATGTAAAAGAAATGGATCTTGTATTTGTATTTTATTTATTTGTAGCTTCACAGTAGGAGTTTGGCATGTACTGTTGTCATTGTAATATTCATTGAGAGAGAGAACTTGTATGATTGTATTTCTATTACTCAAGGGTAATAGATAGTTGTTTTAAGAAGGAAAAAAAAAAAAAAAAAAAAGGGACCTAATTTAAAGGCTTTGGTGATGTTTCTAAGTAATTAAAATTTGGGGCGTGACACATCGACCTTTGGATCATGAACCTATTTTTCATAATTCTTTAGCCCAAGACTTTGCAAAAATGGATATTGGAAACTCTTCTTCTACCCCAAAACCCTCTGTGTAGGATGAGGTTGTGGCTTCCTCCTCTTCTTCTAAAGCTTCTGGTTAGGAAGCTGGCCAGAACCTGAGGAATCCAAGCTAAGAGAGCGAATTAACCATCGATTCATCGAATTCGCTAATCCTCTCTGCCTTTCCCTCATTTTGCTCGGAGCTCGGTGGTTTACCCCTATGTATCCATCGATCGCCAACGCAGTTTGGAAGACAACTTACTTATAGCATGGTACACATCTTCCATGCCTACGAAGATAATGCAAGCCACTTGCCGCCCAGAGGAAACACAAGGGTATAGCCCATCATTCTTAGCCCAGAGGGAAAATTTTTGCTCTTCTGACTGGCTTGAATGTGTAAATAACCCCCAGTTCCCTTCTTCCTTTGAGATGGATCCTTCTGTGCCTCCTCTTCCTCAAAACCCTCACTGGATGGAAGAACTGAGACTTACTCTCTTTGAGAATCAATTTCTTCCTTCCTACGAACCTCCAGCTCCCCCCACTATATTTGAGCGATATCAAGCTCAGCTCCTGCTTACAACCTTTTTTCACTTGCCCTTCAATGTTCTTGGAGGTGATGTTCCTCTTAAGAACTTTCGATGGGCTTATGACATAATGACTCAGAGTCATGTCCTCAACCCCATCGCTCAAGCAGAACTTCAGATATTTTTGGATAAACTCCCATTGCTTCTTCATTGGTATCGAACTTCTTTGGCTACCACTCAATCTTTGGAAAAAATCTCAGCCCGTCGAATTCATACCCAGTGTGCAGCAGAGAACCTTATTGACGAATATAATGACTTCAAGAATAAAGACTCTGCATATTGGGATGATTTAGATATGAATGAGATAAAACAAGGATTGAAGGAAACAGAGTTCGAAATAAAAGTTAAACAACTCTTTTATCAAATAAGAACATATTAGCTTCATTAACCTAGCTTGGAGAGGATAAAAGACAAAATAAAAAAAGAACAAAAATTCATTGACCACTGTTGGAACCAATTCCATGACCTTGTTATTTATTCTATTCCTTATTTTTATGAAATTGAATTTGTAGCCAAGAAGGCTTTCTGATGTAATTACTTTCATCTTAATAAAGCTAAGTTTTCCTTTCTTTATTCGGCATGGTCTGACTTTATTTTATTCGCCCAAAGCAAACAAAATCAGAGTTTCGAATTTACCAATTTTGTCCATCGAAACTTGATTTGAACATTTCCAATGGAATACTGGAAAACTAATTTGAATTTTCCCAACATATGGAGTGTAATTGACAATCTTTGCCTTAGGCCTTCTCATTCCAATCATATGGTTAACAAAATCAACAGTTTCGAATCAACTATTTTTGCTCCGAATAAACAGTCTAGATTTTTCGAAGTATGGAAACTTCCCTTAAGGATTGCACTGTTTTACTCTAAAAGAGTGAGTCCCTTTGTGTCCTTCACTACTTAACCAAATATTGGTTTTATGTCACTTTGAAATCTAGAACAAACAAATTCTAATTGTAAAGTATTTCAAATTTTACTTCGAAGGATTTTACTTTCAACAAGAAACCTAAAAACAGGTCTTTAATCCTCTTGAAGTAAACAAACACTTGAGCATTCTTGTATTCTTAGGTATGAACTGTGCTTCGAAGTCGACTTCCTGCTTCCGAAGCCTTAGTTGGACACTTGTCACCTAACTTTGGAGCCAAAGCTTGGCTTCGAAGCCAAATATTTGATTTCGAAGCCAATATAAGTGTTTGAGATACGTCTCCCTCCCAAATTATAAATATTGAGAGAAACTTTTTACATTCGTACCTTTAGTACTTTTTTATGGATTCTACCTATTTTAAAACGATTGAGCATTTTTTGGATAGTAAGGTTTAAAAAATCCTTTCCTTTCGTACTTTTAATTTACTTGCTCGCCCAACACACAAACCCTTCATCTCCATTGACTTCTCCTCTCCTTTACCTTCTTTCTCAACTTCGTCTTCTGAAAACTTCTGCTAATGGCTTCTTCCTCCTCGAAGATACCAGTCGTGGAGCGTATGAGTCCATCCGTAGCCTTAAAAAGGATCATTACTGAAGAGTGTGAGAAATACAAAGCTGGCGAGAAGAGTGCTATTGATGGGCGCATCTTCATTCCCCGTCGCCATGAACAACAAGAATATGTGTTTGGGCCTATTTTTAAAGAGGTCCCCACTGAGCTCCCAGCTATATATCCACGTTTAGAGGACCGTTGCCTTCTTTATGAAGGCGGTCTTGATTGGGGAAGCTGGAGAATGAACCGACCCCATCGTTGTTGTCCTACAGTAAGGCCAGAATGAGAGGAATTGTATGATCGGGTCGTCCCTGCTAAGACACTGGATCTTCAGGAACTTTGCCTCTTCAACGCCCTTCAATTGTCTAGGTTCACCATTTCAGAGGACCCATTTTTAATACCTGCTGCTCTTTGTTTTTGGAATTCTACTTTCAATTTCTTCCAATTTAGATGTGGGATGATGGCTCCTACTTTCCTTGACATCTGCCATCTGTTAGGATTATCCCCTATTGGTACTCACATTGGTCCAGACTATCCTGACCTCAAAATCCCTTTTTCTCTCCTCCCTTTAAACTCTTCCTATAATGACTTTGTCAAGGTTGAGAACAAAAGAGAAGGCCTTATGACTGATAGGGAATTCTTTTCTTTTTTATTGTATTGGCTTTGCAAATTCCTCTTCTGTACTTCTTCTCAGAGGTTTATGCATGAGTTTGCCCCTCTTGCCAAAGCCTTTGTTTTGCATAAAAAGGTGGCCTTAGCTCCATATGTTTTGGGTCATGTCTGTAGAACTTGTTCCCTCTTTTGTGAAAAAACCATAGACGCCAATCAAAGAGGCCCATTTTGGATACTTCAACTCTAGCTTTTTACATACTTCACTGATTTGCAATCTAAATGTTTAAAGTTTTTTATGCCAAATCCTACCACTTATGGTATGAAGTTAGCCAATGTTTCACTTTATTCTTCCAATTTCGCTTTCTACTTTTCTTTCTTTCACCAACTCCCAACTTTCCCTTCTTCTCACACCTTCTGCCCCTTCGAAGCTACTAATATTGGCCCGGCCTAGTTGAGGACCTTTTTGAGTGATAGGTCCTGCTCTAGGCCTTAGCACAAAAATATGTGGGCTTCTATTTTAATCCCAAGGGAACTATTCATTGGTACTATGAATCCCAGAGCTTATAAGTGCATCTCTGAGCCCTATTGCCCTGCCCAATTTGCTAGGCAATTTGGACTCTCACAAGGGATCCATATCCCTCTTTGCAGTCAGTCCAATTCAAACCTTGCCAGCAGAGATTTGAAGGTTTCAAGATTCGGATTAGAAGAAGCAACCTCCAAGTTTATCCAAGACCTAATTGATTTTGAGTACCTTCCCTTCATTCGTCAAAGCAATACATGGAAAAGGTACCAGAACTGGTGGATGGCCAATATGGAGGTGCACTTGGCCATTTCTCTTCAAGATCTATTAATGGTACTAGATGTGCCTCAAGCCAAGTCTAGAAGGACTAGAGTTGTTACTTCCTCCACTACTCATGCTACCCCAATTCTTACCCCTGCTACTACAAAGTCTGCTTCTGCTGCCTCACCTCTTCTTAGAGTTACTCGAGCTGCTTCGAAGAAAAGTATGCACTGCTGCTTCTTTTCTTTTCTCCTTCTTTATAATACTTTTGTTTTTTACTTATAGTTTCTTCTTTGGTGTAAGTGGTGTAGGTGCCTCACAGGGAGACTCTTCTCAAAGAGCTTAAGCTTTAAATCTCCTCAAGAGCAAGCAGAAGCAACAAAGGAAAAGAAAGCTCTTGCTTGATCTTGAAGAAGAGATACCTGAGGCTTATGTAGAAGAAGAGGAAACAGAAAAAGAGCAAAAGACACCATTAAAAAGAAAGAACAAGATGACGATCTCTCTCTCTAATTTCACTAGGGACCCCATTCACAAAACATCTGCTAAAGCAGCGGAAGCGGAACACTCCAAAGAACTCATTGTATTCCAGAGGGCTGAGAAGAGGAGACAATAACAAATGCTTAGGGATGAAGCTGCAGCTATTAATGCACTCCAAAGGGAAACTGCAAGGAGACAACAAATTGCTGAACATTATACCCTTCGCAGTTCTCTAACCATTGCTACCACTTCTGAAACTAGTAATTTCCTTTTGTGTCTCTAATTTCCTTTCTCAAGTTTTGATACTGAAACTTAACATTGCTTTGTATTTCTTCTTTTGGAACAACAACTATTCTACCTTCTTCTTCAATAAGGACTTCTTCAGTTTCATCTGAAGTTGAAAGATTGTTAGAAGCACCCTCAAAAAGGAAAAAGAAGACTGGCACTAAAGTGCCTCGAAGTGTAGAGCCTATTCAAGCAATATTCCCACTCCCTGGTTCTACACTTTTCACATCTTTTGTGAGACAAAGCATTCCTGTATCCTTATGATTCGGCTTAACTACATACCTTCCTCTTCTAACCTTTCAATCAACCCAATTTATTCTCCCTACAATCCTTGCTGCTCTTTTCCCTCCTGAGGAGATTCCAGTTATTACTTCATCTCTAGTGATAGCAGATTCTCTCAGAGAAAATACTGGTAGCTCACCAGTTCTTTGTCCACTATCCCTATCCAGCTCCAGTCCCTCTTCTCTTGATCTATTGGTAGCCAGGACTATGGAAACTGCTAGGGACACTTCATCCTCTTCTTCTATTCCTATGCATCCATCTCTCTCTTCTACCAAAGCCCTTTCTGCACCAACCATGTCAATGAAAGAGGTGGACATTTTCAAAGGTAGAATAGCTAGCCTTTTTTACATGCCTTCTACCATTCCAACAGCCAGTAATGAAACTGAGCCATTGGTTCTGGCTGATTCTCTCTTGAAAATTTTTTAGAGCTCTTCCACCATCAATAGGGCTTCCTCACCTTCACTGGATTTGGGTAGCTATTTGGAGTTGCTGACATTGTTCTTCAGGATCCCCTTCGAAGCCTTGCAAAGACCTATTATCAAGAATAGATTCCTCTAATGCTGTAAGGTTATTGAGCAATCCAGCATGGCTATTTCAAGTCATTTATCTCAGGCAACAGCTAATATCTGTCATGTTGCAAAAGCTGCAGAGGAGAAATTGTTGAGAGACCAGAAATTTGTTTCCCAGATACATGCTGAGGTGTCTGAATTGAAAGAACAATATTCCTCTGTATCCTAATTTCGAGCCCAACTTTTGGAGAAAAAAACTCAACTAGAAGAAGAGTTATTAGTAGTTAACCTGGCTTTGAGTGTTTTCATGCTTCTCTTGTTTAACACTTACTGTACTCCTTGTATTTTCCACATAGTTAGGTAATAAGGTTTCAAATACCTGCCATTAATTTTCTTAGGGTGTACATACCCATTCAAATTTCTCAAATGATATGCTTCCCAAGGCAAGACTCTATGAACTTCATATGGTCATTCCCAATTAGGTGACCATTTGCTAAACTTATGACTTTTAATTCCTATTGGAAGTATTGTCTTCCATACCAAATCACCTTCATCAAAGCTAATGTGTTTGACTTTCTTATTATAGTTTTTAGTTGCTTTCTTCTTTTGGAAAAAAATGCTATTTAATGCCAAAATTCTAGCTTTATCCACATTCTCTAATTCCAAGAACATACTCTGATGGTACTGCTCAGGAACTAATTGATCCTGGCATCTCACTCTCAAAGACTTGATGTTAGTTTCTACAGGTAACACTGCATCATGCCCATATATTAACGCATAAGGAGTAACTCTTGTACTTGATCTTGGAGAAGTCCTATAAGCCCATAATACATCCAATAGTAAGTTATGTCAATCCCTAGGATTGTCTTCCACAACTCTCTGTATTCCCTTTTTCAAAGACTTATTGGATGATTCTATCTGACCATTTGCTTGTGAATAATAGGGGGTAGAATTAACGAGGCTAATTCCAAACTCTGCCACAAAAGACTTTACCATCTTCCCATCAAATACAGTCCCATTATCCACAGTTATGGTCTGTAGGATGCCAAACCTATGGATCAGATCTTTAATGAATCCAATAACTTCAGTTTGGTCTACAGCCTTATATGGTTTAGCTTCAACCCACTTAGTGAAGTAGTTTGTGGCCACTAAGATGAAGCAATGATACTTCGAAGATGGTGGATGTATTTTCCCTGTCATATCCATAGCCCATTCTCTAAATGGCTAAGGCTTCACAATTGCATACAATCAGTTATTGGTACATGTTTTACCGTGCCATGCTTTTGGCATGCCTGGAAACCTCTAGCATATTCTATACAATCTTTAAGGATGGTTGGCCAATAGTAGGAATGTCTTTGAAGCAGCTATCTCATCTTCACTCCAGGCTGATGAGCACCACAGATGCCTTCATGAACTTCAGCTATGGCTGTTAATGCCTCATGTGGCCCTAAACATTCCAATAACAACCCGTCTGCTCCCCTTCTATAAAGAGCATTACCATACACTATGTATTGCATAGATTCTTATTTGATATTTCTGCTGGCTTTCGAAAACGGGCCAGTTAGGTACTGTATCATTGGATATCTCAAATCTTGGTCTTGTAAGTCATTATGATTGACTTCTAGCACCACATTTTTTTTAGTTAAGGGTGATATTACTTTTTGATATGTTGTTTGACTTATATTCATTTAAGTGTCATCCCTTCTCCTGAAATTCGAAACTTCTTGAGCCACATCATTGGCTTTGTTATTCATGAATCTTGGGATATAAGTCACATTTGCTATCTGAAACTAAGAGAGCAAATGTAAGGCAACAACATAGTATGGCAACATGCTTGCACTTTGACATTTGAAAATTCATTTCACTTTGTTAACTACCAATTAAGAATCCCCAAATATATCAATTGCATGAGCTTGTAATCCAATAAGTATTTCCAGTCCCATTATTAAAGCTTCATATTCAGCTTGATTATTGGAACAATTAATTTCATCAACTTTGAAACTATGTGTGGTTTCTACCCCCTGTGGTGACTTAATCACCACACCAATTCCAATTAGACAGTTGGCTTTTGATCCATCAAACCACATTTGCCATGGCTCAATATTAACCATACCAAGATCCATTATCTCTTGGCTTTCTGTCTAACATGGATTATCTATCAAGAAATTAGCTAAAACTTGTCATTGTACTATTTTTTTGGGAACATATTCTAGATGAAATTTTGATAAAGTTAGTATCCATTTGCCAATTTTTCCTCTCAACATAGGTCTAGATAACATATACTTAACCAAATCTGTGGTTGTAATTACCAAGACAGTTGTAAGCAAAAGATAATATCTTAGTTTCATTGTAGCAAAATACAATGCAAGGCACAGCTTTTCTACAGCTGAATATTTACATTCACAAGAATTTAAGAACCTACTAAGGTAATAAACTGCTTGCTTTTTGCCTTCTTTATTGTCCTGGGCCAAGAAAACTCCCAATGAATCTTCTGTTGTAGCAATGTACGACTTCAAAGGCTTATCACTCTTTGATGGCATCAGCACTAGAGGCTTGGCCAAGTAGGCTTTAATTCCTTCGAAAGCAGTTTGATGCTCTGGCGTCCAGACAAACTCCTCTTCATCTTTCATCCTTAATAAGGAAGAAAATACTTTAGTTTTCCCTACAGTGTTAGAAATAAATCTTCAAAGAAAATTAACCCGTCCAAGGAATTTTTGTACTTCTTTCTTACTTGATAGAGGCTTGGCTTCAATGATTGTTTTAGCTTTATTTTGATCAATCTGTATTCCCTTCTTGTGTACTACATAGCCCAAAAAGTTTCCAGCTGATACACTAAAAGCACATTCGAGAGGATTAAGCTTCAACTTGAACTTTCTCATTCTTTCGAAAGCTGCTTCCAATTGAAACAAATGTTCCTCCATGGATTGGGACTTCACTACAATGTCATCAATGTAACACTCTAAATATCCTCCAATGAGATCATGAAAGATAGTGTTCATAGCCCTTTGATATGTAGTCCCAACATTCTTTAGGCCAAATGGCATTTTAACCCATTCGAAGGTGCTAATGTTCCCAGGACATCTGATTGTTGTCTTATGGACATCCTTTTCTACAATGTAGATTTGGTTATAACCAGAATGTCCATCCATCATTGATAAAATCTTGTGCCCTGCTGAACTATCCACTAATAAATCTACTATAGACATGGGGTACTCATCTTTTGGAGTTGCCAAATTCAAGTTTCTAAAATCGATGCATACCCTCATTTTACCATTCTTTTTAACCACAGGCACAATATTGGATAGCCATTCAACATATCTAGTTGTTCTAATAAAGTTTGCCTTGAGGAGCTTAAGAATTTCCTACTTGACCTTCTAAATCACTTTAGGACTCATCCTTATTGGTTTCTGTTTGTATGGCTTGAAATTAGGCTTCATAGTGAGCCTATGTTCCACTAATGACCTATCCAATCCTGACAGTTCATTATAAGATCATGCAAAACAATCTTTATATCTCTTTAAGACCATCAACAACTGATCCCTGTCAAGAGCACTTAACTAAGCACTGATGTAGGTGGGTTGCTGTGTAGACCCTTCTCCTAAATTGACTTCTTCCAAAGGGTCTTGTATTTGAGAACTCACTAATGTTTCTTTTTTGATTTCTTTTGTCTTCGAAGCAATTTCTTTGTTTTGTTCTGCTCTCATTTTCTCTGATTCAACATCTTGGCCCTCCTCCTCATAGACAAAGTCTGTTCATAAGGCTTCTTCCTCCTGTATTTCTTGGACTTTTGTTTCGATGTCTAATGCACAGTATTTATCAAAGGTCAAAGGTCTGAGGTCTGACCTGTTGTTGTTTATGCTTACAGCTAACTACCATGGCTTCCTTCTCTTGTTCCTAAATCTTTTGGACTATTGCTTTTAAGTCCAATGCTATGAACTTGACTAAAGCCAAAGATATGGCTTCTTGGGTTTCATCTTCTTGCCTACAACCAGGCATCATTATCATCTTTGACGACGAATTCTTCATCAGCACTCTCCTGTACCAAGTGCTTTAGGTGTGCTACTTCCTTATCAGCCGTCACTTTAGCTGAACCATTAGGTTTTCTCAATATACTGAGTGATGTTACTCTTTCGGTATATAACTTGGCCTTTGCAAAGTCAGCATAAGCGACAAAGGGTTGAAGGTCTGCATTGATCTCCTCTGTCTCTCTATTTCACGAGGCCATCATTATCTTCTGATGTAAAGAGGAAGGCACACATTTGTTGGTGTGAATCTAATTCCTGCCAAGTAAGGCATTATACTTAGCATTGCTGTCAATAACAAAGAATGTCGTCATGCAATCTCTGGTTCCTACACTCAGGTTGATGGGCAAAATACCTTGAGCCATCTGTTTATCTCCAGCAAAACTAGCAATGGTTGTGCTGGTTGGAATTAATCTGGGGTTCCTTTTCCCTAGTTTCTTCAAAGAAGATTTCGGAAGCAGGTTCACTGCTGCTCCATTATCCACCAGTACCCTATTCATCTGTATCCCATCGAAAAAAGCCTTGACATACAAGGGCTTGACATGTTGTGTCATGGATGTTGTAGAATACTCAAAAGGATATGAAAGATTAATACTCACTTCTTCTCCACTCTCGTCCTCAGTTTCCATCGGTGTGGCCACTTCAGATTTATCTTGAACCATACTAACCTGTGAATCTTTACTAGAAACTGGAATAAGGTCAATCTCTTGACCTTCTTGGTTTCTATCTTCAGCCTCCTGTGGTAGTATATGCACCATATTCACTGATACTGGAGGAAATGAGCCAAATTGAACTACTGGTTGCACTTACTTCTTTTCCAGGCTAACTTGTTCAGTTACTTCAGAAGCATCTTCCATGCTACATTCTGGCACTTCAGCACTATCGACTTCTTGCGAATGGTCTGTTCCTGCTGGTTTTTCGACAAAAAATGTTTGTTCAGCCATGAAGGCTTCAAACATCTCCTCCTCAACCATCTCTTTCCTTTGGCCTAGGTCAACTTCTCTTTTTGTCTCACTGTCGCTGTCCATCAAAACCTTTTCAAGACCTGCTAAGCTGGATCTTTCCTTGGCTTTCAATTTAGAGTGAACTTTAGACAACTGCTCTTTGTTGAAACTCTTTCTGTTCTGAGGAGTCAATTTTGGACTATGGTCTAATTTTGGACTTTCTCTTTCCTCTGTCTGGCCTTTTAGTTGAGCCAATGAAGAACTCTCCCCATTTTCCTTCAGATCTTTTTGGTACTGAGTGTACCTTCACTGGATCTTCCTCCTTTGGGACCTAGAAATTACTGGAACCATATTTGGTTCTTTTGTTTTTGGATGTTTCAGTAATACCCATGTAACAACCCCGATCCATGATTAACGTTAATCCATGATTTCATATGTCTAATAAGTTACTAAGATCAAATTCTGAATTAATTATATGTATGTTGCATTATTTGTGTTTATATCTGTTTAACGTAGGAAAATTTGTTCATGTTTCTCTTTTGATTTGCAAATTGAAGGCCTTATCAGCATCCGATTCAAAAATTGACTTAATTTATGTGTTATTTAGGATATATAGAATTTTGTGGTAGGTTTAACTGAAATTTGATTCGGAACGATTAAATTAGAATAATTAGTACCCGATTAATTAATTAATCAATAAATAATTACATCTTTACCCAAGCCTATATAAGGCAAATTGTAGACTCAAGGCTATTATACACATTTTAATTTCCTCATCTTTTGACTCAAACGTGAGAGAGGAGAGAGTGTAAGAGTTAGGAGAGGAACTTCAACAATTAGAGTGAATTGTAGGAAATTTAGAGGAAAATCTAGAATTACTCAACCTTGGAGGGAAGTTTGGCTCCAACACTTGCTAGCTGAAGGCTTAAGGTAAGAAATTCAACTCCTTAAACATGAATTTGAATTACTTAGTGCAAGAATTCAAGAAAATTAGAAGATTAAGCGTGGGAATTAAAGTAAGAATGTAGAGTGAAAGATTAATTCATGCATGTATGCATAATTCATGAATTAAGTGTTTAATTTACAATCAATCCATACATGCAAGAGGTCATCTTTGTTAAATGTTGAGAGCTCACCATAGCTTTGCACTTATAATCCCAAATTTCTTATGTTTTGAGAGACAATATCTTATATCATTGCATGCATGTTATATATAGGAATGGTAACGGGCGGGGCGAGGCTAGGGATCACCCTCCCCGTCCCCAATCCTCAACGGTGGAAATTCCCCCCGTGCCCAGTCCCGACCCCGACGGGGAGCCCATCACTGCCCCCGTCCCCGCCCCCGCTGCCGCTCCCGCCCCCGCCCCCTAACGGGGATTGGGTTTCCTCAAACCCGAAAATTCCCCGACCAAAAGAAAAAAAAAAAAAAACGCAGTTCCATGTTTTCTTCAAACTACAACAACAACAACAATTAAACAGATCTAACAAATTTTCTTCACGAATTCATCAACAACAACATCAATATCATCAACAACAACAACAACAACAACATTTTCAACAGATCTAACAGATCTGAGATCAAATGTAAAAAATAAAAAATCTAACAGAGAGAATGTCTTAGATCAGTGTCTCAAATGTAAAAAATAAAAAACCAAACCGATGAGAGGGAGAGTGAGAGTGAAAGAGAGAGGGAGACGATATCCGTCATGTCAGAGGAGGCGACGGAGGAGGGGAAGGAGGCGACGACGGTGAGGAGAAGGCGACGGAGCAGCGTTCTGTCGTAGATGGAGAGACGACGCCGACTACGGGGCGACAGAGCAACGTCCTGCCGCGGATTGAGAGATGACGCCAACTTCGGATGGAGACACGACGCCGACTGCACAGAGAAGAGAGAAAGTGAGAGAGAGAAGAGAGAGTGTCTCAGACTCAGTGTCCCCCTAACCCTAAAATGAGAAAAGAAAGAGTGAAAACATATATATATATATAGACAGGGGTACCATGGTCATTTCAATTCGGGAAAAAACCGGGGCCGGGACGAGCCGGGGCTGGAAAACATATCACCGTTCCTGGCCCGAATATGGTCGGGGATTTATTTTCAAGTTCCATCCCCGGCCCGTCGGGAGTATTTTTCGAGGAAAAACCGTTCCAATCGGGGTCGGGAGGTCGGGTCCCCGTCCAGCCGGTTTCAAATTGCCATCCCTAGTTGTATATACAAAATTTCAAGCTTAGTTTTGAAGAATTGATTTGGTTTTGGGCTTTGATTTTGTGAATTAATCTTTATTTCATATTGTTATACAAGATTCTAAATGTTTCCTTAAGTTTTTGACCCAAAAGAACAGAAATTGCAGCTTTGAAGTTGAATTTGGGAGCTTGGAGGTGAATCTGGAAATTCCAAAATTCAACCTCTCCGCTCGAGCGTGTGATTCTGCGCTCGAGTGGCCATCTTTTTTATTGCATCTCCGCTCGAGCGACCTGGAGTTCGCTCGAGCATGAAATGCATGCTCTCAGAAGTTTTATATTTTTGCAGATCGCTCGAGCGGCAAGAGTTGCGCTGGAGTAGAAGCATGAGTCTCACGTTCGAGCGACCATCGAGCGTTTGTCGAGTGTGAAAATCACTTAACCAGAACTTTTTTAAAGTTTACAGAACGATCTAGCGGAGGAAGTTATGCTCGAGCATCCCCTCACATTTTGCATGTTCGCTCGAACAAAGGAAGCTACACTCGAGCGGGGACCCTGTTTTCAGAAAATTCGATCAAATGTTTTCAAATGCATTTTTACATACTCATTCTATCCTAGGCATTCCTAGGCCAAGTTTAAGGTATAATAATTAGGGTAACGTGTAGAAACACACTATAAATAGAACATAATGAGTTAGTTATATTCCAACATGTGTTTTAAATGTGTTTTCATTATGTGTTATGTAGGTCACGTGCCGTAAACTGTTTGATTAGTTTGCTCTGTCTGTCTGTCTGTACCCAAAGCCTACTGTGAGTAATAACTTAGTAAAGTTATATTCAACTTTATTTATTTATTTATTTTTGTATAATGAATTAAGATCTGTTTTCTGAAATGATATGTTCTGTACAATGAATGATTGTCCAATTTCTAATAATGTATCTGTGGCATCCTTAGCATCATGTGATATCTGTTAGTTGTTACCCAGTATCGGAGGTTCCATCATGGAACTTAATATGTCTGCAATCTGTTACCCGTACCAGAGGCTCCATCATGGGGCTTAGCATGTTTATTCTCTGTTACCCGGATTCGAATGTTCCTTTATAGGACTGGTTACTCATAACCACCATATGTTCTGTATCTGTTCTATATCTGTTCTGTTAGCGCTAATGGATGTACCACGTAAAATTAAGCATGAACTCTGACTTCTGTGTATGATTTGAACAAGGATATGAATATGAATCTGTTTATGAATCTAAATTATGATTTCTAAATCTGGTATGGACTTCATTCATTAAATCCTTTACTTCGCTATTATTCACTAGGCTTCTGCTCACTATTTATATATTATGTATGTAGGTGATTAGGCACGTGACTAGACCAAGAGTTGAGGACCTGGCGTCTCGGTATTTGTCAGCCAACCTTTGTGCCTCCCGAGGAGGTTCCAGATTAAGTCAAGTTTAGTGGCTGTTTTTGTGAATGTACTAGACTTTGTTTCTTTTGATTATCGGGCAAAATTTCAAATAATATGTTCATGGAGTGATGTGTAAATAACATATCTTTTGACGTCACTCGTAAGGTTATAAAAGTTTTTTTTAAAAAAAATTATTTGTCCCATTTATGTTTTCATAGCTCAATGGACTGCGTATATTTTGTATATTTGCTTCCGTAGCCCCTAACTATATGTTGTTCTGTTAAAAGGCCTTTGGTAATCCAAAGATTACTGGCCAGTTACGACGCTAAACCTATAGAGACGGGTTTGGGTCGTGACAACCCAATTATTTGGAGCAACCAAGGGAGGTTTAACCATCCTGCCCTGGTCTTCAACAACACCTCTCTGGGTAGGAATTTCCTTAGGCTTGTTCTGCATGACAAACCTATTTGGAACCCCAGGTACCCATGAATTCACTAGCCCGGTTGTTGAACTGTCTCTTTTTACCTTTGAAGCCAGCTTCGAAGCTGCTTGTGGAGGCCACTATTTAGCCCTGATCCCCTGTCTTGAGCCCAATTCAGGCCTTCCATCAGGGTGGCTGCTTTCCATCTTGTGTGAGGCTGGTCTAAGAGACCAATCTCTGGCTCTGATCCCATAACTTGAGCCCACTTCAGGCCTCCTCTCAGGATGATTGCCCTCCATCCTGTAGTAGTTGGGTGGTCTAAACTTATGTAGAGGTCTCTTGCCCTTGGAATGCACTCTAGTGGCTGTTGGTCCAGCCAAGAATGGCTGTTGTCTAGGACCAGTTGGGTATGGCCTTTTGTTGTAGGCACTGGCTGGTTTTGGGCGCTTCTGCACATCCTTGTAATACTGTTTCCTATCAATTGGAAGCCCTTTCAACCATTTGTAACTTAACCTGTATCTGAGACACATCCTCTGCATGACAGCTGCTTCTAAAGAGTCATCGTCCAGTGCCTCCTCACTAGAATACTCCCTTTGGTCTGCAAAGCCCTGCCCATTCGCTAGTGAACTTCTGGTATCTTTCTTAACAGTAATCTGGCTAGCAACATGCATCTGCACACTAACCTCTTCCAATTCCTTCAGGGATAAGTTCTGGAAGTCTGGCACAATAACATTGGCTGTAACTTCTCCAATTTTTGGAAATAGATTAATGTCAATCCCCATAGCTTTCTCTGTTTTAGCTAGGAACTTTAAACTTCCATTTCGAATCTGTTCTTGGATCTTGTCCCAAAAAACAATACAGTTTTTAGTTGAGTGAGACCCAAAATTATGTCATTTACAATACATTTTTCCTTTAAGTTCTTTTGGAGAAAGAATTTTAACTCCTTTTGGTTACTTTAGGAAACTTGCTACAAGCAAATGATCAAAAATGTCATCTGTCTTTGTTAAATCGAAAGAATATTTCCTATGAAGGTCTTTCTTTTTAAACTGCTGATCTATTATAGTGTCTTTATGAATTAATACCTCACATATCATGGGATTTTTCCCTACGATCTCTGCTGTATCAATCTCATAATTAGGATCTCTATAATAAGTCTTGTATGACGCATTACTTCAGTCTAGTTCTTCCTCAAGTAATGATTCATATCTAGACATCTTATAGGTTAATTTCACTATGTCTCGAAACTCAGTTGAGGCAAACTTCTTTCGAAGCCTAAACTCTAAACCATTTTGAGCCAATCTCACACATTCAGGCTCTGGTAGAATGATCCTACACTTGTTTCGTGCTCTTTTGAATCTGGCAATAAATTGAACAGCCTTCTCATCAGGTCTTTGACTCAACCTTGCCAAGTCTGCCATAGAAACTTCTGGCTCCGTTTGGAAAAATTGGGCATGAAATGCCTTCTCTATTTGTTGTCAAGTTTGGATAGAGCCAGGTGTAAGGTTAATATACCATACAAAAGCTGCCCCAGTTAGGGAATTTGGAAAAAGTCTTAACTTCATGTAATCATTATTGGTAAATTCACCACATTGGGCAATGAACCTAGCAATGTGTTCTACTGTTGACTAGTTTTCATTCCCATAAAAAAGAGCAAAGTTTGGTATTCTAAACCCTCTTGGGTATTTATGTACCTTATCCATCCATTTTGGGTATGGTTTCCTATACACAGGAGTTTGAACCCCCCGAGCCATAGGTCCATACATTTCTCTGACAATATCAGCAATTTGGTCCTTAGGAACCATATTCTGTGCTTGTTGGACTACCACTGGAGGAACAAACACATGATTTGGTGGAAAACCTTGTGCCTGAGGTCCTCTTGGTCCATAAGAAGGTATATTTGGGACTGGTTGTCTCTGTGGTACTGGCTGCTGTTGAGGGTATGGTTAACCCCTCTGAGCCTATCCTGCGAAAGATGCTATAATAGGAGGAGCATGTGTTGTTTCTCTTCCAACCGCAGGAAACCCTTCCAACCTTCGGGTACAAATTCGAACAAAGGATTAGTGAACCCCCTTGTGCCAAGTATGGCTTCAAACATGGGATTTGGAAACATTCTCATGTCATTTTCTTGTGTTGGCCCAGATCCACCAATTTGCATGGCTTCACTGTTAAGTAATAAGGCATTTTGATTTACCATAGGCCTCGAAAGAGGCTCATACCAAGACTGAGGTAATGGTCTTTCATAATTTTGATTACTAGTTTGACCATTAGTATGTCCATTACTTTGCATAGGCTGTTTATTTCTAGCCAATCTTTGTTGAGGGACATTTGAAATTTCCTCCATATGCCTTGTGTTAGTTGGTTGATAGGTATTCATCCGATCCATAAAGGATATTGCCCATATTTCTATTGTGTTCATTAACTGTTGTCCCATGGCATCTACTAGGCCTCTTCATGGATTCATTGGCTAAGTAGATGGAACAGTGGATGGTCTAATTCCATGGTCTCGTCCACTATTCTGGATACGTGGGGCATGTTCTACATTACTAGTCTATTCAACCATAGGTTCTGATGAGATAGGTGCTTCCATAGAATGTGTTATCACATTATCCTCTAGATCAGATACCTTTACCTTTCCTTTCACACATTCTTCTAGGCGTTTATTTTCTCCTTATCTCCTACGTCTAACCATTTCAATTAGTCCCACCGAGCATGCCAAAAATATATGTTGGCTTTTTGGCTTTCGAAGGTTAGTATTGTAATTTTAAGCGTGCCAGTAAGGATCAATCAGTCCTTACAGAAGATTAATTACCAACCAATTATCAGACGATTGTGTTTTAGTTATTTCAGCCTCAATAAAAAAGACTTTTACTGGTGGCTTGTTTAGGAGAATTTAGTAAACAACAATTAAGTGAAGAAAATCGCAGAATTTCATTAAGTAAAAATGAAAAACTTATAATGATCTGACTTAGAGGTTTACAACACCAAGCTATTTGAAACTACTCCTATGTAGGGGTGTGCATAATACCGCCAAAACCGCCGAAACCGCCAAAACCGCACCGAACCGCACCGCCAAGGCAAATTCGTTATTATTTGTCAATCGAACCGCCGGTTTTTGGTAAGAAAAATGGCAAATTCTAGTGACACTTTTATCAATCCGCCGGTTTCTATTTTTCTTCCAAACCGCACCGACCCGCACCGCTATTAAATCATGTTTTATAGGATTCTAAAAATTCTTTTTTACTTAAGTTTTCTTATTGTTCTATACCTTAGAATATAGTATTACATTACTGCTCGAGGGGAATTTTATGTATTGTATTTGATCACTGTGGCTTCCACAGATGCTTGTAATGAACTGATGGCATAGTCGTTGATATTATCATGTTGTTGCTACACTTGCTGCATAAGAAGAAAGTTTCGCAAGATGCTTAACATCACGATATCTCTCGTCTTTTTTTTACTTTTTGATTTAAGTTTTATAATTTGAATTATATTTTTTATAAACCGCCAATCCACCCGAACCGCCAAGGCAAATCTGCCATTATTTGCCAACCGAACCGCCGGTTTTTGATAAGGAAAATGGCAAATTCTAGTGACACTTTTATCAATCCGCCACCCGCCATACGGTTTCTATTTTTCTCTCAAACCGCACCGACCCGCACCGCGCACACCCCTACTCCTATGAATGAAGTGCAATACAGGAATTTGAAGTATAGAAATGTGAAGAACTGTAAAAATTGGAAAGGAAAATAAAGTAGATAAAACTGATTTTTTGGTCTGAGTCTGAATCCTCTTTTCTAGGACCTTCTTTGGTATTTATACTTCTCAATGATAACCGTCGAAGTGGGCTCCTAACCGTCGAAATGTCCCTCTATGATCGCTGAACATGCTCCTCACAATCAGTTCCACTACGCCATGTTTGCAATTAGGCTTTTGTCCTGATTTTGAATTTAAACCTTGTGAGTAACCGTTGGGCCACATCACCTTATATCTCTTGATCATTCCAGTGCTACGCAAACCCATTATTATCAGTATGGGTTGACACGTGTCTAACTATGGTTGGCAATTTGTATTACCTCTCCAAATTGCCATTTTCATGCTACGTGTTGAATCATGATTGGTTTATACAAATTATACAGCCAACAGATTATAATCTTGGAGTTTGTACCGATAACTCAACATAAGTTTTGCTTAAGATAAGATTTGTGCAATGGGAGAGAATCGAATCTACACTAAATGTTACGTTGGTAGCAACTTGAGACCTCCTCTTAATTAACTGCATTGAGCCTAGGAGGTTAAATTTTTAGAGCATCATGATAATTTGAATGAAAAAATGATCCATTTATAATAGAGAGAGGATAGATAGATGAGGATGGATGAGTCATGCATGAGCATAAGCTCCCACATGTGAATAAGTGAATGAACGTGGTGAAAGATAAATATTAATTAGTGTGTTTGTTTTTAATTTTTTGAATTTAGTTTTTTAAAAATTAAATTTTTTATTTTTTTATTTTTAATGAGTATTTTAAAAAATTTAAGTAATTTTTTTTTATATACATTTTATTTAGATGTATCTAAATAGTAAAATATTTGTAAAAAAATATTTTAAAATTTTAATAAATATATAAAAATATGAAAAATGTACTGAATTTTTATTTATTTTTTTGTATTTGTTGGTATTTAGTGAGTTTTTTAATGATTTTTTTCACATATATTATACTTTTTAAGTGTATATTTATGTTAAGTGTGTCTAAAAATTAAAAAATTACTTAAAATATTAAAAAAATTTATTGAAAACAAAAAAAAATACGAAAAATAAAAAATAAATTTTTTTGAAAAATATTTTATGAAAATCAAAACAAAACAAGTTGAATGGTAACCTTGTTTAATAAGTAATGATTTTAATTGTTTATTTAATTACTTTAATTTATGTAAAATAATTGTATTTAGAAAATTAATTTATTTTTTAATAATTGATTTGATAATTATAAAAAAATAATAATAATTATAAATTTAATGTGATATTTTATTTTATTTTATTATTTTAACTTATTTTATTTTTTAATAAAATATTTTAATCCATTACTCATCACAAATATCCTAGAATCAGGTGGTACAGTACCAGAGTCTACAGCGTACAAAGGAGAACGTCTAATCTAAGTTAAACTAATTCTTAACAAACTCATGACCCACAGTCGCAATCTTTAGATAGATATACAACACGCAAAATGAGGACAGGACAAAAGTCAAAAAAAAATCGAGGAAATGGGCCCCACAACACTCGTGTGGAGAAAAAGCCCAACCCAACTGGCTGAAGAAATTTTAAGACACTTAGCCCCGTTTGTTTGAGATTATAAGAAGGGAATTGAAATTGATAGTGAGGTGAGATTATTATATGAGATATTTATTTTGAGAGATGGGAGAGGATTATTAATTTCTTAGTATTAGTAAAGGCCTTGGAAGAGGGACTGATAAGAAGGAGGTAGAAATGGTATTAAAAAAATAGTGAGCGGATTAGAAATTTTTTTATTTTTGAAATTTTTGAAATTTTTTTAAAATATTAATGTTTAATTTTTTATATTTTTTTATTTGTTTTATTATTTTATATAAAAATAATTTAACAATTTCTCACTATCAATCCCCTCACTAATAATCCCTTCACTATTAATTCTCTCACTATGAATCCCCTTCCTTCTATATCTGAAAACAAACGGGCCTTAACAATTCTTTTGCCCCCTCCTTGTGTGTCTGTTTGGCAAAGGGACGGTTTGTTACCGCTTTTGGAATGATTATAATTATTTTTAATTTGAAAATTTATATTAGAGTGTTTAGTATAATTTTTATTTATAATTTATTAAATAGAAATAGTTTAAATAAATTAAAAAAAATTAATTATTTAAAAGTTGAGAAATGAGTAATTTTAGTTACTGTTCTAATTATCAACTTTTAACTTTAAAAAAACTCCACTAAATAGAGCCAAAATTTATTTACAATTTATAAAATTTAATTTTACGAGTAACGTTATAAATTTTTAAAAGAGCAACGTTAGGTACTAAAAAAAAATGGTAAATTACACTTTATACTTATTATATTTGATTATTTTTTTATTTCGAATATTAATTTTTTTTTTTCATTTTGACCCGTCATATGGTAGCTAATTGAAATTTTCTTAATTTACATTTAAAGTTAATTTCTGTTTGAAATTACATCAGAAAAATAGAAATTTAGCTATCATATGACATAAAAAATATATTATTATTAAAATATAAAAGGTCAAAGTGACAAAAATAACAAAACTAAACGGAACAAAGTGTAATTTATGAAAAAAAGATTATTAAAAACTTTACATAATATTTACATAAATGTGAATCCTACACTTATGTAAGTATTGTGTATAAATTTTGCAATTTTTTAAGGTCTCTAACATTTTGTTTTTAAAAATTATTCTTAAATTTATATTTGAAATTTGAAAATAAAATATAATTTTCAAAACCCATAGACTCAGCATGTATTTATTCAAAAAATAATTATATAATTTTAATTTACAAAATACTAATAATAATAATGTCAGGAGGTCCAAAAATCGTTGCCAGGTTTCTTTGCGAGGAATACGGATTAAATTAGAACGAAACAAACATATAATAATATAAGCCATGGTGTGGCCAATAAATTGGAGCTAAATAATTACTAAAAAAAACAAAATAAGTTATATAAATTAATAACATAAAATATTATTTTTTATCAATAATTATTATTTTTTTTCTTTCATAAAAATTAAAAAAATCTCAAAATAAAAATCAAATGAGATTAAAAAACTAAAATAAAAAATTTCCAGCACAAAAAAATTAACTAAAAAAATAATGACAAACCAAGCCTAAATAATAAAATGATTAATAATATACATGTACTATTTTTTCAATAAAACGAAAGTTGTCCGAACAAGTTGAGAAAAGGACACCCCTCTCTCTTTCTACCAAAGTTTCTTTGAGAGAGAGAGAGAGAGAGAGAGAGAGCATTGATATTTGATAGGAGAAGGAGAATAAGATACGCTCGTGCACGGTGCATACAGACAAAATGCACCCCCCAACTCACCTACATAATTTCTCCTCCTTCAAAAAATAATGATACCTACCTACTTGGTGTGAAATGCTATGCTATGCTATGGTGTGCATCTTGTCAAAGAATATATATTACGTCAATTTTTATAAAATGTATAAATTTTTTTTATAAATTTATGTAATGAAAAATGTAGTAAATAAGTCATAAAATTTTAACATTATTACATCAACTTATAATTAGACTACGTATTTTATAATTAATATTATAAAATTTTATATTAAAATTACATATTTTTATGATAATATGTATGAAATATTTATATTAAAATTAAGATAAATTACATTTCACTTTTTGAAATTTCTAATTTCATAATAAAACATCTCTTTTATTAATAAATTATTAAGTTAATTAATAATTTTTAATGATGTTAAAATATGTTTTAATTAATAATTTAAGTAATTTTATTATTATATAGGAGAACAATTATAAATTTTATTTTTATAATTAATTTTATTAAATAAAAAATTATAATAAGAAGATATTTATAATTTTTCAAATTATAAAGAATAATCTGTATTTTAAATCAATTTTAAAAAATATATTTATAATTTATCCTTAAAATTACAAATTATATATATATATGTGATGAGAGAGAAGATACGCAATGCAACCCACGCCGAAGCTCCGAGCCCGAAGACCCCCCGCGCCCCGTGCCTAATGTCGTTTTTTTCACAGTGCCATTCCACCTCCCTAGATTATAAAATCCTGGCATCCACTTTCATACTTTTAAAAAAAAAAGTATTATTATTATTTTATAATGATAATAAATTGAACTATCGAAAATTACAAAATATTAGGGATTGTTTGGGATGACTTAAATAAAGGGTTGTTTGGGATGATCTAAATAAGTGTATTTTTTGTCTTTTTACGAAAAGATGTGCAGAAAAGTAGAGAGGTGATGTGATGAAAAAAAGATAAAAAGATAAATTATATTGGGGATGCCAAACTTGGCCTAAGTACACTTTTTATTTTTTTACGAAAAGATGTGCAGAAAAATAGAGAGCTAATGTGATGAAAAAAAGATAAAAAGATAAATTATTTGGGACTTTCGAAACTTGACTTTAGAATCTTTTAAGAAATGTTAAAGATTTTTTAAATTTTATTTTAATGGTTTGACAAAAGAGTTTTTCGTTTATTTGATTAGTAGAAAATATTACAATCAAATTTAATAAATTATAATTATAATAGAATAAAACTATACGTACTAATTTATATATTAATTAATGTGCTAACGATTATTGATATAATTTTAAAAATTTTAAATTTTTATGATTTATATATAATTGATATATCAATTAATACATATAATATCACCGATTATAATAATGGAGATCAAATAATGCTAATTACCAGTGAGGTAAAAGAGTTCTGACCAATATGTTAAAATTTTAAATTTATCAATAGAAATGTAATAAACTTACATATTTTTTTAGATAACTAAAAAATGAATTTTTTTTTTCAACTTATATCTCTTTAATTTTTTTCTCTATCTTTTCTATTTCTTTTTCTTTTTCTTATTCTTAACAATTCCAAAGTTCAAACATAGTGAATGTTGTAATCAACTTTTCACGGCATTTATGTGTGGCTTGACTCGGAGTCGGTCTACTAAAAAGTCTAAGTTTATCTTGTGATTTGGAAATGGTTGCCTTCCAATTCAAAAAGTTAAAGTATTTTGATCCCATATAATTAACCCACAGTGAACCATGAAAATCATGAGGTGCTCAAGGCTTTGTTTGGTTGGCTCCAAAGTCAATTTATTGATTTAAAAAAATTACTTGCTAAAAATTCTAGAGCAAGGATCCTCTAGAGTGATTTTTCCCTAAAGTTTCCTAAAGTGCTACAGTGTATGGTTGAGATTTACTGACAAGTCACATCAATTTTTCTGATGTGACTTGCCAGTAAATCTCAACCACACAATATAGCACTCTAGGAAACTTTAGGGAAATTTCACTCTAGAGGATCCTTAGTGAAAATTCTAAACTCATTTCCCGCAAAAATTTCAGTTTAACCACTCTAAAAAATTATTAAAAGAAAAACTATAAAAAATTAAAAATATGTTAAACAAATTTAATTTTTTAACTAACTCCAAAAAAAAATAAAAAAATAAAAAAAATAAAAAAATCTAAAGATGTGTTTATGAACTGTTCAATCTTATAACTTTATGAGTTCTTTAAAGCTCAAAATTACTATAGTTGCAATCAATGCTTTGAATGAGTGAAAAAGTTTTTTAAAAAATCTATTTTTTAGCCAACTAAACATGTTCGTTTTGAAATATTTTAGAAATAAAAATAAAAAACACAAAAATCTTAACTTTAAAGGGTTCTTTTGGATTTGAATTGGTTTTTTAATTTTTGACTATTAGTGTAGGGTTAAAAAATCTCTTTTCCAATGAGTTTTTTGGTTTTTTTTGACTTTTGTGAGAGAACAAATAAAATAATTATGATTTAAATGTGACATTTTGTCTTATTAATTTATTAATTTATTTGATTTTTTTATATCTATTTTAGCGCAAACCATTTATGCCAAACGAGCTCTAAGGGTTATTTTGAGAAGATTGTTAAAAACTATATTTCAACTTTTAATCCATTTTGAGTCATATTATCTTTAATATATTTTTTACATATTTTTTCAAAAAAAAAAAAATGAAAAAACAACTTTGGCTCAATTTGGCAACAAGCTAAAAAAGTCAACTTTTTAGCTTTTTAACTTTTTTAACCAAAAAAATCAATCTTTTTTTCTCAAAAGAAATCATTTTTTTACCAAAAAAATCACTAAAAAATTAATTTTTTACTAACTTCTCAAAATACTACCTTTAATCATATTCTCAAAAACAACCCCGATACCTAACATATATTTATCTTCAAGTGACCATTAGGAAAGTGTCATAAATTGGAGTTTAAGTCAAACATTATTGGGGACCATTATTAAAGACCCTATCAGCACGCAAAAGAATAAAAAAATTACAAATCAGTGATATATTTTTAAATATTTATAAATTTATGTAAAAATTTATAACTCCAATCATTAAAGTTGGTTAAGTTTATCACTAATTTGACTCTTTTTTTTTCGTAAAAGAATTGCCTACGTTTTTTTATTTTATTTATTTATTTATTTTTTTGTGATTGTGTCATGGTAATCAACTGATGAAATGCTCTTCTTTTCAAATTTTTATACAAACTTTTTTTTTTTTTTAATATGATAAGGGTTAAGTCTAAGTTTTGTATAAATTTTTAAGTTTTGCATAACATTATTCATTAATTAATTTGTGTAAAAAATAACAATAACGCTATTATGTAACTCAACTTTTGTTTTAATAAATATAGATTATACATTAATTGTTTATATGTACTTAAAATTATTAAAAAGAGGATAAATTACACCAGCCTCCTTTAAAATTAAAAAAAAAAAAATACAACTAGTCTAATAGTAGTGCACTAACCTCTTTCTAATAAAGCTAAATGAATCCGAACTAATGCAAATAGTGTGCAGATATAAAGATAAATAAAACAAAATATACATTTTAATATAAAAGAGATGACATTATTTTTATATCCATTTGAATAAAAATAAAATTAAGTACTATATAAATTAAAATTAAAAAAAATCAATAGAATTAAATTAAAATTATGATTGTATTTTAAAAAAAAATTAAGAGATTCCTGCAATTTACTTTAAAAAAATAAAAAATAAATAGAGGATAGTAGGAGTTGCCTCCCATGCACTCAAAAGAAAATTAGAGAGTAGTGATATAATCAAAAGAATAATGATATATGTATTAATTAATGTATTAACTAGTATATTAATAGATGATGTAATATAATTTTATAGATTTTAGGTGTTTAAAATTTGTATAATAAGAGATGTTAATAATAATAACATAACATTAATTAATATACTAATACATGTAGCCTCTGTTTGAAAAGAGGCTTTTTAGGCTTTTTTTACTAAAATAGTCACAAAAAATAAAATAATTTTTTTAGCCTAATAAAATAAAATATCACATCCAACTTATAATTATTACATTATTTCTCTCACAAAAAATCAAAAAAATTAAAAAAAGTCAAAAGTCTTCTCAAATCAAACTTTTTAACCCTAGATTAAAATAATTAAAAAAATTAAAAAATCAAAAAATCCAACCCACTTCTCAAACAACACCATATTAATTGATGTCTATAAAATCACTGTATCAAATATTAGAGATGATAAAAATTTCACATAAATGTAAAATTTATATTATGTGAGTTTCACGCCAGGAAAAACATTCGTAATACAATTACTACATCAAATCATGTTTTCAGCATTGAAAGAGGGGGATGCGGGATTTTATTTATTTACTTAATAAATGTCACGGAAAGACGTAGATGCCCCGTAACCTCCGAAAGCGAGACGCTACGTTAGGTGTGTGTGAGAGAGAGGGAGAAAAAACAAAAGTAAAGAATCAAATCCTCCCCCTCCACCCCAACTTTGACTGGACCACCCACACAAATTGCAAAATGACAATTTAACCCCCTTTTCCCTCCCTCCCCCTCTCAAACTTCCACGATAGAAAGAAACACACAAAATTGAAATTCAAAATGATGTATTATTTTTGTAATTTTCAAATGACAATGATGGAATTTTTTAAAATTACAAAAATTACAAAAATTGCATTATTTTATATACAAATTTTGGATACGTTACATTAACATTTTATGAAGTTTGAAAAAAATATAATAAACTCTGTATGTTTGGTTTGATTTTAGAGATGAGTTTTAGAAAAAAAATTTCTAAAAATTGTTTGGTTTGAGATTTTCTCAAAAAATTTCCAAAATCACTTTCTCTCTCTTACACATCAATCAATCACTTTTTCTCTCTCTTCTCTCTCCTTCTCAATCACTTTTTCTCTCACACACATCTACTTAATTACAACAAAATATCAAATCATTCCAAACTCCTAAACTCCAAAACTACTTTTAAAATATACAACCAAACAAACTAAAAAAATTTCTAAACTCTCTCCTCAAATTTTTTTTTAAAAATAACTCTCTCAAAAACAAACCAAACAAGCCCTAAATTTGACATAATTATGTTAAATATTTTTATTTTATATTTGAATCATAATGTTAAATATTTTTATTTTATATTTGAATCATAAATTTAAATAATAAATTTAAAAAAATAATGAGAGAAAATTTAATTTGTATATCATTTACATCTCTCCTGCCTTTCTTTTTTACACCAAAATCCATAGTCTCGTTTTTTGAAAAAAATCATTAGTTATATAAATAAAAAAAATTATTATCATACATTTTTATACTAATTTTTGTTTTTACATTATTTGGCTTTACATCTTTCATAAATTTCCCTTTAAACTTATTAAAGTATAAAATTGTGAAAATTACTCTTTTTTTTATTATTTTTATTTTTATTTTTATTTTTAAGTCAAGTGAACGGAGTACAATTTATTCAAAAAATTTATATGAAAATTTATTATTTTGTATAAAATTGGTTAATTGAAACACACGCACCCTCTCTTTCCCTCTCTCACTGAAACTTCAAGTTGTTATCTATTCTCACTTTTGCTCTCCTCTCCTACTAGCTCTCCTCTTTTCTCTGCTCATATCATTATCACCTGATATCACTAAAAAATTCTCTTATGTGTAAATACTGCTGTTTGTTGCCTTTTGGTCCCCAAAATTCTGCAGAGGAGTTGGAGTTGGGTTTCAGATTCGTTTTATTACAAACAAATCCCTTTCACGGTTGCTAATCCAAAATCACACCACCCACCCACATAAATTCACTTCACTCATTTCCTGTGACATCCGACAATTCTGAAACATCGTCGTACCCAACCCTTCTGAACCCAGCAGTAATCTGTCATTTTGCTTAACAAAAGACTTCGATTTGGTACCTTCTCACTATCCATTGTTAGCTTTCTCTGAGCTCTTCTTATTCTTCATAGTAACATTATAATCTTTACATATATAACTAGTCAGATATGGGTTGTTCATGAATCAAAAAAAAAAGAAGATATGGGTTGTTCTATTCTTGGATTTCTTGGTTTACCGGTGAATTGAATTGTTGTTTTGTTCAATTACAGGTTTTGAAATGTAGAGAGAGACAGTAGAAGCGAAAAAGATTCTTCTTCTACCCACCAAATATAAAAGCATTTGACGGATTGTTTTTTTATATGCAGTTGGTGGTGTATACCCATCAAAATTCAAGACATGAGAAGAGAATGGAAGGTGTCATCATCATCATCAAAATCATCGATGGAACACAAACTCATTTCCTCTCTCAACTTTCTGTTCAAGCTACTCATAACTTGTTATTGTATTTTGATTGTGAAATCAGACGCAAAAGAAAACGATGATTTGATAGCGTTATTGGCTTTTAAACATTCCTCAATCGATTCAGATCCAAATGGGTTCTTAACCGACTGGTCTCCTTCTTCAACCCCGTGCTATTGGCACGGCGTTTCATGCTCCGGCGGGCGGGTCGCCGCCGTGAATCTCAGCGGCGGTGGACTCACCGGCCGCCTCCGCCTCGACGAACTCATGGCGTTGCCGGGTCTCGCCTCCCTCTATCTCAGCCGCAACTCTTTCTCTGGCAACCTTTCCTCCGCCGGAGCTCCGCCGTATTGCCGCCTCGAAACCCTCGATTTATCTTCCAACAACTTCTCAGAACCTCTCTCTGTTGAGACTCTGTTTCAATCCTGTGACCGCCTTCGAGTTCTCAATCTCTCTCGCAACTCCGTCCCCGGAGGGACCCTCAAGTTCGGGCCTAGCCTCGCTCAGCTCGACCTCTCTCGCAATCGGATTTCCGATTCATCTCTCTTGTCTTACTCTCTCTCCAACTGTCAGACCCTCAATCTGTTAAATTTCTCAGACAACAAGCTCACTGGAAATTTGGGTAACAGTACTTTATGGTCTTGCAAGAGCCTCTGGACGCTAGACCTCTCTAACAACCTCTTCTCCGGCCAGATTCCGGTGACTTTCGTGACAGGTTTACCGGAGTCTCTCAGTGTATTTGATCTATCACACAATAACTTCACCGGCAACTTGTTTAGTCTTCAGTTCGAGAGCTGCAACAATCTCAGCATACTCAATCTATCCTATAACAGGTTCTTCGGCACGAGTTTTCCGAATAGCTTGACGAATTGCCAGCTTCTTGAGAGTCTTGATGTCGGGTACAATGCGCTTCAATTCAAGATCCCGGGGGTGTTCTTGGGGAATTTCAAGCATTTGAGGCAGCTTTCTTTGGCTCGAAATGGGTTTTTTGGAGAGATTCCCCAAGAATTAGGGCAGATTTGTGGGACTCTTGAGGTGCTTGATATTTCTGGTAACAATCTTACTGGTGGGCTTCCTTCAACTTTTTCGCAATGTTCTTCGTTGTTCAGCCTCAACCTCGGGAAGAATCAGCTTTCGGGCAATTTTCTCAGCACGGTAATCAGTGCTCTCCCGAGTCTCAAGTATTTGTATGTTCCTTTCAACAATATATCTGGTCCTGTGCCACTGTCCTTGACGAATAATACTCAGCTTCAAGTGCTGGACCTCAGTTCTAATGCCTTCACAGGGAACATACCATCTGTATTTTGCTCATCTTCGTCGTCCACAGCCTTGGAAAAACTATTACTGTCCAACAATTATCTCACCGGGACGGTGCCATCTCAGCTTGGAAAGTGCAGGAACTTGAGGTCAATTGATCTTAGTTTCAACAATCTTGAAGGTGAAATTCCATTGGAGATTTGGACCCTGCCAAAACTTTCAGACATTGTTATGTGGGCTAACAACCTAACAGGGCAAATCCCAGAAGACATTTGCATCAATGGAGGAAATCTTCAGACCCTGATTCTCAACAACAATCTCATTAATGGAACCCTTCCCATGTCCATTGCTAACTGTACAAACCTGATTTGGGTTTCACTCTCCAGCAACCATCTGAGCGGAGAAATTCCTTCAGGTATTGGGAATCTTGTTAATCTTGCAATCCTCCAATTGGGTAACAATTTACTAACTGGAGAGATCCCATTGGAAATAGGTGCTTGTCGGAGCCTAATCTGGCTTGATTTGAATAGCAATGCCCTGACCGGTCCCATACCACTTGATCTTGCTGACAATGCTGGCCTAGTTGTTCCTGGAGCTGTTTCTGGGAAACAGTTTGTGTTTGTGAGAAATGAGGGCGGGACATCTTGCAGAGGTGCTGGAGGACTAGTTGAATTTGAGGACATTCGCTCAGAAAGGCTGGAAAATTTTCCTATGGTTCACTCTTGCCCATTGACTAGAATCTACTCTGGCAAGACGGTTTACACATTTGCAAGCAATGGCACCATGATCTACCTCGATCTCTCCTACAATTCCTTGTCAGGGACTATTCCGGATAACTTTGGGTCGTTGAACTATTTGCAGGTCTTGAATTTGGGACACAACAATATAACCGGAAACATCCCATTCAGCTTTGGAGGTTTGAAGGCTCTTGGAGTTCTTGATCTCTCTCATAATAATCTCCAGGGATTCATTCCAGGATCAATAGGGGGCTTGTCGTTTCTCAGTGATCTCGATGTGTCAAACAACAACCTCACAGGGCCTATCCCTTCAGGTGCTCAGCTAACTACTTTCCCAGCTTCAAGATATGAGAACAATTCTGGTTTATGTGGGCTTCCGTTGCCTCCTTGTGGCTCTGGAAATGGATCGCGCAATCCACCAGGCTTTCAACATCAAGGGAAAAAGCAGTCAGTGACTGTAGAGATGGTAATTGGCATTGTAACCTCTCTTTTCTGTATCTTCGTGCTCGGGCTGGCCCTTTACAGGATAAAGAAGCACCAGCAAAAGGAGGAGAAAAGAGACAAGTACATTGAAAGCCTTCCAACGTCTGGTAGCAGCAGCTGGAAACTATCCAGTGTTCCCGAGCCTCTGAGCATCAATGTTGCCACATTTGAGAAGCCTCTGCGGAAGCTGACCTTTGCCCATTTGCTTGAAGCTACCAACGGTTTCAGTGCTGACAGCTTGATTGGTTCTGGAGGGTTTGGCGATGTCTACAAGGCCCAACTGAAAGATGGTTGTGTCGTTGCGATCAAGAAGCTTATTCATGTCACAGGTCAGGGAGACAGAGAGTTTATGGCTGAAATGGAAACTATAGGGAAGATCAAACACCGAAACCTAGTCCCCTTGCTGGGTTACTGTAAAATTGGTGAGGAAAGGCTTCTAGTGTATGAATACATGAAATGGGGAAGTTTGGAGTCTGTTCTTCATGAAAGGGCCAAAGGAGGGGGCTCAAAGCTCGACTGGGCAGCAAGAAAGAAGATTGCAATTGGGTCAGCGAGAGGACTAGCATTCCTTCACCACAGCTGCATCCCCCACATCATCCACCGCGACATGAAATCTAGCAATGTCCTTCTTGATGAAGACTTTGAAGCCAGGGTGTCTGATTTTGGTATGGCAAGATTGGTGAATGCGCTGGACACTCATCTCAGTGTGAGCACCCTTGCAGGGACTCCAGGTTATGTTCCCCCAGAGTACTATCAGAGTTTTAGGTGCACAACAAAGGGTGATGTCTACAGTTATGGTGTCATACTGCTTGAACTTCTCTCTGGAAAAAGACCAATCGATCCATCAGAGTTTGGTGACGACAACAATCTTGTGGGGTGGGCAAAACAGCTTCAGAAAGAGAAGAGAATTCACGAGATATTGGACCCTGAGTTGATTTCAAATGAATACAGTGAGGCTGAACTGTACCAGTATCTGAGGATTGCTTTCGAGTGCCTAGATGACAGGCCTTTCCGGAGGCCAACCATGATTCAAGTGATGGCCATGTTTAAAGATCTTCAGACAGATTCAGAAAGCGATATCCTTGATGGTATGTCACTGAAAAATGCAGTAATTGAGGAACCACAAGAGAAAGATTCTACTTAGTTGACGACATTTGAGTCCAATTGGAGACGGGTTATCTTCACATTTTGCCTACTGTAAATAATAGAACACTGAAGGAGATAGAAGTTATGGAAAAGGGTAAAGTGAACAAACAAATGGGATCTTCTTGGTTGCTTCATCTTAATTATTTTCTTTGCTTATCTTGTCTATTCGTAAGGATTTGGAAATTTTGTTCCTTTTCCATTTGCTTCTGTTTCCTGTCACAGTTTTGCTAACTTTGTTTTCCAGTTTGTTTTTTTTACAGTCGTTGATTGCTATTGTTAGTAGAGAGCTAGGAATTCGAGAAAAACCAGTATGGCTCTGGTTATGTACAGTTGCAGCCTTTTAGGCACTAACCTGTTTGATAATCGAAATTAGAAATGTATCCTGTTTGCAATTAGATTGTTTGCACTGTGATTGCAATGATCATTGAAAATAATTTTGAAGGCTTAGATGATTGATTCAACAATAATATGACCTTCAAAACATGTTTTACAATTATGTGCATGCCCAGTGTCATTCTTGCTTAGTGTGCTTAGGGCCATTGCTTTGGGTTGCAAATTAACTTGAGCAAAATGAACAATCATACGAACTTGAGCAGATGTTGTAAGACTTTATTTTCGCTCTCATCCCGGTCTGTTATGCAATGCTTAATAGTATGTGAATTGTGAAGAGAAAAATAGAAAGTTCATGTAATGTCATTCTAACACGAGTCTTGTTTTCTTGTCATTCACTTTCTCAGTAACCAAACATGGCATAATCGTAAATAGCAACTGTCAGGAGAAGAGCGTGGTATATTTCCTTCTTATGGCTGCAATTTTTTGTGTGGATGCTATCATCATACTGTGAATGAGATGAATTTCAATGATCTACTGGTTCGGAACATTTTTGTTGATGTTGTTTGAAGGCAAATGAGCATTGAAAGTTCAATGGTGGTTCTTTTTGAATTAGACACAGGTGAGTAGAAATTTATTTGAAATCATCAAAGGTCATGCTATTATGATGCCATTAATGAGTTTTGCAAGGAAAGTTGAGTCTAACATAACCTCATTAGTCCATGCTAATGTACTATGAATGGACAGTATTAAATATTGTTTTTAATCCATCATCGATTCCACAATGCAGGGCAGTCTAGACAAAATTTCAAAGTGGGCTTTTTATATTTAAATATTAATTAATTAATTTTTATATTTAGCATTCATTTTTTTTTTAGATATCTATTTTAGTAATTAAGATGAGATTTATTGTACTTCTGCTTGGCCCATTCCAATATTCAGAGTTGTAATTCTGCTGATATCATCATGGCCTGATGTTTTTTGGGGGGGTAATTTTACTGTTTGCCTGACTGCTTTTTCTTTGCTATCCCATAATAATATTATAATAAAAATTGTAGGCTTTAGGGTTACATCTAAAATAAAAATAATAAAAAAATTGTAGGCTTTAACCATTTTAGTCAAATTCATATTAGCCATGATAGATCATCATTGCATGTGTTATCATAATGTTCTTTATTATTGGTTTGAAATTTTTTGATTTTGCTTCACATTTTTATGTTTATAACATTTGGAAAATGTGTATTTATAATGCATGTATGTATGGTTGGCCGAGAGGAAATTTCTTTGCACTATTGGTAACACCGGATTTAGATCTTGAATTTATGATAAGAAAAGAAAAAGTGAAAAAATATTATTCTACAATTAATTTAATTTTTTTTTAATTTACAAATATAAGATCCAAACATATTTTAACTCTCACCTGATTCTTGTAGTTGAGAGGTCCTATCTATCTTGCAAAAATGGATATAGTTCTGATATTATCAGATCAGAGAAAAAACAGAGGTAGGTCCACTTATCAAGTGTCTGTTTACCTGTTAAAAAAAAAGGTTTGTTTCCAAGGTTGGATAACAACCATTGCTGCTGTTGTTGTTGTTTGCTCCATAATGGTTTCATGAGTATGCAGTGGGTCCTAATGCATCCAATAAATTACCCATGATCATGATAGCTTGCTTTGAAACTAAGGGGTGGCTAAATAGTTGTGCAATCAAGTGTAACTTTGTTCAATTATGATCCATTTGGTTTTGTATTCAAAATTTCCTACATGTTGGTTGGTTGGTTACATATTATTATAGTTTCTGTATTTTGCTTTCCAACAAATAAAATTTGTACACTTTATTTAAAAATATTTTTAAAATCGTAAGTAGTGTTTTGATATAAAATGAAAAGATTATAAAAAACTCACGTCATTCAATATAAAGATTATGTTTGTATGGTATTATTATTTACATTTATTCAAAAGCAGATAAGTTTAGTTTGAAAAGTACTGTTCTTTTAAAATTTTCATACTTAATCATTCGTTAAAATGATGTGTCAATAGCATTTTTAATATTAAAAAACATCCTAATGAGTTTTTTTTCCTTCTTTTTAATAAAATAAATAATAATAGAAAGACAACCCTGTCACATCATTATATATATATTTATATATATTTTTGTTTTTATATTATTTATATAATTTATGTACTAAGCACTACTTTATAAAAGTTGCACTTTTGTGCTCCACTGAGAAGAAAAGAAACACAAAGTTGGCAGTCTGTGTATCTTTATTTCCTCTGGTTATATTGGGCCTTCCTTTCTGGGCCCATTAATTTTCTTCCGCAAATAATCACCCTACCTTGATGGGCCGGACTTTATGAGGTTCTTCAACCAAAAACAGCAGTGATTCTATTTGTAGTACATCTAATTAAAATTTTAATTTCTATTTTGCTTTAATATAAATTTAGTAATAAGGATAGTACAAGCTAAACCCCAATATAATTTTTTTTTCTCATTGTACACCATTTTCGTCTTCTTTCTCAAGTGTCAATTATTTTCTCTTTATCTTTTTTTTCACTCCAAAATTCTAATCTACCACACCAAAATTCACAATTATCATCAACATTATTGTTTTTTATTGAGGTATTATTTTCAAATATAATAAAGCTTAAACAAAATTAAACAATAGATAAAAATGATTATCAAAAGATTTTATTTATTTATTTTTTCATGGGAGGCATGAGCCAAACAGCTTACACAACTATTGTTCTATTAGCCAAAACATAAGAAAGAAGAGGGGGTGGGACCCCCTTCATCCAAACACAAATTGTTCCTCCCCTTGGATGGACATGGGAGCAAGCAAGTGAGCTCTGCCTTATTTCCGTGCCATTCGTTTAGTATGTGACCAAGAAGGATTTTTCAAAATATTTTAATTTAGAGTTTTGATTTATTTATTATTTGAGTAAAATATAACCTTAAATAATTAATAGAGAGTATTGAGAAATTAAACGTACTAAATGATTTTTGGATGCAAATACAATCTCCCAAAAATAGTCTACAAAAAATAAAATTATTTATTTATTTTATATAAATATTCACATGAAAATCCTATAAATTGAGAAGTGCATTCGTTTGAAAAATTCAATTTTAAATTTTATATGTCAAAAAATTGCGATATTTTAACATGTTTATAAGGACATAGTTAAATGAAATGATTAAAATACCTGTCATATATATGTATGGGGTAACGGTGCAAACCAAACACAACGGACATACACACTTTTTTGATTGTTTTGAAAAGTTGATTTAAAATTAGTTTTTAATTTTTTAAAAATAAATATATAAAAAAATAAAAAGATAATATAATCCAAAAGAAATTCAATCATATTCCTAAATTAGCCCTCTCTCGTCTCTGACAATGCCAATAGCATCGACACTGTTACTGCCACTGCCACTGCCACTGCCACTGTTACTACTATCGCGGCTGCCACTTCCTCCACCTCACCCTTGACAATGACTTCATCTTAGCGCTTAGATCTGGTCGGAGTGACCAGATCTGGTAGAAGATCAACCACTCAAACCTTCTCAGATTTGCCATTGTTAGAAATGGTTTTGGAAGTTTTGGAAAAATCTGATTTTTCCATAACTTTGGTCAAATTTTTAGGTGAGACTCATGCCTCGAATTTCGCGGGTCTAAGTGGTAACGCGTTCTATGCCGCGTTGTGATTCACGTGGTATATTTGGTTGCTCAAAACCATTATTAGGTGAATGAGAAATTAAAGTCAAAGAGAGCTCCATAGAAACGGTGTTTTTGGTGAAATTTCCTAAAGGTTTGGTTTAAGACTTGTCCCACATTGATTTGGTGGACAAGTTTTGAGTGGGTTTATAAGGCTTGGAATTTTAACTTGGGAAGGGCCCCAAGAGGCATCCCAAGTTTGTAGAAGGGAAATGTTATAGGCAAATTGGGCTAGACCTATTGGACCTAAAAATAACCACACACGTGCTACAACCGTCCGTCCATTCGAGCTATCCTAGGCCTGGCTTGGGCGCAGGTGCGTAGTGTGTGGTTGTTTTGGGCTTGTCCGGTCCAATACCTATCTTTTTGGGCCAAAAACATTTGAATTTTATTTTTCTAAAATAAAATTCTAATTTTTTGAATTTGAATTTCGGAAATTGAATTCAAAATTGGGTCCAATTTTTTCCCACCCAGACATATTATCTGTTTAAATTTCAAAAAACCCGGTTGGAATTCTGTACAGGTTGATATCTGTTCGAATTCAAATTTGAACCCAAACAGTTCCAATTCAAACCCAACAGGTTAAATACATGTTCAAACAGGTATGCTACCTGTTTAATTCAAATTAACAGGGTACCACTGCATCTATAAATAAGACAAGTCTCTCATTTGTTTTTCACTCTAATTTTTCGTCCAAAATTCTGTTTTGCTCTCTGCATATTTTGCTGCATTTACTACATTTATTTTCCAGTGAGAAAGAGTGTATACACTAAGTGTGTTCGTTGTGCGAATAAATTATAGTGCTGCATTTATTCGTTGTTGATCATTTTATCCTGGGAGATAGACGTCCGAAAATCTGAAAGCACCGTGGAGAGGACGAATCTGTCTTAAGGACACAGTGTTAAACACTGAACTTGATCAAAAGTTTGTTCAAGAAATTAATCGAGTAAGTTGTTAATTTATTTTCTATTTTTTTATTATTTATTTAAATCAGATTTTGATTTTGATTTTGATTTTGTTTTTGTAACGAAATAAAAATCTGTTTTTATTATTATTATTTTTTATTGGTTTGATTTTTGTAATCAAACAATCTCTCTCCTTTCTTATATCTCTTTTGTATCCTGTTTGTTATTTAGTACACAAATAGAATTTATTTATTTAAATATAGTGAAGATTGTCCAACAGCTACCACTAAAACTAGATCCGCAGTCGCACTACCGTCGTGAAGAAAGCTGCTCTTGATGAGGACGCCGGCGATGAAACAATCAAGGTGTCAGCATCAACGTCATTCACTCAACCATCCACCTCCAATCCAACGACTAGTGCCGGCGCTCTTGTGTCTTCTTTTTCTTCTTCCAGATCAAGTTACAGATCTAATCTTTTAACTATAGTGTGGTTATGATTTCGCTATGCATTGTTTAGTCATTAATTTGTCCGCATAGATGAATGGTGATAACGATGAAGGCATCGCGACAGCTCTGGCGGGTCCACCACCGTCGACCTTGAAGACGAGCAGACCTATTCTTTACATGCTAAAGAACTTGCTTCATTTTGGTCCTGACTTTGAGAACTCTAATTGTTTTTCCTTTATGCCTACACAAAATTTTGATATTTGTTTTGCAAGATCTATAAGTTGATCATTGTAACCAATTGTAGTTGATAGTGATGGTCAGCTCTAGAGCCTGTTATTTAGCTATGGAATTGCTAATTTTTGTTAGTTTTTAACTTGATTTGTTGTTATATATATTAATTTATAAAAGATTTATGTCCGAGGAACTGTGGAGTTATGAAGTAAGATTGAGAATATTTTACAAAACGTTGATGGTTATGTCCTCAGATCTGTTCAAAAGGCTCCAAATCTCCATTTCCAGATCTCTCCAGATCCCCTTTGCAATCATTTTGTTTTAGAGGCGTTGTAGTGTCTTGACATATCCCTAACACAAACAAGCACTCTGTTGTCTCATATTTTCTCTCTTTAGAAATCTTCATTTCCAGATCTCTTCATATCATGTAATCTGGACTGGCCTGGATAGATTTTTGATGTCCGAATTGTAATTCGGGCCGAGCTTGAGCAGAGTCAGTGGCTAACCCAAGCAGCTCGAACCCGAATTGCATTTAATATATTATGTAAATTATAAAATATATGTATAAGTTGGCCCTTAATTTTTTTATATTTTTTTGGGTGGTCTTTGGCCTTTGGATTAGCATCTTTTATTTGGACCATTAAATTAAAACTAAAAACACAACCCTACCTTATCTATTCTTTCTTCCATCTCTCTCAGACTCTCATTTCTTTTCTTTATGAGAGCTGAAGAACGGCAGAAGACAACGATGACACCATGAACGACGACGACGCCACCCTTTCGATAAGCTTTGACGCCACACAAAACTGGTAGATCCCTCTCTGTGTTTGTATTTGTGCCTCAATTTGTCTATTTTTGGTCACTCGTCGTTCGATTACCACTCAAAACCGGTGATATTGATTTTACAAGACTTTGGACTAATTCCATTTGGATTTGGTCAAAAAGAATTGTGAAATCAATCTGGGAGTTGCAACAGTAGAGCTTGCACTTGCTAATCTTTTTTACTCATTTGATTGGAAATTACCTGTTATGATGAAATTTGAAGATATTGATACTAATATTGTGGGAGCCGAATAAATAGAAGAGTCGGAAGGTGCGTACCCCAGAAATCAGATATTATTTGGCTCCATACTGCGTGACTAGGATGCCGAATACGTTAGGAAGGCCGAATAGCCAGAGATCAGTAGTTCCGAACAAATAAAAGGGGAATGAGATAAAAGTAAGCTCAGGCCTCGAGGCTCAAAAAGCAAGTATAAATACAAGAACCACAGATTTAGAAAGGTATGTAAGAATCACTTCACTTAACTTAGTAAACAAGCTATCCTGAGTATCTGAACTGACTTGTCCGTCGGAGTGCTAATTCTGGCACCCCCGACCGGAGTGTTTGTATCTTTTCAGGTGACTAGCTGAGGATCACTAGCGTCTCCCAGGATCTAAAGAGTATTTCCAAACCACTTCTCCACAATTGGCGCCGTCTATGGGAATACTCAAATACATCCATGGCAGGCGTGACTGAAAATCCTCCGATAGCCACTGACGAGACCACATAGAGAGATGACCTCACTCCAGCAAACTCGCTTGGACCAAAAACCATCGCAGCAAGACTTGCCTTGGACCTCTGGTCATTTTCAAACCCAACGCAAAAGACAATACAAGCGACCATGGCACAAGCTAGGCAAACCAAACAGAGGTTGGACAACATCATCGCTGAGAACGAACGCCTCCGTCGCGATCTGGCCTCGGAAATAGCAAAATCCAAACAACCAGTACGCCAGGCTTTTGAGCGACCCCCGAGGGCAGATGATCGACGATCTCGAGCCCGACAGCAAGATACTGATGGCCGCTGTGCCTCAACAGATTATCTTGAGAAGTTGGCAAAGGACGAATGTCTCCAACAATGCGTCCGGAGGAGTGCGATCAAAACACCAAACTCGGATTCAACGAGTCAGACCTGACTCCGGTTCCTTATCCACTATTCGGCTTCAATGCCAATCCAGAGTACCCATTGGGAAAGATCAGCTTACCCATTCGAGCAGGTTCTAGAACAGTGGATGTGGAATTCTTGGTCGTTAGGCTACCATCGCCGTACAATCTCATCATGAGGCGATCGTGGTTGCATACCTTGCAAGCCGTCCCAAGCACCTATCATCAACTGCTACGTTTCCCAACAGAACACGGCATTGAGCAAATCCGCGGCTCCCAGAAATCGGCACAAGCATGTTATCTTCTTGCCGCCAAAATGCCAAAGAAACTGCAAGTAAAGTCCATTGAGGTGCCGAATCGGGAGATCCTTGATGACGTTGGGCGGCATCCAAATGAGAAGGCCACGGAAGGTTTAGACCGAGTTGACATCGATGGAAGCCCAGACAAGTTCTTCATGATCGCCACCTCTCTGAATCAAGCCGACAGGCAGCAAATGATCTCTTTCTTGCTCAACAACCTCGATGTTTTTGCGTGGACTCTGTACGAAATGCCGAGAATAGACCCCGTCAGTTTCACAGCACCATCTGAACGTCGATCTCAAATGTAAGCCGATCATTCAGAAAGGCCGGCGGTCAGTCGCGAAGCACACTGCCGCTGCTATTGAGGAGGTAGACAGACTGCTTGACGCCGGGGCAATTAGAAAAGTCACTTACCCTACGTGGCTCTCCAATACAGTGATGGTGAAGAAGAAAAATGGAACTTGGCGAGTGTACTTCGATTTCACGGATCTGAACAAAGCTTGCCCCAAAGACTATTTTTCTCTACCCAGAATCAACCAGCTTGTCAATGATACGACGGTACGCCATCAACGCATGAGCTTCCTCGATGCTTACAGAGGCTACCATCAAATCGCCATGCATCTAGATGACCAGGACAAAACTACATTTCTCACCCCAAGAGGAACCTACTGCTACAAAGTTATGCCTTTTGGGCTGAAGAATGCAGGGACAACCTACCAAAAAACTGGTCACTGCCATGTTCAAAGAGCAACTCGGCCACACTATGGAAGTATACATCGACGATATGGTGGTCAAGTCCAAAGAAGAAAAGAATCATATAGCAGATCTAGAAAAGACATTCAGCATCTTACACAAATACAGAATGAAACTGAACGCTTCCAAGTGTGCGTTCGGAATCAGCTCTGGCAAATTCCTAGGTTACATCGTCAATCACCGAGGAATCGAAGCTAACCCGAGGCAAGTCACAGCAATCTTGGAACTCGGCTCCCCCGTTCAGTAAAAGAAGTCCAAAAGTTTATGGGGATGGCCGCTGCACTCAACAGGTTCATCAGCCAGTCTCCAGATCGCTGCCGACAATTCTTTCAGACACTACGACAGGGTAAGGCTTTTGAATGGTCCACCGAATGCAAAACAGCTTTCAACAGACTCAAGACCTACCTCCGCTCAGTACCTCTCTTGACAACACCCGCCGCTGGTGACCCGCTCATTCTATATCTGGCAGTTTTCGATAGGGCCATCAGCGCCGTACTGCTAAAAGAAGAGGAGGGGGAGCAACGACCAGTGTATTATGTGAGCAAGGCAATGGTTGACGCCGAAACACGCTACCTTCCGCTGGAAAAACTCATCTCAGCCCTAGTCATGGTGGCAAGAAAACTGATGCATTACTTCCAGGGACATAGCATTGGGGTGCTAACAGATTATCCCCTCCGATCAGTACTACGGAGCGCAGAAGTATCAGGACGTGTTTCAAAACGGGCTCTTGAACTCGGCCAATACGACATTCAGTTTATACCTAAAACTGCAATCAAGGGGCAGGTGTTGGCCGACTTTGTTGCCGAATTCACCGGCGAGCTTGCCAACCTCAAACCTGACGAAGTTCGACCAAAGGCGAACTGGAGAATTTATGTTGAGGATATTTGGCAATTATATTGTGATGGATCGTCTAACCAAATGGGCAGCGGCGCCGGAGTTGTAATCATGTCTCCAGACGGCGCAGTAATTGAGCAGGCCGTCAAGCTTGGCTTTGAAGCATCAAATAACGAAGCCGAATACGAAGCCCTTCTAGCCGATCTGCAAAATGCGCACCTTCTTGGCGCTCGGCGTCTGCTTGTGTTTTGTGATTCAAAATTGGTAATCAGTCAGCTAAAGGGGGAGTACGCGGCAAGAAACGACAGTATGGCGGCCTACATGAAAATGGCCAATTCCTTACTGGCAAAATTTGACCATCACGAACTGAACCAAATAACACGCGACCAGAACACACACGCGGATGCCTTGGCGTGCCTAGCCTCCACCATCAATTCTGAGATCAAACGGACCATCGAAGTAGGTTTCATCCCGGAGCCGAGTATTGGCCCTTCGGAGGAAATCCATGTCAACGTTATAGAATCCGCACCAAGCTAGATGGACTCCATTGCTGCATTTCTCTCTTCTGAACAACTCCCAGAAGACAAAAAAGAAGCACACAAGCTGCGAAATAAAGCCCTGCGATACTATCTGGATCCGCAAGGAGGGCTTTATAAAAAGTCCCTCTCTGGTCCATATTTGGAATGCGTGCACCCCGACAAAGTGGAGGAGCTTCTAACAGAGATACATGAGGGCAGTTGTGGTGCCCATTCTGGCAGACGCTCCCTGGCCCATCGAGCTATAACACAGGGGTATTATTGGCTGACAATGAGAGCTAACGCAGAGAGTTATGTAAAAAAATGCGAACAGTGCCAAAAGTTCTCCCCATTAACCCATCTGCCAGCCAAAGGGTTGAACTCTATCACCAGCCCCTGGCCGTTTGCTCAGTGGGGACTTGATATCGTAGGACCATTGCCGAGGGCCCTAGGGAACAAGCGATTCTTACTCATCATGACAGATTACTTCACAAAATGGGTCGAAGCGGAGGCTTTAACACATATACGAGATGCCGACATTAAACGCTTTGTATGGAGAAACATCATAACACGATTCGGCATTCCGAGAGCTCTCATCTCAGACAATGGCACCCAGTTCGATTGTGGCGTATATCGAGAGTTATGCAGCAAATATGGCATTCGGCTTTACTTCTCTACACCAGCCTACCCCCAAAGCAATGGTCAAGTCGAAGCCTTTAACAAATCTATCTTGGACGGCATCAAAACGAGGCTGGAAAAAGCTAAAGGCAAATGAGTCGAAGAATTTCCGAGTTTATTGTGGGCTCATCGTACTACGCTGAGGAGATCCACTAGAGAAACGCCATTTGCTCTATGCTTTGGAACCCAGGCAATCTTACCCCTGGAAATCGGCCTCCCAACTCAGAAATCACAAGTTTTTGATACGGGCCGAAACGACATGATGTTTACCCTGGATCTGATTCTAATCGAAGAACGACGAGACCGTGCCCTAGCATCCATGGCACGGTATCAGCAGCAGCTCGCCAAGTCGTATAATCAGCGAGTTCAGTTGCGCCGATACACGCCAGGAGAGTTGGTCCTAAAGAAGGTACTTCTAGCCGACCGGAGACCGGCCGATGGAAAATTGGGTCCAAACTGGGACGACCCCTATCAGATAGAATCCATCGCAGGAACAGGGGCATACCGGCTCTCAGACATGTCAGGAAGAAGCCAACCACGGCCTTGGAATTCAACACATTTACGTAAATTCTATCATTGACCCGACTTGTGGGCTTGATACTTATACATATTCCACGGTTGCAATACAAAGCTTCTCGTTTTCTTAAGCTCGCCCCCAAGCCTTTAAGGGTTGATTAAGCCTTCTAAGGCCAAAATAAAGTCTCCGGATTCGGAGCGCCCTTCGTGGATATCACGATTGGCCAGAATAAAGTCTCCGGATTCGGAGCCCCTTGTGGTGCATGACACCTTAGGGCCGATTAAGTCTCCGGATTCGGAGTGCCCTTAGTGGATATCACGATTGGCCAAAATAAAGTCTTCGGATTCGAAGCCCCTTTTGGTGCATAACACCTTAGGGCCGATTAAGACTCCGGATTCGGAGCGCCGTTCGTGGATATCATGATTGGCCAAAATAAAGTCTCCAGATTTGGAGTCCCTTTTGGTGCATGACACCTTAGGGCCGATTAAGTCTCCGGATTCGGAGCCCCTTTTGGTGCATGACACCTTGGGGCCGATTAAGACTCCGGATTCAGAGCGCCCTTCGTAGATATCACGATTGGCCAAATTAAAGTCTCCGGATTCGGAGCCCCTTTTGGTGCATGACACCTTTGGGCCAATTAAGACTCTAGATTCGGAGCGCCCTTCGTGGATATCACGATTGGCCAAATTAAAGTCTCTGGATTCGGAGTCCCTTTTGGTGCATGACACCTTAGGGCTGATTAAGTCTCCGGATTCAGAGCGCCCTTCGTGGATATCATGATTGCCCAAATTAAAGTCTCCGAATTTGGAGCCCCTTTTGGCGCATAACATCTTAGGGTCGATTAAACCTCTTAAGGTTGATTAAGACTCCGAATTCAGAGCGCCCTTCGTGGATATCACGATTGGCCAAAATAGTCTCTGGATTCGGAGCCTTTGTGAGAGATGCATTCGGACCACTTCACTGGCCGAATAAATATTCACTGAGAATTGTTCTTAATTCGAGCCGGTCAATACATGTTTAAACGTTTGCACCACGCAAGACAAAACTTGCCACTAAGTTGAAATAATACGTTTAATTAAGCACATAACATTTCAAGACCAAATACGAACGTTGAAAATAAAAGAAATTCTATTTATTCGGCGCGAAGTCTGTTCTCGCGTTCCAAAGTCTATTTATTCGGCACCCTCATCGTCGCTCTTCTCAATTTCGAAATCAGAATAGGGTAAGTAGTGACGATGATATAGGGGCGAAGTCGAATCAATGCCCACGGCTTCGAGAGCTTTCTCGGTTTGAAGGGCCTTGATCCAACCGTGCTTGAATCCACGATTTTCACATCGGCAGACCTCCTCGGCAAGATCTCGTTTGGTCTTCTCTATCCCGACCTTCAGGTCGTCCTGAAACCCCTTTTCATAACCCGAGGTCCGTTGGGTCACTCTCTCCTCAACGACCAATTTAGATTGACCGGCCGCCACCAACGCGCTCGTTTGAACATTCTTCAGCTCCCAAAGCTCACGCTCAACCTTTTCCGTGCGAATCTCCAGACTACGATTCCTTTTGTCTTTTTTCTCACTCTCACGTCGCGCTTCTCGCAGACGCATGCCGACTTCGTAAGCAGTATATAGTCCTTTCACGGCCCCATGTATGCCGTCTCGAAATACTTCGAAATCTTGACGTCTGACCATCGATTGTTGGACTTCCGGCGGGAAGATCTGTCGAGTGAACTCGACTGCCACACCTGGGTCTTTGATGATAGAATCTGCCTCTATCATTGGTCTATTCCTCACAAAAACCACAAAACTCAACGGTTGTGGCGTCGCATCAGGCTCAATTCTCGGTTGCGGGCGCAAAAAATTTCCCCGTTGTTGCCTATCCTTTCGAGGCAATCTGCTTCGACGACTAAGGGGCTGCTGTGTTTCCCGATCCTTGGACGTTCTTTTTCCCGTACGCATAGGCTTACTACTGCGACTCATTGCGACATTTAATTCAGCCAATCTTCGTCCCTCCCAAGTCGCCTGAATAGAAATAAGTAGGGCCTCTGGCGTGCTTCCGCCCCATTTATCCTTCAATGTATGCAGCTCTCCCGAGGCAACGTCAATAATCCCAAACGTCCAAACACGGATGACAATTATCCAGCCCATGAGTTAGGCCCATTCGGCTTCCTAAGCTCGTGCCCTAGCTAAGGCAAGGAAAGATTTACTAATCTGGTCGACCATGCTTTCAAGCGCAAGCGCCGATCAATCTATGCCTCAGCCAGCCCACAAGTTAGGCCCATTCAACTTCACAAGATCGCGCCCTGGCTAAGGCAAGGGCAGATTTACTAATCTGGTCGGCCATACTTTCAAGCTCAAGCGTCGATTAATCTGTGCCTCAGCCAGCCCACGAGTTAGGCCCATTCGGCTTCCCAAGCTCGCGCCCTAGCTAAGGCAAGGGCAGATTTACTAATCTGGTCGGCCATGTTTTCAAGCGCAAGCGCCGATCAATCTGTGCCTTAACCAGCCCACGAGTTAGGCCTATTCGGCTTCCCAAGCTCGCGCCCTGGCTAAGGCAAGGGCAGATTTACTAATCTGGTCGGCCATGTTTTCAAGCACAAGCGCCAATCAATCTGCGCCTCAGCCAGCCCACGAGTTAGGCCCATTCGGTTTCCCAAGCTCACGCCCTGGCTAAGGCAAGGGCAGATTTACTAATTTGGTCGGCCATGTTTTCAAGCGCAAGCGCCGATCAACCTGCGCCTCAGCCAGCCCACGAGTTAGGCTGTAGACACCCCATTTTTGACCGTCCTCAAGACTTGGACGTCACCATTAGAACACTTGGTGATTACCCTAGTTTGTGTTCGTCTTGAGTTCCCGGAGGTCTCGGTTGCGCGCCTTGCCTCGAGATCTCTCGACTTGACCGTGTTGCGTCTGGTTTTGCACCAAACACTTGTGTTTTGCCTTGGAGGGGCAGGGAATGCCTTGTGAGGCATCCCCACACATCACCGGCCATAGCTTGAGGCCACCGGCCAGTGGTTTTATGCCATCGGCAATGTATATTGCCGGTCGGCCATTTATTTTGCCAAAATGGCAATTTTGAATGGCCAATCACTGTTCATCTACTTTTAGTAGATATTTTGTGCCAGCTATCCATACACGTGTATGGAGGGATTTCCCTCTTAGATGGCTTGTTTTGAAAGCCTTACAAGAGGGAGTCGCCTATAAGAAGAGGGCTCCTCTCTTGGCATTAGGGTTACAAAATTTTCAGAGGGAGCTCTGGATTAGGGTTAGGGTTGATACATATTTCCTATCTCTATATCTCTCTCTTGTGTGTGTCTAGTGTGTGTTTGTTCATACTATTGCACACAAACACATAGTGTTACACCTTCTCTTGGTTGTTGAGGGACCAGAGGGTTGTTCTTGGTGTTCTTGACTGGATTTGAGCTCAAGGAGGCAACAAGATCATCATTTGTGAAGAAGGACTTCAAGGGTAAGAAACTTGTCCCTTTTTACCCCATTTTTGCACACTACTTTTGCCTATCTTGCAACTATTTTTTGGCTTTGCATATAATACATAAAAGTTCTATTTTTAAGGCCTCTAAATAGTTTGTTAAGAGTGTTTTAAGCTTTGGGGTTGTTTGACCCCTCTTAAGCCTTGTTTGGCCCTTGTTTTGTGCTATTTTGTGTGAGCTCCGGGACTTTGGTATTTGGGCCTCCTCACCATTGAAATCTTGAGGGATTTCAGTGGTAAGAATGGTGCCTTGACGTCCCAAGAAGGAGAGGGTCACCCCCTCTCCTTGTTGTCCTTGAAAAGGACCATTTTCGCCTCTTGAGGGAGCATCTAGCTTAGGCTCTTGTTGGCCATGCCTTAGCTGTTATTTATGCTTATTTTGCCATGAAATAGCATTGTTTTAAGTTGGTTTTGGTACACCATGCTTGCTTAGCATACATGCCTTGTAATGCCATGATTTGCCTCAACATGTGCCTAGCATTTAGACTACCATGCTCATCTGTTTTGGCCTAGCTTTGTGAAGCTTTTATGCTTGTTTTAGTATGCTAAGGGACTGTTTTTGGTCATTTGAGTCATCCATGCTTTGCTTTGTATAGCTACCATGCGAACTTTCTTGTATACCTTGAGCATTGACCCCTCTAGCATGCCATCATTGCATCATTTCAGTGGTTTGGAACCACTTGTCATGTTATTTCATTCCTTGTGGCATGCCTATATGCTTGCATTTGATATCCCTTTAATATGTTAAAAGGTTGTTGTCTTATGCTCCTTGTTTGGGCCCTTGTGCATGCTTCCATACTTAAGCCATTTAGATGCCATTTAGGTGGGTTTTGAGGCTCATTTTAGCATGTCACATCTCTATTTTCAGTCACTTAATTCATGCCATGTGTGGTTGCACTAAGTGTAGTTCAATGCTTCTTTGGTGAGCCTGAGGCTTTAGATCATTTGTTGTATGCTATGCTTGTCTTGTTTGCTTGTTTTGGCACCATCATTAACATGATTTTAGAGCTTAATGCATGCTATATGTCCATGTTTGCATCCTCTTGAGTGTGCTTGAGAATTGCTCTTTAATGCTTGAAGTGTTGGAGATCATTCGCACGAATGTTGGTGTGCCTATTAGTCCTTCATTTTTGAGCACCTTAGCCACTGTTTTAGGCCTAGTAAAGGCTGCCTAAACCGTGCATAAGTCCATCCTTTGCTTGTTTGCATGCTTACCTTGCATATTTGCTTGCATACTTGTATAGATGCATTGTATGCCCATGTTGCATGCTAGTTCACATGCCTAGGTTGCACTCCATCTAGCATGCATGCCTTGTTCCTTGATTTAGTGATGGGAGTTGGGCCTTTGTTTGTTGATTTGCATTGCATTTGAAATCAACATGCATAACTTGGTCTCTTGGGCCATCATGCATTGAAATGCGCGATTGATGGTCCGAGAACCAAGGACCATGTCCCTTTGAGTCAAAAACATGATAAGGGATATGGTCGGTGCATACATTACTTGAATTGCATTGCCATGCAAAGCCCTGTCCTCTGCTGCTGTCAAACAGATTCTGCAGGAACTTTTTGCCGATCGACTGCACAGAGTGCCGACCGGCAATCCATATGTGGCCGATGGATTCATTTTTGGCCGATCGACACCAAATCACAACCGATGATGATTCCCTCCAGCCGGTGGCATTCCCCAACATCTAGTGAGCACATCCTGAGACTTTGGTAGTCTTTAGGGAAGCAGAGCAGGGAAAACAGAGGCAGCTTGTGCATGGCAGTGGACTTCCGAGCAAGACCCGAGCACGCGTTCATTGAGCCCTCTTCCCGAGGCCCTTTTTCTTGCTTTCTTAAATTAATTAATTTGTTTAATTAATTTAGTTGGTCTGTAATAATTAATTAGCTAGGATAGTTAATTCATTATTCGAATTGTATTATTCTTTTGGTCCCTCCGAGCGAGGGCGAATTTGTAATAAGTGTGGGTGAGTGTGTGCATGTCTTCCAACCCCCACTTCTTTCTCCCTTTTACTTACCTGTTTTGATGGTTAGTAATAGGTCATGTTTAATTTAGCATACCTTATGCTATGCATGTGTGCATCATTCAGCAGTATTGCATGCACCGGGCTCGGCGCATCATGCTAACTGCATTAGTATTTCAAATTTAACTTGAATGTATGCTGCTTGTGCATTTTCACATGTCATTCATAGACTAGTCGAGCCTACTCTAGTGACATTCCGTATGCGTTGCATTAGACATTTAAACATGGACTTGGATCATGCATTGATTGCTAACGAGTTCTTTGTTTTGGCACGGAGTACGATGTAAGTATTTATGCTTTAGCATCCTTGCATGCATGTGAGTGTTGCCATGATAATATGATTACCATGAGGCTAGCTGCTTATGTGATATAACTGCTTGAATGCCTGTGGATGGAGGTTGAATTGCTTAAATTGGGATAACGCGTTAAAACTGTGAATTTTAAGCCCACTAGATAGTGGCAAAACCATCTTTTCTAAAAGCCCACTTGAGGGTGGCAAAACCTGCATTTTAGCCTACTTGCGAGTAGCAAACCATTTTCAAAACAAACATGAAAAGTTTTGTTCCAATTTAGGCAATTTGGTCTATACTTGTTTGCTGTGCGCATAGCATAGTAATTCTAGGCTAATAATCGGAATAAGAACACATAACGTTTTCAAAAAAAGGATATCACGGTTAGTAGAGGCCGATCTTCAGATCGGGCAAGAGGGGGTGCTCATAGCTGACCTTCCCCAATCGTACCCAAGCTCCCGAGCCGAGGCAACTTTGGTGATGACGGACACGTGGCCTTTGGCACCGAGTCAGGGTTTCCTAAATTTCCCCATAAAAATATTTAGGTGGCGACTCTGTATCTGGCAAAGCAGTCCATGTTTGGCACTTCTTTTCAAAAATCTGTTTCTCAAAATGATTTGCCGGATTTGGACTCTCTGGTTCAGATTAAGAACCGTGACACAAATCGAGTCTGAACTGTAGCGGGGTCCCTTGCGGACGTGCTACAGTTTCTGGCGACTCTGCTGGGGATTTTTTTAGAGAGCTTGACTCGAACTCGTGATATCCCATTTTGATTTCATTTACGTGTTTCTTTGCATTGCATGTGCATTGGTGCGCCTAGGACACCGTGTTTGCCATCTGCTATTCCTGAACGGTTTACCGGAGGCTTGTCTTGTCAAGACATGACCATAAGGCTGACTAATTGTGGGCTCTAACAGTATGGGAACACAAACCCCGGTTTTACCAGGGTACCCTTTTCGACCATTCGACCTAGTGCATATCGAAATCTATAGTGACCATTCCAAATTAAGACAGGTTGCTTACCCGATGTTAGGTTGTTTGAAAACTGCTGCGTGCATAGTGAAACCCTAGCTCCTGACAAAAATAGGACAGGTAAACCCTACCCCTCCATAGGGGTGTTTTGGCTCTCACTTATCTGCTATGTGCTTTAAAGTGTATCTCTACAGGAACGTACATATTAGTTTGCAAGTTTGAGTATCAGGCCCGAGGGCACCAGTATCAGTGTTGTTGAGAAATCAGTTATCTGCGGGTATCAAGTTCAGTTTTGGGAACAGTGATTCTGGGGAATAGTGATCAGTAGTAGAGTGCAGTTGTTCGGCTACACCTGTGATTGATCTGTTTGGGCTGAAATGCTGTTTGTTTTTCCTTTCAGTTCAGAGTGTCCAAAGAATTGATACAGAATAGCTAGTGTTCCCCCTTTGCTGAGGCAGGACTTATGATGACGCAGAATTCAGAAGAGATTGTGGTTATGACAGCTACGCTAGATCAAGGGATCGCCCTGCGGGATGAAACCAATGTTGATGTATCGCATCCGCCCAGGTCGCCTGTCGCGCACCCGGTCTGGACCCCCCAGTTGTATTAGACTCGCGAGCCTACTACAGTCGAGCTGATGGGAATGATTGGTGACCTCCAGAGATCCGTGGCCGATCTGGCCTATGGAATGTCGGCTTCACCGCCAGCGGCACCGTATGCCGGGAATTTCATACCACAGGAGCCCCCGCTACTGGGGCAGATTGTGATAGAGCTCAGCCAACCAGAGGTTGCTTCCAGCTACTGCAACGACGTGTCAGCAACAACCGGGCTTCGCTCTGATGTAGCAACCCAAACCCTTGATCAGGCCGAGGCCAGAGGCAAGAACAAAATGAAGGCAGATGCCGATCCCATTGAACAACTACTGCGGCCAGTCGAGGCTTTGAAAGCCGGAGGGATGAACAAGCAACAGATATCCGCAGTTGTGGCAAAAACTGTGAAGGATGCTTTCCCTACTCCACCTGAGGATAGTTCAAGTCAGTCAGAAAATCGGGATAGGCCCCGTCATGCCAGAACAGTTTCTCTTATTCCCGACCCTGCACCTGGGAAAGATCAGAAAACCAAGGCAGTGTCTGCCGACCCTTTTGCTAGTGCGCCTAGTAAGAATACTCAGACTTCAAAGTACCTGCCCCGAGGGCGCAAGATCTTTCATGTTCTCTACATGCCTCTGTCTAAGGCACTTCAGATTCTTGCTGAAAGGGGGCACCTCAAACCCCTTGAACCTCGGCCTCTCCCGAAGAATCTCCATCTTACACATGATGCTGCTTTGTACTGCGCGTACCACCAACAGACCGGTCACGCCACCGATAACTGTTTCCACCTTCGCCATGAAGTGCAGGATCTGATCGATAATGAGGTCATTCTTCCACCCACCTCAGCGAAGTCTGTTACCACCGAGCTGTTGGACTTTGAGGATATTGCGAGTATGTGATCAGGGGTTGGACCACCTGCGGGCGGCGCTCGGTGTATTTCAGATGTGGCGTCTGGCACGCACTTTTTGAGCATTTGTAAATGCAGTTTTGTAGCTTCTGGCTTGGGTTGTGAGCCAGTTCTCTATTTTGTTTTTGAGTCTGCCTCTTTACTTTGAGTCAATCTTTTTGTTTTTGGGTCTGTCTTGTGGTACCGAGTCAGTCCCGTTGTATTGGATGTCGAGTGATTCCGAGGTTGTTGCCTCGAACACCGTTTTTGTATTTACCCTTTTTGCTTTCTTTTTGAGTCTGTCTCTGCTGTGGAGCCAGTTACATCCGAGAAACCTGAATGAAACAGCTGTGGCTATCATGTTTCCGTGTTTATTGTTTGTTTTGGGCTAGTTGTGCCAGAGGTTTTGAATGGAACGGCCCTGCATTCTACCTGCTCTTCTGTGCCTTGAGAATTATTGCATTGACCTAAGTTCTTCAAAACTTTTTTCGAAACATTGTGATAAAAACAAAGAGGAAGGAATTCCTCCGGTTTTGCAAAAATTTGATCAATTGAGAGAAAGAGAGGCATGCTAAGCCTTTAATGAATGAAACCATGCTTGTTAGCGTGAGTACTGAGAAGGACCCTGGCTTGATCCAGATTGGTTCCATACTATCTTCGGCGCGAGCGATTTGTCACTTTCTTAAAAACTTTCAAAAACAAATGTTTTGCGCAGTCCTGTGAAGACCTGTGTGGAATCGCTCTTGAGATTGTGCAGCCTAGGATCGCTCTCAGCCTCAAGATTCGACCTGTTTGTTTTGAACCTCGAACTCATTCAGAACGTTCAATGGACAACTGTCAGAGGAGGCCCGTGTGGCCAGTTTTGAAGCAACCCTCGAACAAGAGGCACCAAAGTCGAATAAAAAAGATTAGATCTCACCAGAAGAAGCTCGTGGAGCAGCCATAATGGATTCTTCTGAAAATCATTGCAACAGCCGTTCTCCTAGATACAGAGAGGCTTCAACTCCAAAAACCATTTGGCATGGACTTGTTACACTTTTACCCTTTGAGAGGCTCGCTGGGCCGAAAACCCGGAAGGGCAACCCAGGCAAAAATTAGAGCAAAAGAAAAATACAAAAAATGCAAAAAAAGAGGAGAAATAAAATCAAGAAAAAGAAAGAAAAAAAAGAGAATGAAAAGATACAAAAAATCAAGAAAAAAAAAAAGAAAAGAAAATGAAAAGAAGCTCGCAAGGTCGAAAACCCGCATCGGGCACCTTGGCAAAAGTTAAAGCCTGAAAAGTGAAGGTTAAAATACCCGAGTGTACCTCAGCCGAAACTACGTAAGGCTTGATTCCCATGTTTGGGATACGTAGGCAACTTCGTCCTGAAGTCCAGCCCCCAATGCTCTCATAGCGACTAAGTCCATGCAATGGTTTTCAATCATCCTTGATTCCCATGTTTGGAGTATCTAGGCAGTTTCGCCCTGAAGTCCAGTCCTACGCACTTTCAAAGTGACTGTGTCCATATATTGGTTTTGACCATCTCCGTCTTCTCAGCATCCGAGAGTTCGTTTGCAATCATCACTGACGAAGACTGTTTACCAAATGCTACGGCGTCATCCAGACAAGGGGTAACTTTCCGTTGCCATCCACCCCTTCCAAGCCAGGGGCAATTTTCCATTGTCTCCGATCCGAGGTTGTGCATCTCGAGGGTGAGTTCCGCGCTCGTTGGGCGGCGGCCATTTACAAAAATAGTTTTTGAGAATTTTTACTGAGGTTGACCATTTTCTCAAAAATTATTTCATTTTCCAAAACTGGACCATTTTCTTGGACCAAAAAAGGAAAATTTTCAGTGCTTACAGCCTGACTTGCGTGATTTTCAAATCAAAAATCGAACAAGTACGCTGATCCGACTCTCATCTTGATCAAAACTGTTTTAATAGAAAACCAAAACAAAAAATGGTCAAAATGATGAACTAGGGGCACAGTTGAGTCAGGCGTTCTGTCTTTCCCCCGTCGTCAACATACTTTCCAGGAGGGCACTCTACCCACCAAAAGAAATAGTTGTGAGCTAACGGCGTTGGGCATGAACCCGCAACTTCCTATTCATTCATCAATCACCTTGGGGAGGGACGAAAAATGAGAGAATAAAGAATAGAGAGGTGTAAGTTGAGAGAAAAGTAAGAAAAAAGGGTTTTGAGAGAAAAAAAACGAGCCTGAAGGCCGAGTGACATGAGAATCACAAATCAGAAAGGGTGGGAAATATACCCGGAGGAACTGGCTCCTCGAGATTTGAGGTCTTTCGTTGAACATGTCCTCGTGTCGTGTCTTTTGTTTTGTCTATCTCAACCTTTGTTTTGAGTCTTTTCCGAGTGTTACTCAATGTGTTTAGGCCATGTACCTTTTGTTGAGTCGTGGTATGCTGTGTTCAGTTGTAGGCTCAATACCCGGTGGAAAACCCTTCTTCAATTTCAAAAATTGATCGTTTTGTGCTCAGAATGCAGTGCCATTCTCCACATTTGTGCAAAAACATGATTTGGTTCTTTCATACCAACTGCAGGGTCCACCCCTGATAAGTGTGAACAGGAAAACACGGGCCTCTTCGAAGCCTCTGGGTTTTCAGATCGCATCTGAGCGTGCTTCAACTTCAACTGGTTCCATCTTTGTGTTCCGTCTTGTCAGATTGGGCCATTTGTTCAGGATTTGCTGTGTGCAGAATGAATCGAGTGTGGTGTTAGGGGTTATATGCAGACTAACCCCAACAGAGTATGGGCTGTGCGTTCAGTTTGAGCAGTGTGTTGCTTGGGCTGTTTTGCTATGAGGTCGTTTGGTTATCTGATCATTACAGTACAAATGCTCAATTTTTCAGACAACAGGTCAATTCCATTTACATTAAGGTGTAACATGATGTGATGCGATGCAATACATGAGATATGTAAATGTAACACTTTTTAAACCAAAAGTTTGTTCATTTCATTATCTTTTTCAAGTACATAGCTTTGAAAACAAAAATCTGCCTGCGGCATTACAAGGTAATCTAACTACCAGCAAAGAGAAGAAAGAAAAAAGAAAAAGAAAAAAAGTACAAAAAAGAAGAAAAGCAGCAATCTGGATCATCATCAATAGTCTCGGGCCCGGGGATCTGTCCTCACCCTCTTCCTGGACGAAGGTCCAGGGACATCGTCATTATCAGGGATCGGCGCCCGAGAGCTACTCTCGACATGAACACGCCCCGCCCTGGTACGGGGACGTACAGCGTCTCCACGCCCTCCTCGAGCAGGAATAGAGGGCCCAGCTGGAACACCTCCCACAGTGGGAATCGGGAAAGGAGACTGAAAAGTATAAGAGGCAAACGTATCAGTATGCCGTGAGCAGTTTATCAGTGCAGAATGCAATACAACGTGCGAATGCCGTGAGCAGTTTATCAGTACAAAATGCAATGTATGCAGTAAAATACAGTGTGCGCCATGTGTTTGAGTGATTCAGGGTCAGTGCAGTGTGTGTGCAAGTGTGAGTTTCAAACAGATATCGGTTGTAAGTTTGTTTGCAATCAACTATAGTGTATCGGTGCATCCGGGCTAAGCAGTTAAAGAACAGAATCAACTAATGGCAGTTATGTTCTACGTTGCAAAAAATAATAAAACAGAAAAAAGAATGTTACCTCGGAAGGGCCGAAGGACAGATGGGAGGTGGGCTCACGCAGGAGAAGCTCGGGTGCCACACCCCTCTCGAAGCTCCGAAACTGGCATAGTCCATCGGGGAGCATCACATGAACCGTAGGCCTGTAGGTCTCCGGATCGAACGGCGGGATGTGAAGTGGCAAGGGGTCGGCCTCGGGATCCATCTCGAGCTCTGGAGGGGTCCCGCCCTGTGGAAGATCGTCCGCCATCTCGAAGAGAATGTGAAAATGGCCGGAGGACGAAAAACCGGGCGAGAATGTGAAGAGTCAACAAAAAGTCAACCCCGAGAGGGCCGGAAAAGGCCGGAAAAGTCGAAGTGCGGAAAAGGCACAGATATCGAGAAAAACTCGAGAAAAACAACCCCCGAGTGGCGAAAATCAAAAACGAGACACCGAAACGAAGTTTCGTTCGGTTCAAAACGTTCGAAACGCGAAGATATTCGCGAATCGGATGACGAAATGGAGGCTAGAACGCAAGAAAACGAGGAAATCAAAGGAGGAAAATGATCTAGAGACAAAGGGGGAGAAGTTTTGAGCAAGAGGAAGTGAAGAAAATAGGGCTAGAAGCTCTATTTTAAAAGACCCGTGGCCAAATGACTGAACTGCCCCGATACAAGGACTTTTGCCGGTCGGCCACACTTTTTGCCGGTCGGCAAAATATTATGCCGATAGAAATTGTATGATGGCCGATGGACGGCCGGTGATGCATTTTTATGGCCGGTGGCTATCTGGTGGTCTCTTACAGTGGTTTGGGAGCCTCCTACATCCTTTTTGGGTTATATGTGTGGTTCAGGGCCTTCATTGCTCAAGACGGTGCAAGAAACGTGCATCTCCGACGCTCAACCGGCCTTCGAGTTTACCTCAAGCCGTGTCTTCTATGAGCGATGCTCGGTACGTATGAAGAGCGTCCCTTCCCGTATCCTTTTCATGTCTTGTGGATTCCACAAATTGTTTCAATTATGCTATGTTACAGTATTTTACGTTCCAGCATCGTGAATAACATGTTTTTACTTACATGTGTACATTCAACTCTTCTCATACACACTACTTGCGTAGACCACATGTTTTGCTTGCGTGGACCGTATGTTTTGCTTGCGTAGACCGCATGTTTATAATTAATTACGTTACTTGCGTAGACCGCATGTTTGTAATCAATTTCATTACTTGCGTAGACCGCATGTTTTGCTTGCGTAGACCGCATGTTTGTAATCAATTTCATTACTTGCGTGGACCGCATGTTTTACTTGCGTAGACCGCATGTTTTACCTGCGTAGACCGCATGTTTGTAATTAATTACGTTACTTGCGTAGACCGCATGTTTGTAATCAATTTCATTACTTGCGTAGACCGCATGTTTTGCTTGCGTAGACCGCATATTTGTAATCAATTTCATTACTTGCATGGACCGCATGTTTTGCTTGCGTAGACCGCATGTTTGTAATCAATTTCATTACTTGCGTAGACCGCATGTTTTACTTGCGCAGACCGTATGTTTATAATTAATTACGTTACTTGCGTAGACCGCATGTTTGTAATCAATTTCATTACTTGCGTAGACCGCATGTTTTGCTTGTGTAGACCGCATGTTTGTAATCAATTTCATTACTTGTGTGGACCGCATGTTTTACTTGCGTAGACCGCATGTTTATAATTAATTACGTTACTTGCGTAGACCGCATGTTTGTAATCAATTTCACTACTTGCGTAGACTGCATGTTTTGCTTGCGTAGACCGCATGTTTGTAATCAATTTCATTACTTGCGTAGACCGCATGTTTATAATTAATTACGTTACTTGCGTAGACCGCATGTTTGTAATCAATTTCATTACTTGCGTAGACTGCATGTTTTGCTTACGTAGACCGCATGTTTGTAATCAATTTCACTACTTGCGTAGACCGCATGTTTGTAATCAATTTCATTACTTGTGTGGACCACATGTTTTGCTTGCGTAGACCGCATGTTTATAATTAATTACGTTACTTGCGTAGACCGCATGTTTGTAATCAATTTCACTACTTGCGTAGACCGCATGTTTGTAATCAATTTCATTACTTGCGTAGACCGCATGTTTTGCTTGCGTAGACCGCATGTTCTGTTTGCGCGGACCGCATTTTTATGTTCAAATTCATTACTGTAACAAGCCCGCGGGGGACCTCGCTACAGCTCGGACTCGACTTTTCGTTGTCGTGGTTCTTAATCTGAACCAAAGAGTCCAAATTCGGCAAATTGTTTTGAGAAAACTGATTTTTTGAAAGAAGTGCCAAACATGGACTGCTTTGCCAGATACAGAGTCGCCACCTAAATATTTTATTTGGGAAATTTAGGAAACCCTGACTCGGTGCCAAAAGGCCACGTGTCCGTCATCACCAAAGTTGCCTCGGCTCGGGAACTTGGGTACGATTGGGGAAGGTCACTTCGTGAGCACCCCCGCTCGCCCGGTCATAGACCGGCCTCTACTAACCATGATATCAATTTTTGAAAACATTGTATGCTCTTATTCTGGTTATTAGCCTAGGTTACTATGTGATGCGCGCAGCATACAAGTATAGACTGGGTCGCCTGAATTGGAACAAAACATTTCACGTTCGCTTTTTGAAAATGGTTTGCTACCCGCAGGTAGGCTTGAAACATTTGATGATTTACTCCAATTCAGATAACCCGACCTCCACCCACAGGCATTCAGGCAGTTAAATCATGTAAGCACATAGCCTCATGGTAAGCATGCTATTCATGGCAACACTCACACGCATGCAAGGATGCTAAAGCATAAAACTTACCGGGTACTCCAAGCCAAAACAAAAAACTGTATTAGAAATCATGCATGATCCTAAGTATACAGAAATGCCTAATGCAACGCATGCAAAATGCAACTATAGCAGGCTCGGCTATTCTAAGATGGTATATGAAATGCTACAACTACCGTGTATTCAATTTGGAATTGAAAGTACGATGCAGTTAGTATGGTGCGCCGAGCCCGGTGCATGCAATACAGATGAATGATGCAATCATGCTGTCATACTGTATGTTAATTTAAATATGCCCTAATCTAACCATCATAAGCGGATAAATAAAAGGGAGAAAGACGTGGGGTTGGAAGACATACATCACACTCACCCACACTTATTACAGTTGTGCCCTCGCAGAGAGGGTCCGAATAAATATACAGTCCAAATATTACAGTCCCGAATAAAAGAATATTACAGTCCAAAGTATTACAAAATTCTAATTAATAAATTAACTATGAAAGCAAATAAAACTGGTGTGCAAGCCAGGGACCGCCTTGCTTCTGATGGATGATGCATGTCCGGACTGTCTTGCGCGGAAATCCACCGGAATGCCCCAATTAGCCTCTGTTTACACCTGTTCTTGAAATGCGTGCCAATTCCCAAAAAGTTATTGATTCCTGATTTAGCTGCAACAGAGAGCAGGAAAGGGGCATAGCAATGTATTTGCACAGATATATGCATGCCTCGATCCTCGTGCCACCAATCACGCATACCGAGGCATGATGACCGAGGAGTCGAAATGCACAACTCAATATAGGATGAATGCAGATGAAACTACAACTAAAACCTAACTCCATCATGGATAATCCGGAGTGTCGGTGACTGGGGGAATTGAGACACATTCCGTCACTCGGAGTACGAAATGTACCTCGTTTCCCGTGCCCGGGCTAACTCCTATTCCGGACATGATGCAGTATGCATGATATGCAACTAAGATATAGTCCTAACATACACAGAATGCTATGAAAATGAAATGCCTCGAAGTGCGTGCACACGGGTACGCAAACCGAAAAAATGACGGAATGCAATCTAAGATACAACCTAGTATGCACAATGCTATGAAAATGAGGTACCTCGAAGTGCGTGCACACGGGCACGCAAACCGAGGCGACGATAAATGCAATGAAGATGAGGTGCCTCGAAGTGCGTGCACACGGGCACACAAACCGAGGCTATGGTATGTGTCCCGAAATACGTGCACACGGGCACGCAAACCGAGGCGATGATATGTGTCTCGAAATGCGTGCACACGGGCACGCAAACCGAGGCAATGATATGTGATGAAATGACATGGAAATGACAAATGGGCTTATACCAACATGAGTGAGCCTCAGCCACACTCACATCGGATGCCGGCGGATAAAAATGAGGTGCCTTGAAATGCGTGCACACGGACACGCAAACCGAGGCAATGGCAAATACAATGAAACATGGCAAAAATGATAAATGGGATTATACCAACATGAGTGAGCCTCAGCCACACTCACATCGGATGCCGGCGGATAAAAAAGAGATGCCTCGAAATGCGTGCACACGGGCACGCAAATCGAGGCAATGATATGTGATGAAATGACATGGAAATGACAAATGGGCTTATACCAACATGAGTGAGCCTCAGCCACACTCACATCGGATGCCGGCGGATAAAAAAGAGGTGCCTCGAAATGCGTGCACACGGGCACGCAAACCGAGGCAATGATAAAATGATATGAAACATGGCAAAAATGATATGCAAGTATGCTAATGGAATTTCAGCAACAAAATATGGGGGAAAACAGTCCCGAAATGAAGCGAAATGACATGAAATGCAAGGAAATGTCCCGAAATGCAACATTAAGCACCCGAAATGCCCTATAGCCATGCCAAACATGCACAATATGGACATGCAATGCAAAGACAGAAGCTAGACAGTCCCAAGAGATGCACTTTCACAGTTATAAACATGGCCAAACAGCAAGCATAGGTAAGGGAAAAATAGCATGCAAGAATAGGGGCCAAAAGAGGGGTAATGAAGCAAGTGGTACAAGCTAAACCCAAACTGAAAAATTTCCTTCTACAACACTGAAGATGGACCAAAAATATGAACATTTACAGTATATGGCAGTCTCAAAATCAGTATACAAATATGCTAAAAATGTGATGCAAAATGAGGCTCAAAAGGTGCTAAAACATGAAGTATACAAAATAATCACCAAACAGAAAAAAAGTGTGAATGAAACATGAAGTATAGGCCAAAACAAGGCCACTTTCAGTTCGGACCAAGGTCCAAAAACAGAAGCAAAGAGGGCTATCAATTTATGCAAAAATGGGGCCAAATAAGGGATTGAACTACAAGTGACACATGGAGACACCAAACAATGTTGATCCCTTCTCCAATGTTGAAGAGGGGCTCAAAATAAGCCTTATATCAGTTTACAACATGCTCGAAAATAAATTTCTCATGGGTCAAAAATAGCATGCAAAACTATGACATACAAGATGGTCAATGAAGCAAGTGTATTATGGAGGGCTCAAACAGGGTTGAGCCCTTAATGAGAAGTGAAGATGAGCTCAAAAGATGGCCCTTTTCAGTTAGGGCCGGAGCTTGAAACCAAAAAGAAGTGGGGCTTAGAAATAGATCAAGAAAAAGGTTCAAAAGGGTAAAAGTGTTACTTACCCTTGAAGATTCGAACTTTTGTTGCTTCTTGGGTGGATTTGCAGCTTCTTTAGCCTTCAAGAATCCCTCCTTGCTACTGGAAATGAGATGGTGGTGGTAGAGCTTGGTGGTGTAGAAGGAATGGAGGTTAGGAACTTAGGGTTTTTTGAAGAATTGAGAAGGAAGAAGATGGAGTTGGCTATGGAAGCTTGAAGAGCAATTTTTCTAACCCTTGAAGAGAAGGCCACCAGCTGGTTATAAGGATCAAAAAGGGGGTGTAAAGGTGGGGGAGAAGGAGAGCAAAACTCCCCCACAAAATATCCCCCGGATACAGAAAATATCTGGGGGATATTGCCCCACAGCTGTAAAGTGCACAGTGCAAGGAACACGGCCGGCCCATTACTTTTGCTGGAGGTGGCCGGCCGGCCGGCTAGGGGTCAAAAGGGTCAATGTGATTTTCTGGCCGGCCAGCTATTGGAGAGGTACCCCTATGTGTGTACAACACAACCATGTGGTTAAAATTCCAAGAAAGTGGGTCCAAGAGGTTCAACATTGGCTCGGAAAGAGGGGTTCAAAAGGGTCAGGTGACCTTAATGGCCGGCCACCAACTTTTAGTGGCCTCCCAGGTGTGTAGATCACAGATATGTGGTTGAAAGTTGGCAACACTACCCCTAGGGTGTTCAACATTAGCCCGGAAGAAAGGGGTCAAAAGGGTCAGGTGACCTTAATGGCCGGCCACCAACTTTTAGTGGCCTCCCAGGTGTGTAGATCACAGATATGTGGTTGAAAGTTGGCAACACTACCCCTAGGGTGTTCAACATTAGCCCGGAAGTTGGAAAAACGGGCGCCGGGAGGCTCCGGAGGAGAGATAACTGACTGCTGCAACAGTTGCTGGCCTCCCACCCTTCAGTGACCTTCCTTGTGATAAAACAGAGGTACCTGCCAAAAATGAACGAAAACCGTTGCAAAACGAACGTTCCGGGGGCAAAACACGCAGTTTGGGGTCCCGAAAATGGGCTGTTAAGCACCGAAAATGGTATTCGACCTCGAAGTGGGTTTCTCAGCCGCCAGTGTCCCTCAAAAGGGAGAAAACAGGAAGTATGCCAAAAATTAGAGCAATAGGAGATGGTTAAGCTGTCCCGAACCGAGGTACACGGCCTGACGGCTCCGAAAACCGGGAACCGGACTCCGAAATGGGAAAAATGGCCTACGGCCGCCAAATGTAGCCTACGGACATTGAGAGATGGTTTACGGGACCTTTCCCTCCCCTCAGGAAAAGAAACAGAGAAAATCGAGTCTGGTCCGCAAACCGAGACAAGGCACAGAAAAGGGTTCGGAAGTTTGGAGGCAGGGCTCACGGCCACAACTCCAAAACTTCTGAACGAGCACATTGTGCAACATCACCAAGCGCTCAATTGGTGACGTTTGAGTCTTAAGGTCGGTCAAAAATGGGGTGTCTACAATTACTTGCGTAGACCGCATGTTCTACTTGGGTAGACCGCACGTTTGAAACCAATTTCATTGCTTGCGTAGACCGCATGCTTATGATCAATTTCGTTGCCTGCGTAGACCGCGTGCTCCACTTACATGTCTGTGCCTTCACAGCATTGTTATGCTTCCCACTTGCTTCGCGTTGTCACGCATTTTGAAGTACAATTAACATGCATGTTGTTAATCACATTGTACCTGTTAAGTTTGTTTTCTTTGCAGGTACGATATTGTATGTACAGTTCATTTAAGGCTGGTGCAACCCGACGAACCGGACAGGTATGATATACTCCGAGTGAGACATATCGAGAATTTTTACGGTCTAGGAGACCCTAAATCCTCTGAAGGTGCAAGTCCTTCGGTGTTTGTCGTGCCCGAACGACTTTTGATAAGTTGCATTAGACATATATTTCAAGCGACTCGTGTCGTCGCATATTCAAGTTCACGTGCATCTCAAAAGCTGCGTGTTGTCGCGCATTCCATGCAACATGCATTTCATACATCATTTGCATTTCAAAAAACAAACAAAAAAATATAATTGCATTGTCATGCACCATCGTAAATAGTTGCATTATCATGCATCATTGTAATATAGTGTATATTGCATTGTAGCTTGCATGCATTCACTGCATCACTTCCATCTATGGCTCGCGTCTTTCCATGATTGAGCTTGGTCCGGTATGTGCCCATACCTCTCGTGTCGAAGCATAGTTCAGTGGACCGTTCTATGTTAGACGCGGCTTGTACGTGTACATGCCCTCCCTAGACAAGATTTGGTTTGGCCTGCGTGCCTTATCCATCGTATCTTTTCCATCTCATTGCACATTGCATTGTAATTTGCATGCATTCATTGCATCACCTTCCATTTATGGCTTGCACCTTTCCATGTTGAGCTTGGTCCGGTATGTGCCCATACTTCTCGTGTCGAAGCATAGTTCAGTGGACCGTTCTATGTTAGACGTGGCTTGTATGCGTACATGCTTTGCCTAGGCAAGATTTGGTTTGGCCCGCGTGCCATATCCATTGCCATTTCCCCAGCATTTTCATTATATATTACATTGTAGTGTAATTGTTGCATCCAGCTTTAGGATCGTAGTCCTTTCCCCAGCGGGTCGTTTCCCCACCTTTGTCATTCCCCCCAATACTTGTTCTTGTGTCCGTCTACATTACTTATAGTTCTGTTGACCGTTCTATGGTAGACGGACTTGTTACCTCCATCAATCTATTTGACATAGGTGTGGTTTCGAACCGCTCATGATTAGATCATGATTCAATTGCATTGCATTTTTATTTGCATTGTTCATACATAGTTTTGTATATATTGCATATCATTTTGCATTCATTTTTGCATTGTCATGCATGTTGCTAATAACATTGTACCTGTTAAGTTTGCTTTCTTTGCAGGCACGATATTGTATGTTCGGTTCGTTTGAAGCTGGTGCAACCAGACGAGCCGCACAGGTATTGTATCCTCCGAGTGAGACGTATCGAGAATTGCATAATTCTCTTACATCCTTTCTGCATTTGTAATGTAGTTGCATTGGTGTATGCTAGCTTAAAACTGTCGCATGTGTGCTTCATTACAGCTTTCTTTGCATGACCATAAGTTATGTCCGGCTCTGTGCATTGTCTTGCATCTTGCCCCCGCCTTCGGGCGCATATCTTGTTTGTCTTGCATGATTGTTTGAGTCTTCGGCCTTGTCAAAAATGAGTCATCTCTGGGCCTTGACATTCACTCCCATCATTGTTATGACTTTCGAGTTCTGTCAAAGAGGGGCAACTGTAGACACCCCATTTTTGACCGTCCTCAAGACTTGGACGTCACCATTGGAACACTTGGTGATTATCCTTGTTTGTGTTCGTCTTGAGTTCCCGGAGGTCTCGGTTGCGCGCCTTGTCTCGGGATCTCTCGACTCGACCATGTTGTGTCTGGTTTTGCACCAAACACTTGTGTTTTGCCTTGGAGGGGCAAGGAATGCCTTGTGAGGCATCCCCACACATCACCGGCCATAGCTTGAGGCCACCGGCCAGTGATTTTATGCCATCGGCAATGTATATTGCCGGTCGACACTATTTGTTGCCGATCGGCCATTTATTTTGCCAAAATGGCAATTTTGAATGGCCAATCACTGTTCATCTACTTTTAATAGATATTTTGTGCCAGCTGTGATAGCTGGCACCCACTCTGTTCCCCTCCATACACGTGTATGGAGGGATTTCCCTCTTGGATGGCTTGTTTTGGAAGCCTTACAAGAGGGAGTTGCCTATAAGAAGAGGGCTCCTCTCTTGGCATTAGGGTTACAAAATTTTCAGAGGGAGCTCTGGATTAGGGTTAGGGTTGATACATATTTTCTATCTCTATATCTCTCTCTTGTGTGTGTCTAGTGTGTGTTTGTTCATACTATTGCACACAAACACATAGTGTTACACCTTCTCTTGGTTGTTGAGGGACCAGAGGGTTGTTCTTGGTGTTCTTGACTGGATTTGAGCTCAAGGAGGCAACAAGATCATCATTTGTGAAGGAGGACTTCAAGGGTAAGAAACTTGTCCCTTTTTACCCCATTTTTGCACACTACTTTTGCCTATCTTGCAACTATTTTTTGGCTTTGCATATAATACATAAAAGTTCTGTTTTTAAGGCCTCTAAATAGTTTGTTAAGAGTGTTTTAAGCTTTGGGGTTGTTTGACCACTCTTAAGCCTTGTTTGGCCCTTGTTTTGTGCTATTTTGTGTGAGCTCCGGGACTTTGGTGTTTGGGCCTCCTCACCATTGAATTCTTGAGAGATTTCAGTGGTAAAGATGGTGCCTTGAGGTCCCAAGAAGGAGAGGGCCACCCCCTCTCCTTGTTGTCCTTGAAAAGGACCATTTTCGCCTCTTGAGGGAGCACCTAGCTTAGGCTCTTGTTGGCCATGCCTTAGCTATTATTTATGCTTATTTTGCCATGAAATAGCATTGTTTTAAGTTGGTTTTGGTACACCATGCTTGCTTAGCATACATGCCTTGTAATGCCATGATTTGCCTCAACATGTGCCTAGCATTTAGACTACCATACTCATGTGTTTTGGCCTAGCTTTGTGAAGCTTTTATGCTTGTTTTAGTATGCTAAGGGACTGTTTTTGGTCATTTGAGTCATCCATGCTTTACTTTGTATAGCTACCATGCGAACTCTCTTGTATACCTTGAGCATTGACCCCTCTAGCATGCCATCATTGCATCATTTCAGTGGTTTGGAACCACTTGTCATGTTATTTCAGTCCTTGTGGCATGCCTATATGCTTGCATTTGATATCCCTTTAATATGTTAAAAGGTTGTTGTCTTATGCTTCTTGTTTGGGCCCTTGTGCATGCTTCCATACTTAAGCCATTTAGATGCCATTTAGGTGGGTTTTGAGACTCATTTTAGCATGTCACATCTCTATTTTCAGTCACTTAATTCATGCCATGTGTGGTTGCACTAAGTGTAGTTCAATGCTTCTTTGGTGAGCCTTAGGCTTTAGATCATTTGTTGTATGCTATGCTTGTCTTGTTTGCTTGTTTTGGCACCATCATTAACATGGTTTTAGAGCTTAATGCATGCTATATGTCCATGTTTGCATCCTCTTGAGTGTGCTTGAGAATTGCTCTTTAATGCTTGAAGTGTTGGAGATCATTCGCACGAATGTTTGTGTGCCTATTAGTCCTTCATTTTTGAGCACCTTGGCCACTGTTTTAGGCCTAGTAAGGGCTGCCTAAACCGTGCATAAGTCCATCCTTTGCTTGTTTGCATGCTTACCTTGCATATTTGCTTGCATACTTGTATAGATGCATTGTATGCCCATGTTGCATGCTAGTTCACATGCCTAGGTTGCACTCCATCTAGCATGCATGCCTTGTTCCTTGATTTAGTGATGGGAGTTGGGCCTTTGTTTGTTGGTTTGCATTGCATTTGAAATCAACATGCATAACTTGGTCTCTTGGGCCATCATGCATTGAAATGTGCGATTGATGGTCCGAGAACCAAGGACCATGTCCCTTTGAGTCATAAACATGATAAGGGATATGGTCGGCGCATACATTGCTTGAATTGTATTGCCATGCAAAGCCCTGTCCTCTGCTGCTATCAAATAGATTCTGCAGGAACTTTTTGCCGATCGACTGCACAGAGTGCCGACCGGCAATCCATATGTGGCCGATGGATTCATTTTTGGCCGATCGACACCAAATCACAGCCGATGATGATTCCCTCTAGCCGGTGGCATTCCCCAACGTCCAATGAGCACATCCTGAGACTTTGGCAGTCTTCAGAGAAGCAGAGCAGGGAAAACAGAGGCAGCTTGTGCATGGCAGTGGACTTCCGAGCAAGACCCGAGCACGCGTGCATTGAGACCTCTTCCCGAGGCCCTTTTTCTTGCTTTCTTAAATTAATTAATTTGTTTAATTAATTTAGTTAGTCTGTAATAATTAATTAGCTAGGATAGTTAATTCATTATTCGAATTGTATTATTCTTTTAGTCCCTCCGAGCGAGGGCGAATTTGTAATAAGTGTGGGTGAGTGTGTGCATGTCTTCCAACCCCCACTTCTTTCTCCTTTTTACTTACCTACTTTGATGGTTAGTAATAGGTCATGTTTAATTTAGTATACCTTATGCTATGCATGCGTGCATCATTCATCAGTATTGCATGCACTGGGCTCGGCGCATCATGCTAACTGCATTAGTATTTCAAATCTAACTTGAATATATGCTGCTTGTGCATTTTCACATGTCATTCATAGACTAGCCGAGCCTACTCTAGTGACATTCTGTATGCGTTGCATTGGACATTTAAACATGGACTTGGATCATGCATTGATTGCTAACGAGTTCTTTGTTTTGGCACGGAGTACGATGTAAGTATTTATGCTTTAGCATCCTTGCATGCGTGTGAGTGTTGCCATGATAACATGATTACCATGAGGCTAGCTGCTTATGTGATATAACTGCTTGAATGCCTGTGGATGGAGGTCGAATTGCTTAAATTGGGATAACGCGTTAAAACTGTGAATTTTAAGCCCACTAGATAGTGGCAAAACCATCTTTTCTAAAAGCCCACTTGAGAGTGGCAAAACCTGCATTTTAGCCTACTTGCGAGTAGCAAACCATTTTCAAAACAAATATAAAAAGTTTTGTTCCAATTTAGGCAATTTGGTCTATACTTGTTTGCTGTGCGCATAACATAGTAATTCTAGGCTAATAACCGGAATAAGAACATATAACGTTTTCAAAAAAGGATATCACAGTTAATAGAGGCCGATCTTTGGATCGGGCGAGAGGGGGTGCTCATAGCTGACCTTCCCCAATCGTACCCAAGCTCCCGAGCCGAGGCAACTTTGGTGATGACGAACACGTGGCCTTTGGCACCGAGTCAGGGTTTCCTAAATTCCCCCATAAAAATATTTAGGTGGCAACTCTGTATCTGGCAAAGCAGTCCATGTTTGGCACTTCTTTTCAAAAATCTGTTTCTCAAAACGATTTGCCGGATTTGGACTCTCTGGTTTAGATTAAGAACCGTGACACAAATCGAGTCCGAACTGTAGCGGGGTCCCTCGCGGACGTGCTACATAGGCCCATTCGGCTTCCCAAACTCGCGCCCTGGCTAAGGCAAGGACAGATTAACTAATCTGGTCGGCCATGTTTTCAAGCACAAGCGCCGATCAACCTGCGCTTCAGCCAGCCCACAAGTTAGGCCCATTCGGCTTCCCAAGCTAGCGCCCTGGCTAAGGCAAGGACAGATTTACTAATCTGGTCGGCCATGTTTTCAAGCGCAAGCGCCGATCAATCTGTGCATCAGCCAGCCCACGAGTTAGGCCCATTCGGCTTCGCAAGCTCATGCCCTGGCTAAGGCAAGGGCAGATTTACTAATCTGGTCGGCCAAATACCTAAGCTAAGCAGCCGATCTAACCATAACATAAAGCAATATCATTCATCAACAACATTTTTCTTAGCAAGTTGAGCACAACTCATGAAATTTCATATACGCAAATTACTAAACAAAAAGCTACAGGCCCGCATGAAAATGCCTAGCAAAAACTATGACTGTAGCAACACATGAAAAATACCAAATTAAAAACTGTAAAAATACATTTGACATCCTAAAAACTATGTCAGTCGCCCAGATCAATCATCGGAATCAGACTCCAATGGCTCAACATCCACTTGCTCAGATGGTATTGGCATAATCAATGAAACTTTAGCAGCAGTAAGGGCTTTGTGCCAACCATGTTTGAATCCCCGATTTTCAAACTTGGGGCCTTGGTCCAAATACTCGGCGAGTCCAGCATTTTTCCCGGCCTCGAATACTTTGGAAGCCTCTGAGTCGGCTGTTTCCTTCGCCGCCTTCATTTTAGCCAACTCAGCCTCCAGTTTAGAGACTGCCTTCTGGGCCAATTTGAGCGCATCTTCGCTTGCATCTGCCTCCTTCTCGGCATCCGATCTCAATTGATCCGCGCTACGAGCCCTCTCCACCTCGGCCTCTGCCCTTGAGGCTTCCTTGTTCACCCTCAAAGCTTTGACCTCGGCCCTTCTCCTCTGGCCCTCAACTTTCTTTTATAAACGATCAATCTGTTTGACGGCGTCGTGATGGCGACGACCCATATCGGCTATCCTTCCGACGGTCTGGAAAACAAGAATTTAAAACCATAATTTCAACAGTATTTGGATTAAGTGAAGCAAAGTCCGAATATGTACCAAAAGTGCCGATTGGGCGGCTAGTGTTGTCGCATTCAGATCTAGTTCCACCCGGAAAGCCTCCCTGTCAGACGGCAATGACACGGACGTAGCCAAGCTGAATGCGACTTCTGGATCTTTAAGCGCCGAAGCATCAGAAGAAACCGACATGTTTTTTATCATCGGCTGAATGACAAAAGGAACAATTACATTCGATCCCTCTAATCGAGGACGTTTGCCGCCTTGTTCTTCTGAGCCGACCTCAAACTCGGCAGGGCGTTTCTCTGCCTCTTCCTTAACTTCTTGGCCGGTCTGCATGATCAAAGTAGATTTGGCATTTCGATTTTTTGCCGTCTCCACCTCAATTACGCGCAAGGACTCTAATTTGCTAACAGGCAAGGAGAGTTGAGATTCCGTGGCGGGTGTATAGACAAGCCCGCGAGGGGGGCCTCGCCACAGCTCGGACTCGACTTTCTGTAGTCACGGTTCTAAGTCTGAACCAAAGAGTCCAAATCCGGCAAACCGTTTTAAGAAAACAGATTTTTGAAAGAAGTGCCAAACATGGACTGCTTTGCCAGATACAGAGTCGCCACCTAAATATTTTATTTTGGGAAATTTAGGAAACCCTGACTCGGTGCCAAAGGCCACGTGTCCGTCATCACCAAAGTTGCCTCGGCTCGGGAACTTGGGTACGATTGGGGAAGGTCACTTCGTGAGCACCCCCGCTCGCCCGATCAAAGATCGGCCTCTACTAACCATGATATCTATTTTTGAAAACTTTGTATGTTCTTATTCCGGTTATTAGCCTAGGTTACTATGTGATGCGCACAGCATACAAGTATAGACTGGATCGCCTGAATCGGAACAAAACATTTCATTTTTGCTTTTGAAAATGGTTTGCTACCCGTAGGTAGGCTTTAAAACATTGGATGATTTATTCCAATTCTGATAACCCAACCTTCACCCACAGGCATTCAGGCAGTTATATCATATAAGCAATTAGCCTCATGGTAAGCATGCTATTCATGGCAGTCACTCACACGCATGCAAGGATGCTAAAGCATAAAACTCACCGAGTACTCCAAGCCAAAATAGAAACTTCATTAGAAATCATGCATGATCCTAACTATACAGAAATGCCTAATGCAACGCATGCAAAATGCAATTATAGCAGGCTCGGCTATTCTATGATGGTATATGAAATGTTACAACTATCATGTATTCAACTTTGAATTTGAAAGTACAATGCGGTTAGTATGATGCGCCGAGCCCGGTGCATGCAATACAGATGAATGAATGCAAACATGCTGTCATACTGTATGTTAATTTAAATATGCCCTAATCTAACCATCATAAGCAGGTAAATAAAAGGGAGAAAGACGTGGGGTTAGAAGACATACAACACACACACACACACTTATTACAGTTGTGCCCTCGCGCAGAGGGTCCGAATAAATAATACAGTCCAAATATTACAGTCCCGAATAAAAGAATATTACAGTCCGAAAAATATACAAATTCCTAATTAATTAATAAATTAACTAAGAAAGCAAATAAAGCTGGCGTGCAAGCCAGGGACTGCCTTGCTTCTGATGGATGATGCATATCCGGGTTGTCTTGCGCGGAAATCCACCGGAATGCCCCAATTAGCCTCTGTTTACACCTGTTCTTGAAATGCGTGCCAAGCCCCAAAAGGTTGTTGATTCTTCGTTTTGCTGCAACAGAGAGCAGGAAAGGGGCATAGCAATGTATTTGCACAGATATATGCATGTCTCGATCCTCGTGCCACCAATCACGCATACCGAGGCATGATGGCCGGGGAGTCGAAATGCACAACTCAATATAGGATGAATGCACATGAAACTACAGCTAAAACCTAACTCCATCATGGATAATCCGGAGTGTCGGTGACTGGGAAATTGAGACACATTCCGTCACTCGGAGTACGAAATGTACCTCGTTTCTCGTGCCCGGGCTAACTCCTATTCCGGACACGATGCAATATGCATGATATGCATGAAATGCAACTAAGATACAATCCTAACATATACAATGCTATGGAATGACATGCCTCGAAATGCGTGCACACGGGCACGCAAACCGAGAAAATAACAGAATGCAATCTAAGATACAACCTAGTATGCACTATGCTGTGAAAAGGATATGCCTCGAAATGCGCGCACACGGGCACGCAAACCGAGAAAATGACAGAATGCAATGCAAGTGACTAAAGTGGCATGGGAAAGGTAGCATGGACTTATACTAACATGAGAGAGCCTCAGCCACACTCATATAAGAAGCCGGTTGATGAAAATGAAGTGCCTCGAAATGCGTGCACACGGACACGCAAACCGAGGCAATGGCATACACAATGCGAATGACATGAAAATGTGATATGGGCTTATACCAACATGAGTGAGCCTCAGCCACACTCACATAGGATGCCGGCAGATAAAAATGAAGTGTCTCGAAATGCGTGCACACGGGCACGCAAACCGAGGCGATGGCGGAATGCGATGTAATGGCATGAAAACATGATGTGGGCTTATACCAACATGAGTGAGCCTCAGCCACACTCACATAGGATGCCGGCGGATAAAAATGAGGTGCCTCGAAATGCGTGCACACGGGCACACAAACCGAGGCAATGGCGGAATGCGATGTAAATGATATGGAAACATTATGTGGACTTATACCAACATGAGTGAGCCTCAGCCACACTCACATAGGATGCCAGCGGATAAAAATGAGGTGCCTTGAAATGCGTGCACACAGGCACGCAAACCGAGGCGGTGACAGAATGCGATGCAAATGACATGAAAACATGATATGGACTTATACCAACATGAGTGAGCCTCAGCCACACTCACATAGGATGCCGGCGGATAAAAAAAGAGGTGCCTCGAAATGCGTGCACACGGGCACGCAAATCGAGGCGGTGACATAATGTGATGTAATGACATGAAATGGATAGAAATCATTCTAATGGAATTTCAGCACTAAAATATGGGGGAAAACAGTCCCGAAATGAGGCGAAATGACATGAAATGCATGGAATTGTCCCGAAATGCGAATTTAGGCACCCGAAATGGCCTATAGCTATGCCAAACATGCACAACATGGACATGCAATGCAAAGACAGAAGCTAGACAGTCCCAAAAAAAGGCACTTTCACAGTTATAAACATGGCCAAACAGCAAGCATAGGTATGGCAAAAATAGCATGCAAGAATAGGGGCCAAGAGAGGGGTAATGAAGCAAGTGATATAAGCAAAATCCAAACTGAAAAATTTCCTTCTACAACACTGAAGAGGGACCAAAAATATGAATATTTACAGTATATGGCAGCCTCAAAATCAGTATACAAACATGATAGAAATGTGATGCAAAATGAGGCTCAAAAGTGGCTATAACATGAGATATGCAAAATAATCACCAAACAGCCAAAGACCCTTAATAAAACATGTAGAATGGGCCAAAATAAGACTATTTCCAGAACTGTAAAATGGCCAAAAACAAAAGCATGGTAGGCTAACTAAACATGCAAGAATGGGAAATAAAAGAGAGATATAACATGAAGTGGCATAAGGAGGTCCCAAACCATGAAAGGACCTAAATGAAACATGAAGTATGGACCAAAATAAGCACTTTTTCAGAACTGTAAAATGGCCAAAAACAAAAGCATGGTAGGCTGCCATTGCATGCAAAGATGGGGACCAAAAGAGGAGTATAAAGGTAAGTACAACATGGAAGTCCCAAATGGTGTTGAGCCCTTCTTCAATGTTGAAGAGGGGCTCAAAATAAGCCTAATATCAGTTTACAACATGCTCAAAAACAGATTACTCATGGGTCAAAAATAGCATGCAAAATTATGACATATAAGAGGATCAATGAAGCAAGTGTATCATAGAGGGCTCAAACAGGGTTGAGCCCTTAATGAAAAGTGAAAATGAGCTCAAAAGAGGGCCTTTTTCAGTTAGGGCCGGAGCTTGAAACAAAAAGCAAGTGAGGCTTACAAATGGATCAAGAAAAAGGGTCAAAAGAGGAGAAGTATCACTTACCCTTGAAGACTAAGATTTTTGTTGCTTCTTGGATCAATTTGCAGCTCCTTTTGGCTTTGAGAAACCTTCCTTGTTGCTGGAAATGAGGTGGTGGTGGTAGAGCTTGGTGGTGTAGAAGAAATGGTGCTTAGGGACTTAGAGATTTTTAAAGAAATGAGAGGTATGGAGATGGAGTTGTGTATGGAGGCTTGAAGAACAATTTTTCTAACCCTTGTAAGTGAAGCCACCAGCTGGTTATAAGGGTCCAAAAGGGGGTGTAAAGGTGGGGGAAAAGGAGACAAACTTTCCCCCACAAAATATCCCCCGGATAAAGATCTTTTCTGGGGGATAAAGCTCCACAGCTGTAAAGTGCACAGTGCCAAGATCTCGGCCGGCCTGTTACTTTTGCTCCAGGTGGCCGGCCGGCCACACCTCCTAGCCGGCCGGCTAGGGGTCAAAAGGGTCAATCAGATTTTTCTGGCTGGCCACCAACTGGTAGTGTCCTCCTATGTGTGTACAACACAACCCTGTGGTTAAAAGTCCAAGAAAGTGGGTCCAAGGGGTTCAACATTAGCTCGGAAAGAGGGGTTCAAAAGGGTCAGGTGGAATTACTGGCCGGCCACCAACTTTTAGGGTCCTCTCATGTGTGTACATCACAAATATGTGGTTCAAAGTTCGAGAAAAAGGGTCCAAAAGGTTCAACATTAGCCCGGAATGAGGGGGTCAAAAGGGTCAAATTGAATTAATGGCCGGCCATCACTTTTTAGGGTCCTCTCATGTGTGTACATCACAAATATGTGGTTCAAAGTTCGAGAAAAAGGGCCCAAGGTGTTCAACATTAGCCCGGAAGTGCGAAAAACGGGCGTCGGAGGGCGTCGGAGGATGTATAACTGGTTGCTGCAACAATTGCTGGCATCCCACCCTTCAGTGACCTCCCCGGTGATAAAACAGAGGTACCTGCCAAAAATGAACGAAAACCGTTGCAAAACGAATGCTCGGGGACCAAAACACGCAGTTCGAGGTCCCGAAAATGGGCTGTTAAGCACCGAAAGTGGCGTTCGGCCACGAAGTGGGTTTCTCAGACCCCAGTGTCCCTCAAAAGGGAGAAAATAGGAAGTATGCCAAAAATCAGAGCAATAGGAGATGGTTAAGCGGTCCCGAACCGAGGCACACGGCTTGACGGCTCCAAAAATCGGAAACCGGACTCCGAAATGGGAAAAATGGCCTACGGCCACCAAATGTAGCCTACGGACATTGAGAGATGGTCTACGGGACCTCTCCCTTCCCTCAGGAAAAGAAACAAAGAGAACCGAGCCTGGTTCGCAAACCGAGACAAAGCACAGAAGAGGGTTCGGAAGTCCGGAGGCAGGGCTCACGGCCGTAACTCTGAAACTTCTTAACAAGCACATTATGCAACATCACCAAGTGCTCAGTCGGTGACGTCTGAGTCTTAAGGTCGGTCAAAAATGGGGTGTCTACAGTTGCCCCTCTTTGACAGAACTCGAAAGTCATAAGTGATGGGAGTGAATGTCAAAGCCCAGAGACGACCCATTTTTGACAAGGCCGAAGACTTAGACAAACATACAAGATAAACAGAAATGTGCCCGCAGGCATGCCCGCAGGCAGGGGGCAAAATGCAAAGGATATGCAAAGAGCCGGAGGTAACCCAATGATCATGCAAATGCAGCAAGCTGTAATGAAGCAAGTATTCGCAAATAGATGCAACAGTTTTAAGCAAGAATGCAAAGCAACAACTACATTTCATGCAGTTAAGAATGCGGAGGATTATTCAATCCCCGCCACGTCTCACACGGAGAAGATACGATACCTGCGCGATTCGTCTGATCGCACCAGTCTCAATTGAACCGTACATACAATATCGTGCCTGCAAAAGAGAGAAATGGCAACGAGCACAATATGCTAACAACATATATTTAATGTGATTCCGAAAGTTCGACACACGCAGTGTTGATGAGTGAATGCATCGCAATGCAAGAGTGGAACATGCGTGACAACGTATGCTCAAACATAGAGGTATGCCAATATCAAGAAATGTGCATAAAAATGTGAGTATGCTCATGAGAATGCAAGTTATGTGCACGATAGTACAAAATGAGCATGAATCAGGGTGCCCGTTTGTCATGAAATAACGAGTACGGAAACGCGTGTTTCGGCGAAGGCAACTCGATCGCGGCCTCCGATCCGCTTCCCTGAAAGGTTACAACTCATTCAAAAAGGATACACTTTGATTTTGATGAATGATGATGAGACATATATCAGAACTTGAAGCTGAAGTCCCGGCGGAGCTATTTCGCGACCGGAAGTGTACTTTTCTTGAACTTTTTCAGGTCCCGGGAACTCCGATCTTCCTCAAAATTTGCAGAGAGCTAGGTGGGCATGTGGGGGACATGGCCGGCCGTTTATCTTCCCAAGGGGAGGTGGCCAACCGGTTTTCCATAAAGTAGATAGCTGGCTGGCCAGTTATCCAAAAAGCAGATAGCTGGCCGGCTAGAAAAGGGGGCCGGCCGGCCATATGCCAGATCCGAGGGCAATTTGGTCTTTTTCCCCTCCTTTTTGCATGCTTCTTCAACCAAGACCTTGAGCCTATATAAGGTAGCCGAGGTCCCTTCATTTCTTGCCTCCTATACCACTTTCTTCTCCAGATCTGAGTTCCACACGCGTTTTCCAACACCCCGCGCAAATTATTTTCGCAAAAATATTCAGTTTCAAACACTTTGAAGCGATTAATTTTCGGTTTTGGAGCTGCTTTTCGCATTTTCGCCACTTGAGGTAAGTTTGTCTCAATATTTGGAAAATTTTCTCGGGAGTTGACTTTTGTTGACTTTTTCATTTCCCGAGAGTTGACTTTTGTTGACTTTTTCCAATTTTTGGCTCATTTTGCTCATTTTTGCTCCCTTTGCAGATCTTCTGAAAATGGCGGGTAATTCTCCCCACGGCGGAGGTTTTCCAGGTGCTGGAGATGATTTTGATCCCATGACCCTCCCCCCGAGGACCCGACCTTTTATTCCCGAGAGGTACCGTCCGCCAGCACACGTCCTCCCTCGTGCTGTTTTCCATCACTTCACTAGCTTTGACGAGCGAGCACCCGTGGATTTGCTTCTCCGAGAGCCGGAGCATCACCTCTCTCATGAGGCTCGAGAGGTATTTACCTCATTTTCTGTATTTTTCGTAGATTTCGCACCTTTGCCATGCTTGAACATGCAGCTTAGCTTATGACATAGTACTTTGCTTGCATCCTGAACATGTAGTTTTAACATTCGAATTTCTGAACACTCGGCTCATTAATTAATTGCGAACGCACAGCCCACATTAGAACACACGGCTCAAACACTGATTTGTCGAACACACAGCCCGAATTCGAAAGTGAACACACAGCCCACACTTTACATTTTCTGAACACACAACCCAGATTAGATAGTGAACACGCAGCCCACAATTTAACTGAAAGTTGAACACGCAGCCCAAATTTCAAATTTTCTGAACACGCAGCCCAGATAGATAGTGAACACGCAGCCCACAATTTAACTGAAAGTTGAACACGCAGCCCAAACTTCAAATTTTCTGAACACGCAGCCCAGATAGATAGTGAACACGCAGCCCACAATTTAACTGAAAGTTGAACACGCAGCCCAAACTTCAAATTTTCTGAACACGCAGCCCAGATAGATAGTGAACACGCAGCCCACAATTTAACTGAAAGTTGAACACGCAGCCCAAACTTCAAATTTTCTGAACACGCAGCCCAGATAGATAGTGAACACGCAGCCCACAATTTAACTGAAAGTTGAACACGCAGCCCAAACTTCAAATTTTCTGAACACGCAGCCCAGATAGATAGTGAACACGCAGCCCACAATTTAACTGAAAGTTGAACACGCAGCCCAAACTTCAAATTTTCTGAACACGCAGCCCAGATAGATAGTGAACACGCAGCCCAAACTTCAAATTTTCTGAACATGCAGCCCAGATAGATAGTGAACACGCAGCCCACAATTTAACTGAAAGTTGAACACGCAGCCCAAACTTCAAATTTTCTGAACACGCAGCCCAGATAGATAGTGAACACGCAGCCCACAATTTAACTGAAAGTTGAACACGCAGCCCAAACTTCAAATTTTCTGAACACGCAGCCCAGATAGATAGTGAACACGCAGCCCACAATTTAACTGAAAGTTGAACACGCAGCCCAAACTTCAAATTTTCTGAACACGCAGCCCAGATAGATAGTGAACACGCAGCCCACAATTTAACTGAAAGTTGAACACGCAGCCCAAACTTCAAATTTTCTGAACACGCAGCCCAGATAGATAGTGAACACGCAGCCCACAATTTAACTGAAAGTTGAACACGCAGCCCAAACTTCAAATTTTCTGAACACGCAGCCCAGATAGATAGTGAACACGCAGTCCACAATTTAACTGAAAGTTGAACACGCAGCCCAAACTTCAAATTTTCTGAACACGCAGCCCAGATAGATAGTGAACACGCAGCCCACAATTTAACTGAAAGTTGAACACGCAGCCCAAACTTCAAATTTTCTGAACACGCAGCCCAGATAGATAGTGAACACGCAGCCCACAATTTAACTGAAAGTTGAACACGCAGCCCAAACTTCAAATTTTCTGAACACGCAGCCCAGATAGATAGTGAACACGCAGCCCACAATTTAACTGAAAATTGAACACGCAGCCCAAATTAGATTTTGCATGTAGCTTATTTCACTTCATCGGCATACAGCCCATTTCATCTCATTGGCACACAGCCCAGTTCATCTCATTGGCACACAGCCCAGTTCATCTCATTGGCACACAGCCCATTTCGTCTCATTGGCACACAGCAGCCCAAATTAGATTTTGCATGTAGCTTATTTCACTTCATCGGCATACAGCCCATTTCATCTCATTGGCACACAGCCCATTTCATCTCATTGGCACACAGCCCATTTCATCTCATTATTGACACATGTATTCATTCTGAACGCAGGTTTGTTCCCGCAGTGTGCGGGGGTATGGTTCCACCATCGCACGGGACTGGTACGCTGAGCTCCCGGAGGGTGTCCGAGACTTAGTAGACTTGGCAGGGTTTGGGCCCTTCTGCGTCGGGTTGTCACGTTGTCCTGCCAGGAGGACACTGATGGCAGCCTTGGTAGAGAGATGGTGGGACACCACCAACTCCTTTCATTTCTCTGCTACCGGGGATATGACCATGACCCCTTTTGACTTCGCTGTGTTGACTGGCTTAGACATCGGAGGTTGGTCCATCCCCTATGATAAGGATATGGGCGAGTGGGAGGCCGCTTGGATGTACTTATTGGGGGCTCATCCGCCAGTTGACAGGGTCTCCGGGAGAGTCCGATACACTTGGTTCTCTTCCCACTTCCGGCGGACGGAGATGGTGCCTGAGAGTCCCGAGGAGACGGAGCAGTACGCCCGTGGTTTCCTTATGTTCCTCTTCGGGACTACCCTGTTCGCCGACAGAGGGAACACAGTTGGGTTATATCTGCTGAGCGCTCTAGTCGACCTATCACAGGTCAGTAGATATGACTGGGGTGGCGCCGGCCTGGCTACCCTTTACTTTTATATGAGCGCGACCTCCCGCGGGCGGGGTGATTTACTTGGCGGCTACTGGAGAGCCTGGGAGGTACTTTTCTGTCCCCTTGATTTACATTTCTGCTTCTCATTACTTGTACATTGCACACACAACGCACTTTTACAGTCTGTATTTTCCTCTCGGCATTTAGTACTTACATTCTGCACTGCTTTTCTCAGCTATGGGCCTATGTATACTTTCCATCATTAGCCCCAAAGTTGGAGGTGGTAGGGATTCCCGTGACCCCATATTCATTGGTATTCGAGGGCCCGCACCAGCCGAGACCTCGAGAGACCCTCCTTTACCTGCGACAGTACTTTGACACTGTGCGACATTCAGAGGTACCTCAGAACTTTCAGTTCTTTTCATTTTCATCTTTGATTTGCTCTGTATATTCTCGATTTCTGATTGGTTTATGCATTTATCATCCGCAGATCACATGGCAGCCTTGGGCGCCCCTGGGTGATGATCTCCGACTTCAGTATACCGGAGGGTCAGACATCTCCCAGTATAGGGTCCTACTTGAAGGGCCGGTTGGCAGGGCCTGGTTTCTGGGGGAACGCTTTCTGCGCCAGGTATGGGGGTATCTTTCTCAGGATCCTCCCGCAGTACCCCCAGCCAGTATGCGGACTGCTGACAGACTCTCTTACTTGGAGATAGTCGGCGCCATGCTGGGTAGTGATGCTTTACTACATATTGAGAAGGGGGACTACGCCACTTACCGTCACATATACTTGATGCCTCCATTGACGGGAGCTCGTATCCCGATGATGAGGCCTGCCGGTATGTCATCCTCGGGCCAGGCTCAGGCTCGGGCTGCAGACACCCCTTCTACTAGCAGGGCCGGTACATCTAGAGGTGGGAGTAGACCGGTTCCTCCGATTCCGTCGACTTATCCTCATCCTGGATGGCCAGATATGTCGACTGAGTTGATGGCGTGGCAGTATGGGGCTATCTCTCCGACCCCGATCCCACTAGAGCCTCCGATGCCCAGTGATCGATGCGCCATTGATCCTGACTCACCGCTGGTATGCTCCACTGTTTTTCATTCATCATTCAGATGTTTAGACATTCTTTTGTTCACTGAAGATTATGAACTCATTTTTGCAGCCACCGCGAGGGTACATGGAGGAGGTGGTTGGACTGGTGGCCACACTCGAGGGCATGGTCCTGCGTAGGGAGGCACAGTTGTCTGTCGCGGGCATTCAGGTACCCTTCAGTTTTCTGGCATTTATCATACTTCTGATGACATGCTGATTTCTACTGCATCGATAAACTACTTGTGTAGAGCACATCTGACACACACCCCACTTGTACACTGTATTTACATGCACCCACTTCACGTAGCCTTTGCTTGTATCTGCATCTGACGTATATATTTGGACTGATGTATTTGAATTGAACTCTTTGTTTTCAGATGCCTTCATGGTCCGGTCAGCCGCAGGCCAGGCCACCTGGGCCTCCTTGGGGAGCTGGGCCATCTGGGCCTTTTCAGGGGGCGGGGCCATCCCGGCCTTCTCGAGGAGCCAGGCCATCTAGGCCTTTTCGAGGAGCTCGAGGAGGGTCTGTCCGCAGACGCAGGGCTCACGTTGTAGAGGTGGAGCCTGATGAAGAGGAGGAGGATGCTGAGGAGGAGGAGGAGGAGGCTACCGACCGTCAGTTAGAGACATCTGCTGAGGAGGGGGGCTCCGGTTTTGGCTCGGGGAATAGAGGCGAGGCTGAGGGGGATCCTGAGGATGACAGCTCCGACTCAGATGATGATGATGGTGCGGAGATTGTCCCGCAGAAGAGGATGAGGAGTGCTTCTCGCTCCCGCTCCCGAGGACATTGATGCTGTTGTTTCCTGCTTTATTTTTCTTTTTGCTAGTAGTTTGTAACACTTTGCACACTGTTAGGCAGTTTTATTTTTTGTAAAACTTGTACCTTTGTTTGTTGTAAAGCATGATGAAATGAAATAGCTTTTGAAAAGGTGTTTGTATTTTAAGCATCGTATCGCATCATTTATTTTGCACAAGAATGAAATTGAATGGTAATGCGCATTGTGTAATCACCAAGTCATGTAGTGAACCGACGCAACAAACTAAGCAACGCAACTTACTAAGATATAACAGGACCTTAGGAAGTTTACAACTCGATAAACAAAATGCAACAACGTAAATAAACAAGACTTTGAACAAAGATTGCTTGAACAGAGCGCAATGACTCAAAAACACGAAACACGTCCGCTCGACGAACAACTCGATAAGCAAAACAACAACTCGATAAACAAAACGATAACAGAGTGTACTTCTGACGATCTGGGCATCGGAACGCATCCGAAACGGAGGGAAATGAAGGCCTTTGACTCTCCCGTTGTATGGAAATGCTTGGAACTCTCCCTCGAAGAGTAAAACAGGGCCAAGGAGATACACTGCAGCATTGCCGGCCACCTTTGGGGGCCGGCCGGCCATTTTTGTGGAGAGAGACAGCTGGCCGGCCAATTTTGCAAAGAGTAAATGGCTGGCCAGCCAGAAAAGGTGGCCGGCCGGCCACTTAGTCCTGTAGCCACCAGATTTTTGACACGTGTCCCCGTGAATAGTGTTTTTCCTTCTATAAAAGCCTCAACTTCGGGAACATTCATTTCATCTTAGTTTTAGACAAAGATGGAGGCGTTTCTCATAGAAAATGTCACATCTTGGATCTCTTCTCTAGATGGCTCGGAAAAGCTGAATTTCTGGGGTTTTGGCTTGAATGCACTATTCACGCTGAGCCGTACTCCGCTACAGCTTCCTTTTCTCCATGCCGCGGCAAGGTTCTGGAATCCAGTGACGCATGCTTTTAGCTTTGGCGGCCAAGAGATGTGTCCCACTTTCGAAGATTTTCAGGTTTTGATGGAGTCTGAGTGCTCTGAAGTGATCTTGCCTCAGCTCCGTTTTGGTCACGCCCAGGCTTTAGGACGGATGTGTGGGCTCACGGCGCATGATGCTCGATCTCTGATCTGCAGCGGGGAACTGGACATCCTCGGCTTGATCCACCGTTTTTCCGACGCCGGTGACCGCAGCAACCATTATTGGCAGGGTTTCCTGCAACACGCCCTCTGCTTATGTTTGTTGTCTCACTTTCTGCTTTCCTCGGGCTGCGGCGGGGCGAGCATTCGCCTGATTGAAGTCGCCCAAGGTTTGAGAGAAGGAAAGAGCTGTATTGCCATGACCTTGGCCAAGACACTGATGGGCTTAGATTCCGTCTATCGCCGGGAGGCGACTAGGTTTGCTGGGAGTCCACTGCTACTGCATGTAATGTTTCCCACCCAACCTCACATATATATTTGCTCACATCACTCGACCCTCAGGCTCGGTTTTTCTCACAAAAACCCTTGTCTTACTTTTCTCTCATCGTACATCTCTCTGTTCTTTATTCTCTCATTTTCCATCCCTCCCCTAGGTATGGTTAATGGACAAGTTGCAGGTCGTGGACTCTTGCCCGGTCTATTCAGCTCGAGGCTACTTCCTTCTGCAGCGCCTAGTCAATGCTCTTGACGAAAGGTGGTGGTTCGATTGGATGTGCAATTTGTCCGCAGACGGCATTGCTTGGCGTTGTCCTTGGCTCAACCTCCCGGCAATGAGCTATAGTATGTCTCGGCTGATTGGGATCCAATTGATTGGTCTAACCCACTGCGTATTCTATTTTCCGTTCCGGTTCCTGCGTCAGTTTGGTCATGATCAGACCTGCCCACCGGAGGGGATTGAGTACCCAGCCGCTTTCCCGGTCCGGGGTGCACAGCTTGCCCGATATGCCATAGCATGGAGGACTAGAGAGCTCCTGGCCCCTGCTTCCACTTTCAGTTGCACTTTGTCCGATGAGTGCGTGGATTGGCTCAATGAGGAGGCACAAGTTGGGCCTCGTTTGGCATCAGATGCTTCGTCCAGCTCTGGGAGGGGACGCAGAGATACTTGATTCAACTATGCCCCAAATTTATTGCTTTATTAGCATTTTCAAGTTTTCTTTATGAATGTACTAAAAAGCAACCTCGATTGTGATACAAGAGCAGGAGGACTCAGTTTTGAAATCAATGAAATTGAAATTTATGGTACTGAAAATTTTTCGCTTTTGGTTCAAAAATGGTCTTAGTCGTAAAAAGATTGATTTGAACAAAGTCAACTTTTATTAAAACTTTTCAAAACTATTTTCGCTGTGGATCAGAACTGGACACGCCGAAAATCTGTCACTGAGATGCACAACCCCAGATCCCTGCAACTAGAAAGTTGCCCCTAGTCTGAAGAACAATGCGGCACTCCATAGCAACGGAAAGTTGCCCCTAGTTTGAAGAAAAATGCGGCACTGCAAAGCAACGGAAAGTTGCCCCTTGTCTGAGTAACTTTGCACCGTCGCGGCAACGGAAAGTTGCCCCTAGTTTGAACAGCACTGTACCGGAGATCATGATAAATGCTGATGGATAAAGATGACTGAGATGATCAAAATGGACAAAGTTGATCGGGGAAAAGTTTATGGCTGAACTTCAAGGTGAAGTTGCCTACGTATCCCAAAGATGGGAATCAAGCCTTACGTAGTTCAGGCTAAGGTTCACTCGAGTATTTTCACTCTCCTTTTGCGCTCTAACTTTTTCCAAGGCCGCCCTTTGCGGGTTTTCAACCTTGCGAGCTCAGTTTTTATATTTTCTAATTTTTGTGCTCTGACTTTTGCCTAGGTCGCCCTTTCGGGTTTTCAGCCTAGCGAGCCTCTCAAGGATAGTATTTCTTCAACTTGTCCATATTGATCGGTTGTGAGAACTCCAAGCCATCTAGATCCATCAGAACCACAGCTCCACCTGACCAGATAGCTTTGATGATGTAAGGACCAGTCCAATTGGGTTTGAACTTGCCCCTTGGGTCGTGGATGGGAGCTCGGTTGTCTTTGAGCACCAAATCTCCTTCTTTCAGATTCCGAGACTTAACCTTCTTGTTGAAAGCCCGGGCGATTCTGCGTTGATAGCCTTGGATGTGGTACAGTGCTTTCAGTCTTCTTTCATCAAAGAGCATGAGTTCTTCGAATCTGCTTTGCTGCCAATCTGCTTCGGCTATCTGGCATTCAGCCAATACTCGTAACGACGGAACCTCAATCTCAATGGGTAAAACAGCCTCCATTCCATAGACCAATGAATATGGAGTCGCCCCAGTAGAAGTTCTGATTGAAGTCCTGTAGCCCCACAGAGCAAATGGCAGCTTGTCTGGCCAATCTCGATAGGTTTCCACCATCTTCTGTAGTATATGCTTGATATTCTTGTTGGCGGCCTCAACCGCTCCGTTGGTCTGCGGCCGGTACGTAGACGACTTATGGAAAGCCACATTGTATTTCTCCAACAAGTCTATCACTTCTTTCTTGAAGTGGGAACCATTGTCTGAAATTATCTCGTTTGGCACTCCGCAGCGACAGATGATGTTGTGTCTAATGAACTTTGCGACGTGCGACGCCTTCAACACCGCGTATGATTGGGCCTCGACCCACTTTGTGAAATAATCTATCGCTACTAGGATAAACTCATGCCCGTTTGACCCCTTCGGGGTAACAGCTCCGATCACATCAATTCCCCAGACTGAAAAAGGCCATGGCGAAGTCATGTTGTACAGTTTTGACGGCGGGATGTTCATGCGATTTGCATGAATTTGACACCTGTGGCATCGCCGAACAAAGCTAATACAATCCTCCTCCATGGTTGACCAGTAGTAGCCCTGTCTGAGGATCTTTCTGGCCAGCATTACTCCATTCATGTGTGCACCGCACTCCCCCTCATGGATGGCTTCCATCAGGCGTTTTGACTCTTCAGCTTCTACACAGAGCTTATGCATTCCCAGATGACCCCTTTTGTACAGCTTACCCCCACAGATGATAAACTGAGCAGCCATTCTTCTGACAGCCCTCTTATCCTTGGCATTCGCCCCTAGTGGATATGTCTCCTTTTCCAAGAAGTTCCAGATGTCGTAATACCAGGGGTTGCCGTCTTGAACCCCATCTATGGCGGAAATCGACTCGTATGCTGGTACAAACTTTTGATCAATAATGACTGGACGCATCCGGACTCCGGACGGGATGTCTATCATAGAAGATAGAGTTGCTAATGAATCTGCAAACCTGTTGTTCTCTCTTACGAGGTGGGTGAAATTTAGCTTCTCAAACCGAGGAATCAACAAATCCAAGGTTTGGTGGTAGATTATCATCCTTTCCTCTTTGACTTTCCAATCTCCTTTTGCTTGAGACACAACAAGGTTCGAGTCCCCAATGACGTCCAACCGTCTTGCCCCTAGTTCTAGGGCTGCTTCCAGGCCAGCAATACATGCCTCATGCTCTGCTTCGTTGTTGGAGACTTTGAACCGGAGCTTGAATGCTAAAGGGATACGAGAATCATCAGGCGCTATCAGCAACACCCCTATTCCATACCCATACTGGTTTGACGCTCCGTCAAAGTACATCGTCCAAGTTTCATCTTCGACGTGCAGAATGGCTTCATCTGGGAATAGATACTCAACCGCTTCATCCCCCTCAACCGGGTGGTCGGCAAGGAACTCCGCTACCGCTCTACCTTTCACTGACTTGCGCGTTACATACTTCAAATCAAATTCGGAGAGTAACAGCAACCAACGAGCCAGCCTACCCGTAAGTGCTGGTTTCTCGAAAAGATATTTAATGGGATCCAAACGCGAAACCAACATTACAGAGTGGGCTAACAGGTAGTGCCGCAGCTTCCTGGTTGCCCATACCAAGGCCAAACAAGCCTTCTCCAGCGGCGTATAGCGGGTCTCGTAATCCAGCATCTTTTTGCTCAGATAGTATATGGCCCTTTCCACTTTGTCTTCTGACTCCTGCGCGAGCATGCAGCCCATGGTAGTCTCAGTTACCGAAAGGTACAATATCAACGGTCTCCCCGGTTCTGGTGGTGACAACACGGGTGGGTTCTGTAGATACTCTTTGATCTGCTCAAAAGCTGCTTGACATCGGCCGTCCCATTGGAATTTCTTTCCTTTCTTCAGGAGACCAAAAAGTGGTTCACAAGTCAAGGTTAATTTAGAAATAAACCGTCTTATGAATTGCACTTTACCCAGAAAGCCTCGCACCTCCTTTTCAGTCCTTGGTGGTGGCATTTCTAAGATGGCCTTGATTTTGGAAGGGTCGACCTCGATGCCCCTTTGTGTAATCAGAAACCCTAACATCTTCCCTGCTGTAACACCAAACGTGCATTTCTAGGGATTCAGTCGCAGCCGAAACTCCTTGATCCTTTGAAAGAATTTTTGTAAGGCGGTGTAGTGGCCCTCTCTATCTTTGGACTTGACAATCATGTCATCCACATACACCTCGACTTCTTTATGGATCATATCATGCAATATTGTAGTTGCTGCCCGTTGATACGTAGCTCCAGCATTCTTCAACCCGAATGGCATCACTCTATAACAATATGTACCCCACGGGGTAGTGAACGCAGTCTTCTCCCGGTCTTCGGGTGCCATCACTATCTGATTATAGCCTGAGAAACCATCCATAAATGAAAGCAAGGCGTGTCCTGCCGTGAAATCCACCAATTCATCAATGTGTGGCAAGGGAAAGTCGTCCTTTGGACTGGCCCTGTTCAAATCTCTGAAGTCTACACAGACCCGAATTCTGCCATCCTTCTTTGGCACCGGAACAATGTTGGCCAACCAAGTTGGATATTCAGATACCAGCAGGAACCCTGCGTCAATTTGCTTGGTGACCTCTTCCTTAATCTTGAGGGCCCAGTCCGGGCGAATCCTTCTGAGTTTCTGTTTGACAGGGCGGGCCTCGAGGTCAAGAGGGATCCGGTGCTGTACAATCTCAAGATCGATTCCAGGCATGTCTTCGTAGGACCACGCGAAAACATGTTTGAAATCTTTTAATAAAGCGACTAAGCGCTCGCGCTCCTCCGAAGACAACGTGGACCCGATCTGGACCAGCCGCGGGTCCTTCTCAGTACCAACATTCACAGTAGTGATTTCATCCATTAAAGGTTTAACAAATCTTTCCTGCTCTTGATCAATTAATCGTTGCAAAACTGGGGGAATTTCTCCCTCACTATTTTCATCAAAATTTTGAAAATCCTGATTTAAGCAATAAATCAAAGGCACAGAAAAATACTCGGAAACCACATCCACATCATTCTCATTAAATACTTCCAAGCCGTCAGATTCCTCTGTTACAACGGACTCAAAAGAAAATGAAAAAGACGACCTAGACAGGACTGTGGCATCCGGGTTATCACCCCCAGGAATACCGGACTCAGACTCAGTCGAGCTGGAATCTGATTCCGACGCGCAAGATTCGGTAGAATCAGATTCCGGCTCACTACCTGACCCGGAGCTGCTAGATAGAAAGCCTTCTTCATATTGCCAGATGAGAGAAGGTGCGATAGATGCATCCAAGATCGGCGCTGGAAAGCCCGCAGCTATTTCATCTCCAATCACAGAAACCGAAGAGTTATCCCCCAAGCACTCTTGGCCGATCGGAGGATCTGATAGTAGACTCGCCAGTGCTACCCCCATTTCAAGCTCTGTGCTCTCAGGATCCACTGCTTCACACTGCTCAACCTCAGTTGGTGGGTCTGTCTGCGCTTCGGCAACGTCATCCCCAGATAATTGTATGTCGAAGAAGATTTCAAAACCAGGCACGCGCTTCCCCTCCGCGTTTAGCCATGGCTCCGGGAAGCCGCAGAATGGAAAATCTTCCCCCTCCCGAACGAAACGTCCGTTTAGGGTACCCCAGATGGGCCTGTGCATTAACTCAAATGGCTTCCCGGCCTTCTTTGCTCTGGCCCTTCCAGCCATTTCTTTTCCTTTCCTTACCCAGTCTTCTTTGGTGGGCAGATAACCCAGTCCAAAGGCGTGAGGGTTGTGTGGCACTTCGGCCAACACTGAGACGCCCTTCCGGCCGCTTCTCCCTAATCCCATCCCGGGGATATGTTTTAGCTTGCTCATGAGGTAGATAGATTGAGCACTAACGTACATACCTTCATTCACAGCCATGACATTCTGCACCACTTGAGCCTCGGCCAAAGTGAACCCCGACAAAAACACATCCTCCGTGCCGTGCTCGATCTCTAAGACAGGTGTGGACACTTCCGACGGTGGATGGATTGATGAATTCCCAAAAACGATCGCTACCCCTTTCCCGTGAGGGTACTTTAGCATCTGATGTAGAGTGGAAGAGACTGCTTTGACCTGGTGCAACCACGGTCGCCCCAGAAGTAGGTTAAAGGTTGCAGGAACGTCCAAGATATGAAATTCGATGCTGTGTTGTCCTGGACCAACCTTGGTTTGAATTTTAACAGTCCTCATCACTTCTCTGCTGGTATTGTCGTATGCTCTGATCACTTGGGTGGTTGGGACGAAGTCCACGGGTTTCAACCCGATTGCATATGTCGTTCTGGTTGGGCAGACATTAATCGCAGACCCGGTATCAACAAGTACCACCGGTATCCACTTATCTCTACATTCCACAGAGATATAGAGAGGTTTGTTATGACTTGTGCCCTCAGGCGGTAGCTCCTTGTCCGAAAAGGTTAATGCCGGGGAACCTCCTCCCGGAAAAACCAGCCCAACCAGCTGTTCAGGCGTGGTGTCTATGGAGAGTTTGGACTTGTCCATGGCAGATAGGACAGCTTCTCTATGTACTCGTGATGCCATTAGCAGTCCCCAGATGGAGATGTCTGCTTGTATCTTCTTTAACTGTTTCAGCACAGCTTCCTCTTCAATCTGCCTCTCCTTCTGTTTTTCCGCTTCTCTATCCTTCCCGGATGCCTCGGGTTGGTCCAGATGTGGGGGTTTGAAGTACCGCCCACTTCTCGTCATATGGTCAACCTCATCGAGGTACCAAGTATCATCCGGCTGGCCACTTCCCCAGTCTTCATCGGTGTGGGCAAGACACAGGTCGTCATCTTCCCACCACATTCCGCTGGCAGCCAACAGACACCTGTCTGGCTCCGGTCCACTCGCACTCTCAGTGCTCTCTGTCTATATGCTCGCAGCATTGTCTGTCTTCGTGCACACAGCACTTTCAGTCCCCTCAGGGCCCTTTGCCTTCCTGGCTCTCTCAGTAGCCTCAAACTTTTCTTGTTCCAACTGCATCGGTACAGCTGGTTGTTTAACAATTCCTGTATTTACAATGCCCATGTCTTGAGCGGAATTCTTAACACCGGCGCTTTCCGGCGATACAACTTGACTTTCGGCCATTCCGGCCACAACTGATACTTCCGCCCCTGCCGGGCTCTGTTCTGGTTGGGCTTCCCCCACTGCATCTGGTTGATCCTCGAGCCATCCAGTGGCCTCCTCTGATCCCTCATAATCATACCAGTTGATTGACGTATCCTCTAGTTCCTGGTCATCTAAAAATTGCAGGTTAGCGAAGTCCTCCTCTACGGCTGTCAGATCATCTGCCCATAGCCCAGATCCATCCCCCCGGATCATGCATAGCTCTCCTATCTCTGGCAATTCTACACTTAGCCCAATTCGGCTCGTTGATAGGATGTACTTGCTTGGATTATAGGCTCCCCCAGCAAAATTCTGTCCAGTCCCAGATTCAACAATCTCATTCTCTCCCAAAATCTGCCCTGCCCTGTCTTCGACGGTCACCACCATCGGTTCTGGTTGGGTTTTGGAGATGTCCACCATGCACAAGAAGTCAGTGCAATCGGGAAGGAGCACCTCCGACTTGGGTAGGTGGGTGGGCGTAATATAGATGCTAGGATCGTAAGATGCGACCCCAGTCTGGATAAAATTAATTCTTTTGGGAGGGGGAGGTTGGTTATGTGGTGGGAGAGGGTTGGTTGTGACATTGGGTTTATCAGGAGGCGCGATCACCTATTTATCAATAAGATCTTGGATCTCATGACGCAATCTGTAACAACGGTCGGTGTCGTGACCGTGTTATTGGTGATACGCATAGTATTTTGATGGGTCGTAAGAGGGGGGGAGTGGATTTGGTAATGGCTTTGGTTCCAGGGGTTTCAAATGATTTTTCCTGATCAATATTCCCAGAACCTTGGTCAGAGGCATATATAGTGGGGTAAAGGTTCTTTGGCCTCGCGGTTGGAATCGGTTGTTCTGTGTGTTGCTTTCGGACGCGCCGGAGAATGGTGTGGCAGTCATGGGCCTTGGAGGGGGAGGGGGAGTGGTGGTGACCATACTAACTTCTGAGGCTCTCGTATTTGCAGCGCCACTCGGGCCTGCATTGTTGTTGCGGTTGAAGGTCCTCCTCGGTTGTTCTCTGTCGTGGTCAAACAGACCTTGTTTCATTGCGTCTTCGATTTGTACCCCTATATCATGTAAATCTGCGAAAGTAGAGAAGGGGACTACAATCATTCTCTGCATCAACTTCGGGTGGAGATTGCGCACAATCATCCGGATTTGATCTTTGTCAGTGGGCCTTAAGGTCATTATTGACGCCTTCGCCCTCCACCGGATCACAAAGTCCGAGAAAGTTTCCTTGGGCTCTTGCCTTGTCGTTTCGAGATCACGAGTTGTGATCTCGATCTGAGTGTTGTATGAATATTGCGTGACAAAGGCCTCAGCCATCTCATCCCAATTCTTCTTCACTTCATCTTGTAATCTTGCGTACCAATGGGAGGCCACACCCGACAGGGTTCGGCCGAATAGTGAGAGCTTCTGTGGTCGTGTTAGGCCCATTGGCCGCAAGATGTCGGCAAACAGTCGGATATGGACCATGGGGTCGCCGGACCCATCAAAGCGGTCGATTTGTGGCATTTTGAACCTATCGGGGAGTGTTACGGCCTCCTCGGTATATCCATCTTCGATATCCGGCATAGCCTTGACCCCTTGGGATTTCTTGAAGAGCTTCTCCAATTTGCTCAATTTCAGAGCTGTATGATCAACCTCGACCTCGAAGGGAGAGTCCGGGTGATTGGATGTATGGACCTTGGACAGGTGTGGTGGAAGCGGGGGCGGAGCTGGCCCCGTTGGAAGATTCGTGTCCTCTTGCGGGTTCTGGATAGTCGGTACAGTATTCTGGGTGTTCGGAGGAGCGTTTTGAACAACAGGTGTCTGCTCAGGTAATGGGGCCCCTGCCGGAGGAGGAATTTGGTGCGAAGCAAATGCTGTATTCTGTTGTTGCAGTCTAGTAATCAGCTCAGCCTGCTGGGTCATAATTTCAGCTTGTTGCTTAGCGAGTTCATCCCGGCGAACGGCATCCTGCTGCATGGCCCGCATGGTTTCCTGCATTTGGCGTATCATCTCCTCAACTCCTGTTGGTGCCGTCATACTGTTTCGATCTGTCTGAACTACTGGCAGATCTGTCTCAATGGGGATCTCAATCCAACTGTCCACTGATGGGGGAAACCACTGTTCTGGTGCTCTCTGTTCAGATACACTGCGTTTTTTCTGCTTCCTTCTGGTAACAGGGGGTAGAGAATGGAACACTGGCTGTCCGTCGATTAGATCCTCGGATCGATGGAGTCGACGACCTCGTGTCCAAAGTGCTTGGGGAATGCCTGCTGGGTTGGAAGCAATTGTGCTAAAACTGACCTAGCAAAAGATAAATAAAGCGAAAAGGAAATAATTAAACAGATAAACGGGCAGCATAACAGCTTAAAATAAAATGCATGACACACAGTCGGGCATAACAACACACAGTCAATAAGCTGAAATACACACTGTCCTCAAACACTGATTATTATCCCTGTATCACTGTCCCCAAAAACAGAATCTGATATCCGCAGATAACTAATCCTCAAATATTGGCTGATGCCCGCAGGCCTGATACCCAAACTCATGTACTGAACTGATGCCCGCAGGCCTGATTGTAGACACCCCATTTTTGACCGCCCTTAAGACTTGGGCACTACTGATGGTTTGCTCGGTGTTGAGAGATGTGCAGGGCAAAGAATCAGTTTCTTTGGCTAGAAGAGAGGCAAATCTTTCAAAACACTTTGTTTAGGGTTTTGGAGTTGAAGAAAAGAGGAAAGGAGAGGAGAAAACTAGTTTGGGAAAAGTTCGGCATGAATCCGGGTAGAAGCGAGTTGAGCAGCCCTCGCTGAATCGGGCTTATCTGTCGGTACACTTGGAGTTTAGCTATGAGGCCACCACTGTCGGAAAGCTTACTTCCGGGGCTTCATTTTGCACTCAAGAATCTCTTAAAGCCAAGTCCGGGTGGGGGAGATATGATTGGTTGAAGTTGGGTATCATCCCGGTTGGATCGAATCTGCGCGGCTTCACCAAAATGGGCATAACTTTTTCCACAGGAGGAATTTTAATGCAAGGTTTGCGCCATTGGAAAGCTAACTTCCGGGGCTTCAATCTGGACATCCACCGGCACTTTTTTGACCTCACCGGCCACCCATCGGCACTCTGTTTGTGCCGGCCGGCAATTTATTGTGCCGATCGGCAATTTATTGTGCCGACCGGCAGGTTAAAGTAGCCGACCGGCAGATTTTGCTAGCCGATGACCTTCCGGAGCATTCTACAGATTGAGTGTATGCCAGCTGTGCCAGCTGGAGGGCACAGACTGGATCCTCCATACACGTGTATGGAGGATCTTGGCTCTTGGTTTTGAAGCTTCTAAGAGAAGTCTTACTCCTTTGGCTCTATAAAGGAAGCTCCCTTCTTCCTTATGCTAGGTTAGAAGAAAAAAACCAGCTGAGGCACCATATAGATACAACCCTATATCTATACATTGAACCCTCCTCTTCCAAGCTCAAAAAAGTCCATTATCCTTGGCCATTTACACACCAACCCATAGCACAAGGCCTCCATCCTCCATTCCAGCCATTTGAGGCTAATTTTCAGAGGTCAAGAGCTCCTTTTCTTGGATCAAAGGCTGCTGCATGGCTGCTCTTCAAGGGTAAGTCTTCATTCCCTCTTTTCTAGCCTTTTCTTGCATCATATCTAAGCCATAGTTGCTTGTATATTTAGGCTCCGACCTTAACTGAAACTAGGTCTTTTTTGAGCTATTCTACATGTTTGTTGAAGGGCTCAACCCTCTTTGAGAACCCTATCTCACACTTGTTTCAATAGCCCTTTGTATGCCATTATTTTGCATGATTCTTTTAGCCTATGTGTGATCTGTTTTCGAGCATGTTTTAAACTGATATAAGGCTTATTTTGAGCCCCTCTTCAACATTGGAGAAGGGCTCAACATTGTTTGGTGCTTCCATGTGTCACTTGTAGTTATGTCCCTTATTTGACCCCATTTTTGCATAAATTGGCAGCCCCATTTGCTTCTGTTTTTGGACCTTGGTCCGAACTGAAAGTGGCCTTATTTTGGCCTATAATTCATGTTTCATTAACACTTTTTTTCTGTTTAGTGATTATTTTGTATACTTCATGTTATAGCATCTTTTGAGCCTTGTTTTGCATCACATTTTTAGCATATTTGTATACTGATTTTGAGGCTGCCATATACTGTAAATGTTCATATTTTTGGTCCATATTCAGTGTTGTAGAAGGAAATTTTTCAGTTTGAGTTTTGGTTATATCACTTGCTTCATTACCCCTCTTTTGGCCTCTATTCTTGCATGCTATTTTTGCCATACCTATGCTTGCTGTTTGGCCATGTTTATAACTGTGAAAGTGCATCTTTTGGGACTGTCTAGCTTCTGTCTTTGCATTGCATGTCCATATTGTGCATGTTTAGCATAGCTATAGGCCATTTCGGGTGCCTAAATTCGCATTTCGGGACATTTCCTTGCATTTCATGTCATTTCGCTTCATTTCGGGACTGTTTTCCCCCATATTTTAATGCTGAAATTCCATTAGTATGCTTGCATATCATTTTTGCCATGTTGCATTGCATTTTACCATCGCCTCGGTTTGCGTGCCCGTGTGCACGCATTTCGAGGCACTCCATTTTTATCCGACGGCATCCTATGTGAGTGTGGCTGAGGCTCACTCATGTTGGTATAAGCCCATATCACATTTTCATGTCATTTGCATTGCGTATGCCATTGCCTCGGTTTGCGTGCCCGTGTGCATGCATTTCGAGGCACTCCATTTTCATTCGTCGGCATCCTATGTGAGTGTGGCTGAGGCTCTCTCATGTTAGTATAAGTCCATATTGCATTCTATATGCCATTTTAGCCATTGCATTGCATATGCCATTGCCTCGGTTTGCGTGCCCGTGCGCACGCATTTCGAGGCACTTCATCTTCTTCCATTGGCCACTGTTTTGGGCCTAACTAGAGCTGCCTAATTCATGTTTAAGACCATCCCTTGCTTAGTTGCATGCTCACCTTGCATGTTTGCTTGTATCGGCATGTTGCATCCTTAGCTCGTATGCCTAGGTTGCATTGCATTGGCATGCATGCCTTGCCTCTTGATCATGTGATAGAGGTTGGGCTTTAGTTTGTTTGATTGGTTTGCATTTCATTTGACATGAAAGTTGCACACTTGATTCTTTGGGCCATCATGCATAGAAATGCGTGATTGGTGGTCCGAGAATCGAGGCACATGTCCCTTTGAGTCATTACAATGATAAGAGACATGGTTGGTGCATATATGCCTTGAAATGTGCTGCCATGCTTTGCCTTGTCCTCTGTTGCTGTGGGTTGCAGGTTCTGCAGGAATACTCTGCCGACCGGCAGTGTAAGGTGCCGGCCGGCAATATTTTCTCTGCCGACAGCTTCAATTTTGTGCCGGTGGCAACATCTCAGTGCCGGTGGCAATTTCACCCAGCCGGTGGTGTCTCCCAGCATCCAAGGAAGCAGTCCTGAAATTTTGGCAGCCTCCAGAGGAGCACAGAAAAGAAAACAGAGGCAGCCTACGCATGGCGGCGCGCTTCCCGAGGCGGTTTACTGTTTTCTTAGAATAATTAATTTGTTAATTAATTTGTAATATTTAATTAGCTCGCGTAGTTAATTAATTTGTAATATTTATTTGGTTCCTCCGAGCGAGGGCATATTTGTAATAAGTGTGCGTGCGTGTGATGTATGTCTTCCAACCCCACTTCTTTCTTCCCTTTTATTTACCTGCTTATGATGGTAGATTAGGGCACGTTTAATTTAGCATACCTTATGCTATGCATGTGTGCATCCATGCATTTGTATTACATGCATTAGGCTCGGTACATCACGCTAACTGCATTCGTACTTCAATTCAAAAATTGACTATGTGATAGTTGATCGCATTTCATATGCCATGCTTAGGTTAGCCGAGCCTGCCTAGATTGCATTTTTGCATGTGATGCATTAGCCATTTTTTAACATGAACTAGGACATGCATGTTTGCTAACTAGTTTACTGTTTTGGCACGGAGTACAATGTAAGTATTTATGCTTTAGCACCTCGCATGCGTGTGAATGTTAACATGACAGTATGCTTACCATGCGGCTAAGTGCTTATATGAGATAAACTGTTTGAATGCCTGTGGGTGGAGGTTGAATTACCTAAATTGGAATAATGCATTAAAACTGTGAGTTTTAAGCCCACTAGATAGTGGCAAAATCATCTTCTCTAAAAGCCCACTTGAGAGTGGCAAAATTTGCATTTTAGCCTACTTGCGAGTAGCAAACCATTTTTAAAACAAACATGAAATGCTTTGTTCCAATTTGGGCGGTTTGGTCTATACTTGTTTGCTGCGCGCTTAACATAGTAATTCTAGGCTAATAACCGGATTAAGAACACATAACGTTTTCAAAATTGGATATCACGGTTAGTAGAGGCCGGTCTTCGGACCGGGCGAAAGGGGGTGCTCATAGCTGACCTTCCCCGATCGTACCCAAGCTCCCGAGCCGAGACAACTCCGGTGATGACGGACATGTGGCCTTCGGCACCGAGTCAGGGTTTCCTAAATTCCCCCATTTTAAAATATTTAGGTGGCGACTCTGTATCTGGCAAAGCAGTCCATGTTTGGCACTACTTTTTCAAAAATCTGTTTCTCAAAAACGATTTGCTAGATTTGGACTCTTTGGTTCAGATTAAGAACCCTGATACAAATCAAGTCCGAACTGTAGCGCGAGGTCCCACGCGGGCGCTGTTACAGTTTCTGGCGACTCTGCTGGGGATTTTAGAGAGCTTGACTTGAACCCGTGATATCCTGTTTTGATCTCATTTATGTGTTTCTTTGCATTGCATGTGCATTGGTGCGCCTAGGAACACAGTGTTTGCCATCTGCCATTCCTGAACGGTTTGCCGGAGGCTTGTCTTGTCAAGGCATGACCATAAGGCTGACCGGTTATGGGCTCTGACAGTATGGGAACACAAACCCCGGTTTTACCGGGGCACCCTTTTTGACCATTCGACCTAGTGCATATTCGAATCCATAGTGACCATTCCAAGCTAGGACAGGTTGCTTACCCGATGTTAGGTTGTTTGAAAACCACTGCGTGCGTAGTGAAACCCTAGCTCCTGACAAAATAGGACAGGGAAACCCTACCCTAACATAGGGGTGTTTTGGCTCTTTTTACTTGCTATGTGCTTTTAGAGTGTATCTCTATAGGAATGCATATATTAGTTTGCAAGTTCGGGCATCAGGCCTGTGGGCATCAGTATTTGGGGAATCAGTTTTACCTGAGGGTATCAATTTTGGGACAGATATTTGGGGAACAGTGATCAGTATTGAGCACAGTCATTCCACTATGATCATATCCGAGCTGAGATGCTGTCTGTTTTCTCTTTTGCAAGGTAGTCCTGGAACCATAGCTTCAGAAGGCTCTGATATCCCCCGGGTACATTGGACTAGTGCCGATAGACTTTGTTAGGTCAGAAATTCAATTCAAGGGCAACCAGTGTTCTTTCGCTGAGGCAAGGTAAAGAAAAGCCGATCAAGGCTCTTCTGTTCATCTAATCCGTCAGTCACCAGCCACATCACCTTTGTTCGGACTCAGCAGACCATGATGGCACAGGGTTCAGAAGAATTTGTGGCCGTGATAGCAGCGTTAAATCAGGGAACTGCCATGCAGGCTGAGACCAGTTTTGAAACGCAGCGCCCACCTGGGGTATCTGCCTCACATCTAGCTTTGGGACCCCAGCCAAACTTTGACCCACTTCCGCCGGTTGAAGATTTGCAGTGTTTGAATTCTCGGGAAAGGTTGACTCAAGCTCAGGTGCTCAGACCCCTGGTGCAGCCTACTGAGAGGCTTCGACCCTTTCATGTTAATGAGCTCAACCCGACTACAGTGAAGATTGCGAACCTTGAGAAGCAATTCAAAAAGGCCCAGGGCCTTAACTCCATTCCCGACATTGAGGATGGGCACACCGAGGCTGCCGTTCGGCTCCCAGACAGATTCAAAATGCCATGTATTGACCGTTTCGACGGGTCTGGAGATCCAATGGTACATATCCGACTTTTCTTGGATGTCCTGAAGCCGATGGGACTGACTAAGCCACAGAAACTCTCTCTATATGGAAGAACCCTGTCGGGTGTAGCAGCTACATGGTACACTAAGTTGGAGGACAAAGTGAAGCAAGACTGGGAAGAATTGGCTGAGGCCTTTGTTGATCAGTATTCCTACAATACCCAAGTTGAAATGACCATGCAAGAGCTTGAGACAACCCGCCAGAACCCAACAGAGCCTTTTGTGGAATTTGTAGCAAGGTGGAGGGCAAAGGCAGCACAGATGACAGATCGTCCTTCTGAGAGGGATCAAGTGCAAATGATGGTGCGAAACCTCGAGCATGATATGTTGCAAAAGTTGATAGTCGCTCCATTATTCACTTTCAAAAGTTTGCATGAACTGGGGGTTCAGGTCGAGAATGCGTTCAACAGCGGGATCATTCCCAGAACAAGTGAGCCGACAAGGAGGGCGATTGCAGGGAGTACCAATGTTGGTAGTAGCGTCATTCCCAAACCCACCGAGATTAATGCAGTCGCCACAGCCAACCCTTTTGCCAAACCAAGCCTACAAACAGCCGGTCCAGCCCGAGCTCAGGGTAGAACTTTCACCCCCCTCTATATGAGCCTGACTAGCGCACTAAAAGCCTTGATGGAAAAAGGGCATCTCCAACCCCTCGATCCTCAACCTCTTCCCGACCCACTCCCAGCCAAACATAACCCCGCCAAGTACTGTGTGTACCATCAGCAGCGCGGTCATGGCACCGACCGTTGCTACCGCCTTCGTCATGAGGTCCAAAATCTCATCGACAACCGGACGATAGCTCCACCTTCAGACCCCAATGACCAAACATCTCCTGCCTACCTCAATCACATCCACATACTGCCATCCACCTTTGACCCCAGCATATACATCACCCCGGCCCATCTACCCAAGCCTGAGGTGTTTATCCCGGAAAGCATGGACTTATGCATGATGGGTGCATCTGAATCCCAATTATCTCAAACCCACGAACCCACTACTTCTGAGCTGATGAAGATGATTAAAGACCTTCAGAGAACTGTGGCGGATCTAGCCTTTGGGGTTTTGGCCCCATCATCAACCACATCACGTACCAGGGAGTTCATGTCTAAAGGCTCCCCAACTTTGGGACGGGTTGCATTGGAAGAAGGCCAATCTCTTGACAAAGTGGAAGCGACGGGTAAGAGCAAGGTAGGAGCAGGAAATGGTCACCATGAACACCTTCGCTGGGATATTGAGGCTTTGAAAGCTGAGGGACTGAACAAAGAGCAAGTCCTCGCAGTTGTCGCAAAAACTGTGGATGACACTTTCGCCACTCAGAATGAGAGCAGTCTGAATCAAGGGGCAAGCCGGGAGAAGGGCCTTTGTACGAGGAATGTTCCTTTCAGCCCTAATCCCGTGCTCAGAAACGATCAGCAAACCCAGTCAACGCCTGCCAATCCCTTTGCTGGTGCGTCCAGCAAAACTCCACAAACCTCAAAATACCCACCTCGAGGCCAGAGGGTGTTCGCACCACTGTACATGTCTCTATCAGCGGCCTTTAGGATCTTGATCAGAGAGGGGAATTTGAAACCCTTGGAGCCGCGACCACTGCCAGATAGACTTCCTTCCTCCCATGATCCGACCAAGTACTGTGCCTTTCATCAGCAAGTCGGCCATGTCACTGATGGTTGTTTCCGTCTTCGCCACGAAATACAAGATCTGATTGACAATAAGGTCATCGCCACACCAACTCAGCGAAGTCTATCGTCATTGGATCAGTGAACCTGGGGGATAATGTGATGTGATCAGAGGTTGGACCACCTGCGGGCGGCACTCAGTTTACTCCAGATATGGTGTATGGCACGCACTGTTTTGAGCATTTGTGAATGCTAGTTTTGTATATTCTGACTTGGGTATTGGGTCAGTCATGTTGTGTTGTTTTGAGTCTGTTTTGAGTCAGTCTTTTTGTTTCAGGTCTGTCTTGTTGTATCGAGTCAGTCCTATTTTGTTAAAGTCAGGTGATTCCGGGGGTGTTACCTCGGGCATCACTATTTTGTTTTGTGTTTGTCTTTTCACTTTCTTTTGAGTCTGTTTCTGCCTTGGAGCCAGTTATGCCAACAGATTTGAATGGAACAGCAGTGATTTTCACACTCTTGTGTTTGCTTCTGCCGTGTGCCAGTTGTGCCAGAAGTTTGAATGAGATAACAGTGCTCTTCGCCTGCCTTTTCTGTGCCTTTGAAGTCATTGTAATGACCTAAGTTTTCCAAAAATTTTTTCGAAACATTGTGATAAAAACGAAGAGGAAGGAATTCCTCAGGTTTTTGCAAAAATTTGATCATTTGAGAGAAAGAGAGGCATGCTAAGCCCTTAATGATCGAGATCATGCTTGTTAATGTGAGTACTGAGAAGGATCCTAGCTTGATCCAGATTGGTCCCACACTGTCTTCAGCACGAGCGATCTGTCGCTTTCTTAAAAACTTTCAAAAATAAATTGTTTTGCGCGGTCTTGCGAAGACCTGTGTGGAATCGCTCTTGAGATTGTGCAGCCTAGGATCGCCCTCAGCCTCGAAACTCAACCCCTTCGCTCCCAAACCTTGAACTTGAATTCAGAAGGTTCAACGGCCAACTACGATGTGAGGCCTGTGTGGCCAGATTTGAGGCAGCCCTCGAACAAGAGGCCAGGAAAGTCAGATCAAAAAGATCAGAAGATCAGAATGAGCTTGCAAAGCTGGAACGGAAGTACCCCTCGAACTAGGGGCAAAGATATCAGACGCGATCAAAGAGCTGAAGATGAGTCCTCTTGCAAATCAGCAGCCATTCTCCTGGATTCAGATGATTTCAGGATCCCTAAAACCATTTGGCATGGATTTGTTACACTTTTACCCTTTGAGAGGCTCGCTGGGCCGAAAACCCGGAAGGGCGACCCAGGCAAAAGTTAGAGCAAGATAAAAATACAAAAAAAAAAAAAAAAATGCAAAGAAAAGAACAAAAAAGAAAAAAATGCAAAAAGAAAGAAAAAAAAAAGGAAATGAAATGAAAAAAAATGAAAAGAAAAGAAAAGAAATGAAAAGAATTGAAAAGAAAAGAAAAAACAAAGCTCGCAAGGTCGAAAACCCGCATCGGGCGCCTTGGCAAAAGTTAGAGCCTAAAAAGGAGAGGTTAAATACCCGAGTGTACCTTAACCCCGAACTACGTAAGGCTTGATTCCCATGTTTGGGATACGTAGGCAACTTCATTCTGAAGTCCAGCCCTGAAACACTTCAAATTCAACTGTGTCCATGTAATGGTTCTGATAATCTTTGCCTTCTCTGTATCCGAGAGTTCGGTTGCAATCATCGTTTCGAGGACTGATTATAATGCGCCACGGTGCCATTCACACAAGGGGCAACTTTCCGTTGCCATTCAATGCGCTGCGGTGCCGTGCAAACAAGGGGCAACTTTCCGTTGCCATGCAGCTCTCTTCGAGCAAGGGGGCAATTTTCCTCCAAATCTGAGGTTGTGCGTCTCAAGAGTGGGTTCCGTGCTTGTTAAGTATTGGCCGTTTGCAAAAATAGTTTTTGAGAATTTTTACTGAGGTTGACTAATTTTCTCGAAAATTGTTTCATTTTTTCCAAAAACTGGACCATTTTTGGACCCAAAAAAGGAAAATTTTTAGTGCTCATAGCCTGACTTGCATGATTTTCAAATCAAAAATCGAACAAGTATGTTAATCTAACTCTCATATTGGTCAAAATTGTTTTAGTAGAAAACCAAAAACAAAAAATGGTCAAAATAATGAACTAGGGGCACAATTGAGTCAGGCTTCCTGTCTTTTCCCCATTTTCAACATACTTGCCAAGAAGGGCACTCTACCTGCCAGAAAAGGGCACAACTGAAGTCAACAACAAAGGGCTAAAAGCTCTCTCATCCTCCAAGCAACGAGGAATCAAGTCAAGTGCGAAGCACGAACTGGAATGGGGCGAGATGTTCCACTCCCTCATCTGGATAGATCTAACCACGTCCAAACTCCCCAGCAGGGCATCATCAACCGATGTTAGCTGCAGATTTGCTACACACCCAGTTGTAGCACAACCCCTCTGTGGGAGAAACTTACTGTTGTGAACAAGAGTCTGGTAGAATACCAGGGGCAAGAGCCCACAATTTCCAGCTTATCCATCAACCACCCAGGGGAGGGATGAAAAACGAGAGATTAAAGAATAGAGAGATGTGCGCTGAGAGAAAAAGCGAGAAAAGGGTTTTGAGAGAAAAAACCGAGCTTGAGAGCCGAGTGATGTGAGAATCACAAATAAGAAAGGGTGGGAATAATACCCGGTGAAACAGGCTCCCTGTGCACGTCTGTGTGTCGTGTCTTTTGTTTTGTTTGTCTCGATTCTTGCTTTGAGTCGTTCCGAGCGTGTCTCAACGTGTTTAGGTTGTTTACCTTTTGTTTTCCGTTGTTGAGTCTTTCTCGCTGTGGCCAGTCGTCGGCTCAATACCCGGTTAAGAACTCATTTCTCAATTTCAAAAAATCATCTTGTGCTCAGAGTGCTGTGCCATTCTCCACATTTGTGCAAAACAGTATTTGTCCTTTCATAAAACTGCAGGGTCCACCCCCGATAAGTGTGAACAGTAGAACAAGGACCTATCTGAAGCTATGTAGGTTTCACACTGCAAAGCAAAAGAAAAAAGGAAAATTTGGAGCATCTTAGGGTGTTCCAGCTTTGGCAAGATCCGAGACTGCATTTCAGGTGCACCTTCCCAGACCTCGCCATTTCTCTGGAGTATGAGTGTATCTCGACCCCAAGTGTAAGCCTGCTTCAAGTCAGAATGGCAATTAAAGCAGCAACAGATGTTATCTCTTGCCAACATAAACAGGGTGTGCCCTTTTTGAGCTGAGTGTGTTACAAAGTCCTCCGAAAGGTAAATCGGAGGCACCAGAGTACATGTTTGATGCCCTTCCATTGCATAGAATATGTTTTCTTTCGATTCTGCATAGAATATGCTTTCAATATTGCATAGAATATGCTCCTATTTTCTTGTATAGAAAATGTTCGTATCTTTTGCATAGAAAATGCACTCTTCCATATTTGCATAGAAAATGCACCTCATTTGCATAGAACATGCATTCACTCGCGCTATCATGCGCACCTTGCTTGCACTTGTTAGTGCATTGTATTTTCTTCGCGCTATTTTGCGCATCGCACTGTTTTGTGCATTACATTTCCTTCGCGCTATTTTGCGCATCGCACTATTTTGTGCATTGCATTTGTTCGCGCTATCTTGCGCACCTTACTTGCACTTGTTAGTGCATTGTATTTTCTTCGCGCTATTTTGCGCATCGCACTGTTTTGTGCATTACATTTCCTTCGCGCTATTTTGCGCATCGCACTATTTTGTGCATTGCATTTGTTCGCGCTATCTTGCGCACCTCAATTGCACTTGTTTGTGCATTGCATGTGTTCGCGCTATTTTGCGCATTGCACTGTTTTGTGCAGTTTACATTCGCGCTATTTTGCGCACCTCAATCGCACTATTTTGTGCAGTTTATCATTCGCGCTATTTTGCGCATTGCACTGTTTTGTGCAGTTTACATTCGCGCTTTCTTGCGCATCGCACTGTTTTGTGCACCTTACTTGCATTTTGCATGCATCCATTCGCGCTATTTTGCGCACCTCAATCGCACTGTTTTGTGCAGTTTAACATTCGCGCTATTTTGCGCATCGCACTGTTTTGTGCAGTTTAACATTCGCGCTATTTTGCGCATCGCACTGTTTTGTGCAGTTTACCTTCGCGCTATTTTGCGCATCGCATTATTTTGTGCATTGCATTTGTTCACGCTATCTTGCGCACCTCAATCGCACTATTTAGTGCATTGCATTTGTTCGCGCTATCTTGCGCACCTCAATTGCACTTGTTTGTGCATTGCATGTATTCGCGCTATTTTGCGCACCTCAATCGCACTATTTTGTGCAGTTTATCATTCGCGCTATTTTGCGCATTGCACTGTTTTGTGCAGTTTACATTCGCGCTTTCTTGCGCATCGCACTGTTTTGTGCACCTTACTTGCATTTTGCATGCAGCCATTCGCGCTATTTTGCGCACCTCACTCGCACTGCCTTGTGCATTTCAAATCACTTGCGCTTTCTTGCGCATCGCACTGTTTTGTGCATTTCAAAGTTGTTCGCGCTGTTCTGCGCATCGCACTGTTTTGTGCATTTCAAAATTCGTTCGCGCCGTTTTGCGCATCGCACTGTTTTGTGCATTTCAAAGTTATTCGCGCTGTTCTGGGCATCGCACTGTTTTGTGCACCTCACTTGCATCTTGCATGCATTCTATCGCGCTATCTTGCGCACCTCACTTGTACTTGTTAGTACATTGCATTGTTTTGCATACAAACCGGCTTCGCGTAGCGTATAAGTCCAACTTTCAAAATCGGCTTCGCGTAGCGTATAAGTCCAACTTTCAAAACCGGCTTCGCGTAGCGTATAAGTCCAACTTTCAAAACCGGCTTCGCGTAGCGTATAAGTCCAATTATCAAAGTCTTCCTGCATATCATTTGCATCCTGCCCCTGAACTACGCTGGTTTGATTCCTTGCAAAGGGATACATAGGCAGCCTGTGGGCGCAACCATTTATTTATCGGTATTTTGTTTGTTTGTCCAAGTCTTCGGCCTTGTCAAAAATGGGTCGTCTCTGGGCTTTGACATTCACTCCCGTCATTGTTATGACTTTCGAGTTCTGTCAAAGAGGGGCAACTGTAGACACCCCATTTTTGACCGCCCTTAAGACTTGGGCACTACTGATGGTTTGCTCGGTGTTGAGAGATGTGCAGGGCAAAGAATCAGTTTCTTCGGCTAGAAGAGAGGCAAATCTTTCAAAACACTTTGTTTAGGGTTTTGGAGTTGAAGAAAAGAGGAAAGGAGAGGAGAAAACTAGTTTGGGAAAAGTTCGGCATGAATCCGGGTAGAAGCGAGTTGAGCAGCCCTCGCTGAATCGGGCTTATCTGTCGGTACACTTGGAGTTTAGCTATGAGGCCACCACTGTCGGAAAGCTTACTTCCGGGGCTTCATTTTGCACTCAAGAATCTCTTAAAGCCAAGTCCGGGTGGGGGAGATATGATTGGTTGAAGTTGGGTATCATCCCGGTTGGATCGAATCTGCGCGGCTTCACCAAAATGGGCATAACTTTTTCCACAGGAGGAATTTTAATGCAAGGTTTGCGCCATTGGAAAGCTAACTTCCGGGGCTTCAATCTGGACATCCACCGGCACTTTTTTGACCCCACCGGCCACCCATCGGCACTCTGTTTGTGCCGGCCGGCAATTTATTGTGCCGACCGGCAGGTTAAAGTAGCCGACCGGCAGATTTTGCTAGCCGACGACCTTCCGGAGCATTCTACAGATTGAGTGTATGCCAGCTGTGCCAGCTGGAGGGCACAGACTGGATCCTCCATACACGTGTATGGAGGATCTTGGCTCTTGGTTTTGAAGCTTCTAAGAGAAGTCTTACTCCTTTGGCTCTATAAAGGAAGCTCCCTTCTTCCTTATGCTAGGTTAGAAGAAAAAAACCAGCTGAGGCACCATATAGATACAACCCTATATCTATACATTGAACCCTCCTCTTCCAAGCTCAAAAAAGTCCATTATCCTTGGCCATTTACACACCAACCCATAGCACAAGGCCTCCATCCTCCATTCCAGCCATTTGAGGCTAATTTTCAGAGGTCAAGAGCTCCTTTTCTTGGATCAAAGGCTGCTGCATGGCTGCTCTTCAAGGGTAAGTCTTCATTCCCTCTTTTCTAGCCTTTTCTTGCATCATATCTAAGCCATAGTTGCTTGTATATTTAGGCTCCGACCTTAACTGAAACTAGGTCTTTTTTGAGCTATTCTACATGTTTGTTGAAGGGCTCAACCCTCTTTGAGAACCCTATCTCACACTTGTTTCAATAGCCCTTTGTATGCCATTATTTTGCATGATTCTTTTAGCCTATGTGTGATCTGTTTTCGAGCATGTTTTAAACTGATATAAGGCTTATTTTGAGCCCCTCTTCAACATTGGAGAAGGGCTCAACATTGTTTGGTGCTTCCATGTGTCACTTGTAGTTATGTCCCTTATTTGACCCCATTTTTGCATAAATTGGCAGCCCCATTTGCTTCTGTTTTTGGACCTTGGTCCGAACTGAAAGTGGCCTTATTTTGGCCTATAATTCATGTTTCATTAACACTTTTTTTCTGTTTAGTGATTATTTTGTATACTTCATGTTATAGCATCTTTTGAGCCTTGTTTTGCATCACATTTTTAGCATATTTGTATACTGATTTTGAGGCTGCCATATACTGTAAATGTTCATATTTTTGGTCCATATTCAGTGTTGTAGAAGGAAATTTTTCAGTTTGAGTTTTGGTTATATCACTTGCTTCATTACCCCTCTTTTGGCCTCTATTCTTGCATGCTATTTTTGCCATACCTATGCTTGCTGTTTGGCCATGTTTATAACTGTGAAAGTGCATCTTTTGGGACTGTCTAGCTTCTGTCTTTGCATTGCATGTCCATATTGTGCATGTTTAGCATAGCTATAGGCCATTTCGGGTGCCTAAATTCGCATTTCGGGACATTTCCTTGCATTTCATGTCATTTCGCTTCATTTCGGGACTGTTTTCCCCCATATTTTAATGCTGAAATTCCATTAGTATGCTTGCATATCATTTTTGCCATGTTGCATTGCATTTTACCATCGCCTCGGTTTGCGTGCCCGTGTGCACGCATTTCGAGGCACTCCATTTTTATCCGACGGCATCCTATGTGAGTGTGGTTGAGGCTCACTCATGTTGGTATAAGCCCATATCACATTTTCATGTCATTTGCATTGCGTATGCCATTGCCTCGGTTTGCGTGCCCGTGTGCACGCATTTCGAGGCACTCCATTTTCATTCGTCGGCATCCTATGTGAGTGTGGCTGAGGCTCTCTCATGTTAGTATAAGTCCATATTGCATTCTATATGCCATTTTAGCCATTGCATTGCATATGCCATTGCCTCGGTTTGCGTGCCCGTGCGCACGCATTTCGAGGCACTTCATCTTCTTCCATTGGCCACTGTTTTGGGCCTAACTAGAGCTGCCTAATTCATGTTTAAGACCATCCCTTGCTTAGTTGCATGCTCACCTTGCATGTTTGCTTGTATCGGCATGTTGCATCCTTAGCTCGTATGCCTAGGTTGCATTGCATTGGCATGCATGCCTTGCCTCTTGATCATGTGATAGAGGTTGGGCTTTAGTTTGTTTGATTGGTTTGCATTTCATTTGACATGAAAGTTGCACACTTGATTCTTTGGGCCATCATGCATAGAAATGCGTGATTGGTGGTCCGAGAATCGAGGCACATGTCCCTTTGAGTCATTACAATGATAAGAGACATGGTTGGTGCATATATGCCTTGAAATGTGCTGCCATGCTTTGCCTTGTCCTCTGTTGCTGTGGGTTGCAGGTTCTGCAGGAATACTCTGCCGACCGGCAGTGTAAGGTGCCGGCCGGCAATATTTTCTCTGCCGACAGCTTCAATTTTGTGCCGGTGGCAACATCTCAGTGCCGGTGGCAATTTCACCCAGCCGGTGGTGTCTCCCAGCATCCAAGGAAGCAGTCCTGAAATTTTGGCAGCCTCCAGAGGAGCACAGAAAAGAAAACAGAGGCAGCCTACGCATGGCGGCGCGCTTCCCGAGGCGGTTTACTGTTTTCTTAGAATAATTAATTTGTTAATTAATTTGTAATATTTAATTAGCTCGCGTAGTTAATTAATTTGTAATATTTATTTGGTTCCTCCGAGCGAGGGCATATTTGTAATAAGTGTGCGTGCGTGTGATGTATGTCTTCCAACCCCACTTCTTTCTTCCCTTTTATTTACCTGCTTATGATGGTAGATTAGGGCACGTTTAATTTAGCATACCTTATGCTATGCATGTGTGCATCCATGCATTTGTATTACATGCATTAGGCTCGGTACATCACGCTAACTGCATTCGTACTTCAATTCAAAAATTGACTATGTGATAGTTGATCGCATTTCATATGCCATGCTTAGGTTAGCCGAGCCTGCCTAGATTGCATTTTTGCATGTGATGCATTAGCCATTTTTTAACATGAACTAGGACATGCATGTTTGCTAACTAGTTTACTGTTTTGGCACGGAGTACAATGTAAGTATTTATGCTTTAGCACCTCGCATGCGTGTGAATGTTAACATGACAGTATGCTTACCATGCGGCTAAGTGCTTATATGAGATAAACTGTTTGAATGCCTGTGGGTGGAGGTTGAATTACCTAAATTGGAATAATGCATTAAAACTGTGAGTTTTAAGCCCACTAGATAGTGGCAAAATCATCTTCTCTAAAAGCCCACTTGAGAGTGGCAAAATTTGCATTTTAGCCTACTTGCGAGTAGCAAACCATTTTTAAAACAAACATGAAATGCTTTGTTCCAATTTGGGCGGTTTGGTCTATACTTGTTTGCTGCGCGCTTAACATAGTAATTCTAGGCTAATAACCGGATTAAGAACACATAACGTTTTCAAAATTGGATATCACGGTTAGTAGAGGCCGGTCTTCGGACCGGGCGAAAGGGGGTGCTCATAGCTGACCTTCCCCGATCGTACCCAAGCTCCCGAGCCGAGACAACTCCGGTGATGACGGACATGTGGCCTTCGGCACCGAGTCAGGGTTTCCTAAATTCCCCCATTTTAAAATATTTAGGTGGCGACTCTGTATCTGGCAAAGCAGTCCATGTTTGGCACTACTTTTTCAAAAATCTGTTTCTCAAAAACGATTTGCTAGATTTGGACTCTTTGGTTCAGATTAAGAACCCTGATACAAATCGAGTCCGAACTGTAGCGCGAGGTCCCACGCGGGCGCTGTTACACTGATACTGTCAATACTGAACTGATGCCCGCAGGCCTGATACTCAAACTCATATACTAATCTGATGCCCGCAGGCCTGATACTGTCAATACTGAACTGAAGCCCGCAGGCTTGATGCCCAAACTCATATACTGATACATGCATTCCTGTAGAGACGCACTCTAAAGCATATAACAGATAAGTGAGAGCCAAAACACCCCTATGTTGGGGCAGGGTTTCCCTGTCCTATTTCGTCAGGAGCTAGGGTCTCATTACGCACACAGCGGTTTCAAACAACCTATAAACGGGTAAGCAACCTGTCCTAATTTGGAATGGTCACTATGGATCCGAATATGCACTAGGTCGAAAGGTCAAAGAGGGTGCCCCGGTAAAACCGGGGTTTGTGTTCCCATACTGGCAGAGCCCACAACCGGTCAGCCTTATGGTCATGCCTTGACAAGACAAGCCTCCGGCAAACCGTTCAGGAATAGCAGATGGCAAACACGGTGTCTTAGGCGCACCAATGCAAATGCAATGCAAAGAAACACACAAGTGTAGTCAAAAACAGATATCATGAGTTCGAGTCAAGCTCTCTAAATCCCCAGCAGAGTCGCCAGAAACTGTAGACAAGCCCGCGGGGGGGGCCTCGCCACAGCTCGGACTCGACTTTCTGTAGTCACGGTTCTAAGTCTGAACCAAAGAGTCCAAATCCGGCAAATCGTTTTAAGAAAACAGATTTTTGAAAGAAGTGCCAAACATGGACTGCTTTGCCAGATACAGAGTCGCCACCTAAATATTTTATTTTGGGAAATTTAGGAAACCCTGACTCGGTGCCAAAGGCCACGTGTCCGTCATCACCAAAGTTGCCTCGGCTCGGGAACTTGGGTACGATTGGGGAAGGTCACTTCGTGAGCACCCCCGCTCACCCGATCAAAGATCGGCCTCTACTAACCATGATATCTATTTTTGAAAACTTTGTATGTTCTTATTCCGGTTATTAGCCTAGGTTACTATGTGATGCGCACAGCATACAAGTATAGACTGGATCGCCTGAATCGGAACAAAACATTTCATTTTTGCTTTTGAAAATGGTTTGCTACCCGCAGGTAGGCTTTAAAACATTGGATGATTTATTCCAATTCTGATAACCCAACCTTCACCCACAGGCATTCAGGCAGTTATATCATATAAGCAATTAGCCTCATGGTAAGCATGCTATTCATGGCAGTCACTCACACGCATGCAAGGATGCTAAAGCATAAAACTCACCGAGTACTCCAAGCCAAAATAGAAACTTCATTAGAAATCATGCATGATCCTAACTATACAGAAATGCCTAATGCAACGCATGCAAAATGCAATTATAGCAGGCTCGGCTATTCTATGATGGTATATGAAATGTTACAACTATCATGTATTCAACTTTGAATTTGAAAGTACAATGCGGTTAGTATGATGCGCCGAGCCCGGTGCATGCAATACAGATGAATGAATACAAACATACTATCATACTGTATGTTAATTTAAATATGCCCTAATCTAACCATCATAAGCAGGTAAATAAAAGGGAGAAAGACGTGGGGTTAGAAGACATACAACACACACACACACACTTATTACAGTTGTACCCTCGCGCAGAGGGTCCGAATAAATAATACAGTCCAAATATTACAGTCCCGAATAAAAGAATATTACAGTCCGAAAAATATACAAATTCCTAATTAATTAATAAATTAACTAAGAAAGCAAATAAAGCTGGCGTGCAAGCCAGGGACTGCCTTGCTTCTGATGGATGATGCATATCCGGGTTGTCTTGCGTGGAAATCCACCGGAATGCCCCAATTAGCCTCTGTTTACACCTGTTCTTGAAATGCGTGCCAAGCCCCAAAAGGTTGTTGATTCTTCGTTTTGCTGCAACAGAGAGCAGGAAAGGGGCATAGCAATGTATTTGCACAGATATATGCATGTCTCGATCCTCGTGCCACCAATCACGCATACCGAGGCATGATGGCCGGGGAGTCGAAATGCACAACTCAAAATAGGATGAATGCACATGAAACTACAGCTAAAACCTAACTCCATCATGGATAATCCGGAGTGTCGGTGACTGGGAAATTGAGACACATTCCGTCACTCGGAGTACGAAATGTACCTCATTTCTCGTGCCCGGGCTAACTCCTATTCCGGACACGATGCAATATGCATGATATGCATGAAATGCAACTAAGATACAATCCTAACATATACAATGCTATGGAATGATATGCCTCGAAATGCGTGCACACGGGCACGCAAACCGAGAAAATGACAGAATGTAATCTAAGATACAACCTAGTATGCACTATGCTGTGAAAATGATATTCCTCGAAATGCGTGCACACGGGCACGCAAACTGAGAAAATGACAGAATACAATGCAAGTGACTAAAGTGGCATGGGAAAGGTAGCATGGACTTATACTAACATAAGAGAGCCTCAGCCACACTCATATAAGAAGCCGGTTGATGAAAATGAAGTGCCTCGAAATGCGTACACACGGACACGCAAACCGAGGCAATGGCATACACAATGTGAATAACATGAAAATGTGATATGGGCTTATACCAACATGAGTGAGCCTCAGCCACACTCACATAGGATGCCGGCGGATAAAAATGAAGTGCCTCGAAATGCGTGCACACTGGCACGCAAACCGAGGCGATGGCAGAATGCGATGTAATGGCATGAAAACATGATGTGGGCTTATACCAACATGAGTGAGCCTCAGCCACACTCACATAGGATGCCGGCGGATAAAAATGAGGTGCCTCGAAATGCGTGCACACGGGCACGCAAACCGAGACAATGGCGGAATGCGATGTAAATGATATGGAAACATTATGTGGACTTATACCAACATGAGTGAGCCTCAGCCACACTCACATAGGATGCCGGCGGATAAAAATGAGGTGCCTCGAAATGCGTGCACACGGGCACGCAAACTGAGGCGGTGACAGAATGCGATGCAAATGACATGAAAACATGATATGGACTTATACCAACATGAGTGAGCCTCAGCCACACTCACATAGGATGCCGACGGATAAAAAAAGAGGTGCCTCGAAATGCGTGCACACGGGCACGCAAACCGAGGCAGTGACATAATGTGATGTAATGACATGAAATGGATAGCAATCATTCTAATGGAATTTCAGCACTAAAATATGGGGGAAAACAGTCCCGAAATGAGGCGAAATGACATGAAATGCATGGAATTGTCCCGAAATGCGAATTTAGGCACCCCAGATGGCCTATAGCTATGCCAAACATGCACAACATGGACATGCAATGCAAAGACAGAAGCCAGACAGTCCCAAAAAAAGGCACTTTCATAGTTATAAACATGGCCAAACAGCAAGCATAGGTATGGCAAAAATAGCATGCAAGAATAGGGGCCAAGAGAGGGGTAATGAAGCAAGTGATATAAGCAAAATCCAAACTGAAAAATTTCCTTCTACAACACTGAAGAGGGACCAAAAATATGAATATTTACAGTATATGGCAGCCTCAAAATCAGTATACAAACATGATAGAAATGTGATGCAAAATGAGGCTCAAAAGTGGCTATAACATGAGATATGCAAAATAATCACCAAACAGCCAAAGACCCTTAATAAAACATGTACAATGGGCCAAAATAAGACTATTTCCAGAACTGTAAAATGGCCAAAAACAAAAGCATGGTAGGCTAACTAAACATGCAAGAATGGGGAATAAAAGAGAGATATAACATGAAGTGGCATAAGGAGGTCCCAAACCATGAAAGGACCTAAATGAAACATGAAGTATGGACCAAAATAAGCACTTTTTCAGAACTGTAAAATGGCCAAAAACAAAAGCATGGTAGGCTGCCATTGCATGCAAAGATGGGGACCAAAAGAGGAGTATAAAGGTAAGTACAACATGGAAGTCCCAAATGGTGTTGATCCCTTCTTCAATGTTGAAGAGGGGCTCAAAATAAGCCTAATATCAGTTTACAACATGCTCAAAAACAGATTACTCATGGGTCAAAAATAGCATGCAAAATTATGACATATAAGAGGATCAATGAAGCAAGTGTATCATAGAGGGCTCAAACAGGGTTGAGCCCTTAATGAAAAGTGAAAATGAGCTCAAAAGAGGGCCCTTTTCAGTTAGGGCCGGAGCTTGAAACAAAAAGCAAGTGAGGCTTACAAATGGATCAAGAAAAAGGGTCAAAAGAGGAGAAGTATCACTTACCCTTGAAGACTAAGATTTTTGTTGCTTCTTGGATCAATTTGCAGCTCCTTTTGGCTTTGAGAAACCTTCCTTGTTGCTGGAAATGAGGTGGTGGTGGTAGAGCTTGGTGGTGTAGAAGAAATGGTACTTAGGGACTTAGAGATTTTTAAAGAAATGAGAGGTATGGAGATGGAGTTGTGTATGGAGGCTTGAAGAACAATTTTTCTAACCCTTGTAAGTGAAGCCACCAGCTGGTTATAAGGGTCCAAAAGGGGGTGTAAAGGTAGGGGAAAAGGAGACAAACTTTCCCCTACAAAATATCCCCCGGATAAAGATCTTTTCTGGGGGATAAAGCTCCACAGCTGTAAAGTGCACAGTGCCAAGATCTCGGCCGGCCTGTTACTTTTGCTCCAGGTGGCCGGCCGGCCACACCCCCTAGCCAGCCGGCTAGGGGTCAAAAGGGTCAATCAGATTTTCTGGCCGGCCACCAACTGGTAGTGTCCTCCTATGTGTGTACAACACAACCCTGTGGTTAAAAGTCCAAGAAAGTGGGTCCAAGGGGTTCAACATTAGCTCGGAAAGAGGGGTTCAAAAGGGTCAGGTGGAATTACTGGCCGGCCACCAACTTTTAGGGTCCTCTCATGTGTGTACATCACAAATATGTGGTTCAAAGTTCGAGAAAAATGGTCCAAAGGGTTCAACATTAGCCCGGAAGGAGGGGGTCAAAAGGGTCAAATTGAATTAATGGCCGGCCACCACTTTTTAGGGTCCTCTCATGTGTGTACATCACAAATATGTGGTTCAAAGTTCGAGAAAAAGGGCCCAAGGTGTTCAACATTAGCCCGGAAGTGCGAAAAACGGGCGCCGGAGGGCGTCGGAGGATGTATAACTGGTTGCTGCAACAATTGCTGGCCTCCCACCCTTCAGTGACCTCCCCGGTGATAAAACAGAGGTACCTGCCAAAAATGAACGAAAACCGTTGCAAAACGAATGCTCGGGGACCAAAACACGCAGTTCGAGGTCCCGAAAATGGGCTGTTAAGCACCGAAAGTGGCGTTCGGCCATGAAGTGGGTTTCTCAGACCCCAGTGTCCCTCAAAAGGGAGAAAATAGGAAGTATGCCAAAAATCAGAGCAATAGGAGATGGTTAAGCGGTCCCGAACCGAGACACACGGCCTGGCAGCTCCGAAAACCGGAAACCGGACTCCGAAATGGGAAAAATGGCCTACGGCCACCAAATGTAGCCTACAGACATTGAGAGATGGTCTACGGGACCTCTCCCTTCCCTCAGGAAAAGAAACAAAGAGAACCGAGCCTGGTTCGCAAACTGAGGCAAAGCACAGAAGAGGGTTCGGAAGTCCGGAGGCAGAGCTCACGGCCGCAACTCTGAAACTTCTGAACAAGCACATTATGCAACATCACCAAGTGCTCAGTCGGTGACGTCTGAGTCTTAAGGTCGGTCAAAAATGGGGTGTCTACAGGGTGGTACTTCAGACGGAAGGGCCTCCGCTCTTCGCCGCGCGGCCAACCTTTCCGCATTCGCCTTCCTGGCAAGTTTTGTCAGGCTTAACCTGGCCACGTCTTCGGGGCCTACGGCGGGAAGATCCTCTAAGCCGTGAAAAACGCCGTCAAGTGAAAGATCCCCCAGGCCCGAAGTAGATGAAGGATCGGCCGAATTCACTACCTCGTCAGACTCGGTTTTGTATTGGTCTGATTTGGTAACATTAGCTACATCCCGCTCCGAATCAGACCCTTTAAAACCAACCTGCCTTAAGTTTTTGAAGTCGGACAAAATAAGAGCAATAAGAGAATCTTCACCCTCCGGAACCGGGATATTTTCCGCCGCCGAGAACGTCGTATATGTCGGCTCGTAACGAAGCAGAACGTGGGCTGCCCTCCCTTGTTTCTGAAGACTTCGACGGCCGAAATACTTGAGCGCGACTTTGATATCCAAAAGAACGGCGTCGTCAGTCGAAGACAGGACTTTCTTCAAATCGTTCCCTGCACAAGCCAAGCCGTAACATTTCAAAGAAGAGACTTTACAACAAAAATGAACAAATAATAAAAGCGAGAAAGCAATCGGCCACCTGGCTCGCCCCTTCGTCTAGAAATAGGGTTGACGTGATCCTCCCCTTCACCAAATTCCCAGTTACCCTGGACAATGACCATAACATCATCAACTCGTTTCCCAGAACTGGAAAGCATAGTAATTAGCTGATGGTCGATATCCTTGGCCCTAAGGAAGAAACGCCTGTGCCGACCAGAAGACTTAGCCAAGGCATAGCAATGCCGGATGGCTGGAATGCCAAGGTTAATTCTAAGGCGACGGTTGAGCGATATAACCCCCATTATAATTCTAAAGAAATTCACATTGAATTGAGAAGAGATTAAACCCCAATGGCGAAGCACAGCCCTACGAAACAGGTGAAGGGAAAAACGGACTCCACCCTCTGCGATTGACAAAAGAGGAAAGACAATCGTGGTTTTGTCCCCCCTCTCCATATCAAGAGTGCCGTCTGCCACAAACGATAAACGGACATCATCAAGAATGGAGAAATGGCGTTTAAAGCCAGTAATTCGATCTGACGAGAGAAGGTCTTTTAAATGTTTCGCCATACCCTACAGTTTATAAGAATATGCCAAGGAAGGAATAAACCAAAAAGAGTCTTCAAAGCAAGGAATGAGAGAACTTATAAAGGACGAAGAGGATATCGGAGAAGAGAGTTGCAGGGACGATTCAAAAGGCAATCCAGCGACGAGCGTCATAAAATACATACTCGATAGGACGTCAAAATTTTAAATTGTAATAAATAAACACGTACGAGGGAACGGGAAGTCGACACGACAACCAAAAGGGGTGCGATTAGATATCCACATGAGGATGAGGCCAACCGCCGAATTTTGGCTCTGACTTTTCGAAATTCGGAACCAAGCACTCCAACCAACTGTCGTTGATAAAGTGCTTGGGGGACAATTATGGGAGCCGAATAAATAGAAGAGTCGGAAGGTGCGTACCCCAGAAATCAGATATTATTCGGCTCCATACTGTGTGACTAGGATGCCGAATATGTTAGGAAGGCCAAATAGCCGGAGATTAGTAGTTCCGAACAAATAAAAGGGGAATGGGATAAAAGTAAGCTCTGGCCCCGAGGCCCAAAATGCAAGTATAAATACAAGAACCACAGATTTAGAAAGGTATGTAAGAATCACTTCACTTAACTTAGTAAACAAGCTATCCTGAGTGTCTGAACTGACTTGTTCGTCGGAGTGCTAATTTCGGCACCCTCGACCGGAGTGTTTGTATCTTTTCAGGTAACTAGCTGAGGATCACTAGCGTCTCCCAGGATCTGAAGAGTATTTCCAAACCACTTCTCCACAGATATCAATCCTAGTCTTACAATGCATTAGAGAAATGCTCTTTGCCTAATGCCTAAGAACTACTCTATTTGTTGTATAGAATAATGAAGCACTGTTTGTTGCCTTGTGAAATTTACTTTTATATGTAGTAGTGTTTGTGTCTGGGATGATGTTTAAGTTTGTTGTATGGACTAATGGACTTACGTATATAATGAAGCATTGTTTGTAGTATGAAAAAATTCAGAAGCTGTTTGTTGCCTTGTGAAATTTGGGCAATTCGAGCTAACCCGAGTTCAAATAATGAAGCTTGGTCTGGGCTTGGGCAGCCATGCTCGGGTTGATGGTCGGGCTTAGGTGGGCCTGGGCACTGCCAAACACAATTCGGGCTGGGCTTGGGCAAACCTCCAACCTGACCGAACCCACCCGAGTTACACCTCTAGAGAATAGGGAAAGTGTATAACCCTAGCTGATGATGGAGAGACTTGCAGAAAAATCCCTTCACTTCTTCTACTAATTTAATTATTTAATTATTTAGATCTGTTCAATTTTATTTTTATTTTTGTGTGTGTGTGTGTGTGTGTATTTCTCAAATCTGATATGTTTAGATTTTTTGTTGTTGTTTTTGTAGACCTCAATGTGTATGTGGATATGTGTGGGTGTGTGTGTATGTGTTTTTTTTCTTTTTTAATAGTTGCAGTTGCAGTTGTTGTTGATGATGAAACAGACTATTGTTGATGATGATAATGATTGCAATAGATTAAAAAAAGAATAAAGCTTGGTAGCTCGAAATTTTTTAGGCTCGATTGTCCTGAATTTCAAAATGACGTCGTTTTAAATTTTTTAATTTTTTTTCCCTCTCTTTTCTCTCTGAAATATGGAGAAGAGGGAAAAGAGAAGAGAAGATAGAGAAAGAGAGAAGAGAAGATGGAGCAAAAGAGAAGAAAGATCCACCCACCGACGCCGTCGCCATCACCGTAGCAATGGTCCTCTGTGTATATACACACATAGATTTGTTGAGAGAAGAATAAGGAAGAGAGAAGAAAGATCCACCTACCGGTGCCACCATCACCGTCGCGTCATCACCGTCGCGATGGTCCTCTGTGTGTATACATAGATCTGTCTCTGCTTTATCTCTTTCCTCTCATCTCTTCTATTGCTGTGGGTTTGTTTTTGTTTTTGGTTTTGATTTTGATTTTGATTTTTTTTAATTTGTGTAGATTTGGTAGATTTGTGTATTGGTTTGTTTTTTTTTATTTTGATTTAGATTTAGATTTAAATTTTTTCGAAGAGTTGAGTAGAGTAGAGGGAAAAGGAAGAAGAGAGGAGGATAAAGAAGAAAAGAAAGAAAGAAAAAAAAAAGTGCCAAAACGATATCGTTCTGGCACCTCTAGCCATTCAAGCCACAGAATTTAAGCTACTTAGCGGGATTGTAAAAGAAATCTGTGACAGATAAAAAAAAAAATATGTTCAAAATTTGAACAGATAGTGGATTGGTAGATTTCAATAACAAAGATTTGAACAGATAAAAAAAATGACAAATAGAATTCAAGAAAAAAATTGAACAGCTAAATAGAATTTACTGAAAAAAATTGAACATATAAATATAATTTAGGGAAAAAATTGAATAGATAGGCAAAAATTTTGAACATATAGAAAATAATTTAAACAGATAGAAAAAAAAATATAAATTTGAACAGATAGTCAATAAAAAGCCAAATGAATAAAAAAAGTCAAGAGGTAAAATTGAAAACAAAATGTACTTTAGGACTTCTCACCAAATTATTTCATAAGTTTAGACTTTTCATCAACAAAAATATATAATGCCTTAGAGCATCCCTAATAGAACCCCTAAATGTCATCCTTACCTATTTTAAGGGATTAGTGGCTCCCTATACCCTTCCATTAGAGCCCTTAAACACTTCTCTAAAATAGGAATTGCTTATAATTTTATTTTATTTTTTGCTTTGTTTTATTTAGGGACTACAATACACATTTATGATTTTTATTTTTTTTTAAATTTATAATTAAAAATTATATTTTAATAAAATAGAGAAAAAAAGAGGGAGTTTATTAATAGAATAGGGAAATAATAGGGATTCTGTTGGCGGAAATAAATGAAAAAGTAATTTTTAAAATATAAAATGAATTTTTTAATAATATTTTAGGACAAAATTTAGGTATATCTTCCTTAAATTAGATTTATCACCAATTAATTCAATTGAGGCTGACTTTTTTTTTTTTAATTGATATTAACCGAGTACCGAGTCCGACTCGGCCTATGCAACATTGAAGCAGTCCTTTGTCAAAAGGATGGGCCCAAAGATGGAAAAGTGTGCGGCCCAAATGAGCCTGATAGCCCGCATTGTGTTAAGACTTTAGAGAGGAAAAGTCTGTGGAGTCTAAAAAGACAGAGTGACTCCCATTGACTGGAAGACTAGTTTGGTTTTACTGTGTTATTGGAGATTGGAACTCACCAAGTTGTAACTCCAAAAAAGTCTTTTGCTTTTCCTTTTTTTCTCTTTTATTTTCCCACTTCACTTTTTCCACAATTATTGTGGAAAAAAAATGATAAGTGAAGTGAACTCCAATAGTGTGAAGTCCATGTCAATTTTGATTTTTAATTATTTATGATCATTCTAATAGTAAAAATAAAACTTAAAATCTTATTTTGTCAAGATTTTGTTACTTTTGAAAAGTAGAAAAGTGAGATCTGAATCAACACTTCTTTTTTATTTTTGTTTGACAAATTATTTTTCTTAATCGAGATATGAAATCCGATGATAACTAATCTCATAAAATAAAAATGATAACTCACATTTTTAGTAATCTTATTATTTCTTGTATACATCTTACTCGTCCCACAAATATAGTAGAGTTTATTTCGTGTGAGAAAATTGTATTAGACTCGATGATCAAAGTTTATGTAAAAAAAATTAATTTATGATATTTAATCTCATGATACATCATTAACTTATGATAGATGTAATCTTACTCACAAATCTCATGATATTGGTTATACATTAATCCAATATATGAAACAAACATGTAAGTTGTAATGTTTAGGAGTAGAAATCTTTAGGAGTTGTTTGAAATGATTTAAATAAATATATTTTTTGACATTTTATAAAAAAATATAAAATATTATAGAGAAATGGCGTGACCAATTAGTGTACTAACATATGCTACAACATTGTTACTTCAACACTATAACTCCACTCATTATACAAATTATAAAGATCTAAAATTTTTAAAATTATGCTAAATCATCCGTTAATATACTAATTAATATATTAATTGATACATGTAATATTATTCAATAAAAATTGCTATAATCCAAATAAAATAAAAAGCTATCGCAACCAAATAAGACCTTCCATTTGGGAGGTCAAGTCACTGTGGTGGGTCTATCTAAAAAGTTTTAAAAAAAAATAAATAAATATCGGTGATGGATGATTTTGGCTCCACCCTCCCTAATAAATATAAATTTCTCATTGAATTTGCCGCCTCGATCACCACCAAAAAACAAAATGTATTCAGAGTTTAATTGCTTTGTAATTTAATACTGCCTTAATTGGATGTTTTTGGTTTGTTTTGGGTGATGGGTGCATAATGAAAGGAGTACATTAGAACAAAACTAAAAATATTGGCTTTAAATTATTAAAATTAAAATTATAAGGAGTAAAGTGATATTTTAATTAATCTATATAAAAACTAATAATGTAATTTACTCAAAAAAAATAAAATAATAATAATAATAAAGATTAACGAAAGCCATCATGATGCAGTACATGATTTCAATGATTGTTCCATGGTAGTTCTCAGGTTAATTTTGGCCTCCAAGTGATTAAAATAACACCATCAATCATATAATTAATCATAATGCTTATAATTGTTTGTAGGTAGATGTTTGTGTTGCTTTCTTTTACTAGCATACTTACATAATCTCATTTATAAAACAAACACTTGTAAATGTTTTTATTTTTTTATTTTTAAAATCAATAATCTATTTTAAAATTACAATGCAAATCAAACAAACCCTAAATTCATCCATTTATTTATTTTCTTCTTTAGTTTTATATGATATTATTACGAGCTCATTTCCATCTAAATTTAAGGTAGAATATAAACATGAAAGCAAAAAAAAAAAAAAAAAATGATGAACACAGGAGGTGCAGAGTATTTGCCTACCCATATGTTTGCTTAGAGTCCAAGGATTTATTATTGTGATTAAATGCATTATAGCTAACTTTTGGTTAGTGATGTTTCCTGCTAAAATTGGCAAATTTACCATGATAATAATAATAATATTATTGCAAGCCCATTTTTAGGGAAAATTGCATTTTAGTGGGATTAATTCAAAATAATTACAACTTTCATAAAATAGAACTACAAATGAATTGAACAAGGCTGTTTTCTTGCACTACTCAAGTTGTTTGCTTATCGAGCTTGAAAATTAAAGCTCAATAATTAAGAAAAAAAAAATTGGCTCAATAATCAAGCCTGGTTGGGTCCTTAAATAATATTCTATGTTACAATATGCATATATAACATATTTTACATTAATTACGTAATATATTTATTCTATTATTTAAGTATATAAGAAATGAGCCAAGTTAATTTTAGCTCAAGCTTGGCTTGTTTATCAAGTGATCTTAAAATTTTGACTCGGTTTTGTTTATATACATGACAAATTGAACCAAACTAACCTCGAGAGCAACTTAGTTCATTTACACCTTCATAAAAATGTAATTATTTTAGATTGTGTCACAAAAATGCAATTTTTTCTATTTTCTATCCGGATAAGATATACGAGGTAAAAAAAAAATGCAAGTGAAAATGAAATGGTAAACAAATATGACAGGCTATGCCTAGCTAATTGCCAATTAATATTTGCTTAGAGCATAAGGATATATGGTTGTGATTGATGCAATATTATAGCTCACTTGGGTTGTGATATTTCATGTTAAATCTAAGACAGTTGAACCAAATTTTTAATTTCTTTGAAATTTTACCTTTTAAATTTTTAAATGTTTAGCAATCTGCTTACAGTGCCACCTTACCTAATTACAGATTTGGTCCTTAAAAAAATAAAAAATAGAAAACAATTAGTAGAGTATCTATGAGACAAAGACTTGGTTCCCATTAAATTAAACATAATAAATAAATAGAAGAAGGAAATAGACAAAGACTTGGTCAAGAAAATCTTTTTTTTTTTTGACTGGGTCGAGGATAGAACCTGTACTATTACATGTATGCACATATATACATATAATATATATTACTATAAAGTTCACATAAATATTGTGCAGATATATTTTTGAGTATCAACACGTGGCAAGGTGACGCCGACGTGTCAGCCAAGGTGCCACGTGTCCTGGTCGATATGCCGAGGTCATCTTAGTGAGGCCGAGGTTATCTCCGAATATATCGGAATCCGAGATAAGCGGATAAGGATAAGGGACAAGAGTCCTAGAATAAAGAAGAGACTTAGCCAAGATAAGGATAAAGCTCTGGCCCCGTTTGTTTCCAGAGATGGAATGGAGGGGATTGATAGTGAGGGGATTAATAGTGAGGGGATTGTTAGTGAGGGTCGTTTGTTTTCAGAGATAGAATGAAGGGGATTGATAGTGAGGGGATTAATAATGAGGGGATTGTTAGTGAGGGGATTGATAGTGAGGGGATTAGTAGTGAGGGGATTGATAGTGAGGGGATTAGTAGTGAGGAATTGTTAAATTATTTTTATATAAAATAATAAAACAAATAAAAAAATATAAAAAATTAAAAATTATATTTTAAAAAAAATTTCCAATATATAAAAAATAAAAAAATTTCTAATCCCCTCACTATTTTTCTAATACCATCTCTACCTCCTCACTATGAATCCCCTCCCCAAGGGTATTAGTAATACCAAGGTATTAGTAATACCCTCCCTATCTCTCAAAACAAACAAGGTATTAGTAGTCCCAAGGTATTAGTTAGTCCCAAGGTATTAATAGTCCCAAGGCTATCTCTCAAAACAAACACCTCATATACTAATCCCAAGGTACTAGTAATCCTAATCCCCCTACTATAACCCAAAACAAACGGGGCCTTAGGGAGTTTATCTTTATCTCTTGAGGAGTCCAAGGTAAGTACTGAACAGGAATCCATAGAAGTCAAGCTTCTATTGGGATTAGGATTGAGGTAACTATAAAAGAGAGGCATCCCCATGGGTCTAAGGTACGCAATTTTATACTTTGAGCATTGAGTTTAGCATTATTGATTATTTTTTAGAAATATACTGGCTTAATCGTCAGAGTGCCCCCGGGTGGACGAACCACCGCCGGAATCTTCTCTTTCTGTTACAGGTTAGCCAAGTGTCATCTATTCTGCCAGTGTTCTCTAACTGAGTACTGAGTTGGGCAGTGTGATCGGAAAATCACTCACACAATTTGGCGCCGTCTATGGGAACGAAAGTAGAATAGATAGCCAGTAACGGACAGAAGGAAAAGATTGGGGACGACACTCCTACTGGGAGTGGGAGACCTATTGACCTTGATGGCGAAGGAGAAAGGTCGAACGCAGAAACTCATGAACAAACTCATGGAGTAAAAGACGTCGGCCAGACTGGCGACGCGCCAAAGAAACCTGATCAAAACAGGTATTACAACGAGGAAGACCTCCAAATTTGGAAGGATAGGTGCCTACGGAGGGACGAAGAGGTAAAAGAGATGGCAAACAAATTGGCAGACCTACAGTCGGTCATCAATTTCATGATGCAAAATAACGTCATACAGCCACCATTCCCGCTGCAGGACACGCCGATTCCAGCGGCCAATATCCAGAAGGGAGGACAGAAAACAATCCCCGTAGCCCCTCAGCACAACAGAAACGAGAGATACTCTCACTGACCTTCTAGGGAAGACGGACGAAGAGAATCAAGAAGAGAAGAATCACGGAGGACGCATCGCACAAAGGAGGCAGACTCCAAAGGACATCGGCATGTTTAAGGGCAGGCACTGTGCTTCGACACAACTCTTGGAGAATGATCGAAAAGGGCTCACCACGAGGCCGAGAGTAGTATACCGAAAAGACTGAAGTCGAAAGATAGCCGAGCTCTTGGGCGGAGCAAAGAAGACTTAAGAGATTACCTCAAAAGGAAGCAACTGAATGCCGAAGCCGAGGTAACCTCCCCAGATATGCCAAGGACACCATTCTCGGTGGAATTAGATAGGTTTGAGGCGCCGAAGCAATTCAGTATGCCGAGGTTCAAATATACGATGGTAAGTCAGACCCCAACTTCCACGTTGGACTATATTTGAACTCAATGGCATTGTATAGTGGAAACGAGCCGTTGCTCTGCAAAGTATTCCTCTTATCTTTCAGGGAGATTGCATCAGATTGGTTCCACAAACTACCGAAGGGAAGCGTGAAGACTTGCGAAGGCCTGGCCGAAATGTTTGTGGCCAGGTTTGTGACAAACAAGTTGCAGCCACTAAGGGTGGACGCATTGATGGCTCTGAAGATCAACAAGGATGAAGGCCTTAGGACCTATGCAAAAAGATACTATGAGGTGTTCAATCGAATACCCGAATGTAATCAAGAGGTGGCGGTCGTATCTTTCAAGAACGGCCTGAAAGACAACTGTCCACTACGAAAGTCTTTGGCAAAGACATTGCCAAAGAGTATGGAAGAGCTCATGGCGAGATTCGAGAAGTACGCCAGAGCCGAAAAAGACACGTCGGGAACCAGGAAGATAAAACAAGAGAAAGGAAACGGCTCACCGAAGCGAGACCGAGGTAACAATGGAATGAGCAGGCAAGAGGCAGAACTGAGGGCCACACAAGTAGTAATAACTGTGTTCCGAATCCCAATTCCTAAAGTCCTGGATCAAATTCGGAACCAACCCTATTTCAGAACGCCAGAAAGAACTCCAGGAGAGTTCATGAGAAGAAACATTGGCAAACATTGTGCCTACCACAATGAAGATGGGCATACAACTCAGGGTTGTAGAGCCCTGAAAACATATTTGGAAGACCTGGTGAGACAAGGACATCTGAGAGACCTTGTCGATGAGACTAGGACAAGGGAAGAACGGGCAAGGTTGCCTCAGGCACCAGAAGCCCCACCTCCCCCAGCACAGCAGCCGTAGGCAGGAGGACCTCGGGTAATCAACGTAATCCACTCGAAGGTCAACGAAAACGAAATCTGAGGAGAGACCCAGAAAGTGAAGCACCTGCAATATGTCTACCAAGTCGGGGAGAAAAGACATCGGGCAGAAGAGTACCAGGGACCAATGATAACCTTTACTGAAGCCGACCTAGAGATGGTCCAGCATCCGCATAATGATGTCTTAGTAGTATCCCTCCAGGTTGGGGAGTGCCAAGTGAAACGCATCCTGATTGATCAAGGCAGCTCTTGCGACATCATGTACGCCCGATGTTACAAGGAGCTTGGCCTTCACCCAGATGATATGGAACAATCCAATGGCCCAATGGTCGAGTTCAATGGAACGCCGACATGGCCACTAGGAACAGTAAGCTTGGAGGTGCAGGCTGGCACCAGAAAGATCAAGACAGAATTCACCATCATCGACACACCCTCCCCTTACAACATCACTTTGGGAAGGCCATGGTTGCATGCAATGGGGGCAGTTCCCTCAACATTACATAAACTATTGTGATTCCCGACAAAGCATGGGATAGAGGAAGTCAAAGACGATCAGTTGCAGGCGAAGAATTGCTCCATGGCAACAATGAAATCTACCTGCAACATACGAGAGCCAGAGAAGGCAGAAATTGAAGATGAGGACGTAGAAGTCCAAGAAGACGTCGGCAAGGAGCCAGCCGAGAAGAACGAAGAGGCACTGAAGAAAATCCTCGTCCAGGATGGGGTTCAAGGCCTCAAACAATGAAGCAGAGTATGAAGCACTCATTGCAGGACTGAAGTTGGCAGCAGCAGTGTAAGCAGATGAGGTAATAGTTTTTTGTGATTCACAACTGATAGTTAACCAGACAACATGCGAGTTTGCAGCCCGAGATGAAAGAATGTCGGCCTACGCAAAAGAAGTAATCAGACTGTCAGCCTTGTTTCAGAACTGCCGACTACTTCAGGTAAGCCGAGATGATAACAGCCACGCCGATGCGTTGGCCAACTTAGCTAGTGCAGTACAACCTGAAAAAGCAAGGACAATAATGATTGACTACCTGTCGGGCCTGAGCATTGAACCAGCAACCACAGAGCATGAAGCAATGTGCATAGACATGGGACCAAGCTGGATAGACACAATTGTTGCCTACCTAAAAGAAGGAAAGCTGCCAGACGACCGCAAGGAGGCGCACAAGATCATATTGAAGTCGGTAAGATTCAGTCTAACAGCAGAGGGACACCTCTACAGAAGATTCTTCACTGGACCCCTTTTAAGGTGCGTACACCCTTTTCAGGTTGAAGATTTTTTATATGAAATCCATGAAGGAATTTGTGGAAGCCACGCTAGGGGCAAATCACTAGCTCACAGGGCTATTACCCAGGGGTATTGGTGGCCTTACATGCAAAAAGATGCAGAAGCCTACGTGAAGAAGTGTGAACAATGCCAAAGGTTTGCACCTTTGATACACCAGCCAACTGCTGACCTGAACCCTGTATCCAGTCCTTGGCCATTTGCCCAATGGGGCATAGATCTCATTGGGCAATTACCCCAAGCAACTGGACAAAGAAAGTACTTGCTGGTAGCAATAGATTACTTCACAAAATGAATAGAAGCAGAACCTCTTGCCAAGATCCGAGATGTGGATGTCAAGAACTTCATATGGAAAAACATCATCACCAGATTTGGGATTCCAAAAGTAATTGTTGCAGACAATGGAACTCAATTTGACAGCAAGCTAATCAAGAATTTTTGTGCAAAGTTCAAGATCAAGAACTACTTTTCAACCCGAAGCTTTCCACAAAGCAATGGACAAGCAGAAGCATCCAACAAAGTAATTTTGGATGGAATAAAGAAGAGGCTGCAGGCAACAAAAGGCAAGTGGGTAGACGAATTACCCAATGTACTCTGGGCATATCGGACTACGCCGAGAAGATCAACAGGGGAGTCCCCCTTTGCCATGGCTTATGGCACAGAAGCAGTCATTCCACTGGAAGTCGGCATCCCTGGGATCAGAACTCAGGGAGTAGAAAACGGGACTAATGATGTACTCTTAGCCCGAGATCTGGATCTTTTAGAAGAAAGAAGAGAGAAAGCTGCAATCCAACTTGCAGCATACCAGCAGCAACTTGCAAAAGCTTATAACAAGAAGGTCAATCCAAGAGAGTTTCAAGTCGGCGACCTAGTCCTGAGGAAAGTCGTCGGCAATAAGAAGGATCCCAGAGAGGGCAAACTTGGCCCAAATTGGGAAGGACCCTACAGAATCATCTCGGTACTAGGCAATGGGGCATATTGGCTTGAAGATAATGAGGGCAAAGAGTTGCCAAGACCTTAGAACACTTGTAATTTGAAATTTTTCTATCATTAGAATTTCTTTGTTCCTTTGCCATTCGCCGAAATAAATAAATAAAGATTCAGTTCTCTTTTCAGGATACTTGACATTGTCTCTAGAATACATGCATAATGAGAACCCAAGTAGAACTCAGGTTTACATTAGGGGGCAGAAAGAAGAAGAATATATTTAACACTTGTTGAAATTTGTGGATAATTTACAAGTTAAGTTAAACCAAAATCATTGTTTAACACTTGTTGAAATTTGTGGACAATTTACAAGTTAAGTTAAACCGAAATCATTATTTAACACTTGTTGAAATTTGTGGACAATTTACAAGTTGAAGTTAAACTAGTATGATATTCAACACTTGTCAAAAGTTTACAAGTTAAGATTAAAACCAAGAAGTTTGTCTATCTGAGGTGTGTCACCCCGAGAAGATTGTACAAAGAAGGAAGAGTATGTAAAAGACATACAGAATATTCTAAGTATAGAATCATACAAAAGTAGTCAAAAGAAGACAGTGGTACGTGCAAAAGTTGTATTAGCATTCAATAAAGAGAAAGAACATCGGCCATACGAAGGGCTTACATTGTTTCAAAAACAAAGTACAAAAAAAAATAAAAAAATAAAAAAAAGACATGGAAATTAAGACTCCTCAGCATCGGCAAGAGGCTTGGAAGGCTGTTGAGAAGCCACCTCGGCCGCCTTTTCTACCACAAGCTCGGCATCAATTTCTTGCAAAGTTTCCTCAAGACTCTTCTATGCAATGGTGACATCGGCTGATGTCTTCTCGGAAGCAGCATCTTTGCAAACCTCCTCATCCTCCTCATCTTGAGTCAAGTCCAGGACTTGCTCATTCTGAAGAGGAGACTTGGCCCCAACAGCATCTTTGGACTTCCTTACCAAAACTTCCTCTTCGGCCTCATCCTTAGAATCAGATTCATCACCAGACTAAGCAGGAGTTGGAGTTGGGGCTGGAGAGAATGGAAGAGGAATTAGGTCGGCATTTCTGAAGGGTGAGTCCTCGGGGACATTAAGCTTCTTTAGAAGAGACATCCAACCAATGGTGAAACCCTTGTTACATGCCTACTTCACTTGAAGTTCATAAGCCTCCGTGACATCGGCCATGCCTTGAGCGTATGCATTTTCGTCGGTGTCCTTAATTTCAGCCTCTTTGGTGGCCAAGGCTTCTTGAAGCTCTTTTTCTGCCTGGGCCATCTTCTCCTCGGCCTATTTCCTTTGGGCCTCAGAGACCTTCCTAATGACCTCGGTAGATTCAGCCTTTTCTTCGGCATCAGTTTGGGCTTTGATGGTGGCCTCAGCTTGGTCTTCCAGCTTCTTCATTTTTTACTGTAAGCCTTTATTAGTCTTTTGAAGAGAAGAGAACTCCCTCTTCATCTCGGCCAACTTCTCCCGGTTTTCAAAAGATTGAATTGAAAAGGAATGAGCATGCTGAATAGCCTAAAAGTAAACAAAACGAAAGTTATTAGAAAAATTTCTAAGTATGAAAAAGAAGGAAAAAAGTGCTAGATGAAAGACACTTACTTGGACAGAACGCTAAAGCATCAAGGCATAATTCTCGTACTCGCTGAACCCGACGTTTCGCTCTAGATCGTCTGGTAGAAGCAGAGCAGTACTGAGCGTAATGCCGACATTGATGTCCTCGGCGCTATCATTGGCCATGACTGGCTTATTTTCCAAGGTTATTTCAGGGGCCCAGGGGGCAGCAGGCTTCTTAGACCCCGAGGTCGTTGCAGAAGATGATCTCGGCTTCTTCGATTTTGGCGATTCGGATGGTTGGACCTCAGAGCGCCTCTTCCTAGCAGAGGGTTGAGATTTGTCACTCTCAGCCAACTTGGAGATTGGCAGAGCATCTTCAGACTCAACCTGAGTTACCTTAGCCTTTAGTTGAGCCTTCTTTATTCTTTTTGGCTTCGGTGGAGGCAGGGTTTGTGTTGGTTGTGCATCAATATCAGAAGAGATACTGGCTAAGAGATCTTTTGCAATAAGTTTAGGGCGACCCATCTCGGCAGTAGAAACTGATCGGCGTCGATGGCGGCGTTGGGATATTGGAATCAAGTATGGAGCTGAAGTTGACGGTTGCTCGGCTGGATCAGAGATTGACCCATGGTATGTCCGAGATGTGGATGCGGTCTGTGGCGTTGTGGCAGAGGGTGAAGAAAGGCTTTTCTTCTTCCTCCTAGGAACGTCGGGCAAAGCAGACTTGTAAGTTGGAATAAAATTGAGAAGCAGAGGCGCCGTTCGTTTATGAACTGGCAAGTCCAAGAGTCTCTTCAAATCCTTGCTAGGAATGAAGGATTGACGAAAGTTCTTTGGTGGCTTAGGAACAGCTGCAAGAAAAGAAAACACTAAGAAATAGATAAAGTACGCAAGACTTTAAAAAACAAGTAGGTATGAATGCAGGGCTCTTACCATTGCCCTCCACAAAGACTGATCGAATGAGAGGGAAGAGATGGAGGTCTTCATCTGGGACGAACTCCCAGTTCCCCGAAGTAATGAAATAATCATTCCTAGCTCCCTTGTTGGAGTCAAGGAGGTCGGCGATAATTTTGTATTCAGTGAACCTCGGCTTGAGGTAGTAAATGTAGCCGGTGTCTTTTTTGAGGCCACACATAGTGTAGTAATACTGGATATCGGCTAATGTGATCCTAGCATTCTCTTGTTTTGCTAAGGCTATGATACCATTGATGGTTCGATAGGAGTTGATGGAAAGTTGCATTGGATTCAACTTATAATAGTGGAAAAAAGGATGTTGAGTGGGAGCCGAAATCCACACTCAATGAAGGCTACCACAGGGAAGGGCATGGAATGATCAGTAGGCATGATGGAGTCTATGAAAACAATGTTGAAAATACGAATCTGAAAAAGACACAAAAAGCAGAAAACAAGAACGGAGTTTCAGAATCAACAACAGAGATAGTCTATCAAGAGCATAAAGAATACAAGAAGTATCGGGCCACGAACAGTGGCAAAAATACAGGGAAGTAGTGAAACAATGCGTATGTTCAAGATATGGACAAAGGCAAAATCACACACTCAAATATATGATTCACAGATCGAATGTTTAAGAAAAGCAGTAATGGCAACAAGATCAAGAAAAAAATTAAGAAACTGAAATAAGAAGGAATAGTGTATTACCAGAGAAAGAACGAAGCCAGAGTTGAATATCTCCAAGGTCAGACGACGGTGGCAGACGGGAGAATTAGCACGAACCTAGTCAAAGAAAACGAACGACGGTGGTTGCAGAGCTTTGGAAACTTGAGCAATGGAGGATTTCGAAGGGTAAAGCAAGAAAGAGAGAAAAAAAGTTTCAGACGAGAAAGAGTAAAGTGAAAAGACAGGGGAAAGAAAAAGTTTTGATTAAACTTGAAACGGCGGCAAAAAGGAAATCAATAACTCTAGAAAAACGAATCCGTCAGGCGGCGCATACAAGCGCAAAGACGATCTACAGGCGCGTCCGGAGTACGATCCAGTAAGAAGAAGACGCGTGGCTAAAACAGTTGAGTTGTTTGTACACGACAGCTCGCAAACAAAGAAGGGCACTTAGAAGTCTTGGTCTTTAAAGAAGGCATGTCGGCCTTCGAATAATGATCTCGGCTAGAAGTCGTTAAGCCGACGTACTGAAAGGAAGCACAGATATAGGTTCCATCACCTCAGAATGCCGAGGTAATAGAACCTAGGGGGCAGTTGTGGGGATATATTTTTGAGTACCAACACGTGGCAAGGTGACGCCGACGTGTCAGCCGAGGTGCCACGTGTCCTGGTCGATATGCCGAGGTCATCTCGATTAGGCAGAGGTTATCTCCGAAGATATCGGAATCCGAGATAAACGGATAAGGATAAGGGACAAGAGTCCTAGAATAAAGAAGAGACTTAGCCAAGATAAGGATAAAGCTCTTAGGGAGTTTATCTTTATCTCTTGAGGAGTCCAAAGTAAGTACTGAACAGGAATCTATAGAAGTCAGGCTTCTATTGGGATTAGAATTGAGGTAACTATAAAAGAGAGGCACCCCCATAGGTCTAAAGTACACAATTTTATGCTTTGAGCATTGAGTTTAGCATTATTTATTATCTTTGAGAGATATACTGCTTGATCGTCGGAGTGCCCCCGGGTGGACCAACCACCGCCGGAATCTTCTCTTTCTGTTACAGGTTAGCCAGGTGTCATCTATTCTGCCAGTGTTCTCCAGCTGAGTACTGAATTGGACAGTGTAATCGGAAAATCATTCACATAAATATGTGTCACATGAAAAGGATAATCATTGATATATAGTGTTTGTCAGCTGTTAATTATAGATAATGAACTTATTTATTTTTTTATAGGTCTCATCCCCACAATTGGCACTTGCCACCGTCATGAGACAAGCTTTCCATCTTTTTAGTTTCAGATTTTGATTAAATCTTTATATATATATATATATATAGATTGATAATACAGTGAATATATGTATTTTATACTATTTATATAAAACTGTGTAATGCTCTTTTTTTTAATCTTAATTATTTAAATAAAAAATCATGTATGATTATTTACGTAACTTTCTTTTTTTCATATTAACAAACGAAGTTTTTATTTTTATTTTTATATATTAATAGAAAGATAATCATCAACACAATTGCGTGTGTGTTTGGTAATGTTTACGTTTTCAGTTTATATTTACAAAAATTTTATAAACTGATTTTTGTTTATTTTTTGTTTATTTTTAAAAAAACATAAACTACAAACGCGTTTGGTAATTGATAAAATGTTTAAAAAATTTTAAAAATATAAAAAAGAGTGAAAAATGGCAAGTGGTGGCAAGTGGCGGTGGAAGACGGTGGTGGAAAGTGGTGACGGTGGGTGGTGGCAAGTTGGTGGTGGTGGGTGGGTGGGTGACGATGGCAGGTGGTGGGGGCAAGTGGGTGGCAGATGGCGGGTGGGTGGTGGTGGCGAGTAGGTGGTGGCGGGTGGGTGGTGGTGGCGAGTAGGTGGTGGCGGGTGGGTGGTGGTGGTGGTGGGTGAGTGGGTGACGGTGGCGGGTGGTGGTGGGTGATGGTGGATGGTGGGTGGTGATGGTGGGTGGGTAGGTGACGATGGCAAGTGGTGGGTGGTAGCGAGTGGGTAGTGGTGGTGGTGGTGGTGGTAGTGGCGGTGGCGGGTGGCGGGTGGTGATAGAAGGTGGGTGGCGGATGGCGGGTGGTAGTGGGTGGTGGCGGGTAGGTGACAGGTGGTGGTGGTGGTGGTGGTGGTGGTGGTGGTGGTGGGTGGGTGGGTGACGGTGGCGGGTTGTAAGTGGTAGCGAGTGGGTGGTAGTGGCAGGTGGGTGGCGGGTGGGTGGTGGGTGATGGTGGCGGGTGGGTGCCAGGTGGGTGGTGGTGAGTGGTGGTGGCAAGTAGGTGATGGGTAATGGTGGCAGGCGGTGGATGGTAGTGGCGGGTGGTGGGTGGTGGCGACTGGATGGCAGATGGGTGGTGGTAGGTGGGTGGTGGCTGCTGGGTGGTGGTGGCGGGTGGTGGCTGCTGGGTGGTGGTGGCGGGTGGTGGCTGGTGGTGGCCGATGGGTGGTGAGTGATGGTGGCAGGTTGTGGTGGTAGGTGGTGGGTGGTGGTGGCAGAAGACGGTGGTGGAAAATAGTGGCGGCTGGTGGCTAGTGTTGGGTGGTAAAAAAAAAAAAAACTCAAAACTCAAAACAGAAACACATTTTTTGTGTTTTCATTTTTTGGCCAAATTTATAAACTGAAACCACTGATTTATAAATCAAAAATTTTACCAAACAAGTTTTTATTTGAGTTTTTTAAATTTTTATAAATATAAACAGAAAACTGAAAATGTAAATATTACCAAACGGTACCTACAATTTTAAAAGTTTTCAACGGTACATCTTCTAATCTAAGGATTCTCAATAATGAGTAATTTATTAATTGCACAAGCCAGCATTGAATGTTTTCTCATTGTGTGGCAAAAGTAAATAAAACAGAATTATGAATTAGTATATTTAGGAATGGATAAGAATAATACCGATAGAAGATAAGTTAAGAGAGAATCGATTGAGATAGTTTTGTTATATTCAACGGAGACCAATAGAGATATTAGTGAAGAAATGCGATGCAGTAACGATAGATAGAAGTGTTAGGAGATTGGGTGGACCTAAATTAACGTTGGATAGAGTTGTAAATAGAGATATGGATTTATTTAATTTGACTAACGAAATAATTTTTGATAGAATCGTGTGAAGTCGAAAGATACATGTAGCTGACTCTATTTGATACAACTTAAAACTTTATTTGCTTTAGAGTTTCCAAAGCTATCTTCCTACACCCGTACCTTTTTTTGGGGATGTACTAATATTTCCTCGTTACGTACGTTGTTGCATGGTCATGCAAACTTACCCACAACAAATTTAAGCATTATACATCTTTGAACTCCCAAAAATTCAAGCATGACAGATCTTTTAACTCTCAACAAATTCAAATTACTATTTTTAATTATTTTTTTAAGTAAAATTATCAATATATACAAAGTAAATTTTTTTTAATAAATATGAGAATGATAAGTTTACACACATAGAGTGTCCGATAGTGAATTCTTTATATCTTAATGATGTGTGATCTATTTATGTCCAGTGTTAAATACCAATCACTTTAATGAGATGCAAGAACTATTTTCGCAATAGACCAACTTGGTTAATTCATTTCATTGATGTTTGTGCAATTTGAAAATTAAGTAAATTGTCCTCTCAAAAAATAAAATTAAAAAAAAAAAACTAGAAATTTAGTTAAATTGTGAGAACATAATATAGTACTTCTTAGAGTCACAAAAATCTTACTATTGTTAATTATTTTTTTTAGTAAAATTATCAATATATACAAATTAAAAAAAAATGTAATAAATATAAGAACGACAAATTTACACACATAGAGTGAGTCCGATAGTGAATTCTTAATCTCTTAATGAGGTGTGATCTACTAGCCTCCGTTTGGGAAGTGAGTTGACTTTTTGGCTTTTTGACTTTTTTGACTATATGAGCCTGGGCTCAAAAGCTTAGTTTGGGAAGGGCTTTTGGCTTTTTGATTTTTTTGTGAGAGAAGAGTGTAATGATTATGGGATTGGATGGGATGTTTTGTCTGTTGTGGTTCATGAGCCTATTCTATCTTTTATGGCTCATTGAGCCAAAAAAGCCCAATGAGCCCTTGCCAAACCAACCCTAAATGCCAACCTCCAAATGAGACGTAAGAACTATTTTCCCAATAGACTAACCTGGTTAATTCATTTCATTAATTTTTGTGCAATTTGGAAATTAAGTAAATTCTCCTCGCAAAAAATAAAATTAAAACAAAAACTTAGTTCAATCGTGAGAATATAATATAGTACTTCTTAGAGTCACAAAAATCATTATTTATAAATTGTATAATAATAAAGAAAATATTATGATAGTTTTTTGAATTGTCAATAACTTTAATAATTTCGTTTAATATATAAAAAGTGTATTAAAATGTATAAAAATATATTTTATTTAATATTTCCTTCTTTGTGTAACTTATATTATGATTACGCGGAATAACTTTACATGGTGGGCAAATGACTCCAAACCAAACCATAAACAAATAGAAATTAAAATAAAATATGAATTGGAGTGTATAAGTAGCTTGCGGCCCATGGACGGTTTGAAATCCGTCTGTGGCCTGGGGTGGGCTCGGCCCGAGACCCTGGACTTGGGTTTGGGCCATCACTTTGCAACGCGGCCCATCAGCCCGCTTAAGGCTCGACACGAGGCACGACCCGCCCGAGGCCCAGTGATTTTTGTCAAAAACAATAAAAAAATAAAAAATGTTCAGGCCCTCTCAAACCCGAGCCCAGGCCCACCGACCTGAATACCCCCTGGGCCTGGGTTTAATTTTCTGGCCCGTTGGTCGGCTCGGCTCGGCTCGGTCCAAATTTTGACGAGAGCCCGCGAGGCCTGATATGAACCAGACCAAATTTACACCCCTAAATATGAATAGAGACTTGAATAATATTGGGATTGTTTGGTATAAATTTTAAGAGGTGATTATAATTTATTTTAATTTAAGAGTCGTGCTAGATTATTTGGTATAACTTCTATTTATAACTTATATATTAGATAGAAATAACTTAAACAAATTAAGAAAAGTTGATTATTTAAAAGTTAAGAAAATAATACTTTTAATTTTTACTTTATGATTCTCAAATTTTAACATTAAAAAAGTACTACCAAACAACACATCATGTAGTATGGGAAGAACACTTCTTAACAAGAGAATAAATATAAAATAAAATTTTAATAAATAAGTTACATTCTCGTAACGCTTGGCTCCAAATAAATGGACTCAAAGTAATTTGTTTCTCATTTTGTCCTTTTCCATCCAACTACACGTTTCACATAATATACGGACACTTTAGGCGATTTTCCATGCTTCCTTCATTGTATTACGCATCTTAGATTGCTGACCAAGCCTTAGCCCTGGTTTGGCTATTATTTTAGGGTTAAAAAAAAGAAAAAATTAGTCTAGGGTCCCTCTCCCACTTTTCGTAATGGAAGAGATCTACAAAATTATTTTTTGATGTCTAAGGTCCCTAAACATATATCAGAGAAATTTGCCTCTTTGTCTCTACTTTACTCTACTCTCTCTCTCTCTTCTCCTCCTCTCTACCCTCCTCTATGACCTCTTCCTCAACACCTTCTCCTCCGACTTCTCCCTCCGCGCCGTCCGGATCTGCGACCCGGCCTGCCTTTCCTTCTCCAATGGCAAAGGACGAGACCATCACCTGCTGGATCTGAATCCTCCAGGGATCTGATCGCGGTGATTCGAGCGATTGAGTCCGATCAGTCCTTGACTGTGTAAACCACGCATGCATCAACCCAACAGACCCCATGCCCCAGCAGTCACCACTCCGAATCTCCGGCAGCAGCACCTACAAGTGAAGAGATGAAATACCAGAGCTGGCCACTCTTTCATCAGATGAGCCGAGGCCAGAGTATGAACTCGCAACAGAACAAAGAAACAATCCATTACAACCACGTTCAAGCCATGTCCTTGTTTATTTAACTTCAACGCAATAAGTGCTGGAAATGTAAAGCCCAGTGAGACTGCAGTAGTTATGAAGAAACCCAGAGAAATTTCACTAGGAGAGCTTGGAGAAGATAGGTTCGAACCCCGAAGTCCTCTTGGTGTGGTTTTGCATTGGAGCTTGGGGCCAGCTTTTAATTTACATATATATATATATATATACATATATATGTTGCTATTGTTGTTTATTCACTCAATGGAGTGAATTGTTGATAACTTTTATCTTGCTTTTGAATCTAATCTGACAATAATCCCAGTCATAAACAAAATTGACCAACCAACTGCTGATCCAGATCATGTTAAAGCTAAGCTAAAACCAGAGAATTTCTCTGAACCAACCTAGAGAAATTTCAGTTCAAACCAGAGAATTTCTCTGGACCAACCCAGAGAAATTTCAGTTCAAAGCAGAGAAATTTCAGTTCTAACTTGTGATGCAACTTTAATATTGATTAAGGTTACCTTTTTACTTATTACTAATTAGCTTTGTCCAACAAACTTCACAGGATGATGAAGATGAATTGACTATAAAAGTTATAGAGCAAATGATTGGACAAACATTTGTCTTCCAAATAAAATTGACAGAATCCAATATCCAAAAGCCAAACTCATAATTCACTGTAGCAAAAGTTTTCACAATTAATTATGCGCTTGAGTGTAAATATTATCTCGACATCATTGAAAAGGTAAAGCTTACATTAATCTTACACTTTGTGTTAGAATGCTACCAATTAAATCTACTTTCCGCTTCAAAGGTAATACTTTATCTATCTAATTAACAAGCTTAAAACTTCTGAATTCATGTTTACATTGTTACTAACACTTACTTCTCTACAGATAAGGACAGAAAATCCTCAACTTGAAGAATCAATGGGGAAAAACCAGCTTAGATTGTAAAGCACATTGATGTTGGAATGCAGCTCCATGGCTCTAGCTGTCTTGTAGACCATCTCAGGTGTAGTATATAGCAAGGAAGTGAGTTGAGGTAGGGAAATTCTTATGTTAAAAAAAAAAGGGGCAGAGAAATTTACAGTGGGAAGTTTAGGGAAGTCCAGAGAAATTCTTCAAAATTTCTCTGGAAAGTCCAGAGAAATTCTTCCCAGAATTTCTCTGTACCAATTTTCTCTGAGTTGAATTTTCTCTGGACCAATTTTCTCTGAGTTGAATTTTCTCTGGACCAATTTTCGCTGGATTGATGTTGAGGGACCTTAGACATCATGAAAATATTTGATGTCCTTTATACTATAAAATCATAATATCAGGGACCCTAAAAAAAATACCCCTAAAAAAAATACAAAATGATAAAATAAATTAAATAAGTTAATAAAATAAAATATCATATCTAACTCATAATTATTATACTTTTTATCTCATAAAAATTAAAAAAGCCAAAAAATCGAAACCAAACGAGGATAAAAAAGTTAGGCTGAAAAAGTTCTAACATAAAAAAATTGATTATATTAGCCAATGCCAAACGAAACTTTAAAAAATTAAAATTTTAGACACGAAAATTTAAAAATAAAATATTTTAATTGTCAAAAATATTATTATTTTATTTTTAAATCAAAATTTATTTCAAAAAATAAATATTTTGTCATAAAATTGTTGTCCCTATAAATATATTTATTAGTGACTTATTTTAAAATTTTCTCTCTATAAAACTTTTTTGAATTTTTCAAGATAGTTTTTTGTGACGACTTAAATTGGTTTTCTAATATATTTTTTTATAACAATTTTTTATAATTAAATTTCATTAAACAAAAATAATATATATATATATATATATATATTTAAAAAATCTTCCTACTCAATTTAATGAGTTCAACTCATTTATTAATTGAGCTCAAATTTAAGTTTGAGCTTATCCACAGTTGAGCTCAGTTGGTTAAATATAATCAAAATCAATCTCAACTTGAAAGTAAAAATAAAATTATTTCATACATTATAAATATGTTTTTATATTATTATATGTATTTGTATTTCATTTTATATTATTATGTATGTATATATATTATTTGAGCCACAGTTATTTTAGCTCAAACTCAGGTAATTAATTTACTAATAGATTTTGAATTTTAGATTGAGCTCAACTCTAACATAATGAAATAAAATAATTACGTCTGATCTTGTAATTAAATTTGATATTCGTAAAAGAATAATGATATATGGACTAATTAGTATACACACTAATATATCAATAGATGATATGATATAATTTTAAAAATTTATAATTTATTTAATAAATAAAATTATTAATAATATTATAATATTAATTAATACACTAATATGTACACTGATTAATATATATATATATATAGCACCACCGCCCGTAAAATGGTTGATTTGTCAGTTCCCATAAAATTTGTTGACGAAACAAAGCCATTCATTAAAAATTCATTAAAAATGCACAGTTAGTTCAATCTCTAGCCTTTTCACATTACATTCACCATCAATCTATCCATCTATATTTATACTATCTACACTATATATTATGTAAAAGGAGATTTTTAACCCCAAAATCTGTAGAAGCTCCAATATTCTAATCTTAATTTTCTAATTTTTTGATTTAAAAAAAATAAAAAAATCTCAGCATTTATTGACTTCTCCCAACCCACAATCCCTTTTGACTTCTCTCATAATTATTGCAACACCCTTTTCAATTTCTCCCATATACTATGGTTACATACAAAAAAAAAAAAAAAAAAAAAAAAGAATTTAGCTATAGATCTCAAAAAGATATAACATATAAACTTGAATTATGATTTAATAATATAATTATGTATTTTTTTATGTATATCTATCAAAATTTTAAATCACTTAATGGGACAAATTAATCAATATTTCAAAATTATTGATTTTTAATTTACAAAATAGATTAAAAAAAACTATTGACTGATTTATTTATTTAATAACAAAAATATTTCATAATCTCTTCCTCCTAATCTTTCTTACAAATTTTCAAAAAAAAAAATATTAAAACTTGTATTCATTTTCTCTTCCCCAAAAAATCAGATAATATTTTCTATTAAAGTTGTAGATATCTACCTATATTTTATATATTATATTATAACATAACAAAAAAAACTAAAAAACTAAAAAAAAAATCTTTAAAGTTTATCTAAATAAACTTTAAATCAATAAAACTCACATGTCTATCACATATCTAACTCACATCATAACTTACATAAATAATAATAATTAAAAACAAATGAAAACCACAGATAAATTAAATTTTAAAAAAAAGATACCCACAACTCCATCTTAAATAAACTGGAAAAAAAATACCCGAATAGAAACCATACAAAAATAAAAATAAAAAGATATATCTATCTATCTATCTATATCTATACTATATATTAAGCAAAATGGAATTTTTAACCCCCAAGACCTATGGGAGCTTCAATATCCCAATCTAAATTTTTAAAATTTTTTATTTAAAAAAAAAAACTCAGTATTTATTGATTTGGTCAAAATCCCCTAATCAGCATTTATTAATTTTTTTCAATCCACATATCTTTCCACATGCCTGCAATTATTGATGTGGTAAAAATCTCCTGATCAGTATTTAAAATCCCCTTATACAAATAATTATAGATACAATTCGTGTATAGTTGCTGCAATACCCTTTTCAACTTCCCTCATACATTATGGTTAGTGATAAGAAAAAAATCTTAAAAAACATAATTTATATATTAAAAAAAATCTAAAATAAATATAAATATCTATAATTATCCTGTGCATAGCACGGGTGATAGGTTAGTACTATATATTAAGCAAAGGGGGTTTTTAACTTCCAAGGCCTGTGGAAGCTTCAATATGCCAATCCTAATTTTCTAATTTGTTGTTGTTTTTTTTTAAACAAAAAAATTAACCTCAGCATTTATTAACTTCTCTCAACCTATAAGACTTTTTGACTTCTCTCATAATTATTGTAATACCTTTTCCAAAACAAATAATTTGTATATTAAAAAAATTTAAAACAAATATAAATATCTATGTCTATACCTATCTATTTATTTATATCTATCTGTAACCCACAAGTTTTGTGGGAGTTCCAATATCTGAACCTTAATTTGTTAATTTTTTTTTTTTTTGAAAAAAAAAACTTAGCACTTATTAAATTCTTCCAAGTCTTTTTAACTTCTCCAATACACACACTCTTTTTAACTTTTCACATGCCTATTGCAAACAGTGAGTCTCCTTTTTGTTTTTTCCTTCTTGACTTCTCACTTCTACACTCTCAACTTTAATGACCACGTATGCAAACAGTAAGTTTTCTTTTTATTTTCTCCTTCTTGACTTTTCCTTTTGTTTACTGTTTTAATATTATAGTTAGATAGCTTATAAAAATATTTGTGATTTGTCTAGCGAATAAAAAATTATAATTTATTTTTTTAATATGATTGAAGTTAGATAAATATAAACCCTCACAAAGAGAAAATTGTTATTATAATTAGTTGAATGATTCTTTTTTTTTTTTAAATGTGATTGTACTTAGTTTAATAGTTTTTTTTTTCATTTATTTATTTTATTTTGGGAAAAATGTGATCTGATTGTAGTTTGTTCAATGGCTCTTTTTTTTTTATATGATTGTTGTAGTTAGTTCAATGGTTTTTTTTTAATATTATTTAATCTTTTTATTTACTATTTTAATTTTATTTTTGATTTTTTAATATGATTAAAATTAGATAAATATAAACTCTCACACAGAGAAAAATATGATTATAATTAGTGGAATGATTCTTTTTTTTAATGTGATTGTAGTTAGTTTAATAGTTCTTTTTTTTAATAGCTCTTTTTTTTCATTTAAAATTATGTGGTGTGATTGTAGTTTGTGTAATAGCTCTTTTTTTAAATATGATTGTTGTAGTTAGTTCAATTTTTTTTAAATGTTATTTAATCTTTTTGTATACTATTTTAATTTTTTTTTAATATGGTTGAAGTTAGATAAACATAAAGACTCACAAAGAAAAAAAATGTAATTGTAGTTAGTTCAATAGTTCCTTTTTTTTTAATGTGATTGTAGTTAGTCAATGATTTTTTTTTTCATTTATTTATTTTTTTTATTATGGGAAAAATGTGATATGATTGTAATTTGTTCAATGGTTCTTTTTTTTTAATGTGATTTAATCTTTTATTTATTATTTTAATGGTTTTTCTTTACAATTATTTATGAAAAAAAAATGATTGTAGTTAAAAAACATAAAAATATTTGTGATTTGATTTGATTTTTTTTCTGATTTGATTTTTAAAGTACCAATTATTGATAATGATTAGATTATATTTTAAAAAAAAATTGTAATTGATTTTTTTAACTCACCGTGTTTTTTGAAAAAAATTATTGTAGTTTTTTAACTATCAATTCACTTAATTTGTTATTTGATTTTTAACCCACTGTGTTCTTTGAAAAACAAAATGGTTTGTATTCATTAGGGTCACATAATGTACCAATTATTGATGATGATTTGTTTGTATTTTGACCCCAAAAAAATTGTAATTGATCTTTTTAACTCACTATATTTTTTGAAAAATAAATTATTGTGCTTTTTAATTATCAATTGGATGTCCTAAAAAAGTGCACTTTTTGACTTATTGGTGGGTTTGGGTTGGGTTTGGATTGGGTTTGATGTGATGTGTTAGAGAGGTGATGTGATTTAAATAAGATGATGTGACTTAAATAAGATAGTGACTTTTTAACTTTTTGACTTATTTAGTACATGCCAAACTAGCCCTTAATTTGTGAATGATTTTTTTAATTATTGATGATGATTAGATAGTATTAAAAAAATTGTGATTTGTATGATTGAAATTATCTCCTTTTGTTTATAATTTTATTTTTTAATATGATTGAAGTTGGATAAATATAAACACTCACAAAAAGAAAAATGTGATTGTAGTTTGTTCAATAGTTCTAAATAATCTTTTTTATTTACAATTTTAATGGTTATTTTTTTCAATTATTTTTTTTTATCATAAAAAAAATTTCATTGTAGTTAGATAGCATTAAAAAAATTGTGATTTGTATGATTGAAGTTTTTTTTTTTTTTTATAATTTGATTTTTTAATATGATTGAAGTTAGATAAACATAAACCCTCACAAAAAGAAAAATGTGATTGTAGTTTGTTCAACAGTTCTAAATAATCTTTTTATTTACTATTTTAATGGTTCTTTTTTTCAATTATTTTTTTTTATTATGAGAAAAATGTGATTGTAGTTAGTTAGATAGCATTATTAACTTCAGTATTTATTAACTTTTATTTAAATATCTCAATCTGAATTTTCTAAATTTTTTATTTAAAAAAAAAAACTCAGCATTTATTAATTTGGTTAAAATCTCCTGATCAGCATTTATTAACTTTTTCCAATCCACATGTCTTTTCAGATGCCTGCATTTATTGATTTGGTCAAAATTTCCTAATCAACATTTAAAATCACCTCATACAAATAATTATAGATACAATCTGTGCATAGTTATTGCAGTACCCTTTTTAACTTATCCCATACACTATGGTTAGTGATAAGATTGTTAAATTATTTTTATAAAAAATCTTTAAAAATATAATTTATATATTAAAAAAAATCTAAAATAAATATAAATATTTATAATTATCACGTGCATAGCACGGGTGATAGGCTAGTATATTAAGTAAGAGGAGGTTTCTAATCCATAAATTTTGTGGGAGCTCCAATATATCAATCTTAATTTTTTAATTTTTTATTTTTTTTAAAAAAAAATTAACCTCTGCATTTATTAACTTCTCTCAACCCATTAGACTTTTTGATTTCTCTTATAATTACTACAGTACCTTTTTCAAAACAAATAATTTGTATATTAAAAAAAATTTTAAACAAATATAAATATCTATATCTATCTATTTATTTACATCTATCTCTAACCCACAAGTTTTGTGGGAGTTCCAATATGAACCTTAATTTCTTAATTTTTTGAATTTTTTTTGAAAAAAAAAAAACTTAACACTTATTAAATTCTTCCAAGTCTTTTTAAGACAAGCCTATTGTTTCTTTCAAAATTTCATAGTTAACGTGGATATTATTTTAAAGATCTCAAAAAGATGAATTTAAAAATATAAATTTTATTTAAAAAATTATTTTATAGTTAGAGTTATGGTATTTTAAAGTTTTTAATACAAAATATAAGTGTAAAAAGAGAAATATATCAAAAATTATTCTTCTAACCATATGTTCGAAGTTATCCAAGAAGTGTTGTGTTCGTGTCATTATAACAAAGATTCAAGCTTAGACCTCAACCACAAAACAGTCAATGCGTTGGACTGTTAGCTAATCTTTCTATATCTATATATATATATATATATATATATCTATATTATATATTAAGTAAAAGGAGATTTTTAACCCCAAGGCCTGTGGGAATTTCAATATGTCAATCCTAATTTTCTAATTTTTTATTTTTTTTTAAAAAAAAAAATTAACCTCAGCATTTATTAACTTCTTTCAACCCACAAGACTTTTTGACTTCTCTCATAATTACTGCAGTACCTTTTCCAAAACAAATCATTTGTATATTAAAAAAAAATTAAAACAAATTTAAATATCTATATCTATATCTATCTATTTATTTATATCTATGTCTAACCCACAAGTTTTGTGGGAGTTCCAATATCTAAACCTTAATTTCTTAATTTTTTGGATTTTTTTTTTTTTAAAAAAACTTAGCACTTATTAAATTCTTCCAAGTCTTTTTAACTTCTCCAATACATATACTCTTTTTAACTTTTCACATACCTATTGCAAACAGTGAGTCTCCTTTTTGTTTTTTTCTTCTTTGACTTCTCACTTCTACACTTTCAACTTCAGTGATCACGTATGCAAACAATAAGTCTTCTTTTTGTTTTCTCCTTCTTGACTTTTCCTTTTGTTTACTGTTTTAATATTGTAGTTAGATAGCGTATAAAAATATTTGTGATTTGTTTAGCGAATAAAAAATTATAATTTGATTTTTTAATATGATCGAAGTTAGATAAGTATAAACCCTCACAAAGAGAAAACAGTGATTATAATTAGTTCAATGATTCTTTTTTTTTTTAATGTGATTGTAGTTAGTTTAATAGTTCTTTTTTTTCATTTATTTATTTTATTATGTAAAAAATGTGATGTGATTGTAATTTGTTCAATGGTTCTTTTTTTTAATATGATTGTTGTAGTTAGTTCAATGATTTTTTTTTAATGTTATTTAATCTTTTTATTTGCTATTTTAATTTTATTTTTGATTTTTTACTATGATTGAAGTTAGATAAATATAAACCTTCACAAAGAGGAAAATGTGATTAGAATTAGTTAAATGATTATTTTTTTTAATATGATTGTAGTTAGTTTAATAGTTTTTTTTTCATTTATTTATTTTATTATGGAAAAAATGTGATGTGATTGCAGTTTGTTCAATAGCTCTTTTTTTTAATATGATTGTTGTAGTTAGTTCAATGGTTTTTTTTTTAATGTTATTTAATCTTTTTATTTACTATGTTAATTTTATTTTTAATATGATTGAAGTTAGATAAACATAAACACTCACAAAGAAAAAAATGTGATTGTAGTTAGTTCAATGGTTCTTTTTTTTTTAATGTAATTGTAGTTAGTCAATGATTTTTTTTCATTTATTTATTTTTTTTATCATGGAAAAAATGTGATGTGATTGTAATTTGTTCAATGGTTTTTTTTTTTTTAATGTGATTTAATCTTTTATTTACTATTTTAATGGTTTTTCTTTACAATCTATCTATCTATCTATCTATATCTATATCTATATCTATACTTCTATACTATATATTAAGTAAAATGGGGTTTTTAACCCCCAAAGCCTGTGGGAGGTTCAATATCCCAATATGAATTTTTTAAATTTTAAATTTTTTATTTAAAAAAAACTCAGTATTTATTGATTTGGTCAAAATCTCCTAATCAGCATTTATTAAATTTTTTCAATCCACATGTCTTTCCACATGCCTACATTTATTGATTTGGTCAAAATCTACTAATCAGCATTTAAAATCCCCTCATACAAATAATTATAGATACAATCCGTATATAGCTACTGCAATACCCTTTTCAACTTCTCTCATACACTATGGTTAGTGATAGGATTGTTAAATTATTTTTATAAAAAATCTTAAAAAACATAATTTATATATTAAAAAAAACTAAAACAAACATAAATATCTATAATTATCCCGTACATAGCACGGGTGATAGGCTAGTTCACATATATAGATAATTGTAAACACAATAAAATAGGAGGGCATTCATGTCTACACGATTTTTTTATAAGATCTCCTCCATTATAATAAGATAGCACTTTATTTCTCTCATCTTACAATCTATATATATATATATATATTATATTATCTATATTTATACTATATATTAAGCAAAATGAGATTTTTAACCCCAAGCCTTGTGGAAGCTCCAATCTCCCAATCTAAATTTCCTAATTTTTTTGATTTTTTTTTTAAAAAAATCTTAGCATTTATTAACTTCTCCCAACTCCCAAGTCTTACTATCATAATAACACTTTAATGCATTAACAACAAGCATAAAAATAATTCTTTGAAATCTAACACATGAATTCCTTGAAAAGTCCCAACACATATGATTATTATCCCTCATAATAACACTTTAATGCATTAAGAACAAGCATAAAAAAAATTTCTTGAAAAGTCTAACACATATGATTATTATCAAAATTTTAAACTTTAAATATAATATAATAAAAAAAGAAGACATTTAATTCTTTGAAAAGTCCAACACATATGATTATTATCAAAATATTAAATTTTAATATAATATAAAAAAGGAAAAAATAAGACATTTAAAAAAAAAATTAAAAATCACAATTCACATATATAGATAATTGTAAACATAATCCGTGCATAGCACGGGTAATATGCTAGTACTATATATTAACTAAAAGGAGATTTTTAACCCCCAAGACTTGTGGGAGTTTCAATATACTAATCTTAATTTTCTAATTTTTTTGTTTTTAAAAAGAAATTAATCTCAGCATTTATTAACTTCTCTCAACCCACAAGACTTTTTGACTTCTCTCATAATTATAGCAGTACCTTTTCCAAAACAAATAATTTGTATATTAAAAAAAATAAATATAAATATCTATATCTATATCTATCTATTTATTTATATCTATCTCTAACCTACAAGTTTTGTGAGAGTTCTAATATCTGAACCTTAATTTCTTAATTTTTTTTTTTAAAAAAAACTTAGCACTTATTAAATTCTTCCAAATCTTTTTAACTTCTCTACACACACACTCTTTTTAACTTTTCACATACCTATTGCAAACAATAAGTTTCCTTTTTGTTTTCTCCTTTTTGACTTCTCACTTCTACACTTTCAACTTCAGTGACCACGTATGTAAACAGTAAGTTTTCTTTTTGTTTTCTCCTTTTTGACTTTTCCTTTTATTTACTGTTTTAATATTGTAGTTAGATAGCGCATAAAAATATTTGTGATTTTTTTAACTGATAAAATATTATAATTTGATTTTTTAATATGTTTGAAATTAGATAACTATAAACCCTCACAAACAGAAAAATGTGATTATAATTAGTTGAATAATTCTTTTTTTTTTAAAATGTGATTGTAGTTAGTTTAATAGTTTTTTTTTCCATTTATTTATTTTATTATGGGAAAAATGTGATGTGATTGTAGTTTGTTCAATGACTCTTTTTTTTAATATGATTGTTATAGTTAGTTCAATGGATTTTTTTTTAATGTGATTTAATCTTTTTATTTACTATTTTAATTTTATTTTTAATATGATTGAAGTTCAATAAACATGAACACTCACAAAGAAAAAAATGTGATTGTCGTTTGTTCAATGACTCTTTTTTTTAATATGATTGTTGTAGTTAGTTCAATGATTTTTTTTTAATGTTATTTAATCATTTTATTTACTATTTCAATTTTATTTTTAATATGATTGAAGTTAGATAAATATAAACACTCACGAAGAAAAAAAAGTGATTGTAGTTAATTCAATGATTTTTTTTTTAATGTGATTGTAGTTAGTCAATGGTTCTTTTTTTCATTTATTTATTTTTTTTATTATGAAAAAAATGTGATGTAATTGTAATTTGTTCAATGATTTTTTTTATAATATGATTTAATCTGTTATTTTCAGTTTTAATGATTTTTTTTTACAATTATTTATGAAAAAAATATGATTGTAGTTAGATAGCATAAAAATATTTGTGATTTGATTTGATTTTTTTCAGATTTGATTTTTAAAATACCAATTATTGATAATGATTAGATTGTATTTTGAAAAAAAAAATTGTAATTGATTTTTTTAACTCATTGTGTTTTTTGAAAAAAAATTATTGTGTTTTTTTAACTATCAATTCACTTAATTTGTGATTCGATTTTTAACTCACTGTATTTTTTGAAAAACAAAATGGATTGTACCCATTAGGGTCACATAATGTACCAATTATTGATGATGATTAGATTGTATTTTGACCCAACAAAAATTATAATTGATCTTTTTAACTCACTATGTTTTTTGAAAAATAAATTATTGTGTTTTTTAATTATCAATTGACTTAATTTGTGATTGATTTTTTTAATTATTGATGATGATTAGATAGCATTAAAAAAATTGTGATTTGTATGATTGAAATTATCTCATTTTGTTTATAATTTTATTTTTTAATATGATTGAAGTTAACTTACAAAAAAAAAATGTGATTGTAGTTTGTTCAATGGTTATAAATAATATTTTTATTTACTATTTTAATGGGTTTTTTTTCAATTATTATTTTTTTATTGTGAGAAAAATATTATTGTAGTTAGATAGCATTAAAAAAATTGTGATTTGTATGATTGAAATTATCTCCTTTTGTTTATAATTTTATTTTTTTAATATGATTGAAATTAGATAAATATAAACACTCACAAAAGGAAAAATGTGATTATCGTTTGTTCAATGCTACTAAATAATCTTTTTATTTACTATTTTAATGGTCCTTTTTTTGAATTATTTTTTTATTATGAGAAAAATGTTATTATAGTTAGATAGCATTAAAAAAAATGTGATTTGTATGATTGAAGTTATCTCCTTTTGTTTATAATTTAATTTTTAAATATGATTGAAATTAAATAAACATAAACACTCAATGGGATTTTTAAGGAAAATTGGGTTTTTAACCCCAAGGCCTATGGAAGCTTCAATATCCCAATCTGAATTTTCTAAATTTTTTATTAAAAAAAAAAACTCAACATTTATTGATTTGGTCAAAATCTCCTGATCAGCATTTATTAGCTTTTTTCAATCCACATGTCTGCATTTATTGATTTGGTCAAAATCTCCTGATTAATATTTAAAATCCCCTCATACAAATAATTATAGATACAATCTGTGTATAATTACTGCAGTACCCTTTTCAACTTTTCTCACACTATAGTTAGTGATAAGATTGTTAAATTATTTTTATAAAAAATCTTAAAGAGCATAATTTATATATTAAAAAAAATTTAAAACAAATGTAAATATCTATAATTATTCTATGCATAGCACGGATGATAGGCTAGTACTATATATTAAGCAAAAAGGGGTTTTTAACCCCAAGTCTTGTGGGAGCTCCAATCTCTTAATCTAAATTTCTTGATTTTTTTATTTAAAAAAAAAAAAGCCTTAGCATTTATTAACTTCCCCCAATCCCCAAGTCTTACCCTCATAATAACACTTTAATGCATTAAGAACAAGCATAAAAAAAATTATTTGAAATCCAACACATAAATTCCTTAAAAAGTCCCAATACATATGATTATTATCCCTCATAATAACACTTTAATGCATTAAGAACAAGTATAAAAAAAAATTCTTGAAAAATCCAACACATATGATTATTATCAAAATATTAAACTTTAATATAATATAATAAAAAAAGACATTTAATTCCTTGAAAAGTCTAACACATATGATTATTATCAAAATATTAAACTTTAGTATAATATAAAAAAAGGAAAAAAAGAAGGCATTCAAAAAAAAAAAAAAAGGAAAACATTTAAAAATCACAATTCACATATGTAAATAATTATATACACAATCTGTGCATAGTACAGGTGATATGGTAGTCTATACTATATATTAAGTAAAAGAGAGTTTTTAACCCCAAGGCCTGTGGGAGTTCCAATCTCCTAATCCTAATTTTCTAATTTTTTGATTTAAAAAAAAAACCTCAGCATTTATTGACTTCTCCCAACCCACAATATCTTTTGACATCTCTCATAATTATTGCAACACCATTTTCAATTTCTCTCATACACTATGGTAACACACAAAAATAAAAATAAAAAATATAAGAATTTAGCTATAGATCTCAAAAAGATATAACATCTGAATTTAAATTATGATTTAATAATATAATTATGTATTTTTTTTATGTATATCTACCAAAATTTAAAATCACTTAATGAGACAAATTAAACAATTTTTCAAAATTATTGATTTTTAATTTACAAAATAGATTAAAAAAAAACTATTGACTGATTTATTTATTTAATAACAAAAATATTTCATAATCTCTCCCTCCTAATCCCTCACAAATTTTCAAAAAAAAAATATTTAAAACTTGCATTCATTTTCTCTTCCCAAAAAAATCACATAATATTTTTTATTAAAGTTGTAGATATCTACCTATATTTTATATATTATATTATAACATAACAAAAAAAACTATAAAACTAAAAAAAAAAATCTTTAAATCAATAAAACTCACATGTCTATCACATATCTAACTCACATAATAACTTACCTAAATAATAATAATAATTAAAAACAAATGGAAACCACAGATAAATTAAATTTTAAAAAAAAAAGATACCCACAACTCCATCTTAAATAAATTGAAAAAAAATACAAAAAATGTATTGAATTTTTTTTTTTTTTTGGTATTTAGTGAATTTTTAAAAGATTTTTTTTATAATTTTTTTACTTTTTAGGTGTATTTATGTTAGGTGTGTCTAAAAAGTAAAAAAAAATTTGCTTAAAATATTAAAAAAATTCAGTAAAAACAAAAAAACATGAAAAATAAGAAAGTAGAATTTTCTAAAAAGTATTTTTTGAAAAGTGGAAACAAGCAAGGTGATTAAAACTTGCATTCATTTTTTCTTCCCCAAAAAATCAGATAATATTTTTTTATTAAAGTTGTAGATATCTACCTATATTTTATATATTATATTATAACATAACAAAAAAAAAACTATAAAACTAAAAAGGAAAAATCTTTAAAGTTTATCTAAATAAACTTTAAATCAATAAAACTCACATGTCTATCACATATCTAAGTCACATCATAACTTACCTAAATTATAATAATTAAAAACAAATGAAAACCACAGATAAATTAAATTAAAAAAAAAAAAAAGATGCCCATAACTCCATCTTAAATAAATTGAAAAAAAAAAATACCTGAATAGAAACCACACAAAAATAAAAATAAAAATAAAAAGATATATCTATCTATCTATCTATATATATCTATATACTATATATTAAGCCAAAGGAGGTTTTTAACCCTAAGGCCTGTAGGAGCTCCAATCTCCTAATCCTAATTTTCTAATTTTTTGATTTAAAAAAAAAAACCTCAGCATTTATTGACTTCTCCCAATCCACAATCTCTTTTGACTTCTCTCATAAATATTGCAACACCCTTTTCAATTTCTCCCATACATTATGGTTACACACAAAAATAAAATAAAAAAAAGAATTTAGCTATAGATCTAAAAAAGATATAACATCTAAATTTGAATTATGATTTAATAATATAATTATGTATTTTTTTTTATGTATATCTATCAAAGTTTTAAATCACTTAATGAGAAAAACTAATCAATTTTTCAAAATTATTGATTTTTAATTTGCAAAATAGATTAAAAAAAAACTATTGACTGATTTATTTATTTAATAACCAAAACATTTCATAATCTCTCCCTCCTAATCTCTCTCACAAATTTTCAAAAAAAAATATTAAAACTCGCATTCATTTTCTCTTTCCCAAAAAATCAGATAATATTTTTTATTAAAGTTATTGATATCTACCTATATTTTATATATTATATTATAACATAACAAAAAAACTATAAAACTAAAAAAAAAATCTTTAAAGTTTATCTAAATAAATTTTAAATCAATAAAACTCACATGTCTATCACATATCTAACACACATCATAACTTACCTAAATAATAATAATTAAAAATAAATGGAAACCACAGATAAATTAAATTAAAAAAAAAAGATACCCACAACTCCATCTTAAATAAATTGAAAAAAAAAATACCCGAATAGAAACTACACAAAAATAAAAATAAAAAGATATATCTATATATATATATATATATTAAGAAAAATAGGGTTTCTAACCCCCCAAGTTTTGTGGGAGCTCCAATATCCCAATCTAAATTTTTTGATTTTTTATTTTAAAAAAAAAAACCTTAACATTTATTAACTTCTCCCAACCCCCAAGTATAAAAAAAATTCTTTGAAAAATCCAACACATATGAATTCCTTGAAAAGTCCCAACACATACGATTATTGTCCTTCATAATAACACTTTAATACATGAAAAACAATCATAAAACAAAATTTCTTGAAAAGTCCAATACATATGAATTTCTTGAAAGTCCAACACATATGATTATTATCAAAATATTACACTTTAATATAATATAAAAAAAAGAAGACATTTAAAAAAAAAGACATTTAAAAATCACAATTCACATATATAAAAATAATTGTGAAGTACATAGGAATTCCTTGAAAAATCCAACACATGATTATTATCCCTCATAATAATATTTTAATACATTAAGAACAAGTATGAAAAAAATTCCTTGAAAAGTCCATCACATATGAATTCCTTGAAAAGTCCAACACATATGATTAGTATCAAAATATTAAATTTTAATATAGTATAAAAAAAAAAAAAAAAAGACAAAGTGGTGAAATACAACCCTATGCTAGTCTATACTATATATTAAGCAAAATGGAGTTTTTAACTCTAAGGCTTATAGGAGCTCCAATCTCTCAATCTAAATTTTCTGATTTTTTGATATTAAAAAAAAAAAACCTTAACATTTATTAACTTCTTCCTACAACCAAGTCTTACCCTCATAATAACACTTTAATATATTAAGAACAAGTATAAAAAAAAATTCTTTAAAATTCAACACATATGAATTTCTTGAAAAGTCCCAACACATATGATTATTATAATAACACTTTAATGCATTAAGAACAAATATAAAAAAAAAAAATTTGAAAAGTCCAGCACATATGATTATTATTAAAATATTAAAATTTATATAATATAATAAAAAAAAAAGTCATTTAATTCCTTGAAAAGTCTAACACATATGATTATTATCAAAATATTAAACTTTAATATAATATAAAAAAAGGACATTTAAAAATCGCAATTCACATATATAGATAATTGTAAACATTTATTAACTTCTCCCAACTCCCAAGTCTTACCCTCATAATAACATTTTAATGCATTAAGAACAAGTATAAAAAAAAATTCTTTGAAATCCAACACATATGAATTTCTTGAAAAGTCCCAACACATATGATTATTATCTCTCATAATAACATTTTAATGCATTAAGAACAAGCATAAAAAAAATTTCTTGAAAAATCCAACACATATGATTATTATCAAAATATTAAACTTTAATATAATATAATAAAAAAAGACATTTAATTTCTTAAAAAGTCTAACACATATGATTATTATCAAAATAATAAACTTTAATATAATATAAAAAAGTAAAAAAAAAAGACATTTAAAAAAAATATTTAAAAATCACAATTCACATATATAGATAATTGTAAACATAATTCGTGCATAGCACGGGTGATATGCTAGTCTATACTATATATTAAGCAAAAGGGGGTTTTTAATCCCAAGCCTTGTGGGAGCTCCAATCTCTCAATCTAAATTTTCTGATTTTTTGATTTTAAAAAAAAAAAAACCTTAACATTTATTAAATTCTCCCAACTCCTAAGCCTTACCCTCATAATAACACTTTAATGCATTAAGAACAAGCATAAAAAAAAATCTTTAAAATCCAACACATATGAATTCCTTGAAAAGTCCCAACACATATGATTATTATCCCTCATAATAACACTTTAAAGCATTAAGAACAAGCATAAAAAAAAATTCTTGAAAAGTCCAACACATATGATTATTATCAAAATATTAAATTTAATATAATATAATAAAAAAAATTTAATTCCTTGAAAAGTCTAACACATATGATTATTATCAAAATATTAAACTTTAATATAATATAAAAAAGGCAAAAAAAAAAAGAAAAGATATTTAAAAACTACAAATCACATATATAGATAACTAGCCTATCACCCGTGCTATGCACGGGATAATTATAGATATTTATATTTATTTTAGATTTTTTTTAATATAGAAATTATGTTTTTCAAGATTTTTTATAAAAATAATTTAACAATCTTATCACTAACCATAGTATATGGGAGAAGTTGAAAAAGGTATTGCAATAACTATACATAGGTTGTATTTATAATTATTTGTATAAGGGGATTTTAAATGCTGATCAAGAGATTTTAACCAAATCAATAAATGCAGCCCTGTGGAAAGACATGTGGATTGAAAAAAGTTAATAAATGCTGATCAATGGATTTTGACCAAATCAATAAATGCTAAGTTTTTTTTTTAAATAAAAAATTTAGAAAATTCAGATTGGGATATTGAAGCTCCCACAAGCCTTGGGGTTAAAAACCCCATTTTGCTTAATATATAGCACTAGCCTATCACCCATGCTATGCACGAAATAATTATAGATATTTTTATTTGTTTTGGATTTTTTTTAATATATAAATTATGTTTTTTAAGATTTTTTATAAAAATAATTTAACAATCTTATCACTAACCATAATGTATGGGAGAAGTTGAAAAGGGTATTGTAGTAATTATGCACGGGTTGTATCTATAATTATTTGTATGAGAGGATTTTAAATGCTGATCAGTAAATTTTAACCAAATCAATAAATGTAGCCATGTGGAAAGACATGTGGATTGGAAAAAGTTAATAAATACTTATCAGGGAATTTTGACCAAATCAATAAATGCTGAGTTTTTTATTTTTTGAATAAAAGATTTAGAAAATTCAGATTAGGAGATTGGAGCTTCCATGCACGGATTATGTTTGTAATTATCTATATATGTGAATTATCTATACCCGTGCTATGCACGAAATAATTATAAATATTTATATTTGTTTTAGATTTTTTTTAAAATGTGAATTATGTTTTCTAAGATTTTTTATAAAAATAATTTAGCAATCTTATCATTAACCATAGTGCATAGGAGAAGTTGAAAATGGTACTGCAGTAACTATGTACGGATTGTATCTATAATTATTTGTTTGAGGGGATTTTAAATGCTGATCAGGAAATTTTGACCAAATCAATAAATGCAGGCATGTGGAAAGATATGCGGATTGAAAAAAATTAATAAATGCTGATCAGGGGAGTTTGGCCAAATCAATAAATACTGAGGTTTTTTTAAAAAAATAAAAAATTTAGAAAATTCAGATTGGGATATTGGAACTCCCACAGGCCTTGGAGGTTGAAAATCTCATTTTGCTTAATATATAGTATAGATAGATTGAGATTTTTAAATGTTTTTTTTATTTTATTTTAAATGTCTTCTTTTTTTTCTTTTTTTATATTATATTAAAGTTTAATATTTTGATAATAATCATATGTGTTGAGCTTTTCAAGGAATTAAATGCCTTTTTTTTATTATATTATATTAAAGTTTAATATTTTGATAATAATCATATGTGTTGGACTTTTCATTAAATTTTTTTATGCTTGTTCTTAATACATTAAAGTGTTATTATGAGGAATAATAATCATATGTGTTGGGACTTTTCAAGGAATGCATATGTGTTGGATTTCAATGAATTTTTTTTATGCTTGTTCTTAAAGCATTAAAGTGTTATTACGAGGATAAGACTTGAGAGTTGAGAGAAGTTAATAAATGCTAAGATTTTTTTTTTTTTAAAATCAAAAAATCAAGAAATTTAGATTGAGAGATTACAGCTCCCACAAGCCTTGGGATTAAAAACCCCATTTTCCTTAATATGTAGTATAGATAGATTGTAAACACAATTATCTAAAGAAAATGAGATTTTTAACCTACAAGCCTTGTGGGAACTCTAATATCCTAATCCTAATTTTCTAATTTTTTGATCTAAAAAAAAAAACTCAGCATTTGTTAATTTCTTCCAATCCCCATGCCTTTTGGGAGATTTGGTCAAAACCCCCTCATAATTAAACTTTAATGCATTAAAGACCAGCATAAACAAAATTCCTTGAAAATTTTGACACATCTATCTATCTATATTATATTATTTATATCTATATCTATATCTATATCTACATCTATCTATCTATATCTATATCTATACTATATATTAAGCAAAATGGGGTTTTTAACCCCACGGCCTGTGGGAGTTTCAATATCCCAATCTGAATTTTCTAAATTTTTTATTAAAAAAAAACTCAGCATTTATTAATTTGGTCAAAATTCCCTGATCAGCATTTATTAACTTTTTTCAATCCACATGTCTTTCCACATGCCTGCATTTATTGATTTGGTCAAAATTCCCTGATCAGTATTTAATCCCCTCATACAGATAATTATAGATACAATCTGTGTATAGTTACTGTAATACCCTTTTCAACTTCTCTCATACACTATGGTTAGTGATAAAATTGTTAAATTATTTTTATAAAAAATCTTAAAAAACATAATTTATATATTAAAAAAAATCTAAAACAAATATAAATATCTATAATTATCCCGTGCATAGCACGGGTGATAGGCTAGTTATATATTAAGTAAAAAGGAGTTTTTAATTCCAAATCTTGTGGGAGTTCCAATCTCTCAATCTAAATTTCTTGATTTTTTGATTTTTTTTTTAAAAAAAAAACCTTAGCATTTATTAACTTTTCCCAACCCCCAAGTCTCACTCTCATAATAGCACTTTAATGCATTAAGAACAAGTATAAAAAAAATTCTTTGAAATCCAACACATATGAATTCCTTGAAAAGTCTCCACGCATATGATTATTATCTTTCATAATAACACTTTAATACATTAAGAACAAGCATAAAAAAATTTCTTGAAAAGTCCAACACATATGATTATTATCAAAATATTAAACTTTAATATAATATAATAAAAAAAAAGAAGACATTTAATTGCTTGAAAAATCCAACACATATGATTATTATCAAAATATTAAACTTTAATATAATATAAAAAAGGAAAAAAAAAAGACATTTAAAAAAAAAAAGGACATTTAAAAATCGCAATTCACATGTATAGATAATTGTAAATATATTAAGAAAAAGGGAATTTCTAAACTCCAAGCCTTGTGGGAACTCCAATCTTTCAATTTTAATTTTCTAAATTTTGATTTAAAAAAAAAAACCTCAGCATTTATTGAGTTGGTCAAAAATCCCTGATCAGCATTTATTAACTTTTTCCAATCCACATGCCTGCATTTATTGATTTGGTTAAAATCCCTGATTAGCATTTAAAACCTCCTCAAACAAATAATTATAGATATAGCTCGTGCATAGTTACTGCAGTAGCCTTTTTAATTTCTTCTGTACACTATGGTTAGTGATAACATTGTTAAATTATTTTTATAAAAAATCTGAAAAAACATAATTTATATATTAAAAAAAATTAAAACAAATATAAATATCTATAATTATCCCTTACATAGCACGGGTGATAGGCTATCTATACTTACTATATATTAAGCAAAATGGGGTTTTTTAACCCCAAGTCTTGTAGGAGCTCCAATCTCCCAACCTAATTTTTCTGATTTAAAAAAAAAAAAAACCTTAGTATTTATTAATTTCTCCCAACTCCCAAGTCCTACCCTCATAATAACACTTTAATGTATTAAAAACAAACATAAAAAAAATTCTTTGAAATCCAACACATATGAATTTCTTGAAAAGTCCCAACACATATGATTATTATCCCTCATAATAATACTTTAATGCATTAAGAACAAGCATAAAAAAAAATTCTTAAAAAGTCCAACACATATAATTATTATCAAAATATTAAACTTTAATATAATATAATAAAAAAAAAAGACATTTAATTCATTGAAAAGTCTAACACATATGATTATTATCAAAATATAAAAAAGGAAAAAAAAAAGGCATTTAAAAAAAAAACACATTTAAAAATCGCAATTCACATATATAGATAATTGTAAACATAATCCGTGCATAGTACGAGTGATATGTTAGTACTATATATTAAGCAAAAGGGAGTTTTTAAACCTCAAGGCCTACGGGAGCTTCAATATCCCAATCTGAATTTTTAAAATTTTTTATTTAAAAAAAAAACTTATCATTTATTAATTTAGTCAAAATTTCCTGATCAGTATTTATTAACTTTTTTCAATCCACATGTCTTTCCACATGCTTGCATTTATTGATTTGGTCAAAAACTCATGATCAGCATTTAAAATCACCTCATACAAATAATTATAGATACAATCCGTGTATAATTACTGCAGTACCATTTTCAACTTCTCCCATACACTATGGTTAGTGATAAGATTGTTAAATTATTTTTATAAAAAGTCTTAAAAAACATAATTTATATATTAAAAAAATCTAAAACAAATATAAATATCTAAAATTATTCCGTACATAGCACGGGTGATAGACTAGTATATTATATATAAAAAGGGGTTTCAAATGAAAAATCTTCTAAAAGTTTTAAACTTTCATTTTAAAATTATTGATTTTTTAATTTATAAAATAGATTAAAAAAATTTATTGACTAATTTATTTATTTAATTATCTTAGAAATAATAATTATTCATTAATTTATAAATTTCAAATGGGAAGATAATAAAAATATTTCATAATCTCTCTATCATAATCTCTCTCACCAATTTTTAAAATATATATATATATATATATATATATATTAAAACTTGCATTTCTTTTTAATCCTCCAAAAAAATCAAATAATATTTTTTATGAAAGTTACGGATATCTATCTATATCTTATATATTATATTATAACATAATGACAAAAAAATTAAAAATCAGATATACAAATAGATAAAATTAATAAATTAGATTTTTATTTATTCAGTTAAAACATTTCTTTTGCCTCTCAATGTCCAATTTTAAATTTTAAAAATCTATAAAGTCTATCTAAACAAATATGATTTGAAAATATCTCCCACTATCATACTTTAAACTAATAAAACTCACATGTCTATTACATATTTAACTCGCATTATAACTTACCTAAATACTAATAATTAAAAATAAATAGAAACCACAAATAAATTAAATTTAAAAAAAAATAGAAATTCACAACTCCATCTAAAATAAATTTTTTTAAAAAATAGAAGCCACACAAAAATCAAGAAGATAAGAATTTAGATATGAATAACAATATCTAAATTTGAATTATGATTTAGTTTTATAATTATCTATTTTTTTGATGTATACGTATTGTATGAGCACGAAATAATCTTCTCGTATAATCCTATTGATTAAGTTTGTACTCCTCCAAACGTTGTCACTTTGCTACCTGAAAACATAAACGTGAGCTAGTCGGCGGGTGTGTGCCGGAAACCTCTCCGATGCCTAAGTCAGCAAATAGACAATAGACACAAAAGCTCTGTGTATTCTAGAGTAAAAATTGTGATACCTGTACATAGGTCTTGTCATGAACTTTTGTAGATTCTGCCTGGCACCATGCTAGTAGGATTCCAACTCTCCTTATAAAAGTCTTCCTAAGAATCACACACCCTAGGATAAAGCCTATCTTGATAAGTCCTTACTCACTACTTATCTAAGTGAGATAGTTACAACTCTTACATCGGCTGGCACAAGACATAACTGTGCTTACACAACTCGGTGCTAATTAAGTCAATTCAGTCAACCTAGTCTTTGGAATGACCACCTGCCGAGCTATCCTTTAACTCATTATGATTCTCACTGATACCTTGGTCTACGACCGCTGGACCAGACCATTGGTAGCCCACCTTCGACTGGACCGACGCAACTAAGGACCAAGGCTATAGAGATAATAACCTTGGTCTGTGACTCAGCCCAAGACTATATCTATCTCGGTCCATTCCAACAGACTTGTTTAGCTCGGCCTAATTTATGCATAAATCACTCTTTTAATTGTCCCTTAATTCCATTTGTGAAGCATGATTGAGATTATTATCTTCAAACTGTGCTAAAATTTTCAAACCAACCAGACCAACATAATCAACTCAACCGAGTTGGAATACTTAACTCCACCGAGCTAGGAAACACTATCATGAGTAGGTAGCTCAGTCTCCAAAAAACATGCCAGTTGCACAACCTGTCGTTTTACGTACCTGCCATCATGTCTTTACTGGGACATGTGGCACCTGTCCATTGCGTCTCTGCACTGTGACAGCCGTCACACATTTACCAAAAAACATTTGAAAAGTCTCGCCGTTTTCGTGCCTCCACAAAGCCCATTTCTCGAATCAAACACTCTCACTTATTCACATTTTCTCTTGCAAATCCTTGTCTCCTGAGCTCCATCCCTGTTCTTCCTACGCCCCAATCCTAAGCTAAGCTACCACACCACCTGCTTTATTTGCCTTTTGGTGCGCCTGCTGTAGATTGAAAGTAACTGGTCATGCCCTGAATCTGTAAGTTCCTCTGTTTACTAATTTCTGTACTTTCAGTTTTTATTCACCATATATATGCATGTTATCCGCAACAGAGTATTTTGATCAAATACCACCAACCCAAAACCTCACGCTTGCACCTAAAAACTCTGTGACGCCCCAAATTTTTTTGGACATCATAATAAGATTTAGAACTTAAAATCAATGTTGCCACCAAACATCACCAATATCCATTAATTATCAACCCCAAATTTAAAGTTTTCAAATTACAATTCTAATAAACCTTGAAACTTAGTCTCGGTACACAAAAAGAAAATAGAATAACTACGAACGAAGGAAATATAGGAAATGGTTCGTGGAATTTGGGGACTCTTCAAGCTAACCAAGGCTGAATGTCACCTTGCAGGGCCTCGGTGTTTCCTTCGTTTTCTTCAGTACCTGGCATAAAACGCCAGGGCAACGAGAATGTCAATGAGCGACGAGCTCAATAATATACTACAACTCGAAAATACCCACCCCGATAATAATACTTACAATTAATGAATAATGCGTAGTAACAGAATAATATGTAGCATTTAATAAGCATGACAGGAATGCCAACAATTAAAATAATAGCAATAGATAAATAAATAAATAAATAAATAAAATGGCGAACGGAAATAGTGATTCATCATAAGAAAAATGCACGCTTTTCTTTTTAAATTCCCATAGATTTAGTTTATCAGATAAATTTAAGTAACTCCCCGCGGAGTACTATTTCTACTCAACCGCTAAGCAATGGCCATGGGCAAGTCTGACTCCCCCTTGGTCAAATATTCAAATGTTTCTTGCTGTAACTACCAATGATACCCACGCACCAGGGTTACGTACCCGAGTCGGGACATCACGGTCTGCCCCAAGGGAAGAGTCTATGTTGTGACACTCGCACCACCAACCTTATATCGCCTACACCGATAAGAGCCGAAATACCTTCCCGTGCCATGTTAGGGTTCGCAACTCATTGCGCAAGATTCTAAACCGGGATCGCCCCATCACTTTTAAATTTTTAATGTATCATCGGTTCAATTTCGTGTTTCTTTACTTCGTTGAATTCACATTTTTATGCATGTGTGAGTTTTAGTTTGAGAATCACAGTGATATAATGTTTATATAGCACAACACAATCATATATGGCAACCAAAATAAATTTGATAGAGTGTCTTAGGAGTCATCACAAGATTTCTTAAGAATTCACATACTTCTCCTTTCAGCACTATATGGTCAAACAAAAAAAATATATATATGAGACCCATACCAAACGATGTTCAACCATTATAATATTTTAACTAGTGCTAGTTCATCAAGTTAGGAAAATATTTTGAGAAGAATACTAGGGCTAAAAACGATTTTAAAATGAAGGAATAATTTTTGGAAGAAAACTGGTTTGTTGGGACAGTGAGTTACATTCACCTCCAGCACAGGTGATCCGGTTTGAAAAATAAAAAGGGGCCTCAAACGGTGTTAAAAATAGGCGTGGTCAGAACATTTTGCTAAATTTTGGAGTTTAGAACATATTTCCAGGGAGTGTGAACGCTGAAAACCAGCTGAAGATGGTCAAATGATTTTTATAAGAAAACTGGACAGATTCTGTCACCTTTTGGAAAAATTGATGTTTCTCTCTGAATACTTAGAAAAAAATTATGAAACCAGTGGCATTTGAAAGGTAACTTAAAAATATAACTTTTCCAATTTGAATCACTTGAAAATTCATTTTGTGGAATAAACGGTGACCTGGTAAAGTCAGCGTTGCTGCTGCCTCCAAACAGCAATGAGGTTAAAAATATATTCAGGCCATGAAAACGTTGTCAAATAATTTTCTTCAATATTCTAGTGTCATGAAAACATGCTAAACTAACTCCAATAGTTTCGAATTTTATGAAAGTGTTCTCATGAGTTTGTTTAGGGTTTATTCAAAACGGATTAAAATCTGTTTTTGCAGGAAGTTTATTAGTTTTGCGAAAAGCACACTTCGTGTCCACCGTGAATCACATGCAAGACAAAAAAATGTTTCTTACTATTATTCCCATGTGAAACTCTAATCCTTCATATTTACTTTCATTAGTGGTAACAAAAATTAATATTGATGAAGAGTAAACATAAATTCATAAACATGCGAGATTGGTTCAACAATGGAGAATACTTGATCACATAAAGAGCAAGATCATTACCTAAACCACTTAACTCATATTTGTAAAAAGGACAGAAATCACATAATCATAAGATTATTATTCTATCCAAATGTAACATGCATTGAGCATTTGTGTATTATCAATACACACTCTTGCATATTTCTAATGTGTAGGTTTAAGAAAACATCTGAGGAAGGGTAGGGTTGAGTATTTCTTTGCTTCAATGAAGTAAAAAAATTCTCAAGTATTGAGCCCTTCTACTCCTCTCTTCTCTCCTTCCTCTCTGGCTTTCTCTCCCTCTCTCCCTCTTGTTTGCTTAGTTACGTATGTGTGTGCAAGGGACTGCTGGAGAATGCTCCTAAATGTAGGAGTTTGAGGCCAAATTTATTATTATTATTATCACTTTAGTTTTACTTTATTTCTCTTTTGGGCTTAGGAAATACCACCTAATAGGGTAGCTTACAGCTACTACATTTCGTGGCTGCTTTGGCAAGGTCTTGTAATTGGCTATCTATGCATGTGAGCATAGAGTGGCAGCAAGCAAAGGTGTGTTTGGCATGCTTGGGCTAACTTTCTCTTCCCAAAATAAAATTTTGATTTGATTTGATTTGATTTTTTTTTTTGAATAAATATATATAATCTAGTCGCTAGATATTTTACTCTCCACTATCCTCTGATTAATTCAGTTACTATTTATTTAACTCATTTAGTTTCCACAACTGTATTTTGATACAAAAATTTAATCACAGCAAGACAAAAAATTTTATTTAAAAGAATTTAATATTGGTATTAATTATGGTGCTATTAATATTATAACATTATAATTTAATAGTTTAATAATCACTATTATGGTGCTACTAATTAGTTGTCTAAAAATTCAGGTTCTTACAAACTCACTAACCAGACTTTGAATCAATGTCAAACATGATTTTTGATCCAAAATCATGCTATGACTGAGCTAGGAATTTGTTTGCGACCTTCAAGGTTGTACCTGACCGAACTAGAGACGCACTGATCACCAACCATGCTAAAAACCTTAAGTTGGCCTTGCTATATGGTTGAACTAAGAAATGGTCTGTAACCCATTCGTAGCCGAGCTAGGCTTACTTTATATTGCCTATTTACTTAGCCCGGTCCAGTAATCTGGATATAACACTTTATTTTCACTTTGCAGACTCGACTAGGTTGGCCAGGAACACCTTTGCACTTTGCCCCTGGGCATTTTTGTTCAACCGAGCTACCAGAAGTCACACCAACGCTGAGCTAGGTTGTCGTGTCCTTTTTAACAAAAACCATTCTTTTAAGTTTAATGGGTAAATACCGACTCCTAGTAGACTCGCCTGGAGCCATGGCTAAATTTCGCAGAGACTACCATATTCTTGATGACGTCTACCTCTCTTTAGCCGAGCTAGACACCACACCTTGGGGCAAACCGGGTTTCATCCTTCTCACAGTAATATCAATCGTAGAAGCCGGGCTTCGGTTCCCTGTACAGCCCCTTGTATGCGAATTTCTTCACCAGACAAGATTGTGTCCAACCCAACTCTCCACAAATACTTACAGAATAATAAACGGCATCGCCGAGCTAAACCGTCAGCTCAGCCTCAACCTAGGATTAGCTGAGCTATTTCACCAATATTCGCTTAGCCAAAATGACGATAGTTGGGTGTACTACCTTAGAGTAAGAAGAGGCTGAGAAAAAATTATAAAAAACACACCAGACAAAGACTTGAATGATGATGACTTTCTTTGGATTTTTGGTAATTTTGAAGATCAGGAAGCCCAGATACCGGGCTACAATATAAACTGGAATAAAGGAACTGCTGGTAAGAACACTCCGGTTCAATTTTTCTTTGTTGTTCTAACTAACCCACCGTGCTAACTTGTTCCTTGACCTTCTTTCTTGTAGATTTAAACCAGCTTAAATCACACTATACTTAAGCCAATCAGGACACCCTTCGAGTCGCATTTCGATACAGCCACCGAGATTGGGCCGAGCTATTAAACTTCAAACCAACCTACCGGTACAGCGGAAGGAGGAAAACCAGAGTCACCGACTTCCTTCTAGAACCTTCCCCCAAGCTAGATCCCACACTTTCTCAAATCAACCGAATTTCACTCACAGAAGAACAAGAAATGGCCAAAAGGAGGGTCGTGCGAGCACTCATTACCGAGTAGACCTCTGGTGAAGTGCCAATCGGGCTAGAGTCATTTGGTCAACAACGTGAAACCGTGGTCGCCCTTCCAACTGCCAGGGCCTCCACATATCGGTTGAGCAAGCATACACGTACCTCATCAACCGAATCGCAACACTTGGTTAATGAGGAGGACACCGTGCTTCCTGAAGCTACACTGTCGAGCCTAGAGCCCGTGCGCTCCGACTGAGCAAGCCCTTCAGAATGGGCACCATCAATAACTTACAAGAACCATGTTGTAACCACCATGGATTCGGTGGTTGTTGACAAGGACCATATGCTTGCCTTCAATCTCTCCAAAAGTGTCTGTCTGCTACCAGACATGGAGCACCATGACCACCTAACCGAGCTGAAGGCCATCCGCTCGGTAACCAAGTCGATGGTGCTTATAAGTTTTCTCCCCTCTATTTGTTTCCACTTTTAACCGTCTGTTTGCTCAGTTTCACATAATCCCTATCTTTCCTATCTATAGGCTTTGTAGAAGAACCATGTTATCTACAAGCGTGCGCTGAAACTTCGCAAGACAGTACAGTCGGCCGTGGTAGATGCCAGCGCTAAGTCGGCTGAGCTAAATGAGGCCAAGCAAAGAATGGCTGAGCTAGAATCCAAAAATGTGCGGCTCACCATGCTGGTTAACGCGGCGGAAGCTGACAAGCAAAAGATGTTGGCCGAAAGGAAAGACCGCTACCTGTGCGAACTGGCTAAACTAGAAAAGAAGAAAGATGCTGAGGTCACCGAGCTGAAAAAGAAAATGGAAGATACTGAGGACCGAGGCCACAAAGACAGGAAGGCCACTTATGTCTTGTAGTGTGAAGCTGCTAAAGACATCTTCTTCAAATGCGGGTGGAAGGCGACTGTTATCAAGCTCGATCAAGGGCAAGACACTAAGATCTTCCAGAACCCTTCCTCTCACTTAATTCCAAGTTACATGGCGGACTACGCCAACCCCATTCAACAAAAGCTTCTCCAAGAAGGGGAGGAGGAGGAAGAATCCCCAGATCCAAACAATGCCCTGCTTGCATACAGTGATCACGGCCTGCAAACTCTTCAGACAGCTTGGGTGGAGCCACTCAGCCGACCGATGCCAAGTACGGTCGAGGGGCGCCTGTGACCGACCTACCCCAGGAAGAACCCGCTAAAACCAGCCTACCGAGTGGTGAAGCTCAGGTTAATCTGGATGCTGATTTGGACAATTTTTTTGCCTGATTTTCTTCTGATTTATGCTTTTAACGAAAATGTAACCGGGCCACAAGCCCCTCCTCTTGTACTGAATGAATGAAAAATGAATGAAATTTCTCATTTTGCCCAACTTTTTGTTCAGTTAATATACTTTTTCTTTAAATGTACCAACTTTCTACAAGCCTAGCCAGCCTAATTTAGCTCGGCTTTCCCTTATCCTGCCCACCTTATTTGGCCGAGATAAGCATCTTGGCCGGACAACAACTTTAGGTTTTTAGGCAAGTGTTGGTCAAACCTGCTAACCTTTTTCAGCCTAGATTCTCATCTCGACTAAAAAACAAAAGATATTTTTGGTCAAACCTGCCAAACTTCGTCAGCCTAGATCCTTATCTCAGCTGAAGAACAAAAGATGTTCGGTCAAACTTGCCAAACTTTCTTTAGCCTAGATCTTTGTCTCGGCTAAAGAAAGAAAAAGTGTTGGTCAAACCTGCCAACCTTCTTCAACCTAGATCCTTATCTTGACTGAAAAACAAAACATGTTTGGTCAAACCTGCCAAACTTCCTTCAGCCTAGATCCTTATCTCGGCTGATGAAGAGGACTAAATGTTGGTCAAACCTGCTAACCTTCCTTCAGCCTAGATCCTTATCTCGGCTGAAAAAGAGAACTAAATGTTGGTTAAACCTGCCAACCTTATTAATTGCCCCTAGTTGGTAATAACTATGAACAACTTTTACAGTAGAAAGAATTGTATTAGAAAAAACTACTTGTTTGATTTGAAAAAAGAAAAAAACTACTTGTTTTATTTGAAAAAAGAAAAATACAAGTGTTTTAAGGAAAAGCTAAAAATAAAATAGTTTGAGGTTGGTCGTATTTCATGGCCTGAGAACAGCTTTGCTGTCTATATCTTCCAAGTGATATGCCCATTTTCCTGCTAAACCAATCACTTTGTATGGCCCTTCCCAGTTAGGTCCTATTTTCCATCTTCAAGTACCAAAGTCTTGCCCATTACTTTGCGTAGTACCCAATCTCCAACCTTGAATTGCCTTGGATGCACTGTTTTGTTATATTTTCTGGATAACTCTTACTGGTATGAGGCAATGTGAACTAATGTCATTTCTCTCCTTTCTTCTACAAGGTCGAGTTCCAAGGTTATGGCCTCACCATTCAAGTTTGGGTCAAAATTTTCGCTTCTAATAATGGGGAGGCCTACTTCCAGCTGGATTATCGCCTCCATGCCATAGGCCAAGGAAAAAGGTGTTTCTCTAATTGACCACCGAGGTGTGGTACGATAAGCCCATAAAACATGAGGAAGTTCCTCAGCCCACTTACTTTTTGCTCTTTCCAACCTCTTCTTTAGACCATCTAAGACGACTTTGTTGAAAGCCTCAGCCTGGCCATTCGCTTGAGGGTACGCCGGTGTAGAGTTGTAGAATTTTATCTTGTATTCTTCGCAAAAGTCCCTGAAGATTTTGCAATTGAACTGAGTGCCGTTGTCGGATATTAGAGCCTTGGGTATGCTGAATTGAGTTATGATGTTCTGCCAGACAAACTTCTTAACGTCTTTCTCTTTTATAGATGCGAGTGCTTCTACCTCCACCCACTTTGTGAAATAGTATGTTGCTACGAGAAAGAACTTTCTGTTACCGGGCGCAATTGGAAGTGGTCTCACTATGTCCAAGCCCCACATTGCAAAGGGCCACGGGCTGGTCAATGATAGAAACTCTCTGGCTGGTTGATGTATTTGGTGTGCGAACTTCTGACATTTCTCCCACTTCTTGACATATTTCTCTGAATCTGCTTGCATATATGGCCACCAATATCCTTATGAAATTGCTCTATAGGCCAATGATCTTCCCTCTTTGTGGTTCCGCAGACGCCTTCATGTATTTCAAACAAAAATACCTCGACCTTACTGGGATGGACACACTTCAGGTAAGGTCCTGTGAAGGATTTTTTGTACAAGGATAGTGATGGAGAGAGCCAAAATCACTGTGATTTTGCTCTAATTTTGTTGGCTTCTTTCTTTTCTTCAGGCAAGATGCCATCTTTTAAAAATACTATGATGGGGTCCATCCAGGAAAGGCCTAGTTCGGCACGACATGCCTCGGCTGCTTCGACTTCTTCAATACTTGGTCTGGGTAAGAAGTTGATCAGCAATGGGTGTGGGATAGATGTATCTGTCATTGGCACAAAACTGGCCAACTCATCCGCTCTACTATTTTCCTCTCGACCGATTTACTCTATCCGGACTACTTCAAACTTCATGATCTTCTTTCTGACCTACTCTTGGTACTTAGCCATTTCATCATCCTTTGCTTTGTAGTCGCCTGAAATTTGGTTGACTATCAACTGGGAGTCACTGTACACCATCAGCTCAATGGTCTTCATGTGAAGTGCAGATTTTAAAACTGCTAGCAATGTTTCATACTTCGCCGGATGTTGGGAAGCTAAGGTTTATTGTCTATTCAATTGTTAGGCCATCTAGTGAGATGAGGACTATGCCAAGTCCTGCACCGTGCCTATTGGATGCTTCGTCCATGAAGAGTTTCCACATCTCTCTGATGAATAGCTTCTAACAAGTTGAGGGATCAGATGACGTCTTGGGATCAGGAGTGTTGCTGATGTTTGCTTCCAGGTTAATGTCTGCCGTCGGGCTTTGATCTTCACTGTCTGACTGCCTCAAGTCTTTACTTTTTGGTGAATCCCTGCTGAGAATACCAAGGTCTGTTCCTTCTTCCATCTCCTTAAGCCTGTATGGCTTGCTATGCAGTTGGGCGTCCTACTTTAGGGGCTGCGCAATTTCTGTGGCACTTTCCCCTCTTCTTTCAGTTGCCTCGGTCAAGTCAATCGGGCAAACATGATGACTTCCTGGCATGAACTCGGCCACAAAATCTGCAAAAGCTTGGGCCTTTATTGTGGTTTTTGGTTGAAACTTAATATCGAACTGGCCCAACTTGCCACGACCCAAACCTTCCCCTATAGGTTTAGCATCGTAACCGGCCAGTAATTCTTGGATTACCAAAGGCCTCTTGGCATAATGACATGTAGCAGGGGCTGCGAAAGCAATTAATCAAGACATACATAGTCCATAGAGCTGTGCAGACATACATAGAGCAGATAACTTAAAACTTTTTATAACAGTAATGCAAACTTTACACATTACTTCCAGATACACATTACTAGACGTCTTGTCCAAACACAACATAGTATAAGCATAGCCTAACATGATTACAAAAACAGCCATGAAACTAGACTTCAATCGGAACCTCCTCGGGAGGCACAATGGTTGGCTGACAAAACTAAAGTGTAGGCCATCAACTCTGGGCCTGATCTCGTGCTTGCTCACCTACATACATAATATAAATAGTGAGCTAAAACCCAGTGAATAATAACAGAGTAAAGACTTTAATGAATGATACCCATAACATATCTCAAATCTCATAACAGACCAAAATTATAATCATGTCCATATTCAAATCATGTGTGGTACATCCCTTAGCACAACCATGTCTCTTGGGTCAAGCTTATCAAGTTCCATGAAGGAACCTCCGGTACCGGGTAACATGTCTCATACATCGGCCACGGTATTATTTCCCCCGGGTGAGGGCTTGTGCCATGGTATTGTTTCCCCCGGGCGAGGGCCTGGGCCACGGTACTTTTTCCCCCAGGCGAGGGCCTCATGACCATAAGTCACCGTATTACGTCCCCTGGGCGAGGGCTTCAGGTAAGGATACCACAATTACGTTTCGAAGAAAATTGGACAATCATTCATTCATAAAAAACATAGCATTTCAGAAACTTATCATTTCATATCATCAGAAAATAATTAAAGTTAAACATAACTTTACAGAGTTATTACTCACAGATAATAGGCGTCGTAAGTAGGCAATTTAGCTTCCTTGTGGTGCTAGACCTGCACGAACATATATACAAATACACACTTGAAACACTTGTTCGAATTATTCATAACTTGCTTTATTTGTTCTAGGCGTGTTTCTAGTCTTTATCCTCATTATAGTGCCTCAAGCATGGCCTAGGATGGAAAGAGGATGCAAAAATACACTTGGAAACATTTTCTAAATTTTGTTAAAAATAGGGTCTACGCTCGAGCAGACTGCAAAACTCGACAAAAGTACTGGATGCATGATTTCCACGCTCGATCCCCGCTCAAGCGTGAGACTCAGACTCTTGCTCGAGCGTGAATTTCCCCGCTCGAGTGGACTGCAAAGCATATAAGCTTTTGGGTATATGCATTTCACGCTCAAGCGTGATTCACGCCGCTCGAGCGGAAGTGCATGTACTCAAAGTGCACGCTCGAGCGTGAAGATCCCTGCTCGAGCATGGATCAAGTTTCTGGAATTCCCAGATTTAATCCACAAGTTTAAATCCAACCTTAAAGCCTTCAAACTCCATTTTTCTGGGCCAAAATTTTGGAAAACTCATAAAGACTCATAAAATAACATGTTTCAAGGATCAATTCAAGAAATCATGGCCCAAAAGTTTGCCAATTGAACAAAATTTAACATGAACTCAAGGATGTTTTATTAACATGACATGCATGGACTTCAAAACATGATTAAACATGATGAATTGATGGAAAACATGGTAAACTCTCAAAATGTAAATGAAATGAGCACATGCATGGAAGTTTTCTTAACAATTAAACTCAAAACATGGGAATTTATGCATGCATGCATGCATGGAACAATTTGACTTCCTTCAATCCTAGCCCAAACCTTACATGAATTCATTTAATTATTTGGAGTCTAGCAAAAATCTAGTTCAATTACACAACCAAGAGCTTGATGCCTTACCTAGTGACTTGAACTCACAAGGGTTGAAGTTAGAGTTCTCTAATTCTTCTTAATTCACCAACAATCCTAGAAATTCCAAGGTTTGAATCCAATTTCCTTCTCACTCTTCTCTCTCCCACGTTTGTGTATGTGTAAGGAGCTCAAATGTGATTAACCATCAAGAAAGGAGTTGAGTGGGGTCTAAATGGAGCCTTATATAGGCTTCATTAGAGTTGATTTAATAAGACTAATCAAATGGGTATTAAATTGATCCAATTTAATCGTTCCAAATCGAATTTCATTTGAACCTACTACAAAATTCTAAAAATTGTAAATAACACGTAAATCAAGTCAATTTCTGTATCGGATGCCGATAAGGCCCTCAATTCGCAAACCGAAACAAAAATAAGGACAGATCTTCCTACGTTGAACAGATAAAACACAAAAATAATGCAATGCACATGTAATTAACTCATAATCTCTTCTTAATTACTTGTTAAGCACACTTAAACCTGAATTAACATTAATTAAGGGTCGGGGTTGTTACACAACTCCACTGCCCATTTCAAGATTCGTCCAGAAAAATCTGTCATCTCAAACAAGGCTTTTAAGGGAAAAGCCGTTAAGACAATCACGGTGTGGGCATGGAAATAGTGTGACAACTTTCTTGAAGCCATCATTAAAGCTAAGGCTAGCTTTTCCAACGGCAGGTACCTTATTTCAGTGCCCAACAATGTCTTACTAACGTAAAAGATAGGCAGGTGTTGTATCCCCTCCGCTCTAACCAACACTGCGCTAACTATATACTAGGAAACTGCTAAGTACAAAAAGAGCTTTTCTCCTGGCACTGGGGTTACTAATAACGGAGGAGAGGTCATGTAGTCTTTCAAGCTTTTTAGTGCCTGGAAGAATGGTCGACACCTGTCTGACGATCGACTTATGAATCGGTTGAGCGCGGTTGCTAGACCAGTGAGATGTTGTACCTCTTTGACCGTGTTGGGCCTCTCTAGATCCTGGATGGCTTTGATCTGAGAGGGATTAACTTCTATACCTCGGTTGGTCACCAGAAAGCCCAGGAATTTACCTGACCCTACGCCGAATGCACACTTAGATGCGTTTAGACGCAACTTGTGGGACTTCAGAATTTGAAACATTTCATCTAGGTCCCTAAGATGGTCCTTTTCATCGTTGCTTTTGACCACCATGTCATCTATGTAAGCCTCTATTGTTCTGCCTAACAATGGTTCAAACATTTTGATGACCATTCGTTGGAATGTAGCCCCAATGTTCATTAGACCAAAGGGTATGACCTTGTAACAGTATAGTCCTCTGGGTGTTGTAAATGACGTGACCTCCTGGTCCGGTTCACACATAGCGATCTGATGGTAACCACGATACGCATCAAGGAAGCTAAGTCAGTTATGCCTTGCTGTCAGGTCCACCAGTTGGTCTATCCATGATAAGGGAAAACTGTCCTTTGGGCATGCTTTGTTAACTGTTTTGTAGTCCACGCACATGCACCATTTGCCGTTCTTTTTTGGCACTACTACAGTATTGGAGATCTACCTAGGATAATGTAGTTCTCTAATTGCTCCTGCCTCCAGCAAGTTTCACACTTCCTCCGCCACTATCTCTGCGCGGTGGAGTGCCGATCGGCGAGTTCGCTATATAATTAGTCTAGCAATTGGATGGACATTAAGTTGATGGCAGATAAAGCTAGGGTCAATGCCAGGCATGTCGTACGGTGTTCAGGTAAACACTTCGATGTTAGAAGTTAAAAATTCCATGACCTCTATTCTCTCAGTGCTGGACAGAGACGAGCCGAGCAAAAAGAACTTCTCTAGGTTCTTTTCATCTATCCTTACCTCTACCAAGTCTTCCACTGCCTTCTGTTTGGCTGCTTTGCTGATATCTGTAAATAGTTCATTGCTTTCTAGCTCTTCCACCATCTGTACAAACCCTTTTGCAGCCTGACTGCCGTTTACCATGACGAAGCACTGTTTCGACATGATTTGGTCTCCTAAGACTTCTTCAATCACTCTGGTTTCATTGGGGAACCGTAATGCCTGATGGTATGTTAATGCCACTGAATGCATGGCGTGCAACCATACTCTTCCCAGGATTATGTTGTAGGTGGAAGGGACCTTCAATACCCAAAATTCCACTTGTTTCATCATTGTTCCTGCCTTGACTGGTAGAATTATCTTGCCAACTAGCCATTTTGGCATTGAGTTGAAACCGATGAAGGGAGATGTTGCAGATGCCAAGTCTTTGTCCTCCAATTTTAGTTGCTTGAAGGTCTCGCAGTTTATTATCTCGCACGAGCTTCCTTGGTCAATCAGAATCCGCTTGATGTCAAAATTCTTGACGCGTAAAGTGACCACCACTGCGTCATTGTGAGGGCAATGTAGCCTTGTTAGATCCCTGTTAGAGAAGAAGATGACGTTCGTTGCCTTCGTTTTTTCCCTTTTGATGGTAGGTTGTGTACTTAGCACCTCCCTCAAGTGCTTAGCCTTTTTGATCATCCCTATCAGCTCACATACCCGCTCACGTTCGACGATCCCATGTATCATGTTGATTATGCCTTGGGGTAGACCGTCGACCGGCTTCCCACTCGGCCTGCTGTGGTCCTGGGGGGCTGGCTGTGTTCCCCCTTCTATGTACTAGTCCAGGTGACCAATGGCTACTAACTCTTCGAGATGTTGCCTCAATGGTGTACAATTTTCAGTTCGATGCCCCTTTTCATCGTGGAAGGTGCAACGGTACCTTTTATCGTAACCTCTTTGTGCTTCTCCCAACTTGGCTGGCCGCCGGACGAAGGTTTCATCGCGTATCTCGCTAAGAATCCAGTAGATAGGTTTGTTGAATACTGTGGTAATGGTAGTGCGGACTCTTAACTTCCTTATTTGGGGGTCCTCTCTGTTGGCTCGTTTACCTCACCCATTTTTGCTTGGTTGTTCTACCGTGTTGACTTTCACTGCAGTTTTTTATCCGGCACCGCTGTTATGCCAGATTTTGCTTTAGCGCAGGCTCTATCTTCCTCTACCTAGATATGTTGATGCACTCTCTCCATTAGGACCTCCATCGTGAGGAGTGGCATCATCGTCATTGAATCCCTCAACTTGTTACCGACCGGTAAACCCCGTTTGTACTGTGCGATAGCGAGGTTTGTGGGGCAATCCCCAATCTGATTAAAAATCTCCCAATATCGACTGTTGTAAGACCTCAATGTTTCCTTCTCATCCATATCAACGGAGAGTAGTTGGTCAATCTTCACTGGTGTCTTGGTATTCGTTCTGAATCTAGTCACAAATGCCTCTACCAACTGCACCCATGAGGCTATGATGCCTTCGGGCAGCCTTTCAAACCATGTTAGACCCAGGTCACCAAGGCTGGAAGGAAACAAGATACACATTAGAGCCTCATTTCGCTGATATACGGGCATAACCTGGCGGAAGTGGCTCAAGTGCATGTAGGGATCCGACTTTCCCTCATAAATAGTGAATTTGGGTTGTGAAAGCCTGAAGGCAACGGTGCGTTCTCTATCGCCGGAACGAACGACGAACTCTTCAACCTTACTAGCGCCTTGTCGGCTGGTTCATAGGCATGGTATGGCTTTGGCTTTCCAACCTCGACACTTCCGTGCGTCCTAGGTGCCAACTGCTTCCTTCCGTGTAGGACCTTTCAGTCCTCGTTCTCTCAGACCTGGAGCAACAAGTCCTGGAAGTCCTTGATTGAGTGCCACCTGTTCTGAGGCTTCTACTTTCAGCTTGTGATGGTGTGACTTGTCTGTCTCGATCTTCCAAGTGGTAAGAGAATGTGTTGCCTTTGCGTCCCTCTTTTGTCGCCACCCATTTGCCCTTTATCTGGCGCTTCATAGTCTCTATGTCTGCCGCCATCCTCTTTATTAATTCGTCTTGCTCCTTCACTCGATCCTCCAAAACCTGAGGATCCAACCTCTGTCTCTGCCTTTCAGGACTTTGAGAGCAACAAGGACTGGAACCCCGTCTCTCCTGTGTGTCCCTCCAGAAGTTCCATCGTTGGGGGTCTAACTCTGTCATGGGTGGGATAAAAGGTAAACCTTCGTGTCTTCTGTTCCCCTTCGAGGTTTGCCTATCAATAGCAGATTGCGACAAATCTTTATTGTGCGCCATTGATTTCAACTAAAGAGAAAAACTTGATCAAAAGGTCTTGTTCTTTGTGTTTTTCCACAGACGGCACCAATTGTATGAGCACAAAATAATTTTCTTGTATAATCCTGTGGATTAAGTTTGCACTCCTCTAAACGTTGTCACTTTGCTACCTGAAAGAGCAAACGTGAGCTAGCCAGCGAGTGTGTGCCGGAAACCTCTCTGATGCCTAAGTCAGCAAATAGACAATAGACACAAAAACTCTGTGTATTCTAGAGTAAAAATAGTGATACTTGTACATAGGTCCTGTCATGAGCTTTTGTAGATTCTGCTTGGCACCATCCTAGTAGGATTCCAACTCTCCTTATAAGAGTCCTCCTAGGAATCACACACCCTAGGATAAAGCCTATCCTGATAACTCTTTACTCACTGCTTATCTAAGTGAGATAGTTGCAACTCTTACCTCGGCTGGCACAAGACATAACCATGCTTACAGAGCTCGGTGCTAATTAAGTCAATTCAATCAACCTAGTCTTTGAAATAACCACCTGCCAAGCTATCCTATAACTCGATTTGATTCCCACTGATACCTCGATCTACGACCGCTAGACTAGACCACTGGTAGCCCACTTCCGACTGGACTAACGCGACCAAGGACCAAGGCTACAGAGATAATTACCTCGGTCCGTGGCTCAACCCAAGACTATATCTATCTCGGTCCATTCCAACAAACTTATTTAGCTCGGCCCAATCTATGCATAAATCACCCTCTCATGTATCCAAATTTTAAATCACTTAATGAGACAAATTAATCAATTTTCTAAAATTAATAATTTTTCAATATATAAAATAGATTAAAAAAAAACACTTGATTGATTTATATATTTAATTATTTTAGAAATAATAATTATCTCTTAATTTATGGATTTCAAATGGAAAGGTAACAAAAAATATTTCATAATCTCTCCATCCTAATCTCTCTCGCCGATTTTCAAAAACAAAATATTAAAACTTGCCTTCCTTCTATCTTTCCCAAAAAATCAGATAATATTTTTCATGAAAATAGTAGATATCTATTTATATCTTATATATTATATTATAAAATAACAAACAAAAAAAACACTAAAAATCATGTATACAAACAGATAACATTAATAAATTTGATTTTTATTTATTCAGTTAAATTTTTTTTAAAAATTTTTTGCATCTCAACATCCAATTTTAAATTTTAAATTTTTTAAAAGTTTATCTAAATAAATCTAATTTGAAAATATCTCCCACCATCATACTTTAAATTAATAAAACTCACATGTTTATCACATATTTAACTCACATCATAACTTACATAAATAATAATAATAATTAAAAACAAATAGAAACTGCAGATAAATAAAATTAAAAAAAATAGAAACTCACAACTGCATCTTAAATAAATTGAAAAAAAAAAATCAAATAGAAACCACACAAAAATAAAAAATATATATAACAATTCAGATATGGATCTCAAAAAAATATAACAATATCTAAATTTGAATTATGATTTAATAATATAATTATCTATTTTTCTGATATATATCTATCAAAATTTTAAATCACTTAATAGGACAAATTAATCAATTTTTAAGTCTTATTTAAAAAATTATCTTACTAGTCATCCCAACTCTTAGATTTCGCGGGCACTGGCGAATGAGCTAATGGATTAGGTTAGGTGAGGTCGAAATTGTTGGAGGTAACATTTTCCCACTTCATAAATTTATTTGTTTTTTAATTTTATTTTTTTCCTTGTCTGATTCTCTTTCCAAACGGTTTCGGTTTCAGTTTTAGTGAGATTTATGTGGTGGTTTATAGTTTTGCATAGCGGAGAAGAATTACTGGTGATTATGATTTCAATCGAAGTATTAATGTATGTTCTGTGCCAAAGATTTTGATTAGATTTTGTTTTCTTCAATGAAAACCATAAAATTGAAGGAAAAAAAGTGGGTATCAATTTTTATTTTTTATTGTCAATTTATTTTATAGAAAATATGAAAATTTATTGAAAATTTAAGATTTTACTATAACATTAGATTTTTGTATAGTTAGGTAAATTTAAAACTTTTAAATATCATTGTGTTCTTTATTTTTATCATCTTTCTATCTCATTATACCATTACTGTTATTTGTTAGTTTATTAATTATAATTAAATTAATTGAAAATGAGAGCTTAATATAACTTTTCATATATATAATAGTTAATTTGTTACAGCTATTGTTGTATATAATAACATAATATACATGAATAATTTCTAAATATAATTTTTATTTTTTTCATTTGATTAAATAGTTCAACTTAAATAGTATATAGAAGAGTTAAATGACTTATTTTATCTCTAAAAAATCCAATTTTTTTTTTTTACTTTTTAATTTTTTAAATTTAAACATCAATTGTTTATGTTCATAAAACAAAATTGATAAACACATATCCAAAAGCTACACTTTTTTTCTTTTTTCTTTTTTTAATATGTAGGATATTTACAAATGAAAAATGTTTGACACCTCAAAATTTTTTTCATAATCTGAATTATAATTATGTAGTCATAACTGTCAATTTTTGTACAAATATGAAAAGAGAATTAATCAAATTATACATTTCAACCAACCATTTACTCAAACTTTGACTATTTTAAGATGTTATTTCACTATAATTCTAATTAACAGAATCTTCAATCATTAATATTTTTTTTAATCAAATTATATTTTGATAAAAATTTAAAAAGATGAAACGTTGAAAATGATTGTTTTTTCTTTCAAAATTGGTGAAAAAGAAAAATATTGGGATAAGAATAAAAGTTCTTTTAAAAAAAGATAAAAATTTAATGAAAAAAGTTAAACTAATTCATATCAAATCAAAATTTTTATTCAAATTTAAAATCAAATTAGATTAAAAAAAATTAAATGAAAATAATGAAAGTTTGAAAATATTTTGAAGCCTTCATATTCTTAAAGACTAGAAATCTGTATGTGTATTATATTCATATTGTATTTTTAGCTATAAAATTGAAATCAAAATAAATGTAATTTAAATTATTAGATTAATAATAGAAACATCATATTAATTATTGTTAAATATCACTTACTTCACATTTAATAATAAAATTGTATGTTTGTCGTAATTATAACTTTTAAATTTGTATATTTTCATAACAAGAAAATGCATGTCATAACTTATTTAATCAGGTTTAATTTTTTTTAGTACAAATTATCAAAATTGCACTATATATATTTTAAATTTTTTTAAACTAATAATTTAAAAAGTTATAAACATAAAAGTTAACTTATAAATTTCATGTATACCACAAGATAAAATATTAAATTACTTCAAGCTAATTATAATGATTTTTTATTTTTTATTTTTAAATTTATAAAGTCTTGTGCATAGTATGGGTTACCACTAGTTTGAATTTATTCAAAATAAGGTAGAATTAGAAAGAAAAAAAAAAGAATTTGATCCTTATAACAAAATAAATATTAATTATTAAATTTTGTTAAATTTAAATTTAATTTTTTTGATTTGTTTTGATGTAAATTATTTGTCTATTTTCGTTAAGTGAATTGACATAAAAAATAATATTTTAGTCATTAAATTTAATAAAAGATAATATTTTAGACATTTTATGTATAAAAAAAAAATCTAATATTGTTTGATCGATATTTTAGCAGGATTCATATTTTATTAGACATCAAATAAATTTATAAAAAATAAATAAATAAATAATTGTTTGTATTTATTGCATCCTTAGAGCATCTCCAATGTTTTTTTCTCATTAAATTTGAATAAAAATTTAATTTGATATCAAGCGTTCTAATAGAAAATTTTCATTTCTCATCAACCTACCGGTCGGCCAAGAGAATGTCCGGCCGGTCGATCGGTTAGTGTGAATTTACTGAAAGTCTAAAGCAAACAAGAGGTTGTCCGGTATATGATTTTAACGACTATTTACAGTAATTTAATGAAAAGGCTCTAGACATCCTCGAAAAATTTAATAAATTCTTTATTAAATATGGATTTAATGTTAACATTGAAATACTAAAACTAAATTTCTTTTATTAAATTTAAATTTAATAATAAAAAAAAGGTGTAAACGTTTGTAGACGGATTAGTAGTACTAAAAAGAGAGGTGACATAGCTTTCGTTTGCCATAAATTAAAGGGAGTTTTTTTGATAAATTCATTTTCTAAGAGTTTTATTCCATCCAACTCATATTCTTTTTGACTATTCCATTAGGTACAATTTGAGATAAGAAGACCAAAATACCCTTTTCATCTACTTATGTTCCATTTAGTTCATATTATTTTCTTATATTTCAATAAGTCCTATGGGTGACATAATTACCAAAATACCCTTAATGTGAATGTTCACACCGTCAACGTAAATGTTCATATCGTCAATGTGTAAGGGCCCGGCCCATGTCGATCCTCGTGGGTGCCCGAAAAAATTCGAGTCGGGCCGGGCCGGCCCACAGGCCAAAAAAATAGGCCCGGCTCGGCCTGTTGATAATATGAATATTCACATTGACAAGTTAACATTCACATTGATAGAAGTGTAAAATTGGCCTGCGGCCTGCGGGCGGCCCGAAACCAGCCCGCCGCCCGGGGCGAGCCCGGACCGGCCCGTTCACAATGTGAATATTCACATTGGCATATTAACATTAACAATAACATTGACAAGAGTGTAAAATTGGCCCATGACCAGTGGGCAGCCCTGGCCCGGGTCGGAGCGGGCCCGGCCCGGCCCGTTGACAATGTGAATATTCACATTAATATGTTAACATTCACATTGATAGGAACGTAAAATTAGCCCGCGGCCTGTGGCCGGCCCGAAACCCGCCCGCGACTCGTGGGCTGCCCTGGGCGGGCCCGGCCCGACCCGTTGATAATGTGAATATTCACATTGACATGTTAACATTCACATTGATAAGAGTATAAAATTAGCCCGCGCCCCGTAGCTGCTCGAAACTAGCCCACGGCCCGTGGGCGGCCCGGGGTGGGCTCGGCCCGGCCTGTTGACAATGTGAATATTCACATTGACATGTTAACATTCACATTGATAAGAGTGTAAAATTGACTCGCGTCCCATGGGCGGCACGAAGCCCGTGGGCGTCGCGGGGCGAGCCCGGTCCGGCCCGTTGACAATGTGAATATTCACATTGACATATTAACATTCACATTGATAGGAGTGTAAAATTGGCCCGTGCCCCGTGGGCGGCCCGAAACCCGCCCGCTGCCCAGGGTGGGCCCGGCCCGGATCGTTGACAATGTGAATATTCACATTGACATATTAACATTAACATTGATAAGAGTGTAAAATTGGCCCGTGACCCGTGAGCAGCCCGAAGCTCGGCCCATTGACAACGTGAATATTCACATTGACATATTAACATTCACATTGATAAGAGTGTAACATTAGCCCGTGCCCCGTGGCTACCCGAAATATGCCCACGGCCCGTGGGCGGCCCGAGGCGGGCCCGGTCCGGCCTGTTGATAATGTGAATATTCACATTGACATGTTAACATTCACATTGATAAGAGTGTAAAATTGACTCGCGTCCCACGGGCGACCTGAAGCCCGTGGGCGGCGCGGGTTTAGGTCTGGGCCTACCCCGGGCCGCGGGCGAGCTTCGGGTAGCGGACAAATTTTACATTCCTATCAATGTTAATGTTAACATGTCAATGTGAATATTCGCATTGTCACGGGTCGGGCCAAGCCCGCCTCGGGTTGCGATCAGGCTTCGAGCCGCCCACGGGCTGCGGGCCAATTTTACACTCCTATCAATGTGAATGTTAACATGTCAATGTGAATATTCACATTGCCAACGAGCCAGGCCCGCTCCGGCCTGAGGTCAGGCTTCGGGCTGCACACGGGCCAATTGTACACACTTATCAATGTGAATGTTAGCATGTCAATGTGAATATTCACATTGTCAACAGGTCGGGCCGGGCCCGCCCCGGGCCACCCACGGGCCGTAGGCGGGTTTCGGGCAGCCACGGGGCGCGAGCTAATTTTACACTCCTATCAATGTGCATGTTAACATGTCAATATGAATATTCGCATTGTCACGAGTCGGGCCAAGCCCGCCTCGGGCTGTGGTCGGGCTTCGGGCCGCCCACGGGCTGTGGGCCAATTTTACACTCTTATCAATGTAAATGTTAACATGTCAATGTGAATATTTACATTGTCAACAGGCCGGGCTGGGCCAGGCCGGGCCCGCTCTGGGCAGCGGGCGGGCTTTTGGCCGTCCATGGGCCGCGGGCCAATTTTATACTCTTATCAATGTGAATGTTAACATGTCAATGTGAATATTCACATTGTCAACGAGCCGGACCGGGCCCGCCCCGGGCCGCCCATGGGCCGCGGGTGGGTTTCACGCCACCACGGGATGGGGGCCAATTTTACACTCCTATTAATGTGAATGTTAACATGTCAATGTGAATATTCACATTGTCAACGGGCTGGGCCGGGTCGGCCCGCCCTGGACTGCTGTCCAGTTTTATACTCTTATCAATGTGAATGTTAACATGTCAATGTGAACATTCACATTGTCAACAGGCAAGGCCGGGCCCGCCCACGGCCCGTGGGCGGGTTACGGGCAGCCATGAGGTGCGGGCTAATTTTACACTCCTATCAATGTGAATGTTAACATGTCAATGTGAATATTCACATTGTCAACGGGCCGCGGGCGGGCTTTTGGCCGCCCATGGGCCGCGGTCTAATTTTATACTCTCATCAATGTGAATGTTAACATGTCAATATGAATATTTACATTGTCAATGGGTCGGACCGGGCCCGCCCCGGGCCGCGGGTGAGTTTCGCGCCGTCACGGGACGGGGGCCAATTTTACACTCCTATTAATGCGAATGTTAACATGTCAATGTGAATATTCACATTGTCAACGGGTCGGGCCGGGCCTGGTCGGGCCCGCTCTAGGCTGCTATCCAGTTTTATACTCTTATCAATGTGAATGTTAACATGTCAATGTGAACATTCAAATTGTCAACAGGCCGGGCCGGGCCCGCCCACTGGTCGTGGGCGGGTTTTGGGCAGCCACGAGGCGCGGGCTAATTTTATATTCCTATCAATGTGAATGTTAACATGCCAATGTGAATATTCACATTGTCAACGGGTCGGGCCGGGCCGGGCCCACCCCGGGCCGCCGGCGGGCTTTTGGCCGCCCATGGGCCGCGGCCCAATTTTATGCTCTTATCAATGTGAATGTTAACATGTCAATGTGAATGTTCACATTGTCGACGGACCGGACTGGGACCACCCCGGCTCACGGCCGAGTTTCGGGCCGCCCATGGGCCAATTTTACATTCCTACCAATGTGAATTTTAAAATATGATTGTTGACATCATTAAATTGCTAATCGTTCAAAAAATATTTATAAGGATATCAAAATTAAATATAAGGGCATAAGTGTCCAAGAAAATAGTGTAAATCAAGAAAATGGACTTTATGGAATAAAACTATACATACATGGGACTAAATGGGTTAAAAAATTCCTTCATGAACTTCTTGGGTTAAAACATTTCTAAATTGGACTTATCAATAAAAATCCCTAAATTAAAATGAGATTTTTTAGTTAAAATAGTTACAAAAGATAAAATAATTTTTTTAATCTAATAAAACAAAATGTCACAACTAAATTATAATTATTTTATTTTTTACTCTTATAAAAATTAAAAAACTTATCCCAAACAAAACTTTTTAACCTTAAACTAAAATAATCAAAAAATTATAAAAAAAACTAAAAAATCAATCCACTATCCAAACAAACCTATGATTAGAAGAAGCCAAAAACAGCAACAAAGACTAACCGTAAGCCTCATTAGTGAATCATCATCAAAAGCTTCTTCGTCGGTGTTTAAAGAGTGCACGTGTCAGTCAGCTAGAGTAAGCGTTACACTAATTAACATCAGTACCATTACCATGTATAAAAAACCAAAAAAATTCATTGATTCTAAGACCAATTTACCCTTCCCAGACTAACGTAAAGTTTCTACGTGGCCTTATCTTATTGGCCAGTCAAACCGGGCCTTTAATGCGTTACTTGCTTTTGTATTCTACTAGTAAAAGCCCAACCCAAAAAACCTCGTTTGATTAGGAGTTATATTATTATTTAATCAAAATCAATAAATGTGTTAACTTTCCTTTCTCTCATTCTTTTCTTTGCTTTTCTTTTGTTTTTTATTTTAAAGAAACTTTAACTGCAATATTACAGTAATCATATTTTTGTAATATTACCATAATCATATTTTTCTTTCATAATGGATTTCAACTACTCACATTTATTATTAATACAATTTTCTATATAAAATAAAAAATATAACTATCATAATATTACTGAAAAAAAAAATATCCCCTCTCATATCTCAAAAATTATTCACAATAATAATATAAATATATTATCAAAATAAATCTAAATCACGTTATGGGTGTTTGGAAAGTTGCTATTTTAGTTTTTGATTATTTTAGTAGGGTATGATTTTTATGTTTAGGAAGATAGTTAGATTTTTTTGTAATTAGATGTGATGTTTGTGAGAGAAAAAATAAAATGATTATAGATTTGATGTGACATTTTGTCTTATTGACTATTTTAGCATATTTTGTCATTTTGTGAATATTAACCTAAAAAGTTAAAAAAAGCCTTTGCCAAACACTCCAATTATTTTTCAAAATTATTTTCAATGATATTATTGAAAAAAAAATATTATCATATATTTTATAGTATACAATGTATTAATAAGAAATATAAATGGTGAGGTTGATTTAATCAATATAACATTGGAATGTTGGTTGACTTTTTTTAATTTTTTGACTTTTTAATTATTTTAATCTGGGGTTAAAAAATCTCGTTTGAAATGGACTTTTAGACTTTTTTTACTTTTATGAGAGAAAAAATATAATAATTATGTATTGCATGTGATGTTTTATCTTATTGAACTAAAAAATTTATTTTATTTTATTTTTTGATTAAAATAACTAAAAAACTCCAAACTTTTTCTTCCCAAAAAAGCCCATAATGCTCATATTTGAGATTTTACTTTATGTGAGAGAATAGAATTGCGTGATCACATTATGTGCGTTTAAAATTTTTCTTAACAAATTATGATAAAAAAAATATGATGATTTTAATAATAAAAAATAAAAAAAAAAGGGAAAAACTTTCCTCCATCTCTTCAAAGATTCCATGCAATTCAGGTCCACCATAACACAAAACAAACCCCACATTTTCTCCTTTTCATTATTATATTTATTTGTAATTTTCCCATCATCAATCAAATTTGTTCCCAGCCATTTTAAAGAGAGAAAGAGAGAAAAGAGGAGAGAGATATTGACAGGAGGAAGGTGGGATGGTTTCTCATTTTCCTTTGAAGAAAGACTCATCACAGAGAGGGGAAGAAGAAGAAGAAACCCATTAAACCATAATTTTTTTATCAGAGGGGAAAGTCATCATCTCTGCTTTGACTGTGTCCCCCTCTTTTATATGTTGTTGTCAGGTACTTACCTAACAATAATCTTTCTCATCATTTTTTTAATCATTGAGAGTCTCTTGTTGTATTGGTTTTTCTTTCTCTTCCATTTTACTCTTTTCATTTACATCCCTTAATTTGGGAATTTTCTTTTCTGGGCATCTTTAGCTTATCTTATCCCAATTTTAGGTATTTATCTTTCAAAAAGAAATTTCCTTTTTTCTTTTTATGGTTTTGATTTTAATTTTACATCATGGATCCTCAAATTTCCTTATATATTAGATCATGATGGGCTCTAGGATTATAGGTTTGTTTGCCTAAAAAGTGTTCGACAAAAAGACACTGTTGGTTTATCTTATTTGATTGGTTGTTACTCTCGATCTTTTTCAAATTTCAGATTTTGCTTATTCTTTTTCAGTTAATTTGTGGATTTTGCGAAGAGGGTTGTGATTAAATCAGTCTGGAAATGATTGTGGGATTAATTAGATGATGTTCTTTCTGGGATTGTCCTGAATTGTTGATGTCTCATGAATCTATGGCCTCTTAAATGATTTGTTGATCTTCTTTGATTTTTTTTAATAAATTATTGTACTCTTATTATTGTTGTTGCTCCTCGAAACTCAGCGATATGATCGATCACAAATTTGATGAGTTGATTGAGGAAAGATCCTTGTTTGTTGAGGGAGGAAGACATTGATAAATGAGTTTTCTTTTGAGAGATTTCATCTATGCGTTTATCATATAACTTCCCTTGTATTAATTTTTACGCCATTGCATTTGAGGCCTTAAAGTTTTGTTTGTTTCAATGGAAAACAATCTTTGATGTTGGAAGTATTCGATCCTATAGCTAAAATTCTTTTGTTGTCAAAGGTGTTTTTTTTTTTTTTTTTTTTTTTTTTCAAAAAATAAAATAGAAATGTACATCACTCAAAATGGAGTTTTGCAAAATTTCTTCAAATCGATCTTATAATGACACGTTGTAGGCCTAGCTGTCTCTCATTGCTTTTTCGCTCTTCTTTATTTTTTATTTATACGCTATTCTTGAGACATTGGACTCAAACTTGAGTAATCATCTTTTGCATATTGTGTAAATCAGGAATTCTTCTGTTGCGAGTTTGAGCTGATTACGACATACGAGGCTTAGAATTATCATGGGTGGGTTTGATGACCATGTTGCTATTATGGGAGATTGGGTGCCTCCTAGTCCGAGCCCAAGAGGTTTTTTCTCTTCCGTATTGGGTGATGAAATCAGCTCAAGGTCAATTTCTGAAAACCCTTTTGAAAATAAAAATGGGGTGCTCTTTCCGGGGCCTGAAGAGCGAATTATGTCAGGAAGAAGTGATGAAAAGGACGGTGCACAAGATTGTGTAGCCGATGATCAATTGACTAAATCAAATTCATTTTCCGAGCAGAAAATGAACTCTCGTGGAGGAGGCCTTTTGGAAAGGATGGCGGCTAGAGCTGGGTTTAATGCTCCAAGGTTGAATACAGAAAGCATCAGACCTGCTGACCTTTCACTAAACCCAGATGTTCGGTCTCCTTACCTGACAATCCCACCTGGTCTTAGCCCGACATCCCTGTTAGAATCTCCGGTTTTCCTCTCAAATTCACTGGTAAGCCAAAGTTTGAATAGAATCTGGTTTTACTTGTTTTGAAATACTCTTATTTGCTTTTGAGGGCAAATATGAACCTTTGCCTTGATGAGATCACATAGTCTTGGTTCATGTCTGTATCTTGTTTACAGCCTATAAAAAGTGTGGGGCAGCTGCTTACTAGGTTGATCTTACCAAAGATGAAACCGTGCTATTATGGGTATTCCATATGCTGATAAAGGAGCTAAAAAAGGGCTAAGAAACAAGGAGTTCATTTTTTATGCTCAGGTGGAGTGGAAAATACGATAGTGGGAATGAAAACTGATCTCTTATTGGTATTTATTCTTAGAAATTTTTAAGCCATATAGTTAGGCGTAAAATGGGATCACTCGCCACCTCTAGGCTTTTTTGTGCTTCAAATAAATCAGTACAATAAATCAAGAGATGAAATGTAAATCTTAGAGACGTTCAGCCTGACTGCTATGCAATAAGTTATGAGAAGTTCTCATCCATCTTATTTTTGCATCTAATAATGTTGGCTAATGTGGTGCTCTCCTAATTATACAATTACATGTAATTTTTGCATCGAATAGTGTTGGCTAATGTGATCCTCTTCTATAATTATACATTTAATCTCCTAACTTATGGTTCCTTGAATGTCTCGCTAATGTTTTTGCTCGACCTTAGGTGAAGTTAGCATCAGCTTAAATGGCCCATCTTTACTCAGCATCTTATTTCCCTTACCTTTTTAATTGTAGGCTCAGCCGTCTCCAACAACAGGAAAGTTTGCATTTCCTCCGAGTGGGAATGGCAGAAACTCCACCCTGGCTACGGAGGCCACCGATAAAAGTAGAGACAATTTCTTTGAAGACATCAATACCTCATCCTTTGCCTTTAAACCTGTTGCAGAATCGAGTCCCTCTCTTTTTCTTGGCACTACAAGCCAAGTAATTCTGCTCTCTCTCTGTGTCACACACACAACACCACATTATCCACACACGCACACAACATTAGTCATTGTTGTGAAATTTGTCAGAAAAATCAGTTGAGTGGTATACGATGTAAAAGAATAGAAGTTTTGTCCATTTTCTGTTCTTTTAAATATTATTTACGTTTATGCATGCAGATGGCTTCAACTTTTCCTCAGACACACTTTCCTGGCATTGAGGTTTCTGTTCAGCCAAAAAACTCTCTTCGGTCTCGATATGTTGAGCCTGCAAAACTGCAGTCTCAAAATGGAACCACACTGAATCGTCAAGACTCTTATAGAACGTGCAGTGAAAAGGAAGCAGCGGTTGGTGGTGCCAGTGCGGAAAATTCACCACCATTTGATGAGCTGCAAGATGAGGAAGCGCATCAAAGAGGTGGCGGAGATACTGTGGTTGGTGGTGCCCCATCTGAGGATGGGTATAATTGGCGAAAATATGGACAAAAACAAGTAAAAGGGAGCGAGTATCCGCGAAGTTATTATAAATGCACACATCCCAATTGTCCAGTCAAGAAGAAGGTGGAACGATCTCACGAGGGCCACATTACTGAAATCATATACAAGGGGGCCCACAGTCACCCCAAACCGCCACTCAATCGCAGATCAACCATTGGATCGTCAAATCCGCTAACGGATATGCAACTTGACATTGGTGATCAGACCGGGGCACAGATTGGTGCAGATGGTGAACCGGTATGGTCAACCGTGCAAAAGGGAGTTCCCGACTGGAGGCATGACAATCTCGAGGTGACATCATCAGCATCTGTGGGTGCTGAGTACTGCAATGCACCGAACTCTATGCAGGGTCAGAATTGCACGCATGTTGAAACGGGTGATGCAGTGGATGTCTCTTCTACTTTTTCTAACGAGGAAGATGAAGATGACCGAGGGACACATGGCAGCATATCATTAGGTTGTGATGGAGAAGGAGATGAATCTGAGTCAAAGAGAAGGTTATTATTTATTTTTGTCATACGCTTGAATGATTTTCATGATGTTATGTTGGATAATCAACAGAATATTTGCCAATATTGTTTACTATTACAGGAAAATTGAAGCGTATGCAACAGAAATGAGTGGGGCCACTAGAGCTATCAGGGAGCCTAGAGTTGTGGTCCAAACAACCAGTGAGGTGGATATCCTTGATGATGGGTATCGTTGGCGCAAGTATGGGCAGAAAGTTGTGAAAGGAAATCCAAATCCAAGGTCATCTTAATCTTCATCTTCATTGTTGTTTCCTTGTTTGTGTTTGAACAATTCACAATTTGATTCATATGATTCGATATGAGTTTTAATTAAAACGATTCGATTCATTTTGTTGAATCTTAAATTGAGTGAATCGTACGATTCAATTGCAATTCACCACGATTCATTTCTGTTTGCATAATGCATGAAACGGCATTGTTTTCATAAAAATTAAATAACAATAATTAAAAAAAGGTAAATTGAGAGTTAAATAAAATGACATGATTTACAATTTGATTCACAATTTGACAACAATTTGTTGCATTGCTGAAGAAACTGGAAACGACTTGTTACTGTTTTGATGCAGGAGTTACTATAAGTGCACGAGTGCTGGCTGCACAGTAAGGAAGCATGTGGAGAGGGCGTCGCATGACCTCAAGTCAGTGATCACTACCTACGAGGGGAAGCACAACCATGACGTCCCTGCTGCTCGGAACAGCAGTCACGCCAACTCTGGCACCACTAACAATGGACCTAACCAAACTGCTGGAACTTCAGCTTCTGCTTCTGTTGCATCGCATCTTCACAGGCCCGAGCCATCTCAGGTTCACAACAGCATGGCTAGATACGATAGGCCTCCTTCAATGAGCTCATTTGGGCTACCTGGAAGGCAACAACTGGGACCGCCCCACGGGTTCACTTTTGGAATGAACCAACCGGGACTTGCTAATTTGGCAATGGCTGGGTTGGGGTCAAACCAGGGTAAGTTGCCTGGTATGCCAGTTCATCAGTATTTTGGACAGCAACGGCCGTTGAGTGAAATGGGTTTCATGTTGCCAAAAGGAGAACCGAAGATGGAGCCTCTGTCGGAACCTCCCTTGAACCTTTCGAATGGGGCTTCAGTTTATCATCAAATTATGAATAGGTTGCCTCTTGGACCACATATGTAAATTTTCTCTTCTTTTTTTGTTTTGTTTTTTTGTTTTTTTTTTGTTTTTCCCTTAAAGAAAAGAAAAAAGTAGAAAGATACAACTTTTCTATATTTGAAAATGGGTATTTCAGTGCTCTGAATTTTGGTCTTGATTATTATTATTATTATTATTTTTGCAAATGGCCTTTTTTAGATTTTCATTTCATAACATGGTCCATCTTTTATGCTAAAATTCTGTGTGTGTGTGTGTTTTGTGGAGTTCAAGTTGATTGATCGAAACGGAGACATCTGTCTCCGAGAATTTATTGGGCAAAAATGGGTAAAATTATTCATACTATAAATCATACCATGAAAATAATTTACTAAAGAATTTTTAAGGAAATAAATGAAAAATGATTAAAAGAGAAAAAGATCAGCTCGTGTTTTCAAATTAAGTTTTAACACTCTCACTGCTGCTTCACGATTGGATAGCACGTTCAAAATATAATTCCGCGATATAATTCAAACTGCAGTTTGAAAATCCGTTTGGCAGCTTGTGCTTCAGTTCTCCACTTTCAACGTTTCTGTCTACTTCCTCTTTTGATCTAAAAAACTTCCATGTCCATCTCCATCGTCTCTGAAAATTTCACGTGAATCTCATCTTTCTTTCTCTGTATCAAAAATTAGTACTGAAGATTCGTCACGGGTAGGCTTCACAGAGAAGTCAGACTCATTTTATAAATAATGAATCCTCTGAACCCGCTCCCTACTCGTATCATCTTCCAGAAATCGGCTGACTTACAATTTGTACGTTGTGGAAGATTCCTTCTACAAGCAACCAAACAATGACGAGTGCGAGATGAAATAACTCACAAATTTTATTTACATATTTTGTTATAGGTCAATGATTTGAAAAATTCATACCTAATTTTATTCAATTTTTTTTTTTCAGGTCAATTTTATCAAATCTATTGTTGAATCAGACGAGCAAAGAGTGGCACATTCAGTCAGTATACACATTCCATCACCGGCGATAACTATTCAACTCCCACTAATCTGGTAAATAAATCCTTCATCTGTTATGTGCAAATGGTTTCAAAGAAGTCAAAATCAGTTCTTAAATGATTTCTGAGAAATGTAGGCGAGTATTTTTTTAGTTTCAGATCTTTTGTGATTTGTCTAAACTGTTTGAACCTTTTGTCAAGAAGGATAGCCACTAATCTGGTAAATAAATCCTTCATTTGTTATGTGCAAATGATTTCAAAGAAGTGGAAATCAGTTCTCAAATGATTTTTGAGAAGTGTAGACGAGTATTTTTTAGTTTCAGATCTTTTGTGATTTGTCTGAACTGTTTAAACCCTTTGCCAAGAAGAATAGTTGAGTCGGGAGTAACCGGGTCATCCGGCCGGTCGTCCCCCGGGTCATCCGGCCGATCGATCTATCTGTTCTCCTCCTCTTCGTCTGCTGCTTCTTCTGCTTATTTCTTCCTTCTGTTTTCGTGGGCTTCTTCTTTTACTGGTTTTTTTTTTACTATTTAAAGACAATGTTACCTGATTTTTTTTATTATTTGTGGTTTTATTTCTACTATTTAAATTCAAGTAATCTGTAACGCATTTTTTTTCTTGAAATAAAATCATTTGCTTTTTATTTTTTATCTGTGTTCTCCTTCAAACCATTTTGCTCTATTATTCTTGTATATCAACCTCGGACTAGTTTAAATATAATTTGTATCTTTATAGATGGATGGAAATAATTCCGATGACAATCAAGATACAAAAATGTGGACGCCCAGAATTGAAACGAAATTAATAAATATGTTGAGAGATGAGGTTAGAAAAAATCAAACAACGGGCCGTACTACTTCATGGACAATTAGGCATTGGAATCATTATGCAAATCAGTTGCACAACATGTATGGATTTCGGTATACAGCAAAGCAGGTGCGACAAAAATATCAGCAATTAAAAGCAAATTACCAGACATTTAAGCGACTCCAGGCACAGACTGGTCTAGGATGGGATCCCATTGTAGGCACTGTTGTTGCACCCGATGAATTTTGGGATAAAGTTTTTCATTAATCTGTACTATTTTCAAATTTTATTTTAAACATTTCATGATACATACAATGCTTAATTTTATATTTTTAATTGTTGTAGGCTAACAGAAATGTGAAGAAGTTTAGGACAAAAGGATTTGAATATTTCCAAGAAATGGCAGAAATTGTTGAAAATTGTTGTGCCATAGGGGCCTTGTCTCGTGCATCCACACAAGGAGTCCTTGACTCAGATGAAGAAGATGAAATGCTAAATAAATTTTGGAACCCTGATGTTGGTGGGAGTAATGCTGCTGAGGCCATTCCTGTTGACTTATTCGGCGATGAGTACATGGATCCAGCAAAAGGCAAAAGTCACAAGAGCAGCCCTACAACTAGCCAGACTGACAGTGGTCGTTCTAAAAAGTCACGACCAAGTGGGTTCGATGATGTGTGCGCAGCTTTCACATCCTACATACAGGCAAAACAGGACATTCACGTGCACGAGAATATGAGACAGAGGCTGTAAGTGTAGGTGGTGATGAATATTCCCTTGATGCATGTCAAGATGCATTGCTAGACCTTGGGGACATACCACCGGTGCAATACGTTAGGGCACTGACACTGTTCAAGGATAAGGAATGGTGAAGGTTTTTTATGCGCACTCCTACCCATATGCGCCGAGCCATGATCCTCGCTTTGTAGTGAAGTGAGAAGTTCTGTTTTGATTGTGTTAGCGAATCTCCTTGTCAGTCTGCAAAATGATTTCATGATTCCTGATTTGTTTTTTATTCTTTTTTTTCATTCCATGATATGCTCTTTCCTTTTCTATCTTCGTTTGTTTTTTTTTTTGTTGAACTTTTAAGTAGTTTTTGTTTTATTGAAAATATGTTGTTATTACAATATAACGTATTAAACAAATTTTCTTCTTGTATGAATTTTACTGTATGCTGGTAATGGACTACGGCCGACTATTCATGTACTCATTTTTTAATTCTGTTTCACCAATAATGGTAAGTGTTACAATTTGTCAAACATTATTTTATAATTATGCTTTTACTGTGATGTAGACAAAACCATATGTCATCCGACACAGAAAACAATATAATGGAGATCTCATCAGAGGAGGATGAGGCTATTGAAGATTTTATGGATTTTTTTATGATTGCTTTCATGCATGACCATATCAACGCGTCAAGTAGTCGCCAACCGCAGCGAACGTGTCCATTCAAAGGTGATGATTACATCTTCAACCTATTAAATGGCCATCCAGAAACAATGATGGACATTATGCGAATGGATGCACAAACATTCATTTTATTGAAAGACACTTTACTCTAAAATGGCTTTATCGATACTGAACATATCATATCAGTGTGAAGGAATCGCTTGGAATTTTTTTACACTTTTGCACAAAATGATCGCCATCGACTACTGGCAGATAGATTTCAACACTCTACGAAAATAATTTGTCGGCACATAAAAATTGCTATGCGGGCATTGTGCAAGCTTGCATCAACGGTTATTAAACCACGTAACCAAGACGAGATACCGGCAAAAATTTTAAATGACAGGAGGTTTTTTCCCTAGTTCACGGTACGAATTTAATGACTCTCATGTAAGTTGTATATATCAATAAGGGACGATATATTATTATTTTTTAATTATAAAAGTAATGTCCAAGTTTGTTTCGCTTTTAATGTCAAACAAATATTTGTCAATTAGGATTGCGTCGGTGCTATCGATGGCACATTGGTGTATGCATGGGTCCCTGCTTCAAGACAAAATACATTCCGTGGTCGGAAATCAACGGTATCGCAAAACGTACTCGCAGCTTGCAACTTCGATATGTTGTTCACATTTATTAATTTTGGATGGGAAAATAACGCTCACGACAACGCTATTTTGGTTGACTCTATTACACGAGCTGATCTACAGTTCCCACACCCACCCAATAGTGACTGTCCCCAAATAACATACGGTACACTTTTCGGATTGCTTTTTTTGTGCATATCAATTGACAGAATAGTGTATTCATTATTTACATGTAGGTAAGTATTATTTAGTTGATGCTGGTTTCACGAACATGCCTAGATTCCTTGCCCCATTTCGGTCTCAACGGTATCACTTGCAAGAGTTTCATGGCCATCATTATTCAGGACCTAAGGAATTGTTTAACCATCGACATTCGTCGTTACGCAATGTCATAGAAAGAACATTTGATGTTCTGAAGAAGCGCTTCCCAATATTGCGGTCCATGCCAAATTACAAGTCTACAAGACAAGGGTCTCTCGTGATTGCATGTTGTGTAGTGCACAATTGAATCCGTTTGCATGCAGATATGGACCCATTCTTTATGGAAGCTGATAATGAAATGGCCGCAGAAGCAGAAGCAGACAGGCTTGTTGGAGACCAAGCTGACTATGTTGACATGTCGCAATATGGGTTAACATACCAATCGAACGTTAGGGATGCAATTACTACTGCTATGTGGCAAAATCATATTGGCCATGTGTTGGACCATTTTAATATCTTATATTTATTTATTGATTTATCTTTTTCATAAATGAGATTTCATTACTTTGGTAACCTCTTGGTCATAAATGGAGGTTAAATAGAATTCATGAACTTGGTTAATGGTCATTATTTTGGTGTAACAATTTTCTCTTATTTAATGGTCATTATTTTTTTGGTGTAAGTTGTCAGGTCTTAGTGGCCTATAAATAATCTCTTTCATCTACTCTTTTCTACACCACTAACACATTAATTATTTTCTATACAAGAGAGATTACTAGCAAAGAAGGGTGTTTTATTAGTGGAGCTTTGGGTTCACCATCTTATGCAGAGTTTGCCTGAACCATACGACAAGCTGTTGTATCCTGGAGGGGATAAGTCATAGTTTTGTGACTGTTGTATCGGTATTGGGGTTCTTCCTACCGCAGTGGGCTTAATCTTCTTAAAGAAAACGAGATATCCGTGTCTCAGCTTGATCTATTTGTATCTCATTTTCTTTGCATCATTTATCAATAAAATATAATTTTTTCTGGTATAGTCACCAACAATTTTAAGGAGATCAAACATGGAACAAGTGCCAGAAAAAACCAATAATGGAATTGGAGATCTCAATAAGCCTTTTAAGTTCAAGGGAGTTCATTTTAAGAGGTGGAAATGAAAAGTTCTTTTTTACCTTAGCCTTTTGAAAGTTGCATATGTTCTTACCGAAAAGAATCCAAACAAAATCCCAACCGAGGAGATGAATGATGAAGATTACGAGGCACATGAAGCAAAAGTGGCTTCCTATAATACAGATGAGTACAAATGTCGCTTTTATCTCTTAAATTGCCTTGCTGATCAATTTTATGATTACTATGACACCACTTACACTTCTGCAAAGAAAATTTGGAAAGCTTTACAGACTAAGTATGATATTGAAGAGGCAGGAGCAAAAAAGTACGCAGCTAGCCGTTTTTTTCGCTTTCAAATGGTGGATGGAAAATCTGTTGTGGAGCAAGTACAAGATTTCCAAATGATAGTTGCAAAAGTAAGATCTGAAGACATCAAGATTGGTGACAACTTGATAGTTGCAGGACTTGTTGACAAACTACCGCCATCCTGGAGAGAATTCCAAAAGAGCATGCGCCACAAACAAAAGGAGACTTCCTTAGAGGCGTTGATCACTCACATCCAAGTAGAAGAGGAGGCTAGAGGCCAATATGCATTAATAACACAAGCGGGTAATGGCAATTCTACCACAAAAGTAAACTTTGTTTCAGCAAATAATAACTTACTCATAGGTCACAATTCGAAGAATGCTTATTTGAAGCCTTATAAAAAGAATATGAAGAGCTATGGTAAACCTCACAATAAATGGATTAATCCAGATAAGAACCAAGGTCCATCACCTTCACAAAATTTTACATTCTTTGTCTGTGGCAAAAGTGGGCATATTGCTCGAACTTGTAAATTCCAAAAACATGCACCTGTCCCAAAGGCTAACGTTATCGAGGAGCCATTTGTGACAATGATTACAGACATTTGCATGGTTAATTATGTAGACGGTTGGTGGGCAGATTCTGGTGCTAATAGACATGTATGTTATGATCAAACTTGGTTCAAGGTGTATACTCCATTTGATGATGAGAAAACAATTATGCTTGGTGACTCTAGTCAAACCAAGATACTTGGGAGTGGTGAGGTTGACCTTAAGTTCACCTCTGGACGTGTGCTTACTTTAAAAGATGTGCTTTATACACCGTCCATGAGAAAGAATTTGATGTCAAGTTATTTGTTGAATAAGGCTGGTTTTAAGCAAACTATGGAATCTGATCAATATGTGATTACCAAGAAGGGTATTTTTGTGGGTAAGGGTTATGCTTGTGATGGGATGTTCAAATTCAATGTTAAGATAAATAAACAATCTACCAATTCGGTTTATATGTTGTCTTCTATTAATTTTTGGCATGCTCACTTGTGTCATATAAATAGTAAATATGTAGGAATCATGAGTAGTTTAGAGTTAATTCCCAAAGTGATAAAAAATTTTGAGAAATGTAAAGTTTGCAGTAAAGCAAAAATTACCAAGAGGTCTCATAAAAGTGTTAAAAAAAAATACCGAATTGCTAGAATTATTTCATACTGATTTGTGTAAGTTTGAAGGAATTTTAACTCTGAGTGGTAATCGATATTTTATCACTTTTATTGATGATTTTTCAAAATACACAAACGTATATTTATTAAAAAATAAAAGTGATGTTTTTGAAAAATTTAAAGAATTCCTTCTTGAAGTGGTAAATCAATTCGGTAAAAAGATTAAAAGAATTAGAAGTGATAGAAGCCGAGAGTATGAATCTCTTGAATTCAACTCTTTTGTTCAGTCATTGGGAATTATTCATGAGACTACTCCACTATATTCACCTTCATCTAATGGCGTAGCTGAAAGAAAAAATAGAATGTTAATTGACTTGACGAATGCTATGCTTATTGATTCAGGTGCTCCCTCAAATCTTTGGGGCCAGGCTATTTTGACAGCTTGCCATGTGATAAATAGAGTGCCACACAAAAAGACTAAAATTGTACCTTATGAGTTGTGGCAGAGGCATAAACCAAATCTAGGTTATTCGAGGATTTGGGGTTGCTTAGCTTTTGTGAGGCTTGCAGATCCTAAACGACCTAAATTGGGTAAACGAGCTACCACCTGTGTTTTTCTTGGGTATGCATTGCATAGTACAGGTTATAGAGTTTTTGATATGGAAAATAATATTATTTTTGAATCAGGTGATGCTATTTTTCATGAAAATAAATTTCCTTTCAAATCTAGAAATAGTGGAGGTCAAATAATTTCTGAAAATATTTTATCTATGCCTAACTCTTCTACTCCTTCTTAAGTTTTTCAAGAAAAAGAAAATTTTCAAATTCAACCAAGGAGAAGTAAACGAGCTAGAGTTGAAAAAGATTTTGGCCCTAACTATTATCTTTACAATGTGGAAGAAATTCCTCTTACGGTGCAAGAAGCTTTATTATCACCTGATGCTATTTTCTGGAGAGAGACTGTAAATGATGAGATAGACTCACTACTTTCAAATAAAACATGGAAGCTAGTGGATTTACCTCTAGGTTGTAAAACTATTAGGTGTAAATGGGTCCTTCGTAAAAAACTTAAACCGGATGGAACTATAGATAAACATAAAGTGAGACTTGTCACTAAAGGTTTTAAGCAACAAGTTGATCTTGATTTCTTTTATACTTTTTCTCCGGTTACTAGAGTTACATCCATTAGACTGTTGCTTGCAGTGGCTGCAATTCATGATTTAAAAATTCATCAAATGGATGTAAAAACAGCATTTTTAAATGGAGATTTAGATGAGGAGATTTACATGGACCAACCTGAAGGCTTTGTGGAGCCTGGCCAAGAAAGGAAGGTGTGTAAGCTAACTAAATCCCTTTATGGTTTAAAACAAGCTCCTAAACAGTTGCATGAGAAATTTGATTCCTGCATGCTTGAGAATGGCTATAAGACGAATGAATGTGATAAGTGCATATATTATACTACTTGTGAGAATGCACATGTGATTATTAGCCTATATGTGGATGATCTACTTATCTTTGGCTCTAATTTACATATTATAAATGAGACTAAAAACATGCTTAACAGCCACTTTGATAAGAAAGATCTTGGTGAACCCAATTTTATTTTGGAAATTAAAATTACCAAGACTAATGATGGTATTTTTCTTGATCAGTCGCATTATGTTGAGAAAATGTTAAAGAAATATAATTTTCTAGACTGTAAACATGTTGCTACTCCTTTTTATGCAAGTGTACATTTGTCTGGTGTAACAAATGAAAAGAAGTGATTAATCAAAAGGAATATGCTAGCATGATTAGTAGTTTGAGATATGCTGCTGACTGTACTAGACCTGACATTGCATATGCTGTTGGAGTACTTAGCGAGTTTACTAGCAAGCCAAGTCAAGATCATTGGCTAGCCATGGGAAGAATTATGAGATATTTATTTGGAACAAAAAATTATGGTTTGTTTTATAACAAGTATCCTGCGGTACTTGAGAGATATAGTAATGCCGATTGGAACACTTTGTCAGGTGATTCTCTCTCTACCTCGGGTTTTATTTTTACCTTGGGTGGTAGTGCTATATGTTGGAAGTCTAAAAAACAGACGATAATTGCTAATTCTACAATAGAAACTGAGCTTATAGCGTTAGCTTCAGCATGTGAGGAAGTGAATTGGTTGAGAGATTTGTTACATAAAATTCCTTTTTGGGAAAAACCAATTCCTCCTTTGTTAATTCGTTGTGATAGCACTGCTGCTATTGGTAGAGTGAACAATCATTTTTATAATGGGAAATCCAGACCTATTAGAAGGAAACATAGTAATGTGAGATCCTATTTGAGTAATGGCATCATCACTGTGAATTATGTAAGATCTTGTGATAATCTTGCGGATCCGTTAACCAAGGCCTTGGCGAGAGATAGGGTCTGGAATACATCGAGGGGGATGGGTTTGAAGCCTATAAAATCATAAACCATGTATGAGGATACCCAATCTAGGGATCAGAGATCCTGTAACTAGGTTCAATGGGAAGAACGAATCATATGGTGGTTGTAAAAAATGCATTCTTTAATATTTTGTTATCCATCCCTATGATGTAAGTGTATTTGTCCTGTAATGTTGGAGGGTTGAGTTTTTATACTCTTAATGAAATTCTGTAGCTCTTGTTGAGTGGGGTGTGTAAATTACAGGAACATCCTTGACAGATTTCACCTATGTGAGCATGAAAGTGGGGCCGCTTTATATGAGAACAAGGCTTATTCTCAAATATGCTCATGAAAACTGGGATTAGTACAAGGCCGTAATGTGCTAGCTATTAAAGCTCATGTCAACACCTGGATTATTATGTGTGAGCAGTAATTCTTTATTTCCCCTAAGCAGTCATAGTTCAAGTCTGAGACCACTTCTGACTCTGGAGTAGAGATTGCTGTTTCACTAATGAAGGTTCAATGTAGAGCACACCTTCATGATGCATACTAGTCTACCTTTGTTTGGTAATCTCTCTTATTTTTATTTTTATTTTTTGATATTAAAATGAGTGGGGAATTGTTGGACCATTTTAATATCTTATATTTATTTATTGATTTATCTTTTTCATAAATGAGATTTCATTACTTTGGTAACCTCTTGGTCATAAATGGAGGTTAAATAGAATTCATGAACTTGGTTAATGGTCATTATTTTGGTGTAACCATTTTTTCTTATTTAATGGTCATTATTTTTTTGGTGTAAGTTGTAAGGTCCTAGTGGCCTATAAATAGTCCCTCTCATCTACTCTTTTCTACACCACTAACACATCAATTATTTTCTATACAAGAGAGATTACTAGAAAAGAATGGTGTTTTATTGGTGGAGCTTTGGGTTCACCATCTTATGCAGAGTTGGCCTGAACCGTACGACAAGTGGTCGGGCTGTTGTATCCTGGAAGGGACAAGTCATAGTTTTGTGACTGTTGTATCGGTATTGGGGTTCTTCCTACCGCAGTGGGCTTGATCTCCTTAAAGAAAACGAGATATCCGTGCCTTAGCCTGATCTATTTGTATCTCATTTTCTTTGCATCATTTATCAATAAAATATAATTTTTTCTAGTATATTCACCAACACCATGAATAGAAAACGGATGTCAACGAGGCAAGTGAATATCGTACTGACTAATGGTTTTAAATGTGTAATTATTTTACTAATTTCAATCATTATGACACCTTTATTACATAACATCGCTCACTTTATGTAACTGTGATTTATTGACTTCTTTTATCTTTTTGTAGGATAACTAATACTGAGGACAACGATTGGGCTAAATGCCAATGAAACGAAAGGAAACACAAAGATCATCACATGGTCAATCAAGATAATGGTTTTATTAATAACGAAGACAATTAAATATGTTGTTCATGCAATGTGTAATATGTAATTTTATGTATTTTATTCAATTTGATGGTTCAATGATGCATGCAAAACTTGTTAGTTTATGATATTCATTCAGTTTATGATGTTCATTAACTTTGTATTAAAAAAAATTTGTTCGGCATGGATACATGTGTTATTAATTTTAATAATTTTATTGCAACTAAATTGTATTTGACATTTTTTTATAACTTTATTTTTTTCATTTTATTTCAATTTTGGCTTTGTTATTAACTTAAATGTCTTCCTATTGTGAATTGAATTTAATTTTTTTTTACTAATAACATAATGGTTTTGTTATTATTCGGCCCATGCGGACCCACCACGGGTACCGTTTTGGTAAGCAAAACCATTCAATGTGTGCAACTGGTCGAGTACTATCTTCTTCTAAAAAAGCACATTGATCAGATATGGATAACTATCTGATCGGATTAGTTTGTTTTTAACTATATGCACTATAACACTATCCATTTTATAAATTTTAACTTATTTGATAATATAATTACCGATATATGATCAACGTGATTTTTCGACAAAATATAGTACTGGATGATTTGTACACATTCAATGGTTCAGATTATTGAAACGTGACCCGTGATTGCTCCTCATGGGCCGAACAACACTATCCTATTATTGCACCTAAACAGAAGCTCGTTTGAAAAACTCACCAATTTGCTTCTGTTGAAAAACTCACCAATGATTGAGAATTTGTTTTGTGTAACATTATTTTAAAAATATTTATTTTTGGTGAATGTCATAAATTTTTTAATTTTTGAGTAACTTGTTTAACTTTTTGGCTTTTTTGTGAGATCTCAAACCATGCCAAATTGTTTTTTCCTTCTCATTAAACAAAATGTGTAATTATTATTTTTGGTTTTAAATTTTATTTAATGTTAGCTTGGAATTTTTTTCTCATTTTAACTGGTTTTTTCCATTTTATTAAAATAATGGTTTTGTTATTAAGTTAAATTTTGTATAATTGATTTGTACATGACATATCCATCTTTTTGACTTTTTGTTAAATTTTAAACAATTTGAAGGTTTTGTTATTAATTCGGTTTATGAATTTAAAATTTTTTGTTCTTTTTAACTTTATGTAGGCAAGTTTATATTAACTTTTTTTTTTCCTTTTCATTAAAAAAAAAGAATTTTTATTATTAATTTTTAACTTGTTTTATTTCATTTCAGAACATTATTTTTGTTAATTTGTTTTTTTTGACTTTTTTAACTTTTTGGTTTTGTTATTAATTTAATTTTTTTTATTAATTGATACACACCAATTATTTTTTAATTGTTTAATCTTCTCATTTTATTGAAATGAAGGATTTGTTAGACATTTATTAAGTTCTTTTTATTAATTTTTGTACAAATCATTTTTCCAATGCATAATCTAACTCACAGATTGTTATAACATTGTGACTGGTTAATTTTACAATGCTGAAAAAAAAAAGGCTTTGTTATTCATTACGTGAATACAAAAGATTATAACGAAATAATAAAATAATACAATCACAACAAAATAAGAAAACAAATAATCAAAACAAAAAAAGAAAAAAAAAATGTAACCACTACATCTGTGAACCATTTAAACTGATTTTTGAACAAGTTAAGCATCATTGTCAGGTGGTGTTGGAGGTGGAGGGAAATAGTGATGGTACAGCTGAGTGACTCGATGGTCAATCTAATCAATGCGATTCCTTGTCACTTCATCACGTCCCCCTGAGTCTACACGAAACTCACCAAATTGTTGAATTAGTGAGTTCTGAGCGGCAGCAAATTCATCGAACCGAGTACCTAATGTATTGAGCTGATTAGCTATTTGTTGTTCCCATTGTAAGCGTTGATTATACCATTCTTGTTCCAAGGCTAAATAATCAGTCTAGTAATAGGGTTGTTCATTTGGTGGCATGGCATTGTCATTGGGTTCTTCCTCATCAAGTATTGGTTTATTTTCAAAATTAATAGAGCCCATCAAGGTATCAGCACCACCAACTCGGGTCAGTGTGTACTCAGAAATTGGTGAAGTGATTCTGACATCTACTTCACCTTCAAGGTTGACATCATGCACTTTGAAAATTATGGTTAACAAAGCTCCAAAAGGTAGTGACCGGCCACTCAGAGGATCAAGTTTTGCAACCATCATTTTTTTCAGTAATATGAAGCATAAATCTAATTTTTGTCCAATTTCAAAACAATATAACAAATAAACATTAAAACTATTGGGATATATCTCCTTATTGGAGTATGGGACCCAATGGTTTATTAAAAGAGTTTAATTTGGTTTGGTATTAGTTATAATATATTTTTATATATTATATCTAATTGTGGAAATCCAATTCAATTTGAATACAACTAGGGTTTTGATTGAAAAGTTCATTAATCAACAATATATATATATATATATATTGTTTATGTTTTTGCCCCGTGGGAGAAAAAGAAAAAAATGCCAGTAGCAAAGTACTTCGGCAACAGAGCTGTGTGTATAACTTTGGGCTTCGATTGGTGTTGTTTGTTATTCTTGATTTGACTTGGTCAATCAAGAATTGGTGCTTTGATTTGTGAAGCAATTTGGTTCAATTTTCGGTTCTGATTTGGTTCGTTATTTTGGGTCTTCTACAACTTTGGTTCTGAAGATTTTGGTTTATCTATTTGGTGAGGTCATTCCTCTTGTTTATTTGTGATTATTTGGAATTCACCTAAGGGTGGTTTTGTGAGACCATTCGTGTTTCGTTTGTAATCGTTTGGAAACTTTTTTGTTGATAGTGGAATCGGATTTCGATCCCGTGGACGTACCTCACATTGAGGAAACCACGTAAAAATTCTTGTGTTGCTTTTGATTTAATTTTTTCGCATTAGTTTTTATTCCCATTGATTGATTTACTTGTGGGAATCACATATTTTCCTTAACAATTGGTATCAGAGCTTACGGTTTATTTGAGTCTATTTATTTGTGTAAATCAATGGAGGGGAATGTGGGTCGCATGTCTAGCTTCAATGGAAGTAATTGGGTAACTTGGAAAACTAAAATGGAGGACCTATTATTTTGTAAAGATTTGTATGGACCCATTGAGGGTGATAGTGGCAAACCCGGGGGTATGAAAGACGATGAATGGAAGAGGCTTAATCGAAAAACCATTGGTGTTATCTGTCAATGGATTGATGACAGTATGTTTCATCATATTGCTACTGAAACTTCAGCACATGATTTATGGAAAAAAAATTAGAGAGTCTTTATGATAGAAAATTAGCCACAAATAAAGCCTTTCTGTTTTGTAAGTTGGTTAATTTAAAATATAAAGAGGGCTGCCCTATTCCGGAACATTTGAATGAAATAAAGAGTATTGTTAACCAACTTGCTTCTATGAAAATTATTTTTGATGATGAGTTGTAGGCTTTGATGCTACTTAGTTCTTTGCTCGAAAGTTGGGAGACTTTGGTTGTGACCGTTAGTAATTCGGCGCCCGATGGAGTTGTCACAATGGGCCAAGTCACTATTAGCCTGTTGAATGAAGAAACTAGAAGAAAATCAGCGGGTTCCTCTCATTCAGAAGCATTTGTTGTGAGAGGCTGAAATAAAACAAGGGGGAGAAGTAAGACTCCTCATGGTCGTGATCAAAGCCGTGACAAATCAAAAGATGGTTCTTTTTTAAAGAAAGACATTGAGTGCTATTATTGCCATGAGAAATGGCACATGAAGCGAGAATGCCGAAAGCTCAAGAACAAGGAGAAAATGCATGACAAAAGTGTGGATAAGAAATAAGAAGACACTACAGCAGTTACTACCGATGATCTCATGGTCGTTTGTGAAGATGATTGTATCAATTTTGTAGGCCAAGAGAGCAATTGGGTGATTAATTCGGGTGCTTCTTTTCATGTGACTTCTCGAATTGATTTCTTCACTACCTACACCAAAGGAGATTATGGTTCTGTTCGAATGGGTAATGAAGGGTTGTCCAAGATTATTGACATGGGTAATGTTTGTTTGGAAACAAATTTGGGCTGCAAGTTGTTGCTTAAAGATGTGAGGCATGTTCCCGACATTCGCCTCAATTTGATCTCTACTGGGAAGTTAGATGATGAAGGCTTCAACAACAAATTTGGTGATGGAATATGGAAGCTCACAAAGGATTCTTTGGTGATGGCTAAGTGCAAGAAGACTCATACACTTTATTCGATGTAAGGAAAAATTTGTAAAGGTGTTGTCAATGCACTTGAAGATGATACTTCTACTGAATTGTGGCACAAGCGACTTGGGCACATGAGTGAAAAGGGGCTACAAGTTTTGTTCAAGAAAGAGCTTCTACCCGGTTTGAAAGGTACACATCTTAAAACTTGTGTTCATTGTTTGGCGGGTAAACAACATAGAGATTCTTTTCATAAAAATATTGCTTCTAGAAAAGAAAATGTTTTGGAGTTGGTTCATTCGGATGTTTGTGGTCCTTTGAAAGTTAGAACATATAGTGGTGCACTTTATTTTGTTACTTTCATTAATGATTATTCAATGAAAGTTTGGGTTTTTTTACTAAAAACTAAAGATCAAGTTCTAGAAGTATTTAAGCATTTTCAAGACATGGTTGAAAGAGAAACAGGGCAGAAATTGAAGTGCATCCGATCAGACAATGGTGGTGAATACATTGGGCCATTTGATGAGTATTGTCACAGCCAAGGTATTCGGCACCAAAAGACAATTAAGAAGACTCCTCAACAAAATGGCGTTGCCGAGAGGATGAACCACACCATTGTGGAAAGAACAAGATGTTTGCTTTCACAAGCTAAATTGCCAAGATCTTTTTGGGGTGAGGCAATGAAGACAGCAATTGACGTGATCAATTTGTCTCCTTCCTATCCTTTGAATGGTGATGTTCCTGAAAGAGTTTGGACTGGCAAAGATGTATCTTATGAGCACTTGAGAGTGTTTGGTTGCTGAGCTTTTGTTCACATTCCAAAAGATGAGAGGTCCAAGCTTGATAGCAAGTCAAGACAATGCATTTTTCTTGGCTATGGGCGTGACGAGTTTGGTTATAGATTATGGGATCCGGTCGACAAGAAAGTTATTCGAAGCCGTGATACTGTGTTTCTTGAAGACCAAACAATTAAAGACTTTGGCAAAGGTGATCAACCGGAGCAAAAAACTAGTGATCTCATTGACATGGATCCATCTTCTTCATCTTCAGTTGATGATGAAAATAGGGGAGATGCGCAACCACCTATTGAAGAAGTGGAGGATAATGCTAATCCTAATGAAGTTGAGCCAGAAATTGAGGAAGAGCATCCAACTCAAGAACCGCCACCACAACTTGAGTTGAGGAAATCTACAAGGGACCGACAACCTTCGAGAAAGTATCCTCCCAATGAATTTGTGTTGATTTCTGATCAAGGGGAGCCGGAGAGCTACCAAGAAGCAATTGAGCATGCAAAGAAAGGTGATTGGAAAAAGGCCATGGAAGAGGAGATGAACTCCTTACTTGAAAATCACACCTATGACTTAGTGAAGTTGCCTAAGGGGAGGAAAATTCTAAAAAATAAGTGAGTTTTCAAATTGAAGAATGATGGCAAGAATCTGAGGTACAAGGCACGTCTTGTTGTGAAAGACTTTGGGCAAAAGAAAGGTATTGACTTTGACGAGATTTTCTCACCGATTGTAAAGATGTCTTCTATTCGGGTTGTACTTGGCATGGCTGCAAGTATGAACCTTGAAGTTGAGCAACTTGATGTGAAGACCGTATTTCTTCATGGTGATCTTGAAGAAAATATTTACATGGAGCAACCGGAAGGTTTTATGGAAAAAGGAAAAGAGAAATTTGTTTGCAAATTGAAGAAAAATTTGTATGGTCTCAAGCAAGCCCCGCGGCAATGGTACAAAAAATTTGACTCTTTCATGATGAATAATGGTTTTTCTAAAACCACTTCGGACCATTGTGTGTTTGTGAAAAATTTTCTGGATGGCAAATTTATTATTCTTTTACTTTATGTTGATGACATGTTAATTGTGGGTCAAGATTCTATCATGATAAACAGGTTGAAATTGGAGTTAAGCAAGTCTTTTGCTATGAAAGATTTGGAACCGGCAAAGCAAATACTGGTATGAAAATTGTCCATAATCGCAAAGAGGGGTTGATTTGGTTGTCTCAAGAAAGCTACATTGAGAAAGTTCTTGAGAGGTTTAACATGAATAAAGCAAAGCCGGTTGGTTGTCCACTTCCGGGTCACTTCAAGCTCAGTTCGAATCAATGTCCTACAAGTGAGAAAGACAAAGAAGAGATGTTGAAAGTTCCTTATGCTTCAGCAGTTGGTTCTTTGATGTATGCCATGGTTTGTACAAGACCGGATATTACTCACGCCGTTGGTGTGGTGAGTCGTTTTCTTTCTAATCCGGGTAAAGAATATTAGGCAGCGGTAAAATGGATTTTAAGATATCTTCAAGGGACTTCGAAGGTGTGTTTATGTTTTGGGGATGGTAAGCCGATGCTTGATGGGTTCACAGATTCTGACATGGCTGGTGATATTGATTCTAGGAAATCTACTTCGGGGTATTTGATGACTTTTGCAGGGGAGCTGTGGCATGGCAATCTAAATTACAAAAATGTGTTGCTCTCTCAACTACCGAAACTGAATTTATTGCCATTACGGAAGCTTGCAAAGAAGAGTTATGGTTAAATTACAAAAGTGTGTGCTTTATTTGATAGTCAAAGTGCTATTCACTTGAGTAAAAATTTTACTTTTCATTCGAGATCGAAACACATTGATATGAGATACCACTGGATTCGTGATGTGTTAGATTCGAAATTGTTACAACTCGAAAAAGTTCACACAAATGATAATATTTCAGATATGTTGACTAAGACTTTGTCGAGGGACAAACATTTAAAGTGTCGAACTTTGGCGAATATGGTTGATCTCTCCACTTAAGTCGATAGGGGGAGAATTGTTGGGATATATCTCTTTATTGGAGTATGGGACCCAATGGTTTATTAAAAGAGTTTAATTTGGTTTGGTATTAGTTATAATATATTTTTATATATTATATCTAATTTGTGGAAATCCAATTCAATTTGGATACAACTAGGGTTTTGATTGAAAAGCTCATTAATCAACAATATATATATATATATATAACTAGGGTTTTGATACAACTAGGGTTTTGATTGAAAAGCTCATTTATATATATATATATATTGTTTATGTTTTTGCCCCGTGGGAGAAAAAAAAAAAAGGCAGTAGCAAAGTGCTTCGGCAACAGAGCTGTGTGTATAACTTTGGGCTTCAGTTGGTGTTGTTTGTTATTCTTGATTTGACTTGGTCAATCAAGAATTGGTGCTTTGATTTGTGAAGCAATTTGGTTCAATTTTCGATTCTAATTTGGTTCGTTATTTTGGGTCTTCTACAACTTTGGTTTTGAAGATTTTGGTTCATCTATTTGGTGAGGTCTTTCCTCTTGTTTATTTGTGATTATTTGGAATTCACCTAAGGGTGGTTTTGTGAGACCATTCGTGTCTCGTTTGTAATTGTTTGGAAACTTTTTGGTTGATAGTGGAATCGGATTTCGATCCCGTGGACGTATCTCACATTGAGGGAACCACGTAAAAATTCTTGTGTTACTTTTGATTTAATTTTTTCGCATTAGTTTTTATTCCCATTGATTGATTTACTTGTGGGAATCACATATTTTCCCTAACAAAAACATGAAACAGTATCATGATGTCCTTTTTTGGGAGTGACATTTTCTACTATCCATCGATGAAAAATACGAAGGTGGGGTTTTAAATGTCTGGCTTGTAAATTAGTGCCGGTGAATCGGTTGTCACAAATTGTGGTATAAACCTCAGTGACATCATCAACAATTTTTTCTAAGGCAGCCTCATTTTGAAAATAGCATTGTAAATCTCCTGTTTCAACTCCAATAATTTGTGCGAAAGCGCGGAGACAAAGTGTGATTGTTTTCCCCTTCACATAAGAGGTCAGACTGAACAGTTCCTTTTGTTGGTCACTAGGTATCAAATGAACATAAAATAATTGTACAACACGGAGATATACCTTATTTGGTAAATTAGTTAAAGGTAACCATCTCATTGTATTTAATTTTCCAAGCAAGAGTGGATCATATTGAGAAGGTAGTTTTACCTTTCTCCCCGTAACAATTGGTCGATTAATGAAATGTGAATAGGCTTGTTCATGATGATATGTGAAAAAATCATTAGTTGGATAGTCATGACGTTGTTGCTGTGGTTCACGTTGTACAGGGTTTGAGGATTCACCACGTTCAGGTCTGGCTCATTTTGTTCTTGGCATGAGGACTACAAAAGTGAAAGAAAAATGTATGAAAAATGTATATTAAAACATATGAGTTAAGAAAAATGTATGAAAAATATATCAAACAGTATAATGTTGGTGTGAAAAAATGGAATAGATATGAAAAAAAGGAACAGATAGGGAAACTGAGTACGGAGGATGAATTGGTGCTTGGGATGGGATGACCGGCCAGATGTCTGGTCGGTTGTCCTGGTGCTGCTCTTCGACTCCACTTCCCTTTCCTACACTCTGAAGCTAATATGAAATGTGAAGCTAATATGAATTGGGATGAAAACTAACCTGTAATTGAATTTTTCCTTCACACGGATATACTGAATTTAATTAATGTTGTTCTGCGATGGAGTTGCTGAAGGTGTTGCAATGAGATGGTGAAGATGGTGTGGTTAAAGGAATGCGGATTCAGATTTTATAGAAAGGCTGAGGTTCAAAAGGTTCAAAAGGTTTTTTTTTTTATTTACTTTTCATTTCTTATCTATTTTTTTTTTCAATTTAATTTTTTAATTTAATTACATCCGTATACTGATAAATTTGCAGGTTTCTGGCATCATCTGCATCGTCTTCCTTTTTCTTTAGCCCACAATGTTGAACACACAGCTACAATAGAATAGGTGGTAGGCATTGAATAAGTGAAATTACTATATTACCCTTTTCATTTTGTTCCTATGTAACAACTTCTCATTTAAATCAACAAGGGCAAAATAGTCATTTTGCACACCAATATCATCTCCAATTATATGAGCTTCACGGGTGGTGATTTGCGAAGTACAATAATACATGTCTGAACTGTTACGTTTCTTTTACTAAATTCATAAAATGTAATAAATGGAAAAAAAATTGATAATGTTTTGTAAGGTTTACATTATGATGTGTATTTTAAAATATTAAACATACTTATTTATGTTAATTTTTATTAATATGTATTCTCAAAAGTTATTGACTTTAACAAAATTTTAGAAAAAAATAAAAAACGTATTGTACAAGATGTTTGTACAGGCCTAAAAAATAAATTGATAGAAAAATTAATTGACACAAAATAATTGACATAGAAGTAAGTTAAAATGAAAAAATTATTTGAAAAAAAAATTATTCAAAAAAATTACTGAAAAACAATTAATTGAAAAAAAATCAATTTTTAATTTCAGTATTTTAAAAATAGTTTGGTTATTGCTGTTGATAAAAAATATGGATATCGATATATGAGTTGTGTGTTTAATTATAAATTATTGATTGAATTAAGTTTTGAAAACTATTTTCCAAACTCATCACCAAACAAATTTTTTTATTTCACATGTCACATCAAACTTTCAAAACTTAATGCAACATACATCTTTAAAACACAATTCAATACTTTATTTAAAAATCATAACCAAACAAATTTTCTACACTCAAATCATAATTCCACAACTCACAAACTCAAAATACAACTCATATTCTCAAATCACATTTACAAACCTCTACCAAACGCAACCCTTTGGCTGTGTTTGGTGTGAGTTTCAAATCAAGTTTCCACCCTTATATTTGAATGCTATGTTTGATTTGAGTTTTCAAATTATGATTCCAAATCAATTTCAAAACACATTTTGAAAACATATTTGGTAAATCAAACAATTTTTGAATTTTTGGTCTACCCGATCGTCCGCCTGGACATCCTCTCGGATGTTCGACCGGTTGGCCAAAACTAGGCCTGTCAACTGGTCGGACCTGTCGAATCCGATTCGATTCAATTAACCATTAATCCAAATTCGAATCTGGTTATTAAAAATCTGATTACACGTAATCTGATTCGATCCGATCCGATCCGTTTTAAACAGATATCCGATCCATATAATCCAATCAGATCCTTTTTTTCCTCTCTCTCTCTCTGTGTGGTTAGCAGCCATATAGCGTCAATAAAATACCAATTATAATATAAAAAAAAAATTGTTTGTAACATCAAAGTTTGAATACTTCTACTACTCATAAGATTATACAAAAAAAAAAAAAAAAAAAAAAAAAAATTCAGCATCTAACACATTCAATGCTTTTTCTGGGGAAAAAAAAAATGGACAGAACATAAGAAGGGGAGATGAATACAAAAAGCAAACAGATAAATCATTCAGTATCTAACTTATAAAAAAAATGCACCTAACATTTTTTTTATCTAACTCATTCAAAGTTAAATCATGAAACTTATATTTTTTTTTCCACTATCTAGCTCATCAATGCTAAACCATGGCAACCATAGACAAAAATAAAATAGTTGTAATAGTTGACAATTGATTTATACATTTACACCCACATTTCACCACAAAAACAAAATAAAGTAATTAATGACAAATTATCCACAAGCTTCTCCTAAGTGAACTGTCTTAGACTTTGTTTCTATGCATTTAGCTGACTCCATCTTTTGCTCCATTAACACCATTATGAAGTCCTGCACTATTTCAGTCCTGCACAATTGAAATAGAAAATAGTTCAATTGAACTTGGGTTCAAGGACAAAACAAAAACAAACCCTTGTAATTCCAGTGAGATGATAGTAAAAAAGAAAAAAGAAAAAAGGTGTGTAGATAACTTCTATCACAATGCAAATGACATAGCAAGTGATTCAATTCATCTATGTTACTACCTACCAATCTAGACTATGAAGACTTCATGAACTTACCATTCACATGAAGTTACCATGCAGCATAACTCTCCTATTTTAGTATTTTCCTGATGAGATGTATGTTGGAAGAAAATAAGTAGTTATTTCTTTCAAATTCACTTGTCAGTTCTCACAAGCATTGTCTATTTGCCTGCATGTTCTTTATGTTGACTATAGAAAAGCAACATTTCATTGTCTAATTCCTTCCCAAAACCTAGAAAAGGTTAACTATTTTGTGAAGAGAACAGCTGAAATTTTTATTATTAACTAAACTCAATTCATCCAATACAATCTACATACATGGGAAATGCATGGTAATGTACAATTGAGTTTACATACATGGAAATGCATGGTAATGTACGATTGAGTTCTTGATTTGGCTAAATAACAGTTAATAAATTCATTGGGGGGTATTAAAGTGCTAACTCCAATGTTGATTGCTAATTTAACAAGCTATATTTTGACATATTACAGTATTAAAATGTAATAATTTGACAACTTTGTTCTAATGGTACAAATATTATTTTTAAATTTTTCTCACAATACCAAATAAAAATACTATTTGTGAACTCCATTACAAGCGAGATAGAGAGAACATAGTTTGTGCCAAAAGTAACAGTGCTACAATTTGACTTTCTTTTTTTTTTTTTGTTAAATTTTTTATTATTGTTGATTCAAGCTACAATTTGACACTCATATCTACAATGGTTGTGTCAAACCTCATGATAACGTTTGGTAGAGTTTGCAAGGTTTAAAATTATGATTTGAGTGTAAAAAATTTGTTTGGTGAGAATTTTGAAAAAAATTTTGAATTGAGTGGGAAATATTTGATGTGACATTTAATATTTAATACAAAAATTTACAACTCATAACTAAACATACAATTCAAAATTATTTTAAAACACATAAAAATTTTAAAAAATTCAAAAAATATATTTTTTTAAATATATAAATATTAACATATCAATTGCAAAAAAAAAAAAAAAATCACTATTCCGGTCAACCGGCCGGACGACCGGTTAGGCCAAATTTTGAAAAAAAAATTGAAAAATGTACTCTATTTGACAGAGTTCTCTGTAGAGTTGTGAAAAATTAATTTCACAACTCTATTCAAACATCATACTCAAACATATATGCAGAAAATTAATTTAAAAACATAAACAAACAGAGCCGCCTTTTGAAACTCAAAACAGTCATTCCAATGGTACGCCATTTGCTACACTTGTGACGTTGAATATAGCGATATGTTTAATTTTGACATTTACATTGCAGTTTTGGCAATAATCATTGAAAGAGTACAAGTCTACACTTAGAAGTACAAAAAGAGCCTTTTAGGTAGGACATGGGCTCATCAACACCAAATCACCACCTAAAGGAGCATAATAATGTAAATTTCTACACACAGTAAGTACACTTAATATTTTTTTTCGTTCTCAAAAAAAAAAAAATGTATTTTCTATTTTTTCCAATCAAATACATCTCTATTATCCTACTGTTTTGGGGAGTACACTCCCATGTATAAAAATGTCATGCTCTAAATTACACATAATTTCAGATATCAACATAACCCATCATTACAATGATCACAGCCCTCAAAATAAGGGATTCAAGGAAAAAATATATTTTGCTACCAATTCTGGATGCTGCAAAATTGGCCACCTTACGGGTTTAATTTTCAAAATTTGGTCTCACTATGGCAGCAAATGAAACTTGGAAGTTCCGAAAACCACTTCCCTCAACATTTTAATGGCCATTTGTACTAATCTCCTCAAGCTGGTCTTCTTTTCTCTGATTATAGACTGATTTCCGGTGATTGATCTCCTCTCTGCACGCATGATGAAAAATCAATAAGACAATGCTCATTCGCAGTACTTCCAAAAGAAAAAGGACATAAAAAGAGTGAATTAGGACATACAAACATTTTCAGTGTCACGTAAAAAATTAAAAATAAAATTTTTGAAAAAAATATTGTCTTCATGGTGTTTAACCTTGCTTATCGACATTTTCTACCTTTTCTCATTCCAAGCATTAACTAACAAGATTCAATAATATATGCACAACTAAAAATAAATGCCTTAACTATCACATGCAAACTTTACAAATCCATTTACTGAGGATTCCAACAAAAAACCATTGGTACCCTCCATATAAGTTTAGATTGGTTGGGTGCAATAATTTACCCAGAATCCATGTAGTTCCCTAAACCACACAAAGAGGTTCATGACTAGAGGTTAGGATTTATCAGTTCTAATTCCACATAAATTGCAATATTAAACACAAAACTAAGTCAATTGAATTGTTGGTAAAAGTGCACTGAATATAAAAAATAAAAAATAAAAAAGCGTCCAAAATGCATAAGCATCAGATAGTACAATTGTAATTTCAAAACTGAACAGATCATCTGCATCCAATAGTTTTAAAAAAATAATAAAAAGAACAATCCACGTGGAGTTCTTTGGGCTTTTGAATATGGAAAGTTTTTGGATTTTGATACATTCACCCTTTTTGCCTTTTATTGAAGAAAGATAACATGTTAGGTGGATTGCACAAAGCAAAGTTAATGCAGCCAAGCCATATATCTTAAAGTTTTTATTTCTGAAAGTAAAAAAAAAAACAAACACTGACAAAAGGGAGACAAGAAGCATTAGATAGTTCATAACAACTCATATATAACCATCAAACAGAAGCAAAGATAACCTGAGACTGCTCCAGACTGAATCATAATAGAGAATAGCAACGATTCTGCGTTTTGTTTCTCTTTGGAAATCTCCTCCGCGCTTGACCACAGGTAGTTGCTTTATTCCCTTGGCCTCCATTAGCTGCTTTGCAATCCCCAAATCATTATCTGGATAACAAGTTAAAAGTCCACGCTCTCGCCCACGGTAACTTATCCCTCGAGTGCATATGGAGGAAACAAGGCATGTATATACCTGTAGAGAAGTCAGGTTTAGGTATTGTCATAAAACATGAAAATGAATGAGAGTAAATATCATCTCTTAGAGGTGGATTAAAGAATCCCGAAACAATGCAGCAATAGAACTTGAAAGTATAGGATATGTTCGCCAAACTTGAAGTGCACTAGAAGCATATAAATAATATTAATTGCCATTACATACATCCTGAAGTGATGAATCGCCCTCAGAAAGATCACCAGACTTGGTTAACAGAAATCTTTTGATGTCACCATACGTTAAAATTCCAACCAAGAAATCTTCAGCATCAACCACTAATACACAATGCTGTTGATTGTCATGCATAGATACTATAGCCTCTTTCACAGTAAAAGTTACTGCAACCTTCACATAGTTCTTTGACATGGCCTGCGAAACCTGATCACAAGCAAAGTAGAGAGGTTGAAGTTGAGACACATAAAACTATAACAAAAATGCATGCTCCAGATTAAATAAATGCAAATAAAAAAAATCCTTAAATCAGTCCCAATCAGGAAAAAATAAAAATATACCTTCAGGTCTTCCAGAATAATTTCTTCATCAATTACTTCACCGTTTTCACCATTTCCCATAACAGAGAGTTCTAACTCATTTCCATCACCAGTTCGTCTCGAAATACCTTTGTTTTTGTCTCCGATGGGTGAGAGAGCAGAATAAACCCTAGTAGAGCTCCTTGAATCGGATGCCTCAGTCTCCTTGCACTGCTTTGTTACAGAGGGTACCCATATTGCTAACCCAACAGCCCCCTGTTTGCAAAAAATTTAGAACATACAAACATTAAATCAAACGCGGGTGCGAACACACACACATATAGATTACATCTCAATCCTTATAAATCAAGATTGTGTAGGAATTACCATGAGAGGAAGCAAGATCCTGTAATCCTTTGTCAGCTCAAACAGAAGTAAAACTGATGTCAAGGGTACTGAACAAACTGCAGCTAATGTAGCAGCCATTCCAACCTGAAGTGTGATAAGAAGTACAAAACACATCAAGAACTAATAATTTTGATCAATCAAGAAGAAGATACAAACAAATTATTACATGCATAAGCTGATTTGAGCATATTTAAGTAGAATGCAATGACCACTTACCAGTGCATATGCCTGCGGTTGGGCAATAGCAGCATTTCCTGGAATGGCTGAATTGATTAGTTCGGCAGCTGAGCCACCAAATACAGCACCCACAGCAGCACCAATCATCAAACTTGGAGCATACAGCCCACCAACAAGTCCAGACCCCTTGCACAGAGCTGTGGCAACAACTTTAGCTGCTGCTAATTGAGCTAGCAGCCAGATTCCAGGCGCTGAAACGCTCTTTCCAGTATGAAGAATTTCATCAACATTAGTGAAACCCCAGTAGAGTATTCCAGGATACTTGAGAGCTATCAACCCAGCTCCTAAACCCCCCAAAGCAGGACACACAACCGCAGGGACCCCAAATTTTTCCTTGATAAACTCAAACGCCTCACCGAACCAAGTTACCAAACGAGTGAATATTACACTTACTACCCCACATAGCATACCCAATATCAGGTACAAAGGTAGTTCTGCAAAGAAACAGCAGTGTATAATCAACACTGTAGATCACTAAAAATCCATAAATTGTAAGCTACTGGTAGAATTATGCAGATAAAATTACTTGAGTTCCCATAGCACAAAATAATTTAGTCCCCACATCAATTACATTCATGCACACACAAAGAACTGTAATCCTGGTTCTTAGTTAAGCATGCCTTTTGTTAGAGAAAACATTAAGAGAGAGAGAGAGAGAGAGGGAGGGGGGGGGGGGGGGGGTTGTAAATTATTTTTTGAAATCCAAGTGGAGAATCTCTCTATGATCCATGCTCACATCTTGACGGGAACTGATAGAGATGAGATTTAAATTATTAATCTTACAATCTATAATATGATCATACTATTTTGACTCAATGAAAGACCTTCGGTGGATAATTGAAATGTAGAGAGTGGATGGGGCATGATAGATTTTACGCTACTATAATGGTGTGAATAACTAACACAATCTGCTTCCTCCTTCCCATAACAGTGGAATTTTGCATAAGATGAAGGGCAGGCAGGGGAACAAGTGACCTGCAATTGAATTGTCAATGGCATCTCCAACTCACAACTCAATTTTGGGCAACTGGCATAACCAAGTAACACAACATCAGGGCAACCGCAACAATTTCTACCCTCAATATAGTGGAAGGGTGATTAAATTCCTCAAAAATAATATTTATCAAACAAAAAAAAATTCTTCAAGAATAACTTAGAAACAACCCACATTAAAATATTTTCTTCAACACCTGTGCAATTATTTTAATTTAAGAAGTATGTGAACAATCAAACACAAATCAATGCACACAGGAACGTTCTCAAGTTATGATCAATTGACAAGAATTAGATAAAATACCAGCAGCAGATTTCAAATCATACGTGGGCACTGTGAAAGCCTGTTTCTCCACGAGTACAGCATTTGATACCGTAGATGAAATGACAGATGCTAATATTATCATGGCAGTAGTAAATGGAGGAGAGTTTTCTGCACGAAGAGGCCTTAAAACAGTTTCAATAGCAAAGAAACAACCAGCCACTGCTGCATTGAAACCTGAGTCAAAGACAAAAAACTATAATATATCAAACACCATAAAAGTAAAAAAGCAGAAAAAAGATAGACATAATGCAAAGGCACATTATAATTAACAAATCAGCAGGAGAAAGGGAGGCCAACTTGCAAGCAGACCTAAAGATTAAGCACAAAATTAAGCATTACGGATATATACGTGTATATATATTGATAAGTAAAGAGTGGAAATAGTCTAAAAATTTACGGATATCACAAAGAGAAAGAACCATTATATCAATAATCAGAGAATCTTTCATCCCCATAAAGGAAATACTCTAGCAGAACTAGTACTGCTTCACATTCCCTGCCAAAGCACGCATACAAAATCAGTGTGTACAACTCTCGGTAAAGAAAGATACAGGCCAGAAATACATGGCAAGATACAGCTCCAAAAGGTAACAGTACATACTCCAATTCCTTCTTGCCTGACATGTAGAGGTAACAAGCCTCACAGAATTTTTTTATTTTTTATTTTTCATTTTAAGAATAGTGCATATCTGTAGCAGTTCCTAAAGTAAAAGAGAAAACAGAGAGAGAGAGATCCTCGGAGAAATGCTCATCCAGAAAGAAGAAAAAAGAAAAGAAAAGGAGAGAGTAAGTGAGTGGTAAAATAGTAACAAGAATAAAATCTGATTACCTGAAGCTATCCCAGCAGCTGCACCAGCAGCAACAAGAGCTATTTTTCTTTCCCTGTTGTTTTCCATCATTACTGAGCACCCATTGGCACATGATTTTCCAATATCTACACTAGGGCCCTCAGGACCCAATGAACAACCAGTACCTAATGTAACAGCAGCCTGGATGGCTTTTATAGTGGGGAAGACTCCAGCAAGCAAATCAAAGCCTTGTCCTGGAGAAGAACTGGACTGCTTTATTTGGTCTAAAATTTCAAGTAAACCATGCATCATTCCAACAATAACTCCTCCTGTGACGGGTATTAGAAGTATCCGATGCCAAGTATCAGCTAGCCTTTGCAAACGAAGCCAAGCAGCACCCTCATTTGGAGTACCAGCCCAGGCCCATTCATGTATTACATGCACCTATAATACACACATGGACATCTTGGAGTCAACAAACAACTGGGAGTAGCAACCGATGAGCAAATATGCAAAGGTAGAAAAAAGTGACCAAACAAGAGTGGTTATGCCCATGGTAAGATCCCTATTATCGACAATTTGAACCAAAGAAGGCAAGTGATAGTGAATTGGTTGTATATGTGTAACCAGGGGGCAAATCGGTGAATCACCTTTATAGTAGATTTTTCCCCTTAGAGTGGCAGAGCTTCTTCATTGTCGGAAGAGGAGAAAGAAGAAGTGGCTCTTGATTCCCATATGCATTATGTAGATCATTTGAGGAGAGTGGAATCGTAGGTGTTTCAATGGATAGAGGTTCCTTTGTGCTAGGGTCAGGAAGAGGAGGAAGAAGATTTTACATTATGTACGTCGTTTGGGGAGAGCGGAATTGTAGGTCATTTGATGGATAGACGTTCCTTTCATGCTTACATTTATTCTTCTCTTATATATAGAAATAATGAATCTTTCCTTCATTCATTAGAATTCAAGATCTTATTAAATAAATTACTTAAACCAATCTCCCTATTTATCACCCAAACACTTGCAAACTTCGATAGGAATTCCATTTTCTCGTTTACCTCCGTTACTCTGATCTTGTCAAAAAATTTATAATTAATATTACTAATGAAGTTATCAAGTTTTTCCTATTCACAATTCGCATCTTTTTATACTACCCGGTGGCATAATCACTAGTCTTTATGACCCATGGCAACCATTGCACCAAACAGCTCTCCAGCCACCTATTGTTGTTGCTATCATTAGATGCATTCATTTTTAATCCTAACCCATACTGTCATTATATTTATCCAAGTCAACCCCCTAGTTTGTTTCACACTGAGACCAGCTCCCAGAATCCAATTTTCTTCTCCAGTCATTCTTTAGCATCTATGGCACAAACCCAACCTCTTGGCTTAGGTCAACTAGTAAATCTTCCCTTTGATTTTCTCATACTAATAACTATATACAAATTCAATGTACTAACACTGAAATTCATCATCAACATGAGTATATCAAGAGATCCTAACCTAATCAACCAAAATTACCTAATTAAACTGAATTCAAATTGCAATGAAAGAGAAGTAAAAAGTAAACAACGACTCACTCCACGGTTGAAAGCGGCAACACAGAGACCAGTAGCGAGGCCAAGAAGGCAACCAACGAGCAACAACGCCCATTCTGGCGGAGCGCTATCGCCGAGGATGTCATCACCGCCACTCCCGCTGGCGCCATGATCTACAGAAGATGAATGATCCCTCTCCGAACGCTTGATGCTGAGACGACGCCCTGAAAACCCTCGATCCAATCGCTTTAGCAGATCTGCAAGGCCTTTATTGCTCTTGCGATGTCCTTGACTCTCTAAATCGCCCTCTGAAGTTGACGAATTCGATCGCAACAGTATGGCATGATCGCTGTATTCAACTCCTCCTCCTCCTGACATCTCTAATTCCTTCTCATAACTCCATCCTAATACCTATATACATATATCGTATGCATATGTATGTATAATGTGCATATATACACAATAAACCTGTTACATAGAAGCTTTGAAGACGGTGAGAAGATCTTCAAGCAAGAGATGACAAACTATGAAATTCACGCCCTAATTACACCGGTGATGATTGGAATTTGAATTTGCTTCGGATCCTTCTCGCAGTGATCTCAGAATATATACATGTGTCTGTGTATATAATGCCTTCCTCGGACAATTGTCAGAATAAAATTTTTTTTTTTTTGACCACTTTTGCAAGATGCTTGTATTCGACTTCTATATTTTCTCGGCTACCAAACGTCCCGAATGGAAAATTGTAGGGCGGGTTTGGTTTGTATTTCAAGATTAATTTTTGAGAAAAAATTTAAATTTTTTTTTTTTTTACATAACAATTAGTTTTTTTTTTTTTTCTTCTTAATCACTTTTTCTATCATACACATTTATTCAACTAAATAAAATATTAAATTATTACAAACTCTCAAATTCTAAAATTATTTTTAAAATATACAACTAAAAAAATTTAAAAAATTTATTTCAAAATACAAATCAAATACACCCACAGATTCCTCGCTCTATTTACGATGCTATCACGGACCTATTTAGGTCTTGTTTGTCATAACCTAAAAAAATCAAAAAGTCATTATTTTATTTAAATCACATCATCTTATTTAAGTTACATTATCTCTCTATCACACTATTTCAAACCACATTCATACCCAACTCATATTTCATAAAAAATCAAAAATACGCTTATTTAGATCATCCCAAATAATCCCTTAATTAAAAAAGAAAAATGTTACTAATAATTTTATTAAAAACATACCTATTCAAACATTTTTAACAATTAATTATATTTGATAAGATTATTAATATTTGTAAAATTATTTAGAATAAATTACAAATATACTCCTTGAGATTTAATTAAAATATGAATCGTCTCTCGTAGTTTTGAAACTTGCATTCCACCCTCTAAGAGTAGGGGTGAGCAGCGGATATACCGATCCGCCAAAACCGACCGAACCAAACCGATCCGCCGCATTTTGGACGGATGCGTGATGACGAACGGACGGTTGCGGATTGATTTTCTCAAATCCGCCAATTTGGCGGACGGATGGCGGATTTGAGATTTTTTGGCCGCAACCGAACCGCCAAACCGCCAAATCGCGAGCACCCCTAGTAATTTATAAGACTTTGTATTTTTAATTTGTTTAAATATTATATTTGTATTTTCAATTGAAAAAGAGTTTAAATATTCTGTTGAAAAAAAGTTTTCAACTTGAATATATGTTTTGAATTGAAAAAAATAATCGTATTATTCATATATATTTTTTAGTTTTTAAATGTAACTCTAAAAATAATAAATAGAAAATATGATATATGCTGGTTGGTTTTTGTTTTCAAAAACATATGTAGATGTAACAATACAGAGACATTCAATCTATACTACTGCTCTGTTCATGGTTTTGGTGATTTGAATTGTTATTATATTTTAAGAATCACAGATTGTAATACTTTATGGGGATGAATCATACTGTGATTGTAATATGTGGATGAGGCATGTAGTGATCATGATATTTTAAAGTTTCAAACTTTTTTTCTTTGGATAAGACATACAGTGATTGTAATATTTTTTTAAGTCATTGACTGTAATACTTTCTTTTTCTTTTTTTTCTTTTTTCGTTTGAGGAAGTGCACAAGTTGAATTATGTTGAAAATTTATAAAATTTTAAACCGCCAAACCGATTCGCATCCATCCGCCAAACCGCCAATCCGCTCAATCCACATCCGCCGGATTGGCGGACGGATGCGGATTGATTTTCTTCAATCCGCCAATCTGGCGGACGGATGGCGGATTGGAGGTTCCGTGGCCGCAACCGACCCGCGCCCACCCCTATCTGAGAGTTCTAATTTCATAACAACTCGCCCCTTTTATTAATAAATCATCAAATCAATTAATATTTTTTAATAATGTTATAAATATATTTCAATTAATAATTTATGTAATTTTGTAATTGTAGATGAAAGCAATTATGAATTTCATTTTTTTAGTTAATTCTGTTAAATAAAAAATTCTAACACCAGGGCATTTATAATTTTTTAAACCACAAAGGCTCCGTTTGGGAAGAGCTAGATTGGGCTTTTTTGGCTATTTTAGCCACAAAAGACAAAATAGACTATTTTAGCCACAAAAAATAAAATATCACATCCAACCCATAATCATTACACTATTCTTTCACAAAAAAATTAAAAAAGCCAAAAAGTTCTTCCCAAACTAAACTTTTTAGCCCAGACTAAAATAGCCAAAAACGTCAAAAAGTCAAAAAATCAACCCATTTCCCAAACCAACCCAAAGAGTCTATATTTTAAACAAATTTTAAAGAGTGTATTTGTAATTTATACAATTATTTATTAAAAAATATCTGGATATACATTTCAACGTGGCAATTAATTAAATAAGTTTTAGTATTTAGATTTTTTAATTCCATAATAATATTATTTATTCATTCTTTTCAGAATAATTAATGAATTAATATCTAAATAAATTAAATTGACATGACAAATTAAATAAACAAATTACTACAGTTGAAATTATATGAATTAAATTAATATAATAGACAAATTATAAAAAGATATTTTTTTTATCCGTTTTTATAGGGCTCATTGCACCATTACGGTAAAAATATATAAGATGATTAATAAATTGAAATAAAAATTTAGTAAAAATATATAAGATGATTAATAAATTGAATATAAAAATTTAGTAAAAATATATAAGATGATTAATAAATTGAATAACATGCACACATTGAATTTGCCGTGGACTAAAAAGTTACATTATTACGTAGAACTTTGCAATTTTACACAATAATGTTCCGTTTTGGTCACATGATTATTTATGAAAATTTATTTAGTTGACTAGGTCTCGTGTTTGGGAACAGATTTTTTTAATAATTTTTTTTATTTTTTGATTAAAATATAATATAAAAAATTAGTATATTTTGGATAACTTTTTAATTTTTTATAAAAAAATGCACAAAAAATAAAAAGAAAATAGAATCTTTGAATTTTTGGTATAGATTGTTGACTTTTTGATTTAGTTAGTGACTTTTTTATTTTTAGACTAAAAAGTAATGTTGCTAAACGAGGCCATCTATGTATAATCCAACGTTAATGAAACAATAAACTAATGTATGTTTGCTTTCGTTTGGGAAGTGAGTTGATTTTTTGACTTTTTAATTTTTTTAGTTATTTTAGCCTAGGCTAAAAAGTTTGGTTTGGGAAGAACTTTTTAGTTTTTTAAACTTTTTTGGTGAGAGAAGAATGTAATGATTTTGGATTGGATGTGATGTTTTGTTTGTTGTAGCTAAAATAGCCTATTTTGTCTTTTGTGGTTAAAATAGTCAAAAAAACCCATAAACCATCTTCCCAATGTTTTAGGTAGGGTTGAGCAGCGAATATCTGTCTAAACCGACCGAATCGAATCGATCCGCCGCATTTTGGATGGATGCGTGATGATGAGCAGATGGTTGTGGATTGATTTTTTTCAATCCGCCTAATTTTAGACAGATGGTGGATTTGAGATTCCTTTAGCCGCAATCAAACTGTCAAACCGCTAGCACCCCTAGTAATTTATAAGACATTGTATTTTCAATTTGTTTGGATGTTCTGTTTATATTTTCAATTGAAAAAGAGTTTAGATATTATGTTGTGTTTTTAATTTGTTTTCAATTTAGAAATCCTTTTATCAAATGACAAGTGTTAATATTTTTAGTATTTTTATATGAAAAATATAAGGCTTAATTTTGTTATTTTTTTTTAAATCAAATTAAATAGTTTTTGAATAAAAAAAAAGTAATGAAATAGTTTTGATAATGCATGATTTTTTTATATGTATTTATTATTGGTATTTGACAATTTATTTTATAATTTTTTAATTATGTTAAGTTAGATTGTTATATAAAAAAAATGTTGACAAGTTGTATTATGTTCAAAATTTGTAAAAGTTTAAACCACCAAACTGATTTGCATTCATTTACCAATTCATCAATTTGCTCAATCCACATCTTTCAATCTGACGGATGAATGCAGATTGATTTTTTCCAATCCGACAGACAAATGGTGAATTAAAGATTTTTTCGACCGCAACCGAACCACGAACACTCCCAATTTTAGGCAAATAGAGTTCTTTTTAACTAATTCTTGTGATCACGTAATCTACCCGTAAAAAACTAATTGAGTTAATTAAGTTAAACCACCTCTATACATTTCTATATGAAAAATCAAGAGATCAATATTTACTAAAGTTTGACATTTTTTCCCCTATCATGGCTTCGTTTGGGAAAAGGGTTGGCTTTTTGGACTATTTTAACCTGGGCTAAAAAGTTTAGTTTGGGAATGACTTTTAACTTTTTTGACTTTTTTGATTTTTTTATGAAAGAAGGAGTGTAATGATTATAGGTTAGATGTGATATTTTCTCTTATTGAATTAAAAAATCTATTTTATTTTTTGTGATTAAAATAACCAAAAAAACCTCAAATCTTGCTTTCCAAACTATTGTGTTGTTTATTTACTTATTGTTATTCCTTTTTTTTTATAAAGTTAGTTGTTGAACTTGTTATTTTTTCTTATTATGTTTTTTTTTTTTTTTTTCCTAAGCTTTCAGTTATGATTATCAAGATGTAATTCTTTTTGTATTATAAATGTTTTTTTATTGATTTTTTCAATTAATGAATAGTTGATGGAGACAAATAAGTCCATATTATTCAGGGTATTTGTATGAGAAAAAATGGTGGAATGGAATAAAAGTTGCATCAACTTTCATTAGACTTCAATAACATTGGTGCTTAGGATAGTGGTAATGCCAACAGTGCCCACCACTGAAAAACCTCAAGATAACATTATAGTGTTGTACATGAAAACATTAAAGTAGCACTTCAATCAAATAAAATTTTGGTGGCCGCCACCTCACTCAAATAAAATTTGTACCATCTTTATCATCTAAAATGTTAAAAATTTTAAAAATTTTATCAAATGTCTCACGTGTGTGTGACCCACATAAAACATACATTATGTGAATCTCACATCCATGTAAAATATTTGATAAAATGTTTAATATAATTTTTAGGATCTTTAACATTAATCTCTCTATCACAAAGGACACACCACAATATTGCCACATAACATAAATTAATCACTTTGATTAGATTAATGTGTATTCAAAGTAGGTTTGGTAGTGCTTAAACGATGATCAACATGCACACAAGTTTACTTTTCAAAAATTTCAACGTGACCCCAATCAAAACTCTCACTAATTAAGGTCAAATTTGGCATCTTTCAAAAAATTTAAAAAGTCAAAAAGTCACTATCCTATTTAAATCACATCATCTCATTTAAGTCACATCACCTCTCTAACACATCACTTCAAACCCAACCCAAATCTAACCCATATTTCATAAAAAGTCAAAAAGTACACTTATTTAGTCTTCCCAAACTTGGAGAAAAATAAAAAGTTGTGGGGGTGCTTCTAAATACAACTATTTTATCTTCAATTTTTTTTCAATGAGTCTAGTTTTCTTATGTAATTTTCAACTATTCCATAGTAACATATAAATCAAATATCTCAACAAACTCAATAGAAGTTATATTGAAAAATTAGACCTTACTGTTTGATTTATTTTGTTTTTCCCCTTTTCTTTGCACACCTACCACCTTTCTTTTTTCTTCCTTCACTATCTTCTTTTTTTTCTTTTCTATTTTTATTTTCATCCCACCACTATCAAAAAGGGGTAGTGCAAGTGAGTGGGGTGCGGTGATTTTAATTAGCATGGAATGGCTACTTCTTTTTTCTTTTCTATTTTTATTTTTATCCCACTATCAAAAAGGGGTAGTGCGAGTGGTGTGCGGTGATTTTTTATTGGGAAAAATGTTTGCGATTTTTTTTTTAGAATTTCTACAATCTCCTTTCAATTTAAATTATTAATGTATATATAAGACCCGCTCATATATATGTGAGACCTACAATTAAGATCCAAAAGAGATTGTGGAGTTTAAAAAAAGAGTCTCAATTATTACTGTGTATGGAAAGTTGGTAAAATTAAGGGATTGTTGTGCTTCAATTTGAAGTGTATTATGGGTTTATTTTTATGATTCAAATCGTCATTTTGTAGGGTTTGTTGAGTACTTCGTACCTACTAAAAATCATATTAATCGGATATTAATAATTATATGATTGAATTGCATATTTTTTATGTCATTTCTCAAAAGAAAAACTTATTGTTTATTTTTTTGATTATCGATCATATAATTATTGATATCCGATTAATATGATTTGATAGACATAAAGTACTCAACAAATCTAATAAAATGAACGGTTCGGATTATAAATATAAACTCATAATGTATCTCAAATTAAACTATAACAGTCACTACTGTCCCTTTAATACAGCAGTGTCCCTTAATCATGGAATGGTGACTTCTTTTTTCTTTTCTATTTTTATTTTCGTCCCACCACTATCAAAACAGGATAGTGCAAGTGAGTAGCGTGCGGTGATTTTTATTGGTATGGAATGGCGACATGTGGGGAAGAAAGGAAAGAAAACTTAGGACAAAAAGGGAAGGGACAGGGACTTCGATGAAAAAAAGAAAAAAAAAAAAAGGATTACAGAGATAGAGAATTTTGACTTATTTTTGTTTTTAATGATTTTTTTTTTTTAATATAAAATTGCTACATTTGTAAAATTTTCAACGTCGTCTACTCTGAGGTAAATCTAAAAAGTAATTTGTTTTGATATAATTATTTTAAAACAGTTATTAAAGACCAAAATTAAATTGAAAAAGAAGTCAACTCATTTTCTTGTCAAAGAAGTTAAATTTGATTTAATTAGTAATTGTTAGTCCTAAATTATCATGTAGCAATGTCTACATAGTGGAGGTGGGCAATAGATATTTTGATCCGTCTAAACTGACTAAATCGAATTGATTCGTTGCATTTTTAATGGATGTGTGATGACGAACAGACGGTTACGGATTGATTTTTTTCAATCTGCCTAATTTTGGACGAATGGCGAATTTGAGATTTCTTTGACCATATCCAAACCGCCAAACTGTGACCATTCTTAGTAATTTGTAAGATTTTGTGTTTTCAATTTGTTTAGATATTCTATTTGTGTTTTCAATTGAAAACGAGTTTAGATATTCTGTTGTGTTTTTAATTTCTTTTTAATTTAGAAATCCTTTTATTAAATGGAAAGTGTTAATATTTTGTATTTTTGTGTGGAAAATAAGGCTAAATTTTGTCATTTAAAAAAAATCAAATTAAATAGTGTGGGGATATATTTTCTGAGTACCAACACATAGCTAAGGTGACGTCGACGTGTCAGCCGAGGTGCCACGTGTCCTGGTCATGACGCCGAGGTTATCTCGGTTAGGCCGAGGTTATCTCCGAAGATATCGAAATCTGAGATAAGTGGATAAGGGACAAGAGTCCTAGAATGAGGAAGGACTTTAGCATGGATAAGGAAAACACTCTTAAGGAGTTTATCTTTATCTCTTGGAGAGTCCAGGATAAGCACTGAGCAGAAATCCATTGAAGCTAGGCTTCTATGGGGACTAGGATTAAGTTAACTATAAAAGAAAGGCACCCCCGATGGGTCTAAGGTACGCAATTTATATTCTGAACAGTGAGTTTAGCACTATTGATTATCTTTGAGAGATATACTGACTTAATTGTCGGAGTGCCCCCGGGTGGACGAACCACCGCCGAAATCTTCTCTTTCTGTTGCATGTCAGACAGGTACCATCTATTCTGCCAGTGCTCTCCAACTGAATACTGAGTTAGCAGTGTGATTGGAAATTCACTCACACAATTTGGCGCCGTTTGTGGGAAAGAAAAAAGAATAGATGGCCAATAACGGACAGAAAGATAAGGTTGGGGACGAAATCCCTATTGGGAGTGGTAAACACGTTGACCCAAACGTAGAGGAAGATGGTCACAATAAGGAGACTCAGAACCAGAATCACGGCAAGAAGGACGTCGGCCAGGATGGCGACGTGCCAAAGAAACCAGATCAAAGCGGATACTACAACGAGGACGACCTCCAGATATGGAAGGATAGATGCCTGCGGAGGGACGAAGAGGTGAAAGAGATGGCAAACAAATTGGCAAACCTGCAATCGGTCGTCAATTTTATAATGCAAAGCAATATCATGCAACCACCATACCCGTTGCAGGACACGCCGATTCTAGCGGCCAATGTCCAGGAGGGGGGGCAGAAGCCAATCCCAATAGCCCCTCAGCACACCAGAAGCGAAAAACACTCTCACCGGCCTTCTAGGGAGGTCGGACGAGGAGAGTTGAAGAAAAAAGAATCACGAAGGACACAACGAACTAAAGAAGCAGACCCCAAAGAACATCGGCATGTTCAAAGGCAGGAACTGTGCTTCGACACAACTCATGAAGAAAGGTCGAAAAGAGCCCACAACGAAGCTGAGAGTAGTATGCCAAAAAGGCTAAAGTCGAAAGATAGCTGAGCTCCTGGGCGGAGCAAGGAAGACTTGAGAGATTACCTCAAGAGGAAACAACATAATGCCGATGCTGAAGTAACTTCACCTGTTAAGCTGAGAATACCATTCTCGGTAGAATTGGACAAATTTGAGGCGCCGAAAAGGTTTAGTATGCCGAGGTTCCAAATATACGATGGTAAGTCAGACCCCAACTTCCACGTTGGATTATACTTGAACTCAATGGCATTTGTGTGAGTGAATTTCTGATCACACTGCCAACTCAGTATTCAACTGGAGAGCACTAGCAGAATAGATGGCACCTGTCTGACCTGCAACAGAAAGAGAAGATTTCGGCGGTGGTTCGTCCACCCGAGGGCACTCCGACGATCAAGTCAGTATATCTCTCAAAGATAATCAATAGTGCTAAACTCACTGTTTAGAATATAAATTGCGTACCTTAGACCCATCGGGGGTGCCTTTCTTTTATAGTTAACTTAATCCTAGTCCCCATAGAAGCCTAGCTTCAATGAACTTCTGCTCAGTGCTTATCCTGGACTCTCCAAGAGATAAAGATAAACTCCCTAAGAGTGTTATCCTTATCCATGCTAAAGTCCTCCCTCATTCTAGGACTCTCGTCCCTTATCTACTTATCTCGGATTCCGATATCTTCGGAAATAACCTCAGCCTAACCGAGATAGCCTCGGCGTCATGACCAGGACACGTGGCACCTCGGCTGACATGTCGGCGTCACCTTGGCCATGTGTTGGTACTCAAAAAATATATCCACACAACTGCCCCCTAGGTTCTATTACCTCGACATTCTGAGGTGATGGAACCTATACCAGAACTTCCTGCCAATACATCGGTTTAAAGTCTCTCAGCCGAGATCATTATATAGGCCGACATGTCTCTTTAAGGTTTAAAGTTTCCAAGATCTCCTTCACGCGTATGAGTTGTCATGCAAAATAACTCAACCGTTTCAGCCACACGTCTCTCTTTTACTGGATCGTACTCCGTACGCGTTTGCAAGTCGTCTTGCGCCTACATGCGTCGTCTGGCGCATTCGTTGTTCCTGGCGCATTAATTGCCTTTTTTGCCACTGTTTCAAGTTTTGACAAAAGTTGTTTCTTTCCCCCATCTTTCCACTTTACATCGTTTCAGAAGCTTTCTCTCTCTCTTTAGCCTTTTCAAATCTTCCATTGTTCCAAGCTTTCAAGCTCTGCTACCACCGTTGTTCACCTCCTCCGGTGAGACTTTTGTTACTCTTCTCCACTACTGCCATTCGTCTGACTTCGGCGAACTCAACACCAGCTTCCTTTTTTCTGGTAAGTCACCGTTCCTCCTGGTTTCAGTTTCTTATTGCTTTTCAAGAAGTTTCGCTTCATTTATCTGTTGCTGCTGCTGTTTTTGCTCAAGTATTTGATTTACGAATCATAAATTTGAGTACGTTTATCTTACGCTTTTGTTTCTGCCCATTTTATGTCTCGAATTTACACTGTTCACACATTTGTTGACTGTTGCCACTATTCTTGGCCTGTTACACCTGTCTTGTGTTTCTTGATGATCCTTCACTGTTCTTGACTCTGAATCGCATTACCTGTTTCTGTTTTCTTGTGACTTTTCCAGATTTGTGCCTTTGATCTTCGTTTTCATAGATCTAGGTTTGGGGATTTGTTTCTAGAACCCACAAATTCTTAGGAAAAATCGAAAACGATCCCCACAATTTCTTACCCCACAAATTTTTAGGTTTTTGCCGAGGTCCCAATAACCCTTTCAAAACACCTTCATTCTGAAACCCAGTTCCTCCTAGTTAGGCCGATATCATGGGTATGTGGAAACATAGGGTAGACACCCCGACCAAGTTAGATTACTTTAGGCGCGAGTTTGACATCCTTGCCGACGTCCATCTGAGGTTAGCTGGGGAGGATGACTCTATCATGCCCACAGCCGATTCCATGCCCTTCCCTGTTGTAGCTTTCATCGAGTGCGGACTTCGGCTCCCACTTAATATCCTTTTTCGTGAGATCATTCACTACTATAAATTGAACCCAATGCAGCTTGCCATCAACTTCTACCGAGTCATTAATGGCATCATAGCCTTAGCCAAACAAGAAAATGTTAGGGTTACCTTAGCTGATATCCAGTATTACTACACCATGTGTGGCCTCAAAAAAGACACGGGCTACGTTTACTACCTCAAGCCGAGATCCACAGAATACAAAATCGTAGCCGACCTCCCAGACTCCAACAAGGGAGCTGGAGACGATTACTTCATTACCTCGGGGAACTGGGAGTTCGCTCCAGATGAGGACCTTCATCTCTACCCTCTTCCTCGATCAGTTTTTGTAGAGGACAATGGTAAGAGCCCTGTGTTCATACTAACTTATTTTTAAAGTCTTTAATACTTTGTTCGCTCTAATGTCTGTCTTTCTTGCAGCTCTTCCTAAGCCACCAAAGGGCTTCCGCCAGTCTTTCTTTCTCAGTAAAGACTTGAAGAAGTTACTGGATCTGCCAGTTCACAAACGGAAGGCCCCTCTTCTACTCAATTTCATTCCTACCTACAAGTCAGCTCTTCCCGACGTCTCCAAGAAGAAGAAGAAAAGTTTTTCTCCGCCTTCCGCTACAACTCGTTAAGCTGCCTCCACATTTCGGCCAGATCAAGGATCAACTTCTGACCCAGCAGATCAGCCGTCAACTTCGGCTCCATATCTGATCCCAATATCCCAGCGCCGTCGACGATGAGGAACAGTTTTTATTGCTGAAATGGGCCACCAAAAAGCAGTTGCCAAAGATCTCTTAGCCAGCATCCCTGATTCAGTTGATGCCCAATCAGTGCCAACCCAACCAAAGCCGAAGACAAAAAGGATCAAGAAGGCTCAGCCCAAGGCAAAGGTGACTCAAAGTGACACTGAAGATACTTTGCCAATCTCGAAATTAGCTTCGAGCGAGAGAACTACATCTGCTGCTGAGAAGAGGCCAGCCGAGGCCCAACCATCTGAATCCCCAAAATCAAAGAAGCCGAGGTCATCCGCTACAACCACATCGGGGTCTCGAAAGTAGGATTCCCCCTAGGCTCCCCAAATCACATTAGAGGATAAGCCAGTTAGGGCTAGCGACAGCACTGATGACATTAATGTCGGCGTTGCCCTTAGTACTGCTCTGCTTCTTCCCGGCGATCTCGACCGAAACGCCGAGTTGAGTGAATATGAAAACTATGCTCTGATGCTCCAGCGCTCTGTCCAAGTAAGTGTCTTTATTTGGTTATTTTTCTTTCTTTCTTGTACTTGGAAAATTTTTTCTAATAACTTTTGTCTCGTTAACTTTCAGGCCATCCAGCATGCTCATTCCTTCTCAATACAATCCTTTGAGAACCGGAAAGAACTGGCCGATAAGAAGAGAGAAGTTTCCAGTCTGCAAAAGGCTAACAAAAGCTTACAATCAAAAATGAAGAAGTTTGAAGACCAGGCCGAGGCTGCCATCAAAGCTAAGGACGATGCCGATGAAAAAGCAGGTGTTGCTGAGGCCATTAACAAGGTTCTTGAGGCTCAGAGTAAAGAGTCTGAGGAAAAGATGGCTCAAGCCCAAAAAGAACTTCAGGATGCCTTGGTCACTAAAGATGCGGAGCTGAAGGAGGCCGACTAGAAGGGGTACAACGAGGGGGTGGCCGATGTCACGGCAGACTATGAAAGGTAAGTAAAGCAAACGTGCAACAAGTGTTTTACTCTTGGTTGGATGACTTTGCTAAAAAAGCTTGAAGTCCCCGAGGACTCGCCCCTCAGGAACGTCGACGTCATTCCTCTTCCATTCCTTCCGACTCCAAGTCAATCCGATGACGAATCTGAGTCTGAGGAGGAAACCTTGGTGAGGAAATCAAAGGAGGCTGCTGGGACCAAGTCCCCTTCTCTGAATGAGCAAGTCCTGGACTTGACTCAAGATGAGGAGGGTGAGGAAATCCCCAAGGATGCCACTCCTAAGAAGGCGTCATCGGACGTGCCCCTTGCCAACAAGAGCCTCGGTCTAACCCTTCAAGAAATTGACACCGAGCTTGCGGTTAAGAAGGCTACCAAGATGTCTTCTCAACAATCCTCCGAAGTCCAAACCCAGCCTGCTAATGATGCTGAATAATCTTAATTTTATGTTTTTCTCTTTCTTCTGTGCTCTGTACTTTTGTCTTTCTTTTGAAACAGTGTAAGCTCTTCATATGGCCGAAGTGCCTTCTTATAAATGCAACTTCTTTGTTTTGAACGTTTGTATGTTTGTCTTCTCTTCACTACTCTTGTATGATTCCATACTTAGAATATTTTGCATATTTTTAATATACACTTCAATCTTGTGCAACTTTCTCGGGGTGACACACCTTGGTTATACAAACTGATGATTTACCTCGGCAAGTACCCAAGTATCTTTCTTGGTACAACCTTGGTTTCACTTGTAAATTTTTTCATAACATTTCAGCAAGTGTTTAACCTTGGTTTAACTTCAACTTGTAAACTTTTTAAGTTTCAACAAGTGTTAAATATAATCTCGGTTTAACTTCAACTTGTAAACTTTTCTCAAGTTTCAACAAGTGTTAAACATAATCTCGGTTTAACTTCAACTTGTAAACTTTTCTCAAGTTTTAACAAGTGTTAAACATAATCTTGGTTTAACTTCAACTTGTAAACTTTTTAAGTTTCAACAAGCGTTAAACATAATCTCGGTTTAACTTCAACTTGTAAACTTTTCTCAAGTTTCAACAAGTGTTAAACATAATCTCGGTTTAACTTCAACTCGTAAACTTTTCTCAAGTTTCAACAAGTGTTAAACATAATCTCGGTTTAACTTCAACTTGTAAACTTTTCTCGAGTTTCAATAAGTGTTAAACATTATCTCGGTTTAACTTCAACTTGTAAACTTTTTAAGTTTCAACAAGTGTTAAACATAATCTCGGTTTAACTTTAACTTGTAAACTTTTTAAGTTTCAACAAGTGTTAAATATAATCTCGGTTTAACTTCAACTTGTAAACTTTTCTCAAGTTTCAACAAGTGTTAAACATAATCTCTGTTTAACTTCAACTTGTAAACTTTTCTCAAGTTTCAACAAGTGTTAAACATAATCTCGATTTAACTTCAACTTGTAAACTTTCTAAGTTTCAACAAGTGTTAAACATAATCTCGGTTTAACTTCAACTTGTAAACTTTTCTCAAGTTTCAACAAGTGTTAGAACCGCTTTCTAACTTTCTGCCCCCTAATGTGAACTTAAGTTCCACTTGGGTTCTTATTACACATGTAGTCTAGAAACATCGGCAAGTATCTTATCAGTCATAAATGTAGAAGAATTTTGCTAAAATTGTATTCATTACGTCAGCAAAAAACAAGGAAAATCTAATGATAGAAAATTTTCAAATTACAAGTATTCCAGGGTCTTGGCAATTCTTTGCCCTCATTAGCTTCAAGCCGATATGCCCCATTGCCCAATATCAAAGTGATTCTGTAGGGTCCTTCCCAATTTGGGTCAAGCTTGCCCTCCTTGGTATCCTTCTTGTTGCCGACAACTTTTCTCAAGACTAGGTCGCCGACTTGGAACTCCTTTGGGTTAACCCTTTTATTGTAAGCCCTGGCAAGCTGCTGCTGGTATGGTGCTAGCTGAATTGCAGCTTTCTCCCTTCTTTCTTCTAAAAGATCCAGATTTCGGGCTAAGAGTACATCATTAGTCCTATTTTCTACTCCCTAGGTTCTGATCCCTAGGATGCCGACCTCCAGTGGAATGATAGCTTCTGTGCCATAAGCCATGGCAAAGGGGGATTCTTCTGTTGATCTTCTCGGCGTAGTCCGATATGCCTAGAGTACACTTGGCAGTTTATCCGCCCATTTTCCTTTTGCTGCTTGCAGCCTCTTCTTTATCCTATCCAGGATAATTTTGTTGGATGCTTCTGTTTGTCCATTGCTATGAGGAAAGCTTGGGGTGGAAAAATAGTTCTTGATCTTGAATTTTGCACAGAAGCTTTTGATTAGCTTGCTATCAAATTGTGTTCCATTGTCGGCAACTATTGCTCTTGGAATCCCAAATCTGGTAATGATATTTCTCCATATGATGTTCTTTACGTCCACATCTCGGATCTTGGCCAGGGGCTCAGCTTCTATCCATTTGGTGAAGTAATCTGTTGCTACCAACAAGTACTTTCTTTGTCCAGTTGCTTGGGGCAGTTTTCCAACGAGATCCATGCCCCATTGGGCAAACGGCCAAGGACTGAATACTGGGTTCAGGTCTGCTGCTAGTTGGTGTATCAGTGGTGCAAGCCTTTGGCATTTTTCACACTTCTTGACATAGGCCTCTGCATCCTTCTGCATGTAGGGCCACTAATATCCCTGGGTAATGGCCCTATGAGCTAATGATCTGCCCCTAGCGTGGCTTCCACAAATTCCTTCATGTATTTCATATAGAAAATCTTCAACTTGTGAAGGATGTATGCACCTCAAAAGGGGTCCAGTGAAGGATCTTCTGTAGAGATGTCCTTCTGCTGTCAGATTGAATCTTGCCGACTTCAATCTGATCTTGTGTGCCTTTTTGTGGTCATCTGGTAGCTTCCCTTCCTTTAAAAATGCTACAATTGCATCCATCCAGCTTGGTCCCATATCCATACACATTGTTTCGTGCTCTGCGATCGGTGGTTTAATGCTCGGGCCCGACAGGTATTCGACCATTATCGTCCTTGCTTTTCTAGGTTGTATTGCACTAGCCAGATTGGCCAGTGCATCGGCGTGACTGTTATCATCTCGGCTAACCTGATGTAGTCGACAATTCTGAAACAAGGCCATTAACCTGTTGACTTCCTTCGCGTAGGCTGACATTTCATCTCGGGCTGCAAACTCGCCCGTTGTCTGGTTGACTATGAGCTGGGAGTCACAGAAGACTATTACTTCATCTGCTTCTGCTGCAACTGCCAGCTTTAGTCCTGCAATCAATGCTTCATACTCTGCTTCATTGTTTGAGGCCTTGAACCCCAATCGAATGGACTGTTTCAATATCTCTCCATCTGGAGATACCAGTACAACTCCTGCCCTCGCTCCTTGTCGGTTTGAGCTCTCATCGACAAATAGTCGAAAGGAGTCGCCGATGTAAATGCTGCAAGGTCTGAGTTTTTCCTTTTTCCTTTGTTCTGTTGCATTTGGCTGGGCTTCTTCTTGCTTGCTTGGATATCGTTCACCTTGGCTCAACGGAGCCCGATGTACGATGGATTCTGGTGTGAACTCGGCCATGAAGTCGGCCAAAACTTGGCCTTTGATTGCTGTTCTGGGTCTGTACTCCAAGTCATACTGTCCCAAGGCCACTGCCCATCTGGCTATTCTTCCTATCAGGTCTCCTTGTTGCAACAAGGACTTCAAGGGGTGTTCAGTTAGCACCACAATTTTATGGGCCTGGAAGTAATGGTTCAGTTTCTTTGAAGCCATTACTAAGGCCAGTGCCAATTTCTTTAAGGGTAGATAACTTGTTTCTGCATCGGCCAGGGTTTTGCTTACATAGTAAACAACCCTTTGCTCCTCTTTTTCTTCTCGGATTACCACTGCGCTTACTGCGTGTTCTAAAACTGCTAAGTACAAAAATAACTCCTCCCCAGGTTCTAGATTTGAAAGAACTGGAGCTGTGGTCAAATACTTCTTCAAGTCAGCCAGGGTGACCTCGCATTCTTCCGTCCATAAAAAATCTGTGGCTTTCTTCACTAAGTTGAAGAAAGGTTTGCACTTGTCTAAGTTTATGCTTATGAACCTATTCAGGACTGCGGCCCTTCCAGTCAACATTTGTACCTGTTTTGCCGACGTCGGGCTCTTCAATTCTAGGATAGCCTTAATCTGATCTGGGCTAGCCTCAATGCCCCTTCTAGTCACCAGGTATCCCAAAAACTTACCAGATCCCACTCCAAATGCACACTTCGCTGCATTGAGTCGGAGCCGGTATGTTTTAAGGATGTCAAAGACTGCTTTCAGGTCGGCCAGATGACCTTTAAGTTCCTTGGTCTTCATGACCATGTTGTCGACGTAAACTTTCACCGTTCCGCCAATTAGGTGTTTGAACATCTTGGTTACCAGTCTTTGGTAAGTTGCTCCTGTGTTTTTAACCCAAAAGGCATCACTCTGTAGCAGTACAGCCCTTTTGGGGTGATAAACGCAGTCTTCTCCTCATCTGGGGGATACATGGCTATCTGATGGTATCCCCTGTAAGCATCCAGAAAGCTCATCCTTCCATGCCCCGAAGTGGCGTCTACCAGCTGGTCAATCTTGGGTAGAGGAAAACTGTCTTTGGGACAGGCCTTGTTTAGGCTGGTAAAGTCCACGCAGACCCTCTATTTACCATTCTTTTTGTTCACCACCATTGTGTTTGATAGCCATGTCGGGTAATTTACCTCTCGAATGGCCCTGGCCTCCAGAAGTCTGTCTACTTCCTCTTCCACGGCTTCAATGTGTATCAACGTCGGTCTTCTTGCTCGTTGGATTATGGGTTTTGCCGACCTATCAACGTTCAGTTTATGGCAGGTGACCTCGGGGTCAATGCCAGGTATTTCGTAAGGCACCCAAGCAAACACCTCAATATTTGCTCTCAAAAAAGTTTCCAACTCTTTTTCCTCTTCTTCAGCTAAGCCCGAGCCGAGAAAAAAGAAGCGTTCTTCATCCCCTTCCTGAACGAGGATTTTCTTCAATGCTTCTTCACTCTTCTCGGCTGGCTCTTTGCCGACATCCTCTAGGACCTCCACATCCTCGTCTTCAATCTCTGCCTTCTCTAGTTCTCGTATGCTGCAGGTGGATTTCATTGCTGCCATGGAGCAATTCTTTGCCTGCAGCTGATCTCCTCTATCCCATGTTCTGTTGGGAACCGCAATAGTTGATGCAATGTTGAGGAAACAGCCCCCATCCCATGCAACCACGGCCTTCCCAAGATGATATTGTAAGGGAAGGGTGTGTCGATTACGGTGAACTCTGTCTTTATCTTTTTGGTGCCAGCCTGCACCTCCAAGCTTGTTGTTCCCAGTGGCCATGTCGGCGTTCCATTGAACCCAACCATTGGGCTATTGGATTGTTCCATATCGTCTGGGTGAAGGCCAAGCTCCTTGTAACATCTAACATACATGATGTCACAGGAGCTGCCTTGGTCGATTAAGATACGCTTCACTTGGCATTCCCCAACCTAGAGGGATACTACCAAGGCATCGTTATATGGATGCTGCACCATCTCAAGGTTGGCTTCAATAAAGGACACTACTGGTTCTTGACACTCCTCTGCCCGATGTCTCTTCTCCCTGACTTGGTAGACATGCTGCAAGTGCTTTACCTTCTGAGTCTCCCCCCTAATCTCGTTTTCGTTGACCTTCAAGTGAATTACATTAATTACCCGAGGTCCTCTTGCCTGAGGTTACTGTGCTGGGGGAGGCGGGGCTACTGGTGCTTGAGGCAATCTTGCATGTTCTTCCCTTGTCCTGGCCTCATCGACAAGGTCTCTCAGATGGCCTTGCCTCACCAGGTCTTCTAAGTGTGTTTTCAGGGCTCTACAACCCTGAGTCATATGCCCATCTTCATTGTGGTAAGCACAATGTCTGTCGAGATTTCTTCCTATAAACTCTCCTGGTGCCCTCGCTGGCGCTCTGAAATAGGGTTAGTTCCGAATCTTATCCAGGACTTTGTGAATTGGGATTCAGAACACAGTCGTAACTGCTTGAGTAGCCCTTAGTCCTATCTCTTGCTTGCTGGATCCACTGTTACCTCGACCTCGCTTCGGCGAGTCGTTTCCTTTTTCTTGCCTTGTCTCCTTAGTCCCCGATGTATCTTCCCTAGCTTTGGCATACTTCTCGATTCTAGCCATGAGCTCCTCCATGCTTTTTGGCAATGTATTTGCCAAAGATTTTCGTATTGGACAGTCGTCTTTTAGGCCGTTCTTGAAAGATACGACTACCACTTCTTGATTACACTCTGGTATTCGGTTGAACACCTCATAGTACCTTTTTGCATAGGCCCTAAGACCTTCTTCCTTACTGATCTTCAGAGCCATCAATGCGTCCACCATTAATGGCTCAATGCGTCCACCATTAATGGCTGCAACCATTAATGGTGGACGCATTGATGGCTCTGAAGATCAGTAAGGAAGAAGGTCTTAGGGCCTATGCAAAAAGGTACTATGAGGTGTTCAATCGAATACTAGGGTGTAATCAAGAGGTGACCGTCGTATCTTTCAAAAATGGCCTAAAAGACGACTGTCCACTACGAAAATCTTTGGCAAAGAAATTGCCAAAAAGCATGGAGAAGCTCATAGCTAGAATCGAGAAGTATGCCAGAGCTGAGGAAGATACGTCGGGAACTAAGGAGACAAAGCAAGAAAAAGGAAACGGTTCGCCGAAGCGAGGTTGAGGTAACAATGGATCCAGCAAGCAAGAGATAGGACTAAGGGCTACTCACGCAGTTACGACTGTGTTTCGAATCCCAATTTACAAAGTCTTGGATAAGATTCGGAACCAACACTATTTCAGAGCGCCAGCGAGGGCACTAGGAGAGTTTATAGGAAGAAACCTCGGCAGACATTGTGCTTACCACAATGAAGATGGGCACATGACTCAGGGTTGTAGAGCCCTGAAAACACACTTAGAAGACCTGGTGAGGCAAGGCCATTTGAGAGACCTTGTCGATGAGGTCAGGACAAGGGAAGAATAAGCAAGATTGCCTCAAGCACCAGCAGCCCCGCCTCCTCCAGCACAGCAACCTCAGGCAGGAGGACCTCGGGTAATTAATGTAATTCACTCGAAGGTCAACGAAAACAAGATTAGAGGGGAGACTCAGAAGGTAAAGCACTTGCAGCATGTCTACCAAGTCGGGGAGAAGGGACATCGGGCAGAGGTGTGCCAAGGACCAGTAGTGTCCTTTACTGAAGCCGGCCTTGAGATGGTGCAGCATCCACATAACGGTGCCTTGGTAGTATCCTTCCAGGTTGGGGAATGCCAAGTGAAGTGCATCTTAATCGACCAAGGCAACTCTTGTGACATCATGTACGTCAGATGTTACAAGGAGCTTGGCCTTCACCCAGACGATATGGAGCAATCCAATAGCCCAATGATTGGGTTCAATGGAATGCTGACATGGCCACTGGGAACGACGAGCTTAGAGGTGCAGGCTGGCACCAAGAAGATAAAAACGGAGTTCACCGTAATCGACACACCCTCCCCTTACAATATCATCTTGGGAAGGCCGTGGTTACATGCGATGGGGGCTGTTCCCTTAACATTGCATCAACTATTGCGGTTCCCAGTAAAACATGGGATAGAAGAGATCAGCTGCAGGCAAAGAATTACTCCATAGCAGCAATGAAATCCATCTGCAGCATACGAGAACCAGAAAAGGCGGAGATCGAAGGCGAGGACGTGGAGGTCCTAGAGGATGTCTGCAAGGAGCCAACCGAGAAGAGTGAAGAAACACTGAAGAAAATCCTCGTCCAAGAGGGGGATGAAGAACGCTTCTTTCTTCTTGGCTCGGGCTTAGCTGAAGAAGAGAAAAAAGAGTTGGAAGCTTTTTTGAGAGCAAATATTGAGGTGTTTGCTTGGACACCTTACGAAATGCCTGGCATTGACCCCGAGGTCACTTGCCATAAACTGAATGTTGATAGGTCGACAAAACCCGTAATCCAACGAGCAAGAAGACTGACGTTGATACACATCGAATCAGTGGAAGAGGAAGTAGACAGACTTCTGAAAGCCAGGGCCATTCGAGAGGCAAATTACCCGACATAGCTATCAAACACAGTGGTGGTGAAGAAAAAGAATGATAAATGGAGAGTCTGCGTAGACTTTACCAGCCTGAACAACGCCTGTCCCAAAGACAGTTTTCCTCTACCCAAGATTGACCAGCTAGTAGACGCCACTTCGGGGCATGAAAGAATGAGCTTCCTAGATGCCTACAGGGGATACCATCAAATAGCCATGCATCCCCCAGATGAGGAGAAGACTGCGTTTATCACCCCAAAAGGGCTGTACTGCTACAGAGTGATGCATTTTGGGTTGAAAAACGCAGGAGCAACTTACCAAAGACTGGTAACCAAGATGTTCAAACACCTGATTGGTGGAACGGTGGAAGTTTACATCGATGACATGGTCGTGAAGACCAAGGAACCTAAAGGTCATCTGGCCGACCTGAAAGCAGTCTTCGACATCCTTAAAACATATCGGCTCTGACTCAATGCAGCGAAGTCTGTATTTGGAGTGGGATCTGGTAAGTTTTGGGATACCTAGTGACTAGAAGGGGCATTGAGGCCAGCCCATATTAGATTAAGGCCATCCTGGAATTGAAGAGCCCAACGTTGGCAAAACAGATACAAATATTGACTGGAAGGGCCGTAACCCTGAATAGGTTCATAAGCAGAAGCTCAAACAAGTGCAAACATTTCTTCAACTTAGTGAAGAAAGCCACAGATTTTTTATGGACAGAAGAATGCGAGATCGCCCTGGCCGACTTGAAGAAGTATTTGACCACAGCTCCAGTTCTTTCAAATCCAGAACCTGGGGAGGAGTTGTTTTTGTACTTAGCAGTCTCAGAACACGCAGTAAGCACAGTGGTAATCCGAGAAGAAAAAGGGAAGTAAAGGGCTGTTTACTATGTAAGCAAAACCCTGGCTGATGCAGAAATAAAGTATCTACCCTTAGAGAAATTGGCACTGGCCTTAGTAATGGCTTCAAAGAAACTGAACCATTACTTCCAGGCCCATAAAATTGTGGCGCTAACTGAACACCCCTTGAAGTCCTTGTTGCAACAAGGAGACCTGACAGGAAGAATAGCCAGATGGACAGTGGCCTTGGGACAGTATGACTTGGAGTACAGACCCAGAACAGCAATCAAAGGCCAAGTTTTGGCCGACTTTGTGGCCGAGTTCACACCAGAATCCATCGAACATCGGGTTCCGTTGAGCCGAGGTGAATGATATCCAAGCAAGCAGGGAGAAGCCTAGCCAAATGCAATAGAACAAAGGAAAAAGAAAAAACTCAGAAGCTGCAGTATTTACATCAGCGACTCCTTTCTACTGTTTGTCGATGGGAGCTCAAACCGACAAGAAGGGGAGCATGAGTAGTACTGGTATCTCCAGATGGAGAGATATTGGAACAACCTATTCGATTGGGGCTCAAGGCCTCAAACAATGAAGCAAAGTATGAAGCATTGATTGCAGGACTAAAGCTGGCAGTTGCAGTAGAAGCAGATGAAATGATAGTCTTCTGTGACTCCCAGCTCATAGTCAACCAGACAACAGGCGAGTTTGCAGTCCGAGATGAAAGGATGTCAGCCTACGCAAATGAAGTCAACAGGTTAGTGGCCTTGTTTCAGAATTGCCGACTACATCAGGTTAGCCGAGATGATAACAGTCACGCCGATGCACTGGCCAATCTAGCGCAATACAATCTGGAAAAGCAAAGACGATAATGGTCGAATACCTGTCGGGCCCGAGCATTGAACCACCGATCGCAAAGCACGAAGCAATGTGTGTGGATATGGGATCAAGCTGGATGGATACAATTGTAGCATTCTTAAAGGAAGAGAAGCTGCCAGATGACCACAAAGAGGCATACAAGATCAGATTGAAGTTGGCAAGATTCAATCTAACAGCAAAAGGACATCTCTACAGAAAATCCTTCGCTGGACCCCTTTTGAGGTGCGTACATCTTTCACAAGTTGAAGATTTTCTATATGAAATACATGAAGGAATTTGTGGAAGCCACGATGGGGGCAGATCACTAGCTCATAAGGCCATCACCCAGGGATATTGGTGGCCCTAAATGCAGAAGGATGCAAAGGCCTATGTCAAGAAGTGTGAAAAATGCCAAAGGTTTGCACCACTGCTACACCAACCAGCAGCAGACCTGAACCCAGTATTCAGTCCTTGGCCGTTTGCCCAATGGGGCATGGATCTTGTTGGAAAACTACCCCAAGCAACTAGACAAAGAAAGTATTTGCTGGTAGTAACAGATTACTTCACCAAATGGATAGAAGTTGAGCCCCTGGCCAAATCCGAGATGTGGACCTGAAGAACTTCATATGGAGAAATATCATTACCAGATTTGGGATTCTAAGAGCAATAGTTGTCGACAATGGAACACAATTTGACAAAAAGCTAATCAAAAGTTTATGTGCAAAATTCAAGATCAAGAATTATTTTTCCATTCCAAGCTTTCCTCAGAGCAATGGACAAGCAGAAGCATCCAACAAAGTTATCCTGCATGGGATAAAGAAGAGGCTGCAAGTAGCAAAAGAAAAATGGGTGGATGAATTGCCAAGTGTACTTTAGGCATATCGGACTACGCCGAGAAAATCAACAGGGGAATCCCCCTTTACCATGGCTTATGGCACAGAAGCTGTCATTCCACTGGAGGTCGGCATCCTAGGAATCAGAACCCAGGGAGTAGAAAATGGGACTAATGATGCACTCTTAGCCCGAGATCTGGATCTTTTAGAAGAAAGAAGTAAAAAAGCTGCAATTCAGCTAGCAGCCTACCAGCAGCAGTTTGCCAGGGCTTACAATAAAAGGGTTAACCCAAGGGAGTTCCAAGTCGGCGACCTAGTCTTGAGAAAAGTCGTCGGCAACAAGAAGGATCCCAGGGAGGGCAAGCTTGGCCCAAATTAGGAAAGACCCTACAGAATCACTTCGATATTGGGCAATGGGGCATATCGGCTTGAAGATAATGAGGGCAAAAAGTTGCCAAGACCCTGGAACACCTGTAATCTGAAATTTTTCTATCATTAGATTTTCCTTGTTTTTTACCGACGTAATGAATAAAATTTTAGCAGAATTTTTCTACATTTATAAATAATAAGATACTTGCCGATGTTTCTAGAATACATGTATAATGAGAACCCAAGTGGAACTTAAGTTCACATTAGAGGGCAGAGAGTTGGAAAGCGGTTCTAACACTTGTTGAAACTTGAAAAAAGTTTACAAGTTAAAGTTAAACCGAGATTATGTTTAACACTTGTTGAAACTTGAGAAAAGTTTACAAGTTGAAGTTAAACCGAGATTATGTTTAACACTTGTTGAAACTTAAAAAGTTTACAAGTTGAAGTTAAACCGAGATTATGTTTAACACTTGTTGAAACTTGAGAAAAGTTTACAAGTTGAAGTTAAACCAAGATTATGTTTAACACTTGTTAAAACTTGAGAAAAGTTTACAAGTTGAAGTTAAGTCGAGATTATGTTTAACACTTGTTGAAACTTGAGAAAAGTTTACAAGTTGAAGTTAAACCGAGATTATGTTTAACACTTGTTGAAACTTGAAAAAAATTTACAAATTGAAGTTAAACCGAGATTATATTTAACGCTTGTTGAAACTTAAAAAGTTTACAAGTTGAAGTTAAACAAAGGTTAAACACTTGCTGAAATTTTATGAAAAAATTTACAAGTGAAACCAAGGTTGTACCAAGAAAGATACTTGGGTACTTGCCGAGGTAAATCATCAGTTTGTATAACCGAGGTGTGTCACCCCGAGAAAGTTGCACAAGATTGAAGTGTATATTAAAGATATGCATAATATTCTAAGTATGGAATCATACAAGAGTAGTGAAGAGAAGGCAAACATACAAATGTTCAAAACAAAGAAGTTGTATTTATAAGAAGGCACTTCGGCCATATGAAGAGCTTACACTGTTTCAAAAGAAAGACAAAAGTACAGAGCACAGAAGAAAGAGAAAAACATAAAATTAAGATTATTTAGCATCATTAGTAGGCTGGGTTTGGACTTCGGAGGACTGCTGAGAAGACATCTCGACAGCCTTCTCAACTGCAAGCTCGGCGTCAATTTCTTGAAGGGTTAGATCGAGGCTCTTGTCGGCAAGGGGCACGGCCGATGACGCCTTCTTAAGAGTGGCATCCTTGGAGATTTCCTCACCCTCCTCATCTTGAGTCAAGTCCAGGACTTGCTCATTCAAAGAAGGGAACTTGGTCCCAGCAGCCTCCTTTGATTTCCTCACCAAGGTCTCCTCTTCAAACTCAGATTCGTCGTCGGATTGACTTGGAGTCGGAGGGAATTGAAGAGGAATGACGTCGGTGTTCCTGAGGGGCGAGTCTTCAGGGACTTCAAGCTTTTTTAGCAAATTCATCCAACCAAGGGAAAAACCCTTGTTGCATGTTTGCTTTACTTGCCTTTCATAGTCTGTCGTGACATCGGCCACCCCCTCGTTGTACCCCTTCTGGTCGGCCTCCTTCAGCTCAGCGTCTCTGGTGACTAAGGCATCCTGAAGTTCTTTTGGGCTTAAGCCATCTTTTCCTCATACTCTTTCCTCTGGGCCTCAAGAACCTTGTTAATGGCCTCAGCAGCACCTGTTTTTTCATCGCCATTGTCCTTAGCTTTGATGGCAGCCTCGGCCTGGTTTTCCAACTTCTTTATTTTTTATTGTAAGCTTTTGTTGGCCTTTTGCAGACTAGCAACTTCTCTCTTCTTATCGGCCAGTTCTTTCCGGTTCTCAAAGGATTGTATTGAGAAGGAATGAGCATGCTGGATAACCTGAAAGTTAACGAGACAAAAGTTATTAGAAAAATTTTTCCAAGTACAAGAAAGAAAGAAAAATGACCAAATAAAGACACTTACTTGGACAGAGCGCTGGAGCACCAGAGCATAGTTTTCATATTCACTCAACTCGGTATTTCGGTCAAGATCGTCAGGAAGAAGCAAAGCAGTACTAAAGGCAATGCCGACATTAATGTCATCAGTGCTGTCGCTAGCCCTAACTGGTTTATCCTCCAGTGTGATTTGGGGAGCCCAGGGGGAATCCTGCTTTCGAGACACTGATGTGGTTGTAGCGGATGACCTTGGCTTCTTTGATTTTGGGGATTCAGATGGTTGGGCCTTGGCTGGCCTCTTCTCGGCGGCAGATGTAGTTCTCTCGCTCGAAGTTAATTTCGAGATTGGAAAAGTATCTTCAGTGTCAATTTGAGTCACCTTTGCCTTTGGCTGAGCCTTCTTGAACTTTTTTGTCTTCGGCTTTTGCTGGGTTGGCGCTAATTGGGCATCAACTGAATCAGGGATGCTGGCTAAAAGGTCTTTGACAACTGCTTTTTGGCAGCCCATTTCAGCAGCAAAAATTGTTCGGCGTTGTCGACGGCGCTGGGATATTGGGATCAGATATAGAGCCGAAGTTGACGGCTGATCTGCTGGGTCAGAAGTTGATTCTTGATCTGGCCGAGATGTGGAGGCAGCTTGAGGAGTTGTAACGGAAGGCGGAGAAAGGCTTTTCTTCTTCTTCTTGGGGACGTCGGGAAGAGCTGACCTGTAAGTAGGAATGAAATTGAGTAGAAGAGGGGCCTTCTGTTTGTGAACTGGCAGATCCAGTAACTTCTTTAAGTCTTTATTGGGAAAGAAAGACTGGCGGAAGCCCTTTGGTAGCTTAGGAAGAGCTGCAAGAAAAACAGACATTAGAGAGAACAAAGTATTAAAGACTTTAAAAAGAAGTTAGTATGAACACAGGGCTCTTACCATTGCCCTCTACAAAAACTGATCGAGGAAGAGGGTAGAGATGAAGGTCCTCATCTGAAGCGAACTCCCAGTTCCCCGAGGTAATGAAGTAATCGTCTCCAGCTCCCTTGTTGGAGTTTGGGAGGTCGGCTACGATTTTGTATTCTGTGGATCTTGGCTTGAGGTAGTAAATGTAGCCCGTGTCTTTTTTGAGGCCACACATGGTGTAGCAATACTGGATATCAGCTAAGGTAACCCTAACGTTTTCTTGTTTGGCTAAGGCTATAATGCCATTAATGACTCGGTAGGAGTTGATGGCAAGCTGCATTGGGTTCAACTTATAGTAATGAATGATCTCACGAAAAAGGATATTAAGTGGGAGCCGAAGTCCGCACTCGATGAAAGCTACAACATGAAGGGTTATGGAATCAGCTGTGGGCATGACAGAGTCATCCTCCCCAGCCAACCTCAGATGGACGTCGGCAGGGATATCAAACTCGCGCCTAAAGTGATCTAACTTGGTCGAGGTGTGTGACAACCCTCACCACTGTTTACTGATAATACCACTGATTATTGCTAAACTATGACTGAACATGATTAAGTGACTGATTGACTGAAATTCTGACTGATTGTTATGTTAAATGCATTTCTATCTGTTTGTCATTGATTTATCTGTTCATGTTTTATGTTTTAAACTGCAAATTGAAGGCCTTATCGGCGGCCGAATCCGAAATTGATTAGTGTTTTATGCTAATTAGAATTAATGTGATTTTATGGTAAATTTAGTTGAAATTTTGGTATGATTAAATTGGATTAAATAAAGTTAGATTACATTAGTTGGCTTTAAATTACCAAATTTGCCATTTAGTGGGCCACTTGTTAAGACGCCTTTGAGAATTGATTCACACACTTTTCCTCAGCCATTTTGAGACCAAAAACCGTAGAAGAGAGTGAGAGAGGAGAAGTTTGGTTTCATCTAGAGAATTATTTGGAGAACTTGAAGAATTGAAGAGTAGATTACAAAATTGAGCTTCTAGACTTGAAATTAAAGACCTAAGGTAGAAGAATCATCTTCTTGAACTTGTATTTAAGTTGTATCTTGCATGTTTCATGGAAGTTTGGTGATTAGAGTCTAGAATTGGTTCAAAATGTTGAATTGAAGCTTATATCATGCATGCATGTATACATTGTTGAGTTTTGAGGTTGATTTCATGGAAATCCTCACGTACATGTCCATATTTGGGTTATAGTTCATGAATTCATCATGTTTTGGAAGGATTGACTCATTTGTTCTTGTATTAGAAGCTTTGAAGTTGATTAAAGTCATGCATGTTGTATGTACATCATGTTCTTGAAGTTTATTTGAAATTGTGTTTAATTGACTCATTTTTGGGCTTTGATTTTGCAAATTGATCTTTGAAACATGTCATATTATGAGTTTTAAAGTGTTTTCTAGGAAATTAGCCCAAAAGGATCGAATTTGATGCTTTAAATGTTGAGTTTCATGCTTGGAGACAAATCTGGAAATTTCAGATTTTGGATCCACGCTCGAGCGTACACTCTGAGTTAATGCAGTCCGCTCGAACGAGTAAAGTAACGCTCGAGCGTGAAATGCGTGTATCCAGTACTTTGCATGTGTTTACAGTCCGCTCGAGTGAGGGAATACACGTTCGAGCGAGGACTTGTGTCTCACGCTCGAGCGGGGGTCGAGCGCCTGTCGAGCGTGAATTTCATGCATCCAGTACTTTTGCAGTCCGCTCGAGTGTAGAAAGCCACACTCAACAAGACCCCTGTTTTCTGAAAATTTTGAAAAGTGTTTTAAAGTATATCTTTGCATCCTCATTCCATCCTAGGCATTCCTAGGCCTAGTTTAAGGTATCTTAATGAGGTTATTGATGTAGAACCACACCGAGTCAAGATAGGGACCAAGTTATTGTTTTCCAAACGTGCAACTTAGTGTGCGTTCATCCTGTAACTGTGTAGGGTTGGCATCCGAGGACGCTCACTAGCCTATCTGTAGCCCAAAACTCTGTGAGTAACAATGTTGTAAAGATATGTTCAATCATGAATATTTTCTAAATCATCTACTATACTGCTTTCTGAAATGATATTTCTTACTGAATGAATGATGTCCTATTGATGAACTGTATTCGTGGTATCCATAGCAACTTACTATTACTGTACTGCTACTGTCAAAGAGATCTCTGTCGGTTCCCATGTTGGAACCACAACTGTTTACTGTTATGATGGCCATCAACTGACTATTCAGTCTGTTAAGACCTGCTGTGCTATTTGCTATTGGATGTACCACACATAACTGCTATGGTTTCTAAATGACTGATATGACTACTTATTGACTGAAAAGACATTCATTCTTAACCTCTTTACGCATATGTTATTCACTAGGTTTTAGCTCACTATTTATATATATATATAGGTGTCCAGGTACCGGATCGGAGCTAGGAGCGTTGGTTTAAACTCTCTTTTTGTCAAGCCAACCAACGTGCCTCACTGCGAGGTTCCAAGTGTATCCAAGCCAAGGCTACTTCGGGGTATTTTAGATTCCCCCTTTCTGTCTCTGTTTTGTATAGACTGTATAGACTTGTACCGTACTGTCATGGTAGGGATTTGGTCCCTAACCTGAATGCCTGTATATGATGTATGTACATACTGCTTTTGTTCTGAATGTGAATATGTTATGAAAAGTATTTTTGCATACAGACTGTCACAGCTCATTGGACATCTTTTATTACTGTTTTGGCTTCCGCCAGCCCCTGTACTCTGTATTACTGTTATTACTGTTAAGCAGGCCTTCGGTAATCACGGATTACTGGCCGGTTACGGTGCTAAACCCATAAGGGTGGGTTTGGGTCGTGACAGGGTGTCTACCCTATGTTTCCACATACCCATGATATCAGCCTAACTAGGAGGAACTGGGTTTCAGAATGAAGGTGTTTTGAAAGGGTTATTGGGACCTCGGCAAAAACCTAAAAATTTGTGGGGTAAGAAATTGTGGGGATCGTTTTCGATTTTTCCTAAGAATTTGTGGGTTCTACAAACAAATTCCCAAACCTAGATCAATGAAAACAAAGATCAAAGGCACGAATCTAGAAAAGTCACAAGAAAACAGAAACAGGTAATCCGATTCAGAGTTAATAACAGTGAAGTATCATCAAGAAACACAAGACAGGTGTAACAGGCCAAGAATAGTGGCAACAGTCAACAAATGTGTGAACAGTGTGAATTCGAGACATAAAATGGGCAGAAACAAAAGCGCAAGATAAACATGCTCAAATACATGATTCGTAAATCAAATACTTGAGCAAAAACAACAGCAGCAACAGATAAATGAAGCGAAACTTCTTGAAAAGCAATAAGAAACTGAAACCAGGAGGAACGGTGACTTACCAGAAAAAAGGAAGCCGGTGTTGAGTTCGCCGAAGTCAGACGAACGACAGCAGCAGAGAAGAGTATCAAAAGTCTCACCGGAGGAGGTGAACAACGGTGGTAGTAGAGCTTGAAAGCTTGGAACAATGGAAGATTTGAAAAGGCTAGAGAGAGAGAGAGCTTCTGAAACGGTATAAAGTGGAAAGATGGGGGAAAGAAACAAGTTTTGTCAAAACTTGAAACGGCGGCAAAAAGGGCAATTAATGTGCTTGGAACAACGAATGCGTCAGACGGCGCATGTAGGCGCAAGACGACTTACAAACGCGTACGGAGTACGATCCAGTAAAAGGGAGACGCGTGGCTGAAGCGGTTGAGTTATTTTGCATGACAGCTCGTACGCGTGAAGGAGATCTTAGAAACTTTAAACCTTAAAGAAACATGTCAGCCTATATGATGATCTCGGCTGAGAGACTTTAAACCGATGTATTGATAGGAAGTTCTGGCATAGGTTCCATCACCTCAGAATGCAGAGGTAATAAAACCTAGGAGCAGCTGTGGAGATATATTTTATGAGTACCAACACGTGGCCAAGGTGACGCCGACGTGTAAGCCGAGGTGCCACGTGTCCTGGTCATGACACCGAGGTTATCTCGGTTAGGCCGAGGTTATCTCCGAAGATATCGGAATCCGAGATAAGTGGATAAGGGACAAGAGTCCTAGAATGAGGAAGGACTTTAGCATAGATAAGGATAACACTCTTAGGGAGTTTATCTTTATCTCTTGGAGAGTCCAGGATAAGCACTGAGGAGAAGTCCATTGAAGCTAGGCTTCTATAGGGACTAGAATTAAGTTAACTATAAAAGAAAGGCACCCCCGATGGGTCTAAGGTACGCAATTTATATTCTGAACAATGAGTTTAGCACTATTGATTATCTTTGAGAGATATACTGACTTGATCGTCGGAGTGCCCCCCGGTGGACGAACCACTGCCGGAATCTTCTCTTTCTGTTACAGGTCAGATAGGTGCCATCTATTCTGCCAGTGCTCTCCAGCTGAATACTGAGTTGGCAGTGTGATCGGAAATTTACTCACACAAATATTTTTTGAATAAAGAAAAAGTAACAAAATAATTTTGATAATGCATGGTTTTCTTATATAAATTTATTATTGATGTTTTACAATTTACTTGATAATCTTTTAGTTATATTGAGTTGAATTGTTATCAAAAAAAAATATTGATAAGTTGTTGTATTATGTTCAAAATTTGTAAAAGTTTAAACTGCCAAATCGATTCTCATCTATCTATTAATCTGTCAATCCACATTCGTCAATCCGATGGATGGATACGAATTAATTTTTTCCAATCTGCCAACCCGGTGGACAAATGACAAATTGAAAGTTCTCCGACCGCAATTGAATCACAAACACCCCTAGTGCTCCAAACCAATCATATAATGAAAAGTTCCACACGTGGAAGATAACAAAAATGCTTCGGAGCACTATAGCAAGAGCTCTAGAGCAAGCACTAATGACATGGCGCCCATTGCACCCACTGTTGCTAACTCGCCTTTTTGCTCTCTCTTTTCTCATTTTTGATTTCAAAGTCCAAAATAAACATTAGAGCCTTTTTCTCTCTCTCTATTGGCTTCTTTCTTCTCTTCCCCCTCTCTCTCTATTTGATGACACCTCCTCGACGAGAGGCCAGAGCTGGTTCGAACCCTCAACTGTCTCCAACCTCCTTCTTCTTCGCTCACACTCGACAGTGAGAGACCGGAGCTGACACATCAGAACTGAGGGCAGAGAAACACACAGATTTACATGATTTCAAAAGAAACCCACATCAAATCCAAAGCAGTAAGAGAAACCCACAGATTTACCTGAAAACTTCCAAAGCAGCACCAAAAATGTCCCATTTGAAGGTATCAATGAAAATTTCTAAATGAAAAAAGACTTATGAACCAACTTACAAACAGATTTACATGATTTCAAGAGAAACTCACATCAAATCCAATAGATAAAAAGTGTGAGAAACACATTTCAAACAAAACCCATGAGACAAAACAACATTTGTCAATAACCCAAGTGAAGAAAGGTCCCAAAGAAAGAATACGATGAAACCTCCATAAGAGAAACATAGGCATTAATGGCATGAAAGCAATAATATACCAATTTCTTGCCAAGCTCAATAACAGCATCTTGGTAGCTACTTTTCTTTCCCTGACTACTCCCACAGAAGACACAAACCCTCTTGAACATGGATTGCTTCATTTCACTCTCTCTATCCATTCTTCTCTCTCTCTTTCTTTCTCTCTCTCTCTCTCTCTCTATATATATATATATATATATTTGTCTATATCTTCTACACATTTTGTTGGTTAGAAGAAATTACAATTGGCTTACAAAAAGAAAGAATCTGCCCCTCTCTCTCTCTCTCTCTCTCTCTCTCTCTCTCTCTCTTTTCTGTATATTGCTCTTAGTACAAATCTGTCAATGCTTTCAGAGCGAGAGAGGGAAGACGAAGTGGGAGAAGAAGACGGTGACGGAGGTGTGGTTTTACATCTGCCTTCTTTTTCTTTTCTTTTTTCAGTGCATGAAACATACGCACTGTAATATGAAGGTGTGGTTTTACATCCCTTGTTGGCTGCCACGTAAGTAGTGCTGCGTTTAGAGCTCATCTATTAGTGATCTGAATCGCAATTGTGGAAGATAATCAGTATGTTTGGTTTGAGTTTTTTGGATTAAATTTTAAAAAAATTGAGTTTTTTAGTTTTCGTGTTTTTTTGTTTTTAATGAATATTTTTAAAATTTTAAACATTTTTTTTTACTTTTTTGGATGCACCTTACTTAGATGTATCTAAAAAGTAAAAAATTTGTAAAAAAATATTTTTAAAAAATTAATAAATACATAAAAATATAAAAAAAATGTATTGAATTCTCGTGTTTTTTTTTTTAATTTTTGGCATTTAGTGAATTTTTTTAAAAAAAAATTTATAATTTTTTTACTTTTTAGGTATATTTATGTTAGGTATATCTAAAAAGTTTAAAAAATTGCTTAAAATATTATAAAAATTCAGTAAAAATAAAAAAAATACGAACAATAATAAAGTAAAATTTCTTAAAAGGTGTTTTTAAAAAAATAGAATCAAACAAAGTGAATATATTTGTTGAACAATACGAAAACAAATAATGATTTATTAAGTGTGTGTTGTAATTTTTTATTTATCAAGTACTCTCTAAGCAATCTATCTATCTATAGCATATATTGTACCAAAGTTACTTTTTGTGAGTGGTCTTGTGAGAGCTCAAAAACTCCTAACAATATTTGTAAACTTTTTTAATTAAAATATAATTTAAAAAAAAATCCTAACGGCTTATACATTAAACCAATAATTATAAAAATAATAATTATCCCATGATTTGTACTTTCTAAAAAATAATAATTATACATCTTTTGCTAAAGTGTATCATCTCTCACAAAAATTTCAAAGAAAAGATTAACAGAATTTCAGAACTAATCTTCTAATTTTTAATTTTGTAATTTTAAAAAATTAAGAAATACACGTGTGACAAAATAATTGGTTCATCTACTCCATTAAATTTAAAAATAAATATCTATATAGAAAGTCTAAAATAAAGCTATAATCATATATTTCAAAATTCTTCATAGGTAAGTTTAACATTAAAATTTATTAATTTAAATTTATCCATATGTTGGGTTATCTAGATTATATCTAATTTAAAATTTTAAATAGCTCAAAATATTTAAGACCAATCTAATTTCAAATTTAAAAAAATTAAATATAATTTTAATAATGTTACAAGCCTTTTTTTGCACACACCTACTCTTGAGCTTCAACTAGTTGAATAAATAATATATAAATTTTAAATTATATGATATATGGCAAAATTTTATTCGAAGAATTAATTGATTATGTGTAAATATTTTGAAATATATATTTTTATTTTTTGTTAATAAGGTTATACCATACAAATTTACATGCATCATGTGTGTTATTTTTAAAATTTATGAGTAGCTCTCAAATATTTATGAATTATTATTTAAAGTGTGGATTATGCATAATATATCCCACATATAACGTACAAATTGACCTTTATTTGAAGTATATATCATGCTTATTATAAGTTAGGCAAATTCTGAACCAAACTATCCAAACCTATAGATATCAAAACTTAAGTATTGGCCATTAAAATGATTTGACACATTTTTAGCCAAACACATAATAAAAAATGTAGCCTATAAGTAAGGAGTGTAAAAATGGTTCACGGCCCGGGGTAGCCCGAGTCCAGACCGAGACCTTGGGCTTGGGTTGTCATTTGAAGTCCGACTTGCCTAGCCTGGCCCATTGGCTCCCTTAAGGACCACTCAAAACCTGTCCATAGACCCGCTCAAGCCCTAGTATCATTTTTAGTGAAAAAGAAAAAAAATTTGATAGAAAAAATATTTAAAAAATGTTTAAGCCCAAAGCCCAGGCTCACCGATCTAGCCCAAGGCCTAGATACCCCCTAGATTTTGTACTGGGCCTAATTTTTTGACCCGTGGGCTAGGCCAGCGCCGCACAAATTTTGACGAGAGTTCAGACGGCCCGACATGGACCGAGTCGGGCCCAATTTACACCCCTACCTAAGCTATCTAAGTTAAGTTTTTTTTTACATACAAATTTAGTTTATTTTATTTATTCATTGTATTAGTGTTTTAGTTTCCTAATTGTATAAAATTTGGCATTTACAAAATAAATAACACTAAAAAATTAAAATATTAGTGTCATGGTCAAATTAAGAGAATGATATTAAAGTAATATATATTTTTTAAATTGTACATATTATTGTGTCTTGTAATGATTACTAAAATTAGATTTATTTTAAGTTTAAGTTTTAAAACTTTCTAAATGTGTCACTTTAAATATTATTATAATTTTTTTCACTAAAAATGTATGGTCATAATTACATTGTCATCAATATTATTTTTCTTAAATTATGTTATCATAATTATAATTCTTTTTTTTTAATTATTTGCAAATCATTCTTAATTTAGAAAAGAAAACCTACACCTACAAAAATCAGTTTAAGAAAAAAATTAATTTTAAATTAGTACATTAATATGTGAGTGGAGTATATTATAATGAATTCACAATTTTCCTGTAATTATATTCTCCAAACAGTAATATGGAAAGTTTTTAAATTTGTATTTTAAGTTGGGATTTTTATTGATAAGTCCAATTTAAAAGTGTTTTAACTCAAGAAGTCCATGAAGGAATTTTTTAACCTATTTAATCCCATGTATGTATAGTTTTATTCCATAAAGTCCATTTTCTTGATTTACACTATTTTCTTAGACACTTATGCCCTTATATGTAATTTTGATACCTTTATAAATATTCTTTCAACGATTAGCAATTTAATGATGTGAACATTCATATTTTAAAATTCACATTTGTAGGAATGTAAATTGGCCTGTGGGCGGCCCGAAACCCATCCACGAGCCAGGGAGGGCCCGGCCCGTTGACAATGTGAATATTCACATTGACATGTTAAAATTCACATTAATAGGAGTGTAAAATTGGCCCTCGTCCCGTAGCGGCGCGAAACTCGCCCACAGCCCATAGGCGGGCCCGGTCCGGCCCGTTGACAATGTGAATATTCATATTGACATGTTAACATTCACATTGATAAGAGTATAAAATTGGGCCGTGGCCCATGGGCGGCCAAAAGCTCGCCCGCAGCCCGGGGCGGGCCCAGCCCGGCCCGTTGACAATGTGAATATTCACATTGACATGTTAACATTCACATTGATAGGAGTGTAAAATTAGTCTGCGCCTCGTAGCTGCCCGAAACCTGCCCACGACCCGTGGGCGGGCCCGGCCCAGCGTGTTGACAATGTGAATGTTCACATTGACATGTTAACATTCACATTAATAAGAGTATAAAACTAAACAGCAGCCTAGGGCGGGCCCGACTCGGCCCAGCCTGGCCCGTTCACAATGTGAATATTCACATTGACATATTAACATTCACATTAATAAGAGTGTAAAATTGGCCCACGTCCCATGGCGGCGCGAAACCCGCTCATGGCCTATGGGCGGCCCGCGGCGGGCCCGGTCCGGCCCGTTGACAATGTGAATATTTACATTGACATGTTAACATTCACATTGATAAGAGTATAAAATTGGCCCACGGCCCATGGACGGCCAAAAGCCCGCCCGTGGCCCGGGACAAGCCCGGCCCGGACCGTTGACAATGTGAATATTCACATTGACATGTTAACATTCACATTGATAAGAGTGTAAAATTGGCCCGCAGCCCGTGGACGGCCCGAAACCCGACCGCAGCCCGAGGTGGGCTTGGCCCGACCCGTGACAATGTGAATATTCACATTGACATGTTAACATGCACATTGATAGGAGTGTAAAATTAACCCGCGCCCCATGGCTGCCCGAAACCCGTCCACGGCCCGGCCTATTGACAATGTGAATATTCACATTGACATGTTAACATTCACATTGATAAGAGTGTACAATTGGCCCGTGACTCGTGGGCAGCCCGAAGCCCGACCTCGGGCTAGGGCGAGCCCGGCCCATTAGCAATGTGAATATTCACATTGACATGTTAACATTCACATTGATAGGAGTGTAAAATTGGTCCGCAGCCCGATCGCAGCCCGAGGCGGGCTTGGCCCGACCCATGACAATGTGAATATTCACATTGACAGGTTAACATTAGCATTGATAGGAGTGTAAAACTTGTTCGTTGCCCGAAGCTCGCCCGCGGCCCGAGGTAGGCCCGGACCCAAACCCGGGCCACCTCGGGCCGTCCATGGGCTTCGGGCCGCCCATGGGACGCGAGTCAATTTTACACTCTTATCAATGTGAATGTTAGCATGTCAATGTGAATATTCACATTGTCAACAGGCCGGGCCGGGCCCGCCTCGGGCCGCCCACGGGCCATGGTCGTGTTTTGGGCAGCCACGGGGCACGGGCTAATGTTACACTTTTATCAATGTGAATGTTAACATGTCAATGTGAATATTCACGTTGCCAACGGGCCGGGCCCGGGTCGGCCCGGGGCCGGGCGTCGGGCTGCCCACGGGTCACGGGCTAATTTTACACTCTTATCAATGTTAATGTTAATATGTCAATGTGAATATTCACATTGTCAACGAGCCGGGCCGGGCCTGCCCTAGGTAGCGGGCAGGCTTCGGGCCGCCCACGGGCCACGGGCCAATTTTACACTCCTATCAATGTGAATGTTAATATATCAATGTGAATATTCACATTGTCAACGGGCCGGACCGGGCTCGCCCCGGGCCACCCATGGGACGCGAGTCAATTTTACACTCTTATCAATGTGAATGTTAATATGTCAATGTGAATATTCACATTGTCAACAGGCCGGGCCGGGCCTGCCTCGGGCAGCCCACGGGCCGTGGGCTAGTTTCGGGCAGCCATGGGGTGCGGGCTAATTTTATACTCTTATTAATGTGAATGTTAACATGTCAATATAAATATTTGCATTATCAATGGGTCGGGCTGAGCCCGCCCAAGGCAGCCCCCGAGCCGCAGGCGGGTTTCGGGTCGGCCACAGGCCGTGGGCTAATTTTACACTTCTATTAATGTGAATGTTAACATGTCAATGTGAATATTCACATTGTCAACGGGCCGGGCCGGGCCCGCCCCGACCCGGGCCCGGGCTTCGGGCTGCCCACGGGTCATGGGCCAATTTTACACTCTTGTCAATGTTAATGTTAATATGTCAATGTGAATATTCATATTGTGAACGGGCCGGCCTGAGCCCGCCCCGGGCGGCGGGCTAGTTTCGGGCCGCCCACGGGCCGCAGACCAATTTTACACTCCTATCAATGTGAATGTTAACTTGTTAATGTGAATATTCATATTATCAACTGGCCGGGTCGGGCCTATTTTTTGGCTTGTGGGCCGGCCCGGTCCGACTCGAATTTTTCCGAGCACCCACGAGGATCGACATGAGCCAGGCCCCTACACATTGACGATATAAACATTTATATTGACGGTGTGAACATTCACATTAAGGGTATTTTGGTAATTATGTCACCCATAGGACTTATTGAAACATAAGAAAATAATGTGAACTAAATGGAACATAAGTAGATGAAAAGGGTATTTTGGTCTTCTTATCTCAAATTGGACCTAATGGAATAGTAAAAAAGAATATGGGTTGGATGGAATAAAGCTCTTAGAAAATGAATTTATCAAAAAAGCTCCCTTTTAAGTTCTTATATAGAAAGTACATATCTAGCAAAAATGGTTAATAATTAATTATTTATTTTATTAAAAATACACTTATCAGATTTGTTTGATTTAATTTTTGAAAATTATTTTTGAATTTTCATTTTATGTATTTTTTTTTCTTTAATAATTTTTATCTTTATATTTTAGTCAAATACACCTAAAAATTAAGATACTCACGATTTTTAATAAAAAAAAAATTACTATAGAAAAAAGATATAAAAAATAGTTTTTTTTTTTCATTTTTATTGATTTGTTTACACATTTCTTCACAAATTTTATTTTTTAATTGCATTTAGATTAAGTGCATTTAAAAATTTTAATTGAAATTTGAATTTTTTTAGGGGTATTTTTTTTAAGGTCCCTGATATTATGATTTTATAGTAAAAAGGACATCAAATATTTTCATGATGTCTAAGGTCCCTCAACATCAATCCAGAGAAATTTCAGTCCCAGAGAAAATTGGTCCAGAGAAATTCTGGGAAGAATTTCTCTGGACCAACCCAGAGAAAATTTAGTTCAAAACCAGAAAATTTCTCTGGTTTTAACCCAGAGAAAATTCAGTTCAAAACCAGAGAAATTTGAAAAATCCAGAGAATGAGGTTCAAAGCAAATTCAACACATCCAACTCTACAAAGCCCATGAATGTACGTGTTGTATGTTACAATAGTTGGGCAATTAATAGTTCTTCTATGAGTTTGTGATAGATTTTCTTTAAACTTAATGGTATGAATTTCTCTGGGTTGAATCCAGAGAAAATTCAAATTTCTCTGGATCACTTTCTCTGGGTTGAATTTCTCTGGGTTGAATCCAGAGAAAATTCAAATTTCTCTGGATCACTTTCTCTGGGTTGAATTTCTCTGGGTTGAATCCAGAGAAAATTCAAATTTCTCTGAACCTGAAGATATTATATTCAACACTGGATATATATATATATATATGTGCTGACATTGTATATATATATGTATGTATCATATATATATATATATATACGTTTGCAACCATAGATAAGATAACTAAGAGTGACTGTTTGATTATGGTTGAAAAACCACCACAAAACCCTAGACAACAACAACAATCACATCATCAATGTGGAGACAAGAACCCAAATACCCAGTTCAACAAGTGACGAAGGCACCTTAGATCTGGTTTCGAGAAATTGAAGTCTCCTACTGACTGTTTGTTTCTCGGCGACGCCATTGAAGGCCGGATCCGGTGAAGCTGGAGCTCAATCGGTTGGAGAATGAAGTTAGGGGTGAGGAACAAGAGTTGATCTGGACAGGTATGAGAATGGAGAAGTTTAGAGAGAGAGAGAGAGAGATGAGTTTTGATTTGGTAAGGTCAAATTTCTCTGTGATATGTTTAGGGACCTTAGACATTAAAAAATAATTTTGTGGATCTCTTCCATTATGAAAAGTGGGAGAGGGACCCTAGACCAATTTTCCCATCTTTTTATACTAAAGATTAAAAAAAAATATGAAAAGAAAAACTTTAAAAATTATATTTGAGTTTTTTTTAGATGAAAAAATATATATATATTTGAGTTTGAAAACCAAAGTGATTATGATCTTGCCACTTTTTTTTTTTTTTTCCTTCTATAACCAGATTAAATTATAAATGAATTTAGTTAGAATTTCAAATATCATAAATCACATCTTTATAAAATAAATAAATAAATAAATCACATATATGAATTTATCAAATACATGTGTAATGAGATTATTGATTATCTTAACATTAAATTTCTTTTAATTACAAATGTTACAAAATTATTAGTTTGGTTCATTTTATTTTGTTTTTTTAAATTTGTTCTTTTGAGCCAAACAATATTTTTTTTGAAATAATTTATTTTTAACATTATGCCGCCTTACATTTTAAAATAATATTTTTTGAAATAATAACATTATTGAACTATTTTTATTTTAATAAAAATCACTGTTGAAATAAATACGATGAATTATTTTTATTTTATAATATTTTATATTAAAAAATATTAAAATTTTTATGTTGTACATAATTTTTCTTAGTCTCCTTACTAGCAATTCTCTAAGTAAGTAATAGTCTTCTCACTAACAATCTCCCCTCACCTACTTTTGAAAACAATCATGCCTTTAGTTCCACATAATACTAGAAGGATATTTAGGCCTATTTTGAGAACCTAACTAAAAATTAATTTTTTGACTTTTTAATTTTTGTAAGTTATATTATCTTTCTATTTTAAAAAAAAAAATTAAAAATTAACTTTTAACTGTACTTCTTAAAAGAAGCCTTAATAATTTGGAAAATACTATAAATTTCAAATAAATTATCAAATTTTTTATCAAACTTTTTATATGTGTGTGAGATCTAAACAAATTACATATGTGTGAATCTCACATTTATGTGAGAGATTTAATAAAAAAAATTTGATAATTTATTTAGGATTCTAGTATAACTCTACCACAATTCTTGGTTATTATTTTTCAAAAACACTTTTCATAAAATTTTACTTTTTTATTTTTCGTGCTTTTTTGTTTTTATTGAATTTTTTTAATATTTTGAGCAATTTTTTTTAATTGTTAAACATATCTAACATACATATACCTAAAAAGTAAAAAAAAAAATTGAAAAAATATATTTAAAAATTCACTAAATACAAAAAATATATTAAAAAAAAAAAGAGAATTCAATACATTTTTTTTTATATTTTTATGTATTTTTTAATTTTTTAAAATATTTTTTCACAATTTTTTTACTTTTTAGATACAACTAAGTAAAGTGCATCTAAAAAAAATGTTTAAAATTTTAAAAATATTCACTAAAAATAAAAAAAATCAAAAAATTTATTTCAAAAAATTTATAAGTTTTTCAAATAAATTTCTCTCTCATACACATCAAATCAATCACTTTTTTCAAAACTCTCTCTCAAAATAATTTTTTAAAACATCTTTTGAAAAAAACCAAACCAAACAAATTTTCGTACTTTTTATTTCAAAACATGTTTCTCAAATATAAACCAAACAAGCCCATTGATTTTTCTTGTTTTTATTATTGTTGTTTTTTAATTTTTATGGTTACCGAATGCGGCCAATAATTTTCCTTTTTTGACTGACCGATCAAACCAAATTTCGCACCCGCGAGTCTCCAAGTGCGCCCGCCACGTAGCGTAGCACAAAGCTTTGACGTGTAAAAATGTGACTACCGAGTACGAAGTGATGTTTGAGGACGAGGAGAGATGAGAGAGAAAATCTGAACTGATAGAACCAGACCAGCGAGAGGGCTGTACGGACTTATTTTTATTTTTTTTCCCAGGAAAACAAGCAAGAAAGAAAGAGAAAACGAAAATTAAACCCTATACAAAAATCTCTGTACCAAAAATGGTGAAGACAATCGTGAATTCGTAACCCGATCAGCTTGCTCTGATTATGTATATTCACATTTTTTATCACTGATCTTTAGCTTGGCATTTGACCCTAATCAATCGACTCCTTTGACCTTGCGATGACTTCAAATATCTGACCTAAATCTTTTACTATATCACATGCATATACAGATGTTATGTGGTGTTGATGATGACTGAGGGAGGTGCAATTCACGTGGACTGGATCTGAAACCCTAAAACAATCGCCATGGAACTGGACAAACATCGATGCATCAGTCCAAGGTAACTGCTTCGTGATCCTGATCAAAAATCGCCAGATCTGTATCGCTAACACCTTGGTTTTCCAGTGTTTTCCAGACTTTCTGTTGTATTTGGGACTTTTGAAAATATTTGTTTTTGACCTCGACGACAGACGATTTAGGGTTTATCTGGACCATATTACTGTTGATCCTAATCTCATTTATTGGCTGCTGGAATGAAAAAATTAAATTAAATCTTTGACTTGTAATTTTTCTGATGAACTTTGATTGGAAATTTGGGACTATTTTGAGTTTCTGTTGATTTTTGAGGTATTTGAAGCAATCACATAGTGGATCATTGTAAGAGGAGGTTATTTCCAGCTTGCTAGTTGTCCAGTATCATCATATACATTATGCATGCGAGGCATCGCAATCCTGGAAATGGATACAGGTCTAGTTCTATGGGAATGGGTGGTGTACCTGCATCCTCTCGAATTTCACCGGAAAGTTCAATGAGAGGTCATGGGATGTATAATTCAGAGTACCGGAGCTATAATCGTGGTTTTGGGCGTGGTCGTCCAAAACCATTCCAAGCAGTGCAGCCTCCACCACCACCTAGAACAGATATTTTTATGGAGGCTGGTCGTCTAGCAACTGAATATTTGGTTTCTAAGGGTTTGCTGCCCCCAAATGTACTTTCAGGGAAGTGGCAAAATGGCAGTTTGAAGAACCAGGTAGGGGATTTTCAGGGTTTTAGGCAGCAAGGAGATAGTTTGCATCTTCCTCAAGAGGGCCGAACTTCAGCTCTTGCTCGTTTGGGGAATGCTGCTGATGCAGGGTTGGGTAGGAGAAGGTTTGCTGATGAATATAATCCAACTGGGCCTAGAAATAATATGCAAGTTAGGAGGAGGATGGGATCCTTCAAAAATTATGGCTCAAATTCAGATTGGGGAAGAGAGATGGGAAGGAGTCTGTCATATTCTGATAAAGCTAGGGCTTGCCCAGATATGGAAGATAATGATTCTTTTTCTGGATATCAGGAAGATAAACAAGTTGGTAATGATGTTGTTAGTGGGGGGCAAAGGTCCTGCTCGAGTGAATTAGCACCTAAAAGTGATGGTGCTGGTGATTCGGAGTCAGTTTTGGAGAAATCCCAGTTCCAGGACGACACAAGTACAAATACAAGTCCTAATATTGAGAAAGATCTTTTACCTGAAACTGAAGTGGAACCCACTAAGAGGTCAGATGATACGAAACTCCTGAAGGAGGAGACTGTTGGGCTGCAGGATGGCACTAGTAATGATCAGGTTGAGAAACAAAGTGACACGGAGAATGCACGCATTCAGCATTGTGCAATGGAGGTTGATTCCATAAACAAGAATGGTGGTGATTTGTTAAGTCTATGCAGATTTGCCAAAGTGCCTACCAAAACACGTTCTTCATTAACGACCAGGGGTTCAAAGGCTGTTCCAAATACCGAAGAGGAAAAAAATCAGGATATGGGACAAGCGGACAAAAATTGTGAGTTGGAACCTACAGTGGGATCTGAAGTCCTTGTTAAAGATGTTTCAGTTGATGGCTCCTCAGTTGATGCATCATCCAATCAAATTCAAAGTTCAAAATGCCTGGATTCTGATATTCCAAAGGAGACACCTGTTATGTCTGCAGAGGATGTGGGAGAATTGGGTCCCATGTACACTGAGCAAGGAAAATGCGTGAGGTCTCAATCTTTCCCAGATATATCTTTCATGAATGAGCAAGAATCAAGTGAAGGACCTCCTGGGTTTGGAAGGTGCAGCTCCATGATTATGGAGAGAGGTGAGAAACGAGCTGCACAACACGGTGATAGCAGGGACAGATTGAAGAAACCTAGAGAATGGGTCCCCTCGTTAGTTACCCAGACTGATGATTTCTTCCACCTTTCTCATTTGAGGGGAAAGCAGCCAATTTCACAAGAAGGAAGGAGATCACCTTGTGAGGAAGCAATCTTGACCATGGACCAAGAGAGGCCCACGAATATGTCTCAGTTTCAGAGACGTGGTGCTGGACCATGCATTGAGTACGCGGAAGAGAAGCAATTTTTTCCGGGTTCGTTTAAGATTTGTGACCTTAATCTTGTGGAGGCTTCTGAAGTGAATGAGAACCCTGATCCTGATTCAATTCTTATTTTTCCATCTATTCCAGAAATCAAAAAAGAAGCAACACCAGTAGATGTTGATTTGTCCATAAGTAATAACTGCAATATATCTGGTAAATACGGTAGATGTGGTGCTGATGGCAAAGAGATTGAGGTGATTGATTTGGAAAATGATTCTGTACAAGAAGACAAGGCCTTCAATAATTCAGAGAGGAAGTATGTTTCTCTTTTTATATCCTTTCCACAATAGTTCATCTGAAGTTATATCTGGCAGTAAAACCAGCTGCATGTTTCAGTTGAAGTTTGATTAGTTTATTCTTTCTTTCTAAGTGCTTAATTGTGCGTCTATTGCATGAGTTCTCTTCTAAATTTGGAAATGTTCAATTATACAGGGCAGAAACTGTATTTACAGGCTTGGAGAACTTTCCTAATCATGCATGTGCAAATGACATTTCTGACGTTCAGGATGGTTATGGGCTTATGTTTTCAGACTTGCTTGGACCTGATATCTCCAATTGTTCTTCGGTTCCAGCAGGCATTAATTCTCTGCACAATGAGATGGCCCTTCATGACGGAGAGGTACCATCTCTAACTACTGGCAACTGGTTATTGCTCAAATCTTTTCCATGTGCTTACTTGGTTGCTCAGTGGTCATTTGATTTGATCTTTATGGATATATTTAGATCATTGGATGTGTAATTCTTCACACTAATATTGGTTTATATATGTGTTCACTGGAAAGGTTCAAGTTATTACATATAGTCTTTATATATATGTATCTTAAAGTTTCTTAATACATTTCTCATCTACGTTAAATAACTAATTTTGAATTGATCATTACAGGATATACTCGGTGATGATGAATCAATTTATATGTCCCTGGGGGAAATACCAATTAGTATGCCAGAAATTTAATTCAACGGTATTTTTTTATCTTCTTCTTTAAATCTATAGTTTGTTGTTGATCTTCCAAAGGTGGTGTTTGGAAAATATCACTGGCTCTAATGTTGTTGATTACAGTTTAACAAACATTCAGGAACTAAACAATATGAAACATTAAAAAGAATTGCATTCGGAATGTAGTATACCCTAACAAGGAATGATAATTAAGTGAGAAAAACAGTAAAATTCATATGCAAGGAAGCACACTATGTGCATGGGCAAGGGCCACACCAAACAAGGACAATGATACAAATAGGGAATAGTAATATCATGCCTATAATTACTTCAAAACAAATGTTCTTTCAGAATTAATTGCAACTATTTACATTTTGAAGATAAGGACTGTTTGATCCTGCTATATTTATTGTTGGAGGAGCAACTGAGTCTTTCATCTCACAGTTTAATTTCCAACTAAGACATCTTGGGAAATATACTTTCACAATACTGCTTTTCACGCTAAGGAGCTTATTGCATGGTGTTTTCCTTTCTACAATGTTTAGTGGGAGAAAAGAAATATTCTTTCCACATTGAATCATGTCCCAGTACATTAATACCATTGAACATGGGATTCCATGTGATTAAATTTTCAGAATCAATTGATTCCTTGTGGGGATTGTTAAACATAGACAAAGATTGTTGTGTGCAAGGATTAGAAGTTTAGCAGAAAGGAGATTTTGAACTTTGGGTAGCAAGCAGGAAATAATCTTGAAAGAAACATTAGGTCCCACATGAGTGCTGGGTCTGGTGGTTGTATGCATGAAAAATAAGATGGTTAAAAGCATGGTTGGAGGCACTTACCTTGAATTGTGATCGAGTTTTGGCTAAATCCCTGTTGGGGCACTTTCTTTAGCTTCAGTCCTACAGTTTTTCAGTTACTTTGCAAATGTGATTTATCTTATTGCATATTCAAGTGCCAATACATAATGCATTTGTAATGTAGCCCAGGGATGTTGACTTTTCCAATTCATCAAATTATACTTAATAATTTTTGAACCTGCATGTTGTCTACTTCTCTGGGATAGTAGTTGTATAAACAAATATGAGTTTGCTCAGTTAAAGATACAATTTTTTTGTTACATCCTCTATCATTTGTTTTTGTTTTACTTTACTAAGTGTTTTGAGATGGCATTGTTGTAGGCTTCTTGTGGGTCTGGGAGCAGCCAGGACAGGAATATGAGAAGCCCTTTTGAATCACTATATATCCAGCCATCCTTCAAATCTATTAGTTGGTATGCTTAGTATTAGTAATTATGGTGTCTCAGCTCCAATCTCTAGCTCTATCTTAGTAAAACTCTTTTTTTTTTTTTTTATTATTATTATTTTTTTTTGTTGATTTAGCTTATAATGGATTCTTGAAAACATGCTTTACCAGTAGGTGTTGTTAATGCTCTCGTTGTTTCTCATCATCGTTTGAGAAATTCATGAATGATAAGAGGAATGTTGCTTTTATGAATATGCATAAATAAAATGCTGGTAACAAATGATAAAAATAAAGTGTAGCAAATTCATAGAACGATAGATCTGCACTGCAATTGCAGGGAACGTACGCATGTGTAAAATCAATTCTTCCTTTTCAAATCATATGACGAGATGTATGCCTTGCTACAAATTGTAATTTCCTGCTGATATTGAGTTTAGATGAGTGCCAGTTAATGCTGTCTGTATGATTCTGTTACTGCTACTTCTAATAGCATTGCGTCATTCCAAATGTTTGAAAAATGGGTGGAAACATTAGAGAACCATAAAATAATAAAATCTCCTGCCTTCATGATCCCTAAATTCTTTTAGCCACTAGAAATTTTCATGCATCTGCTTGTCATCCAATTTTTGTTTCCGCACCTTCACTTTGTCTTTTAAGAGTAAATATTAGTTATAACGGTGAAACTACATGATAATATTACCAACCGCTATATAGTTGGATAGTGTCAAATAATCTCATTTGTAGTATTTTATTGGCCGATGATACCATGAGGATGGTGTCACCGTTGCACTCCATATTTGTTTGTGTCTTTTTAGACATGTTTGCTAAATCATTTGCACCTAATCAGAGAGATTCTCAGTGTGCGGTGAAATGCAATGCTGCTTTTTATGTTGTCTTGAGATGGTTGGTGCGTCTATTATGCTCTTCCTTTTATCCATACCTACTATTCAAAGTTTTTTTTGTTTTGTTTTTGGGCCATCCATCCCACAAGTTTTCAAGACCTTGACTGTTTTTTACTATTCAACAAAATCTTTAAATGGAAGGAATCAGTGAATTTGGTTATACCTTTTGAAAGTCATTTTATTGCTTTTAACAGCAAAACTTTGCTTTTTTTGTGTGAAAGAAGAGAATATTTTTGAAAATACCAATTATAAAGTAGCTTAATTTTTATTGAAATTTGAATTTCCAGTGAAAAACCAATGAGCTATTTTTTGCTCAAATATTGTTAGGTTGAACGAGCTGTCTTACAATCCATTATGTGTGTGTGTCATTTTAGTCGCATTATATCATTTTCTTTCCTGGGAATTACCAGGACAAGACAGGAGGCAATGAAAGCAACCACTGCATCTTGGCTGTTATTTTTTTTAAGGTTGATGATTGCTCTTTGGATATCATCTTATGTGATGATGGGTCTTTTATCTTTTATTTTTTATTTTTTTAGATGTTGGTCTTATCTTTTATTTAGATATCAATAACACTAATATTTTTGCTTAGTTATGATAATATATATATATATATATATATTCTTAATTTATCTTATAATATGATCACCTTGTTTGATTTGAATTTTTTGAATTTACTCTTCAGAAATTTTTTTTATAAAAAAAAATGTATTTTTTTTTATTTTCACTGAATTTTTTAAATATTTGAAGCAATTTTTTTTTTTAATTTTTAGATACACCTAATATAAATGCACTTAAAAAGTATAATATTTGTAAAAAAATTCACTAAATATCAAAAATGTTAAAAAAATATGAAAATTTAATATATTTTTTTGTATTCTTGCGTATTTATTATTTTTTAAAATTTTTTTTAATAAATATTTTACTTTTTAGATATATCTAAATAAAGTGCATCTAAAAAGGTTAAAAAATTGTTTAAAATTTTAAAAATATTCACTAAAAATAAATAAATAATAATAAATAATAAAAAATTTAATTTTTAGAGAATTGAAACCAAATACAATGATTAATGCCATACAAGTCTTCCAATTTTTGTTTTCCTTTTAATTTTTTTTTTAAATCAAAAATTTATTTGATACATTATTTTTCTTTTCAAGGCAGGGATATTAATTTTAAAAGTTTCTAAATTTTTAATTATTATTTTTTTTAAACTTATTTTTAAAGTAAATTTTTACTCTCTTCTACCTATTCCATTGTATCATAAATCGTGAAATTATTTAATATTTTTGTACTCTTTAACCAATTATCATTTAATATGTCACTTCATATTCTTTAATCACGGAACACAATATTTTATTTACTCACTTTGTTCATCAATCATAATATTATAAAATATCATATATTCATATTTCAGAATCACTGAATAATAACCCTTATAAATTGTACTATAAATAAAACAAGTTTTGAGTTGACTGGTTGCCGACGAGTTCAAATGAGCTCTGGTGATATAGACCGATCACCGATTGATCCTTGGTCACCACCTGATAATTAACTATTTTTTATTTTTTTAATATTTGTTTCAAAATTGAGATATAATTATACGAAAATTTAGAAAAGGAATCTCCATTCAGATATTTTAGAGAAGGAATATATTTTTTTTCGTTAAAAAAAAAAAAAAAAAATCTCCATTGAAGATATTTTTGGAAAATATATAGTAGTTTGTATTATTTTATTTTCATTTGCTGCTTCCGAATAATAATATACAAAGCGCGTTCTGTGGGTCCCACTGTGTGAGGTGTGGGTCCCACAAGTGTGGGACTCACGTGAGGTTGAGGCCAGACTTCCATGCTAACAAGACTTTTCTCGATGCTTTTTGGTTGCACCAAAATTTCTGTGCATTTTTTCTAACGGGAAAGACACGTATGTGGTCCACCTTCCTAGCAAATTGCTGGGCCACTGGGCTGAAGCTGTCTCTGTTACAATCAATGGGCCTATTCAAAATGAGTTGCCCCCCAGGTCCATTATCATACCAACACAAGCCCAACTTCACCAAAATAGTATCTTGTTTTTTACAATAAAAACATACTCCCAAATTGATAATGGGGGTGTTTGGTGTAGATTATAGAGATTGATTATAACTTATTTTAATTTGAGAATATGTGTCAAGCTGTTTAATGCAGCTTCTGTTTGTAGCTTTTTACATAAAAATAGCTTAAATAAGTTGAGAAAAACTGATTATTTAAAAGCTGGGGAATGGGTCCTTTTGATTTTTACTTTCTGATTATCAACTTTTACTTTACAATAAGTTGTACCAAACAGTACCAATGAATTGTATGGCATAGATTTAAATTTATTAGAATAAACTTGGTTTACATATTATGTTTTTGGGATGTGTGTTTTTTCGGAAAAAAGTGTTTAGACTCTTGAATACAAGCCCATTAAATTTGTTCACAATGATGTGGATTATTTTATGTCAATTATTGATTAATTTAAAAATTAACGACTTAATACCCAATTTCCTGTTCCGTCATTTGAAATTAATTTAAGAGTTGTATTTTATTGATTTCTAGCATTTATTTTTTTGTGTACGTAATAGTACTAAATGAGTAATAATTTTTTTTTTTGGGGGGGGGGATCCGAAATGAGTAATACTTTAGACATTTAAAATTTCAAATTTACTCATACTAACATGGCAAAGGATTTTAATTGGTTGATTTCTAATTTGCAATGTTTTATATCTTCGAAAATAAATATTTTTTAATATGAATAGACTTGCTTAACACGTTAAAGTTATGGATTCCATATGCATTAATTAATGTGGAGCTCACCACTGTTATGTTATGTTTTTGTGATAAGAAAATATGATTTTAAAAAATTTCATTTATGTATAATCTGAATTTTATGAGAAAATTATTTTTGTTCATGTGTGGAAAAAAAGAAAAGAAAAGGTATCTAAGAAACGGAATGAAAATGAAATTTGTACGTAGATAATGCCCCAAAGTATGCAAATGCATGCATGGTACCAAACACACATGAATAAAATAAACTATTATATAAAAATAATTTTTTTTTTATTAATCTTCGTTAAGTCTTATATAATTTTCATATCAAGTCACGTTAGATAAAGCATGTAGCAAGGTTGTTCGTTTTTCACGTTTTACCTTTTTAATGGGTTATTATCCTTATCCCATAACACTGTTGTATTACTTTTTTGTACCGACCTATGCATGGTGACCCACACCAAATAATTAGTTGGTTTACTAGGTATAGGTTTAATGCTCCTTTTTATGATACTTTTATCTTCGAATATTTATTTTATTTTATTTTTGCACAAGATAGAATATTAACGAGTTAGTATAGTGAATGGTAAATTATTACTATTTGAGCATTTGATTGAACACTTAACCTCTCTTTTGGAAAGTTTTGGTACAACTTATAAACATCGTTTATAATTATCTCTTTTTCTAGAGTTTGTGTTGTTTTAAGAAAATAGTAAAAAATTGATATTTTTATTTTTTGACTTTTTTAATTTTTTTTGTGTGTAAAAAAGTAGAGAAGTGATGTGACCTAAAAAACTAAAAAATTAAAAAAAAAAACTAAAAAACTAATCTTCCCAAATTGCCCTTTTGTATAGAGTGTTTAGTGTAATTTTTGTTTATAACTTACAAAATATAAATAATTTAAAAAATTGAAAAAAAAAAACTAGTTATGTAAAACTTAATGAAGTGATGTTTTTAATTTTTTTTTACCACAAACACGGCAAATAATTATTATTTTTTATATCTTTCTTTACATTTTCTTATGTCTTCAATGCAACATTATTAAGATATACAGATGCCTACCTAGTTGCTCTCTCTAATTTTCTTAAAAATTCAATATGTTTAATATTTTTCATACAATGTAAAATAAACTCCTTGCTTCCCATTTAAAAATATAAAAATAAAAATAAAAATCTTCATGCATTACCACAAAACCTCCATTGATGTTGTTGGGCCTTCGGATGGGCCGATAAACATTCGAAAACAAAAGACCAGTCAGTTTTTTCTCATCTATAGATGAGAAATTATTCGGTGTTTTGGAAGTAATGTTTTTTTTTACATTGGTTGTTTGGGGTGAGCTAAATAGGTCCCACTTTTTTTTGTCATTAGTGATTTTTTTTTTTTAAATTATGTTAAATTTTTTTTACTTTTCGATTCGTCTTGTGTAAATGAATCTAAACAGAAAAATGGTAGACTCTCCAAAATATTTATCAAATTTTCTATTAAATATCTCATGGATATGAGTTTTACATCCATATAAGACTTTTAGTATAAAATTTGATAAAATTTTTAGAGCCTCTAACATTATTTATATAAAAAAAATTAAAATTTAAAATGACAAAATAAATTAATAAAAAGTCTATTATTTTTAGCTTTTTTAAAAAAACATTTTCTCATTTTCTCTCATTTTTTGATTTGTTTTGTCTGTGCAATTTGGGAGGACTCAACCCGAGTAACCCGAGCACAGTCTGAATTTTTTTAGGGTTTGGACAAAATATTTTCAAATTTGATACGGGCTTGAGCAAAAATTCAGAAGTCCAAATTAAATTTGAACGGACTTGGGCAAAGACGTCAACCAATCCAAGCAACTCAAAGCTCAAATTATACATATATAGATATATAAAAATATTAAATATACATATAAATTATTGGTCATTACATGATATTAAAGTAATTTATATTATTAAATCATATTGAATACATATTATACATATAAATCACATAAAATCTTACTTTTTATTTTCACTCATAAATTATAAAGACTACTATAGCGGCATCTCTCTTACATTATATAAATTATTTGTTTTGATGGTATTTGATGATACAGTTATGATACAATGAGTTCCTGGTAGAACGGGTCGGACTGATCCACGCTTCTCGAGCCAATATCCGAGTGGTCAAGCCCACTGAGAGCTTGAACAAGAGTTCAACGGGGAACGGGGTGTCTCCCAGCGAACCCTCCAACGAGCAAGTTAGAGAGAGGGAGAAGTGGAATGTAGAGATATGAATTAGAGATAGAAATCTTAACCTTCTTATTGTCTTCAACGTCTGCTTATATCCTTTTGTCATCACTTCGTTGTCCCTTCTCGAGCCAATATCCGAGTGGTCAAGCCCACTGAGAGCTTGAACAAGAGTTCAACGGGGAACGGGGTGTCTCCCAGCAAACCCTCCAACGAGCAAGTTAGAGAGAGGGAGAAGTGGAATGTAGAGATATGAATTAGAGATAGAAATCTTAACCTTCTTATTGTCTTCAACGTCTGCTTATATCCTTTTGTCATCACTTCGTTGTCCCTTCCGATCTGTCACCTTGGCCAAAAGTCTATGCTGTAACTTACCTTATTCAGGATGAGGGCGTGCTGTTCCGACGGAAAGGTATTGTCGTAATAAATGTTGTGAGGGGCTGCATTAATGGCGATGTGTAGTGGCAATAACTTTGCAGATCTTTGTCTGCTGATGTGGCTTGCCCCTTGCATGCCGCATGCCTGGGTATTATTGGTCCTTCGTGTCATGTTGGTTTCCAGCTGTTCTGAACCTCATCAATTGGGTTGTGTATTGGGCTCTAAGTGATGGGCTTGGGTTGTTTATAGTGGGCCATGGCCTTTATGGCCCTAACCATGTCAGTATTAATGATTTTCTATATAAAAAAATGTAAATAGAATCAAATTTTAATAATTTAATAATGTAGTTATAAAAAAAAAAAATTAAAAGTCATTTACAATTTGGACAACTCGGATAATTCGGGTTTAACTCGGGTTGGGCTTTGACATGAAACCTCAGGTTACAATTTGGCTTGGGCGGGCCTGAGCAGGTCTCAACATAACTTGAATTGGGCTTAAACAACCTCCCAACTCGTCCGAGTTACGCCCCTAATTTCATCCAACAAAATGTACAAACTTAAAACATTTTAATCTTTTTAAATAAATAAAAAACAATTGACTAAGAAAGATTATCCAACAAAAAAAAAAAAAACCCACCAAGCAACTGCAAACACCCAATAATTAACACTTCACAATTCTTTCATAAAATTTAACTTATTTATAATTTAGAGGTTGTTTTTCTAACACTAAAAAATGTGTACTTTTTTTTTTATCTTTTTATGTTACATTATTTTTTTAATTTTTGTGTATATCTTTTTTATAAAAAATTAAAAAATATATTAATTTAATATATTCCAAACAACTCCTAAAACCAATATCTATTTGAGGCATGAGTTACAAAAAATATATATTAATTTGAGGCATTACTCGCTGGCAATGTGTTGCTGGCACACCGAATAATTTCTGTATAAGATAGACAGAGAATCCAGGGAAGCAGAAGAGGGGAGAGAGAGAGAGTGTGCAGGGAGCAAGCAAAGATCTCCCAAGGGGACACGCGGCAGCATGTGGTGGCTTAACGTCCATACACATGACTACATGATGTCAGTAAATGAAAGAATCTGGGTCCCACTTTTTTACGCCAGAGAGGCATCTAGTAACCGTTACATCCCCTCTCCTTGGAACAGGGTCAGTGACTGTGGTATTTTCATTTGAGGTGTATTATGATTTTATTTTTATGATTTAAATTGTTCATATTGTAAAGTTTGTTGAGTATTTTATACTTACCAAAAATCATATTAATCGGATATCAATAATTATATGATCGAATCGTATATTGTTTATACTATTTCTCAAAAGAAAAACTTATTATTTATTTTTTTGGTTATCGATCATATAGTTGTTAATATCCGATTAATATAATTTTTGATAGGCATAAAGTACTCAACAAATCCTACAAAATAACAGTTTAGATTATAAAAATAATACACCTCAAACGAAGGCGCCACAGTCACTACTGTGCTTTGAGCACAGCAGTAACCCCTTTTTCCCTCTCCTTCCAACTCATCTATTTTAAAATAAAAATATTAAAAATTTTAAAAATTCTATTAAAAATTTTATCAAATATTTTATATAGATGTGAGATTTACATGTAACTCATATTATATAGGTCTCATATTTATGTGAAATATTTGATAAAAATTTTGATAGAATTTTTAAAATTTCTAATATTACTCATTTTAAAAAGAAAAATGACTTATACGTCGAAAAAGAAGGGGTCAAATTACCTGAATTAGTGTTTATTAGACGACTTGCCAGGCAATCATTAGGATGATTGGGTAAAATATTTATCTATTATGATTGTTATCTTGGTGATCGTGGTTGGTAAGCCTTCTCATTGATCATCCAGCCGGTCGTCCGACCAAACGACCAGGTGAAACACTTATTTATGGTGATTGTTACATCGTCAACCGCAGTTATCAGCCTTCTCGCTGGACAACTGGCAAAATGGATTTCACGTAAGTATTAGAAATTTAAATGTTTTATCAATATTTTTATTAAATGTGGGTGGGATTTATATAAGATTCATATAGTGTAGGTCTCACATTCAGGTAAAACTCACACTTGTGAAATATATAGTAAAAATATTAGTAAAACATTTAAAATTTGTAATATTTTTCATTAAGAAAAATTTATTAAAAGTGATTTTAACCATAAAAATATATTTTCTATTTTTATTATATATATTTTCATATAAAATGTATAATTACATGTACATTTAAGTGAGGAGAAATTTAAAATGTGTACTCTTTTAAATGGTGTACATTGTAAAAAGTTATGATTTTTTATGATGAATGTTATGATTGTTTGTGACGTAAGTTATGACGTTTTGTAGTAAAGTTATAAATAGTGAATTTATGATGCGCATCTGAACATTAAGAATGATAATGTTATGACATTTTATGATTTTTATTATAACACTTTGAGATTTTGTTATAACATTTTTCAATGAAAAAAAGTTACAATTTTTATAGTGAAAAAGTTATGACATTTTGGATTTAAGTTATGAAATTTTGTGAAAAAATTATGAAAAATATACTATATGCACCTTTTTGAGGGTGCACATTGTAACATCTCCCTTTAAGTGAACCGAAATAAATTTATTTTTTAGACTTTTAAAACATGAAATATTAGTATTGTATCACAAATAATAAGGTGTGACGTGTTTTTTTTTATGCCTTTGTGTAATACTAATCTAATTATTATAGTAACATTTAGGGTAAATTACAAATGCACTTTATGAGATTTGATTAAAATAAGAATCATCCCTTACAGTTCTGAAAATTATATTTCACTCCTGAGATTTTTAATTTCATAACAAACCGCCTATTTTATTAATAAATTATCAAGTCAATTAACAAATTTTAATGATGTTAGAAATATATTTTAATTAATAATTTAGGTAATTTTATTATTGTATGGGAGATCAATTATGAATTTTATTTTTTCAATTAATCCTGTTAAATAGAAAATTTTGACAATAAGGTATTCATAATTTTTCAAAACACATGAGGTAATATGTATTTTAATCAAATCTCAAGAAATGTATTTGTAATTTACCCTAAAATTTAAAGTTGAAATAAATTATTTTGTATTTAGATTGTAATTTACAATACAAGGAGGATTTTAATTGTTCTTTTTCTTTGGTTTGCAACTTGGCAGGTTTGGGGTGTCTTAAAAAAGTGCACTTTTTATCTTTTTACGAAAAGATATGCAGAAAAGTAGAGAGGTGATGTGATGAAAAAAAGATAAAAAGATAAAAAGATGGATTATATAGTCTATGCCGAACGAGTATAATTTAATGAGTTGCCATACTGTAGAAATTACAACAAGATTGTGAAAGAAAAAAAAATATCGATAGAGGAGAATCCTTATCCCTTTTATTTTGAAAATTTATCAAAAAACTAAAATTTAAATTGACGAAATTATAATTATAAAAATTAGAGTAAAATTTCACTCAAACTATAGGTCAATAGTATAATTTATCCTTTCTTATTCAACCCAGAAAAATAAAAAAATCACTTCATTTTTCCTTTTTTTTTTTTACACAAACATATGAGAAAGTGGGTTTTATTAGTGACTTTTTTGCTCAGATTTTTTTTAGTAATTTTTTTTATTAAAATATGAAGTGAAAAACAATATGTTCGGAAATGACGTTTTCACTTTTTTTTTTTTTTTTTTGAAAAAAAAAAGAAGAAAAGAAAGTGCAACAAGTGGAGTGAATAAGAAAAAAAAATTAACTTTTTTGTACAAGTTGAATTTTTTTAATTTTTGACTAAATAGTAATTTGCCAAATGACCCCTAAATTAGGGGTCAATTAGGGTATTAGCCTTCTTAATAAAAGGGCAATTCACAGTCAGAATCCAAGAGAAGCATGTTAAGGGGTAGAGATTATTTTATAATTTTAAAATTAGTGATGGAGATAAATTCTTGATTTGTAATGATAACAAATTGTTTAATTTTCTTGAATTTCTTTGAGTTAGCTTAATTTATTGCCTAGTGGGGGTGGGGTCAGTATCTAAAGAAGGCATAGTTAAATTATATAGAAATGTATGAGCAAAGTTACAAACAATATGCCCAATAATCAGCATATAGACTATCTAAAGAAGGTATTAAATTATATAGAAATGTATGAGCAAGGTTACAAACAATATGCCAATAATCAGCATATAGACTTTGTAAAGTTTTTTTAAATATTTTTTTATTATTATTATCATTTTTTTTTATAATGTTATGGGGGTTGAACAGCTCATGGACTCATTTTTCAATTGAAGGTTTTAATTATAAGCCTAATATTATATTACGTTATAGATAAATTATTTGAAATTAATAAAATGCACGCACATCTTAATTATTGATTGGTATGAATGTGAGAGTCACACCAATCAATGGTTGAGATGTCATGTGCGACATTTGTAACAATCCTAATTAGTTAATAATCCTTAATTAAGAATGCCTAATGAGTAATTAAAATGAAATCATGTGTTAATTAGCTTGCATTTCATGTGTTAATTGTGATTACATCTATTTGACATAGGAATATCTGCTAGAATTTTTGTTTTGGTATGCGAATTGAGGGTTTTATCGGCATCTAAATACGAAATCAACTACGTTTGTGTGTTATCTAGAATTTTTAGAATTTTCTAGTAAGTTTTGTTAATCTGTTTCAAAGGCCTTCGGTAATCTTAGAATTACTGGCCGGTTACGATGTTAAACCTATAAGGGCGAATTTGGGTCGTGACAACATTATTGCACATGACAATAAATTATTTTTTACATATGCTGCGGTCTCATTTGGAAATATATTATTTTAGTAACTTTTTGACTTTTTATAAAAAGATGTGCAGAAAAATAAAGAGAGTGATATGATAATTTATAGTGACTTTTTAGTTTTTTTACTAAAATATATAATTGCCAAATGAGCCTTGAGTACGCCGTACATAATTTAGAGAAAAAAATGAAATGGTGAAAAAAAATAAAAGTTACTCTGCATCACAAAATAAATAACAAAATACTTGCACGGGAGTCTCATAATTGTATGAATTTTTTTTGCATTCTATACAAAATTTGATGAAAAATATAACTTTAGTGTTTGTAAAAATCTATTTAAAAGGCTTGTTGCCCTTTCTAGATTTAGGCTAAATTATATCAGTAGTTATTGTAATTTATATTTAAATAGTTTGAATCTCATACATTTAGTTTTTTTATAATGTTATTATTTCATCATGTGTAGTTACCATTTTGGATAAAAAAAAATAAGTGCAAAAGTAGAGAAAACAAAGTAAAATTTTAAAAAAATTATAGAGGCTATTGAAATACTTCTTCATTTTTTTTTCTGTGTGAAAATTGTTAAAAATCCCACATAAGTTGCCCGTGATATTTATCCATTCAAAATTCTAATAGTGAGTAATTGAGGGGCCACATTGCAAATAAAAACTAAAAGTATAGAGTTTAAATTGTTCAAATTAAAATTACAAAACTAAATGGACCAACTATGTAATTTACCTTAAATTTATATTTTCATCCATCAACTTTGCATATCTTTCAATTGAAACCCAATGCAATCAGATGTTTACAAATGGATCATATATTTAAGTATCAATAAACAAAATTTATTGAAATACATAACAACAAAGAAGTTGCAATGATAATATTTGTTACAAAGTAAACAATCTTTTGTATATTCATGCTTTATAATATTAAACAACAACCACACTAAATATAATCTAATAAGTTCTATTATTAAACTCGCAGTGAATGTAAATAAAGAGTAGGGGTACTTACAGTTCGGTTGTAATCAGAGAATTTTCAATCCACTATCTGTCTACCGAATTAACGAATGCAGATTGAGCAGATTGGCGGATTGACAGATGGATATAAATCAGCTTTATAGCATTTATAGTTTAGACCCAACCCGTTGTGCTTGAATCCGGGTTTCTTTTGTCTTATTTAGATATTCATACCGTATTTCTCCTTATTTCTTATTGAGTTTGAGTATTGGAGTGTCTTAGTTGTGTTTAGAACAGGTTGGTTGCTAGTTGGTTCAAACTTTTGTTGTTTAGAGTTTGGCCTTTTTGCTCGAGCGAAACTTCTTGCGCTCGAGCGAGCTTTGTGAGCTCCCAGTACTTTTACAAGCCTGTAAAGATATTGGAGAGCTAGCGTTCTTCGCTCGAGTGAGACTTTTGCGCTCGAACGACAGTCTTCTGTTTGTAAAACTTCTAGGAGTGTGTATTTTGCGCTCAAGTGAAGCTTCTTATGCTCGAGTGAAACAACGTATTGTGTCTGATCGCTCGAGCGACAACTTTTGCGCTTGAGCAAACTGTGCGTATATAAGCTCGTAAACAAGCTATTTTACATCACTTTTTCATATCTCTCTCTCTCTAAACTTTCTAAAAACCCTAAGTTGAGACTCTTTCTCTACAAATGCACCAAGATCTACCAATTTCTCTACCCTATTCCTTTTGTTAAAAAGGTAGAGCTCACCTAGAGTTTTGTTTTCATCTGAATAGAGTTGGGTTTCGGCATTGTTGAAGTGTCATCTCTTTCTCTCTTGTCTTCTAGCTTCGAAGTAGGGATTCTTTACACTCTTTTATGATTTTTAACTTAACTGTTTGTTTTTATAAAACAATCTTGTGATTTTGAAGGATTTTAAACAAACTTAGAGTTTTGGTTTAAAATCAAAAGAGAAATTTTCAAATGAATGTATCGAAAATGGTTGTGGGGTTGGAAATGAGATTGAGTTATGATCAAACTATTAATTTTGATACTTGGAATGAATTTTGAAAGAAAAAAGGGATTTTACCCTAAATGGTTCAAATAATTATTTTATATAAATAAATGAAATTGATGTTGAAAATGTGAAATTGGATAGATATTGATATAGATGGTGGAGTTTGATATGTATTATCACTCACTTTAAAATTTGGAAAGTTTATCTGTGTTGAAATTTTATATCTGTTTTGGGTTATCGATGAAGGATAGCTATGATTGTTGTAGTAATTGTATGATAATTAAGTGAACTGAAACTAATTTCTCATTTTTTGTCCATTGAATAATGTTGCTCATTTAATACATTGCATATGTATATGAATTTGAGGAAATGGGTAAATATTGGAAAGAGTTGTGTATCACCAAATTAAGTTGGCCTGTGTGTGTAGGGTGAAAGTCCTAAAAAGCACGTGTATACATGGGTGCCAATTCTCGCGGACGAAATATTCGTAAAATGGCATTAGTAGTGCTTGTATAGGCTACGTTTACATGGGTACTGTTTGACGGCTTCTCGCGGACGAAATATCCGTGAAAGGTTATACCGGTTAAGAATTTCCTCTTGTTTCCTATTTTAAAGGACATGATTTGATAATTGAGATATAAACTGAACATGACATGGTTTTTGAGAAAGAAATGTAAAACATTGTGGTCATAACCATTGCATATGCATTTCATCCTTATATCTTTGTTAAGATTCATATATTGTGTTAGATTATTTCTACTGGATTTTGGCTCACTCTATATGGGAAACCATTTTGAAGTACCGGTGAGATGTCTCCACCAAGGCAGTAACTTGGGAGGATTGGAGCAAAAGCTTCATTTTTGTTTACTTGTTATTATTTTGTACAAGCTTAGGGCTTTATGTGTATTGAATTTAAATCTATTTTGATGCAACCAAATATAGCCTTCGAAGGTTGTAGCCTTTAAGGCATTTCAATTATCTGTTTCACTTCTATTTCATATAGATGATGTTATTGACACATATTATAGATTCAAGGCTAGAACTTATGAATGTATATCCGCACGTGTCACCTTTTTATACATTTGAATCTTATGTAATAGAAAAATCTTATACTCTGATTTATATTGTTATTTACTTATTGTCATGAATGGATTATTGTATTTGTTTTGGGGCGTTACAGGTTTAACGGTTTAAATTTTTATAAATTTTGAACATAATATAACAACTTGTCAACATTTTTTTTTGGATAACAATCCAACTCAGCATTATCAAATAAATTATCAAATACCAATAATAAATACATATAAGAAAATTGTATATTATCAAAACTATTTCATTACTATTTTTTATTCAAAAATTATTTAATTTGATTTAAAAAAATGACAAAATTAAGCCTTATATTTTTCACACAAAAATATCAAATATTAACACTTGCGATTTGATAAAAGGATTTTCAAATTGAAAACAAATTAAAACACAACAAAATATCTAAATTCTTTTTAAATTGAAAATACAAACAAAATATCCAAACAAATTAAAAACACAAAATCTTACAAATTACTAGGGGTGCTTGTGATTTGTCGGTTCGGTTGCAGCCAAAGGAATCTCAAATTTGCCATCCATCTAAAACTAGGCAAACTGAAAAACATCAATCTGCAACAGTCCGCTCGTTCTCATGCATCAATCCCAAATGCGACGGACCAATTCGATTCGGTCATTTAGGCAGATCAAAATATTCGCTAAACACTCCTAATAAAGAGACATATATTATTTTTTTGACAAAATAACCTATTTATTTCATAATATAACTAATTATAGTTTTAATAGAAAAATGACATAAACATTTTTTTTTTTTTAATCTCTTGTACTCTTTTTTATGTTATTATTTTTTGCCCCTCACAAAGGGCCAATAGTGAAAAAAATGTCATTTTCCCTTTAATATCTCACTAGTATTGTAACGCCCTAACCCTTCACATGTCATCGATATTGTCCGCTTTGGGCCATGCCCACATGAATTTGTTCTTCCCAGTGGGTCACCTATCTCAAAACTACTCCAGCCTAAGCACGTTTAACTGGGAGTTCTGCTAGGGATTTCACCATTCAAGAAAAGGCCTCGATATTATATAAGAGTCCAAGTTTTTACTTTTATAGCCTAGGAACTCCCCCCCCATTCACGATGTAGGATATTAGGACCTTACAATCCACCCCCCATAGAGCTACACGTCCCCGTGCAGTAACCCGCCAGCTCACAAGCCCGCCCACATACACCGAGAGACGCCAGGGGCCCACACTCGGTACTCCGGAGAGTCGGCTATGATACCGTTTGTAACGCCTCAACCCTTCACATGTCATCGATATTGTCCGCTTTAGGCCACACTCGCACGGATTTGTTCTTTTCGGTGGGTCACCAATTCTAAACTACTCCAGCATAAGCACGGTTAACTGGGAAGTTTTGCTAGGGATTCACGACCCGGGAAAAGGCCTTGATGTTATATAAGGATCCAGGTTTTTACTTTTATAACCCCAGAACTCCCCCCCCCCCCAATTCCCTATGTGGGACACAGAGACCTTACAAGTGTTTTGCCTGTGCTATATACAAGTTGTGTTTATAATTATTTGTATATATATGAATTGTGATTTTGATTTTTTTTTTTGTTTGCACACAAAAAAAGGAATATAACAAATGCAGCATACCGTCAATCAATTATTTTATGTTTGCTTTTATTCAAAATTTTAAAAATAATGTATGAGCAAAATTTATAACTAAATTAAGAAAAAAATTATTACTAAATTAAGAAAAAAAATTATTCCTAACGACATTTTTGTACTTCTAAATAAATACTTACAAAAATAAACCTGAAAAATGTAGTCCATATAAATATTATGCATTTAAAAAATGTGGTTAGCAATTATGCTTACATAAATTTACTATAGTTTTAATTTTAATTTTTTTTTAAATAAGAAGCTATTTTAAAAGCATTTTATTTAGCTAATACCAAATAGAATTTTCTTAGCAAAAAGGAAATTTATAAAATTTTGTTACAAATTTTTAAATGTCTATTGTTAAACATTCTATTATACTTGCTTGTTTGTTTACTTATTTGTTTTGGGAATTTTGATCTTTGATCTTTGTTTCACATTCATCGTATTATTTTATTTATTTTTCTTTTTTTGTTTAATTTCGCATGACACTTCTTTCATAGTACATCTCCGAGTGTATTAATGAAAATATCATATACTTAAAATACATAAAATTACAATATATAGAAGGAAAAAAAAAAAGAGACTAAGTAATTGCCCAAAGCAAAAACTACTTTAAGAAAAAATAAAAAATAAAAACAAAAATGAAATTGTTTGAAATAGAAAATAATTTATTTATTTATTAATTAATTTTTTAAAATAAACATTTAAAGAAAACAAAGAAAATTATATATATATATATATATATAAAGGTACAGAAACTAAACATAAAATATAATACAAAAAATAAATGAATTATAAAATTTTGAAGAAGTGAGACTCACAAACAAATTTTGTAAAGGGCGAATTACATTAACAGTCCCTATAGTTTGGAAGTTGTGTCACTTTGGTCCCTAACTTTTCAATTATGTCACATTTGACACTAAAGTTTGAATATTGCTCCAAAAGGGCAATTGAAGATATCATTGCTTAATTTCAAGGGCAAAGTCATCAATTTGATAAAATATAAACTAATTTGACAAAAATAAATATCAAAAAAATATTTTTAAATTTTTAAAAATATTTTCTACCCACCAAAAACAAATTTATGTAAAATTGATAAATCGTTTAGACATTTTTTTTACCAAATTAATTTTTACGTGTTTTGATGATGATCATGTAATGGGTGGTTATTAGGCTTTTAATGTGTAATTGATATATTTAATATATAAAATGTTTTTTGTTTTGAATTTTTTGATTTAATAGATTGGTTTAATAATAATATCAAAGTTGTCGCCATAATGAAAATAAAAACAACTGTCCATTATATGATCATCATTTAAACATATAATAAAACTTAATTTGGTAATAAATAAATAAATATCTAAAAAAATTATCAATTTTACATAATTTTATCTTTAGTGGGTATAAATAATTTTTGAAATTCAAAAATATTTTTTTATATTTATTTTTGTCAGATTAGTTTATATTTTATCAAATTAACAATTTTGCCATTGAAATTGAGCAATAGTATCTTCAATTGTCTTTATTTTGAATAAGATTCAAAATTCAAAATCAAATGTGTCACAATTAAAAAAGTTATGGACCAAAGTGACACAAGACCCAAACTATAGGGACCGTTAATGCAATTCGCCCTTTTGTTAAATATTGTCTATTCATATATTTCTTATGTCTTTTTTTGTACTTCTAATCCCAAGAATGACATTGAAATAGTTTACACTTCTTCCATTTGGTCCATTTAATAGTTTTAGCAAATACAGATATAATAAATTTTATAACGCAAAATATAAACAATTGTGAGACAAAGTATCTAAAAAAAATAAAAGCAACGTTGAATGACGAGGTAGAAGCACACTTGACGTTTTAATTGGAGGTATAACTAGATAAATTGTCATAGAAGAGAAGGATAACATTTATTTTTCATTACAATAATTATATAACTCAATATATAATTTTAATGTCTTTTACTCTTCTACACGTCTAATTCTCTATCAATATTAGAATGAATGCATGAACCAAAAAAAGAGAACATTTGATAAGACAAAGAGATGTGGTTTGAGATCTTTTAATTGCTGAATTTTATTCACTTGATAATTTGAGAGTGGATACATGTCAGGCTTTTACACAAATACTTGGCACATTTTTTAAGTATTATTAATGAAACGTATAGTGTAATTTTATTTTTATTTTTGCAATTGCAACATGTTACTTTTTAATAAGAATTTATATTTGTTTTAGATATTTTTTTAATATATAAATTATTTTTTATAATGTAATTTTTTTCTCTTTATTTTTCACAATTATAACCTGTTATTTTTTTTAATAAGAATTTATATTTGTTTTAAATATTTTTTTAATATAAAAATTATTTTCTTAGATTTTAATGAAATTAGCAGTGTAATTTTTTCTCTTTTTTTTTTCACAATTGCAACCTATTATTTATATTTGTTTTAGATATTTTTTTAATATACAAATTATTTTTTTAGATTTTAATGAAATGTACAGTTTAATTTTTTTTCTCTTTTTTTGCAATTGCAATCTATTATTTTTAATAAAAATTTATATTTGTTTTAGATTTTTTTAATATACTAATTATTTTTTATAGTGTAATTTGTTTCTCTCTTGTTTTTTTTCCAATTGCAATCTATTATTTTTAATAAGAATTTATATTTATTTTAGATATTTTCTTAATATACAAATTATTTTTTAAATTTTTTTACAAAAATAATTTAACAATTCCATCATTAATCATAGTGTATGAGAGAAGTTAAAAATAGTACGACAATAGGTATGTGAGAAATTAAAAAGGTTTTTAGGTTGGGACAAATCAATAAATATTAAATTTTATATTTTTAAAATAAAAAAGTTATAAAATTAATATTAGAATATTGAATCTTTCGTAAAACTTGTGGATTAAAAAATCTATTTTTGTTTATAGAACATATAGATATGTCACGTCTAAGAAAAGTCTAATCCGTTCAATACGTTTATGTATCAATACATAAAATTATTATAATAATTAAAATAAATTACAAACACATCCCCTCAAATTTACTTAAATTATAAATTACTCATTGTAGTTTTAAAAATTATATTATGCCTCCTAAGATTTTTAATTTCATAACAAATAAGTTTTTTTATTAATAAATCATCAAGTTAATTAACAGTTTTTAATGATATTAAAATTTCATTTCAATTAATAATTCAGATAATTTTATTATTGTATAAGAAAACAGTTAAAATTTCATCAATTAATTCTATTAAATACAAAATTTCTGACAAGGAACTATTTAAAATTTTTTAAATTACAAGAAACAATTTATATTTGAATCAAATCTGAAGAGGCGTATATAATTTTTTTTACAAAAAGTATCGTTATTATATTTTTAATAATGAAAAGTGGACATTAGTGATAAACTATTATCCTTTTGAGACTAAATTTTTTATCTAAAAAAAATAAATGGAGCATTTACACACAAGTCTTAATTTATGAGTTTACACTCCATTAAGTTCTAATTAAGAGTTTTTAGACCTTTAAGTTTGATTAAATCTATAATAGTCAAAATTACCCTTCAAATAATGATTATTCGTCATTTATAGTTATTTTAATTTTTAAAACTTTAAAAATCAACTTTCAAATTAAAAAAAATTATGTGAAATTTTTTTTTTCTTGAAAAAATTTAAAAAACTGAATTATTTTTTTATGCGAAACTAAAAATTTTATATCTATAAAAGAGTATGCTGATGGAACATTGTTGGGCAAAACTGTATAAAAAATTAAAAATGAAAAAACTGATAATATTCTCAGTTTTAAAACTAGAAAAACACTGATAATGTTCTCGGTTTTATTGGATAGTTGAATCACACCAATAAGTAGAAAGGGCAAAAAAGTTTTATCTCATACTCTGTTTTTTCATCAGTTAGTGAAATAATTATCTGAAACACTACTATGCAAAATTGATAATGTTTTTAATTTTAAAAATTGAGAAAAACTGATAATATTCTCAGTTTTACTAAATATGACTTATTGGTTTAAAAAAATTTAAATAGGACTTGAACTATCATAACATTTGTAAATAGGACTTTTAGGTAATTAACTCAAAAATTAAACCCTTTTGAGACCAGATTATTTTGTCCTTAAAAATGTATTTATTAGTGACATTTTCAAAATTTTGTCAATAAAAATCCTATTTTTGACTTTCCAAAACTATCTTCTAACGACTATTCTCACGATGATAAAAATTGATCTTTAAATATCTTTTATAATAAAATTTTTAGTTTTAGAGACTAAAAAATTTGGCTTCTAAAATTTTTATATTTTTTAGTTAAAAAAACAAAAAATAGTTTTATAATTCATAATTCATTAACTAAATATACGTGTCTCAATTATACTGAATACACCTGATCAAAAAAAAATATATATATATATATACTGAATACACATACATATATGATATTTCAAGATATCATCGGGAATTACACAAATAAGAGTGTAGGGGACATTTGTCTCATACGTATGTAATAATTTTTGCATTAATTGGTAATTTTTTTATTTTCATTTTTTTAAGTATGAATGTAGTGCAATTATTTATTTAGAGTTTTAGTGTAATGCATTTTTTTTTTTTTTTTTTTTGAGGATAGTGTAATGCATTTTAAAAGAACAGGGGTCCACATATTTTGGCAAAGTGCCTAATACCTGAAACAAAAATGATTTAAACCACTAATAAAGGACCTCTAATGCATCTTTAATTTGTCTTTTTCTTTCCTCTTTTTTATCTTTTACTTCACTGTTTTGTTTTGTTTTGTTTTTTTTTTTTTTTTTTTTTTTATATAGGTGACAGCTCATTAGAGCTGCACTGTTGCAGCTCTAATTAGAGCTCCGGAGCATGACCCTACCTGAAAAGGCTAAACCAAGGGGTAACTTACGAAGAAGGAAAAAAAAAACATAACATAGAGTTGGGAGAAATTATTTAATAATCTCGGAGTATTATGTGATCATATTTTAAATTAATCATTAATTATTTAGTCTTATATTATTTTTTTATCTCTAACATGAATGGTAGGCCTTTACACCTCTCCATCAATAAAATTCTTATGAAACACAGTATGTCCATACTTTGACAATATTGAATAATCACCCATAAAAGTGGGCCTCACCACCTGGTCTAAATTCATAGTTTTCCAAATAGCCCCTAAAAGAAACTAAGGGCTTGTTTAGTTTGTTTTTAGGAGAGTTGTTTTTGAAAAAAATCTTAAAAAGTCGGATATTTTTGTTAGGAAAATTTAAATTACAATGAATATGGGAAGTGAGTTAACTTTTTGACTTTTTAATTTTTTTTGATTATTTTAGTTTTGGTTAAAAAGTTTGATTTGAGAATGACTTTTTAATATTTTAATTTTTTTGTGAGAGAAGAGTGTAATGATTATGAGTTAGATTTAATGTATTGTTTTTTGTGATTAAAATAATTTATTTTGTCTTTTGTGACTAAAATAGTAAAAAAAAAAACTCAAATCCATCTTTCCAAACGGAGCATTTGTTGTAAAATTTTTGCATGAAGGAGTATGTTTGTATATTATTAATCTTTATTATATTTACATTTTTGAATCAAGCTATAAAATTATTTTTTATTAGTCTTGTTTGATAAGGCTATGTTTGACATTCTTTTCTTGGGCTAAAATAGTCATAAAAAGACAAAATATTTTTTTAGTTTAACAAGACAAAATATCACATTCAAATTATAATCATTTCATTTTTTTCTTTTACAAAAGTCAAAAAACTTATCCAGTCCTCGTTTGGGAACAGACTATGTTAGTAACTTTTTGACTTTTTGGTTAAAATATGAGGTAAAAAAACTAGTATGTTTGGGATAACTCTTTTACTTTTTACGAAAAGATGTGTAAAAAGTAGAGAGAAAATAAAATCTTTGACTTTTTTGTATGAGTTGTTGGCTTTTTACTTTTTTTAGTAACTTTTTGACTAAAACAGACACTTGCCAAACAAATGAGGTTTTTTAGCCTCAGGTTAAAATAGTCAAAAAGTCAACTCACATCCCAAACGAAGACTAAGAGCATCCACAATGGACACACTAAGCCATGTGTTAGTGTCAGGTGCCAAGTTTTGGTTAGCTGAGGGTGTTTTTTGGGGCTGCAATGGAGCTGTTAACATGTGCGTTAGTAGTGTGTGTTAGTGTCAGATGCTAATATGTGTGTTATTTGCATCGAGCGTTTTAGCTAGCGAAGGAGAAGCGAATGTGCGTGTGGGACGTCCCCCGGACGCCCGGCTCTGAATCCTTCAATAAAAGAAAAAAAAAAATTTGGTCTTAGCAGTTGACCGCCGGTTGACCAGTCAACGGCAATATTTTTTATTTTACTTTTTATTTTTTACTTGTTGGGATTTTTTTTTGGACTTGAAATTTAATTTTGGGCTTGAAATTTTTGATTAAACTAAATTATTTATTTATTTTATTTATTATATATACACACACATATAAATATATATATATATATATATTTAACACACATCTTAATACATCCCTTAACACATCCATTGTGCCACTATTCATTCACTATTCACTCACTAAATTAACAAACTCTTAACACATATTTTTGGGTATCACTTTTAACACTTTTTGTCATATAACACAATTTTAACACATCCATTGTGGATGCCCTAAGTTCAATTTATTGCATAAGTATACTTATTTGGGTCACATCAATTAATATCTTCTCTATACTTTTCTATACATCTTTTTATAAAAAGTTAAAAAATACATTTATTTATAACATTTCAAACTAACACTTATTTTTATTGAGTATAAGCCAAATATGATTTGATCATATAATTATCGTTCTAAATAAGTCTATTAAACTTTGATAGAACCTCTCTAATTATATCACCAACTCAAAAATTAAACCCTTCATCTCTAGGAATGGCAACGGGCCGGGGCGGAGCCGGGGACCACCCTCCCCGTCCTCGATCCCCGAAGATTACAAAATTCCCACCCCCGCCCCCGATCCCCGGCGGGGGAGCCCATCACCTTCCCGTCCCCGTCCCCTAACGGGGATCGGGTTTCCCCGACCCCGAAATATCCCCGAGCTTTTTTTTTTTTCTGAATTAATCAATATAATATCACAAATCAACAAACCAGATCTGAGTACAGATCAATTTTGTGAACAATACAGATAATTAAACAAATTAAAAAAAATTATTCTGAACAACACAGATCTGAGTACAGATCAACAACAACAACATCAGATCAGAGAGAGAGAAAGGACAGATCTAACAAATCGACGGTGTTGGCGAGATCGACGGTGACGGTGGTTGTGGCGGGGCCAACGGTGGTGGTAGTGATGTGCCCGTGACTGTGAGAGAGCTGAGAGAGAGAGAGAAGAACGAGAGAGTTGAGAGAGAGTGAGATGTGAGAACGAGAGAGTGAAGACAGTGAGAGAGTCGAGAGAGAAGATACGAGTGAGAGAGTTGAGGAGGGCGGCGGATGAGCGGTGCTATCAGATCGGCGGAGGACGGCGGCGAAGGAGATCAGTGTGTGAGGAAGCTGTGACTTTCTTCTATCTCTCTCTCTCTCTCTCTCTTTCACACACGTGAATAAAGCTGTGTGTTTGCGTGATTGTGTAAGGAAGGGGACGGGGATTATAGTAATATATATAGACAGGGGTATTATAGTAATTTTATTTCGGGGAGAAAACCGGGGACGGGGCTGTAAAAGCTATCCCCGTCCTCGGCCCGAAACTAATCGGGGATTTAATTTCAAATACCATCCCCGTCCCCATGGGGATATTTTTCAGAGAAAAACCATTGTGATCGGAGTCGGGGGATCAGGTCCGATTTCAAATTGCCATCCCTATTCATCTCTTAAAAATCATTTTTGGCTCTTTCTAAATCTAATATTAATAGCAAAGATTCATTATTATACAAAATAAATTATTACTTTTTGTTAATTTTTTTTTGAAGTGCTCGGCAGAGTAAGTTTTTTAATGATTTTTTTCCTCTTTAGTGATTTTTTAATTTTTTTTCTCTACATCTTATATTATAGGGATCTGAAAGTTAATTTCTTTTAAAATATCTATTAAAAGTATAAAAATAGCTTTACAAATTTGATTTTCTGAACTTTTAAAATTAAATGGACATTGTAAGTAAAAAAATTTAATACAAATTTTTAATTTTTAATTTTTAAATTAAGATAAAAAAAAAATTAGTAAAAAAATATGACTTTTATAGAGGTGGAGGCAATAGATGGCATGGCAATGTGATCGAGCGGTGATGTCTTTGATTTGCGACCGCGACGTCTTGTATTCTTTTGGTTGCGGCAAGGCAACAATAGTGTGGTTCAAAGTATTAAAAAAATGTAAATTATTCAAAAATTATTTTGAATTTTAAATTTATAATGTAAAATTAAATTTCTTATTATGGGATCACAATTACAACGAATCATTTTCAGAATTTTCAAATTTTGAACTATTTTTAATAATTGTTTTTGAATGAGTAATATTTCTGATATAATATTTAAGAAAACGAGTGGGAGCACTAATTAGTACCATCACTAATGATGTAGCAGTGGGTCCTACCCACTGTCACAATGTAGTTGTGTCTGTTTTCTTTTTTTTTTTTAAAATGTGAATGCCACATCATTAGTAGTTGTTTTAGAGCACAACTTTTAGTAATTTCTAGTATTGCTCAAATATTTATCATATAATAAATTTCACTATTTTTTTTTAGTTTCACATAATAAATATAATGACTCCACTACGTAGCTCGAAAGGCGAGACTCGAGAGTGGCACGAATTGATGAATTTGCTAGTCTGCTGTGCGGGATACACCCACAATTGTTTTGATTTCAAAAACAAAAAATAAAAAAATAAACGAACAGAGCAGAGCAACGTGTAGAGAGAAAGCTAAGCACTTCAAATCGACTAATTTCTACAAAAATTGAAGCCAAACGTAAACCCTAACAAATATGATTTCAGGTTTACCTCAGATCGTAGGCTGTCGTTCGTCCTCCGTCGTCCTCCCACGTCGTTTGTCCACCGTCTCGTCGTCTTTCGTCCACCGTATCGTCGTCCTTCGTACTCCTTCAAGAGACAGGTGAGAGAGGCGAGAGTGAAGAGATAAAGAGGAGAGAGAGGCGAGAGTGAGTGAATGAGAGGGATGAGGCCAAAGAGGTGAGAGGGATGAGGCAAGAGTGACTGAATCAGAGGGAGGGATGAGGCGAGAGAGGTGAGAGTGAGATAGGTGAGAGTCAATTTGATGAAGGTGGTATATTTGTACTTTCGAGCTATTCGAGCCCGCAATATTCGAGTTACGGATCATTTTCGTAAATATAATAGGTGAATCTAGACAAACGTTCATAATCTTATAAAACAAATTAAAATTTTCTTTTCGCATTTTATACATTCACAAATATTATTTAAATCTGCAAGGTATACATATGTACATTTTGAAAATATTATTGTTAAAAATACATAAAATAGATTACATAATCATTTTAAAAAAAATATAACAAATAATTAAAATTCAATTCAATTATGATAAAATTCACATTAAAAAAATACACTTTTTTTGTATGATCTAATTCATTTTTTTTTTAATTTAAAACCATTAGTATCATTTTTAATTGTACCACAAATCTTTACATGTCTTTACAAATATTAATTGTATACTGTGGTATTTTTCCTACATGTACGTCAGTCATTGTTCAAATAGATCACATATGATCAAAGTTTTATTTTTGTCAAACCAATTAATTTGACGCTTGACCGTGTTGTACATTAGATTAATAAAAGAGTGTTTTGAGAAGATAATTAAAAGTTGATTTTTTAATTTTTTTAATTTTTTTATATAAAAAGTGATGTGATTTAAAATAGATGAAAAGATGACTTTTGAATTTTTTTTTTTTTTTTTTTTTGTATGTTCTCAAATGGCCTCAAAAGCAAATTGATTGCTCATCAAAATTTTAATTTTTTATTTGTTTTTCATTGTCTGTATTAATTTTGAAAGTTTTTATACCAGTATAAATTGAATTGATCAAAATATTATATTTAAATATTTTTATAATTTAATTATTTAAGCTTTAGAACATAAATAACTAATAACACATGTTTTGTAACAAAAATTAATGAACAAAGTATTTATAGAACAATTGTCATCAATTTTCATTATTTATTTTCAACATAAGATTTTATAAATTTTTATTAATATTGGGAGAATATTTTTTCTTTACAAAATCAATAAAATCAAATCACTTAATCCTAACCGAATGAAACTATTTATTAGCCAAAAAACTAGATTCTAAAATTTATACCCAAATATTTTGGGTATGAAATTCACATCTACTTGAGATTTATAAGGCCCTTTTGACAAGCTAATTAAAATTTAGTTTTTAGTTTTTAATTTATTTTGAATCACATTAACATTGATATTTTTTATTCACAAAAATATAAGAAAGTCCAAAAAAATTAAAAAATTAACTTTTAACCAACTTTCTTTATTACTCTTATATTTATATAAATATTTGTTAAAAAATAAAAAAAATTCAAACTCACCTTTCACTCATTATCCCTAATAATGTGAAATAAATTTCACACTTTACTTTATTTGTTTATTTTTTATTTATCGCTCTTCTATCTTATAAAAATTAAAATTAAAATAATTTATTAAAAAATAGAACACTACTCACTCTATTTATTTATTTTATCTTAGCATTACTCGAGTTGGCGCTGGTGTAAGTAAATACGTGAGCACAATAAATTCCAAGATTGTCAACATTACAACTTTTGTCGTGTAGCGAAGTTGGCGACCTTTTCATTTGCGTAATTTGCAAAAGAAGGTGGGGCTAAAACCGTCATTTAACACACGCTATGATAAAAATCCCACAATAAAGAATGAAGTAAAAAATGAGAAGAAGGGTGTAGGGTAGGTATAGGATAGGACAGCTTTGTAGAGTAACACTCCCCCCTCCCTCCTCTCTCTCTTCTCTATCTCTACATATCTCTACATATCTCTTTCTGTTTCTCTATCTCTATATCTCTATTATATGTCTATCTCTATCTGTATTTTTTCTTTCTTCTCTCTCTCTCTCTCTCTCTCTCTCTCTCTCTCACGCATATTCACAGAGGGGGAGGTGAATCGTGCTGTTAATGGTACAAACCTGCTTTTTGGTGGAGAGAAGAACCTGATGCCCCTTTTGATGTGTGAGTGGGTGGTGCTCTTTTCTTAACTGTAGATCTCTCTCTCTCTCTCTATCGCTTCTTGGTTTCTAGTCTCTGCTATATCCGATATTTTCTTTCTTTCTTGGCCTCATTTTTCTCTCCCATTTTCTCACAAAAGAAAATCTTTACAGGAAGGTGAAGGTTTGTACTACTGGGTTCGACTGATTTTTCATTTTTGGGTTTTGTTTCTCTTGATCCAACCTTTTTCTTGATTTTTTTTTGTCTCTTTCTTTCCTTCAGATTTTCTCTCTTTTGTGGGTTTTGTTTGCAGTGTGATCACATCCCAAATTTTGGGCGTCTATGGTTTTTTTTCTTCTTGTTTTCTGAGTATGTATACGTATGGAAGTTTGAACGATGAAGTTTCATGTGATTTCATGAGTCTCTCTTCGCCGTGTTTCTCGAGTCTCTCTCTCTCTCTCTCTCTCTCTCTCTTCAATAAATTAGTCTTTGATTTGTGGTTGCTAGGTTCATTTCACTGTTCATCAACTCGACCAAAGCTTCGATTTTAGGCTTTTTCGCTTCCTTCCAACTCTCTTAATCCTCTTTTAGTTAGCCGATTTCGAGCTTCTATTCGACCATATATCTGTATTTGTGTGAAATTCGTGTTAATATTGGGAAATCTTTTGATACTCCTCTTCTTCTTCTTGCTTTACGACCACATATTTTGTTGCCTTTTATAGATTTGATTTGATTATTCAATGAAGTTAGCAAATGAATAGTGAGTTTTTAATCTACTGAGATATGCTTTGCAAATCACGTGTGGTTTTAGTTTTTTACCCACATAAAATAACGCTTCCTGGACTTTGATATTTAATTAAAGCCTTCGCTTATGGCTTTAATTCTGTGCCAATTTTGTTCTTTCCTTGTTCAATCAGGCTCTCAAAGAGTGTGTGATTGTGATTCAACATACTTGGATGACTTCAAATTTACTCATACCAAGCACATAAAATAACGTTATAGAGGGGTCTAGAATCTTCTTCTGCTTTGTATTTTTTATGGGTCTGTTTCAAAACTTCCTGATCTCATCTTATATTCTCTCTCTTCTAATTTTGCAGGCTGATGGGTGAAGAAAAGGGCCATCCTTGAAGTGGGTTGTTTTGAGTTTGATGCTCAGTGGTGGTGGTGGTGGGGCTTGGAGTTTGGGAGAGAGGCTTAGCTATATTGTTATGCTGACAAGGTCTAGTTGTGGAGGAGATAGAAGTTCTTGTGACTGTTGTGGGCAAGACAGCACAAGAAAGGTGAAGCTTATCATCAGATGTTATCCATTGAAAACCCTCCACCAGATCCCCCATGTCCTTGCGAAATCTCTCACCTGAAAAGTTGCAGTGATGAGAGGGCTTCTGATAAGGTTGCCTTGCAAGAGGTAGATCTGTTGAAGTCAGGCCTTGATAGCTACAACCCACTCCCCAAATTCTCCATTAGGTAAATAATAAACATATCTTCCTCTTTCACTTTTGATTGTTTTGTCATCTCTCTCTTTCTCTCTCTCTCTCTCTGCCGTTTCCAAACCCTTTTCTGGGTCAGATCCACTATTTCATGTTGGTGATTTTGATCTATCTATTGCTTGATTTCAGCTTATGGAGCAGGTTGTGGTTTCAATTTGGCTTTTGAAAATTGAATGGCTAATTAAAGCTCTTAATTTGTTTGTAACCAACTTAAAATTTAGTCAATTTGTTTTATCTCCTCTTTCTTGATCGTCCTTTTCTGTGATTTCATGTGTTACTCTGGTTGATACTTCTATGGTTAATGCGTTTTTGGCACAAATTCCATGAGGGTCTTTTAAAATCTTTTGCAGAGCTTTAATTTTCTTTTGTTTTTTTTCCAGAGTACAGCTGGGTTTTAGAAGTTAATGCCTTCGTCGTTGTATTTCTTTTTGTATGATTTATCTAAATCATCTGAAAAGAAGTTTTGGGTTGTGCTTGTGTTGCAGAGATTATGTGTTTGGTTCCAGGAGCAAGGATATCAAGAACAGTTGGCCATTTTCTCAGGAAAATTTGCAACTTTGTTTGAAGCATGGCGTGAAAGATTTGCTCCCGCCTTTCCAGCATCTTGATTCTGTTAGAAACCGGGTTTTTGAGAGATGCGCGGTTGAAACTAGTCTGATTGGAAAGGAAAATACAAGCAATTTTGATGGGGAGCCTTCTGGGCCGAGCGATCATTTTGTATCCATGTCCTCTGATCATACCAGTTGTGACAAGAATCTAGCCCCGGATTGTGTAAATATAGGTTTGATTGGATCTGAAGCAGGTAAAGAACTTGAAAGAAATCAACCTCATTCTGAGATAAATTCAGTTCCTACTGATCTTGAAGCTACAGTTCCTCCTGTGTCCCCAAAAACCGAGAGCGATAGCACAAACCAACCACCGGTTAAGAAGTGTAGATTGATAGTGAAAGTGGGTAGTGGCGATCCTAGCTCAAACCAAGATACTTCAGCAAATTGTGTGGCAGTTCCAGATACAATGGCTTCGAATGTGTGCCCGGTTTGCAAGGTGTTCTCGTCCCCTTCCAATACTACCTTGAATGCTCACATTGATCAGTGCCTTTCTGTGGAGTCAACTGTCAAGTGGACAGCGAATTCTAGGGTAATTAAGCATAGAATAAAGCCGAGGAAGACAAGATTAATGGTGGATATCTATACAACAGCCCGACATTGCACACTGGAAGAGCTTGATAAAAGAAATGGGACAAGCTGGGCCACAAACTCTTGCTTGCCTTCTCGCGAAACTGTGGAGCGTTCTGAAGAAGAAAAGCAAAGAGTTTCACCAGTTAATTCCAAGGACAAGGGCCATGAACGCGCAGTTTATATTGATTCCAATGGTACAAAACTTCGAATTTTGTCAATGTTCAGTGATACATCATCAGTACCAAAATTAGAAGCAGATCCCGGTCCCAGAAAAAGCAAATTGCTCAAAAATCTCAAGAAAAGGCATCATGCTCAGAAACATCACAAATACCTGAAACTTGCTCCTCAGAGCAAAAAATTTTGCACTTCCAAGGCCCGGCGTATTTCTGAGGTATATCATTTTCTTACTTGCGTGTTTCTTTCTTTTACCGATAGTGATTATAGTTGATTTTCCTTTCCTTTAATTGTTGCATTATCTATATCTTGAAACTGAAGAAACTCTCCAGCTGGTGGTCTCAAACTAGCAATGGCATGTGAGAATAATAACAAATATTTTAAAACCATTGGAAGCTTAAACAAGCCAAATCTTTGAAAACACCTTATTTTACACGTGCACAGTAGCCTTAGCTTGGCCACGCATGTTTTGTTTTTGATTTTGCAATTTTATTAGTACGAGTTTACAGACATGTGGTTATTAAACTGTTGTTAAACAGGTTCATGGAGAATCTGGAGGGCGAAAAAGAAATTTTGCATCGGAAGAAAGTTGCAGGAAAGAGGAAAGACTGACACAGCCCTTCAATGCTCAAGATCAGATCAAACCGAACAATTCAGGAACTATAACGAAATGGGCATGCTCTAAACGGACTGGTCACTTGAAAAGGCGCAACCGTAAGGAAGGCCCTCAGCATTTGGGAGGTAACTTTAGGCAGGAATTGCTAGTTGAAAGTGATCAATCATCTTTAGGTGAGTCATACATGGAGAGAAGCCGTGTTCAAAAAACTCCAAACTCTTACGAGAGTCCACTTTCTTCTCCTGAAAGCAGCAAGAGAATGGAGAATTATTTGTACGAAGCGCCCATTAATGAATGTGATGAGCCGCCACCTGTGAGAAAGAGAGTTGTATTCAACTCATTTGGGTCTGGCAAGCAGTTGAGAAAAGACAGCACATCCGTGGATGGAAGTTTCAAGGATTTTGCAAGTAATGGAGAAAACTATGTTCCTTATTTTGGCAAGGAACTAGTTGAGGTAAACGACAATCCTGTAAACAATAGTTCTCAAGTTGTTTGCTCAAATCTGTCACGGAGTCATCGTGCATTCTCATCAAAATCCACAAAGTTATCTTCTTTGAGGAAGCGCATGTTGTCAGTCCAGCAGTCATCTCTGCCTGAATCCAAGTATAAGGTGAATAGGAAGTGTTTGTCCCGTAAGAAGTCTGGAGTGCGTTGCATGCCAAAAATAGATAAAGGGGTTGTGGCATTGGCTCCTGAAGGTGTTGAAAAACATGATTCTATGGAGAAGCATTTTGAAAGTCAATCTAGAATAGAAAAAATCACTGGCAAAGTCTCTCTTGGAAGAGGCAGTGTTCTGAAAATCAAAAAGAAGAGGCGAGCTTTTAGTATCTCTGAGGATGAGGAATCCATGGCTTTGCAATCTGCATCCGAGTATCAGGGTGATGAAGTACAAAATGATGATTTAGCAGATAGATCTGATGACATAAAATCCGGTGGAAAAGGGATTCAAACTCATGGGGACAATATTGTGACTGGAACATCCTCGGTATTGGATGTTGGGCGAAATGTTGTGAGTTTGAGCAAATCGTTGGTTCCGGACTTTCACAAGCTGGCTAGTCCTTCCAATGCTGTAACTGGGTCATTGCAATCTGCTGTATTTAAGAGGTCTTTGTGTGGAGTTGAAACACCATCATGTCCTACTGATCCAAGTTTGGGTGATGAACAAGAGATGTTTTGTGTGGATGAGGTTGGCAATACTATGATAACCCAAAAGACTGATATGGGGGCAGAAATGGATTCTAATGATGGACAAAGAAATTACTTCACTGAGGTTGATCCAATACCTATTCCAGGACCACCTGGATCATTTTTGCCGAGTCCTAGGGATATGGGTTCAGAAGATCTTCAAGGCAATTCATCATTAACCACGAGCTTGGTTCAAACCTCTGAAGATCACCATGATCTGGTTGATAGAGATTCATCAGATTCTCCGATATCTGCAATGTCAACCATTTCTAACTCCATGATTGCAAGATCTGGTTCAAAATCTTCAGAAAGACTGTCTGTAGGACCTCATGTCACTCAAGATGAGATTACTGCTCGAGTTCCTCATCCAGTGACTTTACAAGCCGAAAGAGTCAATCCAGATGAATTGAAAGTCAACATGATCGTCCCCGAAAAGGAACCCATCAGTTTCAGAAATGATCAGCCATGTTGTTGCTTGCGGAAGGAGGGAATGCCTCGGGGTGTTTCTTTAAATTATCAAGAGTCGCAACTTCTGAGAAGACGGACCATGGCATCATTGCCCATTCCTGCCATGGGAAAGCAGCTGAGTTTGAACATGCCTGAAGTGATTTCTTGGGGCAATTTCCCTAGTTCAGGATCAGAAAAGGTGGTTTTCCCTGTCACGAATTCAGTTGTAGCTCCCGTTTCTGTAAAAGTTGCTGCTGATTCTACGCTTAAGTCCCCAATTTATGGCGATTGTGATTCTGCTAGTCCGTCTGCTTCCAATCCTGTTCTCAGGTTGATGGGGAAAAATTTAATGGTGGTCAACAAAGAAGAAAATGTTTCCCCACAATTTAGACCAGCCCAGTCAGGTTCTTTGAATGACCATCCAAATCTGCAATTCCGAACACTTTCTGGAGTCTCTCCTGGCAATATTCAAAGTGAGGACTTACGTTCCTTTCATCATATGGCCCATCAATACCCTCCCACCTCCAGCCAGAACCAATTCAACACAGGTTTTCAAGTCGAGCTGCCAAACAATTTTGGAGGTCATGTTTCTCATTGGACATCACAAATATATTCTCATGCTTCTGCAGGCACGTTTTTACACAAGAATGTGGATGGTGGTTTTGCACCATCCTTGGAGCTGCATGAATACAAAGTTCGATACAGTTTGCCTAATGATCAAAACAGATCCAGAGACGGACTGTATGCTCCTTTGGCATATAATATGGAAAAAGTTGCAACAATTTCAGATACCCAACGCAGGAATGCAGATTCTATAACCAATCCTGCGAAGGAGATCATCGTCATTGACGATACTCCTGAAAAGGATGCTGATGTACCATATTCTGAAGGCATGAAGGAAAGTCGGGTAAGTTCAGCTGGCATTTCTATTCCGATGGCTGCAAATTATCACTTAAGGCATGTGAATCCTTTTTATAGTTATCAGCCACAGGATTCTTCTCCCTACAATGGAGCGAGCGCAAGTCCAATTAACTGGAATTGTACTTCGGAAGGTTCCAATGTCATCATTCCTCCGAGTTCTTTAATGGCTTCATCATCATCATCCTCAACAGGTCATCTGCGTTCTTCATTGTATTATTCTCCGAACTTTTCATAACCCACCAGCTTTGCTTCAACTTCTGCATCATCACATGTGCCATACCGGGTTTCGCATCAAAAATTGTGCTGAGACTGCGCATAGTTCTTACTTGATGGACTGACATCGATTTCCAAATGGCATGAAGACTGGTGGTTTCATCGCAAAAACCTTCAAAAAGTTCAGCAGATGAGTGTTCTTAATTGCGTTGTCTTTGATAAAGTGACTGCTAAATTATATCATATGTAAAACTTGGTAGTTTTAAGCAGTTTTTTGAGGCTTCTGCATAGACTAATGTACAAGCAAAGTTTAAATAATAAATTACCCTGAGAAACTTTTTTCCCAATACATGAAGAATGTTCATCTTTTCAACCTACTTTCGTTATCGTGTTCCAATACATGAAGAATGTTTATCTTTTCAACATACTATATAACTGCTTTTGCTTTTTGTTTTTGGTTTTTTTGAAGTGTTTTTCACTTCTAGTATTTGAATTACAACTATTATTTTGTTAGTTATGCTCTTTTTATTTTTTTGCTTGTATACCATATGGTCTATGGTGGTTATTGTATACCAGCAAAGTTATATATGTATATATTTCTAAGTCATTCATGAGTGTTATGGCTATCTGGGTTTGGGAATTAGTTTGTAATTTTTTTTTTTTGGTCAGCACATGAGAGGTCGATGCTATTACGTGTGCTGTTATCTGTATTGGATTCATGGAATAATGGTCGGGATAAATCTAGGGCCTCATAATTAAGGGGCACATGTCTGGTTTTGCTGACATGACCCGTGCGGATCACTTGGCCAAGAATTGCACAGTGATGGAGCCATGACCACAACAAATGTTTGTGCTGTTACTACTTGTAGGTTAGATGTACTTATTTTGTAGGTCAATTCTGTGTAGGGTAGACATGAAAAAGAACAATCTTATGTATTTATCACATTATAACCGTAAAGCACTTAGTATCACTGAGATTTATGTTCATTTTATTTTTATTTTTATTGTTGGAGATCAATAGAGACCAGATAGAGAACTTGCAAGAGGTTGATGAATCAACCTAGGTTCATGGTTCCCTCTTCTTAAAGAGAAGGCTTGTAATATTGTATGTAGTGGAAAGTGACAAGTTGAGTCTTTAACTTACAAAACCCAAGGTTGTTAAATAAAATTTCAAAATCTAAGGTTGTTTTAAATTATTTTTATGAAACACAACTTCGGAGTTGATAAAAACTTAACAACATAGGAGTAACCTTTACAACTAGCTAGTAGGTCACGGACTCGCACAACGGTGGAAATTCACACTCACTCTCCAGACACAAGGTATAGTTTGTCGAATTCTTAAAGTTGACCTCAAAACTTGAACAATGAGTCGGGATTAACATCAAAGTTCTCTGGTTGAGGTAAGTCTTAAATTAAAAGTTGATATCGTGTTTTAAAAATACAATTTAAAGAGAATGAATTAGTTGAAAGTGTGTTTTAAAAAGCATGACTTCATAAAAACGAGATTAAGTTGAAAAATAAGTTCCAAAAGAAGTTCAAAATTTTTTGAGTTTGGTAAAAACCTCTTTTGCATAAATTTACATGAAGGGTCAACTCAAAATGATATTTAGGACCCATCCTGCCTTCGAAACCATGTCGTATTATACTTATTACTATGCTTTCTCTAAACTTAATTTTCTTCTTCTTTTTTTGTTTGGGGTGGTGTTCCAAAATGCACAACACATATATGTATATATAACTCCATTAGAGCATGAAACAAGCTTTTATCATCACATGAAATATAGCCGTTACAAGATGATGTTACGAGTAGTACGGACTTGCGTTGCGTGTGTGTGTGTGTGTGTGTGTGTGTGTGTGTGTTTGGGTGGGTGTTTTCGTGTGTGTATGATATAGAGAGAGAGAATGAGGAGAGAGAGAGAGAATGAGAGAATGAGGAGAGAGAGTGGTGGTCAAAAAGGGGAGAGTACAAAAACAGGGTAACAGAGACCGTTGGATTGCCAATATCTTTTGGTACTGTATTAATTTGAGACTTTATTGCTTGCTTTTTAACTCCATTTCATGTGTGTTATTTTTATTTATTTATTAATCTTCTAAGCTTCTGAGGAGAGTACCATATGTTATCATGTTTATTTTTATTTTTAAATTTTGTTTTTTGAGGAATCTTTACCTGTCATTTGACTCATTCTTATAAAGTACATTTCTTATACTTACAAATAAGATGCAAAGCGCGTCATGCTAGAGTTCATTCTAAATTATATCAAGGGTGGGAGAGGTGGTGGACAAAAAAATTGGTATAAAATAAGAACAAATTAATTTTGCAATATTAGAAAATTAAGATAAGAGGTAAACTTCTTGAAAAAATGAGTATTAAGTATAATCTATATATTATATAAGGAAAATAAAGTTTTTAATGAGAATCGTTCTAAGAGTTTAGGGCCTTGTTTGGTTTGTGTTGCTCAAAAAATTTTGAGAAAAATTCTCTATAAATAAATTTTTAAAAGTAATCAAACCAAACAAATTTTGTCCAAATTTTTTTTTCAAAACTTGTTTGGTTTACAAATTTTCCAAATAAATCTCTCTCTCATACACATCAAATCAATAACTTTTTCTAAAACTCTCTCTCAAAATAATTTTTCAAAACATCTTTTGAAAAAAAATCAAACCAAACAAATTTTCGTACTTTTTATCTCAAAACATGTTTCTCAAATACAAACCAAACAAGGCCTAAACTCTTATTCTAACATTATTGATTTTTCAATTTATAAAATAAATTTAAAAAAATTATTGACTGGTTTATTTATTTAATTATTTTAGAAATAATAATTATCCCTTAATTTATGGATTTCAAATGGAAAGATAACAAAAATATTTCATAATCTCTCTCATCGAGTTCCAAAAGAAAATATTAAAACTTACTTTCCTTCTCTCTCTCTCCCAAAAAATCAAATAATTTCTTTCATGAGAATTGTGGAATCTATGTCTTATATATTATATTATAACATAACAAAAAAAAAAAAATTAAAAATTAAAAATCACGTATACAAATAGATAAAATTAATAAATATGATTTTTATTTATTCAATTAAAATCTTTATTTTTTTGAGGCATAAAATAATTTAAATATGATTTTTCAAAAATTATTTTGAATTTAAAAATTACAAAAAAATATTTAAATATAATAAAATTAAATTTCTACAAAATAAAAGCATCTGTATAAAAAAAAAAAAAGGTATGAAAAAAAATTTAGAATGATATTCTCATTTGATCTGAAAATAATTATAGATGACCAATAGATTATCACCTATAACCCTCATTTTTTTTTAAATAAAAAAAAGATATTGAACAAACCATCACTTTTATTAAAAAATAACATTTATTTCTATTTATTTTGGCAAAACTCACTTTTTAGCAATTTTAGCCAAAAAAATTTCATTTTTTATTTTAGTTTGTTTAATTAACAATTGAGATTAAAAAAAATTTAACAGGATCCACCATATTTCGGAAGTGCCAAAAAAGTCTAGATAAACAATAAGAAAAATATTTGAGACCCACAAAAAAAAACTCACAATTGTATCCACAATGATGTACTATCATATTTGTCAACTCTTGATTTGCTATATAAACAATGATATGGGGCCCAACTCCCTTGTCACATCATTGTGGATGAAAGTGTAGGCCTGCAGCATTACTGGAACGGTAAATTATTACATGTAACTCCCATTTTCTTCTTTTATTATATAAAAAAAATAAGTTTCACCAATTATCACTTTTAATATATATATATAATCAGGATCCCCTCCTTGAAATTCCTCATTGACTTTCTACTTGTTAGGTTATTGGGTCCACTTTTAGGCCCAATTTTGATGATCCGAACCGTTCACATTTTAAGATTTATTGAGTATATCATATCTGTAAAAAATCAAGTTGATCGGATATCAGAAAGCATGTATTCGGAAAACTGTTTATTAAATTTTAAAAAAAAATAGTTTTTAGTTCGATGATCCGAACATATGCTTTCTGATATCTGATCAACTTGATTTTTTACAAGTATAATATACTCAACAAATTTTAAAATGTAAACGGTTCAGATCACCGAAATTCGGCCTAAAAGTGGGTCCAATAGCTTTGCAAGTAGGAAGTCAAGTAAGAAATTCAATGAGGAGATCCTGATTATTTAATAAATATGTATATATATATATATATATATATTTATTTATTTATATTTGATTTTAGAAAAAGTCATTTCTTAACTATGTAGGCCAAAAAAATGTTTAATTGACAATATAGATAAAAAAAAAAAAAATTCATTATATTTGACAATTGTTAAAAAAATCATTTATTTTCTTAATATTTTTGTATTTGGTTAAAAAAAATATTTGTATTAAAAAATTTATTGTCTAAGTCCTTATAGTTTAGAAGGATATAATTTTTTTTTATAAAATTTAAAAACAAAAATAAAAATATAAACATTTAATAGTGATTAATAATTTGAATATGTGTATTTAATAACGTATTATGTTTAGACCAGAAATCTTATGACACATCATTATGACACATGTAAATATTGATCTCATTCTAATTGAAGTAACATAATTTAAATTTAAATTTTATTTTATAATTTAATAAAAGATTCATAAATTAAGGAATGAATATTGATCTTATTCTGGTAACATAATTTAAGAAAAAAAAATCTAAATTTAAAATTTTATTTTAAGAGTATAAAGTTAATTTATAAACCAATCATATTGTGACACATATTAACAAAAATTAAACAAAATCAAAAAAAAAAAAAAGAATTGTAACTTTAATTTTTAATAGAATGATAACGTTTTTCAATTACAATAGTATATAGATTTTGAAACCATTACAATATCTCTTATTGAAAACATTCTTTTGTAAAATATATAATTAATCTCGACCTCAGTCTTATTGCTCCTGAATACAAAAATTATGAACTAATTATGATAATTTTAAATTTTTATTTAAAACTTATAAATCATGGGATATATTATTATAATTTTAAATTTATATGTGCCAATTTTAAATTTAAATTAATAGATTTCTTTCCATATTTAGTGACTCAAATTTGAATTTTGAAATGTATACTTTTCATTTTTTTTTTTAGATTATATTTTCCATTTGAAAGTCATAAATCAATGTATATTAATTTTTATTTATTTATTTATTTTTGATTGAATAAGAGCTAGCCAATAGAAGATTTTTTTTAATTTTTAAAAATTAAAAGATTATGAAATTTAGATTGGAAACTTGGAACTCCCATAAGTCTTGTGGGTTAGAACCTTATTTTTTTTTAATATAATATATAGATACATTTAAAAAAAAATAGAAATCACACAAAAATAAAGAAGATAAGAATTTAGATATGGATCTTAAAAAGATATAAAAATATTTAAATTTAAATTATGATTTAATGATATAATTATCTATTTTTTATTATTTATATTTATTAAAATTTTAAATCACTTAATGAGACAAATTAATTAATTTTCAAGTCTTATTTAAAGAATAATCTGATTAGTCATTCCAACTCCTAGACTTCACGAACGCTGGTGGAGGAGCTGACAAATTAGGCTGGGCGAGATCTAAGTTGTTAGCGGTGACATCCTATCACTCCATAAATTTATTTATTTTTTAATTTTCTTTTTTTCCTTGTGTGATTATCTTTCTTTGCTATTGGTTTGGTTTTGATTTTGGTTTTAGTGAGATTTATGTGTTTGTTTACATGTCTGCATGGTGGAGAAAAATTATTAGTGATAATAGTTGCAATCGAAGTATCTATACTCATTTTGTGCCAAAGATTTGGATTAGATTTTGTTTTCTTTAATAAAGACTATAAAATTGAAGTAAAAAAAAAAGGACAATGATACATAGCTCTAATTCAAGAGCTCTAAATAGAGCTGTAATGAGTTGGCAAGTACAAAGAAGATGAAAAATACCAATAGAAAGTAACAATAATTACACATGGGCTAGTGCCACATAATTAAAGTTCCTTTATAGCTCTTATTTTAGAGCTACCAAACATTTTTGGTAAAAAAATGGGTATCGAATTTTTTTTATTGTCCTTTTATTTTATAGAAAATGTGAAAAATTATTGGGAATTAAAGATTTTACTACAACATTAGATTTGTGTATAACTAGATAAATTTAATTTTTTTAAATATCATTATATTTTTATTTTTATTTTTATCCTCTTTCTATCCAATTATACCATTACTACTATTTGTTAGTTTGTTAATTATAATTCAATTATTTTGAAAACTTAACTTTTCATATATATTAATTATTTTGTTACCGTTATAGTTGTATATAATAGTATAATATATATGGATAATCTCTAAATATAATTTTTATTTTTTTATGTGATTAAAATAATCCATCTTAAATAACATATAAAGGAGTTAGATGACTTATTTTATCTCAAAAAAATCCAATTTATTTTTTGTTTACTTTTTAATTTTTTAAATTGAAACATCAGTGATTTATGTCCACAAAACAAAACTGATAAACACATATCCAAAAGCTACAAAAAAAAAATTTTCTTTTATTTTTTCTTTTTTTAATAGGTAGGATATTTATGAATAAAAAATGTTTAACACCTCAAAATTTTTTTCATAATCCGACTTATAATGATGTGGTCATAAGTGTCAATTTTTATACAAATATGAGAAGAGAATTAATGAAATTATATGCTTAAACCAGCCACATACTCAAACATTCACTATTTCAATATATTGTTTCACTATAACTCCAATTAAGAGAATCCTTAATTTTTTTTTATCAAATTATAATTTGATAAAAATTTAAAAAGATAAAACATTGAAAATTATTGTTTTTTCCATCAAAATTGATGAAAAGAAAAATAAAATTTGGGAAAAGAATGAAAGTTCTTTTAAAATTTGAAAAAAAATTTAATGAAAAAGTTAAAGCAGTGCATAGCAAATCAAATTTTTTATTCAAATTTAAAATTAAATTAGATAAAAAAAATTAAAATAAAATGATAAAAGGTTGAAAATATTCTAAAACCTTCTTATTATTAAAAACTAGAAATCCTTATGCATATTATATTCATATTATATTTGTAGTTATGAAATTTTAATCAAAAGAAATGTAATTTAAATTATTGTTAATAATAGAAATATTATATCAATTATTGTAAAATATCAATTCACTTCACATTTAATAATAAAATTGTATATTTGTCTTAATTATAACTTTTAAATTTGTATATTTTCATAATAAGAAGAGGTATATCATAACTCATATAATCTCATTTAATGAGGTTTAAATTTTTTTAATATAAATTATCAAAATTACATTAAATAGATTTATATATATATATTTAATTTTTTCTAAACTAATAATTTAAAAAGTTATAAACATAAAAGTTAACTTATAAATTTTATGTATATCAGAAAACAAAATATTAAATTATTTCAAGATAATTATAATATTTTTTAAAAAAAATTTATAAAGTCTTATACATAGTAAAAGTTACCATTAGTTTTATTATATTTAAAAATATAATCAAAATAAATAGAATAAAATGAGACAAGGAAAAGAAAATTTGTCCTTACGCTACTTCTTTGTAAGGGTGGTAAAATTCATACATGACAGATGAGTAGAACAACAATGATTCATCCCACTAAAAATATCACCACTAATAGCACTAATGCATTAAAAAAGTAAAAAAAAAAAAAAAAGCACAATTCTAAGACCAAAACATCACATCATTAATGGCGGGACCCACTGTCACCTAATTAGTAGGAGCACTAATTAGTGCTCCCAAGTATTTTTCTGAGTAGAATAGGGTGGGGGAATTTCCTCATCAATACAGATTAAAATATGGATTATTATTATGATTACCTGTATAACAATAATAAAAATAAGAGTATAATTATAAATTTAATTTTTAAATAATATATTAAATTTATATTTTTAAAATTTATGGGATTAATTAGTTTATAAAAAAATTCTTAACACTTTGAGGAATTTATAAATAAAATTTTCTAATAATAAATTAAATAATTAAAAAAAAAAAAAGTTGTAACAAGAGTTGAGTTGGGATATTTTTGGGGGGCATTCGTGAAGAAAAAAAAAATGTGAAAGGTAGAGTTTGCATGGTGAAAGGTCGACAACTCAAAATAAAAGTCATCTACAGTGGGGCCCAGTCTCTCACCCCATTAAAAAACCCCTATTTTATGCTAAATGCTACTGTTGTTTGTTGCCTTTTCAAACACAACCCCCAAACATTATTAAAATAATGAAAAGCTTTTTTGTCTTTATGACTCATGTATGACCATCATCAAAAGCCTCCCCGTTTCTAAACTAATATCACAGACCACCTATGTATTTTGTAGTATATCAAAAATTGCCCCAATAACAATTTCAAGATTGCAATGTTACCCTTTTATATAGTGCATACTAGAACTTTCTAATCTCAATTACAATCATGTAGCCTAAACTATATCGGGTAGTTCTTTCTTCCCTTTGTCCTTTTTATTTTTATTTTCATTTTTATTTGTTATATATATATATATATATATTTTGATCAAAAGAGTAATTTCCATTAAAGTAGCCAAACGATACTTATAAGGGTATGAATTCATCCAACATAATCTTATACCATCAAAGGAAAGATGAAAATCAAAAAAAAAATAGAAGTAAACCTATGAAGAATACTCAGCTACGCAACGATGCTTGTGCTCGTACTGCAAGCAGAGGCCAACAAACGGCCGTAGAACATGCTGAGGATAAATCATAGATTACAACCACAATGTGGGTAAGCAGCACTAAGCACAGATGGATTCCATAAACAAAATCAAACCAAAATAAAACATAAACAAAAAGAATACCATAACTCAACCGCAAACCGGATCGGTAGTAGATCTGTCTCAAATCTACACCAAATGAGTTGGAGGAGGAGAACCCAGGAGGCCAGATGCTGGAGGCCGTAGATCCGGCGAGAGGTGGAAGATTTGGTGACAATGTGGTGGTGGCGGCGCCGGTGTGAAACTAAGAAGAGGGGGACGACGGATCTGGTGAAGGCTTTGACTGGGGTAAGGCAGAGGAGAAGAGAAAATGAAGAGAAACAGACGAAAATCCACCATAAGGGAAAAAATACCTCACAAGGAAGGAGGATGAAAAATAAAGCTTCCAAAGCTTATTGACCAGAGATAGTAAAGGGAACAGAAGAAAGAAAGGGGTAGAGAGGAGGAGAGAGGTTGCCGGAGGCCTAAGCCCCCCTCCCCCACCCCAACGATGCTCAAAAAACGAAAACCCTAGAAGCAAGAAAAAGGTTAGAGAGAGAAGCTCTGGTTGTGGTTAGACATACTATTTGTTATATTGTATGGCAAGAGATTCATAGTTTTCAAAATCTGTAATCATACCAAAATTTGAGATTCATAATCTCGTGACAGTGAGTGTGTGTAAAACGTAATAGTGTAAAATTGAAATTAATATAAAGTTAACTAAGTGAGACTATTAATTATGATGAAAATAGTATTTTATTAAAATTTTAATCCACCTCACTGTGAATTGTGTTTTATAGTTTCTTCTAAGCCAAGGAATAAGTCTTCTAAACTTGCGTGATTTATGCATTGAATTTCTTTTGAAACAGTGAAATAAGAATAAATGTATCCCTCTAGACCTTACACCTTAAGAAACATGAATAATACTATATGTACAAACTAATGTATTAATTAATGTGTCAATTGATGATGTGACATAATTTAAGATGTTTTTGGTATTTTTAATTTGTATAATAAGTGGAGTCAATAATAATGTCATAACTAGTGTTAGTACACTAATTAATATATTAATTGGTGCATGTAGCACCACCATAAGAAACGTAGATTAATGTTAAAATTTGCTTATAGAAATGCTAGAAATAGACGAAAGTATATAAAATAATGATGTTTGATTATTAAATTGTCAATGTCATACCACTCTAATAGAAAATTATATATATAATTTGATCAAGGTTGGCCCTTTCTATGTTTAGGAAGGTTCTTAATTTTTTGAATTTTTTTTATCCCCGTTCATATTTGTCCAAAGGTTTCACAAAAAATAAAAATAAAAATAAAAAATTTTAAGACCAGCAAAATAAAAGGTGTCATTCTCAAATGCTTAAAACAATGGTTTTATCTAAAGGCTTATAATAAGAATAATAAATGTTTTCTTGTCCAAAGTCCATTGAAGTAAAAACACTTACGCCTCGTTTGGGATGTTACTTTTTTAGTCAATTAGCCAATTAGTCATACCAAAAAGTCAACAATTACGGCTTCTCTCTACTTTTTGCATAGCTTTTCGTAATTAGTCAAAAAGTCATCCCAAACATACAAGTTTTTTTTACCTACATTTTTAGCGAATTAGCCAAAAAATTACTAAATTAACCTGTTCCCAAACGAGGCCTTAGGGTTGGTTTGGAAAGTGGGTTGACCTTTTGATTTTTTGGCTTTTTTCGCTATTTTAGTCTGGGCTAAAAAGTTTGGTTTGAAGACTTTTTTGACTTTTTTTGTGAGAGAAGAGTGTAATAATTATGGATTGGATGTGATGTTTTATTTGTTGTGGCTAAAATAACCTATTTTGTCTTTTATGACTAAAATAGCCAAAAAAGCCTACAAAATCCCTTCCCAAACGGTGCCTTAGTCCAATAATAAAAGTTGTATAAAACATTCCAAAGGTTATGCAAGAAATACAAAACTTCCATATCAAACAGCCCAACCAAAAAAAAAAAAAAACATTTATTATCCACAAAGGCCCCAATAGCAAAGGCAAGAAACCAATTTTAATGACAAGTATAAATGTGCAAAGAAATAAAATACAAAACAAAAATGTTTTGAAGTGTAAATTTTTTGGGCCACTTTTAAATTTAATTATGAATTTTGTTAATGAGGCAGGCATTTGTTAAGTCTTTTGAAATGATTGTACATGTTTTAAAAAAATTTATAAAAGAATGTCTTGTAAAAAATGTACAATAATTTTAAATTTTATTAATCAATATCTTTAACACAGTTGTTGATAAGACTAAAAAACGATGTAGAAGAATTAACAATTTTCAGATCAAAACAGGCCTTAGCCTGGATTCAGCCCATAATTGAAGATTGGCTGGGTTTCAATTTGGGCCAAACCCATTTCAAAATTTAACATAATGGGTCCAGGCCCAAAATCATCACGAACCCCTGAACTCGAAGCCAAGGCCCGTTGGCTACAAAAAACCTAATCGGCCCATTGTTTTTCAGATGTTGAGGTGTCGGCAAACTGCGGCGGCGGCGGAGCACGGTGGACAATCTCCGACGACCGCTAACGCCGCCACGATGGTGACGTAATTTCCCGATCAGTCTGAAACCTCTGCAACGCCACCGTCTTCGGCACTCAGATCTTCGAACAGGTATGGTATCGACTCCTTTGATTTGAATTGAACTGCTCATTACTTGAGATTTTGTTCCTAATTTGTTTTTGTTTTTGTTTGGGGATAATTTTGAGTTGATATTATAATCTGAAGACTAAAATTGAGGATGTGATCTTCAAAATACTAATAATTTGATTAGAAAAACTATATGTGGAAGATTGTTCTTGGGAATGGTAAGAAGCAGTTGTGTTTAGTCTCAGGTGTGTGTGCTTTTTAACTTTATGGTGGTGTTGAAGTGACATATTAAACCCAAATTTTGGTACAGTGCAGAGTTAAACTGGCATAATTTGAAATATTGCTCTAATTAGGGGTGCATAATACCGTCGAAATCACCGAATCGCACCGCCAAGGCAAATTCGTTATTATTTGCCAATTGAACCGCCGGTTTTTGGTAAGAAAAATGACAAATTCTAGTGACACTTTTATCAATCCGCCGGTTTCTGTTTTTCTTTCAAACCGCACCGACCCGCACCACTATTAAATCATGTTTTATAAGATTCTAAAAATTCTTTTTTACTTAAGTTTGCTTGTTGTTCTATACCTTGGAATATAGTATTATATTACTGCTCGAGGGGAATTCAAGATGTCAGTAATCCAAAATAAAGTTGGATTTCAATTCACTTTTCAATCTTTTTTTTTTTTTTTTTTTTTTTTTTTCTGGCCATGTTGCAAACTTGCATCAGCTCACTTTTTAATCTAAATACTTTTCAACAATAAGCATTTTCAATATATTGTAAACCCTGAATGATATTAATTTTATGTATTGTATTTGATCATTGTAACTTCCACAGATGCTTGTAATGAACTAATGGCATAGTCGTTGATATTATTATGTTGTTGCTACACTTGCTGCATCAGAAGGAAGCTTTCGCAAGATGCTTAACATCACGGTATCTCTCGTTTTTTTTTTACTCTTTGATTTAAGTTTTGTAATTTGAATTATATTTTTTATAAACTGCCAATCCACCTGAACCGCCAAGGCAAATCCGTCATTACTTGCCAACAGAACCACCGATTTTTGATAAGAAAAATGACAAATTCTAGTGACACTTTATCAATCCGCCACCCGCCATACGATTTCTATTTTTCTCTCAAACAGCACCGACCCGCACCGCGCACACCCCTAGCTCTAATGGTGAAATTCTATTTTTTGGATTTTCTTCATAAAAATTAAATATGAATGTCATTTGTGGACATGGTCACAGAAGATAGAGAGAAGAACTCACACCATTTTTTTGTAGTCGACATTTTGTCAAAACTTTTTTGGCATAAAATTTGCATGGCTATAATTTGATATGAAAAATAGTATACCATTGGACATGTATTTGGAAAAGTTGTCAAATTTTGACGAGGATAATTGACACGAAGATAGCACATCATTGGAATTGCTCTTACTTTGAATTGTTATTTCATGGGATGGAGGAGAGGGGTTAATGTATATAATGAAAATTTGGCACAAGGCAAGATATTCTTGGAAGGTGATGAATCTGTTGTTTATCATTGAACTAAAACTGGCGGGATAGTAAAGAGCAATTTGATGCTTATACATCTAACTAGTGACATGGTTACAATGTGAACAAAATTGAGCTGCCCAAGTATAGGAATTGAGAAACATCATTCATCATCATATCTTGCTTCTCAACCTCACTAACTTTGCTAATGTTTCTTGAGCAGCCAATGTCTGAGCATGGTTATGGCCCAGCATCACTGTCCTGATACTAATACATGTTCTGCAGAGCTCTTCACCGCTGTCAAAATGCCTGCCTCTGAGCAGCAATTTCGCTCTAGTCTCCAGCAGCGTGGCTTTCAACAGTGTCACATCTTGCCATACATACTCATCCACCCTCTGGTTCGGTTGCAGCCTTTTCTTCCAGCAAAGCGAGCCTCGACACCAATCTTGAATCTGAGATACAAACGATTTCTCTACTTCCTCAAGCACGTTTGTGCAGACCTTTAGGAGCTCTAACGAGGAATTGCATCTTGAGAAGGTTGTGAACGCTCTAATTGCTAGAGGAAGAGCAGTTTTCTTGATGAAGAGAACCATGTCAATGGCCTTTAGTTGGACTAGTGGAGGCTCGGATCTGAATCCAAAGACGAGGAATGCAGATGCCCAGAAGTGGTCTGAATTCACCGATGGGTTTCCAGTTTTCCTTACACCTTGAACCATTGCCTTGGCAGTGAGTAAACCATCTCTTCTCTTGCCAAATATTTGGGTTATGGGGTGGAATTGGATCCAGCAACCCGGCTGTCTATTAGCTCTTCGTGCTAAACCCAGTTTAACTAAGAGAAGGGCTGAATCTTCTTCGCTCTTCCATGTTTGGTTTGACAAACAACAACCAGAGCAACAACAGAGAGCTAGACTGACGCACTTGGTCCACTTGCTGAACCGGTTTTTTCTGGCAGGTATACTTTTAGCAGCCGCTGCTAGCAAACTCGCTGAAATGGGTGATGGGGCAAACCAAGCCCCAACAAGAAGCATTCTCGAGGCAAAGACATTCCTTCTACCGTTGATTTGCTGCAAAATGGCATTGCAAAAGTCCAGGACTTTCATTAGGAAAGGATTGCTTCTGCAGAATTGTTCATCAGTAATGCTCAAATTAGAGCTAGTAGAAGAAGCTTCCTCAAGTGGGATCTGGTTTACGGCTTCAAAGAGAGCAGATGGCAAAATGGCGAGTTCAGAAAGTAGTGAACTGATCACCCACAGACCGAAACTTGACCTGCCCAATTGCTCATCAAATTTTCCAAGAAATTCTACTTCCTCCGCTGGGTAGTCTTTCTTCCGTCTTCCTCTGATCAAAAGCATTGCATCAGGCAAAGACAATGGTTGAAGCTGCATTGGATCGAAGTTCATGACTCTTGAGAGCCTGGTTGTGACAATTACATGAGACCCTCCAGTGTTTCTTGGTATTAGGTCATGTAGATCTTTACCTTCCCACCATTCCTTCTCAGTCTCTAGATTGTCGATTATTACTAAATAAGGCATGTCTCGAAACAGTTCCCTCTTCACTCTCTTGAACGCTTCTGCTTCCTGCTCCTCAAAGCTTCGAATTCGCCCTCTTTCCTTCTCCACATCAGCACTCACATCCAACCCTAAATTGATGGACAAATTCAATATGTTCTGCCTGAAATACCGAGCTTCACCACCTACCCATAAAACCATCTTGTATCTATGTGCATACTTGTAAGCAAACTCTAATGCAAGCTCTGTCTTCCCAACACCTGCATTTCCACTTATGCACACAACACTGCTGCCAAAGCTCTTGTATTTCCCACTTTTCGACTTTTTGTATTTAGGCCTCTTCAGTGAATTCCTTCCAATGACTGGTTCGACCCAAGCCTCTAATTTCGGTTCCTTGCACTTCCCCATCTCCAAATTTATAAATCTCCCTCCTTTACTGGAATCAATTTCACTTTCCCCATCTGCAAGTCCTCCTTCAGATTGCCCTGGTGTTCCTCCTCTAATGGTTGGCATACAACATTCTTGCTCGAGATAGTCGCCACACCCGAAGAACGCAGTTTCAATCTCCATCATCTCCTTCTCTCTCCCCACGAAAAATCTGTTTTTGGGAAATGGTAACTCCTCTAATCCTTCAACCTCCATCTCAGAAACACTCTTCCTTCCAAGTTTTCCCTTCAAAATCCCAGCAGCTCTTGATACACAGCTTCTCCAATTACCCTCATTTGTTTCCAGCTTAAATTCATGAGACCTCATTAGTCCATCCACTGCTTCCTTGTATTCTTTATCATCCGAATTGCGGTTGTGTAGGCCCATTATCTCACTAGGATCAGTGTCAAAGAACAGTGGGATTAAATTCTTCTTTTGAGCAAAGAATCTGATCTCTTCCAAGCTGAGATGGTTTAGAAGGCTGTAACTAGTGACAACCACAACACCAAATGTCACAGAGCAAATAACACGGTCAGCAATCTCGTGGCTCTGTGTGTCCGAGTACTTGGCCCTGTCTGCGATATAGCAAGCGATCCCTTGGAGCTCGAGCTCCGATTTAAGCCACTTACAGAAGCGAACCAAATTGGGGTTCTGACCATGGAAGCCTATGTACACATCACAGCTCCTTAGTTTAGCATTGGATGTGGGCGAAACAGGCCCTTTTGCAAAGGAAATTCGAGGGACTGGGAATGAAAATGAGATACGAGGACCGGTGTCAGTACCTGGAACTGGTACACAGGTGACAATTTTGAGCTTTTGATTGGTTGGATCATCAGAAAAGTCGTATTGCTCCGGTGGGGGAGTGTAGGAGGTGCTTGGGATGTCATCAGATTGGGACCCACAGTACGACACCGGTGGTGAAGGGTGGGTGAGTGGTGGTGTTGGAGCTGGGTTTTCTTGAGGATTTGGGACAATAGTGGCTCTAGGAGATATATATGGGGACTGTAGAGCTGAAACAAATGCTGATGATGGAGGAGAGATGAGAGGAGAGCTGTATGGAGATGAAACAACTGAAGTTGCAGAAACAATGGTGTTTAGAACTTTCTCACCTCCTATCTTGATGGTGAGGGACTTGGTATTATCAATGGCTGGGATTTCCTGAAGAAGTTCACCAGGGATTGGTGCTGCTTCATCCATTTTCACACACTAGATATTTTTGTTTTCAAGAAAATCAAGAAAAGATTTATGGGTTACTACCAGGATGGATATGTAGAGCTCATTTTATTAGTTTGATTCATTGATGTCAAATTCTTGGAAGTTCATGAAATAAAATCTATGTTGAGAGATGAAAATTGATTGTGTGGCTGTGACTGAAGACTCTGCAGAAGATGAATGCAACAGTGAGAGACATTTTGAACAGGAAGAAGAGATCTACATCTGATTTAACATTTCATCTTCTTCTATATGGTGGGACCTCTCAGTCTTTACTGTTCAGGAATGGATCAGACAGACACAGCATAAATCAAGACTGAAAGGTACAAAACTATTGGAAAGAAGAGAAGGAAATATATTTTTTCTTTGATCTATCATTATTAGAACAGAAGCAAAAGTGCCATGGATTGTTTAGAAACTCAATCATGAAACAACCCAGGAGGTTAAGCAATAGTTATGCTAAAGAATCATATTCACTTTACCTGGTATTTTGTTTCATTGGAGCAAAGAAGCTTTGCTGCAACCCCAGAGAACCCTCTCTCTCTCTCTCTCTCTCTCTCTCTCATGAACATGGTGGACAGAGATAGGAATCTAATGTATGGGTTGGATCTGCAGTGTTTTGAACATAAAATATTTAATATTGATGAATAAGTGCATAGAAAGATGTTGCAGAGGGTAAATGGTGTCATATTCTATGTTTGTAATTTAAATCTTTTTGTCTTGGGCTTGGACTATTTCTTTTTGTTTTATGTGTTTGTGCAGTCTAATCTTTAAAATTGTAAACCAGTTTAAATCTAACTTGGGTGTTTCTCCCTCCTCACAGAAGCCAAAGATTGGTCAGAAAGAACCCAGAAAAGGGGCATTGGGAGAGCAACCATAGACTCAAACCTTACCAGACAGACAACATTGACGCGGTATTTTTTTGTCCCTAAATCTTTTTTTTATTTGAATGTATTCTTATTAAGTATTGAATTATACCTCAAAATTAATATGTGTTTTGAGATTCTTATATAATTCACTAAAATTTTTATTATATGACTAAAAATACTCAGTAGTATTAATATTTGAGCAACTTATCCTACTTGGCTTGCATTTATTTAAATTTTTAATAAGTGTGTTTGTGTAAAAACAAAAGATCATTGACTGACAACAATATTTAGTAGAGAGATTCAAATGGCTTATAGAAGAGTGTTGGAGGCATTGGGTTAGCATTAGAATTGGGTGAAAAATGTTTTGAAATTTATAAAAATATTTGAAAATAAATTAACATTTATAATAAATATATCAAAAAATTTATGAAGCGTATTTGTTCTTTATTTGTGCAACTTGTTGGCAATCCTTAGAATAAAACAAGGAAAATATTTGGTGACCATAAATTCTGTGGCTTAAATGGTCCGAAAATGTCAAAACGACGTCGTTTTGACATTTTCGAACCATTTAAATCACAGAATTTATGGTCACCAAGCATTACCCATAAAACAAACTCAATTTATTATATATGACATTGCAAAGCCAGGGTTCTCTCTGTATGTGTACTCACCCAACTGACACATAGCCGTGACTATTTGCACTGGAAATTGGACCAAAGACCAGTCCAACTGTGACCAACTGACCCATCCTTTAATTATTGATCATCTTCAATAACATTAAACAAAATTAAAAAATAATAAACAAATAAAACACTTGTCTCAGAAATGCCCAGGTGTGAAGAAGCATATGCCCATCCCTTCTTTCTCATCTTATGATTTCATAGCTTTAAAGCCCTGTTTGGCACCGACTAAATAGCTTCTTTTTTTTTTTTTTTTGGGAGGGGGTGTGTGTGTGTCTGTTTTTTTATAGCAAAAGAGTCACGTTAACTTTATTGTTGAACTGTGTGGGTCATTTGTCTTTTTCTCATGAAAAAAAAGTAAAAATGCCTATAGTTAGCCTGATCATGAAATCTTGATTGGAGAGGGATGAGTCGTTCTGAGAATTTATATAGTCCTATATATCTATTTGATTGTATTTTTGTTTTCATTTTTGTTTTTCTTCTAAAAAATTTGAAAATTTTGTTCGTCTTAGTTGATGAAAGTGGTGGCTGGTGACGGTGGTTAGAGGAGTTGCCAATGGGTGAAGGATGGAAGTGAGGAAATAATGAAAATTTATTTTTAAAATAAGTGAAATTAATTTCTCCATTTCATTTTTATATATTAATTTACTAGAATTTATTAAATTGTGGAAAATGCCATCTAGTTGTTTATTAGTTTTATATAATCATATTCATTACTGATACATCATTAACAGTTTAGCATGGACCCAAGAAACCACATTGGCCGTGTAAGCAATTTATAATTGAACTAATAATTCCATGTTGCATATAATCTTAAAGAATCTCTTACTTTTTTTCCTTTTTTATATATATATATATATTTAATATAATTTTCTAAGATGGTATAGAGCTGGAAAAAAAAAAACTGACTCATAATATGTGTCAAGCCAGGAAACAATTGGCCCTTTGGTTCCCTCACTAATCAATTTTTTTCATATCCCTTTTTCACTTCTTTCCTTGTTTTTCAATCTAACTTTGTTTAATCTTCCTTATTACAAATACATTGCATACATATCCTGGCAAACATGTGCCTCGGGGACTTACAATTGAGTTCAAATGTCTTTAAAAATTCATTATTCTCGGTTAGTAAAAGCAAGCATAATTCAACCTCATGTCAATCTCATTCCCCCCCTCCCAAATTCTATCAAACCATCACCAATCATAAAAATCTTGATCAGACAAAAATTTTGAGTAAAAAATTCATTTGATATGAAGCACTCAAATAGTAACCTCAAAAATTTTATGCTTTGATTAAAAATTTCATTTCTTATGAAGCATTTTAGTAATTAATTCAAATTGTACCTGAATTTTTTTTAAAAAAAGTTTGGTATAGGTTTGAGTTTGCTAAAAGGATCTCTTGATTTTGGGTAATAAAAAAAAGAGTAGAATTTAATTTTGAATAGGTTTGAGTTAAAGAGCAAAGATGAGTTTTGAGTATTTTTTAGTCAAACTTAAATTTGTGTCAAAATTTGAGAGTATAGATTAGAATTATTTTTAATTTGTGTTTGAATCTTATATTTATAAATTCATTTGTGGTGAAAGAAAAAGCATTTTATAGTGGACGGGGAGTTTAATAACTTTTATGTAAGTAGAGGAAAAGATCCATTGAACATCTTTTATTTTTATTTTTATTTTAATTGTCTAAAAGCAAATACATGTTTAATTACACTTGTGGAATCTCCATTTAAGTACAGTATCATTTGCAGAGGTATAAAAGCTTTGAATACATCAACTTCATTTCAAATTAAACTAAAAATTAAAATTAAAATAGTGGAGTAGTCTAAAGTTCCACCATTATTATTTATATTTTAAGTGAGTTTGCTTCTTTGATTGTTGCATTATAACAAGCACTTGACCGACAACTACTTGGGAGTTTATTCCGCTTTGCATGTGCATTATATGTGCTCTCTGATCTTATGCTACGCTGACACGTGCCAAATCTAATAAAATAATAATATTTTTTGCCGGCAAATTTAATAAAGACTATAGATAAGTTGAATGCTTAGATCCGATCGTTATTCAGATTAATTATCAAATTTGAATTTAGTGAAAAAAGATTCTTTTTTTGCTTTAACGGTTTCATCAAATAGGCATTAAATCTAGAATTTTCACTTTTTTTCATTAAATTGTGGACAAAATTTTCTTTTATCAAATCAGCATTCATTGTCATTGCCAGATGTTCCTCTGGATGTCCTCCTAAATGACCACCTCAAAGTAAGAATTTGTGAAAATATTACACTGTACGGTCGACCGCCTGATCGACCCCTCAGATGACCACTCCAAGGAAAAAAATACAGAAAAATATACATTGGCTGGTTGACCGGCCGAACACTCGCTTGGCCTGGTTGATCAGTGGTTTGATGAAACTCCAAAACACTCCGTTGGAGTACTAGTTTGGCTAAACTAAAAAAGTGCACTTATTTCATCTTTTTATCTTTTTTGGGTCACATCAATCAATATCTTCTCTCTACTTTTTCTACACATAATACAAGAAAAGTCAAAAAGTGCACTTATTTAGTCTTCCCAAACTTGATATCAAACGAAGCTTTTTACTCAAATTTGATGAATTTTTTGGTACACCGTTGGAGATGATCTTACAAATAGCATTAGGATAATTAAAAAAAAATTGTAGCATTAATGGCAAAAATTAAATTTTAACTTAATGTAGTGTTAAAATATTGTAATTTAGTGATTATGCTTCAATTTTTTATTTTTAATTTTTCCTTCTCACGAAATGTTAAATGAAAAGTTTCTTGGTTTGGAATTTGATAAAAATGATACCAAACTATCAACAATGGTTTTTTATGAGGTCTTGCAAAATTTTGAATTCATCACTGTAGATGATCTTTTTAATTATTATTATTATTGTTATTTTTGAATTCATATTAAAAAAAAAAGAAGAAGAAGAAGAAGAAGAAGAAAAGCTCGGACTAATTTTGGTTTCATTTCGTCCCTTAAGATACTATAAATGGTGTACAAATTTGGATCTATGTTTGTTATCCTAACAATCACGGCTGAAATTAGCAAATCCAGCCCAAATATGACAACTATAAGAAAGCCAGTGGATGCACACGCTGTAAATCCAGCCCAAATATATACCCAATATAAGGAAGCTAGTGGGTGCAGAGGCTGTAAATCCAGCCCAAACATGCCCATCAAATGCTTAATACTCTTACGCTGTGTTTGGTTGGGGGATTTGGGAAGGGAAATGAAAAGGGAAATGGAAATGAAAGAAAAATGAGAAAGAATTAATAGAATTCCAAATCCCAACTATGTTTGGTTGTGTTGGTTATAAAATAGAATTGATATCCTAAAAGGTCTCCTATTTCTTTATTTATTTCTCACCCCCTTTCTTTTCCTATATATTTTTTATTATAACCAAACATAAATAGGATTACATTTCTCATTCCTTTCCAAAATCCCACCCCAAAAACCCCAACCAAACACAGCATTAGATTGTGAATTTGAATAGGAATTTAGAAGAAAAAAAATAAAAATGTGAGGACAATATAGATGAAATATAAGTTAACTTTTTTCTCTATTTCTCTTTTCTTTTCTAAGTTTCTATTCAAATTCATGATTTAAGCACAAATCCTAAGACAACAAAAAATGTTAATCAAAAAAATTATAACAAGATGACAAAAAAAAAAAAAAAAAAAAAAAAGATCCTAAAATGCAAATCATACTTTAAGGCCAAGCACCAAAAGATTCACATTTTTCTTGCCCCTCTATATTTATATATAATTTTATAAAATAATAAAAAAATGTCAAAAAAGATTTAACATTTTTTTTTCATCTCTAACTCTTATCACTCATTAATTATTGATTCTCATAAATTGTCATATCTCTATCATTAATAATATTACTCATAGGGAAAGAATTCAGATGTGCATTGTTTCAAATGTCACAAAATAATGCCCTTTTAGAACCCTAAAAAGAAAAGAAAAGAAAAGAGAGAGACTTTTTTCTCTACTATACTCTCCCAAAATAAGTTATTTTGAAACAGTACAAGATGGGATTTAGATCCACAACGATGATACATTGTTGTGCTTCTTAGTGCACCACCTTCCAATCTTTCTCGTTTAGTACTAAGCCTTTATTTGAAAAGTGGGTTGACTTTTGATTATTTTAATTTAGAGATTAAAAATTCTTGTTTGGGATTGACTTTTTAATTTTTTTAACTTTTGTGAGAGAAAAAATAAAATAATTATGATTTGGATGTGATATTTTGTTTTATTGTCCTTTTAACTTATTTTATCTTTTTTGTGACTAAAATAATCCCAAAATGCTATGCCAAACATAGCCTAAGGATGATAATATTGTCATCAAGGAAGAAGGCATCATTTGAACAAGGCAAAGGAGGCAGACACCACCGCCAAACCACTTGGCAAGCTGATAAAAATGACGACTTTTTGGTTTTTTTTAGTCACGTTACCTCTTTATTTTTTAAACAAAAATAAAAAAGTCACAACAAAATAAAAAAAAATTAAAAGATTGACTTTTTACCAACTTCTTAAAACACCGCTTACTTCTTGTGAACATTTTCCACCCTTGTCCCCCTCTCTCTTTATGCTTTTTGCATCTCTTTTTCCACAACCAAAAAATAAAAAAAATATATATATATATTTGAAGTTTAGAATGACTTTTTCTTTCCCACCACATTATGTCCATACATAATCTACATTGGCAGTTCGAAGACACGTTGAGTGTGCAATTATAAAAAAAGAAGAAGATAATATTATAAGAATAATGATAAAGATAAATATACATATAGTATGTGTTATTCAAATAGTAAATATTTTTGTTAACATACTTATGATTTTGATTTTCAATTTTATCGTTCTCTTAATATAATTTTGACAAAATTATAAGTACACTCCCTGAAATTTACTTAAAATACAGATTGCCCTATATAATTTGAAAATATTACAAATACCTCCTTGTTAAAAATTTATATTTATCAGAATTAACTAAAAGAAGAAATTTATAATTGTTCTCCTATACAATAATAAAATTACCTAAATTATTAATTGAAACATATTTATAATATCATTAAAAACTATTAATTGACTTGATGATTTATTAATAAAATAAGTGATTTGTTATGAAATTAGAAACCTTAAGCGATAGAACGTAATTTACAGAACTATAGGAACGATTTATATTTTAATCAAACCTCATGAGATGTATTTATAATTTATCATATAATTTTTACATAAGCACTAACTATAGAAACATTTTGAAAAAATTCGAAATATAAGACCTCAACAAACACTATGAGGAGTCTTTACATATATAATAGCATAGATAATTTATGTTTATAAATATAATTAGATTAATATATTACCCGTCACATTCTCTTTTCATTTGGCTTGGTGCATTCATTTTGTGCGGATATCGATAATTCAAATCATTCTCTTGATAAAACTTGATAAGTAAAATATTTATATAAAAATTAAGATAATTAAATATAGATAAATATATATATTTGAATCACATTTGTTTAAAAAAATAAATGACAAATATAATTTTAAGAATAGTTATAAATTTTTTATAATACAAATGTGATTCAAATATATAATTATTGAGTGATCATTTTAATTTTTTACATAAATATTCTATTTAACAAAATTAGGCTTTGTTTGGCTATGTGGATTTGGTTGGGTTGGGACTAAACTAGTCACTATGGTCTTGTTTATCAATTATATATTTTAGTCAAAAAGTTAAAAAATCACTATAAGTTATCACATCAATTTCTTTACTTTTTTTTTATATATTTTTTCATAAAAAGCAAAAAAATTACTAAAACCACATACTCCTAAACAAGGCCAAAAGACAAAATAAATTAAAAAGTTAATAAAATAAAATGTTATATTCAAATCATAATTATTTCATTTTTTTATCTTATAAAAGTAAAAAAAAAATTAAAAAAATCAATTCAAACGGATTTTTTAATCTTTAACTAAAAAAATTCCAACTCTAAAAAATCAATTAATTTTTTTTTTTTTTTTTGGGTGCCAAATGACAACTTAAATGACCAACTTACAAAAATCTAAATATTTTTAGATAAAATACAAAAACATAAGAAAAATCATGGTAGACCCTTGAAAATTTTTGTAGAGATAAGATAAGTAGTTTTCCTATCGCTTTCTCAGCAATTCCCGACCTGGTCAGTTGTCACACGTCACGTGCGTTCCAATTGTCCAATCGCTACTGGCTGGCTTTCTTGTTATGTAGGCCCAGCACCCTCCACATGACGTGACGTAGCCCATCTTCTCTCCAAGTTTCACCCAATTTATAATTTATAATTCGATGATATCATATGCACTATATTAATATATTATTAATTTTATTCATTATATAAATTATAAATATAATTTTTTTTTAAATTATATCACATAATTAATTAATTAATAAATTAATTAATATTTTAATGATTCAATATAACATTATCTTTTATAATTTGTGAGTGGCCTATATAATAACGCTCCAAATTCAACACAATACTAGAGTTTTCATTCCATTTATTTCATCTCCTCTTCGTCCACCCTAAAAAGATCACTTCCTTCTTTCATTTATGGCGAAAAAGGTACGTTATTTACTATTCATTTCGCTTTAATCTTTACGCTCGATTTTGTTTTTAATTCTCCTATTTGCCACACTTTTCCACTTTAAATTGTCGAAATTTTGAATTATTGAATTCAGTTTCAATTGATTTGGTGTAATTGATTTTGATCAGATTCTTTCTAGATTTGCCTCCCCCATGATGGTTGATCGTTCTCGATCTTGATCTGAATTCGGGGAGGCCTCAAAATCACATTCTTTAATGGATTTGGAAGGCGAGTGCTCTGTTCTTGAATCTGTTGAAGACAATGAAGTAATAATAAGCCCTGAAAGATTGGAACATGTTGGTGGAAACAAGATTCAAAATAATGGGTCTTGTGGTGGTGAACATCATGATGATGATGATGGGTTATTGGGTGATATGAAAACAGGGGTTATTAGGGTTACAGAGTCGGTTGTTTCATCTCCTTTGGCCGTTAATTCTCCGGCAGATTCTGTAGGATCGTCGCCACAGGGAACAAAAAAAGGGTATGGATTGAAGAAATGGAGACGAATCAGGAGGGAATTTAGTAATGATGGGTGTAGTAATTTAGATACTGGAAAGATATTGAAGCGGGGTTTTTCAGCACCGGTTGCAAATTCAACTAGACATCAGGGTTTGTCTGTTGATATGAGGCGAAAGAGTGACGGGTCTGTATCGTCCACGAATGCAATGGTGAAAAGTCCTGGTGTTGCTGATGATGATTTTTCCTTAATCAGCTTGGATTCTAGGTTGGAAATTGGACCCAATTTTGCTGCCGGAACAGATTTGGAAAACAGTGAGGATCAGAGTAGCAAGTCTTCCACAGCGGCTAGTGTTCCAAAATCGAGTTATGAGAATAGGATGAGGAGTTTGAGTGGGAAGAATGTGGTTAATGTGGTTCAACGGAGTCAGAAAGGAAAGAATCAGATTGAGACTAGTAAGAAGCCTAGAGGAGAACGGGTCAAAATTGAGAAGGAAAACTCTTATTCCAGCATGGAATCTGACTCACAAAGCTCCAATTTTGTGTTTATGCAGGGCACCAATTCCGTGACTAGTAATGGGAGACAGAGTGGAAGGACAATGAATTACGATGGAGAAAACAGTGATGAAGCTCAGGGTGGTGAGGAACTTCGAACTGGTTACAGTGAAGAAAATGTTGGAGAATTCGAAGTTCTCTCTCAAGAAGATTTAGCTGCTGATTTGTCTTGGGAGGTTAAAGAAGAAAAAATTGAGAACCATAGGTCATCAACAGATCTAGATTCTCTAGTTGAGTCTATCTTCACATTGCAGTCTGCACAGGATGCACTGGAAAAAGGTGGGCATACCTTCCTCCATTGCTAGCTTTTAATATGTTTTGCTTTTGTTATTGGTTTATATGGAGCCATGGGTTTCATAATACTAATTGCTGCATTTCAATTACACAATCTCTAAAAAATGTGGATTTCTCTTGCCTTGTCATTTCTTTTGAATTGACATTGTCTATGACATTATAGTATATCTGTTGTGAAGGTCACATAATTTTGTTATTTTTGTTTCGAAACTTCTGTAGTTAAGGATGTTGAAGAATTATGGAAGCTTGGAGAATTAGTATTCTTTTTCAAAACACTTTGAGATCAAATATGCCAAAGTTCTAGTTTGATCATCATTTTATAGCTAGTTAGTTTAAAACATATGAAGGCATGTTGAGTTCTATATATGGGAACATGGATTATAATGGTGTTTATGCAAGTAGTATGAATAATTTTTAAAGTCTCAATATATATGTATCTGGAGTTTATTGCTGTAAACCTGCTGGATTTTTCAGAATAATGGTGTCAGAGAGCTATTTTGTTTTTTAGGACATGGGTTTCTACTGCTCAACAATATTATCACACTACTGCATAGAAACCGTACCCGAAAATATAATAAATAGCTCTAGAAAATCGGGCCACCCAGATTCCCTTGCGGACAAAGGAATGGCATGATTGGCCTTTTAGTCTGGATCTCAACCGTCCGTAAAAAGAAAGGGCACACAAATGCACAATGACAACAGAACTCAATCATCCGGCGGGGTGGGGGTGACTGAGGAACTCACATGCAAAACACGAGGGCCTAGCACACATTGATTAGAATATATATTAAGATTTACTCCTTTTACTTTGTTTTTGCTGTGGAATTTGACTAATTCACACATGCTCCAACGATATAGAACCTCTTGGAAATGTAGTCGGTGGGTGTGTGATGCTACTAGAAAACATTATTATTTTTCACCACTATTGTTATTATCGTCACCAAGTGATTTTTTTTTATGGTGATTTTGGAGTTGGGGTTGACTAGGGACGTAAAATTTTTATTTTATTTTATTTTGGTACTGCCATTTGTTTTTCCTATTTGAACCACTGAAAGGTGTTGGGATGGTCTGCTCTGCTCTACCACTCTTTGGGATTCTAAAAAGTTCATGAAAAATAGTTCAAGAATCCCCTTAATTCTGATCTATTACTCTCCAATACTGTGTTCAAACCTGGGCTATTTGTCACTGCACCCACTCTCCATCAAGAACCACCATTCCGCAGACACATGGATTTTTCATTGAGAGCCACCTTATCATGTGCATGTGTATTTTTCTTGAACCATCGAGAGTCGGGAGTTATCCATGAATTTTATAGTTCCATCGAGAGTTACTTTAGCAGCCAACCAACATCGGTGTTCATAGCCTGAAGAATCCACCCATATATTGTCCGCCACCGTCTTTGATACGAATTGTTGGGACTATTGGGGGAGTCAAATAATGTAACACCAACACATTTTTTTAAACTCTTACCTGCCTGAAAGGTTAAGCCTGTAAGTGGTGAGTATTTTTTGAGGTAAAATTCCTCAATTTTGTTTGTCAAAGAAGGGGTGTGGTGGTGGGGGGGTATTATAGTTATTTTGTTGAGGTGCCGAATTTGCACTGCAATAGTTGATGGAAATGTCATAAGCTGAGAATATATGATGTTTTTGTTTCGGTGCCGAACTTTCTTAAATAAGATATGCAACTAATAGAGCTATTATGGTTGCAGAAATTCAGAAACTGAAGGAGATGGGGAATGGGAATGAAGAAATTCCACTTTTTGACCGTTCAGCCCAGGGGAATAGTTTACCTTCAGAGTTAGCTTCAGAGGACCCAACAACCCATGAAGCAAGCTCATCTGACCTGTTGCACTCTGGAGGGATCACACAAATTTCTTCTTATTTCTTGGAAACACAGGTGATAAGCTTAAAACGGAACGTAAATCTCTTGGAAAGCAAGTTTGAAGAGGCAAATGCTGTGCTCAAAGCTAAGGAAGCCAAGGTAATTGAACTTGAATATGCTCTGAAGATTAACGGGTCACCAAAGGAAGAAATGTCGAGCACCTTCGAGTCACAACAGAAAAAATATAGAGAGATGGAGGCTGAGCTTGAGGGTCTTTTCAAGCAAAAAATTGAAGCCGAGGTTGAGTATCTGGTAATATCAAGAACAATTCAAAAGTTGAGAGTCGCTGCAATGGATCAAGTTGCACTCTTTGAAGAACAAAAAACTCAAGTTCAGATGTTTAACGAGCTTGGTGATGCAGAAAGCAAGGCTGGAATGCTGAAGCGACGAGCTGAGAAGTTGGAGACCACCTATTGTGAAGATATTGTAGCGACTGATCAAGTTTTGAAGCTGCAAAAAAGGGTATGTAAAGTTACTTCGTGTTTTTTCATACAGTTGATACTGTTGTTTGTAGTCTCCACGTTGTTTTTCTTGCAGTTACCTCCCCATTACGTAGGGGTTGTACCCACCTGATTTTGAGAGCGGTTAGTTTTTCTTTTTTGTATTATTCCATCTCTCAAGGAAAATGTTTGAATGTTACATTTAGTTTGTTTTAGAAGTTGATAGATAGATCAGACACACCAGTTGCATATCTATGTTTATTAATTTGTTATAATTCATTATAGTTTATGATTTTTGTTGTGTGAATGTGTAGCAGTTACTGTTTACACCATAAGGATAGAATTTGACCTGGTGAATGATTCTGACTGAATTGAAAAAGAAAAAATTGAATTGCAGGTTGCAAGTCTAGTACTCGTCTAAAGAAATAGGAAAGAAAAAGAGTCGTTTTCTAGGAATGCTACCCTATTTTTTTCGCTCGATTTTACTCATTACCAATCAATAGCTAGATTTCCTCTAAATCCAAATCCACGGATTGATTAGGGCATGGTGCCCCAAAATCAGCACTAGGGCACACCATAGAAAGTGTTGGTGTGGGGTTAGAGCTGCTTTGTTCAACCAGAAGATAATGTGAAATTTTCACTTTTCCTTGTAATTTCCATTATCTATTATCTTCATGGTTTTATAAAAAGATTAATGCGGCAGACCCCCAGTCCCGCCGGACCCCCAGTGACCCCCAGCCCACGTGGCTGTGGGTGATTGGAAAGAAAGAAAAAAAAAAAAAAAAAAAAATTCTGGACCAATGAAAAAAAACTGGGGGTGCTGGGGGTCCCTGGCACCGTTGTTATAAAAATTGATATATTTTTTCAATATTGGAATAAGCTTTGAGAGGAGGGTCCCACCACTTTATATTAGTATTTTTATGCGAATGAGGAATAATGATATAGGAGTTTTTTTGGTGGTACACTTGACTGAGTCTGGACTAACAAGTCCAACCACCATATGAACCTCATATTGGAAGGATAAGTAAATTCCAATGCCTTCCATTCCCTCTTCTGGTGGTAAAGGCTCTCTAGTATCTAGGTTTTATGCAGATAGTAATGATAGGAAAATTTATGTGATGATTTATTCTAATTATAAACTGTCATATAATAGTTAAATTTGAATTGCATATTAAGTTTTTAGATATATCTTCGAGGTTGGAGTTTGAAATCCTTGATTAATTTTGGTAGAATATGTGCTTAATTGAAAAAAGAAGAATGATATTCAAATTAATAAAATGGCAAAGACATGATACACCGAATTCATGTTAGCCACAAAGTGCACCATAACATGATAACACAAAGAGATGGTTTTTTCTTGAGAAAATAATATCACAGTGGACCAGACAGAAAATTTCTTTTATAAATTAATAATAAAGTTTATATATTTTAATAATTAAAATGTCTACTTTTTTTCATGATTTTATATATATTTTTTTACTATACTAGTCTGTTGTTATTTGTCCTTTTTTCTTCTGTGTCTCCTTGACGGAAAAAGCAACTCCCACCACCACCATCAACGCCACCAATCTCTCTTTCATATCCATAATGAATCATGTGTTGGGTTGTGACATGTGAGTACGAGGAAGTCATGATTGGAATGGCTTTGTCCTCAAGATTTTTATCCAGAATAATAAATTTATAATTTTTTTAAAAAATTTATATAACATTCATTATATCATTGAAGTGGATTTTATTTTCCACTAGTATTAGTTAATAAAAAAAATATAAAATTTATTAATTTATATATTATTTTCTCTCTTGCTCTCAACTTCTTAGTCCACTTCTATCTAGATGATGATGTAGGAAAATCTGGATTGAGATTGTATTAGTATAAGAGAACATGAATTTTAAAAACATAAAATTTTATGAATATTCAAGAAAAAGCAAGGCCCAAGGAAAATTATGAAGTGGTTTAAAAATTTTAGTGTGAACATATGCCCGTTGAGTTTTTTTTTTTGGTTGAACTCCAGAGAATTTGAGAGATTTGTACACTTTACTGTTAGATTTATTTCAACCGTTTATTTTGTAGAATTTTTTGTATATATTATTCATTAAAAAAAATTAAGTTGATTCAATAATAATAATATTTTTATCTATATTTGTCTAAAAAAATAATTAATTAATTTTTACCAAAAATCATGTCAAATTGTCCATTTTTACCATATGTCATCTTTGATCACTATCTCTTATTGAAAATTACCTTTAACAACCAATATTGACAACTTACCTTCTATTATATCATCTCTAATTATCTCTTTTTACTAATTTTCGAAATAAATTAGAAAACATAATTTTTATTTATATTTAATTTTTTGTTTAACATATTTAATATTTTTTTAAAATAAAAAAAGTATGCCCTAAACCATGCCAAAATAATTTCTCAGAGGCCGGGGCCGATCTATTGCATCAGGAGGAGGACCAGACAGATTTCCCAAAAGTCGCCAACTACCGATTCCAACTGACTATCTGTAACGGTGGTTACAACTTGCGCGCCACGTCAGAAAAAAGTACAATAAATGAGTCTTATAAAAGGTTGTAGTAATAAGGTTCTATTTTCCTTAAAAATTGTATTTTTAACAAAGCTCAAGAATCTACCAGTGACGAATGATGATCTCATTTACACATAAGGATGATGTCATTTACATCCTATATTTAAAGTAAGAAAATGCTTGATGATGCGAATTTACGTGGCTCGAATGATTCGAATGTGTCAAAATGACGTCGTTTTACACCTAAAACAATATCGTTTTACACCTAAAACAATATCGTTTTAAGATATTTAAGCCATTCAAGTTATGAAAATTTAGGCCACCTAACATTATAGTTTAAAGTAGAAACCCAATTTATTTGGAAATTAAAATAATAAAAATTCAATTATAAAACAATATTCGAGATCTTCCATTTACCTTAAAGATTTTTTTTTTCCCTTCTAAATTTCACATTTTTTTGTTCTCAGATGAAATAAAGATGTAGAAATTCCAGTAGTTCAAAATAATTTACAAAATTTTTTGATTGCATATGCTTGCATTTTTTCATCAGGAATTCTAGAATTGCTCACAAATTATTGTATAAATAATATTTGCAAACCCAAGTTTTCTATCCAAGAAAATCCATATTAACACTTCATTCGTTTTGGAAGAAAGATTTGTTATATTTTTTACATTTAATGAGTTGATTTGTGAAGAAAACGTTGTTTATTTTTTAAATGTCAAATTTAAATTTATTTTACGATTTGTTTTCTGGTCATTTTTTTTATATAACTTTTTGTGGGTGTAATTTTTTCAAAATAACTAAAAAGTGAAAAAAAAAATAAAAAAAAGACGGCTTTAGATAATAATAAATATTAAATAATGGATGTTGACTTAGCTATTATGTCAAAATAAATAAAATGGTCCTATTGAGTTCAATAGGGGGAACCAATCCTTGATTCATATAAAAACTAATCCCAATTTGTCAAACATAGTAGGGCATGGTACTGCTAAAGGCATCACTACCTTTTAATGGATATCCTTTGAAAGCAGAAATATTACATAGCCTTCAAAGCATTACGTGTTGATGTGCTCATTTAATGATTTTTGTAATTTCTTAATTATATTTATTTATTTATTTTAATTATATAAACATTTAGTTCTTATTATTGACTAGGTATAGTATTACGAATATTGAATAATTACTCTTTTGAAAGAGCTTGCCATGATTTTCACAACTAAGAATGAGATTACAATTAAATTTCTTTGACACAAGTTAGGTAAATTCAATCTCAATTCAGACCGAGTAAATTGAGCTCAAGCTTAGTTAATTTACCAAATGCATGAATTCCAATTAATTTTTTGGATCGTTTAGTGATCAAATATAGCTTGAATAGACCCAAACTCAGTTTTTTGTTTTTTGGATGATTTCATGAGATAAAAATTCCGGAGCCACAAATGGTACGATAACAAGCGTAACAAATTATATATTTTGAGGCTCATTAGAGTATTATAACAGGGGTTTTTTTTTAATTAGAAAAAGAAAGACAGAAAGTGTTTTTTGGGTAATGTAAATTTTGATGAGATGATAAATGGGTCAACAAAAGAAAGACAAATTACAATGAAATAAATGATTTACTAATTGATTAAGAAAGTGAGCAACACTAGGTATAGTATTGTTCCTACTTTCTTCGAAGGTGTTAGTCAACTGAAAATTTAACTGGATCGTGTGATTATAAGGAAAACTTTTCGAAACCACCACAACATACATATGTTCAAAGTGGGGTGGGGAGCGGATGTTTCGATTAGTTTAAATTGATCGAATTGAACCAATTTGTCGCATTTTGGATGTATGTGTGATGACGAGTGAATAGTTGTGGATTAATTTTTTCCAATCCGCCTAGTTTTGGCAAGATAACGGATTTGAAGTTCATTTGGCCGCAACCAAACTGTCAAATCGCGAGCATCCCTAGTAATTTGTAAGATTTTATGTTTTCAATTTATTTAGATATTCTATTTGTATTTTCAATTGAAAAATAGTTTAGATATTCTATTGTGTTTTCAATTTGTTTTCAATTTGGAAATCCTTTTATCAAATGGCAAGTGTTGATATTTGGTATTTTTGTGTAGAAAATATAAGGTTTAATTTTGTCATTTAAAAAAAAAAATCAAATTAAATAATTTTTGAATAAAAAAAATTAATAAAATAGTTTTGATAATGCATAGTTTTCTTATATATATTTATTATTGGTATTTGGAAATTTAATTGATAATCTTTTAGTTATGTTGGGTTGGATTGTTAGCCCAAAAAAAAATGTTGACAAGTTGTATTATGTTCAAAATTTATAAAAGTTTAAACCATCAAACTAATTCGCATCCATCTGCTAATCCATCAATTCGCATCCGTCAATCTGGCAAACGGATGCGAATTGATTTTTTTCAATCTGCCAATCTGGTAGATAGATGATGGATTGGACGTTTTTCGAAAGCAATCGAACTGCCAACACTCTTAGTTCAAAGCATTGTCAAATATACTTCTTGTTTTTTTTTTTGGTGGCATTTTTAGAGAAAATAAGCAAACTTGGAATGGAATAATATAAACAATTTAAAATGAAATACTACTTAATTTTCGATCATATGACTATTTACTTATGTCCAATTAGCTTAATTTTGAATAGATATATGATCTACTCAAAAAACTCTATAAAATTAACGGTTTGAATTATGGAGGTAAACTCAGAATAGGGCCTCACCAAAGGAAAATAATAAATACCTATAAAAAAATTTATTTGTTAGTACCCCACAGAATTTACTTCTAAATTCTAATCACTAAAATTTACTTATTTAAATAGAAAAAAATCATTAAATTAAAAAAAAAAAAATGGCCTTGTGACTTCCTAGTTTAGCAAATTTCAATTTATATTAAGAAAAGCCTAATGTATATATATATATATATATATATATATCAAAGACACCTAACAAAATATAAAGCTCATTCATTGAACAATCAAATTATACTCCTTGAATATTGATTCTAGCTCTTAACAGTGACACCAAGTTTATATGATTTGGGATCCTGTTTTTTGGTTTTCCTCTCGAAATCTGGAGGCCCAATGGCCTCTCATCAAGGCTAGAACTACCTTCAATTTTCATTGACATATGTGGTTTGTGAGTGATTATAATTATCCGAGATTCTACTACAGTGAGTCTAATGCAACGTGTCTTGGAAAAAGCTTCATGTATATATATATATATATATATATTGGTATTGGGCATGACTAGTGCAATGCAAACTAAAAAAAATGATGCCATCTATGACAATCAAGGACACTGCTATCATAAAAAATATTGTATAATTAGGTGATATTAAATGACATACATATATGTATATATATATATATATATATGGAGATTTCAGATTACAAGAATGTAAAAGCATAAGACTGATAAAAGTTAAGTGGCAACAGACTATCTCAATGATCTGGAACTAGTTGGAAGTCAAGCAAATTGGCTTCAGACTAAGAAAAGTGATAACTGTAAAGCCAAAAATAATTCCATACAACAAAGCTAAGGGATCAGGGGGGAAAAAAAATTTAAAATTTTATCCAGAGTATTAATGTATAATCGAGATTCAGTCTTGAAAAGTAAGCATATATACATCTAAAATAATCTCAACCAAAATCTCAACCATCCGTTGAATTTTCTGTGCAAAATTCCAAGTTTGTGAAATTGTAGTGATTCGTATGTGTAAAGAGTGGCTTTCATTTGGTCACGAGAATGAGTAAAGAAAACAGTTGGAGGTTTCCTTTTTTCACATCAACAATAAGAAGAATGTGTTGTGTTGAGTTTGGGTGTTTTGATTGCTGCTGATGTGATGATATCTGCTATGCTTCATCTGGTATGGGTAGGGTGTTTTGTCTCAGGTATGTGTTAGTCTATTTTGCTGCTCTGTCCTGCTCAGCTCTGTTGACTGGTTCAGCTATCAGCAGAATTGGTATGCTCAGCTCTGTGGTGTTTTGGTCCTTTTTTTTGCCATTCTCGTTGGTTTCTCGCCAACTTTGGAGTGCTAGTAAATGATAGGATGAGCTTCTTAGTGCCAACCTAGTTGAGATCATTTAGATTATTGTGATGCTCTTGCATTTCCCTTTTCTTTATTGATGTATTATGTTTCATACCTTGTGCTTCATCCTTACATCAATAAAGTCCCTTTTTTGCCGATCAAAAAAAAAAAAAAAAAAAAGAATAATGTGTTTGTACTACTTACATGTTGCCCTACTACTCCTTATAAGAACACTACTACAATAACTACTCTGCCAGTTTTGTGCAGTTTTTCTAACTTCAATAAAGAGGAAACTGAGGGACAGTGAAAAAAATATACATGAAGTACATAGAAGAGACATAGAGTAAGGACTAAACACACGATTATAGCAGAGAGACTTGTCATGTATAGATAAGTATCGTGGCATAAAAGAACGTTAGAAATTGTGAAACATTTAACCAAAATTGGTGAGGTACGAAAAACATAAAAGAACAATAAATAAGAATTATAAATCATACGCGCACACAAAATACAAATTACATGATTCACCTAAAAACTAAAGCTATATGCATAGTCTTCCACCATCATCGGAAAGATTTACAAATAAAATAAACAGATAGTCGCTCCCTCCTCTACTACATCTATAAGGATTGCATGTCACAAGTATAAAAATATCAAAACACTTTTTTTTGTCAAAATTTGGGTCAAAGAGCAATCTCCCGAGCCTACCCCAATTTAAATCAACAGTCGAGTGATCAATGTTTAATACTTATTAGAATCCAAACTACTCAACAATAACAAAAGAGCTCCCAATAGTGGACCTCACAATGAATTAGGCTTGAAGACTTGGGGAGGCAAGATGAGGTTTTGTAAGTTTTTCTTCTTCTGACTTGGTCGTAAGTCAAGAAGTGTAGAGACTGCACTTGAACTAGACAAAAACCTGAAAACCAACAATTTTTCATTTCTAACCCAACAAAATATTATTAAAAAAAAAAACAAGAAAGACTCAGTAAGCAGTTCATATAATTATTTGTTTTAATGTTACCTATGATTTCTTGAACTTCCAATTCTTTCTCCATCATATAATAATGAGCTTTTGAAGATAATTCTATATCCTTGTCTATACACTAGACCTTTTCAAATGACCCCACAATCTACAGTATCATGTAGTTCTTTTTGGAATATTGAACCAAGTTCCTGATCTCTTCACGAGTAGCTTTTGATGGAGTTTCATGTTTTAAATATATTATTTTTTGTTTTTGAGTATCATATTAGTAAGAATAGTAATAAAATTTTAAATTATTAAGAAAAGGAGTTGATACTTGCGAGGAAAGTTAAGAGGTGAGAGGGTTGGTTGCTGATGGAGGGGTTTCTTGACTTTTTTTTCTCGTCCTTCTTTTCCTTCCTAGCCAACTGACAACCTCTGTTCTTGACCTCCACTACCCACTTTTTTAGTGCTGTTTTCTTGGTCTCACATTTCAAATTTAATATCAACAATTTATCGCCAACAAAAGTATATGTCCATAATTTTACCTAAAAAGATCAACATTTGCCTCAAATTCATTTCTGCTATAAGATTCACCATATAAGAGTTGAATAAAAAATACATGCTCCCGACAATGTTATATATATTCAGAAAAATATTTGTGATCCTCTTAAAAATAATTTTGAATCCATAGTACACTATGGTCATATTTGATTCACAAGACTAATAGTGAGGTATTAATAATTTCATCAAATTAGTGTGATATTCACTATTCAATTGGATTAATAGGATAAATTATCTATTGGATTAATAATCACACCCCTACCCCATTACTAATAATGCTACAAATTTGTTGGATTAATTATCTATTGGATTAATAATCCTAAATCAAAATATTAAAACAAACATAAGATAATTGGACTAATGAATTAATAATTCCAATTCCATACTCTAATCCATCCAATCAAACATGCCCTATGGTTTCATCATTATGGATTCCCTATCTATATTTGTTTCAAGGCAAAATCACATAGAGTAAAGTGAATTTTAGCATAAATTTTAAATTCTAAGTATTTTTGAGAGTATATAGCATTTAGAAAGAGTAAATTGAGAAAGAAATTGAAATAAAATTTCACAAAAGGCCTTAACTAAAAAGAACCATATTGTATGTGCAGCTTCTTTACATCATCAAATCCTACCAAAGAAACCAACAAAAGCCCTTTTGGAGCTTTCCTTCACAGCAAGCTTGTTGGTCCATCATGCTTTCCATGAAGAAAAATAAGCACAAAATGACAAAAAGACCCTAAAGTCCCCCCATTAGAGAACAAGAAAGAACCAAGATGGTTCCTCAATCAAACTGTATCTTATCTGTTTCCACACTTGTACTAAAACTACCCACAAGCCAAAAAATTGAGTTACTCACCAGTAACTTCAAGCTTAATTTCCACAAGCTGCAGTCAATATCGGAATTTTGAACTTCTGATATTGATATTTACTAACTTTATTGGTACGGTTACTTAAAAACCATGCTCAGCTGAATTGTGTGAGGAAGATGCATAGTCATATCCACCTGCCTGTCCTCCAAACTCAACACCATCTTCTTCATCTTCTATGGAAGGGAGCTCATTGAGATCAAACCCTAGAAATTTCCGACCCGTCTCGCTTGCCTCCCCCGGCGAGGTTGCTTGGCATGGTTGAGGAGCTTCAGCTGGACTGGTGGTCCCGTACCAGTGGCACCTTTGGTGACCCCCAAGAGCCTGGCCTGTAGAAAAAATCTTCCCGCAAATCTTGCACTGGTGGTTGGGGATCTCCGCCACCGCAACCGCCACCTTTGATGAGCTTCCACCACCTTCCTCCACCTTCGTTTCATCGACTTGGCCTATCGGATTGGTAGCATCAGGAGGGTACTGATACTGATCATCTAAAGGCTCATCAATGGTGAGACTGTTCTTGACTTTGTTGTGACTAGACCTATGTCCTCCCAATGCTTGGTGGGTTGGGAAGCACTTATCACAAGTGCTGCATTTGTATTTATCCGATGGCGGAGGCGGTGGTGGCGGAGTCGCTGTCTCGATCGGAATACTAACTTGATCGGCCGGAGCGGCATCTTGTACCGATTCCAAATCCCTCAGCTTCAGCTTCTTCCTCCTCTTCTTGCTCTTCATCATCATCAATGGCTTCGTATTCCCATCGGAGGTTTTGCAATCCGATTCATCGTCTTCTTGTCCGAGCCAATCCACATTAACCCATTCATGTCCCAACCCCACTGTTTTTCCTGGATCATACTTAGCTTCAAACACAGCCTTTCGTTTCCCTTTGTTCAAAATCTTCACTAACATACCATTCGAATTCGAACCACCATCAATGGGTCTTCTTTCATCGATTCTCAGCTTCTTCACCGGGTATCGAACCACCGGCCGCGGCGAATCAATTCTTGGCTTCATCGGGCTGTTTTTCGATTCAAGAACGCAATTCATGTCCTCAATTTCAGCCTTGTTTGTCAACGAATTACTGTTCGTAGCCTCAGATACATCAACTCTATGCTTGTTATGGGTTAACCCAGAAGGTTCAGAATCCAATGAATCTCCATGAGCTAGCATCATGAGATCTTGAACAGCGTCTTGTAACTTCTCCTCCTCCTCCTCCTCCTCCAGGGTGGGGCGGACCACGGCGGAGGCGGTGAGGGATCTCCGGCCTCTCCTCGCTTTCACCGACCAACCCGGCAAAGCCTTAGTCAAATCAATTTCTCGGATTGGAATCGCCATAGCTCCATCTAAATCAATCTCATCATCAAAGACTTTTCGAGGCTCGGAGGTGGTGGCGAAATTGGATAGAGAAGACGACGATGAGCTGTTCTTGGCGGCCGCCGGAGGAGGAGGAGGTTGAATTCCCCTCCATTCTCTCTCCGGATGACACCTCATGTGCCCAAACAACGATTTCATAGAAGGAAAATTTTTCCCACAAAGCGAACAAGTCGGTGAATCGATAGCATTGTCTGTGTCTGTCTTCTCCGGAAGATCAAGGAGCTCTTGGCGATGAATTTTCTTGGGTTTGAGCTTTTTGACAGAGAGCTCTTTGTTGGGTTGAACATGAACTCTCATGTGACCCCCAAGAGCTTTTCCAGAGCTAAACCATTTGTTACACACGTTGCATACACGAGGCTGATCGTTTTTCTGAGATCGCCCAGTCTGATCATGATCAACAACAACAACGCCTTCTTCAAAGCTCGGAATTTTGAGCTTTATACAGAGCTTTCCTTCGCCGGAACTGGGTTTTGGTATCGGAGGATGAGATTGATTTTCTTGATCATATTCCATTGTTGTCGTAGAAGAAAGAAACGCCAAGAACAAGAAACCCAGCTGAAGTTGTGTATGTATGTGGGTATTTGTGTGAATGACAGTGATGGCTCAGATTGAACAAGTGAGCGAGATGGGTAGGTATTTGAGACCTAAAAGGACAACCCAAAAGACTGAGATTTTGATCGAATACTAAAAAATAACAGAAAAACAAGACTGGAAAAAACGCTTAGAAAGAGAATTAAAGAGAAGATTAGTCAGATCAAGAAGGTAGAGTTGCTTAGCTCCAAAGAAATCAAAAAAAAAAAAATATTCACAAACCCAGCTCGAAAAATCAGCTCCTAAATAAGATATATATATTCACGTATGTATGAAGCCAACACAAGCACGGACCAGAGAAAAAGAAAAGAAACGAAAACTGAAGAGAGAATGAAGAAGAATAAGAAGAGGAGAGGGAAGATGAAGGGGTGAGGGAAGGTCGTGATTCTTAACTGCTGGTGGTGGTGTGTGGAAATTGACTGTCACGTTCTTCGTCTCTTTGCCTCTTATTCCGGTTTTTCAGAATCTTCTGTTTCTCTCTCTCTCTCCCTCTCTCTCTCTTCAACTCCCAAAAACATACTCCGACCCAAACTTTTGAATTCAATTCTTTCAATGACAACACACACACATAACAAACAAAAAAAACTTATGCTAGTAGAGTCCTAGTAGTGCCAACTAAGGAAGTACTGTGGAAAAGATTTTCTCCCCTCCCACAAAATATAATATAATGTTTGGAATGGGAAATTTTTTTTTTTTGAAAAGGAAAAGATTTTTTTACCGCATCTTTTTTAATAAATTAAATATATATATATATTGAAAAATCAATTCTGAGTTAATTACATTAATACCCTTTAACTATTAGTTAATATTATTTTATAAGTGAGGTTTTGACTATTCAACTTGTATTAATAAATTAATATAAGACTGTAAATGAATTGAGCTGTTTATAAATAAGTTGAACTTTAACTCATTTATGGAAAATGTCTCGTAGCTCAAATTTTGTGGCTCAAAAGTGGCTCAAATGGCCAAAACGACGTCGTTTTGGCCATTTTTATGTTGTTCTGTACTCAAAACGACGTCGTTTTGGCCATTTGAGCCACAAAATTTGAGCTACGTAGCATTGTCGCTCATTTATAGCTTGTTAGCTGAGCTTGAACTTAGATTTTAGGCCCTTTTCAGTATTGAGCCGAGCTTGAATAGATTTAAACTCGGCTTAATAAAGTTTGTTAACATAAAGAATATCATTTATTTTTAATAATATATCACATATATTTTAATTATTTTATTTTATTTTATTTTCTAGTTCTGTTTGGTATCTGAGCAAATTTAAATATTTGATTAGTAAACTTTATTATTAATAGGATTTTTTATTATGTTTTACTCATTTTTTCCCTAACTCATGAGCTTCACTTGTTTATGTAATAAAGTTTCTCAAATATTTGACAAATCGGGTTTGAGTTTGATTTTTTTAACTCAATTTGAGCTTAGCTCGAGCTCGATTAAATCTTGGCAAACTAAGTTCAAATATCCTAAAGTTTAGCTCGTTTGTAGCTCTAGGGGATGAGATAAAATGATATTCGTTAATAATTAAGAAATTTTAATGTAATTAAAACATAAATTTTTATTTTTTGTACGCATAACATAATTGCTAATATTTTTCCATAAATGTTTGTTGGTAAGAAGGGTGACTTTCTTGGATAGCTCTCATCATCTGCCTAAAATCTCTCACGCTAATTGAGCATTACGATTACAAAATATTTTCCTAAAATAATAATAATAATAATAAAAAAGATTTATACCCAAAAAATTTCACCAATTGAAAATCTTATTTACTAATAGAAAAGAAACCTCTAGGATGTAAACTCTTAAAACTTTTGAATTAATACTTATCTCTCTATCTAGATCATAACTATTTTATTCTCTCTTTCTCTATCTTCTTTTTTGGGTACAAGGTGGTTTTTTTTCTTTTTTAATTTTAATAATGTACATATCAAAAAGTGCTTAATCAGTGAGGTCTTGCGAATTGAACGGTCACGATTTGAGCTGAAACTTCATCATCATCATCAGAGAGGCCAATAGAGAGCTTGCCTGGTATTTAGTGGTGCATTAATTTCTTTTTAACACCCAAAATTAATTGCTTATTAAAATTGTCAATTACTACTCTATTTTTCTTCCACGCGGTTTTGAACTTTGCTTCTCTAGTCCTTCCCTATTTTACCCTGGCAACAAAGTTAGAATTGCGAAACAAATTAAACTATTTGAGTTTGACTCGTATTCTACTTATTAAAAATTTAATATGAGATCAACTAGTTATAGAAATAAGTTTAAAACTTGCAAGTTTTTAAGTCAAACTTGAATAATTTACTATGAATACTCAAACTCGATTCGGATTAAATACAAAAAAAACTCATTTGAGTGATAAATCAAATTTAAACACATTTTAAAATTCGTTAAATTTTTAATTTAAGCTTAAACGACAATAGGGCCGTAAACAATTTCAGTGGTAAGTTATTTAAGTTTAATTTGAAAATTTAAACAGTTTTAAAATTATGTTTAAGTTTAACTTTTAACTTTTCAAGTGTCAATTATAAATTGAACTCATATATATATATATATATATATATTTTGATAGTTTATAAAACCAAGTCAAGTCAAATAGTATGTTGGTTCAAGTTTAATTTAAAAATAAGAATAATGTTATATGTATCAATTAGTGCACTAACTAGTGTACCAATTGATGATGTGAGTTGATTATAAGTTGAACTCAAATATATATATGTGTATATATATTTTGATAGTCCATAAAACCAAGTCAAGTCAAATAGTATGTCGGTGATCAAGTTTAATTTAAGAATAAGAATAATGTTATATGTACTAATTAGTGCACTAACCAATATATCAATTGATGGTGTGATAAAATTTAAGATATTTTTGGTATTTATAATTTGTATAATGAGTGGAGTCAATAATAATATCATAATTAGTATCGGTACACTAATTAATATACTAATTAGTACATGTAATACAACTTTAAAATTTAAAAACTTAGTTTCAAATTGCATTATTGACTCACTTATTTACGTAATAAATTTTAATACATCAAATACGTGCTCGTTTTACTATCCTAATGTGAAAGAATATCTGGGCCAATCCGAAATCTGCATTTTTGGGTTTTCTTGACCGACTTTTTTTGTGCAATTCTTTAGATAACTTTGTTTTTTTCATTTTTCTTTTTAATTTGCTTTACTAAGAAGTCCATAAGTATATATATATATATATATGTATATTATTTTAAACAATGTGTGAAAAGACAAAATCCTTAAAAAAAAAAAAAAGAATTAAATGCAATTGCCAAACTAATCCTTAAGGTGTAAGGGGGTCCATATCCTATGAATGAAATGCATCATTCATGTGGTGTCGATTATGTGGAATGGGTTACCAAATCTCTGGCATCAAATCACAACAACTGACTTCTTAAGTACACCATTCATCTAATTGTATCCTACTATTATATTAATTTTTTATTATTATAATAATTACAATAATATAGTAGTAAATAGTTTCTATGACCCTCCAGCAATAATTTAAAATACCTATGCATATCAAGGCAAATGTGACCCATTGAAAAGTTTCCCGAATTAGGAAAGAAATTTTTTTCCTTTGAACAATTCACGAAATTTGTACTTACTAAAATGGGACCTAAAAAAATACAATGTGATATAATTACTTGCCTAATTGCAATGGGAACTCTTCTTTGAGAAGTGAAAATAATTACTGAATTTAAATTGAAAATTTATAATAAAAAATAAAAGAAAAACTGACTTAAAGGTCACATCAAAACGGGAGCTAAGAAAATTTACTAAAATAAATATGATATAATTACAAGCGTAATCGCAATGGAAATTTTTTCGTTCCTTTAAAATTCACATTTAATTTATGAAATCCAATAATTATACTCCATGTGCCAGCAAGTCAAAATAAGAAAATTTGAATTAAAATTAAAATTTCCAAATAATAAAATAAAATGGAAGAAAAAACTGGCTTAAAAGCCAATACCAAAACCAAATCTAAGAAAATTTACTAAAACAATAGGATATGATGTAATTACATGCTTAATAGCAATGGCAATGCTTCTTGACCCCATTAATTAAATATCATTTACTTTAAAATTTGCATTTTATTAATGAAATTCAATAATAATATTCCACATGCCAATCCTCATAATCTTTTGACATGCATGTCTTGATAAGCATGACATTAATGTAGATTAAGGGACATATGGTGCATGACCCAAACTATGGATTTTCTTTTTCTTTTCCTTTTTTTTTTCTTTTTCTTTTTCTTTTTTAATTGTAGATAATATCCCTTTTAAGCATTGGGGTTGAGTTGAGAGTAAGCTTGTTCAAATTTCTAAGTTGAGATGGGTTTCATTTTTCTTGAATTTCAGTATTCAAACATGATATATTTTGGTACAATTTTTTAAATTTTTTTTTTTTTGAAAACACTAAAAATTAGTTTGACTAAAATAACTTCTAAAAAATATATTGCTGTTTTGTATAAATTTATTTCTGTCCCCAAAAGGAGAAAAGTCAATTGAAAATAATGAATGTTTATTGATTTATTTATTTTTTTCATCAAATTATTTTTTGAAAAAAATTCAAAAGATAAATTTAAAAAATTCAACAAAACAGAGAAAATTGTACAACATGATACACACTACGGAATGGTTTGGTGCAGTTTATCCGAATCATAAAAAAATTGAAATCTCTCTAGTTAGGCCCACTTGGCACATTATAGGGTTCATCTTAATAATCCAACATGTTCAAATTTAAGTGTGTAAATCATCTATTAAAAATAATAATCACATAATTTGATTATATTTATTTTTTTAAAATTAAATAATATATTATTAAAATCGCTGTAGATGCGCCCTTGGGCCTCACTACAGTTCGGACTCAATTTGTGTCACGGTTCTTAATCTAAACCAAAGAGTCCAAATCCGGCAAATTGTTTTGAGAAAAACAGATTTTGAAAGAAGTGCCAAACATGGACTGCTTTGCTAGATATAGAGTCGCCACCTAAATATTTTATTTTGAAAAATTTAGGAAACCCTGATTCGGTGCCAAAGGCCACGTGTCCGTCATCACCAAAGTTGCCTCGGCTCGGGAACTTGGGTACGATTGGGGAAGATCAGTTATGAGCACCCCCTCTCGCCCGATCCGAAGATCGGCCTCTACTAACCGTGATATCCGTTTTTGAAAACGTTATGTGTTCTTATTTCGGTTATTAGCCTAGATTTACTACGTTATGCGCACAACAAACAAGTATAGATTAGATCGCCTTATTTGGAACAAAACATTGCATATCCCTTTGTTTGGAAAACGCTTTGGCATTTGCTACTCACAAGTAGGCTAAAATACGGATTTCAACGAGTTATCCCAATTCAAACAATCCAACCTTCACCCATAGGTATTCAAGCAGTTCATCAAATAAGCATCTAGCCTCATGGTAATCATGCTATCATGTTAACGTTCACACTCATGTGAGATGCTAAAGCATAAAGAGCTCACCTAGTACTCCGTGCCAAAACAAGAACATGTTAGCAATCATGCATGATCCAAGTCCATGTTTAAATGCCTAATGCAACGCATATGGAATGTCACTAGAGTAGGCTCGACTAGTCTATAAATGACATGTGAAAATGCACAAGTAGCATGTATTCAAGTTAGATTTGAAATACTTATGCAGTTAGTATGATGCGCCGAGCCCGGTGCATGCAATACTGATGAATGATGCACGCATGCATAGCATAAGGTATGCTAAAGTAAACATGCCCTAATACTAACCATCAAAAGCAGGTAAGTGAAAGGGAGAAAGAAGTAGGGGATTGGAAGACATGCACACCCGCACCCACACTTATTATAAGTTAGCCCTCACTCGGAGGGACCGAAAGAATAATACAATTTAACTAACTAACAAGCTAATTAAATATTACAGACCACCTATTTAATTAAGCAAATTAATTAATCTAATTTAAGCAATAAACAGCCTCGGGAATAGGGTCCAGTGCGATGCGTGCTCGATTCTGCTCGGATGTCACTGCTATGCACAAGCTGCTTCTGCTTTGACTGTTCTGCTTCTCTGAAGACTGCACAAGTCCCAGGGTTGCTTCTCTGAGTGCTGTGGAGCACTATCGGCTGAGGGAATTGGTCACCGGCCATGGAGAATGGTCACCGGCCACAAATTAATCCATCGGCCGCTTATGGATGGCCGGTCGGCACTGTAGATGGCCGACCGGCTAAATCTTCCTGCAAAACTGGTTTAACAGCAGCAGAGGACAGAACTTGGCATGGCAATGCATTTCAAGCAATGTATGCACCAACCACACTCCTTATCATATTTATGACTCAAAGGAGGATGGGCCTCGATCCTCGAGCCACCAATCACGTATTTCCATGCATGATGGCCCAAAGAATCAAGTGTGTATGTTGATATGGAATGTAATGCACATAATCAAGCAAATTGAACTCAACATCTATCATAAGCAATTCAAGAGGCGAAGCATGCATGCCAATGCAATGCAATCCTAAGCATGTCGACTAGTATGCAATATGGACAGTGCTAAGAAGCATACAAAGCATACAATGGTCATGCAAGACATAGGGCATGAGACAATGCAACTAACAAGTATGCAAGGCACAATGTGGGTGTTCGAGCATGCAAGCAAGCATGTGACTTCATTCAATCATGCAACTCCAATCATGCAACAACACACAAATATGCAACAACATACAAGGTTGACATACAATAACATGCAAAGGGGTGGGCTTAAACTAACATGGGTAGCTTGCAAGCTTGCCAAAATCAGTAGCCAATACTATAGAAGTGAGGTTCAACACATACACACGCGTGCATGCAAATATGGTCCAACACTTAAGCATATGAAGACAACTTGTAAGCACAAAAACATGGACTAATGACATGCAACATAAGCTCTGAAAATCATGTTAAAATGGTGCCAAACCAAGCCAACAAGACAAGCATAAGCATGCAATTAGAGGTCCAAAACTCAAGGCAAGCTAAGGAGGTATGAACCACCCTTAGCAAAACCAAACATGGCATGAATTAAATGACCAAAAACGGAGTTTTAGCATATTAAAACAAAGCCTAAAGACCACTTAGATGGCATCTAAATGACTTAAATTCAAGGGCATGCACCATGACCAAACATGGAGCATAAGCCATCAACACTTCAAAGCATGAAAGGGATGGAAAATGCAAGCATATAAGCGCATCATGAGGTCTGAAATAACATACCAAGTGATTCCAAACCACTGAAACAAAGCAAGGATGGCATGCTAGAGAGGCCAAAGCTTAAGGCATTCAAGAGGGATCGCATGGTAGCTATACAAAACAAGACATAAATGACTCAAATGACCTAAAACAGTCCCTTAGCACATCAAAATATGCATGTAAGCTTCACAAAGCTTAGTCAAAACACATGAGCATGGTAGTCTAAATGCTATACATGTATTGAAGCAAATCATGGCATTACAAGGCATGTATGCTAAGCAAGCATGGTGTACCAAAACCAACTCAACACAATGCTATTTCATGGCAAAATAAGCATAAATATCAGTCAAGGCATGGTCAACACACACTTAAACTAGATGCTCCCTCAAGAGGCAAAAATAGCCCTTTTCAAGGACAACAAGGAGAGGGGGTGGCCCTCTCCTTCCTAGGACCCCAAGGCACCATCCTCACCTCTGAAATCCCTCAAGATTTCAGTGGTGAGGAGGCCCAAACACAATGGTCCCGAAGCTCACCCAAAATGGCACAAAACAAAGGCCAAACAAGCCTTAAGAGGGGTCAAACAACCCCAAAGCTTAAAACACCCTTAACAAATTATTTAGAGCAGACAAAAACAAGACTTTTATATGTTATATGCTAAGCTCAAAAACAGATGAAAGATAGGCTAAAAAGCTTTGCAAAAATGGGATAAAAAGGGACAAAAGTCTTACCCTTGTAGACCCTCTTCACAAACAATGTTCCAGTAGCTCTTTTGGTTCCAAACCAGTCCAAAAGCTTCAAGGAAAGACCTCTGGTACCTCAGCAACTAAGAAAAGGTGTGATGGTGGGTGTTTGTGCAGAAAAATGAGACTAAAACACACACTAAACACAAGAGAGAGAGAGATATAGAGATAGAGGATATATGTAAACCCTAACCCTAAAGCTCAAGCTTTGAAATATTGTCCAAATTGTCTAACCCTTGAACAAGAGAGAAGAGGTTCTCTTTTATAGACAATTAGTCTTGTAAAGCTTCCAAAGGAAGCTAACAAGAGGGCAATCCCTCCATACACGTGTATGAAGGGGGTGAAAGTGTATTCCAGCTGCACAAAAATATCTGCAAAAGCAGATGCACAGTAGTCGGCCGGCCAAAAATGCAATTGACCAAAAAAATATAGTCGGCCGGCCATCTATAGTGCCGGCCGGCCAAACATTTGGCCGGTGGAAGCAAAACACAGCTGGTGGCCTCAAGCCATGGCCAGTGATGTGTGGGGATGGCTCATAAGCCATTCCTTGCCCCTCAAAGGCAAAACACAAGTGTTTGGTGCAAAATCAGACACAAAACAGTCGAGTCGAGAGGTCCTAAGGCAAGACGCGTAGCCGAGACCTCCGGGAACTCAAGACGAACACAAACAAGGATGATTACCGGGTGTTCAAGCGGTGACGTCCAAGTCTTGAGGACGGTCAAAATGGGATGTCTACAGTTGCCCCTCTTTGACAGAACTCGAAAGTCATAACAATGACGGGAGTGAATGTTAAACCCTAGAGACGACCCATTTTTGACAAGGCCGAAGACTTAGACAAACATGCAAGACAAACAAGATATGCGCTCGAAGGTAGGAGCAAAATGCAAGACAATGCACAAAGCCGAACATAGCTTATGATCATGCAAAGAAAGCTATAACGAAGCATAATAATGCAACAGATTTAAGCTAGCATACACCAAACTACACTACAATGCAGAAAGAATGTAAGAGAATTATGCAATTCTCAATACGTCTCACGCAGAGGATACAATACATGTCCGGTTCGTCTGGTTGCACCAGCCTCAAATGAACCGTACATACAATATCGTGCCTGAAAAGAAAGCAAACTTAACAGGTACAATATTGTTAGCAACATGCATAACAATGCAAAATGAATGCAAAACGATATGCAATATATACAAAACTATGTATAATAATGCAAATGAAAATGCAATGCAATTGAATCATGATCCAATTATGAGTGGTTCAAAATCACACGAATGTCAAATAGATTGATGAAGGTAACAAGTCCGTCTACCGTAGAAAAGGTGCCGCAACCCTCAAAGCGCGTACATATGCAGAACTATGAGTGATGTAGACGGACGCAAGAACAGGTAATTGGGTGAAATGACATAAGTGGGGAATGATCCGCTAACGAAAGAACATGATTCTAATGCAGGATACAAAAATTACACTACAATGTAATATGTATGATGGATACGGCGCGCGGGCCAAACCAAATCTTGCCTAGGAAAGGCATGGACAAAAACAAACCACGTCTAACATAGAACGGTCATACAGAACTATGAGTGTATAGACGTGAAAAGTATGGGCACATACCAGTCCAAGCTCAACAAGGAAAGGTGCAAACCCTAGATGGAGGTGATGCAATGAATGCATGCAAGCTACAATGCAACATCTACAATGTGCAATGGAATGGATATAGTGGATTAAGGCCTACGGCCAAACGATATCTTGCCTAGGAAAGGCATGGACACAAACAAGCATGTCTAACATAGAACGGTCATACAGAACTATGAGTGTATAGATGTGAAACTGTATGGGCACATACCAAACCAAGCTCAATAAGGAAAGGTGCAAACCCTAGATGGAGGTGATGCAATGAATGCATGCAAGCTACAATGCAACATTTACAATATGCAATGGAATGGATATAGTGGATTAAGGCCTACGGCCAAACCGTATCTTGCCTAGGAAAGGCATGGACACAAACAAACCACGTCTAACATAGAACGGTCATACAGAACTATGAGTGTATAGACGTGAAAAGTATGGGCACATACCAGACCAAGCTCAACAAGGAAAGGTGCAAACCCTAGATGGAGGTGATGCAATGAATGCATGCAAGCTACAATGCGACATCTACAATATGCAATGGAATGGATATAGTGGTATGCATGACATATGCAATATATTACAATGAAATGCATGACATATGCATGTTGTTGTTTTTTGTTTTTTTTAGTTTTGTTTGAAATGCATGTTGATGCATGCTGATGTAAATGCGTGACAACACACGTCTTGTGATATGCATGACAATGCAAATGATCTTGAATGTGCGACCACGTGTGTCGCTCGAAATGCTTATGAACTCGAATGCGCGACGACGTGTGTCACTTGAAATGCATGATAATGCATGTAAACTTGAATATGCGACGACGCGAGTCGCTTGAAATACATGTACAATGCAACTTACCAAAAGTCATTCGAGCACGACAAACACCGAAGGACTTGCACCTTCAGAGGATTTAAGGTCTCCTAGACCGAGCGTATTTAAGGTCTCGCCAGACCAAGCGTATTTAAGGTCTCGCCAGACTATGGCAAATGCATAACAATGCAAGCATAATGACGTATAACTCAACACGTGTTTGCAAAACAACGTATGTGGGCAACTTTCGAATCTTAAAAGAGACAAAAGGATACAAAAAGGATACACCTTGCACATATTCGAGTGCCATGCGCAGAAGACACGGTCCGAGGTCAAAACGGAGGCCGGTTGAGCTTCGGAAAGGCACTGTCTTGCATTATCTTGAGAAATAAATGCCCCAAACTATACATCTGACCCAAAAAAGGTTATAGGAGGCTCACCGGCCATCAGGGGAGGTCACCGGCCATCCACCGGCCATCAAAACATATCACTAGCCAAATATTTAGCCGACCGGCCAAAAATGTAGCCGACCGGACAAATGTTGCTGAATCGGGGCAGTTTTGACTTTTCGCCTTGGGTCTTTTAAAATAGGGTTTCAAACCCTATTTTCTTACTTCCCTCTAGCTGAAATTTCATCCCCTCTCTCTCTAGAGCATTTTCCTCTCTCACATTCGCCGCTTTCCTCGGTTTTAGGGCCCATTTAGTTGTTTGATTCACGAAGTTCATCGCGTTTCGAATACTTTCATCCGATCGAAACTTCGTTTCGGTGTAATTTTTTTTATTTCCGCCTCTTGGGGTTTGTTTCCCCCAAGTTTTTCTTGATTTCATCACATTTTCCACATTTCAGCTTTTCCAGTCATTTTCCATCCTCTCGGGATTGACTTTTTGTTGACCTTTCGCATTCTCATCCAGTTTTCACCTTCCTAGTCATTTTCACACCACCTTTGACATGGCGGATGATATTCCACGGGGCGGGACTCCCCCAGATCACGAGGTGGACCCAAAGGCCGAGTTCCTCCCCTTGAGTGTCCGCCCGTTCGACCCGGCGACCTACAGGCTGGCGGTTCACGTGCTTCCTCCCGACGGACTTCGTCAGTTACGGAGTTTTGCGAGAGGCGTGCCATCAGAGCTCCTTCTGCGCGAGCCGGAGTCACACCTATCATACGGCGCTTCCGAGGTATATTCTTCCCCGTTTCGTTTTCCGCAATGTAGAACACTTAACTGCCATAGTTGATTTTGTTCTTTAACTGCTTAACCCGGATACATCGATACACTGTATGTTGTAGTTGACTGTGAACACACTTGCACTTGATGGTCTGTTTGAATCTGAACACATGCACACACGTTGCATTGTCACTGAACCATCCAAACACACTGGCACATCGCGTGTTGTAGTTCATTATAAGCACACCGGCACCCGATGTTTGCTCGAACCTAAAAATGCGTACTCACGCTGTATCTATATTGGACCACTTGGAAACACTGACACGTCATATGTCGTAATTCACTTCGAATACACCGACACCTGATATCTGTTTGAATTTGAAAACGTGCACACACGCTATATTTGCATCAATTTTTTACTGTTCTTCAAAACTGTACATTGAATATTGCTTCGCAACTATTTACTTTTGAACAGGGAGATTCCTATACTGTCTGCGGGTATGGGAATGTCGCCGTCAGGGATTGGTACATGGAGCTACCTGACGCAGTTCACCACATCGTGAATCAGGCCGGCTTCGGCGCATTCTGCAGGGGACTCTCTCGGCTTACTGCGAGCAGGCCTCTCCTCGCCGCTCTGGTGGAGAGGTGGTGGGACACCACTAACTCATTCCACTTTTCTGTCGCGGGAGACATGACGATGACTCCCTATGATTTCTCGATGCTCACCGGCATCGGGGTAGGGGGTGATCCGATCCCTTTCGACATAGACATGGACGAGTGGGAGGCCGCTCAGATCTACTTACTTGGCGAGGTGCCGCCTCTCGCGCGTCCTGGCTTCGTCAGGTATTCATGGTTCGAGGTCCAGTTCAGAGTTCAGCCGGCCTTAATTGAGGTGGCTCCGATGACCCAGGAGGCGGTGGAGCGATATGCACGTGGCTTCCTCATGTTTCTGCTGGGGACGACTATCTTCGCCGATCGGGTGAACACTGTGCCCCTTTGTCTGTTGAGCGCATTGGTGGACGTCACACGGATTCTGCGCTTCGACTGGGGTGGCGCTGCTCTAGCCACTCTATACGGATACATGAGCTCAGCCTCCCGTTGTAGCGGGCAATTACTCGGGGGTTACTGGCGAGCTTGGGAGGTACACCTCTTTCTCTGTTTTACATTTCTGCCTTTCATTTTCTATACTTTGTACACTGCACACACTGCGGTCTGCTTCACACTGAATGTACACTGCACACACGGCGCACATATACCCTACTTTACACTGACTGTACACTGCACACACTGTATACTCTGCACAATACACGGTTTTGCAATTTCTGCTTTATTCTGTATCTTACTTTATCTGATAATCCTGCTGGTATTTGCTCTGCAGTTGTGGGTCTACGCCTACTTTTCGAGACTCGCCCCAGTGCCAGACGTGGAGACCTCTCTCGTCGTTCCGTTCTCGTGCCGCTTTGACGTGAGGTGCGTGCGGAGGCCCCGGAGACGTTTATTTTCTTCCGCCGCTACTTCGACACCATCACCCCCGCAGAGGTATGTTCAACTTTTAGAGTTTTATTTGGCTTGGCTTTACACTGTATTTTCAATAACAGTAGATAACAAACTGCATGTCATGTACAGATCACTTGGCAGCCTTGGGCTCCATTGTCTGCGATGATTCGAGATCGATTTGCTGGTGCAGAGGAGACAGCACGTTTCAGGATTTTGCTAGAGGGCCCGGTCTGTCGGGCTTGGTACCTGGGTGAACGTTTCCTTTGCCAGACCTTGGGTTTGCCGGAGCAGATAGTTTCGGGTACGTCTCCTACCCACATGAGGGACACCGAGAGGTGCACTGCAGAAGAGATGGCCGATTACACGATCGGCTGGGACACAGAGGGCTTTAGGGGCGAGGGTGACTACTTAGAGTACGTTCGGACGTACATTATGCGGCCTCTGAGCGGTGGCCGTCGAGCTGAGAGGGAGAGGCCTGCGGCGCCGGTAGTTGGAGCGGGAGCAGGGGCAGGGACGTCGAGGACAGCTCGTGTCCGTGGCAGGAGTGGGGCTCGGAGGGGTTGGGGGGTTAGCTGGCCAGCGCTACCCACGATGATGACATGCAGAGGACGGGGCGGGGCGACTTACCAGATTTCCATTGCTCCCCCTCCGGTTGATCATGAGTTGGTCGGGTTCTATGACTTACCTCCGGTATGTACTACTTCATCTTGCATTGTCATTTTATTTCAGTTTATCGATATTCCGCAGAATACTAATACATCTAATACTTTCGCAGGCCTCTTCTGAGTACACTCGCCAGTCCCTAGAGCTGACTGCCTCTGTGACGGGGATGCTCCAGCAGAGCCTCGACCTTCTGGCCATTTACAGCATTCCGGTATGTTCCTCTGACCGCGGTCTCAAACCATACATAAACTGTTTCACACAATCTGATGCACAACACAACACTGGATACACTTCCCTCACGGCATTCATACACTGTACTTATACACTGCATTCTGCACTGATAAACTGCTCATGGCGTTCGCACACTGTATTCATACAACTGCATTCTGCACTGATACACTGCTCACAGTATTCGCACACTGTACTCATACACTGCATTCTGCACTGATAAACTGCTCACGGCATACTGATGCGTTTACCTCTTATACTTTTCAGCCTCCTTTCCAGATTCCCACTGTGGGAGGTGTCCCAGCCAGGCCTTCTGTTCTTGCCGGAGGCGATGGCAGAGTATACCCTCGCACCAAGGCGGGGCGCACTTACGTCGGGAGTAACTCGCGGGCTCCAGTCCCTGATGAAGATGACGAGGAGTCGGAGGCGGAGGCAGAGTCGTCGGAGAAGGAGACCGGAGACGGCTCGGACTCGGGCTCAGATGACAGCGCTGATGATGCTCCTGGACCTTCGTCCAAGAAGAGGACTAGGACGAACTCCCAGGCCTGAGATCCTTTGTCATTGATCCAGATTTTTGCTGTTTTTCTTTTCCTCTTTCTTTTTGAACTTTTTGCTGGTAGCTAGAGTACCTTTGTACTGCCGTAGGCAGATTTTGTTTTCGAAGCTATGTACTTGAAACAGACGGTAAAATGAAACATACTTTTTATCTAAAAGAAAAGGTGTTACATTTATACATTTCTATATATTGCGTCACATTGCATCATGTTACATCTCAAATGAAATTGATCTGTTGTCTAAAAATTGAGCACTTGTATTGCAATAATCAGATGACTAACCAACCGATAGCAAAAACACACCCCAGCAACCCATTGCTATTGTTCTGAACACACAGCCCATGCTTTGTTGGGGATCAGACTACATACAGCCCGTAATCACAGCATTCAGTTCATTTTGCACACGGCAAACCCTGAACAAACGGCTCAACTTGACAAGATGAACTGCGAAGGTGAAACCAGTTGAAGTTGAAGCGCATTCAGATGCCCCAAATTTTCCCTTTTCTTCTTTTGCTTCGCATAAATATAGAGAATGGCACAGCATTCTGAGCATAAACGATTTTAACTTTTGAAATTAAAATAAAAAAAGGTTTTCAACCGGGGTACCGAGCCTACAACTGAACACAGCGAGAAAGATTCAACAAAAAGGGTACGCGACCTGAACATAACGAGACACACTCGGAGAAGACTCAAAACAGAAGTCGAGGTAGACAAATCAAAAGAAAAGGTACGACATACAGACATATTTACAAAAGACCAAAAGACCTCAGATCTCGAGGAGCCATTTCCTCCGGGTATATTTACCACCCTTTCCGATTTGTGATTTTCACAGCACTCGGCCCTCAGGCTCCTTCTTTTTTTTTCTTTTCTTTTCTTTTTTTTTTTTCAAAACCCTTTTCCTCACTTTTCTCTCGACTTACACCTCTCTATTCTTTATTCTCTTATTTTTCATCCCTCCCCAGGGTGGTTGATAGATGAATAGGAAGTTGTGGGTTCACGCACAACAGTATCAGCTCGCGGCTATTCCTTCTGGTGACGTCCTGTCGAGGTTCCGGATAAGGAATGAAGTATCTTGACCTACTTTGATTTATGCTTCGTACTTGGCTTGATACCTCGTTGCTTGGAGGTTGTCGAGAGAGCTCTCAGCCCTTGTTGCAGTCAGCTTCAGTTGTGCCCTTCTTGGCAAGTATGTTGGCGATGGGGGAAAGACAGGAAGCCCAGCTCAACTGTGCCCCTAGTTTATCATTATGACCATTTTTGTTTTGGTTTTCTACTAAAACAATTTTGACCAATATGAGAGTTAGATTAACACACTTGTTCGATTTTTTATTTGAAAACCATGCAAGTCAGGCTATGAGCACTAAAAATTCTCCTTTTTTGGGTCCTAGAAAATGGTCCAGTTTTGAAAAATAAAACAATTTTCGAGAAAACTAGTCATCCTCAGTAAAAATTCTCAAAAATTATTTTTTTTGGCAAACGGCCGCCGCCCAACGAGCGCGGAACTCACTCTCGAGATGTACAACCTCGGATCGGAGGCAATGGAAAATTGCCCCTTTTTGAAGGATGCTGCATGGCAACGGAAAGTTGCCCCTGGTTTGAATGGCGACTCATGGCAACGGAAAGTTGCCCCTTGTCTGGATGATGCCGCAACATATTGTAAACAGTCCTCACTAGTGATGATCACGACCGAACTTTCTCGGATACAGAGAAGACGAAGATGGTCAAAACCAATATATGGACACAGTCACTTTGAAGGTGTTAGGGGCTGGACTTCGGGATGAAGTTGCCTACGTATCCGGTTGTCACAACCGAACTATCGGATTCGGGGAGGGCAAGAATAATCAAAACCATTACATGGACTGAGGCGCTATGAGAGCGTTTGGGGCTGGATTTCAGGACGAAGTTGCCTACGTATCCCAAACATGGGAATCAAGCCTTACGTAGTTCCGGTTAAGGTACACTCGGGTATTTTAACCTTCATTTTTTAGGCTCTAACTTTTGCCAAGGCGCCCGATGCGGGTTTTCGACCTCGCAAGCTTTTCTTTCTTCCCTTTCTTTTTTTTTCTCTCTTTTGTATATTATTTTTTTCTTGTATTTTTCTCTCTTTTGTATATTTTTTCTTTTTTTGTATATATATTTTTTATTTTTTTGCTCTAACTTTTGCCTGGGTCGCCCTTCCGGGTTTTCGGCCCAACGAGCTGCTCAAAGGGTAAAAGTATAACAAGTCCATGCCAAATGGTTTTAGGTTTTTGAAGTCATCCGTATCCAGGAGAGTGGCTGTTGCATTGACTTACTGAAGGACCCATCTTCGGCTCTTCGAGTAAATCGGACATTTTTACCCCTAGTTTGGAGGGGTGCTTCTGTTCTAGCTTTACATGCTTCTTCTGATGAGATCTGATCTTCTTGATCTGACTTTGGTGCCTCTTGTTCAAGGGCTGCTTCCAATCTAGCCACAAAGGCCTCTCTTGATGGTCGATCGTTGAACACTCCGAATTGTGGTTTAAGGCATTAAAACAAGGGCTTGAGTCTTGAGGCTGAGAGCGATCCTAAGCTGCACAATCTCAAGAGTGATTCCACATAGGTCTTCGTAGGACCGCGCAAAACATTTTGTTTTTGAAAGTTTTTAAAGAAGCGACAAATCGCTCGCGCTGAAGATAGTGTGGAACCAGTCTGGATCAAGCCAGGGTCCTTCTCAGTACTCACGCTGACAAGCATGATTTCAATCATTAAGGGCTTAGCACGCCTCTCTTTCTCTCAATTTGATCAAAGTTTGCAAAACCCGAGGAATTCCTTCCTCTTTGTTTTCACCGCAGTGTCCGAAAAGTTTTGAAAAACTTAGGTCAATGCAATGATTTTCAGGGCACAAGAGAACAGGTGGAATGTACTGCTGTTCCACTCAAGTCCCCTGGCACAACTAATTCAGAATAGTAGTAAGTATGGAAGCATGATAGTCGCAGCTGTTTCATTCAGATTCCCTGGTTGCAACTGACTCCACGACAGAGACAGACTCAAAAGAAAGCAAAAGGGTAATTACAAAACAAAACGGTGTTTGAGGCAACAGTTCTGGAATCACCTGACATTCTATTTAAGGGGGACTGACTCGCTATAACAAGACAGACCCATAAGCAAAAAGACTGACTCAAGACAATGAGACAGACTCAAAACAAAACAAAAGACTGACTCGACACCCAAGCCAGAATTTATAAAACTAGCATTCGCAGATGCTCAAAAAATGCGTGCCAGACGCCACATCCAAAATCCACCGAGCGCCGCCCGCAGGTGGTTCACTTCCTGATTACATACTCGCAGTATCAGTATCCTCAAAATCCAATAACTGGGTAGTAATGGACTTGGCTGAGGTGGGCGGGAGGATAACTTCGTTGTCGATCAAGTCTTGCACCTCATGACGGAGGCGAAAACAATTGTCGGTAGCATGACCGGTTTGCTGGTGGTACGCACAGTACAAGGCAGCATCATGTGTAGTAGGGAGATTCTTTGGGAGAGGCCGAGGCTCCAAGGGTTTAAGATGCCCCCTTTCAGCAAGGATCTGAAGTGCCTTTGACAACAGCATATAGAGAGCGTGAAAGACCCTGCGCCCTCGGGGCAGATACTTTGAAGGTTGAGTATTCTTGCTAGACGCACTAGCGAAAGGGTCGGCAGGCGCCTCCTTGGCTTTCTGATCTTTCCTAGGTTTAGGGTTGGCAGTGGAAGGAACTGTTCTGGCATGACGGGGCCTATCCCGATTTTCTAACTGGCTTGTACTGCCTTCGGTTGAGTGGGGAAAACATCATCCACAGCCTTAGCTACGACTGCGAATACCTGTTGTTTACTCATCCCCTCGGCTTTCAAAGCCTCGATTGCCCACAACAATTGTTCAATGGGATCGGCATCTGCCTCAATTTTGTTCTTGCCTCTGGCCTCATCCTGATCGAGGGTTTGGGTTGATGTTGATATGTCATTGTTATAATTGGAGGCCACCTCGGGTTAGCTAAGTTCGATCACAATCCGTCCCAACAGTAGAGGCTCCTGTGGTACAAAATTCCCAGCATACGGTGCGGCTGGTGGCGAAGCTGACATTCCGTAAGCAAGATCCGCCACGGACCTCTGGAGTCACCTATCATTCCCATCAATTCGAATGTGGTGGGCTCACGAGCTTGATACAATTGGGGGGTCCAGATCGGGTGCACGACAGGCGACCTGGGTGGATGCGGTACATCGACATTGGTCTCGCTTTGCAGAGTGATTCCTTGATCTAATGCGGCCGTCATAACCACAATCTCCTCTGAATTCTGCGTCATGATAAGTCTGCTGTACTGAACGGTGACTGACGGATCAGATATCTGTCTTGCCTCAACAAGGGGGAACACTAGCTATTCTGTATCAACTCTCTGAACTGAAAGGAAAAACAAGCAGCGTTTCAGCCCAAATGGATCAAACACAGATGTAGCCGAACAACTGCACTCTACTGCTGACCATTGTTGCCTGAAATCACTGCCCCCAAAATACTGAATCGGATACCCACAGATATAACTGATTCTCATAAACTGATACTGGTGCCCTCAGGCCTGATACTCAAACTTGCAAATTGATATGTACGTTCCCTGTAGAGATACACTCTAAAGGCACATAGCAAGTAAAGAGGGCCAAAACACCCCTATGGAGGGATAGGGTTTCCCTGCCCTATGTTTGTCAGGAGCTAGGGTTTCACTATGCACGCAGCAGTTTTCAAACAACATAACATCGGGTAAGCAACTTGTCCTAGTTTGGAATAGTCACTATGGATTTCGATATGCACTAGGTCGAATGGTCGAAAAGGGGGCCCCGGTAAAACCGGGGTTTGTGTTCCCATACTGTCAGAGCTCACAACCGGTCAGCCTTATGGCATGCTTTGACAAAGTCAAGCCTCCGACAAACCGTTCAGGAATGGCAGATGGCAAACACGGTGTCCTAGGTGCACCAATGCACATGCAATGCAAAGAGACACATAAATAAAATCAAAACAGGATATCATGAGTTCGAGTCAAGCTCTCTAAATCCCCAGCGGAGTCGCCAGAAACTGTAGACGCGCCCTTGGGCCTTACTACAGTTCGAACTCAATTTGTGTCACGGTTCTTAATCTGAACCAAAGAGTCCAAATCCGGCAAATTATTTTGAGAAAAATAGATTTTGAAAGAAGTGCCAAACATGGATTGCTTTGCCAGATACAGAGTCGCCACCTAAATATTTTATTTTGAAAAATTTAGGAAACCCTGACTCGGTGCCAAAGGCCATGTGTCCGTCATCACCAAAGTTCCCTCGGCTCGGGAACTTGGGTACGATTGGGGAAGGTCAGCTATGAGCACCCTCTCTCGCCCGATCCGAAGATCGGCCTCTACTAACCGTGATATCCGTTTTTGAAAACGTTATGTGTTCTTATTCCGGTTATTAGCCTAGATTTACTACGTTATGCGCATAACAAACAAGTATAGACTAGATCGCCTAATTTGGAACAAAACATTGCATATCCGTTTGTTTGAAAAACGCTTTGAAATTTGCTACTCACAAGTAGGCTAAAATACGGATTTCAACGAGTTATCCCAACTCAAACAATCCAACCTTCACCCACAGGCATTCAAGCAGTTCATCAAATAAGCATCTAGCCTCATGGTAATCATGCTATCATGTTAACGTTCACACTCATGTGAGATGCTAAAGCATAAAGAGCTCACCTAGTACTCCGTGCCAAAACAAGAACATGTTAGCAATCATGCATGATCCAAGTCCATGTTTAAATGCCTAATGCAATGCATACGGAATGTCACTAGAGTAGGCTCGACTAGTCTATAAATGACATGTGAAAATGCACAAGTAGCATGTATTCAAGTTAAATTTGAAATACTTATGCAGTTAGTATGATGCGCCGAGCCCGGTGCATGCAATACTGATGAATGATGCACGCATGCATAGCATAAGGTATGCTAAAGTAAACATGCCCTAATACTAACCATCAAAAGCAGGTAAGTAAAAGGGAGAAAGAAGTGGGGGATTGGAAGACATGCACACACGCACCCACACTTATTACAAGTTAGCCCTCACTCGAAGGGACCGAAAGAATAATACAATTTAACTAACTAACAAGCTAATTAAATATTACAGACCACCTAATTAATTAAGCAAATTAATTAATCTAATTTAAGCAATAAACAGCCTCGGGAAGAGGGTCCAGTGCGATGCGTGCTCGATTCCGCTCGGATGTCACTGCCATGCACAAGCTGCCTCTGTTTTGACTGTTCTGCTTCTCTAAAGACTGCACAAGTCCCAGGGTTGCTTCTCTGAGTGCTGTGGAGCACCACCGGCTGAGGGAATTGGTCACCGGCCATGGAGAATGGTCACCAGCCACAAATTAATCCATCGGCCGCTTATGGATGGCCGGTCGGCACTGCAGATGGCCGGTCGGCACTGCAGATGGCCGGCCGGCCAAATCTTCTTGCAGAAACTGGTTTGACAGCAGCAGAGGACAGAACTTGGCATGGCAATGCATTTCAAGCAATGTATACACCAACCACACTCCTCATATTTATGACTCAAAAGAGGATGGGCCTCGATCCTCGGGCCACCAATCACGCATTTCCATGCATGATGGCCCAAAGAATCAAGTGTGCATGTTGATATGGAATGCAATGCACATAATCAAGCAAATTGAACTCAACCTCTATCACAAGTAATTCAAGAGGCGAAGCATGCATGCCAATGCAATGCAATCCTAAGCATGTCGACTAGTATGCAATATGGACAGTGCTAAGAAGCATACAAGGCATACAATGGTCATGCAAGACATAGGGCATGAGACAATGCAACTATTAAGTATGCAAGGCACAATGTGGGTGTCCGAGCATGCAAGCAAGCATGTGACTTCATTCAATCATGCAACTCTAATCATGCAACAACACACAAATATGCAACAACATACAAGGTGGGCATACAATAACATGCAAAGGGGTGGGCTTAAACTAACATGGGTAGCTTGCAAGCTTGCCAAAATCAGTGGCCAATACTATGGAAGTGAGGTCCAACACACACACACGCGTGCATGCAAATATGGTCCAACACTTAAGCATATGAAGACAACTTGTAAGCACAAAAGCATGGACTAATGACATGCAACATAAGCTCTGAAAATCATGTTAAAATGGTGCCAAACCAAGCCAACAAGACAAGCATAAACATGCAATTAGAGGTCCAAAACTCAAGGCAAGCTAAGGAGATATTGAACCACCCTTAGCAAAATCAAATATGGCATGAATTAAATGACCAAAAACAGAGTTTTAGCATATTAAAACAAAGCCTAAAGACCACTTAGATGGCATCTAAATGACTTAAATTCAAGGGCATACACAATGACCAAACATGGAGCATAAGCCATCAACACTTCGAAGCATGAAAGGGATGGAAAATGCAAGCATATAAGCGCATCATGAGGTCTGAAATAACATACCAAGTGATTCCAAACCACTGAAACAAAGCAAGGATGGCATGCTAGAGAGGCCAAAGCTTAAGGCATTCAAGAGGGATTGCATGGTAGCTATACAAAGCAAGACATGAATGACTCAAATGACCTAAAACAGTCCCTTAGCACATCAAAATATGCATGTAAGCTTCACAAAGCTTAGTCAAAACACATGAGCATGGTAGTCTAAATGCTATGCATGTATTGAGGCAAATCATGGCATTACAAGGCATGTATGCTAAGCAAGCATGGTGTACCAAAACCAACTCAACACAATGCTATTTCATGGCAAAATAAGCATAAATATCAGTCAAGGCATGGTCAACACACACTTAAATTAGATGCTCCCTCAAGAGGCAAAAATAGCCCTTTTCAAGGACAACAAGGAGAGGGGGTGGCCCTCTCCTTCCTAGGACCCCAAGGCACCATCCTCACCTCTGAAATCCCTCAAGATTTCAGTGGTGAGGAGGCTCAAACACAATGGTCCCGGAGCTCACCCAAAATGGCACAAAACAAAGGCCAAGCAAGCCTTAAGAGGGGTCAAACAACCCCAAAGCTTAAAACACCCTTAACAAATTATTTAGAGTAGACAAAAACAAGACTTTTATATGTTATATGCTAAGCTCAAAAACAGACGAAAGATAGGCTAAAAAGCTTTGCAAAAATGGGATAAAAAGGGACAAAAGTCTTACCCTTGTAAACCCTCTTCACAAACAATGTTCCAGCAGCTCTTTTGGTTCCAAACTAGTCCAAAAGCTTCAAGGAAAGACCTCTGGTACCTCAACAACTAAGAAAAGGTGTGATGGTGGGTGTTTGTGCACAAAAATGAGGCTAAAACACACACTAAACACAAGAGAGAGAGAGAGAGATATAGAGATAGAGGGTATATGTAAACCCTAACCCTAAAGCTCAAGCTCTGAAAATATTGTCCAAATTGTCTAACCCTTGAACAAGAAAGAAGAGGTTCTCTTTTATAGGCAATTAGTCTTGTAAAGCTTCCAAAGGAAGCTAACAAGAGGGCAATCCCTCCATACACGTGAAAGTGTATGTCAGCTGCACAAAAATATCTGCAAAAGCAGATGCACAGTAGTCGGCCGGCCAAAAATGCAATTGACCAAAAAAAGATAGCCGGCCGGCCAAACATTTGGCCGGTGGAAGCAAAACACAGCCGATGGCCTCAAGCCATGGCCGGTGATGTGTGGGGATGGCTCACAAACCATTCCCTGCCCCCTCCAAGGCAAAACACAAGTGTTTGGTGCAAAACCAAACACAAAACAGTCGAGTCGAGAGGTCCTGAGGCAAGGCGCGTAGTCGAGACCTCCGGGAACTCAAGACGAACACAAATAAAGATGATCACCGGGTGTTCAAGCGGTGACGTCCAAGTCTTGAGGACGGTCAAAAATGGGGTGTCTACAGTACTTGCCTATTTATTTCAAAATAAGTAAGATGAAATAATGTGATTATTTTTTACATGATAACTCCAAAATAAAAATCAATACATCCATAGCACACCCAATTCAAATAATGATGCGAAATGTTTTTTCATGTTGTGTGTAAATTATAAATATGTTAAAAAAAAAAATTAAAAAAAAGAAGAAGTTCCAACTTTCATTTTTCTCTTCCTTTTTGTTTCTTGCACAAATCTTTTTCATAGATCACAAAATTCAAAACATTTCCTTAAAAAAAGAAAAAGAAAAAAAGATTCAAACACAACCCTAGCGTGCATATATAAAATACAAAGAGGCATTTCCCAGACAGTGAAATTCTTTCCCACTTTTCTGCGTTGGATCACTTGTAGAATAAAGAGGAAAATATTAACAAAATGGTTTGAGAAAACAGAGGAAAAAGTCTCTCTAGTTTCTGCATAACCAAACAAGGCCTTAAGCGATTCGTGGAGGAGGGAGGAGATATTAATCACTTTAATATGACCCCACTGGAAGAGAAAAAGAAATTCTGCTCCAGATAACATCTCAAATGTGGTTTACCAACCTAATTTATGAGATCACCTTACTAAAGTATTCGAGGAGATAGAGAGACCAGAGACGAACAAAGAGCAACAATACAGCCTCATCCGAGACCCACCAATACCCAGCTACAACATGGTCTAACTGTCGGGCAAGCTAAGGAGTGCATGAACAACACCAAGACAACATACATGTTTAGAGCTCATTGCCACTAAAAATCTCATGTCTGTAAATTCACCAGATGTTTTACATCAACTTTGTCTAGTAGTTTCTTGAAGAAAATAAACTTTTTAAAAGACAAAAAAAAAAATAAAAAAGGGAAAAAAAAATCATACAAGTGCAACACAACAAAACAACAAAGAAAAGATACAAACACAGCACAGGACAAGCAAGGAAGATGAGAGGAAGGATGATTGTCCAGAGATATGATTGCCCAAAATAACCTTAAACACGGAATCTATTGAGCTTTTGGATTGATGGAAGATTGGTACACCAACGTTTCACTCCTGTATCTCTCATTGCCTCAACCTTTTGTCCTCTTAAACCTGCAATGCATCACCAGAAATGACGATAAACATTTATCCCCGCAACATAACAATTATCACACAACTGGGGGAAATGTTTCTTTTGTATCATAGTAGCAACTTCCTTTTTGGATAAAATTTTTTGAAAGAAACACTTCACAAAAATAACATTTGTAAAGAAGCAAACTATCCCTGTGAAAAATCTTAGTACACTGATTTGTGTTTGGCTTTTTTATTTTTGTTATTCATCTTTAGTGAACTTTTTTAGATTTCTTCGCCTATACTTTACTTTTTAGATGCAATTAGATTAAGTGCATCCAAAAAGTTTTTTTTTTTTTTTTTTTTTCTTTTTAAATAAAAAAATGAAAACCAAACAAAAAGAGAAAAAAAAAATAGAAAACAGTTTTTGAAAACTAAACCAAACAAGGTGGTATATTTGGCAAGTAAAGAAAAAAAAGGGAGCAGGGGAAGGGTTTTAAAAGAAATAGATGCATGGCCAAAAAAGACATGTTTATTAATATTTGTCATTTTGAAATTATTTGCAATAGTCGCAATGTTTCTTGTAAACAAAAAGGGAGCAACGCAAAAAGAAGTAAATTCAAATGCTAACCATTGTGGAAAATTTTGAACAGAGGAAAGTAAAAACACAAAATGCAGCCCATAATTGTTTCAATTACTATAGGGTGAACCACATGTGGCGGTGACTTGCACGTTACAGCCATGCAAGTTGTAATGTCTATCTCAAATCATATCATCCAAAATTTGATATATTATAAATAAAATAAATAAAAAAACACATTAAGTACATCTAATAGGATATTGCTAAAGCTACAACAACCCTCAGCCTCTCAGGTTATATCCACAAACCCCTCTCTCACAACATGGGACACACCTGCCACCCATGTGAGAGCAAGAGCTGGGAATACAGCCATTAAGGCTATGAATATAGTTGTTAGAGAGCTTGACATGCACTATTGTTGGACTCCTTTCTTAACAGCTTAAGCTTTTGGAACTAGTGTCGTGATCTAACACGGTATCAGAGTTAGAAAAGGTATTGGGTTCAAGTCTTTCCGTCATTTAGTTTCTCTACATGTTTGGATGCTTGCATCTCCACATGCAAGACAGGGTTACATGTGAGGGACAGTGTTGTAGAGCTTGATATGTATTATTGGCCTCCTTTTCTAACAGCTTATGCGTTTGGGGCTAGATGTGATCTAACAATAGCAATCTACGATCTAACAGGAATTTTACAATATTCAGTAAGCCTGATAATTAAAGAAAATTCCAATCATTAAATTAGGATAGAATAATTTAATTTAATTTTTTTTAAATGTATAGGGCACCTGTTTTTCAACATCTGTGAATCTGCTCCATAAAACTCCAATTTTGTGGCTGATGGCTTTTTCCTACCCATGGCATAAAGGCTTTACCCTGGCGGTTCCGGTGAGGAGGTACAGTTGAAGTATTAGAACTCAGAGATGTGTGTAACGATGAAGGAGTATGGTAAAGGACACCTTTCAGCTTTTCAGAACCCAATTTGACAGTAATCAGGTAGCCATTGTCAAATTTTGCATCAATGGTTCCACTGACTGTATTGCCAGGCTCCAAGATTAAATTCACTGTACATCACAGACAAGAAATACTCGTTACAATTTAAACATGTAAGCCTATCAAACTACAGGTATACCGGCTGTCACATGCACAAGTAGGAGAAAGGGAAATTTTGATACAGAATATTAGGTGGTATACAAAGCCAAATTTCTCATTATTGTTGATTTGGAATGAAGGAAAATAGAACATTAGACAATCAAATCACAAAATAAAATAATCTATTTACTTGTACTGGGAAAAAAAGAGGAAAATAGTTAGGCAACTTTAAGAAATTTGAAATTTCTGGTAATTCTAGATTGTCCAATATCAGGGAGTTCATACATTCACAAATTCACAAAGTCGTAGGAGTCCAAATAATTCAGCATGTAGGCATCTCAGGCAGGCCCCTTCTATATTCAAATTCCAAATTCTAATTTGGGAGTCCAGTGGACAAGGTTTACAGTGCTCATAGAGAGATTTGAGTACTCAGATGGCCATTTCAAACATAAATGTGATAAGGAGATTCTTTTGAAAACAACAAAACTATCTCATCCTCTATTGTTAGACCCAATAACTACAAATATTACATTAAATACAAGCAGAATGATAAATGCAGATATCAAATAGGTGAAATATTAAATCTATATGGAGAGTCAGAATATCGAAATGGTAGTAACACATACCCTGACCTGGCCGTTGATTTTTTGTAGCACCGTCCTCAAGAGCATATGGGGCTGCTGATCCATTCACAGGGGTCCTGCTTGCAGGATCTGTAGAATGGAATAATAGAAACATGTCTATTTTAGTCTAGAAGAAAACTTAAAACAACATAAACATATCATGAGGCTCCAAGGATCAAAATATCATTTCAGTTAGCTTGGAAATGGAAACATTTCAAAAATATTTCAGAAACATTAGGGAAATGACAAAAGATGGAAGTGTATGGAAATAAAAACTAAAATCCATATAAATGTTAATACATTCTTAATAATTAAATAATTGAACATGCTAATGTAATTCCGGTTCTTACTCTAAAATTTCATAAGGAGACCTATGAATATTAGACACTTGTAACATAAAAAGTTTAAAGGCCTAGCTGAGGAAGGAGAATTTATGGGGAAAAAAAAATTAAAAAATACAAAATTCTAGTAGTATTATGGATGAAAATAAAAAGAGGTAACAAACTTTTTTTTTTTTTAAATTTACTTTGTGGTAATAAAGATATAGGATAAGTGACTTAATAATCGTGCTTGTTTTGTCTTCTTCTCTATCTCTCTCCTATTCTGCTTTCTAGCTTCTTAGATTTTCTAATAAATATAAGGTTTTTTTTTGTTCTCAAATCTTATCTTTTGGCAAAAAAGGATAATGGAAATGACTATTGTTGGATATTCCTAATAGATGTAGAAACAACTCGTACTTTCAGTATGTTTGGCAGTATTATGGTGTGTTTCTATGTGGTTCAGTGTAGCGTTTTGGTATTACACTAATGTTTCGTTCTGACCGTTTTGATACAAAAGAAACAAAATTGTGTTCCTTGTGAGGCTCCTATTTTGGCATACCATCCAGTGAAATGGAAGGGACTTCTTTCCGGAAGTAATAAATCTGCTCAAAGTGATAAAGCAGCGATAGATAGTACTTTCGTAAAACAAATGATGCACTAGTTATTGTTGATGGGAAATTGAAGACCGAAATCACTTCCTTCCATCTGCGATCTTTGATAACCTGAAATCAGTTCATGGTAAGAAGATTGTTTCCCAATGCAAACGTAGACACCAATTAATAATTTAAAAAAAACAGTAAAACAAACAAACATACGGAAAATAGAGATATTTGGTTTGGTCTTTGGTTCACATGCTTTCAGCATAGATACATGGCTTAAAGGCAGCTCACACGGTAACTATTCTCAAGCACTAGACTGTCCACAAAACCAAACTAGAAAGTTCAAGACACTTAACAGCTTGATGCTGATAAATGGATTTGGCATGGTATAGAAAATCCCATGAAAACTTCACCACTGTGGTTGACTTATTAATAGGCCCAGTAATATCTCAAGGCAAGTTTTATAACAAAGCTAGTGTGTCATGTCTGTGCTTACGTTACTCGGATTGAATATTCCTTTTCTGCTCTCAATATAAGTGAACTGAAAATCCACAGTACATAGCAACCCAAAAGCAAACTCTATGTTACAATGCCTCAGCAGGTACCATACCTAGGGTAGGAATGTGTGTCATCAGTCATCAATAAATTTAGCTAACTCAAAAATTTTAGAACACATGTCTGCATCTAAATGCTTAAGTTTCAATTTTCCTCCCAAATATTGAAGAGTAAAATCATAGTTTTGTGATAAAGCATCCCCAATATAAGTAAAATCCCTTCTTTGAAATATTAGTGCAAAAAAGGAACAAATTGCAATTGAATCGTATGTTAATTTTTTAGGGGATGAAGATATGTTTCTTCTTTTCTTACTGCATTGGACGCAACCACATAAGCTATACCTATACATCTTAAAGAGTCCCCAAAAAACACAGGCTGAAATCAAAGTGATTTCTTACCTTTTCAATGCCACCTCGAGATGTGACTTCTAGAAACAAGCGGTGTAGATCTAGAGCCTTTCCTCCCATAGTAGGAACCCTGCCAGAAATAACCCATGAAGAAAATAAACCAAAATATTCATTCAAATTCCTAAATATCAAAATCACTCATTCTATGAATTTTAAGCTAAGTTAAATTAAATTATACGCAGCACAATATGAATTATAAGGTTATGCAACCAAAAGGATTCCATATTTCCAAAACCAAAAAGATTCCATATTTCCACAACTTCAATTTTGAACACAACCAAACGATTCCTTATTTCCAAAACTTCCATTGTGAAAGCTATTAGTAAAAGAATATATTTCCCCACTCAAATTTTGAGAATCTACTTTTTGCAGGAGGAATAATGTCATAATTTATGGTCCAAAGAGATAGAAATCAAAATCATCCTAAATATGCTAATAACATTACAATTAGAATTTATTTTTTGAATAAAGTTATATGCACCAATAGGTACACCAATTAATGTACTAACAGATGATCTGACATAGTTTTATTGCCTTCGAGGCTTTGTATTTATATAATGAGTGGGGTCTATAGTTTTGAAGTTGTAATATTATAGCATGTCTTGGTACACTAACCGGTATAGTAATGGGTGTATGTAGCACCACTGTCATTTTTTTAACCTAACGTCTTGTTGGGATGTCATGATTAATTCCTCAGTTAAAAGTATTTAACTTCATCAAACCATCAGCCATTCCATTGTTTCGCTGAGAAAGGTATATTTGATCATTAGAAATTATTAGAATGGTACACATACACTAGTTTCTCACAAGATTTTCTTAAGATTTCTCTCGTGGTAATAAAATCAGGAAACAAATCCATTTATATATAGCACTTTCCATCAGGGTATTATGTTGTAACAAAATGACAAACCTATCCCAAAAAAACACACGCATAAATGCACAAAATGCATTGCACACACTGATTACTAATTTATTGAAGATGGTGTGATGATATAGAAACATTGTATAAAACAAACATCTACATGAAATCACATCCAAGAAATATATACCCAAAACAAAACAAAAAAAACCAGATATGAGAGCAAATTAGAAAACCCACAAACAAATTACTTAAACTTGAACAACCCACAAAAAATAAAAACAAAACTTACTTAAATCTGGTACCGAAGGAGTCATGAAAACCCTTGAGCTTAGCCAAGAAAACATCTGGGTTTTGAACAATTTGATCATACAGGGCCTCAGGTGGAGGATAAGACTTGTTGGAGTGGTGGTGGTTGTGGTGGTTAGTGTGGGATTGGCCATCTGTGCTCTCTCCACGTCCGTGTGATGGATGATAAACTGTGGCTGTTTCAGTGATGGTGCTTGGCTCATTGGAAGAATGGGTCGACATTTTTAATCACAGGTTAAAACAAGGGATTACTAAAATCTATCTATCTATCTACTATTGTGCATATACCAAGATATATGGATCAACCTTGTTTATCCCCAAAAAGGAGAGCATTTTAATTCTCTCCTCCAGAAGTTAACTAAAAAAATATATTCAAATTTTTAAGTGTATAAATTTATTTCAGGGAAATTTTGTTGCCTTTCATTTTTTTAATTACACCCATTTATAAATTTTTTTATTTCCCATTTATTTTAATTATTTGCAATAGAAAAGTAAGTTTTGGCCTCAAAATCAAAATGTATTTTTATTTTAGGATATAATTAATAAATTTGTCGAAACAATTAACATCTAGGATCCGTGGCGCAATGGTAGCGCGTCTGACTCCAGATCAGAAGGTTGCGTGTTCGATTCACGTCGGGTTCAATCCCCCTGTAACGGATTTATTTTATATTTTTATTTTTAATAAAAATATTAAAATAAATTTGGAAGGCAATAGTGGTATTTCACAGAACTTTGTTTTAAGCTGGCTTATTCTATATGCACACTATACCATGTTATTCGGGCATAAATTTAAAAATAAAAAATAATTATTTAAACATAAATTGTTAAAATTAGGATTGGATTTAAGGTTATCTAATTCGCTCAACCCGAATTGATTTGCATACAAATTAACGGTTTCGCAGACACGATGCGGTTCGGAATATAACATTATTACGGATTACGAGTTTTACTTGCACTTGCAAAAACTCACCCACACTTAGACATTTTTTTTATTTTTTTAAAAAACTTAGACCATTGATTTCATTCCTCCTATCCTAGATATTTTTGAATTTTGAATGTTTTTGTTTTAATTATATTGTTCAATAGTGAATGATTTTGATGATTTAGTTTAAAATTTTAAAAGATGTGCTTGTGTTAATTTATAATTTTATTTAAAAAATTAAGCTTTTGAATTGTTTGCTTGTATTAGAAATTGATTTTTTTTGTGTTTTTAATTTTATAAGTTTTAATTAATTAATTATTAATGTTGAGCATTTTAAAAAATGTGGAGAAAATGGCTCAAAATAAATATTTACAAAATAGAAAGAAAAAAAAACTCAAAAATAATTTTTTTTTAAAAAAAATTTCAATTCGCAAACCATTCGCAATCGTCCGCACATCCGCGAACCTTAGCCGCACAAATTGCAATCTGCACTGCGGACAATTACGGGTTCAGTTTTCTCCAAACCATACATATGTAGACAGATCCAAACCGCAAACTGAACTATCCAAAACCGAATCACAAGCACCCAAGTTGAAATTGCAATACTTTCACTCCTATGCTAGCTTTCTCACATTGCTTGCACAATAATAAATAAAAATGCAATACAATAAAAATCATCACCATCATCATCTCTTCTTGCCACTAGACGGATTAAACACCAACCGACCCCCCCCCCCCCCCCAAAAAAAAAAAACAACTATTACTATTTGACAAATTGTTTCAATATATATACGAAAACAAATTTTTTTATTCAAAAAAAAAAGAGACACTTAAAATTATGTTTTTTATTTTGAGAACATGAAAAACATTTATATTAATAAACAATGGGTCTTGTTAACATGTGCAGTACATGTTAAGAAAACAATAAATGAATTGTAACTTCCTCAACTTGCACGGGGAATGTAAGAATATAATGAAATTTAATTGTGATATCTTTGTAGAGTTAATTTTTAATGAGGGTTGCTAAATGCTCTTACTTTTTTACTTTGGATCTTTCATTTTTTTTTTTATTACAATTTTGTCCTAACATCAAATTTCAATTTTATCCCTATCCCTATTCTCCTAAGTCTAACCCTAACCCCTAACTCGAATCTCAGTACCACTTCCACTCCCGCCGACGCCCTCCAGCGACCAACCCACCTTTTTTATTTTCCTTTCCGGTGAGCCTCTTACCACCACATGCACAACCCCTCACCACCATCATCGCAGCCCTTCACTGTCCATTTCTCTCTTGTAGGTGTCGAAGTCCGCGTGTCTTCCTGGTCGTCGGTTGCCTGTCATACCCCCAAAAATAATATGGAAATACAACTCTAAACATATATTAATAATTGCATAAATCAGAGTAAATAGTTTTTTAATTACATAGAGTTGATGATACAAATGAAGTTTAACATAATTAAACGCCCTATTGGCTTACACATTTCCAAGTCTTGGCTTGGTTACAACAAAAATGAGACTAACTCTTACAATTTAAGCCCTAGGCTATACAAGTAATGAAACAAAACATAGAAGCCCTTGCTTCCCAAAAGAAGTCCCTCCAATATTATTGCCTTGGTGGAGGCATGCTATCATTACCTGAAAATAGTTTTTTTCAAACAGGGTGAGTCACAGCCTAGTAGGAACAATCTAACAGAGTATATGAGGTTTAACAAGGATATAAATGCAATGTGCATGTACAATACTAGTGATGAAACATTCACGTTTTATATAGTTGTAGACACTCCATTTTTGACCGTCCTCAAGACTTGGATGTCACCGTTTGAACAGTCGGTAATCATCCATGTTCGTGTTCGTTTTGAGTTCTCGGAGGTCTCGGCTACGTGCCTTGCCTTAGGATCTCTTGACTTACTTGTTTTGTGTTTGGTTTTGCACCAAACACTTGTTGTTTTGCTTCTGAGGGTAGGGAATGGCTTGTTGGTCATACCCACACCTCACCGGCCATGGCTTGAGGCCACCGGGCCTGTTTTATTGTTACTGGCCATTAGTGATGGCCGGTCGGCACTCTTTATGGTCGGCCGACCATTGTTTTGGTCAATTTGTCATTTTTGGCTGGCCGACCACTGTTCATCTGCTTTTGGTAGATATTTTATGCCAGCTGTGATAGCTGGCATCCACAATGCTCCCCTCCATACGTGTATGGAGGGATTTCCCTCTTTGTTTAGCTTGTTTTGTGAGCTTTACAAGATTGGAATTCCTATAAAGGGAGGGCTTCTCCTCCCTTCTCAAGGGTTCCAAAAAAAGTTCCAGGGGTTCTGAAAATTAGGGTTAGAGTTTGAGATACAACCTTGTATCTATATTCCCTTATTTGATCCCATTTAGTGTCTTAAAGGTGTTTTTGTTCTTAATTTTACACTAAGGCACCTAGTGTTACACCATACCTTGGTTGCTGAGGTGCAAAGGGTTGTTCTTGAAGTTTTTGAGTTGGTTTTGACCTAAGGAGGCTGCTAGAGTGGTCTTCTTGAAGAAGGTCTTCAAGGGTAAGAACCTTACCCCTTTATCCCCCATTTTTGCACAAGCTTTTGACCTATCTTGCATTTGTTTTTGAGCTTAGTGCATAACTAATAAAAGTTCTAATTTTGCGTGTTTTAGAACTTTGTTTAAGGTTGCTTTGAGGTTTGGGGTTGTTTCCCCGCTCCAAGGCCTTGTTAGGCCTTGTTTAAGGCCATACCTTTTGGCCCTCGCTTTGAGCTTTGCATGACCTCTCTACCACTAAAATCCAGAGGATTTTCAGTGGTGGAGAGGTGGTTTTGAGGTCCTAAATGGGAGAGGGTCATCCCCTCTCCATGTTGCCTTTGATGCTTGCACAAATGGCTTGTGTTGTAGCTTGTATTCCTAGCTTGCTTTAGCTTCATTTCAGCTGGTATTTGTACTTATTTTGTCATGATATAACACTGTTTTAAGTTGGTTTAGACACACCATGCATGCTTTGCATACTTGTCTTGTAATGCCATGAAATTGCCTTAACATGCATCATGATGTACCATGACTTTCTAGTATGATTTTGGCTTAGCTTTGTGAAGCTTTTATGCATGTTTTGGTATGCTTAAGGTCTGATTTTGGTTGTTTGGGTCATCCATGACTTGCTTTGTATAGTTACCATGCAACCTAGCTTGTAGGCTTTGAGTATTGGATCCTCTAGCATGCTTTGCTTGCATTATTTCAGTGACTTGGGGTCACTTACCGTGTCATTTTAGTCCACATGGCATGCTTGTTTACTCACAATTGATGCTTCTTTAATGTATTAAAGAGTTTGTGTTTCATGCTCCGTGTTTCTGCCATTGTGTATGCCATCATGTGTAGGCATTTGGGATGCCATCTAAGTGTGTCTTTGGCCTTGTTTTGGTCTGCCTTGGGACTGTTTTGAGTCCCTTTGGCCCTTTGAGGCTTGGTTGGCATGGTCATGGCTTGAGCCCCTTGGCTAGCCTTGAGCCTTGGACCTTGTTGCATGCTTTGCTTGATTTGTTTAGTTGGTTAGGCACCTTTTCTAACATGATTTCATTGCTTACAATGTATGCCATTTGTCCATGTTTGTTCCTTTTAAGTGTGCTTAAAAGTTGCCTCTTTATGCATAGGTATTGGACCATGTTTGCATGCATGCTTGTATGTGCATTTGCCTTCATTTCCTTGGCATATTGGCCACTATTTTGGACCTAGTAGAGAGCTATCCATCTTGCTGTAAGTCCATCCTTTGCATGTTGTTGCATGCTTGCCTTGCGTGTTGTTGCATGCTTGGCCTATCGCATGTTGTTGCATGCTTGAATCACTTTGCATTTGGCATGCATTTTCTTTGTTAAGTTGCTTTACATGTTTCCATGCTAAGTCCCCTTCACATGTTGTTGTATGTTTTTAACATTGTTGTTACATGCCTCGCATGCTTGTTTGCTTAGGTTGTGTGCCTAGTACACATTGCTTGTTTGCATGTTTATGTTGCATACTTAGCTTACATGCTTAGGATGCATAATATTGTGCATATCATGCATGCCTTGCCTCTTGATCAAGCATGATAGAGGTTGGGTCCTTTATGTGTTTTTGTGTGCATTCCATTTGACATTGAAAGTGCACACTTTGGCCTCTTGGACCATCATGCATTGAAATGCATGATTGGTGGCCCGAGGGTCGATGACCAAACTCCCTTGAGTCCATGACATGATAGGGAGGTTGGTTGTGCAAACATTTGATGTGAAATGCATTGACATGTCCTGTCTGTCCTCTGCTGCTGTCAAAACAGAGTTCTGCAGGAAGATATGGTCGACCGACCATTTTCAGTGCCGATCGACCAATAATGGATGGCCGAGAGCATCATAGATGGTCGATGACCACTTTACCATGGCCGGTGACCATTCTTCTTGGTCGGTGACCTTCCACAGTGATCAGGGAGTGATGCTGAAGTATCCTTGGGACTTGTGCAGTCTTCAGAGATGCAAAGCAATGTAAACAGAGGCAGCTTGTGCATGGTGGTGAATTTCTGAGCGGAGCCGAGCACGCATGCATTGGACCCTCTTCCCGAGGCTGTTTTACCGCTTTATAAGCATAATTAATTTTCTTAACTAGTTAAGTGGTCTGTAACTATTTAATTAGCTTGTTAGTTAGTTAAATTTGTATTATTCTTTTGGTCCCTTCGAGAGAGGGCGAATTGTGTAATAAGGGTGCGTGTGTGTGATGCATGTCTTCCAACCCCCACTTCTTTCTCCCCTATACTTACCTGCTTTTGATGGTTAGTATTAGGACATGTTTTGATTAGCATACTTATGATAGCATGTTTGCATCCATTCATTTGTATTGCATGCACTGGGCTCGGCGCATCATACTAATTGCATAGTATTTCAAATCTAACTTGAATACATGTTACCTGTTGCATTTCACATGCCATCCATAGATTAGCCAAGCCTATTCTAGCTGCATTTTGCCTGCGATGCATTAGTCATCTTAACATGGACTTGGATCATACAATTGATTACTAACATGTTCCTTGTTTTGGCTTGGAGTACTAGGTGAGTGTTTATGCTTTAGCATCTCGCATGAGTGTGAATGTTAACATGAAAGCATGCTTGCCATGAGGCTAACCGCTTAGTTGATTTGCTGCCTGAATACCTGCGGGTGAAGGTTGGATTGTTTGAATTGGAATAATTCATTGAAATCCGTATTTTAGCCCACTTGCGAGTAGCAAACCTCAAATCATTTCCAAACAACGGATATGCGATGCTTTGTTCCAAATTAGGCAATCTAGTCTATACTTTTGTGTTGTGCGCATCACATAGTAAGATTAGCTAATTAATCGGATTAAGAATGCATAATATTTTCAAAACTAGATATCATGGTTAGTAGAGGCCGATCTTTGATCAGGCGAGCAGGGGTGCTCATAGCTGACCTTCCCCAATCGTACCCAAGTTCTCGAGCCGAGGCAACTTTGGTGATGATGGACACGTGGCCTTAGGCAAACAAGTCATGGTTTCCTAAATTCCCCCATAAAAAATATTTAAATGGCGACTTTGTATCTGGCAAAGGAGTCCATGTTTGGCATTTTTTTTCTAAAAATCAATTTTCCAAAACGATTTGTCGAATTTGGACTCTTTGGTGATTTATCGGTCTTGCGTTGCCCTTTGCGAGACTAGATTCAGAATCGTGACATTGAGTCCTGAAACTGTGGTGAGCCCAATGAACAGAACGGGATTCCCTCCCGGGACGTTTGGGGACGTCTACAGTTTCTGGCGACTCTACTGGGGAGTTAAAGAACTTGACTCGAACTCATGATATCTTGTTTTGATTACACTTATGTGTTTCTTTGCATTGCATTTGCATTGGTGCGCCTAGGACACCGTGTTTGCCATCTGCTATTCCTGAACGGTTTGCTGGAGGCTGCGTGCCATAAGGCTGACCGGTTACGGGCTCTGCCACGATGGGAACACAAACTCCGGTTTTCACCGGGGCACCTTTTTTGACCATTCGACCTAGTGCATATCGGAATCCGTAGTGACTATTCCAAACTAGGACAGGTTGCTTACCCGATTAGGTTGTTTGAAATCGCTACGTGCGTAGTGAAACCCTAGCTCCTAACAAAATAGGACAGGGAAACCCTACCCCAATATAGGGGTGTTTTGGCTCTTACTTGCTTGCTATGTGCTTTTAGAGCGTGTCTCTACAGGGAATGCATGTATCAGTTCGCAAGTCTGAGTATCAGGCCCGCGGGCATCAGTATTTGGTGGAATCAGTTTTACCTGAGGGTATCAGTTTACAGGCAGAATTTTGGGCAGAATTCAATAGAGCGCACAGTCATTCAGCTTTGCTCATATCTGTTTTGGTGAAATCAGACTGAGGTGCTGTCTGTTTTCTCTCTTGCTAAGTAGTTTTGGAACCATAGCTCCAGAAGGGTCTGATATCCCTCGGGTACTCTAGACCTGTGTTGTTATGTGATCAGAGGATGAACCACCTGCGGGCGGCGCTTAGTTTACTCCAGATGTGGCATATGACACGCACTATTTTGAGCATTTGTGAATGTTGGTTTTTGTACTTTCTGACTCGGGTATTGAGTTAGTTTTGTTATGTCGTTTAGAGTCTGTCCCGTTGTATAGAGTCAGTCTTTTCATACTGAGTCTGTTGGGTCTGTCTTGTTGTATCGAGTCAGCCCTGTTTTGTTAGAGTCGGGTGATTCCGAGGATGTTACCTCGGATGTCACTATTTTGTTTTGTGTTTGTCTCTTTGCTTTCTTTTTTAGCCTGTTTCTGCCATGGAGCCAGTTACACCAGAAGATCTAATTGAAACAGCTGTGGTTTTCATGCTTTTGTGCTTGTTCCTGCTTTGAGCCTGTTGTGCCAGCAAACTTGAATGAAACGACAGTACTTTTCGCCTACTTTCTGTGCCTTGAACTCATTACATTGACCTGAGTTTTTCAAAACCTTTTGAGCATTGTGATGAAAACAAAGAAGAAGGAATTCCTCGGGATTTGCAAAAAAATTTGATCAATTGAGAGAAAAAGAGGCATGCTAAACCCTTAATGAATGAGATCATGCTTATTAATATGAGTACTGAGAAGGATCCTGACTTGATCCAGATTGGTTCTACACTATCTTCAGCGCGAGCGATTTGTCGCTTTCTTAAAAGATTTCAAAAAATATTTTGTGCGGTCCTGCGAAGACCTATGTGGAATCGCTCTTGAGATTATGCAGCCTAGGATCGCTCTTAGCCTCGAGACTCGACCCCTCACTTTCAAACCTTGAACTTGGATTCAGAATGTTCAACGATCAACCACAATGTGAGGCCTGTGTGGCCAGATCAGAAGCAACCCTTGAACTAGGGGCAAGAAAGTCAGATCAAGAAGGTCGGATGTCATCAAAAGAAAGCTTGTAAAACTGGATGAGAAGCACCCCTCGGACTAGGGGCACAAAAGATGCCAGATTGTGCTCGAAGAGCCGAAGATGAATCATTCCACAAATCAATGAAGATCGACAAGAATGCCAAACCCTAGAAGGGAGGAAAGAAGAAGACATTGCTGAAGGACAACCGAGTTCCTATTCACAACACTAGGGGCAAATTCACCCTCCATTGGATGGACTTTTACATCATTAGCGAACAACAACCATTCTCCTAGATTCAGATGACTTCAAGATCTCAAAACCATTTGACATGGACAAAGCTACACTTTTACCCTTAAGAGGCTCGCTGGGTCGAAAACCCGGAAGGGCGACCCAGGCAAAAGTTAGAGCAAGAAAAAGAAGAAAAAGAAAAAAAAGAGAAAAATATAAAAAAAAATGAAGAAAATGAAAAGATAAGATGAAAAAGAAAAGAATTGAAAAGAAAAGAAGAACAAAACTCGCAAGGTTGAAAACCCAGAAAGGGTGGCCTTGGCAAAAGTTAGAGCGCAAAATGAGAGGTTAATACCCGAGTGTACCTTAACCCCGAACTACGTAAGGCTTGATACCCATCTTTGGGATACGTAGGCAACTTCATTCTGGAGTCCAGCCGTAAAACACTTCAAGTTCGATTGTGTCCATGTATTGATTTTGGTCATCATTGTCTTCTCTGTATCCGAGAGTTCGGTTGTGATCGTCACTCTGAGGATTGATTACAATGCGCTGCGGTGCTATCCAAACAAGGGGCAACTTTCCGTTGCCATACAGTGTGCCGTGGTGCTATTCAAACAAGGGGCAACTTTCCGTTGCCATGTAGTATTCTTCAGACAAGGGGCAGTTTTCCTTCCGATCTGAGGTTGTGCATCTCAAGAGTAAGTTCTGTGCTCGTTGAGCAGTGGCTGTTTGCCAAAATGGTTTTTGAGAATTTTTACTAAGGTTGACTAATTGTCTCGAAAATTATTCCATTTTTCCAAAAAATTGGACCTTTCTTTGGACCTAAAACAGGAAAATTTTCAGTACTCATAACCTAACTTGCATGATTTTGAATCAGAAAAATTGAACAAGACTGCTAATCTAACCCTCATATTGGTCAAAATTATTTTAGTAGAAAACCAAAACAAAAATGGTCAAATTAATAAACTAGGGGCACAGTTGAGTCAGGTGTTCTATCTTTTTCCCGTTGTCAACTACTTGCCAGGAAGGGCACCATATTTGCCAGAAAATGGCACAACTGAGGTTAACAATAAAGGGCTGAAAGCTCTTCTATCCTCCAAGCAACGAGGTGTCAAGCCAAGTCTGAAGCATGAACTGGAATGGATCAAGATATTCCACTTCCTCGTTTGGACACATTTGACCATGTCCAAACTCCCCAGCAGAACATCATCAACCGATGTCAGCTGCAGATTTGCTACACATCCAGTTGTAGCGTAACCCCTCTGTGGGAGAGTTCACTGTTGTGAGCAGAAGAAGAGAATCTAGCAGAATGCTAGGGGCAAGAGCCCGCAACTTCCTGTTTATCCATCAAACACCCAGGGGAGGGATAAAAAAATGAGAGATTGAAGAATAGAGAGATGTGCGCAGAGAGAAAAAGTGAGGAAAAGGGCTTTTTCAGAGAAAAATAGAGATTGAATGCCAGAGTGATGTGAGAATCACAAATGAGAAAGGGTGGAAAACAATACTCGGAGAAACCTGCCTCTTGCTTTTGTAACACGTTCGAGTGTCGTGTCTTTTGTTTGTCTCAATTCTTGTCTTGAGTCATTTCAGGTGTCTGTGTTTGTCTTTAGGTTGTATACCTTTTGTTTTCTGTTGTTGTGTCTTTTTTCACTGTGTTCAGTCGTAGACTCAATACCCGATTGAGAACTCATTTCTCGATTTTTAAAATGAATCGCTTTGTGCTCAGAGTGCTGTGCCATTCTCCACATTTGTTCTTCCATATATGGAGCATCTTAGTATGTTTTAACTTCTGCCAATCCCATCTTTGCATCCCGCTTGTTCGGATCGAGCTGTTTGTTCAGGATTAGCTATATGCCGAATAAACCGAATACCGTGTTATGGGCTGTGAGTTCAGAATAAGCAATATTCAGAATGGGCCGTGTATTCAGAATCAGCAGTGTCCTGCATAGGCCGTATGACCAAAACGAACAGAGTACTGTGTTGTGAACGGTGTGTTCGAAACGAACACTCTATATGTTGAACATATTGAGAACTTGTGATTAGTTCCATTTCCAGTGCCTTCCGGTGTTGATTTTGCAAAGTCACACCTGTATTACTTCAATTTGCTTATTGAGTTGGTGCTCATTTGCTTATCGAGTTGTTACTCATGTTGTTTATTGAGTTGTCGCTCATTTGCTTATTGAGTTGTCACTCATTTGATTACCAAGTTGTCGCTCATTTGCTTATCAAGTTGTTACTCATTTGCTTATTGAGTTGTCACTCATTTGATTACCAAGTTGTTGCAATTTTGCTTATCGAGTTGTTACTCTCTACTTATCGAGTTGTAAACTTGTTAAGGTCTCATTTTTGCTTATTGAGTTAATTTTGTTACGTCGGTTTACCTGACCTGGTAGTACATGTATGCTCAATTTCCATCCGATTACATTGTTATGCGATATGGTGTGATGCGATGCCATGCCATGCCATGCCATGTACAAATGCAACATTTTTTCAGCAAAAAGCTTGTTTCATTCCATCATCTTTTCAAATACATAGTTTTGAAGAAAACAAAACCTGCCTGCGGCAGTACAAAGTACTCAAACTACTAGCTAAAAGGAAAATAAAGCAAAAAGAAAGAAAAGCAGAAAAAGTCTGGATCAATGTCAACTGGTCTCAGGCATGAGAGTCTGTCCTCGTCCTCTTCCTGGATGAAGGTCTAGGAGCATCGTTGTCGGCCCCACCATCTGAGCCTGAGTCCGAATCATCTCCAGTGTCATCCTCTGATGACTCTGCCTCTGCCTCTGCCTCTGTCTCGGACTCATCATCGTCCGGAATCGGTGCCCGTAAGTTACTCCCAACATGAGTGCGCCCTACCTTGGTGCGGGGGTGTACTGCGGTCCATCACCCTGTTCTCCCTCCTCCTCGGGTGGATGCAGATGGTCCTGCTGGAGCACCCCCTGCAACCGACATCTGGAATGGGGGCTAAAAAGGATAAATGGTAAATGTATCAGTAAAGCAGAGTATGAATACAGAATGCAGTGTACGAGTGCGGTGTATGAATGCTGTGAACAGTATATCAGTGTGAGTATAGTGTTTGAATGCTATGAGCAGCATATCAGAACAGAATACAGTATGTGAGTACAGTGCATGAGTGCTATAAGCAGTATATTGGTACAGAATACAGTGTGTGAGTGCAGTGTATGAAGGCCGTGATGAACGCTGTGAACAGTATGCGGGTTACAACGTATCAACTCCGTGAGGGCCATGTATCAAGTGCTGTGTTGATAATGCGATGCATCAGATTATGAAGGGTTTGAGATTGTGGTTGAAAGAGCTTACTGGGATACTGTAGATAGCCAGCAGGTCAAGGCTCCGCCATAGCATCCCCATCACGGAAGCGGTCAACTCCAAAGACTGGCGAGTGTACTCTGCAGAAGTCTGCAAGAGTGTTAGAAACATCAGTATTCTACGAAACATCAAGAGAAATGAAGTGAAATGACTGTGCAGGATGCAAAATGCAGTAATACATACCGGGGGCAAGCCGTGGAATCCGACTAGCCCGTGATCAGCCGGAGGAAGAGCAATGGGGATCTGGTAAGTCTCCCCACCCTGCCCTAGGCAGGTCATCATCATAGGTAAAGCTGGCCACTCGCTTCTCTGCTCTCTCCGAGATCCGCTCCTGCCACGAGCTCGAGCCGCCCTCCGTGCTCCTACTCCTACCGCTGGTGCCGCAGGCCTCTCCCTCTCAGCTCGGCGAGGACCAGTCAGAGGTGGCATCAGATAGGCCTGGATATACTCAGTATAGTCGCCCTCGCCCCTGAATCCCTCGGAGTCCTAGCCGATCGTATAGTCTACCATCTCCTCTAGAGTGTACCTCTCTGTCTGCCTCATGGTCGTAGGAGGTAACTCCGGAGTTGTCTGCTCTGGCACGCCTAAAGTCTGCTGTAAGAAGCGCTCGCCCAGGTACCAAGCGTGGCAGACAGGGCCCTCCAATAGAACTCTGAATCGGGTCGTCTCTCGGGCACCAGCATACCGATCCCGAACTGCGTCAGGCAATGGAGCCTAAGGCTGCCAGGTAATCTGCAAATACAATACAGTTTGTTACCTACTGATAGTGAAAGAGCAATGCAAAGCGAAGCTTAAATGAACTGTAATGTTCGACATACCTTGGCTGCGGTGATGGTATCAAAGTAGCGGCGAAAGAAAATGAGGGACTCCCGTGGTCTCCACTCACACCTCACGTCGAAGCGATGAGAGAATGGAACGCCAAGGAACATCTCCTTATCTGGCACTGGGGCAAGCCTCGGGAAGTAGGCATACACCCACAACTGTGCAGTATGACAGGACAGGTATGAGCAGTATACAGATAAAACAGTATGCAGATAAAGCGAAAAGCGGTATGTGCAGTGTATCATGCAGAGTGTACAGTGTGTGCAGTGTACAGATAATGTGAAATAGGACTGAGAAAACAAAAAAGGAAATATGTATCGCCCAAGCTCGCCAGTAGCCTCCGAGCAACAGTCCGCTGAGACAGGAGGACGAACTCATGTAGCCATAGAGAGTGGCTAAACCTGCGCCACCTCAGTCATAGCGGCGGATCTGTGTCACATTCACCAGTGCGTTCAGCAAGTAGAGGGCCACGGTGTTCACCCGGTCGGTAAATAGTGTGGTCCCCAATAAGAATATGATAAAACCGCGAGCGTACTACTCATCATCCTCTTGGATAGTAGGTGCCTGGATCCGAAAATGGTCTTCGAACCACGAGTATCGCACAAACCCTACCCGAGCGAGAGGTGGCCGAGCACCGAGCAGGTACATCTGAGCGGCGTCCCACTCGTCCATGTCAGTATCAAAGGGGATCGGATCACCCCCCACTCCGATGCCTGTGAGCATGAAGAAGTCGAAGGGAGTCATCGTCATCACCTTGGTGGCGGAAAGGTAGAAAGAGTCGGTGGTGTCCCATCACCTCTACACCAGAGCAGCAAGGAGGGGCCTACTCGCAGTGAGGCACGAGAGTCCCATGCAAAAAGTCCCAAAGCCAGCTCGGTCAACGATGCAACAAACCGCGTCAAGTAGCTCCATGTACCAACCCCTGGCGGTAGTGTTCCCATACCCCCGGAAGGCATGAGAATCTCCCTGTGATCAAAATAAACAGTTGCGAAGCAGTGTTACAAATATAGTGTTGAATACACTCAGAATTGATGAGAATACAGCGCGTGTACACGTGTTCAAATTCAAACAGATATCGGGTGCGAGTGTGCTCACAGTGAATTACAGCATGTGATGTATTAGTGTGTTTGAGTGATTCAGTGGAAGAAGCAGTGCGTGTGTGCATATGTTCAGATTCAAACAGATATCGGGTGCAGGTGTGTTCGCCGAAAACTCCAGCATATGGTGTATCAGTGTGTTTGAGTGGTCCAGTGAAAATGTAGTGCGTGTGCGCGTGTTCAGATTCAAACAGCTATCAGTTATATGTTCTACTTCACGGGAAATGAAATAGAGGAAGAATGTACCTCGGAAGCGCCAAATGACAGGTGTGACTCTGGCTCGCGCAGTAGAAGCTCCGGTACCACGCCCCTCGCGAAGCTGCTGAAGTGGCGGATGCCGTCGAGAGGCAACATATGTATCAATGGCCGGTAGGTCGCCGGGTCGAACGGCCGGATGTGGAGAGGCAGGAGCTCGGCCTTGGGATCCACGTCCATCTCTGGGGGAGCCCCGCCCTGTGGGAGATCGTCTACCATGATGAGAATGATGAGAAAATGGCCAGAAGTGTGGAAACCGAGCAAAAATGCGAAAAGTCAACTGAAAAGTCAACCCCGAGAGGGTGCAAAATGGACAGAAATGTCGAAGTCCGAAAAGGGCACAGAGATCAAGGAAAACTCAGGGGAAACAAACCCTAGGTGGTGGAAATTGAGAAAAATGCACCAAAACCAAGATTCGTTCGGTTCAAAATGTGTGAAACGCAAAGGATTTCGCGAATCGAACGATGAAAAGGGCTCTAAAACACGAGAAAAACAAGGATCGAGGGTTGGAAAAAAACCTAGAGAGAGGGGGGAGAAATTTTTGAGCTTGGGCAAGTGAAGAAATAAGGACTAGAAGCCCTATATTTAAAGACCCGTGGCCAATTGACAAAGCTGCCCCGACACAGGCATTTTTGGCCGGTCGGCCAAATTGTTAGCCGGTCGGCCAAAAAGTTAGCCGGATAGCATTATTTTGTGGCCGGTGAACCTCCTACACCCTTGGTTGGGTCATTAATGTAGTTTGGGACCTTCTTTGCTCAACGCAGTACAAGGAAATGCACTTTTGAACCTTTATCGGCCTTCGTGTTGACCTCGAGCCGTGTTTCCCGTATGCGATGCTCAATACGCGCAAGGTGTATCCTTTCCGTATCCTTTGGTATCTTGCGAGATTCAATAACTGCTTTAAATGCGTTTCATTGCATGTGTTGCCTCATTTATGATAAACATGCATAGATTGTACCGTTATGCACGTCTACACGCGTTGTAACACGCACAACTTGCATTGTTATGCAATGTTCATTTGCATTGTCATGCATTTCAAAAAAAGACGTGCGTTGTCATGCATTTGAGTTCATTTGCATTGTCATGCATTTCAAAAAAAAAACAAAAACAAAAAACAACAACAAACGTGCGTTGTCACGCATTTAAGGTCATTTGCATTGTCATGCATTTCAAGAGACGTGCGTTGTCACGCATTTTGAATTCATTTGCAGTGTCGTGCATCCCAATAGTATGCATTGTCATGCATTTCGATAAGTCACGCATTGACATACACTTCAATTACACGCATTGTCATGCATCTTTGTCGTGCATTTCAATTACATGCATTGTTATGCATTTCAATTACATGCATTGTCATGCATTTCAATTCATGCATTGTCATGTGTGTCTCATTTCGCATTGTCATGCTTCTCAAATTACACGCATTGTCATGCATGTTTCCTACCACGCATTGTCATGTGCACCTCATTTGCATTGTTATGCATTTCAATTACACGCATTGTCATGCATTTCAATTACATGCATTGTCATGCGTGTCTCATTTTGCATTGTCATGCATTTTAATTCCATGCATTGTCATGCATTCTCGTTCATGCATTGTCATGCGTGTCTCACTTTGCATTGTCATGCATTTCTCTAACTTGCATTGTCATGCATGTCTCATTTGCATTGTCATGCATGTCTCATTTGCATTGTCATACATTTCTCTTATCTTGCATTGTTATGCGCATTCCACCGGCGTTGTTTCGCATTCTTAGGTCGCATTGTCTTGCATCCTCCCGTCCACCCACATTGTCTCCTCCCGTCCACCTGCGTTGTCTCGCATTCTTAGGTTGCATTGTCTTGCATCCTCCCGTCCACCCGCATTGTCTCGCATTCTTAGGTTGCATTGTCTTGCATCCTCCCGTCCACTTCTTAGGTTGCATTGTCTTGCATCCTCCCGTCCACCCGCGTTGTTTCGCATTCTTAGGTTGCATTGTCTTGCATCCTTCCGCAGACACATTGCATGCGTTGTCGCGTTATGCTTTACTTATATGTGTTCAAGTTTCTATACACATTACATGCGTTGCCGCGTCATGCTTTATTTATATGTGTTCAAGTTCCTACACACATTGCATGCGTTGTCGCGTTATGCTTTACTTATATATGTTCAAGTTTTTATACACATTGCATGCGTTGTCGCGTTATTCTTTACTTATATGTGTTCAAGTTCCTACACACATTGCATACGTTGTCGCGTTATGCTTTACTTATATGTGTTCAAGTTCTTTCATTTCCACACATTGTACATGTTGTCGCATGTGCTTTACTTACATGTGTACATTTCATTCCTGTTATACACATTGCATGCGTTTTCGCGCGTGTTTTACTTACATGTGTATATTTTATTCCTTACTTTACACATTGCATGTGTTGTTGCGTCGTGTTTCACTTATATGTGTTCAAGTTCCTATACACATTGCAGGCGCTGTCACGTCATACTTTACTTATATGTGTTCAAGTTTCTATACACATTGCATGCGTTGTCGTGTCATGCTTTACTTATATGTGTTCAAGTTTCTATACACATTGCATGCGTTGTCGCATCATGCTTTACTTATATGTGTTCAAGTTTCTATACACATTGCATGCGTTGTCGCGTCATGCTTTACTTATATGTGTTCAAGTTCCTATGCACATTGCATGCATTGTCGCGTCGTGCTTTACTTATATGTGTTCAAGTTCCTATACACATTGCATATGTTGTCGCGTTATGCTTTAGTTATATGTGTTCAAGTTCCTTTATTTTCACACATTGCACATATTGTCGCATGTGCTTTATTTACATGTGTACGTTTTATTCCTGCTATACACATTGCATACGTTGTCGCGTTATGCTTTACTTATATGTGTTCAAATTCTTTTATTTTCACACATTGTACATGTTGTCGCATGTGCTTTACTTACATGTGTATGCTCTTCCTCACCTTCACGTTGTCACGTGTACTTTACTTACATGTGTTTGTGCCTTCGTAGCATTGTTATGCCTATTTCAAATTGCATTGTTATGCATATTTCAAATTGCATTGTTATGCACACACTTGGGTTGCGTTGTTATGCACCTCTCTCACCCGCATTGTCATGCACCCCTTCGCTTGTGTTGTCACGCACGTTTCAATCGTATTGTTATGCAAGTTTCTAACAATGTTATACCTGTAAGTTTTCTTTCTCTTGCAGGCACGATATTGTATGTACGGTTCATTTGAAGCTGGCACGACCAGATGAACCGCATAGGTATTGTATTCTCCGCGTCAAATGTAGCGAGAATTACATAATTCTCTTACAGCCTTTCTGCATTGTAATGTAGTTTCGTTTTCGGCTTGCTTAAAACTATTGCATGTTTTGCTTCGTTACAGCTCTTTTTTCATGATCATAAGTTATGCTCGGCTTTGTGCATTGTTCTTGCATTTTGCCCCTGCCTTCGAGTGCATACCTTTTTCTGTAGCTTGTATGCTTTGTCTAAGTCTTCGGCCTCGTCAAAAATGGGTCGTCTTTGGGCTTTGACACTCACTCCCGTCATTGTTATGATTTTCGAGTTCTGTCAAAGAGGGGCAACTGTAGACAATCCATTTTTGACCGTCCTCAAGACTTGGACGTCATCGTTTGAACACTCGGTAATCATCCATGTTCGTGTTCGTTTTGAGTTCTCGGAGGTCTCGGCTACGCACCTTACCTTAGGATTTCTCGACTTACTTGTTTTGTGTTTGGTTTTGCACCAAACACTTGTTGTTTTGCTTCTGAGGGTAGGGAATGGCTTGTTGGTCATACCCACACCTCACCGGCCATGGCTTGAGGCCACCGGCCCTGTTTTGTTGCTACCAGCCATTAGTGATGGCTGGTTGGCACTCTTTATGGTCGACTGACCATTGTTTGGGTCAATTTGTCATTTTTGGCTGGCCGACCACTGTTCATCTACTTTTGGTAGATATTTTATGCCAGCTGTGATAGCTGGCATCCATAATGCCCCCCTCCATACACGTGTATGGAGGGATTTCCCTCTTGCTTAGCTTATTTTGTAAGCTTTGCAAGATTGGAATTCCTATAAAGGGAGGGCTTCTCCTCTCTCCTCAAGGGTTCCAAAAAAAGTTCCAGAGGTTCTGAAAATTAGGGTTAGAGTTTGAGATACAACCTTGTATCTATATTCCCTTATTTGATCCTATTTAGTGTCTTAAAGGTGTTTTTGTTCTTAGTTTTACACTAAGACACTTAGTGTTACACCATACCTTGGTTGTTGAGCTTCCAAAGGGTTGTTCTTGAAGTTTTTGAGCTGGTTTTGACCTAAGGAGGCTGCTGGAGTGGTCTTCTTGAAGAAGGTCTTCAAGGGTAAGAACCTTACCCCTTTATTCTCCATTTTTGCACAAGCTTTTGACCTATCTTGCATCTATTTTTGAGCTTAGTGCATAACTAATAAAAGTTCTGATTTTGCGTGTTTTAGAACTTTGTTTAAGGTTGCTTTGAGGTTTGGGGTTGTTTCCCCCCTCCAAGGCCTTGTTAGGCCTTGTTTAAGGCCATACCTTTTGGCCCTCGCTTTGAGCTTTGCATGACCTCTTTACCACTAAAATCTAGAGGATTTTTAGTGGTGGAGAGGTGGTTTTGAGGTCCTAAATGGGAGAGGGTCATCCCCTCTCCATGTTGCCTTTGATGCTTGCACAAATGGCTTGTGTTGTAGCTTGTATTCCTAGCTTGCTTTAGCTTCATTTCAGCTGGTATTTGTACTTATTTTGTCATGATATAACACTGTTTTAAGTTGGTTTAGACACACCATGCATGCTTTGCATACTTGTCTTGTAATGCCATGAAATTGCCTTAACATGCATCATGATGTACCATGACTTTCTAGCATGATTTTGGCTTAGCTTTGTGAAGCTTTTATGCATGTTTTGGTATGCTTAAGGTCTGATTTTGGTTGTTTGGGTCATCCATGACTTGCTTTGTATAGTTACCATGCAACCTAGCTTGTAGGCTTTGAGTATTGGATCCTCTAGCATGCTTTACTTGCATTATTTCAGTGATTTGGGGTCACTTACCATGTCATTTTAGTCCACATGGCATGCTTGTTTACTCACAATTGATGCTTCTTTAATGTATTAAAGAGTTTGTGTTTCATGCTCCGTGTTTCTGCCATTGTGTATGCCATCATGTGTAGGCATTTGGGATGCCATCTAAGTGTGTCTTTGGCCTTGTTTTGGTCTGCCTTGGGACTGTTTTGAGTCCCTTTGGCCCTTTGAGGCTTGGTTGGCATGGTCATGGCTTGAGCCCCTTGGCTAGCCTTGAGCCTTGGACCTTGTTGCATGCTTTGCTTGATTTGTTAGTTGGTTTGGCACCTTTTCTAACATGATTTCATAGCTTACAATGTATGCCATTTGTCCATGTTTGTTCCTTTTAAGTGTGCTTAAAAGTTGCCTCTTTATGCTTAGGTATTGGACCATGTTTGCATGCATGTTTGTATGTGCATTGGCCTTCATTTCCTTGGCATATTGGCCACTATTTTGGACCTAGTAGAGAGCTATCCATCTTGCTGTAAGTCCATCCTTTGCATGTTGTTGCATGCTTGCCTTGCGTGTTGTTGCATGCTTGGCTTATCGCATGTTGTTGCATGCTTGAATCACTTTGTATTTGGCATGCATTTTCTTTGTTAAGTTGCTTTACATGTTTCCATGCTAAGTCCCCTTCACATGTTGTTGCATGTTTTTAGCATTGTTGTTACATGCCTCGCATGCTTATTTGCTTAGGTTGTGTGCCTAGTACACATTGCTTGTTTGCATGTTCATGTTGCATACTTAACTTACATGCTTAGGATGCATAATATTGTGCATATCATGCATGCCTTGCCTCTTGATCAAGCATGATAGAGGTTGGGTCCTTTATGTGTTTTTGTGTGCATTCCATTTGACATTGAAATTGCACACTTTGGCCTCTTGGACCATCATGCATTGAAATGCATGATTGGTGGCCCGAGGGTCGAGGACCAAACTCCCTTGAGTCCATGACATGATAGGGAGGTTGGTTGTGCAAACATTTGATGTGAAATGCATTGCCATGTCCTGTCTGTCCTCTGCTGCTGTCAAAACAGGGTTCTACAGGAAGATATGGTCGACCGACCATTTTCAGTGCCGATCGACCAATAATGGATGGCCAAGAGCATCATAAATGGTCGATGACCACTTTACCATGGCCGGTGACCATTCCTCTTGGTCGGTGACCTTCCACAGTGTCAGGGAGTAATGCTGAAGCATTCTTGGGACTTGTGCAGTCTTCAGAGATGCAGAGCAGTGTAAACAGAGACAGCTTGTGCATGGTGGTGGATTTCCGAGCGGAGCCGAGCACGCATGCATTGGACCCTCTTCCCGAGGCTATTTTACTGCTTTATTAGCATAATTAATTTGCTTAACTAGTTAAGTGGTCTGTAACTATTTAATTAGCTTGTTAGTTAGTTAAATTTGTATTATTCTTTTGGTCCCTCCTAGAGAGGGCGAATTGTGTAATAAGGGTGCGTGTGTGTGATGCATGTCTTCCAACCCCCACTTCTTTCTCCCCTTTACTTACCTGCATTTAATGGTTGGTATTAGGACATGTTTTGATTAGCATACTTATGATAGCATGTTTGCATTCATTCATTTGTATTGCATGCACCGGGCTCGGCGCATCATACTAATTGCATAGTATTTCAAATCTAACTTGAATACATGTTATCTGTTGCATTTCACATGCCATCCATAGATTAGCCAAGCCTATTCTAGCTGCATTTTGCCTGCGATGCATTAGCCATCTTAACATGGACTTGGATCATACATTTGATCACTAACATGTTCCTTGTTTTGGCTTGGAGTACTAGGTGAGTGTTTATACTTTAGCATCTCGCATGAGTGTGAATGTTAACATGAAAGCATGCTTGCCATGAGGCTAACCGCTTAGTTGATTTACTGCCTGAATACTTGTGGGTGATGGTTGAATTGTTTGAATTGGAATAATTCATTGAAATCCGTATTTTAGCCTACTTGCGAGTAGCAAACCTCAAATCATTTCCAAACAACGGATATGCGATGCTTTGTTCCAAATTGGGCAATCTAGTCTATATTTTTGTGTTGTGCGCATCACATAGTAAGATTAGCTAATTAATCGGATTAAGAATGCATAATGTTTTTAAAACTAGATATCATGGTTAGTAGAGGCCGATCGTTGATCGGACGAGCGGGGATGCTCATAGCTGACCTTCCCCAATCGTACCCAAGTTCCCGAGCCAAGGCAACTTTGGTGATGACGGACACGTAGCCTTAGGCAAACGAGTAAGAGTTTCCTAAATTTCCCCATAAAAAATATTTAGGTGGAGACTCTGTATCTGGCAAATCAGTCCATGTTTGACACTTCTTTCTAAAAATCAGTTTTCCAAAATGATTTGTCGGATTTGGACTCTTTGGTGATTTATCGGTCTTGCGTTGCACTTTGCGAGACTAGATTCAGAACCGTGACATTGAGTCCTGAACTGTGGTGAGCCCAATGAACAAAACGGGATTCCCTCTCGGGACGTTCGGGGACGTCTACAATAGTCATAATACATATCAAGTCCACATTCCATTTTATTTCCCTTTTATGCATTTCAATACATGAGCCAACTTCATTACTTTTCAACAGTCCAAATGAGACTACTACTCAATGGTTTAACAATTTCACATTCAATATACAAACAGTCCCAATTATCATTTTACGAATATTTCGTTTGCGGGATCGATACCCATGTATAATTTCAACTTGCCATTTTACGGATATTTCGTTTGTTGGACCGACACCCATGTATAAATTTCGGGACTTTCACCCAGGATACTCCGGTCAACTTAATTATAATGGAGTCCATCCCTTTTCTCCTCCTAAACAATCATACATATGCAATGTATATAAACTCATAATCACACATGGAGTACATCCCATTTTTTCTCCCAAATAATCATATATATACAATGTATTCACAACATGATCATATTCAGTGATAATCAACCATAGACTAGTTTCAATTTACCTAATCCACAAGCAATTTCTACAACAATTAAAGTTATCCTCCACCGATAGCCCAATACAGATATTTCTAAACAGATAGACAATCTCAAGACAGATAATTCAATCAAAATTTCCAAGGCTATGAAGCATTTCATATTCAATTCCACCATCCATTCCAATACTCGCTTAATTTTACATTTATAACACCAATTCCAACTATTTATACAAAATAGATATGATAGTGATTTTAGGACAAAAATCTCCATTTTCAAAACATCAAATCCAAGTACCAAAATCATCTATTTTGACACAACAAAACTTCATTTTCAAACCCTAACTTCATTTATTTCATTTCCACCAAAAACCCCTATTTTACATCTCACTCAAACCTTAGGCTTGCCCAAATTACTCCCGAATGCCACCATTGTTACACAATCACAAATAACTAAGTTAAAGCCTATAACAAAATGTAGAAAATCCCTACCTCAAAGAGAGAAAATAAGCCAAGCAAGGATGGAACTTCAAAAATGTCGAAATCCAACTTCAATCGGTTCAAAATGAAGATCTTGAGAAGTTCTACCTTTTTATCAAAGGAAATAGGGTAGATAGATCACTAAATCTAGGTGGAAATCTAGAGAGAATGTAAGTTTTAGAGAGAGAGGGTCTCACTTTGGGGCTTTTTTGAAGAATGGATCTGATAAAGTGATATAAAATGATGTTTTCGCGATCTGATATACGCATAGTCCGCTTGAGCGAAGAAATTGACGCTCGAGCGTCAGACACAAAGTTTGATTCCACTCGAGCGCAAGAAGAACCCACTCGAGCGCAGAATACAACATCTAGTACTTATGTAGACAACAGATAACCCGTTCGAGCACAAGGAAGGCCGCTCGAGCATTCACCTACTTGAGCTTAGGAAACGACGCTCGAGCGTGAAAACCATCCCTCTAGTACTTTTGCAGACGTGCAAAGTATTGAGAGTTTGCACATCCTGCTCGAGCGCAAGAAGGCCCGCTCGAGCGAAAGACCAAAATTTTGGACAGCACAGGTTTGGAAAAACAAGCAACCAACCTATTTCAAATACACAACCACAACCCAATAACCAAATAAATGAGAGACAAGAGAAACAAGATATGAATCACTATTCGAAACAACACCAACCCGCGTCCGAACTACCCCAAGAGACGAGTCAAAATTGGAATCACTATATGTTAGTCCTTCGTTCATCTAGTCCTACATTCGTCTTCCCTTTCTCCTTCTCTAGTTTTCGTTTTGGAGCTTCAGTATGCGTAAAGAGGAAACATAAAAGAAAATGAAAAAAAAAATGAAATAACATTGGTAGGCGTTAGGGTTTCGGGAGAAGAGAAAGAGGAAAAATAAGATATGGCCGATGGTGGTGGTGGGCGATGATGGTGGTGGATTTAGATCTAGAGTTAAGGTTTTAGGGGAAGAGGAAGAAGAGAAGGAAGATGAGAGAGTGCTGCGATGATAGCAGGACGGCAGTGTTGTGATAATGGAGAAAAGGGTAACCGAAGTGGGAAATAAAGGTTTGCCAGAGTAAGAAAGAGAAAAGGTAAGGAAAATGGATAAAGTCGAAAATATATTAGGGGTCCAAAGAAATATAAGTAGACATAAGTACCCTTATTTTTGTAAGACAAAAAATTCTTTAACTACTACTTCATAGGGTAATTAAAATAATTACATTAAAAAAAAATCTATCCTGAAATTAAATAAAAACTATCTTATATATTTTTGTTTTTTATTTTTATTTTTTTAAATGGTTCTAATACGGTGAGAACTTGACCAACATTTATGAAGATATGTTGGAAAAACTTTAGTTACAAAATATTTTTATAATATTTTATTGAATTTTTGAATTTATTTTTTGAATTTATTTTTTAAAAAAATTATAAATTAGTTTGACAAAACTAAATATAAATATATATTTGAATTTTTAAATAATATTTTATGTTTAAAAAAATCATATGAAATTAAGTGTTTGATTTTTTTTAATTTTTTTTTTCACCAAACTAAATTTTAATATTTTTTTGAAAAACATATTAAAAAACTCAATCAAAAATAAGGGAGGAGAAGTGTGCAAAGCAAAAAGAGTATTTTGGTCTCATTATAAATTAAAAAATATATATAATTAAGACAATTTTTAAATTGTACTTTTTTCTATACAAATTAATATAAATATATTCATTTACTGTTATCTTAACTAGAGATGGCAACAGGCCGAGGCAGGGATATGGATCACACTCCCTGTCCCTGATCCCTGATGGTAAAAATTTTCCTGTCCCCAGACCCAATCCCTGACGGGAAGCCTATCACCGTCCATGTCCCCATCCCAACCCTCTAACGGGGATCGGGTTTTCCTGATCTCGCAAATTCCTCGGACCAAAAAAAAAAAAAAAAACCAAACAGCAACAACAACAACAATGATTCAACAACAATATCATCATCAACTAACATCAACAACAACATCACAGAGAGAGAGAGAGAGTGATTTGCTCAGATCAACCGTGGCGAAAGGAATTGACGCCGGAGTATGGAGGTTCGACGACTTTGGCATCACGGCAGTAACTGTGGCGCGAAAGAGGAGGCGACAATGTTCTCTCTGATTCGGCAAAGATGTTCTCGCTGATTCAGTGCACGCTCTCTATTTGCTCTCTACTCTCTTTGCGCTCTCTCTACTTTCTCTTTGCACTCTTTCTCCCTATTTTGCTTTCTATTTTATTGTCTGGTGGTAAATAGATATATATATATATATATATATATATGAATTTCAGTTCGGGGGTACAGGGCCGAGGACGGGGACGGGTGGACGAAAATGTATCACCGTCCCCGGCTCGAAATTGTTAGGGATTCATTTTCGAATACCATCTTAGGCTCATCAAGGATATTTTTCAAGAAAAAAATCATTCTAATCAGAGTCGAGAGATCAAGTTCAAATTGTCATCCCTAATCTTAACATATGACCTATGGGCATATGTTAACAAAAGCCATAAAGAATGGTGTTTCACCATCGCAAGAGGGAGGGGAAGGAAGAAGGGATGGTCTAAAAAAGAAATTCTTTGAAAAACAAAAACAATCAGTATGTTTGATTTGAGATTTTTAGATTAAATTTTTTGAAAATTGAGTTTTCTAATTTTCGTGTCTTGTTATTTTTAGTGAATATTTTAAAATTTTAAACATTTTCTTTTACTTTTTTAAATACACCTTACTTAGATGTATTTAAAAAGTAAAAAATTTGTAAAAACATATTTAAAAAAATTAATAAATACAAAAAATATATTGAATTCTCATAATTTTTTTTTTTTGTATTTTTGGTATTTAGTGAATTTTAAATAAAAAAATTTCACAAATTTTTTACTTTTTAAGTATATTTGTATTAGGTATGTCTAAAAAATAAAAATAAAAAAAAATTACTTAAAATATTAAAAAAAATCAATAAAAACAAAAAAATATGAAAAATAGAAAGTAAATTTTTCTGTTTTTGAAAAAATGAAACCAAGCAAAGTCATGGTGTTTCCTCATTCCAAGAGGGGAAAGAAGGGATGGTCCAAAAATAAATTATGGACACCATGGGACAATAGGACTTCCCCTTGCTCAATTGAGCTCAATTATATCAATTGTTCACACAGTGCAGAAAAACAAAAACCAAAGAAACTCATTGAATAAGAAATTAGGGTTCCCAGATACCACATAGATAAAAGAACGACATGAATTCACCAAGTCTTACTGGTAGTACCCCTTGAGAATCCCCAGTTCTAGTTTTTTCTGTTGGCATGCCAAACAATTCCTAGCCATCTTCTGTACATCCGTCCCTCATCCTATATATCTTCTTATGCTCACTTCAAACAGCGCACCTCGCTATTAAAAGAACAGTAATAAACCTAAATTGCACAACACGACGACATTTACACCGAAACCCCACTTCCACTGCTGGAAACAAGCTCACTTGCACATTTATTTGCAGTGCACACTCACACTCAGATGATTGAGTCAAGGAATGTGTAGTTCCTTCGTCGGCCAAACTCAAGGAGGCTACCATATGTACGATCCCACACACCAATGAAGAGCGATTCCGTGTCGGGACTGAAAGACATGCCAGATATTTCACCAAAGAAATCAATCTCCTGCTCCTTCTCATAGCCACTTTTAGTATCATAGACGTGAACGAAATCAGCAGGCTCTGCTGTTGCCAAGAACCGGCCATCAGATGTGTAGCGAATTGACCGGATGGCCCCAAGATTACCCTTCAAAGCAGCAACTGACTTTGATGTGTTTCGGATATCCCAAATTCGGCAGGTTTTGTCCTGGTTCCCGGTAGCAAAACTGAGGCCATCAGGGTGCCACGCTGATGCAAATGAGAAATCCAAGTGACCAACCAAAGAAGTGACCATCTGTAATATCAACACTGCAATTAGAACAACTATTCAGGCTTCATCACCTGCTGAAAATTTGGTCACAAAGTTTACAGAGAGTACTAAATACAAATTACCTTTCCAGTCCTGGAATCCACCAATATCCCATCTGGGTTATCTCCCACTATTATAAGAAGCTTACCATCAGGACTCAGGGAAGTATGCTGCAAAACCAAAACAGAAAATTAGGTATGCAAAATCCAAGTTACCGCTCATCGTTGAAGTTGTGCAGAAAAAGCCTTAGCACCAGGAAAAGCCTTTACACATCCAAAAACTTCAGATAAACCTAAAAATAAATGGTTGCTTAATGGCAAAATTCTGCTTTTGCATCATCACCTCCAGCAAAAAAAAAAAAGAAAAAAGAAGAAGCCATCTTAGGGGTGGAGGGGAAACAAAACAAAAGGAAAGCCACAAAATGGCAAATTTGTAGCCCATATGACCATAATAGAATCATATATCATTCAAATCACATGCTACAGCAATAACAAAACAAAAAATATGATTTTTTTTTACCATAGGTATACCAGTATATTGAGAGAGAGAGAGACTTACATTCACTGGCCAAGGAAATCGGAAATGCTTAGTAAGTTGAAATTTTTCCATATCAAAGATTCTAACCCCACAGTCATTATTTGAAGCTGCAAAATGAACTGCACCGCTGGGGATGGGGTGACAACCAGCAGAAGAACAAAAGCAAATACTTCACAACCAGCACAATGACAAAAGCAAATACCTCACAACCAGCACAAGGACAAAAGCAAATACCTCGGAGTGGTATAGATCTCAATGGCATTAGTAATTGCATTATCATCGTAAGTTGTCCTGGTGCAGAAGCAAATTCCCGGTCTATCTAAATACTGCAATCGAAAAGGAAGAATTTGCCAACCTTATGTTCAGATTTGCACATAAATCAAAGTAACAACATCAATCTCAATATTTTCCCCCTATAGCATTCTGATTTGACAATGTTCCCTTGACTGCCAGAAGCACAGAGTGACTTCACAGAAAAAATCATACGGCAGACCCCTGAGAAGGTAAGTTTTAAGTAGGAAGTCGAGCAGGCTCTTATTTATAGAATAAATAAACAAAAGTTTATTAGACTCCTCAAACTAAAGGTAAAGTTGAAAAGCAACAACTTTTCGTACTTCAAGTGCTATCATAAGTAGACCAAGGAACTGTCTGAAGTCAAAAGGGGGAAGTAACAGTTGTACCAATGCTTACTATTCCCTTTCAGTAAACACCACATGAAGAAAGTCAACCAACTTACCTTGCAAATAAGTTCTCCTTGAAATCCTCCAGCAACTAGCAACCTATCTTTTACAGCAAGCGTGCTAACTTGGGTCTGCGTAAACCCTTCCAACAGACTTCCAGGATGTTTCTATTTTGAACAAACACGTTGATTAGCTTCACAAAAGACCATAATTCAAGAAAAAGGATAGTTTTGAGAGAGAGAGAGAAAGAGAGAACTCACCTCACATGGAGCCACATGTCCAGAAACATTGAGAACCTCAGTCGTGTTAGAAGTTAAGGAAGACCAATGAATGACAGAAAAATGTGACATAAGGTAAACATCATGCTTTGACGTAGCCCAAACCAAGTTCCTCAACTGCATTGCCAATCCATAAATTCATGTCAGTCAACCATGTTACAGATCAAAAAATTAGCTAATTGTGGAAAACTAAGCAATATTTGATTATATATACTGCCATAAATGAATGCCGTCATTTAAACCTCAGTCTATCACCAAGACATTGTAGAGCCACATGAAGCGACTCTTGAGCGGGGATGGCATGGTTGTGTTATATGCAGCAAACATCATCGATGAAAACTAAAAGATTAGCACTAAAAACGTAATACACACATTACTAACATGCACAAGAAGCTCTCTATTCTTTTTTCCCATCAGACTGCAAAACCAATTCAGAAAATTGGACAACCTAAATTTTGATACATTGCTCCTACAGCTAGGAAGCAATTTTCTATGTTCAATATTTGAATTTAGAAATATGACTGTATATGTTATCATTGCATGTCACATAAAAATTTACTAACTGCCAAATGTGATAAAAAAAAAAAATTTGCTTCCTCTTCACTTGTAGAAGAAAAGTTCAAAGGTGCCAATAAGGGACTGAGTGTTATAGATTGACAGAAAACTAGAATAAAAATATGTAGCTGACAGCATGACACCGAAATTGGGAAAAGAGAAATGCCAACTAACCTGAAAATGAAGTATTGTTGACTTCACAGATCTTGAATTACGTCTGAACTCATAATGCATGCCCCCTTTCATTGTGATTTTGCATTCCTATTCACAATATAAACATGAGGGGCTAATGCTGACATCATGGCACCCAAAGGTTAAATATTAGGAGCTGAGAAAAAAAGCATTTAAATGGCTTACTTTCTCTGACCCCTCTCCCGATTGAGGAATGTTCTCATAATTCTTGTACTGTTCTAACCTAGTTTGCCTATACTTCTCCCTTGTAATATTAAGCCTCTCCCAGGGAATTCCTTGGATATCTTTGCCTCTCCTAGCTTGAGCAGCAGAAGTGTCTGCCATTTTATTATTCTAGATCCGTACCAAATAGTTAGCCTTTGATATATCTTGAGTTTGACAGGGAAAATATATATATGTCTAAAAACTACTTGAGAAATAGAAAAACATACCACCAACAAGAAGAGAGGAATAAAACAAATAAACAGTAATATTTGCCATTGTCTAGTCTATAACAATGACAAAGTATTGTTCAAACTATATGAAATTATATCACAAACCAGGTAGTCGTATTCATCCACATCAGAATCTGAGCCACCCATCTCTCTTCCACGGAACTCTTCATCCATATCATCATCTACATCTTCCATTTCATATTCATCTGCCATGTATTCGGCCTCTTCTGCTTGTTGATGAGACATGGTCTTCGCAACTATTAAATCCTGAACAATGATTTAAGCAGCTAATTCAACAATTACCAAAACCAACAAAATAAAAATTCACAGCTAAAACTATCGGGACAAAAATAAGGATAACAATAATAACTAAGCTTCATGCGCAAAGAATCATGAATACCATTCTTTGATACATTGCCAGGTCAGTTGTAGTGCCACACAATTGTGGCCTATACATGATAATGGAGAAACAGAGAACAATAGTAAATAAACAATGGGAGAAATTAACAATCCATTCCAAACACTTTGATGCCATATTGCATTGGGATGTATACTACTACAGTAGAAATGAATGTTAAAATAATTTCAACATGAACAATTCCCCCAAACAATTTGCCAAGATGGTGGAGGAGAAAGAAACAATGCACACACAACACACAAAGAAAAACAAAAAACTCTACCAAAGACCCAAAGCACACAAGGCTCCACGATTGTATAATCAAGAGAGATGGAGAGAAGAAAGAGAGAGTTATCCCCTGTCTGACGCCCAATTGTGGAGGCATAAGAGTTTTTCATATCAATATTGATTGACTCTGCCATTTTGACAGTTAAAAGGCAGGCATCGTTCAACTGTGGGATCTGGAACAGTCTTTGCCACAAGAGGCCTTCATATGTTGAGGGAACCGAGCCAATACTACATTCAATATCAGAAAGACTAACTGCATTCATCTTGAAACATCTTCAGCACCCAGCAATCATGTAGTGACAAGATTGATACTTGGTCCTATAGACTATAACCAATTCTGAGGCTCAACATTAGCCAAAGATTAGATTGGAAGTGACTCATCCCAGCTGCAAAAAGATACACCATCCCCGTCTCCCTTACCCTATGTACAAAGCTATGGGTCCTAACAAAATAAATACTGTAAATAAAAAGAAGGTAAGGTTGGTCCCTTGTCAAACAAGAAAAACAATTTTATCGCTGCGACGACTACTGAAAAACTTACAAGGTTACGATTAAAGCTTGACACAAATGCATTTACTTTTCTACTTACTCAGTTAGGCTGCTACAACAATTGATTATTAGGCTAGTATATCTATATATATTGTGTTGCTCACACAAACCAAATTTCATTAAAGAGACACAAAGATCAAACAGAGCTCCAACTCCAAACATGTGCAGACAAGCAAAAACCTAAATTAGTCCAGCCCTAGGGCTAAAAGTTAGAGGGACAATCACAAACCGTAACAACAAAATAATTAATTTCCATGCCAATCAACAATTTTTGCTAACGCGATAACACTGATTCAGAATAAAACCAATTACTAAAAACCCCACAAAAACAGTGAAACATCGGCAGATAAAAGATCGATAATAGCATGTATAGATGAAAAGGGTTCAGCTTTCGCAAAACAAACAAGGGTACAGAGAGATCAAGCAAATAAACCCTAGAATTTCACAAACAGGTCAAAAATGGCTCAACTTTACATTATATATATATATATATATATATGCGCGTGTGTGTGTGTGTGTTGATGAATACCGGTGGAGAAGTAATGGAATTTTTAATTTTTTTTTAATTTTAAAAACAGACCTTTGAATGGAATTGATCGAGTCCTCCGATCTCGATCTGGAATCGCTTGAATCAGAGATTAAACATAATTCAATGAAGAAAGTGAAGACAAACAAATTTTTCTTTGTTTTTTTCTTTTTTTCCCTGCGAATAGATTGCGATGTTTCACGGACAGAGAAAGAGAGAGGGCTAAATGGCTATATCTATCTTTATCCAGTGGTTCTCTGAAAGACGTCCAGATTAAGGGAATTGGGGTTGCTGCTGCTGCGCAGCCCGCGCAGCAGCAACTGTTATGCGTCGAATGGGCCTATTTGGATGTCTATTTTTATAATCTGAATCGTTTATATTTTAGAATATATTAAGTAAAATATATCTGTAAAAAATTAAATTAATCGGATATCGTTTGTTTATTCATCTATTCAAATTTATATTCATTTTAATAATTTAAATCACAATTATTATTTATTTTTTAAATACAAATGTGAGTAGATGAATGGGTAAATGATATCCGATTAACCTAATTCTTTACAAGTATGTTCTATTTGATGTATTTTAAAATGTCAACGGTTCAGATTATCAAAATAAATCCCAAAATGAATCTATTTCAACATACAATAATTACTGCTGCGCGGGTTACACAACAACAATCCAAACTCCCATGTTAAGAACTGGTGAACGAAAGTGACATTTTTAAGCTTTGGATCGGGGCTATCTCTAGTCCAGAATAATCCGGTTCAGTTCGGTTTATTGAGCTTATTTTTAAATTTTTTAAATAAATAAAAATATTCATATTTTAAGATTTATTGAATATATTATTTTTATAAAAATCGCATCGATCGGATAACGATTATTATGCATTCGGATCATTTTTGTTTGAAAAAAAAATGAACGATCAGAAAATTAACGGTTCATAAAAAAGTGATTCAAATACATAATATTCGTTATTTGATCGACTTAATTTTTTACAGGAATAATATACTTAGCCTCCGTTTGGGAAGTTGGTTGGCTTTTTAGCTTTTTGGCTTTTTTTGCTATTTTAGCCTGGGCTAAAAAGCTTACTTTGGGAAGGGTTTTCTGGTTTTTTGGTTTTTTTGACTTTTTTGTGAGAGAATAATGTAATAATTATGGGTTAGATATGATGTTTTGTTTGTTGTGACTAAAATAACCTATTTTGTCTTTTATAGCTAAAATAGCCCCAAACCTCCGTACCAAACGAAGCCTTAATAAATCTTTAAAATATGAATAATATAAATTATAAAAAAAAACTCAAGTAGACTCAATGAGCCGACCTAGAACATATACTAGAGACAAGAGCCACCCCTTTGGTTTATAATAAGATAGGACTGTATCTCTACAAGGGGCACTGCCTTAGACATGCGGGAGGGTAGGGAGGATTTTTCTCAAAAAAAAAAAAAAAGAAAAAAAGAAAAAAAAGATAGGATTGTGCTTCCTTGGATGGACCGGGGAAGTGCTATTAGGCCTATTGGATTCACAAGTCGTGTATACAAGGAAAAGGGATTTTTTTAGCAAGAAGTTTTTTAGGAGTTTTAAGTTGTGTTTGGTTAGTTTCTTCAAATATATTTTTACTCTTTATTTTAAGTGTTTTATTTGTGTAGAGTTTTTAAAAATTAATTTCACATTCACTTTTGAAAATTCTTTCTAAGATAGAAAAATTTGGCTGATTGACCGGAACAGTGCTACTTTTTATTTATTTTTTATTTTTTTACAATTGGCACTTGTTATTTTTTATATTTTAAATAAGAAAAATTTAAGTTTTTTTTAATTTTTTATAAGTTTTGAATAGAATTTTGAATTGTGTGTTTGGTTATGAATTGTAAGTTTTTGTATCAAATATCATATGTCACATCAATAATTCTCCACTCAATTCAAAACTCTTTCACCAAACAAATTTTTCACACTCAAATCATAATTCTAAAACTCACAAACTCAAAATACAGCTCTATCATATTTAGAAAATTTTACCAAACGCTACCTTAAATTCTCATTTTAATTTTCTTGTTTTTCTTAATTTTAAATGATTATTTTTATTTGATAATCTTAAATCAGGAAATGAATGACAAAAATTAGTTGTTTTGCTCATATAAAGATAATTTTATACTCTCATCTCATTTAATAAGGAGCCATGTGAGAGTTTTAATATCTCATACTAATTTTCTTAATTTTCTTAATTGTAAACAATTAAGAAAATCTCCATTGCCTAACTTTTATTTAATAATCACATATCGAGAAAAGAAGGAAAAAGTGAATTGTTTAGATTAGGATAGTTTAGGTTTGAAGTTTTTATCATAGTTTAGGTTTATGATTCATCAAACTGTACGATGAAAATATGCCTCTTGTGATAACCCTGCTCCGTATTATGCTAATTAATCTTAATTGCGTATGTGATTATGTGTTTGATATGAATATATGTGGTTTTGAATTTCTATCTATTCATCGTAGGATATCTGTTCAACTTATTGTTATAAACTGAAAATTGAAGACCTTATCGGCCGCAGAAACTGAAATTGATTACGCCATTGTAATTAGAGTAATTTTTAGAACTTACGATGAAATTTAATTGAAAATTGATTTGGATCGAATTAAATAGATTAAATTGATGAAATAGTGCTCAGTTAATTAGTAATAAAATAATGTGTTTGAGTAGGAGCTTATAAATGGGCCACTTTCACTCAATTCCTCTCTTTTATTCAATTTGGCTGATATTAACTCTAAGAAGAGAGAGAGAGGGTCGGCTAGAGAGGGAGAGAGGGAAACAATTGAAGTTTTGATCTTGAAGCTTGAATAATTTGAAGACCAACTCAAGAATTAAACATATGCTTGGAAGATTAGAGCTTTTAGGTGAGTAATTGGTTACGAATTCATGAGTTTAATATTGTAATTTTGTGAATTCAAAGTTGTATGGTGATCAAGAACAAAAATTGTGTTGTATTTGATGAGTTTGAAGTCATGGAATGTATGCATGTGTATAATTGCCATGAATTTGTATAGTTGAGCATGAAAAGTATGATCCATATAGAATTTGGGTTAGAGTTCATGCTCGTGATCACCATTTGCACCATTTAAGTTGAAAATGGAAGTTATATCTCACATGCATATACAATTCATAAGAGTATGAGTTTTGAATGCATGAAATTGTTATGTTGAAAATGAGTTTGGTGTGATTTGGGACATGTATGTGATTAATTCATGAAATTGAACTTCATAATGTAATGAATTTGGTGTTGGAACATGTTAGTAAATGTATATTTGAAGTTAGAGTCATAATATGCAAGATATGTTGATTTAAATGCAAGTTTGAAGTTCAAGAACAATTCTGGATTTTTCAGAATTTGGCATGTTCGCTCGAGCGGGGAAGGCGTTGCTTGCGCGGGAAATACGAGCTCCCAAGACTTTTTGCAAACATGATGTCCGCTCAAGCGGGGAAGTTCACGCTCGAGAGGGGAGCCATGTAGTGAGACTTTCCGATCGAGCGTCTGAATTCACGCTCAAGCGTAGAAACGAGGCAACTAGTATTTTTGCAGACCTAATGGGTCCGCTCGAGCGGGCAAGTCCACGCTCGAGCGGGGACCCTTGTTTCTGAAATTTTGTAAATGTGTTCTGTGTTCCATTTTTCGTTTTCTTTCACTTCTAAGTACTCTTAGGCATGCATTAAGCATTGTAAATGAGTTAAAATGATAAGAATGAAGCCTAAAGAGGAATATGTGAATTAAGGACGGATTGAATTGTTTGTGACCCATTGTGTTCATGGAATGTGTAGGGTCGAGCTCCAGGGCAAATCATCCAGCCGATCACTGTGGGTAATGTCTTAATAAAAATATCGGAAGTATGTTATTTGTCCAATTGCTTACTCCTATGTAAGTCTTATAAGTTCGTTAATTTGAATGGTGGACAAATGTTTGCTATGCCAAATAAATGGGTCAGAGGCCAGTCTGACATGAAAGATAGAATGAATGGGCTAAAGGCTAGTCTGACATGAATGAAAGATAAATGGGCCACAGGCTAGTCTGACATGAATGAAAGAATGAATGGGCCAGAGGCCAGTCTGACATGAAAGATAGAATGAATGGGCCAAAGGCCAGTCTGACATGAATGAAAGAATGAATGGGCTAGAGGCCAGTCTGACATGAAAGATAGAATCAATGGGCCAAAGGCCAGTCTGACACAAATGAAAGATAAATGGGCCAAAGGCCAGTCTGACATGAATGAAAGAATGAATGGGCCAGAGGCCAGTTTGACATGAAAGAAAGAAAGAATGGGCCAAAGGCCAGTCTGACGTGAATGAAAGATAAATGGACCAAAGGCCGTTTGACATGAATGGATTGGGCCCGAGGCCGTCTGATGTGTTTGGAACCGCAACTACTTGATATATATATATATATACTAGGTAGAAATATGAATTGGGCCCAAGGCCGTTTAGTGCATGTCATTCTAAATACTGTTCGTGTATCTTCTTTATTTGATATTATTCACTGGGCTTTCGCTCACGCTCATTCATGTGTCTGTAGGTGAGCCAAGGGAGGTCCAAACCCAGTCTCAGTGAAGTTTGTGAGAAGCAGTCAAGGTTTTGAAGAGTTAGCCCCACACGTCTCACTAACGAGACTTGTTTTCGTCCTTTTGCTAGTTGCTATATTTTGTCATGTTGGCGAGAACTTTGGTTTACGATTGTATATAGTTTTGACTGGCTAACTTAGACTTGAATGATCCTGTATGTACAGAACCTTGTGTTACTACATATCCTTATGTGAGTTATTAACATGTATGTGCATGGATTGTTATGATGTGTCATGTAAGCACAGCTCTATGGACAAAAGTTTGAATTTACTTCCGTTTGGCCCCTTTACTCTGATGAGTTATGTCTTGTTTGGTTTGAGGCCGTAGGTAATCCCTTGATTACTGGCCGGTTATGTCCTTAACCCATAGGGGTGGGTTCGAGTCATGACACCTCTCTAATAGGAGATCAACTTATATAATTTACAGGCTTTTTTTAATAATTAATGTTATTATTATTATTATAATAAAATGGTTTCGAAATTTGAAGGTCGTCACCCATCTTCCTTAATTGTGTCCATCTTTCTTGCATGACTACAATTAATTATATTTTTAAAATAATATTTTGCTCCAAATGCAATGATGCAAGTTAGTTCCACAATTATGACCACATGGATGACAATGTAACAAGGCACACATCGGAGAGGAGAAGAGGTTAGTTATTTGGCTTTAATTTAGTTTCAGTTTTTATTAGCAATATTCTGAACAAATTAAAGTTCGATTTACTTTGAATAAAACTATCATTTATAATCACGTAATTTTATTATATATTTAATTTTTAAAAATAAGTAATATATATAATTTTATAAATAGATCATATATTTTTATTAAAGATAAATATATTGAAATCACATGAACATGGCTTTAGAATTAATTTGATTTTATTTTTTAATATGCATATAAGTTTACAAATTAATGATCGAGTATGATAAATTCACCAACCTAAACTATGCCTCTCTAATTCCTGTTGGCTAGCTTCCATTTACATTTTATTTTACAATCACACATCGGAAAAAGAAATAAAAAGTAAATTATTTCGCTTACATAAAGTGAATCTTATACTTCTATTTATATAAGCAAATTGAGATTTTTAGTGAGAAACCCTATGATCAATATCTTATACTCATTTTTTTGATTTTCTTAATTTTAAAGAATTAAGAAAATTCTCATTGGTTAACTTCCATTTAACTTTTATTTTACAATCCCACGTAGGTTTGATATTAAAAATAATTTTGTATGAGATTTTGAAACTTTTATAATATTTAACTTTAAAATTATTACAATCCCACATCGAAAAAAAAAAGAAAAAGTGAGTTGTTTCACTTATATAAAGTGTTACAATCCCACATCATGAAACAAAAAAAAAGAAAGTGAGTTGTTTCACTTATATGAAATAAATCTTATAAACGGAGTTTTAAAGAAAAAGTCTTCTAGACGATCCAAACACTCATTCTAAAATTATTGATTTTTCTTAATTTTAAATAATTAAGAAAATTTCCGTTAGCTAGTTTCCATTTACCATTTATTTTATAATCTCAAATCGGGAGAAAAAAAGGAAAAGTGAATTGTTTAATTTACATAAAGTAAATCTTATGCTTCAATTTATATAAATTATTGAAATTTCTTAATTTTAAACAATTAAGAAAATCTCCATTGGTTAGTTTCTATTTAATTTTTATTTTACAATCCCACATCGAAAAAAGAAGAAAAACGTGAATTATTTCACTTATATAAAGTGAATTTTATACTCCCATTTATATAAGTAAAAGAAGATTTTTAGTGAGAAGCCTTATAATCAATACCAATTTTATTTTTTATTTTTTTTATGTTCTTAATTTTAAACAATTAAGAAAATATTTATTGGTTAGTTTTCATTTAACTTTTATTGTACAATTCCACATAAACGTTTTGATTTTAAAATAGTTTTGTATTAGATTTTGAAACTCTCATAATATTTAACTTTAAAATAATTACAATCTCACATCAAGAAAAGAAATAAAAAGTGGATCGTCTCATTTTATATAAAGTGAATCTTATATTCTCATTTAATATTATAGTATTGTACATGTTTCAATTTAAGATAGTTTAAATTTTAAAATAAAATTTAAAGGTTTTAATTAATTAATTTTGTTGTAAATCTGTTGGTCTTTTGACTTAACCGATTGTGCCAAATCGTTTTCTATTTGACTGATTCACTGGTTTAACCACGGTTTTAGTTGTTTTATCAAAATATATTGCTTAGATTTGTTTGAGCGATTGAGATTGCTTGATTATAAATGAATTTTCCATCCAAACAACTGTTAACTTTTATTTTACAACCTCACATCAGGAAAATGAGGGAAAAAATGAGTTGTTTCACTATATAAACCTTATACTCTCATTTAATATTGTAGTGTTGTGTATGTTTAAGTTCAAGACAGTTTAAATTTTAAAATTAAAATAAAATTTAACTGTTTTAATTAATTAATTTTTGTATGAGTTGGTTGGTCCTTTGACCTAACCGATAGGGTCAACCATTTTCGGTTTTCGCTGGTTTAACTACGATTTTAGCGATTTTATCAAAATATATTGGTTAAATTTGTTTGATTCGAAATAAATTAAAGATTGACCTAATTAAAAATTAAACGACAAGATTGCTAGATTTGAAATAAACTTCTCATCCAAATAATTGTTAACTTATAAACAATTATGAAAATTCTCATTGGCTAGCTTTCATTTAACTTTTATTTTATAATCCCACATCGAGAAAAGAAGAAAAAAGTGAATTGTTTCACTTACATAAAGTGAATCTCATACTCCCATTTATATAAGCAAAGCGAAATTTTTAGTGAGAAGTTTTATGATCAATATTTCATACTAATTTTTTTGATTTTCTTAATTTTAAACAATTAAGAAAATTCCGATTAGCTAGCTTCTATTTAATTTTTATTTTACATAATGTAAAAGAATTAAATATAATTATCATATTTTTATTAAATAATATATTATTTTATCCCGTGCATAGGGTGATATGCTAGTTTCGATAATTAGAATTGTTTATATTTTAGAATTTGAGTTGATTTGAGAAATTGGTTCAAAGTTAATTTTTTATTTTTTTTAAAAAAATGTGTAAAAAAATAAAGGTGATATAACTCAAAATATGTTCAAAACTAAAAGGGTGATTCTACATACACCAGTCTTTTACCTCCTTACACCTTTCATCTCATTACACCACTAAAAAAAATATAACTCTCATTACACCCCCCATTATGTTACCAATAGTAACCCTAAATTAACTTTTCATCTCTTTACACCACTTACCTTTTGAAGGGAAAAGAGAGAAGCAAGAGAGAAGCAGCAGCAAGAAAGACGACGGGTCCAACGTAGAGAAGGCGAGTGTTTCGGACGGCGGGAGGGATTTGAACGGCGTTGTGTTGTGTGTTATCGGCATGGACGATTAAACTCATTCTTCTCATTTGCTCAAGGTAAGTGAAAAACTCTTCTTTCTCTCTCTATATTGATAGACATATATATGTATCTCTATCATCTATATCATAATTTTTTTTGAATATATGTATCTATCGCGGTCATTTTTGTTCCTTAATGTTCATACTTGCTTAAGAAGAGAAGGTTCTGTTGCTTAATTTCTGCAATGTATAGTCGTTATAGTGCCGCCACAGCACTTTCAGAGCGAGAAAGACATAATAGAGGCTGTAGTTGATTTCTTAAGTTCCCCCCCTCCTGGAATATTCTGTTAATGTTTGAATTAGAAAGCATAATCACAGGATACGTGGCCAGCAAAAAAATGCCAAATATATTTTCGATTATACTTTTTGGTTCTAGTGTGAATGGTAAATTATAATCTAAAACAAACTCTTGTCTATATTGGTAATTATATTTGCATGCTGATAGTTCGGTGCTCAACAACTTGCATTCTACATATTCTAGAACATTTTGCCATAGTTTAGTTTCATAAGCAAACCCATTGATTGTTTTTGTATTTGTGTTGTATTGTATAATTTAAGCATGATTTCAATATCTTCTATTGCAAGCGTATAGCTTTTCCTATCTATATCATTGAATTTGATTGTTCAGAATGCAATCACCATTATGTTTCCTGATGACCCAGAAATGGAGTTTTGCCTCCTTTACATGTGTGAATAATACATTTATTTCATTTTCTTGTAGTGTTTCTGCCTCTCTTCTAGTTGCTTATGGTTTAACAGAAATTGCCAGTTTATTTGTATTCTGTCTAGACCATGTGTTGCTAAATGATTTGTATCTGCTCCTCAGTGACTAGGGTCTACGATAAATCCAAAACTCTGCTTAGAGCAAGGATGACACAGATATAACTTACTCTGTCAACTTCAAGTAATTTTATAATAAGATCTATCATAGGAAATCCCAATTAGCAGAAAATCTTTAGGCACTTTCAATATAAAGTATTTTTTGGATCCTTTCAGGTAATATTTTGCAACCATGAAAAACAGCACTGGTTTGATTGTTAACCAACAATATTGTAGCTGATCTTACTTTTGATGTTGTGAAGCAATAAGAGACTCCAAACTTAAAAATCATTGCACATTTGAGAGAAATCATCATTCTGCATCTTATGTGAAGTCAAAAGAACCAAGGAGAAAAATATCTGTCATATCTTCTGTTTTACTAGAAACAGCTGCCTCTGTTACAGTTGCTGCCACAGTTGTGGGCACAACAGCTACCCTTCTTGTAAGGAGAACCAGCTTCTGAAGAAACTAAAGTGCGTGATTGATTTAAATGATAGAAACTATTACTTCTAGAACCAGTGATGATATTAGGATATAATTAATTATGCCGCTTAAACAATCACCATAGTTGTAAAATAGGGGAATCAGGACTCATCTATAAAAATCTGTTAGCAAAGCAGTATTTGGATGTGTAGTTTTTTTTTTCAACCTTCTCCATTTTCCAGCCACTACTCGCCCTCTCATTGTCTCATTATTTTCCACAATTTAATCCTCAAACCCACAAATCTAGAACAGAATCAAAGAAAAACCCAAAGTGATGTAGGTCATACAAAATTTATAAAATTTAGCACTAGCTTGGGTTATTTTTTGGGGTTTTTCTTCACATAACATAACAAAAGAGAATTAGAGATGACTGGTAGTAATAGTCAGTAAGGTTAATTAGACTTACTGATCCTATAATCACAAATGATTTATGGCCTCCTCTGGCACTAATTTTCATCTTCATTTTTTCAACAACCATAGTATTTTAGCAAAATACATGTCCAACAGTAAGAACAGACAAAATATGGTCTTTTCCTTGTAAAGAAGTGCAGTTTCATGTTTTTACTATCAATCCATTTTGAAAGTAGGTCAATGTCATCAAACTGGAATATCACTTGGCTCCTCAAAATCACCAGAATAATCACCAACACCTATTTGTGAACGTCAATTTTCTTATGAGCTGTAACATCCAAAGGCAAGGTATCCCAAGAAGATTAGATTGTGAGCTTTAAGATACAATACAATGTTAACATTTAAAAATTAAAAATAAACAAGACAAACTAGAAACTTGAAATAGAACAATGTAGGCACATTAAAATTATCAAATGCATACTTGAATTATAATTTGAATTTTTTCCCTTTTCTATACATTTGCACATTCAAATTTTTTTCTTTAAATTGAATGTTATCCATGAAATTATAGTTTCTTTGCTGATATTGTTTACATCAGTCATTTAATGTATTCGAGTTTTTGTTGATATTGGGTTTAATTTTTTTTTTACACAAAAATGGTTAGTGTTGTCTCACGTAAGAGACCAACGGCATCAAACAGAAGACGTGCTAGGCAAATAGAACCTGAACTAGTAGAAGTGAATGTCCCTGTGGAGGAGGATAACCATGTGGATGCGAATAATGATTATGTTGACGACGATATTGGTGTGGAGGATGACGATGTCGATAATGATATTGGTGTAGAGGTTGACCTCATGGAGGACGATGTTGGTGTGGATGATGACAACACAGAACCAGTTCCTGGTGCTCCAGAGGATCCTTCATTGCTAATTAGTTTCCGTAACCATGTTGTTGCCACTGTTTGGAAGAAAAAGGTATTTTGAGAATTTCTCAACAATAAGCTAATCATATGTACTACATGCTTCAAATTATTTATATGTTTTATGTAAAATGCAGGAACGAGGACCTCTTAAATGTTTGAATCATTCTCAAAAGCTTACCGAGTGGCCATGGATGTCACTAATAGTCCAAAATATTAGGTGAAGACATTTGGTTCAGTAGTCTAGTCTTAGTGTCCTTAATGATCACACATATCGGCATGGCAATAGAGTGGCAACATATGCCTTTATTAAAAGGTGGCATCCAGAGACAAATACATTTCACATGCCAGATGGTGAGATGACTGTCACATTGGATGATGTGCGGACCATACTTGGCATTCCAGTCACTGGCATGGCTTTGTTATGTCCTAAGTTAACAAGATACGAGGCTACTGAACTAGTGAATGCTACTTTGGAAGTGCCAGTGAATGATGCATTTGCAGAATTAGTTCAATCTCGTGGGCAATTCGTGAAGCTAGAGTGGTTGCGAATTAGATTTTATGAAGTTAACGATACTGACGATGCAAATTTCATAGAATACGCAGCGAGAGCTTACTTGCTATACTTATTAGGTTGTACCCTCTTCGTTGACAAGAGTGGGACTTGAGTACCTGTTGCTTACCTGCACATGTTAACTGACATTGATGTTGTTAGCTCATATGCATGGGGTGCTGCAGCTTTGGCATTCCTGTATAGACAATTAGGACTTGCTAGTAGGGCTGGTGTTAAGCAAATTGCTGATTACTTGAAGCTATTGGAAGCATGGATTTATGAGCATTTTCATCTAGGAAGGCCTCATCCAAATTTGTCTTGTTCTGATGAACAACCTCGTGTATGTCGTTGGAATCCGAGGAGAGATGGAGGTTTTACAGAATACCACTTGCAGACATTACAAGAGCAACTTGACATGTTACGTGCTAATGAGATTAGACATCTTATAATAGTATGATATTGTAAAAAAAAAAGATTTCCTAACTAACATTATGCATTCCTTATTTGTAGATCGAGTGGGATCCATACCGTTTATGTAGGACACACCATCCACTTCATGAGGTTGCATATTATATTGGATGTTTGAAATGCTTTGATATCGTTGAACCCTATCACCCCAATCGGGTTTTGTGACAGTTTGGTAGGGTCCAAACTATCCCACCAGAACCATTATCTCCTGTTCGAGCTACACGGGGCAGTAAACCAGGACAATATATAATCATGTATCAATACCATGACACAATATGGGCGCAGTGGGAGAATCATGTGTTGCCCATTAATGCTCGTAGTGTGCCTATACAGCAGCGACCATCTGAATGTGTACGGGGATACCGTGAGTGGTATGCTTGTGTTTCGCATCTGGTTATTCAAAATCCTACACATCACTCTCAGTTTGATCCACGTGTTCATCGTCCCGAGAATGATGTTACTATGGATCCTGAGTGGGTAAGGAAATTGTGAATTAACTTTTTTCACTTTTAAGTGGTTCACCATAAATCAAACACTAAGTACGATTTTTATCAATTTTTTTGCAGTGTAATGATGCTGCTTTCAATGTTGGTGCTGCAGTCCATAGGCTCGGTCGTGATGAGTGTGTCTTGCACCTTGACATGCTGTATGAAACCATTGGTCGCATGCTGCAAATTCTTGATGGACAGAGTTTGGGATCTACTTCGACATGTACAGAGCATCAAGTCTACTATCGTAAACGTCGTAGGATGGACTGTACGTGAGGATTGAGATCTACATTTTGTTTGATGACATAATTTTGCATAATGTCTAGCCCGTATACATTTTGGGATATAGTTTTGTGTTAACCGTACATGATATTTGGGATGTAGTTTTTTTTTTTATGGCCGAGTTTTTGTGAAAGCCTAGCCCGTACAGAATTTGGGATCTAGTTTTTTTTTTTATGACATAGTTTTTGTGAATGCCTAGGCCGTACAGAATTTGGGATATACTTTTCCCTAATGGCATAGTTTTTGTGGATGCCTTGGGTCTTTTGTAAACTGGATGCTTGGTTGGACAAGTAATGAATTGTCATGCTTTTGCAAGAATTTTAAACAGTTTTACATCTATTTTGTATTCAATATTTATGTCAATGGAAACTTATTTTGGTGAACATATGGATTTGTTATTGTTTGTAATGCATTGTAATGGTATTACAGTGTTTTGGAGGGATATGGTACCATTTGCTAGAAGTAACATTGTTTTTTTAAGTGTTATGGGCCAGTTCAGCGTCATACTGCTAAACAATTTGAATTATTCTGGTGTTCAGTTGCCGGAAACAGTAGATGCCTCAAGCATTTAGGTGTTATATATTTCCAGAGCCACTTTATCCTAAACAATGTTTTTGTTCGGTAATACAATGCTAAACAATTTGAACTACTCTAGTTCCATGTTACCAGATAAAATTTTGTTTCCCAGCATTATGTTACCGTTCAATTGGATAATTTTTGTTCGCTTCCCAACAAAGCCAATAGAGTCCACATTGAAGTGCTTGTTCGGTTACACAATGCGAAACAATTTACAAAAATTCGGTAATATAACGCCGGAATAAATGGTTTTGTCTAGCCTTTTATGGCTATACATTTACAGAGCCACATCCTCCCAAATGATATGGTAATAATTTGTGCTGGGGCTGTTCGGTAATAAAATGCTAGTGAGTTTTAATTAATCCAGTGTTGTGTTACCAGACAAAATAGTTTTTCCCAGCATTATGTTGCCATACAATTAGAAAATTTCAATTTGCTTCATAACAAAGTCAATGGAGCCCACTATGAAGTGTCTGTTCAATCACACAATAGTAGACAAACTACATTTGTCCGGTGTTATGTTACTGGAAAAAATATATTTGTCTAGCGTTCTGTTGCTATACATTTACAGAGCCACTTTGTTATAAATAATAATTTGGGGCTGTTCGGTAATAGAATGCTAGACTTATATTTTTTTTCAACACTGTGATGCCGGACTATGTTATTTTGTTCAATTTCGAAACACCAAACAAAAGTCGCACACCAACCCAGAAAATCGAAACAAAAACCTACCAAACTAAAAAAAAAACCTCACCATTGTAGACACCCCATTTTTGACCGTCCTCAAGACTTGGACGTCACCATTGGAACACTCGGTGATCCTCTTTGTTTGTGTTTCGTCTTGAGTTCCCGAAAGTCTTGGCTGCGCGCCTTGCCTCAGGATCTCTCGACTCGACTGTTCCATGTTTGGTTTTGGCACCAAACACTTGTTCTTTTGCCTTGAAGGGCGGGGAATGGCTTGTTGGCCATCCCCACATTCCACCGGTCTTCCCCTAGCATCACCGTCTGTTTATGGGTGCCACTGGCCATGGTTTCTTAAAATCAATGGCTGGTCGGCACTATATTTGGCCGGCCGGCACTTTATTCTGCCGGCGACTTCTTTTGCTAGCCGGTGTGACTCCTTTGCACCCTTGAGGCATGGTGCATGCCAGCTGTGCCAGCTGGAATGCACCATCACTCCTCCTCGTGCGGTTTTTGGTTGGTGTGAACCTTTGAACCCCCTTTCCTTCTAGAAGCTTGAACCCTTTGGCCAAGCTTCTTGGGGAAGCTTGGCCAGTTGTTTTAGCTTCTCCAAGAAGCCAAGAACCCTTTTTGCACCCTTTGCCCCTTTCATTTAGCTTCTTGGAGAAGCCTAGAACCTTGGCATTTGCCTATATAAGCACTGATCCTCTCTCTTTGTTAGGGGTTAGAGCTTTTGAATCAAAAAACCAGAGCTTCTATATCTATACATCTGATATATTATCCTCTCTCTCTATATATCTCTCTCTCTCTCTCATCCTTAGGGTGTGTTTGGAAGCCTAAAAGTGCATTTTGACCTTACTTTTGCACTAACACACACACCATTACACCTTGCTCCGAGATTGAGAGGCATTGAGGGTTGTTTGTTGAGGTTTTGGACTGATTTTGATCAGTAGGGAGTGGCTGGATCATCGGTTCTTCAAGGTTTCTTCAAGGGTGAGACATTTGCTTTAGTTTCCCCAATCTTGCACTAGTTTTCTACCTGTCTTGCATGCTGATTTAGGTTTTGTGTATAACATGAAAAAGTCTTGTATTTTCCTGCTTAACATCTTTCATTAAGGGTATTTTGGCATTGGGGGTCGAACTCCTCCCCTTAGGCCTCTTTTGGCCTATTTTGGTGCCCTTTTCTTTGAGCTTTGTTTAGTTTGTTGTGTTGGTCTTCTCACCACTGAATCTAGTGGATTTTCAGTGGTGATGGAGTGATTTTAAAGTCTTGTGTAGGGGAGGGACACCCCTCTCCCTTTTGTCCTTCTTTTACCTTTGTTTTGGCTTAAAAGGGCAACATGCATGCTTGGTCGTTTTTGGTCCCATCTCAGAGGTTTTTGGATGCCTATTAGTCATGTTATATCTCTGTCTTTGGTCGGATTTGTAGCCCTTAGCATGCATCTTGTACTTACTTTGTAATTCCTTATCTTGCCTAAAAATGTGCCATGTGTTTAGCCTAGTATATCTTCATGATTTGGCTTAGCTTATTGAAGCTTTTGGTCATGATTTGTCATGCCTTAGGTCTGTTGGCCACTGTTTTTGTCATGTTTGTCGTGTTTTGCATAGCTCCTTTGCATTTTAGAACTTTGGCCTTGAGCAAATGAGTCATTAGCATGCTTTGGTTAGGTTGTTTAAATGATTTGGGGTCACCTCTCATGCTATTTTAGTCCCTATATCATGCTCGTATGACAGCATTTATCATCCTTTTATGCCTTGAGGTGTTGTAGTTTTGTGCCTTGAAATGGGCATTGTGCATGCTTGTATGTTTAAGTCACTTGGGCTGCCATATCAGTGAGTTTTGAGGGCCCTTTTGCATACTAGAACTCTGTTTTGCATTGAAAAATTCATGCCATGTTTGCTTGGGATAGGTATTGAGTGATGCTCCCTTTTAGTGGCCTTGAATGCCCTTGTTTTGGACTCATTCCTTGGCATGTTTTGACCTTGATCTGTGCAGGCTTTAGTCCTATTTTGGGGTCCTTTGGGACTATTTTAGTTCATTTTGGTCCTTTAAGGTTTGGTTAACGTAACTTTGGTTTGACCCCCTTTATTGGCTTCAAGTGTTGGTCATTGTTGCATGCCTTACTTGCATGTTTTGTTTGATTTGGCATTATCCCCTATTCATTTTCAGAGCTTAGCATGTTGGTTTAATGCCCATTTATATCGCCTTTAAGTATGCTTAGATTTGCCCCCTTTCATGCTTAGGTGATGGACCTGTGTACACTTGCATGCATCATTTGTGCTCTTGTACATCATTTTGGCCTCTGTTTATGGCAAGGTTGAGGTCTGCCATTTATGGTTTAAGTCCACCATTGCATGCTTATCATATGCTTGTTGCTTATTTGGCTCATTACATGTTGTCCCATGCTAGCCTTAGGGCATTTTTGTCCATGTTTGCATTACATTTGCATTTCATATGATTAGCACTTTGCATACTTAACATGATAGGTTGCATCACGTTTGACATGTTTTGCATCTTAGCCTCATGTTGCATAAATTTGAATCACAAGTGCATACGTGCATTACATTGTTTGGTTTGGGGTGTCAAACCAAACTTGAGGGATGAGGGGTGTTTGTACTTTGAGTGACAAAACACACCTCAACCCTCGGTCACCGAGGCCCTTGACTTTGGCGTGATAGGATCTTGGTCCTCATTTGTGTGTTGCATGCATTTTTACATTGAATTGCAACCTTGGCTTCTTAGGCTATCATGCATCAAATGCACAATTGATAGCCCGAGGGTCAAGGGCCATACTCCCTTAAGTCCGTTACATGATTGGGAGAGTAGCCATGCATACACTTGCTTGAAATTCCATGCCATACACTATCTATCCTTGTTGCTGTCAAAAACCAGATTCTGCAGGGATTTTTGGCCGACCGGCAGTATAGAGTGCCGACCGGCCATTGGTGAATGGCCGATTACTTCATCAGCAGCCGATGGATATTTTCAATGGCCGGTGGACATTTCCTCCAGCCGATGGTGTTCCACAGTGTTCAGGGGACCTGTCCCAGAACTTTGGCAATTTTCAGAGAAGCAAGGCAGTGTAAACAGAGGCGGCAGTGGTATGGTACGGACTTTTCGGGCGAGACGGGTTCGAGCATGCATCATTCGCGCATCCCGAGGCGGGGGCTGTGGCCACCTTTCTTTTTGCATTCATTCTATTAATTAATTAGAAATTCTGTAATAATTAATGTATTATTTATTCGGACTGTAATATTTATTTGGACCCTCCGAGCGAGGGAAATTGTGTAATAAGTGTGCGTGAGTGTGTGTATGTCTTCCAACTCCACGTCTTTCTTCCCTTTTTTTTACCCGCTTATGATGGTAGACTAGGGCATATTTAAATTAGCATACCTTATGCTATGCATACGTGCATTCATACATTTGTCTTGCATGCACCGGGCTCGGCGCATCATTCTAACTGCATTTGTATTTCAATTCTAAATTGAATACATGATAGTTGTAGCATTTCACATGTCATTGTGGATTAGCCGAGCCTATCTTAGTCGCATCTTGCATGTGTCGCATTAGTCATCTTAACATGAACTAGGATCATGCATATGATTACTAACTAGTTTCTGTTTTGGCTTGGAGTACTAGGTGAGCTTTTATGTTTTAGCATACCGCATGCATGTGAGTGTTGCCATAATTGCATGATTACCATGAGGCTAGCTGCTTATGTGATATAACTGCTTGAATGCCTGCAGATGGAGGTTGAATTATCTAAATTGGAATAATGCATTAAAACTGTGAGTTTTAAGCCCACTAGATAGTGGCAAAACCATCTTTTCTAAAAGCTCACTCGAGGGTGGCAAAACCTGCATTTTAGCCTACTTGCGAGTAGCAAACCATTTTCAAAACAAGCATGAAATGTTTTGTTCCAATTTAGGCGATTTGGTCTATACTTGTTTGCTGTGCGCATAATATAGTAATTCTAGATTAATAATCGGATTAAGAACACATAACATTTTCAAAATTGGATATCATGGTTAGTAGAGGCCGATCTTCGGATCGGGCGAGAGGGGGTGCTCATAGCTGACCTTCCCCAATCGTATCCAAGTTCCCGAGCCGAGGCAACTTTGGTGATGACGGACACGTGGCCTTTGGCACCGAGTCAGGGTTTCCTAAATTTCCCCAAAATAAAATATTTAGGTGGCGACTCTGTATCTGACAAAGCAATCCATGTTTGGCACTTCTTTCAAAATCTGTTTTCTCAAAACGATTTGCCGGACTCGGACTCTTTGGTTCAGATTTAGAACCGTGACACAAATCGAGTCCGAACTATAGTGAGGCCCACGGGCGCGTCTACAACCATTTCACTTTTTTGATGGTTTTTCACCACCGTTTCTTGATCCATTGCTTTTTTTGATGATCAAAACACTATGATTATCAGTTTTTCAAATGAGATGTGTAAGAGAAAAGAAAAGTTGAGATAGGAAAAAGAGAAGTAGGAATTGAAAGGTCAGAGGGTGTAAGGAGATAATCAAATACATTTAATTTTAGTATTTTGTCCCTTTAAGTAATTTCATATATGGATAAAATTGGAAGAAAAAAATAACCTTATATGGAGGATGTAAGGAGGTAAAAGAGTGGTGTAAGTAGAATCACCTAAACTAAAAATTGGCTTTTAATCATGTTCCCAATTTGACCCTTCATTGATTACATTATCTTGTAAAAAATCAAGTCGATTGAATAATGAAAATTACAAACTTGAATCAGTTTTGTATGAACAAAATGAACAATAAGGAAATAAACGATTATTATATAATTGATCCGAAAACATGATTATCGTTATTCGATTAATTTGATTTTTGCAGGAATGATGTATTTGATAAACCTTAAAATGTGAACAACTCAAATTATCGAAATGAGACCCAAAAGTAGGCCCAATAGCACTTCTTTAGACCAATTAAGAACAAAAAATAAGTCCATTTGAATAAAATAATATGCAAATTATGGGAAATTCTATTTCCACACACTTAAGTATCTTAGTGCACATCTCTTCTCAATATACAAACCTATTAATTTGATTATTAATTAATTTTCTCAATCCACGCACTAAAAGTTACTATTATACCCTTTACTCATAATTATTGTACACACACCACTTAACCCTCCTTTCCACATACTTGTTGATTAACCCTACTTCCACATTTGTAGACATACCCACATAAAGACCCTTGAAGACCAAAGTCTGAAGTGAAGTGAAGACACTTTTCCTCCATTGAAAGACCCTATTGAACCTCCATTGAAAACACTATTAAAAGCCCTCCAAAATATTATTAAAGATGAGACATCTTTCTATTTTGTTATTGCATTTACCATTTCTAGATCTCTATGCACTCCATTACCATAAAACCCTAGTTTTTTTTTTCTTTTCAGTTTTGGGATTTTGGCACTGATTTTTCGAAATTATACATTTAATTCGAAACTTAACTTCCGAATAAAAGTGATTAGTTCGATAAATTTGTTCCGAAAAAAATAAAAAAACTTTCAACAGTTGATATCCAAATATAATGAAATAATTCGGTAGTTGATGTTCGTATATAATGTATTAATTTGGCACTGGTTGTCCGACAGAAAACCGCAAAAAAGAAAAAAAGAAAAAAAAGAATTAGTTATACACGAAAAAACTAACATTTTCATCACTATAAACGTAGAGATTAAAGCAATATGAGAATTGTTATGAGAGTATTGCTTCGCAAGCAATATAGGAGTATAGAGTATGTATCAAGTAAAGTGATAATAATGGAAAAATTAAGGTTTAATTTTTTTTTACTCAAAAGATGTATATTGAGATTTTTTTGTTTTTAAAAGAAGTGTACAGAGAATATTTTTATATAATATTATAAGTGTTGGTGGATGTCTGTTATGGCCATTTTAATTTAGGGTATAATCATCATTAAAGTAATATTTCATTAAATGTGTGCATTAAGTTAATTAGGTGTATGGAAATAAAAATTTTCACAAATTATACTGACTATTACTAATATTCTAAAGGAAATTACCTTTGAGCATGGTTTTTTAAAAGTTATTACACGTGTGGAAAGTTCATAATTTTAATAATTTATAGTTATATTGTTTATTATTTTTTGTAAATTTTTTTTTTCACATCTACTGTGATATAATTTTTCCAATTTAAAAACATGTATATATATTTTAGTGTAAAATAATTGATATATTTTTTCTAAAATTTAAAAATATTAGTGTAATTTCTCTTTAAAAAATAAATAATAAATTTTAAATACACCATGTTTGACAAATATAAATTATTGTTTATAGTTGTGAAATTTAAAATTATTCTGTTGTTAAAATTTGTCTCTTTACAACCCAACAAAATAGTAAAATTTACTTTATCACCCTTTAACAATAAATTTTTTTTTTTTTTTTTTTTTTGGACTGGACTAGAGGTGTAATTAATTTGATAAAAATTTACCACCAAGTTAGAATTTATATAAAATTAAACTCATTGATCAGATTACAGAGCCAAATCAAGCCATGTTCAGCTAGATATAGATTGGTTTGATTTTCTCAATTTGTTAGAAACTTCTCAATAGAAGAAATAAATAAATAATAATTAAACATAAATCAAAGTCGCTGATTCAAAGAGTATAGCATATTGAATTTTATGAAAATATGTGTTCATCATCAAAACAATTTTGAGAAAAAATAAAACTTGCAAAACCAGAGGTGAAAGAAAGTTAGTAATTATTGATTTTGCTCCAACTTTTTGATTAAAACTTGAATTTCTTTTTTTTATTTTTATTTTTAAGATTCATATGAAAAGTAAAGAACAAGAGTTAAGGAGTTAAAATTACAACAAACAGAGGGCTAGTCCCTCACAAAGCTAACTCCAGTCATGTTATCAACAAATACAACATGCTCATTTTGAGCTACTCCCATGTTAGCTAGAAGATCAGCAGCTTTGTTTCCCTCACGTAGGGTGTGTCCAAGAGAGCCATTGCTCCTCTTCAATAGGAACCTAGCAGCTTCAATGGGGGCTTTATAAGGAGAGTGTTGAGCTAGTTCATGCAGGATTTGATTGATAGCCTGTTCAGAGTCAGATTCTATTTGGACGTCTCTGGTGCCTTTCTGGAAAAGTATGGTGAGTCCTCTATAGATAGCCCATATCTCTGCCTCTAGACTTAAGCAATGGCCTAGCTTGCCATACTAGCCCCATATCCAAGTACCAGCTTCATCTCGCAGTAATCCCCTATAGCCTGCCTGCGCTGAATCTCCTTTTGAACATCCATCAGTATTGAGTTCAAGCTTACCTGCAGTTGGGCAACACCAATGAATTAGTTTAGATGCTGCAGGGGGTGGGCAAAGAGGGGAGAGAAAGGCCTCCTCAATCTCTTGAACATATAGGTAGATGTTCTTGAGATTGATCTAAAGTGGGTTAGAAAGATTATCAAAAACCAATTTATTACGGTCTTTCCAAATTTGTCGAAGTGTAACAATGAAAACAAGGTAACATTTTTTTTCCTATAAAAAGATTTTTGTTTTTCATATTCAGGATAACCCATTCAGTTAGAGGCAGTTTCTGTCCTTCTTCTCACCAAGTAAGGGTCTGAATGATAGTCCAAATGTCTTTAAAGGTAGCACAATCTCTAAGCAAATGTGACATGTTTTCACCGTGTCGACCACACTTGGGACAGTCATCAGTTGGAGTTAATTGTCTTACCAGTCTTAACTGGTTTGTCAACAATCTACCCTTTAAGATCAGCCAGAGGAAAAGTTTCAGCTTTTGGGGGATTTGAATTCTCCAAATCCATTTCCAGTCCCTGTTACCTAGCTCAGAGTGAGTAATGAATTGAAAAGCAGAGGCTGAAGTAAAGTTACCAGAAGTAAAAAGGGCCCAAGCAAGTGTATCAATGAAAGTAACATATCTGGGCCTATATAGTTTGAGAATCTCATTGAGGTCTTGGTGAGTAACAAGAGTGGATAGAGCAGTAGTGTCCCAATTGCCTTCTTCATCTAAAATGGAATTGACCTTAACAGAGTCATCAACTTGATAGATATTATTCTATTGAGAGAGAGGTTGAGAGCCACACCACCAATCATTCTACAGGGATATGTTTTTCCCATTCCCAACTATCCATTTGACACCTTTTCTGAGGATGTGTCTAATCTTACAACTGTTTCTCCAACAATGAGAAGAATTCTTTTTCATAGGCCAAGTGTAAAGAGTATGATGTTTCAAATACTTGGTGTGAAGAACTTTACACCAAAGTTTTTCCTTGTCACTCGAAATTTTCCATCCAAGTTTGGTTAGAAGGGTAGTATTTTGATCTCTAGCTTTTCTACTACCAAGACCACCCTCAGCCTTGCTCTTGCACACATTGTCCCAATTAACCAAATGAACTTTTTTTGGGTGTCAATGTCACCCCATAAGAATTTTCTATTAATTCTGTCAATGTCATCACAAAGTTTTCTAGGGAGTTCTATGGTTTCCATGGTTGGCAAAAGTCACAGCATGAATGAGGGTTGCTCTACCAGCTAAACTAAAGGTTTTAGCTTTCCAACCTGAGAGTCTGGCTTTCATTTTATCTAGGATTTCAATAAACAAGTTTCTGGTGACTCTCTGATGAAGTAGGGAGAGCCAAGATATTTGCCAAGGTTATGAGTTAGGGGAATGCCACTTTGAAAGCTAAGAGCTTTGGCAAGATTTCTAGGAACATTAGGGGAAACAAAGAGTTTGGATTTAAGAAGATTAGCTTTCTAACCAGACACATCACAGAACTCAAAGTGGGTGTCCATAATGATTTCACAATTAGGGGGAGTAGCTTGAGCAAAAGGATCAAATCATCAGCAAAGAACAAGTGGGATAATGATGGGCTATTTCTTGAAGCCTTAATACATTTTCAAGAGCCCTCATGAACCTTACAATGGTTCATGTTGGACAATCTTTCCATACAAGGGACAAATAGATAGGGGGAAAGAGGGTCTCCTTGTCTAAGACTCTCCTATTGTGAATCCCATCAATGATTTCTCCATTCCACAAGATGGAAGAATGCTTATTGGTGACACAACTCATAATCAAATCAACCCAAGTATCATTAAGTTTGAACTCCAAAAGTGTGTATTTGATGAAGGTCCAAGAAATTCTATCATAGGCTTTTTTAAAATCAATTTTGAAAATCATGCCACCGCATTTGCCTTTCTTATGCCTTAAGGTATGCAGAATCTCTTTAATGATAATGATGTTATCAGTAGTGTTTCTACCAGGGATAAAACTGCTTTGATTGGGAGATACAATGGTGTCCAAAAAAGGTCTAATTCTTTCCACAATAATCTTGGTTATAATCTTATAAGTAACATTACACAAGCTAATAGGTCAAAATTGTGTAATGGTTTCAGGCCTATCAACTTTGGAGATTAACACTATTAGGGTTTCATTAACCTCAGGAGGCACAATTTTGTTGTGAAATTTTTTTTTAACAAGCTCACAAACAGATTGCCTTATAGAATTTCAATAAGTCTTATAGAAGATGGCCTGCATACCTGTAACAACCCTGACCTTTGATTAACGTTAATCCATGATTCAATACGCTTAATAAGAAATTAAGATAAAATTTTAAATTATTTGCATATGTGTTACATTATTTGTGTTTATATATGTTTATCGTAGGAATATCTGTTTGAAATTTTGTTATATTTTGTGAATCGAAGGCCTTATTGGCATCCGATCACGAAATTGACTTGGTATATGTATTATTTGAAATTTTTAGAACATTATGGTAAGTTCAATTAAAATTCGATTTAGAACAAATAAAATATAATAAAATAATCACACTTAGTTATCTTTGACTCAAACTAATTAAGCTTCATTAGTTGAGCCTATATAAGGCACAAGTGAGCTCTTGATTACACTTTACGCACTCATTTCCTCATCCCTTGAGCCTACAAATGTAAAGAGAGGGGGAGAAGAGAAGATTGAGCCCATCTTAGGAGAATTACAAGAGAATTTGGAGGGTTTGGCTTGAGACTTCAAACAATTGACCATTGAAGGTAAGAATTCAACCTTCTAGCTTTGGGATTGAGCCACTTAGCACAAGAATTCAAAGAATTGAGTTGTATAGTGCAAGAATTGAACTTAGATGGTTGAATATAGAAGTGTATCATGTATGCATGCATATATCATAGCATTTTTGAGTTTGATTCTCAAGAATTTTCACATATATGTCCATATCTTTGTTTTTTTTAAGGAGTTCAACAAGTTTTTGATCTAAACATCTTATTTGCTCATGATTTGGAAACTTGGAGCTTAAATCACTCCATGCATGTCATATTCATGTTATGTTTTTACAATTCAAGCTTGAGTTTGAATAATTGACATTCTTATGGGCCTTGAATTCATGAAATGATCCTTACTTCTTTATGTTTTCCAAGTTTAGGCTTGTTTTCTCAAGTTTTAGGGCCCAAGAGTTGTGTTTTGAAGGGTTAAATTTGAGTTTTGAGCTGAAAAGAGCAATCTGGAAAATTTCAGAATTTTGCTCTCTGCTCAAGCGGCAGAACCTGCACTCGAGCAACTATTTTGTGATCTTACACTTTCGCTCGAGCAACCAGAAGTCCACTCGAGTGTGAAATGCGAGCTCCCAAAAGTTTCATGTTTTTGCAGACCGCTCGAGCGATAAGAGTTGGGCTCGAGTGAGGACCTGAGTCTCACGCTCGAGCGACCATCGAGCGTGAAAATCACACAACCAGTACTTTTTCGAAGTTTGCAGACTGCTCGAGCGAAGAAGGTTGCGCTCGAGCGGCCCCTCACATGTTTGCATGTCTGCTCGAGTGGGACCCTTGTTTCCAGCATTTTTGATCAAGTGTTTTCAAATGCATTTTTGCATTCTCATTTCATCCTAGGTATTCCTAGGCCAAGATTAAGGCACAATAATGAGGATAAAAGTAGAAACACACCAAAATAAGAAAGAACCAAGTTAATGTTTCTGGGTGTGTAATTCAGTATGTATTCATTCTGTACCTGTGTAGGTCACGCACCACATGATATCTGAATTGCCTACTCTATTCGTCTACTTGGAGCCATCTATTATTTGTGAGTAATAACTTAGTAAAGCTATGTACAAGTTAAATTATTTTCTATATATGAAATAAGATCTGTTTTATGAAATGTTATGTTCTGTACTATGAATGATTGTCCAATTCTTGATAAGTATTTGTGACACAAGTATGTTATCTGTCCCCGGTCCAGAGGTTCCCTTATGGAACTGACAAGTTATCTGCACCCGGCTGGAGGTTCCTTTATGGAACTGACAAGTTATCCGTTCCTAGTCCGGAGGTTCCTTTATGGAACTGACAAGTTATCTGCACCCGGCTAGAGGTTCCTTTATGGAACTGACAAGTTATCCGTTCCCAGTCCGGAGGTTCCTTTATGGAACTAACAAGTTATCCGTACCTGGCTGGAGGTTCCTCTATGGAAATAACAAGTATAATCTATGATGCTCTGTATATGATTTGTTAATGGTAACGGATGTACTATGTAAGATTAAACATGAATTCTAATTTCTGTATATGCTCTGAACAAGAATACGAATGTGAATCTATCTTCGATATGAACTATGGTTTCTAAATTAGTTTTGGAACATCATTCATTTAACCCTTTACTTTGTTATTATTCACTGGGATCTCGCTTACTATTTATTTATTATGTATGTAGGTGACCAAGCTTAAGATGATGCTTGAAGAATTCTGTATTTGTCAGCCACTTTTTGCGCCTCTTGAGGAGGTTCCGGATTAAGTCAAGTCTTGTGGCTATGCTTTATGAATGTTTAAGACTTTGTTTCTTTTGGTTTTACGAACAAAATTTCTGTTTATATGTACATGGGATAACGTATAACTACTGTACCTTTATGACGTCATATGCGTGCTTATAAATTTAAGATTATTTGTCTCATGTATATTTGCACAGCTCGACGGGTTATGTATATTTTTATATATTTGTTTCCGCAACCCCTAATTATATGTTATTCTGTTCAGAGGCCTTGGGTAATCCAAGGATTATTGGCCGGTTACGATGCTAAACCTACAGGGGCGGGTTTGGGTCGTGACAATACCATCTTAGCACCAATGTCTTTGACAGCCCTAAGGATTTTAGCATTGGAAATGGGTTTAAGGATCCGAGTGTTATCATCATGGTAAAGTGTGTTGAAGTTAGGTTGTTCTAGTGGTCCAGATGGATAACATCTTCACTATTAAAAAGAGTTTGAAAATAATCAAGGATGGCAGCCTTAGTCCCATTAGTCTCAGTGAGCCAAGTACCAGCATTGTCTTTGAGGGCATTGATTTTGGTTTTCCTTCTCTTAGTAATAGCGGAAATGTGGAAAAACTTGGTATTTTTATCACCAAGACTGATGTGTTTGGCCCTAGATTTCTGAAACTAAAGGATTTCCTCTTGAAACAAAGTATCATTATACTGTTTTAAAAGGTCTTGTTCAAGGACATGAAGGTTGTGAGAAAAGTTATTAGCTAAGGCTCTTTGGATGCCCTCAATCCTTGCAAGAAGGTGTCTTTTCCTCTTAAATATATTGCCAAAAACCTCTCTGTTCCACTCTGTCACTCTACGAGTGAATTCGGTAGTAGAATCAAAGAGGTTGTTGTGCATATCAGTCCAAGTAGAGTTAATGATATCAATAAGGCCAGGATGAGACATCCAGGTAGCTTCAAATCTAAAAGGCCTCTGAGAGGGATTAAGAGTATGCATACCTTGGGTGTACACCAGCAAGGGCGAGTGATCTGAGTAGGTGCAAGGAAAAACTTTCACAGTGGCTTCTGGAAACATTGTTCTCCATTCAGGGTTACTCAGGGCTCTATCAAGTCTCTCCATTGTATTAGCCAAACCTTGTCTATTGTTAGTCCATGTCATCTTGGGCCCGAAGCTACCCAAATCAATTAAATTACATTGATTGATCATTTCTAAGAACTTCTGAGTTCTGGTAGAGGTTGTAGTTATTGTAAAGCTACTTCTTCCCCCTGGCTTGCATAGTCATTGAAATCCCCAGCTACTAACCATGGTCTAGTCATGTTTTCTGCCACTTCTTTCAGTTCATCCCACAAACTCTCTCTCATAACTGGATTTGGACTTGCATAGACAGCAGCAAAGACCCACTCTTCAAAGTCTTCTTTATGTATAGTTGCATGAATAGCCTAAGAACTAATTGAGGAGGCTCTTATATTCACATGGTTTGTATCCCAGATGATCCAAATCCCTCATACTCTACCAACAGGGTCTACGATGGTTGAGGCTGTGAAGCCCAGTCAATTGAAGAAACTTCCCATGTTGCTGAAAGGCACTTTAGTCTCCATAAGGATGATGATCTCAGGTTTATGAGTACGGATAGTTTCCACAAAGTTTCTTTTGAAATTATTATTGCCGGCTCTGCGGCAATTCCATAAAAGAAGTTTTAATAAATCCATAGAGGGGTATTGAAGGGCTGAGTCAGTTACTAGGCCTTTAACAATGTTGCGAATCCTTTGCCGATCTGCCTCTACTAACCTCATGGAGGCTAACTGGATCGAGTGTAGTAGGTTTTGGTGTTGAGCCGCCCAATTTAGGTCGATTGTCATTCAGAGTTGTTCGATCCACCAGACGAAAGCGACTAAGTGAGTTGCCTCTTTCCTTGGTTCTAACAATAGAATCACATTGTTGGTCTGGTTTCGATGTTCGTTCACCTTTGTCGACGAGTCCTTCGTGGTCGTGTGATATTCCTCTTCCATTCATTACTTCACCTGGGTCTGGTGGTTCTCGATCTGGGTATAATGAATTAAGGGAGTTGTGAGCTAGGGTTGATTTTGGTAAGTGAGTTGATGTAGTAGATGGGTTAACTTCGACCATAGTAGAGTCTTCTAGACCTGGAGTGGTTTCCAACGTATAGATCATGTCAGAGGTGCTCTGTTGTAATTGATTCTCATTCGTATGAGTTGTCGTCTTGATTTGATCACGTGATAGGCTCTCTATGTGCAGATCATTGGCATGTGAAGCTGAGCCTTTCCCCATTTTCTACCAAACTGATTGATGTTTGCCATATGTGTCTGGTTCCTTAGCTCTATGGTGTTGTATCCCTAGTTTGTTCTTTCCTTTAGGGTCCTTAGTTGGTGTTGGGTCTATTAGGGAACTGGGCTCACCTTGGGCCTTCTCCCCTGCATGTTGAGAATTCTTCTTTCCCTTGTGAATAGTACCATGGCTATCTTGACCAGCTTCCAAATACTGAAAAAGTTGGTGTTTGTAATTGTGCTAGTAGGATCTTGGGCTCTATTGGGTTGGGCTATTCTCCTGTTGTGCTTAGTCACTAGCATCCATGGACCAAAGACTTCGTCTTCCTTACGTTGTTGATGTAGGTGACTGTTATCTATCACAGTTTGATTGTTAAACTTTCTGGTAACGAAAACGGCTAGATTTTCCTCCGCCGGTGGGGCACTGGGGGTTTTAAATCTACATGCTTCCTTTCGATAGTCAATTCTGCCACAAAGAAAATAGAAAGAATGCAAGGATTCGTATTCAATGCTGTAAACCATACCCTCTAACATGAATTTTGGTTTTAGAGGTTTACTGAGATCCATCTCTACACAAACTTGCGCAAAGTTTCCCCTTGTTGCCATCACTGTATTCCAATTTATTTTTAGTGGTTTACCAATAGCTTTGGCTATCGCAAATAGGACTTTCTCTTGGTAGTATTCAATCAGAATCTCGGGAAACCGAACCCAAACTGCGATTGTGGTTTCAAAGGCTTTCGATGGCTTAAAGTTTGGTTCCCACCGTCTCACAGTGAGGTAATGATCCATGATCACCCATGCTCTCCTTGTGAAGACTTTAGCACAGTCAGTCTGATTAGAGAATTGAAATAGGAAGTAGTTACTTCCCAGGTCAATAGCATTAAATTCTCCCTAAAGACCCCATATATTTTTGACTCTGGCGCAAAGCATTTTGTAACCAATATTATTCCCTAACAGTTTGATAATGAGTGCATTCTCCAATGGTTTCCTAATTTTGGCAAAAAACTTCTTGGGGAAAGAGATTATGGGGAGGCCCCGCTACTCTGGATATGTGCCTTCAATGTTAGACTGGCCCTCTAGGACATCATCATCTTCTTCATTAAATGAAAGAATATCCACTCTGCTATCAAAGGTAGAGTCACTGTTATTAACAGTGGTTAAGGCTTTTTTGAAAGATTTAGGAGGGATAAGGCCCAAATCTGGGTGTCTCTAGTCCCCAAGTTCATATTTGGGATGTTCTGTATCCATATCAACCACTTTGTCTTCGCTAGCTTCCTTAGTAAACTCTAAACTTTTGATTTTCTTTGTGCTTCTGATCAGATGATCTTCTTCTTCGGAAGACTTTTCTTGGGTTAGTGAGTTGCAGTGATCAACATAGTTGATTGGGATAGTGCCAGAGTTATTGCTTACAGGTTGGTCCATGAAAGTCTAGAGAGAGAAAAACCCTGTGTTGGGCGTCCAAACTCATATTGGTTCAAACTTGAATTTCATTATATCCTTTTATATACTAACTAGTGCCAACCCGTGCTATGCACGAGACTATATAATTTAATTAATTTATTATAGACACCTTGTGTTATAAAATAAAAAATTCTTATAGATTCAAAATATAATATGGAGATATAATTAACAAATGTTTTGAATTTTATAACTATACCATACCTAAGTTCATCAATTCATTTTTTTACAAATTTGTCATTTGAAACATTGATTATAAAATTATCTTAATCCAAGTGAGTCAATTACTAACATTAACTATATTTCTATCAAATATTGTTAGAGTTTAAAAGTCACACAACTTCTATGCTATGAAATTATGCACTCAATTTCAATTTACATAATATGATAATAAACAAAATGAGGAAAAATGATTGAAACTTTCAACCTCAATAACATGATAAATAACAATCAAATGACAAAAATCTAAAAAATGAGGACCAATCAGATTGTGACACATATTAACATAAATTTTAAAAAAAAAAATCAAAAAAATGTGAAAAAAAAATATTGAAACTTTCAGCCTCAAAATCATGATAAATAACAATGAGATGACAAATAACAAAAAAATTTAAAAAAATGCTATGTGACGCCCAAAATTTCTTTTTTAGAACATCATAAAATTTAAATAACAAACAACTTGCTAAATAAAATGTTAACAACTAATTAGGAAAATTTATATTCTCACATAGTCAACGTTTAACAACAAAACAAAATTACGGGTCCGCATACAATATTACAACAACTTTATAATGTTCTTAATTACTAAGAACATCTCCAATGGCCTGTTATTTCACTTGCCAAAGATGACAGATGCCATATGTGTTCTCAAATTTGGCAAGTGAAATAGAGCTCCCAAGCTTGCCAGATCAGCAAAAATGAACAACAATTTGGCACCAAATTCAGTTGAAAACAACAGAATTGAAACAGTACCCAGTTTTTCAGAATCAAACCCAATTTTCAGAATCAAACAAATTTCAGAATGAAATTGACAAACCCAAATTCAGTTTCTCAATTTTTTTTTTAATTCATTTATCACCAAATAAGTCAATCTAAATCTGATAGTATGCATTCACAATAAACCAAACAGAATCAGATAATCTAGTATCTCACAATAAAATGATCGGATGAACAAAAATTTGCAGAATGAAGATTGAGAGGGAGACAGACATAAAAACATATATATATATATATATATATATGGAGATACCAGATTTGATGGATGAACAAAAAAAATTGATGAAGACAGATAACAAAAATTGATGGATGAACAAAAATTGATCAAAAAAAATAATTAAGAAAATTTGAAGAAAAAAAAAACATACCAGATTTGAGTTGTTTGCAGATCCGGTTTGAATCCATTGCCAGCTTTGAGTTTCAAAAATCACAATCACCGATCCACATCAACAACCAGAAAAAATAAAACAAAAATCAACACATGAAGACTGAGAGGGAGACAGATCAAAAATATATATATATATATATATATGAGTATGTATATAGATGGAGATCATACCAGAGACAGAGAGTACATAGATCGGAGGTGAAGATTGAGAGGGAGACAGATCGAAGCTTCATAGAGAGAAAGAGAGAGAGAGAGAGAGAGAGAGATGTTTCGATCATGGGGGAAGAGAAGAGACTGGTTTGAGGAGAGGGAGGGAAGACAGAGAGAGTGAGAGAAAGAGTGAAAACAGAGAGAGGGGGAAGACAGACTGAGAGAGTGAGAGGGAGACAGAGTGAGAAATGAGAAGGAGACCGAGTGAGAGAGTGAGAGAGTCAGAGAGGGGTTTCAATCATGGAGGAGAAGGGAGAGTGGTTTGAGAAGAGGGAGATAGAGTGAGAGAGTGAGAGTGAGAGAGTGAAAGAGGTTTCGATCATGGAGGATGGAAGGGAGAGGGGTTTAAGAAGAGAAAGATAGAGTGAGAGGGAGAGGATGAGGGTGGATCATTTTAGATGTATACGTGGACGGTGATGCCTCAGTGTATAAGAGAGTCGTTGTGCTTTGTTTGGTTTTTTTTTTTTTAAATATTAATTATTTTTTACAACAGTTATTTCAAACGGCTATTTCCCAAACGGTAATATTTTTAATTTCTATAAATTGAAACCCTCCATGTCACTTTTCTTTCACACAAACATTTAGATTTTATTTTTCTTTTCTCCTCTCTTCTTTGAATTTGATTTCACAACAAACCTCTTAAATTATTTTCTTTTTAGTTTTTTCATCCAATCACTATGGAAGGTTCATCAAAAACAAATAGAGGAAAATCATTCACCATTGAAAAAGACATGACAATTTGTAAATCTTGGTGTCACATTTCAGAAGACCCAATTGTTGGCAATTCGCAATCGTATGCTCACTTTTGGGGGAGAATTTACGAAAATTATTGCTTGCTTCAGAATGATCAGTCTAGAACACAAGTGTCTATTCAATCTCGATGGGGTATAATCATGAAATGTTCTAACAAATTTCGGGGGTGTTTAGCACAAATTGAAAACCTTCACCCAAGTGGGATTTCTCAAGTTGATATACTAAGTTTTTATCTTCAGTTATTTTGTTTAGTTTCTTATTCTGGTATTGTATAAAAATTAAGTAATTAAATAATGTTTCAATTTTTTTTAAACAGATGCTTCAAGCAAAATTGTTATACCATCAAGATGAAAACAAACATTTTGCTTTTGAACATTGTTGGCCAATATTGCAAGACAATATCAGGTGGCAAGATGTAGCTCCCATGAATACGGTAAAGTCAAGGATGCATATAGTGTTTTCCCCTAATTCAGCTCCCGATTCTCCTATGGATAACTGTAGTTCTCTTGAAGACGACAACAGTCAAAGTGTTGGTAACAATCCAACTATTGGTGAGAGCAGTGTCTCTGTAAGGGGTAAAAGGCCGATGGGTAAGAAATTTGCAAAAGAATTATTTCGAAGAAATCAAGTCATTGAAATTGAAGTTCAAAAAATGAGTATACAATTGGACACATTTAACCAACACCTTGTTGAGAAAGAAAAGAAAAAAGAAGAAAGAGAAGAAAATGGATTCAAGCACTGCAGGAGATGAAAGAACTTGAGATGAAAAAACATGAGTTTGAGATGAAAAATGAAGAATACAAAATAATGACTACGAACATTTCTCATTTGGACCCTCAGATGAAAGCGTATTACACAATGCGAAAAAATGAGATTTTCGCCAAGTGGTCCTCAAATGTGAGCAGCCCAAATTTTTATTTCCCCCTACCTCCTGATGAATAATTATAGGATAATGTATTTTTAAAATTGGCAATATCATTTATTTTTTGATGTAATTGTTAGTCTTTATTTGCAATGTAATTTTTATTTTGTAATGAAATTTCATGTTGTTTTTTTTTTATTTTTGAGTATTTTGTACTTCATAATACTATATTATAATAAAAATAAATAAAAAGACATTAAATGAAGATAATTTTATTAGAATAAAAAGACATTAAATGACATTAACTGTCATTAAAAAGATAAAATGCAAACTTAATCTAACTCTCCAGCTCGAGACCACAAGTGTTCAATTAGATCATTACGAATTGCATTATGAGCTTCAATAGATCTAATCCTTTGCCGATTCAACATAAATTGAGCATACTCCTCATTCGGATCGCGTGACACTTGACAGCCCAAATTACTGGTATTAGTTTCAAGTTGTGCTGCACTGCGTTCATTTTCTGGAATATCACGCTCGCCTTCAATGATCATATTGTGCAAAATAATGCACGTCTTTATGATGTAGTACAGATCCTCATCACTCCAACCTCTAGCTAGAACTCTAAAAATATTAAATCGTGCTTGGAGCACTCCAAATGCCCTTTCACATCTTTCTGACATGCCTCCTGCATCCTCACAAATAGTTGTCTCTTTGTGCCTTGAGGTTGAAATATTGTTTTCACAATCGTTGCCCAACAAGGATAGATACCATCAGCAAGATAATACCCCATGGTGTACGCGTGATTATTGATTGTGTAGTTGGTAGCAGGGGCACGTCCTCTAGTTAATTTAGCAAATAAAGGCGACCTGTCAAAAACAGTAATATCATTTAGAGAGCCAGGCATGCCAAAGAAAGCATGCCAAATCCACAAGTCATAGGAGGCAACTACCTCGAGTACAACTGTTGGTTTATGATAGTGTCTAGTGTAAGCACCGGCTTGGGCAGTTGGGCATTTATCCCAACGCCAGTGCATAAAATCCAAACTCCTTAACATTCCAGGAAACCCGCGTTGCTCTCCCTCTTGCAATAATCTGGCGACAACTGCTTCATTTGGAGATCTTAAGTTAACGGCTTCATAGGTAGCAACAATTGATCTAGTAAAAAAATTTAAGGTCGTAATTGCAGTACTTTCGCCAATTCTAATGTACTCGTCTACAGCATCAGCAGGCACGCCGTACTAGAGGATCCGAAGTACTGCAGTCATCTTCTATACATCGAATAATCCAGGAGCACCGGTGGTATCACGAGTTTGGATGAAGTACTCATTCACTTGTTGAATATTGTGTAAGATACTAACAAACAATGACCACATCATTTGAAAACATCTTCGGAAGTATTCTTCTGGATATACAGGATTATCTGCAAAATAATCTCTATAAATTTGTTTGTCGCCTTTGACCCTCTCATGATTAATGTATCGATGACCACTTGTGGAACGAACACATCTGGTTTGTTGGTTTAGGCTTAACGTCTGTAATCTTTGTTGTTGCCCTATGAATAGTTGCATCATGATGACATCATCATCAGATGATGAAGATTCATCAAAATCTCCAGTCAATATGGCTTTAGTCAAATTGTTCATTGTACGTGGATGGGTGAGTGGGTGAATATGAAAATTGTAGAAAATCTTCTGGATGGGTACAGAGAGTTTAGAAGATATGAAAATGATGGGTAGGTGAATATGAAAATTGTAGAAAACCTTGTGTTATATTTACAAAGAAAATTGTGGGTGGGTGAATGATTGATGGTTGTTGGGTGGGTGGATGAATAATGGGTGGTTGTTGGGTGGGTGGATGAATAATGGATGGTTGTTGGTGGATAATTGGTGATTGTTTATTTTTTATGTGTAGTTAAAAAAATTTATTGAATATGTAGTGATATGTTTTTTGGTGCGGTGAATTAATCAAACAATTTTTTTTTCCAATTTTAATTTTTTATATTTGTCTAGTTGGGAATAATATAAATATATAATTTTTTTAACAAACAGGTAAAAAAATGTCACAAAATAACACTATTCATTGGCAAATTATAGCAATGGCAATAGCATTATAGCAATAATGGTTGGAGATGCTCTAACATAAAGATAATAAAACTTTATTTTGCTATATTCTTGATTTCAAGTTAGCCACAGTTCTATATTAGCAGAGGCCCCAATTTTGGTTTTAGTCTCTTCCTCGTCATAATCTGGCATAAAACGCTAGGGCAACAAAATATATGCCATGAGTTTTGCAACACAGTAAGAAAACATAACCAACCTACCATTCTTTTTAAGAGAAAATAATCTTGACAGTGATAGAATTAATAGTATGATGATATAACGACAATTTAAAATAATTTCAACAAATTTTATTAGTTTAGGTGACACACAAAATCTCACCAAAGAGATTTTTTTACCAACCACTAAGTCATGGCCACGGTTAATTTGGAAACCCCCATTGGTCAAATATTCAAGAACTACCAAGGATGCCCATACCTAGAGTTATATACCCAAGCTGTGGCATCCGTGGCCTACCCCAAGGGAACGATCTGCCAGGGGTATGTAACCTTCCTGCGTGCCACTCGCACATCCACCCTTATCCCAAAACCGAATACCGATATGGGTTCAAATAAGTCTTGTGCCATCTTAGGGTTTCGCGACACAATTTACATGAGAATTCTCAAAACCAGGACTTATCCTGAACAACCAGTATGAACCCTCAATTGTTAACTTTGTATATGTCGTTAATTATTTCAGTTAATTTTTATATTAATCACAAATAATTTCAATTTTTAATCACAAATAATGCTATGCCAACTCATTAAAATTCCCAACATAAAATATTACACATGTCACGCAATAATAAATAAATGTACAAAATTTAAATAAACAATTTACTTAAATCATGGTATGAAATAATAATTTAGATACAAAGAAAATAAACCATAATCACATACATGCATGGATTTTTAATTTATTAGACTAGCACAATATTAAATCAACCACAATACACTCGAATACCAATTTACAATATTTAATGAATTAGACCAACATAATAATTAATTTTTATCCAATTAATTAATTGAAGTAATGATCTTAAACTTGCCGAGAAATTTTCAGGATATACCTTAGGTAATAAAAATTATAAATAAATTATTTATGCAATTCTAAAATTCGTAAAAATATACAGAATATTCAGTAAACATGTTTAGGTCATTTTTCAGAAACAATTTCCCAAAAATAAGTTATAAATAATTCTGTAAAATTCTCAGAAATTTCATGACACAAATTTATCACATTTCTTAAATTAATTCCATACTTAAATTTATAAATCAAATCCATAATATAAAAATTTATTATGAAACTAGACTTCTCAAATTTTATTTTTTATTTAGAAATTATCAGATTTGGTTTTATATAAATTTTTAATAATTTTTCAAACACATAGTAAAATTTGTCTTACAGTTCCAGATTTGGTTAAAAATTTATATAAATTCGTAAAAACCTCAATAATAGTTGCAAATATTTGTGGATGAACTAGATATCATTCTAAACAACTTTTTAGAAGAAATGATCTCCAAATTTTGAGTGTGAAATTGTCTAAAAATTCGTACAACTCTTTGGCAGATTTAAGGGCCAAATAAAATCTTTAATCCTCTCTTTAATGGTATAAATTACACATGCAAGCCTATTTCCACAATAATACCATGACTTTAAGACTACCAATATCTTCAAATATTTGATATACAAATCACAAAATTTATATACAATTATAAATAAAATTCTATCTATAAATATTGCTAGGAATACAATCTGAAATTTTAACTCAAAAAAATGAGTGGGTTGAGAGGGTTTTCTTACTTAGTTGTGGGATTAAAATGGGATAGTGAAATGGTAGGAAAATATGCAACCTTCTTAACCTCCTCCTCTTATTCTCTTACTCCACTTCGCAGATTTTCTTTCGCAAATTTCTTTTACATTTTCTAATCAAAGGAGTAGCATGCATATATATATATATATATACATGCTGAGGCTTCTCTCTCTCTCTCTCTCTTCTCATCATTCTCTCTAGTCACTTCGTATCTTTCAATTTCAAGAAGTATGATGCAGTTACGGTTTCTATATTAACATGCAAACAAACAAGTGTCAATGTTACCACCGAAAAATCTGCAAAAGTTTGATTTTTTTTTTTTTTGTATGTTTGTATGGGTTTCTTAAAATTGATATACTAAATTTTTTAACTAAGGAATTTAGTAAGAATAATTATCATGTTGAATCCTTATTAAAATAATTTATAAATAAAAAATATTGAACATCCATAAAATTATTATTTTTAATAATATCTTTATTAATGATTGAATTGGGTTAATTTAAAACTAACTTATACACTAATATATTTCAGATAAACTCTGGATAAAATTAATTAATTAATTAATTTATTTATTTATTTATTATTATTTTTTAGAATAATTAAATCCGGGTTTTCACAATCTACCCCCCTAAAAAAAAATTCTTCCTCGAAATTAATTCGTACCTTTAGACTAAAAAAGTTGAGAGTAATTGGCACATATCATATCTTCTCGTTCCCACATTAACTCTTTCGTCCCACGATGTCTCTAGAGAACTCGAACCAACGGTATAGTTTTACCTCGTAATTTCTTTTCGCGGTGATCTAAAATTTTGACAGGCTTTTCTTCAAATGTCACATCTTTATCAAGATTAATTTCCTCCCAATTGATGATGTGAGAAGGGTATGGCTTGTGTTTTCGTAGCATAGAGACATGGAAAACATTATGTACTCTAGCCAGTTGAGGTGGTAGAGCCAAACAATACGCCACCTCTTCTATTTTGTCCAAAATTTTGAAAGGCCCAAAAAAGCGAGGTGACAACTTTCCTTTCTTTTCGAAATGAACAACTTCTCGACGAGGTTGTATTTTCAGAAATACATGATCTCCAACTTGAAATGCTAAAGGTCTTCTCCTTTGATCTGCATAACTTTTCTGCCTACTCTAAGCGGTCTCAAGTCTTTGTCTAATTAATTTCACCTTCAGGTAGTTTCTTGAAAAAGAGGTGCTTCTCTAACTTTCGTCCAACATACTGGTGACCGACAAGGCTGTCCGTACAAAGCTTCATACGGTGCCATACCAATACTTGCTTGAAAGCTGTTATTGTAAGAGAATTCGACTAGTGGTAAGTCCATCACACAAGCTCGAAGCATGTCTTTTAAAGTTTGAATTGTTCTTTCTGATTAACCGTCAATTTGAGAGTGAAAGTTGTACTAAAACACAACTCTATACCCATAACTTTCTGCAGACTTTGCTAGAATTGTGACGTAAAACGAGAATCACGATCTGACACTATTGAGATTGGTACTCCGTGCAACCTAATGATTTCTCGAATAAATAATCAACTTAATGATTCAAGTGCGTCTGTTGCTCCTATTGGTAGGAAATGTGCCATCTTAGCTAACCGATCAACCACTACCCAAATAGCATCATGGCCTTGCGGCGACCGGGGTAATTCCGTTACAAAATCCATTGTTATATGTTCCCACTTCCACTCAGGTATTGGTAAAGTTTGGAGTTTCCCTGCCAGTTTCTGATATTCTGTCTTCACTTGCTGATACGTCAAGCACTTAGATACGAATTGAGTAATGTCCTTCTTCATTCCACTCCACCAATACTGTCGCTTGAGATCCTGGTACATCTTGTTTCCTCCCGGATGAACCGCAAAAACTGAATAGTGAAATTCTTTAAGTACTTTTTCTCTTAATTGTTTGATGTTCGGCACAAAAATTCTACCTAAATACCTTAAACTATTATCTTGATAGAGCGTCCAATCCGGTGAAGTTTCCCCGGACACTAATCGTGCATTGATGAAGTCGGTCTCTTGATCAAATCTTTGGGCTTCCAACACTTTGGTAAAAAGTTGGGGTGTTTTAACTATCACAAACAACCTACCCTTCCCATTCTGAGTCTCTGGTTGTAACTTAAACTCATTCACGGTGCTTACCATTTCCCATTCTTTAATTGATATGTTGGCTACAATCTCTCTTGTCTTTTGACTTAGTGCATCTGCTACAACATTAGCTTTCCTGGGATGATAAGACAAAGTGAATTGGTAATCTTCAAGGTACTCCATCCAGCGTCTCTGCCTCATGTTCAAATCTCTTTATGTAAACAAGTACTTCAAGCTTTTGTGATCGGTAAATATATCAAACTTTTCGCCATAAAGGTAATGTTGCCAAGTCTTAAGTACATAGACCACAGTCGCCAACTCCAGATCGAATGAGCTGCGTGCAGATAAAATGTTTGAGCCGTGTGTGCAAAGTGAAATGAATGAGCTACATGCAGATAAAATGAATGAGCTGCGTGCAGATAAAATGTTTGAGCCGTGTGTGCAAAGTGAAATGAATGAGTTACGTGCAAATTGTAGTTTATGAGCTGCATGCAGATAAAATGAATGAGCTGCATGCAGATAAAATGAATGAGCTGCGTACAGATAAAATGTATGAGCCGTGCGTGCAAAGTGAAATGAATGAGCTGCGTGCATATAAAATGTTTGAGCTGTGTGTTCAAAGTGAAATGAATGAGCTGCGTGCATATAAATGTTTGAGCTGTGTATTCAAAGTGAAACGAATGAGCTGAGTGCAGATAAAATGTATGGGCCGTATGTTCAAAATGAAATGAATGATTTGTGTGTTCAGAATCAAAAGTTTGAGCTGCGTGTTCAAAATTTCAAAAAAATATGAGCTGCGTGCTCATGACTTCAAAATCGTGAGCTATGTGTTCAAAATTTCAAAAACATATGAGCTACGTGTTCATAATTTCAGAATCGTGAGCTGCGTGTTCACAACAAAAATATTTGAGCTGCGTGTTCAGAATTTCAAAAATGTGGGCTTCGTGTTCACCACCAAAGTTTGAGCTGCGTGTTCAGAATTTTATAAAAAAATATGGGCTACGTGTTCATATTTGAAAATTGTGGGCTGCATGTTCAGAATTTTATAAAAAAATATGGGCTGCGTGTTCATATTTGAAAATTGTGGGCTGCGTGTTCACCACCAGAGTTTGAGTTACGTGTTCAGATTTTACAAAAAAATATGGGCTACGTGTTCATATTTGAAAATTGTGGGCTGCGTGTTCACCACCAGAGTTTGAGTTGCGTGTTCAGATTTTATAAAAAAATATGGGCTACGTGTTCATATTTAAAAATTGTGGGCTGCGTGTTCACCACCAAAATTTGAGCTGTGTGTTCAGATTTCAAAAATTCGTGAGCTGCGTGTTCACTTCAAAAGTTTGAGTTGCGTGTTCAGATTTCAAACCGTGAGCTGCGTGTTCACAATCAAAATTCGAGCTGCGTGTTCAGATGTCAAATCGTGAGCTGCGTGTTCACAATCAAAATTTGAGCTGTGTGTTCAGATTTCAAAAGAGTGAGCTGCGTGTTCATAATCAAAATTTGAGCTGCATGTTCAGATTTCAAATCGTGAGCTGCATATTCACAATCAAAATTTGAGCTGTGTGTTCACATTGAAAAGTTTGAGCTGTGTGCCGACTAAATCAAAATGCTGTGTTATGGGCTGTGTGTTCAGATTGAGCAGTGTTATGAGCTGTGTGCCGACCTAATCAAATGCTGTGTTATGGGCTGTGTGTTCAGATTGAGCAGTATTATGAGCTGTGTGCCAACCTAACAGAATGTTGTGTTATGGACTGAGTGTTCAGATTGAGCAGTGTTATGAGCTGTGTGCTTAAATGTGCTATGTGCCCAAATGTGTTTGTAGACGCGCCCGAACGTCCCGGGAAAATCCTGTTTTGTTCATTGGGCTCACTACAGTTCGGACTCAATGTCACGGTTCTTAATCTGATCTTGCAAAGTGCAATGCGAGATAGATAAATCACCAAAGAGTCCAAATCCGGCAAATCATTTTGAAAAACTGATTTTTAGAAAGAAGTGCCAAACATGGACTGTTTTGCCAAATACAGAGTCGCCACCTAAATATTTTATTTTGAAGGGATTTAGGAAACCCTGACTCGTGCCTAAGGCTACGTGCCCATCATCACCAGAGTTGCCTCGGCTCGGGAACTTGGGCACGAGAGGGGAAGGTCATGCAATGAGCACCTCCGCTCGCCCGATCAAAGATCGGTCTTTACTAACATGATATCTTGTTTTTGAAAACACATGTGCTCTTATTCCGGTTCTTAACCTAGAATTACTATGTGATGCGCACAGCATACAAGTATAGACTGGATCGCCTAAGTTGGAACAAAACATCTCATGTTTTTTTTTTTTTTAAAAGCGGTTTGCTACTCTCAAGTAGGCTAAAATGCGAATTTTGCCACCCTCAAGTGGGCTTTAGAAAACACGGTGATTTGCCACTCTCAAGTAGGCTTAAAACTCGCAATCAATGAATTGTTCCAATTCAAGTAACCCAACCTTCACCCACAGGCATTTAGGCAGTTATATCATATAAGCAGTTAGCCTCATGGCAAGCATGCTATCATGGCAGTCACTCACACACATGCAAGGATGCTAAAGCATAAACATTTACCCAGTACTTCGAGCCAAAACAAAAGCTATGTTAGAAATCAATGCATGATCCTAGCTATGCCAAGAATGCCTAATGCAACACATACAAAATGCAACTAAAATAGACTTGGCTATTCTAAAATGTCATGTGAAATACAATTTGATACATGTATTCAAACAGGAATTGAAATACAATGCAGTTAGTATGATGCGCCGAGCCCGGTGCATGCAAGACAGATGAATGGATACAAACATGCGAGCATAAGGATGCTAATTGAAACATGCCCTAAAACTAACCATCGTAAGCTGGTAAATAAAAAGGAGAAAGAAATGGGGGTTAGAAGACATGCATCACACACACGCACATTTATTTACAACAGTTGTGCCCTCTCGACGGAGGGTCCGAATGAATAATACAGAACCGACTAGCTAATCTAAGCTAATCTAATTAAACTAGTTGTTACACAACAGAATGAATAACAAGCTACAGCTAATTATTACACAACTCTAACTAATTAATAAATTAACTAAGTTAGCAATTAAATAAGCATATAAACTATATGATGTAGGCTGCCTCAGCTCTGCTTTGGATGACAAAGGATGCATGCATGCTCGAGTAGCCTAGTTCAGAAATCCCTCGCGACGCCCCGATTTGCCTCTGTTTGCAATTGATCTCAGAAACTTGCACCAAGCTCCAAAGAGATGAAACTCCACCTTGGGAATCTGTAGGGATGCTGCCGACCAGATATTGGCCTTAGAGACCACCAGCCAACCAGTTTTTGTGGTGAAAACCAGAAAAAGTGGTCGGCCAGCCACTTTATCTGGTCGGCCGACAGTTTTTGCTGCTGGTTTCTGGTTTTCTGCAACAGAGGGCAAGAAAGGGGCATGGCAAAGTATTTGCAACACATGTATGCGCGACCACCCTCCCTATCATTACATAAGCTCAAGGGAGTGTAGGTCTCGACCCTCGGGTCACCAACCACGCATCTCGATGCGTGATGGCCGAGGAGCCGAATTGCGCAACTCGATATGGAATGAATGCATATACAAACACCTAAAGCCTAGAACTCCGTCATGTATAGTCAAGAGTGTCAGCGACTGGGAATCAAGGTACGTTTCATCTATTCGAGTATGAAATGTGCCTCGTTTCTCGTGTTTGGACTAATGCCTATTTCAAACACAATGCAACAAACATGGCATGTACTATGCGACTCAATCATGCCACTTAATGCAATACAACTTAGACATGCAAACGTGCAAACATGCAAAGGGGTAAACATGTGAACATGCAACTAGCATACACAATGCTATGAATTCCATTATATACACAATGCTCATGACACTAGCATACACAATGCACGTGGCAACTAACATACACAATGCAGTGAATATGGCATGCACAAATGTAATGTCTAATCATGCAACCACATGGCATACTCAATACTATGGACTACATGGCATACTCAATGCACAATGGACTCAAGGCACCAAAACACACACAAACATGCATAATGCAATGGCTCAAGTCTAAGGCACAAAATACAACTCTCCAAGAGCATTGAAAAGATGAAACATGGAGTGCAATGGCATGTGTACCAGCACTGAAATGGCATACAAAATGACTTAGAATCATTCAAAACAACTCATGTAAGGCATGTTGAAAGGCTCAAGCATCAAAGCTAGTGAAACATATTACACTACAAGCATGCATGGCAAGCATCATTTAACCAAGGGGCCTCAAAATAGAGCTAAGACAGCCCAAAATATGAACAAAATCATGTTGGAGCATGGCCAAAATATGCTAGAATGGTGAGCCAAAACATCATTCATTCCAAGCTAGTAAACAAGATTTACACTACAAGCACATGGAGCATGTGAGAGGCTACTAAACCAGCTAAAAATAGAGCCATGATATGTCAACTGATGACCAAAAACCCACTGAAATGGAGCTAAAACATGCTAGATTGACATGCTACCTTAATGAGCCATAAATGGGAATACACTACACATATGAGAAGCATGCCAAGAGTGACCAAACCAACCATGGATAGAGTCTAGGAAGGCCCTAAAAGTCACCAAAAAGTGCCTAAACCAAGCCTTGAAAGTATGAAAATGCATGCTCCTTTGATAGACCAAAATGCAAGTAAACAAGACAAAAAGAGAGAGGGTCACCCCTCTCTGATTTAGGACCTCAAAACCACATGCCAACCACTGAAAATCCACTGGATTTCAGTGTCTAAAAGGCCAAGCAAGGATTAGCTCAAAGGCCCTAACGCATGGCACAAAACAAGGCCAAACAAGGCATGCAAGAGGGTAGGAGACCCTCAACACCCAAGAAGCCTTAAACAAACATTTTAAGTGCTCAAAAATGAAGCTTTTTTTAGTTGAAAACAAAGCTCAAATAAGTATGCAAGTATGGCTAAGAGAATGATCAAGACAAAGCTTAAAAGGGGAGAAAATGGATTACCCTTGAAGCTCAGCAAAACTAGCAGATTTTCTGAACCAAAAACCAGCTTTTCAACCTCCAAAAAGGTCCTCCAAGAGCCTTAGTTCAATGGTGGGGTTTGTGGTTAAGAGTTGTAGTGTAAAGGTGAAGAACAACACACACTTTAGGCACCAAATATAGAGATATAGAGGGAGATATACACTTGTTCCTTAGGTAAAACTCAGAACCTCTGGAATGGAGAGGGAGAGCCTCTCATAGAAAAACAAAGGGTTCAAGATTCTTGGAGAAGCTAAACTTGGATGCAATCCCTCCATACACGTGTATGGAGGATACAGTCTGTGCCCTCCAGCTGGCACAGCTGGCATCCATACAGTCTGCCAAAATAGGGAGAAAGCTGCCGACCAACAAAAGTGGTCGGCCTGCTACTTTTAGTGGTCGGCCGACCACCCAAAGTGGTTTCCTAGGCAAAAAGTGGTCGGCCAGGGGAAATAGTGGTCTCCACACTGAAAGCAAGCCAATGGTGGGGTAGGAAACCAGAAAATGTGGCCCAAAGACAAAGAAAACCAATTTCCCGACCAGAAAATCGGCTGGCGGGGAGAAACGTGGTCTCCAAGGAAAAAACTAGTCTCCCACCCTTGTACCACTTCCCAAACAAGGAAAGTAAGGTTTGTACCCAAGACAAACCAAAACGGATGCGAAACAAGGGTTCGGGGGCAAGACGCGCGGCCGGGAGCCCCAAAAACCAGCTGTCGAGCATCAAAAGTGGCTTACGACCACAAAAGTGGTCTCCCGGACCACAGTGTCCCTCTAGACAGAGGAAATAAGGTGTGTTCCAAAAACTGTGCCAAACGGAGAATGTTAAGCGGTCCCAAGCCGAGGCGCACGGCTGACGACTCTGAAAATCGAAAACTAGTCTCCAAATGGGAATAGTAGTCTATAACCACGAAAAGAAGCCTACGACCACTGAGAGATGGTCTATAAGACCTCTCCCTCCCACCGAAAAGAGAAAACAAGACTTGGTCCGCGGATCGAGTCATAGTATAAGGGTCCCGAGGTCCGGAGGCAAGGCTCTCAGCCAAGAACTCCGAAACCTCGAAACGAGCACAACATGCGCAATCATCGAGCGCTCAATCGATGACGTCTGAGTCTTAAGACCGGTCAAAAATGGGTGTCTACAGTGCTGTATGCCCAAATATGTTGTGTGCCCAAATAAACTGTGTTTCGAATTAACAAAGCATTGTGTAGCGAGCCGTGTGCCGAGTCAGCGGAATGCTATGTACAAACTGTGGGTTTAGAATGATTGAAGTGCTGTATATGTGAATATGTTCATGACGAGCAGACATGATTCCAGCATGGTTGGAATGTGCCCCATTTTTTTTGCTTCTACTATACTATCTGTTACATCGCACTATTTTGTGCACATTACTTGCATTGTACATGCATTTTATCACGCTATTTTGCACATCGCACTGTCTTGTGCATTGTATCATTCACGCTATCTTGCGCACCTCATCGCACTGCTTTGTGCATTGCATCATTCGCGCTATCTCGTGCACCTCATCTGCACTTGTTAGTGCATTACATTGCTTTGCATCCCTTCTGCATTGTTATGTGTCACACTTAGATTGCATTGTCATGTATCCCTCCACTTGCCTTGCTACGCACTTTTCACTTGCATTGCCATGCATGTTTCTAACGATATTGTACCTGATGAGTTTCTTTCTTATGCAGGCACGATACTGTATGTACGGTTCATTTGAAGCTGGCGCGACCAGACGAACTAGACGGTATTGTATGTACTCCGTGTGAGACGTAGTAAGAATTGTATAATTCTCTTACATCCTTTCTGCATGTAATGTAGTTTGTTTTATATTCACCTGCTTAAACTGTTGCATTTATTGTGTATATTTGCTTCGTTACAGCTTTCTTTGCATGATCATAAGTTATGTTTGGCTTTGTGCATGTCATTTGCATTTTGCCCCTGCCTGCAGGCACATTTCTGTGTTATCTCGCCTGTTTGTCTAAGTCTTCGGCCTTGTCAAAAATGGGTCGTCTCTGGGCTTTGACATTCACTCCCGTCACTTATAACTTTCGAGTTCTATCAAAGAGGGGCAACTGTAAGCACCCCATTTTTGACCGACCTTAAGACTCAAACGTCATCGATTGAGCGCTCGGTGATGTGGCATGTTGTGCTCGTTTAGAGGTTTCGGAGTTTTGGCTGAGAGCCTTGCCTCCGGGCCTCTGAACTCTTTTGTGCTTCAGCTCGGTCTGAGGACCGAACTCTGTTTCTCTTCCCGGAGGGAGGGAGAGGTCTTGTAGAACATCTCTTTGTGGTTGTGGACCACTTTTCGTGGTTGTAGACCGCTTTTCCCGTTTGGAGACTAGTTTCCAGTTTTTGGAGCCTTCGGCCGTGCACCTTGTCTTAGGATCGCTTAACGTTCTTCGTTTGGCTTGGTTTTTGAACCACACCTTGCTTCCTCTCCCTAGAGGGACACTGTGGTCCGGGAAACCACTTTTGTGGTCGTGTACCACTTTTTAGTACTCGACAGCTAGTTTTCGAGGCTCCCGGCTACGCGCTTTGCCTCCCGAACTCTCGTCTTGCATCCGTTTTGGTTTATTTTTGGTACAAATCTTGTATTCCTTGTTTGGAAGGAGGAACGAGGGTGGGAGACCAGTTTTTCCCCTTGGAGACCACTTTTCTTCTCGCCAGCCAATTTTCTGGTCGGGAAACTGGTTTTCTTGGTCTTTGGGCCACCTTTTCTGGTCTCCCACCCCACCATTGGCTTGCTTTCAGTGTGGAGACCACCAATTCCTCCTGCCGACCACTTTTTTTCTGGGAGACCACTTTAAGTGGCCGGCCGACCACTGCAAGTAGCAGGCCGACCACTTAAAGTGGTCGGCAACTCTCCCCCTGTTTTGGCAGACTGTGTAGATGCCAGCTGTGCCAGCTGGAGGGCACAGACTGTATCCTCTATACATATGTATGGAGGGATTGCAACCAAGTTTTAGCTTTTCCAAGAAGCTTGAACCTTTGTTTTTCTATAAGAGAGGCTCTCCCTCTCCATGGGAGAGGTTCTAAAATTTTCCTAAGGCATAAGTATATATCTCCCTCTATATCCCTATATTTGGTGCCTAAAGAGTGTGTTGTTCTTCACTTTTGCACCACAACTCTTAACCATACACCCCCATCATTAAACTGAGGTTCTTGGAGGAAATTTTGGAGGTTAAAAAGCTGGTTCTTGGCTGAGAAATTTGCTGGTATTGCAGTGCTTCAAGGGTAACCTCTTTTCTCCCTTTTAAGCTTTGTTTTGATCACTCTCTTAGCCATATTTGCATGTTTCTCTTGGCTTAACATTGAACTACAAAAAGCTCTATTTTTCAATCCTTAGCATGTTTGTTTAAGGCCCTTTTGGTGTTGAGGGCCTTCTACCCTCTTGCATGCCTTGTTTAACCTTGTTTTGTGCCATGGTTTAAGGCCTTTGAGCTAGTCCTTGCTTGGCCTTCTAGCCACTGAAATCAAGTGGATTTTCAGTGGTAGGCATGTGTAGACACCCCACTTTTGACCGTCCTCAAGACTTGGATGTCACTGTTTGAACACTCGGTGATCATCCTTGTTTGTGTTCGTCTTGAGTTCCCGGAGGTCTCGGCTACGCGCCTTGCCTCAGGATCTCTCGACTAGACTGTTTTGTGTTTGGGTTTGCACCAAACACTTGTGTTTTTGCTTTGGAGGGCAAGGAATGGCTTGTTGGCCACCCCCACACTCCACCGGCCATAGCTTGAGGCCATCGGCTATGTTTTGTTTCCATCGGCCAAATGTTTGGCCAACCGGCACTCTAGATGGTCGACCGGCCATCTATTTTGGTCAAATTGCATTTTTGACTGGCCGACCACTGTCCATCTACTTTTGCAGATATTTTTTATGCCAGCTATGCTAGCTAGCATACACTTTGCTCCCCTCCATACACGTGTATGGAGGGATCTCCCTCTTGGCTAGCTTGTATGGAAAGCTTTACAAGAGGGATTGTCTATAAGAGGGAGCCTCTTCTCCCTCCATTAGGGTTAACAAATTTTTCAGAGCTTCGAGTTTAAGGGTTAGGGTTTGTTCATACTCTATCTCTATATCTCTCCCTCTCTTGAGTGTTTAGTATGTGTTTGTTCTTACTATTGCACACAAACACCTACCATTACACCTTTCCTTAGTTGCTGAGGCATTAGAAGGTTGATCTTGGACTTTTTGAGCTGGTTTTGATCCAAGAAGAGGTCTGGTCTTGTGATTTTGGAAGTGTTCTTCAAGGATGAGTGTTCTTGCCCTTTATTCTCTATTTTTGCATAGCTTTTTTGACTATCTTAAAAATGTTTTTAGACTTTGAATATAACATATAAAAGTTCTATTTTTACCTGCTTAAAATAGTTATTTTAGGTTTCTTTGAGCTTTGGGGTTGTTTGACCCCTCTTAGGTCTTGATTAGCCCTATTTTTGTGCTATTTTGGTGAGCTCCGGGACCACTTTGTTTGGGCCTCCTCACCACTGAAATCTTGAGGGATTTCAGTGGTGAGGATGGTGGTTTAAGGTCCTAAGAAGGAGAGGGCCACCCCCTCTCCTTGTTGTCCTTGAAAAGGGTCATTCTAGCCTCATTAGTGAGCACCTTGTTTAAGTGTATGTTGGCCATGCCTTAACTGTTTTTTATGACTATCTTGCCATGATATAGCATTGTCGTGAGTTGGCTTAGGCACACCATGCTTGCTTAGCATACATGTCTTGTAATGCCATGAATTGCCTTAACATGCCTTGTGATTTGAGCCTTGTTTCTAACATGCCTTGTGCTTTGAGTCTTGTAATATCATGAATTGCCTTAACATGCCTTGTGCTTTGAGCCATTGCATGAGCCTCATTTTCGTGTCTTTCAAGCCGTCATCCCAACTCATTTTTGCTACTGTTTTGGCTTGCATAGGGTCTGTTTGGGATTGGTTTGGCCATTTGAGCATTATCTTGCATGCCTCTAGTGTAATACACTTCACTAGCTTCGACGCTTGAGCTTTTCAACATGCATTACATGGGTTGTTCGCATGATTCTAAGTCATTTTGCATGCCATTTCAGTGCTGAAGCATATGCCATCATACTCCATGTTTCATTCTTTCAATGCCTTTGGAGAGTTGTATTTTGTGCCTTAAGCTTGGGCTAACATGCATGCATGTTTGTATAGCATTTTGGGTTTCTATCTTAGCATGTATGGCCACTGATTTGGACATGGCTGAGGCCTATCCATTTTGGTTTAAGTCCATTGTGCATTGTATATGCCATGTGGTTCATTGCGTTGTGTATGCCACGTCCATTTGCATTGTGTATGTTAGTTGTTGTTCAATTTGATTGCATGCCTATGTTGCCTTGCATTGAGTATGTGTGCATGTACATTGAGCATGCCATTAGCCTTGTTAGGTTGTTCATGTTGCATTGCATGTTTTCATGCTTGTCCTTTGCATCTTGTTCACATGCTTGTTTCATTGCATTGTATGTTCGTATGCTTGAGCCGCATTATGTATACCATGACATGTTATTTGTTGCATCGTGTTTGGAATAGGAGTTAGTCCAAACACAGGAAACGAGAGGCGTTTCATACTCGAAGTGATGAAACGTGCCTCAATTCTCGGTCGCCGACACTCTTGACTATACATGATAGAGTTTTAGGCTTTATGTGTTCGTGTGTGCATTCATTTCATATTGAGTTATGCAATTTGGCTCCTCGGCCATCATGCATCGAGATGCGTGAATGGTGGCCCGAGGGTTGAGAATCATACTTCCTTGAGCTTAAGTAATGATAAGGAGGGTGGTTGTGCATACATGTGTTACAAATACTTTGCCATGCCCCTTTCTTGCTCTCTGTTGCAGCAAACTGAAGTCTGGCAGCAGAAACTGGTCGGCCGACTAGATAAAGTGGCTGGTCGACCACTTTTTCTGGTTTTCAACACAGAAAGTGATCGGCAGGTGGTCTCCAATGCCAACAACTGGTCGGCATCCCTCCTACAGATTCCCATAATGGAGTTTCAGCCTTCTGGAGCTTTTTGCAGTGTTCTGAGACCAGTTGCAAACAGAGGCAAATCGGGGCATCGTGATGGATTTTTGCACAAGGTGACCGGGCACGCATCCTTCGTCATCCAAGGCATATTGGAGGCAGCCTATTTCATATAGTTTACATGCTTATTCAATTGCTGACTTAGTTAATTTGTTAATTAGTTAGAGTTGTGTAATAATTAGCTGTACCTTGTTATTCATTATGTTGTGTAATAACTAGTTTAATTAGATTAGCTTAGATTAGCTAGTTGGTTCTGTATTATTCATTCGGACCTTCCGTCGAGAGAGCACAATTGTTGTAAATAAGTGTGCGTGTGTGTGATGCATGTCTTCCAACCCCCATTTCTTTCTCCCTTTTATTTACCAGCTTACGATGGTTAGTTTTAGGACATGTTTCAATTAGCATCCTTATGCTTGCATGTTTGTATCCATTCATCTGTCTTGCATGCATCGGGCTCGGCGCATCATACTAACTGCATTATATTTCAATTCCTGTTTGAATACATGTATCAAATTGCATTTCATATGATATTTTAGAATAGCCGAGCCTATCTTAGTTGCATTTTATACGTGTTGCATTAGGCATTCTTGACATAGCTAGGATCATGCATTGATTTCTAATATAGCTTTTGTTTTGGCTCAGGGTACTCGATAAGTGTTTATGCTTTAGCATCCTTGCATGTGTGTGAGTGACTGCCATAATAGCATGCTTGCCATGAGGCTAACTGCTTATGTGATATAACTGCCTGAATGCCTGTGGGTGAAGGTTAGATTACTTGAATTGGAACAATTAATTGATTGCGAGTTTTAAGCCCGCTTGAGAGTGGCAAATCACCATGTTTTCTAAGCCCACTTGAGGGTGGCAAAATCCGCATTTTAGCCTGCTTACGAGTAGCAAACCGCTTTCAAAAACAAACATGAGATGTTTTGTTCCAACTTAGGCGATCCAGTCTATACTTGTATGCTGTGCGCATCACATAGTAATTCTAGGTTAATAACCGGAATAAGAGCACATGTGTTTTCAAAAACAAGATATCATGTTAGTAAAGGCCAATCTTTGATCGGGCGAGCGGGGGTGCTCATTGCATGACCTTCCCCTCTCGTACCCAAGTTCCTGAGCCGAGGCAACTTTGGTGATGACGGACACGTGGCCTTAGGCACGAGTCAAGGTTTCTTAAATTTTTCAAAAATAAAATATTTAGGTGGTGACTCTGTATCTGGCGAAGTAGTCTATGTTTGGCACTTCTTTCTAAAAAATCAGTTTTTCAAAATGATTTGCCGGATTTGGACTCTTTGGTGATTTATCAATCTCGCATTGCACTTTGCAAGATCAGATTAAGAACCGTGACATTGAGTCCGAACTGTAGTGAGTCCAATGAACAAAACGGGATTTTCCCGGGACGTTCGGGCTCGTCTACAATTTTCGTCTTCCAAAATTAAGCTTGCCAACCATCCAGTTAGTTGATCATGTCACCGCGACTTGCGACATGTTGGAGTTAAAGAATCTTGTCTATCTCCTTTAAATTGAACTTTCGTGTCATTAAAGGAATGTCACCATCTTACGGTAACAATCAATAATGGCTCGATGAACTGACAACCAGTCCATTCCTAGGATGGCGTCAAAATCAGACATCTCCATAACTCTTAGATCACAGATCAAATATGAACCAGAGATTTCTAATTCACAGGATTTACATACTAGATTTACTCAGGTTTGCCCTCTTAAGGGTGAAGCAACACTCATAGCCATCTCTAATGTTTTTGGCTCCAAACCCAAACTTGACACACATGCAGTGGATATAAAAGAATGCGAAGCTCCGGAATCAAACAATACTTTAACCCAAGAATTCATAAAGATTAACATACCTTGAATTACTGATGGGTTACCAACATCTTCTTCTTCTTGAAGAGCATACATTCTTCCTACTACCTATTGGTTAGTCCTTCCTAGTTTCTTTCCAGTTCCAGCTCCTTGTGGTTATGTTCTTGATCTACCTGCATTCCTAGAGGCTTGTGGCTACCCTTTGTTGGTCTGAGTATTTTGAGTAGGCTTAGAACCTTGCCCTAGCTGGCATTTGTTGTATTGTTGCTCCCCTTGCTGATCCATAAAATACTCCCCACTTTGAGGACACTCACTTCGACGATGCCCCTGCTGACCTCATCTAATACATTTTCCTTTTCACTCATTTACAAAGTTTCCTCCTTGCTGGTTTCCTCAATTCTACATTTGTTATTGCTGGAACCCTCCGACATAAGGTGCTGGTGTAGGATGGGTTCTGGTGTTGCGGACTGGACCTCCTCCGTGTGGTTGGTTATTGTTCCTTGATTGCTGATTTCGAATGTGTTCGGAATCCGCTAATTCTTGTTCCACAATTAAAGCTTGATCCACTATTTGAGCATAGGTGGAAAGTTGCACTGCGATCAATTTTCCTTTAATGTCTGTGTCCAAATCCCATTCAAATCGTCTAACCTTATCCTCTTCATTTGCTACTATGGCTGAAGCGTACCGTGAGAGAGCTTCAAAACAAGTCGCATATTTAGTGACTGGCATTTTTCCTTGTTTCAGTTGGAGGAACTCTTGAATCATTTCTTGTCTTAGCGAGTTAGGAAAATACTTTTCCATGAATAAGTCTTTGAATTTCCTCCAAGTTAATGTCTCTACGTGTCGAGTACTTCAGATCATTTCCCACTGATGATCTGCTTCCCCTTCCATTTGAAATGCTGTCATGGTCACTCTATCTTGCTCATTTTGGATGCCAGAAGTATCTAGCAACTTCTTAATTTGTCTTAACCAAGCTTCAGCTTCATAGGGGTTTGATCCACCAAGGAATTTGTAGGGATGTAGCTTTTCAAATTTTGATATCATTTCAGATTTGCTTTGATCTTGGTTTCGGGGTGGTATATTGCCTACCCTATCAGCAATTGCACGTATAATTCGAGCGACATCGCCATTAGACACTCCATCACTATTACCATTGTTATTATTTCTTATTTGTCCAGCTATTTTGCATGATGGGATTTTTAGTAATTTGTGATTTATTCATTTATTTATTTTTTATTATTATTATTATTATTATTATTATTATTATTATTATTATGTGCAAGGATAGTAATAAAAAAAAAACTTCATTAATTAGATTAAATAAGCTACAATCAGCAAAATACAAATAAAACAAAAGATAAAAGATAAAATAAAATAAAATACTACGAGCAAAAGATAGCCCCTACAATCCAAGTTAACTCTTACACCCACAATTCTAAACTAGGCAATTTTACATGTAAGCATACAAAACAATTGGTTAGCCTAGTTGTAATTCCCTTAAGATCTCTAAAATAGCCAAGGAAAGTCTCTCTTCACAAGGGCTTCTAGCACCCACGTGTCTTAGAAAAGCCCCATCAATCGCCACAGCACTCTCACGAAGACAACAGTTTCCTGCACACAATGCCCTAGTAGTTGCATCAGCTCCTCCTAATAGATCCTCCAGTCCTTGAAGTCCACTGACCCATCTCTCTTTACAATTCTGTTTGGGTCAGGCATGATATACTGAAGGCTCCAAATGTCAAAGAGGTTTCCCATCCTATCAGTGAAACCATCCGGGAAAAGGCCTAGCTGATATAACCAGGGAGCCTCTTGCCTTAAAATTTGGACAGGTCCAATGTAAGCATCCACCCAACTCTCAGATTTCCAAGCACAACCTTCTAGGGGATAAATTCTAACATATAAAAATGAGCCAATTTGCAGCCCACTTCGAACATCCCAATTCTCAAACACGGCCCCTATATCTCCAGTGCTCTCATCAGTATTGCCCTCTATAGATTCCACTTCGGTGTCAGACTCAATCACAATTATCTCCAGTGGGTTGTACATTGGTGCAATCTCTTCGGGTTCAAGTTCCGATTCAGGTTCAGGCTCAAGATCAGGCTCGTAATCTTCTATTGGTGCAATTTCTTCAGGATCGAACTCAGGCTCATAGTCTTCTACAGGCGACTCCACTTCTTCGCTTGGGTCAGGTTCTATGTCATAGTTTCCCACCGAACTTTCCTCATTAGAGTTAATATCTGATGACCCTGGCATCCTACAATTAAAAAGGTTCTAACTTAGTTAAGTCACCGAAAATTACAAGTTAACATAAGGTTTTCTTAAACAAAAAAATATATATATAATTGCTACCCATGGCCCAAAGGTTCGAATCTAAACTCTAATACCAAACTGTGACGACCTAATTTATTTTTTGGAACATCATAACATTTAAATAACAAATAACTTGCTAAATAAATTTTTAACAACTAATTAGGAAAATTTAAATTCTCACATAGTCAACGTTTAACAACAAAACAAAATTATGGGTCCGCATATAATATTACAACAACTTTATAACATTCTTAATTACTAAAGCAAAGATAATAAAACTTTATTTTGCTATATTCTTTATTTCAAGTTAGCCACGGTTCTGTATTAGCAGCGACCCCAATTTCAGCTTCAGTCCCTTCCTCGTCATAATCTGGCATAAAACGCCAAGGCAACAAAATATATGCCATGAGTTTTGCAACACAGTAAGAAAATATAACCAACCTACCATTCTTTTTAAGAGAAAATAATCATGACAATGACGAAATTAATAGCATGATTATATAACAACAATTTAAAATAATTTCAACAAATTTTTTTAGTTTAGGTGACACTCAAAATCTCACCAAATAAATCTTCTTACCAACCATTAAGCCATGGCCACGGTTAATTTGGAAACCTCCCATTGGTCAAATATTCAAGAACTATCAAGAATGCCCACACGCAGAGTTATATACCTAAGCTGTGGCATCCATGGTCTGCCCCAAGGGAACGGTCTACCACGGGTATGTAACCTCTCTGCGTGTCACCCGCACATCCACCCATATCCCAAAACCGAATACCGATAAGGGTTCAAATAAGTCACGGGCCATCTTAGGGTTTCATGACACAATTTAATGAGAATTCTAGAAACTAGGACTCACCGTGAACAACCGGTATGAATCCTCAATTACTAACTTTGTATATGTCGTTAATCATTTCAGTTAGTTTTTATATTAATCACAAATAATTTCAATTTTTAATCACAAATGATGTTATGCCAACTCATTAAAATTCCCAACATAAAATATGACACATGTCACGCAATAATAAATAAATGTACAAAATTTAAATAAACAATTTATTTAAACCATGGTATGAAATAATAATTTAGACACAAAGAAAATAAACCATAATCACACACATGCATGAATTTTTAATTTATTAGACTAGTACAATATTAAATAAACCACAATACACTCATACATGGGTTACTAATTTGCAATATTTAATGAATTAGACCAACACAATAATTAATTTTTATCCAATTAATTAATTGAAGTAATGATCTTAAACCTGCCTAGAAATTTTCAGAATATACCTTAGGTAATAAAAATTATAAATAAATTACTTATGCAATTCTAAAATTTGTGAAAATCTACAGAATATTCAGTAAACATGTTTAGGTCATTTTTCAATAAGAATTTTCCAAAAATAAGTTATAAATAATTCTGTAAAATTCTCAAAAATTTCATGACACAGATTTATCACATTTTCTTAAATTAATTTCATACTTAAATTTATAAATCAAATTCATAATATAAAAAATTATTATGAAACTAGACTTCTCAAATTTCATTTTTTATTTAGAAATTACCATATTTGGTTTAATATAAAATTTTAATAATTTTTCAAACACATAGTAAAATCTGTCTTACAGTTTCAGATTTGGTTAAAAATTTATATAAATTCGTACAAAACTCAATAATTGTTGCAAAACTTCGTGGATAAACTAGACATCATTCTCAACAACTTTGTAGAAGAAATGATCTCCAAATTTTGAGTATAAAATTGTCTAAAAATCCGTACAACTGTTTGGCAGATTTAAGGGCCCAATAAAATCTTTAATCCTCTCTTTAATGATATAAACTACACATGCAAGCCTATTTTCACAATAATACCATGATTTTAAGACTACCAATATCTTCAAATATTTGATATACAAATCACAAAATTTATAGATAATTATAAATAAAATTCTATCTATAAATGTTACTAGGAATACAATCTGAAATTTTAACTCAAAAAAATGAGTGGGTTGAGAGAATTTTCTTACTTAGTTGTAGGATTGAAATGTGATAGTGAGATGGTAGGAAAATACACAATCTTCTTAACCTCCTCCTCTTATTCTTTTACTCCACTTCGCAAATTTTCTTTCGCAGATTTCCTTTACATTTTCTAATCAAAGAAGTAGCATGCACATATATATATATATATATATATATATACATGCTGAGGCTTTCCCCTCTCTCTCTCTCTCTCTCCCTCCTATCATTCTCTCTAGTCACTTCGTATCTTCCAATTCCAAGAAGTATAATGAAGTTATGGTTTCTATATTAACATGCAAACAAACAAGTGGCAATGTTGCCACCGAAAAATCTACAAAAGTTTGATTTTTTTTTTTGGTATATTCGTATGAGTTTCTTAAAATTGATATACTAAGATTTTTAACTAAGACATTTAGTAAGAATAATTATCATGTTAAATCCTTATTAAAATAATTTATAAATAACAAATATTGAACATCCACAAAATTATTATTTTTAATAATATCTTTATTAGTGATTGAATTGAGTTAATTTAAAACTAACTTATACACTAATATATTTCAAATAAATTCTTAATAAAATTTATTTATTTATTTATTTATTTATTATTATTATTTTTTTAGAATAATTAAATGCGAGTTTTCACATCCTATATCTGAGATAACAAATAAAAACTAGATAACAAATAACAAAGAATTTAAAAATACTATATTCAAATTCAAATGATAAAACAATGTTATATTTAAAATAAAAAATAAAAAATCTATACTATATTCAGGTTATAATGAGATAACAATGTGATAACCATCCCATAGTCGGTGTTTGGGAAGTGGATTTTTTTGTAGGTTTTTTTAGTTGTAGGATATTATTGAAGAAAGTTTTTTTTGTGTTTAGGAAGATAGTTGAGTTTTTTTGTGGTTGAATGTGATGTTTGTGAGAGAAAAAGTGAAATGATTATGGGATTTGATGTAATATTTTGTTTGGATTTATTTTTTTTAGTTTTGTAACCAATTTGTCTTTTAATAAATAAAAAAAACATAAAAAAAATCAAAAAACTTACTTCTCAAACAGCGCCATAAATAACAAAAAATTTAAGAAATATATTAAAAAAATGATGAAAAATGATTGAAACTTTCAACCTCAATAACTCCACAACATTTTGTAATTATATGTAGTATAGATTTTAATTTACATATATTTAATTGGGAAAATTATGCAAATAATTCATGTAGTTTACACAATATGTCAATTTGGTCCATGTAATTTTAATTTGTTTGATTTTGCACCTTAATTTAATAGATTGTATCATTTTAGTCCAATAAATAGCGGTTCTTAAGTTAATTTAACGGAAAGTCAAACAATGTGTGAATTTGCTCCATGTATTTTCCACAATATGTCAATTTAGTTTCTGTCAAAATAGAGAAAATTGAAACTACAGGGACCAAATTGACACATCATGTAAAGTACAGGGACCAAATTGACACATTGTTTGACATTCTGTTAAATTAATTAACAACATTTATTTATTAGACTAAAATGACACAATCCGTTAAATTAAGGGCAAAATCGAGAAAATTGAAACTATAGGGACCAAATTTATACATTGTGTAAACTATAGAGACTATTTGCATAATTTAGCCTTTTTAATTTATTTAAGTTATAGAGTTGTGAGTTTGTATTTTTTTATTAATTTATTGTGACTTCAAAAAAAAATATAATATCTAACTAGAAAGAGCCAATAATATTTCGACAGATGTATTTTTGTATTTTAAAAATTAGAAAAATTGTGAAAAATAATTTGAAACTTTCAAAGACAAAGACCTCCCAACGTTTTGCAAATATATATAGTAAGTATAGAGTACATATATATAGATAACAAAAATTAAAAAAATCAAAAATCTATACTATATTCAAATTTAATGAGATAACAAATAACAATCCAGAAAACAAATACAAATACAAAAAAAAATAACAAATAAATAAATTGAGAACCAATTAGATTGCAACACATATTAACGGAAATTAAAACATATATATAAAGAAAAAGAGAAAAAATGATTGAAATTTTCAACCTCAATAACATGATAAATAACAATCAGATGACAAATAAATAAAAAAAATTAAAAATACTATATTCAAGACAACAAATAAAAAAAGAGATAACAAATAACAAAAATTGAACAATAAATACTATATTCAAATTCAAATGAGATAACAATGTTATATTTATAAAAAAAATTAAAAATATATATATAATATATTCAATTCTAATGAGATAACAATGAGATACCAAATCTATACTATCATATAAATAACAAAAATAATATTTTAAAAAAAAATAGGACCAATTTGATTACAACACATTAACAAAAATTTTATAAAGTCAAAAAATTGATGAAAAAGGATTGGAACTTTTAACCTCAATAACTTCACAATGTTTTGCAATTATATATAGTATAGCCCTAGCATTCTTCAACCCAAACGGCATCACCCTGTAGCAGTAGGTTCCCCACGGCGTGGTGAAGGCAGTTTTCTCTCTATCCTCGGGTACCATCGGAATCTGGTTGTACCCGGAAATCCATCCATGAAAGAGAGCAACGCATGGCCTGCGGTGATGTCCACCAATTCATTGATGTGCGGTAGAGGAAAGTCATCTTTCGGACTAGTTTTGTTCAGATCTCTGAAATCCACACACATCCGAATCCTGCCATATTTCTTTGGCACAGGAACAATGTTGGCCCACCAAGTCGGATACTCAGATGCTAGCAAAAACCCTACGTCTATCTGCTTGGTGACCTTTTCCTTAATCTTCAAAGCCCAATTCGGGCGTATTCTCCGTAGCTTTTGCTTGACGGGTCGGGCCTCGAGGTCAAGAGGGATCCAATGTTGTACAATCTCAGGATCGATTCCAAGCATGTCTTCGTAGGACCACGCGAAAACATCTTTGAAATCTTTTAATAAAGCAACTAAGCGCTTGTGTTTCTCCGAAGACAACGTGGACCCGATTTGGACCAAATGCGGATCCTTCTCAGTACCCACATTAATTGGAATGATTTCATCAATAAGGGGCTTTACAAACCTCTCATCCTCTCGATCAATCAAATGTTTCAAAACCAGAGGAATTCCTTCCTCATTGTTTTTATCAAAATTTTGAAAGTCGTGATCAATGCAATATACAAGTGGCACAGAGAAGTACTTAGAAACTACAGTGGCATTCTCACTCACAAAGTCCAGTTCATCCAGTTCCTCGGTTATAACCAACTCAAAAGAAAAGGAAAAAGATAACCTGGACAAAACTACGGCATCCGGATTATCAACTCCAGGAATATCGGACTCCGACTCAGACGAACCGGAATCTAATTCCGACTCCACAAACTCCGTGGAATCAGATTCTGGTTCATTACCTGACTCAGAGCTACTGGACAGAAAACGCTCCTCCAGCTGCCAAATGAGGGACGGTGCATCAGATGCATCCAAGATACCACCGGAAAGGTCCACACCTGATTAGTCTCCGATCATGGAAACGGTTAGGTCATCCCCCAAGTTCTCCGGGTTGATTTGAGGATCCGAAATGAGACATGCCAGTACTGCTCCTACCTCAAGTTCATTGCTGTCGGAATCACTTTTTGTGCTCTTAGTAGCCTCAACAGCTAGTTTATTCTGTTTCTCTATGTCGCTTTCTTTCAACTGCAAGTCGAAGAAAATCTCAAAACCGGGAACCCGCTGCTTCTTAGAGTTGAACCAAGGTTCGGGGAATCCACAGAATGGGAAGTCTTCCCCTTTTCGAACAAAATAGCCATTCAGGGTTCCCCGAATTGGTCGGTGCACAAGCTCATAGTGCTTCCCGCTTTGCTTTGCTCTGGCTTTTTCGGCCATTTCATTCCCTTTCTTCACCCAGTCCTCTTTGGTTCGCGTATAGCCAAGGCCAAAGGCATGAGGGTTATGTGGCACATCGGCCAATGCAGCGATGCCTTTCCAGCCACTTCTGCCTAATCCCATTCCGGGCATGTGCTGCAATTTATTCATGAAGTACATAGATTGGGCATTGACATAGAAGCCCTCATCGACAGCCAGGATACTCTGCACTACTCGGGCCTCAGCCAAGGTAAACCCGGAAAGGAAAACATCCTCCTCGCCGTGCATAATCTCCAACACAGGTGTAGTAACCTCCAGCGGAGGATGTATAGATACATTTCCAAAGACTATGGTCACCCCTTTCCTATGGGGGTACTTCAGCATTTGGTGGAGAATAGAAAAGACAGCTCTTACTTGATGCAGCCAGGGTCGCCCAAGTAATAAGTTGAAAGTGGCTGGAACATCCAGGACGTGAAATTCAATACCTTGTTGTGCGGTCCAACCTGTACTCTGATCTAAACTGTTCCCATCACTTCTCTACTTGTATTGTCGTACGCCCGGATCACCTGGGTCGTACGCATAAAATCGGCCGATTTTAGGCCAATAGCATAAGCCATGCGGCATGGACAAACGTTGATTGCTGACCCAGTGTCGACCAGTACCACCGGTATCCACTTTTCTCAGCACTCTATGGATATGTATAGAGGCTTGTTGTGTGCAGAGCCTTCCGGCGGCAATTCCTTGTCTGAAAAGGTTAAAGTCGGCGCAGCACCTCCTGGGAAAACGAGTCCGACTAGCTGTTCTGGGGTGGTGTCGATGGACAACTTTGCTTTGTCCATCGCTGACAATATAGCTTGTCTGTGCACGCGCGAAGCCATAAGCAACCCCTAGATAGATATATCGGCCTGAATCTTCTTCAATTGTTTCAGCACAGCCTCTTCTTCTAACTGTTTTTTCTTTTGTTTCTCTACCTTTTTGTTCTTCCCAGATGCCTCGGGTTGGTCCAGGTGCCGTGGTTTGAAATATCAGCCACTTCTTATCATATGGTCGACTTCCTCCACATACGAAGTATTATCAGGAATACCTTCACCTAATCCTCATCAGTGTGGGCAAGACATAGGACATCATCTTCCCACCACATACCTCTACCAACTGACAAGCAATTGTCCGGTTCCAGTCTAAGCATTCCCTCAGCAGTAACATTCCCCACGGGGCGTTGAGCTACTCCAGCTTCTTGATCACTTTCACTCATTTCTTGTCCAAACCGCTTCAGCACGGCTTATTGTTCTGTATGTACAACACTAACCATGCCCAGTTCCTGAGCCACTTGTTCTGCACCGGTGTTCTCTGGCAGTTTACCCTTTCTATCGGTCGTTCCAGCCATTGTTACAGTTTCCATTTTCTATTGTTCCAGCTTCAATTCAACTTCTTCATTTACATCAGGTTCATCGCTTAGCCACCCTGAATTATCGGTTGGCCCATTCAGATCGAACCAATTAATGTACATGTCCCTTTGATCATGTTCATCAAAGAATTGCAAATTGTCCATATCCTTCTCCAGATCAGCTAGATCATCTAATCCCTGGCTTGGTCCATCTTCTCGAACTATACTACCCTCCATCGCAGTTGGCAGCACCACTTCCGGCTTAGCTTGATTGATTGGCACAACATAACAGCTTGGGTCGTACATCCCATCAGATAAATCCTCAAAGCCCTCGGGTAATGGACTGGTATTCTCCACCAAAGCTGATCTCCCTTCATCTTCCACTGTCACCACCACGAGTTTAGTTTGGATTGCTGACATGTTCATCATGCACAAGTCTGTGCTCTCAGGAATGAACAACGCAGGCTTAGGTAGGTAGGAGGGGGTAATGTATATACTGGGGTCGTAAGGGACGGCCAGTGTATGGATGAGGTTTATTTTCCAAGGTGAAGGGGCTTGGTTATGTGGCAGGAGAGGATTTGTAGTGATGTTGGGTTTTTTGGGAGGTACTATCACCTTATTGTCAATAAGATCTTGAATCTCATGATGTAATCTAAAGCAGTAATCAGTGTCATGATCATGTTGTTGGTAGAAAGCACAATATTTGGCTGGGTTGTGTTTAGGTGGGAGAGGATCGGGCAGTGGGCGTTGTTCTAACGGCTTAAGATGCCCTTTTTTGATCAGGACCCTCAGGATTGCGGATAAGGACATATAGAACGGGGTGAAAACCCTCTGGTCTCGGGCCTGATGGCTTGAGGTTTGGGAAGTTGTATTGGATGTGCCGGTAAAGGGGTTGGCAGTCTTGGGTGTGGTGGTGACCATACTCACATCCGAGGGCCGCGCAGAGGTGCCACTAATCATGGCTACATTGGAGCTACGTATAAAGGGCCTTTTGGGCTGTTCTTTCTCATGGTCTATTAGACCCTGCTTCATTGTGTCCTCTATTTGCACCCCTATTTCGTGGAACTCAGCAAAAGTAGACAAAGGCAAGACTACCATCTTCTGTAATAATCTTCCTTGCAAGTTATGGACCACCATTCTGATCTAGTCCTTTTCAGACGGCCGGATAGTCATCATAGAGGCCTTGGCCCTCCAACGGGTCACAAAATCCGAGAAGCCCTCCTTTGGCTTGTGGCGAGTTGCTTCAAGATCACGAGTAGTGACCTCGATTTGAGTATTGTAGGAGTACTGCGCTGTAAAGGCCTCGGCCATTTCCTCTTAGTTTCTTTTCACAGAGTCTTCAAGCTTGGCATACTAGATGGCCGCTATACCCGACAGGGTCCGGCCAAAGAGCGACAGCTTCTGTAGTCTAGTGAGACCCATTGGTTGTAGGATATCAGAGAATAACCATAGATGGACTATAGGATCCCCAAAATCGTCAAATCGGTCTATATACGGCATCTTGAATCTATTTGGCAAAGTCATTGCCGAATAAGTATAGACATCCTCAATATTAGGGATTGAATTTACGCCATGTGCCCTTTTGAAGAGTTTTTCTAACTTGCTGACCTTCAATGCGGTGGGATCAACCTTAAATTCAAACGACTCCTCCATTTTGTAAACCGGTGCCTTGGGGGTCTGAAGAGGGATGGAATCTGCTTGAATACCCGTATTTTCTTGGACATTGATTGTGACCCCGGGTGCAGGAATTCCCGCTGGAGGTGGATGAGATGCAGAGGCTACTGCCGATTGTGCTGCTATTGCTGAAGCCTTTCTATTATCTCTGCTTGACGGGCTACAACCTCGGCTTGATGAGCTGTGGTCTTAGCTTGGCGGGCAGCGTCTAGCTGTATAGTCTCAATGGTCTGCTGGAGTTGGCGAAGCATCTCTTCCATGCTAACTAGAGGACTTTGAATTACCGGAACTGGCGAATACTCTTTGTCTGGAGTAGAAGTAGATGATTGGGCCTAACTGGGCACAGGCAAGGTAAAGCGTGATTGTTGGATTGATGAATTCTGCTTAATCCTCCTCCGTCTGGTAACCGGTGGGAGTGAAACAAACATTGGTTGTCCCCTGACTAGATCCCCGAATCTGCAAATCCTTCTAACTCAGGTCCAGAATGCTTGGGGGGTGACAGAATCGTCTGAAGCAATGGTGAAAAACTACCTTGCAAAAAGAAAATAAAGCAAAAAGAAACAAAAATCAAAAACCACACAACACCTCGGCTCAGACAGAAACAACACGCAGTTGCAATCATAAGCTAGAGAACTGTACTCAAACACTGATTTCTGCCCCAAAACTAATACCCAGAGTTGCAACTGATATATACATTCCTGCAGAGTTTCACTCCAAAAGCACATATCAAGCAAGTGAGAGCCAAAACACCCCTATGATGGGGTAGGGTTACCCTGTCCTAATTTCGTCAGAAGCTAGGGGTTCACTACGAAAAACAAGCAGTTTTAAACAATTCCTGCATTCGGGTGAGCAATTTATTCTAATTTGTAACAATCTCTATGGCTTCCGATATGCAACTAGGTCGATTGGTCAATAGGGGCACCTCAGCAAGACTACCTAATATACTTCTCGCACCTAACACCGAGAAGTGAAAGGAGGATCAAACGGTACAGCGGTAGTCCAGATCCAAGGGTTGTGTTTCCATCGTGGCAGAGCCCGCAACCGATCAGCCTTTTGGCACGCTTTTCCAAGTAAGCCTCCGACAAATCATTCAGGAATAGCAGATGGCAAACACTGTGACTTAGGCGCACTGATGCAAATGCAAATGTAAAGAAACATATAAGTGTAGATAAAACAACATATCATGAGTTTGAGTCAAGTTCTCTAAATTCCCAGCAAAGTCGCCAGAAATTGTGGACTCGCCTTTTTCCGCGCCCCGCCTTTCGGAAAGCGTTTAAAAAGAAGGCCTCACAATTCGGACTCCCGCAGTTCTGAATCTAGTCTCACAAGCGCAATGTGAAACTGATAATCACCAAAGAGTCCAAATCCGGCAAACCTTATTGGAAAATCAATTTTAAATCAAATAATGCCAAAATTGGACTGCTTTGCCAGATACAGAATCGCCACCAAAATATTTTGTTTTTGGGGAAATTTAGGAAATCCTAACTCGCGCCAAAGGCCACGTGTACGTCATCACCAAAGTTGCCTCGGCTCGGGAACTTAGGTACGTGAAGGAAATGTCCTAAATTGAGCACCTCCGCTCGCCTGATCAAAGATCAGCCTCTACTAATCATGATATGATATTTTATAAACAGTATGTGCTCTTATTCTGGCTATTAAACTAGCTTTACTATGTGATGCACACAAGCAAATATAGACTAAAATTGTAAAAATTGGAACAACTCAACTCATGTTTGTTTTCGAAAATGGTTTGAATTTGCCACCTCAAGTGGGCTTAAAGATGCGAATTTGCCACCAAACATAGTGGGCTTAAAACATGATTTACCACAACAAAGTGGGCTTAAAACACACATTTGTTGAATTGTTCCAATTCAAACAACAAGCCTTCATCCACAGGCATTCATGCAGTTTAGCATTTAAGCACATAGCCTCATGGCAAGCATGCTAATCATAGCAACATTCACACCTATGCAAGCATGCTAAAGCGTAAAAAAACTCACTTAGTACTCTGAGCCAAAACAAAAACTAGTTCAAAAGATGCATGATTCTAACTATACAAGATGCCTAATGCAACACATGCAGTATGCAATTAATAGGCTCGGCTACTAATATGGCATATGGATCAATTTGAACAACATGCGATTAAACACGTTTTCAAAGAAGATATTAAAATGACGATGCAGTTTGAATGATGCGCCGAGCCTCAGTGCATCCAATACAAATGAATAGATGCAAGCATGCGATATGCTAATTGAAACATGTCCCTAATCTAACCATCAAAAGCGATTAAATAAAAGAGAGAAAGACGTGGGGTTGGAAGACATACACACATGCATGCACACTTATTATAACATTATGCCCTCACGAAGAAGGGTCCGAATGAATAAAAGCTAACTAGCTACGCTAATTAAGCTAACTATTACAAAACGAAACTAATTAACTAATTCTAGTTAACTAATTATTACAAACCAAAATTAAATAACTAGTTAAACTAACTAATTATTTACACTACCTTAATTAGCTACAACTCATTAATTACAACACATGCTTGATCTAATGCCAATTAAACTAACTAGCTAATCCCGGGAAGCGAGGAATGCATGCATGCTTGGTCATTCACCCGAAAAGCCACTGTATTGCTTCTGCAGGCCTCTGTTTGCACATTTGATCACTGAAAATTATGCTAACTTCTAGAACACCGCTGCTCCACCTCAGGAACACACTGTGCAAAAATCATTGATGGCCGACAAGAAGGACAAGGGGCCGGTCGGCTACCATTGGTGGCCGGTCGACCACTGATGGTGGCTGTCAACCATTGCTGATTCACACTTCCATGCTGCAACAGAGAGTAAAACAGTGTATTCTCACAAGTTGTTTGTACTGTTTACCCTCCTTATTATCACACAAGCTCAAATGAGAGAAACTCTTGGCCCTCAAACCATCAATCAAGCAATTTTCATGCATGATGGCTAAAGGACCAAGTTTGTACAAGTTCAATAAATGCACAAACAAGACCAAAATGACCACTACCCTATCATACATGATCAAGGGCAATGGTGACCTAGGAAAATGACACATTTTATCACTAGTGAGTATGAAATGTCCCATTTGCCTTGTGTTCAAATTAATGTCCGATTTGAACACATGTAATGCAACATAAAGAATGATTATCTTGCTTCTTTCCTTGCCAATTTTTGTTTACTCATTTTAATTACCAAACCATTCATTAATCAATTAAGTCCATTGGTGAGTGTCTTTTAAAGTGAAGGAGGTGTTAACCAATGAGTGGTTTAAGGCATAAGAGAAGCTTCATGCCGTTGGTAATGAACCTTCAAAGGAGGATTAAACCATTAAGCACAAGCCTCAACCTCAAGCTTAAACGACCCTAAGGTTGAAACAACCCTTAAAACAAATGAAAAAGTGAAGAAATGAAGGAGGTTGCAGAGATTGTATGTGCTAAAATTGAGTGATAAAAGCACTAAAAACATGCAACCAACTCATACCAATGCTAGTTAAAACCTTAAAACACTAAGTTATTGAATGAATTAACACTATAACTATGCAAAACAAGACTCAAACGAACTAACCAACCCAAAACAGAGCTAAAACAGGTTATTATAGAGACTAAAACATACTGGACTTGAGCTAAGTTAGGCTAGAAAAACATGATAACATGTGAAGCTAACTAGGCATGCAAACAAGACATGAGGAAGGGAGGCTAACCCTTTCAATTTTAGATTTCAAAATAAGTTTTTCACCACTAAAAATGTTCTGAAATTCAGTGGTTAAAAGGCCCAAAAAGTTGGTTTGAAAGTAATGAATGAAAAACACAAAAGCTATACAAGCTAATCAAGCAAAAAGGGTGAACCACCCCTAAGCATACAAGCTGTATCTACAATTCAACAGATATGCATATTAGCTATATCAACACTTCCCAAGATAAGCATATGAGCTGTATCAACACTTCCATAGATAAGCATATGAGTTGTATCAACACGTTAACTGACAAGCATATGAGCTGTATCAGTGGAGTCCATCCCCTATCTCCTCCCAAACATAATCCGGTTTAGAGGTCCATCCCCTATCTTCCTCTAAACCGTGGAGTACATCCCCTATCTCTTCCCCCCCACACACAACGTATATACACATAGGTCATATACACAATCAATCAATACATAATGTTAATGTATTCTATCAACCGTCATACTCTATGACATATCCAATTGATTAGTTTTAGTTTGCCTAATCATCATGCATTGTCTACAACAATCAAAACTACCCTCCACCGATAGCCAAGCAATTATTTCTAAACAGATAATAAAAGCTCCAACAGATAAAATATCAATGTTTTCAAGAGTGAGCGATTAATAAATCCAACTCCACCATTCTACTATATAATGAGCCAATTTCATTATTTCCAACTCAATTCCATATAACCACAATCTTCCCAAATTAATCATACCAATTAATTTATACAACCAATTAGGGTTTTCTACCCCATTTCCCAATATTGACCCAATAGTCTATATATCAACAACCAACAACAATATCATTATTTTGAAACCCACAATGCACATTTTAGAATCAAAATAACAAAACTCTCTTATAACATTTTGAAACCCTAACTCCCAAAATTATCCAACTTCAACACTTTATCAAAACAACCAAAAATCTATGTCAAAGACCATAAGAGTGAGTAGGAATCCCTACCTCAAAAGTTGACACCCAACGAGGAAGATGAAGAAAATGGACATGCTCCAAATCCCGAGATTCTTGGATCAAAAGATAGCCCTTGACGATCAACAACTTTTTTGTAAAGGCCAAAGGTAAGGGAAGTACTCTAACTAGATCAAACCCTAGAAAGAATGGAGTTTCTAGAGAGATAAGCTCTCAAATGGCGTTTTGGAAAAGTAAGAGAGAGAGTGGAAGTGTAGAAAATGATTCAAAAATGCCTAGTTGCCCTCTGTTATACGACATTCCCTCTCGAGCAGAAAACATAATGCTCGAGCGTCAAGAACAAAAAAACTAGGTCCGCTCGAGCGCAATAAAGCCCGCTCGAGCGCCAAGACACCAGAATAAAGTACATCCGCTCGAGCGCGAAAACCAGTTCGCTCGAGCGTAGATTTTCATCTCCCAGAACTTTCACCAACGAGGTACTACCCGCTCGAGCGCCAACAAGCCCACTCGAGCATAACCCGCTCGAGCGCAAGAAACCCGCTCGAGCGTAGAAAACACACCTGCAAAAGTTTTGTAGGGACTCAAAATGCTGGAAGGGTGCAAACCCCGCTCGAGCGCAAAATGACCCGCTTGAGCGGACCACTCAAAAACGGGGCAACAACAATGGGAGCCAAAGCTCTACCAACCTGTAACAACCAAGCCCAACACATGCTAAAACTCAAACAAATGGATTTAAAGGATGACAACAATATAGATACAACAACCAATTCCATGGAACCGAGTCCGGAATACAACTGAACAGTAAAGGGACAACCGGGATTGCTATAACCTCCCCCCCTTAAAGAATTTCGTCCCCGAAATTAAATACAAGTTTTTCAAAAATAAGATTTTCTCAATTCCCAACATTATTACAATGCGAAATTTAACAACTTGACCCATTACCGGTCTTTCCATCTCTATTCAAGAGGCAATTCACCACATATCTCAATATGTATCAACAACATGCTTTTCCCGAAATTCAATAATTTATACACATATGTTTCACAATTTTGTATCATATTCAACATTCATGATATATCTCCATTTCTACAATACATTGAACATATGCAATGTTATAACAATTTTTCATTAACCAAAACATTCACAATGTTTTACAACTTAAGACATATATAATGCTCTTAAAGTTCAACGATATTACAAAATTACCAATGCATGGTTACACATCAACAAACAAGTCCGGATATTTCTCGCGGACTTCCAACTCACGTTCCCAAGTGGCTTCCTCCACTCTATGATGTTTCCACAAAACCTTTACCAAGGGAATGGTCTTGCCACGTAGGATTTGATCCCCCTATCCAAGACCTGAACCGGTCTCTCTTCATACGAGGCATCCTCATCTACCTCTAAGTCGGTCCAATCTAACACATAGGACGGATTCGGCTCGTACTTTCGAAGCATACTCACATGAAACACGTCATGCACTCCGGACAACTGCGGTGGTAAGGCTAAACGATAAGCAACCTCCCCAATCCTCTCAAGGATCTCAAAGGGACCGATAAACCGAGGGGATAACTTCTCACTCTTCCCAAACCTCATCAAACCTCGCCTAGGTGATATTTTCAAGAAGACATGATCACCTACCTCAAATGCCAACGGCCTCCTTCTACGGTCGGCATAACTCTTTTGGGGACTCTGGGCTGTAACAAGCCTCCTACGGATAAGCTCAACTTTCTCCGTCGTCTCCCTAACCAACTCCAGACCTAACAAAGGTGCATCACCCACCTCGGCCCAACACACTGGAAACCTACACGGTCAGCCATACAAGGCCTCAAACGGTGCCATACCGATGCTAGACTGAAAACGGTTGTTGTAGGCAAACTCCACCAAGGGCAAGTGCCTCTCCCACGTTCCACTAAAGTCCAGGACACAACCTCGAAGCATATCCTCAAGGATCTGAATAGTACGCTCGGACTGCCCGTCAGTCTGAGGATGATAAGCCATACTAAAGGTCAACTTAGTGCCCAAGGCACTCTGCAAACTCTGCCACAACCTAGCAGTAAAACGAGGATCTCTATCTGAAACGATCGTCACTGGGACCCCGTGCAATCTCACTATGTCCCGAACATACAAGTCAGCGAGATGATCTATCGAATCTCTCACGCGCATAGGAATGAAGTGCGCCGACTTAGTCAATCGGTCTACAACCACCCAAATGGCATCACTACCCCGCTGAGTCCTCGGAAGACCTACAACGAAGTCCATAGTGACATGCTCCCACTTCCACTCGGCAATAGGCAAGGGTTGCAACAAACCTGCTGGCCTCTGATGCTCGGCCTTCACTTGCTAACAAGTAAGGCACTTCGATACGAAAACAGCCACATCTCTCTTTATACCCCGCCACCAAAACTAGTGACCCAAATCCCGATACATCTTAGTGCCTCCCGGATGCACCGCAAGGCGTGAATGATGGAACTCTCGAAGTACTTCCTCTTGGCAAGACTCCGGCACAAACAAACGGTCTCGGTATCTCACACTCTGGTCGGGATACACTGTCAAACCCTTCTCAACCTTCCCACTAGAGATCTTCTCTCGGAGGGATTCTACCTCAAGGTCACCTCTTTGTGCCTCTAACACTCGGGTCACAAGTGTAGGCTGCGCAACAACAGAAAACAAGGCCGCAGCCTCAACAGATTTGCCCAGAAGCAAATCAAACTCGCCAAGTGCACCCAATATCTCCCATTCCCGGATGGCTATACAAGCTACATCACTAATGGGTTTCCTACTAAGGGCATCGGCCACAACATTGGCCTTTCCCAGGTGATAGTGCAACTCAAAATCGTAGTCCTCAATGAACTCCATCCATCTCCTCTACCTCAAATTCAAGTCTCTCTGTGTAAACAGATACCTTAAACTCTTGTGGTCCGAGAACACCTCGAACCTCTCACCATAAAGGTAATGCCTCCAAATCTTCAAGGCGAAGATCACTGCTGCTAACTCTAGGTCGTGTGTAGGGTAATTCTTCTCATGTATTTTCAACTGACGTGAGCCATAAGCTACCACTTTCCCTTTTTGCATCAACACACAACCCAAACCCTCTCGTGAGGCATCACAATCAACCGCATAACCCAACCCTCTCTCCGGAATAATCAAAACCAGAGCGGTGGTCAATCTAACCTTCAACTCTTGGAACAACTTTTCACAAGTCTCATTCCACACAAACTTGACCCTTTTCCGCGTCAATCTAGTCAACGACAAAGCTAGCCTGGAGAAATCTTTCACAAACTAACGGTAATACCCAGCTAATCCCAGAAAACTGCGAATCTCAAACACACTCTTAGGCTGTGCCCAATCTTGCACTGCCTCTACCTTGGATGTATCAACAGACACCCCTTCCCCGGATAGCACATGGCCTAAGAATTTAACCTCTCCTAGCCAGAACTCACACTTCCCAAACTTGGCATACAGCCTATGGGCTCTAAGTAATTCGAGCACCACTCTCAAGTGTTCCTCGTGCTCCTCCTTAGAAGGCGAATAGATGAGAATGTCGTCCACGAAAATAACCACAAATCGATCTAAGAATTCCCGAAAGATCCGGTTCATCAAGTCCATAAAGACTGCTGGTGCATTGGTAACCCCGAATGGCATTACCAGAAACTCATAATGGCCATACCGCGTACGGAATGCCGTCTTAGGAATATACTCCTCCCTGACCCTCAACTGGTGGTAACCCGATCTCAAGTCTATCTTAGAGAAACAACGGGAACCCTTCAACTGGTCAAACAAGTCATCTATACGGGGCATAGGGTACTTATTCTTAACCGTAGCCCAATTCAACTTTTGGTAGTCGATACACAATCTCAAGGCACCATCTTTCTTTTTAACAAAGAGGGTCAGTGCTCCCCACGGCGAAACACTAGGGCGAACAAAACCCTTATCTAGCAATTCCTGGAGCTGAATCTTCAACTCACTCAACCCAGTTGGGGCAAAACGATAAGGTGCCATAGAAATCGGCGCTGTGCCGGACACTAAATCAATAGAGAATTCTATCTCTCGGTGAGGTGACAAACTAACGAGATCCTCGAAAAAAACATCCGAATACTCACAAACCACCCTCGGCAATACAATCTAGGTCTCATCACACTCACCACTTATAAAGCTAGCCAGTAGACCACTAAGCTTATTCCGCCCTCGCGGATCATACATTGGTGGCAACACACTACCAACCCGATCCCCCAAGAAATGGAAACACTCCCCGCTCAAGGTACAAACTGTGACCCTCTGACGGTAGCAATCGATAACAGCCCGGTATGATGATAGCCAGTCCATACCCAAAATAACATCAAAACCCTTCATGGGCATGACAATAAAAGGAAAAGGAAGCCTATGGTCGGCGACCTCTATATCACAACCTCTACATCCATGTTTCAAAATCAATTCACCCCTAACAGGTGATACAACACAAATAGGAGATGCTAACTGTGCCAACTCCAACTCCAACACAGATGCGAATGCAGCACATACAAAAGAATGAGATGCACCCGTATCAATCAATACAATAGCAACCGAGTTGCAAAACAGAAAGGTACCTCTCACTACTGATGGAGCCGGTACTAGGTCCTATGCGGTAACAGCATACACGCGCCCTGTAAGCCCCTGATCTACCTGCTCACCTCTGGGAGCAAAAGACTGCTGCACTAACTGGGATGACGAAGCTCCCGGATTGGCCCTCGAGGCCTGCACAGACTGAGCTAGCTGATAACTCTGCGTCTGCCTAGAACCAGACGCTCCTGAAGTGGCACTCAACTGTGGGCAATACCTCTTCAGGTGCCCAGGCTGACCACACTGATAGCAAGACAAAGGCTGGCCCCTGCCCTGACTCTGGCCCTGAGGTCTAGCTGAAGAAGAAGCAGCTCACTGACCCCCTCCCTTCTGCGGGCAAACTGAAGGCTTGTGACCCAGCTGGCCACACGCAAAATAAGTCAAGCCTCCCTAACTACCTCTCCCAGAGCCCGCACTCGGCACTGGAAAGGTCGATCTAGCCAAACCACCCTGAGACTGCTGACGGTTAGAACCCCTCTGTCTCCTGCCGTCACCCTGACCATCTTGGCTCCTCTTGGAGCCTCTCTGCCCTTCATCCTCCTCCTGCATCATAATCTCCATATGAGCTGCAGCATCAACTAAATGTTTGTACTCTCGAATAAAGGACCCTCCAACTCTCAGCTTGAGTCCACGCCTCAACTTCCACTCAAACTCAAAACAACGGTGTTCCTCGGACACTACAAGTTCAGGTGCAAACCTGGACAGACTAGTAAAAGTAGCCTCAAACTCGGCCACTAACAAGCCCTGCTGTTTAAGATGGCAAAACTGTTCCCTCAGCTTCTCCCTAGTAGCTGAAGATAAAAACTTCTCCTGGAAAGCATTCACAAACGTCTCCCATGCACCACCAACACTGCCCTTCTCGTACTTCCACCATTGACCCGTATCTCCCTTCAGTTGGAAGGATGCCAAGGTCACCTTTAGAGCCCCGTCCTCGATGCCAAGCATCTCGAACGTCTTCTCCATCTATTCCAACCACTCGTCAGCCTTAAGTGGCTCTTTCGGATCTCAAACAAACTCGTCTGGGTTTGACTGGAAGAATTCCCTCTTCAAGAAGAAAGGCCCTGCCTCAGCTGCGTGGGCCTGTTCCTGATTCGCAGCTCTGAGAATACCCAAAGCTCCTGCTATCTCTCGGGCCAAGGCACTCATAGCCTGCTGACCCGCTGGCTCAACCACATTGGCCTGACCAACTCCTTCCTGCTGTGCCGGAATGTCATCCGGTAAAGGCATCTCCTGCCTACCACGCCTACCACGTCCTCGTCCTGACATCCTAATAAAGCTAACCAAGACCATTAGCACATTTACAAATGTGCCGAAGCTATAACACTCACGTCCTAATGCATGGACAACTGTAATTCACTCCACATAAGCACATAATCACATAAGCAATTACGAATTTTATTTCCGGATAATGATAGTCCTGAGGCGTTAATAGAGTTCCGGTTAAAAACAGTATTGATCAAGTGCTTTTCCAACAAGACTCCCAGAAACCCAAGGATCCAATCAACATCCTAAAAACTACATTCCATACCCACATAGTCACATAAACATGTTATCATATAAGCACATAACACTACATCTAAGTCTCTATCAAGCGAGACAAACCCATTGTGATCCTAATCACTTCCCACGTACCCAAAGTATTCGAACCCGGTACGCTCTGATACCAAGTTGTAACGCCCTCAAAAGAGAAGATATCTATATTATATATATATATATATACATATCTCTTGTGAGAAAGGCCATCTTCGAAGGGGCAAATTCTGTTTACTTCTTCCTTGTCGGTCAACTAAATGTGCTAGGGAGGAGACCTGGGAAATAGAGAACCCGCAGACCACCGTTTGGGAGGAATTCTAGGATGAATGATCTTGGAAATGAGGCAACAGCAGAATGAGGCTGGGCCTTTTTACAGACTGAAGCATGGAATTTGTTTGTTTCTGTATGTGCCCATTTGTTTACATGCTTATATAAAAGCATGTAAGTGTGGTGTAACAGATGGTGTCACAATGGGCACGCACAGAAACAAACAAATTCCATGCTTCAGTCTATAAAAAGGCCCACCCTCGTTCTGCTACTGCCTCATTTCCAAGATCATTCATCCTAGAATTCCTCCCAAACGGTGGTCTGCGAGTTCTCTATTTCCCAAGCCTCCTCCCTATCACATTTGGTTGACCAACAAAGAAGAAGAAAACAGAATTTGCCCCTTCGAAGATGGCCTTTCTCACAAGAGATATGTATATATATATATATATATATATAATATAGATATCTTCTCGAATGAGTGTTTGTTGTCCTCTTCTTGCCATAACTGTCGGTCCTCTTCGTACCGTAACGCTGTGAGAATTTGGGATCCAAAGCTGTGCTCCTGCAGTTGCAAATCCTGGTATGTACACCTGTGATTTTATATATTGGTAATGTGATTGCTACTAATGAAAACTGTGTTACTATTTTGTATATCTGTCGGTCCTCTTCCTGGTACGCACACCATGTGTTTGTTAATAGGTCTCAAACATTTCTCTTGATTGGATTGGAATGTTCAACCTGGAAAATTGGATGGGTCTTTTTTTTATTCGGAACATTCAGCAGCTGAATTCCAAGGTTTCTTTGGGTAAATGGATTAAATTTCTTGGGAAAGATCATTGGAATCAACAATGCCTTTAATGAAGATTATTTTTAGCTTACATCGGAGACCCATACAAACCTCTGTTATAAAGCACTACATCATTCTTACGAATTCTCCAACAAAGTCATCGGAAATGAACACTCGTTTAAGATAGAGCCTTATATTCGATCCTTTTCCTTGGAGTTACGTTAGATTAGGTCATACAAATTATTCAGTGCTTTTCTTTGATAAAGTTCATTTGTTTTAAAAATTATACCTATGTGAATTAAATCAGCAAAGTTTGACTTAAAAACTGAAAATTTCTGGTGAACTTTAAAACAGAGTTGTTTCCTCTTGTTGTGTTTCTATTTTGATTATTTTTTTGAAGGCAAGGTTGGAAAATGATTTTTCACTTCTTTTTTCTATGTTCTATATAATATATTATGTCAATTGAAAAATCTAATCCATTATATACTAAGTTCTAATTTATAGTTAAAAATTTCAGAAAATAATGCAAAAATGACTTTCTAGATTTATTTAATGTTTTTTTTTTTTTAAATCAGCAAAGTTTGACTTAAAAACTGAAAATTTCTGGTGAGCTTTAAAACAGAGCTGCTTCGTCTTGTTTTGTTTCTATTTTGATTATTTTTTTGAAGGCATGGTTGGAAAGGACAAGAGAATTGAATTATTTAAAAAATATTCAATGAAACAGACAATACAATTTATAAAAACAAACTACTACTTGTGATTATAATCAAATTAAACAAATTGACGATTTGGGTACTGTTTTCAAGTTGGCTTTTGGGATTATTATTAGTTAGGTAAGCAAGCCAGTTACCAAAGGAATGGATGGTAAATAAAAAATCACATTATTTTTTTGGGTCTTCTTGTTCATAAATATCCAAGTGAAGATTTAGAATAGATGAGTTAGGCCATTGATGCGACACTTTATTATTTAGATGCAAAACAGTCTGTTTGAGTTTATTAAATAGAATAACAGTATAAGATAATATCCATCATCACCTCAGTTGTGAAGTGTGAAGATGCTAAAGGCTCCAAGTATTCATTGAAAGTCTTCTTGTAGAATTCATTATATTCCTCTGTAGTGACATCCTTGGGGTTCCGAAGCTGCATACACCAAAAGGATTTATATCCGATCCTTTTCCAAACATTACTCTTTCATAATATCTCACCACTTTGATGGGACTTAAGACTTGGTTTGGTTTGGTTTGGTTCGGTAATATCTCACCACTTTACTCACTTAAGCAATGATAGAGGCTTTGATCCATGCAAAAATACAAAAATAATAACTAAACCAAACTAAACCTAATATATATATATGGTTTTATATAATCAGTCACCGACTCACTGCCACAGAAAGCTCTATAGCCAAATGACATGGAAGTCATCAATTGGATACTAATTCGGTACACTCTGCAGATTTCTTTTCCAGCACACGGGATCAATTTTCTTGCAATACCAATGCCGACAGTGGTGGGAAGAACAGGGCAACAGCAAGTCCATCCAGAAGATATGTATATCTTGTGAGAAATCATGTTACAGGAACACATGGCATGGAAAACAAAATCCCCTGTTGTTCTCCATTGGAGTTTTGTCAGTGCGGATTGGCATTGTTGGTCAGTGAGATGGAAATAAGAACACAGCCTTGTGTCACATTAGTGTTGCGTATATGTTACCTTATTGAATAAATTTGATTCTTTGGTGTTGATTTTTGTTGGGTTGGAGTCATGCACGATGGGAAATATGCCTGCTCAATGATGACAATACAACCCTTTGAATGATCTTTAAGTATGATTTATATTAGACATCGTCCGTCTATGGTTTATGGGACATCGTGCTCATCTACTTAGTATTTCTAGCATTTTCTAATGGCTTTAATCTGTTGCATAAAGAAATTTCCAGGCAATTGTGACTACACTGGTTCAATTTCTAGATTCAGATTTGTTTTCTTAATTAGCTTGTGGAGTTTTATTGCAACCTAAATAGAAGATGATTAATGTTGTGAAGATGATACTTATTTCTTGTGCACATGTCTGCATAGGTTCCAATGAAGAAGGAAAATGGTCAAACAGTCATGATTCCACTCTTCCAAAGTCAAGAAAACATTGCCAGGAAGGTATTTCAGCAAGTAGTACGGCTGTGATTGTTGATTACATTTATTCTCACTATTAAATTTAGATATTAGCTTCAAAAATATTAGTTTGACAATCTAAATACTCTAAATTTATGTGTGTGTGTGTATATATATATTAATGATGGTGTCATGTTTAGATTTCTATTGAACCAGTCCAAGGGAAGAAGGTTGAACATAATGGGATTAAGATTGAGCTCCTTGGTCAGATAGGTGAGCTTTACTTGGAAGTTTCTAATATGATGTATTGCTTTCAAACTGAGAGATGTGAGGAATTACAGCATAAACAATGAGAGGGCTTCTTTTCTTTTGTCAGCCTGGATTTTTCCTCTCAACCAGACACTCATATAATGAAGTTCTTAATTTCATCAAAATGGAAAAAAAGACACTAACATATCTGTAGGGTTTTTTAACTACTTTGTTATGTTTTCTAAAGTATGATATTAGTTTTCTAGTTTGTGAAGTCCTTCTAAACGGCTAATTATGAAAAAAGAAAAAAAGAATTGGTTGGATACAACTTTAGGTTTCTTCTATGCAACGAGCCAATCCTTTGCAGAGCAGTAAATAATATTCTATCTTATTTCTTGATCCCCTTACTCCCCTATGGCGACAATGAAGCCGTAACAACCCTCACTTTGCCTTAGTACACTCACATGCATTTATATGATTTTGTCTTGTTAAGTTGCATTCATGAAATCGTGTTTGTTTTATCTAAGTGTTGTTGCATGCTTTGTTCCTTGTTTGGTCTGTGTTTAGCCGAGGTCATCTTAAGCCTAGGTAGCACCTTTGAACCTCTAACACCTAGGACCATCTTGGAACCACTTTGGTTGGCCTTGTAACAACCCTCATACTGATTACTGATTAATGACTGATTGATCACCAGTTACTGTTAAACAGAACTGATAATGACTGATAACTGACCGATAATTGACCTGATTAAAAGTACTGAACTGACTGACTGAAACTGGAACTGAATTGACTGAGTATATGTTAGTTAATTTCATTCTATCTGTTTGATTGTATGATTATCTGTTCATGTTCGTATGTTTAAACTGCTAATTGAAGGCCTTATCGGCGGCCGAATCTGAAACCGATTAGTGTTCTGTGACCCTCGTAATTTACGTGATTTTATTGTACAATTATCTGAAAATTGATTAGGTATGATTAAATTAGATTAAATAAGCTAATTAAAGAGTTGGATTTAATTACAACCTTGCCACTAGTGGGCCACTCACACACACACACACATGAGCCTTGTAAACACTCCACGTATTGATTAAACCCACACTTCTTCTCACATTTTGAGCCTCAACCGACCCTAGAGAGAGAGAGACTTGAGGAGTTGGTTTTCATCTTGAATTGCTTGGAATTGCTTGAGAAATTGTTGAAGTGATTGCATATTTGAGCTCCCTTCTTGAAATACAAGACTTAAGGTAGCTCCATTGTCTTCTTATTCATGTTTTAAGTTGAATCTTGCATGATTTATGTCATATTGAAGGAGTGTAGAGCCAAACATGGTTTAGATGGCGAATTGTAGCTTAATTGTTGCATGCATGTACATATATTGAAGTTTTGAGGTTGTAGTTCATAATGCCTCACATGCATGTCCATCTTTTGGTCATACTCCATGAGTTCATCTTGTTTTTGAAGGTTTGAGCTCTTTTGAAACAGCATTGAAGCTTTGAAAAGGATTTAAGATCATGCATGTCATGTTTGAAGAATGCTCTTGGAAAATGATTTGAAATTGGTTTGAATTAAACACCCTTGGGCTTTGATTTCTCGAATTGATCTTTGAATCATGTTACTCCATGTGTTTATAAGAGTTTTCCAGAAAATGAGCCCAAGAGGATCGGTTTTGATGCATTTAAACTTGAGTTTGAGCTTGGAGGTGCAATCTGGGTTTTCCAGATTTCGCACTTCCGCTCGAGCAGGGAAATTTACGCTCGAGCGTGGAATCCGAGCAACCAGCATATCTCTGCACTGTTTTGCAGTCCGCTCGAGCGGAGTATTGGGCGCTCGAGCGGAGTCATGTCTCAAGCTCGAGCGGGCGTCGAGCGGAGATTTCACCCATCCAGTACTTTTACAGTACGCTCGAGCGGGAAAGTTTGCGCTCGAGCGTGTACCTTTGTTTGCCTGTACGCTCGAGCGGGGAAACCTGAGCTCGAGCGGGACTCTGTTTTACTGAAAATTCTGTAACTGTTTTCTGATCGCATTTTTGCATCCTCATCCCATCCTAGGCATTTTTAGGCCTAGTTTAAGACATCTTGATGAGGATATCGTTGTAGAACACACCAAGGCAAATTAGGGATTAAGTTATGCTATTTCCCAACTGTGTAGCTTAGTGTGTGTTCAACCTGTGAACTGTGTAGGGTCGGCAACTGGGGAGACACGCTCTAGCATACTGTAGCCCAGAACTCTGTGAGTAACAATTGTGTAAAGATATGTTCAACTGATTATCTTCTGAATACTGAACTGAACTGTTTACTGAACTGGTATTATTTACTGAATGAATGTATGTCCTTTATTTCTGAACTGTACTGTGGCATCCTTAGTATTTACGGTTTACTGTTACTGCTACTGTTACAGAGATCTCTGTCGGTTCCCTCGTGGAACCACTACTGTTTACTGACTGATGGCCATCATTACTGTTCGGTCTTTTAAGACCTACTGTTACTGTTATGCTAATGGATGTACCACATATGACTGTTTACTGTACTGAACAACTGAATGACTGATTGAAATGAACTGTTTTCATACTGTAAGGACATTCATTCTTAACCTCTTTACATATTGTGTTATTCACTGGGCTTTAGCTCACTGCTCATATATATATGTAGGTGTACAGGCACCAGACCGCAGCTAGAGGCGTCAGGGTTACTCCAGTTTTGTCAAGCCAGCCTTTGTGCCTCACTGCGAGGTTCCGAGCCTACTGTTAAGGCTTAGGGGTGTTTTAGAATTTTCCCCCCGCCTGTCTTCTGTACTGTCTAACTGTTTTGTATAGACTGACTGTTTACTGTTCCGTTATACAGGGATTAGGTCCCCGTACTGTGTGACTGTTAATTTTGTATACTGTGTTGTACAGACGGAATGTTTTCTGTACTGTTACTAGGGGTTGAGTCCCTAGTTAAATGATGTGAATATTGTGTATACTGTTCTGTACCGTTTTTGTATAATGTATGTAAAGCCTTTTTGCATACAGACTGTCACAGCTCAATGGACACTATTTATTTACTGTATTGGCTTCCGCCAGGCCCTGTACTCTGTTTCACTGTATTACTGTTCAGCAGGCCTTCGGTAATCTCGGATTACTGGCCGGTTACGGTGCTAAACCCATAGGGCCGGGTTTGGGTCGTGACAGAGTGGTATCAGAGCGATACTTAACCACGAGTTATACCGCACACACGTGTCCAAATGAGCTATAGGGTGTCCTAGAAAGTGATTAGGGCATCTCATGAGCATGTTAAGTGTGTGATTACGTTATGACTGAATATCTGCTAATGTGTTAAACTGGTAAGCAAATGACTGTTTATGTTTAAAACTGTTATAACTGCTTATAGTGAAATGGACAATGCAAATGAACCCGAATCCTCATCTACTGAGGCAAGAATGGAAAGAATGGAAAGAATGATAGAACTGATAACTGCTAGACTTGAGCAGCAACAGAACCAACCGCCCCCACCTCCTCCTCCTCCGGTACAGCCGGAACCTAATGTGAATGTGGATGATGGGGATATTATTGCTCTGACCCAGAAATTCAGCAAGATGAAACCGCCATCCTTTCAGGGAGGCCTTGAACCGTTAAAAGCTGAAGCTTGGGTTCTGGAAACGGAAAAATTGTTCGAAGTGTTTCCGTGCTCAGAAGCAAACAAAGTATTGTTAGCTACCTTCACCCTACAAGAAGAGGCTAGAAGGTGGTGGATGTTAATCCGTGAAACAAACATTGTTATGACTTGGGCTCAGTTCAGGGAGTCCTTCTTCGAAAAGTATTTCCCTCAGTGTGTCAGGGATAGAAAAGTGACCGAATTTGAACAACTGAAGCAGGGCACAATGTCCGTTGCAGAATACGAGACGAAATTTACTGAACTTGCCCGTTATGCACCGCACATGGTGGATACTGAATATAAGAAGGCCAGAAAATTTGAAGGTGGCCTTAATGTGGCAATACTTGACCGGATAAATGTTTTGAAACTACCAACTTTTGTGGGTGTTCTCGACCGAGCATTGATGGCCGAGTCGAACATTGCAGCAGTGAAACAATCTGAAACACCAACAACTGAATGGCATGGAAAAAGGCAGGGTTTCAAATTCAAGAAAGGCAAGCACAACCCAGCCAATAAGAAACAGAACACGGGATCAATGACTAGCCCCAGCCAAGGGAGTGGGTTCATTCCACCCTGCTCTGTATGTGGCAACAGGCACAAAGGGGTTTGTCACAAATTATCTGGAGCCTGTTACAGGTGTGGCAAGGTGGGCCACATGGTTAAAGACTGCCCCTCTGCTCCACAAGTCAGTGGTAAAGCTGCACCAAGCGCAGCAGCATCAAATGCTCCACCAAAGCCTAACCCCAGAGTTACGGGGAAAGAGCCTGTGAGGCAAGGCCGAGTGTTCGCACTAGTACCGGGAGATGTGCAGAATACCGAGACCGTTGTGTCAGGTATTCTCTCTATTTGTGCACAAAATGCATATGTATTAATTGATTCGGGGTCTACGCATTCTTATGTATCATATGCTTTTTCACGGAAATTGGATAGACCCTTAGAACCCATGAACTATCTGCTAGCCGTATCATCACCCGTAGGGGGATCCATGACATGTGCTTATATGTACCCCGCATGTGAAATTATTGTTGGGGATATGCATCTGTTTATTGATTTACTGCCATTGAACATTGATCATTTTGACGTAATATTGGGGATGGATTGGTTACAAAAATATCATGCCACTATTGACTGTGTGACCAAGCAAGTTGTTTTCCGTCCACCTGGTTTGCCTGAATTTGTGTTTAATGGGAGTGGAGTAGTACCTCCTCCGTATTTGATTTCGTCAGTAAAAGCTGTTAAATTAATTAGAAAGGGGTGTAAAGGATATCTGTGTTCTGTACTGACTGTGTCTACTGATGATAGTGTTAAAACTGATGTGAATTGTATTCCTATAGTCAGGGAATTTCCAGATGTCTTTCCAGATAATCTTCCAGGGGATTTGACTGACAGGGAGATTGAATTTACCGTTGATGTGATTCCCGGAACACAACCAGTTTCTAAAGCTCCCTACCGAATGGCTCCAACTGAACTGAAGGAACTGAAAGTGCAATTGCAAGAACTGTTAGATAAAAAGTTCATCAGACCTAGCACTTCGCCATGGGGTGCTCCTGTTTTGTTTGTCAAGAAGAAAGATGGCTCACTGAGACTGTGCATCGACTACCATGAACTGAATAAGGTAACTGTAAAGAACAAATACCCATTGCCACGCATTGATGATTTATTTGATCAGTTACAGGGTGCACAAGTGTTTTCTAAGATTGATCTCAGATCGGGGTATCATCAACTGAAGGTTAAACCGGAAGACATCGATAAAACTGCTTTTAGAACGAGGTATGGACATTATGAATTTCTAGTTATGCCTTTTGGAGTCACGAACGCACCAGCTGCTTTTATGGACCTCATGAACAGAATTTTTAAACCGTACCTTGATGACTTTATTGTTGTATTTATCGATGACATATTGATTTACTCCAAAAGCATAGGACAGCATGAACATCATCTGAGACTTGCCCTACAAACCTTAAGAGAACAGAAACTGTATGCTAAACTGTCTAAATGTGAATTTTGGCTTGATCATGTTATGTTTTTGGGGCATGTTGTTAGCAAAGATGGAATTTCTGTTGATCCACAGAAAATTGAAGCTGTAGTGAACTGGCCTAGACCAACAAATGTGACTGAAGTTCGAAGCTTTTTGGGATTGGCTGGATATTACAGAAGATTTGTCAAAGATTTCTCCAAAATTGCCCTACCATTGACTCAGTTAACTCAAAAGGGGACATCATTTGACTGGACCGACCAAAGAGAATCTGCTTTCCAGGAGTTGAAAACTAGACTTGTGACTGCACCAGTTTTGACTTTACCCTCAGGTACGGATGGTTATACTGTATTTAGTGATGCTTCTCATAAGGGTTTGGGATGTGTTTTAATGCAGAATGGGAAAGTTATTGCTTATGCTTCCCGACAGTTGAGACCACATGAAAAGAACTACCCGACCCATGACCTGGAACTTGCTGCAGTGGTGTTTGCACTGAAAATCTGGCGTCACTACCTGTATGGGGTGACATGTGAAGTATACACCGACCACAAGAGTTTGAAATATTTCTTCACACAGAAAGAACTGAACATGAGACAGCGGAGATGGCTAGAACTGATAAAGGATTACGACCTACAGATCTTGTACCACCCAGGAAAAGCCAATACCGTTGCCGATGCATTGAGCCGGAAATCGATTGGAAACTTAGCATGTTTGCTTACAGGACAGAAAGAGTTGCTTTGTGACCTTGAAAAATCTGAAATTGAAATTGTTTTACGGGAACAAGGTGGAACCTTAGCTGCTATTTCTGCTCAACTGGCACTGATTGAGGAAATTAAAGAAAAGCAGCAACTGGATGACTTCTTGAAGAAGATCATCGAAGAAAGAGAATCTAAACCGAGACCGGGATTCAAATTTGAGAATAATATACTGAAATTTCAAGAAAGACTGTGTGTACCAAATGATACTGAACTGAAAAGAAGAGTTCTGCAAGAAGGCCACAATTCGAAATTGTCTATCCATCCGGGGAATACGAAAATGTACCAAGATCTGAAACAGAATTTCTGGTGGCCGGGAATGAAGAAAGAGATTGCTGATTTTGTATCCAAATGTCTTCATTGCCAACAGGTCAAAGCTGAACATCAACGACCTGCCGGACTATTGCAACCCCTACCCATACCAGAGTGGAAATGGGAGCATATCACGATGGATTTTATCGTTGGATTACCTCGCTCCAGAAAAGGTATGGATTCAATTTGGGTTATTGTTGATAGATTAACCAAATCTGCTCACTTCTTACCTGTCAAGACAATCTATAATGCGGACAAATTGGCTGTTATCTATATTGATGAAATTGTAAGACTGCATGGAGTGCCTGTGTCTATTGTTTCTGACAGGGATTCGAAGTTTACATCGAGGTTTTGGCAAAGCCTACAAACTGCACTGGGTACTGAACTGAGATTGAGTAGTGCCTATCATCCTCAGACAGATGGCCAATCAGAAAGGACCATCCAAACTCTGGAGGATTTACTGAGAATGTGTGTCCTTGATTTTCAGGGAAACTGGGAAAGTCACTTGCCCTTAGCTGAATTCGCCTACAACAACAGCTACCATTCGAGTATTAGTATGGCGCCTTTTGAGGCATTGTATGGCAGAAAATGTAGATCTCCGATTTGCTGGGCAGAAGTTGGAGATGGGCCGTTGCTTGGGCCCGAGATCGTGTATGAAACAACTGAAAAAGTGAAACTGATACAGCAAAGACTGAAAACTGCACAGAGTAGACAGAAAAGTTATGCAGATGTCAGAAGACGAGACAGAGAGTATGAAGTGGGTGATCACGTGTTTGTGAAAGTGACACCAATGAAAGGCCAGACTCGTTTTGGAGTCAAAGGCAAGTTAGCGCCGAGGTATGTCGGACCGTATGAGATTATCGAGAAAATCAATCCGGTGGCGTATCAAGTTGCGCTCCCTCCTGAAATGGAGCATATGCATAACGTCTTCCACATTTCTATGTTAAGAGACTACCTTCGGGATCCCTTCCATGTAATAGAGCCTACCCACGTAGTGTTGAGTGATGACTACACTTACGAGGAACGGCCTATACAAATTGTAAACCAACGGATCAAGAAACTGAGGAACAAAGAGATCCCGTTAGTGAAAGTTGACTGGCAGAACCATGGTGGCGTGTATGCCACTTGGGAAAGGGAAGATGACATGGCTAAACGATATCCTGAACTGTTTCCACTGAATCCTGTTTTCTTCCAGAATGAAGGTAACTCGAGTTTAGAGGACTAAACTCTTTATAAGGAGGGGAGACTGTAACAACCCTCATACTGATTACTGATTAATGACTGATTGATCGCCAGTTACTGTTAAACAGAACTGATAATGACTGATAACTGACCGATAATTGACATGATTAAAAGTACTGAACTGACTGACTGAAACTGGAACTGAATTGACTGAGTATATGTTAGTTAATTTCATTCTATCTGTTTGATTGTATGATTATCTGTTCATGTTCGTATGTTTAAACTGCTAATTGAAGGCCTTATCGGCGGCCGAATCTGAAACCGATTAGTGTTCTGTGACCCTCGTAATTTACGTGATTTTATTGTACAATTATCTGAAAATTGATTAGGTATGATTAAATTAGATTAAATAAGCTAATTAAAGAGTTGGATTTAATTACAACCTTGCCACTAGTGGGCCACTCACACACACACACACATGAGCCTTGTAAACACTCCACGTATTGATTAAACCCACACTTCTTCTCACATTTTGAGCCTCAACCGACCCTAGAGAGAGAGAGACTTGAGGAGTTGGTTTTCATCTTGAATTGCTTGGAATTGCTTGAGAAATTGTTGAAGTGATTGCATATTTGAGCTCCCTTCTTGAAATACAAGACTTAAGGTAGCTCCATTGTCTTCTTATTCATGTTTTAAGTTGAATCTTGCATGATTTATGTCATATTGAAGGAGTGTAGAGCCAAACATGGTTTAGATGGCGAATTGTAGCTTAATTGTTGCATGCATGTACATATATTGAAGTTTTGAGGTTGTAGTTCATAATGCCTCACATGCATGTCCATCTTTTGGTCATACTCCATGAGTTCATCTTGTTTTTGAAGGTTTGAGCTCTTTTGAAACAGCATTGAAGCTTTGAAAAGGATTTAAGATCATGCATGTCATGTTTGAAGAATGCTCTTGGAAAATGATTTGAAATTGGTTTGAATTAAACACCCTTGGGCTTTGATTTCTCGAATTGATCTTTGAATCATGTTACTCCATGTGTTTATAAGAGTTTTCCAGAAAATGAGCCCAAGAGGATCGGTTTTGATGCATTTAAACTTGAGTTTGAGCTTGGAGGTGCAATCTGGGTTTTCCAGATTTCGCACTTCCGCTCGAGCGGGGAAATTTACGCTCGAGCGTGGAATCCGAGCAACCAGCATATCTCTGCACTGTTTTGCAGTCCGCTCGAGCGGAGTATTGGGCGCTCGAGCGGAGTCATGTCTCAAGCTCGAGCGGGCGTCGAGCGGAGATTTCACCCATCCAGTACTTTTACAGTACGCTCGAGCGGGAAAGTTTGCGCTCGAGCGTGTACCTTTGTTTGCCTGTACGCTCGAGCGGGGAAACCTGAGCTCGAGCGGGACTCTGTTTTACTGAAAATTCTGTAACTGTTTTCTGATCGCATTTTTGCATCCTCATCCCATCCTAGGCATTTTTAGGCCTAGTTTAAGACATCTTGATGAGGATATCGTTGTAGAACACACCAAGGCAAATTAGGGATTAAGTTATGCTATTTCCCAACTGTGTAGCTTAGTGTGTGTTCAACCTGTGAACTGTGTAGGGTCGGCAACTGGGGAGACACGCTCTAGCATACTGTAGCCCAGAACTCTGTGAGTAACAATTGTGTAAAGATATGTTCAACTGATTATCTTCTGAATACTGAACTGAACTGTTTACTGAACTGGTATTATTTACTGAATGAATGTATGTCCTTTATTTCTGAACTGTACTGTGGCATCCTTAGTATTTACGGTTTACTGTTACTGCTACTGTTACAGAGATCTCTGTCGGTTCCCTCGTGGAACCACTACTGTTTACTGACTGATGGCCATCATTACTGTTCGGTCTTTTAAGACCTACTGTTACTGTTATGCTAATGGATGTACCACATATGACTGTTTACTGTACTGAACAACTGAATGACTGATTGAAATGAACTGTTTTCATACTGTAAGGACATTCATTCTTAACCTCTTTACATATTGTGTTATTCACTGGGCTTTAGCTCACTGCTCATATATATATGTAGGTGTACAGGCACCAGACCGCAGCTAGAGGCGTCAGGGTTACTCCAGTTTTGTCAAGCCAGCCTTTGTGCCTCACTGCGAGGTTCCGAGCCTACTGTTAAGGCTTAGGGGTGTTTTAGAATTTTCCCCCCGCCTGTCTTCTGTACTGTCTAACTGTTTTGTATAGACTGACTGTTTACTGTTCCGTTATACAGGGATTAGGTCCCCGTACTGTGTGACTGTTAATTTTGTATACTGTGTTGTACAGACGGAATGTTTTCTGTACTGTTACTAGGGGTTGAGTCCCTAGTTAAATGATGTGAATATTGTGTATACTGTTCTGTACCGTTTTTGTATAATGTATGTAAAGCCTTTTTGCATACAGACTGTCACAGCTCAATGGACACTATTTATTTACTGTATTGGCTTCCGCCAGGCCCTGTACTCTGTTTCACTGTATTACTGTTCAGCAGGCCTTCGGTAATCTCGGATTACTGGCCGGTTACGGTGCTAAACCCATAGGGCCGGGTTTGGGTCGTGACAGGCCTCCACCTTCGCCCTGGCATATTGGCCGAGATGTCGTCATCTAGGCCAAGCTGTGCATCACCTAGGCCGAGATGTGTATTATCTAGGCTGAGATGTTATCCTTGCACCTAAGTGATCTTGTTCCTGGACTAGAATGACCTAGACCGAGGTGTGGCACACCTAGGCCGAGGTGTGGCACAGCTAGGCCAAGTGTTATCCTTCCTAGCCGAGATCATTGAGACCTCACTTGCCGAAGCCTATGTCTTGACCCGAGGTCATTACCTGCCAGAGTGCCCATGTCATCTTACTTGTTATACACACTTTGTCATGCTCTTGTCTTGTCATTCAATCACCTTTTGAGAAAACCCAATCCGGTGGTGCCGCGTGTCCCAACAGAGGGTTAAGTCTGCTGGCAGTAGAGAAAGCATATCATTTTGTCATATCTTTTGCATGGTAGAGAGAGAAGCTCTAGGAAGAGAGGAAGAGGAGTTCTTGAGAGAGAAGTAGATTTCCAAGCTTGATCCTTAGAGTCTAAACCGTTTGATCCGAGTGTTGAGGTTAGATTCTTGATTTACCCTTGTTAATCTTTATGTTTATTTGATCGCATCGCATGATCTAGCATGATTCGTGAGTCATGCATTGGTTTAAAGTTTTTTTAGAAAGAGAAAATAGTGTTCTTGTGTTCTTGAAATAAAACCATGTTTTGATCCGAAAGTTTGTATCAAGATTCATGTTTTTGTGTTTGTTTTCATAAGATCTTCAAGTATGGGTACCCAGGTCCATTGTAACAACCCATATTCATGTCATGGTCATGTTCATGTTCATTTACATAACTTTGTCTTGTTAAGTTTGCATTCATGAATCTTGTCTTGTTTGCTTACGTGTTGCTTGCATGCTTTGTCCCTTCCCTGCTATGTCAAGCCTAGGTCATGTTATGCCTAGATCATTCCAAGCCGAGGTCATCTTCAGTCTAGAATTATCTTGGAACCACTTTGTTCGACCTCCACCTTCGCCCTGCCATATTGGCCGAGATATCATTATCTAGGCCGAGGTGTTCATCACTAAGTCCGAGATGTGTATTATCTAGGCCGAGATGTTACCTTTGCACCTAAGCGATCTTGTCCTGGAGTGGTATGACCTAGACCGAGGTGTGACACATCTAGGCCAAAGTGTGGTACAGCTTAGTCAAGTATTGTCCTTCCTAGCCGAGGTCATTGTCACCTAAGTTGCCGAAGCTTTGTCCTTAGCCGACGTCATCATTTACCGAAGTGTCTTGCCGGGTAGCTTGTTAGATACACTTTGTCATAGTCTTGTCTTGTCAATAAATCACCTTTTTGAGGAGAACTAACCAGCCGTTGCCACGTGTCCGAGCTGAGTGTTAAGTCAGCCAGCAGAGAGAGAAAACCTATCATTTTTATATCTTTGTTTTGAAGAGGAGAGAGAAGCTCTAGGTGAGGAAGAGGAGTTCTTGAGAGGAGGTAGATTTCCAAGCTTGATCCCTAGAGATCGAACCGTTAGATTCGTGTTTTAAGGTTAGATTCTTGATCTGCTCATGTTGTTCTTTATGTTCATGTTATCGCATTGCATGATTGAATATGATTTGTAAGCCATGCATTGCTTTGAAGTTCGGTTTTAGAGAGAGAAAATAACATTCATGTGTTCTTCAAGAAAAGTCATGTTTTGATCCGAAAGTTCATGCCAAGATCCATGTTTTTGTGTTTGTTTCCATATGATCTTCAAGTATGGGTACCCAGGTCCATGTTTTCGAACTCGTAGCATGAAATCCCAGGTTTTTGTAATAAAGAAGTTATGATTTTAGCATTCATATTCTTCATGATCTTCATGTTCATGTTCTTCCTGTTCTTCACGGGTGGAAACCCAGATCTCCAGACCTCACTTCCCTAAGTGTAGTCGCCGAGATCACTCTTGCCTAGATCACACACTTAGGCCAAGCATCGTATCTCACCTTGGCTTACCTTGCATGATCACTTACACCTTTAGCTTGCCTTGTGCACACCTCGGCATGCAACCGTACGCCGAAGCCTAGGTAACCACACCTCGGCCAGGAGGTGTGGGACCTCGGCAAAGACTTGGTTGGTACCCAGCATGTCTTCCTGACATGTAAAACAGTGTTTTGACTTCCAGCATGTTTTCCCGAGATCACTTGCATGCATGTAAGACTTGTTTTGAGAAGTGCATTCAGTAGACTTTGCCATGTGTTTGTAGGACTTGGACCCTTGCCTTGATCCCGACGTCCCAAGAGCTATGTGAGTGGTATTTCTAATAAAGTTATGTTATCAAGTTTTAATAAAGCTTTGCCTTGTTTTGATAAAAGTATTTGCTAAGCATGAATGATATCCCTATTTTATGTATCAAATATAAGCTTTGTTTTGGATGACATTCTTAGAACCGTCCTTGTCACGACCCAAACCCGGCCCTATGGGTTTAGCACCGTAACCGGCCAGTAATCCGAGATTACCAAAGGCCTGTTTAACAGTAGTACAGTAAAACAGAGTACAGGGCCTGGCGGAAGCCAATACAGTAATTAAACAATGCCCAATGAGCTGTGATAGTCTGTAAGCAAAAGGACTTTCCAAACATATTTACATTCAGTGGAAAGGTATACATAATATATACAATCATTCAGAATAGGGACCCAATCCCTATGTAACGGTACAGTAAACATTCAGTCTATACAATCCATTTGGTTATTACAAAACAGCAAGACAGTATAGAAGGGGGAGTCCTAAAACACCCCTAAGCCTTAGCATGACAGGCTTGGAACCTCGCAGTGAGGCACGGTAGTTGGCTTGACAAAACTGGAGTAACCTTGACGCTCCTAGCCGCGGTCTGGTACCTGTACACCTATATATATATATATATATGAGCAGTGAGCTAAAGCTCAGTGAATAACATAATGCATAAAGAGGTTAAGAATGAATGTCCTTACAGTATGAAAACAGTTCATTAAATCAGTATTTCAGTCGTTCAGTCAGTACAGTCATATGTGGTACATCCATTAGCATAACAGTACAGTAAACAGTAGGTCTTAAAAGACCGAGCAGTAAATGATGGCCATCAGTCAGTAAACAATAGTGGTTCCAACAAGGGAACCGACAGAGATCTCTGTAACAGTAACAGTAACAGTAGGTGCTAAGGATGCCACAATACAGTTCAGAACATAGGACATACATTCATTCAATTAACAGTATCAGTTCAGAAAGCAGTACAGTTCAGTTGTTCAGAAGATAATCATTTTGAACATATCTTTACACAGTTGTTACTCACAGAGTTTGGGCTACAGTATGCTAGAGCGTGCCTCCCCAGTCGCCAACCCTACACAGTTAACAGATTGAACACACTAAGCTACACAGCTGAGAAAGATAATAACTTAATCCCTAATTTGCCTTGGTGTGTTCTACATCTATATCCTCAATAAGATATCTTAAACTAGGCCTAAGAATGCCTAGAATGAGATGATGATGCAAAGATGTACTTTTAAAAGCATTTTCAAATTTTTCAGAAAACAGAGGTCACGCTCGAGCGTAGGTCACTCCGCTCGAGCGGACATGCAGACAAAAGTACCTGCTCGAGCGGTAAATCCCCCACTCGAGCGTACTGCAAAAGTACTGGATGGGTGAAATCTCCGCTCGACGGACGCTCGACGCCCGCTCGAGCTTGAGACACAAGACTCCGCTCGAGCACCCAGTCCTCCGCTCGAGCAGATGTAAAACAGTGCAGAGATACTGGATGCTCGGATTCCACGCTCGAGTGTCACCTTCCCCCGCTCGAGCGGGAGTGCAAAATCTGGAAATTCCAGATTGCACCTCCAAGCTCAAACTCAAGCTCAAATGCATCAAAACCGATCCTCTTGGGCCCATTTTCTGGAAAACTCTTATAAACTCATAGTTAAACATGATTCAAAACTCAATTTGAGAAATCAAAGCCCAAGAGTGTTTAATTAAACCCAATTTCAAACCAATTTTTCAAGAACAATCCTCAAACATGACATGCATGATTTTCAAATAACTTTTAAGCTTCAAAACATGCTCTAATGAGCCAATTGATTCACAAACATGATGAAAACATGGCCTACACTCAAAACATGGACATGCATGTGACGATTTGCCAAGAACTCAACTCAAAATCCAACAATACTAACATGCATGCAAGGAATGAGCTTCATTTCAACAACAATGAACCAAAACATGACTTAGTTCTACCATGAAGCATGAATCATGCAAGAACTAGCTCAATGACAACAATAAGAAGATGAGTTTCCTACCTTAGTCTTGTATTCAAGGTTTAGGAGCTCAAATATGAAATCTATACTTCAATCCTCTCAATCCAAGCAAGATCAAGCAAAAGAGATGAAGACACTCTCACTCCCTCTCTCAAGTCGATGGTATGCTCAAAATGAGCTGAGCAAAAGTGTTTTAATTCAATGTATAAGGCTCAAAAGTGCATAGATAATGGCCACTAAGTGGTCTAATTGTAATTAAGTCAAACTTTGCAATTAACCCAATATTTAATCTAATTTAATCATACTAAATCAAATTTCAAGTAAATACACCATAAAATCACATTAATTATGAGTGTCGAGAAACCTCAATCAATTCCCGGATTCGGCCGCCGATAGGGCCTTCAATTAACAGTTAAAAGCATAAAAAGGTGAACAGATAATCAAACAATCAAACAGATAAATGCACAAGTAAACAGATATACTCAGACAATTCAGTTCTAGATTTCAGCCAGTCAGTTCAGTATTTCAATCAGTTCGCTTATCAGTCATAATCAGTTCAGTTTAACGGTAATCAGTGGTTATGCGGTAAACAATGGTGAGGGTTATTACAGTCCTTCTGTGTTAAGGGACGTTAAGCCTAAGTAACACCGTCCTTTCGTGTTAGGGGACGTTAAGCCTAGGTAACATAGCCCGTACGTACCAGGGGACTTTAAGCATTTGTGGTACAAGTCCTCCCGTGCTAGGGGACTTTAAGCCTAAGTATCATAGTCCTCCCGTGCTAGAGGACTTTAAGCCTAGGTAGCACCGTCCTTTCGTGCTAGGGGACGTTAAGCCTAAGTAGCACCCTTGTTAAGATATCGGTCACCGACGGACTATGAACGGGTGTGCTCGATGCCAAGGTTGTGCTTTTGTTTTGCCCGGAATGTCATCACCCTATGTTTTAAGATTGATGTATGTTAAGTAAGTAAGTAAGTAAGTTTTGAAGGACCAAGGTTCGATTGATGTTTTATTTCAAGTCAAGCTAAGCTATGTTATGTACGGTTTTGATAAAGATATACTATGTATTGTTTTGAAAAGATCTCGGGTATCATTCATTTAACCCCTTTATTATTTATACCATTCACTGAGTATTTAAGCTCACCCTCCCTATGTATATATGTAGGTAACAAGCAAGAAGTCGGCTTAGCCGAGATGTGTGTTTTGTATGCATGTTATGTCAGCAGTGAGGGTGTCGGCAATTTTGAAGCTTATGTATTTTGAACATGTCGGCTTGAGAAGCCTTTTATCAAGATGTAATATGTATTTTTGTACTTCATTTTATTTGTATTCAAGTTGTAAAGCTATGTAAAGATGTATGCCATTCCATTTGACTTATGCACTGCTCTTATGGACTAACTAGATTTGTATATATTGCTTCCACACTTGTGAGCCCCATATATTTATACTCTGATTGTGTGTGAATTTTGAAAGTTTGCCTTCGGTAATCTCGGATTACTGGCCATCACGACACCATCCTACTAGGGGCGGTTTGAGGTCGTGACATCCATGTTTTCGAACTCATCTCATGAAATCTCAGGTTTTGAACAAAGAAGTTATGATTTTAGCATTCATGTTCTTCATGTTCTTGTCCATCATGTTCTTCATGTCCTTCAAGGAGGAAACCCAGATTTCCAGACATCACCTTTCCCTAGGTGTGGTCATCGAGACCACTCTTGCTTAGATCTCACACTTAGGCCAAGCATCGTATCTCACCTTGGCCTACCTTGCATGATCACTTGCACCTTAGTCTATCTTGCATGCACACCTAAGCCAACCATGGTACACCTTTGTCGACACCTTGTAACACCTCGGCAGGCAGCTGCACGCCAAAGCCTAGGTAACCACACCTTGGCCAAGAGGTGTGGGACCTCGGCCAAGACCTCCTAAGTTCACCCAGCTAGGTCATGTTTGCCTAGATCATTTCTATACATCCATTCCAAGACCTGGTTGGTACCCAGCATGTTTTCCCTAGATGAAAAATAGTGTTTTAACTTCCAGCATGTTTTGCTTTGACTTGACCTAGTCTTGAAGGAAATGCCGGGATCATTTGCATTCATGTAAGGCTTGTCTTGAGAGTGCATTTCATATCCATCTTTGAGCATTCTTTCTTGTCTTCTTGAAGTCCATTAAGTAGACTTTGCCATGTGTTTGTAGGACTTGGACCCTTGTTTTAACCTCGACGTCTGAAGAGCTATGTGTGTGGTATTTTTAATAAAGCTATGTTATAAAGTTTTGATAAAGCTTTGCTTCATTTTAGAAAAGTATTTAATCAAGCATGAATGATTATCCCTAGTTTTTGTATCAAGTATTATATTTGTTTTGATGACATTCTTGGAAAGTCCTTAGTGCCAGGAGACTATAATGCAACTGCACCCTTGTTTTGAAAGTCCTTAGTGCCAGGAGATTATAATGCAACTGCACCTTTGTTTTGTCACTGTCGGTTTTCTGCATGGGTTTGTTTGTCCTGAATGTCATCGTTTGGTATTATGTAGATGTTATTAAACATCCCAAGAAGATTTGAAAGATTTGATAGATGAACTTGGTTCATCCCTTTGATTTGTAAAGTTACAATATGTATTGTTTTGAAAAAAATTTCGGATATCATTCATTCAAACCTTTATTACTAATACCATTCACTGAGTATCCAAGCTCACCCTCTCCTTATATATATATATATATATGTAGGTGACGAGCAAGAAGGCGGTGATGCCTAGATGATTATTTGCAAGTTGTATTCGGATTCATTTTGCTAACATCTTGAAGATTATGCTTCTTAGCTTTGTATTTCATGTATTTTGTATATGTCAGCTTGAGAAGCCTTTTGATCAAGATGTATTATGTATTTTATTGTAATTAAGTTGTAAGACCATATTAAGATGTATGTCATTTCATTTAATCTATGCACAGCTCTTATGGACTAATTAGATTAAAATTTATTGCTTCCGAACATGTAAGCCCCATATGTATACTCTGATTGTGTGTGAATCCTTGTAAGTTGGCCTTTGGTAATCTCGAATTACTGGCCATCACGACACCATTCTACTAGGGGCAGAATGGGGTCATGACAGAAGCCGCACCCTTCTTCTTCTTTTTAAAACAAAGGTTTTCTAGTTTGTACAATAGACAAATATTAACCACTGGAGGAAGAGTATATGCCATGTTGGTTTATTGTTTTTTTGTTTGTTGGATTACATGATTTTGTTGAGTACCTTAGCCACTGGTAATGATCAAAAAGTAGTTTTTGAAATATCATACTATTGCATTTTTATATAATTTTTATTTTTTACAGAAATATATTTCGATAGAGGCAATTTCTATGACTTTACCTCCATTGGTGAGTATACTATACTTTGATTACATTTTCTTATTATGTTTTTCCAACTATTTATCACACTACTTTAATAATTTTAATAGACTTTGTAAGTTTTTCTCTACAAATCTCTACTTTCATTATTCTTATATGTAATTCCAAAATGTGTTAAAGTTTTTTCTTAGCTAGATTTTCATACAACTGTTAGCAAAAGGGGTTTCCTTCATTTTTTTTAACCCCCCAATCCTTTGTTTTATTGTTTATAGTTCGTGAACTGGATGTTCCTGGTGAAATATACGAAAGGAAGACATATCCTTTTGAATTTTCTACAATTGAAATGCCATACGAGACATACAATGGGGTGAATGTGTGTCTCAGGTGAGTTAGCTATTATGTCTTTATCTGATGGCTTTGTATTTGGACCATTTCATAATTAACAGTGTGAATTCTAACTCTTGCGTATTAAGATCTTGTCTGGCTTTTATAGACCTATCAATTCTAAGATGATCATCTGCTTTCGCATGACATTCTGCAATAGCTACATGCCAAATGCGTGAATTATTTAGAGAATATTATTTGACTATACAAATTAGAATTGTCTTTAGAAAAATATATATTTTTTTAAGTTGAAGTCTATCAAATTTTACAATTCAATCTACTATGTCAGGAAGTGTGAATAAACTAAAAATGTTAGCAATCAAATATGTTTAAAATTTATCTCAACATTAAAATATGTATGATGATTTAGGCCTCATTTTTGAGTTCGCCTTGGGCCCTAAAAAAGTCAAGGCCAGTCCTATTTAGGCTGCAGTTTTCAACTGTTATTATTCTTGTTAGAACAATGATTCAAGGAATTTTTTTTGGTTTCTGATGCAGTCAAGTATCAAGTGAGGCCGGATGATGGTGCTATGGTTGCAACAACACCAGAAGGGAGTCGAATTTCATGTGAAAGATGGTAATTGGCTATTAAAATAATGATTTGCATTTGTTTTCAATGTTTTGGATTAAATATTTATATTGCAGTGAAGTATGAGGGTATAGTTCCATTGACATCTTTTACGGCAAAATCGTTATTTTTTATTCTTTTAGGCCATTTTGTCTAGCACTGACAAATTATCTAAATTGCAACATTTTCGGCATATTTACCAAAATTACATGAAATAATTCACTCACTATTTATCGATTAATACTTGTGCTACAACGCAGACCTTCTATGTTGCAATTTAGCCTCCGTACATCACTCTCCCATAGTTTCATCTGTCTCAATTCGACAGTTATAAAAGAGCTTCATAAATAATAATTAACGAAGAAATATGGAACACCATTGCAAATTAAATATAAAATATAATTACATTTCATTTCGTAAAGTCATAAATCAAATACAATTTTAAAAATATTTTTTTTCAAACTGTAGAACGACCCCCACGCGCAACGCGCATGGAGGCCAACTAGTATATGTTATAGATGTAACTTCAACTTACGAGTATTTCATTTTAGGCTCAGTTTGTCTCCAATTTATTTTGTGAATAATATCGTTTAGACTTGTGAGACCTATTATGAACTTCACCATAATGATTTAAGTTGTTGAATTTTAAAATACAACAAATAAATTATTCATTTAAAAAAATAATAAATTATGGTCTCACATAACACCCTTTAATGGTGTGTTAAATTTTAAGTCAAATTTAACAAAATCAAATATTGATACATCGACAAAGGATAATTTTGATCACTAGCTATTTTTTTGTAAAATAGATTAATAATAAAAATTTAATATAGGAGATGATTAGGCTAAAATAACATAAAATCATTTGTACATGTAAGTATAAAAATAAAAAATAAAAAAAGTCATGTATTTGGTAACGTTTACATTTTCAGTTTATATTTACAAAAATTTTATAAACTGATTTTTTTTTTATTTTTTGAAAAACATAAACTACAAACGTGTTTGGTAATTGACAAAATGTTTAATTTTAAAAATATAAAAAAGAGTGAGAAATGGCAAGTGGTCGCAAGTGACGGCGGAAGACGGTGGTAGAAAGTGATGACGGTGGGTGGTGGGTAGCTGGTGGTGGTGGGTGGTGGGGGGTGGGTGGTGGTGGTGGGTGGGTGATGGTAGTGGGTGGTGGTGGTAGTGGGTGGTAGGTGGTGGTGGTAGGTGGGTGGCGGATGGCGGGTGGTGGCAAGTGGTGGCGGGTGGTGGTGGCAGGTGGGTGACGGTGGCGGGTGGTGGTGGCGGGTGGGTAACGGTGGCGGGTGGTGGATGGTGGGTGGTAACGAGTGGGTGGTGGTGGTGGTGGTGGTGACAGGTAGTGGTGGCGGTGGGTGGCAGATGGCCGGTGGTGGCGGGTGGGTGGTGGGTGACGGGTGGCGAGTGGTAGCGAGTGGGTGGTGGTGGTGGTGGCGGGTGGTGGGTGATGGTGGCGGGTGGGTGGTAGATAATTGGTGGTGGTGGTGGTGGTGGTGGTGGTGGTGGGTGGGTGGGTGAGTGACGGTGGCGGGTGGTAGGTGGTAGTGAGTGGGTGGTGGTGGGTGGTGGTGGCAGATAGGTGGCTGGTGGATGGTGGGTGGTGGTGGTAAGTGGGTGGCGAGTGGGTGGTGTGTGATGGTGATGATGGTGGTGGTGGTGGTGGTGGTGGGTAGTGGTGGTGGGTGGATGGCAGGTGGTGAGTGGTGATGGGTGGCTGGTAGTGACAGGTGGTGATGGGTGGATGGTGGTGGCAGGTGGGTGGTGAGTGGTGGTGGCGGGTGGTGGTGACGAGCGGTGGATGGTAGTGGTGGGTGGTGGTGGTGGCGGTGGTGGCGAAGGTGGGTGGTAGTGGCGAGTGGGTGGCATGTGGCTAGTCGTTGGTGGCCGGTGGTGGGTAATGACTGGTGGTGGCAGGTGGCTGGTGGTGGCGGGTGGTGGTGGCGGGTGATGGTGGCAGGTGGCTAGTGGGTGGTGAGTGGTGGTGGCAGGTGGTGGTGGCGGAAGATGGTGGTGGAAAATGGTGGCGGGTGGTAGCTAGTGTTGGATGGTAACAAAAAAAAAAAAACTCAAAACTCAAAACAAAAACACATTTTATGTGTTTTCATTTTTTGGCCAAATTTATAAACTGAGACCACTAATTTATAAATCAAAAATTTTACCAAACAAGTTTTTATTTATGTTTTTTAAATTTTTGTAAATATAAACAGAAAACTGAAAACGTAAGTATTACCAAATGACACCTAACTTTCAGTGTTAAGGGTTCGTTTGGGAAATGTGTTGGTTTTTTGACTTTTGGCTATTTTAGTCTGGGGCTAAAAAAAGTCGCGTTTGGGATGGACTTTTTGGTTCTTTTGACTTTTGTGAGAGAAATAATGCAATGATTATGGATTGGATATAATGTTTTATCTTATTTGACTAAAAAGTCTATTTTATTTTTTTTGTGGCTATTTTAGTCAAAAAGCCTCAAACCTCAACTTCTTAAACGAGCACTTAAACTAAGTTTGGCATCCCTTAAAAAATTCAAAAAGTTACTATCCTATTTAAGTCATATCATCTTATTTAAGTCACATCACTTCAAACCCAACTCATATTTCATAAAAAGTTTTTAGATCATCCCAAACAACCCCTTAGAATTGTTATAATAAATAAAAAAGAAACACATGTTCTTTTATTTAAAAAAAAAAAGTCAAAAGTCAGCTTTTAACCTATTTTTGGTTATATCATCTCTCAAATTTTTTACACGTTTAAAAAAAAGAAGGTCAAAAGTTAACTTTTAACTATCTTCCCAAAACAACCCATACTGAAAAATACTTATAAATAAGTAAAAAATATTATAAATATTAATAATAAAAATTATAATCCTTTTTATTTTTTTGTGAAATAATTTTTATTGCTCCACTGATGGTTAATCCTCCTCTATTTCGTTTACTTAGGACATCTCCAACGGTGTATCAAATATTTCATTAAATCTGAGTAAAAATTTGAAGAATTCCTGTAACTGATATCCAGCTCTCCAATAATGAATTTTGACTGTCAAAACGCAGGTCGTCCGGCTGGTTGACCGATAAAAGAAAATGCAAAAACCTATTTCCCTTCATTTCTGTTTCCCTCAATTCCTTTGCCATTTCTTTTTTCCTCCATTAAATATTTTTCACTTTTGTTTGCCTCCATTAATAATTTCCCATAACTGAAAAGCAGAGCATAATGACTAGCTCAACTTCTTATTTGTTCACTGATTGAGTACAATTTGAGAGCAAAATCAATGGCTAATTTGAGTATAATTTTGAATCTACATGTAATGCATTTGTCTCTACTATCCATGCATCACTGTTGGTAAGGAATTTAGTCTTGGTGCCACAAAAAGCAAACAACTTTGCTAAGAGCATCTCCAACGGTGACTCAAATTTTTCACCAAATTTGAGTAAAAAATGACCCATTTCACTAAATTTGATACCACTCGCTCCAACGGTTCACCTTTCAAATAATCTATCCCGGGACAACTGGGTGGTCGACCGGCCGGTTGACCGGTTAGGCAAAAAAATTTTTTTTTTTTTTTTTTTTTTTGGCGAATTGTCTGAACTTTTTTTTTGAACTTTCTGAACTTTTTCGGGACGACCGGGGTGGTCGACCGGCCGGTTGACCGGTTAGGCAAATTTTTTTTTTTTTTTTTTTTAACGGTTTGAACTTTTTTTCCTGAACTGTTTGAATCTTTTACTGGTTGACCGGTTGGTCAACCGGCCGGGCAACCGGCTGGTTGACCGGTGTACCTCTTTCAACGGTCAGTAACAGTGATTTGGTAAAATCTGTGTCTCGTTCTCAGTTTGATACTTTTTTTGCTGAAATCTCATTTTGATATCAATCTGGTGCAACGGTTGGAGCTTGAAAAAGTAGGTTTTTCATCAAAATTTGAATTTGATGCTGGGTTTGGTTCACCGTTGGAGATGGTCTAAGCTGTTGACACATTGGTTGTCTGGGAGGACATCCCCTCAATCGTCTAAACCATTGCTTTATTGTGAGAATTTTTCAAGTAAAAGGATGATCGGGTGGACATCTAGCTAGACGTTCAGTTGATCGTCCGGTGAGTCAAATCCTCAACAACTATGCATATTAAAATGCCGAAACGTGCCAAACATCCTTAGTTTGGTGAAATGATTTTTATATTCTCAATTTAATATAAATTTAACAAAACCATTGAAATAAAAAGAAAATTTATTTACCAAACTTAAATTTAGTGATGAAATTAGCTCAGCAGCGGTGGAAATGAACTTAGAGGTTCTTATGTACTTATTTGCTTTTATGAATCACGATTATTGGTCGAATCGAATCTCCAATCTCCTAGGTATAAAACAAAATTACCCTTTATTAGTAATTTTTTTGAGTGAATAAAATTTAGCCTTTATTAATGATTACGAATTAAAAAATAAATTATTACGAGATAGCCCCACCACAAATTATTTTAATTCAAAATAAACAAGCCATAAAAGTGTTGAAACAATGGCACGCGAATCACGCGAGGTCAGTCCAAAAATGCAACCTTCGGACCCACATTAGATATGACCAGTGGCTGTCTGCTTCTTCTCCACCACTCCGATTTCCATCGAACTCATTGCCGAACTCGAGACCCATGTCTTCGTTACTTCGAAAGGTTTGGGGATCGGTTTCGAACCGCCCGAATTCGAATTCGAGCTCGTCTGATCGGCGGCGAGAGATGGTGTTGGCTCAATCGTCCACTGGGGCATTTGATCGAATACCTTTCGACATATTGATTCAAATCTTGAAACTTCTCGGTCCCAAAGAAGCTGCCAAGCTCAGCTCTGTTTGCAAATCGTGGAAATTGATCGTTGCCGAGAATCGATTGTGGATGTACTTTCTTCAGAATCAGCAGGAGTCTTGGGACTCAATCTTCTTTGGCGAAACTCAACTGCGATTGGGCTATCCTCTTCAGTAAGCTCTGGATATGTGTATGCATATATATGATTTTGTTTTTATGTAGCATATACTTGAAGTTGTTTCTATACAATACAAAGTGCACAGTTGAACTCAAAGATTGAATTGCTTAATCATATCTGGTTTGTAAGGGTCTGTTTGATTAGGGTGGAAAATAAGATGGGTAGTGAAATTAATAGAAAGTCAAGTGAAAGAAAATTTTATTTTTATCATATGAATTTGGTTTTGAAATATTTGTGATAAAGTTAGAAGAAAATTGGGAAGTGAGATATCATTTGGCTACTCGGTCCTGGCCATTTTCACGAGGGAGAAAAAAAAAAAAAAAAAAAAAAATCACTAATTTCCTGTATTTATTGCAAGAAAATGAAAGCCAAATTATCATTCTGGTATGGGTTGTATCAGAAATTTAAGTGTTTTGCACTTTCAATCACTCTTGTGTTAAACGAATGCAAAGAAAGTTTTTTTTTTTTTTCTTTTTTTTGGTTCTGTTTGCTACACTTTCTGCCTTTCTTCCTAACCAAACTCACTTTAAGCTCACTTTTGTATTATTCTTTTGTTTTTTCTATTTGCCCATTAATTTGAGGTTTGTGTGCATGCTTCAGCATGAGCTTATTGTTTCTTGATAATTCTAATTTGATGGAATGTGAATGCAGGGCACTGCCTAATCAAATTTCTCAGTTGTCATTCATGCATATCTATGGTCAGCGAGCACAAGTCCCTGGCGCTATTATTATTGACGGTGTGGCACTTCAACTTCACCCACTTATGCAATTCTTCGATATTCTGAAAGACGTTTTCAAATTTTTTTACCCAATTATGCATGTGATAGCAGACAAAACTATTAATTCCCTGGATATATAGAGTAAAAGCTAGTACGTTTTATCTATCCACTGTGCTAATGGAGGAGAAACTTTTTGTAGTGTAGTAGTAATGTCCGGTTACTTATTTCAGAATTGCCAAGAGAGACTCTTGAAATATAAAAAACAGAAAACATTGAAGTGATTATTCAGTCTATCAATCACATCGGTCATCTTTATACGCTAAAGTTTTTCATTGTCGGACTATCATGTTTTCGATGTGTGTTTATTTATCTTTTTATTCTTGCAAACAGTTGGTTTGGGTTACTGCAAGTTTGGATGGAGCAAATATGCTTGTCCATCTGGCCGGTTTGCAACATTTGCGGTGAGCTTCTTGTTAAACTTGGCAGTTTAGAAGCTTTCAGGATAAATATATATACATACTTTTATACCGCATATAAGTCTGTCTGATGTGCAGGAATTTGGTAACATCGAGTCTCCAACATACACTAGACGTAGACTTTTTTTTGCAACAATTTACGACAGGTCTGTTTTCTTTTATTGGTTTCACCACATTGCATCTTAATCCTTCCTGTGTTGTTGAGATCTTATCTGATTAGATATATATATATATATATCTTAGTTGCACGAAGCGGGAGCGGGAGCGGGGAAACGTGGCCATTTAGAGGAGTCGTAAATTAGGAGCGCTTATGTATTATTTTTATTAATTATATTTTATTTATTATAATGAATAATAAATTATATTAAAATAAATAATAAATAAAAATTAGATGTTTTATTTTATAAATTTTTTAAGATTTTTTTATTATATATGATTTAAATAGATTTCTTTTAAACAATTAGATGATTTATTATATGTTAAAAAGTTAAGAAATAATTGTTAAAAAAATAAATAATAAATAAAAATTATATTATATATGATAAAATAAATAATTTTTTATTTTACAAATAAAAATTATATTGTTTATGATAAATTATATTATAATTTATAATTTATAAATTATATTATATATATTATATGATAAATTATATTTTTATAAAACAATGAAAGCGGAGAGGGAAAGAGAGAGAGAGAGAGAGAGAGAGAGAACATAATAGATCGAGAGAGGGAGAAGCAAGAGGCGCAACAGAGATGAAGAAAGAGAGAAGCAGAGACGAAGAGGAGATCGAGGGTGAGAGAAGAGAGAGAGAGAGAGACGAAGACCTAGGGCTTCGAAGAGAGGGACGAAGACTAGGGCTTCGACGGGGAAGTCAAACGGCGAGATCGAAGTCGTCGAATAGAGGATCGAAGCCAGCGATTAGGTACTCTCCTTGCTCTCTCAATAGTGCTCCTTTCTCGCATCAGATTCGCGTTTCCCTCTCCTTAGATTCGCGATTCTGCTGCGATTCTTCCTCATAAGTGCAAAATCGCGCTTTTTCCTCGGAGTCGTCGCCATCTGAAACGATTCCTGCTACTAAGATATATATATTATTTGTGATTTGTCATTGTGGGCACATTGCACAATTTATTGATACTGCTTTTGTCCTATATTTGCAATTTTAACAGTGGCATATTGGCATGTATACTTGTATTACGATCCCTGGTATCCTATAATGAATTACAAGCACTTGACTTATGTGTATACATATATATAACTTCTGATAACAAAAAGCATCTTTACTTGACTCTTCATTGTCTTTCTTATTTATTTTGTGACTCTTCCATTTTTCCCTTTTTTAAGACTTAACCCATTTCTCCTGGCAGGATGCGGGTGAAAACATCTACGCATCCAATTGTTGTGTCCATTCCAATTTGTCATTATGATGGTGAGCTAATATTTTATGATCTCCACATTTTATGCCTCTCACTATTGACTTCTGTTTATTAAAGCCTTAATGCTTGAAAACTTATACCCTTTTGCATTGACAAGCAGCTTTCTAAGAAATTTATGCCGAAGGCCTTCGTGTGGGGTTGTGATTCAATCTCCTTTTTGGTCATGTGCAGTGTTCTTTGTCTTTTGTTCAAATATTGGTCTATGATTATTCAATTTTGGCAAGAGTATCTATTGTCATGACCCAAACTCGGTACCCGGGGGTTCAGCGTCGCGACAAGATAATAAGTGAAGTCATACTAAATTAATAGTGCAGCGGAGTAAAATAAAAGGGTACCCAAATCTTCATTTAAGTATAACAAAAATATGTACATTGGAGCTTTTATTCAATTGCAATACCAGAATTGTACTATGACTACAAAGTGCCTTGTGCCTAACCCATGCACTGATTTTGACACGCCACCTGAAAGTGGTTAATAATTATAAGCACATGACAGAATGAGAAATATTATGCCAAGAGTATAGGAGATACAAAATAACCATGGATAGTTATTTAAGCTAAAACATCAGCACAACTTAATTTGAATAAACTTAATTATTTTAGTGGCAGAAACTGAAATATGGAAATTATGTAAATAAATAATCATAACTACGGTACAGAATAGAACAGAGGTCATAGGAGTGACAATCAAAACAGAGATCAATAGATCCATGACAAACAGAGGACCACAAAGTGGCCAAATAGAAGTCAATGGTTTGTTTAAGTCTTCCAAGGCTTGAAACTCCCGTGGTGGTACTTACAGAGAATAATTGTTTACAAAACCATTGTCAAATAATTATTAAAATTTAAACAAACATATCCATGGGTTTCAATTTAAACAAATAGAGTTTAGAAAATAATCAATGTATATGAATTGCGTAAAATAAATTATGGAAATCCAAAACATGCGTAAAATATATTATGGTAACTCAAGGTATAATATAACTCACCTTAAAATTAATACCTCGCTCTTTCTTTCCACTATCAAAGACCTTTATCTCTAGTATCTTCTTCCCCTTTCTTTGTTTGCCTTACCTTGAACATCTTCTCCCTATTTATAGGGAGTCAATCCGTGAGCCCCAAGCCACCACTAGTACACGTGGCACATCCAAATGCCTCTCCATCAATTCATGCTTATCCAACATATACCTTTAAGGTGACTCGCCACACATATGCATGCCTAATCATCATCTTAGGCTACTTGTCACTTACTCTGTTTTTGTTTTATTTATTTATTTATTTTGTTTTCTTTTTATAATTTAATCAACTCTAATTCGGACCCAATTAATAAAATTTCAACGTTACTAAACTGAATTAGATATTTAATTAAATTCTCATATAGTCCGATACTCGAAATTAAAATAATTTAATTCGTCAATTTCACCTTATTGAGAATCCATAATTAAAGTAGAATAAGAATTAATTAAATGTAAAATATTATACGTGGTGGAGTCGTCACAATCTCTCCCCTTTAGAAAGTTTGGTTCTCCAAACTTAATGTGCTTGTACCTGAAAACTAATCATATGGCCTTGCTTTTCCCAAGTAACTTTTCTTATCATTCGATTTTCTCATCATTTGATTGTCTTATCACCAAGGTTGTTAAAATCGGGATCCTACGTTGGATCGTTGGAGGTGTTTATAGGATCGGATCGTAGAATCGGATCGAGAATCGTAAGATCCTACCGAAAAAGACAAATTACATAATAATTTAATTTAAATAAACATTTCTTATAAAGTATACGCAAAATGAGCCTATATTCTATTAAAAAGAAGTGAATATATTGTGAAAAATATAATACTCCATGTAAAATGTACATATAATATTATACAATAAAAAACTCGATGGTAAAGTTTTTTAGTTCATCAAAAAAGAAGGTGAAGAAGAAGAAGAAGAAGAAGAATTCTATAACAAAATAATTTACAATCTACAATAATGCATAAAAAGTGAAGAAAAAATATTTAACAAAGTTGGATATGAAAATAGATTAAGAACTCAAAAGAGTAGCTTAATCGAATGATAAGGTTTGTCGTTGGCATCCCTGGTGGAGCCACAAAAGAGTCACAAAAATAATCTCTCCAAAAATTGGGATAAAATTGCAATCATCTTACCCTCCTTAGACTCCGTTAAAGCTAAGTTTGTTTTTCCGACTATTTAATTTTCTTAAATTACCACAATATTTGAATGTTTGTTTCATAATTTGTTTTTCTTAGTCTATTTGATTCAATATACTACTTAATTTTTATTATTTATTTTGACCACATAAATTGGTATTTAGACAACAAATATAAAATTTACAATAAAATATGTAATATAATACAAAACAAAGCTTGTAAATTAGATTGGATAGGATCGGATCCGGATCGGGATTCTACGAACCTATAAGATCCCACTACCAGGATCGAAAGATCCTACCTATAAGGAGTTTTTTACACGATCCGGATCGATTGTGCTCAAATGGATCGTAAGATCGTAGGATCGTAAGATTCGGATCGGGATTCTGATAACCATGCTTATCACAGGAGTTTAGCTCATTTTCATTTAGTGGTTAATAACCCAAATTGTAATTCGTCCTAATTCATATCAAAAGCTATTTAGTAAAATATAGCATATCTCAAAGTCATCCTCGTAAAATATTAAGTCATAAAATATATTAATTCCAACATACTACTCTTATTAATCACATATACTACTCCAAATAGACAAATGATATTCATGATCTTACTTAGTTTTAACAAATCAAAGTACTCCCCTATATAGTCTTCAAAATAGGTTGGGCATGTGATACAACCTCTATAACAAATTTAAATCCACAAATTTTCTGACCACAATAATTTGGTTATTTGTTCTTATGGATTCATAAGCCATCAAGTCAAATCGGTGGGGAAAAATTTTCTCCATTGGTTCCACAAGATAACTATTTAATCTCGAAAGTCAAAGACGACTCACTTAGGTGTATGATCACATTCACTTGATAGATTGAAAATTCGTTCACATTCAACATTACATTCTAGGGTCCATATCGTAGGTATTGGACCATACTCATTGTACAACGTTCCCAAATAATATAATTTTCTGACTAGTGATGAAATAGTTTTACACAATAAAATTCCCAATGATACATTCATCTTATGACAATTGACTTCAAATGAATGGATGGATTCTGAATCCATTAACATATAGACACTTTACTCACAAATTTCCTTATAACAATCTCATTCTAATTATCTTAACAATCTCATATCAAGTTTCAAATGCTCAAATAGATGAATTCTAAATTTACCCACAATCAATTCAAATTATTTAGAAGGGTGTCAATTCTAATTCAAGGCTTTTTGCATTGACTAGCATTTATTTATTTTATCTATTTATGAAGTACCAATCTTCGATCTGATCTGATTGACTTCTTGTAAATTTTTTTTTTTTTTTTGACAATCTTTCATTCGATGTCCTATTAAAGTTTCCTCTCATAAGTCAATGACATGACTGTCTATGCGGTTTATAATACGTTGGACATGTTGGGGATAGGCTCATTTCTTTACAACTTTGCTTAGGATTGTTTGCCTCTCATTCCACAAAATTTTTAAATATCTTCTTTTATTCTATTGTTAATTCTACATTTAACTTTTTCTTTTGATCTTTACTGTTTCTCATGACATGTTTGCATTGATTTCATTATGTTTTCTAATGCTTCCTCCACTTTGTGAATTTTTCCGACAGAGATTCAACAACTTCCAAACCATTTATATTTCTCATCATCTTTTCCTTAAGTCACAAAGCAAAGGTGGATAATACTTGGGGTAATGTTAGTTGAACATAGCACGATATATTCAATTGTAAGTCAAACACTTATACAAGGTCATCGGTAGGGCAACCTATTCATTTCCATGAAGTTGACCAAGAATTTTAGATGTGAAGCTACGCCGGCCGAACGTGATTTCAATCGAACTTTCAAGGTCACTCAACAAAATTATGAGACCCTATGGCTCAAACATTAGGTCCCTCCCAAAAACAACATACCTTCTTCATATCAAATAATTTCCTAGCCTCCAATCACCATAATTCCATGCACTTCATTGATCATCAGATATTTCAACTTCCCGAAATGTTCTCATAACTTAACTTCACATGTAACCACATAGCTTTCATCACTCCCATCAAAAGTTAATTCCTTATAACACCGTATTCATACAAATCAATATGCTTGTATTCCCTAATGTGCAAGTCAAAAATTACGTCTTCCTTATAGATTTCACAATAGCTCTTCACTACAACACTAAACTTACTAAACAAACCCATCCTAGACTCTTTTTTTATCGTCGAAGTTCCGTAATAACCGTTAATTCTTATAATACTATATTTTCACAAATCATCATATTTGTACTCCCTAATATGCCAGTTTACAATTCTAATGTCCTTATAACGTTAGACATTTCTCAATAGTTCTTAGCTCTTGGTCTCAATATCACACTTACTAAACATCGCATTTTAGTTTCCTCCTAATTATCAAAATTTAATAACAGCTTTAAATTCTTAAACCCAATGCTTATGCTATTTAACGAACACGTCTCGGTCCTCTTATAATCATCAAAGTTCCCTGTAGCTCATAGGTTTTAACCTTAATACTTACATATATGCATATTCTTCAATGCACAATTTATCACTTATTTACTAGATGCATGCAACTTCTGTATGTATAATCACACAAAACTATAATGCCAAACACATGACTGACCACCTATCTTTTCCATTCTTAAATATAAAATAGCAAATTTCCCAAACTCCTGGGGCCAAACTGTGATTTCACAACTACATGGGCCAAAATGAAAATTTCCAGGAATCTTGTGACTGAATTGTAATTTTTGAAAACTTCAGGGACCCAAATTGCAATTTTCAAAATATTTTGTTGATACCAACAGAATATTCTGTGATGATGTCTACCTAAACATCTAAATCCTTAGACGCTGCTAAGAGGATTCGAACTCCTGACTACCTTATCAGCACCATACGCCTTAATCATTAAGCCAAACTCATTCTTGTGATTCCTTTATCCCAAATAAATATTTAAAGTATCTAGATTGGCTACAAAATGGTCATCTTCAACCTCTTGGCCGCATTGACTTTATGTGCAAAGATTTGACCGGCACGTGTAATCCACCTTGACCTTTGCTTTGCCTGTTCTTTCTGGGTTTGGACTCCTACCTCCTGTATGCTTGAAACTTGATTTTGAGCAACTTAAAATTTGACAGTTTCGGAAACCCTTTCACTTTTCTTTTCCTATACCTGCCATCCACTCTTACCAATTAATATTTTCCCTTTTTTTTTTTTGAAACCCACGTGATGAGTTTGTGTGTGTGTGTGTGTGTGTGTTTTTTTTTTTTTTTTTTTTTTTTTTTTTTTTTTTTTTTTTTTCCTACTTCTTCTTCTTTTGCCTATTCTTCCTCTTACTCTATTTAGGTACGGACCAAACACGCAGACCAAACACTTATTCTTTCTTACTCATTAGCAGCATCCGACGCCCTGCTTTTTTGCTTCCCTGTAATGTTTATATCAAATTTGGTACAAAATCACACAAACTTATCATGCATACCCTCATCCCACTACGTAACTGTGCGTGTGTCCTGTACTCTAATATGTTATTTTTGAAAAACCATTACTCTGATACCATTTGTCATGACCCAAATTTAGTACCCGAGGGTTCGGCGTCGTGACAAGATAATAATTGAAGTCATAACAAATTAATAGTACAACGGAGTAAAATAAGAGGGTACCCAAATTTTCATTTAAGTATAACAAAAATATGTACATTGGAGCTCCTATTCGATTGCAATACCAGAACTGTACTATGATTACAAAGTGCCTTGTGCCTACCTCATATACTGGTTTTGACGCGCCACCTGAAAGTGGTTAACAACTATAAGCATGTGGCAGAGTGAGAAATATTATGCCAAGAGTATAGAGAATACAAAATAACCATGAATAGTTATTTAAGCTAAAACATTAACACAACTTAAATTGAATAAACTTAATTATTTTAGTGGCAGAAACTGAAATACGGAAATTATGTAAAATAATAACGATAACCACAATACAAAACAAAACAGAACAGAAGTCACAAGAGTGACAATCAGAATAGAGGTCAATGGATCCATGACAAACAGAAGACCACAAAGTGGCCAAACAGAAGTCAATGGTTTATTTAAGTCCCCCAAGGCATGGGACTCCCATGGTGGTACTTACAGAAAATAATTGTTTACAAAATCATTGTCAAATAATTATTAAAATTTAAACAAATATATCCATAGGTTTTTATTTAAACAAATGGAGTTCAGAAAATAATTAATGTAATTGAATAGTAATATAATTTATAAAATACGAATTGCGTAAAATAAATTATGGTAATTCAAAACATGCGTAAATATACTATGGTAACTCAAGGTATAATATAACTTACCTTAAAATTAATACCTCGCTCTTTCTTTCCACTATCAAAGACCTTCTTTACCTCTAGTATTTTCTTCCCCTTTCTTTGTTTGCCTTACCTTGAACATCTTCTCTCTATTTATAGGGAGTCAATCCGTGAGCCCCAAGCCACCACTAGTACACGTGGCACATCCAAATGCCTCTCCATCAATTCATGCTTATCCAACATATGCCTTTAAGGTGACTCACCACACCTATGCATGCCTAATCATCATCTTAGGCTACTTGTCACTTGCTTTGTTTTTGCTTTATTTATTTATTTATTTATTTTGTTTTCTTTTTATAATTTAATCAACTCTAATTCGGACCCAATTAATAAAATTTCAACGTTACTAAACTGAATTAGATAGTTAATTAAATTCTCATATAGTCTGATAATCAAAATTAAAATAATTCAATTCGTCAATTTCACCTTATTGAGAATCCATAATTAAATTAGAATAAAAATTAATTAAATGTAAAATATTATACGTGGCGGGGTCGTCACATCTATGTTATCAGAGCAGATATTTTTAACTAAGGTTAAGAGAAGCAGAAAACATGTTCTAAAAACTTGAATGCCGATTGCATTGAAGGGCCGGCCAGTAGAAGGAAATAAACTGTTTAAAACCCTCTACAAGTGATCATCTGTTGTTTCTCATAAATGGATATTCATTTTTTGTAAGGGCAGATACCCTTCCCCTCTTTCATAAGTGATCATCTGTTGTTTCTCATAATGTTCTATGTTAGAAAGTTTTTTTCAACTTAAAAAAGTCATACCCAATGCACAAGGCTCCTACTTATAGTAGGGTTTGGGTGAGATAATAGGTAGGCAACCTCACCCACTAGGCTGATTCTCTTGACTCAAACCCACACCCCAAGGCTGGGGTTGGATAGCACTTGTCATCGCGCCAAGTCAAGTCCTTTGATTGTTTTTCCAACTCAATTCACATTTTAACTCATTGCTTCTTGTTATTGTCATATTTATGTGGGTTAAACCAACACACACACACAAAGAGTGTTCTGAAGTTCTTAGGCCCTCTGTCACAAATTTTTTAGAGACTGGATTCAAAATAACGGAAAAACTCTTAGATCATTCCTTTGTAATAATTTTATTTTGGTTGGCTTTTGTTGGAAGCATAGGACTGACTGGGTTTTTATAGCAGCTTAATAATTACCAAAACTTATGGGAACATGTAATAGGTGTACTTGTGATTAATAATAACTAAACTTTATGTTGGCATCCAGCTGACCACTTTATGTGGAAAAAGAACCTGCATGATCCTTTTCCTTATATTTACCCCCTTCCAGTGTAACTTTTGTGAGATTTGGTGATATGGTAGATGAGGAAATGGATTCATGATTGGGGTTGATCACACTTTTTATTCTCCTCCTTACTTTCCCCTCCTTTTCACTCCTGCAATAGCATTTCCGATGATCTGATTTGTCTTTTTTTAATATATATTTTATTTTTAAATGTATTATTCTAGATACAGAATCTGCTAAAGCATCTAGAAGGCAGCTAAAAGAAACCATGTACTCAGTTCTGTTTGATATGAATGTCCCTGCTGTTTGTGCTATCAATCAGGTAGAGTATTTATGTATTTTATTTTCAGCATATTTTGATGGTTTTTATAAGGTAGAAAAGCAAAGAGGTTATCAAACTTGGATTCCTTAGTTTATTTCTGTATAGAATGACCAACAAAACTGTTTTGTTGTTGTTCTCTCTTACCCCCTAATGCAATTATCGTATTAAATGTGTAGGCAACTTTAGCTTTGTATGCAGCAAGACGAACTTCAGGAATTGTTGTTAACATTGGTTTCCACCAGACCTCTGTTGTTCCAAGTAAGCTATAGGATCTCATTTTAATTTCAAAATTGATATTTGAGCAACTTTCCTGCAGTTGTACTGTGCAAGTGGGCCTAAGCTTTACGAAACTTTCCAAAATGCAATTGATTACTTAGAGTTGCACAGAATGCTTATACTTTCCCTTCAACTGTTGTCATTATTACATCAGTTTTAGAAATCCTGCATTTCTACCTGTTGCTTTAATTTTTTTCAGCAATCTCATTAATCTCTCTCTCTCTCTGTTCTATTCTTGTTTATGCATAAAAAATGGCTAGGTGTTCACTGCTGTCTTCTTGTTCTCTATTAAATGATTTCTGTTGAATTTCTCTTTTCCTAATTGTGCATGGTCACCTGTGACTCAGATTTCTAAGTTTTGGATTCTATTCTACAGTTTTACATGGTCAAGTCATGCGCAAGGTGGGTGTTGAAGTTGTGGGAATGGGAGCATTGAAGCTTACAGGATTCCTTAAGGAACAAATGCAGCAGAAAAATATACATTTTGAGTCACTGTACACTGTGCGCACATTAAAAGAGGTATTGACATTGCCCTTTGCTCTGTGGACTTTGATATTTGTCTTTCCTCTCATCAATGAGGAAAAGTTTGGGCAGAAGTCTTGCTGGCTTGTCAGCATGCGGAGTAAATGTGACATTCACCAATTGATTGTTCTAGTCAGCTGGATGGCTCTAGAAGTCTTGAATTCCCCCCTAGAATCCAAGAAGAAATAGCAGTAAGTAATGTTGGAAACACAGGGCTTTGTCCAGTACTTGGGATTTCGTATGTATAGACATCTGTAAACTTCCCTCCTCCAGCTTCTTTCTCCTGCAGCTCTTCAAACAGGCAGGGGTATGGTATGGTTTTAGGATCGAAATGGATTGCCTTTGCCCGACTGAAAGTTGAGAAAAGGGATGCCTACAACTCGATGAGTTCTAGGAGCCTCAAGTCTATGGCAAGACACCCATGTGGTTAGCTCTCTTTCTAGGGACAACCTTTTTTATTGTCTAATTGATGAAATCCGATTGATAATTCAAAGCCCTGGAAAATTTCACTTCTGATGCTGATCCATGAAAAGTTCACTTCTTAGTGCTTTTGGGTAAATTCAATTACTGATTTTAGCTTTTATAAACTTTTGTTGGTGGTATAATTAGTTCAGCTTGTCCCCCAATAGCCAGGTTGATAGCTCATAGGACCACTAAACCCCTTCTAAAACACCAACTATTTTCTAGCTCTTAATTTGATTTGATCAGGACATATTTTGGCAGCACAGTCTCAAATGCTGGGAGGGTTTTGCTGAATCCCCTCACTGAAGTATATGAATCCTGCTAATAAGATTTTCAAGTGGATTTTCCAGACTTGAACAGTTGCCATAGGGTTCTCCACAAAATAACAACTGAAGCCTAGTATAATGTTTATTACTCATTTGCTGCATATGTTTGACTTCACTTTGGTAATTGTACCATACTTTCCTGCTTTATCACACACTATACATATTGCCTGATTTTGTCTGGGTTTAATGCACTCACAGAACCTATGTTATGTTGCTCTTGATTATGATGCTGAACTATCCAAAGATACAGAAGGGTCATTTGAAGTTGCAGCAGAAGGTTGGTTTACTCTTTCGAAAGAACGATTTCAAACAGGGGAGATTTTATTTCAGCCATGCATTGCAGGAGTGTAAGTCTAAGTTTTCTTACATCTTGTTATAATATGTGGTGATTTGATCAATGGTAGATATTGTTTGCTCATACTTTACTGTGTCCTCCAGTTTCCTGTGCTTTTATACTTATTTTCTGATTAATTCATCATGTACTGTCTGTGTCTGGTACAGGCGTGCAATGAGTTTGCAACAGGCAGTAGCACTTTGCATGGACCATTGTCAAGCTGCGGAATTGACAGGCGATGACAGTTGGTTCAAGACTGTAGTTTTGTCAGGAGGGACAGCATGTTTACCAGGATTAGCAGGTAACTTTCAGTTATCTATGTGAATTTCAGTGACAAGGGTAGGAGATGAGAGCGGGAATATAAGTTCTTTTAATCAAACTGCATTAAAAAGACAGGTGAAGAAATAATAGTACAGAAACAATGCGTTAAATAAATAAATAAAAATGAGATACATATAAATTGAGTTGAAAATCTTTTGACTTTATCTTTGATCTTTGTTTCCCAGAAAGGTTAGAGAAGGAACTCCGTGGACTTATTCCCCAATCCATGTCCAATGGAATAATAGTGATTCCTCCTGTTTATGGTGCCGATTCTGCATGGTTTGGGGCAAAGCTTATCAGCAATGTAAGCTACTGCACTAAATCACTGAACATCTTTGGACATACCGAAACAACACACATTGCCATATATTAGTGCATACTTATCTTTTATTTTGATAAATTAGAGTGTTTGTCAAGCTGCAAGAGACATTCTATGCTAACTTCTTCCAGTATGAGCTCTAGTGAAGTTATTGCTGCAATTCTGTGGGGTTATAACAATATTTAGTCAAAAGAAAGATTGAGCAGCACAGGTTTTAAACACTTCTTCATGCAATTACAGGATCAAATATTCAGTTGAAATAGACTCTAGTTCTTGTTAAGTGACTTGTGCAGTTGAAGCTTAGGGCTTAGCCAAATGCAATAAATATGAATTGTATGCATTATCATCATGCTTAGCCAAATGGCCTTTGATAGAGCCGCGTGGAGAAGGAGGATTCATGTAACCGACCCCATTTGATGGGACTTAAGGCTTGGTTTGGTTATCATCATGCTTGCACTCCCCAGACCCCATTTTAACAGGATTCTTGTGCATTAAGTTGCAACTTATTAATTTTTTATTTTATTTTTTATCACCATTCTGTGAGGTGAATCTATTTCTATTTGTGCTGACGCAGCTGAGCACCTTCCCTGGCCCCTGGTGCATGGTAAAGAAGCAGTTCCGGTATAAGTCCAGGCACAGCCTCTTGTGGTGAAAGTGTCCAAACCCATCTCTGTCCTGGCAATCTTCGACAAATTACTTTCAGTTTGCCAAGAAAACAAGCTATCAAGTTGTAAAATGCGAGGTGAAATCACTCTGTTATTATCTGAAATCACCTGAATCTATTTATTCACAAGTATAAACTGTAAACATCCTTGAACCAGAATTTTTGTTGGGCCCTGTAGTTTGATGTATCATAAGTGGCACAAATAAAACATGCATTGTATAGCATAGATTTTTAGGTGAAGTTACTTTCTACAAAACTTCACATGAATTAATAAGTTCAACTTGATTTGATATTGTAATGGTTTTAATAGCAGAGCTCTCTCTCCGTCTTTCTCATTGTAATTCATACTCTTTAGTGTCCTATCAATGAAATAAAATCACATTTCATGTGATATTAATAGTTTTAACAATCGTAAGTTGAAATGCTAGAACCTTACATAAGCCTTCAGAAAAACCACAATAACAGTACTAGGAAGCCTGTTGTTGTAAGTGCCAATAGAGGAGATGGATTACAGATGATCCGACTCCCACTGGAAACATTGGCTGATTCTGTTGATGAAGTTGGAGGGCATTCAAGCCCTCTCTTCCCTTCATGGCACTCTATAGAAAAAAGGCTGGCTGGGTATTTACCGTGAAGGTTGATGTAGCTGAAGATGGTAGAGGCACAATCATTGGTTAAATCATTTAATTCATCCACATATGGGCAAGCGAATTCTTTGAAAGCTGCACACCAGATATTGGGTGGGTACTTTGGTCCTTTGCACTGGCTAGTGATGATTGTGTAGTTTTTGAACTCGAAGTCTACGGGGGCAAGCTGCAAATCACACAAAACAAGGCAAAGATATCATTAAACCAATCTTTCAGGTATGCCAACTTTCAAAATCAGATTTATTTATTATTTTTTTTTTTCCTTTTCTTTGCAATGTTGTCCTTCAATAGACAATTACTTCAACACACAAATATATAGATGGTTTGATAACATTGTGAGTGTTTGGGAAGTGGATTTTTATGTAAGTTTTTTTAGTTGTAGGATATTATTGGAGAAAATTTTATTGGTGTTTGGAAAGATAGTTAGGTTTTGTTGTGGTTGGATGTGATATTTTGTTTGGATTTGTTTTTTTTGGTTTTGAAAAAATTGTGTCTTTTAGTGGAAAAAATCAAAAAAAATCCAAACTAAAATTTTGCCAAATACGGCCAATGTCTACATACATGATTCATACCAATTTCACTATATTGAAAGAAGATTAAAGTATAAATCTATTGTTGGATAGACTGTAATATATATATATATATATATTATGATTTACATCTAACATTTTACTGTATACATTGAAATATGAGTGTATTAAAACCCCAAATAGAATGCAAAAACTTCATGAATTGTGTTCTTTGAAAACCGATCCCCAGATGCATTCATTAAAAGAGGGAAAAAAGCACATTTCTTGGTCTGAAGGAGGTTCCGACTGATTGAAGCTGGATCTCCAAATATATCATCTGCATTATTATACACACCAACATATATAAGTAAATTATAGGTAGGCATATCGCTCTCTATATATATCGAGAGATAAATCTCCGAACTCTTAGGCTGCGTTTGGTTAAGAATTTAGGAAAAGATTTTGAAAAGAAAAGAGAAAAGGACGGTGAAATATGAATAAAATATATTTATATTTCATTTAATTTCACTTTTTTTTTTCTTTTCCTTTTTAAATCTTTTCCTAAATTCTTAAACCAAGTACAACCTTACACACCTGGAATGAAAGTGGAAGCAAAAGCAGAGAGGCAGGTGAGGAGGAAGACAAATAGAAAGAGACTCCCAGGATGAGAAGATGAACAATGGCGATTATTGTGCTCCATTTTTTTTGTTATGGAAAGAAAGAAAAGAAAAAAAAAGAAAGAAAGAGAGGAATTGTTGGATCTCAGTTTTTTATCAGGTTGATTAGAGAGAGAGAGAGAGAGAGAGAGAGAGAGAGAGAGAGTTGGAAGAAGATGGGAGTAGATAGCAAAATGAATTAAAACCATTGTTACAGAAACAATAAAACCACTATAGTCTACTACTACTGGAAGAAGCATTTATTGTGACGTGGTTTCTATTCCGAGGAAGACAGTTGTAAGGTAGGACAGTTGTAAAGTAGGCAATGTCCTCAAAATGGCAAAATATTTTTAATTTGGGTTGTTGCTTTTCATTAACAAGTTATTAGAGAAGATTAATGCTAGAGGCTTCAAATACTCTATCAAATATTTTATTAAACCTGTCACATGGGTGTGAGACTAACACACGTGTAAGTTTGTGTTAGTCTCACACCCGTGTGAGAGGACATTTTTCATTAGAGAATCAACATCAAAAGTGCTAAACCTGCTGCTTAGCTACTTTAACAAGAAAATTCACATAAATTGCATTCGTCACTTTAATTGAACCTAGCTCCTTTTTAACAAGAAAATTCACATAAATTGCATTCCATCAAGTATGGCAGCACAATCGTCACTTTAATTGAGCCTAACTCCATCGCTACATGTAGCCAGCAGTTGTGGATTCGGCTCTTGGTATAAAATGATGAAATATTAATAAAAAGTCTTTCAAAGTTTCAACGAAATTGGAGCAGCAGTAGTATATTTTGAGTACAACCTCAAAAAACATTGACAGATTTAAAAAGTGATGGTTTGAAAAGAATAGTAATAATATACAAATATAAAATTTATACAAAATAATATGGTTCAATATAATTTTTTTATTTTAAACCAACAGACTCAGTAAAATAAATTTTATTTATTTATTTATATGTTACTACTACATTATTCTTTAGACAAACTCTATATAAACATTATAATAGTTTTGCATTTTTTGTTTGAAAATTTTGATTATTGTCTGCTTAAAATATATGACAATTGAAAAAAATATGATTTTTAAAAGAATAGATAAATAAAATTTAAATATAATAAAAAAAATTAAAGAGTTTGTTGAAGAATGTACTTGAAAATGTGATTAGCTAAAATAGAAAATTAGCTTTTAAGGTAAAATTTGTCTAAAAATTTAACTATTTTGATGCGAATGCTCTTAGGTGCCTGTGCAATAGCAACTGTGGACCTGCCTAATTACATTCATCTGAAAGCGGTTTAAATAAGTCTAAGGCCTTGTTTGGGAATATATTTTTTTATTAATTTTTTGACTTTTTAGTTAAAATAGGATGTAAAAAAAATTATTATGGGGTGTTTTGAGAAGTTGGTAAAAAGTTGACTTTTGGCTTTTTACCAAACTTTTCAGCTTTTTGGGAAGTTGGTAAAAAGCTGACTTTTGTCTTTTTAGTTTAATATTTGTTTATGGTGTCAAATCAAATTAAAATGACCAAAATATCCTTACCCAACATAAGAAATTTATTTTTTTTATTTTTTCATCATAGGCCCCAATTTGTGAGCAAGGATCCTCTAGAGTTTTTTTTTTCCTAAAGTTTTCTAAATTGGTGCATTGTGTGGTTGAGATTTAATGACAAACCAATTTTGTTGCATTTTTGCCACTTGCGTTTCTGGATAAAAAAACGTGCCTTTTTATTTTGGTTCCCAAAACGGCACTATGTTTGAGATAACTTTTTGATTTTTGACGAAAAGATGTGTAAAAAGTAGAGAGAATGAAATCTTTCACCTTTTGATATAAGTTATTGACTTTTTGATTTTTTTAGTGATTTTAACTTTTAAACTAAAAAGTGATATTGTCAAATGAGACCAATATATAAATGAATTTCAATGAGTTGTTCCTTAACCAACCTAATTAAAATTATGTTAAACCAGAGTTAGACATACTTTTCTGTTTGGTTGGGATTCCTGAGGGCTTGCTGGTGAATTGCAAAGGGATGGTGCGTTGGATGCTCGTTGAGAGTTGGCTATGATTTTCCTTGCCCATCCCTTTTGAATGATTTAGTGTAATTTGTTGTCACACTCTCTCTAGATATGGATACCCATTTAAATATGTAACTACTGAAATTGATTTCTTATGCAATTATTTATAATTTGTTTAATTAGATCACTCACAATAATATTCAAATAATTACAGAGAGTATGTTTGGTATAATTTTTTATAAATTTAAAATTGATAATTAAAAAAACAAAAGCTAAAAATCGGACCATAGGCTTATAAAAATTAGATAGCATATGTACATTTAGACTAGCCTTTTACAAATTTTTGTTAGGCTAATTGTCCAATATTGATTTATATTTTAATAATTATGTAATCCTCTTAAAGTTTCGCTTGTGCAAAATTTGCCCATGCCTTTCTCTTGGCCATTGATCAAAGATTCTTGGCTCTAGTCCTGACCACCACCACTTTACCACTCCTTTATGATATTTAAAGAAAAATTGTTATTCTTCAACAAACGTTATACAGAATACTTAATAATGCAGATTCTGGTTTGGAAAGATAGAAAACAAATCATCCGAATCATTGTATATAATTTTTTTTGTTTGTATGTTTAGGGTATCATTGTACATAAAGTCACAGTTTATTTTACCTTCAAATAAAGATGGAGGAACACGAGGTAAAGATTTGGAAAACCAATTGGTTGCAAAGGAACTGCACCCGCATTGATCATTGGATTATATCTTTCAGTGACCACAACACGATCATTGCAAAGAAAGAACGACAAATAGTCCTATGCTCCATCGTATAAGCAGTGTAACCCCAGATTCATTTAAAGAATTTCAATAATCCTTATTATTGACTGCAATATATCAAAGTCTGATCTACATCTTGTGTTCTCTTTAAGTGAGAAAAATGCTGTGCAGTTATTTCAACAGAGAAATGAGACAAAGGAATATGCTGCACTGTCTGAAATCTGAGTAGGGAAAAGATCCTGTGAAGTAGGTTCTTCCAAGTACCCCGTGGCAAAAGGGCAAAAAAGGAAAGAAAAAAAGAAACAATAAAAGTTGTTTTCCCTGCAGTTCTTCCTTGTATGTACTCTGCATGTGCATTATATTTCTTATACTACCAGTCCAACATGTAGCTTGTTCCAATTCTGATCTTCAAGAACAGAATAACCTCCGTCGCTGCAAGAAGAAACCTCAACGTTAATCACAGTTTTTCTGTAAAGACAAGGGTGTCGAAGCAACAATTAACAAATGGATGAAGTGATGCATGAAGATTCAGAGAACCCGAAGCATGGTTAACGCACAAATTCCTTTCATTTACATAACAATTTGAGAACATACTTGTTTTCCCTTGCATCTCTTATTATTTGGGAAGGCTGGGAAAGGGGCTGCCGGAGGTGGGGAGATGGCAAGGGGAGGGGTGGCGGAAGTGGGGGTCCAAAGAAAGCTGGGGTATAGTTGAGATTAAGGTGGGTGTTCAAAGAAGAAAAGGTGGGGAGTAATTTATGTAGGTGGGTGTCCAAAGACGTGTGGGGTCCAAAGAAAAAAGGCAAGGCTATTTAGCAGCAATCCTTCAAGACATTATATACATAAAAGATATATATCAAAAAATGATACTCCCACCCTCCGTAGAATGTCTAATTCAAACAAAAACTACTGTAACAAATTACAGAGCTGGCAATCAATCGATGCATACAAATATTATCATGGACTATATAAAAATTTGCTATGTAACTTACATGGAATTTCGACTGCTGCAAATTTTCCAACAACTGAGCAATCTCAACTTGCTTCACCACTGTGGTATGTAATACCTGTGAAAAAATTGCCATAATTAAGTATAACTAAGCTTTGATGTTACCAACATCTCAACCAGAGAGGATAAGGCTTACTCTCTTTGTTTTCTCGAGGTCAACCTCCACAGACTTGATCCTATCCAATGATCGGTCAAGCATTTGCTCCTTTTCCCAAGGAATTTCAGCAGGTTTGTTGTTAAGCTCTTCCAATAATTTTTCTAGTCTCTGAAGACGCTGTACACACGGAAGGACGGGATCTTCTACGCTGACAGCTTCAGCACCAGTTGGTCGACTCTCCATTGTGTCTTCTGTCACATTAGATGGATAAATGTTGTTCTGTCTTCTCCAAGATTCAATGGGTGAGCTCGGCAGTTTGGCCATCAAAGACGTCAGTACTCTTCGCACACACTGGAAACTCCTTTTTACAATTTTTTCCTGGATTATGTCAAGCCACTGGATCACTGGAGTACCTGGAATGGTTATCAGGTAGAAATCCCAACATTGGGGATGATAAAACAAAAAAAATGTTAGAATCCACACAAAATATTCGTCCTAAAAGCATTAAAATTTGCTATTTAGTACTAGGATGTTTGGTTTCCTTTTCGGAATCTAATTTCTGAAAAATAGTAAAAACTAGTTTTGTGAAAATAAACACCCAAAAAGATGTTTTTGAATTTTCAAAAACTATTTTTGCACCAAAAAAAAACATGGCAATGACGAGTGTTTTGGAAATATTTATTATTTTTTCACCAAAATGAAGAGTATTTTTTCACCTTCTAGATTGGGTGTTGCCTCACTATATGAATTCTCACTATCAATGTGACAATGTCCCAGTCCTTGGTCAGCCTCAACAGCTTTATCAACCTGACTAAAATCATCATCGCAACTATAGTAGACACTTGAGTCTGATGCCGTGGCCTGCAGAAATAACAATTTTCATGTCACAAGAACGTGCATAGGCATTTGCAAATGACATACACAGGATGACAAATGTATCACAGCAGTCATAATTGCTTAGAATTAACCAGATCATGGGTATGCATGGTTGATACCAAACATGTGAACCACAGGTTCCAGAACTCACTTCCTCGTGAACCGGTGCCAAAAGTGGACATCTAGAGCTACCTTGTCTAGTTGGGGAAAATGAATCATCAATATCAGAGGCCGACTCTGCTGTTGACATTGACATATAACTACTTTTCCCCTGTTAACATGATAGATATATGAGAAAGGAATGAGATATGTAAAGACAATGAGCAGAATATCAAAAGCCTGAAACTTGCCTTATGTGGATTTCCCTGAATATAAAAGTTCATTTTCTCTTGGTCAGTAGACATTCTTGTGATTTGCCTCCCAAATGTTGCTTCTGTATTATATACAAGCTACAATGGAACGAAGGATTTCTGCTCAGAATCACCTTCATTAATATTCAAAATATAATCTAATCTTACATGCAAATCTGATAAACCGTCAACCTTTGGAAGTACATAATCAGTACATGCAAGAGAAAGAAAAAGAAAAAGAAAAAAAAGACAGTTCAGCCCAAAGAATACATACCTTCATTATCTCGGGATCATTCCATGGACCCATGTTAGACCGAAGGCAACCTCCCTCAGTAGAACATGTGCATGAGCCACCAAAGAAGTCAGGCAATTGACTGAAGGAATAGTTTTTGTAAAAATAAAAAATCAAGTAGTCAGATGGCCATATCATTGAAATTAAATGTCAGAATAAGTAGAAAACAGACCTTGAGTCAATGAATTCGTGTAATTTTGACAAGGATTTAGGTTCCAGCACCTTCAAATTCAGAACATGAATGTGCAGTCAGTAAACATTGCTGCAGATGTAGAAAAAAATATCCAGAAGACTATGCAGATGACCTTTACCTGTATTTTTGCAATTGTCTTCACATCAAGGAATTTCTGTGCAGCAGGCCAAAGCATCTTCTTGAAGCCAGGACCAGCATTGACAATGAACATTTGATGTAGTGTCTATAGATAAATGCAGGGGGGGAAAAATGATATGTATAATTTTATTGCAATGGTGCCACACAAGGGGCCCATAGTATCCCTTGTACACAAAGGTATAGGGCTCTACAAAAACAAGCTCCACTAGCAAAATAAATGCAGAGGGAATAGAAGGTGAACACAACATTAGAAAAGAAATATCACTGAATGATAAGATACCTCAGGGTAGTAACTGTTGTCAATTTTTGACACACCCGCCAGGAGACTTGCAGCTGTTTTTGTGAAATTCTTGATTCCCTGTGCATTACAATGAAAGTTTTTTCCTATGTAAAATTCTACAAAGTTGCAACTGCAATAATCAGCTACCAAAAGAATAGCTTTTAATAATTCATCAGTAAACAATATGCATCATAGTTTTATGCCCCATTCCATCAATTGTGCATCCACAACACTCATATTGGTTTTGGTTACAAATGAGGACAACTAAAAGCCAGAAATCATTGTCACTGTTGAGAGACGTGGCCAAATAAAGCTACAAATGATAACAAACAATCATTGTCACTGTTAAGGGAATTAAACTTTTCCCATATCCAATTAAAAAAGACATAATTACAAGCACTTTACTTCAGTCACTCAAACTTCTAATATCAAAGGTCAAAAATTATATAAAGCATATACCATATTCATAATTCCTATCTTAGATATTAATTTCTAAGAAAATCAAAATGTTTTATATGTCAAGTAGTTTACAGAGGTATCTAGAATATTCAATTAGATATTAACAAAACACGAGAACTTTTGTTCTTAGATATTCAAATTATTGGATTGGGTATTAGTTTAACTTAAAATATGTGGAAAACATGTATATTTGTTTTAACTATGACTTGAATATATATAATTTTATTATGCTAGAGACATTTCACTAGGTGATAAAGCACCCTCTAGGGTGGGATCATATCAAGATTATAATAAATTCCATGACCTGCAGGAAACATTTGTAATGAATTAAAAGGCTGGGAAGAAATTTTTGAGACCAGGACAGGATTATCAGAACCCTTTTTCTAATTAATCTTAGAGCATTAGTGAGCTGAGACATTCATATTAATTTTCTAATTCATTTTAAAGCAGACAAATTTACATTGTATCACACAGAAGTCTTGATTGTTTTGGGCTTTTGGCTAAGGCTGCCCAGTGCCCAGTAAAGAATCTACATACCAATCCTTGCACATCCAAAATTGTTGTTGACGAAAAGATCCGCCTCTTTGCAGCAATCGAACATGCAGGATATTTCTCATGCAGAGTCCTCTCAAATTCTTGGACATGATATTTTAAGTAACGATCAATTGTGGTGATGTTTACAAGCTTACTTGGGTGAGCTTTCCCAAGCCTCTCAATGTAAACAGGTCTTCCTTCCCTATCAACTCCATGGTAACCTTGAGGATAATATTGCAAGACTTCTTCCAGCTCTTCAAATTCAAAGTCCTGAGCATTCATACATTCATTTGCACAATTTAGGGTAGACAACATAACATTACAATGAAAGTATATATTGCTTAATTATTGGAAGAAATATAGCATATCATGGTGTCATTAGTACAGGTCTGTTGTTGAATTTATCATGAGAAAATTATTTTAAATTTTTTTTGGGCACAATTATACTCTATTTTACAGTATTAATAGACCAATTGCATTGGCAGAAAGCAAGAATGGCACTGCAAACTGTAACTGCTGCCCAAGGACATCTAAGCTTACAAGTGAAAAAATTTGCTTTTGTAATTATGGAGTTAGGGGGGAATAAATGCCATTACCTCCAGTATGGTATCTGTTTCATACTCCTTCCTCCATCTAAGCATTTCTTCCCACATCTGGATTGTTTTTTCAATGTTAAAATCCCTAGCTTTCAAGAATCTACATAGAAGACATGAATAAGTTGAATTTAGCTCAGTGATTAGTTAAAACAAAATAATTAGACATGGGAACCCTAAATACCTCACCAATTCACCACATTGTATACTTTGACCTCACATTTAAACACCATACTATAAGTGTCCCACGCACAATGCAAGCACACATGTGGGTTAGATGGAGTAGGGAAGCGATCCACAAATGAAGAATAGCAATCAGATATGTAGGGTGATGTTGCATGGGTTATTTAGTAACTCACGCTGGAAACCACAAGGCCCTCTGGCTTTCTATAATGTATGGAAGTATAATTCTTCACTGATAATATTTTTCACATTAGTAAATTTACTTATCTATAAAAGTTAAATTAGTCCACTGTTTTGCAGAGCATCTCAACAAACAAAGTGGTACTTAAATATGTAGATGTGACCAAAATTCATAGATTCATAAACTACCCAATCCTAAATAACTCCACAAAAGGGCAAAAATACGAAAAACCAAAAACGGACTCATTGAAATGATCTTAATGAGACAATATACACAGAGATTCAAGTGTTTGATTAAATAGGGCCAATAGGGCCAACACAACCAATCAGATGTTATGATTTTTTTTTTCCATAAAAACAATATGTTACAACTGCTTATTCCAACAAAATCAACTGACCTCAACAATGTATGATAGTCATCATGTGCAGGGGGCAACAAATCCCTGTCAAGGAGTATTTGGCGTAATTTCTGGACTGCACTCTCCTCTTTTGCATCGCGTATGTCCTCTATGGAAATTGAAGGAAACCTGTAGTCAATTTTTCTTTTTCCTCGTTTCTTGAGAGAATGAGTGAACTTATTTGAAGCATTGATCGCCTTCTTTTTTAGAGTCCCAATTTTCGATCGTCGACGCTCATCTTCAGAGTTCTCAAAATCTGATCTTCTTTCTCTTATTTCATCATGATTCCCCCATCCCTCTAAACCTACAATATGGCAAAGTAAAATAAGAGCCACTAATACATCCTCACGTGTCTAATGTGAGATTATAATTGAGTGCTTGAATTATGCCAACCTAACCCTAGGGTAATGTCTTTTTGTACTTGGAAATTGCTTTACATAGCACATACCTGACATTTTAGTCAGGTGCAACAAGAAGAGTTTTGGTCCCTGGTTTCGGAAGAAGAAAAGATTCTCCCAGCAAACTCATCAATTACTGCTCTGTACAATCAAAAGCAGAAGAAGTAAGTTCATATCCAGATGTTAATCATAAAATGATGAATAGGGTTCAAAGCCATGAACTAGAAAACAATAATGTGAAGAGAAGAATACATTCTTTTGGACTGTCAATTAGTGATGATGGAACTGGGTTCTTCACTGTGATGTGATGTGACAGTAAAAAAGCATAAAAATAAAGTTTTCCCCATCAAAGAAATAGAACAGTAAGATCCCTTTCTTTTCACTGCAACTTTCCCCAAATAGTTTCCAACAAATTTCAGAGAAAGCTCAAACTAACCCAAGAAATATTTTTTCTCTTTAATTTTCAGTTCTACTTTCCCTCATAACTCACCTCTAACATCCAAAAACAATTATCTGCAAAATCTCAAAAAAAAAAAAAAAAAAAAAGAAGAAGAAGAAGAAGAAGAAGAAGACACGTTTATCTGTTTTATTGGGGAAAAAAGCAACTAAAAAATCTCGGATTCTTTTGACAATCTTTCAAGCTAATTGTTTTCAATTTTATATCAAATAGATCAGTCATGATAAGAATTCAACACAAGTTAAACATTTGCAGCCATTCAAACCTAAAAACCAGTTGAAGATAACCCCAAATCAGGTAAAATCTACCACAACGAGGTCGGCAACTATTAGGAAGAACGAAACAACTAAGAAAATCTGAATGTGTATATAACAGTGACGCTCCAATTTAAAGGAAAAACATTCAATTTCAGCAATGCCAGTTAACAATCCCTCAGATCTCACAATTGAATTCATCTCCAAAAAAAAAGAAAAAAAAAAAAAAAAAAAAGCACTACTCTCTTGAAACGTAAACATGTATATACATAAGATAAGACAATACGGAATCGAAAACGAACCATCCTGGAAACCCTAACAAGAGAGCTGGATCGGCAGAGCTATTCCATTGATTTAACTGCGCGCTGCCAACACAAAAAAAAAAAAAAAAAAAAAAAAAAAAAAAGGAAGGAAGGTAATTGAACAAACACCAAACGAGATCGAATTTCGCCGAGAAAATTGAAATTTTCTCGGGAAAATTGTTGCCGGTGAAAGCTGATACGCAATGGAGGTGGTGAAATGGGGAAGATCTGGGTGATTGTGTAAATCTCAACTTTCTTTCACGTTTTCTCTCTCCTTCTTTCTCTCTCTCTCTCACTAAACCAATTTGTGAAGGTTCCAGCGCCATTTTTTGCCCCCTTTGCTTATTTGTCACCGCTGTCCCCTTATGTTTTGCGTTACGTGTCGTTTCTTCATTGCGTTTAATACTTAGATATTTACAGAATGCAAAATAATGTAACTGTCAAAAAAAAAAAAAAACAAATCAAATTAGATTAAATTAAATTTTTACATAAGTAGTATAAATAAGAGAAATGTTTCATTTTATCATTTTATCATTCTCAATTGCATGAAATGATAAATAATATCAACTAATTAGTTTTTTTTCAAATTTTTCTCTTTCTTTTCATAATTATTTATCACTTTATTAGAAGTATAATTAAGAATGATAAGATAGAAAATGTTACAAAACTCTATAAATAATATAAAAATGATTCATCTACATCATTTTTTTCCTTAACAATGGCAAGCAAAATTTAAAAAATTAATCTACATTTAAACATTCTTTCAAAATTCTCTTTATATACATTTTGTCTTACCACTTCATTAGGATATAGTGGTATTACACACCAATTAATATATCAATATATGTTATGACAATGTTGAAATAATATTTGTGAAATGCAAAAATGAGATCTACTTTATTAATGTGAAAATTTATATATAAATTGTGTAATAAAATTTTTTAAATTATACACATCTCTTAAATTTTCACTTTTAATTTTAATTTTCAATTTATAATTTTTTTTTTTTTTTTTGAAATTTGAGATGGATTGATTCCCATTAAAAGTTGATATTTAATAACTTAACAGTTACAACTGGAATATATTCCATAAAAATAAATTAAGTCTATTTTTAATATCATCAAATAACACCTAAGGTGACCCCTACTTTTAAGGTTGAAAACTCTTTATTATATTAGTATGAGTTTAAAAAATAATTACTTACAAATAATAATGGAGTCAAAAAATTAAATTAAAAAAGATGCTTATTAATCATAATTTTAATTTTTTTTTTTCCATAACCAACAATAAGAATATAATAATAATTTTTGAATTAATATTAAGTACAAAAATTTAAATAAATTATTACAAAATTATTTTACATAAAATTTTACAATTAATTTCGAGTAAAATCGAAAAGAAAGTATTGTGTGTAACTAGTGTATCATGGATATTGGACAATGTAAAAAAGTCATATATTTAAGTTGTAAAATAAATTATATAATGGTAAGATAAATCAATTTTTTAACAAAATTTGAGTAAAATTTCATATAATAATGATATCACGTCATTATTGACATATGATATCACCAACTAATAATAAAGTAACATATGAATGGTAAACTCTACATGCAAATATAACTAACAGTCTAGTAATTTATATATATATAGTGAGATTAATTATATTTTCATATCAATAATGATAGATATTATATTTATATTGAGATTTTTTTACAAAATTTTCATATATAAAAATATAATTTGTTGTAGTTACTTCATTTTGAATAAAATAATCACTATTATTTTCATAAATTTAAAAATGTCCTTAACATTTTATTCTAAGTATTATTTGTATTTAAAATTTTATTTATATATATATATATATATATCTAAAAAGAAAATTCAGAGCACACGTGACCAGCATGTGGTTCCGCCACTGCTTACGAAACTCATTTCCTTTGAATTTTTTACAAAATGAAAAGAAAAAAAATCAAAAATTATTTATACAACAATGATTCATCCCCCTTTTTCCCCCACCCCTTTAACCCCCTCTCTCTCTCATTGGTTACATTTTCTTTTTCTTTTTCTTTTTTTTCCTGCTCCTCCAATCACCACCCGCCACGTGGCAAAGGGGGTGAAGGGATGACCCCCAAAAGAGGGTCCCAAACATTATTGGTGAAAATAATAATAATAATAATTGTACTTAGGAAACCTGGTTACAGATTGAGGTAGTTACTACCAAGGTGTGGCTGACAGCAAAGGCTAGGGCTAAGCTGGCTTGCTGACGTAGATAGATTTTTGTGTTTTCACGTGTTGAGATCTGGTCGCTTGATATTGGAAAAATGCTTGGGAGCATTAATTAGTGCTCCCACTAATTAGGTAGCAGTGGGTTTCGTCATTAATGATGTGATGTTTTGATCTTGGAGTTGTATTTTTTATTTTATTTTTTACTTTTTTAATGCATTAGTGCTATTAGTGGTGATATTTTTCGTGGGATGAATCATTGTTGCTTGATATTGGGTAAATTATAAATACATCTTGAAATTTGTTTAAAATATAAATTATTTTCTGTGATTTAGAAAAATACAAATACTTCTCTGTCAAAATTTTTTATTTAATAGAATTAATTGAAAAGTGAAATTTATAACTGTTCATCTATATAATAATAAAATAATTTAAATTATTAATTGAAATAAATTATTAAAAACCGTTAATTAACTTGATAATTTATTAATAAAATAATCTATTTGTTATGAAATTAGAAACCTTAGGAGACATAATATAATTTTTAGAATCACATAGAATAATTTATAATTTAAATAAAATTCAAGGGTATGTTTGTAATTTACCTTAATGTTTAATGTGTAATTCTAGGACGTAGGAAGATCCGAGGTTGCTTAGACTTTTTTTTGAGAAGATGGTTGAAAATTAAATTTGATTTTTAATTTATTTTAAATCATTTTTTTTATATATATATATTTTTTAATAAAAATCAAAAAAATCAAATTTTAACATGTAAAATAAACTGATGTATTATTGATTGATTTTGTATATTACAAGATTGATGTGTATATATTTTGTACAAGAATTCCTATTATATAGGAGATGATTCTGGAGTAGGTGAAGAGTGAGTGGTGGAGGTAGGTTTGGTGGAGTATAGTAGGTGATAGGAGTGAGTGGTGGAGGTAGATTTGGTGGAGTGTAGTAGGTGATAGGAGTGAGTGGTGGAGGTAGGTTTGGTGGAGTGTAGTAGGTGATTTACATTTACATTAACAGCCCCCCTCAAACTCAAGGAGGATAGGTACTAGCCAACTTGAGTTTGGAGAGAGGAACAAAACAGAAAAAGAAACTGATAAATAAAAATAAAAAATAGGATAGGAGACACTGTATGGTCATGTCAGACCGTTGTAGTAGACAGTTTATGGGGTCATGTCGGACCGTTGTAGCAGACAGTTTATGGGGTCATGTCGGACCGTTGTAGCAGACAGTTTACGGGGTCATGTCGGACCGTTGTAGCAGACACTGTGTGGTCGTGTCAGACCGATGTAGAAGACAGTTTACGGGGTCATGTCGGACCGTTGTAGAAGACAGTTTACGGGGTCATGTTGGACCGTTGTAGCAGGACAGTTTACGAGGTCATGCCGGACCGGTGTAGAAGACAGTTTACGGGGTCATGTCGGACCGTTGTAGCAGACACTGTGTGGTCATGTCAGACCGATGTAGAAGACAGTTTACGGGGTCATGTCGGACCGTTGTAGAAGACAGTTTACGGGGTCATGTCGGACCGATGTAGAAGACAGTTTATGGGGTCATGTCGGACCGTTGTAGAAGACAGTTTATGGGGTCATGTCGGACCGTTGTAGAAGACAGTTTATGGGGTCATGTCGGACCGTTGTATAAGGTTGTGGTGGTGTACCAAGGGGGCGACTTAAGGAGTGCGCCATGAGTGACTTATACATGATACTGTGTATAACCCCCCCTCAAACTCAAATAGGTGTGAAGATAGAAACCTATTTGAGGTTGAAACAAAGGGATTGATAAAGCTGACCGGTGTAGAAGACACTGTATGAGTGTGTAGATAGGCTGCCCAAAAGATAGACATGGATGTAGATATCGAGCCCTCAAAAGTCGTGCCCTCAAAAGGTGTGCCCGCACCCTCAAAAGGCGTGTCATCAAAAGGCGTGCCCGAGGCATCAAAAGGCGTGCCATGAAAAGGCATGCCATGAAAAGGCGTGCCAGGTTGTCGGCGTCAAAAGGCGCGCGATGCGCGTGGCTGCCTCTGTGTCATGGTCTTTATAAACCGAAGCGGAGGAGGCAGAAACTGAGACAGAAAAACTAAGAGAAACCTTTGAAAAATTCTTCGTTTTGCTGAGAAAGAGAGGTCGTTTTGTTGAGAGAGATAGTCTGTAACACTCTGTTGTGAGAGATATTCTGTAACACTCTGTTGCCCAGAAAATGGCCTCGTCTTCCCGTGGGCTGCTCACTCTCTTTCCCGATCTCAACGAGTCCACAGGAGAGAGAACTGGTGCGGTGTCCCGTGAACCTCAACCAAACACCACTGGGTTTGCTCCGTTGAACTTTCCGATGCAGTCGGTGGAGCAAAAAATGGCAGTGCAAACGGATGTGGAGGCTAATCAGTATACTTTGAAGGCATGTGTGGAGTCCATGACGGCGGTCACAAACTTGTCGCACCGGCTGCAGAGTAGGACAAATGAGGTGCGGCAATTAAACTCCCAGCTGGCTCTGCTCCAACGCATGTATAAGGATGCGCGAGCAGAGATAAGCGTGCTAAGGGCAGAAAACAAGGAGCTGAAGCGGAAGGCCACCGTGATGTTCCGTTTTGGAGGGCCGCCATATGCTGTAGTGGAGGAGCAGGGTGTAGTGATCATGCCCAGTGGAGTGGGTGACACGGAGGCAACACCGGCAAGGGCCGGCCAGGACGGAGGCAAAAAGAAGAGACCGGCGGCAGAGTAGAGAAGAAAAATCCCGCCTGTGGGTGTGGTTGTTGTTGTTGCTGTTATTTTTTTTATTTTTTTTATTTTTTTTTGGGTAAAAGTGTAATCGGGGTTGATCCCTGAGATGAATAAAATATGGTTAGTTGTGCAAATGTATAAAATGGGTGCAATGGGGTTTGGGTTTTTTTTTTTTTTTTTTTTTTAATAAGAAAGAAAGAAAAGTGGGTGGAACCAGCACATGGTGTTAATTGTATGGTGCATGATGGTAATATAGAAAAATAAAAGAAAAGTGTGAAATGGTGTGGGCAAAAGATGCTGTTTAAAAAACAAATAAATAAAGAAAGTGAAAGGAGCATGATTTCTGTCATGTTTTTTTTTTTTTTTTTTTTTTGAATTAATAATAATAATATATTAATGGCAAAAACATGTGCCCTGGTGGGAACAGCGGAGTGTGTGAAAAGAAGGAAAAAGAAAAAGTATGAAGTGGAGAATCGGAAAAGAGGAGAGGAAAAGGAAGTGGAACATGATGACATATACAGGCGTGTGTAATCCAGATTCCTTCACTTGAATTAAATATCATCCACTGCCGTTCAGAGAGAGAGAGAGAGAGAAGAAGTGGGGTGGGTGTGTGTGGGGTTAAAGAAATAAAAGAAAAATGGGTGTGAAGTGTTTATGAGGATTGATTTCACCGTCTCTCTCCGCCTCTGATTGCGATCAATATTCTTTATCTTCCTCATTGGTATCGATCATCGTCATCAAGGATGATGTCAAGGTATACGCAGCAGTTTTGGAGAAACCCAGTGGTGCCATTGCGTCTCTTCGCATCTAGCCCCAAGCTTCCCTGGAGAAGCTGCTGGCGTGAGAATAGCCGGCCAAGGTCCTCCAATAGAAGCAGCTCCAGCCAAGAAGGAAGCACCAGCTGGAGATGATGATGATGACCTGGATCTCTTTGGTGATGAGACTGAGGAGGAAAAGAAAGCAGCAGAAGAGAGGGAGGCAGCAGCTAAAAAATCTGCCAAGAAGAAAGAGAGTGGAAAGTCATCTGTTCTTTTGGATGTGAAACCTTGGGATGATGAGACAGACATGAAGAAGCTGGAAGAGGCTGTTCGGAGCATTGAGATACCTGGTCTCTTATGGGGAGCATCAAAACTAGTTGCTGTTGGTTATGGAATAAAAAAAAGCTGCAGATCATGATGACTATAGTGGATGACCTTGTTTCAGTGGATACACTCATAGAAGAAACACTCACGGTCGAGCCTATCAATGAATACGTACAGAGCTGTGACATTGTTGCCTTCAACAAAATCTAATCCTAGATTACCGTTCCCAGGCTGGTATGTATAGAAAATTCTAGCGGACTAGGTTGAGGTCCGGCGGGCGGCCAAGGCGAGGTTGCCACCCGCCGGTGAAGCGAAAAATACTAAGTTCTTAACCTAGCTCTGATACCATGTAAAATAAACTGATGTATTATTGATTGATTTTGTATATTACAAGATTGATGTGTATATATTTTGTACAAGAATTCCTATTATATAGGAGATGATTCTGGAGTAGGTGAAGAGTGAGTGGTGGAGGTAGGTTTGGTGGAGTGTAGTAGGTGATAGGAGTGAGTGGTGGAGGTAGATTTGGTGGAGTGTAGTAGGTGATAGGAGTGAGTGGTGGAGGTAGGTTTGGTGGAGTGTAGTAGGTGATTTACATTTACATTAACATAACAAATTTCTCTGAACAACCTATTTGCGACAACTCAAATCAGTATGTTTAGCTCCATAAATGATGATTGGGAAAATATATTGGGAGTGAAGGTAGTGTTTGGTTTGTTGAAATGAAGGTGAAATAAAATAATTATTTTATTAAAATATTATTTTTATATTTAATTTATTAAAAAATATAATAATGAAAAACACATGATGAAAAATATCATTTTAATCGTTATTCCGTACAAAAGCAGTTTATTAAACATTTTATTCTACTTTATTTTTATTTATGCGAATCAAATATAGAGTATAAAAGTCTCATCTTAGTACTGGAGTTTAAAATCCCAATTCCATGAAGATATAATTTTGTCCCTATTTTATAAAAATAACAAAGTAATATTTTATATAATGATTTTTTTTATGTAATTTTATAAATTTAATTTCAACCCACTAATATCACTATATTAGCATGCAAATAAACATAATTTATTTTATTTTTTCAACTTAATATCAACACACTCGTGATCTTATCTCTCAATCCAACTATACTCATAATTTCATTTATTTTAATTCATCAATCAAACATGGCCTCAAACCTAAACACAATGCAAGTAAAGGGATTTTTCAAATTGATATCCTAATCTAACTGATTGAAATTACTAATAAATAAAAGTTCAAAAAAATTACTAATAAATTAATTGAAGATTAAAAATGATTGCACTACATATAAAAACTATATAAAATTATGTAAATATTCTATGAAATAATTAAATCATCCTTCAATTCCTCTTCCCTTTGTAAATAGGGATGGCAATTTGAAACCGACCTGACGGGGATCCCCAATCCCAACCCCGATTTGAGCAATTTTTTCTCGAAAAATACCCCCGACGGGAAGAAGACGGTATCTGAAAATCAATCCCCGATCTGTTTCGGGCCAGGGACGGTGATCAGTGTTTAAGTCCCGGCCCGGCCCGATCCCCGACCCCATCCCCGAATTTTTCGGAAGTAAAATTACTTTTATACCCCTTATATATATATAATAAACCAAACCGTATATTATATTTATAATAAACCAATATGAGTCAGTTATTGTGTTGCTCTTACACTCACTCTCTAACTCTGATATATATATATATATATCTTACTCTCATCTCAACTCTCTCTCACTCTTTCGTTCTTCTCTCTAGCCCTGACCCTCCCTTTCTCTCACCGACGGCGACATCACCACCACTGCCGCACTAGGTCTGTCTCTCTGTCGCTACCACCGAACCTACCGTCACAGCCAGCCACTCTCGATCTTGCGCCTAGTCACTGGCGTCGCTCAGATCTGTGCTAGACGATGGATCTATCTCTCTGTTAGATCTGTGTGTGTGTGCGTGTGATCTGATCTGTGTGTGTGCCTTATTTGATCTGTGATTATTTTTTTTTTAAATTTAGATCTGTAAATTTAGATCTGTAATTTTTTTTTTAAATTTAAATCTGTAAATTTAAATTTAGATCTGATTTGTTGTTCTTGTGTTAAAGCTCGGGGAGTTTTCGGGGTCGGGGAAACCCGATCCCCGTTAGGAGATGAGGATGGAGACGGGGGGTGATGGGTTCCCCCTCCGGGGATTGGGGGCGGTGACGGAGATTTTTCAGCCTTTGAGGATCGGGGACGGGGAGTGTAGTCCTCAGCCCCGCCCCGTTGCCATTCTTATTTGTAAACCCTAACCCTACAACAACCAATTCCGTCTAAGTTTTTCTATCAAGTTTTTCTCTCAACCTGTTTAGTTTCTACTTAATTCGTTCATTGCCTTTTAAAAAATTTGATTCTATACAACTTTTGTTATTTGAGTTTTGGTTAATTCGAATTATTTATACATGAAACGATGCATTTTTATACTTCTTCAGCAAGTTACTTATGATTAAATTATACTAAATTTATTTTTTTTTGTAGAATGGTGGGTCTTGCTAACTTTTTTATGCAGCGCTAACCCACCATATTTTTATGTTTATTTTATTTATTTTATACTCAATTTATACTTAGTTGTGTACGGGCAAGAAACTAAATGCCACTATATCTCAGGAAACTACCCCTTCGTGTCGGTGCGGGTGGAACTACTTGTCTTGTCCCTTAACAAGAACTAATGTACTTTTTGTTGGTGTCTGGTGGACATGTGGGTGTCAAATCTTGTACTTATACCAGTATACTTATATACTGACCCGTTTTGTCTCTTGGCAACTCGAGTGTGTTCTGTTTAAGCGTAGTCGAGCTTCCTTTGCAGGATTAGTTGGAACTATGGTGGTAAGAAGAAATAACTATAATCGTAAAACATGTCTTTTGGACTTCTGTTGGTTCCTTAAGGTTGGGATTGATATTAGTTTATGTATTTACTAATTTTTTTATGACCTTAGTATTTTGATAATTTGGCATGGTTTGTGACGTTACATTATTTAAGTTGTTTTGATTAGTTATTACTACTTTAATATTGGAGGTATTGGATAGTTATGAATCTATGATGAATAGTTTGATTGGCGTTTATTAACTATTATTATTATTATTATTATTAATCCCTTGTTATCTTTTGAGTATGGAAATTTACTTAAACCTTACGGAGACGAGAACGCTTAGATTTTGTTTCATCCCTAGGATTTGGATGACGGAATATTGATTGGGGTTTAGTCCTAATTCAATATTTAATTGTCCAAAATTTTGCGGCATAACAGTTTGGTATCAGAGTTCTAGGTTACCCTAGACTTGTGAGAGTTTAGGTGATTCTCGAATTGTGGAAACATGGGTTAGCTGGTTTAGGTTGGTAGTTGAATTTATTCTAAGTATTTATGAACGCATTTTTCTTGTGTGTTTAACTTGAAGGTGATGGCTGGAAGGTATAATTTGAAAAACGCTGAGCCCAATGGCACAGGGGAAGAAACAACTGCTAATGTGGCGGCAGCGGCAACGGTTGCTACCAGGGCAGCCAATACGATGTAGGTTAATGTGGGGGAGATGATGGCTCAATTACTTCAGGTTGTGCAGAACAATAATCCAAGCCAGCAGAGAGATCCCTTTGCGAAGAGAAACAAAGACTTTGGTTCTTTGGGAGGTCAAAAATTCTCTAGAGATGGAGGACCCATTGCAACTGACGCTTGGATTCAGAAATGTGAGATGGTTGTTGGTCATATGCAGCTCACCGAGGTCCAAAAACAGGAGTTGGCGACACCTCAGCTTGAGAAAGCAGCCCTATTTTGGTGGAACTCATGGAACGAGGGTCTACATTTGACGACTTTAACTTGGGCAAATTTCAAGACTCGTTTGACCGGGAATTTGTTTCTGCTACTATTCGGTCTCAACTAAGTGATGAATTTTTGAAGTTGACTCAAGATGGTAGAATAGTGATCGAGAATGTCACCAAGTTTAATGAGTTGTCTCGTTATGCCCCTTACTTGGTTGACACGTAGGAGAAGAAGAATGAGAAGTTTATTAAGGGATTGAATCATTACCTGTCTAAGTCCCTTATTCCCTTTGATGGTGAACTGTTTGACAGAGTTTTTGACTTGGCACTGAAGTATGAGGAAAAAGATAAGCAATTTAAAGAATGGAAGGTCAAGGTCAGAGAGACTTCTAGAGGGAGTCACTTCCAACAGCAAGATGGGAACAAATACCGACCCTATAATCAAAGGCATAGGGGTCAGCAGTTTCAGAGGCCACAACAACAAAGTAGTCAGGGAAATTTTAGGCCTCAGGGTAATTTCAAGCCTCAGGGCAATTTCCAGCCCCAGGGGCACTATTATCAGAAATAGGATGGTCTGCACCCATAGGGTTATGAAGGACAGCGGTAGCAAGTGCCACAATTGGGTTATCGTCCTCTCGTACCTCAGTTAGAAGGGCCCCCATCTATCAGACCAATAGCACCTCAATTGATCAATAGGAAGTGTTTTGGGTGTCAGCAGTTAACGCATGTAATCAAGGATTGCCCTCAGAGACAGCAAGCGCGACAGGGTCAGGTAGCTCCAGCTTGGGCATTTGTAGTGATGCCAGGAAATGACAAAGTGCAAGGTACTTTTAATCTTTTTCAAGAACCTATTAGAGTACTTTTTGATACTGGTGCCTCTCATTCTTTTATATCTCCTCCTCCTCCTTTCTTCCTTCTTCTTCCTGATCTTCGTTCTTCTTCTGCAAAAAAAAAAAAAAAATCAAGCCATTCGGGCTCCCCGTTTTCGAGCTACGTAGCACGATCGATATCAATATATGTTATGACAATGTTGAAATAATATTTTTGAAATGCAAAAATGAGATCTACTTTATTAATGTGAAAATTTATATATAAATTGTGTAATAAAATTTTTTAAATTATACACATCTCTTAAATTTTCACTTTTAATTTTAATTTTCAATTTATAATTTTTTTTTTTTTTTTGGAATTTGAGATGGATTGATTCCCATTAAAAGTTGTTATTTAATAACTTAACAGTTACAACTGGAATATATTCCATAAAAATAAATTAAGTCTATTTTTAATTTCATCAAATAACACCTGAGGTGTCCCCTACTTTTAAGGTTGAAAACTCTTTATTACATTAGTATCAGTTTAAAAAATAATTACTTACAAATAGTAACGGAGTTAAAAAATTAAATTAAAAAAATGCTTATTAATCATAATTTTATTTATTTTTCATAACCAACAATAAGAATATAATAATAATTTTTGAATTAATATTAAGTACAAAAATTTAAATAAATTATTATAAAATTATTTTACATAAAATTTTACAATTAATTTCGAGTAAAATCGAAGAGAAAGTATTGCGTGTAACTAGTGTATCATGGACATTGGACAATGTAAAAAAGTCATATATTTAAGTCATAAAATAAATTATATAATGGTAAGATAAATCAATTTTTTAACAAAATTTGAGTAAAATTTCATATAATAGTGATATCATGTCATTATTGACATATGATATCACCAACTAATAATGAAGTAACATATGAAGGGTAAACTCTACATGCAAATATAACTAATAGTCTAGTAATTTTTATATATATATAGTGAGATTAATTATATTTTCATATCAATAATGATAGATATTATATTTATATTGAGATTTTTTTACAAAATTTTCATATATAAAAATATAATTTGTTGTAGTTACTTCATTTTGAATAAAATAATCACTATTGTTTTCAGAAATTTAAAAATGTCCTCAACATTTTATTCTAAGTATTATTTGTATTTAAAATTTTATTTATATATATATATATATATCTAAAAAGAAAATTCAGAGCACACGTGACCAGCATGTGGTTCCGCCACTGCTTACGAAACTCATTTCCTTTGAATTTTTTACAAAATAAAAAAAAAATCAAAAATTATTTAAAATACTAAAATTTTTAGTTACGTGTACGGAATAATTATTAGGTGTGAAAATAACAATAATAATAATTGTACTTAGGAAACCTAGTTACAGATTAAGGTAGTTACTACACGTGTCCAGATCCTCTGTCATACTTTCCTGTGGGTTTCCTACAGTGTCGCAAAACGATGTCGTTTTGGGCCAAAAAAAAAGAAAAAAAAAAGAAAACCGCAGAACAGAACACACCACTGTCATCATCATCATCTCTCTCTCTCTCTCTCTCTCTCTCTCAGCAAAACCCACATCAGTTAGAACACAAAACCCACATCAGTTAAGGAATTCAGGGGTTGACAATATTTAGTACACACCAACATTGAACAAGATGATGGCCTTGCCTCTGTTGCAGACAATTTCGAACTATAATTCAGTAATTTCTTCGACAATTTCGAATTAGACTTGTGAATTTTATCCAACTCTTGCCTTAGAGCCAACACTTTGGTGTCTTTATCGTCGATTTCGGACTGCAATCGATTGAAGACGGTGTCCAGAGCCCGAAGCTTGCTCTGATTCTCTTGTACCTGAGCTTCCAAGCAAGACCCAATTGGGAAATCAAGAATGCAATTGGGGTTTTTGCGAAAATTCCTAAACCAATTCCTGAAATCAGACAATCTCTGAAGATGAGAGACCAGAGCTTTATCGGCAGCTTTAATGGTGTCTTCATCAAAAGGCGAATGGGCTGTCTGTAACTGAAGATAGTAAGCTTCAAACGATGAAATCGTAGCGAAAAGGGAAGAAATAAGAGTCTCTGCGAACTGGGTATCGATGGTTCGAATTGGGGAAGATGGTTTTGAAGCAAAGGATTTGTGGGTTTGGTCTGGTTTGATCACAATGACCTTCTGATCGGCAATGAATTCTTCGGCGTCTTCCTCGGCAAAGAATTCGAATGTTTTGGTCTTGAAAGCGAGTGCGAATTTCTGAAACATTTCGGAGATTTGTGGTGGCTTTGACGGACCTTCCATTTCTGGCATCTCTAATTCCCCTTCACTTTGCCTCTTTCAATAACTATATATATATATATACATAGAGAGAGAGAGAGAGAATTCAACAAGTTCACCTCTGGTTTAGGGAGAGAAAGTAGACTCCATAGCTGTGAGTGAGAGAGAGAGAGTTGGTCAAAAACGACGTCGTTTTTGGCCACGGCAGGAACCACTGCAGGAAAGTATGGCAGAAGATCCGAACTCGTTACTACCAAGGTGTGGCTGACAGCAAAGGCTAGGGCTAAGCTGGCTTGCTGACGTGGATAGATTTTTGTGTTTCCACGTGTTGAGATCTGGTCGCTTGATATTGGGTAAATTATAAATATATCTTGAAATTTGTTTAAAATACGAATTATTTTCTGTTATTTAGAAAAATACAAATACTTCCCTGTCAGAATTTTTTATTTAATAGAATTAATTGAAAAGTGAAATTTATAATTGTTTATCTATATAATAATCAAAAATTTGAATTATTAAAAACTGTTAATTAACTTGATAATTTATCAATAAAATAATCTATTTGTTATGAAATTAGAAATCTTAAAAGACATAATATAATTTTTAGAATCAAATGGAATAATTTATAATTTAAGTAAAACTCAAGAATATGTTTGTAATTTACCTTAATGTTTAATGTGTAATTCTAGGACGTAGGAAGATCCGAGGTTGCTTAGACTTTTTTTTTGAGAAGATGGTTGAAAATTAAATTTGATTTTTAATTTATTTTGGATCATATTTTTTTTTATATATATTTTAAAATAAAAATCAAAAAAATCAAATTTTAACAAATTTCTCTGAACAACCTATTTGCGACAACTCAAATCAGTATGTTTAGCTCCATAAATGATGATTGGGAAAATATATTGAGAGTGAAGGTAGTGTTTGGTTTGTTGAAATGACGGTGAAATAAAATAATTATTTATTAAAATATTTATTTTTATATTTAATTTATTAAAAAATATAATAATGAAAAACACATGACGAAAAATATCATTTTAATCGTTATTCCGTTCAAAAGCTATTTATTAAACATTTTATTCTACTTTATTTTTATTTATGCGAATCAAATATAGAGTATAAAAGTCTCGGCTTAGTACTGGAGTTTACAATCCAATTCCATGAAGATATAATTTTGTCCCTATTTTATAAAAATAACAAAGCAATATTTTATATAATGAATTTTTTTATGTAATTTTATAAATTTAATTTCAACCCACTAATATCACTATATTAGCGTGCAAATAAACATAATTTATTTTATTTTTTCAACTTAATATCAACACACTCGTGATCTTATCTCTCAATCCAACTATACTCACAATTTCATTTATTTTAATTCATCAATCAAACATGGCCTCAAACCCAAACACAATGCAAGTAAAGGGATTTTTCAAATTGATATCCTAATCTAACTGATTGAAATTACTAATAAATAAAAAGTTCAAAAAAATTACTAATAAATTAATTGAAGATTAAAAATGATTGCACTACATATAAAAACTATATAAAATTATGTTAATATTCTATGATATAATTAAATCATCCTTCAATCCCTCTTCCCTTTGTAAATAGGGATGGCAATTTGAAACCGACCCGACAGGGATCCCCGATCCCGACCCCGATTTGAGCGATTTTTTCCCAAAAAATACCCCCGACGGGAAGAAGACGGTATCTGAAAATCAATCCCCGATCTGTTTCAGGCCGGGGACGGTGATCAGTGTTTAAGCCCCGGCCCCATCCTCGAATTTCCCCGAAATAAAATTACTTTTATACCCCTTATATATATATATAATAAATAAACCAAACCGTATATTATATTTTTATAATAAACCAATATGAGTCAGTTATTGTGTTGCTCTTACACTCACTCTCTAACTCTGATATATCTCTCTCTCTCTCACACTCTCACTCTTATCTCAACTCTCTCTCACTCTCTCGTTCTTTTCTCTGGCCCCGATCCCCATTCTCTCTCACCGACGACGACATCACCACTACTGTTGGCCCCGACCCCCCTCTCTCTCACCGATGGCGACATCACCACCACCACCGCACTAGGTCTGTCTCTCTGTCACCACCACCGAACCTACCGCCACAGCCAGCCACTCTCAATCTCGCACCTAGTCACTAGCGTCGCTCAGATCTGTGCTAGACGATGGATCTGTCTCTCTGTTAGATCTGTGTGTGTTTGTGTGTGTGTGTGTCTGTGTGATTTGATCTGTGTGTGTGCGTTATCTGATCTGTGACTAATTTTTTTTTTTTTTAAATTTAGATCTGATTTGTTGTTCTTGTGTTGAAGCTCAGGGAGTTTTCGGGGTCGGGGAAACTCAATCCCCGTTAGGGGATGGGGATGGAGACGAGGGGGTGATGGATTCCCCCGCCGGGGATCGGGGGCGGTGACGGGGATTTTTCAGCCTTCGGGAATCGGGGATGGAGAGTGTAGTCCTCGGCCCCGCCACGCCCTGCCCCGTTACCATTCCTATTTGTAAACCCTAACCCTACACCGACCAATCCCTCCCCGACCTTTTGAAGCTCTCATGTAATAGTAGGCATTCGATCAGAAGGTTTGTGACACCTAGGCCCACCTGATTCATTGGGTTTTTACTCAACTCAATAATAAGACTTGGATTAGGTCTTCTTTGACCAGACAACTTGGTTATTGAGTCTATCATAAAATAGAAATAAATAAATTAAAAAAAGTCCAAAAGTAAGCTTGAAGATAAGACTAGCTTATGAATTGGCCCATTAGACAGGATTCGAGTTCAATCTTTAAGAGATTAAATCAGATCGACATGGCCCATCAAAAATAAAAATTCACAAGATAAACTTGGACATTATTTTTACAATTTAACTCAATGTCGATCCTTTTATACAGTCTTTGAATTCAGGTCACGAACATTATTGAAAGATCCATATAGTTTCTTCACAATTTACAACGACATTTTAGCAGTGGACAAAGAAAGTAAGAAGTAAGAATCAAGCTTCCATTAGAACTACGGTTTGGTGGTGTTAGTCATCAACCAAATATATATAATTTTATTTAAAATAGATGGTTAGCCATTGATAGTGCATATATATATATATATAATAATAGATACCCATTATGTAAAAACCAAATGAAAAATGGCTACGTGGACAACACATTGAAAAGCTTATTATCGTTTTCTTAAAAATTGAAAAGCTTTGTGATCTTTTAATTTATCAACAAGATTATCATATGTATCTTACCTAATCAGTATCTAATCGTTTTGACCCATTATTATTATATTTTTGCTTTTAGTCTTGTTAAATTTATATGCCTAGGTTTAATAAGGATTCATTTTATTTGGGTCCACAAAATGGAAAAAATAAAATAAAATAAAATTCACCACCAATTTGTCATATAGTAATAATTAGTTATAGCAATGTTAATTTTTCGTAAGTCATTAATTAATTATATATAATTAATCTGAATATTTATATATATGTGTTGATCCTATATAGCATATTTATATAATATAATATTATATAAAAAAAGGTGTTATATTATGTAAGGAAAAATGTTTGGGAGCACTAATTAGTGCTCCACTAATTAGGTGGCAGTGGGTCCCGCCATTAATGATGTGATGTTTTGGTCTTGGAGTTGTGTTTTTTTTTTTTTTAACTTTTTTAATGCATTAGTGCTATTAGTGATGATATTTTTAGTGGGATAAATCATTATTGTTATGTAAGAAAGCAATTAGGTTTAGAAGTTCACTTAAATAATAAGAAAACAAATAAAAAAAAGAGAAAGTGGTGTGTTGTGCGGCATAGAGCAGCTGTGGGAGAGGGAGAGAGAGAGAGAGAGAGAGTGATCAAAGGAAAAAAAGAGAGCTCTCAGCAAGCAAGTCGAGAGAGAAAGAGGAGAGGAGGAAAAAAAATAGATTAGGATTTTGTTTTGGTGGTTTTATTAGGTTTTTAAATATTTTTTTGATTTTTAAAAAATAATTGTGAGTACAAAATTCAATTTTCTTAATTTATGTTTATTTCGTTGTTTTTATTTATTTATTTATTTTTATATATATTTGATGTTGGTTTGATATGGTAATTGTATGAAGATGATGGTTTGATTTTAATTATTTTGATTAGTTGTGTATGCAAGGTTTAGGATTTTTATATGGATTTATTTTATGGTTATAATTACACTCATGGACATATGAAATTGTGTGAGTGAAAATCTGACCACACTGCCTGCTTAGTGATCAACTGGAGAGCACAGGCAAAATAGATGGCTTCAGCAACCTGAAACAGAAAGAAAAGGCTCCGGCGGTGGTTCTTCCACCCGGGGGTACTCCGACGATCAAATCAGTATATCTCTCAAAGATAATCAAGTGCAAAACTTAATACTCAAAACATAAATTTCATACCTTCGACCCACGGGGGTGCCTCTCTTTTATAATATATTCAATCCAAGTCTTACTAGAAGTATGACTTCTATGAACTCCAATTTAATACTTACTTTGGACTCTTTAAGAGATAAAGATAAACTCCCTAAGAGCTTTATCCTTATCTTGGTTAAGTCCCCTCTTCGTCTTAGGACTCTTGTCCTTTATTCGCTTATCTCGGATTCCGATATCTTCGGAGATAACCTCGGCTTCTTCAAGATCATCTCGGCCTAACTACCACGACACGTGGCACCTTGGCTGACACGTCGGCGTCACCATGCCACGTGTTGGTATTCAGAAAATATATCCCCACAACTGCCCCCTAGGTTCTATTACCTCGGCACTCTGAGGTGATGGAACCTATACTGATATTTCGATATTTCTTTTCTGAGTAATAACTCAAAAACTGTTTAGCCGAGATAATCCACTTCCAGCCGACGTGTTCTCTTTGGAGAACAAGGTTTCGAACGTACTTTCCCACGCGCATAAGCTGTCATGCATATCTAACCGTTCCTTTCACGTGTTTTGTCTTCATTGGAGCGTGTCTGTGACGCGCCTGAAAGCTGTTTGTCGTTCGTCTGCGCCGTCTGACGCGTGCGTTGCTCTAGGCGTAATAAATGCCCTATTTTTGCCGCCGTTTCACGTTTTTGACAAAACTTTTCCTTGCCTCTTTCTTTCTTCACTTTCTTCATTCTGATTTCTTGCTCTCTCTCTCTTCGAAAGCTCTTTTTTTTCTTCAAATCTGCCATTGCTTCAATCTTCTGAAATTGTCTTTAATCTTCCATTCTTGCGAAGCTTTCTTTGCTGTCACAACCGATTTCTGATCTCGGCGAATATTGTCCCGGCTTCATTTGTTCTGGTAAGATTCTGCTCCTTTCACTCTTAGCTCTCTTTATGTGCTTTCGTTTGCCTGTTGCTATTATCGCTTTTGTTCAAAGCCTTGGATTTGTTTGTATCTTGAATCGTGGCTACGTCTTGAACACTTGCACTATTTAACCACTTTTCTTGCCACTGTTCTTGATTTTTTTACTTCTGTATTTCTTTTGTTTCTGAGAACTATACCTCTGTTCTTGAATCTAAAACTATGTCTCTGTTTTCTGTTTTTCGTATCTGTCTCAGATCTGTGCCTTCGATCTTGATCTTTATAGTTCTTAGGCTTGGGATTTGTGTGTAGAACCTTTAAGTTTTTAGGGAAAACTGAAACAAGCCTTATCAGTCCTTTCCTAGATCTTTGCCGAGGTTCTTGCAACCCTTCTTTAAACGCCCATCTTCTGAAACACATTCTTCTTTTGTTTAAGTCGACGTAATGGGTATGTGGAGGCATAGGGTAAATACCCCAACAAAACTCGAATACTTTAGGTAGGAATTCTCTATCCCAGCCGATGTTCACCTTAAGCTAGTTGGGGATGGTGCTACCATCATGCCCACAGACCATACGATGCCCTTTCCTATAGTAGCCTTTACTGAATGTGGACTTCGGCTTCCACTTGATCCCTTGTTTTGCGAAGTTCTTCATTTCTACAGGCTGAACCCCATGCAACTTACTATCAACTCCTACAGGGTGATTAACGGTATTATAGCTTTAGCTAGGCAGGAGAATCTTAGGATCACCCTGGCCGACCTTCAGTACTGTTATACAATGTGCCCCCTTAACCTGAAGGATAGGGGCTTTGTTTATTACCTTAAGCCGAGGTCTACTGAGTTCAAAATTGTAGCCGACCTTCCAGACTCCAACAAGGGGGCTGGGGATGACTTTCTTATTGCTTCGGAAAATTGGGAATTTGGCCCAGATGAAGATGTCCACCTCTACCCTCTTCCTCGAACAATTACAGAGGGCAAGGGTAAGAGCCCAGTGCCAATGCTTAGTTGTTTTTATTTAAGTCTTTAAAATTTGTCTGTTTCTAATGTCTGTTTGCTTGTCCTGCAGATCTTCATCAACCACCAAAGAACTTCCGTCAATCCTTCTTCCCTGGTCAAGATTTAAAGAAGCTTCTTGGTCTTCCAATCCATAAGCGCAAGGCTCCCCTGTTGCTGAACTTCATTCCGACATATAAATCCACTTTACCCGACGTCCCGAAAAGGAAGAAAAAGAGTCTTTCTCCTCCTACTGCCACAACTGTAACTGCGTCTTCATCCCGAACAGATCAAGGATCCACCTCTGACCCAGCCGATCTTCCATCCACTTCGGCCCCCTACTTAATCCCAATTCCAGAACGTAAACGTCAACGAAGACTTGTAAAGACTGCCAAGATGGTTCGTCCAAGGCCTGTCATTCAAGATCTTCTTGCCGACCTTCCAACCGACGCTGATGCTGTACCATCGCCTGTGATGCCCCCACCAAAGCCGAAGAGAGTAAAAAAGGCTCAGCCCAAAGCCAAGGCCGCTGACGCCGAGACTGAGGATGCTTTGCCTATCTCTCGACTGGCTGAGAGCAAAAAGACTACCTCCGCTTCCACAAAACGATCCGCTGAAACCCAACCCTCGGGGTCCACACAATCAAAGAGGCCAAGGTCATCGTCTGCGACGACCTCGGCGTCCAAGAAGCCCGACGTTCCATGGGCCCCTGAACTAACCCTGGAGGATAGGCCTATTATGGCTAGTGAAAGTGCCGACGATATTAACGTTGGTGTCGCCCTCAGCACTGCTCTTCTCCTTCCAAAGGATTTGGAACGAAATGCTGAGCTCAGCGAGTATGAGAATTATGCTCTCATGCTTCAACACTCCGTTCAAGTAAGTGTTCTTGTTTGCACTTGCGATTTTTCCTTCTGTTTCTTACTGAGAATATTTTCTAACACTTCTGTTTTTCCTTAGGCCATTCAGCACGCCCATTCATTTTCAATGCAATTTTTTGAAAATCGGCAAAGATTGGTTGATATGAAGAGGGAAGCATCTTCCATGAAGAAGGAGATCAAATCTCTTGAATTAAAGATGAAAAAACTGGAGGATCAGGCCGAGGCTGCTACTAAGGCCCAGCAGCTGGCCGAAGAGAAAACAGAGTCTGCTGAAGCTATCCGCAAAGTAGCTGAAGCTGAGAAAAAAGACGCCGAAGTAAGAAAGTCCCAGGCTGAGAAGGAGCTCCAGCAGGCCTTGGCCACCAAGGAGGCCGAAGTCAAAGAGGCTGATGAAAAGGCCTATGCCCAGGGTATGGCCGACGTCGCAGAGAATTATAAACTTCAAGTCAGGCAGGCCTGCAACAGGGGTTTTTCCCTAGGTTGGATGTCCCTGATAAAAAAGCTTGATCTCCCTGTTGACTCGTCCTTTCGTAATGCCGATGCCATTCCTTTACCATTTCCTCCTCCAAGTCAGGTTGAGGACAATTCAGAGACTGAGGCTGATGCCGAGGATGAGGATGGAGAGAAAAATGATGATGAGGCCTTGGTGAGGAAACCCAAGGATGCTGCTGAAGCCAAGTCCCCTCCTCCTGCTGGGCAAGTTATGGATTTAACCTTGGATGAGGAGGGTGATGAGGTTGGGGAGGCACCCAAGGAAATTGCCATCGGACAGCTATCATCCGACCTTCTTTTGGTTAAAAGAAATCTGGACAATACGCTGGCTGAGATTGATGCTGAGATTGAAGCAGAAAAGGTTGCCGAGGAGGTTCCACCAGAATCGTCCGAGGTCCCAGTTCCTGCAGCGGCTAACACTGAAGAGTCTTGAAAAAATGTCTTTTGTACTTTTTTCTTCTTTTTCTGCACTTTGCAATTTGTACTCTCTTTTAATTTCTGGACAATGAAAAACTCCTTCTTATGGCCGACGTAGCTTTTTCTCTATGCAACTGCAACTGTTCCTTCTATGAATGTTTTTAATCTTCTGATGTTCTGTTGATTGCTTCTGCATAGTTCTATACTTAGAAATTTTTGCATGCTTTTTCATTTTGCTTCCTTTGTGTAATCTTCTCGGGGTTATATACCTCGGGTATAACTATAAAACTTTTACTTCGGCAAGATACTGACCTGCAAACTTTTCATAAATTTTAACAAGTATAAAACATATACTACTTAATGTAAACTTTGCAAGTTTCTTCTCAAGTTTCAACAAGTATTGAACAGTGATCTCGGTCTAACCTACTTGTAAATTGCTACAAATTTTAACAAGTGTTTAAATAATATACTTATCCTTTACTTCAACCTGTAAATCTCTGTATATCTCAGCGGGTGATCATATGTCGGTTTAACATAAACTTGTAAATTGCTACAAATTTCAACAAGTGTTAAGCATCTTCCTTAGGGTTAAGCAACCCACACATTGCTATGAGAACTTAAGCAATAACCTCGGCTTAACTTCAACTTGTAAATTGCTACAAATTTCAACAAGTAAAGATAAGGAATCGGCTTAATTCCAACTTGTAAATTGATACAAATTTCAACAAGTGAATTAAGGAATAATCTCGGCTTAACTTCAACTTGTAAATTGCTACAAATTTCAACAAGTGAAGATAAGGAATCAGCTTAATTCCAACTTGTAAATTGCTACAAATTTCAACAAGTGAAGATAAGGAATCAGCTTAATTCCAACTTGTAAATTGCTACAAATTTCAACAAGTGAATTAAGGAATAATCTCTGCCTTTTCTTTCCCCCCAATGTGAACCTGAGTTTGACTTGGGTTCACATTAATTATGTCTTCAATAAACATCAATGCATAACTTTCTCAATCATATGTGTTGAAAGAATTCTGAAAAGACTTTATTGATGATATCGGCCAAAATATGATGTACATCTAATGATAGAAAAATTTCAAATTACAAATATTCCAAGGTCTGGGCAATGCTTTGCCCTCATTGTCCTCAAGCCGATAAGCTCCATTGCCTAATACTGAAGTAATTCTGTAGGGTCCTTCCCAGTTTGGGCCAAGCTTGCCTTCCCTGGGATCCTTCTTGTTCCCGACAACTTTTCTCAGGACTAGGTCGCCGACTTGAAAATCTCTTGGATTGACCTTCTTGTTGTAAGCTCTGGCAAGCTGTTGCTGGTATACTGCAAGCTGAATTGCAGCTTTCTCTCTTCGTTCTTCCAACAAATCCAAATCTCGGGCTAAGAGTACGTCATTGGTGCCATTTTCTACTCCCTGGGTTCTGATCCCTGGGATGCCGATCTCCAATGGGATGACTGCTTTTGTGCTATAAGCCATGGCAAATGGGGATTCTCCTGTTGATCTTCTCGGCGTAGTCCGATATGCCCAAAGTACGTTGGGTAACTCGTCTACCCACTTTCCTTTTGCTGCCTGCAGCCTCTTTTTTATTCCATCCAGAATTACTTTGTTGGATGCCTCTGCTTGCCCATTGCTTTGAGGAAAACTTGGTGTTGAAAAATAATTCTTGATTTTGAATTTTGCACAAAAGTTCTTGATGAGTTTGCTGTCAAACTGTGTTCCGTTGTCGGCAACTATTGCTCTTGGAATCCCAAATCTGGTGATAATGTTTCTCCATATAAAATTCTTGACGTCCACATCTCGGATTTTGGCAAGAGGTTCTGCCTCTATCCATTTTGTAAAGTAGTCTGTTGCTACCAGCAAGTATTTTCTCTGCCCAGTTGCCTGGGGAAGTTGTCCAACCAGATCCATGCCCCATTGGGCAAACGGCCAAGGGCTGGATACTGGGTTCAGATCAGCAGCTGGCTGATGTATCAAAGGTGCAAACCTTTGGCATTGTTCACACTTCTTCACATAGGCTTCGGCATCCTTTTACATGTAGGGCCACCAATACCCCTGGGTAATGGCCCTGTGGGCTAATGACCTGCCCCCAGCATGGCTTCCACAAATTCCTTCATGAATTTCGTAAAGAAAATCTTTAACCTGCAAAGGGTGTACGCACCTTAAAAGCGGCCCAGTGAAGGACCTCCTGTAGAGATGGCCTTCTGCTATTAGACTGAATCTGGCCGACTTCACTCTAATTTTATGTGCTTCCTTATGGTCTTCTGGCAGCTTCCCCTCTTTTAGGAATACAATGATTGCATCCATCCAGCTTGGTCCCAAGTCCACGCACATTGCTTCTTGTTCGGTGCTCTGTTTATCTATGCTTGGGGCCGACATGTAGTCGATCATAATTGTCCTTGTTTTTCCAGTTTGAATTGAACTGGCCAGGTTAGCCAACGCGTCGGCGTGGGTGTTGTCATCTCGGCTAACTTGGAGTAATCTACAATTCTGAAATAGGGCTGCCAATCTGATGACTTCCTTTGCATATGCCGACATTCTTTCGTCCCTGGCTGCAAATTCTCCTGTTGACTGGTTAACAATGAGTTGCGAATCACAAAAAATAATTACCTCATCTACTTCTGCTGCTGCTGCCAGCTTTAGCCCTGCAATTAATGCTTCATATTCTGCCTCATTGTTTGAGGCTTTGAACCCCAAACGGATGGATTGTTCTACTATTTCTCCATCTGGAGATATCAGTAGTACTCCTGCCCCTGCTCCCTGGCGGTTTGAACTTCCATCGACGAATAGTCTGAATGTATCGCTGATGTAGATGCTGTAGGGTATGAGCTTCTCATTCTCTTGCTTTTTTGTCTTTGGCTGGGATTCTTTTTGCTTGTTGGGACAATGCTCATCTTGGCTCGACGGAGCCCGATGTGCGATGGTTTCAGGTGTGAGTTCTGCGACGAAGTCGGCCAAAACTTGACCCTTTATTGCTGTTCTCGGCCTGAACTCCAGGTCAAACTGGCCCAGGGTTACTGCCCATCTTGCTATCCTTCCTGTTAAGTCTCCTTGTTGCAACAAGGATTTCAGTGGGTGCTCTGTTAGGACCACAATCTTGTGTGCCTGAAAGTAATGGTTCAACTTCTTTGAAGCCATTACTAAGGCCAGCATTAATTTTTCCAGTGGTAGGTATCTTGTTTTTGCGTCGGCTAAAGTTTTACTTACATAATAAACAGCCTTTTGCTCCCCTTTTTCCTCTCGGATTAGCACTGCACTGATTGCGCGTTCTGAGACTGCTAAGTACAAAAACAGTTCCTCCCCTGGTACTGGGTTGGAAAGAACCGGAGTTGTGGTCAAGTACTTTTTTAGGTCGGTTAAGGCAGCTTCACATTCTTCTGTCCATAGGAAGTCTGTGGCTTTTTTCACCAGGTTGGAGAAGGGTCTGCACTTATCTGAGCTTCTGCTGATGAATCTGTTTAGGGCTGCGGCCCTTCCAGTAAGCATTTGAACTTGCTTTGCCGATGTCGGGCTCTGTAGTTCCAAGATGGCCTTGATTTGGTCTGGGCTGGCCTCAATGCCCTTTCTTGTTACCAGATACCCCAAAAATTTACCTGATCCAACTCCAAAGGCGCACTTCAAGGCGTTGAGTCGGAGCTGATATCTTTTGAGTGTGTCGAAGACCTCTTTTAGGTCGGCAAGATGACCCTTTGATTCCTTGGTCTTCACGACCATGTCGTCGATGTAGACTTCTACTGTTTTGCCAATCAGGTGCTTAAACATCTTTGTCACTAACCTCTGATAGGTTGCTCCTGCGTTTTTCAACCCAAAAGGCATTACCTTGTAACAGTACAGGCCTTTAGGGGTGATGAACGCGGTCTTCTCCTCGTCTGGAGGGTACATGGCAATCTGGTGGTACCCTCTGTATGCATCTAGAAAACTCATCCTTTCATGTCCTGAAGTAGCATCTACCAGTTGGTCGATCTTGGGCAGAAGAAAGCTGTCTTTGGGGCAGGCTTTGTTGAGGCTGGTAAAGTCTACACAAACCCTCCATTTGCCATTCTTCTTTTTTACTACTACTGTGTTGGACAGCCATGTTGGGTACTGAACTTCTCGGATGGCCCTGGCCTCCAAGAGTTTGTCTATCTCTTCTTCTACTGCTTCGACGTGTATCAACGTCGGTCTTCTGGCTCGTTGAATCACAGGTTTTGCCGACCTGTCGACATTCAGCCTGTGGCAAGTGACCTCGGGGTCAATGCCAGGCATTTCGTAAGGTGTCCAGGCGAACACCTCTATGTTTGCCCTCAAAAAATCTTCCAGTTCTCTCTCTTCTTCTCTAGCTAAGCCTAAGCCGAGAAGAAAGAAGCGCTCTTCGTCGCCCTCTTGGACGAAAACTTTTTTTAGCGCCTCTTCGCTCTTTTCGGCTGGTTCTTTCCCGACGTCTTCTAGGACCTCCATGTCCTCATCTTCAACTTCTGCTTTCCTTGGCTCCCGTATACTACAGGTGGACTTCATTGCTGTCATGGAGCAATTTTTTGCTTGCAGTTGATCTCCTCTGACTTCTTCAATCCCATACTCTGTTGGGAACCGTAGTAGTTGATGCAACGTTGAAGGAACTGCCCCCATTGCATGCAACCACGGCCTTCCCAAGATGATGTTGTATGGTGAGGGCGTGTCAATTACCAGAAATTCTGTCTTGATTTTCTTAGTGCCGGCTTGTACTTCCAAGCTTGTTGCGCCCAGTGGCCATGTCGGCGTTCCATTGAAGCCGACCATCGGGCCGCTGGATTGTTCTAAGTCATCAGGGTGAAGGCCCAGCTCCTTGTAACATCTGACATACATGATGTCACAAGAGCTGCCTTGATCTATTAGGATGCGTTTCACTTGGCACTCCCCTACCTGGAGGGATACTACCAAGGCATCATTATGCGGATGTTGGAACAATTCCAGATCGGCTTCAGTAAAGGTTATCATCGGCCCTTGGCATTCTTCTGGCCGATGTCTCTTCTCCCCGACTTGGTAGACATGCTGTAAATGTCTTACCCTCTGGGTCTCCCCTCTGACTTCGTTTTCGTTGACCCTTGAGTGGATCACATTAACTACCCTCGGTCCTCCTGCTTGTGGTAGTTGTGCTGGGGGAGGCGGTGCTGCTGGTGCTTGAGGCAACCTTGCCTGTTCTTCCCTTGTCCTGGCCTCATCGACCAGGTCCCTTAGAAGGCCTTGTCTTACCAGGTCCTCCAAGTGTGCTTTCAAGGCTCTGCAACCTTGAGTTGGGTGCCCTTCTTCATTGTGGTAGGCACAACGTCTACCAACGTTCCTTCCCATGAATTCCCCTGGTGCTCTTGCCGGAGCCCTGAAATAAGGTTGATTTCGAATTTGATCTAGGACTTTATGGATTGGGATCCGGAATACCGTCGTTACCGCCTGTTTACTTCTCAACTCTGTTTCTTGTTTGGTCGGCCCATTGTTGCCTCGGCTTCACTTCGGCGAGCCGTTTCCCTTTTCTTGCTTTATCTCTTTGTTTCCCGATGTATCTTCTTCGGCTCTGGCATACTTCTCAATTCTTGCCATGAGTTCTTCCATGCTTTTGGGCAATGTTTTTGCCAAAGACTTCTGTAGCGGGCAGTCATCTTTCAGGCCGTTCTTGAAAGACACGACCGCTACCTCTTGGTTGCATTCGGGTATTCGGTTGAACACCTCGTAGTACCTCTTCGCATAGGCCCTAAGGCCTTCTTCCTTGGTGATTCTTAGAGCCATCAAAGCATCAACCCTCAGGGGTTGCAGCTTGTTGGTCACGAACCTGGCCACAAATATCTCGGCCAGGTCTTCCCATGTCTTTATGCTTCCCTTTGGTAATTTATGGAACCAATCAGATGCAATTTCCCCAAAGGATGAGGGAATACTTTGCAGAGCAGCGGCTCGTTCCCGCTATATAACGCCATTGAATTCAGGTATAGTCCAATATGAAAGTTTGGATCTGACTTACCATCGTAAATTTGAAACCTCGGCATACTGAATCTCTTTGGTGGTTCGAATTTGTCCAGTTCCACCGAGAAGGCTGTCTTCGGTTTTACTGGGGAGTTTACCTCGGCTTCAACATTCTGCTGCCTCCTTCTGAGGTAGTCCCTCAGGTCTTCTTTGCTCCTCCTTGGAGCTCGGCTGTCTATGGATTTTAGTCTTTTTGGTACACTGCTTTCGGCCTCGTGGTGGGCCCGTTTGGATCTTTCTCCTCGGGTTGTGTCAAAGCAGAGTACTTGCCCTTGAACATGCCGATGTTCTTTGGGCTCTGGATTCTTCATGTGGTGCGTCCTTCGGGACTCTTCTTGCCTCGGCTCTCCTTGTCCGACTTCCCTGGAAGGCCGGTGAGAATGCCTTCCGCTCCTGGTATGCTGAGGGACCTCGGGGATTGTTTTTCTTCCGCCCTTCTGGGTGTTGGTTGCTGGCATCGGCGTATCTTGCAGCGGGTATGGTGGCTGCATAACATTATTCTGCATCATGAAGTTGACGACTGACTGAAGGTCTGCCAACTTGTTTGCCAATTCTTTTACTTCCTCATCCCTCCGTAGGCACCTGTCCCTCCATACCTGGAGGTTATTTTCATTGTAGTATTTTCCATGGTCTGTCCTTTTTGACGTGTCGCCCTCCTGGATGACGTCTTTCTCTCTGTGTCCCTGGTCACGGGCTTTTGTATTGTGGCCGTCTCCTTCATTGTCAAGGTCAATTGGTCTGCCACTCCCAGCGGGAGCATCATCCCCAATATTTTCCTGCTGTCCGTTACTGGCCATCTATTCTTCCTTCGTTCCCACAGACGGCGCCAAATTGTGTGGGTGAAAATCTAACCACACTGCCTGCTTAGTGATCAACTGGAGAGCACAGGTAGAATAGATGGCTTCAGCAACCTGAAACAGAAAGAAAAGGCTCCGGCGGTGGTTCTTCCACCCGGGGGTACTCCGACGATCAAGTCAGTATATCTCTCAAAGATAATCAAGTGCAAAACTTAATACTCAAAACATAAATTCCATACCTTCGACCCACGGGGGTGCCTCTCTTTTATAATATATTCAATCCAAGTCCTACTAGAAGTATGACTTCTATGAACTCCAATTTAATACTTACTTTGGACTCTATAAGAGATAAAGATAAACTCCCTAAGAGCTTTATTCTTATCTTGGTTAAGTCCCCTCTTCGTCTTAGGACTCTTGTCCTTTATTCGCTTATCTCGGATTCCGATATCTTCGGAGATAACCTCGGCTTCTTCGAGATCATCTCGGCCTAACTACCACGACACGTGGCACCTTGGCTGACACGTTGGCGTCACCATGCCACGTGTTGGTATTCAGAAAATATATCCCCACAGAAATTAAAATAAATTAGGAACCTATAGATAAATTCCTTATACACTATCATTTGTTGTTTTATTTGAGTGTTGGTGAGTAAGAGTGTATAAAAAAAAAAGTGAGAATTATGAGATTTATTTAAATGCCTTAAGCTTGGCATTATTATGTTTGTTTTCATGAGTAGATGAGAGATTGTATATATATATTGTTGTCTCGTTCTTATGAATACACGAGTACTTTGATCTACGTGCGTACGTATATGCTAACCTCTGGAGAGTGTGGGTTAAACTTGGGACGATATCCTCGTGCAAGTTTGGTTTCGGAACGGTGTTAGATATATGGGAGGCACATGGGATATATGTGTAAACCGGAAGTAGAGGCCGAAGTGGTGGAGTTAACGTACAAAAAATTAAATATGAACTTATATGTATAGTTTGAATTGTATTGATTTGTATATCTTGAAAAATAGTAAACGACCTCGATAAATTATGAAATTTAAGAAGAGGCATGTATACGTGATTTTAGATAACTTTTGTGTTTTAAATTTTTATTAAAAATATCGATTAGAACTTGTAATCGGATGATCTTAGTTACAATAGTTTTTATTCATTTTAACAGTGCCGATTTTAGATGTTGTTTTAACCCACGAAACGAGCTCATTTTTATTGGTTTCACGCAAACTCAAGCAAAATATTATTTTGCACACTTTTTGCGTTTTGAACTTTTTCGAAAAAAATCATCTTAGGGTAGTTTCTTTTCGTTTTCAGTTTCAGATTTTTCGGTGGAATTCCGTCTAAGTTTTTCTATCAAGTTTTTCTTTCAACTTGTTTAGTTTCTACTTAATTCGTTCATTGCCTTTTAAAAAATTTGATTCTATACAACTTTTGTTATTTGAGTTTTGGTTAATTCGAATTATTTATGCATGAATCGATGTATTTTTATACTTCTTTAGCAAGTTACTTATGATTAAATTATACTAATTTTATTTTTTTTTGCAGAATGGTGGGTCTTACTAACTTTTTTATGCAGGGATGACCCACCATATTTTTATGTTTATTTTATACTCAATTTATACTTAGTTGTGTACGGGCAAGAAACTAAATGTCACCGTATCTCGGGAAACTACCCCTCCGTGTCGGTGCGGGTGGAACTACTTGTCTTGTCCCGTAACAAGAATTAATATACTTTTTGTTGGTGTTTGGTGGACATGTGGGTGTCAAATCTTATACTCATACCAGTATACTTGTATACTAACCCGTTTTGTCTCTTGGCAACTCGGGTGTGTTCTGTTTGAGCGCAGTCAAGCTTCCTTTGCAGGATTAATTGGGACTATGGTGGTGAGAAGAAATAACTATAATCGTAAGACATGTCTTTTGGACTTCTTTTGGTTCCTTAAGCTTGGGATTGATATTAGTTTATATATTTATTATTTTTTTTATGACCTTAGTATTTGATAATTTGGCATGGTTTGTGACGTTATATTATTTAAGTTGTTTTGACTAGTTGTTACTACTTTAATATTGGAGGTATTGGATAGTTATGAATCTATGATGAATAGTTTGGTTGGCGTTTATTAATTATTATTATTATTATTTGTAATCCCTTGTTATCTTTTGAGTATGGAAATTTACTTAAACCTTATGGAGACGAGAACGCTTAGATTTTGTTTCATCCCTAGGATTTGGATGACGGAATATTGATTGGGGTTTAGTCCTAATTCAATATTTAATTGTCCAAAATTTTGGGGCATAACAGTTTGGTATCAGAACTCTAGGTTACCCTAGACTTGTGAGAGTTTAGGTGATCCTCGGATTGTGGAAACATGGGTTAGCTGGTTTAGGTTGAATTTATTCTAAGAATTTATGAACGCATTTTTCTTGTGTTTAACTTGAAGGTGATGGCTGGAAGGTATAATTTGAAAAACGCTGAGCCCAATGGCACAGGGGAAGAAACAATTGCTAATGTGGCGACAGCGGCAACGGTTGCTACCAGGGCAGCCAATACGATGCAGGTTAATGTGGGGGAGATGATGGCTCAATTACTTTAGGTTGTGCAGAACAATAATCCAAGCCAGCAGAGAGATCCCTTTGCGAAGAGAAACAAAGACTTTGGTTCTTTGGGAGGCCAAAAATTCTCTAGAGATGGAGGACCCATTGCAGCTAACGTTTGGATTCAGAAATATGAGATGGTGTTTGGTCATATGCAGCTCACCGAGGTCCAAAAACAGGAGTTGGCGACACATCAGCTTGAGAAAGCAGCCCTATTTTGGTGGAACTCATGGAATGAAGGTCTAGATTTGACGACTTTAACTTGGGCAAATTTCAAGACTCGTTTGACCAGAAGTTTGTTTCTGCTACTATTCGGTCTCAACTGAGTGATGAATTTTTGAAGTTGACTCAAGAGGGTAGAACAGTGATCGAGAATGTCACCAAATTTAATGAGTTGTCTCGTTATGCCCCTTACTTGGTTGACACGCAGGAGAAGAAGAATGAGAAGCTTATTAAGGGATTGAATCATTACCTGTCTGAGTCCTTTATTCCCTTTGATGCTGAACTGTTTGACAGAGTTTTTGACTTGGCACTAAAGTATGAGGAAAAAGATAAGCAATTTAAAGAATGGAAGGTCAAGGTCGGAGAGACTTCTAGAGGGAGTCACTTCCAGCAGCGAGATAGGAACAAATACCGACCCTATGATCAAAGGCATAGGGGTCAGCAGTTTCAGAGGCCACAACAACAAGGTAGTCAGGGAAATTTTAGGCCTCAGGGTAATTTCAAGCCTCAGGGCAATTTCCAGCCCCAGGGGCACTATTATCAGAGATAGGATGGTCTGCACCCATAGGGTTATCAAGGACAGCGGCAGGTTAATGCAGGTTGTTATGAATAATGTGTTATGCCTCTTAAAAAGAGATGGGGTTGACCGGTAATGGGTCGGGTTGTTTAATATTATGTTGTAACATTGTTGAAAATGGAGAAACCTATTTTTGAAAAACTTGTGTTTAATTTCAGGGACAAAATTCTTTAAGGGGGGGAGGTTATAGCGATCCCGGTTGTCCCTTTATTGTTCTGTTGTATTCCGGACTCGGTTCCGTGATGTTGGTGGTGGTATACCTTGTTGTCATCCTTTAATTCCACTTGATTGAGTTTTAGGATGTATTGGGCAGAGTTGTTACAGGTTGGTTAGGCTTTGGTTTAATTTCTTTGTTGCCCAGTTTTTAGGAGGTCCGCTCGAGCGGGTTGTCTTGCGCTCGAGCGGAGATTGCGCGCTTCCAGTTTTTCGTGTCCCTGCAAAACTTCTGCAAGTGTGATTTTTACGCTCGAGCGGGTTTATTTACGCTCGAGCGGTGGCGCTCGAGCGGGTAGTACCTTTGGGTGTAAGTTCTGGGAGGGAGAAATCTACGCTCGAGCGGAATGGTTTTCGTGCTCGAGCGGATTTACTTTATTCTTGTGTCTTGGCGCTCGAGCGGGCCTTATTGCGCTCGAGCGGACCTAGTTTTTGTTCTTGACGCTCGAGCGTTGTGTTTTTCGCTCGAGCGGGAATGTCGTATATCAGTTGGCTGTGGGGCAGTTTTAAATCGCTTTTTCTCATTCTTTCTCTCTCTTACTTTTCTGAAAAAGCCATTTGAGAGCTTCTCTCTCTAGAACCTTGCCTTCTCTCTAGATATTGATCTAGTAAGAGTTGTTTCCTTACCTTTGGCCTTTACAAAAAAAGTTGTTGATCGTTGAGGGCTATCTTTTGATCCGAGAAACCCGTGGTTTGGAGCAACTTCATTTTCGCCATCTTCTTCGTTGGGTGTCATCTTTTGAGGTAGGGATTCCTACTCATTACTATGGGTTTTGACCTAGATATTTGGGTATTTGTATAAATGGTTGATTTTGGGAAGTTAGGGTTTGAAAATATCAAAAGGGAGTTTTGTTATTTTGATTCAAAAATATGTATTTTTGGGTTTCAAAATAATGATATTGTTGTTGGTTATGGATATATAGGCCATTGGGTCAATGTTGGGAAATGAGGTAGAAAACCCTAATTTGTTGTATAAATTAATTGGTATAATTAATTTGGAAAAATTGTAGACTTATGGAATTGAGTTGGAAATAATGAAATCGGTTCATTGTATGGTTGAATAGTGGAGTTAGATTTATAAATTGCTCACTTTTGAAAACATCAATATTTTATCTGTTGGAGCTTTTATTATCTGTTTAGAAATAATTGCTTGGGCTACCGGTGGAGGGTAGTTATGATTGTTGTAGACAATGCATGATGATTAGGCAAACTAAAACTAATCAATTGGATATGTCATAGAGTATGACGGTTGATAGAATACATTAACATTATGTATTGATTGATTGCGTATATGACCTTTGTGTATATACGTTGTGTATGTGGGAGGAGATAGGGGATGTACTCCACGGTTTAGGGGAAGATAGGGGATGGACCTCTAAACCGGATGTTGTTTGGGAGGAGATAGGGGATGGACTCCACTAATACAGCTCATATGCTTGTCAGATAATGTGTTGATGTAGCTCATATGCTTATCTTGGAAGTGTTGATACAGCTCATATGCTTATCATTGGAAGTGGTGATATAGCTAATATGCATATCTGTTGAAATGTGGATACAGCTTGTATGCTTATCTGTTGAGATATTGATACAACTAATATGTTTATCTATTGTAAAATGGGAAGTGTTTAATATGAGTCATTGTCTTATATAAGTGGTTGGCCAGGTTCTAAGCCGTTGATGTAAATTGTGAAATTGATAAGAAATGGAAACTGAAATGAAACATGAACATAGTAGTCATGAAATGGAAATGGGTTATGAACTGGTTTATGGAAATCGAACATTTATCAATTGCTAATGTCTTAGTCATTACTCATATTGTGTTTAGCATATCTCTACTGGGCGTTGGCTACATTATTTTCAGGTACAGGTAGTATGCCACCTCCAAGGACATAGCTTGGATGATGATGAGAGTTGAAGACTCTTTTTGGTTATTTTGTTGTATTACATGTATATCAAGCCAAGGGCTTATTTTGTATAGAGTTAGTACTCTTCTTTTGTGTAACCAAGTGTTAACTTGGAAAGCTGTAAGCCCATAGGGCATTTGTTTTTGTTGTTAACATGTAATACAGTTGTAAGGATTACTCTGATGAATAGAAATGGTTGGTTTCTTTTATATCAATGCATGTTTAAAGTAATGGGTTTTATGTATTTTTTTTAGGGCGTTACAGTCTGCACCCATAGGGTTATCAAGGACAGCGGCAGCAAGTGCCATAATTGGGTTATCGTCCTCTCGTACCTCAGTTAGAGGGCCCCCCATCTATCAGATCAATAGCACCTCAATCGATCAATAGGAAGTGTTTTGGGTGTCAGCAGTTAGGGCATGTAATCAAGGATTGCCCTCAGAGACAGCAGGCGCGACAGGGTTAGGTAGCTCCAGCCTGGGCATTTGTAATGATGCCAGGAAATGACAAAGTGCAAGGTACTTTTAATCTTTTTCAAGAACCTATTAGAGTACTTTTTGATACTGGTGCCTCTCATTATTTTATATCTAAACAGTTTGTAGAAAGAGAACAGATTGTAACTACCTCATTGTCTAGACCTATTCGTGTTGAGACCTCTTTAGAATGGGCAGTTATTCTTTATGAGATGTGTAAAGATTTTGAGATTGAATTTGCGGGTAAAGTCTTGTACGCAGACCTAATTGTGTTAGGGTTTGAGGGATTTACAATTATTTTAGGTATGGATTGGCTGCGAAAATACTTTATGACTCTATATTGTGCTGGAAGGACTATAAATATAGATATTCCCAGTATGCCACGGCTTACCCACACTTCTAGTGATGGAGAAGAGTCGGTGATGATAAGTTTTCTGTGCTCGGTAAAAATCCTTAAGCAGGATATTAGTGAGGTAGATGTGGTACATGAGTTTGAGGATGTATTTCAGGAAATACCTGGACCTCCACCTCAACGGATAGTAGAATTTTGCATTAACCTAGTGCCGGGAACTGCACTGATTTCTAAGTGTGACAACCCTCACCACTGATTAGTGCTAATCTACGATTAAGCATGTTAAGTGACTGATTGACTGAAATTCTAACTAATTGATTGAGTGTATTAGTTTAAATGCAAATCTATCTGTTTGACTGCTAAATGATCTGTTCATATTTTATGTTTTAAACTGCAAATTGAAGGCCTTATCGGCGGTCGAATCCGAAACTGATTAGTGTTTTATGCTAATTAGATTTTATGGGATTTTATGGTATGTTTAATTGCAATTTGATTTGGTATGATTAAATTGAATTAAATAAGCTAAATCACATTAGTTGCTTTAATTACCCTTTTGCCATTAGTGGGCCACTATCTACAACATTGTCTTGAAGCCTTTGATGCATCATTCTTGTTCATTCTTGGAGTCAAAACCGACTAGAGAAAAAGAGGGATAGGAGAAAACTTAGCTCATTAAGAATTGCTTGGAGAACTAGAAAAAATTGAAGAGAGATTGCATAGTTGAGCTTCTAGACTTGAAATTGAGGACCTAAGGTAGGATATTCATCTTCTTGATTATGAATTCTAGTTGTACCTTGCATGGTTAATGAGTCTTTAGCGATCTAAGTCTAGAATTGGTTCTAACATGTTGAATTGAAGCTTGAATCATGCATGCATGTTTACATTCTTTAATTTTGAGGTTGTTTTCATAGAATCCTCACATGCATGTCCATATTTGGGTTATAGTTCATGAATTCATCATGTTTTGGAGTGAATTGACTTATTTGATCACGTATTGGAAGCTTTGAAGTTGATTAAATTCATGCATGTTGCATGTTCATCATGTTCTTGAAATTTGTTTGGAAATGGGTTCAATTGAACTACCTTTGGGCTTTGATTTTGCAAATTGATCTTCAAAACATGTTATATTATGGGTTTAAAGTGTTTTTCCAGAAAATGGGCCCAAGAGGTTAAGTTTTGATGTGTTAAATGTTAAGTCTCATGCTTGGAGTCAAATCTAGAAATTCCAGATTTTGGATCCATACTCGAGCGAGGAACTCCACGCTCGAGCGTACAGACTGAGTTCATGTAGTCCGCTCGAGCGAGTAAATTAACGCTCGAGTGTGAAATGTGTGTATCTAGTACTTTGTATGTGTTTACAGTTCGCTCGAGCAAGGACTTATGTCTCACGCTCGAGCGGGGGTCGAGCGCCCGTCGAGCGTGAATTTCATGCATCCAGTACTTTTGTAATTTGCTCGAGCGAGAAAAGTCACGCTCGAGCGGAGCTCCTTTGTCTGCATGTCCGCTCGAGCGTAGAAAGCCACGCTCGAGCGAGACCCCTGTTTTTTGAAAATTCTGAAAAGTGTTTTAAAGTGCATCTTTGTATCCTCATTCCATCCTAGGCATTCCTAGGCCTAGTTTAAGGCATCTTAATGAGGTTAATGCTATAGAACCACACTGAGTCAAGATAGGGACTAAGTCATTGTTTCCCAAGTATGTAACTTAGTGTGTGTTCGTTCTGTAACTGTGTAGGGTTGGCATCCGAGGACGCTCACTAGCCTATCTGTAGCCCAGAACTCTGTGAGTAACAATGTTGTAAAGATATATTCAATCATGAATAATTTCTGAATGATCAACTGTATTGCTTTTTGAAATGATATTTCTTACTAAATGAATGCTTGTCCTATTTGCGAACTGTATTCGTGGCATCCATAGCAATTTACTATTACTGTACTGTACTGTACTGCTACTGTCATAGAGATCTCTGTCGGTTTCCATGTTTGGAACCACTACTGTATACTGATATGATGGCCATCAACTGACTGTTCGATCTGTTAAGACCTACTGTACTGTTTGCTATTGGATGTACCACTTATGACTGCTATGATCGAATAACTGATATACTGTTCAAATGACTATTTTTAATGCTGAAAAGACATTCATTCTTAACCTCTTTACGCATATGTTATCCACTGGGCTCTAGCTCACTGTTTATATATATATGTAGGTGTCCAGGCACCGGATCGAAGCTAGTAGTGTTGGGTTAAACTCCCTTTTTGTCAAGCCAACCAACGTGCCTCACTGCGAGGTTTCAAGTGTGTCCAAGCCAAGGCTGCTTCGAGATGTTTTAGATCTCCCCTTTCTGTCTCTGTTTTGTATAGACTGTATAGACTTGTACTGTACTGTTATGGTAGGGATTTGGTCCCTAACCCGAATGTCTGTATATGATGTATGTACATATTGCTTTTGTTCTGAATGTGAATGTGTTATGAAAAGTCTTTTTGCATGCAGACTGTCACAACTCATTGGACATCTTTCATTTACTGTTTTGGCTTCCACCAGTCCCTGTACTCTATATTATTGGTATTACTGTTAAGCAGGCCTTCGGTAATCACGAATTACTGGCCAGTTACGGTACTAAACCCATAGGGGCGGGTTTGGGTCGTGACACTAAGATGGCATACAGAATAGCACCTAAAGAGCTTGTGGAGATGAAGAAGCAGCTGGAAGAGATGCTTCAGAAAGGGTTCATTCATTCAAGTAACTCCCTATGGAGAGTACCTGCGATATTTGTCTCCAAGAAAGATGACAATTTCCATATGTGCATAGATTACAGAAAGCTAAACAAGGTGACTATCAAGAACAAGTATCTGCTACCTAGAATTGATGACTTGTTTAATCAGTTGAAGGAGGCAGCCATGTTCTCTCGGTTTGATCTCAGAACGGGTTACCATCAGATGGGTGTGTCAGAGGAAAGTATACCGCTTACTGCTTTTCGGACCCGGTATGGTTGTACAAATTTCCTGTAATGCCTTTTGGTTTGACAAATGCTCCTGCCTATTTCATGGACTTGATGAACAGAATTTTTCAACCATATCTAGATAAGTTTGTGATTATCTTCATAGATGATATCCTGGTGTATTCTAAGAATGAGGAAGAGCACAGAGAACACTTGAAAGTCGTGTTGCAAACTTTGAGGGAGCAGCAGTTATATGCTAAGTTTAGTAAGTGTCACTTTTAGGAGAAAGAAGTTCGATTTTTGGGACATGTTGTGTCCAATCAAGGGATAGCCGTAGATCTTGAAAAAGTTATTGCGGTCAAAGAATGGAAGCAGCCCACGAACCCTACAGAGGTGAGAAGTTTTTTAGGACTAGCCGGTTATTACAGGAGATTTATAGAGAAGTTTTCCACTATTGCAGCACCCATGACCAAGTTGGCCCGCAAGAATGTGAAGTTCGTATGAACAGATGATTGTGAGAGAGCTTTCCAAGAATTAAAGCAGCGGTTGACTACAGCACCGATGTTGACTATACCAGTACAAGCGGAAAAGTTAGCAGTGTTTACATATGCGAGTGGAACTGGGTTGGGATGTATGTTGACTCAGCATCAGAAGGTTGTATCTTATGTTTCTCGACAGTTAAAACCTCATGAGAGACGATACCCTACTTATGAATTAGAGCTGACAGCAATTGTTTTTGCATTAAAAGTGTGGCGACACTACTTGTTTGGGAAGCGTTTTGAGTTATACACAGATCACAAGTGTCTTAAATATCTTTTTTCTCAAAAAGAGTTGAATATGAGGTAACAAAGGTGAGTTGAATTTATCAATAGTTATGATTTCAAGATCCTTTACCACCCGAGAAAAGGAAATGTGGTCACAGATGTACTTAGTTGACAACATGGGGTTATAGCGTCTTTGATGATTCAGGAATGAAAGTCCTTGAAATTAATTTCGATGCATGATATTCAACCAATAGAGAATGTTGAGAGGGCATACATTGGTAGTTTGACCGTGCAACCAACGTTACTAGGTAAAGTTCGTCAAATGCAGAATTTAGATGGGTTCCTTGTCAGCAAGCTCGATGACCTTGTAGTGGATTTGATCGATAATTGTCCTACTAATTGGTCTATGGACTCAGATGAGGGATTGCGATTTAAGGGTAGGTTATGTATACCTAACATTGTTAAATTAAGAAAGAGATTATTGATGATGCCTATAGGTCCCGATATACCATTCACCTTAGTGGGACCAAGATGTATCATGACCTAAAGAGGACGTTTTGGTGGGAGGGTATGAAGAAGGACGTAGGAGAGTATGTTTCTCGATGCTATGTGTGTCAACAAGTTAAGGCAGAACACCAACGATCGTTTGGACTTTTGTAGCCTCTCGAGATCCGTACTTGGAAATGGGATTACATCTCTATGGATTTCGTGGATGGAATGTCGCGGTCTAAGCGAGGCAATGAATATATTTGGGTGATAGTGGATCGACTGACCAAGTCTGCTCATTTTATTCCTATCAATGTTCACCGAACTATAGATAAACTGACTAGGCTATATATTCGGGAGGTGGTGCGACTTCATGGCGCACCGGTTTCTATAGTTTCGGATCGTGATCCTTTGTTTGTGGCAGAGTTTTGAGAGAGTTTTCAGCATGCTTTGGGTGCTAGGTTAGACCTGAGCACGGCTTATCATCCTCAGACAGATGGGCAAACTAAACAGGTAAGTCAGATCTTGGAGGATATGTTGATAGCTTGTGTCCTCGATCTTGGTGGTAATTGGGAAGAACACTTGCCATTGGTGGAGTTTGCTTATTATAATAGCTATCAGTCCAGTATTAGGATGACACCTTTTGAGGCTTTGTATGGAAGGCCATGTCGATCACCTGTTTGTTAGATGGAAGTAGAAGATGCACCATTGTTAGGGCCAGAGTTGGTGAGAGAGACCACAGAGAAGGTGAACATTATTCGGGAACGTATTAAGACTGCACAGAGTCGTCAAAAGAGTTACCTGATAGAAAACGTAAGGGGGTTGAGTTAAATGTTGGAGATTTTGTGTTTTTGAAGGTCTCGCCGATAAAGGGTATCATGCGGTTCGGAAAAAAAGGAAAGTTGGCACTTAGATTTATGGGACCATATGAGATCATTGATAGGATTGGTAATGTGGCTTACAAATTAGCCCTATAACCAGCTTTAGCTATGATTCACAACGTGTTCTACGTATCCTTATTGCGGAAGTGTGTGCAAGACCCTTCCCAAGTAGTATCACCAGAAGTGTTGGAGATTAGTGACGATTTAACGTATGTGGTGCGACTAGTTACTTGTCACGACCCAAACCTGCCCTTATAGGTTTAGCATCGTAACTGGCCAGTAATCCTTAGATTATCAAAGGCCTCTTAACATAATAATGAATAATTAAGGGCTACGAAAGCAAATACATAAAATATACATAGTCCATCGAGCTGTGATGACATGCATGGGACAAATAATCTTAAACTTTTATAAACATATGAGTGACGTTAAAAGATACAGTATTTACACGTCACTTCATGTACATAAAAACAGAGAAACTTGTTCATGGAGCAAAGAAACAAAGTCTTATACAGTCATAATAACACAGCCACCAGACTTGACTTAATCCGGAACCTCCTCGGGAGGCACAAGGTTTGGCTAACAAAAACTGAAACGCTAGGTCCTCAACTCTAAGCCTAGTCACGTGCCTAATCACCTACGTACATAGTATAAATAGTGAGCGTGAGCCCAGTGAATAATAACAGAATAAAGGGTTAAATGAATGATGTCTCATGCTAAGCTTGTATATAGAATAAATTTATATTCGTGTTCTTATTCAATGCATATACAGAATTCAGAATTCATGCTTGATCATACATAGTTCATTTATTAGCGCTAATAGACCATTTACAGAGCATCATAGATCATACTTGTCAGTTCCATAGAGAAACCTCCGGCCAAGTACGGATAAATTGTCAATTCCATAAAGGAACCTCCGGTCTGGGAATGGATAACTTGTCAATTCCATAAGGAACCTCTAGCCGGGTACAGATAACTCGTCAGTTCCATAAATGAACCTCCAGTCCGAGTACAGATAGCACACTTGAATCATAGCATAAATATCACAAACATTTGTCAGAGTTGGACACATTCATAGTATTAAACATAGCATTTTATAGAACAGATCTTATTCCATATACAGAAAATAATTTAACTTGAACATAACTTTACTAAGTTATTACTCACAGATAACAGATGGCTCCAAGTAATGGACAGAGTAGGCAATTTAGATATCTCGAGGCGCATGACCTACACAGATACAGAACGAATACGTACTGAATTAAACACCCGGAATCATTTACTTAAGTCTTTCTTGTCTTGGTGTGTTTCTACTTCTTTATCCTCATTATGGTGTCTTAAACATGGTTTAGGAATGCTTAGGATGGAAAGAGGATACAAAAATGCACTTGAAAACACTTGACAAAAATTGCTAAAAATAAGGTCCTCGCTTGAGCGTAACTTCCTACGCTCGAGTAGGAATGGCAACAGGCCGAGGCAGGGTCAGGGATCACACTCCCCGTCCCCGATCCTGGATTATGAAAGTCTTCCCGGCCCCGGCCCTAACCCCGATCCCCGACGGGGAACCTACCACCATCTCCATCCCCGCCCTCCAACGGGGATCGGATTTTCCCGACCCCGAAGATTCCCCGTCCCCCAAATCTGTTTCAACGGCAACACAATCAACAACAGATCATAAAAAAAAAATCACCATCCCCAATCAACAACAATCATCAACAGATCATAAAAAAAAAATAAAAAAAAAATAAAAATACAAACAGATCTGAGATCTGTCACAGAGAGAGAGAGAGAGAGAGAGAGAGAGTGGACTATCGGCGGTAATGGACGACGGAGGAGGCGATGGTGGACGAAAGAGGACGGTCGGCGTCGCCATGGACGAAGGAGGACAGTGACGATGGCTGATCGGAGATTCAGAGGCGATGGGTGGTTGTGAGTGCGATGACGGAGGAGGACGATCGAAAGAGAAGGAGAAGAATGAGAAGGAGGAGGAGAAGGAGAAGGAGAATGAGGCGACAGTGGCTTGGAGAAGAAGGAGGCGACAGTGGAGGTGGCGACGAGAGGTAGAGCCGACTGCGGAGAGAAGAAAGAGAGTAGAGAGAGATCAAAGAGTGAGGGTAAGAGTGATGAGAGAGAGATCAGATCAAACTGTATAGAGGGGCTTATATATATAAATAGACAGAGGGGTGTTATGGTAATATCATTTCGGGAAGAAACGGGGACGGGGTCGGGGACGGGCCGGGTCCGGGGCTGTGAAAGTGATCCCTGTCCCCAGCCAGAAACTGATCAGGGATTTAATTTCAAATACCATCCCTAGTCCGTCGGGGGTATTTTTCGGGAAAAAATTGCTCTTATCGGGGATGGGGGGTCGGGTCCCCGTCGGGCCGGGTTCGAATTTCCATCCCTACGCTCGAGCGAACATGCAAAATGTGAGTGGTCGCTCAAGCGCAAGATCTGTCGCTCGAGTGGTCTGTAAACTTTTGTTAAAGTGCTAGTTGCTTGTTTTTTCCACTCGATGCTTGCTCAAGCGTGAAAGACATGCCTTCGCTCGAGCGTAACTTTTTTCGCTCAAGCGGTCTGCAAAACACAAGAACTTCTGGGAGCATGCATTTTACGCTCAAGCCAACTTTTGGTCGCTCAAGCGGAAGTGTGAGAATTAAGGTGGTCGCTCGAGCATAGGATCTGTCGCTCAAGCATAGAAGTAGAATTCTGAAATTTCCATATTTGCTTCCAAGCTTCAAATTCAACCCCAAAGCTATAATTCACGTCCTTTTGGGCCCAAAACTTGAGCAAACATATGTAAACTTGTAAAATATGAAGGTTTAAAGATCATTTCATGAAATAAAGGCCCAAAAGTATGTCAATTGTGCAACATTCAGCTTGAAATGTAAGAACATTATGTGAATATGTCATGCATGTATTCATTTGAGTTTACAACTTCCAAAACATGATCACATGAGATATTCCACTCAAAAACATGATGAATTCCTAGACTACAACCAAAATATGAACATGCATGAGACAAATTCTTAGATAACATGCTCTAAATGCAATGTAATGCACATGCATGTATGTATACTCTATTCTACTACTTCATTAAGCTTAATTCATGCCCCAACTCACTTAATTCTTTTGAATACATGAGTTAAGCTCCCTAATTACCCAATTAAAGGCTTGATTTCTTAATTTAGGTTCTCAACTCTTTGAATCCTAGTGAATTCTTACCCAATTTCTTTAATTCTCCTTAATTCTTTAGCAACTTCCTTGTTTGAAGACTTCTCCCTAGTCTCTCTCTCTCTCTCTCTCTCTCTCTCTCTACACGTTTATGTGTGTGTGTGAGCTCAAAATGTGTTGGAATGAAAGAAAAGAATGAGTGATAGCACATAAGAAGCCTTAAGGCTAATCAAGTGGGCATTAAATTAATCTAATTTAATCGTTCTGAATCAAAATTTCAATTAGACCTACCATAAAATTCTAAAAATTCTAAATAACATGTAAATCAAGTCAATTTCTGAATCGGATGCCGATGAGATCTTCAATTTTGCAAACCGAAATGAAAATATGAACAAATCTTCCTACGTTAAACAAATATAAACACAAATAATGCAATGCTCATGTAATTAACTCAGAATTTCTTCTTAATTACTTGTTTGGCATACTTAAGCATGGATTAACATTAATCATGGGTCAGGGTTGTTATAGTCTTCACCCCTTAAAGAGTTTGGTCCTCCAAACTCGAGTTACCTTTATTCTGGAAGAACACCGAATTCAAAGGAAATAACTCAGGGTATCTTCTTATCATGTCTTCTTCTATCTCCCAAGTTGCATAAGGTCCTCTATGATTCTGCCAATCAACCTTCACTAACAGAATTTTCTTATTTTTTAATCTTTTGATTCGGCAGTCCACAATTTACATTGGCCTCTCCTCGTATGTATAATCATCTTTTAAAAGTACATGAGTCGGCTCAATCACATGTAGTGGATCTCTCAAATAATCCTGAAGCCTAAAGATATGAAATACATTGTGTATATGTTCCATGACTAGTGGTAAAGCTACCCGATACGTCACTAAATTAATCTTCTCAAGGATTTCATAGGGTCCAACATATCTTGGTGCCAATTTGCCTTTTACGCCAAAGCGTGTCTGGCCTTTCATTGGAGTCACTTTGATAAATACGTGGTCCCCCACTTCATATTCCCTGTCTCTTCTTCGAACATCAGCATAGCCCTTTAGGCGACTTTGTGCAGTTTTCAGCTTTTGCCGAATCAATTTCACATTTTCAGTCGTCTCTTGCACAAGTTTCGGTCTCAACAAGGGTCGATCACCTACTTTGGTCCAACAAATCGGAGAACGGCATTTTCTACCATACAAAGCTACATATGGAGCCATACCAATACTTGAATGGTAGCTATTATTGTACACAAATTCAGCCAGAGGAAGGTAAATTTCCCAATTGCCTTGAAAGTCTAACACACACATCCGTAACAAGTCCTCCAATATTTGAATGGTTCATTCCGATTGGCCATCTGTCTGTAGGTGATAAGCACTACTTAGTCTCAATTCAGTCCCCAAAGCTTGTTGCACACTCTACTAGAATCTCAAAGTAAACTTAGGGTCTCTATCAGACACTATGGATATTGGAACTCCATGTAATTTCACAATCTCATTGATATACAAATTAGCCAACTTATCCGCATTATACAATGATTTAACAGGCAGAAAATAAGTAGACTTAGTTAAACGATCAATAATAATCCAAATAGAATCCATACCTCGAGAAGAGCGAGGCAATCCCACGATGAAGTCCATGGTAATGTGCTCTCATTTCCATTCCGATATTGGAAGTGACTGTAATAAACCAGTGGGTCGTTGATGTTCAACTTTGACTTGTTGGCAATACAAACATCGAGCTACAAAATCTGCAATGCTCCTTTTTATTCTGGGCCACCAGAAATTCTATTTTAAATCATGATACATCTTTGTGTTTCATAGATGCATAGCAAATTTGGAGTTGTGAGCTTCTGTCATAATTCGTTTCCTTAAATCAGAACAATCCGGCACAAAAAGACGGCTCTGAAATTTCAACACATTGTTTTCAAATACAAACCCGGGCCTTGGTTTTAAGTCAATTTCATTCACAATCTTTTTTAGGAACTCATCTTGTAGTTGTTTCTCTTTAATTTCTTCGATGATTGCAGGCTGCTCAGAGATAGCAGTTAAGATCCCACATTGTTCTCGCAATACAACTTCAATCTCATTCTTATCCAAGTCACATAGTAATTCTTTTTTACCAGTAAGCAAACATGAAAAATTTCCTATTGATTTTCGGCTCAAGGCATCTGTGTGACAACCCTCACCTCTAATTAGTGCTAATCTGTGATTAAGCATGATAAGTAATTGATTAAGCAGAAATTCTGACCTAATTGCATGAGTGTGTTGCATTAGTTGGATTTCTACCTATTTGTCATTATATGATCTGTTCATGTTTTAATTTCGAACTGCGAATTGAAGGTCTTATCGGCGACCGAATCAGAAATTGATTAGTATTTTATGCTAATTAGGATCTATGTGATTTTATGGTAGGTTTAATTAGAATTTGATTTGTAATGATTGAATTAGATTAAATAATGTTAAACTAATTGAACCTAAGTAATTACATTTGTGCCATTGAAGTGGGCCACTTTGTTAAACTTTGTTGGAGCTTTTTTTTTTTTTAATCATCTCCTCATCCATCTTTTGGAGACCAAACCGTGTGAGAAAGGAGAGTAGGAGAGAAAGGTTGAATTCACCTAGAGTCTTGCTTGAACTTAGAAGAATTGAAGGAGAATTGCACATTTGAGCTTCCATACCTAGAATTCAAGACCTAAGGTAGGAATTCACCTTCTTCATTATGAAATTAAGTTGTTTCTTGCATGGTTCATGGACATTTGGAGTTTAAAGCCAAGAATTAATTTGAAAGAGTTGAATTATGAGCTAATTCATGCATGCATGTACATGTTCTAGAATTTTGAAGTTGTTCTTCATGAAATTCTTACATGCAAGTCCATATTTTGGTTGTAGTCCATGAATTCACCTTGATTTTGAGCTCAATCTTACATTTGATCATGATTTGGAGCATTGGAGTCCATTAGAACTCATACATGTTATGTTCTTGCTTAGTTCATGATAGTTTCTTTGAAATTGGTGTTCAATTGGCTTACCTTTGGGCTTGATTTTACAAATTGATCTTCAAAAACATGTTGTAGTATGAGTTTGCAAGTGTTTTCTAGAAAATTGGCTCAAAAGGTTGAGTTTTGATGTGTTGAATGCTTGGTTTGAGCTTTGAAGGCAAATCTGGAAATTCCAGATTTGGCTTCCACGCTCGAGCGACCATCGTTTTGTTCAGAGCTCCGCTCGAGCGACGGAATGTTGGCTCGAGCGTAGATTGCAAGCTCTCAGGTTTTTGGTGCACGCAGACGCACGCTCGAGTGACGAGACCTACGCTCGAGCGAAGAGCTGTGTCTCACGCTCGAACGAGCATCGAGCGGGGATTTTCAACATCTAGTACTTTTGCCTTTTTACAGACCTCTCGAGCGAGGAAGTCTACGCTCGAGCGACCCCTCTGTTTTGGCAAGCTCGCTCGAGCGAAGAAAGCCACACTTGAGTGAGATGCTTGTTTCAGCAAAAATTTGAAAAGTGTTTTAAAGTACATTTTTGCATCCTCATTCCATCCTAGGCATTCCTAGGCCTAGTTTAAGGCATCTTAATGAGGATAATGTTATAGAATCACACCAAGTCTAGATAAGGGGCTAAGTTATCGATTCCCTAGTACGTAACTTAGTGTGTGTTAGTTCTGTAACTGTGTAGGGTTGGCATCTGAGGACGCTCATTAGCCTATCTGTAGCCCAGTGCTCTGTGAGTAACAATGTTGTAAAGATATGTTCAATTATGATTATTTTCTGAATGATCAACTGTACTGCTTACTGAAATGTTAATGTTCAATGAATGAATGTTTGTCCTATTTGTAAACTGTATTCGTGGCATCCATAGCAATTTACTGTTACTGTACTGTTACTGCTACTGTCACAGAGATCTCTGTCAGTTCCCATGTTTGGAACTACTACTGTTTACTGTTATGATGGCCATCAACTGACTGTTCGGTCTGTTAAAACCTACTGTACTGTTTTGCTATTGGATGTACCACATATAACTGTTATGGTTTCTAAATGACTGATATGACTGTTTAATTATTGAAAAGGACATTCATTCTTAACCTCTTTACACAACTGTTATTCACTGGGCTTTAACTCATTATTTATATTTATATGTAGGTGTCCAGGTACCGGACCGATGCTAGGAGCGTCAGGTTAAGCTCCCGTTTTGTCAAGCCAACCATCGTGCCTCACCTCGAGGTTCCGAGTCTGTTCAAGCTAAGGCTATTTTGGGGTGTCTCAGTTTCACCCTTTTGTTTCTGATCTGTAACAAATGAATAAGTTTTGACTGTACAGTTATAGTTAGGGATTTGGTCCCTAACATGGATGTTTGTGTATATGTTGCATACATATATGTTTTGGTTGTCAATGTGGCATGTTTATAAAAAGTCTTTTGGCATTCAGACTGTCACAGCTCATTGGGCATCTTTTATTTATTGTTTTGGCTTCCGCCAGCCCTTTTACTCTGTATTACTGTCATTACTGTTAAGCAGGCCTTCGGTAATCACGGATTACTGGCCGGTTACGGTGCTAAACCCATATGGGTGGGTTTGGGTCGTGACAGAGTGGTATCAGAGCGATACTAAGCACGAGTTATACCGCACACACGTGTCTAAATGAGCTATAGGATGTCCCAGAAAAATGATTAGGGCATTGCATGAGCATGATAAAGTGCGTGTGGCTATGATATGAATATATGTGCTAATGTGCTAATATGCTTAAGTCAGCAACTTCCTATGTTTATTATTACCATATTGCCTATAGTGAAATGGACAACGCAAGAAATGCCGATGAATTTGAATCATCTGAAGCAAGAATGGCAAGGTTAGAAAGAACGGTTGAACTGTTGACCGAAGCTTTAAGACAACAATAGAACCATTAGCCCCCACCTCCTCCAGTATAGCCAGAACCAAATGTTAATGATGATATAATTGCTCTGACACAGAAGTTCAGCAAAATGAAACCGTCATCATTCCAAGGAAGCCTTGAACTATTAAAGGCCGAAGCATGGGTGCTAGAAACTGAAAAATTGTTCGAAGTGTTTCCTTGTTCGGAGGCACACAAGGTGTTACTGGCTACCTTCACTTTACAAGAAGAGGCCAGACGGTGGTGGATGCTCGTCCGTGACACCAACAATGCTATGACTTGGGCTCAGTTTAAGGAGTCCTTCTTTGAAAAATACTTTCCCCAGTGTGTCCGAGACCGCAAGGTGACTGAGTTTGAACAGTTGAAACACGATACTATGTCGATAGCAGAGTATGAATCTAAATTCACCGAACTCACCAGGTATACACCACACATAGTGGACACTGATTATAAAAAGGGCAGGAAGTTTGAAGGCGGCCTTAATGTCGAGATACTTAATCGAATTAATGTTCTGAAGTTACTTAAATATGTGGATGTTCTTGACCGAGCAATAATAGCTGAGTCAAATATCGAAGCATTGAAACAGACTGAAACACCCGCAACTGAGTGGCGCGGTAAGAGACGGAGCTTTAAGTTTAAGAAAGGCCGAAATAACTCATTGAATAAGAAGCAGAATACAGGGTCAACGACCAGCTCTAGTCAGGGAAGCGGTTCTATACCACCCTGCTCTAAATGTGGAAAAAGGTATAAAGGGGTTTGTTATGAAATCTCTGGTGCTTGTTACAGGTGTGGCAAGGTGGGCCACATGATTAAAGATTGTCCTTCCACTCCTCAAGGCAATAGTAAGGCTGCAGCTAGTGTCGCAGCATCAACTGCCCCACCAAAACCCAACCCCAAAGCTACTGGAAAGGAGCCTTTAAGGCAAGGTTGGGTGTTTGCACTCGTACCAAGAGATGTGCAGAATACCGAGACAGTTGTGTCAAGTATACTCTCAATTTGTGCTCAAAATGCTTATGTTCTGTTTGATTCGGAGTCTACGCATTCATATGTCTCGCATGTTTTTTCACGAAAATTGAATAGACCATTAGAACCCATGAACTATTTGTTAGCTGTATCCTCACCCGTTGGGGGATCCATGACTTGTGCTTATATGTATCCTGCATATGAGATTGTTGTCGGGAATGTGCATTTGTATATTGATTTACTGCCTTTGAACATTGATCATTTCGATGTAATTTTGGAAATGGACTGGTTAACAAAATATCATGCTACCATAGACTGTGTAACGAAACAAGTTGTTTTCCATTCATCTGGATTACCTGAATTTGTGTTTAGTGGAGTTGGAGTAGTACCTCCCCCATATCTAATTTTATTCATGAAAGCATTTAAACTGATTAAAAAGGGATGTAAAGGGTGTCTATATTACATATTGACTGTACCTACTGATACTAAAGCTGATGTGGACAGTATTCCTATAGTCAGAGAATTCCTAGATGTTTTTCCAGATGATTTGCCAGGGGATTTGATTGATAGGGAGATTGAGTTCACCATTGAAGTATTACCGGGTACACAGCCAGTTTCTAAAGCTCCTTACAGAATGGCACCTACTGAATTGAAGGAATTGAAAGTTCAACTGCAGGAATTGCTGGATAAGAAGTTCATCAGGCCCAGTACTTCACCGTGGGGCGCACTAATTTTATTTGTGAAAAAGAAAGACGGCTCACTGAGACTCTGCATTGACTACCGTGAACTGAACAAGGTAGCAGTGAAAAACAGATACCCATTACCTCGTATTGATGATTTATTTGACCAGTTACAGGGTGCCCAGGTTTTCTCTAAAATTGATCTTAGATCTGGATATCACCAGCTGAAAGTCAAACCTGAGGACATTGAAAAGACTGTCTTCCGAACGAGGTACGGACATTATGAATTCCTTGTTATGCCTTTTGGAGTTACTAATGCGCCTGCTGCATTTATGGACCTTATGAACCGAATTTTTAAACCGTTCCTCGATGAATTTGTAGTTATTTTCATAGATGACATTCTGATTTATTCCAAGAGTGAAGAGGAACATGAATATCATCTAAGAATTGCATTGCAGACCTTAAAAGAACAGGAACTGTATGCTAAACTAACAAAATGTGAATTTTGGCTTGATAATGTTATGTTTTGGGGACATGTGATTAATAAGGATGGCATTTCAGTTGATTCGCAAAAAATTGAAGCAGTAGTGAATTAGCCTAGACTGACTAATGTTACTGAAGTCTGAAGTTTCTTAGGCTTAGCCGGGTATTACAGAAGATTTGTGAAAGATTTCTCCAAAATAGCTCTACCATTGACTCAGTTGACTCAAAAGGGTATATCATTTGACTGGACCGATCAAAGGGAATCAACTTTTCAAGAATTAAAGACTTGACTTGTGACTGCACTGATTCTTACCCTACCCTCAGGTACGAATGGATTCACTATTTTCAATGATGCTTCTTATAAGGGTTTGGGATGTGTTTTAATGCAGAATGGTAAAGTTATTGCGTATGCTTCCCGACAACTGAGACCGCATGAAAAGAATTACCCTACTCACGATTTAGAACTTGCCGCAGTGGTTTTTGCATTGAAAATTTGGCGCCACTACCTATATGGGGCAACATGTGAGGTGTACACCGATCACAAGAGCTTAAAATATTTCTTTACACAGAAAGAATTGAACATGAGACAGCGGAGATGGTTAGAACTGATAAAAGATTATGACTTGCAAATTTTGTACCATCCCGAGAAAGCCAACACCGTTGCTGATGCATTGAGTCAGAAATCAATTGGGAATTTAGCCTATTTACTCACCGGACAGAAAGAACTGCTATGTGACCTTGAAAAATTTGAAGTTGAGATTGTTTTGCGTGAATAAGGTGGAACATTGGCTGCTATTTCTGCTCAACCGACACTTATTAAGGAGATTAAAGAGAAACAACACCAAGATGACTATCTGAAAAAGATCATTGATGAACGGGAATCCAAACCAAGGCCGGACTTCAAATTTGAAAACAATGTGTTGAAGTTTCAGGGAAGGTTGTGTATACCGAATGATTCTGAACTGAAAAGACGAATTTTGCAAGAAGGCCACAACTCAAAACTTTCCATCCATCCAAGAAATACAAAAATATATCAAGACTTGAAACTGAATTTTTGGTGGCCGAGAATGAAGAAAGAAATTGCCGAATTTGTATCGAAATGTCTATATTGCCAACAAGTTAAAGCCGAACATCAACGACCCGCAGGCTTACTTCAGCCCTTACCAATACCAGAGTGGAAATGGGAACATATTACTATGGATTTCATTGTCGGTTTATCTCGCTCCAGTAAAGGTATGGACTCAATTTGGATTATTGTTGATAGATTGACTAAATCTGCTCACTTCTTACCTGTCAAAACAATCTAAAATGCGGACAAATTGGCTACAATTTATATTGACGAGATTGTTAGATTGCATGGAGTGCCTATATCTATTGTTTCTGACAGGGATTCGAAGTTCACATCGAGATTTTGGCAAAGTCTGCAAACTGGATTGGGTATTGAACTGAGACTGAGTAGTGCATACCATCCTCGAACAGATAGCCAGTCAGAAAGGACCATCTAGACTGTGGAGGATCTACTGCGTATGTGTGTTCTTGATTTCCAAGGAGGGAAAGCCATTTACCTTTAGTTAAATTTGCCTACAACAATAGCTTTCACTCGAGCATTGGTATGGTGCCTTTCGAGGCTTTATATGGCAGAAAATGTCGATCTCCTATCTGTTGGGCAGAAGTTGGAGATGGGCCTTTGCTTGGGCCCGAGATCGTACAGGAAACTACAGAAAAGGTGAAATTGATTTAGCAAAGATTAAAAACCGCACAGAGCCGACAGAAAAATTATGCGGATGTCCGAAGGCGAGACAGGGAATATGAAGTGGGTGATCATGTTTTTGTTAAGGTGACACCAATGAAAGGGCAAACTCACTTCGGAGTCAAAGGTAAGCTAGTGCCGAGGTATGTTGGGCCGTATGAGATCATTGAAAAGATTAATCCGATGGCGTATCAAGTAGTGTTTCCTCTTGAAATGGAGCATATGCATAATGTCTTCCACATTTCAATGTTGAGGGATTATCTCCGGGATCCCTTCCATGTTATTGAGCCTACTCGTGTAGTGCTAAGTGATGACTACACTTATGAAGAACGGCCTATTCAAATTGTGAACCGACGAATCAAGAAATTGAGAAATAAAGAAATTCCGTTAGTAAAAGTGGACTGGAAAAACCATGGTGACATCTATGCCACTTGGGAGAGGGAAGATGATATGATGAAACGGTATCCTGAACTGTTCCCCCTGGACCCAGTATTCTTTCAAAATGAAGGTAATCCGAGTTTGGAGGACCAAACTCTTTTTAAGGAGGGAAGACTGTGACAACCCTCACCTCTGATTAGTGCTAATCTGTGATTAAGCATGATAAGTAATTGATTAAGCAGAAATTCTGACCTAATTGCATGAGTGTGTTGCATTAGTTGCATTTCTACCTATTTGTCATTATATGATTTGTTCATGTTTTAATTTCAAACTGCGAATTGAAGGTCTTATCGGCGACCGAATCAGAAATTGATTAATATTTTATGCTAATCTATGTGATTTTATGGTAGGTTTAATTAGAATTTGATTTGTAATGATTGAATTAGATTAAATAATGTTAAACTAATTGAACCTAAGTAATTACATTTGTGCCATTGAAGTGGGCCACTTTGTTAAACTTTGTTGGAGCTTTTTTTTTTTTATCATCTCCTCATCCATCTTTTGGAGACCAAACCGTGAGAAAAGAGAGTAGGAGAGAAAGGTTGAATTCACCTAGAGTTTTGCTTGAACTAAGAAGAATTGAAGGAGAATTGCACATTTGAGCTTCCATACCTAGAATTCAAGACCTAAGGCAGGAATTCACCTTCTTCATTATGAAATTAAGTTGTTTCTTGCATGGTTCATGGACATTTGGAGTTTAAAGCCAAGAATTAATTTGAAAGAGTTGAATTGTGAGCTAATTCATGCATGCATGTACATGTTCTAGCATTTTGAAGTTGTTCTTCATGAAATTCTTACATGCAAGTCCATATTTTGTTGTAGTCCATGAATTCACCTTGATTTTGAGCTCAATCTTACATTTGATCATGATTTGGAGCATTGGAGTCCATTAGAACTCATGCATGTTATGTTCTTGCTTAGTTCATGATAGTTTCTTTGAAATTGGTGTTCAATTGGCTTACCTTTGGGCTTGATTTTACAAATTATCTTCAAAAACATGTTGTAGTATGAGTTTGCAAGTGTTTTCCAGAAAATTGGCCCAAAAGGTTGAGTTTTGATGTGTTGAATGCTTGGTTTGAGCTTTGAAGGCAAATCTAGAAATTCCAGATTTGGCTTCCACGCTCGAGCGACCATCGTTTTGTTCAGAGCTCCGCTCGAGCGACGGAATGTTGGCTCGAGCGTAGATTGCAAGCTCTCAGGTTTTTGGTGCACGCAGACGCACGCTCAAGTGACGAGACCTACGCTCGAGCGAAGAGCTGTGTCTCACACTCAAACGAGCATCGAGCGGGGATTTTCAACATCTAGTACTTTTGCCTTTTTACAGACCGCTCGAGCGAGGAAGTCTACGCTCGAGCGACCCCTCTGTTTTGGCAAGCTCGCTCGAGCGAAGAAAGCCACGCTCGAGCGAGACCCTTGTTTCAGCAAAAATTTGAAAAGTGTTTTAAAGTGCATTTTTGCATCCTCATTCCATCCTAGGCATTCCTAGGCCTAGTTTAAGGCATCTTAATAAGGATAATGTTATAGAACCACACCAAGTCTAGATAAGGGGCTAAGTTATCGATTCCCTAGTGCGTAACTTAGTGTGTGTTCGTTCTGTAACTATGTAGGGTTGGCATCTGAGGACACTCATTAGCCTATCTGTAGCCCGGTGCTCTGTGAGTAACAATGTTGTAAAGATATGTTCAATTATGATTATTTTCTGAATGATCAACTGTACTGCTTACTGAAATGTTAGTGTTCAATGAATGAATGTTTGTCCTATTTGTAAACTGTATTCATGGCATCCATAGCAATTTACTGTTACTGTACTGTTACTGCTACTGTCACAGAGATCTCTGTCAGTTCCCATGTTAGGAACTACTACTGTTTACTGTTATGATGGCCATCAACTGACTGTTCAGTCTGTTAAGACCTACTGTACTGTTTTGCTATTGGATGTACCACATATAACTGTTATGGTTTCTAAATGACTGATATGACTGTTTAATTATTGAAAGGGACATTCATTCCTAACCTCTTTACATAGCTGTTATTCACTGGGCTTTAGCTCACTGTTTATATTTATATGTAGGTGTCCAAGCACCGGACCGATGCTAGAAGCATCAGGTTAAGCTCCCGTTTTGTCAAGCCAACCATCGTGCCTCACCTCGAGGTTCCGAGTCTGTTCAAGCTAAGGCTATTTTGGGGTGTCTCAGTTTCACCCTTTTGTTTCTGATCTGTAATAAATGAATAAGTTTTGACTGTACAGTTATAGTTAGGAATTTGGTCCCTGACATGGATGTTTGTGTATATGTTGCATAAATATACGTTTTGGTTGTCAATGTGGCATGTTTATAAAAAGTCTTTTTGCATTCAGACTATCATAGCTCATTGGGCATCTTTTATTTACTATTTTGGCTTCCGCCAGCCCTTTTACTCTGTATTACTGTCATTACTGTTAAGCAGGCCTTCGGTAATCACGGATTACTGGCCAGTTGCGGTGCTGAACCCATAGGGACGGGTTTGGGTCGTGACAATCTGCCACAGTATTAGCTTTTCCCGGATGATATAAAATCTGTAGATCATAGTCTTTAATCAATTCCAGTTATCTTCTCTGTCTCATGTTCAGTTTTTTTTGGGTAAAGAAGTATTTCAAACTTTTATGGTCGGTGTACACCTCGCAAGTCACACCATACAAATAATGTCGCCAAATTTTCAAAGCAAACACCACAGCGGCCAGTTCAAGATCATGAGTCGGGTAATTCTTTTCATGTGGTCGGAATTGCAGAGAAGCATAAGCAATTACCTTTCCATTTTACATTAATATACAACCTAAACCTTTGTAGGATACATCACTGTAAATCTGAAATCCATCAGTACCACTAGGCAAAGTCAAAATCAGTGCAGTTACTAATCTGGTCTTTAACTCTTGAAAGGCAGACTCCTTTTGATCATTCCAATCAAATGATACTTTTTTTCTGGGTTAACTGGGTCAATAGCATAGCAAGTTTTGAAAAGTCTTTCATAAATCTGCGATAATAGCCTACAAGTCTCAGAAAACTTATAACTTCTGACACATTCGTCGGTTTAGGCCAGTCCACAATAGTTTTAATTTTCTGTGGGTCTACCGATATGCCATCCCTATTGATTACATGACCCATAAAGGCCACGCTATCTAGCCAAAATTCACATTTGGAAAATTTTGCATATAACTTCTTTTCCCTTAGAATTTGTAAGGTAGTTCTCAAATGATTCTCATGTTCTTCTCTGCTTTTGGAGTAAATCAATATATCATCAATAAAGACAACAATAAATTCATCCAGAAATTGTTTGAACACTCTATTCATTAAATCCATGAATGCCGCAGGTGCATTAGTTACCCCAAATGGCATTACCAAAAATTCATAGTGTCCATATCTAGTTCTGAATGCAGTTTTCTCTATGTCTTCTGCCTTGACATTTAACTGGTGATACTCGGATCTAAGGTCAATTTTAGAAAACACTTGGGCTCCCTGAAGTTAGTCAAACAGGTCATTTATTCGGGGTAATGGATATTTGTTCTTTACGGTTACTTTATTCAACTCACGGTAATCGATGCATAACCTCAAAGATCCGTCTTTCTTTTTAACAAACAACACTGGGCTCCCCAAGGTGAGGTACTCTGATGGATGAATTTCTTGTCTAAGAGTTCTTGGAGTTGAACTTTTAATTCTTTTAGTTCAGAAGTCGACATTCTATTCGGAGTTTTAGAGATAGGTTGTGTTCTAGGTACTACATCAATGGTAAACTCCATTTCCCTATCAATTAGATTTTCGGGTAGGTCATTAGGAAACACATCAAGAAATTCACAAGCCACAGGAATAACTTCCACATTGGTATTATCCGAAGATATAGGCATTACACTGTACAAGTAACCTCTACAACCTTGTCTCAATAATTTTTTGGCTTCATAAATGAAATTAAGTATAGTGGAGGAACTACCCCATTCCCAGTGAAAACAAACTCAGGCATACCAGGTGGTTTAAACGTGACAGTTTTATTCACACAATCAATAATGGCACAATATTTCGATAACCAATCCATGCCCAATATACAATCAAAGTGGTCAATGCTCAAAGGCAGCAAATCAACGTACAATGTCATATCACCAATCAAAACATCACATGCAAGATATACATGGGTGCACATCATAGAACTTCGCAATGGTGTAAACACAGATAGTATGCAATTCATAGGTTCTAATGATCTAGCCAACGTCCGAAAAAAAGCATGCAATACAAATGAATGCATAGAACCAGAATCAATCAATACATAGGCATTCTATGCACAGATAGAAATTATACCTAACATTACTGGCTCAGTATTCTGTACATCCTCGGGTACTAGAGCAAACACTCTCCCTTGCCTTAGTGTTTCATTCCCGGTGTTATTCATGACATTAGTTCTTGCATTGGGCCTCGTTACAGGAGTAGATTCGGTTGAACTTGCTGCTGGATGATTTACATTGTCAAACCTCATGGGACAATCCTTAATTATGTGACCGGTTTTGCCACAGTAAAAACACGCACCCGATGCACGATGATACATGTCTTTATGTTTCCTTCCACATTCTGAACAGATTAGCATAGACCCACTACTTTGGCTTGAAATGCTTGAAGATCTAGTATTTTGCTTTTTATTTGCGAATAAGGAACGGCCCTTCCGAAAATTAGACCCAGATCTTTTGCTTCTTCATTCTGTTGTTAGTGTCTTGGCTTGTTTCATTGCTACTATTGTGGCTTTCATCATTATCGCTCTGTCTAAAACTTTCACATAGGTAGGCAATTTCAAGACGCCTACTCGGTCAAACACTTCCAGATCCAGTCCGCCTTCAAATTTTCGTGCCTTTTTGTAATCAATATCCACCATATGTGGAGCAAATTGAGCCAACTCAGTAAATTCGGCTTCATACTCGGACACAGACATCCTGCCTTGTTTAAGTTCTTGGAATTCAGAAACTTTCCAATCCCGAAAACATTGAGGGAAGTACTTATCATAGAAGATCGAATTAAATTGTGCCCACGTCATATTCCCATTACTGTTTCGGATTAGTAACCACCACCTTCGGGTTTCATCTTTCAAAGTGTAGGTGGCCAGAAGGACTTTTTGAATTTCAAAGCAAGGGAATACTTCAAACAGTTTCTCCATTTCAAGCAACCATGTTTCTGCTTTTAACGGTTCAATGCCACCCAAAAAGGTCGGCGGTTTCATTTTCCGGAACTTCTGAGTTAAATTTATGAGATCATTGTTATCCAGCTCAACTTGGACCAGTAGGGGAGGTAAGGGTTATTGCCTCTGTTGTTGTTGAGTCATTGCCTTAGTTAAAGCTGCAAACATTTGTTCCATGCGGCTTATTTGAGCCTCAGATGATTTGGCTGTTCCATCACTTCTTGTATCTTCCATTTGCTATAGGTAAACGGAACATCATAAACATAGGCAAATAGTCCTTTTACATTATTCAGATTATTTGTTTCCATATCATGTGATCATAATCAGATTTATGCTTTCACTTTCAAAAACACACACTTACACATTCAGATGGAATGCCCCTACTTCTTACTAGGACGTCCTAAGCTCATATGGACTCGTGTGTGTGGTAAAACACGTCCTCTGATACCACTCTATCACGACCCAAACATGCTTCTATAGGTTTAGCATCGTAACTGGCCAGTAATCCTTAGATTACCAAAGGCTTCTTAACATAATAATGAATAATTAGCGGCTGCAGAAGCAAATACATAAAATATACATAGTCCATCGAGCTGTAAAGACATACATGGGACAGATAATCTTAAACGTTTATAAACATACGAGTGACGTTAAAAAATACAGTATTTACACGTCACTTCATATACATAAAAACAGAGAAACTTATTTATGGAGCAAAGTAACAAAGTCTTATACAATCATAATAACATAGCCACTAGACTTGACTTAACCGAAACCTCCTCGGGAGGCACAAAGGTTGGCTGACAAAAACTGAAACGCCAGGTCCTCAACTCTGAGCCTGGTCACGTGCCTGATTACCTACATATATAGTTTAAGTAGTAAGCAGGAGCCCAGTGAATAATAACAGAGTAAAGGGTTAAATGGATGGTGTCCCATGACTATGCTTGTACATAGAATAAATTCATATTCGTGTTCTTATTCAATGCGTATACAAAATTCAGAATGCATGCTTGATCATACATAGTTCATCCGTTAGCGCTGACAGACCATTTACAGAGCATCATAGATCATACTTGTCAGTTCCACAGAGGAACCTCCGATCGGATCGGGTACGGATAACTTATTAGTTCCATAAAGGAACCTCCGGTCTGGGAACGAATAACTTGTCAGTTTCATAAAGAACCTCTAGTCGGATACAAATAACTTGCCAGTTCCATAAAGGAACCTCCGGTCCTGGTACAGATAGCACACTTGAATCATAGCATAAATACCACAAACATTTGTCAGAGTTGAACACATTCATAGTATTAAACATGGCATTTTATAGAACAGATCTTATTCCATATATAGAAAATAATTTAACTTGAACATAACTTTACTAAGTTATTACTCACAGATAACAGATAGCTCCAAGTAACGGACAGAGTAAGCAATTTAGATATCTCGAGGTGCGTGACCTACATAGATACAGAACGAATACATAATGAATTACACACCTGGAATCATTAACTTAAGTCTTTCTTGTCTTGGTGTGTTTCTACTTCTTTATCTTCATTATGGTGTCTTAAACTTGGCCTAGGAATGCCTAGGATGGAAAGATGATACAAAAATACACTTGAAAACACTTAACAAAAATTGCTGAAAACAGGGTCCTCATTCGAGCGTAACTTCCTACGCTCGAGCGGACATGCAAAATGTGAGTGGTCGCTTGAGCGCAAGATCTGTCGCTCGAGCGGTCTGTAAACTTTTGTAAAAGTGCTAGTTGCTTGTTTTTCCACTCAATGCACATTCCAGTGTAAGTGACATGCCTTCGCTCGAGCGTAACTTTTTTCGCTCGAGCGGTCTGCAAAACACAAGAACTTCTGGGAGCATGCATTTCACGCTCGAGCCAACTTTTGGTCGCTCGAGAGGAAGTGTGAGAATGAAGGTGGTCACTCAAGCATAGGATCTGTCGCTCGAGCGTAGAAGTAGAATTCTTGAATTTCCATCTTTGCTTCCAAGCTTCAAATTTAACCCCAAAGCTATAATTCACATCCTTTTGGGCCCAAAACTTGAGCAAATATATGTAAACTTGTAAAATATGAAGGTTTAAAGATCATTTCATGAAATCAAGGCCCAAAAGTATGTCAATTATGCAACATTCAACTTGAAATGTAAGAACATGATGTGAATATGTCATGCATGTATTCATTTGAGTTCATAACTTCCAAAACATGATCACATGAGATATTCCACTCAAAAACATGATGAATTATTAGACCACAACCAAAATATGAACATACATGAGACAAATTCTCAGACAACATGCTCTAAATGCAATGTAATGCACATGCATGTATGTATACTCTATTCTACTACTTCATTAAGCTTAATTCATGCCCCAACTCACTTAATTCTTTTGAATGCATGAGTTAAGCTCCCTAATTACCTAATTAAAGGCTTGATTTCTTACCTTAGGTTCTCAACTCTTTGAATCCTAGTAAATTATTGCTCAATTTCTTCAATTCTCCTTAATTCTCTAGCAACTTCCTTATTTGAAGACTTCTCTCTAGTCTCTCTCTCTCTACACATTTATGTGTGTGTGTGTGAGCTCAAAATGTGTTGGAATGAAAGAAAAGAGTGAGTGATAGCACATAAGAAGCCTTATATAGGTTTACCTAATGATAGTTAATTAAGGCTAATCAAGTGGGCATTAAATTAATCTAATTTAATCGTTCCGAATTGAATTCAATTGAACCTACCATAAAATTCTAAAAATTCTAAATAACACGTAAATCAAGTCAATTTCTGAATCGAATGCCGATAAGGCCTTCAATTTCGCAAATCGAAACGGAAATATGAACAGATCTTCCTATGTTAAATAGATATAAACACAAATAACGTAATGCTCATGTAATTAACTCATAATTTCTTCTTAATTACTTGTTAGGCATACTTAAGCATGGATTAACGTTAATCATGAGTTGGGGTTGTTACATTACTATTCTAGACCTAGATGTAAAGCAGTTGCGGCGCAAGAAAGTGAACTTGGTGAAAGTGCGATAGAACGAGGATGAGAACGATATCACTTGGAAATTAGAAGAAACAGTTTGGTGTATGCACCCGGAACTTTTTGCCTAGTACTCTTTCCTATCGAATCTCGGGATGAGATTCTTTTGAGGTATGTATATTGTAGCGACATTAATTTTTCATAGGTCATTATTTATTTATTATTACTTTATTTTATGTTTGGCTTTATTAATTGTGTGATTACATGAGAATTTAATGTAGTATTTAATTAATTTAATGTGATATTTAATTATATATAATTAATCTGAATATTTATATATATATATATATATAAATAGTGTTTATATATATGTGTATATATATATGTGTTGATCATATATAATATATTTATATATATTGTATTTGTATAATATAATATTATATATAAAAAAAAAGTGTGTTATATTATATAAGAAGTCAATTAGGTTTAAAAGTTCACTTAGATAATAAGAAAACAAATAAATAAATAAATAAAAGAGAAGGTGGTGTGTTATGCAGCAGAGAGCAGTCGGATAATAAGAAAACACACAAATAAATAAATAAAAGAGAAGGTGGTGTGCTATGCGGCGGAGAGCAGCCGAAAGAGAGAGAGAGAGAGAAAAAAAGAGTGATCAAAGGAAAAAAAGAGAGCTCTCAACAAGCAAGCCAGGAGAGAAAGAGGAGAGGAGGAAAAAAAAAAGTTAGGTTTTTTTTTTGTGACTTCATTAATTTTTTAAATATTTTTTTGATCTTTAAAAAATAATTGTGAGTATAAAATTCACTTTTCTTGATTTATGTTTATTTCGTTGTTTTTATTTATTTATTTATTTTTATATATATTTTATGTTGGTTTGATATGGTATTTGTGTGAAGATGATGGTTTGATTTTAGTTATTTTGATTAGTTGTGTATGCAAGGTTTAGGATTTTTATATGGATTTATTTCATGATTGTAATCACACTCATGGACATATGAAATTAAAATAAATTAGGAACCCATAGATAAATTCTTTATACTTTACCATAACTGCATGAATTGTTGTTTTATTTGAGTGTTGGTGAGGAAGAGTATATAAAAAAAAATGTGAGGATTATGGGATTGTTTAAATGCCTTAGGCTTGATACTATTATATTTGTTCTCATGAGTAGATCAGAGATTGTATATATATATATATATTGTTGCGTCATTCTCGTGAGTAGACGAGTGCTTTGATTTACGCGCGTACGTATATGCTAACCATCCGGGGAGTGTGGGTCAAACTCGAGACAATATCCCCGTACAAGTTTGGCTTCGGAGCGGTATTAGGTATACGAGAGGCACATGGGATATATGTGTAGGCCAGAAGTAGAGGCCGAAGTGGTAGAGTTAAGGTACAAAGAATTAAATACGAACTTATATGTATAGTTTGAATTATATTGATTTGTATATCTTGAAAAATAATAAACGACCTCAATAAATTATAAAATTTGAGAAGAGACATGTATACATGATTCTAAACAACTTTTGTGTTTTAATTTTTTATTAAAAATATCGATTAGAACTTGTAATCGGATGATCTTGATTACAATAGTTTTTATTCATGTTAGCAGTGCAGATTTTAGATGTTGTTTTAACCCACAAAACAAGCTCATTTTTATTGATTTCGGATAAACTAGAGTAAAATATTATTCTGCACACTTTTCGTGTTTTGAAATTTTCCGAAAAAAATCATCTTAGGGCAGTTTCTTTTCGTTTTCAGTTTTAGATTTTTCAGTGGAATTCCGTTTAGGTTTTTCTATCAAGTTTTTCTCTCAACCTGTTTAGTTTCTACTTAATTCGTTCATTTTTTTTTTTAGAAAATTTGATTTTGTACAACTTTTGTTATTTAAGTTTTGGTTAATTCGAATTATTTAAGTATGAAACGGTGCATTTTTATATTTCTTCAGTAAGTTACTCATGATTAAATTATACTAACTTTATTTTTTTTGCGAATGGTGGGTCTTACTAACTTTTTTATGCAGGGTTGACCCGCCATATTTTTACGTTTATTTTATTTATTTTATTCTCAATTTATATTTAGTTGTGTACGGACAAGAAACTAAATGTCACCGTATCTCAGGAAACTACCCCTTTGTCTCGACGCCGGTAGAACTACTTGTCTTGTCCCGTAATAAGAATTAATGTACTTTTTGTTGGTGTCTGGTGGACACGTGGGTGTCAAATCTTGTACTCATACCAGTATACTTATATACTGACTCGTTTTGTTTCTTGGCAACTCGAGTGCATTCTGTTTGAACGCAGCCGAGCTTCTTTTGCAAAATTAGTTGGGACTATGGTGGTGAGAAGAAATAACTATGATCGTAGGACATGTCTTTTGGACTTCTTTTGATTTTCTTGAGCTTAGGGTTGACATTAGTTTATGTATTTATTATTTTTTTTATGACCTTAGTATTTTGATAATTTGGCATGGTTTGTAACGTTACATTATTTAAATTATTTTGACTAATTGTTGTTACTTTAATGTTGAAGATATTGGATAATTATAAATTTATGATAAATAGTTTAGTTTGCGTTTATTAATTATTATTATTTTTTTAATCCCCTTATTATCTTTTGAATATGAAAATTTACTTAAAGCTTATGGAAACGAGAACATTTAAATTTTATTTTACCCCTAAAATTTAAATGATGAAATATTAATTAAACTTTAGTTCTAATTTAATATTTAATTATCCAAAATTTTGGACCATGACAACAGTGATAGAGACATGCCGAGAGACAAAAAAGACAAAAAGGAAAATTAATATTCAGTGATATTTAAATAAAAAAAATTAGTATAGATTCATAAAAAAAGCTAAAGAGTTTAATTATTAATATTTATAAAATTTATTACTGTAATTATTTTTTAGAAATTACACTAAATTGTTAACTTCCAAAAGAAAAAAAAACTTAAACTTACAAAAAAAAAGTAATTTTTGATTTAGCAACGCCGCGTAATTATATCTCTAACTAATCATAAATTACTATAGCCTTTATGTTCCCAAATCATTTAACCGAAAATTTAAATTTCATCCATCAATCCCTTCCACCACGAATCAGGATCCTCGGCCGCCCATTTCGGCGGCCGTTCCCAGCAGCCCCCCAAAACGACGTCGTTTTGGGGGTTTTTTCGTATTTTTTTTTTTTTTTTTCTTTCCTTCGTCCTCGTTGCAACGAACCAGAGGGGAGGGAAGAGAGAGAGGGAGGGGAGGGGAGGAGAGGGGAAGAAGAGAGAGAGGAAGGGGAGGGGAGGGGGTCCGGTCGTCGCAGGTCGCCTCGCCTCGCCGTCGCAGGTCGTCGGCTCGCCTCGCCTCCGCCGTCGCAGGTCGTCGCCTCGCCTCGCCTCCGCCGTCGCAGGTCGTCCAGCCGTCCGATCGTCGCCTCGGCTCCGGCCCGCCTCCGCCTCCTCCTCCTCCTCCTCCTCCCCCGGTGAATAAGGCCCCCTCCAGTCCGGCTCTCCCCTCCCCTCCCCCTCTCTCTCTTCTTCCCCTCCCCCTCCCCTCTGGTTCGTTGCAACGACGAAGAAGAAAGAAAAAAAAAATCAAAAAAAATCAAAAAAAACCCCAAAACGACGTCGTTTTAGGGGGCTGCTGGGACGGCCGCCGAGAAGGGCGGCCGAGAATCCGGACTCTTCCACCACCTCACCTCCGCCTCCACCTCCACCAATCATATTATACCTGAAATATCACGTGGCAGTGTTCAGATCACCAAATAACTTCTCCAACCTACAGGAAATCGTTTTCCAAATGGACCAAGGGGTTATATAGTAATTTCAAGTGGACTAAAATGTATACAAGTACGTGGTGGGCACAGCACAAATATTGGCATCAAAAGAGCTTCCAAAATATAAAAAACTGAAAACAAACTCCGAAGAAAGTTGACAAACCCACCATCGATGCACCACCACTTTCCTCGTATACTCTACTAAACAATCAACCCTTTTCCAGCTTGCTTTTTTCTTTTTATTCAGTTTTGATCTCTCTCTTCTGGGTCTCTTTTTTCATTTCCTGTTTTTTGTTGGGTTTTCTTGATTACCCTTTTTTTTTTTTTCTTCTCGTTCTTGATCAACTGTATCGAGTTTGAAAACGATTCAATGCTCTGCAAAAGTGATCGATACATATGGGTTTTTGGTGCTTTTGAAATTTGCTGAGCTCGAGTTTGAAAAGACCCCTGTTTGCATCGCTTTTGTTTTGATCAAGTCCTGGTAAGAGCTTCCTCTTCCATGGATTGTGGATTTTATTATTATTTTGATTGATTGATTGTATGTATGTATTTATGTATGTATGTATTGTGTGTGTCAATTGTAATTTGAGCTATAGCTATTAAAGGTGCACGGCATCTTCCGTTTGGTTGCTGAGAAAACAGACGGAAATTGAAAGAAATTAGTGGAATCTTTAGAAGGGGGAATCTTGACTATGGTTGAAGGGCCATCCTGCCCTGAAGTTTGGAAAGTCTTCAAATTTATATTAAACATTTGATCTGATGACCACTTCACGCATTTGATTATAATTTATATTCTCTCATGGATGTATTCACAAACACATAATAAGCATATCACCTATCAAATTCCCTTGGGTTTGGAAATATATATTTTGAGGGCTCAGCATATAGTCTTTGATAGGCGAAAATGAATCATGTAGTCGACAAATTTAATATGAATGACTTTTTATTTTTCCTCAAAAAAAAAAAGAAAAAAGAGTTATTGCAGTGACAACCAGGAGGAGAAGGAATGCATTGGGTTAGAACATATAATGGTTCATATATTGGAAATAAACTTCTAATTCCGGGTTTCATATATACAAGTATCAGTTAAGTTTGAAAAACAACAATGGCAACCAAGAAAGTCTATATTGAGAATTGGTCTCTAAGATTCAAGTTGTGATCATAATATTAGGCAAGATTTTGTTACAAATTCTTGTAAGACTGTAAAAATATGTGATTAAACATCATGTACATGTAAACACATAGTTAGAATTTAAAGTTGGTAGTAACAAGATTTTTTCACAAGAAGGTCAAGATCTAAATTGCCCACAAATCCAGCACCCAATGCTATGGTAAAGCTTAAATTTTTTTTCTTGACATGAATTAAGCTTTTGGAGTACGCTATGCCTATGTCTCATTTAGTATAGAAACTTGGAGTTGGAACAAAATGTACCTTATTTGTCCTCATATTTAAAAGTTTTTGAAGCTTCAAAGATTAAACCATGTTTCGGGTGTTCAGTTAGTTTTATCTATGACTTGCCATATTCACTACACAAATTTGATCTGTTTACTTCTCAGGCTTCATTATCTGCTCTATGCTATTGTTTTTATACATACTTATTTCCAACAACTTATGTAATTGGGCAGATACACCTCAGGTATTATCTCCTGTCTCCTTTTATTTCGGTAATTGGCAATGGGAGGTGCATTGAGCACGGGTGATGCACCCAAAGATAATATAACAGAAACAAAGCTTGAGGCCAAAATGGTTGAAGCTATGCAGCGAAGAGCATCTGAAGGAAGTTCCATGAAATCATTTAACAGCATAATCTTGAAGTTCCCCAAAATTGATGAGAGCTTAAGAAAGTGCAAAGCTATCTTTGAGCAATTTGGTAAGTGCTCAAACTTGGCCCATACAAAGTAATGTTTTCTGAAAAGGGTATGTTCAGTTGGCAGCAGTTTATTCCCTTTTAACTGATGCTGTAATTCTAGTACGAAATCAAATAATTTAAGCATTGGATGCATTTCATCATCATCTTATGAAATACAAGTTGTTATGTAATTTTGGGTTGTCATTGTGCTTGTTTTGTCTATGACAAATGCTCTCTTTTTCCTTCCTTTCGCCTGCTAAAGAGTAGAACTTGCCTGTTTCCTTTGTAGATGAGGATGCAAATGGCACAATTGATCCAGAAGAATTGAAGCGCTGTTTCCTTAAACTTGAGATTAATTTGCCGGAGGAAGAAATCAATGATCTCTTTGAGGCATGTGATATATATGAGAATTTGGGAATGAAATTTAATGAGTTCATTGTGCTTCTCTGCCTTGTCTATCTTCTGAAGGAGAATCCCACTGCCCTTCACGCTGTATCCAGAATACTATACTGCATCTATATTTTATCATTTTAGATGGAACCATTTCTTTTAGCTGATTCATACAACAGATCACAATTGACTTGTAGATATAGAATGCAATATTTGCACCCTTTCCTCATTGTAGACTAGCGTATGTCGTACAACATGTTAATCTGAATATCTATGTCAGCGTCATTGTTTTCCAAGTTTCTTGCTGTTGGTTTTATGTCAAAATATCCATCACTTGCTGTGACATATATGTACAAAACAACTTCATTTGCTTTTTAACTGTTTAGCTGGTCATATACGTCTCGTTATTCTCCTAGAATTTGTTGTTATGTTGGACTTATTTTTGTTACCATTTATAATCCAAAAGACAATGAAAAAGTTGGTTGTCGTCTAGCCATCCCTGTGAGAAACATTAGTGGCAAATCTGTGTTTGTATCTCTTTGTCTATTGTTATCTTCCATGACATGTTTAGAAATCACGGATGGGGATGCCAAGCCTGGAGGCCACATTCGAAACACTTGTTAATGCGTTTGTGTTCTTGGACAAGAACAAGGATGGTTATGTAAGCAAGAGTGAGATGATTGATGCGATAAATGAGACCACTACAGGGGAGCGCTCATCTGGTCGAATAGCCATGAAAAGATTTGGTCAGATCTCTCTCTCTCTCTCTCTCTCATAAACATGCATGACGTATGTAATAGATCAAAAGAAAATCTTCATCTTCAGATCATCAACATTCATTCAATAGTTCCTCATAAAAGATCAATTTTGATAGAGCATACGGTAACTGTTGTAATGCTACTGGCTAGAAGTATTTGGACTAATGAACCAATGAAATTTCATGCGTTTCAACAATCTAAAAACATATAAATGCTTTCATGTGGATTGGGGGGTTGATCTTCTTAGATGCTTTTCTTAAACAAACTTTCATGTTCATCTCTTCATTTTCTTTAATGTATATTGTTCAAGTCGCTCAGTCTTGTCTAATTGTTGCAGAGGAGATGGACTGGGATAGAAATGGAATGGTGAACTTCAAGGAATTTCTTTTTGCTTTCACTCGTTGGGTTGGTATTGATGATATCGAGGATGACGAAGAAGGGAAAGAGAATGTCTGAATTCAAAATTTTAGAGCATCGTTGTCTGTCTATCAACAGTGATTATGACCTGCACAGCTAAAGCTTCTCATATCTGTCAAACCCGCAACAAGGTGAATATATAAACATGCAGGATCAAATCACAATTCTCCCCTAAAGTTTGTATTGTAAATGGTCTTTAAAGACTCTTTTTGAGTTCAGTAGAACCTCTTGCATTTATATTCAGTAGTGACATAAACAGAACTACTTCATGCTTGGAAATGTTTGTCTGTTCGGCTCACCTCTCTCGTGTTCGGATCCATTGGAGGGGAAAGCATTGCTTTTGTAGAGTTGACTAGGGTTTGCTTTTTAGGAATTGTTTTCAAGGACAAGGAGACTTCAGAGATTCTAGCCTTCATTGTTGTTCTGAATGAACCAGATTGACAGACAAATTGGCAGTTGAGACAATTTTTTTTTTAACTAGTTAAGGCAAATTGATACAAAGAATTAAATTAGTCTCAATACTTGACAAAAATAACAGTGAAGAGACTAAAGTGAGATTTTAGTAGACATGCAAAGAGTAAAATAAAATTTTGATAAAATTATAAAAATGTTGATAAATGAAGAAAAATATCATGGCTCACATTCAAATTTTATAAAAGTCAAATTGACTATTATAATTAAAAAGTAAAAGGGTTTAAGTAATATTTTAGTGAAAATATTAAGATAAATAAGTGTAATTAAATTAACCCATTATTATATACAATTGTAACTTCATCTGGAATGTACGCTGAGTTCTTGTAAAAAGAAACATAACTAAAAAAATTACGTTGACCACTTTAAGTACTAATAAATTAACACTAATTTTATAATTTTGATATAATTACATAACATTTTTTAAAATATTAAAACAGTAACATGTTTGTTCATACCATTGCCAAAGTATAAAAATGATGATATTATTTTTTAGATAAAAATATTTATTTTATCTTTCATTATTGTGCACCTAAACACTGACACTCCATATCTTAATAACCGAACGTACTAATTTTATCATTTCCATTAACATGTTTATAATTTATGAAAAGTCAATGTAATTTCATCAAAATAATCAGGCCAATTATAATTTTAGTATTATTAGAGAGACATCAGTGTAATTAACAGAATTATTTAATAATCCCAAAACACCACGTGATCATATTTCGAGTCAATCACCAATTACTTAACCCCATATTATTCTCTCATTCCCAACATAAATCATGAACTCCTATCCCAATCTACCAATCACAATCTTATGAAACACCACATATTCATATTCCGAGAATACTGAATAATTACCGGTAATTAACCGTAAAAGAAAGCAATAAAAGATTTGAATCCCAAATAGAGGCCAACTATAATGCAGAAGGCCATTTCTGTAGTCAATGAAAAATAAATCAATTTAAGAAGAAAAAATGTTTTCCAACCTAACAAGACAATACCAAAATCTTACCTAAGCCATGACTACAATCACCATAGGCTATTGAAAATATTTTCTGACTAGACAAACAGATTAACTCTAATATAAAAGGTTATTAGTAGGGGGCTAGAATCACACTGAAATTCAAAATAAAAATTGACGAAAAAAAAAGAAAGAAAAAAAAGAAGCTATATGTTCAACACATCTAAGTACACCATCTCCACTTGAAAGCACAGAACACTACATTCCCAAGTAACATTTACCTAAATAGATCACCACTCACCTCACTCTGTATACAAAATACGTCAACTCGGAATTCTCGACTCTATCAAAACTGTAATCACACGCTTACAATAAATCCAATAATACAATACAAGGACGATCTTGGAGACACAATGTTCTAACCAAAACTGCCTAAAGAAACAACATCCGGAAGCAAACCCCTAGACCCGGATGGTCCTTTTTACCATGACATATATATATATATATATACCGTCTCATTAAAACGCCCCCAAATAGAAGATGCACACACACTTCATAATCTATCATTATAGAAACACGTTAGAACTGGCACGCAAATGGTGCCAGTGCCCCGATGGCAGTTGGAGGCATTGGCTTGGCCCAGCAGCAACACCTATGGTGTGGAAACTGCTGTTTAATGGCAGAGACTATAACACACAAGCTCCAAAAGCCCACTAATAAAAGAGACCCCACCCATTTACCCCCTAGTCTTGGCCCTCTTCATACCGAGGCTGTTGTGGAAGGGGGATACAGAACCCGACATTTGAGAACCTTCATCACGAAGTGTACCATTGAGCATTGCAAGCTCTCGGAGCTGTTGTTTCTTGTAGAAATCCTGAGATTCATCCTGCATAAAAGAAGATGAAAGTTAATACAGATGATAGTATTCCAGGAAACATAGCCAATCAGGGTCGCCCGGGGGGTGGGTGGGTGGGTGTGGAGAAGAATAAGTTACCACAGGCTTGAGCAGATCTTCAAGTATTTCACGCGCTTGCATTAAACGAGCATCAACTATCTCTACTGGCAATTCTGCCTCAACAAGTATGTGGAGAGGTTCATTCAGATGCTCATACCCAGGTTTCCCCCGCATCATCTCTTCCTTCAAGTCATAAACATAATAAATTACATTTTCAGAACAAGGAAACAGAAGTAAACACAGATGTACAAAATGATTCGAATTATTTATAAACTGGGTTCCTGATTGAGTTAAACAATATACACAGAGTGAGGCATGTATCAGTAGAAAGAGGAATAGCAAGAATTCACTGTACATATTTGCCATCAATATTACTATACAAATTGATTTCAGTTGCTGAAATTGGCTGCTATATAAAAAATCAAAATTCCTAAAAAAAACAAATGCTAGAGCATCACACTGTTCTCTTGATTAAAGACCCATGGGGAAGAAATTATAAAAAGTAATTCAGAGTAAAATAGAACATTTAGAGAGAAAAAAATGCAACACCCATCAATATGAATAGACAAACCATGTTAACTTCATGATCGGACAAGGTATTAAGAACTATAATGTAATGGTTAATTGCAGCATCTAATGAAAGTTCACAGTTTCTACAAGTAAAATTACAGGCATGTAGAGCTGTTGTGATCCCCAAAAAAAAATTCTCTACTTTTTGGTTGAGGTCAGAAGAAATTGGAAACCTGATCAATATTGTAGACTATCATACAAACAAAACTCTCTGGAAATGATATCAGGAAATGGATACCACTAAAAAGAAATAAATAATTGAATTGAAAATGAGATGAAGATAGCATAAGTTAAGAACATGAGCATAGCCCATGTCACACCTATAGCTTTCGTTTAGAGAGAGAGATTAAAAGTGTGGCATTGCTCCATTCAGTATGCAGAATATTATGGTTTCAGCATTTCATGTATTAACACATCAAACCATAAAACACTTCAGAAAGTATCCAAGAAACACAAGCATTCTGGTTGAAAAGACAATCAAAATTACCTTAACGGGATCCTTGATGCTGCCACGTCCTCTGATTAGAACACGGCACTCAGTACTTGCCTCTACTCTCTTGAGTGAGTTCCCTCTAGGACCAAGGAGGCGGCCAACAAAATTGAACTGCAACAGCAAGTGGGTAACAGGAAATCAAACATGAAATGCAGTAAACTACACCATGAAAAAGATGCAATGGAATAAGAGAATAACTCGTACATTAGGATATTGATCAACTGGGATATCCACCCTCATTGTTCTCTTCACTATAAGACCAGATGAACTGCCTTGAGAACCAAGCCAGTTTTGTGCAGATGAGGGCTGCAATAAACCTGACATCTGTGTAATAAAAACACAGACAATGTTAAAAGAACTTAAAAGATAGATACAGCTGTAATACTGTTTTGTAAAGCAAGAACTACCGAATTTCCAAAAAACTATCACAAAGAAAAGTACCTTAGAACTGCTGAACATTGAAATAAAGATAACCCACAGAAGTAAATAGGTGCACCTCAACATATATATGAATGGAACACCAAAAACATATGCTCGCGTTTGAGCACAAATCATAGAAGAGCTTGAACTTATTCCTATAAATCTGAAACCAGACTCCAGAGTATTGAAACCAAGATATATACATCATTTTGCAAATATTACCAGGTCTCATGACTTTTGTTTTGTTTTGTTTTGGTTAATTTTTTCTTTGCATTCAGATGATAGCATATTTAACTATTGTATCAGCAACATAATAAATTAGACGCTTCTTAGAACCCAAAACCAATGAATTGGTCTCTGCCAATAGGTATCCCCTTGTAATGTACACCACTAAACACCATGTTAATTGAGATGTCAGGAGTAAGAACAAAAGTCCTCCAACTGTCTGTCTCAGCCCTTATAGGTAAATGTCCTGTCCAAGATCGAGTTAACTATCTAGTTATGGTGGATTAGGACACTTGATTAAATCTATGTGTTATTCTTAATGATGTTAGCCTCAAACTAACCGTCATGAAAGACACGGAATTTCAGTACAAGCACTCAAATAGACTAATGAAGTTAGAATGAAGTGTTTAAAAAATGAGTCAGGAATGCTTCTGAAAAACAGTAAAATTAGATGGAACAAAAGGTTATGTTAATAGTTAGTATCCGTACTTCTGATTGAAACGGTGATGCCCATCTGTTCACAGTGGCTCCTCCATTTGAAAATATTCCTCCTGAAGCCAGGGGGCTAGCATGTTCAAGCCCACTTTGATCTAAAACTGACGCATTCCCCAACAGTGTGGTTACACGCAATATTTCTGCTCCAAAAATGTCAATTTTCAAGAATAAAATGTACCAGTTAGCATTTGTTAACAAATTAGTCAGCAGTCACCACAAAATCGACACACTACACTGATTGTTTACTGGGTTAGTCATAATCAATGCTTCCCCCTATGTGACAAACTCAAATCTTTCAAAAAGAATGTACCCTGGTAGAAAATGAGAAAAAAACATGTAGTTAAGCTCTATCCTATTATAACTGAATGGTCAATACTCATTCACAAAAGATTTGACAAACTTAACATAATTATTGATATGTGAAGAAGGGTGCATAAGAAATTACATCTCCAATAAATCAGCTGCTTATTTAAAAAATGCACAATCTTAAACATCTTACAACAAAGTTTGACAACTTTAAATAAAATATTATTATGAGATATCACTATTCAAATATAAATTGGAGGAACAAAAGGTTTCAACAGCAAAAGATAAAGATTAGGAAAAAGAACCCAAAAAAAAAGAAAAGAAGAATAATTAACTATTTAACAATACAAAGTAATTCCAATCCAAATAATACTACTTCACTTGAAGTACCTCTTTTTGCTAAGATAAAAGCATCCAGACATACAAAACTCGAAACTCACAAAACTGAAGGCCAAAGATCCAGAAATGCAAACAATTTTCTCAACCAGAAAACAAGTTCCAAGAGACCGCCAAAAACCCCTCAATTCTACCTTGTAACATTGTAGGAAAATCCTATCATGTAGAGGTTAAAAGGGCTCATCTTTTTAGCTCCCCAAAATTATATAGGATAGCCTCATTTTTTGTCCCATCAAAACCATCCCACACAAAAGGCTTGAACTACGCAGCCTTAGCTAGAGTGGCTCATCCTCGTTAGAGAAGGGGTGTGGAGCCTGCCACTGGCCCACGTGCTACCTACCCAGGTCGGCACATGTCAAATTCCTTTGAAGATAAAATGATGGAGTCGCCACAGTGAACCTAATGTGAAGAGCCTGAACGTCTGTACCCACAAGATCCCATTATTCAATCAAAATGATCACGAGAACCCTGCACAGAAATCTATCCCCAAGATCCATCAGGTGACTAAGCGGCCCTTTTCACTTTCACTTTCACTATCACTTTTTCTCAAGGATTAAAAAAAACGATCACATAACAATCGGAACAATAAAAGGATCTATGTTGACCAACCAAACTCCCAGTTTGTGAACTTCCTTTTTACCATCTACCATCTTCAATTTCAGTGATCCAACTCCTTGTTATACACTAGCATTTTCCATCCAGTGCAATCATCAGCTTCTCACATCTACATTTCTTTCTCATATTGTTGCTCATCCATCATAAATCCCTCCATATTATCACACTAGCTTTTTGTATGAGTTTCTCAATTGCTTAGTATTTGACCTGTATAGCAATATTGACACTGCAATACTCTGGTAAATTTTCCCTATAATTTGATCATACAACAGTTTTCAAGCATTTCTTCACTTCATTGACATTAATGGAATTGGAAGGACAAAATCCTCAAGCATCCCCTCATTAATAATAGTATCCTCTAGTATCCCCAGATTGGTGGGTTTCAATGATTGTTTCATTACAACAAGAAAATAGTAACCTTAATTAACATAAGCGAATGAAACTAAATAACTCAACCAACTTTGTAACTAAAGCGAACATATAACGCAAAAAACTTAATGAGATAAACATACTTGGTAAACTCAGACTTAGGGGCTTCTAACAACATCAATTTGCCTTATGCAGAACAAATATGGAAGTCCAAACTTCCATTCACAAGAGTTGAGCAAATGCAACATCAAATGTTTGAAATATGTGGTCCTAATGCTGCTAACCTACGGCTATAGGAGACTAAAATGGACTGCATCTTTACTTTGCCCTCATGGGAATGTTTTTAATCTTGATGACTTTTATAGTTGACTCTTTATGGAACCCATGGGAGTCACCCTCCTTCTTCTTTCAGCTTTTCATCTATTCTCCCATGACAAAATATATAAAACAAAATCTGAAAACCTTACCCAACTTTTCCAATAACGTGTGTAACAACAATGGATTTCCACACTCACCCTGATTCAACAAACGATAACTATGAGGAAGCACGGCCATAAATGGACTAATTTTGTGACGCTCTGCAAGTAGCTCAGAGAGATACCTGTAGAAAAAAACAATGGTACAAATAAAGTTAATTGTGCAGTTATTGATAGGAACAATGCATATAAGCACCTAAGCATGATCATAATCATGATTGTGCCTTTCAAACCAAAATAAATAACACTAATAAAACAACGCCCAAAAAACATAAAAGGAGCGACGAAATGATAACACAATGAATTTTTCTTTTGAATTATCCCACTAAGTTTTTGTATGTGATTGTTTAACAGAATTCCATCATCATCAAAGGAAATGGAAGCCAACAGCAACAACCACCAAAAAAAAAAAGGTCTAAATTTAAAAGAGTGTCTTCCTAGCTCCTAACGCTAATCCATTCCACTAGAGAGATTTGATACCATTTTTTCTTTCATGCTGCTATTTACCTTCTCGAGATCCGATTTTTAATTTTTATTTTTAAAAAGGCAGTAAATTTGGCAGATCAATTTAGTTGCTTGCATCACCATGTATGTAAGGAGCACATTATTAATCATCATCACACACTAATACCAACTGGACAACAAACACATCTCTTGCAATAACAAGGTTAAATTCCCTGATTTCCAGGTGCGTGAAGCATATTGTCAATAGTTCACAAGAGAAAGCACTTTTGCTTTTGTAGCATTAGGCCGATTAAAAATAATAATTTCAAAGACGATTTAAAAACAACAAAAACAACAAATTACTGAGAGCTATAAATAAACACAATCCTAAAACCAAAATCTTCAGATCTAATACCAAAGGGGAAAATCACGTTCGATCTCAAAACCACCACACCATTAGCAAACAAATGTAATGGTGATATCATCAATTCTTACACGACAGATCACAAAATTTAAATCACAAATAACAACAAAAAAAAAAAAAGGAAAAATAGTCGGATCAATAATTGATTAGTGAAATTGAGGAAGATCTAGAGAAAAAAGTTAGTGGATATGCAGGGGAGGGGAGGGGAGGGGACGTACTTGTCTTGGTCGACGAGGGTGAGGGTGAGGGTGGAGGAGGAGGAGGAGCGGAGACCGGCGATGTGAGGAGAGTGAGGGGCGGAAGGAGAGGGGGAGTAGGCCATATACCTGCCGGAAGACATGATCAGATTGACCACCAACGACCAACCACTCTCTCTCTCTCTCTGATTTAGCGTCGGTGGAAGAAAAGCAGTTGTATTTATTTCAAGGTCCGAACTCCAAAGACCAGGACATTACTACTACTAGTGTGTGTGATTGAGAGAGATATACGCATGTATCTACCCACCGTCTCTCTCTCTATATACGCATGTATATCTACCCACTCTCTCTCTCTCTCTCTCTCTCTGCTACTGTAACAGTCCAGTTGAGCTTTTTGCCTATTTTGGCAGAAAAAAAAAAAAAAAATCTAATAAATAAATCACCACTTCTTTCGATTTTTTTTTTTTTTTTTTTTTTTTTTTTGAGAATTATGATTTATAAGTCCTTTTTCAAACACTTATGGTAGGCTAAACCTTGTGTAATTTTTTATAGAGTCTCAAGTTCTATTTAAATAGAAATGTATTCTATAAGATCCTACATAAACGTATCGCAACGTGACACTTACATAAACGTGACGTGACGTAACACCTATATAGACGTAACGTAACGTGATACATATATAAACGTAACGTAATGTGACACCTACATAAACGTAACGTGACACCTATATAAAAGTAATGAGTTTTTATTTTTTCAAATTGAATGTGAAAATGTTGTTAGTTTATATTGATATCACGTTACGTTTCTTATAAATATGATTTATGGAAACATTCAATTTCTTATATATAGTTTTACTATTATTTATGATATTAACAACTAATATTGAGGGTAAATGTATCAACAAACTTCCCACAGGACTTATGAAAACATAAATTTTTTAGTAAGACCATATGTAGCATAAGCCTCTCTAATAGAACTTATAAATAATTTTTTTTTTTTTTTTTTACTTTAGTGACATTTTAAAAAATTATATTAATTTTTTTTTATCCATCGAGATAAGACGAATTTAAAAAATATATTTTTTAAAAAAAACCTAGAAAAAATCACTAAAGACAAAAATAAAATTAAAAAATTTGCTTATTTTTTTGAATTTTTTTAAACAAATTATAGGGTGCGTTTAATTTAGTTTTACAATTGTGATTTAAATGTGGAGTTGTAATTTAAATGTGAAGTTATGAGCTGAGTTTTGAAATGAAAAAATATATTTGTTTATGAGTTTTGAAAAGAGTTTTAAGTTGTATTTCGAAATTTTTTAGATTTATTTTTTAACAATATTTAAGAAAATTTATTTTTTTTATTTTAAACATATAATTGTTATTTTAAAATATTTAAATTTTAAATATTTTATTTTATTTTGTAAATATTTTAATTTTTTTTAATATTTTAAATTCAAAACACAATTTCACACTTAAATCGTAACCAAACTTATAACTCAAAACTCAATTCAAAAATTATTTTCAAAACTCATAATCAAACATATAATTCAAAACTCATAACCAAACTCTTTTCAAAACTCTAAAAAAAATTTATTTTATTTTATTTTATTTTTAATTATTGGCCAAATAATTTGTTATGATTTATATATATGGCGATGCAATTTTTTTAAGGGAAAGTTATTTATAAGTCCTATTAGGAAGACTTATGCTACATATGATCCTACTAAAAAATTTATGTTCTCATAAGTCCTGTGAGAAGTTTGTTGACACATTTATCCTCAATATTAGTTGTTAATATCATAAATAATAGTAAAACCATATATAGGAAATTGAATGTTACCATAGATCATATCTATATAAACGTAACGTAATGCGACACCTATACGTAACATGACACCTACATAAACATAACATGACACCTATGATCTATGGTAACATGCAATTTCCTATATTGCATGTTACCATGGATCATATCTACATAAACGTAATGTAACGTGACACATATGATCTATGGCAACATTCAATTTTCTATATAGGAAATTGAATGTTTACCATAGATCATATCTATATGAACGTAACATAATGTGACACCTATGATCTATGACAATATTCTAGGAAATTGAATGTTGTCTTAGATCATATTTATATGAATCATAACGTGACACCAACATAAACCAGTAACATTTTCACATTCAATTTTAAAAAATAAAAACTCATTAAGTTTGCGAAACGTAACATGACACGTTACGTTACGTTTATGTAGGTGTCACGTTACGTTTATGTAGGTGTCACATTACGTTACGTTTATATAGGTATCACGTTACGTTACGTTTATATAGGTGTCACGTTACGTTACGTTTATGCTACATATGCTTCTACTAAAAAATATTTGCTCCCATAAGTCATGTGGGACGTTTGTTGACACATTTACCCTCAATATTAATTGTTAATATCATAAATAATTCTAAAACCATATATAAGAAATTGCATGTTATACCATAGATCATATCTACATAAACGTAACGTAACGTGATACCTACATAAACGTAACGTGACACTTATAATTTATGGTAAACATTCAATTTTCTATATAGGAAATTGAATGTTGCCATCGATCATATCTACATAAACGTAACGTAACGTAACACCTACATAAACGTAACATACAATTGATCATATTTATATGAATCATAACGTGACACCAACATAAACTAGCAACATTTTCACATTCATTTTAAAAAAATAAAAACTCATTAAGGTTGCGAAATGTAACGTGACACGTTACGTTACGTTTATGTAGGTGTCACGTTACGTTTATGTACATGTTACGTTACGTTACGTTTATATAGGTGTCACGTTACGTTACGTTCATGGAATACATTCCTATCTAAATAAGACTTGAGACTCTATAATAAATTACACAGGACTTAGTCTACCATAAATGTCTGAAAAAAGACTTATAAATAAGTTTTCCTTTTTTTAATTTAAAAAATTAAAAATTTAAAAAGTAAAAAAATATTAATAAAATATTAAAATACTAAAACATTTAAAAATATATTTATTAAATAAAATAAAGTATTTAAAATAAAAATTATATATTTAAAATATTAAAAAAATAAATTTTTATAAATTTTTAAATATTTACAAAATATATTTAAAAAATACAGCATACAAATGTATGAAATACAATACATATTAAAATAAATAAATATTTAAAATATAAAATATTTACCCTAAAAAAATAAAATTAAGAAAAAATTTACATATTCAAAAAAATAAATCCAAAAAATATCAAAATACAACTCAAAACTCAAAATACAACTCAAAACTTAATTCAAAACTTATAACTAAACAAATTTTCTCTTTTCAAAACTGATAACTCAAAATTCTTCACGCTCAAAACATTATTCTAAAAATATTTTTAAAAAATAAAATAAATATCAATGTGTTTGGTTTGAGTTTTCTGGATTAAATTTTTTGAAAACTGACTTTTTTAATTTTCGTGTTTTTTTTTTTTAGTGAATATTTTTTAAATTTTAGACATTTTTTTACTTTTTTAGATGCACCTTACTTAGATGTATTTAAAAAGTAAAAAATTTGTGAAAAAATATTTTAAAAAATTAATAAATACATAAAAATATAAAAAATGTACTGAATTCTTTTTTTTTTTTTTGTATTTTTGGTATTTAGTGAATTTTTTTAAAAACAATTACAATTTTTTGCTTTTTAGGTGTATTTATGCTAGATGTGTCTAAAAAGTAAAAAAAAAATTGCTTAAAATATTTTTAAAATTCAGTAAAAAAAAAACACAAAAAATAAGAAAGTAGAATTTTTTGAAAAGTGTTATTTGAAAAATGGAAACAAGTTTTTTGATATTTTTTTTTTTAAATAGAGTTATGAAAAGAGTTGTTTTGAACTGTGAGTTTGGTTATGAGTTTTGAAAATAATTTTTAAATTGAATTTTGAATAGTTTTAAATTGTGTATTTATTTATGGGTTTTGAAATTTTTTTATTGGAATCACAATTTCAAAACTAAACCAAATCCAGGCATAATTTTTCAGTTCATTTTATTGAACTGAATCTAAAAATCTTGAACTTTTAAATTTTTTTAAAAAAATCACCAAGGTCGAAAATAATAATAAATAAAAAAGTCATTCCCAAAACCCTCCGAAATTAGAGTGGTTGATAATTTTTTTTTTTATATTGGTCATTTTAACTATTTTAACAAAATGAATAGAAAAACAAAACCAAAAAAAAAAATAGGATTTAAGTTTTAATGAACTAAATTTCAAATTTTGTGTTTTATCAATTTAAATCATAATTTTTTGATTTATTTTTAATATAAATTATCATCTATTTTTTTTTAATTAAACCTGTTGGAAAAATATGTATATATATATATTAGTCATTAAATTCAATAATAATGAATAATTTATACATTTTCTGTACGCTTATATTGAATTTAATAATTAAAATAAATATTTTTTTTTCTTACTTAACGAAAATAAATGGATGGTTTAAATTGAAAATAAATCAAAATATTAAGGTTTAAATTGATAAAACTAAAATTTTATTTTATCATAAAACTCAAACTCTTTTTTTTTTGTTTTGTAATTTTTCCAAATTTAAATAAGTTGACGTAATTGCCTATAACTTTTTAACTCATATAACTGTGTAAATCAAAATTTGTAATTTCTCATAATTTTAACAATACGCGATTCATACATGTATACAACGCTGGTATTATTACTAAATGATTGTACATATCTCAATTATCAATGGAGTTGAATCAAATGTTTTCCAAATATGATTTCATCAAATTATTAATAAATTAGTTAAAATTAGGAGGGAGCGTGGTCTGGATTATGATAAAATTAAGACTAATCCGTCATCTACAGTTCTTGAAAAATTGAAATCAATTTAATCCGTTTAAATCGTGGAATCAATCTAAACAAATCAATTTAAACACTGATTGAATTGGTTTAGGACCGCGGATTCACATAATTAAATAACAAAAAATATATATATATAATATTTTAATTTTATAAAAACATAAACATAGCATCATATTAATTTCACAATAACATGTTTTTCCATAATAACGACATACTGTTCTACAATTTAAATAACCATAAGAAAACTGGTTCTACTATAAGTATTTAGACTATTACAAATTAAAACTAAAAACTAACAAATAAAAGCAATAAAAAAAGATATTATGCGAGTTTAGGTTTGGGTTTAGGTTTTATATGGAATAAGAGAAGATACTATATGAGAGAGTGTATAATATAAACATAGGCTATTTGTATACGGTCTGGATTGGTTCTAATCAGGAACCGATCCGTGGACTACGGATTTTCAAATTTTCAATCTAGAACCTAACCATGGATTCAAAAAATTAATTCAAACCTACCGAATTGATCTGAATCGAATTGAAATATGAATTTCATGAATTCTTTACCCAGCTCTAGTTAAAAGCTACTTTTATTTGAAAATTAAGATTTTAATTACCTAGATTTGTTTATGTACGGGGAGCAAATATTCCGCAGAACCCGTACTCCTTTCTACAAAGCTCCTTGTCTGTCCAATCGACTTGCAAACACAATGGCGGTGTGTGGCCGGAAAAGCCCTCCGACGGTCAAGTTAGCACACACTCAGGGATCTAGAGAGAGGGGAGAGAGTTGAGTGTTTAGGTTGTTCTCACCAAATGATGTTCCATCCCTAGCATGGGGGGCGCAGACACGCTTATATACTTTCTGCGTCCAAATCTGCTCCCATTAGTCTCTTGACACGTGGTGCTGCTCTTTCATCTGTCAGCACAAATCTTGCAATCACCACCTAACCAAACCGTAGGCTATATTAGCGGAGCCCAGCAGACCGGCGGAACCACCTTGGCTTTTCACGACCGCGCTGCGCAGCGTACCCGAATGCTCCACTCGCCGAGCTCCAGAACGACCGAGCTCGGTTGCATTTCGGCAAAGCCGAGTTCAAGAAAGGTCGAGCCAGCAAACCGAAGGCCTTCCTGTCGCGCTAAACACGTGAACCGTGGAATCCAGAATGGCAGGCAATCATCTCAGCCGAGCAACTCGAGTAGCTCGGTTTTCTACATAGACAAACCCAAGTCGCTCAGTCCCAACATGGTCCTGGGCCTCAACCAAGCAAAACCTTATCTGGACGAGCCCAAGCTATCACGGCCCAAACATGCTCGGACCTTTTTTTAGCCCGGTCATTACCACGGCCCAAAGCCAGATTATGAAATATCTCTCACAATTGCCCCTTAATTATGTCCGCATTTGCATGACTGGAATTACATTACAAGGCCAGGCTAAACTTTTCACTCGGTGGTTCACTTTGCTCGGTCGCGCGAGCAAGGTCAGCTTGGCGACTTTCTTCTTGGCGAGCAAGATCAGCTTGGCAAGGAACTCCAAGGTCGGCAAGCAAGGTCCGCTCGGCGACTTACTTCTTGGCGAGTAAGATCAGCTCAACAAGGAACTCCATGGTCGGTGAGCAAGGTCCGCTCGGTGACTTACTTCTTGGCGAGCAAGATCAGCTCAGCAAAGAACTCCAAGGTCGGCAAGCAAGGTCCGCTCGGCGACTTGTTTCTTGGCGAGCAAGATCAGCTCGGCAAGGAACTCCATGGTCGACGAGCAAGGTCTGCTCGGCGACTTGCCTCTTGGCGAGCAAGATCAGCTCAGCAAGGAACTCCATGGTCGGCGAGCAGGGTCCGCTCGGTGACTTCCTTCTTGGCGAGCAAGATCAGCTCGGCAAGGAACTCCAAGGTCGGCGAGCAAGGTCCGCTCAGCGACTTACTTCTTGGCGAGCAAGATCAGCTCGGCAAGGAACTCCAAGGTCGGCGAGCAAGGTCTGCTCGGCGGCTTGCTTCTTGGCGAGTAAGATCAGCTCGGCAAGGCACTCCACGGTCACCGAGCAAGGTTTGCTCGGTGACTTGCCTGTTGGCGAGCAAGATTAGCTCGGCAAGGAACTCCATGGTCACCGAGCAAGGTCCGCTAGGCGACTTGCCTCTTGGCGAGCAAGATCAGCTCGGCAAGGAACTCCATGGTCGACGAGCAAGGTCCGCTCGGCGAATTGCCTCTTGGCGAGCAAGATTAGCTCGGCAAGGAACTCAAAGGTCGGCGAGCAAGGTCCGCTCGGTGACTTGCATCTTGGCATCAAGATCAACTCGACAAGGAACTCAAAGGTCGGCGAGCAAGGTTCGCTCGGCGACTTACTTCTTGGCGAGCAAGATCAGCTCGACAAGGAACTCTAAAGTTGATTAAAACCATCAACAAACCTCTTGTTGAGTAAAATCCATCCGGCTAGGAATTCCAAAGTTGATAAAACCATCAACAGACCTTTTGCCGAGTAAAACCCGTCCGACAAGGAATTTCAAAGTTGATAAAAACCATCAACAAACCTCTTGCTGAGCAAAATTCGCCCAGCAAGGAATTTAGATCTTTCTATCCAAATGACTGTTAGTTGCCCCTTGGACCGCACTAAATCCGCTTGGCGAGGCAAAAATATAACAACTTTCAAGAAAATGGTCTACTTGTTTCATTGCGCCATTGACAAAAAGGGTTACAAAAACAGAACTAAGAACAAAACTTTAGATTGGCAGAGTTTGATGTTCTGAAAATAGATCGGCCATTCACATTCCGCTAGTTTTATGCCCATTTTCCTCGGACTTCTTATAAACGTCTTCCAAAAACCGAACTCCCTATATCTTTTCCATGGCGGTTTACATAGCCATCATCTTGTCTGACTGCGTGAACCTTTCGCACTACTCTCTTATTCTCTACTATCGGACTTGTTGTCACAGTAGCTGCGGCTGCATCGTTTTCGACTCGGATGTGCTCGTTGATGCGCTGCATTAGTTGGCCCATGGATGTCGGCTGGTTCATGATAAGCGAGTCCCGTAGCCTATATCTGATCGGGAGACCGCACTTATATTGGGTGATTGCCAAATTGATCGGGGAATCTAAAATCTCATTGAAGGTTTCCCAGTATCTAGAGTTGTATGCCTTGAGTATGTCGCTCAACTTTATTTGGACACTAAGAAGGTGGTCCACCTCCTTTGGCGTTTTTGTGTTGGTCTTGAAACAAGTCACAAAGGCTTCTGCCAATTGCTGCCACCTTTCGATGCTTCCCTCCGGCAGTCTCTCAAGCCATTTCAAGCCCAGCTCGCCCAAACTCGATGGGCAGATAAGGCACAAGAAAGCGTTATTGCGCCTATGTTCGGCCACGACCTACCGGAAGTGCCTTACATGCATGTATAGATCGGTCTTTCCATCGTAGAGCGTAAACTTGGGCTGGTGAAAGCCCGCAGGGAGCGGTGTGGTTTCTATCTCAAGGGAGAAGGGAGTGGCGCTCAGCTTCGCCAAATCTGTGTCTAAAAGGAGAGGCACAGCTGGGCGGGGTGGTGGCGTTATGACCTTTTCACTGGCATGACCCCCGTAAGATAGCCGTTGGAGCGCCGACACCCTATAAGTTTCTCGCCGGGGAGCCCGCTCCTTCAAGACAGCCCGCAAGTCCTTGGAGCGTGCGGAGTAGGAATACCTCGACGTCGTCGCCGGACGCGAGGGTTGATAGGTACTGTCTTGCGCGCTCGACTTCTCTGTAGGCGCGTCGGAATCTCCAACCCTGAAACTTCTGGTAATAGAAAGGGAGGAAATGTGTTGCTGGCTCTGACTGCTTGAACGGCATGGTTGCATGCGCTCACTGTGGTCTCCCACTCCAGCAACACCCTTCCCTTTGACATGCCGCTTGAGATATTCCATCTCTGCCGCCATTCTTCGGATGACGGCGTCTTGGTCCCTCAACTTGTGCTTCAGACGTCTGGCGCTGGTGCTCGTCTGGGCTCCGAGAGTGACCAAAACTCCTTCTACCCTTATCCCGCGCGTCTCTTGAATGTCCTCTTAGTGAAGTCTCTAGGTCCGCCATGGGTGGAATGGCGAGGAGTCCGTCTCTCCGTCTGGCTGACTCCGGGGTAACTTCGTCGATGGTGAACAATGGTATCTCGTCGTTGTTCGCTATGGAAGGCGATCAGATGAGCTTGGAAGACAATGTTTTGTCTATCAAGTTCCCACAGACGACGCCAATTGTACGGGCAGCAAATATTCCGCAGAGCCCGTACTCCTTTCCACCAAGCTCCTTGTCTGTCCGATAGACCTGCGAACACAACGGCGGTGTGTGGCCGGAAAACCCCTCCGACGGTCAAGTTAGCACACACTCAGGGATCTAGAGAGAGGGGAGAGAGTTGAGTGTTTAGGTTGTTCTCACCAAATGATGTTCCATCCCTAGCATGGGGGGCGTAGACACGCTTATATACTTTATGCGTCCAAATCTGCTCCCATTAATCTCTTGACACGTGGTGCTACTCTCCCATCTGTCAGCACAAATCCTGCAATCACCACCTAACCAAACCGTCAGGCTATATTAGCGGAGCCCGGCAGACCGGCGGAACCACCTCGGCCTTTCACGACCGCGCTGCGCAGCGTATCCGAGTGCTCCACTAGCCGAGCTCCAGAACGACCGAGCTCGGTTGCATTCCAGCAAAGCTGAGTTCAAGATAGGTCGAGGCAGCAAACCGAAGGCCTTTCTGCCGCGCTAAACGCGTGAACCGTGGAATCCAGAATGGCAGGCAATCATCTCGGCCGAGCAACTCAAGTAGCTCGATTTTCTACATAGACAAGCCCAAATAGCTCGGTCCCAACATGGTCCTGGGCCTCAACCGAGCAAAACCTTATCTGGACGAGCCCAAGCTATCACGACCCAAACACGCTTGGAGCTCTTTTTAGCCCGGTCATTACCACGGCCAAAAGCCAAATTATGAAATCTCCCTCACAGTTTCTTTTAACAATTTAAAAAACCTGTACTAGTTAGTTAGTAAAATTTAGGAAAAATTATTTATAAGCCCTATTAGGGAGACTTATGCTACATGTGGTCTTGCTAAAAAACTTATGTTCTCATAAGTTCTGTGGGAAGTTTGTTGACACATTTATCCTCAATATTAGTTGTTTATATCATAAATAATAGTAAAACCATATATAGGAAATTGAATGTTACCATAGATCATGTCTATATAAATGTAACGTAACGTAACACCTATATAAACGTAACATGAAACCTATACGTAACGTAACACCTACATAAACGTAATGTGACACCTATGATCTATGGTAACATGCTAAGAAATTGCATGTTACCATAGATCATATCTACATAAACGTAACGTAACGTGATACCTACATAAACGTAACGTGGCACCTATGTATAGGAAATTGAATGTTGCCATAGATCATATCTACATAAACGTAACGTAACGTGACACCTATGATCTATGGCAACATTCAATTTCCTATATGTTACCATAGATCATATTTATATGAAACGTAACGTGACACCAACATAAACCAACAACATTTTCACATTCAATATTAAAAAATAAAAACTTATTAAATTTGTGAAACGTAACGTGAGATGTTACGTTACGTTACGTTTATGTAGGTGTCACGTTACGTTACGTTTATATAGGTGTCACGTTACGTTACGTTTATGTAAGTGTCACGTCACGTTATGTTTATGTAGAATCTTGTACAACACATTCCTATCTAAATAGGACTTGAGACTCTATAAAAAATTATACAGGACTTAACCTACCATAAGTGTCTGAAAAAAAATTTATAAATAAATCTTCCTAAACAATAATAAATAAGTAAAAATAAAAGAAAACAAAAAAGGAAATGCCTACTTTCCTTTCTCTTGGCAGCACAGCAAGTGCCAAAATGACCCATTATTCTGACTCAACAATTATGAATTGTCATTTGTCAAATTATGAGAGGTTTGGATTATATTCTTTAAGGTTCCTTAATTTATTGTTAAAAATACATAATTTTTTTAAAATATTATTCATAAATGTATTTATAGATTGTTATATATCAATTGTTGATTTATTTAAAATTAACAAATTAAGAGCCAACCCCCATCATGTCAATACGAATAAATTTAGATGTAATATTTTAAACTTTCTAACATTATACTTTATTATTAAGCTTATCTAGTAATTTAATAGTGGTTGATAAAAGAATTCGTATTCAGTTAATGGCACTAAAAACAAATAAAAAAAAATATGATACCCAAGTGTTTGAGATTTTTATTTTAAAATATTGAATAGAAAACCATATGTTACAATCTCTCTCTAACTTTTTCTCCATTTATCTGTCTTCGCTTTGGTAAAGTCTCCCTATTTCTTTCTCCACATATTCGGGAGGTTGATTTAACTTATAAAAAATAATATCTTTTTATATTAGATAGGGTTGTGTGGATCCAAATTTCTTTGGATAGCCATCCTTTGAAATTGTCGAAGTTTTGGTTGTATCCCTTCACATGGATGAATGCTTTGTTAAAATTGTGTATGAGGTATTAACTACTCCATATTGGTTATTTAGCTGTTTTGGATAATTTAGATAAATGTATTTTTTATTTTTTATTAAAAGATGTATAAAATAGTAAAAATGATATAACTTGACATGTATAAGCTTATAAAGACCACGAATTACCTATGGACAATCCAAGCCCATCACTTGGAGCCTAGTGCGTAACCCAGCTGGTGAGGTTCAAGACAGCTGGAGTCCAACATGGCATAAAGAGCCAATGACATTCAGACACACGGCAAGAGAAGGACGAGCCACATTAGCAGACAAAGATCTGTAAAGTTATTGCCACTGCACATCACCATTAATGCAGCCCATCACAGCATTTATTATGACAACACTTCTCTGCTGGAACAGGACCCCTTTACCCTGAGCAAGGTAAGCTATAGCATAGGCTTTCGGCGAGGAGAGCAGGTCGGAAGGGACAGCGAAATGATTGCCAAAGGATATAAGCGAACGTTGAAGACAAGAAAAATGTTAAGCTTTCCATCTCTAATCTCTCCCCATATACTCTACTTCTCTTCCTAACTTGCTCGTCGGAGGGTTCACTGGGGGACTACCCTGTTCCCCGTTGAACTTGTTTGCAGGTTATCCGGTGGGCTCGATCATTTGGGCTTAGGCTTGAGGAGCTTTGACCAGTTCGCTCCATTCACTGGGATAAACTGTATCAACAGTTGGCGCCGTTTATGAGAACGCTTTGCTCCTCGCGCCAGTTGTGTTCACTGTCGCCGGAGACCCCGTTCCAACAACTTCTTTCTGCTACCCGCTAAAGTGCATGGTCACGACTAGATCCATGGCTTCTCACAATAATGCTGCCGACCATCAGGCCGACCACCCCAATCCAAACAACCCACCATAGTATTTTATCGAGCTTACCAACAGCATTAACCGCATGGCCGAGCAAAACCAGGCCTTGATAAATACTTTACTCCAAAGAAATCTTTCGATGCCTCCTCCACCACCTCCAGATATTCCCCTCAACCAAGAAAGAGCCCCGAGCCATACTGCTCCCCAACTCCATCCACCCATCTTGGAAGGTTTGCAACCTCCCCACCCACATATAAATCCACCACCACCACCCCCACACCCGTCGGTCGTAGCACCAGCCCCTGAAGGGGAGGCCAGCAGCGTCCAGCCTCCACTGACTGACCATGGTGACCACGTTCCCCTCTGGGACGCTGAGCTCCGAGCAATGAAGCTCCAACTCTAAGGGGTTATGCAGAATATTCAGCATAAACGCTCTACCACGGCAAATTCACCATTTGTTGCCTCTATCCGGGACAAACCTTTGCCCGCCAAGTTCAAAATGCCCACCATTGACTTCTTTGACGGTACGACGGACCCAGTCGACCATCTGGAGACCTACCGTACCCTCATGATCCTCCATGCCTTCCCTGACAAGATCATGTGTCGGGCTTTCCCCGTGACACTGAAGGGGTCAGCTCGACTGTGGTTCAGTCAGTTACCAGCGGACTCTGTCTCCACTTTCCAGCATCTCAGCGACTCCTTCCTCAGCCATTTCATTGGAGCCCAGCGCCAACACCGCCCTGCAACCCAACTCCTCAACATCCGTCAGACCGAGGGAGAGTCGCTGCGCAGCTTCGTTACCCGCTTCAACACCGAAGCCCTACAAGTAGCGGAGAATGACGATAAGGTCATCCTCACGATTTCATGGCCGGGCTACGATCGTCCGATTTCCTCTTCTCCCTCTCCAAAAACCCCCCGACCTCCATGGCAGCCCTATTATCCAAAACCCAGAAATACATGAATGCCGAAGATTCACTAGCCGTTCGGCAGGATCCAATATCCAAAAACCCGATCCCCAGAGAAAAGAGAAAAGACTCAGAACCCAGAAACACCCAGTATAATAGCCAAACACCCCAATATACCGACCGACCTCCTCGCACTGACCGGCCGGCACCGGCCCGACCGCCCGGTCGGTTCGAGCGGTACACGCCCCTTAATTCTCCCATGGAACAAGTCCTCCACCAGATCCAACGGGATTACCCCCTCAAATGGCCCCTACCCTCACGGACCCCTTCCAACCGAAAAGACTAGTCCAAATATTGTCGTTTCCACCATGACCATGGCCACAACACTGATGACTGCATCAACCTCAAGGATCAGGTCGAGACCCTCATTCGTCAAGGGCGTCTCAACCGGTTCACGGACACCTGCCCATAACAGAGGCAAAGAACCGAGCCCCTCAGAAACAACTGACGGCGTACCCCACCTCGGCAGCCAGCCCAACCTAACCAAGGCCATGACCGCCCCCCACAACAGCCTCGGCCCCCAGGTAATTCTCCTCCGCCAGTTAATGAAATCCGAGTCATTTCTGGTGGCCTTGCTTGTGGCGGACGATCCCGCTCCGTTTAGAGGGCAGAGCTCAGGAAGATAAGGCAAGGCTCGGACAGAGCAGTGGACACGGTAGACCGACCCTCCAAACAACCCAAGCAGTGGGCAGAGCCCATCACCTTCACGGATGCCAACTGTACTGGCATCCGTTATCCTCATGATGACCCTCTCGTCATGTCTGCCATTCTCTCCAACTATAACGTCAGGCGGGTTCTCATCGACAACGACAGTTCTTCAGACATCATATTCCTCAACTGCTTCCGCCAGCTCAAAATTGGGGAGGAAAGTCTGTCTCCCCTCCAAACCCCCTTGGTCGGTTTCACTGGTGACCGGGTGACCTCCATTGGCTCCATCGATCTCCCCATCACCATCAGTGAATACCCACGGCAGGCTACCAAGTTGCTTATTTTCTTTGTGGTCGACTGTCCCTCTGCCTACAACATCATCCTTGGCCGCACGACCCTTAACGCTTTTCAAGCTATCACTTCAACCTACCACCTCGCCATAAAGTTTCCACCGACCAGGGCGCCAGGACAGTACGGGGAGAGCAGACCATAGCCAGAGAATGTTATGTCGCCTCACTCAAGGAAGTCAAGCTGAAGGAGGCCATGATTATTGAAGGACTTGATGCCCGAGATGAGGATGAGCTGGTTAGAGGCGAGCCGGTGGAGGAGCTCGTTGAGATTCCCATCGACCCCACCAACCCAATGAAAACTGCTAAGATCGGTAGCCACTATCTCCCCAAGCTAAGGCCAACCTTATTGCCCTTCTGACCGAGCACAATGATGTATTCGCCTGGACTCATTCAGATATGCCAGGCATCGACCCTTCTTTCATAACTCATCGTCTCAGTATTGAACCTCATTTTCGACCTTATCGCCAGAAGCAGCGCATCTTTCATCCGAAGCGCAATACTCTTATAGCCGCAGAGGTCGACAAACTCCTTGAGGCCCAATTTATCAAAAATGTCGACTACCCTAAATGGTTGTCAAACGTGGTCCTCGTCCGTAAGAACAATGGCAAATGGCGACTCTGTGTCGATTACTCTGACCTGAACCGAGCTTGCCCCAAAGACAGCTATCCTCTGCCCTGCATAGATCTGCTGGTCGACGTCACGGTCGGTCATCAAATGCTCAGCTTTATGGATGCTTTCTCTGGCTACAACCAAATCCTGATGCACCCATACGATCGGGAACATACATCCTTCATCACCGACCGAGCTACCTACCATTACCGAGTAATGCCATTCGGATTGAAGAACGCTAAGGCCACCTACCAACGGTTGGTCAATGCCGTCTTTCGTCACCAAATAGGTCGGAATATGGAAGTATATGTCGACGACATACTAGTCAAGAGCAAACTCTCTACTGATCATCCGACCGACCTGCGGGAGACCTTCGCCACACTACACAAGTACCAAATGAAGCTCAACCCAGAGAAGTGCGCCTTCGGCGTAGGATCCGGGAAGTTTCTGGGTTTTATGGTCAGTCAGCGGGGCATTGAAGCTAACCCTGAAAAGATCAAGGCCTTGGTCGAAATGCAGTCACCCAAAACGGTTAAAGAGGTCCAAAGACTCACTGGCCGAGTTGCAGCCCTCAATTGTTTCATTTCCCGCGCCACAGATAAGTGTCTACCATTCTTCAAAGTTCTCCGGCAAACTTTTGAATGAACATCTGAATCCGAAAAGGCTTTTTAACAGTTGAAATAGTGCATGGCCAACCCTCCCCTCCTTTCACAGGCAATCGTGGGCGAGCCCCTCTTCCTCTACTTAGCCGTGTCAAACACCGCTGTCAGTGCAACACATATCAGGGAAGACGGCTCTGTCTAACGATCGGTCTACTACATCAGTCGGGCCCTCAGGGGAGCAGAACAAAACTACCCACTGTTAGAAAAATTGTCCTTAGCCTTGGTCACTGCCTCCAGACGACTCCGTCCTTACTTCCAAGGCCACTCCATAGTGGTCCTCACCGACCAATCCTTGAAGAAGGTCATGCAGCAACCAGAACTTTTCAGCAGACTCATGTAGTGGTCAGTGGAACTCAGCCAGTTTGACATCTCGTACCGACCCCGAACAGCAATTAAGGGGCGGGCTATAGCCGACTTCATCCTGGAATTCACTAATCCCACCGCAACCACTGTCTCTCCACTCCCACCAGCTGCCATCGAGCCAGAAGACCCTCACTCTTGGACCTCCAACGTCGACGGATCATCCCGCAGGCAAGGTAGTGGGGCGGGCCTCATCCTTACTGCCCCTGAGGGTGGTTATTTCAAATGTGCACTCCGTTTCTTGTTTGAGGCCAGTAACAATAAGGCCGAATATGAGGCACTGATAGCAGGCCTTCGCCTAGCCAGGGACATTGGTGTCAGCCACATCCGAGTGCTCAGTGACTCCCAGCTCATCGTCGAACAGATCACGGGAGAATTCGATACCAAGGAGGACACAATGCGAGCTTACAGGGATCTTGTACTTCCCCTTGTTCGCCTCTTCAATACCTTCCACATCAAGCACATTCCTCGGGCGGAGAACTCTAAGGCAGATGAGATGGCCCAGTTGGCTTCCGCAGACCAATCCGACCTCAGCAGTGGTGTCTGCCTCGAATACCTATCCCACCCCTCCATTTCCCCCGACCAGCATGAAATGCAATTCCTCCAAAATGAGCCCATCCCTTGGGCGTCGGACATCGTTCTATTTCTGACAACGGGGGAACTTCTAGACGACCAACAGCAAGCCGCCAAAGTTAGGGCCTGGTCGTCTAATTACATCCTCGTCAGCAGCATTCTGTACAAACGTGGTTTCTTACGCCCTTATTTGCGGTGCCTCAATCCGACTCAAGCAACTTATGTGATGCAAGAAATTCATGAGGGTATCTGCGGCAATCACTCGAGCGGCAGGTCCCTGGCCCACAAGATACTTCGCACTGGATATTTCTGGCCTACTCTCAACCAAGATGCGGCTGACTTCATGCTCAAATGTGATAAGTGTCAGCGTTTTTCCAGTATTCCCCGTGCCCCTCCTACTGAATTGATCACACTTTGCAGCCTCTACCTGTTCGCTAAGTGGGGGATTGACCTAGTTGGCCCCTTACCCACCGGCTGAGGCCAGACCAAATTTGCCATTGTCGCCATTGATTATTTTACTAAGTGGGTAGAGGTAGAATCCCTTGCCACCATTACCGAGCGGAACACAACCAAGTTCATCTGGCAGTCGATCGTTTGCAGATTTGGCATTCCCCAGGCCATTGTTTCCGACAACGGCAAACAATTCGACAACGCCTGTGCAGACCTCCAAATTCAACCATGTTTTTCTTCCCCCGGACATCCCCAAGCCAATGGCCAAGTTGAGGTCACCAACCGTTCTCTTCTGAAGATCATCAAAACCAAACTAGAAGCTGCCAAGGGGCTTTGGGCTGAGGAACTACCAAATGTACTTTGGGCTTTCCGAACTCTAGCACGGACTCTCACTGGGGAAACCCCTTTTTGCTTAACATACAGCGCTGAGGCAGTTATTCCAGTAGAAGTCGGTCTGCCTACCCCTAGAGTTTTACATCTGGATCCAACACTAACGGATGAGTTCCGTCGGGCATACCTGGACCTAATTGAAGAACTCAGAGAAACCACTGCTATCAGATTGGCCTCATACCAACAGAAAATGAGAACACACTACAACCGCAAAGTCCAACCAAGGGAGTTCGCTGTAGGAGACCTTGTCTTAAGAGAAGCAACCCTTGCCACCAAAAATCCGACCGAGGGTAAACTGACACCCAAATGGGAGGGACCTTACGTTGTAAAGGCCCGACCGCATCCGGGCACTTACCGACTTCAAGACATGGAAGGTCGAGATCTCTCCCACCCCTGGAACGCTGAACACCTGAAGTGCTACTTTCAATAAGTCCTTATTGTTGTATCGCTCAGTTGTTGTATTTTCTTTTTGTTTTGTTACATAATGTAAACTTGTATCGACTGAACTACACTGATCATGACAACAATTCTATACCTTGGCTATCTATGTGTTGTCTCAATAACATTCTCATTTGCAGCACTTATTACAAGTCTCAGCCAGACCGACCGTCAACAGTCTCAGCCAAACTGGGCACTAAAAGCCTCAGCCAGACTGAGCACGAAAAAGCCTCAGCCAGACTGAGCACTAAAAGCCTTAGCCAGACTGAGCACTAAAAGCCTCAGCCAGACTGAGCACGAAAAAGCCTCAGTCAGACTGAGCACCAAAAGCCTCAGCCAGACTGAGCACGAAAAAGCCTCAGCCAAACTGAGTATCCAAAGCCTCAGCCAGACTGAGCATCAAAAGCCTCAGCCAGACCGAGCGTATTTCAAATGTGTACTTAAGCATCAAAAGCCTCAGCCAGTCTGAGCATCCAAAGCTTCAGCAAGACTGAGCACAAGAGCCTCAGCCAGTCTGAGCATCAAAAACCTCGGCCCGACCGAGCACTAAGAACCTCGCCCAGACAGAGCAGTAAGAGCCTCTGCCAGACCGAGCAAGAAGCACTCGGCCTGCCTAACAAGTCTTAGCCAGACCGAACGCCACAGCCCCAGGGTCAGACACAAGTTATTTTCTCCTCAATCAAACCCTCACAAGTTAGCTCTCTCCTCCTCACAAAACCAAGCCTCCCTCCATGAACCACCAACTTACTTGAGCAATGTGGCAAACACACACTTGTAATTTTACTACATTTTACAAGTTTAACTTTACACAGTATTGAGTTTTGATCACAAGTTTAACTTTACTCTGCATTGAGTTTTTTATCACAAGTTTAACTTTACTCTGCATTGAGTTTTTATCACAAGTTTAACTTTACTCTGCATTGAGTTTTTTATCACAAGTTTAACTTTACTCTGCATTGAGTTTTTATTACAAATCTAATTTCGCTCTACCTTAAGGAGTCTACCCAGTCCTTATTACAATTTCAATCTCACTCTGTCTTGAGGAATTCCTAAATGCAGCTTTTATCACAAGTTCACCACAAGTTTTTATCACATGTTTTCATCCATTTCAGACGCACAAGCAAAAACAGTGAAATGCACAACACAACTGAAATTTTATTTATCCATAACTTTATACAAAAGTTCATTACAACAATTCAAAAAAAAAAAAAACAACAACAACAAAAACAATGTCGATGCACAGTCTCATTTTCCTTCCTCTCCAGTTACTCCTCCTCACTGGAGAGGAGGCCTTCTTCTTCAATGCCGTCATCCGGGGGGGTTTGGGCCACATCGTCTTCACCAATCGTTACACTACAAATGTCTAAGTCTGGGAGCAGCTCTTCAGCTCTACGTTTGAACGTCTTCCAGCCACTGTCCCAGTACTTAGCCATTTCGTGCTTATAAAAGTCTGACTGCTGGAAGCTCTCAATAACTTCTGCTTCAGTTCTGCCTCCAGCAGTCGTCCTCGATGGGCCCGCCCCCCCAGATTCTTGCCTAGTCAGGCTGCTCGCGACCGCAGCATCAACCGCCATTTGAAATTCGACAGACCCTTTGAATTGCTTCACTGCTGCGACGCACAGATTGCCCTTTCAGAGGCTGCTTTCGCCCTCTCTTCGTCCAGCTCTTTCTGCAAGGTCGCCCTTTCCGACGCAGCCTTTGCCTTTTTCGCCTCCAATTCCTTCTTCAGGCTCTCTTTCTCCGCCGTCGCCTACGTTCTCTCTGTTTCCAACTCCTTCTGAAGCCTCCCCTTCTCCTCCACTGCCTTGGCGCGCTCGCCCTCCAGTTCTTTATGAAGATCGCCCACTTTGCCATCAGCCTCATCTTTTTGCCTGACCAGCTCTTCATTACTGCTCATGGCCTCTTCATGTCGCTCGACCGCGACAGCGCAGGCTCTTTGGGCCTTCTCCAACTTCTTCTGCTCGCCAGCAAGTTGGAACTCGAGCGACACAACCTGGCAGCGTGTGCTCTCCAGCTCCACCTCAACTGCCTATTAGCATGGGCAGTTTTCCAACTCGTCTTCTCCCTCTCCAACTTCGCAAGCTGGGCCTTGGCCTCATCTGCCTTGAGTTTGGCAGCCCCGCTTTCCTCAACAGAGCCCCTGTTAAGGTGGTTACCTCCATTTGGGCGGAGCATAACCCCTTCAGCAGTTCAGCCTCGTTGAATCTGGATGCTGAGCGCAGGGCTGCCTCTTCTACGATCCCCACTAGGCGGTCTACCCCTGCCCTAGCTGGGCCTTCTTCTCCCTCCAGCCGCCCAGCCACCGCGCGAGCGTGGTAGATCGCTGTGGTCAGACTAACTCCCCCTCCTTGGGGTGTAGAGCCCCTCTGGGGCTGTTCTTCTCTTCTTGAGCCAGGGTCGCTTGCCCCATCTTCTCCTTGCCCTTCAGGGACGGCCTTCGCGACCCCCGCGGCTATCGCCGCTACCACTGGCGCCACCTTCATGCCCTCTGAAGCAACATCCACCGCTTCTGGGCTACCTACCCTTCTTGGGGTCCCCTTCATTTCTCCCCCCTCCGCCCCCTCGGCAGCACTGGTGTCCTTCACACTTGTCTCCCTCATCCTCTTCTGGGCAGGCACTTCCTCACTCCACCTCACCCTCTTTTTCTTCTTCCCCACGCCCAACGCCTCCATCTTTTTCAAAGACCTCTCTTTCAAAGGGTCTGTTGGGGGCGGCCGTGGCACAAAATCGCCTAAGTTTTTCTCTCCCAAGGGTTTGGGGCAAAGTCGAATCCTCTCCCTCGCAACCGATTTTGGTGGTCGGTCGGCCTAGGACTCTTTGAATTTTTGGGCTTTAGCAATGATGGCCTGATCCTCCGCCTCTTGAGCCCTTTTCCTCGCCTTCAACTCCACTCGGTCGAGGTCCTCACCACTTGGCTTTGGACCCAACCCTGCCTCAAACAATGCAGATGACTGAACGAGCTCGTCCCATTTGGCCCCTTCTTTCTCCCTCCACTCCTTCACCCTCTTCACCCTCCCAAGCCCCCCATTGGCAGATACGTAGAACCATCGTGGTCGCCACCCCTTGATCAACGACGGTAGCCCCGCCACCAACCCTTTCCCTACTGCTGCCTGCAGAGTGACCCACGTCTCCTGCTGCCTTGAGGCCTTATAACATGCAAAGAATTCGTCTACTGTCATGGCCTCCCCTCCATTCGCTTTCGGCCACGCACTTGCACAGGCCAGTAGGATCTTCCATGCATTGGGCATTAGTTGCCCCGGTGCTACCTGTAGATGGTTGAGCACATCCACTACCACCTGCGGCAGTGGCAACCTTAGTCCACCCTTCAGAGCTTCCTCATAAAGGGAAAACTCTCCTGGCCTGGCGTCAGACGGCCTTTCCGTTGATGTCGGCAGCAATAACTCCACTTTCCCAGGGATCTGGTATTTTTCGCGGATAACCTCCAACTCCGCTGCAGTAATCGTGGATTTGTCAGCCTTCGTGTGCCAATGATCTGGTTCTGCCTGGCTGATTGACTTTGGAGCTGCTATCATGGTGGAACTATGGGATCGTACTACCGACTCCCCCATCCTCTCTGTCCTATACTGCGCCGCTAGCTCCACTGCATCATCATCCCCAAGTGGGTCCACCCTGACAATCGCATTTCCTTCTTGGGCCATCTCTGTGGTGTGTTTGCGACTTCGGCGGCAGGGGAAATCGAAAAAGTGTTGCAGAGGTGTATTGTGAGCAACGAAGGAATTCACACTTGGAATATTTTGATTTTTCGTAAGCAAGTAGGTGAATCGAATAATGCCAAAAGCCCACGGTTTGCCCGTATTCCAAGGATCCCAATTAATTTTCACCAGTTTGAAAACTTTTCAAAATCATCTGCCAAAACTGTCTCTTCAACACCCATAATGACTTACCGTTTCATTTCTAATCCAACGCCTAATCTTCCCCCCTATGGGATATTGCCACGTGTACGACCACGATCCACTGTCTCCTCCCCTTACCCTGTCTTTTCCACTTCAACTCACTACGTGACACGCCGCGTCTCGAGCCCCGTGCCCCTCCACCTCACTCTTCGCGGTCGGCCCTCCTTGTTGTCGACCATACCACTCGGCCAACACCGCGGTCGGCCGTCCTCGCGGTCAGCCCTCCCGCTCGGCCAAACGCCGCGGTCGGCCCTTCTCGCGGTCAGCCCTCCCGCTCGGCCAAACGCCGCGGTCGACCCTCCTCGCGGTCAGCCCTCCCACTCAGCCAACACCGCGGTCGGCCCCCCCACTCGGCCAACCATCGCGGCTGGCCCACCCTTCGCGGTCGGCCCTCCTTAGTGTCGGCCATCCCACTCGGCCAACCTTGCGATCAGTCCTTTCCGTGATCGGCCCTTCCACTCGGTCGCCCTGCGCAGTCGGACCACCTCCCGATCGGTTCACCCCCCTCGATCACTCCTTCCGGTCGACCTCCATTCTGCCAATCCCTAACACACTCATCTACATCATTAATATTCCCTTCGTTGGACTAAAGCTGCACTCGGGAATGGGGGACTACTGACATGTATAAGCCCATAAAGGTCACGAATCACCTATGGACAATCCAAGCCCATCACTTGGAGCCCAGTGCGTAACCCAACTGGTGAGGTCCAGGACAGCTGGAGTCCAACATGGCATAAAGAGCCAATGACATTCAGACGCACGGCAAGAGAAGAACGAGCCACATCAGCAGACAAAGATCTGCAAAGTTATTGCCACTGCACATCACCATTAATGCAGCCCATCACAGCATTTATTACGACAACACCTCTCCGCCGGAACAGGACTCCCTTACCCTGAGCAAGGTAAGTTACAATATAGGCTTTCGGCGAGGAGAGCAGGTCGGAAGGGACAGCGAAATGATTACCAAAGGATATAAGCGAACGTTGAAGACAAGAAAAAGGTTAAGCTTTCCATCTCTAATCTCTCCCCATATACTCTACTTCTCTTCCTAACTTGCTCATCGGAGGGTTCACTGGGGGACTACCCCGTTCCCCGTTGAACTTGTTTGCAGGTTATCCGGTGGGCTCGATCATTTGGGCTTGGGCTTGAGGAGCTTGGACCAGTTCGCTCCATTCACTGGGATAAATTGTATCAATATAACTAAAAAAAGATTAAAATGTGCACTTATATAACATACCTCAAACAAACTCTTATTTAATTTTTCATGTTATATTTTTATTAAAACAATACTTGTAAGGAAATGCTAGATATCTAACATCACCACCGTGATAGTGTTATATGTACCAATTAATATACAAACTAATATACTAACAGATGATGTGACATAAATTTAGAAGTTTTTGGTATCTGTTATTTGTATAATATGTGGAGTCAATAATAATGACATAACACTAATTGATACACTAGTATATATAGGAATAATGACATGTAGCACCACCGATTATACTATATATATATATATGTTTTTATGTTAAAGTCTATTAAAATTGTGAATGAGGTATTAACTATTCCATATTGATTATTTATTTAATTTTTCATGTTATATTTTTATTAAAACAATACTGGTCATAATAGGGGTTGTGTCGAACCTAAATTTCTTTGGGTAGCCACCATTTGAAATTGTTTGGAAACTTAGTAGTTTTTATTTTATTTTCAGTTATATCACATCTCTATTTTTTTATATATTTTTTAAAAAAAAGTAAAAAAATCATATTTTAACTAATTTCTTAAAACAACCCATATGTATCCATTAACATGGATGAATGTTTTGTTAAAACTTGTTTGGTAGTCCTATATGCACCAACATTAGTTATGACATTATTATTGATCCCAGTCATTAATCACATTACAAATACCAAAACCCTATTAAATTATATCACATTATCAATTGATACACTAGTTAATATAGTAACTCGTTCATATAGCATTATTCTTGTTAAAATTGTGTATGAGAGATATTAACCACTCCATATTGATTATTTATTTAATTTTTCATGCTATATTTTTATGAAAACAATGTTTGTAAGGAAATGCTGGATATCTAATATCATCACCCTGATGTTATATATCATCAACTCTAGATGCAGTGTCAATCTTAAAACTTTTTAATATCTTGAACCAATTTTTAAGATGCGACAATCTCTACAATTTACAAAAAATAAATTGTTTATACCTAAAATATGAAGTATACACAATTATTATTTTTAATTTGTTAGTAAACAACTCACACAAGGTTTGTTTGTTTAAAATTCAATTATTACCTATAGTTTAATAAAATTCAATTTACAACAAGAAAAAAAATCACAAAAAATTAAAATTCAATTGACAACTCTTCTATAAAAAGTATTGAAAATTGTTTTGTGGGAACAAATAGAATCCATTTATTTAGAATACAAAAATTAAAATAGATGATTTTATTATTTGAACAAATCACAAAAATGTGTTTTGTCAATATGAACACCATGTGGTCAGCCCATTTCTCATAAACTGTATGGTTGGTTGTTTGTGATGGCTGGGCCCAAGGTAAAAAATAAATAAAATTCAAGTATACTTTCTACAAATAACAATGGCTATACTTGTAAACAAAATACACAATTGAGGAAATATGGAACACAAGCAGTGTTGCATTATGAAGAATTATTTTCAAAATTGACATTTAATTGCAGCAGAGTGGTTTGAAATTGCTGCTAGCCGTTTGGCCACCATTTTTCAAATCTATGCTTTGAATCACAAATGTCCTCCTTCCTCTTCTCAGCATCATCACCATAACAATACAACGAAAGAGTTGATGATTCAAGCGCGTCCCAACAAAGATCGGACCAAGCTAAGATGAATGAATGAATATAAGCAAAGATCGGACCAAGATGCTTCATCCCCTGGCAAGAGAGATGTGAATGTGATGATAGAAAGCAGTTATGTTGAAGAAGGATCCCTCCAATCTTGATTTGAGATAACAATTCCACCTACCAAAAAAAAAAAAAAAACCTAGTAATTTAATAGCCAAGATCAATGGTAACCTAGTAACCTTAAAAAAACAGGTCTAAAGGTCTAAAAAGTTGATTTGTTTCGTGTTTTGTTTTGTTTTTTTGTCTCAAGTGATTTTTTATCATTAAAAATAATAAAAATTAAAAAATATGTATAGATGAATTTTTTTAATCAAACGGAACCTTAACCTTAACCTTAACCTTAATGATAAATAAATAATAATAATTCAAAATGAATCTTGTTTACTCACATAATGGGGTACAGGCAGGGTTCCCGTTCTGTCTTCAAAATCATTGTTCTCATCATGTATTCAATGCATTAATTCCTAACAATGAAAAATATTAAAAATTAAAACACAGCAATGTATGATTATTCAGCCAAAAGTACATCAAAAACATTTTTTTTTATATAAAAAAAAATAGTAATATTAGATATTTCAAATATTTTATCAAATGTTATATGAAATATTTAGTAAAATATTTACGTCTCTAACATTTTTCAAAAAAAAAAAAAAATTAAAATTAAAATTAAAAACATAGAATGATGTGCTAGGCCACCTTACCTCAAGACACTTGATGCTAAATCAATCAGTCTCTTCCAAAAACGAGTAGTTAAACGCAAAGTATTAATTTGGAAGCAGGGAAGACCAAACCTGTAAAACAAACCAAACAAACAGTAATTAGATACCGAGAACACCATGTCAATGGCTTCCACTTAATCTCCACGCTCGAGCTCTTCATTCTCTTTCCACTCTGTGGCTCCTTATCCAAATCAAAGCTCGCCCCTTTCATCCTCAGTTCCTGAACACACCTCCCGACCGCTCTGTTACTCTCCTTCTCTCTCTGCAACTCTCTCCACACCTTCCAGTACCTGCAAAGTCTCATCTGCACCAAAAAAATCAGTACAATCGAAGTAAACAGAGACAGAATTGAAGGAATCCACCAACTATGGCACACAAGATTGCGATCTTGTTCTGGGTTGTTGTTATTGATTGAAGAGGTGAAGAGAATTGTGGAGAAAAAAGCATGGAAAATGAAGAAGAAAAAACAGAGTTGGGTTGTCTCTGTTTTGATGGAATCGAGTCTGGTCTCTTTCATGGCGATTCTGCGGCCGAAGAGATCTTCTTCTCTCTGCCAGAGCTTGAGGAGCAAGAGATGGCCTGGGGATTGGGAGATTTCAGATAGTGGGTGGTTTTGCATTGCGGAGAATGTTAGTTTCTGTTGGTGTTCTTCGTCGACTGGGATTTCCACAACAATGTGGGTGTCTTTGGAATCGGCCATTGAAGACTATGTATGGAAGATTAGGAAAAAGACGAGTGTGTGAATTGTGAGTTCTGTGAACAGAGAGCAATGTATGTAAACAATAGATTAGAAAACTGAGATCGCGAAGATTTGCAGATAGAGCAAGTGAGATTTGATTGATTTTGATGCCGGAGATAGAGGGGTGTTCCCAGGTATTTAAACCATCGTTGCTAAATCTTTAAAACCCGCAACGGTCAGATTTTGATTTTGCTGGCCCAACGGTTAGATTTCCATTCATTATTGTGGATTTTATTATTATTATTATTATAAAATTAATCTAAACGCCTTTGTTGATATAATGGCTTCGTTTGCCAAGTTGCTATTGTAATAGGATATTTTAGTTTTTGGTTATTTTAGTAAGTTAAAATTTTTGTGTTTGGAAAAGTGATTGGATTTTTTATGGTTGGATGTGATATTTATAAGAGAAAAAGTAAAATGATTATAAATTTTATGTGATATTTTGTCTCATTAACTATTTTAACTTATTTTATCTTTTTGTGAATTTTAACCTAAATTAAGTTATTTCTTTTCTTTCCAAACACCCCCACTGTATAGATTTTGCCTCCTTAATTTTGAGATGGGTAAGTAATGATATGTATATACACACAATTTTCAATGCAGAATTTACATATGGTGTGATATTTTGTGATTTTTTCACTCTTTCATTTTACAAACTCATGAAATTTTTTATCCTTCAACTACAACAATAAATTATTTTAGGGCAAATTACAAACACCCCCTAGAGATTTGGTAAAAATACAGATTTCCTCCTGAAGTTTGAGAAATTACATCCCGCCCCTTGAGATTTATATTTTCATAACAAATTGTCTTCTGAGGTTTTTATTTTCATACAGATTCTCTCCTAATTTTTTCTAATTTGTTATGAAAATTTGACTCTCAGGGAGTAATTTGTAATTTTTCAAATCTCAGGGAGAAATCTGTATTTTTACCAAATCTCGAGAGGGTATTTATAATTTGCCCATTATTTTATAATTGAGATTGTCGCATGTGGTCTTTGGTCAATGATCAAAAATAATTGAGATTGTCAAAATATACAAATTTATAAATAAAAAGAATAACATGATATTTGTTAATAGTTAATAAGTCTTATGCATAATTAACTAATATATATATATATATATACACATGTATGTGTAATTTCATTTCTTTTACATTTTACATTCTTTTACAAATTTAAAATTCAAAATTAGTATTTATCTGGCACATAAGAAAGTATACAAAAAAATATTCCAAGTCTCGTTAACATGTCTTTGGGATGCAACAAAAAAAAAAAAGAACAAAAAAATTTCAAGCACACGGGATAATTTGAGTAATGATTGAGACCCCACTCTTACAAGACCTTCATAAATCTGGATTACTCATGATATGAACCTCACACATACATGAAGGGTCAAGATCACTTTGAGAGTGTGGGAATCATCTCAAAAGGATCCCGAACATTTCCCATTAAATTAATCAAATTAGATGGGGGCATTTATTTATTTTTAGATAGGCAGATTAGGTGGTTGGAATGGCAGCAACATCACAATATTTCTCAAAAAAAGAAAAAAAAAATAGAGTCAAGAATATGATTTTTAATTATAAAATTGCTGTTGTCACTATATGATTTTTAATTTTAGCTTTCAGTTTTATCCAAAAAAAAATTACATATATAAATTCAATGAGACGGAAGGTTATACTAGGTTGACTATTAGGTGGGAAAAAAACAAAAGATGACAGATTGTTAGAACCCAACTAGCTTTCAAACAATATCTTCAATGAGGAGGAAGCTATGTAACATTTTTTCCCCTATTTAAAAAAAGGATAAATTACAAATATACCTTTTAAAATTTACTTAAAATATAGATTATCTTATGTGGTATGAAAAATTATAAATATCCTTTTTAAAAATTTTTATTTAACAGAATTAATTAAAAAAAAATAATTCATAATTGTTCTCCTATACAATAATAAAATTACTTAAATTATTAATTAAAATATATTTTTAACATCATTAAAAACTATTAATTGACTTGATAATTTATTAATAAAAGTAATGATTTATAATGAAATTAGAAATCTCAAGAGGTAGAATGTTATTTTTAAAATCACAGAGAACGATTCGTATTTTAATTGAACTTTAAGGGGTGTATTTATAATTTACCCTTAAAAAAAGTACCATTCAAATACTCATGTATCCACTAATTTCAAGCAGCAAATAGAAAAAACAAATAAATAAATCAATAGTATCTATCTTGTAACGACTTTAGTATTTAATCTCTCTCTTTTTGCCGACTAAAGATTTCAAATATGATAAAATTGCATGCATAATGCGTACACTGAGTATTATTCAATTAAAAAATGTATATTTAGTAAAAACTCACTTACAAAACCCAAAACAATAAAAATGCCATACATCTCTCAATTGTAAGAGAACCTTTGTATGAATTTTATTGATCTATTCCAAATTTTGAAAAAACTTATACATACTAGAGTTTTAGCTCCATTTTGCAGCTATAAGTCCTTCAACTGACCCAACGAAGGCCAATATTGAGACAATCAAGCAAGCATAGCTAATAGTTTGAAGAACAACCCACTGTGTTGTCCAAGCCCTAATCTTCCTCTGCACAAAATACATTTCCACAGGGAAATATATAGCCAAAGGCCAAAAGTTGAAGGCCCCCAAGACCCCCAAAACTTGATTGAAGTAAGGGAAGGCCATTGCAATCACAGTTGTCGATACAACGTAAAAGGTCCGAAAACATAGCCTAAAAGGATTCAATTGAAAAGCCGGCAACAATGGGAGTTTAAAGGGATAGAAATTATTCACGAATCCGTTGTTTGGGAACTTCTCGCTGAACCATCTTTCTGTAAATCCAAACAATGGCTGACTGTATACCTAGCAAACAAATGTAAATGAAATTGGTCATAATATTCGTAAAAGACAACAAAAAAAATACGAAAAACTTATACATAATGATGTGGTTGTATCGTGAAACTTTCACTATTAAACAAATGAGTCAATCAAAATGCCTTTTTAATTGCAAAAATCCCACTGTCATATCATTCCGTTGAAAGATTTGGTAAAAAGTCATGGAAGAATTGAGAATTTTTACCTAGAAACTGAAAATTGGGATGAAACTGTGAAATTCATCTAAAATGTTAGTGTATAATTGTAATATTAATATTAGTGTATAGCTTTAATTATTAGCACTTTACTTTATTCTTTATGCTTTATTCTTTATGCTTTCGGTGAGCATCCAATGCACCATAATTCTCTCTATAAAGAGAGTGCCTTCTCTTTGTAATTCACACATTGTATTGACAGACAAATAATACATTGTCTCTCTCTCTCTCTCTCTCTCTCTCTATATCCTCTCTCACTTTCTCAAACTATCATTTCATGGTATCAGAGCCCAGTAATACAATTCTAGCATTCTTCAATTTTGGTGCCTAGTCCCGTACACAGTGGAACTACACCAAACAGCTCGGAATCTCCTTACGATTCCAACGGCACCAAGCCCGTCACCAGAAACTCTCTCACGCGCTCTCACGCGCCGCCTCTTTGCTCGGCGCGTCTCTGCTTCAGTTGCCACGCTCACACGCGCCTTCCACTCTGCCCTTTCGTGCGCCGCACCTGCTACCGTGCACCCGCGTGCGCCATTCGTCTACCGTGAGCCGCGCGTACGCCGTTCCGCTATTGTGCACCCGCGTACGCCGTTCCGCTATTGTACACCCGCGTGCGCCATTCTGCTACTATACGCCGCACGCCCTCTCTGCTACCGTGCGCCGCACGCCCTCTCTGCTAACGTGCGCCGCTGACATCATTTTCCATCCTGCTGAATTTGCCCAAATGGTCCACACCCAATTCTCCAAAGTCATCAAAAATTTTCGCTCTGACAATGCTATGGAATATCGGGATTCAGATTTCCTTTCCTTTCTTCAGCATCATGGTACACTGCCTTATCGTTCTTGTGCTGGCACGTCCCAGCAAAATGGCCGTGCTGAACGCAAACATAGGCATATTCTTGACACTACCCGCGCTTTTCTTCTCTCTTCTTCCTGCTCTGAAGAATTTTGATGACTATGGAGAATTGGGTGTGGACCATTTTCCATCCTGCTGACATCATCTTTATGCTTTCGGTGAGCATCCAATGCACCATAATTCTCTCTATAAAGAGAGTGCCTTCTCTTTGTAATTCACACATTGTATTGACAGACAAATAATACATTGTCTCTCTCTCTCTCTATCCTCTCTCACTTTCTCAAACTATCATTTCATAAAAAATCTCAGTTTCACAAAACTGAGAAATTTCTCAGTTTTTAACCCAATTTCACATTCATTATGAATTTTGGTCGATAGATCTCGGCAACTAGGTTCCTAGCGTTTTCCGCAAAATATAACACAATCAAGTTGACATGGAATAGGTAGTGGTACCTGATATCCTCCAACTAGATGTAGAATAATGCAAGCATTAGCAAAATCAATGAGCCAATAGGGCTCATAGAATCCAAATCCCGTTAAGAGGTTCCCCGGTGTATCACTCCCAAAGGCTGCATATCCAAAGCATCCACAGCAGAGGTAGAAACATGTGGTAATGCAGATAGAAGCAGTAGAAGCCTTCTTCATGGTCTGGTTTTCTGGGGGAGGTGTCTTCAAAGTGTCCTTCATTGCAGCAAAGGAATCACAATTACTTTTGCATTCAAGTTCAATGTATCTTTCTTCTTACCAGCTTTTTTTTTTTTCAATGACTGGATTTAGAATTTACGTTGCTCGAAACATACCTGTATCTCAAAAAGAATGATTGAATATGGATAGGCAAAAGCTATATCTCCAAGTGCCTGAAGGATCAACCATAGTTTGTCAACTGCACTGTCAGCTGAGACTCCTCCAATGCTCCCTTTGATCTCCCCGTTTTCTGCAATTGCAAAAATAAGAAACTTTTGATGTCTACACAGCTGCATTTCTGGTTGAAATGTCAAAATTGTCGTTTTCTGTACGGTTTTTGAAGAAGTAGAACAAGACCTTTTGTTCCATGGCATAATGATATTGCTCTAATTAACCAAAATGGCATCATTGTTTCTTGTAAACTGGAGGCTGTGAATTCCACATTACTATGTTTGGATCTTGGATTTTAAGGAGGCTGTTAATGTTTTATGGGTAACCAACAACTTTATTTATTTTTTAAAACTCCCTTTCTTTTACAACTTTCACAAATTCAAGATCCATAGTGTATAAGAAAGAAAAAAATAAGACAATTCTAAGGCATACCAATAACTTTTGCAATGCCAAGTCCCAATCCGATGAACGAGTAGGAGAAGGACATGATTGCTGCAACAACAGAGAGCCATGCCATGTTATGGAAATCTGGTATCTGAGACACTACAATCTGAACAGCTCCGAATAGCAGCATATACAAAGTATCCCCATACTCGCATGGAGCCTCATGCCCTTCTTTGTGGTAACAATCTGATCTTTCAATTGCTCTGCATCAATTACACAATAACCAAATATCATAAATCATCTATTAATTTGAACTCAACTGAAAAATAATTTCCACGTTATCCTGTATCATAAATCTGTTGAGAGTTGTATTGTTCAATTTCTAAACTAGATGTTGTTAGTTAGCATTCGATAAAGTTTACATTTGGCTACCCAAAAAGTAAATAAAAATGAAAGAGTCCGTTTTGCACTAAATAATAGAAAGCGGGGTGATTTTTCCATTTCTATTAGATGCTTACTTCACACTGGCAGCAGCTGTGATAGTATATGCAATTCCACAACCATATAAGCTCTCCTGAAAAAACAATACGCAAAATCGTTTGCTGTTCTCTCCTGAAAATTAAGCATTGATATTTGTTTTCAATTTCCCCCTCCACTAATCCATGATCCAAACACATCTTGAACTCTAAAGCAGTGAAAAACCGGGCACTGACCTAAATACAACTTAACAGCTTCCGTGTAGGATCGGTTTATGGTGAGCCCATGTTCAGGATCAGGACATCTGTAGCAGTCACAGAGAAGGTTTGCAGAAAGGATGGTGATGGCTGCAAAGACCACCATCGTTAGAGGACCGGCAATCCAGCCTAGCTGAGCCGTGCTCCATGCAAGGGACAGTACTCCTGCCCCTATAACTCCAGTTATTATATGCGCCATTGCAGTCCATACCGTCCCTGCAGAACATATACACACGTTTATATAACAAAACTGTATTCAATTGCAACAAACTAATTGTTTCACCAAAAAAGAAAAAAGAAAAGGTTAACTTAACTAACATGCCAGTGCTAGTCCTATATATCAGCAGCCATTAATACATACCATACACAATCCTATTATGATGACATTAACTTGATGAACCACAACTGATAGGGAAATGCAACTGAAGTGTAGATGTACCGTGCAGGGGTAGAGCCAAGATTTTTATTCAATTGAAGCAAAACTTTACCTTAAATTGTACACAAACTAGTTTACAATTTGATAATCAAAAGAATAAATACTTGGATTTGAACCCTAAATTTCTATACTTTCACACAATATTATGAAAATTGCATCCTATTAATGTTCCGAGTTCAAACCTAATTTGGGTTCACAAAAGTTCAGTCCAAATTTGAGACTTCCCAAATCATAATTTTTAATTTTAAGATATACACATTGAGTTGAGATAAGTTATATTCTTTTATATAATACACACTGCTCAAAACTTTGTCACGCATTTTACCCAAAATACTCCTAAATTGGTAGTTGCCAAAACTCTAAGTAGTTACTGTTAATTAATAGTTTTTTAATTCAATTCTCATTCCTTAAATCGCTCAAAAAATTTAGATGTACAATTATAAATGCATTGCATTTACACCCACCGCTAGTACAAATACATATAACAATTAGTGGTGTAATCTGATTTACAAATAAAAAACAGTGGGGACAAGCAAATTGAAAATAAATTTGAAAACCCATAACTAAAATTGATATAAATTTTCATTTGGGGGCTATAGGGGTAATTTCACGAAAGTCAGTGGAGGCGATTGTCCCCCACTCTGCCCAACTAACCTCCTCCACCACCACCAGCAGTGAATGTACGGAGGCTCCGGGTCGTTCGAGTAAGGTGGTTCTCCGCCGTGTGCGGCGGCGAGCAGACGAAGCTACTGTTTGCATGCGTCGTCTGGTAATTGAACGAACCACCACCAGCTATAGCCCAGCTGCTACCGACCTTCGAATTCAATGTCTTTCAGGGGATTTCTCACAGAATCAGAATTATCATCTTCATTCATTATTTCATAGTTAAAAAACTTCAACCAAGATTGAAAAGAATGAAATCAAGTGCTACCAAATTGAAAAACTTGTGTATGCAATACATGGGAAGTTGAAGAAAGAGTTTTTACCAGTTTTTTTAAAAGGCTCTTCTTCATCAGGGTCATTGAAACTTCCCATTAATGGAGATTGTTGCTCTTCTCCTTCATCCCCCATGACTCTCTCTCTCTCTCTCTCTCTCTAAGTTGAGAGAATTATGGTGAATGTTTGAGGATTCAATTTCACTCTGAAATCAAAACAACTGATTGTAAGTGTGTGTGTGTGAGAGAGAAATCTGGGCCACCTGTTAGATGCATTGTCATGCTATTCACTCGCACGCGGCAGACGATTGTAGCTGCAAAGCGGATGGCGGGTAGCACACCGTTTCCTAACGGGGATTTACTTATAGCCCCGTCACTGTTTAAATTGTCTTTTAAAAAAAAAAAATTTATATAAAACTTTTCAAAATCTCTTAATATTTTAAAATCTATTTATTTTATTATAATACCCTTATATATATATATATATATATATATGTATTAGATTGCAAGCACTCTCTCTCATCTCAATCTCTCTTTTCTCTATTTCGCTCTTGTACGAGCATGAAATAATTCTTTTCGTATGATCCTTTTGATCAAGCTTGCATTCCTCCAAATGATGTCGCTTTACTCCCTGAAAACACAAACATGAGCTAGCCGGCGGGTGTGTGCCAGATACCTCTCTGATGCCTAAGTCAGCAAAATAGACAAATAGACGAAAGTTCTGTGTATTCGAGAATCAAAGTTGTATGTTACCTCCTTCATAGGTTCTGTTATAAGCTTTCATAGGTTCCGTGTGGCACAATCCTAGGAGGACTCTATTCCTCCATGTAGAGTCTTCCTAGGAATCACACTACTGAAAGATAATGCTTATCCTTTAACATCTCCTTCACTGCTTAAACCAAGTGAGATAGTTTTACCTCAGTTAGATGACAGTATGACCGAACTAACCTTTGTCATACTTAATCCAACGCCTTCACTGTAACATGTAGCTTTGTACCTTGGTTTTGTTTGTTGAGATCGCGCTGACAACAACAAGTCTTAATTGAGCTAACAAGGACAAACTCTACCACCAGAAGCCCAAATCTCGGCTCCAAATACTATGACCGAGCTAATAAGCACCATTCCGACCGTAGTGACTGCAATCACTTGGACCGGGCTAACCACAGCCGAGCTAACCCCTCTAACGCAATGGTCTTCTTCACTAAGCCCTTTTTACCTCGGCCCACAAAACGGCCCATCACTACACCTGGGTCTAGTTCGGCCCTAATGCACTTAAAAGCTCCATCTCAGCTTTTACCACTGTTACTCTTCATCGGCGCCATCGATGCCCTCCATCGGCACCACCGCTGCTCACCATGGAACTCTTTCTCTACCATCTTCATCACCACCATCAGTTGTTTTATCCACAACTTCAGATCTGAAATCATTCATTTTCATCGTTGCTAGAAAATGATGATTTGTGACGGTTCACAAACCTCAAATTTGAGATCCTTCACTCTCGCTCTCTATTTGGTTCTAATGGTTCATAATCTCTCTCTCTCTCTATTTGGTTCTAATGGTTCATAATCTCTCTCTCTCTCTCTCTCTTTTTCTTGTTGTTGTTCTTCTTCTTCTCATCCTTCCCCTCCTCTTAATCCTGTATTTTTGAACTCTGTCTCTCTATCTCTCTTTCTTCTTCTCATAATGTTTTGTTATTCCAACAGTAAAATTTTATTCTGGTTTATGACACAATACTCTCCTATAAAACCATCATCGTAACTTGTTTTATAGTAAAATTTTCTTTGAATCATAGTAAATGTAATCCGAAAAAAAAAGAGAGTAAAATTTATTCTGAATCAAAGTAAAATTTACTATGATTCAAAGTAAAATTTTACTGTCATTAAGTAAAATAGCATGTTGTTAACTAGAATAAAATTTTACTGACGAACCAGTGTCAAATTTTACTTCTAGATCTATGAATAAACAAACAAAAAACTCTTGATTTTTCGTTGCAATATATCGATTTCTCATTTTTCTGTCAAATCTAAGGTAGCGTTTGCTAGAGTTTTCTAAATATGATTTGAGAATAGAGTTATATTTTGAGTTTGTGAGTTTTAGAATTATGATTTAAGTATGAAAATTTTGTTTGGTCATGAGTTTTGAAAAGAGTTTTAGAGGGAGATTTGAGTTTTTGAAATTAGAAAGTTATTGGATTCAAAAATTTATATCTCATAACCAAACCAAAATTCTATTCAAAGCTTATTTAAAAAAGAAAAATAGAAAATATTTTTTATTTACAATATAAAAATAACAAGTGCCAAAAAAAAAGAAAAAGAATACTATTCCGGCCAACCAGCTGGACGTCCAGGAGGACGACCAGGTTAGCCAAATTTTCCCGCTTGAAAAGGAGTTTTCAAAAGTGGGTGTGGAATTATAATTTGAAAGCTCAAAACAAACACCACACTCAAATCAGTGGGTAGAAATGTATTTGGAACACCTAACCAAACACAGCTTAAGTTTTTTTTTTTTTTAAATCTCAAATTTGAAGTTATTGATCTCAAATATAAGTTCGTAGATATTAAATCTGAGATGGTGGTTGTTTGACAAAAAAAATGGTGGTTGCCAGTCGATGGTGAGGATGAGTAATGCCTATAGACAATGAAAATCGCGAAGACGATGAACAACCATCGAGTTTGTGAAGGGAGAGAAAGAGAGAGCTGTAAAAAAAAAGGTGAACAAAGAGAGGGTATAATAGTCAAATAAAATATTTAAATAATAAATTTTGTCTTTCATACAGAAATTTATAATTATGAGGGGGTTTTATAAGTATCCTTCCCCCCCCATTTAACAAGAAAATGAAATTAGGAAGGGTTTATGACTAAATTTCTCTTTCCTAACTGGAAGAACCATGCTACAAAATTTGTTTTACCATCATTTAATTATAATAATTTTTTTTTTGTTTTTTCAAAAACTCTTGATTCGTGAAAATTATTTTTAAAAAAATTTAATAAGTAAAGAGAAATACTAGTGACAAAGAATTTGGTATTTTTTATTTTTTAAATGAGGTGGTTTTTCTCAACTTGTATTTTAATAAAAAATCTCGTGATCTTATTTCCGTGTTACATGGAAGAGCTGATAAGTAAATTTTTTAAATTGCTAGTTGTGTGAACTTTTAATTTAACCAACTCTAATTTTTTATAATTTTTTCCCAATGTTTATTTTAATTTTATTCTTCACATGTGAATAAATTTTAACAAATAAAAGTATTTTTTTTTAAAAATTCTAACATGAACATTTTTAATCTATAACAGACACCATTGGCATTTGATAAAAATACAGAAAAATACAAATTAACATTTAAAAGTTCTATTTTGGATCCGAAATGCTGACATTTTTGCTAATGAGATGGTGTGTGTGATTTAAATTGAGAAGTAAAATAGTATTTTCATTGAATAAAATATGATTTAATTGTTTAAATTAAAATTTGACAAAACTCAATAATAATTTCAAGAAAAAATTATGCAGCAATATTTCAGAGAGCATGTGACAATGAACATTTTTCAATCTTCGTTTGTATTAGTTGACATGATACTTTGAATGAAAGATGAAAGATACACTTTATAATATTGCAGTGCAATTTGGTTCAAGTGACGTACAAAATTAGATAAATCACTCAAAATTAATTAATAAAATTAAAAACATAAAATTGTGACATTGTCGCAGTGATTACAGTAATTCTTTTTAAATCAAGGAAAGTTAGGTGAGTTTGGACCAAATAATTTAGGGGAAAACTTGAGAAGAGTGGTGTTACTTAGTGTATCTTTATTATAAGTTAAAAATTGATAATTTAAAAATAAAAATAAAAATAAAAAGCATTTCAGTAATCAATTTAAACTAATATTTTTATCTAGTAAGTCATATTAAGGATAAATTATCAATAGGTCTTAGTAATTGGATTTAATTTTTATTAAGTCATATTGAAAATAAGTTCTCGTAAAATTATTACTAAAAATAATTTTTTGTGAATGATTTTTTACATATGTTGTTAAAAATTGACAATTAGTGATTTTTTTTTTTGTCACAGTTTTTATAAATTGTCGCTAAAATTTATAATAAGTGACATTTTTCTATGACGAATTTTTTAAACTGTCGCTAAAAGTTAAAAATTAGTGACTTTTTTGTGACAAATTTTTTAAACTGTTGTTGAAAATTAACAATTAGTAACTTTTTTTAATAGTGTTTGATAAAATAGGGCATTAATTCTTATAGGACCTGTTAAATCCAAATCCATTTATTAAGGCTTACACATAAGTCTCAAAAAATATACTAAGGGCTGGTTTGACAAGTTCAAAATAATTTAAAAAGTCAAAAAGTTACACAAAAAGTAAAAAAGACATTACTATTCACAAATAAAAAATATTAAAAAAATATTTTATATATTTTTATAATACAAAAATTTGATGGATGCTGTCAGCCGTACTTGTGAAGCATGAATGACATTATACACTTTTTGGGGGGGAAAAAAAAAATTACATAGGTAAAGGCACAAAGTTTGATGCTAATGTTGGGCCTTTGGGGCCCACTAAGAGTTCCGTTTTGATAATCTCAACCGTCAATATGTAGAACTCGTCGAGTAATATATGTTTGTAAAAAATCACGTCGGTTGGATATCGTTAACTAAATGATCAAATTAGTTTTGTATAAACAAAACGGATGGTATGATAGTTAATTGTTGAAAAAAACTAATCGATCATGTAGCTATCGATATCCGATCAACTTGATTTTTTACAGGCTTATAATACTCGACAAGTTGTACATATTCCACGGTTCAGATTATTAAAATGGGACCCATGGTGGCCCCCACAGACCGACTATCACTATCCAAACACTTTTCCCCGAAGGAGGCAATTATTTTCTGGATAAGACATGCTGGGGAGCCGATCAGCTATACAACCACTCATCTTTTTTCCACTATACACTTTATTTATACAATTTTTTATTACACATTAAAAGTTAACTCAAAATTCATATTTTTTTTTCAATTTTTTAGTTCAAAAAGACAAAAGGTACACTTATTTAAGACACTTCAAACAATATAAACTCTAAAATAAATAAAAAAATATAAACAACTCAAATAACTTACATAATTTCAATATAACACGCAAGTAGTGTTCTTCGAATCCTGAACCCAAAGGTCTACGTTTTGACAAATGAAGAGTTAAAATGATAACGAAATTGGTGGAGGATTACAAGGCATTGAAAACAATTGGTCGAAAAAGGGGTGATCATTTAGTATTTTCAAAATATAAATATATGATATTTTATAAAATTTTAATTGGTAAAAAGATGTAGAGATTCACGATTTATATTAAAAATAAAAAAATAATATAAAATTAAGTAATTAATGATTGACTTAAAATATGAACAGTTATAAAATTATTGAGTAATTTTCCCGAAACAAGATTGTTACGCAAAGTCGTTGTTACGCAACATGTCAACTCAGTACCATACATGCATGGAAATGGAAAGGTAGTTGGTGGTCTTTGTAAGCATCCCTTGCTTGCTTGATATTCCTACCCCCAACCCAACTAACAACGGCAAAGATAGGTGAGATTTTGTCCTAATATATATGAGATCAAAATTGTATCGTCTAGTTTGTATAGTGGATTAATTTTTTAGTACTATTTTGATTATTTAAATTATTTATATTTTAAAATTTATTGACTATATTATTTATATAAAAAATCAAATCAATCAGATTACGAAAACTACATGTTTGAATCAATTTTATATGAATAGTTTATTTTCTTATCATTCATTTTTTCAATACAAAATTAATTTGAACACGTAGTCATCGTTATCCAATCGACTTGATTTTTTACATAAATAATATACTCAACGAATCATAAAATATAAATAGTTCGAATTATCGAAACGAGACTCAAAAGTAGATCTCCGGTACATATTGGACGGGTCTAATCTTAATCTCCAACTGGAGCCAAGCTAAACCCTATCTAATTTATTAGCTCAAGGTTATCAAAAACGACTCCTATGTTTTACTGGAAGACTTTCTTTTATTTTATATATATATATATATATATAGAAATAATTATACTAAAATAATAACAATTACCTTGCTTGGTTTTTAGTTTTTTAAAACACTTTTCAGAAAATTCTACTTTCTTATTTTTCGTATTTTTTTGTTTTTATTAAATTTTTTTTATAATTTAAGCATTTTTTTTCCTTTTTAGACACACCTAACATAAATATACCTAAAAAGTAAAAAAATTGTAAAAAAAATCTTTTAAAAATTCACTAACTACCAAAAATATAAAAAAAATACAAGAATTCAGTACATTTTTTATATTTTTATGTATTTATTAATTTTTTAAAATATTTTTTCACAAATTTTTTACTTTTTAGATACATCTAAGTAAGGTGCATCTAAAAAAGTAAAAAAAAAATTAAAATTTTAAAAATATTCACTAAAAATAAAAAAATACAAAAATAAAAAAGTCAATTTTTAAAAAATTTAATCCAAAAAATACAAACCAAACACAATGAATACGTTTTATTAATTCTTAAATACAGTGGATATTGTGACTCTCTTGAAGGTCTAATCCCAAATGGCAGAAACTCCCCTCATGCGGGAGTTGAATTAGGTGGGGGTGGGTAGGATGATTTAATTGACTTTCGCTCACTAAAAAATAAGGGACTTATATGTAGATCCTATTAAATAAATTTATTGTCCAATAAATTTTATAATAATTAATGATATTTTTTATTATATAATATTAAAAAACATTTGTTAACTTTCAACGATAGTTTAAAAATTTTGTCACAAAAATATCATTAATTATAAGTTTTAGCGACAGTTTAAAAAAATCATCACAAAAAATATCACTAATTTTCAAATTTTAGCGATAGTTTAAAAGATTCATCATAGAAAAACCTCACTTATTGTATGTTTTAGTGATAATTTATTAAAATCGTGACAAAAAAGTCATTAATTGTTAATTTTTAGCAATATGTGTAAAAATCATCACAAAAAATTATTTTTAGCGACAATTGTAACAAGACTTATTTTTAATAAGATTTGATGAGAATTAAGTACAACTATTATGACCTATTAATAATTTATACTAAAAAAATATATGTAGTGGGTAGGGGTGGGCGCTGGTCGGTTGCTGCCATGGAACCTCCAATCCGCCATCTGTCCGCCAGATTGGCGGATTGGAGAAAATCAATCTGCATCCGTCCATCAATTCAACGGATGTGGATTAAGCGGATTGGCGGTTTGACGGATTGATACAAATCGATTTGACGGTTTAAAATTTTATAAATTTTCAACAGAATTCAACTTATGTACTTCCTCCAAAAAAAAGAAGAAGAAAGTATTACAGTCAATAACTTAAAAAAATATTACCATTACTGCATGTCACATCCAAAACAAGAAAGTTTGAAACTTTAGAATATCACAATCACTGCATGCCTCATCCGTATACTACAATCACAACTTGCCTCATCCACATAAAGTATTACAATCTGTGGTTCTTAAAATATAAAAACTATTCAAACCACCAAAACCATGAACAGAGCAGTTATCTATTTTTTAAAACAAAAACCAATATTTTCTATTTATTATTTTTAGAGATAGATTTAAAAACCAAAAAATATAAATAAATAATATATTTAATTTTTTCAATTCAAAAAAGATATTCAAGTTGAATTTTTTTTTTCAACCGAATATTTAAACTCCTTTTTAATTGAAAACACAAACAGAATATTTAAACAAACAGAAAACACAAAGTCTTATAAATTACTAGGGGTGCTCGCGGTTTGGCGGTTTAGTTGCGGCCAAAGGAATCTCAAATCCGCCATCCGTCCGCCAAATTAGTGGATTGGAGAAAATCAATTCGTAACCGTCCGCTTATCATCATGTAGCCGTCCATAATGCGGCGGATCGGTTCGGTTCGATCGGTTTTGACATGTCGGTATATTGGCTGCTTACCCCTAATAGTGGATATTTTAAGCTGCTTCTTATGTATATTTATGTATGGGATAAAAAAAAAATGAGTTAAATACATTAATGTTATTTATTTAAGAGTTTGGTTAGGATGAAGGTGATTAAAAATGCGAGAAAGAAAGAAAAAAAAAATCTAATTTTTGTTTAATATGAAAAGATTAAAAACACCATGACCTTTATTTGAATATTTCATTTTAACTAAGCATATAACAAAATAAAATTGTCATTCACTTTAATCAAATGAATCCTAACATGAAACTCACGAGAAAAAAAAGGAAAATAAATGATTATATAAATTATGAGTGAGAAAAAAAATTGTGTTTTTTCCCTTAAGTTTGAATAAATAGAAGGGAAAATTAGTTTAAGATTTCTCTTCCATTTTTAATAATAGAAGAGATCCACAATATTATTTTATAATGTCAAATGGAAGAGATCCACAATATTATTTTGTAATGTCTAAGGTCCCTCAATCCCTGATACGCATATATCACAGAGAAATTTGATTTCTTCAAATCAAACTCCGTTCTGCATTTGGCCAACATCGAAGTTGAGAGCATGCTCCACCACCTCCGCCATCATCTAATCCTTCGCCGTCGTCTGATTCTTCTCTGCCGCTGCCTTCGTCCACCATAGTAGAGAAGAAATTGTGGAGTTTCCTCATGCACCATTGTCGAGAGAGAGCCCCTCTCTTACATCACCCATATTCTCTCTCTTTTTTCTGTAATGGTGATTTTTTTAGAGTAGAGAGCTAATCAATCATCCCTTCCATTCCATTCACAACCCAGTAGTTCCATTGATGTCAATTTGAACCCAAAATGCCGATCAATCAAAACCCTCATCACAATCCCCTATTTCCATATCAAAATTCTCAACTCTTCTTCGCCAACACACTCTCCCTATGAGAACCACCATTCGCAGTCGTCTCAAGCTCGTCGAACAATGCAAAACAACCCAAGTTCACTCTCTCAACATAACTACCACCACCACCACAATCTTTACCACCGCTAGAAAGCCCAACAACCACCACCGCCGTGAAACACAACCACACAATCAGCTCTATTTTGTCGAACTCCAATGAAAACATTTTAGTTTCAGTGTCTGAAATGAAAGTTTGAAGAGATTTGCAAATCAAAGAAATTTGTACAAACCAGTTAAATTTGCAAATTAGATAAATTTGTGCAAACCAGAGAAATTTGTGCAAACTTGAGAAATTTTTTAATTTTCTCTGAATTGAAATTTCTTTGGATTGATGTGTGAAGGACCTTAAATATTATGAAAATATTGAATATCCTTTTTATGCTCTAAAAACTTAATACTAGGGACCCTAAAAAAAATCCCCCTAAATAGAATAGAAGAGAGAATACAAGAATAATTTGTCTTTTACCTTGCATGGTTAATAAAATGGAAACAAAAAAAGTTAGTATTTGTTTTTATATTATAAAAAATAAAAAGAAAGAAGGAAATGTTAAGAAAAGAAAAATGGAAAAATAGTTAGGCAAAAAAATTATCAAAAGGTGATAAATATTATAAATATTAATAATTATAATTATAATTTTTTTATTAATGTGAAATAATTTTTAAAAATTACCATTGATTGATAATTTTTTCAAGAAAAATGCGGAGTCATAATAGGTAATATTTACTTGAATAATTTAGAGAATTCTATTATACACATCCACATATTATATATCTTTAGTTACGTTATTTTTTTCATTAATTATGATTAATTTTTTAATTATGAAATTATTTTGTAATATTTAATTATGATTTTTTTGTTTAATTATAAATTTTTGTCTTTTCCATTTAATTTTACTCTAATTTTTTCACCAACATGCTTCATTGTCAATATCTGTACTTGTCAATGAAAGTTAAACTTTTGTACTATTTTTGTAAGATTTAAAATTTGTCGATGGAGGTAGGGACACTGCAGTCACCGTATCGCTTTTTGGGAACAATCTATTAATTAACCGTTTGGGGGGTGTTTTTTATTTATTTATTTTTATTTTTTATATTATAAAATAAATAAAAATTCTAAATATTTGATTACGTCATTATCTCTATTTATATATATATATATATATATTATAAAAAAAATTAAAATTAAGAGAAATTTATGTATAAATATCAATAAGTAGGCTTATTATTCAATAGATTCTATGATAATTAATGACGTTTCTCATTAAACAATATTTAAAAAATCATTAATTGTTATTTTTTACCGACAGTTTAAAAATTGTCATAAAAAATATCATTAATTATAAGTTTTAGCGACAATTTAAAAAAATCATTACAAAAAAATCACTAATTTTCGATTTTCATTGATAGTTTAAAAAATTCGTTACAAAAAAAAATATTAATTGTAAATTTTAGGGACAAATTATAAAAGTCGGGACAAATAAAGTCATTAATTGTCAATTTTTAGTAACATATATAAAAAATTATTACAAAAAATTATTGTTAACAGCAATTTAATTAAGACTTATTTTCAATAAGACTTTTTGAAAATTAATTTCAACTATTAGAACCTATTGGTAATTTTTCAAAAATTTAAATAATAAATTCTCAAACAAACTCTATAAAAAAATGTGTCATGGTATTATACACGCCTTGTGTGTGTGTTTTTTTAAATTTTATTTTATATATATATATAGAAAAAACCTTATTTGGGGTTGATTACTGCAATATAAGTAATGAAACTTGTGGTATTAATTATCACAAATGTTATAATTAAATTCTATTTTAGTATCTTAGCAAAAAAAATTCTATTTTAGTCATAATTTTTAAAAAGTTCATAATAAAAAAATTAATTAAAGATCTTTTTAATCATAACTGAAAGAATAATACTATATATATCAATTAATATACTAATATTATAATAAATTATAAAATATAATGATCATAACTAACATTATAATAAATTATAATTAAAGGCCATTAATGTCGTAATCAGGATATATGGTACGTATGTGTTGTCGAATTTCCCAAAAAGATTGCCCCTAAAAAAAATTTAAAAAAATAAAAGAATGAGAAACAAAATTCAATTGCTAATTTTTTGGGGGTGTACGAAATTGGTATCACAGTCAGAAACTGATAGGGCAACCCAGGCCTGGTTCTCTCCCTTCAGTTGTAATTGGGCTTAAGACCCACCCCCAAAAGCCCAAAAGAAGAAGGTATTCCCAAAGCAAAAATTGATAAACTAACAGTAGCATTACAAAGCCGAAAAAAAAAGAGAGGAAAGAATAGTATGGCTAGTAAACGTTTAAAAAAAATTAAAAATCAAAGCACATCATTTTTATTTATAAGTGAAAATGGTTTTTAAATTTAAATTTCATAAAATAAATTATTTTCAGAAAAATTAAAGAGTTAATTTGATAAGTGCGACACTCTCTTAATAGACATGATATGATGTTTGGGTTCGAATTTGATTGTTATACCATGCAATTGTTTTGGAGGAAAATTACATTAACCACTTTTAGAGTTTTAAGAAATATTACAAATTTCACAATTTTAACATAATTATACTAACATTATTTTTCATAAGGTTAACTAGAATGGAACTAACACAAATGAAATGAAATTATAAGAACAAATAAATAAAATAAAATTTTATTGTAAAAAAAAAATGACAATATTATTTTGTCTTCCACGTAACTAACAAATTATTATTTACAAAAAAATGAGCGAACTATTTTATAAATTAAAATTCTTAAAAAACCTATCCGTGTAATTTATTGTTAAATTAATTTTTTTTCCAAACAATTTTTTAAAGTAGTTAGTGAAGTAAGTTAGGGACAATTACCAAAAAATATCATAAAATTTAAGCATTATAATAAAACAAAGAAGAATTCGGTTATACACGCTTCACATAAAAAATCTCTATCTAATAATTTTTACCAATAAAATGAATAATGTTAAACATCTTTAAAGATTTATTAAAATTTCTATCAAAACTCTCACATTGTGAGACCCGCATAAAATTTACATGATAGAAAATTGTTTGAGGGCTTGAAATCGTTTGGCTCGAAATCCAAAACGACGTCATTTTGAGTTCTCTTACTGGTAATATGTAATAAAATTCTCTTATCGATAAGATATATTAAAATTCTTTTACCGGTAAGATAATCCAAAACGACGTCGTTTTGAGTTCTCTTACTGATAATATGTAATAAAATTCTCTTATCGGTAAAATATATTACAATTCTTTTACCGGTAAGATAATCCAAAACGACGTTGTTTTGGATTAGGGGCAAATTCGAGCTTGAAAATTTCGAGCCTTGTAACAGCTTTGTTATATGATAGAAGTCTCATACCTATATAAGATATTTAATAAAATTTTGATAAATTTTTGGGTGAGCATTCTCTACAGTCTAGAAGCGAAATCCTTCCCAATTATATAGGCTTAGTTTAGGAAGTGAGTTGATTTTTTAGTTTTTTTGATTTTTTTTTAATTATTTTAGTCTGAAATTAAAAAACTTGATTTGAAAAGGACTTTAAACTTTTTTAATTTTTTTAACTTTTTAGTGAAAAAAAAATTATAATAATTATAAATTAAAATGTGATATTTTATTTTATTAAACTAAAAAACTTATTTTATTTTATTTTTTTAAAAAACTAATTTAGCTACAAACTCACTCTCCCAGTTTGTATAATTCGGTTATCCCGCTTCTTGACCGACCTATCTTCCATTTTGAAACCCTAAAAAAGCAGGAAAGCAAAGTAATAGTGAAGTAAAGTTGATCCTCTCTCAGCTTCTCCTGCAATCGACGATGAAGCTCGTTAGGTCTGTCAATTTTTTCATTTCTACCTTGATTTCATTCATTTGTATGTACAAACCTCTTTAATTTCTTTGTTCTGGAACGCTTCAGTAATTTGATTCCTGGTTCGTCTTCTGTAGATTCTTGATGAAGTTGAACAATGAGACCGTTTCAATCGAGCTAAAAAACGGCACTGTTGTTCACGGAACTATCACAGGTCTTTCTCTCGACTATTTCTTCATTCTTTCGAATCGACTTCATATCGCATTAGGATTTTGTTAAACCCTACGATTTTGTTAATTCGCAACTCTGTGTGGTTTGGCGCAAACTAAGCAATCAAACTTACCATGAAAGCACTGAATCATGCATTGTTTGTGTAAACTTTGATTGGATACTGTAATTTTTCGATTTTGTTTCACTGGTAATGACGAACACGGTTTAGTTTGGTTTGGGATTGCACGAACAAATTGACTTGTGTTGGGAATTTGAGCTCTTTTGGTTTTACTAACCCAAATCCTCTGTCCCACTTTGCTTGCTTTTCCCTCCCAGTCAAAGATCACAACTTCTTGAGGAGTTTGAGACATGAAATTGTTATAATAAATGGTTCACTACATAGCCTGATCTCGAGTAATTTGGGCTGACGCTTGTTGAGTACTTTGATAAGTTTATCGCTACTAGGATGAAAAAATTGTTAAATTACTTGCTGTTATGTATTTTTTTTTTATTGAACTATCCTAAGGCCCTAGAAAGCACGGATACGGGTAGGGTACGATATGGATACGGCGATACGGTAAAATTTGAAAAATTAGGATACGGGTATGGCGGAGATGCTTTCGTAAAAAATATTATTTTTTAAAATTTTTAGTAATGTAGTATGTATAAAAATAAAATCTAAAGCAAAAGACAACTTGATAAAAAAGAAAGATTCCCATGGCCAGAAAGTTTTAACAAATGTGTTTTGATCCTAAAGTATGACCCCTTGTACTTATTTCGACAGTAATTGCATTTAAACTTGGTATTACCACCTCCTCCTCCTATTTTTTTTATTTTTGTAACATAACACAAAAGAGGAGCATGATCATCTTCCATTGGTGTACCACTTGTTGAATCTAAATTTCCCTGTTCCCGAACTTATTTCCTAAAATTTATAAATTTGGTAAAGAAATAAAACAAAACATTAATGTAGTTGTCTTTTGGCATGAACATCAAAAAAAAAATTCAGCAATTCAATTAAATTTAAGCAATTCCAACAATATAGTATCACCCATAACAACCATAATGCAATTCAAATTGGGGGGGGGGGGGGGTTGGGGGAATTTACCCTTTCAATGATAAAAAAAAATACCTTACAAGGCTCCTTGATGTTGTCTTTTGAAGAAATAAAAAGTGAGTACTAGTAGCTTAGCTTAGCTGCAAAAAAAAAAAAGAAAAAAAAAAGAAATAAATTCAAAGGGGTTAGTACAGTGAGAGGGAGAGATAGAGTGAGATTGAGAGCGAGAGAGCGAGAGTGAACCTTGATCGACGACGATGACTTAGAGTTGCTACTGGTCGCGAATCGCGATAGAGACGACGACGACTCCTCCTAAAAGTTGTTGCTACTGTTTGCGATAGAGGTTAGGGTTTGTTTGATTTTTTTGTTTATTTTAAATAGCTTTTGCTATTTTACACTTTGACCCCATTACAAGTTTTTAAAATTATTTTTTCGTCTCGCCGTATCCCGAAAGTATCCCAAGTGTATCCTTGAAGTATCCTCGCGTATCCCAAATGTATCCGAAATTCAAAAAATTAAAAAAAAAAATTGGGATATTTTTTTGCCATATCTGATACGTATTCTGCCGTGTTGAACGCGTATCCATATCCGATACGCGTACGGTGGCCATTTCGGAGTATCCGTGCTTCATAAGGCCAAGTCATTGGTGGACAGTTGTATAATCATTTCATTTTGTTACCCGACAATGAGTTTACTTCTTGGAGGTTTTGTTAGGTGCCTCGCATAATTTTCACTCATATATATTTTCTATTTGATCATCCAATGGCCATAAAAAATGCACAGTTACTTGGTCAGTTTCATTTATATGTTGGTCGTTTTCATATTTTCATTTGGAGTGCTTACGACACATGATATCAGTAGCTGCCAAAAGACCGGATTACATACATGGACTTTTGCTGGTTTTGAAAACTATCACACATTTAGACTAAGCCATCGTTTCCTCCCTTTTACCCAAATTTTCATCAAAATTTCAGGGTGAGCACAAAGAATTTTCACATTAAAGATACACCATGTAATGTAACTAACAAAAGCCTTTCAAAGTTTAGAAATTTTTAGAAATTTCAGGGGGCCTTCAAATGTTGTGTCAAAACCATGAGGAAGAGCGAGAAGGTGCTTTTTTGGAAACACTTGAGAAGTGCAAACACATATATAAGCACTGATGGTTTGGATGGTTTGCTGTAGGTGTGGATATTAGCATGAACACACATTTGAAGACGGTGAAATTGACAGTGAAGGGGAAAAATCCAGTTACTCTTGATCACCTAAGCGTGAGGGGTAACAACATCCGCTACTACATTCTACCTGATAGCTTGAATCTCGAGACTTTGCTGGTGGAAGAGACACCGCGCGTCAAACCCAAAAAGCCCACTGCAGGTATTGCACATAGCACAGTTACTGGCCTTTGGTGCATTGTGTTTATTGGTTTCAATCTTTTCATTTCTTTTAATTTCAGGGAAGCCTTTGGGCCGTGGTCGGGGCCGAGGTCGTGGCCGCGGACGTGGACGTGGTGGCCGATAATCGAGTCGCTCTGGTTTTATTCATTGGAGCACCTGGCTATGTGAAATCAGTAGGTTTGTAAGGAGTGTTTGTTAATGATTGCCAGACCCAAAAGATGGCATTACAACCAACTTTTTCATTTTACTGTTAGCTCTGTTTCTTATATATTGGAAGTGCTTCTCTTATATTCTTTGGCCTTGTTATCAAAGTGGTCTTCCATCTCATGACTTTCTACGAAATTATTTGTTTCAGCTAATCTGTTCGTAACGTCATGATCTATTTTATCCAGTAGAGATCACCGTCAGACTTGATGCATAATTGGATTATGATCTGTTTATAATTTTATGAATCATGAGTTTTCTTTATGCAAAAGAGATTATAGCATCTAGAACCTCTTCAATTATTTGAGTTTTGAAACTTTGTTTTTTTTTTCTTCCTTTTTTACTAGGCTGATGCCAATTTTGACACAATGATAACAAAGGCAGAACATATTTTTCTGTGATTTGTGGTCCCTGAGACCAAAGTGTGGACGAGACACGTTTTTTACTGCTTTGTGATTTGAGAATTTTAGGCTCACCGCTGCACCTAAATTGGCAAGTAAAACTAGGATATTAATTGGCACTAAAATTCTCAACCTGGTTGGAAGCTATATCACAATGCGACTCATCATATTGTTGCAAAAGCTTCCCAGATACAAGCAAATATCACAGCAGATAAAGCATGTTGGCCCCGTTTGGTGTAGCTGTTAAAACAGCTTATAGATTATAACTTAACAGATTATAGATTATGACTTTAATCAGAAGTTGTTAATCTGTTTGGTGTAACTGTTGGATTATAGATTTAAGTTGCTGAATAGTGTTTGTTAAATAAGCTGTGAAATAGTTTTTTTAATTAATTTTTATTTTTTGTTTGTCTACATTTCTCATAAAAAATAATAATAATAATCTATAGTCCATTTGGGTCTTTTTCTATTTTTTAGAATCAGAAGCTGTTTGAAATAAGTTTAACTAAACAGTCCAAAATAACTTTTTCAAAGCTAAAAGTCATAAGTTAACTCTGAAAAGTTGAAACAAACACCCCCGTTATCACCCATTAGCTGAAAATTTATGATTAAAAAAGATGACTAGATGAAGATTAATTGTGAACTAGAATAAAAAACTACCATTTCATCTGCAGAATTTTGTTACACGAAGTGAAGTGGTACTCTACCACTGCAAACAACTAAGCAATTTCTTTCTGAAATTCCATGCACTGACAACAACAATACACCAACAATGATATTCCCAGTTATTAATCCTTCGCACAGCAAAGATCTGAAAATTTCTCTTACAGGTCTTTATGAAGGATTTGAATCGAGTGAATTTGAATCATCTGACTACTACCAGAAGGTGATCAAATGCTTTACAATTCAATGACCATGTCCCAAAGGTACAAGTCTTGCTCTGGAATTCTCAAAGCAATGGTGACCAATCCAGATCCTTCTTCGTATTCGAACTCCATTTCCTCCAGTTCAACTGTTATCCGCTTGGGTCGAAATGATGAATATGCCCCAAATATGCCGCACCCACGCACTTTCATGCTAACACTAGCACTCCTCCCGGATTTATATTCTAGTTCCTTGATGGCTCCTCCGGAATTGAACATCTTGACAAGACCTATAGGAGCAAAAGTAGCACCATTGGACAATCTCTTGACAGGAACCACTGTGAAAACTTCATATTCTCGCGACTTCAGGGTAATTGGCAGAGACGCGTTCTTTGGAAGATACACCACCTCACCTGCAATGGGCATCGCAAGAAATTAGTAAAAACTGCTTTGGGCATTTTCTTGAACATAATGGATATTTTTGTGGAGTTGGGCAACATATATGGCCAAAAAGGAAAGTGGGACATACCACCAAGATGGGAATACAGGACACAGTCTCCTGTCCATCCATCATCGACAATTTTGGGCAAATAGTCAACATCTTTAGCTCGGATGATTCCAGTGACTGTGCCAGGCTGTTCATCGTGGATCAGATTCTTCTTTCCAACTTTACACCATCCAGCTCCTTGGCAGTTGAAGACCCCAACAACTCCATTGAAATCGTTCAGATTCCAAATCTTAAGAAGACTGTTGGACCATCAACAGTAGAATAAGCAAACACAGCCTTTTAAAGACTACCAATAATTTACGCAATTTTTGTTCTATATAATACCTCTTTCCATCTCTGGCGGGATCAGAGAACAAGCAATCCCTTGTTGGTCTACCGGGAAGTTTGGCCCTCAAAATTGAACCGTCAGGAAGTACTAGTTTCTTCAGTAGATTAAAATCGTGCTGCCCAGGCTTGTCGCTGCATAATGTACATTACCCAACATGAGAAAGTGATTATTGAATTGAATACTATTATAACCGTAACTAATAGAAATGCATGATCGTTGACTGTACCTGACATAAATAGCACAGCCTCCCACTGCACGAGCAGCTCCATGGTATTCAGCCATTGGGTGTAAGCTCTGTCATAAAATAGTTTTCCAAGTTAAAAACTGAAAAGAAAAAGAAAAGAAAAAATTCAAAGTTAATCACCTGTTGAATTGTGATTAGCTTACATGAAACATATCCCAATCGGGCTGCATGAACTCTCCGAGGAAAATGGTGTTGTATGCAACTGATGCAATATGAATTGTGTGTGATGCTGGATCTCTGGGCCAGAAATCATCTGATGCTCTTACCACAGCTGACCGCTTTGAGCTGCAAAAATATATAATGGATCAAGATTCCTCAGAACTCCAGTCATTATAATACAACATGACCTATATAGCTAAATCATCGTAGATTTGCTATGAAAGAGAAAGTATACCTGTACAAACCATCTGTATTATGACTCATACAAGAAATAATTCCATTATCAGGGAAATTTCGAGAAATGGAAGCCTCCAATGCCTGATGATATTTCCTAGCAAGTTTCACTCTTCCACCGTGGCCTGCCCCAAGAGTTTCAAGGATGTTCTGAACATCTACTTTGACCCCATCAATACCAGCTGAGGCAAGATAAGAGTGAAGTTCGTTGTAGAAGTTAAACACTTTCTCAGGGTTCACAAGGCCAAGCCCATTCTTGGTAATGCTATTCAAAGCATCACAAGGTTCATTTGACTCAACTCCAGGAGATGAAACAGGGTAGGCTAACTTAGATTCGTAGTGTTCCATTTCAGTAACACCAGGTCTAACACCACCCCAGTACCCTGTTATTGCATGCCACACATAAACGTACCTACAAATTCAGGGGGACAATGTAACCATGAGAGGCTTATCGAAAATTGTATCTAAAAACCAGTTTATGTGGACCAAGTAAGGAATTGTACTTCATGGCATTATGGTCTTTGATTTCAGAAACAAGGTGTCGCAGTCCCATTGCTGGATCTTCTACCCTGTGACCCTCTTTTCCATCCTTCTGAAATTTGTGGTTCTCTTTGATATGAGTTAATCTATTTGCAAAACTGGAATGACAACAAAAAGAATGGAGTAGAATTGTTAGACAGCAAAAGAATTCTTGGGACAGCATAAAGAAAACTATTTTTGTTTAGGTGCTCACTTGGCAGTATTATCAGCTTTAGATTCAATGCCGACAGGATCCATGCCAACGGATTGCCAACCATCGTCAATGATAACAAACTTCGGGATAATCCCTCCTTTCTCAAAGCTGAAGAAAATGACTAGTAGTTAATACATTGGATATTATGTTGGTGCCACAGATTTCCTTCTCGCGGGGAGTGTAACACAATACCCGTGAAGAGAAAAGTCCGTGACTCCCATGCGTGGCATTATCATTTCCATAAACATTTCATTGGCACTAGGATCATGTAAATTGATACTATGTCTACATAGTTAAGTGCCAGACCTTTCTAATCCTTGCTTCACACCCTCTGCGGTAACATCAGTATAGAAAGCATCCCAGGTGCACCAGCCAAACCAGTTCAACATGTCTGGCATCTGAACCATGTTGAAGCACAAAGAGATCAAAATTTAAATGGATTAAAAAGCAACTTACACAAAACTACATTGCAGCAACTGGATATCTTTTAAGAACAAATATACTACCTTTTTTCTATCACGATGACAAAATGTCTGTAAATGTCTCTCAACAGTCCTGTATAAATTTAGAACTACAATCAACAATCAACAATCGATCCTTAAAACAGATGGATAAAGAAAGAGTGTCATCAAGTTAATATCCTAGCTCTAATTTTCATGCTTAAAAAAGAAGTTTGACCGTCTTCAGACCAAATAACACCACACACAACTCAGTTTTTATTTTCTATAACTGGTAAAAGCAAGTAGTTAAGATGTTGAAGGAATATGTAACATTTTAAAAAAAAACAAATTGTATTGAACATAACAAAATAGGCAACATGCACAAATCATTATGCCAATGCATTTCCATTTTAATTTTTTTCAGTAATGCTTTAGGGAAAAGAAAGAAAATGAAGATAACATTAGAGAAGCAAAATTTGTTGCTTCTGTTTAGTTTAGTTTAGTTTTTTTATTTATTTATTTATTTTTTTTAACTATTGCATTTGTTTAGTTTGGTAAGGAAAAATGAGAAAAAAAAAATGAATAGACATTTATCAAACAAATCAATTTATTTCCTTATTAAGACTCATAATTTAATTCCCAAATTCAAAAGTTAAAAGTTGTGACAAATCAAAATTTGACCCACATTAAATTAAAAGATTTTTTTTAGAAGTCTCAAACATTTTTGTTTTACTATCCATATACTACATGAATAAATACAATTGATGCCAACTACTTTCTTTCCCTCAATAAATTCAGATCCAAACGTAATGTAAGAAACTCTAGATTTGCCAATTTGAAGTGAATATTAATTTCATATCCAAATTCATGATCGAGGACATACAATCTGCATCTGAGGATTGAATTGGACTTACTTCACTGCGCTTGTGATGACATCAAACGGGTCTGATCCTGCTCCCACATAAACCAAATGACTCCCCTCAAATCCATCCACAGCAGGATCCCCTGCAATCAAAACGAAACGAAGATTGTCATCATCATACACACAAACCAATGCAAATACATATGCATTTTTGGTTTGATTTCTCTCTCAAAACACGTTTTTGGAGGAAAAATTCTTAAAATATGTTTGGTTAAAAAAAATTTAAAAATCATTTTTTTCTCTATTACACATCAATCAATTACTTCTTTTTTTTTTTCCTCACACCATCTATTCAATTACAAAAAAAAAAAAAAAAAAAAAAAAAATCAAATTACTCAAAACTCGAAAACTCAAAAATTATTTACAAAATATACAACCAAATAAATTTTCAAAATTTTCTAAATTCTCTCCAAAAAAAATTATTTTAAAAATAATATCTCAAAACACACCCCTTGAACTTATTTACCAAACCCATGTCAGACAAATTTCTCAAATATAGTTGTTTTCAACTTATTTATAAAAAAAGAAAAAAAGAAAAAAAGAAAAACAGAATCTATTGTAATTAACATACCACTCTCGAGACAAATCTCCAACTCGTTATTGGCGTTTCCCTGAAGAACAGCCCTGAAATCACCCTCCAGAATAGGCAAAAAGACGGTGTACAATGCGGATTGATCTTCACTCCCTTCCCCAAGCTGCGAACCCTCGTGCGTCTCCACGATCAAAAATTGAGTCTCGAAGGGTATATCCTTGCCGAAACTTCCCATCCTCTGCGTCATCCACCACATCTTGAAACGAAACACACACATGAACCTCAATCCCCTGCAATCCATCGAATATCATCAAATTTAAACACAATTTTAATACTAATAAATCAATCTACAGCAGCAGCAACAACAACAAAAAAATATATATAAATAAATAAATAAATAAAATTGACGTACTCGAGTTTTCCGAAGGGGAAGACGCGGTGGCTTCCGACCTGATCGGATCGGACGCCGAGGAAAGCGCCGGTGGTGAAGGCGTGGCCGGCGGGCGGAGTGAGAACAATGTTGTTGGGGACATCGGTGAGAACGCGGTTTCCGAGGACATTGAGGTTACCGTCGGCAACTGTTATGCCTGAACCTACTGTCATTTTTGTTGTCTTTTTGGAGAGCTCGAATGCTCAACAACAATGGCAGAACTTGCAAGTAAACCAGACAGGGAGGGAAGTGGGAGAGACCAAATAGAATAGAATACTACAATGATAATATTATGATATAGAATAGAATAGAATAGAATAGAATATGGTTGCGTTGCGGGGTATTTGTATTGTATTTATAGTAGTAGGATTGATGACATAAACGAAAATTTTGCTCACGGCCAAACATTGGGATAGGTTGGGTTTCGGCTGGACAAGTATGTTTTGAGAAGACCATAAAAAGTTGTTTGTTGCGTTGTTGTTGTTGTTTTTTTTGTTTTTGTTTTTGTTTTTGTAAATACGTAGAGATGTAACTCAAAAAACTTAAAAAGTAGAAATTGATTTTTTTATCAATTTGTCAAAATGCCTCTATGTATAAGATTAGTCTTTTGTCAAAATGCCTCTACGAATCACAAACACTCTAAAGATATATGTATTATTTTAAGTTGGATTTGGCCCAACATCACATCTAATATTGTCATTTCAAATTCGTCTACTTAATTTAGTAAATATATTTTTTTCTCATTTTGAAAATTACTGAATTATTTAGATTATTTTAATAATTATTTAAATTTAAAAATAAATATAATCTTTTAAGAAGCATTTTAATTTAATCTTTGGAAAAAAGTATATATATTTATAAATATATATATATATATATTAATTTATTTTATAACTAAATAATGTAAAAATTAAAATAAATATTTTATAAATGGACTGGTTGAATTGGACAGTTAAAACTTTTTATTCCAATTCCTCTTGGGATAAACTTTTGATTTGTAATTGATGAATATGATAGAAAAAATTAAATAATTATAATTTGAATGTGACATTTTATCTTATTTACTAATATAACTTTTTTTAATTGTCTAATTTAGCCCTAATTGTCAACTGAGCCCCAAGTCTAATAAAAAAATTAAAAATTTTAGTCCAATCTAATTCTATGAATTAAATATTTTTCTCAAACTTGAAGCCTTGTTTGGAAAGAACTTTTTAACTGAATTTTTTGATTATTTTAGTCTAACTATAAAAGTTCCGTTTGGAAAGAACTTGTGACTTTTTTATAATTTTGTGAAAAAATATGAAATTATTATAATTTGTATGTAATATTTTATTTTATTAACTTTTTAATTTATTTTATCTTTTAATGAGTTAAATTAATCTCAACCTGCTTCCCAAAAACTATCAAGTTGAACTAGGCAAATTGTACATACCATTCGCCCCATAGCCATCTCTAACCCCATGTCTCATTTGTCCCATTGTTTTGGGTAAACAAAAAAATAAATAATTTATTGATTTATTAACTTATTTATATCACATTATTTTTTTAATATTTTTTTTATAATAAATATAAAAATTAAAAAATAAATCATTCCCAAAATAAAATATAATTTAAATTCTTCTTCTTTGAATACAAAATCATAAAAGATCTAACCACACAAAACCATCATTTGGAACGTGGGTCACTTTTTTGGCTTTTCAATTTTCTTGGTTATTTTAATTTAAGGTTAAAAAATTTTGTTTAGAATAAATTTTTTAATTTTTTAACTTTTACAAGAGATAAAATAAAATAATTATAATTTAAATGTAATATTTTATTTTATTTAAATATGATATTTTATGTTATTAATTTTTTAATATATATATATTTTTATAATTAAAATAACTAAAAAAATCCATGCCACACATGGCCAGAGTAACCTCTGCGGCTAATAAATCTTACAAAATCATAAATTATATTCTTTCACCTATCATAAAGCTCACAGCTACCAAACTATGCTTCAGGGACCACTTCCGTTACACAACGAGTCATGTGGGTTGGCAGTAAACTTTGAAGTTCGTGAAACACATGCATGCACCATGAACGCAGGCACCTGTCCTTGTCAAATAAAGATGCCATAAATCTCAAGTAATTTAAATTGAATTGCCCTAACAACTTTTATAATTTAGGATTCATATTATTGCCGTCCCTTTTTGAATTGTGACATATTTATCTATAATTTTTAAATTTTATTTTAAATAGAAATAATTAAAAATATTATTATTTAATTTTACAAGTAAAATTGTCAATTTAATAAAATATTAATTAATTTAATAAAAATAAATGTTTTTTTTTAGTTTTTAAAAATTATTTTCACTTATCAAAGATAAAATTATGTAAAATTAATAAATATTTTACATATTTATTTATTTATTATTTTATAAAATTAATTTTTATTATGCATTTAAATAATAATCATGTGGTGAGTGGTTATTATTTAATAATCTATTTAAAATGCCCAAACTTCCTCACCCTATCCTTCCTTATGGCGGGAAGCATTCTGTCCGTTAGTATGATAAATGTTATAAACGTTAATACTAAAATTATAAATTTTTACATAAAAATGTAATAATTTTTAAAAATTAGCATTGATAAGTAATTTTTACTATTGTACTATCCTTTATGTAACTAAAAAAAACAAATAAACAAATTTTGAAATTTGACTCATAATAATGTAATATGATAAATTATAATTTTTTACTTTTATATATATGCATACTTTTAATTTTTTTTTCAAAAGATTGAATGGGTTGAGTTAATTGGATTGTCCAGTTTAGCCTATTGATAGATCATTTTGGAACCATCTCAATAATCAAACTTATGTATTTTGTATCGAGCAGATCATTTATGTTAAAAATTAAATTGATCGTTAATTACTATGCATTGGTTTGGCATGGTGGATTGGGGTGGGTTAGCATTAAAATAATCACAAAAAAAAAAAACATTTTAACTATAAACTAAAAAATGTCACATCCAAACGAAATCAATGACTTCAAATTTATCCAAAAAGCAATATAGTGTTCCAAAATTACTATAATTACCCATGTTTTAATATTTTTTTTTTAAAAAAAAACAGATGATATGCTTACGAAAAATCAAAAAATTAAAAATTAAATCAAAAATAATTTTTTTGATGTAAATTTAAAGTATACTTGCAATATGAATTTAATATATTAATTTATGTTAAGGATGACTCTTTAGATACAATTTGTAGGCCTTTTGGATAAAATTTATAAAAGTGAAACACATAAAAAAAACGTGGCTTCTCGAAAAAGCGTCAGGAAAAAGTGATTTGACGGTTTCAAAGCAAAGGCATGACAGAGCACGAGCTCATTTGATCGCGCGTGCGCCTCCAAAACATGGTTGACATGATTGTTTGAGATATTTTAAATAAGTATCTTTTTTAGGGCAAATTACAAACACCTCCCTCGAGGTTTTGTAAAAATACAGATTCCTTCCTGACGTTTGAGAAATTACATCCCACCCCTTGAGGTTTATATTTTCATAACAAATTACCCCCTGAGGTTTTTATTTTCATACAAATTCCCCCTAATTTTTTCAAATTTGTTATGAAAATTTAACTCTCAGGGGCAATTTGTAATTTCTCAAACCTCAGGGAGGAATTTGTATTTTCACTAAACCTCGAGGGGGTGTTTGTAATTTGCCCTATTTTTTAATATTTTATAAAAAAATATATAAAAAAGGGCAAATTACATATACACCCCTCCAGGTTTGGTTAAATTACAGATACCCCTGAGGTTTCGGAAATTACATCCCGCCCCCTGAGGTTTGTATTTTCATAACAATTTACCCCCTGAGGTTTATATTTCATAACAAATTACCCCCTAATTTCTTATGCAAATATAGCATTCAGGGGGGAATTCGTAATTTCTCAAACCTCAGGGGTATCTGTAATTTTGTCAAACCTGGAGGGGTGTATATGTAATTTGCCCTAAAAAAATAAAGAAGAGATATTAATTATTGTGACCAAAAAAATAAAAAATAAAAAATTATTTAATCTTTTCAAATCAGATGACCTCCATTGTTGATCAATTATTAAATGATCAAACATTATCAAGTGTCTCATAAGTCATGATATTCTTGCTTATAGTTTATAAATTAAAAAAATATATGTTAAATATTTTTTTAAATAAATAAAGTTTAGAAGAAAGTGTTTTGAGTTTTATTTTTATTTTTGTTTATTTTTGTATCCTTGGAACACTTGTTATTAGGATTAAAATTTTAAAACACAATATAAAAATGCTAATTAACAAATGATATTGAACATTGTTTCAAAATTATTATTACTTACTTAACACGTATTACAGTTTTTTATTTTTTTAAAAAAATCCAATAAATAATATAATATGATATTCTGTGAATATTTAAGGGATGTTTGGGATAAACTAAAAAGTTTAATTATTCAAGAGTGGCTTGTGGAGGAAGTCACTAGGACAAAATTGGTTTGTGTTTGTAGATTAGTTTTTGAGATAAAAAATACGAAAACATGTTTGGTTTGCTTTTTTTTAGAAATTATTTTGGAAAATTATTTTGGGGAGAAAGTTTTAAAAAAAGTGATTGATTTGATGTGTATGAGAGAAAGTGTGATTTTGGAAAGAAGCAAACCAAACAAAATTTTGAGATTTTTTTTGAAAAAATTAATTTGGTTTGATTACTCTTGAAAATTTGTTTGTAGAGAATTTTTTCCAAATTTTTTTTTCAAAAACAAACCAAACAAGCCCATTATTTTGTCATTTAAGTTCAACTATCTAAAAATTCAAAAAGTCAAAAGGGTAAAATGGTTATTTTGATTTTATTACAATATTTTATTACACATCTTTTTGTAAAAAGTTAAAAAATTATTTCAAATGTCATCTTTTTTTTCTTTATTTTTTTAGTCAAAAAATTAAAAGTACATTTATATATCACATCCCAAACAACTATTATAAATAAAAATTTGTACCAACCAAAGAAATTACATTAAATACTTGTTGGGCCCTAAAAGGTCGGTACTATGAGAATGAATTTTATTTGAATAATGTTATATGTATCCATTAATATAGTAATTAATACATTAATAGATGATATGACATAATTTTAAAGATTTTAAGTATTTATAATTTGTATAGTAAATAGGGTCAATAATAATAGTATAACACTAATTGATATACTAACGTATACATTAATTGATACATGTAGGACCACCGAATTTATTTAGATGAAAAGTCAAATGAAAAATTGAAAATTAGTTTGACAACTAGATTGAGCCTTGACTAGGATATGACGTGTAATTGAGAAATAGGTGGATATGACGAGGACAATTAATATATTATTCAACTCAAATCCCCAATACCGTTGGGTTGGACATTGAAAGTTTGAAAATGATTAATTAGTATTTTTCAAAAATGATCATTGTTTAAATACATAATAAAATTTAATTTATTAAAAAAAATAAATATTTAAAATATTAATTCATTTTACATAATTTTATCTTTGATGAATAAAAATTATTTTTAAAAATTAAAAAATGTTTTTTTGATATTTATTTTTGTCAAATTAATTTATATTTTATTAAATTGACTGCTTTACTCTTAAAATTGAATAATTATATGTTTAATTATCTTTATTTAAAATAAAATTTAAAATTTAAAATTAAATATATTATAATTAAAAAATTAAAAATTAAAAATTAAAATAATACGAGTTATAAGTTATACGTACGCTTCGTGTAATTGGCCTTTTTAATTTTATTTGCAACCGAAGGAGAAGCAACATGCGTGTTGCCAGGTCAGGGTAATCCGAAAACACGAAACTTACAGCTCAGCAAAATAGTTAGCATCTCAATTAAAATGCTTTGGAAAGCTGAACTGATCTACCACGCAATTCCAGCGCTAATACTGGGTTTGTTTTGGATGACTCACTTTTTAATTTTTTAAATATTTTAGCGTGGAATTAAAAAATTTCATTTAGAATGTATTTTTTAATTTTTTTAAATCTTTGCAAGAAAAAATAAAATACTTATAATTTAAATATGATATTTTGTGTTATTGATTTCTTAATTTATTTTATTTTTTTATAATTATTTTAACCCAAATGTGACATGACAAACGAACACACTATACATTTACCTTCATCAATTAAGAAATTATTTATTTTTATTTTATAATTTAAATTTATTTTATAAGTCAATTTTATGTCATATAAATTTAACACACATACTTAAAAAATATTGCGTTACTAATCATTGCGTTGGTTTTTTCTTCTCTTTGTGCCGCCGGCCACTTGGCAAAATGAAAATGCTTTCTTGTCAAACTTTAGGCTTATTTTTTTTAATTTTTTTTTCTTTTTAAAAATAGTAAGTAGTAAAATTTGCAAATTGGTATAAATTTGCATGACAATAGTAAATTTTCTATTAATATTTATTTAATTATTTTTATTCCTTGGCAAAACCAAAACACAAGGTGCAAAGAGGTAAATAGCTTTGTGTTAATAGTTTTATATTTATATTTTATAAATAAATAAAAATTTATTTCATACCTATTGGCATAGGTTGCATAATTTACAAAATTCTTACGATCACAAAAAATTAATTTCATTTGTTTAAAAAATAAGTTTTCATTTCTTCTTCTTTCTCTCACCTGCTTTGGCCACAATCCACTGCTCATCATTGCCATCGACTTCCACCTTCAATCATTGTCATTGATAAACCACCTTCTATAGTTGATAACTATCTCATGTCATCACTTTTGATCGTCATCAACCATCTTAGGCCATCGTCAACCCCCTCCATCTAACGGCCCCCCACTTTTAGCGCTGACAATCACCTCCGACCACTATCTTCAACGATTGACAACTAGCTTCAGCCACAACCTTCCACCAACAACCATCTTCAACCAACTCTCTGCTCTTATTTTCAAAATAAGTTTTTTACAACAAATATATACAAATTTTTTATTTTATTTTTATCTTTAAAAAATGTTACCAAATCACACCTTACTCCACCTATTGACCTGTTGGAAAAATAGCTTTGTAAACCTTATTTTTTGTTAACTTTGAGCATTAATTAAGGTGGGACCCAAACGTATTTGTAACGTTTTTTTATTGAGTTCGTGTTTAATGCCACGTAGTGAATTAAATCATGTATTTGGTTGCTCAAAACCATTTTCGGATGAATGAGAATTCAACGCGCATTTCGGGTTCGTGAAAATGAATTTTAGTGGGTTTACAACACATTTGTGAAATGTGCTTGTCCTATATTGGAAAGGCTTGAGGAATTGTTTGGGTATATATACCTTAACTTGGGATATTTGGGATGGGCCCCAAGGGGTACGCAAGTTTGTGGGAGGGTGATGTTATGGGTGTAGTGGGCTTGACCCAAAACTAAAACCACATGCGTGCCACCACCGTCCATCTGGTCGGTCGGGCGGGCAGGGCTAAGCTTAGGCACGGGTGCGTGGTGTGAGGTTGGGTTGGGCTTTCTGGCCCAATACTTATCTTTTTGGGCCAAAAACTTTTGAACTTTATTTATTTATTTTTATTTTCGATTTTAAAAATCAAAATAAATTGGTTTAATAATTTTTCTTCCACCCAAACAGAGCCCTGACAGGTTAGACCCTCCTGAACTGGTTTAAAGAGTTTCAACCCGAAACTGAATCTGTTCAAACAGATTCAAATCTGTTGGTGCCTCTTCAATCAGTCCGAACAGGTTTTATACCTGTTCGGAACAGCCACTGTTTTGCCTATATAAATCCTTTAATTCCACCATTTTTGAGATCAATTTAATCATCAGAATTTCGTCCTCTGTTTCCTATGTCTCTCTGCATTATTCTGCATTTTATTTTAGGAAGAAAAAGAAAGAGTTACAACATATTTTGGTTCGCCAGACTTGGTTTTATACTGCTGTAAAATCAAGATGTAGTCATTGCATCCTGGAAAGTAAACGCCGGTTAAAACTCGAAGCACTAGAGTGACGGCGAAATCTACTTTAAGGAGATTATGTCCAACACAAACCTCGACATTATTTTCTGTAAGTTTTAATTCTGAAAATAATTAAATTATTATTTTTTGAATTATTTTATTTTATTGGTTGTTTTAATTTATACATATAATTTACACACATACACCTTTGTGGGTTCTAACATTCTTAAAGTAGATTTCTATTTTTATTTATTTCTGTGATAGATAGACAAATCTTTTGTTTCGGGAAATTAAATAGTAGTAATATACTGTTTAATGATTTCTTTGATAACATAGTAGTAATGTACTGTTTATCATTGAAATTTTGTTACAAAATATTATTCTATTTATTTTGTGTGTAAATTCAATTTTTGTATAAATTTGTGATTGGTGTATTATTTTTATTTCGTCAGAATTATGACAACTGAAATTAACAGTACTGAGACCACAAAACTAGGTCAATTTTGGCTTTCTTTATTGGGGAATCGACCCAAAGGTCCAAGCCTAATATATCATGCCCCATTTAGACCCAAAACAAATTTAATACTCCATTAAGTCCTCAAATTATTAATCAGATGAAAATACCCTCACATATCATCCAATTTACACGTGTGCAACCTTCACCCACGATCATCTCACACCAGTCTGATCAGTACACTGTCACATCTCCGCCGCTCGCCTCTGCATTCTCAGTCTTTCATCTCTCCACCGTTCGACTCCACTACCTCTAAAAACCCTACCTTAACCACAAAACAAAGTCGTTCATCTTCTCCAATCGACAACTCTCAACAACGCGAAGAACTATCATGACTCCGAAGAAATTTCATAGTTTCTGACTTTCGATTCACATAAATGGAGAAAAAAAGTAACATCTCTCTTCATCTATTATTTTTCATTCAAATTTGTACATTATTCTTTGATATTTTGTATATATCATACTGTTTCAATAACACTTTCATATAAAAAAAACCTTGTAAAACACATTTTACATACTTCAAAATGTATAAACCCTATTTTATATATAATCCCGTGTTTTAAAACATTCTAATCCCCTGTTTTTACACATAAATCCCTATTTTTACACATTCAACTCCTTGTTCTTATTCTTCTTGTTGTTGCTTCTTCTTCTTGTTAAATATTGGCTTTTCTTTTTCGTATTGTTTCTACATTTTGTTGAATACTTAATCTTCTTGTTGTTATTGTTGTTGTTTACAAAATACAATGGGCTGTTCTTATTGTTGCCAGTGTTTATAAAATTGAAACATCAGACAGTTTCATCATTCTACAAGTAACATATCTAAATTTATTCAAAGTGCAAATGAAACTGCAAAATTACACAGTTTAATCACTATTCAAAACAAATAGGTAACTTATTATAAAGTGTAAATCAAATCGCCAAATTTTCAGTTTTGTAACTATTAACAACAAATAGATATAACTTAATATTAAATTGCATATAAAATTGTGAAATTATACAGTTTTGTCACTATATTACTCATGCGCTGCTGTTGCTTTCATTTTTTTCAGAAATAGCTGTTAGAAGATATTGGAAGAGTCAAACCAATATGCCAAAAAATCCAATCAAGGATTTAAGTGTCTCTCATTTTGACAGTCCTTCACCTGTATCCACTGAAATGCCACCAACATCTCCCCCTCCACCAAAAATCCAACCACCACAACCAAAAACAACCAAAAAAACCCCAAAACAACCACACTACTTACAAAAAAAGCCCAAGAAATACACCACAGACCACACCCACACAACAAACACCAACCACACCTTTAACCACAAAAAAAACAAACAAAAAAAAGCCAACAAAAAAACAAGAAGCTCCTCCAACCAAAAAAAGAAAGCTCCAAGAAAGTCAATCAATTGCCGAAACACAAACCAAGGCATCAAAAGGAAAAAAAAGGAGCAGTCCCTGCAAAGAGAGTCCAACAGTTTAATTACTGTTCTAACATCGGAACGGTAATCAAACTGTTTAAGGGGGTCAATTCACAATAGCCCAATAGACAGAGCTACAAAAAATCCCTTTTTAGGCTATTATAAATGCTCTCTCCTCAACACAACTGAAGGCCTCTTGGTGCAAATGCTACAATTCTATTGTAGCAGAAATGACAACACTCTACAATAAAAAAAAGAGAGTATTTATACTTGGCAAAAAAGAAATAAAACTCAGAAACAGTGATATGAGACTCATTTTTGGTATCGACTATGGAGAAAACAACATCACCATCAAATCCTATGTAAGACCAAAGGATGTTGAGCTCGCATTTTATAAACGAAGATGCAAATCAGTAAAGAGATTGGACGCCAAGTCATTGACCAAAATGTTTCAACAAACAAAAAAAGGAAAATCAACCAATGATCGTCAAGATCTTGCAAGGGTCATCACCCTTTACTTGTGCCTAAAACTTCTCATGTCTACAACATGCGATACATTTAGTTAGAGTTTCCTTAACTATGTTGACAATCTCAACAACATCAAGAAGTACAATTGGGTTAAGACAATAAAAGACACACTGATGAATTCAATGGTAAATGCAAACAACCACCCAAGGCATGTCACTGGATGCGTCATGTTACTTTTGGTAAACACGCTATTCAACTATTTCACACAAAAATATCAAACATCAAATTATTTCAAACTATCTAACATATTTCAATTTTTTTTTTTTACAGTATTGATACTGTGAGCATAGTAAACTCCTTCGACTATCTAACAAAGAAGGCTTCCCAAGATTTATGAAGTGGAACCTTGGCAAAATGTACTCAAAGTGGAAACACATCAGCTTTGCTGATTTTGAAAAGGTATTCAAACTCTTCTGTATCATAGCACAAATCTATGCAACACTCATTTCACAGTCATTATAGTAACAATCATGTTATCAAACTGTAAAAATTTGTAGTTTCAAAGCACACACCTATTTAACACTCCTATCACTCATGTTATGAAACAACAAATTCAACGCATAAATCTATTCAACAATCATTTCACATTCATTACACTAACAATCATGTTATGAAACTGTAAAAGTTTGTGGTTTTAAACAACATACTTTCAACACTTAACTCACATTACTCACAGTACAAATCATGTTATGAAACTGACCAATTTTACAGTATTACTGATATATGCTGCATTGTTCCAATGCAGATTGACCAAAGTGCTTTAACCCCAACTGAACAAGAAATACAGTTATTACATATCAATCAAAGCACATCAACAGACTCTTCAGCAAAGAAACGTCACCACAGAAAGGACAATAAGCAAAAAAAAAAAAAAAAACAAACAAAAGCAACCAAAAAAAAATATATAGACAGTGATGAGGATGACTTTCTCGAAGAAGAACACCAATCAAAATCAGAACAAGAACAACAACAAAAAAGAAAGCAAGAACCACAAGAAGAAGTAGAAAGTAATGAACAAGAAGAAGAGAGTAATGAAAAAAAAAACAAGAGACTGATGATGAAGAAGTAGAAGAAGAAGAAGGTGATGAACAACAAGACAATGATGAAGAAGAAGAAGAAGAATGTGATGAACGAGAAGACACTGATGAAGATGAAGGCCAACAAGAAAAAAAAGAAGAACAACAACAACAACAAACAAACCAACAACAAGAAGTCAATGAACAAGAACTGACAAACCAACAAAAACAACAACATGAAGAAAAATAACAAACAAAACAACAAGAAGAAAAAAGGACAGAATAACAAGAAGAACTTCAAGAGAAATCTGACACATTTCATGCACAAGGTAAACTCTTGTCTAATACTGAACCAAATTGCAAAATTTAATTAAATAACCAAAACAAAATCCAACATTTTTATAGGTGATGACCAAGTACAAACATTAACCAAAGGGGATGACAAGGACAAACTCATGGCATCCATGAGAGCACAAATGCAAGAAATGGAACCAAAATTCATGGCTGAATTGCGTAGAAAGGAAGACCAGTTAAAGGAAATGTCCGCCAAAAAAACTGAAAGTCCCCAACAAAGATCAATGGTTAAGAAAATCAAACAAAAGTCAAGAAAACGAGCACATAAGCCAGATTTTGAATACCAACCGATTACAAAAGCCAAAAAAGATACAAGTAACAAGACAGAAGTTGTTGATGATGTATCCAAACCAATAGAGGGTACTAATGAAGAAAAAGAGAATGAGAATGAAAAGACAAAAGAAGAAATTGAAACAGAGAAAGAACCTGCTGCTGAACCCGAGCCAAAAGAGGGTACTGATGAAGCAAAAGAGCAAGGGAAAAAAAAGATGAAAGAAAATATTGACCAAAAGAAAGAAGCTGCTGCTGAACCCAAGCCAAAAAAGGATGCCAATCAAGGGAAAACACAAGTTCAAGTAGCAACTGATTTGGAAAGTGATGATGATTTCAAGGAAGAATCAATCCATAACAAGCCACTCGCCCTTTCATTCCACAAAACAAACAAGGTTTGGCATAGACTATCCAAAAAAGACCAAGACCAAATTCAACTCATCAACAACACATAATCAACTGCTTGTGTCTGGTCTGGCAACGAAGATGAAAATTGCATATACTTTTCAGATATATGCAGATTGTCCAACAGGGAAGCCTTATATAGAAATGTAGGTCTCCAATTACACAATTTTACAATTTCTGTTCATATTTAATAACATATTCCACAAACCTAACACATTCTCATACATAACATGTTTCAGGTTATTGATGCCTTTGCATAAATGAAATTGGCACTCCAACCATCAATTGAAGAATTTGAGAAACATGATCTAGCATTTCCAAGAAATCCATACGCAGGAAGATCTTACGTTTTCTCAACACTCATCAATGTAAGTAAAATTATTAACATACCTTTCAATATTATTCAAACTGCAAAATTTTCTACTTTCTTAACATGTCTTACTACATACTTTTATAACATATTTCAAACATATATAAATTACAGACTCCACTACAAAACCAAGATCATGCACTGAGAGAAAAAATGATGGACAACCATTTTCCAGAAGCAATAAAAAACAGATATATCCATTTCCCAATCAACCACAACCATTGGACGATTGTGGTCTTTGACAATGCTGATAAGATATGGAGGCACTATGACTCTTTGAGGCCAGCAAAATGATGTCACAACAAGCACTTTGAAATTGCAAAGAAAATTGTAGGTTAAATAAAATTTCATACTTAGTTCCATTCCTTTCAAAACATCTCAGCACATCACTATAACTAACAAAAACACCTACTAACTATTTTGTAGCAACAAGATCAACTGAGATGGAATAAAGCATTATTTAGTAATTAAGGAAACATGTTATCATCTCAAGAGTGCGAGACAATAATTGCATCAATTGAGGAATGCTCACAACAAACCCCACACTTGTAAGATACAAACTCAATAACTAATGTTTCAATATGCTAAATTTTGCAGTTTTATCTAACTAATTAACTTCATCTAAAACTTTGCAGGAATGATTGTGCAATCACCGTCTGCAATGTTATCAACCAATATATATCAACTGGCAACTTGTGTAGAAATTACTTCGACCAACTGAATAGGTTAAATTTCAAGCAGAAATCATCAGTCAATTCCTTAATGATAAGAACCGATCTTAGAAACTCGAGCACTACCAAATGTTGACAAAACATACCAAACCATAGAAATAATGAACAAAATTCTTTACAATACAAATACTCATGTGAACATATTTTTGTATTGTTTTCTTTTTTATACATGTGACAAGTACTTTTTATGCTTTTGGTAATTGATCTTCTTGTGATTATCATGGTGAAAATGATTGTTGTCATTGATGTTGTTGTTGCTCTTATTGTTGTTCTTCATGTGGTTATTATTCTTGTTTGTGTTCTTGTACTTATTATTGTCATCACATTTGTGGTTGCATATAAATTCATACAGGAAATGTTGTTTCTAATAATTCTTAAAACTGCAAAATTATGCAGTTTCATCAGGTTGTTTCTAAAAATTCTTAAAATTACAAAATTATGCAGTTTCAACACTCAAACAAAAATTATGTTATACAATTATGCAGTTTCATTATCATGAGTGCCTTCCACGCATTATAATATGTATTTCCTACATAATTTTTGAAACTGAAAAATTATCCAATTTCATGACTCAAACAAATAGATGAATTATATTTCAAAATTGTAAATAAAATTGTAAAATTATACAGTTTTGTCACTACGAAATATTAAATAAATATATCATGTAGTAAAAATGCAAGATTATACAGTTTTAATAAGAAATTTTCAATAACCTTCTCAACATTCCACAAAAATAAAACCAACCAACTCTACAAAAAAAAAAAAAAAACTGTTACAAAACAATTTTAATAACTAAAGAACACATCGAAAAAGAAAAAAGAATACAATCAACTTTATTGATTACTTCCATAATACCAAGTATCACATTTTATTATCATAATTCCTCAACTTCAAATACAAATCCAAAAGAATAGACTATGGCCTCAAATAGCAGCCTTGTACGTTTTCTTATTATGATTCTCATATTTCAAGCAGCTCCTACATTTGATTTGCTTCACATTTTCACCCCTAGAAGGTATCCTCTTATTCTTGTTTCGCCTGGGCTGCTTCTTCGTTATAGGAGGTTTGATAATTGAACTACCGGCACCATCAAAGTCAAATCTCTCACTTGAAGGCACTTGATAAACAGATTCCTTGTACGACTCTCTAACACAATCCACACGAAAAAAAGGATCAATGAAATCATACACATCTCTACCACTATTACGCAAAGCATGCACAACATGACAATAAGGAAAACTATTGAATTGTCATTCATGGCAAGAACAAGTCCGTCTACCAATATCAACATGAAAAGAAATAGAAGAATGAACCTCAAGCATAGTATCACTAGCAACAATCACATCCCAAGACTTAGCTAGCTTCAAAGAATCCACCAACTTCTTTTCTATAACTGGACACAATTTGATAGTCCATTTTTTAGATTCAGCTTTTTTATTAGACAATTGAGTCATGATTTGAACCCTAATCATATCAACCATACAAGTAATAGATGACTCAAGGGCCCCACCAATCCAATTATTGTAAGACTTGGCAGCATTAGATGACATCTCACCATATCGTTTCCCTCTAAAAAATGCATTCGCCCACTTATCATTTTGCAAACCATCGTACAAAGTGAATACTTTTCATGGCGTACACAACGCCCGTCATTAAAAGTGTTGCACTTTTTACGACACATACATCGCCTGTCGTTAAAAGTATTATTTTTTTACGACGTGCAATGCACATCGTGAATTGTATGATAAAAAAAAAAATGCCAAAATGAAATTTGGGGCGCTAATAACCAATATATATATTAGAATTTTTTTGTTTCTCAAAATAACTATTTTGCCTTCCTCTAATCAGAATGGAACATCACAAGGGTTTCAATCTCTCTCTCTCTGATGATAATGAAGGCCAAATCAATTGCTAGGGTTACCAGGTTCATCTCATCTATTCTCTTCGGCTGTGTATCTGAAATCAAAGGTATCTCTCGTCGTCTCATGCTTCTATTCTCTTCTGTGTTGTGTATCTGAAATCCCTAATTCATTATCACTCCCAGCCCAGTCCTGCCCTAGTCTCTTTCACTTCTCTTTCTTTTTCAACGGCCACAACATCGTGTGTAGTACCCTATATTCGACACACAAATTTTTTTTTCAAAATACACAATTGTTTGGGTTCTAATGACTTCTAATCATAAAGAAACATAGAAATGGTGAAGAGAGATGGTTCGAAAAGAGACGGTTCGAAGTCAAGAAGAGAGAACTGTTTGGGTTCTAATGACTTCTAATCATAAAGGAACATAGAAATGGTGAAGAGAGACGGTTCGAAAAGAGACGGTTCGAAGTCAACAAGAGAGGGAGAAGAGAGAGGGTTCGAAGACAGATTTTGGGCATTTTGATCTGGAAGGGTTTCAATCTCTCTTTGGAGACTTCAACCTAGTTCGGCGGCGACAACAATTGGTACAATCTCTTCTTTTCTCTTCACTTCTCTTCTCTTTGCGTTTCGTTGCTTTTGGTTCAGTTTTGGTTGGTCGTCTTCGACCTGATTCTGTAACCCTCCAGTCTTCGACCCTTTTCACATCTCCAAAAAACAAAAACCCACTTCATCTCCATCGATTTCAAGCATACCCATTTCAAAAAAATGTTTTCAAAATCGTCAAATTAGATATCCATCTCTTGTCCTCCTTTGTTCTGCTTCTGGGCATTGAAAAGATCAATCTTTTCTTCATTTTGTTTTCAAAATTATTGAATCAGCTATGAATCTCTGGTTCTGGGCATTAAAAAGATCAATGTTTTGATTTCATTTTGTGTGATTTTGAACTCAGATTTGTGTAAATTAGTTATTTTTTTGTTGATTGAACATAGAACAACTTGCTCTCTGGAGTTTCGAGAAGTTTATCTCATTACCTGGAGGTAGATTCTTATCTAGACTGATTCATGTTTATAGAAAGATTCTGAAATTTGATTTCTGTAGCCTATGATTATACATAACCAGTTTAATTATAGTAAGGAAAATCATTTGCAAACAGAGAGTTTTTATACCAAAATCTTGTTCAGAATATTGACATTTTAAAAAAATAAATAAATTATAAACCACAATAATGGGCCTTTTAGCTTGAAGTGAAAGGAAAAATGACATATCATTCTTTATCCTTAAGGACAGTGCTTGGTTCACTTGAATGAAAATTGAATGAAACCATTGCATATTTGATCCCTAAATGTGTCAATGGCATCAGAGGCTTTCAAGATATTTGAAAGATTTTTTTTTTTTTGTAAACGAATCAAACCATTGCATATTTGATCCCTTGACTTGTCAGTGGCATCAAAACCCAACATCTTCTATGCTTCATGTTCTAGTTTTAATATGAGAGATTATTTTATTAATTAATGCTTCTCTTAAAAAAATAAATTGAATAAAAATTGGTTATAGTTTTGTTTAGCTCGGTTCTGAACATGAAGCAAACTGTTTACAGTTTTGTTCAGTTCGGTTCGATGAATTTTGGGAATTTTGGACATCCATTTTCAAATGGTGGTGGTGGGGGTTGAGGGGGGGATTCTTGACTGTATACCAAGGTTCTAAATATCGGCCGGCCGATTCGTACCGAAAAATAGGAGGGCCGCGTCGGATACTCATCGGTATACCGGTGAGATTGGATTTCACGTCCGTATCGGCCGATTCCCGACACGTATCAGCCCGAATCCGATACATACGACGATACAGTCCGATACACGCCGGTACGGATGAAAATCAGTACCGAAAACCTGCAAGATCTAAGCTTCTTTGGGCTATGGAGTTCACTTGATCTTCAAGCTTCTTCAAAGACGGTTTGTGTCCCTGAGTTGCAAATTATAATTTGTGTTTATGCTCTGTTTTTGGTGAGTTGTTGATGCTCTGTTTTTTGGAACCATTGCTATTGCTGTGGGTTTGGTCTCACCAAAAATCAGAAATATAGAGAGAGAGAGAAGAGGCAAAGAGATAGAGAAGTTCATGTATGGCTCTAAAGAAGAATTTCGGGGTGAGAGAGAGTGGAGGCCGAGAGAGTGAGAGAGATAGAGAGCCCCCCTGTTTTGTTTTCTCTTTTCTTCTACGCTACACCACCACTGTTTATATTAATATATATATATATATATATATATATTTTTACTGAGCAGAAGAAGGGAAAAAAAATAAGAAAAATACATCTTCAATCCAATATGTCAAAAGTTGGATTAGTGGAAAGGTTTGTTATTGGTTTTTATTATTTATTTATTTATTTATTTATTTTGGTGCCATGTTTTTGTACTATATTTTTTTTTATTTTTTTTATTTGTGTCTTGTTTTGGTGTAGATGTTTAAGATTTAGAATTTTTTTTTTTTAAAGAGGTTTATTCTAATTAGATTTTTATTTTTATTTTAAATATTTTATTGTGACTAAAATAAATACATATCATTTAATTGAAAATGATATTGCAGATAATTAAAAGTTATAATTGTGACTAAAATAAATACATATCATTTAGATGAAAATGAGTCAAAAGTGCTCCTACATATCAAGATTTTGATTAAAATGTGACAAATTAAGGCTAAAAGAGTAAAAAAAATGCATAAAATTGAGTTTTAGAGGGATTGCTAATGATTTTTAAAATTTCACGGCCGCGACACCCGATTCCCGATACGTACCGGCCGATACTACCGATACCGAGACTCCGCGATCGATACCGTTACGTTACCCGATACCATGATTTAGAACTATGCTGTATGCAGGCTCAATTTAGGGGCTTTTCTCTTGGTGGTCCAACTTTAGGCTTAAGAATCTCAAATAAATGGTTTGGAAAGTGGTTTTCATTGCAGTTGTTTGGCCTCTTTGGCTTGCTAGGAACAATGCCACTTTCAATAATGTTGATTTTGACTGGAAGGGGGTTTCTGAACTTACAAGCACTTAGATTAAAGCAAAGGTTTCTAATCTTGGAGTTTCTGTTGAGGAGTTCCTTTCCTTTACAATATTAAGGGAGTTATATTTTTGAGTTGTTAGAATTAGGTTGCAACAGGGTTTTTACCTTTTGATATACTCTATGTTGATCTCTTGTCAACGTGTATTAGTTTATTTATTTATTTATTTTTGTTCCTAGTGTTGGGATTTGCATTTGTTTGCTATTTTGCTGATTCCTTACCCCAAATTATTCTACTTTCTTTGTATCTTTTGTATTTTCATAAAAAAAAATAAAAAAGTAAGAATAAGAAGAAGAAGTGGCAAATAGAACACTTTAAATGACTATTCAAGCAAAGAATAAATTATGTTTGAAAAAATGGGGTTAGTTTTGGCTAGTAAGAGTAATTATAACAAAGTCCCTTCAAACAAAACTCTGGTTTTTCTTGATAGTTTGTGGTTTAGATTACTAGTGATTTGTGGTTTTCGAAGGTAGCTTGCTGCTAAAAATTTGGGAAGGTATTCATTTGATTTGTGCTTTTTGAAATTGTTATTCATTCTCAAATTATTCTTCAGAATTATGCTGGACTTTTCTGCGTACCACATGTGATATGATTTATTTTTATATTTTTTATTTGTTATTATTTTTTTTGGAGGGTTTACTTTGAACAACTTCATTAAGTGGAGTCTTTCAAGTCCCTATTGATTGGGGCAAGCCTTATGCTCATTTGACTTTGTTTATGCACTAGTTAAGAATGTTTAATTATTATTTTTTTCAAAAAATTTAAATGAATAGTGACAAATGCAAAATGAGAAAAAGAGAAAAGTTTTGTTTAAACTATACTTGCTGCGGATGCTTAATTGTTGTCATCAGCTTGTCTATTTGTTTAGTTTTGTATGTAAAACAAGAAAAATATCTGTTTAATTATCCTTTATTATTTTGTTTTGATTTGTAGCATGTTTATAATCCAGATGAGGACTATGTAGAAGTGGAAGCAAAACTGCGGGGGCATCTGGAATCTTTCTTAGAAATTGCACAATCCTTCATCATGATTTACACCAAGGTGTGCACTTGCCCCTTCCTTTCATTGGATTGTTTGCAACTTTGTTGTCTCATATGTCTACTCTATTAGAAGCCCCATCAATCAAAGCATACTTCTATTTTTCATGGTTGTGAACATGATCCTCGGCACACTTTTGTAGTGATGTAATGACAAGACAATGTTTTTCGGTGGATATAGAAGGAATGCCCATTTATGTTACAGCTCAAACTTTACTACACGTCTTTGAGACAAATTATCAATTCAACATTTCTGCAAGCTTATGCTAATTTTAACATGTACTTGATACTCAAGAATCTTAATTGACATAATAATTTTGTTAAAATTGAGCATATGTGTGTTTGTGTGCGTCCAGGGCATGTTGGGATGCTGGCATCTTTGTTTACAGAAATGTAGGCTTGTTATTGTATGTGTATTTACTGCTAATATATTTTGGATAATTGTTATGCTTTGTTTTCTATAGGAACCTCATCCTTGGACGAACATGATGGACGTACCACAGCTTCATGGGTTTGGGCCAACTGCTAATTGCTTATTAGAGGCATACAAGATGCTTTTGAATGTAACTTGGTAATAAATTCTTTTCATGTATTCTATTACCTGCTATGCCGTGGTTAGGCCTTTACGGATGAAAATTTTGTTTGAGCTCCTCCGACGCTAGAAGCCAGTTCTTTGGTGTGACATGGCATTTGAAAACACTTTCAAGTACATATTGCCAGTTTTATCTATTTCTTCTCTGTGTATTTATTCTTATCTGTATAGGATCACCAATGGCTCAAACTTTTTCACACTAGACTTAGCATTCATGTAGCCTAAGTGCCCAATTAAGATGGCAAAAATAACACTGATTTAGTAATACGTTATTATGTATAGTTTCACTGTTATTCAAATTCTTTCTAAGTAGTCTGATTTTATGTTCTTCATGTGTTATCTAACTGCTCTTAACTCCATCCTTGTGGGGGTGGCAATTGGTTGGATAGGGTGATTTTCTAGAGTAACAAGTGTTTGTTTGATTCAAAATCAACCTGTTTTAATATAGAGGTCAAAAGTCTAAACCCAAACTTATTTAAAATAATATAAACCCCAATCCTCTTGCTTAACCCATTTCATAGTATTTTATAGTTTAAAACTTCTTTTAATCTAAACATGTGGCTTACTTCTAAATTATAAAATGTCTCAAATACTTTCAAATTATAAAAATAATTATATTATTAATTAAATATTAATATAATCAGTATCAATACCTTTTTCTATAAAAAAATCCAACATTTAAAAAAAAAAATTCACTGATTTTTTAGTAATCTCGTAGACCTCGACCTAACCCTAAGAAGCATGGATATAGTGCCTAATATGATGTGATGCGGATATACTGACATATTAGTTTCTTGAAAGTCAGGACATATCTAGGACATGATAGCAAATAGACACATTTTTTATTTTATTTTATATATATATACATGAAAATAATAACAATTTATTAATTCTTTACATTACAAATATATTTATATTTTATTAGATTAAACTAGTAATCAATTTTCACATTTTATGTGTTGAAAAGAAGTCCTAACAAAAAGTTTAAAAATCTACTTTTAAGCTTCTATTTTCCATACAAATTGAAAGTTTTAGACACTAGTATTTCCAAAATTTGAAGTCTTAAGGAAGTCCCCTAAGGGGCATCCCATTGGCTTAGGCCACATTTCCTCAGTAATGAGACTCAAGTTCGAGTCTCCTTACCTTGCCTAAACCCTAAAAAAAAAGAAAGAATAAAGCCTTTAAGGAAGAGAAACTAATATGGGTAAATCTACTCTTAATAGGCATAAATTAATAGGAAACTACTCAGCGGCCTCGAACTAAATTCATTGGTTGTGAAGACATTTTTGACATATCTATTGTCTAGCATTCATTTTAAAAAAATAAATAAATTTAAACATGTACAATCCAAATCTATCTAACCTCTCTAAAAAAAATTAGAACTCCATTGGCTAGCATGGATTTTTTTTTTTTAATATAAAGAAATATAAAATACATCCAATCCAATTCTAATAAACTTCAACTCTAACAAATTCCAACTCTAATAAACATCATCAACATTCAATTTTTATGCTTGTTTATCATAAAATCAAAGCTTTTATTAATGATAATAAAAAACCGTTGGGTACAAAAGATGCCTGTCTCAGAACTCTGGAACTCCCAAGGTAACCTTGGGACTACTATTGAGAAACACCAAAAACATTGAGATACAAGCGATGATCCACCCTCTCCATTAACTTAACCCTGACTTTTGTATTACACGAAAAAATTCCAATACACATGACTCTTAAATCATTTGCTTCATAGAACTTGTTTACATTTCTTTTTTTAAGCATCTTTCATGGCATTCTTTACTTGACAACATGGCATTTAGGGATTTTAATAGTCTTATTTCTTCCTATAACTCATTTAGTTGGATCCATTTGTGTTCCTTGAGTTGGTAATTCATTGCTTTTTTTAAACATATTGCTTATGTATTTGGCTTGTCTTAGAATCTTCTAGGTTACTGCTTCAAGTAAAAGATGGAGAAAGAGGTAGTTGGGTCCCCTCCTTTACCACCACCACCTCACCCTTGCAAGCAACTAAGTGTTGCCACCCATGCCACTAGGCCACAAGGAAGGCCATCGGTTTTCCCCTTTTGTTTGTGTTTCTTATTGTTTCCACATTCGATATCTTTTTGCTAAATGACCTTATGGTGTTGAATGCAGGGGTTGCCTTTTGGTGAAGTAGTCATTCTTTCATGGTGGTTTATCCTTGAATATGGGTATAACTCCATTCTTTTGTCCTTTTACTGTCAGGGATTGCCCTTTTTCCATTTTTAATGCTGCTTACAATTCATTGTGCAGATGTGTCTACAACCATGATATTAACACCTGGACCTGTGATTGATTTTCTTCTGGCCAATCAGAATGCACTAGAGCCTCGTAATATTGACTGGGCAAAGGTAATTTATTAGTAGTTTGTTCTGTATTTTATTTTTATTATCTGTCTATTGAAATTGTAATTGTTTGGACATGTTTAGGCTAAGAAAATGCTAAAAAATATGAGCATTAAGACAAGGCACAACAACATGTAATTTAAGATCATAGGCTTAAATTCAGTAACTTTGTGAACTAATTTGACAGTTAATTGTTCTTGTTTTATTCTTTTAAAGCAACTCTTCACCTCCATCCGAATAGAATGGTGGGTAGTTGTCAACTTCTCTGCTCATTGTGATGCAAGTCATCTTTCCCAAGAACTTATTAACTGTGGAAGGAAAAGGGCATTGCAAATACCCTATATTTGTTTCTGTGATGGGTTTTATTGTTTCAAACAAGTTTTGCTTGATATAGTTATAGATATAGTTTCTTTTTGATGTTTCAAACAATATTTTGGTGGTTGATTGATGTTTTGTGATGCATGTTTGTAATATTTGTTAGATTGTACAAAATTGGTCAAATAGAACTTACTGAATTTTTAAAAAAAAATTGTATATTCTACGGCAGACATAACAAGTCGTATTACATATTTTACGGCGCGCAATCAACGTCGTTATTTGTCTCACCAATTAATGGCGTGCAAAAGTAGTCGTAGAAAAAGTAACAACGACGCACAAAATTTGCCGTTAAATAGTTTTTAACGGCGTACTATAGCATATCGTAGAAAAAGTAACGACGACGCATAAAATTTGCCGTTAAGTAGTTTTTAACGACGTACGAAATATGTCGTTGAAAATGAATAACTTTCCATGACTGGTCATAATATAACGCGCGCTGCATGTCGTAGAAAGGGTTTTTATGGCATGCATTGCGCGCTGTAAAAACCCTTTTTTGTTGTAGTGAAAAGTTACCAACACTCAACTCCTTGAACTTCACAGATATTTTCTCAACACTTTTATGATAACTACATCCCTCACTAATTTTAATAGCAACACAAGACTTACTGTATTTGCACATTAACATGAAACATCCCTCCATATTACAAAATCATAAGCCAACAAACAATTGTTCACAGATTCCAAACTACAAAATTATACAGTTACAACATATCAGTATTGATGATACTGTTCGTTCCAATGAACCGGGTCGGACTGATCCACGCTCCTCACGCCTATGTCCAAATGACCAAGACCATCGGAAAACCTGCACACGAGTTCAACGGGGAACGGGGAGTCACCCAGCGAACCCTCCGACGAGCAAGTTAGAAAGAGGAGAGGAGTATATAGCGAGATTAGAGATAGAAAGCTTAACCTTCTTCTTGTCTTCAACGTCTGCTTATATCCTCAAGTAATCATTTCGTTGTCCCTTCTGACCTGTCATCTTGGCTGAAAGTCTATGCTGTAGCTTACCTTGTTCAGGGTGAGGGCGTGCTGTCCCGACGGAGAGGGGTTATCGCAATAAATGCTGTAAGGGGCCTCATTAATGGTGATGTGGCATAGTAATAACTTTACAGATCTTTGTCTGCTGATGTGGCTTGCCCTTCTCTTGCCATGTGTCTTGATGCCATTGATTTTTATTGCTATGCGGGGCTTCAGCAGTGTTGGGCTTCATTAATTGGATTATGTATTGGGCCCTAAGTGGTGGGCTTAGGTTGTTCATAGTGGGCTATAGCCTTTATGGGCCTACCCATGTCAGTAGTCCCCCATTCCGAAGTGCAGCTTTAGTCCAACGAAGGGAATAATGAAGAAAATGAGGGTTGTTAGAGACCGGCAAGATGGAGGCCGATCGATAGGAGTGATCGAGTGGATGGACCGACCAAGAGGAGGGCCGGCTGCGAAGGGTGGCTGTAATAACCCGACCCTCATATCTGTTTCTAGTATATTTTTGATCTGTTATTCTGTGTATTTACTTGCTTTCTGTGAAAAGTGATTTATATCTGTGGCATTTTTATTAGTGTATTTGGAACCTCCCAATTTTATTTTGGGGTATTGATTGTGGTGGTAATATGATGGTGAGGTAAGATTGAACCAAAAACTTTAATTCGACCAAATCGCCCACGATCAGCTGTTACTCTTTTGCCCTTTTCTTTTTCCACATTTAGAATTTGGATGTGAAGTTAGAACCATTGGAAAGCTTATTTCCGGGGCTACAATTTGGACACAAGAATGATCTTAAACGGAGTCCGGATGAGAGAGTTACGCCTGTTTGAAGTTTTCATATCTGTGTTGGAAGCAGGACCGCACGTGCGGGAAATGCGGCGCACGTGCGGCGATGTGCGGGGCAGCAGCTCAAAAACGTGATTGTTGAGTCATTTCTTAGATTTTCTTTTCCTCTCTTCTTCTTCCCTCTTCCATGTCCGAAACCCTAGCTTCCAAAACCTTGATTTCCTCCACTTTTCTCAACAAATCAACCATGGATCTTGCATCAAGGATGGAGAATAAGAGGAGATCACCACTTTCTACCGAATGGAATTTTGAAATTTTTGAGGTATGTTGGGATTCTATTATGGGGTTTAGATTATAGTTTATGGGTTATGGACCTAGGGTGCCTAATAAATGGGAAGATTTGAAATAAAAAGTAATGGGTTAAGAAAATTTAAAATTTTATTTGAAATTTGTGGATTTCTAAACCCTAGGTTGATTTTTGATGATAATCCATGATTTGGCCCAAATTGATAGTTGAATCATGAAAGTGGTAGGTTGAATTAGATGTGTTCAAATTTAATTGGAATTTGGTTATGTTTGAAAATTATGTTTAAACTTTGCGATTGAGCTTTGTTAAATGCATTGTGAATTATGTTTTAATAAAGGGGAAATTTGGGGGAAAAGATCTATTGATAATGTGGATGATATAAATTCGATTATGGAATGTTGAAATGGAATTTAAGAATTCCTTTTGAGATATGTTGAATTGTGATGATTATGTGGGATGGTATTGACTATGTTGATATTAATTTTTGTGGCCTAAAATGTGAAGTTTTCAAGAATGGGTTTAATCTCAAATCATTTTACTAAATATTTGTGGGCTTGCTTAATTATTAAATCAAGAGAATGATTTAATAGGATTTCTTATGGGGATGGGGAAATGTTTGGTTTTTAGTGGAAACACTAGAAATTTAAGGAGTTTTGGGGAACATGGAAATGTTCATAAAAATCCTTTCTTTTTTTGAATAGAAGAGGAATGGGTATAAATTCCATAATGTATTTTTTAAGACTAGTAATCTTTTATATATATATATATGGAGTTGGAGAAGTAAGTTTGAAACTTCATGCTGCAAAATATTGTTTGCTCTGTTTTACGTGCTTAACCCTCTAGCATTTCTGGAATTTGTGTTTGATGCCCTTAATGTATAAGTTGTTTACATGTGTAGGGCATAACCTGAGAAGGACAAGCACTCCGTTATAGCACTATGAGTAGTAGTATCAATATCTGCTTTACATATGGCTAATGATTTTCATTAGCATTTCGTTTACGCAACCATGTTAATGTTTCAAGTATGCAACTATGTTAATGTTTCAAGTATGTATGTTAATGTTCAAGGATGTTCCAAGTATGTAAAGAAAGAAATGGGAAAGATAAAATACCTTCATTCTATAAGACTCTAGGCCTATGGCCATTCAATATAAGTTGTTATGATATGAAACAAAGTACTACACGGAACTAAGTGCTACGATGTGAGCCACCTCTAGAATCCGTGTGAGACACCTCTTGAGTTCATACAAGAATTTACAAGGGCATTCTTAATGCCAATTTACAAGGGCTTAACGCCAATTTACAAGGGCATTCTTAATGCCAATTTGCAAGGGCTTTATGCCAATGTTTAAGGGCTTTAAGCCACCTTTCAAGGGCTTTATGCCACCTTCCAAGGGCTTTATGCCAATGTTTAAGGGCTTATGCCACACCATTCAAGGGCTTTAAGCCAACCATTATGTTCAAGCTGATATGTTTCGAGAAAGGGCCTATAAAGTGAAACAGACTCAGACAAATCATGTGGACTTTGCATTGTATGCTTACGTATATGTTTTAAAGTTTGATAAGCATATGTTTTAAAGATTGATAAGTATATGTTTTAAAGTTTGGTAAGAATATGTTTAAACATTGATAGGTATATGTTCTGAAGCTTAGTAAGTATGTGTTTTGAAGCTTAGTAAGTATATGTTTTGAAGCTTGGTAAGTATCTAAGGGCCTTGCGCCACTATGTTAATGGGCTTCGTGCCACCATGATTAAGGGTTTGTGCCACATTATACAAGGATATTAATCCAAACCATTATATTCAAGCCAATATGTTTCATGATAAGATCTAAGTCTATAATGAATAAGAACAGATTCAGACTCGCATTGTGAATGCTGCATTAGTATACGAAAGTACATGTTTGAAGCTTTGAATACCAGGTTGGAACTTTACTTGGCATTGTAGAATTTCAGAAATTGCATGGTCCGCTCAAGCGGAGACCTATTTTCAGGAACATTTGAAAAGTTGCATTTAGTTTGTATGTCTATCCTCACTTATTTCCAAAGCATATTAGACACAATTTATGGTTCAATAAATATTGAGATGTTACGAATCCATGTGTATTTCTATTATACAATGTTTCAAGTTAAGCAGTATTTTATTTATGTATTACTATTCACTGAGCTTGGCTCACCCTTCGTATGTCTGTTCCTGTAGGTAACCAACCAGGACGTTCGTCCCTTTTTGTCAACCTTTACGAGTCCAGGCACTAAGCGAGATCACTCAGTTTTGCGAAGCTTTGTTAAGACATTGTCTTGTGTTTTTTTGATTACTCATTTAAGGTTAAATGTACATGACTTCAATGTTTTTGCATATGCCCAATCTTAGGGCTGGGGCTGTATATGTATATCTATATGACTGATGCTCACAGTATAATTTTGGCCTGTGACTGGTTATTATAATGTATATGATGCATGTGATCCTGGCATATTAGAGGTAGCTCAATGGAGTTTGTTATTATGTTAAATTTTAGTGCTTCCGCCAAGGCCCCATATATTACGTATAGCAAGTTAAGTGTCCGTTTCTGTATGGGTCATGCCCGAACTTTTAGGGGAGAGTTTGGGGCGTGACAGTGGCCGAGTGGAGGGACCGACCACGAGGAGGACCAACCGCGGAGGGTTGGTGAGTAGAGGGACCGACCACAAGGAGGGCTGACCACGATGGGTGACCGAGTGGAGTGACCGACCATGAGGAGGGCCGACCACGAAGGGTGGCCGAGTGGAGTGACCGACCATGAGGAAGGCCGACCACGGAGGGTCACCGAGTGGAGGGACCGACCACGAGAAGGGCTGACCGCGAAGGGTAGCCGAGTGGAGGGACCGACCATGAGGAAGGCCGACCGCGAAGGGGGAGGCGAGGTGCAGGGCTCGAGAGGCGGTAGGTCACGTGGTGACTTGAAGTCGAAAAGACAGGGTAGGGGAAGGAGGCAGTGAATCGTGGCCGTACACGTGGCAGAATATCGTGGTGGGGAAGGTTAGGCGTTGGGTTAGAAGTGAAATGATAGGTCATTATGGGTGTTGAAAAGACAGTTTTGGCGGATGGTTGAAAAATTTTCAAACTGGCGAAAATTAATTGTGACCCCTGGAAGACAGGCAAGCCTTGGGCTTTTGGTATTATACGTTTTACCTACATTTTTTCGAAAAATCAAAACATTCCAAGTGTAGACTCCTTCGTTGCAAGTGATACACCCTTGCCACATTTTTTGAATTTCCTTGCACTCGCATCCGAAGCTATTCGTAGACACACCACAGAAATGGCCCAAGAAGATGCTGTAAACGCCAGGGTTGATCCATTGGGGGACGACGATGCGGTAGATTTGGCAGAGCAATATAGGACGGAAAGGCGAGTGGGGAGTGGGGTGGAGCCGTTGGGGCGACCTCGTTCGTCCACAATAATGGCGGCGCCGACGCCAATCAGCTAGGTAGAGCCAGATCACTGGCATACAAAGGCTGATAAGTCAATCATTACCGCGAAGGAGCTGGAGGATACGTGGGAGAAGTACCAGATTCCCACAAAAATAGAGTTAAAACTACCGGAATCAAAGGAGAGGGCATCCGATGTTTGACGGGGGGAATTCGCCTATACGGGGAGGCACTAAAGGGGTTTTGAGGTTGCCACTACCCCGGATAGTGGTGGACGTATTGAACCGGTTGGAGGTAGCTCCAGGCTAACTGATGCCCAATGCGTGGAAAATCTTGCTGGCCTGTGCGAGCGTGTGGCCGAAGGCGAACGGGGGGACTGAAATGACGGTGGACGAGTTTTTTGCGTGCTACAAGGCGTCGGGGCAGCAAGAGACTTAGGTCATTTTGCAGGCGGCGGCAGGGAAGGGGCTGGTGGCGGGGTTTCCGTTATCGATAAAGGGGTGGAGGCCGCGGTGGTTCTATGTGTTTGCCAACAGAGGGGTTGGAGTGGGCACAGTTTGGAAAGTGCCCACCAAGTCGGTGGAGCCAAAACTGGGGGTAGCAGCAGAGGCGAGAGTGAAGAAGGTGAAGGAATGGAGGGAGAAAGAGGGCGCCAGATGGGACGAGCTTGTTCAGCCGTCAGCCTTGTTTGCGGCAGGGTTGGGTCCTCAGCCGATTGGTGGAGACCTAGGACCGGCGGAGTTAGAAGCGAGAAGGAAAGCGCAAGAGGCTGAGGATATGACCATCCTCGCCAAAGCTAGTAAGTTCAAAGAGTCCCAGGCAGACCGACCGCCGAAGCCGATCGCGGGGGAGAGGATCCAACCGCTCCCTAAACCCTTAGGGGATAAGGACTTAGGTAGATTTGAGCCATGACCACCCCTAGTTGATCCTTTGAAGGAGAGAGCCTATAAGGAGATAGAGGGTGTGGTGAAGAAGAAGAGGAGAGTAAAGAGGAGTAAAGAGGAGCCTGCCTTGAATAGGAGAAAGGAGGCAACGATGGAGTAGACCCCCCTGGCGGGGGAGGTAGAGGGGACTCCTGAAATTGGGTTGCAGGGGGCAGCCAAAGAGGCAGAGAGTGGGGCAACTGGCCTTGGGGAGCAAATGCAAAGTGGTGGGGTCGGCACTGAGCCAAGGTGTCACGACCCAAACCCGGCCCTATGGGTTTAGCACCGTAACCGGCCAGTAATCCGAGATTACCGAAGGCCTGCTTAACAGTAATATAGTAAAACAAAGTACAGGGCCTGGCGGAAGCCAATACAGTAAGTAAATAGTGTCCATTGAGCTGTGACAGTCTGTATGCCAAAAAGATTTTTCATGCATTCATACATACACAAACAGTACAGTCTATACAAAATTTACAGTCACACAGTACAGGGACCTAATCCCTTGATAACAGTACAGTTAGCAACAGACAGTCTATACAGTAATCCAAACAGTATGGAGACAGACGGGGGAAACAAACAAAACACCCCAAAGCCATAGCATGGCAACTCGGAACCTCGCAGTGAGGCACAAAGGCTGGCTTGACAAAACTGGAGTTACCCTGACGCTCCTAGCTCCGATCTGGTGCCTGTACACCTACATATATATATGAGCAGTGAGCTAAAGCCCAATGAATAACATAAAGCGTAAAGGGGTTTAGAATGAATGTCCTTACGGTAATGAAAACAGTTCAATTCAATCAGTATTTCAGTTGTTCAGTACAGTAAACAGTCATATGTGGTACATCCATTAGCATAACAGTGACAGTAGGTCTTAAAAGACCGAACAGTAATGATGGCCATCAGTCAGTAAACAGTAGTGGTTCCACGAGGGAACCGACAGAGATCTCTGTAACAGTAACAGTAACAGTAAACAGTAGGTACTAAGGATGCCACAGTACAGTTTAGAAATAAAGGACATACATTCATTCACTAATACCAGTTCAGTAAACAGTTCAGTTCAATATTCAAAAGATATCAGTTGAACATATCTTTACACAATTGTTACTCACAGAGTTCTGGGCTACAGTATGCTAGAGCGTGTCTCCCCAGTTGCCAACCCTACACAGTTCACAGGTTGAACACACACTGAGCTACACAGTTGGGAAATATCATAACTTAATCCCTAATTTGCCTTGGTGTGTTCTACAACGATATCCTCATCTAAATGTCTTAAACTAGGCCTAAGAATGCCTAGGATGGGATGAGGATGCAAAAATACACTTAGAAAACATTTCGCAAGGTTTGCTGAAACTAGGAGCCTCGCTCGAGCGGGACTTTCTCCGCTCGAGCGTAAGTCCAAAATCAAAGGCTTCGCTCGAGCGAGTAATCCTTCGCTCGAGCGGTCTGCAAAACAGTAAAAATACTAGATGCTGAGATTTTGCGCGCGATGGTCGCTCGATGGTCGCTCGAGCGGAGCCCTGGACAACGGTTCTCGCTCGAGCGGGTAATCCTTCGCTCGAGCGAGGAAGCCAAATCTGGAATTTCCAGATCTGCCTCCCAAGCTCAAACCAAGCATTCTACCACTCCAAACTCGACCTCTTGGGCCCAAATTCTGGAAAACACAACTAAATTCAATGTATAACAAGTTTCAAAGCTCAATTTATGAATTCAAGCCCCAAAGGTGAGTCAATTAAAACCATATTCAAACCCATTTTCAAGAATATGAAGAACATGCAAACATGCATGGATTCAAACCATTTCAAAGCTTCGATTTGATGTTCTAAAGAGCCAATTCTTTTCAAAACAAGACGAAATCATGGACCATTACAAAATTATGAACATGCATGTAACCTTTTGCCATGAACTCAACTCAAAATCCATCAATACTAACATGCATGCAAAGATTGAGCTTCAATTCACCATTAATGAACCAATTCATGACTTAGCTCTACAATTGGACATGAACCATGCATGAATCAACTTAAACACAAGTCAAAAGGATGAAATTCATACCTAGGTTCCTTGAATGCAAGTCTAGAGGTTCAAATTAACAATCCACACTTCAATCTTCAAGCAATTCTAGCCAATTCACAATGAAACAAGTTGAACTCAACTCTTCTAGCTCCTCTCCCTCTCTAAGGTCGGTTGTGTGCAGGAAGTGGAAGAAGAAATGTTTTGTTGAGTGTATTAGGAGATCAAAAAGGCTCAAGTAGTGGGCCACTCAGGTGGCAATTTGGTAATAAGTCCAATTCATGAAATTTGGTACCATTAATCTAATTTAATCATACCTAATCAGTTTTCAGATAACTTCACCATAAAATTACATAAATTATGTTGATCAAGACACACTAATCAATTTTGGATTCGGCCGCCGATATGGCCTTCAATTAGCAGTTTAAACATCTAAGCATGAACAGATAATCATACAGTCAAACAGATAAAATGCAATTTAACTAACATATACTCAATCAATTCGGTTTCCAATTTCAGTCAGTCAGTTCAGTACTTTAATCAGTTCAATTATCAGTCATAATCAATTCAGTTTAATGGTAATCGATGGTTATCGGTAATCAATCAGTCATAAGTCGGTAAACAGTATGAGGGTTGTTAGACAAGGGTAGAGCCAAGGGAAGAGCCACAACCACAGGAGGGTCTGGCATCCCAAGGAGGGAGAGAGAGGCCTGGGTTGAAGACCGCCTTCTACCATGTCCCTGCGGTGTCTAGGCGAGTGGAAGAGAAAGGGAAAGAGGCCAGGATGGCTGCAAACCGCCTCTTGGAGGTGGTGGAAGACGCAGACGTTCGCTCAGTGGCGGGCTATACTGAGGCTGAGCTAATGGAGGGGTTGTGCTCAACCCACATGGAGGCAGTTGCCTTAGCAGGAGCCCTGTTGAATAAGGCGGTCGTGGCGAAGGGCGAATTGAAGAGGGAGAGAGAGATGTTGGAGTAAGTGGAGGCCCAACTTAAAAATTTCAAGAGGGAGAGCGTGGCTTGGAGGAGGGGTGCGTGGAGTGCGTGTGCTAGGGGGTTGGAGGAGGTTCAGAAGGCGAAGAAGATGGAGGTGTTGGCGATCGTGTAGCGCAATATTGCCGCTCGAGCCCTTGCTGAGCTGCGCGCGGTTAAGTTGGAGCTAGAGGACGAACGTCGCAAGGTAGTGTCACTCGAGTTCCAGCTGGCTGGCGAGCAGAAGAAGCTGGGGGATGCTCAAAATGCCTGCACGGTCGCCACCGAGCGGTTTGAAGAGGCTATGACCAGCAATGAGGAACTACGCGCCTAGCGGATCAAAGAAAAGGATGAAGCAGACCTGAAGATTGCTGGGCTACAAAAGGAGTTGGAAGATGAGCGTGCTAAGGCAAAAGAGGAGAAGGTGAGGTTGGAGAAGGAGTTGGAGGAAGAAAAAACCAAGGCAGCCTCTGAAATGACAGCATATCCCGATCTGTACGTCACAGCAGTAGAGCAATTTAAGGTGTTTGCTGACTTTCAGATGGCCATCGATGCTGCTATTGCCAGCAACTTGGCGAGAGAGGGGGCTGGGGTGGCTGGTCCGTCGGGGACGACAGCTGGGAGCAGGAGCGAAGACGAAGTGATCCAGAGCTTCCAGCAGTCGGACTTCTATAAGCACGAAATGGCTGAATTCTGGGACAGTGGCTGGAAGATGTTCAAGCGTAAAGCAGAAGAGCTGTTCCCAGACATAGACTTCAGCAGTATTAGAATTGACGAAGACGACGTGGCCCAGACCCCCCTAGATGAGGGCATTGAAGAGGAAGATCTCGCCTCAAGTAAAGAAGAGGAGTGAGTGGAGTGGGGAAAATATGTACTTAGAGTTTTGGTTTTTTTTTTTTTTTTTTGAATGACTGTAATAAACTTATGTACAAGTTTGTGAATAAATAAAATTTTGAGTCATGTTTTCATGCTATTGCTTTTGTTTGTGCATCTGAGATGAATGAGAATGGTGACTTGTATAAGGCTTGTATATAAATCATTGTGAAGTGCAAAATGTAAGGAAAACTCAATGTAAAGTGAAGTTTAAAACGTAAGGCAACCTCAATGCAGAGTGACTGTAAGGAAAACTCAATGTAAAGTGAAGTTTAACTTGTAAGAAAAATTCAATGCAGAGTGAATGTGAGAAAAACTCAATGCAGAGTGAAATTTAACTTGTAAGAGTGTTAAAGAACCAGTCTGATTTGGAAAGCGTTGGACTGGAATTTGACTAAGTATGGCCACTATGCTTACGATCATGAAGTTGTAATAGTGGCTCAACCTGGCTGAGGCTTGAAGTAACTTAGTCTGGTGGAGCGCTTATGGCCACTATGCTTATGACCATGAAGTTGCAATGGTGGCTCAGTCTGGCTTAGGCTTAAAGGAACTCGGTTTGGACGTGCTTTTCATGTTCAGTCTGGCTGAGGCTTTAAGTGACTCGGTCTGGTCGAGCTCTTCATACTCAGTCCGGCTAAGGCTTTTTGTGCTCAGTCTGGCTGAGGCTTTAAGTGACTCGGTTTGGCCGAGCTCTTCATGCTCGTCTGGCTGAGGCTTTTTGTGCTCAGTTTGGCTGAGGCTTTAAGTGATTCGGTCTGGTTGAGCTCTTTATGCTCAGTCTGGCTGAGGCTTTTTGTGATTAGTCTGGCTTAGGCTTTTTGTGACTCGGTCTGACCGAGTTCTTCATGCTCAGTCTGGCTGAGACTTTAAGTGACTCGATCTGGCCGAGCTCTTCATGCTCAGTCCGGCTGAGGCTTTTTGTGCTTAGTCTGGCTGAGGCTTTTTGTTGCTCAATCTAACTAAGGCTGCAATCAAAGCGTTATTGGAATACCACAGATAACTGAGATATAAGCTTGCTGTCATACAAAGTGTAGCCCATTGGATCATAAATTTACATCATATGAGGAGCAAATGAGAACATTCAAGTATGCAGATTGTCAAAAAGAACATACAGCAATTGGACAACACAAAAATACAATTTTTATTGAAAATAGCGCTTCAAATGCTCAACGTTCCAAGGATGGGGGAGGTCTCGATCTTCCATGTCCTGAAGTCGGTAAGTGCCCGAACGTGGTCTGGTTTTCACAACGTAAGGTCCCTCCCACTTGGCTGCCAGTTTGCCCTCAGTCGGATTTTTGGTGGCAAGAGTTACTTCTCGCAAAACAAGGTCCCCCACAGCGAATTCCCTCGGTCTGACTTTGCGGTTGTAATGTGTTCTCATTTTCTGTTGGTATGAGGCCCGTCTGACAGCGGTGGTTTCTCGGAGTTTTTCGATCAGATCTAGGTCTGCCCGACGTAGCTCTTCGGTTAGTTCTGGATTCGGGTGTAAAACCCTTGGGGTTGGCAGACCGACTTCTACTGTGATGACCGCCTCAGAGCCGTATGTTAGGCGAAAGGGGGTCTCCCCAGTGGGAGTCCGAGCGGTGGTGCGGTAAGCCCAGAGTACATTGGGTAATTCCTCAGCTCAAAGTCCCTTAGCAGCTTCCAGCTTGGTTTTGGTGATCTTCAGGAGAGAATGGTTGGTGACCTCAACTTGGCCGTTGGCTTGGGGATGACCTGGGAAACAGAACCATGACTGGATTTGGAGCTCTACACAGAATTTCCTAAACTTGGCGTTGTCGAATTGTTTGCCGTTGTCGGGGACGATGGCTTGAGGGATGCCAAACCTGCATACGATTGACTGCCAGATGAATCGGGTTGTGTTCCGCTCAGTAATGGTAGTAAGGGGTTCTGTTTCCACCCATTTAGTGAAGTAGTCAATGGCGACAATTGCGAATTTGGTTTGGCCTCGGCCAATGGGCAATGGGCCAACCAGGTCGATCCCCTATTTGGCGAATGGGTAAGGGCTGCAAAGCGTGATCAATTCTGTAGGAGGAGCATGGGGGATGTTGGCAAAATGTTGACACTTATCACATTTGAGTATGAAGTCAGTCGTATCTTGATTAAGAGTAGGCCAGAAATAACCAGTGCAAAGTATTTTATAGGCGAGGGACCGGGCGCCCGAATGATTACTATAGATACCCTCATGAACTTCCTTCATCACATAGGCTGCTTGAGCGGGATTTAGGCATTGCAGATACGGGCGTGAAAAGCCACGTTTGTACAAGAGGCCGCTGACAAGGGTGTAATTAGACGACCGGGCCCTGACTTTGGCGGCCTCCTATTTGTTGTCTGGAAGTTCCCCCGTTGTCAGATACAGAAAGATGTCTGCCGCCCATGGGATAGGTTCATCTTTGAGGAAGTGGACTTCCTGCAAGTTGGGGGAGATAGCCGAGTAGGACAGGTATTCAAGGCGGATACCGTAGTTGAGGTTTGACTAGTCTGCAGAAGCTAATTGGGCCATCGCATCTGCCTTGGAGTTTTCAACCCGAGGGATATGCTTGATATGGAAGGTATTGAAGAGGCGAGCAAGGGGGAGAGCAATGTCCCTATATGCCCGCATGGTGTCCTCCTTGGCGTCGAATTCTCCCATAATTTGCCCAACGATAAGCTGGGAATCGCTGAACATTCGGATGTGGCCGACACCGATGTCTCTGGCTAGGTGGAGACCTGCTATCAGTGCCTCATATTCGACCTCATTATTGCTTGCATCAAACAGGAAGCAGAGAGCACATTTGAAATAACCACCGTCAGGGGCGGTGAGGATGAGACCAGCCCCACTGCCTTCTTTGTGGAATGATCTGTCGACGTTGAGGGTCCAAGAATTGGGGTCTTCTGGCTCGGTAGGGGTTGGTGGGGGTTGAGGAGTTGTGGTTGGGGTAAGGTTAGTGAATTCCAGGATGAAGTCGGCAACAACCTGTCCTTTAATTGCTGTTCGAGGCCGGTAGGAGATATTAAACTGACTGAGTTCGACCGACCATTGCATAAGCCTGCCGGAAAGCTCTGGTTATTGCATTATCTTCTTCAACGGTTGATCAGCGAGGACCACTATGGAATGGGCTTGGAAGTAAGGGCGGAGTCGTCTGGAGGCGGTGACCAAGGCTAAGGACATTTTTTCTAACAATGGGTAGTTCTGTTCCACCCCCCGAAGAGCCCGACTGATGTAGTAGACCAGCCGCTGGACAGAGCTGTCTTCCCTGACGAGTGCTGCACTGATTGCAGTGTGTGACACGGCTAGATAGAGAAAGAGGGGTTCGCCCATGATGGCTTGAGAAAGTAGGGGGGGTAAGCCATGCACTGTTTCAACTATTGAAAGGCCTCTTCAGATTCTAACGTCCAGTCAAAAGTTTGCCGAAGGACTTTGAAGAAAGGAAGGCACTTATCCGTTGCTCGGGAAATGAAGCGGTTGAGGGCGGCCACTCGGCCAGTAAGCCTCTGAACCTCTTTGACCATTCTAGGTGACTGCATTTCAATTAAGGCCTTGATCTTTTCGGGGTTAGCCTCGATGCCCCACTGACTGACCATGAATCCAAAAAACTTTCCAAATCCTACGTCGAAGGCACATTTTTCCGGATTGAGCTTCATCTGGTACTTTCGTAGGGTGGCAAAAGTTTTTCGCAGATCGGCCAGATGATCGGTAGAGAGCTTGCTCTTGACCAGCATGTCATCAACGTATACTTCCATGTTCCAGCCTATCTGATGATGAAAGACGGCATTGACCAACCATTGGTAAGTGGCCCTGGCATTCTTCAACCCAAATGGCATCACACGGTAATGGTAGGTGCCTCAGTCGGTGATGAAGGAGGTGTGCTCCTGGTCAAATGGGTGCATCAAGATTTGGTTGTATCCAGAGAAGGCATCCATGAAACTAAGCATTTGATGACCGACCGTGACGTCGACCAGTAGATCTATGCGAGGGAGAGGGTAGCTGTCCTTGGGGCAAGCTCGGTTGAGGTCAGAGTAGTCGACACAGAGTCGTCATTTACCATTGTTTTTACGAACCAGAACTACATTCGACAGCCATCTGGGGTAGTCTACATTAGTGATAAACTGTGCGTCGAGGAGTTTGTCTACTTCAGAAGCAATAAGGTTATTGCGTTCCGGGTGAAAAATGCGCTGCTTCTGGCGGATAGGTCGGAAATGGGGCTCAACACTGAGGCGGTGGCTGATGAAAAAGGGATCAATACCTGGCATATCGGAGTGAGTCCAGGAAAACACGTCGTTGTGTTCAACTAGGAGGGCGATGAGGTCGGCCTTGGCTTGGGGGATAGTTGGCTGCCGATCTTGGCGGTTTTGGCCAGGTTGGTAGGGTCGACGGGGACCTCGACGAGCTCCTCCACTGGTTCCCCTCTGACCAGCTCGTCCTCATCTCTGACATCAAGTCCTTCAATGATCATAGCTTCCTTCAGCTTGACTTCTTTAAGTGAGGCAACATAACATTCTCTGGCCACGGTCTGCTCTCCCCTTACTGTTCCGACTCCAAGGTCGGTGGGGAACTTGATGGCAAGGCGATAAGTGGATGTGATAGCTTGGAAAGCATTTAGGGCAGTGCGGCCAAGGATGATGTTGTAGGCAGAGGGGCGGTCAACAACGAGGAAGGTGAGCAACTTTGTGGTCTGCCGCGGTTACTCGCCAATTGTGATAGGAAGATCGATGGAGCCGATGGAGGTCACTCGGTCGCCAGTGAAACCGACCAAAGGGGTTTGGAGGGGAGACAGACTTTCTTCCCCAATCTTGAGCTGGCGGAAGCAATTGAGGAAGATGATGTCTGAAGAACTGCCGCTGTCGAGGAGAACCCGTCTGACCTTGTAATTGGAGAGGAGGGCGGAAATGACGAGAGGGTCGTCATGAGGATAACGGATGCCTGTGCAGTCGGCGTCCGTAAAGGTGATAGGCTCGGTCGACTGCCTGGGGTGTTTGGAGGGTCGGTCCAATGTGGCAACTTCTTTGTCTGAGCCCTGCCTTATTTTTCTGAGTTCTGCCCGCTGAGCCGACCGGGATGGTCCTCCATAAGCAAGCCCGCCGGAGATAACTCTGATTTCTCCAACATGTGGGGCAGGGTTACCTTGTGCCCGAGGTTGCTGTGGAGGGCGATCATGACCATGGTTAGGCTGTGCCGGCTGTCGGGGAGGGGTGCGCCGGCGGTTGTTTCTGATGGGTTCAGTCCGTTGCCTCTGCTGAGGATGAGTATCCGTGAATCAGCTGAGGCGTCCTTGACGAATCAGGCCCTTGACCAGATCTTTGAGGTTAACACACTTCTCGGTATTATGGTCGTGGTCCTGGTGAAAACGACAATATTTGGACTAGTCTTTCCGATTGGAAGGAGTCCATGATGGTTAGGGCCATTTTAACGGGTAGTCTCGCTGGATCTGATGGAGGACTTGTTCTATGGGGGAGTTTAGGGAGGTGTATCGCTCGAACCGGCCGGGCGGTCGGGCTGGGGCAGACCGGTCGGTTCTGGGGGGTCGGTCAGTGTACTGAGATGTTTGGTTATTGTACTGGGTATTTCTGGTTTATGAATCTTTTCTTTTTTCTTTGGGGGTCGGGTTTTCGGTTATAGGATCTTGCCGGGCGGCTAGGGAATCTTCAACATTCATGTATTTTTGGACTTTGGAGAGTAGGGCTACCATGGAGGTCGGGGGGTTTTTAGAGAGGGAGAAAATGAAGTTAGACGATCGCAAACCGGCCATGAAAGTCGTAAGGATGACCTTGTCATTGTTTTTCGCTACTTGCAGGGCTTCAATGTTGCAACGGGTAACGAAACTGCGTAGCGACTCTCCCTCGGTCTGACGGATGTTGAGGAGTTGGGTTGCCGGACGCCGCTGGCGCTGGGCTCCAATGAAATGGCTGAGGAAAGAGTCACTGAGGTGCTGGAAAGTGGAGATAGAGTCTGCTAGCAGTTGACTAAACCAAAGTCGAGTTGACCCCTTGAGTGTCACGGGGAAAGCCCGGCACATGATTTCGTTAGGGAAAGCATGGAGGATCATGAGGGTCGTGTAGGTCTCCAATTGGTCGACTGGGTCCGTCGTACCGTCAAAAGAGTCGATGGTGGGCATCTTGAACGTGAAAGGTAGAGGTTTTTCCCAGATGGAGGCAACGAATGGCGAGTTGGCTGTGGTAGATGGTTTATACTGGATGTTCTGCATACCCCTTGGAGTTGGAGCTTCATGGCTCGAAGTTATGCGTCCCAGAGAGGAATGTTGTCATCACCGAAGGGCAGCGGGGGCTGGACGCTACTAGCCTCTCCTTCAGGGGTTGGTGCCAAGACCGATAGATGTGGGGGTCGGGGTGGTGGATTTATATTTGGGGGAAGAGGTTGTAAGCCTTCCAAGTTGGGTGGATAAGGCTGCTGGATAGTATGACTCGGGACTCGTTCTTGGTTGGGTAGAATATCCGGAGGTGGTGGAGGGGGCATGGGAAGGTCTCTTTGGAGCAGGGCATTGATTAGAGTTTGGTTCTGCTCGGCAAGGCGGTTAATGCTGTTGGTGAGCTCGGTAAAGTATTGTGGTGGGTTGTTTGGATTAGGAGGGTCGGCTTGGTGGTCGGGAACATTGGGGTGGGAAGCCATGGATCTAGTCGTGACCATTCACCTTCGCAGGTGACAAGAAGGGATTATTGGGAAAGGGCCTCAGGCGACAATGAGCACAACTGGCGCACATAGTAAGAAAGTTTCCCACAGACGGCGCCAACTGTTGATACTATTTGTTCCAGTGAACCGGGTCGGACTGATCCACGCTCCTCACGCCTATGTCCGAATGACCAAGACCACCGGAAGACCTGCACACGAGTTTAACGGGAAACGGGGAGTCCCCAGCGAACCCTCCGACGAGCAAGTTAGAAAGAGGAGAGGAGTATATAGCGAGATTAGAGATAGAAAGCTTAACCTTCTTTTTGTCTTCAACGTTTGCTTATATCCTCTGGTAATCATTTCGTTGTCCCTTCCGACCTGTCACCTTGGCCGAAAGTCTATGCTATAGCTTACCTTGTTCAGGGTGAGGGCGTGCTGTCCCGACGGAGAGGGGTTATCGCAATAAATGCTGTAAGGGGCCTCATTAATGGCGATGTGACGTAGCAATAACTTTGCAGATCTTTGTCTGCTGATGTGGCTTGCCCTTCTCTTGCCATGTGTCTTGATGCCATTGGTTCTTATTGCTATGTGGGGCTTTAACAGTGTTGGGCTTCATTAATTGGATTATGTATTGGGCCCTAAGTGGTGGGCTTGGGTTGTTCATAGTTGGTTGTAGCCTTTATGGGCCTACCCATGTCAAGTATCAACACTTCACAATTCATAATTCCAAACTGCAAAATTATATAGTTACAACATATCAGTATCAAAACTTCAGAATTCACAATTCCAAACTACAACTTCAAAACACATTACACTATACAACAAACAAAATCAACAAAATCAAAATCATTACACTATGTTACATACAAAAATCACAAAATAAGTATCAAACGAATAAAGTTGATCACAAAACAAAGAATTATAATAACATTGCCAAACAGAAACCATAGGTCACGCAAATTTGCTTACAATCCCGCTACATACACCCAGTGACGTGGCAACCCCCAGTGACGTGGCGACCCCCAGTGACGTGGTGATGAGGTGGCAGCTGATGTGTAAACACAGCTGGAAAAAAAAAAAGAAAAAAAAAGAAAAAAAGCGGGAATTTCTGGCTTCCATCGTCTTCCCTCGTATGTCCTAACTCTCGCCGCCATCCTCGTCTGTCTTCCCTCGCCTATCCTCACCTCTAGCCGCCATCCTCCTCCTCCACCATAGCTCGCCAGGAATTTCTGCAAAAACCAGTGGCTAGTCGCCGGGAATTTCTGCAAAAACCAGTGGCTAGTCTTTCTCCAGAAGGATTGAAATTCTCCGTATGGGTTTTGGAAGTGGGTCTCAGATGTTAACTCATTCCTTCAGAAGAATGTGAAATTTCCTCCTCCTCTACCATATCAGATTACTAGCTCTCATCTATCCTCAGAATTCCTGTAATTTTGGTCTGTCTGGTTTTGCTCTGCTCTGTCTCTGTCCATCAATCTGGTTTATGAGGTAAAAAATCAATTTCATCTGCTAATCTTTCAGTTATATGCTAATTCTGAAATATGAAATATAATCTGTAAACTATAATCAATCTGTCATTTTGGACAAGAGTTATGTTTTTTAGGTAAATCTATTAACTGTGGACAAATCTGTTAACTGATCTGACTAAGTTGGCTACACTAGATTGACATAGTGAAACATCACCATTAGTGAGTTGGCTCTAGGTGGTAATCGTCATTGAGTTCCAACTCCGGCACTCTGTTTGGCTACAGTCCGTCGACCTCCAGCCAAGAAAGGCATGCTTGGTAGCAAAAAGATAATCTGGGCATTATGCTCAACTAGAATATGCGTGAAATTGTATCCCTCAACATTTTATTTGTAACCATAGCACCATTTTAACCAAATACAATTTAGTTAATTTTTATGAGTAATTGTGCTCAACTGTGGTAGCAAACTTCATAATCTGTAATCTGTAAGCTTGGTAGCCAACTTCATAAGCTTGGTAGCAAACTTCATATAATTTCCATAATCTGTAAACTGTGTAGTTCCATAATCTGTAAACAGTTTATATAAAATCTGAAATATGAAGTTTAGTTCCATAATCTGTAATGATATTTGTTTAACTGTTATTTCAGTACGCAAAGTGGAGAAATGGAGGTTGATTCAAATGTTGAAGGTGAGAATCCTTTAATAAATGAGGGCGAACACGTTGAAGAACCTAAAAAGGGTATGTGTTTTAGCTCAAGGGAAGAGGTGTACACATTTTATGGCAAATATGCTAAGCATGTCGGATTTGCTATAGCTCATAGAGCACAACATTTTGGAGATGATGGGCAATTGCTAAACTTTGCAATTGAATGTTCTCGAGCGGGGCAGAGAAGAAAGACATCAGAACTCAACCCTCTGAAGCCATGTTTGTCCACAAAAATTGGTTGCACAGCAAGGGTACGAGGTAGTGTACAAAAGGATGGGAGATATAAACTAACCACAGTTAACCTTGAGCATAATCATGATTTGATTCCCACCGACTCACGTCATTTTGCAATGAATAAGAAAATTCTTACTCCTGTGAAGAGAAGATTAGAAATTAATGATGAAGCAGGGATTGAGGTGTCTAAGAACTTTCATTCAATGGTTGTCGAAGCAGAGGGATACGAGTCATTGACATTTGACGAGCGAGACGCAAGAAATTACATTGAGAGAGCTAGAAGGTTGAGGCTTGGGGAAGGTGATGCCGAATCACTTCAAAGTTATTTTATGAGGATGCAAGCACATAGTGAGAGATTCTTTTATGTGATTGATATTGATGATGAGTTTCGCATTAGAAACTTGTTTTGGGCTGATGCAAGGAGTCGGGCGACTTATGAAGCATTTGGAGATGTCGTTTCATTTGACACAACTTATTTGACGAACAAATATGACATGCCATTTGCTCCATTTGTCGGAGTTAATCACCATGGTCAGTCCATTTTGCTTGGTTGTGGATTGTTGTCTAGTGAAGACACTAACACATTTGTTTGGCTATTCAAGTCATGGTTAAGTTGCATGTCAAATCATCCGCCAAAAGCTATCATAACTGATCAGTGTAGAGCTATGCAAAATGCTATAGAAATTGTGTTTCCACAAGCTCGACATCGGTGGTGCTTATGGCATATCATGAAGAAAATTCCGGAGAAGTTGAAAGGATATGCTCAATATGAAGCCATAAAGTTGGCTATGCAAAATGCAGTTTATGACTGTTTGACAAGAGCTGAATTTGAGAGTAAATGGGAAGAGATGCTTGCAACATTCAATCTTTATGATAATGAGTGGTTGGGGGTACTATATGATGAGCGGAATCGATGGGTACCTGTTTATGTTAAAGACATTTTTTGGGCTGGCATGTCAACTACACAACGAAGTGAAAGTATGAATGCGTTTTTTGATGGATATGTAAATCCAAAAACTACATTGAAGCAATTCGTTGAACAATATGACAATGCCTTGAGAAATAAGGTAGAGAAAGAGAAGAAAGCAGACTTCAAGTCTCGACACAAATTGTTTGATTGCCTAACTATATACGGGTTTGAAAAACAATTTCAGCAAGCCTACACCAATGCGAAATTCAAAGAAGTTCAAGGACAGATGCAGAGATTAGTTTATTGTCAGGCGGTGATTGTGAAAGAGGAGGGATCAATTTGTACATATAATGTCCAAGAAGCGATGGTAGTTTCTGAGAAGATGAAGCATGTGGACTTTGTTGTCTATTTTAATTCAACTGAATGTGAAGTTCAATGCATATGTCGGTTGTTTGAGTTTAGAGGCATTATGTGCGCTCACTTACTCGCTGTGCTTGTCAGAAGATGCATAAATGAGGTGCCAAGTAAATACATTTTGCCCCGGTGGAGAAAAGATGTGGATAGAGAATACGCAAGCATCAAAACCACATATACCGGCTTTGGGAACGATTTCAATGCAAGTACCTATGAGAGGATGAACAAAAAATTGATTGCCATTGTACAACTTGCTGGTAACTCTGAAGGCAAAACTAGAATTGTAGAGCTTGGGTTGGATGAAATCAAGGAGAGAGTCATGAAAGAAGAATCCGGTTATGGGAGTAATTTACCATGTTCAACAAGAAGTCTGATTCACACCGGTTCTATACAAGGAGGTACTAGTAGGAAAGTGATTAGTCCTTTGGTTGCTAGGCGAAGAGGTCGTCCAGTTACGAAACGGAAGGTTGCCAAAGTAGATCAAATTGTTAATCGGTTCAAGGCAACAGCAAAAAAACAAACAAAAGCAAAGGTAAATTGTGTATTCAAATGTTTTTGTTGACAAACTATATTGAAGTATGTAAAAGCAATTCATACATTTCAATATGTAATTATTCTTCAAAACATGCAGGCTGCTAAGTTGCTCCGATTTGAACCTAAAGCTCAAGCTCAAGCTCAAGCTCAAACACTGTATTATCCTTATATGGTTGGCACAGAAAATAGTATTTATGCACCGGTACGTGTTCCAAAGAGGCCTTCATGTACTTTTACAAAGTGTATTCGAAAGAGTACTTCATGTACTTTTGCATCTTTCTATTGTTCTAACATGTACTTTTTGCAATGAATTGTCATAGGTGGCCCATGGTATTTGAGGCACATCTCTTACTCCATCGGACTTCATAAGTGGCACACAGGGAAGTTTGATGAGTGCTCCAACTCAGATTTATGGTTCTGCATCGGGAAACTTAGATATTACAGACTTGTTTGACTAGTTTCTATGTATTCCAACTGTTTGTTTTTGAGATTGGAAATTATGTAGTTTCTATGTATTCACTACTTCATGTACTTTGATGTTGAGAAGATTGAATATTATGTAGTCTACTATTATGAGTTTCAAACTTTGTTATTTAATATACAGTGTTTATTTAGCATGTTCAATTTACCATGTTCAATAGTTTACCTATATTCAACAATAGTTACCTTGTATTCAATAGTTTCCTGTATTTAACAATGTCCATTCAATGCGTAATGAAGAAAGTGTACAAATTTGAACAAGCCATTTTCCATTCCACTAACAACAAAAGAGGTACAATAAGTAGGTTTCAATACACAAGAAAACATGACTTCCTCCAAAACATCACAAAAGTATGAAGTCTACGTCAACAACTTCAAGGAGACATGTACTTCTACTTATTACATATTCATAAGTTTAAAGGCACCAATTACAAACAACACGGACAACATATATATCAACTTCTGCATCTTTGCGATCTGAATTCGAAGTTGTTCCGTCAGCTGTATTTGTTGTTCAGTCATAGCTTGAAGTCGTTCGGTCATAACTTGTTCGCCAACAGTTGGGACTTCGTCTATTTGAATTTGATGACCTCCATATTCTGGATTCGTAGGTAAACACCATCCGATAAAACCACAAACATTACAATAGTAGAATAACTTGTTCTTGTTTAGCTCGGTTTGTGATATTTTGATGGTGGCTTTTTTGTTACATGTACGACAAATTCTGTTCACGTATGTCAACCAACCTGAGCTACTGCCACTAACACTTGAAGTTGACATCTGCAAAGAGGGACAAATAGTAATTAAAAATAGAAGATGAATGCTGAAGATGAATGATCTTATATATTCAAATGATCTTATATATTCAATTAAAAATAATACATAAAGGGAGGAAATTTCTGTATACAGAAGATGAATGCTGAGGTCACTAATGCTACTTGTCTTATTCCTCCCTTGTTTTGAAATTTGCCCCTCTGATCTGTTGGTCTGCTTCCTGGTTTAGCCTCTTGTATTCAGTTGCTGGTTGTGGGTTTCTGGGTTGGTCTGTTCTGTTGGTTTCTCTGATCTGTTGGTCTGCTCTCTGGTTTAGGCTCAAGTCTTTGTGTTGTGTTGTGGTTTAGTGGTTCACTGGTGTGTGTTAAGGTTGGTTTTGGTGCCTACCAGCAATATTGGAGTATTTCAATGGTGTGGGTTATGGTCTACCATTCAAGCAACATAGTTATGATCTTATGGAGTCTGTTGTGGAATGATCTTGTTTGTGTCTGCACTGCTAAAAAAATAAAATAAAAAATAAATGCTTTGAGGTCTGCTGCTGTGTGTGGTAAAGGCTTTGGTGCATGACTCTGTGCAGTGCAACTGTATGGGGAGAAAGTATGCTGCTGATCTAGGGTGTTGCTATAGGATTGGGTCTAAAATGTGGATCAAGGCTGTGGTTTCTCTGTTAATGATCTTGTGTCTAATTAGCATCATGTGTATTGCTGCATTGGGAAAGCCCTGTGGTCTAATGCATGACTCTATGGCTTAGAGGCATGCTAATTAGCATCATGTGTATTGCTGTTTGCTGTAGCTTAGAGGCATGCTAATTAGCAGATTTTTGGGTTGTAGATTTTTGGGTTTTAGTACTCTGATTTCTCTCATATGTATGTATATGTATCATCTATGAATTTATGTATATATATATATAAGACACTTCAATAGTACCTGACTTAGCAGAATATGTATATGTATCATGTGTATATGTACCTGACTTAGCAAAATCTGATATACAAATTCATATACATATGAATCATATACAGAAATTTAACCATATACAGATGACTTTTAGCAGAATATACAGGTACATATACATATGAATCTGAGTATGAATCATATACATGTGAAAGTCATATAAAAGTCATCTGTACATATACATATGAATCTGAAAGTCATCTGTAAATGTAATATGTATATGTATCATCTATGATTTAGCAGAATATGTATATGTATCATATGTATCATCTATGTATATAAAAAATCTGATAAAAGTCATCTGTATATGAATCTGATAAAAATCTGATATAAGACACTTCATATGTATATGTATCATCTATGAATTTAGAGTTCTGACCAAAAGTTAAACAATTAGAGCACCTTCACCAATTATGCACCTTCAGAAATTTAACCAATTGAACCAATTATGCACAGAAATTTCTGTATAATCAAGATGAATTACGAAATTGATTTAATGAAGAAATTATGCACTGGAGAAATTGAACCAATTGATTAAACATTTCATTGGGGAATTTCATCGAACACGTTTAAGGCAATGAAAGACTCCAACTGAAAAGGCCACAATTCGTAAATGAAAATGCCACAATTCCCAAATCAAAAGGAAATTTCATAGATAATAGATAGAAAATTCACAGATAATAAATTAAATTTCACAAATTTCCCAAATGCCACAATTCATCGAACAGGAAATAGATAGATAGATAGTGATGTGTATACGCAGATATACATACAATTGAAGTGAAGGGAAGGAGAGACAGAGATTTCACATTTCATCGAATAGGAAATAGATATATACATATATATATATACTCAGATATACATACAGTTCAAGTGAAGGGAAGGAGAGACAGAGAGATTCGCGAGTGAAGGGAGGAAACGAGCTGTCGGTGTCGGAGTGAAGGGAATGACTGGTCGCCGGCGTCGGAGTGGGAGTCAGGCGTCGGAGTGGGGGGTCAGTACCTGTTACCGTTGTTTGAGGGGGGAGGGTACCGTTGTTTGAGGGGGGAGGGGGGAAAATTTCAAATGAAATGGGAACCTGTTTGTTTGGTCTTACACCCCCAGTCACGTGACTATCACATGAGTGCCACCTCACTGGGTGTCACTGGGGGTCGGGGCAACTGGGTGTATGAGGCATTTCTCATTTGCTTATATATATATATATATATATATACATACATATATGTATCGATAGATAGAGACAGAGTGAGACACACACATACACACACACAGAGCGTTCGAAGAGATCGCCTATACGTAGAGATTCAGATCGCACAACAAGATCGACCTCACAGTACAAAGAGATCAACATCACGGAGAGAGATCAAGATCGCAGACAACCTCGCATAGGCGACATCACAATCTAATATTTGATTTTTCACGTATATATATATATATATCAAATCAAAGAATAATACAGTCATTTAAAAAATAAGAAAATAAAAAACGTGACCTCCAGATACAAAACTTAAAAAATTGTGGACCTATTAATCTATTAAAAATATAATGAGATTAGAAAAAAATAGATCTCCTATATAGAACTACATAGTAATTTTCCCTTCTTTATTTGTTCTCAAAGGCCCATTATGTATGTACGCCTGTTTGGCTTATGGAGACAGAATTCCATGAAAAAAATTGTCCGCTAAAGGCCCATTTCGACCCAGTCAGAAATTCAAAACCAATCTGAAAATTTTTGGAAGAGCCAAAAATCTCTCTTGAAACTTCGTGAACTTCAACTTTCATTTAAATGAATTTTTATCACTCTAGTTTCGATTTAAGTGAAATTCTTCAAAGACTTTCATCTCAGGATCTGATCAGAGCTCAAGGATTGCTTATAATCGGGTAAGAACTCATTTAAACACCTTTAATTCAAGCTTTTAGTTATAGATCTGTAGGTGTTCATGGTATTTGTAATGTGAAACATACATATATATATATATATAGTTGAAATAGGGTTTAGACTGAGATTAATTGGGAATTTGGAAAGAACGTTAAATCTTGAATTCTGTTTCAGTATTTTTTATTTTTTTATTTGTTGTTGTTGTGAACGGTAGTGAGCTGAAGTTGGGTTTGAATTGGATGTAAATTTGCTTCAAGTTTGGAAGTAGTTTAAATTAGAATTTTGTCTGACTTCTGAAATTTCCAAATTAGGGCAATATCTGAATTTTTTCAGCTTATTTGCTTTTTATATTCACTTTTCACTTGTTTAATTATACAACAATGTTAGAGGGTCACAATTTTTGTGACCACGATGGCTCAAAACTGCCAAAACAATGTCGTTTGTCGTTTTGACATATTTTGCACCCAACCAAAACGACGTCGTTTTGACAATTTTGAACTATTGTGACCACAAAATTGTGGCTCTCAAACATTTCTCTTAATCATAATCTTACACTAGTACACTTTTCAAAGTGAGCTTAGTTGGACTAGTGCTTATCCTTAATGTATCATCCAACATTTAAATCAAAGGAACAACAAACCATTATTATTATTTGCAATGTTTTACCCTAGTTTTTTTTTTTTTTTTAGTATGATAACACATGAGAACTATCAGAGGTCAGAGAACCAACTTTTCCTTTTCAGCTGTTTTTGTTTTAACTATAATTTTTTAAATCAAAGAAGACAAAATAACAAAGACTAAAGGGGACATGCTTACAACAGACATCACATGGATGAATATGATTTTCTATTGTTTATTTTTTTTGCTAAAAACTACTCCTACACTACCATCATCATCATTTTTTTAAACCAAAACTCTTTCCTGCTTGGATTTTCTTTCATTGAAGTTTAGTTGCACCAAACAGGACTGTTGTCCTTTCGAACTTGTTTCGGACACTTACACCGAGTGCATATATATTCATCTATATATATATATATATAATGTGACTTGATCAGGGTAAAATTAATTGACTTGAGCACCATAATATTGCCAACCAGAGCTGTGCTAATGAGTCCCATTTGTGTTTAGTTTTAGTGTTAATTAGTCTCTCTCTGCCCATTCATCCCATTGTCATTACTTGCTATATTTTAAAGAAAACATAATTAATTAATGTTTTTATTATTGAGTAAACTTAATTGATTATTAACAAGAACATGATGAATAATATAACATGCACAAGAAAATATTCTTGACTATGGACAAATAACAACAGAACCACCTGATGTGGCCACGTGCCTCGAGGAATATTTTCCACCTTATCGGCATATATATGTTAAAAGGAAAATGTTTGGTGGCCACAAATTCTGTCGCTCAAATTGCTCGAAATGCCAAAACAATCGTTTTGGCATTTTCGGAGTTGTTTTGTACCCAAAACGACGTTGTTTTGACATTTTCGAACCATTTGAGCCACAGAATTTGTGGCCACCAATCATTGCCCATGTTAAAAATCCTACCTATACCTACTAACGTGTCATCTAACAACCATCTCCTCCCAATCTTTCTTATTTTTTAGATATGCATATAATATTTATTATGTGAATCTAGGTAAGATGTGGGAAAAAAAAGCCCATGATGTGTTTAAATCTTAAATTTGTAAAATAATCTTTTCATTTTATTTTTACTCCACAAATCCAATGCGTGTACTAGTACAAGTAGGTAGGTTTATCCTCATTCTCTCAGTATTTTATGTGATTATATATTGATATAAAGCATTATTATTTGCATTGGTTTTTCTTTTTTATAGGATAATAGGTCAACACATGATCCCTATTAGTTCAGAGGACAGAAAACCAACATACCCTTTCAGCTTTTAAATTAAAGCTAAAATAATTAATAAAAGAAAACAAAACATCACAGAGGCATGCCTAAAGAAAATGGCATGCTCACAAACAAACATCACATGGATGTGATTCTGTGTCTATTTTTCTGCCAAAACTAGGTACTGTGAGGGTGGTTTGACAATACTTCTTTGTCCCAAATAGACCTTCGTTGAATCCTCCTCACTCTGGTGCCTGCAACAAAGAACACTCTGACCAGGTGTGTCGGAATTAGTACTTTGACAGTCAAGTGGTTCAAAGAAAATGGGTTAGGTATTCAAAAAGTAAACTTGAGTGATTGTGCATACGTTCATTCTTTCGTTTACCTTCCTTATATAGAGGTTTAGTATAGATATTTCCTACATAATTTTGATGATCATGACATTGTTAGGGCCCAGGTTCCTATTACACCTTCGGAAAGGGACGGTTTGGACCCATTTTGATTGAGATAGTATGCCGAACTCCCACTAGTATTCGACATGAATGCTCGCTGATTCTGTTGGCATCACTTACTTGACATGTCACCTGATCGGCGAGGAGGTTCCTTAGCGTCAAACCTCTGCAATCCAGTGGGCCTAGTTGGATTCGTTAGACAATCTTCACCGTATTAATAAAGTTTTATGTTTGTGTATTCAACAACCAAACAGAACACAAAAATAAATAAATAAATAAATAAATAAAGATTTTTCAAAATCTGTTTAATTACAGAAACAAAATAGAAATTGGAAATAGAGTAGGAAGAAGGAAACTAAATAAGAATAGGAAATTACTTATAGAAAATATTTTATAAGAATGATCAAGTCCAGTGTTTTACACTGTCTTTTTAAGACAGTTTGGTTCTCTCTCTCTCTCGGGTGTTAACAAATTGTGGACGTCTATCTCCTAGGATAAAATGATCTACAACGAATAACAGCAGCACTAAAAACTGTTTGCACTATGAACATACTTTGTGTATATACTCTCTTTCAAGGAAAAGAAATGCAGAAATATGCAGGAACTTTGAGAATGAAGAATGGAAAATATAAATGCAAAAATCCAAATAAGAGTCTGTCTATTTATAGATGAACTGGTAGCTATTTAAAATAACTTCAACAGGTACCAAACCTGTTCAGACATATTTGAACAGGTGTAGTACTTGTTCGGGTTTAAATTTGAATAGATAATACATATGTTTGGTTGGAGGAAAATATTGAAGAGGTGCTAGTGACCAAACTGCCAACATTTAGAAACGTTGGGGTCATTTTAGAATTAAGTTTGAATTTCAAACTGAAATTCAAATTCCAAACGATAAGAATTTAATTTTAGAAAAATAAAATTCAAATTTTTTAAAGATAAGCATTGGGCCAGACAAGCCCAACTCAACCTCACACCATGCACAAGCCCAGCCTGCTCGGATGGATGGCGGTGCGAATGTGTTTGTTTTGGGTCTAGTGGGTCTAGCTTGTTTTGCCCATAACCTCACATTTCCACAAAACTTGGGTACCCCTTGGGGCCCTTCCAAGTTGTAAACGCAAGGCTTATAAACCCATACAATGTTAGCCTAGCTAAGTGTAAGATATATATAACGCAACGGATAAACAGATTCGGGCGTACCATATGTGTTAGAATCCGAAACGAAGAACCTTGTGGGTAATCATGTGCTTCTCAATCGCGAACCAAAAACACTCAGCAATGGAGTAATACTACAATATGAGTATCACTCACTCTAGTCACAGTGCAAGGACTTGATTGATTTTCAAATGAGAGACAGTTAGAGAAAGAGTATGGGAACAAAAATATGTTATTCGTTATTGGATTCATCCCCACATCTCATATCGTATCTAATATGTCGACCAAATATCTAACCATCTATCCATATCTCCAAAAGATATGATAGATATAGATAGATAGTGAGTTATCCTAACAAATAGGATAATCAGGAAATCAAATTCATATTACATGGGTAATTTGAATGGGTCATACCACATGGGCGCCTAAATCTGGGTCCAATACCCGGCTTAATTTCCAGCATCTCCCACTCGCACATGAGTTGGCATGTCACTGCCACATCTCTATCTCAATCTTCACAAATATTGAACAATCCCATACTAGTCAATGAACTGTGCGACCGTTGAGAACACCTGTATGTGGGAGCTCTATACTAGAAATTTAAAATGAGCCAGCATAAGGACATCAACCCAAAAAGAATAGAAATAGTGTCTCGTATACTCTAGACCTATCTAATTACACCAGTATAAAAAAACATGTCTAATCTTTCAAAAGAGCATGTTTGACCCTCTTAACTCTTGCAATATATTCACACTCAATCCGCCTCTCTTATAGAGCGATGTGAGTTGCCGGTAGTGAATACACAACAGTGGTGTAATACTAGATGATCTTCCCTTTACCCTCATGCCATTTAGTTTAGGATTGACCACTTTCCTAGTAATGTCCCTTAAGGCCGAATCATACATGACCGCAAACAACATACCAAAGTAGCAGAACATTAACCCCTTACCTTATGACATAGTCAAAAATCACAAAAGGGTACATAAGTAAAAGTCATATCCATAATGACACGTAAAACTCACATGGTGAGGAAATAGGGATCCATTCTCTCACCTCATTACTCAGTCGCCAGGCACATGTAGTATGAATACATGCTATGATAGAGTAACTCTTCCAAAGAGTGACATCATACTCGATACACTGTATAGACCTTAGTCTAGTTGCTTTCTAGCGCCTAATCTGAATTCTCTATTTGCTCACTTGCCAGGCGCCAAATGAGATCTCACATCTAGCCAACCATAACAAGCACAACATGGAAAGTGGGTACTAACATCCATGTTTGGTCTTTAACACGACTTTATCTTGGTTGTAACCAATGCGACATACATGGTGGATAATTTAAGCCTCTTTTGGTTTCAAAATGAAATAAACCACTAGTCTCATCCTTGCTCACTCCCAAGCGTCAAGGGCGATTGCTCGTGTGAGTGAGTCAATCTTGCCTGCTGACATCATCATCTGCTAATCATTATGACACAAATCATAATAGTATTAACATCTCATAATCTCACAAAAATAAGTGATTGATTGGAAAAACACAACCACAGTTTACATAGTTTTAGATTCCAAACATAAGTTTTATCAGCACCTCTTGCGATAAGCATATACAACGGAATCCACAATGTGTGTCTCACATGAAGTGATTCAAGATCACTACTTTTCGCGTAATTACCTCTCTGAAGATATTTTGGTGACCAATTTGCGTTCATTCAAGTTGCGCTCAACTAGCGCATTGAATCTTACAAAGGAAAAATTTATATACTACTAATAAAGCATTCCATCCACAGTCTAATGAACAAGGTCAATGTCTAAAACTACTCAGTTGACTATTTACAAAAGATAACACTCATTATGCCGAATACGCCCACATAGCGTACTTCAGGCTCCTACAACAACAAAAAATAAATAAATAAATAAATCAAGGAATATAGGTCATCTGTTTCTCCCAAAGACAATCCGAAGATTCATTCAATAGCTAAAGCTCTAGTTTTTACCGATGGATAAGTCAATGGGTTTACAATTTTGCATTTAGAATCATTCTAGGATATTCCTTATGTAAGTCATCAAAGACAAATCAAGAATTCTCCCAGAACAATCTTTAAGGATCTTACATCCGAGCATATAAATTACATCACACATGTCCATCATGTCTAAAACAGAGGAATGCCAACCCCAGGTGGCGACAACTATATAAATTCCTGGCCCATAATGACTAAATAAAGAAAAACATCTTTTTGGACTATTGATCATGCCTCAGTGGTCTTCATCGATCATCGTTGGCCTATCATGGCTCAACGAAATCTAAGAATCACTTTTTAGATAACTGTTTTAGGCCGTAAAAGATTTATTGGAATTAGCAATCTTTTCACTATAAAAGTAGAAGGTAAATCCCTACGGATCTGCTTATCCAATTCTCCAACGAGAAATTGGGTCACACGTCCACAAATCAAAGTTCCGAACTTATGTCAATCGTAGCCTAAGTCAAAGTAACCTCACTCCCAAGAGGAAGTCTTCTCATGGTCTACACCTGCTTCAATAGTGCGACTTTTCGGTATCTAGCAAACCTTATGTCTCAAAAAGAGACTATCCAAATCGCGCATAACTTTAGAACAGTTTCGCGTCATAATGGAAAGTCAACCAAATCTTAGAAATTGTTAATCCTCAAAAACTTTGTCTTAAACTGTGCAACATTGATCCATTTTTTTAAAAGTAGGGGACTAGAGAGCCTTTGGCATTATCCTAGGCTCTTTATCATCTTGCGAAGCAATCATGAATGTTTCCTGCTTAATCATCCAGTGATGACGTGAAAAATTTTCACATTCGCTACCACACAACTAAGAATGCAGAGTATTTTTCTCTAATGGAGTAATCCATTAATAAACACATTGCTCCCACAGTCCCTAGGATCTTGGAAATTTCTTTTCATTCTTAACTAGGCTACATGAAGCGCTATACTTAGAATTCTCTATCTTATAGAGTTCCAAAACTCTATTCACGTCACTTTTACTAAAAAAACTTTATGTGACTTAGTTACACTATCATAAAGCTGCTTACCTATAAGCACATGACCCGAAGGGTTTACATGACAGCATATAATAATGCGCTACATGGCCCTAAGTGTTTACAAGACAGCATACAATAATGCGCCATAGAACTCTAGGTCTTAACTTCGCAATCTTATGAGAAGTAAAATAAAGATAAGTTGCTTGATAGTTACAGATCGCCCACAAATGGCTCTTTGCTAACCCATTATTTAAATGGAGTGTAAAATTTGATATGGAAGGCACTTAGTTAGAGATATAGGCAACAAACTAAAGTACAATTCTCAATTGGGAAACATTTTGCCCTATCATCCACTTAACATAAACAATACTTAATTCCTTATCTCTATTACGCCATTGTATTGCTGAGTACTAGGAATAATCAATTTTCTAAGCATCCATTTCTCTTCACAGAGCTTTCTAAAAAAAACAACTCAAATAGATACTCGCCGCCTTGGTCAAAACTAAAAGCACGAAAGCTCTTATCTAATTGATCTCGACCTTATATGTGCAATGTCAAAAATCATCTCAAAACTTTTGACTTATGGGAGATCAAATAGTCTTGACTAAGATGTTTATCGTAATTTATAAATATGTCGAGATTGGGGCTAGCTACCATACCCTTATACATATTCAGTCACAAATATCATAGTGGACTAATTTTCCAAAACAAATGCTTTCTGCGGCTTTCCTACGTACTTGTGCATAACTATTGCGAACAAAGTTACACATTCACATGAGAGCAGGATGTCACAAGCGAGTGGGCCCGAGAGGGCCTGCTTAAACCATTCATGTCATCTTCTCATTAATGTGATTAAGTATAATAAGTCACCGGTTCATGACCTATGTCATAAACTAATTCCAATCATCCTAATATGTGAGTTTTCAAAGACAAGTGTAAAGGTTTAGGCCCAAATAGGTAATGACTCATGACTAATTCATGTTCATTAGATCATAAAAAGATGTTATGGAGATATCAAGTGCGCCTAACTCGCAAATTTAACTAGTAAGTGCTAATCCCTTGCATCTTCAAGTCAATTTTATTCTCCATACACTTTACTGCATCTAGTTAAAACATGACGATATTCCTCTTGTTATCTCTATTTCTCGTTTCATAGTTAGTTGCAATTAATTCTATTATTCACAAGAAGGAGAGAATAAGCTATCAATCTATAGCAACTCTTGAAGTAACTTAAGTGTGAATTAGGCTAAAGAATTGAATTCAAAAAATGCTCTCATAAGCGATGCATCAAATTCTTAGAGTCATAACAATCTTGTTGGCCGTGACTTATGCTGCAACTTTTATGCTTAGAGGTAAACGTCATTCAAAAGCGTTAGCCTAGCTAAGGAATCATACAAATAAGCACCTCCTCATGTCTCACACAAGTGTGGAAACAGTAAGTGTTTAGACTTAGATAAGTTGACAATGCTAATAGATTTTTTGTAGCCACTAGGCGCTAATCTTTTCACGTAGTGTTAATAGATTTTGCAGCTTCTAAGCGCTAAGCTTTTAACTTCAAGTGATACTTCAACGCACACTATTATAGTGTGTGGAATTTTACTCCTTCCATTGCCATCAGTTAGGTAGAGAGCAAAACACTGCTCATATTGGTTACTCATCTTACACTTAATGACTAACTCATTTAAGCTCGTATTCAATGATGCAACATTGTTACAAGTCAAATTACAAAGTCAATCCATGTAGCTTAATAGTCAGGATCATATACAGATCTATCGAGGGCTTACTAATTTTCACAACTCCAAGCTCGCCAATCAAAACTACTTAGCATGCCGTTAACCATAGTGCACATATCAATTTTTATTATACCAAACAAGGCAACAAAATCACAGCGATTTTGAGTCATGTTTTCTTACTTTGGCTCAATTAAAGTTTGACCTAAAGTCTTTAAAACTTTCTACTCATCTAAAGAATAAGATTACATTGTTTACATTTGAATATCTCTACTAAGTCTAGATCAACTAAATTAACTTCCATAAACTAAATCAATTTAGAGAAAAAGATGCGCATGAGATTAATTTGATTAGCATATTATAATATAATTTTGTCGCAAAAAATCTAAATTAAATAGTGGCAATATTACACAAGTTACAAGATCGAAAATCCGCTATGCTCGTAATCATCTCTTGCGCCACAAGTGACAGATATCCAAAAATTAATTTAATTCATGCGCAAAACATTAGTTTCAGGAGTAAATCTATAAAGATTTCTCTCAACCGAACAACCTTCCACTAACTATGACATGTCTAAAGCAAGATAAAATATTAATTCCATACAATAGCATCTTAATGTAAATTTACAAGCAACTCATGCTATATTTCATTTAATAATGGAATAAAACTAATCATGCTTCTTTAATCATAATATATGACAAACTCTAGGCAAAAAACAACAATATACTGTGTTTAATGTTCAGATTATGCCATAATAAAAAGTACATTACTTTTGAAATTTTTCTGAAAATTTTCTAAAATTTTAAATAATTAATAAACACACATAAAATCAGAAATAAATATTTCAGACTCTAGGAAAATGCAACAATCATACCAGTAAATCGTAAACCATTACAGTAGTCTACAGTAAAAATTTCAGCCCCAAAAATTTAGTCATGCAACACCAAAAGCATTTTAATGCAGAAATAATAAATTATTATTTTAGAAAAAATATTTTTTATTTTCATAAAATTTTGAAAATTTTACAGTAAATAAAAATTTAATTCTAAGTCTAACAGTATCAACCATGCTTAAAACAAAGTCGTAATGAATTACTTATGACTATTTAAAGCAATTCTGAATTTTTAAAATAAACAAACAGAGTCTTAATTCCAGTAGCCAAGCTAGTCAAGTCGGCGTGAAAAATGGAGCGAGGCGGCGAGGCGCGCGTGTGGGCAGGGCACAAGGCATGCACGTGTGAGAAGCGTGCCTGGCGCGTGCGGGCAGCGGGTGATGTGTGGCGCGTGCGTGAGCGGTGCTGATGGTGTTATCTTGCGCATGCAGCTCACGCATTGCCTTTCAGGGTGTTTTCTGGTCTAATTTTGGTATTGTCGAACTCCATTTTCCAAAATAAAATCACTGGTGGTCTCAAAAATGACATTTAACAAACACAAATAATGGGGTGTATCACACACTCTCTCTAATGAGAGTGGAAGTGCAGAAACTCTGCACTTTATCTTCTTTCTTAAGCCACCAAAATATCAAAACGAACCTAAATTAGGGTTTGAGATTTCTTATCAACCGTAAGTCCAAATCTAACAAATAATATATAGTTTCGAAGGTCTCGAAACAAAGATTCTAAATATGTAAAATTTGTAGACTGAAATTAAAACTTGTAAAACCATCATGCAAACAAAATTTCAAGAATATAAAATGGGTCTTCATTTTTCTTGCAATCTAACCGTTGGATTTTCAAGAAAGTTTGCAGATATGTTCTACATGAAATATACAACATATGTAATTTTCAGATTGATCGGAGAAAGTTTGAAAAAATATTAATTTTTCATGCATGTATCATATATATATATATATATATACACATTTTAATGTACAAAAAAAAATGAAAATACCTATTTATGGTTCTAATATCAATGCAAGATATATATATATATATATAACGCAGCGGATAAACGGATTCGGACATGCTTTATGTGTTAGAATCCGAAACGAAGAATCTTGTGGGTAAATCACGTGTTTTTCAATCACGAACCAAAAATAGGCAGTAATGGAGTGATACTACAATATGAGTATCACTCACTCTAGTCACAGTACAAAGGTTTGATCAATTTTCAAATGGGAGAGAGTTAAAAAGAGAGTATGGGAAAAAGAATACATTATTCGTTATTGAATTCATCCCCACATTCCATATATCGTATTTGATATATTAACCAAATATCTAACCATCTATCCATATCTCTTAAGGATAGGATATATATAGATAGATAGTGGGCTATCCTAACAAATAGGATAATCGGGAAATCAAATTCAAATTACATGGGTAAGTTGAATGGGCCATAGGTCATGCCATATGGACGCCCAAATTCGGGTCCAATACTCGGCCTAATTTTCAACACTAAGCAATGTGGGACAAGCTTTCCTTCTTTCAATTTGGGAAACTCACCAAGACACCATTTTCATGGAGCTTACTTTGGCATCAATTTCTCATTCACCCAATAATGGTTTTGAACAACCAAATATACTACGTGAATCACAACACAGCATAGAACGCGTTACCACCAATATCCGCCAACCTCAGCGTATAGGTCTCACTTAAAAATTAGATCAAAGTTTAAGGAAAATCCGTTTTTGTCAAATCATTTTTTCAAACCATTCTTACAGGATTTGGGCCCATCAATGACAGCCTGAGTGTGCTTTGTTTGCCAGATGTGCAATAGTTATACCCGACTCACACAAGTACCTATTAAGAATTTTGGTTTCTAATTTAATCTTTGCCTTGATATTTTTGTTTATTTATTTGTTTTATTTTTTACATTGCTTGGATTTTCTTTTATTGCTCTTAGTTTATTATATTGGACAATCTTCACTATATTTAAAAACAAATTACGTTTTTGTACTTAGTAACAAACAGAATACAGAAGAAATAAAAGAAAGGAGAGAGATAGTTTGATTACAAAAATTAAACCAGAATATAAAATAAATAAATAAAACAAATTTTATTTTGTTACAAAAACAAAATCAAAATCTGAAATAGGAAAAAAAAAAAGAAAGTAAATTAATTACTTACTAAATTAATTGCTTGAACAAATTTTTGATCAAGTCCAGTGTTCAACACTGTATCCTTAAGATAAATTCGTCATCTCTACGGTGTTTTCAAATTGTGGACGTCTATCTCCTATGATAAAATGATCAACAGTGAATAGTAGCAGCACTACACACTATTCACACAACGAACATACTAAGTGTTTACACTCTTTCTTACAAAAAAATTATATGCAGCAAAATGCAGAGAGTATTGACAGAATTAAGGATGAAAATTATGTGTAAAAAGCCAAATGAGGGACTACCTATTTATAGATGGAGTGGTGGCTGTTTGGTTTGAATTAAACAAGCACAATACCTGTTCAGTTTAAATTAAACAGATACAAATCTGCTTAAACAGGTAAGGCACTGTTTGGTTTGACTTTTAAACAGATATTGAATTTGTTCCGTTTAATTTCAAACTGATTGGAACTTGTTCGGGTGGAAGGAAAATTGGACAGATTTTCGGAATTAATTTCTAATTCCGAATAGATTTTATTTTACCTAAAAATAAAGTTAAATTTAAATATTTTTGGCATAAAAAGATAGGTATTAGGTCGGACAAGCCCAACCCAACCTCACATTTACGCCCAAGCCCAACCCGGCTTGCCCAATCGACCAGACGGATGATGGTGGCAGCGCGTGCGTTTATTTTTTGGTCCAATGGGTCTAGCCCAATTTGCCTATAACCTCTCTCTTCTACAAACTTGGGGTGTCCCTTGGGGCCCTCCCCAAGTTACAAACCCATGCCTTATAAACCTACAAAAATTTGCCCGCCAAACCAATGTGGAACAAGTCTTTATTCAAACTTTTAAGAAATTTTCACCAAAACTCTATTTTCATGGAGCTCACTTTGATTTCAATTTCCCATTCACCCGATAATGATTTTGAGCAACCAAATATACTACGTGAATCACAACGTGACATAGAACGCATTACCACTTAGGCCAGCCAAATTTGGCGTATAGGTCACACCTAAAAATAGACCAAAATTAGGAAAAATCTAATTTTTCAAAACCATTTCTAACAATCCCCCACATGAATGGAATTTGATGACAACGGAATTGTAACAATATGCAGAATTTGTCGAAAGAGTATAAATCAAAAATATCTTGCATCAGGATAGGTAGCTTTTGGTCTTGAACATTTCCTAGTGATAACCTATCGGACTTATTAGCTAACCAATGGACGCGACACCTTGAATTGTTCAGCAGTTTGTGTAAGCCAAGACAATAGATTTCACACAAAATATCTTCTGACACATCGTGGTTCTTACGATTGTGTTCATTTTGGCCTTGAACGCTCCTGGTTGTTCATGAGTGCTTCTAGAGAATTTAGACTCTTTATTCTTATAGAACCGGCCACAGTTCGACACTCATATAGATAATTCTTATTGTGAGTATCTTCTTATATTTGTCTTGATTTTTATGCCTAAATCAAGATATAAGTAATCATTAAAAGCAAAGCTTATCTTTAGACCTTTGCATACAACACATGTTGCAGATATTACTCTCACCATAGGAATTGATAGGGAATTTTAATCCTTTGGTGATTATTGGGGAGCCACACATAACTTAGTTGTCCTTTTGAACTTAGTTTTTGGGATCTCCAGTCATATAAGTAGGGTTACCATTATGATGACTCTTATGTAATAGGTCTTAATCCCATTCCCTTCGATGAACTATGCACTTGCTCTTTTGTCAAACCTTTTGTTAATAGATCCGTAATATTCTCTTTAGATTTTGTATAATCTACTGAGATTATTCCATTTGAGAGCAATTGCCTTACGGTATTATGGCGACGACGAATATGTTGTGACTTACCATTATATATATGATTCTGTGCCCTGCCTATTGTAGATTAACTATCACAATGAATGCAAATAGCTGGCATAAGTTTAGGCTACATTGGAATGTCTTCTAAGAAGTGGCAAAGCCATTCTACTTCTTCTCTTGTTTTGTCTAAAGCAATGAACTCAGATTCCATTGTGGATCGTGCGATGCATGTTTGTTTTGTGGATTTCCAAGAAAAGCAGTGCCTCCTAGAGTTAGGGATGGCAATTTAAACCTGGCCTGATGGGGACCCAACTCCCCGACCCCGATTAAAACGATTTTTTCCCAAAAAATACCCTCGACGAGCCGGGAATGGTATTTAAAAATAAATTCCCGATAATGTTCAGGCTGGGGACGGTGATACATTTCCCAGTCCCGTCCCCGGCCCGGCCCTCGACCCCCACTCCGTTTTTCTCCTGAAATAAAATTACAATTCTACCCCTGTCTATATATATTTGTATGTCTGTTGCTATGCTCACACACTCACACACGGGTAGAGAGAGAGAGAGAGAGAAGAGAGTCCATCCTCGTCGATCTCCTCCGCCAAGAGAAGAGCTGCTCCACCGATCTCCTTCGCCGCCCTTCTCCGTCGATCTCACAGCGTCGCTCCTCCACCGCCCTCCTTCACCGATCTCACAGCGCCGCTCCTCCACCGCCCTCCTCTGTCGATCTCCTTTGCCACCCTCCTCCGCGATCTCCTCCGCTGCTCGACTCTTTCCGTCTCTCTTTCTCTATGTGTTATATATACATATATATATATATTAGATTGCAGCTCAAATCTATCTCTCTCTCTACTTAGATCTATCTCTTTCTATACAGGTTTGTGTGTTGTTGATGTTGTTTGATGATATTGTTGTTAATGATGTTGATGTTGAATTTTTGGGAAATTTTCTACTGTTGATGTTGATCTATCTCTATCTCTCTCTATTGTTTTTTTTTTTTTTTTTATGTGGGGAATTTTCAAGGTCGGGGAAACCTGATCCCCGTTAGGGGACAGAGATGGGGATGGTAATAGGTTCTCCGTCGGGGATTGGGGCCAGGGACGGGAACATTCTTATAATCGGGGATCGGGGACGGGGAGGGTGATCCCCGCCCCCGCCCCCGCCTCGCCCTGCCCTGTTGCCATTCCTACCCAGAGTCAAGACATATCTACTAGTGGATTTTGAATCTTTAGTATCCGATATCTAATTGGCATCACAATAACTTTCTAGTACTGCAGGATATCGAGTAAAGTTCAAACCATGATTACGGGTAAATCTTAGATATCTAAGAACTCGAATGATCGCTTTCCAATGGTCTTCTTTGAGATTACTAGTGTACCTACTTAATTTACTAACAGCATAAGCTATATTAGGACGAGTATAATTTATTAGATACATTAGGCTCCCAATGATTTGGAAGTATTTTAACTGAGACACCAAATCACTTTTATTTTTCGATAAATAAAGACTGATGTCTACAGGTGTTCTAGCCGCATTCATATCATCTTTGATAAATTTATTAAGAATTTTCTCAATATAATGAAATTGAGATAATGCATATCCATCAGATGTTTTAATAATTTTCATTCCTAATATAACATCTGCGACTCCCATATCTTTCATATCAAATCTTCTATTTAGTATTTGCTTAGTTGATTTGATCATATTTTGACTATTTCCAATGATAAGCACGTTATCCACATAAAGACAAACTATGACATATCCTTGGTCAGTGTTTTTAACATAGACGCACTTGTCATATTCGTTTATCTTAAACCCATTAGTAAGCATAACATGATCAAATTTTTCATGTCATTGCTTAGGAGCTTGTTTTAATCCATAAAGAAATTTTACAAGCCGACAAACTTTCTTTTCTTGCCCTGGCACTACAACCCCGTTAGGTTGCTCCATATAAATCTCTTCATTTAGATCATTGTTTAAGAAAGTTGTCTTAACATCTATTTGATGTATTTCTAAATTATACAACGCTGCTATAACAATAAGCATGCAAATGGATGTTATTCTTGTCACAGAGGAATATGTGTCAAAATAGTCTAGATTTTCTTTTTGTTTGTAACATTTTACCACAAGTCTTGCTTTATACTTGTCCATTGAACCATTTGCTTTCATTTTTCTTTTGAATATCCATTTATATTCAAGAGGTTTGGAACCAGATAAAAGATTCACAAATTCCTAAGTATGATTTTGTATAATGGATTCAATTTCATTATTAACAACTTTTTTCAACAAAAGTGCTTCAGGACCTGTCATTGCTTCCTTAAAGCTTTGAGATTCATTTTCTAACAGGTATGTTAGAAAATTTGGACCAAATGATTTTGATGTTCTAACTCTCTTACTCTGTCTTGGTTCATCATCAGTTAAATTCTACTGGTCGAGACCATTACTAGTTTCTTGCGTTTGATTGTCAATAGTCTCTTGACTTTGTGTACAATCATAAGTTCTTTTTTGTGAACTTAATTCATGTCCTTTCTTGTAAGGAAAGACATGTTCAAAAAACACATAATGCCTTGACTTTATAATAGTGTTTACATTTATATCAAGTATTTCTGATTTATAAATCAGAAACCGATATGCACTACTATTCTGAACATAACCTATAAACACGCAATCCACTATTTTTGGTCCTATTTTAGTCTTTTTCGGAACAGGAACTTCAACTTTTGCCAAACACTCCTACACTTTTAAATATTTGTAAGAAGGTGGTCGATCTTTTCACAATTCATAAGGAGTGTTGTTAGTTTTCTTGTGGAGTATTCTGTTAAGAACATAATTAGCAGATAATATTACTTCCCCCCACAAGTTCTGCTTTAAGCTTGGACTTAGTAACATGGCATTCATCATTTCTTTAAGGGTTCTATTCTTCCTTTCAGCAATTCAATTTTATTATGGCGAATAGGGTGTTGTAGTTCGGTGAATAATGCCATGTTGTGCACAAAATTTATTTAAAGGTACATCATATTCACCATCCGTATCACTTCTAACTATTTTAATGGTTTTACCAAGTTGATTTTCAATTTCAGTTTTGTAGAGTTTAAACATTTTCAAGGTCTATCTTTACTTCTAAGTAAATATACATAACAATATCTTATGCAATCATCGATAAATGCTATGAAGCACTTTTTGCCTCTAGTTTGAACAAATTTAAGATCACATACATCAGTATGAATTAATTCTAAAGATTCTATTTTTTTTTCAACCGATTTAAATGGAGCCTTAATTAGTTTCGCTTCTACACAAATCTCACATTTGTGATTATGATCAATTTCAAACTTTGGTATATAATCCAAACCAATTAATTTATGCAAAGCACCAAAATTCGCATGTCTTAATCTACTATGCTATAAATTTGACTCAAGAATATAAGCAAAAGATGTGTTATTCTTATTAATAGCAAGTTTTGGTACAACCATCATTACATTCAACTTGAAGAGATCATCACTCATGTATCCCTTACCAACATACATACCACTCTTTGTTAATACAAATTTATTAGACTCAAATACAAGCCTAAAATCATTTTTACTTAATAAAGAACTAGAAACTAAATTCTTCCGAATGTCTGGTACATGCAGTACGTTGTTGAGAGTAAGTTCTTTCCCTGATGTTATTTTCAAGATCACCTTTCATTGTCCAGCCACAGTAGATGTAGAAGAATTTCCCTTGAAATGTTGTTCACCATTTGCAGTCTCATTGTAAGTAGTGAACATCTTCTTGTCTGCACAAATGTGACGAGTTGCCCCAGTGTCAACCAACCATTTCTTGGGATTTCCAACCAAATTAACCTCAGACACCACAGCAGAGAGATTGATGTCATTTACATCGTCAGAGACGTAATCTAGTTCTGTCACATTGGCTTGATTGGTAGTCTTACTTCTGTCATTCTTCTTAGGGCGGCGGCAATTAGAAGCTCGATGTCCGGTCTTGTCACAATTATAGCATTTATCGTTGAACTTTTTATTGCCATTGTTGTCGCCTTGTTTAGGACCATCTTTAGTAAACTTCCTCTTTTTATTATGTGATTTGTGCACTTGTTCAATCACATTAGCCTTGGACTCAATGGGATTTTTACCATTCATCTTTTCAACCTTTCGGTTATCTTCCTCAATTCTTAGTCTTACAATCAATTCATCAATGGTCATTTCCTTGCGTTTATATTTTAAATAATTTTGAAAATCTTTCTAAGTCGGTGACAACTTTTCCACTAAAGCAGAAAGACTCGCTAAGAGACATACCTTCAAAATGAATATCATGCAAAATTAATTGAAAATTTTGAATTTGAGAAATTACCGTTTGGGAGTCTGATTTCCTATAGATGCTTGGAAACAACTTGTTGATCACTTTCATCCTCTCTAAGTACTGAACCTTCTTCATGGAGAAACCGGGTCAAATTTAAAGTTGTAAGATAGAACAGCATTTTCTGCTCCCATCTCTTAAACTCAGTGTCTTAAATTTTTTCGATTTTTCTCCATGATTTATCGGAACTTGAACATGGTTCTGGATAGGGATCGGTGTCGTTGTAACGATCGGATTTGGAATACTATTTTCAGCAGCCATAATATCTAATTGCAAAAATCAGAAAAATCAAAACACAAATTAATTTTATAGTTACTAAAACCAAAAAATAAATTATAACGCAAAATAATTTTATTTTCTTTGTTACTAAAACTAGAAAAATAAAATACCATAATAATTTTTTGTAACACAAATTAATATTTTGCAATTGTTAATGACACCAGTATATTACTACTATTTATCAAACAGTATATTACTATTTATATTTTTCAATTGGGATATCACTTTGTGAAAGTACAGAAAAATAAATACAATGAAGATACTAAAAAATAATCTGTTTTAAGATTGTTGGACAATCTTCACTATATTTAAAAGTAAATTCTGTTTGTGTACTTAACAATAAATAGAATACGGAAGAAATAAAAGAAATGAGAGAGATTGTTTGATTACGAAAATCAAACCAGAATATAAAATAAATAAATAAAATATATTTTTATTTTGTTACAAAAACAAAATCAAAATTTGAAACAGGAAAAAAATAATAATAAAACAGAAAGTAAATTAATTACTTACCAAATTAATTTCTTGAACAAATTTTTGATCAAGTCTAGTGTTTAAAATTGTGTTCTTAAGACAGATTTGTCCTCCCTACGGTGTTTTCAAATTGTGGACGTCTATCTCTCAGGATAAAATGGTCAATAGTGAATAGTAGCAACACTACACACTATTTACACAACGAATGTTTACACTTTTTCTCACAAAAAAATTGTATGCAGCAAAATGCAGAGAGTATTGACAGAATTAGAGACGAAAATTATGTGTAAAAAACTAAATGGGGGACTGCCTATTTACAGATGGAGTGGTGGTTGTTTAGTTTGAATTAAACAGGTATAGTACCTGTTCAGTTTAAATTAAACAAATACAAATCTGTTTATACAGGTAAGGCACTGTTTGGTTTGAATTTTAAACAAATATTAAATCCATTCGGTTTAATTTCAAACTGATTGGAACCTGTTCGGGTGGAGGGAAAACTGGACAGATTTTTGGAATTAATTTCGAATTCTGGACAGATTTTATTTTACCAAAAAATAAAATTAAATTCAAATATTTTTGGCACAAAAGATAGATATTGGGCTTAAGAAGCCTAACTGAACCTTACAGCCGCGCCCAAACCCAGCCTAGTTTGCCCGACCAAACAGACGGCGACGGTGGCGCACGCGTTTATTTTTTAGTCCAATAAGTCTAGCCCAATTTGTCCATAACCACTCCCTTCTACAAACTTGGGGTGCCTCTTAGGGCCCTCTCAAAGTTACAAACTCATGCCTTATAAATCCACAAAAATTTGCCTACCAAACCAATGTAAGACAAGCCTTTATTCAAGCCTTTAAGAAATTTTATGTGAGACAAGCCTTTATTCAAACTTTTAAGAAATTTCCATCAAAATTCTATTTTCATGGAGCTCACTTTGGTTTCAATTTTTCATTCACCCAATAATGGTTTTGAACAACCAAATATACTACGTGAATCACAAGGCAGCATAAAACGCATTACCACTTAAATCCACCAAATTTGACGTATGAATCCCACCTAAAAAATAGACAAAAATTGAGGAAAAATCTAATTTTTTAAAACTATTTCTAACATATTAAACATGCAGCCTCCACCACCAGATATGCATATTGTCCTCCACCACCAGATCATACGATACTACAAAACCACTTGATATGGCCATGTGCCCGGATTAATAATTTCTTACTTAATTATTGTGAGGATTGTTATATATCAAGTTAGGCAAAATATTGCCTCATCCGTTAAAATAATATCGATCCGTATTAATTTATATCGCTCTAATCGCTAATTACGGTTTAAATTTTAAAATTTATAATTCGCCAACTGTTTCGTTCCGCTATAATTAATTCATATATATTTTTTAACTTCTAATGAAATATTAATGTAAAAATGAGTCTGAAAGAGATTTAAGATATAAAATTTATTACAAATTAGTGGTTATATATATGAAATATATTATGTAAAATTACTTTGTGTTGTATATCTAAAAAATATTATACAAATTAGTATTATATATTATATAAATGTATGATAATTAGTTAGAATATTCTTCAATCCGCCAATACGTCAAAAACTGTCCAAATCGCAATTTGTCAATCCGTTAATCCACTAACCAACTATTCAATTTATAATTTTACTCTCAAACTATTCGAGTCGTACCACGCACATCTCTAGTTATATGTTACCAATAGGCTACCAAGAATTATGGCTTCTAGTCTCTGCCTTGATATTTTTGTTTATTTATTTATTTTTATTTTTTACATTGTTTGGATTTTCTTTTATTGCTCTTAGTTTATTGAACATGTAGCCTCCACCAGACATGCATATTGTCCTTCCCAACCTGTTTCGGACACATACATAGTTGCATCATAAAAAAAGAATATATTGTTAGTTGATGACAAAACTAACCGACTTTTTGAGCTTATGCTTAGTCAAGTATCAGTTTCTGCACCCATTCACGGTGTCGTCACTTGCTAGATTATCTATTTATTATTATTAAGCTTATTGATTGCACCATTCTACATTAATATAATGATGAAGTACACCTTATAACACAAAGATGATATGATACTACAAAACCACTTGATGTGGCCATGTGCCTGGATTAATATTTTCCAATTTAATTATTGTGAGGATTGTTATATATTATAACTAGAGATTGTCCATGCTTGAAGGCACTATCTAATCAAATTTTTATATTGTAATTTGTGTGTTGCAAAAATGTTAACGACCATAAAAATGTTTTATGAAAAGTATCTCAAAATTGTGATCAAACAACAAAAAAATGTTTAGGATCAATCAATCGACCTAGATGATTTTTTGTAAAACTACTTAAGAAAAATTATGTAATATATCCAAACAAATATAGCCTAAAAAAATATATCAAAAAAATAAAAATAAAAAAACCAAAATCAAGTAGTGTGTGGTTTAAATTCACATGTGAAGTGAATTTAAAACATACATTACTTTTATTAACATTTGTTTTGTGTTTGAATTCTAGATCTATATATTATTTTTCTTAGTATTTTTTTTATGTATGAAGTAGCTAACATTACTTGATAAGCCACTTTCTAGGTGAATCAGCTCAATTTCGTAATTATTGTTCTTAAAAAGCAACTAATATGCTATTTTCAATATTTTTTATATATCCATCAAATTAGAGCTACCCTTAATAAAATAAGGGGAGATATGATGGGAAATGGTCAATCGTATACGTCCCCAAAAAAAAAAAAATAATAATAATAATAATAATAATTGGAAAAAGAATTCACACCAATAAAAAAAATTTCTTCTAATTTTATATGTAATGGTATGACAAATTACATATTAACTTTTAATTTATTACAAATTCAATCATGTAACTCAACTCCATTGCGATGTCATTGCAAATGAATTGTAAATTTCAAAGTGCAAGTCTTTAACATTAACCACAATTTACACCTGATCATCCTACCATAATGAATGACTAAAAAGAATTCACGAAGTGCAAAGGCTTTTACATGGAAACTGAAGGAAAAAATTAATATTTATCCAAGACCATTAACCACCACATTATTTTCTACTAAGAAAATTGAAGAACCACTGCCCAGTTGGATAGGTTCCAGTAAACTCAATCCCCTTATTATGACATCTTCCCTGGACGAATGCCTTCAATACTGTACCTAAGATGTTCAAAGGAATTCCAGGGGACTTCAGCATGGTCACAACATCAATCAGAACAAAGACGCTTCTCCGATAATGGCAGGTTAATACAACTGCCTTCAGTAACAAAGAATAATATGGATCCAGAGAAATACACAAAGATAAAAGATACATATTTATATGTATAATAAGATAAATGTAAGTAATGTAAGTTAAGGAAGTAACCTGCCAGCACCCAAGAAGCACACCTGTTGATGATGTATTGGGATATTAAATTTGTGGAAAAAGAAAAAGAAAAAGAAAAAATAAGTGAACAAAGTAAAAGCTCATTGCCAATCTAAGATATCACTGGATCCATGATTTGAACGTGACATGAGTTGATCTCATAATGATCAATGCAAATGTCTCAAATATGCATATCAAATTTTGAACAGACTATTGCAGACTATTATATTTTGAATAGACTATTACATCAAATATGCAAATGTCTCAAATATGCATATCAAATTTTGTGTTCCATTGAGAAAGAAGGCCAAGAAAAAGTTTGGATTGTTTGTTCTATGGTGGGCTCCATCAAAAAGTGGTTGTCCTTGGACTTATAATTTTAATGTAACAGGTTACAAACCAATTCTAAAGAGAAGATTATAATTCTACATGTATGACAAATAACAACTTTCACAATCAAAGTCCTCACATGTAAGTGAATTGAATTTTATATTTCATGAAACTCCTTTCTATAATACACTTGCAAGTAATAGAAAATAAATAAATAAATAAAATTAAAAATTAAATGAAATAAAATAAAATAAAAAATGAAATGAAATAAAAGGACATTGTCAAGTGATGGTCCCAAATTTTACTTAATCGGGGGTGCTACTGGATATAGATCTAATGTCAAGACCCACGCCTGACAACACAAAAAAGAAAAACAAATACATATCAATTTAAGGTTTAGAAACACCAATCCAAATAAATTGAAAAGAAACATAACAAAGAGAAGATTGTAAAGATCATCAAACCTGCAAGAGTTTCGAAATGAAAAGGACAAAAAAAGAAAAAGAACAAAGAGAAGATTGTGAAAATCATCAAACCTGTAAGAGTTTCAAAGCAGAATTCAAACAACCCAATTCTTCTTACCAGGTTGCCTGAACATTATATTTAGGTACCTAAACATATATTTTAGTAACAGATAAATCTTATTATTAGTAATTTAAAAATTAAAGAAGTCAATTCTATTATTAATAAATAAGCCAGAAACATTATAAAATTTATATTACAGTGGTACCTAAATAAGCCAGAAACATTAGATTTAGGTACCTAAACATATAATGTTAGATACCTAAATATATATTATTTTTCATAATAGATATCTATTATAAATCTTCAACCTGTGAAGCCAGAATTAAGCTTCACCAATCATCAAACCTAAAGATCATCATACGCTAGATGAATCTTCAACATATTTGGTGATATGTTGCAACCTGTGACATTGAAATTGAGATCTCTATTTATTATAACCATTATAGACCTTAATTCCACCAACAAAAAACACACCCAAATGTATATAATTCCTCTTACCAAGCCTGAATTCACCTCCAAATTCAGAGCCAGCTCACCAAATTACCTCGAAACGTAGAAGCACTCCAATGTATATAATTCCTCTTATGACCAAAGGTTTATATAGATATATAAACAAATCCAATGGCAGCAACCCACCAACAAAACTACTTCTATTAGTCTTAAAACTTAAAGCCCAATAAAAATTCTATTTTTTTCTGGCAATAACAAACACAATTAGGTACAAACAAATCAAAATAATTTGAAACACATCAACTATACATAAACACAATTACAAACTAATCGAAACCCACAATGGAATTGAAGTCACTATCAAAAAATAAAAAACAAAAACAATCACAGATCAATGCGAAGCGATGTATACAGAGAGCTGTGAAATCGAAATGGTGTTTTTCAGAGAATAGTTTTAGAGCAATCCAAAGACCCGAAAATGATATCTAGAAAATACCTAATTAACAAATCAATTTAAGATTTAGAAAAATCAAAATCAAAATGAGTACTCTGTTACTCTGGAAAACACAACCAATGAAGCCCTAACAGCACTCAAAACAGGGGACCAAAGAGTACACTTGAAAACCCTTTGGTTTAATTCATGTGATTGGAATCATAATTGTGAGAAACCATTTTAGTCTTTTACTTTCTTGACTATAAACACACAGCACAGAGCATGAAACAAAAAATAAATAAATAATAGACAGACACAAACAGGACATATGCACACAAAATGAGTTTTCTTTAAAAAAATGAAAATCCCAAAATGTTCAAAACATAAACTCAGTGTCACTTCACACACTTACATTTGAATCATCAATCTCAGAACTAATTAACAACGATAAGGTTTAAGAGCACTTACATTTAGAACCAGAAGAAGAAGCATGCTTTCTACTAGAGAGAGAAAATCCACTCCACAATCCAGAAAGAAATCGAAACCCACAATGGAATTGAAGTCACTATCAAAAAATAAAACACAAAAACAATCAAAGATCAATAGAGAGCTGTGAAACCGAAATGGTGTTTTTCGGAGAATTGTTTTAGAGCAATCCAAATACCCAAAAATGATATCCAGAAATTACCTAATTAACAAATCAATTTAATGTTTAGAAAAACAAAAATCAAAATCACACAAAATGAGTTGTCATTAAAAAAGTAAAAGTCCCAAAATGTTTACAACATAAACTCAGTGTCGCTTCACACACTTACATTTGAATCATGAATCTCAGAACTAATTAACAACGATAAGGTTTAAGAGCACTTACGTTTTAGAACCAAAAGAAGAAGCACAATTTCAGCTACAGAGATAAAATCCACTTCTAAATCCAGAAAGAAAAGAAAAGAAGTGCAACTCGTTTTCGTGGTTCTTAATCGGAAACCCTAGCCTTCAGAAAGCGAGTGGAAGGGTTACGAATTGAAGCCTTCAGAAAGCGAGTGATAAAGAAGAGGAACAAAGAGGGAGATAGAGATAAGGAGAGAATGGGAGGAGACGTGCAACAGAGAGGGGGAGAGAGATAAAGATGGAATGGGGAGAGACGTGGGTAGGTGGGAGAGAGAGAGAGCACCGAGTGTTTGGGCGGGAATTAAAGCATCCTCTCAACCATTGATGCTTATCACAATTGATCTGAGCCCTTAAAATGAAATGTATCTCTGATACATTTTACATATTTTCAAAATCCGTTTTGCTTTATTATATAGATTTTATTTTCCACTTTCTATATGAACACACAACAAATGTCTAGAAATGGCAGTTACGTCTGTCTATATATGGGTCCTAGGACAGGTTGGGGCCCTTTCATGAAATTGAAGAGGTGAACATTATATAAAAAAATGTCTAGGGAGAACTACAACTCCATATGTACACACATCTATGATGTACGGATACGGACATGGACACGATACGGAGGTGTACGGACACGGACACGGACATGATACGGACAAGCGGACATGTAAATTGTCAAAAAATGGAGAACGCTGGGAACACATTTAATATATATAATTTTATTTATTTATTATATGTCCAAAATTTTATAAAAAAAACATTAGTTTCTATAAAATTACAATAATAATAAAATTAATAAAGATGTTTCTTAATTTTTTTAATAAAAATTGATTTTTTTAAAAATAAAAACAATTTATTTTATGAATTTTAGGTTTAACAAAAATAAGGATAAAAAAAAGAAAAAAAAAAGAGGGAGAGAGAGATGAAATCAAGAAATAAAAGAAGAGAAAAAACGGGGGAAGAGATGAGAGAGAAGTGAAAAAGGGAGGTGAAGTTAGAAAGAGAGAATAGAGGGAGGGAAGAGAGAAGAAACAGAAAAGGAAGGGGAGAGACGAAACATAAAAGAAGAACCAAAGAAGAAGAACAACAAAGAAGACAAAAAATACCTCAGGTTACGGTTTCATCCTTTAATCGATCTCTCTTTCTCTCTTTCTCTTCAACAATTTAGGGTTCTTCGATCCACTTTATGCGTGTCCAGAAAGTGTCACTGTGTGTCTGACTGGAGAAAAAAAAAAAAAAAACATTGGAGAAAGTGTCAAACACATGTCCACAGCGTGTCCGGTTCCGACACGTGTCTGACACCCGTACACAGGCCCTTAGGACGTATTGGTGCTTCATAGACACATCATTTGTTGCGTGAATCTATGTAGGAGGTGAAAAATCAATGATATTCATATGATCACGTATATAATTTTTCCATTTATTTTACCCAATTTTGCAAACTTGTTGCTTTTTATGTTGCAAAAGGTACAAGTAATTACTCTTCCTTTCAATTTGGCTTCATAGTAGACTTTTTTTTCCACTTGTTTTCTTCTCTGTGTCATTCATGCCTTATTCTCTATTAGGTAATGGTAGGTTAGATAGTAATTAACCTCACTAGAGCCATATATGATTATTATAAATTGACAAATGAGGCTAAAGAAAACTTCTTTCTGTGGAAAACTTTTCATTGTGCTATGCCCCATCATGCCCCATTCATAACTAAAAGGATTTTGTGTATCATTGTTGGTGGACAAAACTTGTCAAAAAGTTGCTACATCTTTTGGGGGCATGAAGAAAAGAATGTGAAACACTAGACAAGTAAATTTGGCGTGAGGCTCGTGGATTGGCTTGAGCTTTGCCTGGGTTTGTTGAGCTTGGGCTATTCTAGGGCTGAGCTCAAGCCAGAGCTAGCCCACGGATATTTTTTTTTATCATTGTAAAAGGTTATTTTTTTTGGGTAAAAATATCAAACAAATGTAAAATTTACATACCTGGAAACACTTTCATTTCCTTGTCAAGAAAAAAAAAAAAAAAATCATTTGAAATGACTCCTAGTGGGCAAATTACGATGAATTTTGAAACACATCAACAAGTGCATGTTGGAGCCATTCCTGTGGGCAAAGCAAGTTGATGCTCTAAAACCGTGTGTGCCTTTGTTTTTCTGTTTTAATGTGTCCTTCATCTTGGTGGGCCTCTCTTTCCATTGAAACTGACTTTCATTCAATTAATCTTTTTTTTTTCCTAATATTAAAAGATAAATAACAAATATGATGAGAAAATTAAATGAATCTGAGTATTCTCTATGAAAAAAGTCGAACACATATGGATTTAGAAGTCTCATGTGACATTATTTATTAGTATTTTGCAAATATATACGAAGTGCTGAACTAAAATATGATAGAATCCTAATTGATCAGTTGAGAATTTTTGACCCGATGGATACTGGGCAACATAATGACCCTGACCAATCAAAATATATAATTTTTGATCTGCCCTTTATCTTCATGAAGGAGCATTTAATTCTGACTATATAAAAATGCAAATAGGTTTCACTTTCAAGTAACGCATTAAATATTCAGAGTTAGTGGTAGAGCATAACTTTCATATGTTATTATCTTTGGCCAATTGGAGGGCTTGGTTACTACAAAGAGATTCATTTGATGTAACAACACAAACACTTCCTAGATTAAATTAACAAATAATTCAAGGATTAGATTAAACAAATATTACTAATATATATAAGAGAGAAATACAAATTAGAAAAATAGATAACGAGTACTGTTAAAGATCTTAAAAAAATTATTAAAGTTTCTATCAAATGTCTTACATGATTGTTGGATTTATGTGGCTTCCATACCTATGTGAGATATTTAGTAAAACTTGTGATAAAATTTTTAGTATTTTTGAATAGATAAATTATTTGTAAAGTTACAATCTTCACTTGTTATTTGTAAATTTTTTATTTTTTATTTTTTATTTTTTAAATTTATTGAATAACAACGGTGCCTCTATATTATTGTGTGTTTGATTGAGTTGATGAAAGTGAGTGCCCTTTAGTTGCTTTCATTTTTATTAATCTCAAAATAGCCTTGTTTAGGAGAAGTCTTCTAGAAGGGGTCCCATATGCTGGAACTGGTGCTGGTGGTGTTGCTGTTGCTGTTGCTGGTGCCTATCCTTTTGTTTTACACCCCCAAAAAAACAAAAAAGATATATATACATCAACTAGACTAAAGATGTTGAGGGTGTTTGAATCTCTCATTTAGAGTTTATCTTCTTGTGGTATTATTAAGAAAAAATAGATAAATAATACCCCAGATTCGTATAGTTCTAATTGTCTTAATTTTGTCCTTTAATTTTATATATTGAGTTAATTTAGTTTTATTGTTAATATTTGTTAAGAAATTTAATAAAAATAATGGCAAAATGATTAATCCAAAAATAAATAGATTATTTTTAATTGGATGTTAATTTCTCAATTACTTAGACAATAGTGAATAGACTATTTATGTTCAATTTTTAAAGGGACATTATTAATTAAATTAAATTAACGTAATATAAAAAAAATTAAATTATATTAATGCAACTAAAACTATTAAAATAAATTAATACAAGAAGTAAACTAAAGCAACTAGGAGTTAAAAAAATAAAAATAAAATTCTAAATTGGTACTGTAGTGGGGGACTGAGAAGACGAAGGTCCTGTTTGGAAAGTGAGTTTATGATTTTTTTAGGTTAAAATTTATAAAAATAAATAAGTTAAAATATTTCATAAAATAAAATATCACATTAAATTTATAATTATTTTTACTTTTTTCTTCATAAATATTACATCTAATCATATTTTTAAATATAAAAATGTTAATCTATTAAAATAATTAAAAGTGAAAATAATTTATTAAAATAGTCAATTTCTCAACAGTGGCAAAAGAAAGGCATCTAGAAGCGTCGCCACGTGCCAAACTTTATCTCACAGTCACAGCCACAACCAGTGAGTCACAGCCACAGATTTGGGTCTTGATTGTGAGAAAGTTGTCTGTGAGGGAAGGGAGCGATCAGTTTCGAATGGTTTAGAGTATTTGGGAGAGATCAAGCGATACACATACTCTCGAAGAGGACAGGATCATAGCTCTGTCTTCTAGAAACTCTGGCATGTGCGCGAGGAAATATCATGCCTCCGATCGTGCTCAGCTTAACAGCTTCGGCTCGGCTGCTTCTAATTTGGAGGAAATATCTTCAAATAACAAGCCTGGGAAAGAAAAATAAAATAAAAAAGTGAAATATAAATAAAATATACATATATTTTATTTAATTTTATAAATATTTTTTGTTTTTCTTTTTAAATCTTTTCATAAATCCATCAACCAAATACAATATTAAAGAATCTAAAAAATAAGGGAGAATTACTTGTTAGAGGTGATTTAAAAAACAATAGGGTTATATACGACAATTAGTATATTAATTAGTGTATTAACATATGTTATGACATTATGACTTTAAAATTGTAGATCTTACCTTTTATATAAATTATAAAGATTCAAAATTTTTAAAATTATATCACATTATTCGTTAGTATACTAATTGTTTTATTCTTTCAAAAATAATTATAAAATTATGAAAGTGTTTATAATTCTACATAAAGCTTTTAAAATTATGTCACGTGATTCGTTTGTATACTAATTGATATACTAATTAATGTGTATAATTTTATTCTTTCAAAAATTAATTATAAAATTATGAGAGTGTTTATAATTTTACATATTAATGTTTATAATGAATGCTATTGATCCAAAAATATTTTTGTACGTATACATTGAAGTGATATTTCCTATAAAAAAACTCTCCTTTTTTAATTTCCCTACTTTGTCTTTATCCATCATTCTTTCTTATGAATTTTTTTTTATTCATGGGTAAATTGATAATTTTACATACAAATATAAAAATTTTAAAAATTACCAAACATTTTTATGCTAAAAAATCATTGCATGAGTCAAAAAGTTAACAATGTATCAAATAAATTAATTCTTTTAGTATTAAATTTTTATAAATCGATTTTGAGTCTATGTTTTAGCTAAAATTCCAATAGAAACTATATTTTAGCAAATAGATAGGTTACTTCATTACACCTCTACTTGGTTGAGTTTTAGTTTTTATGTTTTGAAAAATATTAAAATTTTAAAAATTAGTCTAGTAAAAATATATATATATATATATATATATATTATCATCTAATTTTTTATTTTTGGGAAGGAAATATTTTTTTAAATTTTTAAAATATTATTTTTGATATTTATTTATATTAAATTAATTTTTAATATTTATAAAAAAAATTAAAAACTCAACCAAATGGAGCCTAAGCCAAGGAGGAGCAATAAATCTTCTAGAAGCAATTAATCTCTTTGTTATGCCATGTCAGCAGCACACAAACAAACAGTGCCTTGTTTCGGAAAAATTATTCGTTGGTTTTTGAGCTTTTTAAGTGTGTTTTAATTAGTAAAGGAGATAAAATTTATAATTTTATATTAAATAACTAAAAAATATAAGAGAATATAAAAATTTATGATTAGTTTTGATTTTTAGAATTTACTTTTTAAAAAATTTTATTTTTTTGTTTTTCATATTTTTTTATTTTTATTGATTCTTTTAATATTTTAATCAATTTTTAAAATTTTTAGACACTTGACATAAATATATTTAAAAAGTATAATTTTTATGAATTTTTTATAAAAAAAATTCACTAAATATCAAAAAAACAAAAAAAACAAAAAAATTAATATATTTTTCATATTTTTGTATATTTATTATTTTTTAAAAATATTTTATTTTTTAAATACATCTAGGTGTATTTGAAAAAAATTATTTAAAATTTTAAGAATATTTACTAAAAATAAAGCAATATAAAAAATAAAAACTAAGGTCTTGTTTGGTTTGTGTATCTCAAAAAATTTTAAAAAAAATTCTCTACAAATAAGTTTTTAAAAGTAATCAAACCAAACAAATTTTTCCAAAACTTGTTTGGTTTACAAGCTTTCCAAACAAATCTCTCTCTCATACACATCAAATCAATCACTTTTTCCAAAACTCTCTCTCAAAATAATTTTTTAAAACATCTTTTGAAAAAAAATCAAACCAAACAAATTTTCATACTTTTTACCTCAAAACATGTTTCTCAAATACAAACCAAACAAGTCCTTAATTTTTAAAAAATAATTTTGCGAAACAGCTCAAAGGCGAGAACTCTTGGCGTTGCGCCACAGGCCCCACTTCCCCCACCTGTGACCCGCTTGTTATATAAACCCATTCTCTCTCTCTTCCCCAAACCGTAAACCTTCCGATATTCCAATTTCTCAACCTTCCTCAAAACGCCAATTCAATGATCGGAACCCTAACTCTCCCTGCCGGAACTCCCCTTCGATTTCCCCGGGAGAACCGCCCCTCTCTGCCCCGATCTAGCCCTAAAACCTCCTTCACCGGCAAAAACCAGTGCAAAGCTTCGATTCACGCCTTCGCCGACACAGCTCCGGCTGAGATCGATACGAGGACTCTAGGGAGCCTCTACGAGGTGTTGAAGGTGAAGAGAAGTGCGTCACCGATGGAGATCAAGACGGCGTACCGGAACTTAGCGAAGATGTACCACCCGGACTCGGCCTCGCAATCCGAGTCCTCTGATGGCCGTGACTTCATCGAGATTCACAACGCCTACGCCACACTTTCCGATCCGGCGGCGAGAGCGCTCTATGATCTCTCTTTGGGTGCCGGATCGGGACGCCGACTGTTTGGATACGACTCTATTGGGAATCGTTCCGGATTTTACCCGACCCGGAGATGGGAAACGGACCAATGCTGGTAGCTGTAGGATTTTTTTTCCCTTTTTTTTTTCGGGAAAATAATATTTTCAGCCGAATGAGTATTAGCCACGTCACATGTACATATTGAATGACGTGGCACAGGTAGAGAAAAAGTATGTAAATTTCGCAGCCAATTCTCTTCCTACACGAGGGAGGAAAAAAAAAGAAAGTAAATATATATATTATTTATCATTTGGACTGTTTTATCTTTCTTTTTTTTTTCTTTTTTTTTTTGCAATTTATCACAAAACTACGTCTAAATTTTTTTCTTTTAATTTATGAGAAAAATTATTGAATTCTTCTTAAATAGTGTGAAATTATAAAAGAAAATAGAAAAATGTAAATGAAATATGAATTAAATATAATTATATTTTATATTTTTTTTTTTTCTTTTGCAAATCGATACATATTCATATTCCAAATACCATTAAATCAGTAATTTTCTTTCTTCTATTTAAGTTTTTCAGATTCAGAGATTAGTAAATGGTGATCCAATTTATTGGTCATTTAAGGTGGATTTGTCTTCCCACATGTTCATATATTGCCATATATTAGAGTGACTAGTAACAGTATTTTGAATGCTAATAAGTTGATTTTTTTGACTTTATTACCAAAAAAAATATTTAAAAAAAAAACAAAGAAATAATGTGATTTAAAGAGAATGTTAAAAATCAATAATTTGGCTTATAAACTCCATTCCAAAAGAGACCGATTCTTATCAATTTTTGTTGGGTACATATGTCATGACGTCAGCTTGAGTGCTACATTCTGGGGAAAATAGACTTTTGACTGAAAGATGGGAGAATGAAATGTGAGAGAGAGAGAGAGAGAGATTGGGGCTGAAAATTCAGTAGTTTGAACGGTGGGATCAAGTAATAGCTTCTGAGAATGAATGCTTTGTTGATCCATTAATGTAACATAGACTGTTGACTCTGGTTTTCTTCTAGAAAAATACTATACAAACAAATTTTAAAAATGTTAGAACTTTTAAAAAATTTATTAAAATTTTTACTAAATGTGTAAGATTCACATGAAATTCACTCATGTTTAAAATTTTTAATAAAATTGTTAGAGCCTCTAACATTACCGAACAAATTTTATAAACATTTCACATCAGTTAATAATAATAAAAAAAATCTGATTTGTTAGATTACTACCATTACTCAGGCTTCCTTTGGAGTGTTAATTGACTTTTTAATTATTTTAACTTGAAATTAAAACGTTCTGTTTAGGATAAATTTTTTTAACTTTTGTGAAAAAAATAAAATAATTATGATTTAGATAAAACATCTTATTTTATTAATTTTTTAACTTACTTTATCTTTTTGCGATTATTTTAGTATAGTAGTCCCATACCAAACGAATAATCAGGATATCAAACAAATATAAATTAGGTAATAAAAAAATAATAATAATTACCACAATAAACACATACTTTATATGATTTTTTTATTTTTTTTATTTTTTATAGACCAAAACCAAAAACAAAAACAAAAACAAAGTGAATACACATGCAACGCGGGAAGTCATAAATCAAAAGAGATGATGAAATTTTTTGTTTTGAACAAATACATGAACTTAAGAGAGTTTTGCAAAACACAAAATTCCAAGTTCCAAAAACAAAATCTCACTGAAAGAAAAACCAGACTAAGAACCTGAAAAGTTACAGAGTTTCCACAATGTTTTCCTTTTGACAGATACATTCAAGAAAAACCAACTCTGCACATTCAGTACCCTTCTCATCAAAAATCCCTACACCTTTGTACAAACCCCATCTATTACATCAGTCGTCCCTGATATATCATTTCTCACTATAGTAAAATGGATGATTGGATATAATATCATTTACAGGTCATCAGCATGGAGTTGATGACGTGCATGACAAGTCGGATACTGGAAACCTCAGTACCGGAAGTTGTAGGAAGGCTTCGATGATGGTTTAATATCTTATAGACTTGCTCAAAGATTGGCCGCACATGCATTGCTATCATTGGGTCAGCTGGGTTTATTGCAACCGCCACATCGGTCATCCAAACCAACTTCCGGGATGAATCCTTGCTGATATCACAGGCCAACTGCTGCAGAAGTGATAGAAGTACTCCTTGGCTCAATGGGAGAGGAATCATTGACAAAATCCCCTGTAAATCAACCTGGTGGAGTACAAAAAAATCAAAGACATAAGATTTATGTATACCCAGTTCCAACTGCTCCAAACAGCTGAGAAACAGAAAATCCAAGAAACACTACCCCTAGGCATATAAACTTTCCATCAACTTTCAAAGTAGCTAGGCTTTGTGTATCAATGAAGCTTTATCATCGATGATTAAAATCACACCATAAAGCTGAATTGTAAAACATTTCAAGCAGACAATCCTCCATTGGGAAAGTACACAGGCAATAAGATAAATAAAAAATAATATAAAAGATGGTTGAAGACCACAAAGCAACCCATGGTTTATATCTTGTGATGTCAATTAGTCATCACAATCGAGTAGCAGTAGTAGGGGTATTTTTATACTTCCGAATCTCTCTCAATGCATGTCATCTTCCTGTACTTTTAATTTCATACTGTTTAATGAAATTTTTCTTTGCTGATCAAAAAAAAAAAAAATTAGTCATCACAATCCTAATCACAACTGTCCAATTTGATAGTGTGCATATAAAATATACCTGAGAGCATAACCAAGATACAATGAAAACATCACTTCTTTGTAGGGCTGCTGTGAATGCTTCCTCATATTTACGTTCAGATATCAATCTAGATAGCTCTTTGGTTGGATCCAAAGGTGCCTCAATCTATTACACAGACAGAATACTCGAAATCAGAACAGCTTTGGGAGAGCAAATAATATCTGACACTGTTTTTCGAGTTCAATGCTTTCTTGCAGAGAAACAAACACAACAAACCTTATCATGGAGGCCACCCAAAGGTCCATTGTTTAGTTGGGTAACCAAGGGATTTACGGCTTTTGAATTTGCTCCTGCAACAGCAAGAGCTACCAAGTTTCTCTGACCATCAGCCAGTTCCCCACTTAAAGTTTGAGTCACAGATGATGCTGAATTAATGGCATCCTAAATAATTGGATAAAAAAGCATAAAATTAGTGAAGTCAACAACATTCAGACGGAGTAACATGTACAGTACAGTGTCCTGCAGTTAATTATTTGACTGGGATAATACTTGTCTATGATCACACAAGCAATTTCATGATAGAAGAAACATGAACATAGGTAAGATAGCAACAAAACACAGGACAGGGAAGCACATTTGTCTGATATAATAATATCAAAGGAATGTATACCCTTAAAGCAAGTGCCAGTGGAGAATGAGTGGACTCAAACTGCTGCTGAGCTACAGTTGCATGTTCAATCATTCCTTTCTGGAAGGTAGCATCAACTTGCTCAAACATGGCTTTGCATGACATCTCAAAGGCAGGAATAACGGAAGCTTCCAAACTAGACTTCAATGCATCCTGCATATTGAATCGCTCAAACAGTCAGATCAAGATTTCCAGATTCATTTAGTAAGGCATACAATCTCCTCAGGTCAGATACTGCTAGAGAGAGAGAGAGACCCATAAAAATTTTGAAGTTATGGAACAACAATTACAAAACATCAATTAATCCCATATACATGCATAACATACTCAAGAAGAACTAGAGCCAGACACTACATTTGAAAAGTTGAGAGATAATGGACTGTCCACCCAAGATGAGTTTATGTCTCTGGAGGAATGCTGCTTTGTCAAAATAAAAATGATAATTTAAAATATGACATTCACCAAGTGTCTCATGCACATCACATTAAGAGAGAGAGACAGAGAGAGAGACCTTAATATCTAAAGATTACAAGAAAAAGGGCTCTGAGAATCAACAAAGTCTCAAACGAACCAAAATCCCTCAATAACCTTTAAGATAGTTAATGATATAGCAAGAAGTGAATAACAGATCATTCAGCATAAAAATGAAATCCAGAATTTGTAAGGTCATAATAACATAATAGAAAGAATCACTTCAGCGTCAATAATGCTCTCCATACTGCTCCATAATGTCATCTAAAATACATCCACACTCAATCAGTAAAATCCTAGCACTATAAACTTATGCATACCTGAAGAGCTTGCTTGCCAGAAGTTTGAAATTGTGCTTGGATCTGCCTAGCAACAGTAGCTTCAAGTTTTGAATTAACTGATTTCTCCAGTTGATTCACTGCCTTATCACCAACTCCTCTCTGCACCACATGGGCATCAATTAGTTCTCAACAAGACTGCATCCCTAGTATAAGACTTGGATCTTTTAGAATATCAACCTGAAAAGCCTCTGTAATAGCCGTAGATATTGTTTTTTCAATGGCCGGAGAAATTGCACGAGCTACAGCTGGTCCAACTGCAGCCAATTCCTTCTTCACTGTTTTCTCCACCATAGCTGGCAAGTCCTTATTTATGCAGTTAGTGATCAAACTTGTTATTTGCTGTGTACGCTCTCTAACTAATTTCTCTTGTTTCGCATTCTCTTCCTGAAAATGAGCCCATAACGCATCAGTATTGGCCTTGACAGCTTTTTCCATGCTCCTCCCTAGGGCAGTCTCCAGCCTTTTACCTTCTTTAGTGACTAGGACAGTAACCATCACCGACATCTGCTTCTGCATTTCTTTTTGCATAGTTGTTAACTGCAAGAAATTAACAAAAAAGACAATAATAGTCCATACAAACAACATTGAGAGTGTGCATAATAAACATGTGTTTTTTTTTAATCAATAATAAACAAGAAGAACTATAATGTAATGTTACATGTAGTGAAATCTAACTTATTAGACAACACAATACTAATTTATTGGACCAAACATAATTTGCCAACAGATAATATATAGCTGAACATGGAACAACTACAACTAGTATGGAAGAATCTGCATGGGCAATGGAAGTAGTTGCAGTTTCTTGCATCCAAGAACGATAAGAAACAAAACCAGAGAAGGGGACTAAATAAACATGTCCATAGCCATTAGCATGACAGCAGTAGGTTATTCGGTGATCATCAATAGTCCAAAAGAAACTAAAAAGCCCTTCAACAGAAAATATCACAAGAAATATCAAAATTACAAGGCATACCTGTAAAATTAATACTAATTTATTGGACTAAACATAATTTGCCAACAGATAATATATAGCTGAACATGGAACAACTACAACTAGTACAGAAGAATCTGCATGGACAATGGGAGTAGTTGCAGTTTCTTGCATCCAAGAACGATAAGAAACATAACCAGCGAAGGGGACTACATAAACATGTCCATAGCCATTAGCATGACAGCAGTAGGTTATTTGGCGATCATCAATAGTCCAAAAGAAAATGAAAAGCCCTTCAACAGAGACTATCACAAGAAATATCAAAATTACAGGGCACACCTGTAAAATTAAACAAACAAAATGATATTACCCATAGAAAGTTTCTATTTTTTAAGTGTTTCGAAATGACCAAAGTTTTTCTCTACCAAAAAGTGGTGTCAGTCCCTAAATTATACCCATTCACATGCAGCAAACAAAATGCAGGGATAAAAATAAAAATCTATATATTGATAAATGCATTAATCCAAATTCACACAGGCCAGGCACAGAGCAATGACCTGATTAAGCATCTCCTGCATGATCATAATTTGTGAAAAACCAGCTTCCGCAGAAGGAATACTTGAACTAACACCTGGCTCACTGGACGAATCTGCTGAATTGAAAGCACTTGGGGATGGCGACGATGGACATGATCCTTGAGTGTTCTTACCCTTTTGCTTTTTTGCTTTCGTGATTTGCGCCACTGGCTGTGAAACTGTTGCAGGCATAGCTGAATTTGCATTCTTTCTAGAGATATCCCTTGTGAAGTCATGGACTTCATCCTCGGCATTTGAAGGTTGAGTTAATTCCTCACTTACATTAGCTCCATTAAGTTGATGAGATTCCTCTGCAATATACATTTCAGATGATAATGCACCACACTCTCTGGCCATCTCAATACCAAGATCTGAGGCCTGAGAGCAAAATGCTTTAACTTTATTTTCTGGAACAAGATTGTGAGTTTTTCGCAGAGAGCCAATTTCATTTTTCTGACTAAATCCAGTTTCACCCACAACCTTAACCTCCACCTCGACATTGTGCACATTGCTGTTGATAACCACGTCTTGAATGTTTGGCTCTTCCTTAGTCTTCTGTTCTGCAACAAGGGCAGTTTCAGTGGATGAAGCAGCTCTCAATATCTCAGATGGAGTTACCAGATGAGTTGGGTGCTTGAAATTCATAGGATGATTGAGAAAAGAGGAAATATCATCCCGTGCAACCTTGTTTTCATTGTTTCTTGAATCATCATCCAAGGAAGGGACATCAGAAAAGTTTGTATGAATGCTATCCGTTTGCCTATCAACTGAATATTCACTAACTTCTTGATCTCCACCACTATCATCAAGCACAAGACCAGGCTCAAAACCATTTGTTGGACTTCTAAAACCAGAGAGTTTTCTAGACACCCTTGGACTCAGAGGAAGAGGAGGTGATGCAACACATGGAATATCATCATTGCTAGATACATTTGAAATTGGAGTAGGTCTAGATTCCATACTCAAAGTAGTGAATTCCGCTGAAGTGGCGGCCTCCATGGAAGGAGAGTGCAATGGATGCCTCACTGTAAGTGCACTCTCAGAGCCAGTGTCATGTATAGATGCTTTGGGTGCTGAACTAGACATTTGAATCTCAGTAGGCTTACTTACATAAGGCTCCATGGTAGCAAATCCTTCAGTACTAGTTACGTTGCGCAAAACACTTGAGTCTAACCTCTCTGACACCACATCATCCAGCAGGGGTGGCAAACACTGGGATAAGTCCAAAGCATACTGCTGAATAGCCTGCGTCTGGACACAATAAACCTGAACATTGTGTACACCGTGAGGTAATAAATCACTGGTCCCTGTAAAACTCAAAATCGGCATGGTGACAGTAAACTCTGCAATGTAATCCATTCGGGTTACTGATGGATTAGGACCATATTCTAAGTGTACAGCATATATAGCATTCTTCTTGGCATTTGCTAATAACAAAATCCCTGCTTGAGACAAGGCCACAACCTGATTGAAGAACACCTCTTCAACTCGAGATTCAGCTGAACTCTTCAAGTCCAATGTCTGGGTACAATGCCATGATTCAGCATCACTAGGGAGCAGCCAGCCTTCTTCACTTTCCGAGGCCCATACCTTCACTTCCCGATTCAGTGGACCCTGCAAACATTCTTTCAAAATTTATATAAAATAAACACATATCACATAAAAGCCTGTTGAAAAGCACATCAAAGAAAATAGGAACCCTTTAAAAAATCAGAATTTCTTAATAATGCCGTTGCATAAAAATCAAAATAAAAGCCATAATGGCACATGCAATTCCACAAAGAGAGAGAAATCTAACATCCAAGCCGACTTAGCGAGGTTAGGAAACCTACTCAATGAATTTGTCAAAACAAAATGATAAATGCTCTGAAAGTATATACCGCAGTTACAAGAATAATGTGATCCGGGTGGTGAGGGCCAGTCAAGAATGTAACAGAATTAACAGGTTGACCATCGTGTGGCCTTAGTACCACAAGCGGTTGTGCTCTGCGGTCCTCCCAAATTTTTATCTGTTCAAAAAGAAATATTTATCGCATACACATTCAAGAATATCAACTCAAAAGGAAATACATTGACATGCATATGTTTATGCATAGGGGAATGGGAAAGACATTACCTACATCAAGTCAAATTAAGAACAGAATGGAGTATCAATTAATAAAAAACATACATAAATAATGTAATCTGTCTAGACTCTAGCAAAAGAAAACCACTTAAAAACTCAAAGAGAATCCAAATATAATCAGCAGAAGAGATCATACTTCAACATCACAAACCACCCCAATTCTCCATTCTTACGCACTCTCCAACATAAGCAAATTTTATCCACTACCAACTCATACAAAAAGGGAAAGGAATTTTGGTAACAAAACACCCCCAACCATAGATCCAGGCAAAAACTCGCCCTATTATATGAATATCAAAGGTACACTTCAATGATGGCAACATATAACATTTATGATCCATAACAACTATAACTAATATAAATTATTACATATACACACACATGCAAGTGCGCAGAGGCACACACACCTAACATTAGATTCTTAGAATGAAAGCTTTGTTTCCGTTGTGTACCCATTTCCCCCATTCTTACAAAGTGAGGAGTTACAAATAACATACTTTTTAGTTCTACTTTTCATTTCTTTTTGTTATAATATAGCCGTGATGGGTATTGTATATAGCCAATGTGAGTAATGGAAGGGTATCCGACTACTAATTTATAACAACTACAAATTGTTACAAAATGAAAGACATAATGTTCATATGAGGTATTGAGTCGATTAGTGATTCCTTCCATTTTTCTTCCAAAGGTAAGAAAGGAAGATTACAAAACCAACTCTACTTAGCTTCCAATACCTAACGAATACTCACCCCCTGCACCAAATGGGAACTCAGTACAAGTTCCTTGATTCCTAATACGAGAGGATACACAGGAAAATATGTATACACACACAACATCTAACGGCATAAATCACATCGAACCATAACATGCAAAACTATCAAGAGAGAAACAAACCGTGCCATCCGTTGAAGCAGAAACCAAACGGGTAGTCATCCATTGGCACATTGACAAATCAGTCACTTCTCCCTCATGTTTACCAACATATTGGACCCCATCAATCAGATGGTCAATAGGACACTTGAGAGGTACCTCTGCCGAATATACTTCACCTTTTCCAGCTTTCATAGTATCGATTCTCAGAACACTTTTTCCAATCCCAACTACTAGAACTTCCTGTAAAAAAAATAAAAAAAAATAGCAACAAATGTCAAGTAAAGGAGTGGCAAATCAGATGACTTGCATGCTAACAAAAACAACACAAAAAAATAAACCCCAAAAAGAAAGTAAAAATAATAACCAAGCCAAAAAAGGGGGCAGAGACAGAAGCTGCAACTATGACTTCAGGGATGAAAAATTGCGTACTTGCTTGTGACAGTGCCAACAAACCCGTGGAAGAACAGATTCCCCTTCTCCTACTATCTGAATGGCAACAACTAACTTTCCTGTAATTTGTGGCTTATCTTCTTCATCTGGACCTTCAGTAATCTTCCATACATAAACACGCCCATCTACACTTGTACTGCACCAAAACACATTATCATAACCCAAAGCCGAACTTTAAGAAAGAATTGATGAATAGAGAGATAGAACACTACCCAGCTAAAAGGTGAACATCCTCAGCAAAGAAAGCCATGTCTGTGACCCTCTGGTAGAAAAAAAGACATTATTTAAATGAATATAATAAATAAACCCATAATGATATAAGTGATTTGGTAAGAATTTTCCAGTTATGTGCACTCTGCTAATAAAATTAACACCAAGGGAAGGTAATGAACTACCACTTAATATAGAATCCCATCCAGATGGTTATGATCCACTGCAGATCTAACATTTCTATGGAGATGTCATATAGAATAAAAGAGAAATATCATATATTCAAAAATACAAGAAGATTAGTTGAGGAAATCAAAAATGGCGCCACAAAAATGGGTCAGTCCCATAGTTTTAAATATCGCCAGTATACCGGGATATATCAGTAATGTGATGACAAAATAGAATATTATTTTCAAATAGAAGTGGCAGCCAACATATCAAAAACATCAGCAATCTTGTTTAAGAGATGGTGGACTCTATCCTGATATCAATCTAGTTTCCTACACAGAGTGACATATTAGTTGCTCAGTTATTTTTCTTCCCCCCAAATATATCATGTCATATAATATATGTCGTAAAATTGTGACTTTCACTAGCAGGCTTTGAAAGTTCACCATTTGTCCATCTAAAAATTCACCAAGTGGAACTGAATTGGCATCTCTCTCTCAAGACACCTCAAGATATTAGAGACTCACTTAACCTTTGGATTTCTCTCCTTTTAAATGGCATATGAAATTTGAATAATATAATTGTGTTAATTAATAAGACATTAACAGCACCATTACAAATGAAATGATATTGATGCCTCTCCCTTTGTTATGAACGGGCTAACTGTCTAGCTTTCCAAGCAAACAGGTCTTCTTATTTCCTTCTATCTCTCTCTGTATCTCCCCTGATGCTAATATAGTGTGTATATGTAGAATTTGAATAAGTATTGTAGAAGCTGATATTGTGTCATTATTGCCAACACAGTGTCCATGAGTTATAGCATACTTACGTGTGTTTTAATTATTTTTTATTGCCGTTTTAATTTAATCTTAATTTTTGTTATGTGCATCCACTATTTGGATTAATGATTTGTATTTCTAGATTCTTTTTTTCTATCTTGGATTTATTTAATTGATTTTAGTAGTTATTGGTTGTACGAGGAAATTGCAAAGCTATTAGAGTTGGAAAACTTTTTTTTTGAGGTTGTAGTGATGCATCTTAATTGTATTTGTTGTTGAACGGAGGGGTTTATAAGATCAATGCTTATCGTATGGTTTCTAGCATGCAATGTACTCAACCAATTGTTAAAGTGGGAATATGAAGAAAAAGATGACTGTGGTCTTTCCTTATCTTCTTATACAATATAACTCATTTGATTGAATCACTTTCTCAAGAACTTGCCTCTTCCGCTCTTTCTTTTATGGCTGCAACGCGCCCATCTCCTCTATTGTAACTTCAGAGTTTCGACATGGTTAACTAATTTATGTCTCTGGCTTTGATCCATACACCCTAGTGCCAATCAAAATAAATAAATAAATCGAAGCTAAAAGCAGTAAGGCGTGTTCCCGTTGGGTTGTAGGAGGTTTCCGAATTTTTTGGTGCATTTGGGTAGGGTGGGGATTTAGTGGTGGCTGCGGAGGTATCTTGAAATATTTTTAGAAGAAAAAACTTTTACTTCAATTCTCTGAAGCACCTATAAAATATTATTGTTAGATGTGTAGGAACTCCTTATATGAAGGATGGGTGGAGAACTAACTATAGTGATATTGTCTTATATTTGATAGGATTGGATAAATAATATAAGAGATTCATACAGTTGTCAGTTAATACATATCCATAACACACATCAACAATTGTGTTTTTGGTTTTTTCCTTCTCTTTTATTTTTTTTAGCCTTAACTGAGATCATGGCCTTATGAATATATATTTCAAAAGCCATGAATTAATAAATTAAAGAGATGCAAACTTTCGAGAATTTATTTTCCTCTTTATTTTTTTAAACTTGGAAATACTTTTATAATTTTAATGTACAAGTATTCTTCCGTACTTTCACAATTTCTCATTTATTATTATTGTGTTTAATTATTCATATCACAATTACATAAAAGTAATTTTCAAAAACAACCCGCCCACAGCACGCGTTAAAAACTAGTTTTAAATAGAAAATCACTATTGTATCCTTGCTTGTAAAGAGAAAACGTTAACCAGGGTGAACAAGCTTGGTGCTTAACTTAGCCTGTAAATAAAATGGACCATCATTTGGAAAGCCAGATAAACGTCAAGCACTGGTGTGTATGGTTTAATAGAATGTGCACATCAGATATGCTAAAAGAGTCACGTAAGCTGAATAGCAAGCATCAAAGATTATTTAACTCATATGCAAATAAATCCATAATGGCAAAATGGATTATACTTATATCCAAGCAAAAATAGTTAGGATAAGGTCATAGTCAAACTCAACAAAGCCTTCTTACTGCTACAACAGATAAGGCCTGCGGAGTTTAGTTTTATTTTATTTTTAATTATTGATTCTCCGACTACTTCAAGTACTTGAGCTTTTTGCAAGAATCCTAAAGGTAATGAATTATCATATTTTCATTTATTATTGGTACCTACCAACCCAGGCATTTGCAATAGCTTCTTGGCAATCTAAAAGACTGCACACACACACAGATAGTTAATCAGGTAATATAACTACTTCTAACATTGAAATCTGAATCATTAAGTGACACAAATGTCTATTCAATAGCTTTCACTCATCAAAGTCAACCACCACAAGCATGGAAACTTATCATAGGGTTGCCAAGGACTTGGCAATCAATCACTCTTGTCTCTTCAAACATCTTCTTCTATCCTTGGCATCAAAATCATTGGACATATCACTGTTCAATAGTTCAATTTGGTAATAATGATCCAAATATGGACCCCAGTCAAGGGATCTCACCAAATATAGAATCATAAGATAATAAAACCCTTAAACCACAAACACATAATCACAAAAGTATTTTTATATTAAATTCTACACTTCACAGCGAAGATCAAGGCAGCGCATGAACCATTCCCATAACAAATTAACAAATGCAATAAAATTAATAATATATCTTAATGTACATGACAATCCCAGAAAAATAAAAAATAAAAAACCAAACTCAATTTAGTCCCGACAAAATAAAGCAATTCATGCAAATACGCTAAGTGATTTACTCTATGAACAAACAACATAATCTATGGAAACTTTTCAATGCCAACCAACCTGGGTTAGACCTTTAAGCAATGATCTCAATGCCGTGTTTATGTTAAGGACCCGGACAGCTCCCATCTTCAGTCCATAGCAAATGTACGTCTTATTGACTGCAATTTGGCGGCCCAAAACAAGTCCAGGATCCGATACATACTTGGTTATCGGAGTAACTTCGAGCTGTGGCTGAACCTCACCTTCCAATCTAGCATCAATATCGTACACGACACGATCGCCAATCAAATGGCGGCCCTTTGGGAGCTTGCTGCTCAGCATATGCATGGGAACTGAATGCGGAATCAAACCCGGATTGACATTTGGCACCAAAGGAACCGAATTCAACATGGGAACATTGGGGGGAATGGAAAATTCAGAAGACCCAGAAGAGGAAGGCTGAATTGGAGGCAGTGGCAACATGGGTTGGTGTCCAATCTCAAGACCCGATGGCGGGGCACTCAGCAGAGCCATAAGTCTCGCCCCGGCATTCGTGTTTTGGGGAGGGGGTTGAAGAGGGGGCGTAGGATAAGAGACAGATCTCTGGTGCAAGTTAGAAAGATGGAGAATATGATCTTGCTGAGAAAAGGGAGTAGGGATGTGGAATTGAGGGTGATGAAACTGGGTCTGGGTGGTCTGAGGAGGGTATGAATAAGGGCCAGTGGGTGGAGGATAAGAAGCAGAAGGGAGTGGAGGATAAGATGGAGGTGTGAATGGTGAAGAACTCAAATTGGTTGTAGGGGTTTGAGAGGGAAGGTTTGGTGAGGGTTTGAAGAACTTGTGGTTTTCAAATGGCACTCTTGCTTGGTTTGGATTTCCAGGGGAAGCCATGAAACAAAAGCGATTCGATTCGATTCGAATTCGAATTCGAATTCGCTCTGTGGCTACTAATGAATAGATCTAATGGAGATGTGTGCAAATATAGAAAAAGTATATGTATGTATAGAGACAGAGACAGAGACAGAGACAGAGACAGAGACAGAGAGAGGTTAGGCGAAGAGATTTGCAGAATGAGATCCGACGAAGAGTAAGGGTTTCAAGAGACGGACCAAAACCTCCATATACACTGTCTCACTTTTGTTTCGTATACTGAAAATAGGGGGTGTGAGGTTTTTTTTTTTTTTGGCAAAAAAAGGCATGAGAACTATTTTAAATCTTTTTATTTTTGACTTAAAATCATTTGAATAATTTACACAGCTAAAAATATATATTTCGAAATGATGAGGTTGACTGATCAATCTGATCATATTTACCATTGTATTACAAACCAGAAGAAAAAAAAAAATCTATCTTTCTGAATTGTTCATTTTAATGACAGATTTGACTGCCATGTGGTATAAGGAATAAATCTTGTTTTACAGATTAATTAATATTGCACATATTCTATTATCAAATGGGTTGCATTCTTTATTTTAAATTTTAATTATTTCTATATTTGTTAGTTTCTATTACATTTATCTTGTTAAATAGTTTCACTCACCTTCCTAACCATGGGCAGATTTTTATTTTTACTTTTTTTTCTTCTTCTTTGGCACTCATTTGATTGAGGCCTATTTAAGAATATTTTAATTTCCTCCAATTAATCCTCCATTCAAAATGTATTAAAGAGGTTATGTTATGTCTATACCTAATATGTTCCTTTATCCCCCAATCCCATTCAATATTATTAAATCTTGTGTTCCTTTTTTATTCAAAATGTATTATTAGCATTACGACTTTGAAAATTATGCAATTTTTTTATTTTGTAATGGTGTGTTTGTTTTCTTCCTATTCCATCATGGTATTTTTTTTTTGTTTCCTTTCAAAAATTTATACATCAGCAGGGATGCGGTTTTTTGTCACATATATTCCAAAATGCAAAACATATCCATTCAAAGGTCTATTCATCAGGCTATATCATCCTATGTTCATGTTTGCAATGATCGTCAACAGTTTTTTTTTTTTTTTTTTTATTGTATCTCATGCAAATCTATTTTTGATAAAACCGAATTACATTTACGATTCTTGTAATTTGAATTTTGTGTTATTTTAATTTTTAACTTTTTAAATGTGATATATTTGACCTCAAATTTTGAATATTGTTTTAAATAAAGACAATTGAAAATATTGTTGCTTCATTTCAAGAGTAAAGTTGTCAATTTGATAAAATATAAACTAGTTTGATAAAAATAAATGTCAAAACATTATTTTAAAATTTTTAAAAATTATTTCTACTAACCAAAAATAAAATTATATAAAAATGATAAATCTTTTATACTTTTATATTTTTATTTTTTTACTAAATTAATTTTTAGTACGTATTTGAATGATGATCATGTAACGGGAAATTGTTTTATTGATATTTTTTTATGCCTATCATGTAATAGATTATTGTATTCAGCGGCGGAGCCAATAAATCAAATCAGAGGGGGGCGCTTATTAATTATAACATTAAAAAATTTTACAAATATATTTCATATAAATTTTTACGATTGGCTTCAAGAAAAATAAAAATATATATACATATATATAATTTTAATTAGTATATCATGAACAAATATAAAATAAAATAAAATAAAGTCATGGATATAAGTTTTAAAATAAACTATAAAATGAATTTTCGAATTATTCTGTTTACATAATTTTTCGTTTGTTTCCTTTTTTTCCATTCTTCGTAAATAATTTCGGAATAAAATTATTTTTTGTGGATTTATAAAATAATATTCTGGTTGGAAAAATAAATAGTGATTATATGCTATTTGACAGATAGTAGTAATATACTGTCTCTTTTCTTTGACAACAACTAGTAGTACGATACTGGTGTCATTAACAATTCATAATATATTTTTGTGGAATTTTGTTAGGAAATTAATTTTATTTTTTTTAGAAATTATTTTCTGAGTTTTCATTAATTAAAATTCTGTTTTAGTATTTTAATTATTGAAGTGCTACATAAATTAATTTTCTGTGTGAAATTAATTTGGTTGAATAAAATTTTATTTTATTTTCAAATTAATTGAAAAATAAAAGTTATTTTCTTTTTTTTTATTTTACATAATTTAATTTCTTGTGTGGAATTAATTTGGTTAAATAAAATTTTATTTTATTTCCAAATTAATTGAAAAATAAAAGTTATAGTTTTTATTTCTTTTATTTTACAGAATTTAATTTTATGTGTAAAATTAATTTGTTTAAATAAAAATTTATTTTATTTTCAAATTAATTGGAAAATAAAAGTTACATTCTTGTTTCTTTTATTTTTACAGAATTTAATTCTGTGAATTTGGTTTAATTTTCTGTGTAGTGAAAATTTTAATTATAAATTTGTTTTATAAATTAGAATTGATGGCTACTGAAACAAATGCCCAAACAAGTACTATTGTGGTGGCGGCAATTGCACCAACCCCCTCTCCTGTGATAACAGTACCAATAAATCATAGAGAGAAGCCAGAGAAATTCCCAGGAACTGACTTTAAAAGATGGCAACAGAAAATGTTGTTCTATCTTACAACTCTTAACCTGGCTCGTTTTCTCCGTGAAGCTGCTCCTATCCAGAAAGATGATGAAACAGACCGGCAAGTGGTTGTTGCGGTTGATACTTGGAAACATACCGATTTTCCTTTGCCGGAACTACGTCTTGAACGGACTTGACAACACATTATACAACGTCTACAGTCCAATCAAGACAGCAAAGGAACTTTGGGAATCGTTGGAGAAAAAGTACAAAACGGAAGATGTCGGCTCAAAGAAATTTCTGGTTGGCAGATTCTTGGATTTTGTAATGGTTGATTCAAAAACTGTGATCAGCCAAGCTCAAGATTTCCAACTCATTCTGCATAACATTTACGCAGAAGACATGTCTCTCAGTGAATCCTTCCAAGTTGCAGCCTTAATTGAAAAATTACCAAAAGGCTGGAAGGAGTTCAAGAACTACCTCAAACACAAACGCAAAGAAATTTCTATGGACGAATTAATTGTGCGTTTGAGAATTGAGGAGGACAACCGCAATTCTGAAAAGCGGGCTGGTAAGCATCCTATGGAGTCTAAGGCAAATGTGGTGGAACATGCTTCAAAAATCAAGAAACGAAAGTCTTCTAAAGAAAGTTCATCACAAGGCTCTAAAGGGGGGATAGTAAAAAGTACAAGTTTAATGGCAAATGTTATATCTGTGACAAAGAGGGACATCGGGCCAAAGATTGCTGTAGCAAAGGCAAAAGCAAAAGAAGAACAAGCAAGAAGCCTGTTCAAGCCCACATGACTGAAGTGGACAATATTTCCAATGGTATAGATGATATCAATCTTTCTGCAGTTGTTTCCGAGACAAATCTTGTCGGAAATCCTAAAGAATAGTGGGTGGACACTGGTGCTACTCGCCATATTTGTGCCGACAAAAAGATGTTCACATCTTATTCTATAGTGGACAATGGTGAACAACTCTTTATGAGCAACTCCTCAACTTCCAAAGTTGAAGGATAAGGAAAGATTGTACTCAAGATGACATCTGGAAAGGAACTCACTCTCAACAATGTGCTGCATGTACCGGACATTCGCAAGAATTTAGTTTTCGGATCTTTGTTGAGTAAGAATGTGTTTAGGCTAGTTTTTGAAAGTGACAAGTTTGTACTTACCAAAAGCGAGATGTATGTAGGAAAAGGTTATATGTCTAATGGCCTTTTCAAGTTAAATGTAATGACCGTTGTACCCTCAGTTATTAATAATACTACATCTTCTTCTTACTTGCTTTAGTCTTCAAATTTATGACATAGTAGACTAGGACATGTTAATCATGGATCTTTGCGTAGATTAATTAATATGGAATGTTTACCTGAATTTAACATTTATTCAAATTATAAATGTGAAGTTTGCGTTGAGGCAAAATTATCTAAAACTCCTTTTCATTCAATTGAAAAAAGTACGGAACCACTTGAATTAATTCATAGTGACATTTGTGATTTTAAATCAATTCAAACTAGAGGTGGGAAAAAGTATTTTATCACTTTTATAGATGACTATACTAGATATAGTTATGTTTATTTAATTCAAACCAAGGATGAAGCTTTTGAAACTTTCATTCAATATAAGAATGAAGTTGAAAATCAACTTGGTAAGAAAATCAAGAAACTTAGAAGTGATAGAGGTGGTGAATATGAATCACCTTTTTGTGAGTTTTGTAAATAACATGGAATAATTCATCAAACCACCGCTCCTTACTCACCTCAGCAAAATGGAATTGCTGAAAGGAAAAATAGGACTTTTAAAGAAATGATTAATGCCATGTTAATCAGTTATGGATTATCTCAGAACTTATGAGGGGAAGCAATATTTTCTGCTAATTATATTTTAAATAAAGTACCCCGAAAGAAAGTGAATCAAACACCTTATGAAATGTGGCATGGTAGAGTACCATCCTACAAATACTTAAAAGTGTGGGAGTGTTTGACTAAAATGGCTATTCCTAGTCCTAAAAAGACTAAGATAGGTCCTAAGACCATTGATTGCATTTTCATTGGTTATGTCAAGAATAGTAGTGCATATCGGTTTTTTATTCATAAATCAGAACATTCCGAAATGCATGTAAATACTATTATTGAGTCTCGAAATGCATCATTCTTTGAACATGTATTTCCAAATAAAACTGGACAAGAGACTAATAATAATAAGAGATCTTTTGATACTATTATTAGTAATGATCAAGAACATGATCAAGAGCAAGAGTTAGACCAAAATGAGGAAAAAGAATATAGGCGTAGTAAACGTGCTAGAACCTCAAAATCTTTTAGTCCAGATTTTCTAACATTTTTGTTAGGAAATGAGCCTTTAACTTTTAAAGCGGCTATGTCCAGTCCTGAAGCTCTTTTATGGAAAGAAGCTGTCAACAGTGAAGTTGAATCCATCTTGCAAAATCACACTTGGAAATTAGTGGACTTGCCACCAGGTTGTAAACCTATTGGGTACAAGTGGATTTTCAAAAGAAAATTGAAAGCGGATGGATCAATTGACAAATACAAGGCAAGACTTGTGGTCAAAGGGTTTAGACAAAAAGAAGGTCTTTATTACTTTGACACATACTCACCGGTTACTAGAATAACATCCATTAGAATGCTAATTGCCATTGCATCTCTATACAATTTAGAAATTCATCAAATTGATATAAAAACCGCTTTCTTAAATGGTGAGTTAAATGAAGAAATTTACATGGAACAACCAGAAGGGTTTTCTGTTACAGGAAAAGAAAAGAAAGTGTGTAAATTGGTTAAATCATTATATGGTTTAAAACAAACGTCAAAGCAATGGCATGAGAAATTTGACAAGACAATGATGTCAAATGGATTTAAAATTAATGAGTGTGACAAATGTGTTTCTATTAAAAATACAGATAAAGGTTATGTCATTATATGTTTTTATGTAGATGATATGCTCATCATTGGTAGTAATAATGACATGATTAAAACAACCAAGAAAATATTGAATAAACATTTTGACATGAAGGACATGGGCATTGCTGATATAATACTTGGTATGAAAATTACCAAAACATCACAAGGATATGCTTTGTCACAATCTCATTACATTGAGAAAATACTTGACAAATTCAGCAAAGATGATGATCATCTTGTAAGAACACCTGTAGATATTAATTTGTATCTTTCTAAAAATGTACAGGAAAGTATTTCTCAATTAGAGTATGCCCAAATTATTGGAAGCTTAATGTACTTGATGAACTGCACTCACCCAGATATAGCTTGTGCAGTAAGTAAATTAAGTAGATATACGAGTAATCCGAGAGTAGAACACTGGAAAGCAATTATAAGGGTTCTTAGATATCTCCGATTTACTCGTAACATTGGGCTTAATTATACTAGATATCCAGCAATACTTGAAGGATACTGTGATGCAAATTGGATATCGGATACAAGAGACTCAAAGTCCACTAGTGGGTATGTCTTTACTCTTAGTGGGGCGGCTGTATATTGGAAATCTTCTAAACAGACTTGTATTGCTAGGTCTACTATGGAATATGAATTCATAGCTTTAGACAAAGCAGGGGAAGAGGCAGAATGGCTTCGCTACTTCCTTGAAGATATTCCAATATGGCCAAAACCGGTGCCTGCTATATGCATACATTGTGATAGTCAATCAGTAATTGGTAGAGCACAGAGTCATATGTATAACGGTAAGTCTCGACACATTCGTCGTCGACATAATACCGTAAGACAACTACTCTCTAATTGAATTATGTCCATATAATATGTTAAATCTAAAGACAACATAGCGGATTCACTAACCAAAGGGTTAGCAAGAGAGTTAGTTGATAATTCATCGGGGGGAATGGGACTAAAGCCTATTAAATAAGAGTTACCACAATGGCAACCCAACCTAGTTGACTGGAGATCCCAAGATTTAAGTTTAAAGGGACAACCGAGTTGTGAATGACTCAGAAGGATCACTGGGAAGTTTATCTCCTAACCATTTATTTGATGAAATAGTGATGTCTGCAGCGATTTAGGTTAAGTAATACTTTTAATGATTCTTATATCTAGGTAAACTTAGTGGAGTATGGCATGATACTTTTCATAAGAATCACCTATGTGAGTGTGAACTGGGCCGGTTCTATAAGATTTGTAAAGGGCTACAAGTCTTTAGAGCACTCATGAAAGACCAGGTTGTTCAGGGCCAAAATGAACACAATAATGAGAACTAAACTGTGTCTGGAGATATACTGTGTGAGTTCTATTGTCTTGGTTTACACAAACGGCTGAACAGTTCAAGACATCATGTTCACTGGTTAGCTAGTAAATCCGATAGTATCTCACAAAGGAAGGTTCAAAGCCAAAAGCTACCTATCATTTGCAGAATATTTTCAATTTCTGTACTCTCTGTATTTACATCATGTTGTTGCATTTTCTCTCTGTCAATTTCATTCATGTGGGGGATTGTTGGAAAATTTATAAAGAGGTGGTTGTGAATTGAAATAGATTCCATTTTGAATGAAATGGTGTAACCTTTCATGATGTCTTTTTGTTTTAAAGGAAGGGTCAAACTTCTATTTGAATGAAATGGTGCAAACCTTTCATGGTGTCTCTTTATTTTAAAGGAATAGGTATGTCCCTTCTTCATACATTTTCTATTCAAATTGAATAGGTGCCAACAAAACCTATATAAAGGCAGTCCCATTCCATTTTTGATTGATCCGAAAAATCCAGTCTGAAATTCTTGTCTCTTTGCTGTCCATTTTCCTTTAGTGCATTATTCTTCATATAAAATATTAGGAATAAATTTCAGAGAGTTATAGAACACAAGGTTCTAGTTCGTCGGACAAATTTGTTTGAAGTGCTTCAACAAATTTGTGAAAATCATTGTATCCTGGGAGATAGACGCCACTCAACCGTAAGCACCGTACCGGGGCGAATCTGTCTTAAGGACAGAGTGTCACACATTCGACTTGGTCTTAATTTTAATTCGATTCAATAAATAAATCCGGTATGTTATTTATTTATTTTGTTTGATTTTATTTCAAGTTATTTTATTTACACAGAAGATTGTTCCAACATAACCCGCACCCTCAAAAAACCGCCCACACTTTATTTATTTATTTTTATTTTTTTTATCTTAACTATTGATTTCATTTCTATATCCCACCTAGATATTTTTGTCCAAAACAAAACACTCTTTATTTTTTGAACTTACTCTAGCATTACATTGCTAATAGTATTATATCAACTGAAACTAAATAAATATTGATCATATTATTATTGTTACATAACTGAACTTGTCCCGGATGAAGTATGATTTGAAATTTTAAATTCGTTAATGAATATGAAGTTATAGTTTAAAATTTTGAAATATATGCTTGTATTAGTTTATGATTTGATTTAAGATTTTGAATGATTTGTTTGCATTATGACTTGATTTTGTTGTATTTTTAATTCATTAATTATTAATGCTGGAGTATTTTAAAAAATAGAGAGAAAAATGCCCAAAATAAATATTTACAAAATGAGAAAAAAAATAAGAAAATGTCTCGTAACTCAAATTTTGTGGCTCAAATGGCCAAAACGACGTCGTTTTAGCTATTTTTATGTTGTTCTGTACTCAAAACGAAGTCGTTTTGGCCATTTGAGCCACTTTTGAGCCACAAAATTTGTGCTACGTAGCATTGTCGAAAAAAATAAGGCTCAAAAATAAATTTTTGAAGAAAAAAGTCTAATCTGCAAACCATCCTCACATCCGTACAGACCGCAATGCGGGCGGTTGCGAGTTATTTTTTTTCCAAACCGCATAGATGCGGGCGGGTCTAAATCGATTCGCAAACCGTCCAAATTCGAACCGCGAACACCCCTATTATAGACAAAAATATTTTGTATATATATATATTTAATAATTTAATAAACTTATTTATATATTTTTAATAATTTAATAAATTTATTTAATTGTAATTCTCTTTTTTTAAAGAAAGTTATTAATATATATTTTTAATAATTTAAATTTATTTAATTGTAATTCTCTTTTTTTAAAGAAAGTATATATAACCACAATTCTCTTTTTTTTAAAGAAAGTTATCTAACCATTGACTAAAGGAAGTGTTAAAAAGGACTTTTTCTACTTATCATACTTTGGGAAGTAAAGCAAAAAGGCGTAAGAAGCAACCAATCGTATGAAATAAGCTACTGTTTGCACACGAACATTGAATTCAAAGGATCGGATCGAATCGAATCGAAACGAAGAAGATGAAGATCACTGTAATGACTGCAGATGAACAAATCGTCACTCTAGACGTCGATCGTGACGAATCCGTAATCCCCAGTTTCTTCTTCTTCTTCCTTCCGAAAACCCTAGTTTTCATAACTTGATATGCACGATTGTAGAATTAACTGTAAATTTTGGTTATCACATTGACAGGTCGAGAACTTGAAAGCTCTACTTGAAGTTGAGGTGAGATCGGCATCTCTTTTTTCTTTCCGTTCTCTATGTATATATATGTATTTGCTCGATTGCGATGTATCGTGTTTGTTATGTGAGCAGACACAAGTGCCGCTTCAGCAACAGCAACTGCTATATAATGGAAGGGAGATCAAGAATGCGGAGAAATTGAGTGCTGTTGGTGTTAACGATGGAGATTTAGTCATGATGGTCTCGCGTGCTTCTTCTAGGTTTGTCTTTTGCAATTTTTTATTTATTTTTAGCTTCTGTATTGCTACATGTTATTATACAACCTCTGAATTTTAAAATCTCGTGGCTGTATCGGTTGAAAGGGTTTATGAACACTTACAACTTACAAGCACACATTAATTTAGTTTGTGACAAAGTGATGTAACCTGAAAATTTAATCACTGGCTCTGATAACACAAAAATAAAAATAAACTGCAGTGTAGTTATTTCACTTAAAGGCATATATTTGGATACATTAGATGGTAAATTGAGGAATAGAGAAGGGAGAAGATAAGAAAGGAGAGAATTATAGAGTTCAATAGGAGGCTTGATCCCACAAGGAGAATAGAGGGATAAAGAAATTGGAAAATCTAGAACTTCTAAGCGCTGATAAAAATAAAGTAAAAAAAACCAAAAATTCTGAAACTTCTAAGGGGTTTGAAATCTACAAGGAGAAGAAGAGAAGGGTTAAAGGGGGGGAGGGGGCGATACATAGGGTTGCAACTCTAAGTTTAACAAACCCTGGCATTTCTCGCATCCTAGCCTTCCTCAATTGTGAGTCCTATTTAAATTATTGAAAACCCTAAAAAAATACAAAACCACAAAAATAACCCTCGTGCTAAAATTACAAAATAACCCTCCTTCAAAATTGCAATTAAATATTATGCCACCAAATTTTTTTATTTTTATTTTCTTTTCTATTGATCCATATATACAATTTTATGATTGAAATGGGTAAAAATTAATCAAGTTTTGGTGTTAGGCCCAATGAGATACTCACTTCAAGGTGGAGCTAGGTCGGACCTCAGCCCTATGGCCAACACTTGCTCCGAAGCAAGACAATCATAGGAGTTCGGCCCAGTGTACGAGCGTCATTCCGAAGTGGGCCGAGCAACACGATGGACCTCCTGGACGGACAGCAGCCAACCACTCTGAAGTAGGTTGAGTAACATGTTGAACCTCCTGGACGGACAACCAACCACTTCGAAGTAGGTTGAGTAACATGTTGAACCTCCTGGATGGACAGACAACCACTCCGAAGTGGGCTGAGCAACATGTTGGACTTCCTGGTTGGACAACCATTCTAGAGTAGGCCAACTTGAAGAAGACCAATTCACTGAAGATCTTTCTTGGGCCCACAAGAGACAAACAATTCTGCTTCTCTCCCTCTGTATGAACAGAACGTGGAGACATGGAGGTGCAGAGGGACAAGGTGCATATATAACAGACCTGCATCTGAATGGCAGGCGGAGTGGTCGTCCGCCTCCAATGAGAGTTGTCTGCTAATGAGACAAACAAAACAGACTTGCACCCGAGTGTCAGGCGGAGTGGTCGTCCTCCTCCAATGGGAGACGACCACGAATAAGACACATTGGACAGATGGCGGAGAGAGAAGGACTTGAACGACAAACAACCTTCTCCTATAAAAGGTGAACACTATTCACTCTCAAGGGATCCAAAAAAATCCACACACTTAACACATATACACTCTTTGTATTCTCTCCTCTCTCTTTTTCCTCCCCCGAGTCCCTGACTTTACCATCGGAGAGGTTTCCGACCAAACCCCGGTCGGCAGCCTCACCGTTTGTTATTCTGTGTAGATCTTCAATTCCCAAAGCCTGCTGTTCATCCACGAAGTTCAACCCTTCTTCATAGTGTAGAAATCACCCCTGCACAATTGGCGCCGTTTGTGGAAACACCACTGTTTGCTTCGTGACGAACTCCGGCAATGGGAATCGAAGATACACCCCACTTTGGGCTAGCAGAGAGGACTCCAATGACGGAGAGAACCAAAGATAAGGGTCTGGCATTCCCTCTAGTGCACGATGACCTTATGGACCACGATGATCAGACACCCAATGCGGCGGAGCAACGCCGTGTCATTGCCGTTGAGACGTCTCAACGTCTTTTTGTTGAGAAAGACCACCGTGATCGCATCATCGACTCAATGGGTTTGGAGATCACTGAGCTTCGCACCCAATTGATGAAATTCATGGCGGCCCCAGCGGAGCCAAGAAAATTCGTTGGTGGACCATCGCAGAGGAGACGTACCCCTTCTCCCCCTCTGCCTCGCAAAGAGCACTGCAGTCGTGGCCCAACTGGTAGAGAGCGTAGCCGGTCGATTCTAGTATTTAGTGAAGGGGTCAGCAGTAGGACGAATAACCTACAAAAAAACAACCCACGAGAGAATTCTCATAAAAGGCAAAGGACCATTAGCCGCCTATTTGAAACCTTTCATTGTCGTCGCGACGAGCGACCACACGATTTGAGAAGTTGGCTGAATAATAATAGAGAAGAGGCTCGATGGCTATGCAGGGAAGGAGAACATCGACGAGCTAGGGAAGAGGAACGCCGGCTCAATAGGGAAAAAGACCAGTTGGATCGGTCCATATACCAACAAGAGCGTCGCGCTCTAGACTGGTTGGTGTCCACCCCCTTCTCCCCAGAGATAGAAGCTGTAGAACCTCCACGGAAGTATAGCCCGTCGAAATTCATTCTCTATGATGGGAAGACAGACCCTCTGACCCACATCAGCCATTACTGCCAGATGATGTCCCTCTGGAACCGCAACGACGCACTCATGTGCAAAGTCTTCCCTTCTAGCCGTGGAGAACTTGGCCTCCGATGGTTTGACAAACTCCCCAATGGCTCGATTTATGACTGGACGCAGCTCTCTGAGGCGTTCTTAGCCTGATTCGTCTCTAACAGCAGAGTCCCAAAGCAATTAGATACCTTGTTCAATATCCGAAAGGACGGGAAATAAACCCTATGCCAGTACGCGCAACGATATTGGGAGGAGTATGGTGACTTGGAGGAAAATGTTTGCAGTGAACAATTAGCCGTGCTATACTTCAAGCAAGGCCTACCCCCTTCGCACAAGCTAAGGCAGTCGTTGACGAAACGACCTGCCCCCACCATGAAGGATTTGAGGGCTCGTATAGAGCAACAAGCTCGTGTGGAAGATGACGCTGCTTCAGTACATGTTGCGGTTGCTGAAGAAGAAGTCAGACCGCCTCGACCGCCTAAGATTGAGCAGCCATGGAGGGGTGAGCAGCGCAAGAACTATGGCCAAAGGAACCGCTCCACAGTAGAAAACGAAGAGGAAAGGGCCAAGTCTTATGAAGGCATCACTACCGTCTTCAAAGAGCCAATATACAGGCTCGTCAAGAAACTTAAAGGGGAAACCTTCTTTGTCTGGCCAGCTAAGATGCCTGGAGACCCTGCTCGGCGCAATCAGACACTGTGTTGCACCTATCATCGAGAGAAGGGACACAAGACGCAAAATTGCATAGCTCTCAAACAACATTTAGAGGACTTAGTTACGGCGGGACACCTCCAACAATGGATAGACGTTGATAAGACGAGGGAAAAGCAAGGACTAGACCAAGCCCCTCGTGAAGAGAACCATGCCCTGAGGTTAGTCATCAACGTTATCCATGGAATGACTGACCCCGAAAGAGAAAACACCATTCGAGGAGAAATCCAACGACCTACCCACATCCAACAGGTAATGTCGGTAGGACCTCCTCCTAAAAAGTCCAAGACAAAAGCCATACCTTCTCGGTTTAACGTCGTGTTCACTGAGAAGGATCTAGAGAGAATCCAGCACCCCCACACCGATGCCCTCATCATTACAGTTGGTGTGGCCAACAAGTTCGATGTGAAGTGAGTCTTGATTGACCAAGGAAGTGCTGCAGACATCATGTATTATGAGCTTTTCAAGAAACTTGGCCTCAGTGAGCAACACCTGACACCTGCCACCTCCCCTTTAGTTGGCTTTAACTCTCAAACAGAATGGCCGCTCGGCCGAATAACTCTGCCTGTCATAGCTAAGCCCAAGGTGGTCTCTGTTGACTTCTTGGTGGTAAACACCCCATCTCTGTACAATGCCATCCTTGGCCGACCTTGGATTCACCAGATGGAGGCAGTCCCTTCCACCTATCACCAACTCGTTCGCTTTCCAACCAAGTATGGAGTAGAGGAGATCCGCGGAGACCAAGTGGCTGCCAAACACTGCTTCATTGCCGTCATGAAACCCAAACAAGTCTGTGACCAAGTGCAGATGGTGGAAGTACCTGACCAGCCAGTTTTGGAAGACGTCGGCGGAGTGCCGACCGAGAAGATGGTAGTAGACCTAGAGACGGTCTTGGTAGAAGAAGGAAATCCAGACAAGTTCTTCCTGCTCGGCACTTCCCTCACTGTTGGAGAGAAAGAGCAATTACTGGCTCTACTCCGTAAAAATATCGAAGTGTTCGCTTGGTCGGCCTATGACACTCCTGGGTTGGACCCCAATTATGCTTGCCATCGACTCAACGTCCAATTAGGAGCGCGGCCGGTTGTCCAGAAGAGTAGACGGTCATCCACACAACATACCGATGCAGTGATCGAAGAGGTTGACAAACTTTTAGCTGTTGGAGTCATTCGAGAAGTGCAGTACCCAAAGTGGCTGTCCAACACCGTCGTGGTGAAAAAGAAGAATGGCAAATGGAGAGCTTGCGTTGATTTCACTAGCCTTAACAAAGCTTGCCCCAAGGATAGCTTCCCCCTTCCACGAATAGATCAACTTGTTGACGCAACGGCTGGACATGAGCGCATGAGCTTTCTAGATGCCTACAGTGGCTACCACCAGATCCCCATGTTCGGTCCTGACCAAGAGAAAACGGCTTTCATCAGTTCTAGAGGCACTACTTACTGCTACAAAGTGATGCCTTTCGGCTTGAAGAACGTTGGTGCGACCTACCAGCGAATGGTCACCAAAATGTTCAAGGACCAGCTCGGTAAAACCATGGAAGCATACATTGATGACATGGTCGTCAAAAGCAAGTTGGCCGAGCACCATCTGAGGGACCTTGAGCAAGTGTTTGGAATTCTGAAGACTCACAAGCTTCGACTAAACGCCTCAAAATGTGCCTTTAGGGTAGGATCAGGGAAGTTCTTAGGGTATATGGTGACTAGGCGGGGCATTGAAGCCAACCCCGACCAAATCAAAGCCCTCCAAAACCTCGAAGCGCCTACGAAGGCTAAGGAACTCCAGAAACTTGCTGGCATGGCTGCGGCACTTAACCGTTTCATCAGTCGGTCCTCTGATCGGATGAAGCCCTTCTTCCAACTTCTAAGGACGACAACCAGTTTTGAATGGGGAAACCAGTGCTCCGAAGCACTAGAAGATTTGAAGAAGTATTTGTCCTCTCCTCCCCTTCTATCTACACCCGTCGCCAACGAAGAGCTTTTCCTTTACTTGGCTGTTTGTGATCATGCTATTAGTGCAGTGCTGGTCAGAGAGGATGGAAAGGAGCAAAAACCGGTGTATTATGTTAGCAAGACCCTCTTAGATGCCGAAACTAGATACTTGCCATTGGAGAAATTGGCATATGCCCTATTAATTGCCTCTAGGAAGCTTGTTCACTACTTTCAAGGACATACCATCAACGTCCTCACTGAATTCCCCCTCAAGTCTGTGTTTAGTCGAGCAGATTTCTCAGGCCGAACAGCAAAGTGGGCGGTAGAGCTTGGAGAGTTTGATATCAAGTTCCAACCTTAAACAGCAATCAAAGCTCAAGTCCTGGCAGACTTTGTTGCAGAATTCACCCCGGGACCAGTTGTTCCCTCCGAAGGGAGCTCGGCTTTGGTCACTATGACTGCCCAGCATAAAGGGCAATCCCTAGCCGAAACATGGAAACTTTTTGTTGGAGACGTATGGAAGCTGTTTGTGGACGGTTCTTCTAACCAAAAAGGGTCAGGGGCAGGAATTGTCCTTATTTCTCCTGAAGGATTCATGTGGGAGCAAGCCATTCGATTGGGCTGGAAAGCTTCTAACAATGAAGCAGAGTATGAAGCTCTACTAGCCGGCCTGCGAAGTGCCGAACACTTCAACGCGGAGGAGCTACTCGTCTTTAGTGATTCCCAATTAGTGGTCAACCAACTCTCTGGAGTTTACGAGGCTCGCGATGAGCGGATGGCCACTTATGCAGAACAGGCCAAAAATTTGATCCGAAAGTTCAAAGCCATCAGAGTCGAGAAGATTGGCCGAGAAGGAAATGGTCATGCTGACGCTTTAGCTTGCCTGGGTTCCTCAGTCGACTCCAGAGACGGCCGCAAAATATGGGTGGAATATGTACCCCAACCAAGTATTCAACTAGCTGAAATGGTCCTCTGCACTGACTTGGGCCCGAGTTGGATGGACCCACTCTTGGCCTTCTTGAAGAATGGCACCCTTTCTGAGGACAAAAAAGAAGCGCACAAGACAAGGCATAGAGCTGCTCGGTTTTGGGTCTCCTCATCTGGCAAGCTTTACAAGAAGTCCTACATGTGCCCTTATTTGCTCTGTGTTCATCCAAGTCTAGTGGAAGATGTGCTTTATGAGATCCATGATGGAATCTGTGGGGGTCACACTGGTGGTCGGTCCTTGGCACACCAAGCCCTAACACACGGGTATTGGTGGCCGCGCATGCAAAAGGAGGCCCAACAGTATGTCCGCAAGTGCGACAAGTGCCAAAAGTTTGCTCCTCTCATTCACCAGCCAGCCAAAACTCTAACCCCCCTCACCAGTCCTTGGCCATTCCCTCAGTGGGGCTTAGACATTGTTGGACCATTAGCTAGGGGAATTGGGAATAAAAGGTTCTTCATCGCTGCAACTGACTACTTCACCAAGTGGGTGGAGGTGGAGGCCTTGTGCAAGATCAAAGAGGCAGACATTAAGAGGTTTGTTTGGCGCAACGTTGTGACTCGATTTGGCATTCCCAGAGTCCTTCTCTCTGACAACGGTACACAATTTGATGGCAAGATCTTCAGGAGATTTTGCGTTGACTTGAAGATAGAGTTCCGAAACTCTACTCCGGCCTACCTACAGGGCAATGGCTAAGCTGAAGCGTCCAATAAGACGATCATTGACGGGATAAAAAAGCGTCTTGAAAAAGCCAAGGGTAAATGGGTGGAAGAGATACCGAATGCCCTCTGGGCTTACTGAACTACTCCTCGTCGGTCAACTGGTGAGACACCTTACTCTCTTACCTACGGGATGGAAGCAGTCATCCCTTTGGAGGTTGGCCTTCCTACCATCCGTTCTGAAATCTTTGAGCTGGCAGACAATGATGAAGCCATCGCCCAAGCTCTGGACATGGCCAAAGAACGTAGGGAAGCTGCCCTTATTCGATTGGCGGCTTACCAGCAGCAACTCACTAAGAGCTTCAACAAGAATGTGCGTCCGAGGCAATTCTACCAGGTGACTTGGTACTCAGGAAGGTAATGGATCACAAGAAAGTTCCTGGAGAAGGGAAACTCGGTGCTAACTGGGAGGGGCCCTACAATGTTACTTTAGCACTTGGCAATGGCGCATACCATCTGGCTGACTTATCAGGGAAGGCAATCCCTAGACCATGGAACGTCGCCAACCTAAAGAAGTACTTCCAGTGATGTGATTCTTAAGATGAAGTACTTACAGTAATGTATTTCTTAGAACATGCCTTGATGTAATCAAAAGTTACAAGTATCAATGAATGAAAATTTATTTTACAGTTTGTTCTTATTTACTTGTGTTGTACATTTATGATCGGTGGAGCACATTGGCCACGGGTCTTAACTCAAGCCAATCCTGGATGCTCAACCCTTTGGTTGGAGCGGGGTGCCAAGTGGTATAACTTGGTGGAATTTGTGCCAAGTATCGTTACTTAAAGCACGGTCCATACTCACAATTCGCGCTCGAAGAAGGGCAGAATTACACTCTACGAGGGGTTAAATCACGCCAAAACCTGACCAAGTCAGGTGGCGGCCGAACAACATGATAAAAAACTTTCATGATTTTTTCTCTACTAAGGCACGAAGCATGGTCTGACCGAACAGACAACCTTCTGAGCCACAGAGCTCATGCTCGGTTGAGGGCATCAAAACTCACTCAATTTTTTCTAAGGCTCGAAGCCTGCTCAGACCGAACAGATGACCTGCTAGGCCACAGAGCCTTTGCTCGGCCGGGGGCAAACATTACATACAAGCAAAAATTGAAGATAAGCAGTTCAACACTTGCGAAAATGTAAGAACGGGTGCATTGAAGTGAAACTTCAATTACAAAAAAGAGTTCGACCTTACAAAAGAAGAGGTTCAGCCGACCGAACTTCAAGACAAATAAAAAAGTACAAGTTGCAAGTTCAACACTTGGCAAATTTAGAAGGTACTTCATTACAAAAGGGAGCTCGGTTTATATCATAGCCTATCCAACCAAGCATTGAAGTAAAAGTTGAAGATACTTCATTAACTTCCAAGTTTCATTACAAAAGAACTACTAAAGCAGAAGTGAAAGCAAAAACTCGAGGAAACCTAACAACTTACTCCTTACGTTGCTCCTCCCCGTAGTGTCCATCCTTGCGGTGCTCCTCCTCTGTAGGAATGACAGTCTGCCTAACTAAGGTAGAGCTCAGCAAGAAAGGAGAAAGGCCAGAAGGATCAACATCCGTAACTCCATTCCCCCGAGGCCTTCTCATCCTAACCCTTGCAGCAGTCTTCGAAGGGACTGGGATATCATCAATACCATAAAGAGGAGAAGCCTCTCCCAGCTTAACAGCGCGCAGAGCTCTAGTCCAACCCTTAGTAAAGATCTTGTCCCTCAGCTTCAAAATCTCCTCCGAATAGGTCTTTTCGGCCTCGTCATAGCCCCTCTGTTCGGCCTCGTCAAAGCCCCTCTGTTCGGCCTTGTCCACCATCCCTTGATAATTAGCCTTTAAAGACTTCAGAGCAGCATCGGCATCTGTAGCCCTCCGCTCGGCCATGAACATCAGTGCTTCGGCCTTCTTCTTTGCATCTTCTATCTCCTTTAGATCCTCTCCGGCCGCCTTCAAGTACATATCAGCATCAGCTAACATGTTGATCGTGTTAACCTTCTCTTGCTCCTCACGATGCCGCCTTTCATCCATGATGTGCATCCTCTGAATGCACTGCACCAAACCAAAATGTCATATTCTCAACAACCAAATTTAAGTAAATGACAGACATAAAAGAAGACTTACTGCGGTTAGCATCTACACCGAACCCTTGATCAACACGTCGCTTGAAATGTTTTGCTCTGCCATATCCAAAGGTAACAGCAATGTCTTTGATAAGTCAAAGGCCAAGTCGCTTGAGTAGATTGTGCTGTCCGATGTAGTGATTGCTCGGCCGTTATGCTCCAAGGGAGGCACCCATTCTTCAACTGAGCCCTGCTCATTAGAACCCCCAGCAACTTCTTTACCGTTGGACCTTTTCCTCTTTGAGGCCCTATCAGCCGGAAGAGCAAGAGTAGCAACGGGAGGAGGAGGAACAACAACATGCTTTTTTCCACCCTTAGACCTCTCAATCGGTGGAGAAGAAACTCGTGTGTCTACCGTCGAAACAGCTAGAAGGTCCTCATCATCAGATCCAAAGACTAAGGCATCAAGATTGAGCTTTTGGCGACGAGCCATTTCGCTTGCTAAGTCTGGCGACGGAGAGTAGCCTCTACTGAGGCCTCGTTTGGCAAGAGGCTGTTTTAGCCAATTAGCCAAAAAGTTACTAAATTAGCAAAAAAGCCAACAACCCATACCAAAAAGTCAAAGATTCTCTTTTCTCTCTACTTTTTGCACATCTTTTCGTAATTAGCCAAAAAGTCATCCCAAACATACAAGTTTTTTTTACCTACCTTTTTAGCCAAATAGCCAAAAAGTTACTAAATTAGCCTGTTCCCAAACGAGGCCTGAGTGATCCACTTGATGAACAAACAACAGCGGAAGAGGAAGCTCCGGTGGTATGGCCAACTTGTTCTTCGGTTTCAATTTCAAGTGAGTCCCTCGAGAAATTGTTTACTTTGGGTTTCCGTTGGATGACATGTCTGTAAGTTCGCATATAGTTAAGCAAATGCGAGGCCGACCGATCTTCGTACCTTAGTGCAACTTTGATATCCCTCGGATGCTCTTTCTCTGACCTCCTTTTTAGCTTCTTTGAACCTGCAAGTACGAACAATAACACTTAAAAAAAAAAATCACAAGCGATAAGCGAATGGATAAAAGGAAACTAAAATAAAGAATGACCTAGGTGGCCGTTCTCTTGTGGAACCCGCTTCAATCGGCCCACCTCCTTGGCCGCAAACTCCCAATTACCTCCGACTTGAAGGAAATCAGAGCAATGCTTGTCATTATCAGGAAGTTCAGTAACGAGTTGGAGGTTCAACAACTGAACTTTGACATAATAGGTTTTACCGCCTTTATTACGACACAAGGAGTAGCAATGAAGGATATCCCAAATACCCAAGTCCAAGTCTAAAAGGTCGTTCAAGACCAAGACACCGTTTACTATTCTAAATGTGTTCATTGATATTTGCATTGGTGTAAGTTCAAAATAAGAAAAGAATCGACGCAACAAAGGGTTCAACGGAAACCTAACACCCCCCTCTACGATGGAGGCAATTGAGAAGGGCATTGTGGTGCTCGTACACGACCGATCCGCATCTACCGCCGCCAATGTCAACGTGACATCATTGGGAATGTTATATCTTCGGCGGAACTCATCCATTCCCTTCGGGGTGTCCACTAGGTTCCGAAACTTACCCATGGGAGGTGCGACGTTCCACCAAACAACTACACTAAGGATGACTAGCAAGGTTGGAGGTACAATGACCGACCGAGAAATCGTATGCTAGACAACTCCTAATGTTACACTTAGCCAAAAAGTAATGGTGAAGGTGGAAAATAAATACATGGATTCTAGGACTTACGGTGTCAAAATCATAAGGAATTCGATGGCGAGCGTTTTCGATGAAGCAATCCCACTGTGGCAACCAAGAGAAAAATTGTGAGTTGCAAAAAAAAAAAAAAAAAAAAAAAAAAAAGAAAAGGATAAATAAATAACAGTGGAGGACTTACAAAACAGTGTCAACAACATGAATCAATAATTTACAGTGGCAAACCTACTGCGAGGGATGGAGTATTTTTGGTGAAAAAGCAGCTTTGGAATAGAGGCACAAGAAACAGTGCTACAAGCCATGGGCGACGAGACAACGGTGGGTTCATTCCATTGAAAATGCACTGCGCAAGACACTGGAGAAGCCTGGACCAACGTGAAATAGAGAAGAGATTGGTCTCTCTGACTTGAAAGTCTAGAGAGAGGAAAGGGGAAAACCAAAACGTTGGAGGAAGGTATCAACTTTCTGAAAAGAAATTCAGAATTTATAAGAAGAGTCCCATGGTCAAGCTCTTATATTTTAAAAATTGTTTTAAAGTTCCAACGAAAGAAAGCGTGAGAATAAAAACAAAGTCAGAGCTTTGTTCCAAAAATGGGTACTGTTGCACTTGGAGTCAAAAAGTGAGGCAGCAAAGAAATGGAAAAAATGGGTCTGGAAATTCAAATTTCTAGAGTGAGAAAGTGTTAAATAAGGTGGGTTTGCTTGTTTTCAAGAAAAACTTTGAATTAGGCTTGCTTTTACGTCACGTTGGCAGCTCCCAAACTAATCAAATAAGGACGCGTGATGGCTCGACAGTCGGAGTGAGTACATTAGACAGGGCTGAGCTTAAGGTTCGGTGACAAGGCCAAGATCACGGACAACCGAGCTGCGGTGCTCACGGACGGGTCAACTGAAGCACTTTAGACCGAGCTAAAGGACATTATTTCAAGGTGGTGCACAAATCAAGTTCCATTTCCAACTTTGGTAGTTCTGTAAACGGTTTGCACCTTCAAATAAGCAACGTATCACTTTGCTCTACGGATACATTTGATTCATTGGATGCCAGTACTGAAGATGATGGTGGCCAGCCGAGCACGACTCTGAAAAGATGTAACCGAGCACAAATTAGAGATCACCAAGCAGCGTGAAAGCTGGTGTGAACCAAGCTACGGAGTAACGGCAACCGATCGAACTCATTCGTCGACGGCGATGAACCAAGCTAGCAACCGAGCTGTGAATTTAATGTGATGCTCCTCTAAGGCCGAGCAATGGCAAACCCACGGCTGAGCAACAGTCCAACCGAACAACAAAGGCCACAGAAGAAATATGCTGCTGGACATGAAGAAAGATGATGACCAAACACGAATGAACCAAGCAAAAATGGAGGAAGTCGAACGACGCAGAACAAGAATTGGAAGACTGAAATAAAAAGACCGAATTGAGCATATGTCGTGTGTAAATTAAGTGGAGTTGCTCGGCCCATTAAGTGTCAGAAAAGGGTTGACCAAGTAGCAAAGATAACCGACCAAGTTGTAACATGCATGAGGTAGGCCAAGCTAGGTGTGAGTAGAATCTATGGATTGAAATGAATCGAAGCTGCGCTAGGCCGAACAAGACGCAAGTCCGACCGAGCTACGACGCTCACGAGCAAACCAGCCAAAATATTTCCAACCGAGCAGCAGTCAAAGACATGGCCAACCAAGCTCTGAAGGGATGCACGGGATCATGAAGAACTGCGATGTGTAGAGGGCTGTGGGCCCATTCAAATTGAAAACTACTGATATCCACTCTCAACAATGATGTTTAATTCCCGAATATGAAATGGCCTACAATGGACCAGTCACGCACAAACAAATTGAGCAGAGGAGATGAAGTATAGGCTGAACAAAGTGCAGCATGATCGAGATATTTCGAAATAAGTCAAAGAGCTCCACCGATTGGGCAATAGACAGCCTTCATAAACTCTGTCAAAACCGAACAAAAAAGGTGGCCAAGGAAGAAAAGTGCTTCTGGATATGAAGAAAGTTGATAATCGACCAAGGAAGAAAAATAATGTTAATTATGGCCGAACAGAGTAAAGGAATGTGACTTGGTCGACCAAGCATAGAGGCCGCCAACAATTTCTTACAAGTGGGACCGAACAAACAGAGACAATGTTTTTCAAATAAGGACAGAACAAATGTATTAAATAATGTTGAGTTGCTCGGCCTCCAACACCTTGCTCGGTTAACCCAACGTGTAGACCAACCTAGCAAAAATATTCATACTATGATCAAAGCATGAAAGTCAGCACATGGTCCACCAAACTTTTCCATGGCAAGCTTGAAAGTTTGATTAAGTGGAGCACCAAATTTGTAGGCCCCACGCCAATTTCACCAAGAGCAACACAATGTCAAGTCCCCAACAAATCATATTTATATGCTATTACCATGCATGGCATCAAGGTAGAGCCCACAAAACATTACCCATCAACATTATCAAGAACAAATTAGAAATTGACTATGTTATGGCACGCTTGGCTTGCTTTGAAGCATGTTGTTTTGCTCGGTCCAATTGTTGAACTTTGGAAATATATATATGTACCCAAAAAAAAAATAAAAATAAAAATAAAAAATAATAATAAAAAAATAAAATGTGTATGTATATTTTTAAATTTTAAAAAAAAAAAAAATTGTGTATATATATATGTTTTCAAGTCAAGCAACGACGCTCAGCCGACTGAAAGAGCACCAAGCTAGACAATTACAAGGCTAGTGAAGACACATTTAGCTTGGGGGCACAACTGAGCTACGAAACATTGGACAGACGCAAACGTTGGACCGAACAATAATTTTGAATCTAACTCACGGAGCTTAAATTCAGTTGTGATCAACCAAACTTCGAAGTTTGTGACAGAATTGGCTTCCGCTTCACCAAACGTAAGTGTAAGCCAGGGGGCAAATGAAGTGGGTAAAAATTAATCAAGTCTTGGTGCTAGGCCCAATGCGATACTCACTCCAAGGTGGAGCTAAGTCGGACCTCAGCCCTATGGCCAACACTTGCTCCGAAGCAAGACAATCATAGGAGTTCGGCCTAATGTACGAGCGTCATTCCGAAGTGGGCCGAGCAACACGGTGGACCTCCTGGACGGACAGCCAACCACTCCGAAGTAGGTTGAGTAACATGTTGAACCTCCTGGACGGACAACCAACCACTTCGAAGTAGGTTGAGTAACATGTTGAACCTCCTGAATGGACAGACAACCACTCCGAAGTGGGCTGAGCAACATGTTGGACTTCCTGGTTGGACAACCATTCTAGAGTAGGCCAACTTGAAGAAGACCAATTCACTGAAGATCTTTCTTGGGCCCACAAGAGACAAACAATTCTGCTTCTCTCCCTCTGTATGAACAGAACGTGGAGACATGGAGGTGCAGAGGGACAAGGTGCATATATAACAGACCTGCATCTGAATGGCAGGCGGAGTGGTCGTCCGCCTCCAATGAGAGTTGTCTGCTAATGAGACAAACAAAACAGACCTGCACCCGAGTGTCAGGCGGAGTGGTCGTCCTCCTCCAATGGGAGACGACCACGAATAAGACACATTGGACAGATGGCGGAGAGAGAAGGACTTGAACGACAAACAACCTTCTTCTATAAAAGGTGAACACTATTCACTCTCAAGGGATCCAAAAAAATCCACACACTTAACACATATACACTCTTTGTATTCTCTCCTCTCTCTTTTTCCTCCCCCTGAGTCCCTGACTTTACCATCGGAGGGGTTTCCGACCAAACCCCGGTCGGGCAGCCTCACCGTTTGTTATTCTGTGTAGATCTTCAATTCCCAAAGCCTGCTGTTCATCCACGAAGTTCAACCCTTCTTCATAGTGCGGAAATCACCCCTGCACAATGATTTTCTTGTAATTTTGTAGCTAGGCTTCACAAAGTTGGATTAGGTGTTTATTATTTTAAAAAATTACTTTGTCCATTCCATGGAATAGGATTTGTATCAGGAGAATGTGGAAAACTAGGAATGACTCGTTGTAAATTCAAGCATCCAATTGTCCTCCTCTACCCTGCAAACCCAATTATTTGTAGTTTGTTTTATGTTGTGCTTGTAACGATGCCATGCATTTTTATGCTTATTGATATTAATTGTTTCAGTGCGTCTACTGCTGACTTGAGCTTCAATTCAGATGGGTCTGCTGTAAACCCGGCAGCCTTCCAGCAGCAAATCCGACGTGATTCTAATACGATGGCACAACTATTTCAGGTAGCGATTAGTATTTTGTTACTTCTGCATGAGTAAAATCTGTATACGCATACTCAAATTAGTATCTACCATTTGAGAGAAGTTTGGCAGCCAGAAAAACGAGTTACTTAACAAATATAGTCATGCACCCTGACTTGACATCATGGTTAGCTGCTTGGTGGTTGGCAGTTGACCTTGACTTATTTGTAGAAGTCTGTATAAATTTCAGAGATTGGAATTCTGACTAATTTTCTTGTGGGACTCAAATTTTGATAATTATAAATCCTGAAAAACTCTGAAGGTGGAATCAAGTGCATTAATAATATTTTCCTTTTTAGAAATTAAAGATGTCTTTTCGTAACAAATAACATTTTATAAAATGTGGTTCTTATGCTCAAAACACACTATATTTTGGTTGAGAGTGTTAAAACCATGAATACCTTTTTTCTTCTTCTTATTATTATTAATTTTTTTTTTTTTTTATAGAAGGAACATAATTTTGTTTTGTTTTTGTTGTGTTGTTTGTTTGTTTGTTTTAAATTATAGCAAATTAGCAATTATTTCCTTTATGGTAAATTTTTTGTTTTTTTGTACATAAAGTCAATGTACCAATGATAATTTATATCCCAGGCTGATTGTATGTTTTTTATGGGTTTATGAAGATAATGGTCCATTTTTTTCTGTTTCTAATTGCGGAATATCCCATTATTGTCTGAAAAAAAATTGAGTGTTCAGATGTAGGGATTTTGTTCTTTGTGATATATATATTTTTGCCTTTAGTTCCTTATGTTTATTACATATTTTATCTCATTATTTCCAATTAGATTTGTATTATTAATAGTCTTATTAAATTATAGTAAAGGTTAAGATAAATAACTAGTTGATAAATTGTAACAGAATATTCATATAAGTATATATAGTGTTCATTCCGGGTAATTTTATAACACGAGTGCTTTTATTAACATTTCGTATGTTTGAGTTAAACTATCCAGCTTTTTTGTCAAAGAGGCTTTGGTCCTGCATTTGTCGATTACAGTATGTGCTTTTGCATTGTACCATACTCAATCTGTATGTTTCTGAATGTCCACGTGAAATTACAGGCTGATCCTGAACTTGCTCAAGCTATTATTGGAAATGACCTCAATAAACTGCAGGATATTTTAAGGGAGCGACATAGCCAAAAATCTGAATTACGACGTCGACAAGAAGAGGAGCTAGTAAGTACTTGTATTACTGACTTTCCTTTTTCATTCCTTGGTGCTTATAGAATCTTCCATATTTCCTCAAGTTTTATTGAATTGATTAGTTTCTCCTTCACTCTTTGCAACTTATAATGTCATAATTTCACAACAGTAAGATTTTCCAAAGGTGTTTTGGAAACTCATGTCAAGGGAATGTGCTTATTTAATTCCTTTTGGCGAAATGTCATTAAATGTAATCCTTATTTATGAGCCTAGGTTTAGTCTGAGGTGTGCCAAATGCATCTTTTTACATGTAGCCCATAGATGCCTTGTGTGAAGGATTCTTTGAATCTGGTGACTATACATGCACATAACATAAATAGATATTGAACTTTTACAGCCACGTTAGTTATTTTAGTCGACCCATGTTTTACATGTTCTTTATAGGTGCAATCCTCATAATGTTAATGTTGCACCTTTGTGGAAGTATGTTAGCGTGCTCTTAGATTGTCTAGTAATGCTCATATATATGACTAGTGAAAATACGTTTTTCTTACCATTTCCCCCCTTCATTTCTTAATGGTAGATCCCTGGACGATTTGTACTTTATAATTTATAAAAGAGATATCAATGTGACCTTTGTGAAGTACCTGTAAGACATCATACTTATGTCTGAGATTGCACTAATTGCTCCTCTGACTCAGACCTTTTCATTGCATAAAATTCCTTGGGTGCAAAAGGTAGTTCTAACGTAAGCATTTACACTAACCATTTTATACTGCAGCTGATTCACCCATGTTCTCTTTATTCTGCAACATAGGCACTTCTCTATGCAGATCCTTTTGACGTAGAAGCACAGAAGAAAATTGAAGCTGCAATTCGCCAGGTTGGTTATTTTATTATTAATTTTCCCATGTAATATTGATGCCATTTATAGTGAGATATTTATTTGGGGAAAATATTAGCAGAGTCCATCCTTGTTTGCATGTGAGTTTGATCTTATTATATAGGTCAGTGGGAGTACGGAAGATAGGAAAACCAAATTTTCTTTTTCCCTCTTATTTTGGAACAAATGTAAAAAAACTTTTACACATGAAAGTGGCTTATCGATTTGATCTTGGTATAATGGCTTTTCTGTCCTTGGTTACTTTTTGATCTCACTTTTATTGTTTTCTTTCATCTTCTTTCCCACCCCCTGTAATAATGCATACATGTGAACCCATTGTCTAATTTCAACTTTCTATGTTAAGATTGTTTTGTTTGGAAGGTTTCTGGGTCTTATGCTTGATGCTAGGTCTAGTTCATCATTGAGAAGAGAGTTGCATCTTAGTTCTACATGTGATGAATGCCAAGTCCATCCCAACATATGTGCTTGTTTATTTATTATTTTTTATATTTCAAAAATAAGCTTGTCATTTTGGTGCTAGAAATTGTATTTAGCAGACTACGAGTACTTTCCTTAAATATGTATCTGAAACCCAGACAGTAATATAAACATTTTACAAGAAATTACCACCGATTGTGTTACTTATCTTGTTAGTTTTTTTCCCCCTTCATTCTATTTGTCCTCTCAAATAACTACTTTCCCTTTGGTTCTTTGCATTGTTTTTAAATGGTTTGCAGAAAGGTATTGATGAGAACTGGGCAGCTGCTCTTGAACACAATCCTGAAGCTTTTGCAAGGGTGGTATGTGTAATTGACTGCCACATGTAAAAACTGTACTTATTATTTCTTGGTAAATGAGTTTTAAATTATTTTTGAACTTTTCAGGTCATGTTATATGTTGACATGGAAGTCAATGGTGTCCCTTTGAAGGTAGTGACAAGGGAACTAGCATGGTTTGCTTCCATGCTTTTCTATATTTTTTATCATTACACTTGTTTTTAATTCTGCATGCTGTAACAGCCCTGTGTTTCTTGTATTGCCTGCTAAACATTTTTTTTCCCCCCCTCTCTTGGAACATGCTTTCATGGTCTTTAATGCAGTTGTTAAGTACTGCGCTCTATGTTGTTTTTCTTGCACAATCCAACGGTTAATTGTTGCAGATAGCTTACAGTTCAAGTTTAGAAGTTTGAGTCCGTGATGTTGAGTAGTGTAGCTTGTTACTTTGTATTTTAAAATCCTCTTCCCTGTTGCTTTGATTGATTGTAGACTTTTTGCTTCACTTCCTTTCAGGCGTTCGTTGATAGTGGTGCTCAGTCAACAATCATATCTAAAAGCTGCGCTGAGCGCTGTGGGTAAGTTCTATTTATTGCACTTAGTTCTGAACAATTGTACCTTGCTTCCTTAGAAAGATTAGTAATGCAGATTAACATACAAAAACCTGCGCGTGCTTGAACTACCTGTAGATGCATGCAAACACCTGATTAATATTTGACTTTTGTACTTGTGTAGAACAATTCTAAATGAGCAACCAATCCATTTCATTCCTATCGAATTGGCATCTCTTCCATGTGTTCTTAGTTTGTTTTGTGTTATTTTAGGGTAGGCCAAATGGCAATGTGGTGTGAATATGAATCATGGAGTAGAATGACAATGTGGCAGGGATATGAATCATTGACATTACCCATGCCCATTACATAGATGAACCTCTCTGAAATTAGTGGTTATAACTTATAGCTTATTTATGTGATTGCTCAAGTTAAGGTAGTGTCTGGTGTGCAAATTTATGTGATTTCTGTGAGTCTGTGCCGTTGTCTTATTGATATAATTCAAAAGATGGTTGACCCAGAGGAAATGTGAAGTGAAGTTTTCATTGTTGTACCTTTGTCATTTGGAAGAGATCTTTCTATGGCTATTGCACACATTATTCAGTTGGTAACTAGGTAAGATGAAGTTGAATAATGCCATTCGTGTTTTAATACATTATAGTTGGGTAACCGGCTTAAGCTAGCTACTACTTGTATTTTTTTGTTTCCTCCATTTGTAAAGATTGTCATCCTGGTATTTGAGTTTTGGATCTTCATGTGTTCACTTGATCCAAGGCCTTATTTATTTATACAATAATGTGGTGAAAGGTATTCTTGCAACTCGAGAGTGGGAATTTGGAAAGTAACGACTTGAATACTTAACAAACAGTTGACTATATAAGAGACCTTGAGACTTGTTTGCTTCAAGATTACGAAACAGCATATAGGAAATTACATAATGTTTTAGCTGAAGAATTCAGTACAGTGCAAACAAGCCTTGTAAATGGGGAAAAGGGCCAAGCCCTGGTTCAACACACACCTTTTCTACCTAAAAACTGCAAACAAGCTAAAGAATCCAAGAGCTCCAATAGAGACAATCTTCTAAATTTTCTTGATCCTGATGACTGATAGAAACATTTTTCCTATGCACTTCTGTGGGCATAGATTGTTAGTGATTCATGTTAATATGTTATTCATTTTGTCATGATAATTGTTTTCTACTTTGTCTACACTATAGTATGTTTAAGATCTAAGTGAAGAAAGGCTTATTGTCATTGATACATCCTCTTGCAGATTGTTGAGGCTTATGGATCAACGTTATAAGGGCATTGCTCATGGGGTTGGTCAATCGGAGATATTAGGTCGGATTCATGTTGCTCCAATCAAGGTAATGTACATACCAGTTTTCTAGGGAAGTTGCTTTGTTGCCTTTGATTTTCTGATCTGTAGGCCTCAATGTCTGCATGTGCATGCACGCCTACTTGTGTTTATGGATAATCTGATGTGTTTTGCTTTTCTATTGTTATACTTCTCTCAAAGCACATTTAAGTGTGAAAATGGAGAGCATGTTTGACACCTGTTGACTTCTTGTTATTCAAATGTTTCATAGTTTACTGATTGGGAGATATTTGAGTACTTGGTTTAGTGACAATCTATATTTTGTTGTTGTCTGCAATTCATGTGTCATCTTCAGTAGTTGGAGGTTCTCCTCTTTTTCCTTACCCCATGCTTTGTATGTTCTGTGTGTGTAAGCAAGGTGTGGAAAAATATTGTGCTTACCTTTAGTTTGTAATTACGTGGAAGCACATCTCTCATTTGTGCACTCTTAGCCTTAAAGGTTATTATTAGTTTGAAATATGTTGATGAATATATGACATGTATCTGATTTCTCGTTAAAAAAAATTCTTTACTATGCGAGATGAAAGTTTAGTATCTCTTTTTTGTACTATTGTAAGCTTGTATGCTAACATTTTATCTTTGTTTCTTTCTTCTTTCTTCTTTTTTTTTTTAAAAAAAAAAAACATTTTTAGATTGGGAATGTGTTTTACCCTTGTTCCTTCGTGGTTTTGGATTCTCCTAATATGGATTTCCTTTTTGGGCTGGATATGCTTCGTAAGCACCAGGTAACATGGTTTTCTTTCAAGCTGTTTAAATTTATGGCTTTCTCCAAAATCCAGAGTGGTTAAATAGTTAGTTCTAAATAGCTACTGGTTGCAGTGCATAATTGATTTGAAGGAGAATGTCTTGAGAGTTGGTGGAGGAGAGGTTTCAGTACCCTTTTTGCAAGGTTGTTTTGTGTTTCCCACACTATCTGCACTACTTGCGTTATTTACTTTTTCACTTGTGGTTAATTTCCATTGAATTGATTTGTTTGTCTGTGATTTCTGGATTTTTTGAAAAGCTTAAATTTTGGATTTATTTCAGAAAAAGACATTCCAACTAATTTTCTGGATGAAGTTGCAAAGCAAGCCTCAACCTCTGGAGCACAGGTAGGGATATTCCTGACCATGTGCTTTCACTAAACGGATTATACTCTGATAATTGCACTGTGTGATGGTTTAGCATATGTTCTATATTCTTGTTTTCTTATTCTCTTTATCTATTAAATGCTCAAATGCACATCTGGTAAATATTTGATATATAACTTTGTTGAACAAGTTGCGTAGAAGAATTGCAGAACTTTGCCAGTAGTATTTTATTTTTCTCTTTGAATTGCATTAGGATATTGACTAATTATGGAAATAAAAATTTATTTTAAAAAAAAAAAAACCATGAAGCCTAAAACCCAAGTGCAAGAGTTTGAAGGGATGGTCTGAGAAGTTTAATCAGAAAAGTAGTTTTTGTTTGGTTCGACACCTCTGGTAATGCTGTAATTGGTTGGGCATGCAATGGTCTTTGTTGATTCATAGTACCCATGCTACATCCCTTCTTTCTTCATTTATTTTGAAGTTGAAGGTTACGAACCTCTGTGTGAGTATTGCATGCGACCTACCGTCTAGAGTGGTTTATGTGAACTGTTGTTAGATTTGGACCTCTGATGGAACATAATTTTGGTTTCGTTCTCCTGTGATTTTGCAGGCTACATCTGGAACAAGAGAGAATAGCAGAACACAAACCGAGGGTCAGTCTTCTAATTAGTTCCAGTGTCCTTATATATGCTTTTATTGCATGCATGGTTTAACATGAATTATTATGCACATTTGCTTTGTTTCTGCAGAATAAAATTTCTTTAATTATAGCATCTAAAGATTGAATTTTCAAATATGACATACTTCGTTGAGTTCAAGGTGTGCTCTTTATCAATTGATGATGTGAAGATCAAGGTTTTAAGAAATTTATCCTTCTGGTTAAACTTCCCTCTCAAATCTTGGATATCAAAGAATGGTATCTCAGGTTGCACGTACTATCTTTTAGGTTTTTATTGTTTTTATTTGGCCATGCCACATGGATTTACACTCATTCAAAATTCTCGTAAATGAGCTTTTTTGAATTCCTTTTGGTGTTTCAGCCACCTATGTAACCAGAGTTTGATATTTGGGAGACTCTCCTTGCGTAGTGCCTTGATGAGGGGGCCTCTCAGGAGATTGATGTTTACCATTAATAACCTGTCTGATATTTCCTCTTTTTGTTATTTGTCTTCTATTACGCATATTATTCAAATAAATTATATTATGTTCTTTTCACGTAATGAAATTAACTTGTGACAATCTCTCTCTTCCCCCGCAGGTAGTGCGCCTAACCGGTCACAGGTGATTTTACAATTTTAAATCATTTGAATTGCTGCTTATTAGCAAATATTCTGTATTTTATGCATTCTTTGGCTATATATTATTGCTGCATTTTTTTTTTTAAATTAAAAATTTTAAATGCTGCATATTTCCTTCCAGTAGCTTATACCATCTGGTTAAATACATCATCTCGTTGGTGTTGGGTGTTGAACCGTTGTGACCACAATAAATTTTCAGTAATTAAATGGCTTTGACTGAGATTATGATTTATAAGCACAATCAGGTCATAAATGAAGGTTGTTTGTCTGCAGGGACCTGAATTTGAAGCCAAAGTTACAAGACTGATTGAGCTAGGGTTTGGAAGAGAGGCAGTCGTACAAGCTCTAAAATTTTTTGATGGTAATGAAGACCAGGCTGCTGGGTATCTCTTTGGGGCCTAAAGGTGGTTTTTGTCTTTGTGAGTTTTGTGGACCAAAACTGGTTTCCACAGCGAACTTTTTGATAAAAAAAGAGTGAAAAAAAAAACATGTGTCTCTCTCTCAACATTCATTGGGCCTGTGATAGTACCTGCTTACGAAGTGTTGTATTTTGAATGTGAATTAATTTATATTTAAAGATTTTTTGAGAGCCTATTTCTTTGGGATTGTTCTTTCATGATTCTTCTATTATTTGCTCAATTTTAGGTTAGGAGGTCTAAGGGATTAAAGCTCTTCTAGTTTAATGACCTCAGATTTCTGAGATAAACCTATATATGCAGTGTGAATCGTGATGCATTACTTATGGATGGATCAAAATTCAATAGAAGGCAGCCCATGATTCAATATGACCAGAATAGATCATGTTGTGTTTCCATTTTCATTTTGAATTTCATTAGGTTGATGACTTTATAATAGAAGTCTGATGAACATCTTACAAATTACCAAGAGGGACAAAATGTTATAGCCAGAAAATTACAGCTAAGTGGGACAACTTACAAATGAAAATGCTGAACTAACAGATGGTATATTTTTTGTTTCATGCAAGCTAAAACCTTCGTATATGCCTCGTCATCTTTGCAAACAATTGTGGCAAATGGAAATATTTTTATCCCCAACAATAATTAGTGAAGGAATAGAGAAAGGGAAGCCAAACTCGTGGCGGTCAAATTTTTGAGTCTTGAATTCAAGCATCACGCCCATCAATTAGGCCAACCCCTTCTGGCAAATGGATTTGAAACATCTTTATATGTTGGAGAAAAATAAAGCCATAGGCATCAACTCCACAAAAATATACAATGAATTTGCTTGTGAGCTACTCACATCTCCCCTTATATTGAAGGCAGATATTATAGTCTCCTTGCGTGTGGAGAATGAATAGCTTGCCACTGAGGCATGGAACCAATCTCGCGACAACGAAGCAAATAAGACAACAAAGCGCTACAGTATGCAGTTAATTGTAACTTCTAGTTATGAAAGTCCAATTTGAAAGAAGTTCATGAAAATCAAAATCAATGGAACTTCTGTTGTTTAGTTTGATAAGCAAAGGTTTACATCAAAAAATCCACGACAATACAATGATGCCCAAACCTAAAATTGCAAACAGAGCCATATTTGGATATTGGCAGCAAAAATCAAATCAAGTTCTGCTCAAGGACTCACACATTCGACAAACTTCTTAAATCTACACCACATTTCGAAATTTTATAACTAGGGGACAGAGCCCAAAACAATGGTAAATATGACGATCAAAACCTTTCTGCCAATCTGGCAGTGACTGCTCTAAGTTTTGAATATACCTTCCCAGCGGGGGACCCTAAAATGAGACTACAGAGCGAATCCCTTGCAATTTTAATGTTGGCAAAAGAACCTAATATATGAATCTTGGTGTCTGCAATCACAATCCGCGTCTTTGTCGAGTTCTCAATGGCAAACTTTGTCTTCCCTCCTTTACCAGACAACCTACCGATCGCACGAGACAGGTGCTCACCTCGAAGGGTTTTCACATCCTTGATCTCAAAGGATTCAACATAAAGCTCGTCCATACGCAGGAGTGCGATAGCATCTATCACATCAAACCCTAGCATGAATGCGTGGACAAAATCTGCACTCTTTTGTAGGTTACTGATATCGGGCGTGTCTGGTTTGGTCTTCAATTCAACTTTGCGAGCTTTGAGATTCATACGGATATCAATCTTCATTTGATCATATATTGGATTGTAGATTTCCATCCATGCTTTCTTGAGGGGCGTGTACCGATGAGTCGGAACAGAAACCTTCCGAAACTGAACTCGACCTTCAGATATCTCGTGAGCTTTCAAAGGCTCAAAATTTGGCTTTGATGGAAAATTTACAGGCTTTGGTTGAGATGTAGGTTTTTCAATCTCCATGGCAGTGGTGCTTTCATTGGCTTGCATCGTTTAATCTCTTGAATAGATGAAGCAAAATCCACTTGAAATATTAAAATCCAAATCGATATTAGATTAGTTAAATCAAGGGCCATACTACATTCAATAACATTGTATAAAGAGCTTATGAAATGACAAAATGAGAATTAGTATATCAGTTGGAATAGATCAAACAATGTTCAAAGGTGCTGTAGCCCACATACAATGTACTAGTTACCAACCCTGGTAAATTTACTGCTCTACACAAACATGGATCGGAGAAAAGAGACACGACACTGGTTTGCGACCCCTACGGTAATGGTAGGAGGTCCACTAACATAAAAATAAACTCAAATGTTCACACGCACACGGATTTATTTCAACTCGGGTATTATTTGGTTGTGTTACAAGTTTTCCATGGCTTCTACAAAAAAAAGAAAAAAAGAAAGACCTTTTCTTGTTGTTAAGGCAAACTTCAAAAAATTTAAAAACAAAAACAAGTGCCAAGCTGTTGTTATGTGTTCAAAATTCTAGAAAACAAAAAACATGAAACAAGAAGGCCCTTGGTCATCTTGCTTTGATCCAAGAGACCACTCCATTCAGGTATTTTCAACACTCAAACTAACAGTTTCAACTCACATGGCAGCTGGAGAACTACCCAAAATATTCAAAAAAATTCCCCTTTTAGGAATTGGTTTAGCCAATATAATCCTTTAATAATTTTTTTTTTCCCCTTCTTCATAAAATATGCATACACCTGAAAGTTCACAACTTTTTGGTACAAATATTTCAATAAAAAACTAACGAAAAAAAAGAAGATAAAATTTGATAACAATTTTCAAGAATAACTAAAGGATTCAACTGATTATAAACTATGGAACACTTGATAAATATTTAATGCTCATCAACAAATCAAATTCGATACTGAGATGGTGACCATTCATTGGCTTCCTATCTTCGTGCATACATACAAATACAGATATACATACATATATATATATATATATAGAGAGAGAGAGAGAGAGAGAGGTGCTTACCAGATGGAAGGCCGGGGGGGGGGGGGGGGGGGGAGGGAGGGACACACAGAGAGAGCGAAAACAAAACTGTTGCTGCGTTTAGGTCAGTCTGCTCTCGTCTTCTTCTTCTTCGTTGATCAAAACCCTAAATAGGGTTAAGCTATGGATGGGCCCGCATATGTAAAGGCCCAAACCGCTATGAACAAGGGAATTTGGGCTTGGGTTTTAGAATGTTTGCCTAAGTGCGCCATAATCTCTACTATATACGGGTTTTTTATCCGTCGGTCCTAATAATTTAATTCATTATCTATTAGATTCTAAATTTCTATCTCGTATATCAGAAAGTCATATTGTATTTTTTTTATCTCGATTTTACCCATGCTATTATGAATTATGTGGTTTTATTTATTTCTCTCTCTCTCTCTCTCTCTTGCTCTCTCTCTCTCCCCGAAGGATATGGGTTTTGAAAAGTATTTCATGCACTGTTGTGTTGCAAGAGCTATTGATTGTGCCATTGTAATGTTGAGCAGAGATGAAGGGGTCACAACGTTGACGGCGGTGAAGAAGTTTGTGAATAAGACTCGACAAATGAACGGTTGTTTGTTAGGGTTGGTGAACATGAAAGCTACCTCTATGGCCCTTGGATTTGAGAGAGATAGTGTTAGATCTGAGAGAGATCAAGAAAATCGACATGAATGGAGATGGATGTGTCGACATTGACGAGTTCGAAGCTTTGTACCAGTTAATAATGGACGAGCGAGACGAAAAAGAAGACATAAGAGAGGCGTTCAGGGTGTTAGATCAGAACGGTGATGGGTTCATCTAGGTATTTTCAATGCTGGTCGGAGCTTCTATCTTGTTTAAACCAGTGATAAATTTATCAGTAAATTTGTTGAATATGTTTGCTTTTGTATAATACTTGATAAACTAAACAGTGATAAATTTATCATTTGTAATGGTAATTTTCCTTTTGTAATTTTTTTTACAAAAAGTCAGTGATAAATTTATCATTGAATCTGACATCGTCATTGTCATAATCTTCCTCCATAAATTTATCGTTTATTATGGTGATGATTAAATTTTTCTTCTGCATTTTTTTGTGTGCAAACAACCAGTGATAAATTTATCACTGAATGTATATTTGATTCTTGTGTTGGTTTGTAATGGTGATTGCTTGATTTTCCTTCTGTAATTTTTTTACAAACAAACAGTGATAAATTTATCATTGAATCTGACTTTTGATTCTTTGTATTGATCTATTAATATGAAAAATAATGAGAACTATTTTCTAGTAATGGCTTCTCATCTTTCTCCTTCATTCTCTTCACCATGTTTCTTCTTATTTTCTTTTGTTGACACTAGATCTAAGGAGGAGGTTGTGGTAGTAGTGACGTACTTGAGATGAAAAATGGATAAAAAAAAATATTGTCAGAGATAGGAGAATAGTGGCAATAGTGAAGGTTGCTGGAGGTGATCATCAGAGGTTGCCAAATGTTATTGTCGACAATCAGAAATGATTGACAATAGCTGAAAGGGCGATGGTGGGTCATGGTAGTGACATGTGCACAAAGTAAAGAAGTCAAACGTGTGGGCTATCAGGGATAGAATGGAAAGATGGGCTAAATTATTTTGGAACAGGATCTCATGGGTATTAAGTATGGTCCAAAGGACCGACCTATAACTCCCCCTTATTTTAAAAGGCAGAGAAAGTTAGGGGATTCTATTTACACCAAAAAATTTATTTAGTACGTCGAATTAAAATTTTAATTACTATTATATCCTAATATAAATTTATTAGTAAAGACAACCTCTATTAAATCTTAAAATAAAAAATATTATTTTTTTCTAATACACCCTAATCACATATATGTATTCTTTATATTTATTCTCAAGTTTTAATTGTTTTCTCTTTTTCTTCTTTCTTATTCTAAATCTCCAAACCACTCTACCAAAACTCATTATTATTATCAATATCATTATTTTTTTATCCTTGTGAACAAAAAAAAATTGAATAAATTTAAATAATAGATGAGAATAATAATAAAAATTATTTATTGAAAAAATCCTTCAAAGAGGAGGTAAGTATTGACATAAATATCAAAATAGAATTATTTATTTTTATATTCTTTTATACATAAAAATAAATATTCAATATATTTAATATCATTACTGTTCAAACTTTCATATTCAAATAATTATTTTTCCTATCAAAAAACACGCACAAGAAAATAAGCAATGGTTAAGCCATCAACTATAATTACGACGCACCTCCACATGAATGACTGACATTAACAGAACTTTGGAATGAACTTGAACAAACATACGTGTGTCAATGTTGTTGGCTATCTTGAAATCAGAATCAACAATGTACTGTATCCGAATCAAATAAAATTGTTTGGTATTATAAGTTTAAATATGATAATTTTATTTTTATTTAGACATACTTTGAAGGATAGTTTGAAAAAAATTAAAAAATATATCGAGAATAACATAAAATCCTAAATAATTAAATAAAGTATATTGAAAAATTAGAACAACTTTTAATAAATTTTTAGGGTAAATAGAACCTCCCCTTTTAAGTTTTAATGGGCCCGCATATCAAAATTCCCAAACCCCTATAAACCAGGAATATTGATTATGGGCTTGGGCTTTAGTTTGTTTGCCTTATGGGCTATAATCTCTGGTGTTTTAAAAGACAAGAAGGATCCATTTTTTAGTAACAGATGGGCCCGTTCAAAAAAAAGAGAGAAACAGATGGGCCCCAATCAAGAGCTATAAACCAGGGAAATAAATTGTGGGCTTGGGCTTTAGTTTGTTTGCCTACATGGGCCATAATCTCTACTGTTTTAAAAGGAAGAAAGCTTCCTCCAAAGTTTGGGTTTGTAAGAACATCTCCAATTCTAATTTTATTATTTTTTTTTATCAATTTTTAATTTGATAAAAAATATTCAAAATTTTTCTTTAATTTATTTATCAAATGTTCATCAAATCAAATGAGATACAGTTGAAGTTTTCATCAAATTTTAATGTTTATCAAATATTCATCAAATTAAAAATTCATCAAATCCTTCATAAAATCAAAACTGAATGGTGTTGGCTCCTAATGTACCCCTAGAGATATATCCTCTTGAAACAACAACACTTTGTGTTGGGATATTCTTATCTCACTTGATATTTCATTAGGAGCTTGTCTCATCTAAAATTGCTGTTGGCCGCCATGAAATTTAGTCACAAAATTACAAATTTATCAACAATAGTTGACATGAAAACCTTCAAGTTGGAGAAGTTGAGCATTGCACCAAGCATGCATGCATTTCTCAGATGAATATAGTCACTGAAGCGAAAACTAAATAACTTACAAAAGGTACAATTGTACAAGTAATTAAAACCATTTATATATAATACAATTTACATTTCCTTCTTAAAACCATTTACATCAATATATATATATATATATATATATATCAATCAGTAAGATATATTTTCCGTTAAAACCAATATTTGTACATGTAAGCAAAACACATTGCAATTTACATAAAAGAATGTTCTTCCATGGAAAACAACCCATGCACAACACAATTCTTCTAACCACCCATTTTTCATGGAGACGTGAAAAAGAATATACTAACAAGAAGAACAAACCATTGTTTCAGAAACCTTTCCAGGCAGCGAGGACTTCGTGGAAGATTTCAGCGATAAGTTCCCTATCCGCGCATTGCATAAAGGAATTGAAATCATCGCGAATGTCGAATATCTTACCAAACTTCACAAGATAACGCAAGCAACTCGCCTTTAGTTTTGGCAATTGATATAGAGAAGCATTTTGAAGCCTCTCTAGCACATTCCTAGCATCAATATCTTCAAGAAGACTCTCCTGGCACATCTCTTTCAAGTCCAAGATGTCATACTTGTCAGCAGCTCGGAGAAGTGCCAGTCGGTGTGTCAGAAATTCTTGGTTTTGTATGTTCCCATATATGTAATTGAGAAAAGCCTGGCAAGCCTCACTTGACATGTCAGAGATGTTTATGGTGGACAGTTCCTTCTCTTTGAGGTCATGTGAGAACATGCTGCGAAAAACAGGTGACCGTGCAGCGAGAACTGCACGGTGAGCTCCAATGCTTCCATCAGAAGCGTTGATTACAATGTCGGTGTGAATGCCTTCGGATAACATTTTACCAAGGGACACGAGGGCAGTCACATTTGATTGCTTTTGCGTGGATCCTTCAGCCCAGATGGAGCAAGGCTCTCCACCCTGCATGTTTTATGAAGCATATTTGTCAGGTAGAGGATAGATGCAAATTACAATACTGTCAAAAGTATTACTGCCATTCCTGTTTCATTAGTGAAATTTCACTATTTCCATACAACTTTGTTATTTGTACTGTATAAACCTTTATTCTGATTTATAGATTTTGACAAGGGGATTAGGCATGATAATCACAGTTGTCGACGGTGATTCTAAAATTCAATTGATCTCATAGCTATTCTTTGCTAAACTTGAGGACAGTTTCAAATGTTTTCGTTTATATGCAATCATTCTATTAAAATAAAAGACAGGTGTAAAAGTAGGTAAAAGAATCATACGTCTAAAGGTACAATCTTCAAATCAAGGAATTCAACGTCAATTATGAATTTCCCTGTTAATGGAACCTCAATTGCCCAAACAAAATCGTCGTTATTCTTGAGCTTCTTGTCTGTAATTTCTGCATCGACACAAGATGACACCAGGTAAACAACATTGACGAAAGAAAAATTATCAATGATAGACTTGATGAATTTCTCATCCTTAATTTGTTCTATCAACAGGTGTTTTAATGCTAATCTGCAAAATTCTATACCTAGAATTAACACAATTAAGACTTTAAGAGCATCAATTACAAACAAAACATGCACAATTGGGTGTTGTAAGCACTAAGAAATTAGTACAAAGTCCTTAAAGAATCTAAAGAACAAGAAATTAAGAAACATCTAATTGTAATTTATTACCTGGGTGAATCAAAGACTTGCGATCTCCCGCGGAGCAGACCACTCGAATGATAAACGATGCAATTGGAGGACTGTCTCTGGTTATATTCGATATTTCTGGGTACAGTTTAATGAGCAACGTTCGATTCTTCTCCACAGCTAAATGCCTTCAATTCAAATAACCAATTGAATTTAAAAAAAAAAAACAAAAAAACCCACTCTGCCCTCTGAAGACAGCATAAAAAAACAGAAAATAACAACTGCAAATCAAAACCAATTTTTTTTTTTTTTAAAAAAAAAGGAAAAAAGAAGAAGAAGAAGAGTTTTTCCAGGAAGAAGGAAAAAGGGATAATTTTCTTGTTAATATTCTGTTTTCTTCCTGAGAAAATTCAACAGAAGTGAAGAAATTAAAATTCGTAATATCTATTTTCATAATCTGGGATCATATGAAACTTAAAGTCATCTCAGCTGAGCCAAAAAACTAAAAAGACTACTAAAAATTTCTGGGTATTTTAGTTTTTTTTTTTTACCCCATTGATCACAACACAACAACCAATTAACATATGATTCACAATCTATATTGACATATTCTACTCTTCTCCATTTTCTGAGCAACCAAACAAAACAGAGCTGAAATTCAGAAGCTGATCACAAATCAAATTCATGGAGGTCTATTCCGATTGCCTCCCGAGAAAATTCAACAGAAGTGAAGCAATTAAAAATCGTAATTTCTGGATTTTCATCATCTGCGTTCATAAAAAACTTGAAACCCATCTCAGCTGAGCCTAAAAACTAAAACGACAACTAAAAATTAAAAAAAAAATCGGCTTATTTTACTTTTTTTTTTTTCATTGATCACAACACCCAATTAACAAATGATTCACAATCCAATTTATCATACTCTGTTTTCTGAGCAACGAAACAGAACAGAGCCAAAATTCACAGGACGATCAAAAATCAAATTGATGAGGCGAATCACTCACCAATTCCACTTGCCGATCTTGAAAGGATCGGACTTACGGTAGGTACAAGAGGCCAAGTTGTCGATCCGCCATTGGGCGAGGCGCGAAGTCGTTTCAACACGGTAAGCAGAGGAATCGCTCATCCTAGCGAAGGCCAAAGCGGCGGCAATTTCATGGATGCAATCGAAGAGTCCCTCGAACAACAACTCTCCGGGCTTCCCCAGGTTTGCTCCTCTCTCTCTTCTCCTTCTTCATACAAATTCACTCTCTCTCTCTCTCTCTCTCTCTCTCTCTCTTCTCTCTCTGCTTCTAACAAGTGTTGAAGAAGAAGGAGATGAAAAAGATTCTTGGAAACAATTGGGTATATAAAAATTAGATGAAGATTTCAAAAAATCTGTGTCACTTGCTTTTGGTTGGTTTGATTCTAGCGAGGGTTTCGGGCACGCAAGGATATTGATATTGCTTTACGCCATTGATGGTGAACTATGCAGGGGAGGGAAGTTTTTAGAGAGAGAAACAGAGTGTGTGTGAAGGAGTAAGGATCCTCTCCTTTCTTTCTCTACTTCAGTCCCTCCGAAGTAGAAGTAGATTCATTTTAAAAAAATTTAATGGTTCAGATTAGTTTTAAAAGAATTAATTTTTAATTTTTTTAATTAAATAATATAAATCATTAAATTATTTTTAAATAAAGCTTAATCATTGTAAAGAGATAGTTAAGCAGAAAAGCCAATGAGAATCCTTGCTCGTGTGTGAAGTGAGAGAGTGAAGGGGGGCAGGGGGTTCAGTTTGCTGATTTGTTGGGTTGCCTTCGTTTGGCCTACGATAAAATGAGATTTTTTTTTTTTTTGTTAAAATAAGTATAGAAAGATAAAATAAAAATTTTAATTTAATAAAATAAAATATCATATTTATATTATAATTATTTTTTTTTCATAAAAATTTTAAAAATTTATTCTAAATGAAACTTTTTAACATTTAAATTAAAATAATTAAAAAAATTAAAAATGAACTTACATCTCAAACGTTAATATTGGGGAATCCCATTGTCATCTCTCCATCAATGGTTTAATCAAAAAATATTTAGGAAAATATTTGGTAATTCAAAATTTTGTGACTTAAATGACTCAAATCTGTCAAAACGATGTCGTTTTACACTCAAAATATGTTAAAACGACGTCGTTTTACACTCAAAATATGGTGAAACGACGTCGTTTTGAGTGATTTGAACAATTTGAGTTACCAAATTTTGAGCTACATAGCATTGTTGAAATATCTATTATTTTTATTACTATTTATTTTTGATGATTTGATAAATGAAGAAAATTAGTTGAATATGGTAATGGGAAACGATTGGTATAACTAATTTTTTTTTGTATAATTTTAATTTTTTAAATAATAATTAAAAAATATCATAATTAAAGAATTTATAAGTTATAACTCAAGAAAGAAAATTGGTCATAATTAAAAAAAAAATATATATATATATATATAATTAGAGGTGCATATGATCTATTACTTTTAAAAGAGTGTATGGTAATTGTTAACAGTTATTTTAATAATGTAGGTATTGACATTTTTTTTTTTGAGTCGTATGTTTTATATAATAATATTAGAATGTGTGCATACTTGATGATTGTGTTGTGAAAATCAATCCGGTGAATATAAATATAGGATAAAATTTGTAAAAATGTAATAAATTTTATTTAATTATACTCACATCTCATTCAATAAGGTTAAAAACAAATTATCAAATAGAATCAAGGCATGTATGTATAGACATAGAAATAATTAAGATTAAAATATGTATTTAAGTAACGATACGGACACATAATCAAGATTAAATTATGAGACTCAATGTAAATTTTTTTTTTATTATAAAATTAATACTGTCTTTTAGTTCATTGAGATGAAAATGAAACAGAAAGTATTTTTATTTTTTAATGAATCAAATGTAAATTGAACCATCATTTTACAAATAAAGCACAATTCAAGGAAATTAGTGTAAATATGTCCTAATATTATATATATACCTCTGTGTGTATGATATGATGCGTAAGTTATTTGTATATAAATGTTTGCATCCTTGGAAAGGAACAGAATTTTCTTTATTGTTTTTGGTGCTTGCAAGCAAAGTATCTTGTTGTTGTTAAATTACCAAAACTGTGCTTAAAGATTCCAACTATGGTTTCATTTGCATTGTACTACTCTTTTTCTCTCATTAGTGTCTTTAGCACCCAAAAAGAGAAAAAAACACTTATACATCATTTCTTTCTTCTTTTTAAAAACAAGAAAAGAAGCTAATGCCTCGTCAATTCTTAAAGTTCTATAAGATCTATTATATTTAAAAATAATAAGAAAATCTAACATGCACTAGCAGTTTAAGGTTTTTAGAGACTACAATAAAAAAATTAAAATGAGACCTTATGCGATTAAGCTTTTGAAAAATTGAGGTATTTGATAATAAGAATTTTTTGGTAGTCTTAAGCGACGGATAAAATAACTAAATAGTTGATCCACTTTTACTATCATACCACATGAAAAATCACATAAAAAATAAAATATTTAAACAAAATATTATAATTTTAAAAAAACCTCTACTTTCTCATCATTAATGACAAGGGGGTGAATAGGGTCATCTTCACCAATCTATTGATAGTAAGAAAAGGCAAGAAGAAAAGGACTTCTAATCTTTTTTTCTTTTAGAAATGAAAGTTGGTGTGCCATGTACACAATGGTGTATAGAAGTATTTATTGGAACAAAATGTGTGGTTTAGATACATTTGAAGTGCAGTGAAGTCACACTTCAATTAATCAAGGCTGTCCATATTTTTTTCTGTGATTAGTTTTGTTTTTTAAATTTGTACATTTAACAATTTTTCCTCACATAAATGGCTAAACCTCATGTATACACATACATGGCCAAACTCTCTGCTATGTGAATGTCTTAGATCAGATGGGTAAGAGATCAAGTGGCTATGGAATGGGATCGCACTCAACAAACTTTATGGTTGCTGACTGCCCACTTACCTAATTAAACTAGTAGAGTATGAAAAAATATCAATAAAATAGAATGAATTAAAAAAGTGGTAAATATTAATTAAAGAGAGGAAGAGTATAGTTTGATTGCTGTGGGGACATTGATGGGGAAGGCTTGGAATCTTTGAAAACAATAAATTAATTTGTTTTATGGGTGCCATGTGTACCCAATCTGAATGCTCTTTTCCAACAGAGTGTAATTCCTCAGGGCAGGGTTGGCCCAATTATTATTATTACTATGTTATTTTAAAATATGTATGGTAATTGAATTATGTTTTATGAATTAATTGGTGAGTTATTTCTGTGCACTTCTATCTAAGAGATTAGTGATGTGGTAGTATTACACGCATCAATTAGTGTACTAATTAATGTACTAACACCAATTATGATATTGTTATTGACTCCACTTATTAATTATATTATAAATATCAAAAATCTTTTAAATTATGACACATCCTCAATTAGTATATTAGTTAGTATACTAATTGGTACATATAGTATTATTCTTAGTGGTGAGGGGGCCAATACTGGGCAAAGATTAATTATTACCGGGGCAAGATTGGTTATTTCCTCCATTATTGGACTGTTTGGTTAAACTTATTTCAAACAGCTTCTGATTCTAACAGCTTATTTTAACTCAAAAAAGCTGATTCTGAGAAGTTGCTCACCCCTTGCTTCTTATTATTAGCTTCTGCTGTGGACATGTTAATTTATGATTATACTCTTAAATTTTTTTTTATTTTTTTTATTTTTTTAAAAATAGAAAAAGACTCAAGTGGACTATAGATTATTATTATTATTTTTTATGAGAAATGTAGACAAACAAAAAATAAAAATTAATTGAAAAAACTATTTCACAACTTATTTAACAAACACTACTCAGCAACTTAAATTTATAATTCAACAGGTACACCAAACAGATTAACAACTTCTGATTAAAGTCATAATTTATAATCTGTTAACTTATAATCTATAAGCTGTTTTAACAGTTACACCAAACGGGGCCTATGTAGGTTATATATAGTTGTTTATTTATATTTAAGTTTGTACTATTTTTTGTGGTAATTGCTAGACTTGGTGATTATTAAATTTCTTGTTATGTATGCTATTGGACTCTAATTGTTTTGTTTGAAATAATTTTTTATGTGTGCTTACCCCCCTCTCCCCCCCCCTCTCCCCAAAAAAAAAAAAAAAAAAAAAAATTTATGATTCACCTCGATTATTGATTTGATAAGAAATGAAAAAAAGAGTAAGGGAGAACTCTTTTATCATGTTTAGCTTATAAGTTTGGTGATAAATGAAGAAAAATAAAAGTTTATTATGTTATAGATTTCATTTCTCATTAAAAGTGGTGACATTTTGTGAGGAAAAAATTGATTGATAGTATATTTTTTCGAATACCAAGATTGTCTAAAAAAAAAAAAAAAAATCCATATCCCTATGTCACAATACAATTGTTGAAAAGCATAATTATTTCTTTTTCTTTTCCTCACTAAATAAGAAACCACAATAATCTATTTTCTTTCTTTTTCTAATACCATTCAAATAGAATAATTAAATAGTATACACAGTACATACAAGTAATATTTTAATTTTTTTTTTATATTTATTTTACCAACATTCAAGTAAATATCATTGTGATCGAATATGGGATTTTGAAAAAAACTGGAGGTTGGGTTGGGTGGGACTGATGGCTGCTAAGTTTTTGGTCAACAAAATTCATCATATCATCAAATTGCGTTAGTGTAATATTGGTCAAACTCCACTATGATTTTTTAATCATTTTTTGATTAATTTTTAGTAATATATATATATATATATATATTTATTTATTTATTTATTTATGGCTCAATAAGCTAACAATGAAAGAAAAGCCAAGAAGAAATTCATCAATTTTTTTAATAATAATTTTAATCTAAAAAATAAAAAATTTGCTAAAAAACGTAATTACCAAATCCGTCCTTAGTTTTTCAATATAAAAAGATTTTTAATTTTTCATAAGCTGATGAGAGAATTTTTTTTCTTTTTCCCGGCAAATATTACCTTTGCTAATAGTTTGATGCCCAGACCAATGGAGGATTTTTAAGAGATTTCTCTCCAACTTTTGGCATTTATTTGTAATAGTGATTTGTTAAATTTAAATTTCATTAAAGTGTGATTATAATAGCTTAGTCTTAGTTGTCATGTACTAATACTTTATACTAATAAAATAAAAAGCATAATCAAATCCAATACAAATTGCACTAGTCCCGTCCAATTAACAAACAAAACTGAACTGTAATTAATTTTTACCCAATCATTGATTAGATTTGGCTTTGCAATAAAAAGAGAGACTAGATTTGGATTCATATGGGTGGTGATGTAAACCCATGATTATTCTTAATAATTTTCTATTTTTGTTTATTTATATGGACATCATTGTCAAGGAAATGAGAAGTTGTTCAAAGCACCCAATATATATTTTAACTGATTTTCGTATTTTATTACATTCTTTTCTTGGGCCTAAAGTCTCATTTTAGACATGGTTCCAAGACTTCATGATTGAATCGAAGAAGTAGATAGAAATGGCTTCTCTTTAGTCTGAGTAAGATTGGATTATATTGTCTAAACACTCAGATTTTATTACATTCTTGTCTTGGGCCTAAAGTCCCATTTTAGACATGGTTCCAATACTTCATGATTGAATCAAAGAAGTAAATCGAAATGGTTTCTCTTCAATTTGGGTAAAATTGGATTGTGATGTCTAAACACTCAGATTGTGCCATCGCGACACTATTTCTAAATTAATAGTATAAATTTTCTATATTCATAATCCATTAAATATTGAGGCGAATATTTTGCTTGAATCTAATATTAAATTTATAAATAGGTGAATAAAATTTAGATTATTAATTTATAGAAAATGTTAATTTGTCCAATTTGGCCTAATCATAGAGGGGTGACTTATGGGGTTAGGCCCTAAGAAGCTGAGACTCCAAATGTTATTCTTAGATGGTACTACATAGAAGAGCAACTCAACCATGTAACGATAAGTCGCGGACTTACACATAAGAGGAGATTCGAACACATATTCTTGACACTGGATACAATTTGCTCATGCCTAAAAGGTTTATCCTACCAACTGTATATGTTGTTGCCCGAATAACTAGTTCTCAGATAATACAATTTGAGACATCAAAACTTTTGCCTTAAGGCCTTTTTAAATAACCCCTTGAGTTTTGATATGTCCAATTTAATGTCTAAACTAGAGGGAAGCTCGTCCCCAAGTAATTTATGAGTAATAATGAGAGTTAGTGTTGATGAGTTTATAATAGAGTAATGTTAGAGATTTTAAAAATTTTAAAAATTCTATTAAAATTTCTATCAAATGTCTCACATGGGTATAATGTGGGTCCCATCACACTATGTAAGATATTTGATAAAATTTTTAATAGAATTTTTAAAATTTCAAACATTTTATGTTTATAATAACCACTACATAGACCTTATCTATAATAACCACTACATTAGATAGTAAGATTGAGCGTACCATTTTGCATGATTTGATCGACACATTTTTAATGAATTCTTGTCATATAATGTTTTATCAGACTAATAAAATGTAACATCAAATAACACAGTCCTATGCCATCAAAATTTATTGTATGGGCCCACATTAGTTTTTTAGTTAATTGCCCACCTTATACTCCAGGAGCTTCAAAAGCTATCAACATTAGATATTCAATTATGTAAAAAAATCTAATATTATTACGCTTTAAACATATAATAAATTTAACAATTATAACAATCAACCCATCATAAATTTCTATGGCAATCAAATTTATTAAACTATATGTGGAGATTCATGTTTATTGTACAAATAATATTATACGAATTAATAAAATTTATAATTTTTATTATTCACTGAGATAGCATCTATTACATTATTAAAGTGAATTCTATTTTATATTTCAAAAAATTTACAAATCAGTTAACAATTTTTTTTTAATAATTTTTATTAATTTATATAACATTTTTGGTATTGTAATATAGCTTTTTCCCAACTGAGGTGAGGTGATTATTTTGTAATGAAAGAAATGAAAAAGACAAGAATAAAGACAATTGGCTCATTGTGATTGAAGTGTGACCTATCTATCTACCTATCTATCCCAACTCTCACACATTTCAAAAAGTAGGAATGGTGGTTGGTTGTATGACTCCACCAGTCACAATGACAAGTGGCTCCTTACTAGCTACAACTGAACTTATTGCGAATGGATCGTATTTTGTTTGTAAAAATATAAATAAATAAATGAATACACTCCAATCCAACACATTTTGTGGGTTGCATTTTGTTTTTTAGCAATAAAATGGGAGATAAAAATAAGAAAGAGGTGGACTTGCAATGTATGACACCATCATCAAAGCATACGATTTTTTTTTAATTTTTCATTGAATGATTTATGCACTAAAATTTAAAAATTAAATTTAATAAACCATCAAAATTGATCCGATGGTGAGGCGCACGAATATTTGTGGTTTTTGCACAAAAGATACACCACATAAAAAAATAATAATTTAGATTTGTCAATATTGACTCGAATATCTATATTACATTAAAAAAAAAAAATCATGTATTAAAAAAATGAATTGGGGATGAAATTAGTGAAATTCAATACCACATAAAATATTTTTTGAAACCCATCAAATTTGGAGCAGCTATTGGGTGCTCTCGAGCATAACGTGGGCTTTGTGCATATTCGTGGGCTAGGCCCAATATTGGACCGGAATAACTGTTTTGTGGTCTTTATGCGGATCATCCAACAAATCCATCACTAAGCCCATGATATTAAAAGGCTTTGCCCAAAGGTCCATGGACTCGAAAAATTGATAAACAGCTAGCCCATCATTCCCCAAGGCCCTCCCAAAACCATGTCGTGTTTAATATTTTTTATTTGGTTTTCAAATACTGTTTTCTATTTTTTTTTAATACCAAAAATAATTAAAAATTGTTTTGGTGAATAAATGATAAAAATTTATAAACCAATCATTTTCGAATGGTTATCTCTTTTCTAGGCAAAATAAATTTTGAATCTTTTTTAAAATATATTTTTGTTTATTTTAGTCATATTAGTTTCTATTTAAAAAAATAAAAAACAAATTTTGAATAAACATGATACACAAATTACACTTTATTTTATTTTTTAGATGAATTTGTCCAATTTGGTTAAAAAAATGGTTGAAACACTTAATTTATTACCCTTAAAAATCACCTTTAATGGTGTGTCTGACAAGTATCAAATTTTAATTTGTCAAATATTTTATTATGTGAGGTCTAACCTCAATACCTTAAATACCACATTATTAGAGGTCATTTAAAAATGATAAATTAAAATATAATATTATTATTTTGTTAATTAGTAAAGGAAAGGAAAATGTCGTATTAAAAAAGACAACATAGTAATTAACTTCTGTTCCAACATTACTAGGAACCAAATCACGTGGCCTTTATCAATCGTTAAATAGTAAATAACGACAAGAAGGAACCAAGAAAATTGCTTACTTTTCTACATGCATTCATCTAATCATTAATATACATTCACTCGACCTTCACATCATCTATGTTTTTTTTTTAAATTTTGATAGAGGAGTATTATAAATAGCTAAGAACAGTCAAATACAAGTCTGGATAAGAGGTTCCCATAGCATTCTTACAAAATTTTTGAACAATAAAATTAGGCATAGTAGTGTAAATATGAAGGCATTCATTCAGCTTGTTTCCTTTTTTGGCCAATAAACCCGCACAGCCATTTGCTTCACGAAGAATATGCTTTACTTCTTGCACTCTGAGTTGGTCGAGGAGGCACCTGCAACCAGAAATTAACTAAGTTAATGATGTTTCGAAGGCCGACTATTCGCAAGGTGTTGCACTGTAGTTGCATCTGTCTCTACATCAATATTTTGCAGGTTGAGATCTCACACCAGCTGTAGACCGTCTCTAAGTCCCCATAGTTCGGCTGCCACACTTGTTGTACATCCAATATTGTGGCTAAACCCACTTACCCAAATTGCTAGTTGAGTCTTCGGCTGCCACACTTGTTGTACATCCAATATTGCGGCTAAACCCACTTACCCAAATTGCTAGTTGAGTCTCTAATGATTCTTTGTCATGACCCAAACCCGCCCTTATAGGTTTAGTGTCGTAACCGGCCAGTAATCCTTGGATTACCAAAGGCCTCTTAACATAATAACATATAATTAAGGGCTGCGGAAACAAATACATGAAATATACATAGTCCATCGAGCTGTGAAGACGTACATGAGATAGATAATTTTAAACTTTAATAAAGATACGTGTGACGTCAAAAGATACAGTATTTACACGTCACTTCATGTACATATAAACAGAAAAACTTGTTTGTAGAGCAAAAGAAACAAAGTCTTATATATTCATGAAAACACAGCCACTAGACTTGACTTAATTCGGAACCTCCTCGGGAGGCACAAAGGTTGGCCGACAAAAACTGAGATGCTAGGTCCTCAACTCTGAGTCTGGTCACTTGCCTGATCACCTACATACATAATATAAATAGTGAGCGAGGATCCAGTGAATAATAACAGAGTAAAGGGTTAAATGAATGATGTCCCATAACTAAGTCCGTACATAGAATAGATTTATATACGTATTCTTGTTTGAGTCATTGACAAAAATCAAAATTCATGCTTGATCATACATAGTTTATCCGTTAGCGCTAACAGATCACATACAGAGTATTGAAGATCATACTTGTCAGTTCCATAGAGGAACCATCAGCCGGGTACGGATAACTTGTCAGTTCCTTAAAGGAACCTCTAGACTGGGAACAGATAACTTGTCAGTTCCATATAGAAACCTCCAGCCGGATATAGATAACTTGTCAGTTCCATAAAAGAACCTCCGGTTCGGGTACATATTGCATACTTGAATCACAGCATTAATGTCACAATTATTTGTCAGAGGTGGACAATCATTCATAGTGCAAAAACATAGCATTCGTAGAACAGATCTTATTCCATATATAGAAAATAATTTAACTTGAATATAGCTTTACTAAGTTATTACTCGCAAATAATAGATGGCTCTGAGTAAACGGACAGAGTAGGCAATTCAGATATCTCGTGGCGCGTGACCTACATAGATACAGAACAAATACGTACTGAATTACATACCAGGAATCATCAACTTAGTTCTTTCTTGTCTTGGTGTGTTCCTACTCCTCTATCCTCATTATGGTGTCTTAAACTTAGCTTAGGAATATCTAGGATGGAATGATGATGCAAAAATGCACTTGAAAACACTTAACAAAACTTGCTAAAAACAGGGTCCTCGCTCGAGCGTAACTTCTTATGCTCGAGCAAACATGCAAAATGTGAGTGGTCGCTCGAGCGGTCTGTAAACTTTTGCAAAATTGTTGGTTGCTTATTTTCTCACTCGACGCTCGCTGGAGTGTGAGACTCATACCCTCGCTCAAGCGCAACTTTTGTCACTTGAGCGATTTGCAAAACATAAGAACTTCTGGGAGCATACATTTCACGCTCGAGCGTACTTCTGGTCGCTCGAGCGGAAGTTCACGCACTCAGAGTGGTTGCTCGAGCGTGGACTCCTTCGCTCGAGCGTAGGAGTAGAATTCTGGAATTTCCAGAATTGCTTCCAAGCTTCAAATTTAACCCCAAAGCTGTAAATTATGGTTTCTTGGGCCAAAAACTTGAGGAATCATATGTGAACTTGGAAAACATGAAGAATTCAAAACCATTTCGCAAAAACCAAAGCCTAAAAGCATGCCAACTGTGCAAAACTTAACTTAAAACTTGAAAATGTGATGTAAACATGACATGTATGAATTGTCTTGTCTTTAAAACTTCCAAAACATGATCTAATACCACAAAATGACTTGAAACTTGACGTATTCTCAAAGGTAAAGTGAATTAGCAACATGCATGAGGAAATTCTTGGAAAATAACTTCAAAATGTTAGGAATTATGCATGCATGCAAGGTATAAGTCAAATTTCTTCATTTCTAGTTCAAATCTCAAGTTCACATACTTAATCTTTTGAATTCATGTTCTTAATGCCACAATCAAAGAACTTAAAGGTTGAATTCTTACATAGACTTTCCAAAGTGAGAGCTAGAGGCTTATTTCTTGAGTCTCTAAGTCCAATTCTCCTATTTCTCTTATCAATCCCCTTAGTTGAGCTCAAAGCTCTCTTTTCTCTCTCTTACTCACGTTTGGTTTGTGTGTATAGGCTCAAGAATGTGTTGATATGAACAAAAGAATGAGTGGAGCATGTAGGGAGTCTTATATAGGCTCACTTAGTGGTAACTAATTAAAACTAATCTAGTAGGTATTAATTAATCTAATTAATTCATTCCGATCAGATTTGAATTAAACCTACCATAAAATTCTAAAAATTCTAATTAATACATAAATCAAATCAATTTCTGAATTATAGGGCTGTTCAAAAATCCGTTCAAACGGTAATCTGGACCAAACCAGACCGAATTTTATGATTTGGTTTGGTTCTATTAAGAATTGGTTCGGTTTTGGATTAAGAAATATGAGAACCGTAAAAACGGTTCGGTTAATGGATTTTATGAAAAAATCGCGGTTCGAACCGAATTGAACCGAATTTTAAAAGATATATATATATATATAATATCAATTTTTATTTTTATTAATTGGTTTTTTATAATTTTAATGATATTAGGATGGTATAGATATGTAATGTTGAGTAATGCCTTAATAGTATTAGTTTTTATCATGAGTTAAATGTAATTAGTTTGAGTAATTATTTTGCTAATATTAACAATTTATTCTTGTAAATTGAAATTTTTGGAACCGTGAACCAAACCGAACCGTTTTTTCGGTTTGGTTCTGGTCTGGTTTTACAAGTGTAATGGTCTGGTTTGGTTCTCAAAATCACAAAACTATTAGGATCGGTCCGGTTCTTGGATTTTCTCATAACCGAACCAATCCGAATCATGTACACCCCTACTAAATTAGATGCCGATAAGGTCTTCAATTCGCAAATCAAAATGAAAGCATGAACAGATCATTCTACGTTAAATAGATATAAACATACACAAAGTAACATGTGATGCAAAATTTCACTTTAATTACTTATTAGGCATAATTACGCATGGATTAACGTTAATTATGGGTCGAGGTTGTTATATTCCTCCTGCCGAAGCTTATCCAGGATTTTATATATATATACATATATTTTGATTTGGGCAGTTGATTTATAAATTTTGTGTAGCAACCCTCACCTTACTCTTGTCATACCTGCATACATTCATGCATGATCTCGTCTTGTTATGTTGTTTTGCAAGTTTTGCCTTGCCTTGTTTTGTTTAAGTATTGCTTGCATGATTTTGTTCCTTGCTTGGTGTGTAGCCGAGGTCATCTTGAGCTTAGTTCACCTTTGAACCTTTGTATTTAGAACTGTTTTGGAACCGCTTGGTCGACCCCCATCTTTACCCCGGGCTTGTTGCTGAGATGTTTTGCACTTAGTGATCTTTGTCCTTAGGCAGGTATGACCTAGACCGAGGTGTGACACATCTAGGCCGAGGTGTGGCACAGCTTAGTTAAGTGTCGTCCTCCCTAGCCGATGTCTTTGTTACCCTGTTGCCGAAGCTTTGACTTTAGCCGATGTCATTACTTGCCGATGTGTCTTGCCTTAGCTTGCTGCATACGCATTGTCATAGAGTTGTCTTATCAATCAGTCACCCTTTGAGTTGAACCAACCGGGAAGCGCCACGTGTCCGAGCTGAAGGTTAAGTCAGCCGGTAGGCCTGTGAACATATCATTCTTTTGTATCATTTTGTTGCAAGTTTTGTTCTTGAAGAGAGAGAAGCTCTAGAAGAGGGAGAAAGAGTTTTAGAGTGAGAGAGTAGATTTTCGAGTTGACCTTTGGAGTTGAGCCATTAGATTCGAGCTTTGGGGTAAGAATCTTAATCTACTCTGGTTGTTGCTATTGATCACCTAGCTGCATTGCATGATCGAATTTGTTTTGCATGTCATGCATCGATTTGAAGTTGGTTTCGGAAGAGAAAGATAGTATTCATGTGTTCTTGAAGAAAAGTCTCGTTTTGATCCGAAAGTTTGGAACAAGAACCATGTTTTGTGTTTGTTCTTGCATGACCCGTTGCTACCCTACTCATGAAAGTCCCATTGCTACCCTACTCATGATTTTTTGTCTAAAAAGTTTGGAGTAGTAGCATATAACCATCAAATCAATAAAAAATTTTGATTCAAAATTGGGCAATAATATATACTACTAAAAGTGGTGCTCTAAAACATCACTAAGTGAGTTGGCACACACTTAAAAAAAAAAAAAAAACCGGCAACACTGTGGCAGTGGGTGGAGCCCACTGTCACATCATTAGTATTACCACTAATTAGTGGTCTCAACCATTTTCCTACAAAATTATGTGACAACTTTGATTATTATCATTTTAAAAATTACCCTTTAAATTTAAATTTTGTATAAGTTTTGGAATTAAGATTTCATTTGACAACATCACTTTTTAGTTTAAAAGTCAAAAAGTTATTAAAAAATTGAAAAGTTAGCAATGTATACTAAAAAGTTAAAGATTTTTTTTTTCTATTTTTTGCACATCTTTTTATAAAAAATTAAAAAATTATCTCAAATATATTAATTTTTTTATATCATATTTTATTAAAAAAATTAAAAAATTATTAAAATAGCATATTTCTAAACCAACAATGCTACAGACTCCCAGTAAGGGTGACCCCAGTGATCCCCTGGTGCCACGTGTCAACCTGAGATTGACTGAAAATAAAAAAAAAATTATTTTTTGGACCAATGGGAAGGACCCCAGCACCCCCACTGGGCATCCGAAGCTTTATTCTTTCTAAACGAGGCGTGAGATAGTACTGGCTGTCAGTCATTCTCAATGGCTATTAATGAGCCAAGAAAAGGCCAAATCATTTTGTATACAACTTCTGTGGACAAATTTTATTGCATTGTATTGTAGGTGCTTGAAAATTGCTTGGTACCCATTTTCGGGGATCGGACTGGACCGTATTGTTGGACCCGTGCTGTTAGGCTTGTGGGGACTGGACCGTGTTGTTAGGCTCGTGCTTGAAAATTGCTTTCTACAAGGGTATGGCTTCTGTCCAGTCCAGGATTGGACTGGACCGTGTTGTTAGGCCCGTGGAGGCTCATCACGGGTCCCGTTTTGATAATCTGAACCGTTCAATATGTAGAAATTGTCGAGTACTATATGCTTGCATAAAATCACGTTGATCGGATATCGATAGCTATGTGATCAAAATAGTTTTTTGTCAACCTTTAATTTGTTCACTGTCCAATTTTTTTAATACGAAACTGATTTGATCATATAGCTATCGATATCCGATCAACGTGATTTGTTCTAGACATATAGTACTCGACGAGTTCTACACATTAACGGTTCAGATTATCAAAACGGGACCCGTGGTGGGTCCCCACGGGCCCAACAGCACGGTCCAGTCCGATCCCGGACTGGACAGAAGCCATACCTTTTCTACAATTCTTTTTGAATCTTAACCATTGATGTATTTATGGGAGTTATTTATATATGTATGGACCCACACCATTAATGATTGAGATCCAAAAGAAGTTGTAGAAATCTCTAAAAAAGAGATCTCAATCATTGTTGTAGGTGCTTTGTTACATGGTGGTGTTTTGAAAAATTGGTAAAAAATTAACTTTTTAGCTTTTTTAGCCTATTTTCTCTTTCTATGAATAAAAAATATGAGAGATAATATGATCCAAAATGAATAAAAAACTAAAAGCAAACTTTTTATTTTGATCCCAAAACAAAGTATGGTATCAAATGGGGTATAGTTGTATGCGGAAGGCTATGTTTGTTGTGAAAATTGGACAAGAGGTTTAGTTTAGCGAGAAGAAAGACAACCAAAAAACTTACTATATAAGAGGTCATTTGGTTGAATATAGGAATGGCAACGGGGCGGGGCGGGGCCGGGGATCACCCTCCCCTTCCCCGATCCCCGATGGCAGAACTTCCCCCCGTCCCCGTCCCCATCCCCGACGGGGAACCAACTACCGCCCCCACTCCCGCCCCGTAACGGGGATCGGGTTTCCCCGACCCCGAAAATCCCCGGCCAAAAATACAACATCATCAAAAGAAAAAAAAAAAAAATCAACATCTCAACAAGAGATCATCACCCCCAACAGATCTGAAAAAAAAAAATCAAAACAACAGATCTTCATCACCACCATCAAGAACATCAAAAAAAAAAAAAATCAAAGCAACAGATCTTCATCACCAACAGATCTGAAGCAACATCTTCATCACCAACCGATGATCTTCATCACCACCAACAGATCTGAAACCAACGGATCCATGTGAGAGAGAGAGAGAGAGGAGATCTGTGAGAGAGAGAGAGAGAGAGAGATACCGTGTGGAGAGAAGAGAGGAGGGTCGGGGCTCGCCGTTGGTGAGAGAGAGGGCGGTCGGGGCTCGCCGTTGGTGAGAGAGAGGGCTGTCGGGGCTCGCCGTCGGTGAGAGAGAGGGGGATCGGGGCTCGCCGTTGGTGAGAGAGAGGGCGGTCGGGGCTCGCCGTCGGTGAGAGAGAGGGGGTCGGGGCTAGAGAAAACAACGGGAGAGTGAGAGAGAGTTGAGATGAGAGTGACAGAGGGAGAGATATATCAGAGTTAAAGAGAGTGAGTCAGTGAGTGAGAGGATACGGGTTTGGTTTATATAAGGGGTATAAAAGTAATTTTATTTCGGGGAATTCGGGGATGGGGCCGGGGACGGGGACGGGGACGGGGTCGGGGATCGGGTCGGGCCGGGGCTTAAACACTGATCACCGTCCCCGGCCCGAAACAGATCGGGGATTGATTTTTAGGTACCGTCTTCTCCCCGTCGGGGGTATTTTTCGGGGAAAAACCGCTTAAATCGGGGTCGGGATCGGGGATCCCCGTCGGGCCGGTTTCAAATTGCCATCCCTAGTTGAATATCATGAAAATCAAATATTTTAAATTTTGAGGTTATTGGAGATTTGTCAGGCCATTAATTTCAGGACCTTGGGATTGTCAAGGTGCACATAAATTGATCTGGATACCCGATTATAAAAAAAAAAATTCCTAAGACTATTATAAGGATTATCAATCCTTTTGGATTATACATCTTATCTCATATTTGAATTAGCTCAGGATTTGGGATGAATTGACAAATCTTATTCACTTTGTTTAGTTTTAGTTTTCAGAATTCACTCTTCAAAAAATTTAACTTTTTCATTTTCCGTGATATTCACTCTGGCATTCTCTTTGACAAAATCCTATTCACTGAATTTTTTTAATATTTTAAGTAATTTTTAGACATACATGACATAAATACACTTAAAAATATAATATTTGTAAAAAAATCTTTAAAAAATTCACTAAATACAAAAAATATAAAAAAAATTACGAAAATTTAGTATATTTTTCAAATTTTTTTATATTTAATAATTTTTAAAAATATTTTTTCACAAATATTTTACTATTTAGATACATGTAAGTAAAGTACATCTAAAAAAAATAAAAATATTGCTTAAAATTTTAAAAATATTCACTAAAAACTAAAAAAAAGAAAAGAAAAGATAAATAAAAAACTCAATTTATAAAAAACTAAATTCAGAAAACTGAAACTAAACACATTAATTAATTTTATAATTTAATTAGTTACTCCAAACATCTTCTTAATCTTATTTTATATCCCACCTTCCCTCTTGATATTCAATAATAGTCTCAAAAAATATCCTTCCTCCTGTTATTAATTTTAAATGGCATTCACTTCATAAATTAAAGCGTAACAAATCGCACATTTTAAAAACCAAATCAGAACATATAAAAAGGTTGAGGGTAATTAACTCAAAAGTCAAAAATTTAAGAAGTTAAAAAAGACATTTGAAATAACTTGTGAATGAGAATAGCCATGGAGTTGTCAATAAATATAGATAAAATTCGAAACTCGTATTTCATTTCATCATGGTAAATAGAGACAAAAACTTGTTTGCAGCTATAATTTACCTAAAAAATCCAACTAACAATACAATCATCGCGCGCAAGACACACATTACAAAAGACATGAATATCCCAGAAACGGGGGATGATATTGTAACTGATGATGAATTGATTTGTATCTCACAAACAATCACATCACAAGATGGAACAACCTCGTGGGTCTGAATCATATACCGGTTGACAGTAATAAGGGGTTGGAATAACTGGTGGAGCCATTGCCCACTGGAGTGGTTTCTCTGCTTTCTTTTCCTCCTCTTTGGGCTTCACTTCTTCCACACTTTGTATGCTGGCATATTTGCTCACCCTCCTCCTTATTGACTTGGTCAACTCAACTGAATCAATCTCTTCTCCTATTACCTCTACTTGATCTTTTCCATCTCCTTTTATTGCCACTGAGATCACACCTATGTAAAACAATTAATCAGTACCAATATTCATGAATTGAGAAAGCTATAAAATGTCACAACGCACTTGTCTTGATCATTGAATTATATCTCGAGATTTTTATTTCTCGAGATTAAAGTGTACTTATGATACACACACATATATATACACACCTTTTGTGCAAGAAGCAATCTGCATGGCTTTTGATCTGTCTTTATCGCGGCTCAATTGCATCTGAATAACAATCTTTTGCTGCAAAAGATATTAAATCACAAACATGCATGTCATGTCAGTACTCAAGCTATCATAAAAAAAAAAAAAAAAAAACGTGATCAGTAATGGTAATGTTGTATATAGCAGAAAAGCCAGCCTACCTTCTTCATGATGATCGATTTAGAATTTCTCTTGTAATTTCTTTTGTAGGATTGTTTCTTTTCTTTTATTTGAAGCTCTGATGGGTTTTAAGAAAGGAAGTTAATTGATTTGTTTATATAGGAGAGTTTGGGTCATGAAACATTCAATGTTAGTGGTTAAGGTTTCCGATAACAGTCGTGGGTACGCGGAAAAGTACTGACTAATAACAAAAAGGCAGACATTCCACCTGACTTGTCAACTCCGAACCCAGCCCAAAGACCACGTCAGTGTCAACTCCACATTCTTCCATACATGAGGTGGTAGAACGGAGGAATAAGTATTTTATGTAACAGAGTATTTGATATGGTTGAACTGATTTTATGTGTATACAGTGGATTGAGTTGAGTTGAATGATACTTTATCTGTCATCTGTTTAAAATTACGGTAGATTGTCAAAAATTAATTCACATCCGTCTATCGGTGTGACAGATGTAAATTGAGCGAGCAGTGCGGGTTGGTGGATGGATGTGATCGGTTTGATAGTTTGGACTTTATAAATTTTGAATATTTTTTTGAATTTTAATTCACGACTTTTACAATATCTAATAACTAGTAATATGAAAAAATATGTATTATTTATTTATAATAGCCTATGACACTACAAATGCATATTTTTGAGATATTATTTTTATTTTTACAAAATATATATTTTATTATTTCTACTCTATATTGTAACTTGTTAGTAGTTTTTTTTTTTTTCTTTTCGAACTTCATCTACGGGTGGATTGAGTTCATGCAGGTCCGGAATGATTAATCCGCTATCCGAATCGTATCTGTGAATTTTGAAATATTTCATCTCTATCCATCTGCCAAAAAATGAGCATCCGCCTAAAATCCATCGGGTTGAATCGGTTCAGTCTGATTAGACGGATCCATGATCACCCCTAGTGCATAGTCAAATATTTAGCATTTCGTGTTGTGTATAAAGTGATTTTATGTTGCCTTACATATTTTTTAATAAATTGTCACATTATTAAATTTAAAAAGTAGATATAACTTTTAAACTAAAGAATAATGACTTGGACCTCCTTTTTTCCCCACCCCCTTGACCCCCTCTTCACTTGATTGGCTACTTTTTCTTTCTTTTCTTTTTTTTATTCCTTCTCCTCCAATCACCACCCGCCACGTGTCTGTGAGGGGGGGGGGATAGGGGAGTGGTGATTAGAGGGGGTCTAAACTAAAATAGCATTGTCCTTTGACAAATAATGTGACAAAATCCTCAATATTTTCTAAACCCACTAACCAACCGCAGTTTAGAAGGGAAGAGATGTCTTTCGGTGTTGTCTTTGTGTGATGGGCTTTACTTGGAGTTTATTTCGGTTATTTATATCGTTAAATATGTAAGGTTCATCAAATATATCGGTTATATTTGATATGTTTCTCAGAAACAATTTTTTAATTTTTTATTTAAAAAAAGAGAAACTAATTTAATAAAAATAAACACGAAAAAATTATTTTAAAATTATTTATGCATCCTAAAAAGATAAAATTGTATGAAAATGGTTAATATTTTTTATTTTTCTACCAAACTATGTTTGAGATTTTTAGAATTTTTTTTTTTAAAACCAAATCAAATAGAACCATCATTTTTACAAAAAAAAAAAAGAAGCTAATTCAATATCAGTAATTACTTAATTAAATTATATTTGTGCTAACGCCAAATATAATTCTAGTGCCAAATGGGTTATCCTAAAATCATATATTGGAGTGGCCACAAATCCTTTACTAGTTGGTTTCACAAATGCTTTAGAGATTACTTTTGCAATTTTTTTAGTACAATTCATAAATTAGGCGATATAATTTAAAAATCAACTAAAAATGATTGTCGCAATTCATTGCCTCCGTTTGGCAAGTTGGTTTTTAAGTTTTTTTTTTTTGACTATTTTAGTCACAAAAGATAAAATAGATTATTATAGTCATAAAAAATAAAATATCACATCTAATCCATAATCATTAAACTATTCTCTCACAAAAAAAGTCAAAAAAGTTAAAAAGTCAAAAAACCCTTCTCAAACCAAGCTTTTTAACCCAAATTAAAATAACCAAAAAAATCAAAAAGCTAAAAAACTAATCCTCTTCCCAAACGAAGCTAATAGCTATTCACACTACAAGAAAACCCATTTTTGGCGACCATTTTTGGCTACCAAAACAAATTTAGTCGCCAAAAGTGTGGGAATTGGCTACCAAAATTACTTTTAGTCGGCAAAAGTGAACTTTTTAGCTACTAATTTTTTTTAGTAGGGGAATGTTGATTATTGGCGACTAAAATAAATTTAGTAGCTAAAAATATTACAATTGGCCACTAAAAATTTTTTTAGTAGCTAAACATATCACAATTGGTGACTAAAATAAATTTTAGTAGCCGTAGAGGCACCTTTAGCTACTAAATTGTTTGGTAGCCGAATGAAAATAAAAAAAATTATTTTTGATCTTTTGGTCGCCAAAAATATATTTTCAGCGACAAAATAACTTTTAGTCGCTGTAGACCTACTTTTGGCTACTAAATTGTTTGGTAGCCGAATGAAAATAAAAAAATTTATTTTTGATCTTTGGCGGCCAAAATTTGGTCACCAAAAATATATTTTCAGCGACAAAATAAATTTTAGTCGCTGTAGACCTACTTTTGGCTACTAAATTGTTTGGTAGCCGAATGAAAATAAAAAAAATTATTTTTGATCTTTGGCGACCAAAATTTTGGTCGCCAAAAATGATTAAACAAAATACTTATTTTATTTTATTAACAACAATACCATTAGTCTCCACTTGAAAATTTGACTAAACAAAATAGTTATTTTATTTTTATTTTTATGAAAAGGTTGTCAAATCTTGAATTTTTCGTATAGAGATTGTCAAATCTTAAATTTGTTTTTGTTTTTCCAGTATGAATAGATTAACAACAATGACATTTTATGTCTCCACTTGAAATTTGACTTTCTTTTTTTTTTAAATGAGAAAAATAAAATTGAAAGAAGCTTATTTTTTAAAAATAAAAATAAAAATAAAATAAAAATGAAAATGAAACATGCTTATTAATTAAATAAGAATGAATTCCCATTAGTAGTAGGTATATGAATAAAACAATCAGATTTATTGAATTAAGTGGTAAAAGCCAGTTGGCTTTATTAGGCTATACTAGAATCCAAATGGTTTATCATCTTCTAAAATTAATTTAAGGTTTACTTTGTTACTAAGATAAAATCTTGGGTGTATTTTGTGATTAAAAATTTAATATAATAAATTAGTTACAATTGAATAATAATTTAATTAAATTCACTTGGCACGTGATTTCTTCATCTGCCTTTATCTATGACAAAATATACATATTGCATGTTCTAAAATTCTAAATCAAATTGATTAGTGCCTAGTTAGTCATGCAGGAGTCCCAAAAATAAATTAACTATATTTTACAATATAAGAATATAAGAAAATACAAGAAAATTTTTAAAATATAAGAATATAAGCAAATATAAGAATATAATATTTTAAAATATATTCTTATAAAATTTTAAAATATATAAGAATATATTATTATCTGTCATAAAATTTTAAAATATAAGAATATAAGAAAATATAAGAATATAATATTTTAAAATATATTATTATATTTTTCAGTAAAAAAACATATTAGGACAAATATTTAAGATAATTTAATATTTTTAATATTTTTAATTTATAATTTTATTACTTATATTTATATTTAAATATAATTTTAATATATCTGTTATGTCACGGTTTGATTCCGGTTCAACCTAACGGTGACTCGTCCACCCGATCCCTTTTCCGGTTCGCTCACCAGTCCGATTTTTAAAACATTGGTTTGAATCTGTATAGAAACTTTGTAACATTTACTTCTATTTTCTTTTAAGATAATAAATTAATATTTTAAATTTTATTTTTGTATCACATGAACCATTGGGCAACATCTAAAAAAACACCTATTTTAAGATAATTTATTTTTTCAATTCATTTTATCGAGCCAAATCTAAGAAATATATATGTTTTAAAATTTTTTAAAAATTCAAAATTCAAAATAAGCAACAAATATTTACTATTTTTTGTTAATTTTTATCTTTATTGAATTTTTTTTGAAATTTTAGAAAAAAATTATAATTTTTCAATTCGTTTTGTCGAATGAAAACGAAAAATAAAAAATTATTTTTTACCTTTGGCGACCAAAATTTTGGTAGCCAAAAGTTTGCTTTCAGCGACAAAATTGAATTTTAGTCGCCAAAGAAGTAAATGTTTTGGAGGGAGACATTTCAAATATTTAGAGGGAATTATAAAATACCTTTACCGACAAAAGTTTTAGTCGCCAATAACCATTTACATAAAATATCTCACGCTCTCACCAAACCAAACCCAACCCTAAACCATTAATAGCGCCTCTCTCTCTCTCTCTCTGTCTCTCTCTGTCTCTCTCTTCAACGTCCTTCTCCCTCTTCCTCTCCCTCACCGCCGCTCCTCTCCCCTCCACTCTCACCGCCGGTCCTCCTCGCGTTGGCCGGCAACCGGAGCACCGATTCACCTCCTTGTTGGTCACCGTCGCTTGAGATACTCTCTCTCCCTCTCGGCTCTGTTTTTCTGTCTCTCTTTCTTTCACCATTCACTCACAAAAACCCATACACCTTCACATATATCTGTGTGTATGCGTTTGAGTATGGCTATTTGATTGTTAATTGCTGAAAGGAACTTGCCCTAATTGCTCATTTTTATACAAATTTTTAGTGGAAAAAGAAGTGAAATAGAGAAATGAAGTTTTGGGATTGGTACCTGAAGGTAATGGTTTTGACTTGTCCTTTAGTAATTTTGGTTTTTAAAATCTGTAACTAATAACACAAAAACTATTATATGCATATATAGTTTCTTATATAATTTGTATAAGTTATAGGCATTTTCTAATGCAAAAATTGTGCCTCACATTTGAATAGAAATCAGAATTCTGTTTTATGGAAAATGGTTGCAATTGTATTGGTTGGGTTATTTTCATACATTTTTAAGGTTTTTAAAATTCTGAAAATGTGCCTGTAAAATTCTGTAAACATGTTTTTGGGGGAAATTAGTCTATTCATGAAATTGTATTAAGGGGAAAAAATTAAGTTCAAGTCTGAAAATTCCCTTATGGAAAAAAAAAAAGAACATGTAATGTGAGATTATTTCATTCTGTCAATTGTAGGCATTAAATTTTTTGATCTGTTTTGACTATAGAATAATTATCTAGTTTAATACTATATAAGTTAGATGAAAATGTATGTAAGCCCATTAATTTCACCTAATTAGAGCTACTGTGTTGGATGATTTATTAATAACAGAGGATAAAATGATTGATAACCATAGAGATGTGGACAACAAAGTAGGTTTATTTTCTGTAAGGTTGTCATAGGTTTTCTATTATTTAGATGGTCATATATATATTCTATCAACATAATTGTTGAATTAATCATTGAGAAATGAGTTATAATTGATAATGTAAATAGAGTCTTAATGTTGCATTAATCTTCTGGAAAAATTATGTTTAACAGTTATTTTGGTCACTTTTATTACAGTTAGTTAATTGAAATAGTTCATTTATGAAAAATCTAGAAATCCCCTAGATGTTGATTTGTGATTATGTATCAATTTTAAGTAGAATATAACAATCCCAATCAAACAATCAAGACAAAGAGGACGAAGAAAACACAACGATTTTACGTGGAAAAAACCACAATTGGACACCTCCAACTGTGATAAAAAAACCACGGGCAACAGCCACAAGACAATCCACTAAGAAGAATTAAAGGAATTACACAGGTATACTCTCAATTACCTAGCGAATCCACAACGCCTAATTGAACCAACCTCTATGTGCCTCTTCCAAACCCATCTTCACCTCGGAATTGTCTTTACGATGAGCCACCCCGGAATCCACCAAAGCTTCAGGCTCGAATTCTTCAGAATCCACCGAAGAACAACTCTCTCTTTTGTAGAACAAAACACAACCTTTGATGTACTCTCTTTAAACCATGAGTTTGAATACTCAATCAAACATCAAAGAAAACTAGCAAAATCTCTCCAGATATAAACCTTAAGATCCAAAAATAAGATCTGGAGAAGTCCCCCTAGTGTTGGGAGAAAACCAACTATTTATAGAAAACCAAAGCAATCCTAATTTCATAAGAAAACCAACTCTTTAATCAAATCTGGAAATCCTGGATCGCGCGGTCCGCTCGAGCGTGGGTCTTCCCGCTCGAGCGGAGACGTCAAATTTTGTGATTTCATACAGGCTCTGCGCTCGAGCGTCGGTTTTGCCGCTCGAGCGGCGAATCACACCATCCAGTACTTTTTCAGGCGACTGCAGAGATGCTGAGAGCTTCCAATCCCCGCTCGAGCGTCCCTTTCCCTGCTCGAGCGGGAAGGCCAAAATTGAAAAAACTGGAAAAATATAACATGATCGAACAGGCAACTTTGAATGCATTTTTGCATTTTGCTTCGGGGGCGCTGCCCCTCGACCCCGCTCGATCCCCGTTATAATCAGCGAAGTGGCAATCTTGAAAGCTTTATCATCACAAACTTCTCTGAAAGGCTTGATTCGGGTTGGATTCGCATCTAAACACTCAAAGACTCACTGAAATAAAAATGCGAATAAAATTACAACTCAAAGGAGTTTTGTCAAACGGGTTTGCCAAGAAATAAAACCTAACAATTTATTTGCTTGCTTGGTTGATTAGCCTCACATGTTTATTTCCTACACAAGTTTGTTATATTTCTTCATATTGAATAGAGCTTGCAGGCTCATGTGTTGAGGTCTTGCTAACATATTGAACTTTGAGCATTTACATTGGATTAAGAATTTTAAATTTATTTTTTGATGCATTTGACTGATAGTGTAATAGGTATTTTTTGATGGCACAGAACATTTTCATTAATTTCTCTCCCGAGCAAGCGGTGTAGTAGTAAGAATTTGATGCTCAGGTTTATTTTTCACAACATATACTTAACTGTTAGAGTGAGTGTTTTTGTTGTACTGTGCTATTTTAGCACTGCTAGAGCTTACACCAAAATACTTCATTACTGATGACGCTATGGTTTGTATGCAGAAACTTACTGATGCATAGTCTCCTCCTGACTATTAATGCTTACTGTTAATTTTCTAGTCAGATACATTATATGTTTGGTTTCAGTTGGCTTGCATTGCTTGATTGAATTTTGAATGTCATTAAATTTTGCAGCAATCCCTGACTTTGGTATTTGTGGAAACAAAGAAGGGAGCTGACGCATTGGAACATTGGTTGTATACTAGTGGGTTTCATGCCACTACTATTCATGGAGATAGGACACAGCAGGTGAGTTGGAAAGAATTTTGTGTATATTACTATCTTGTTTAATTTTTTAATTTTCAGCATGCTTGTTAACATAATCATCATGCTGCCTAAATATGCCATTGCAGCCGTGTGCTACTATGTGATAGTTTATCTTCTTGTCTTCCCTCAATTATGTTCATAGGAACTAATTTAGTGACAATTGGTTGGTTACAAGTTAAAACTGGAGATGTGAAAGGCAATGCATGTAATATGAGGATTTTAAGTTGTGATTGATTGTAGTCTATTTTCAAATTTCACGTAGGAAAAAGAGAACTCAGAAGGTAAACAAATAAATTTTCATTGCCGCTGTTCATTCCTTGAGGTTTGTGTGTGTTTATTTATTTATTTAAATATTTGGGCCTTTTGCTTTAAATGGTATAAGGTGTACTACTTCTTTATGCCTGTGACATGAATCGAACAGATTGAGAATTTATGTTGATTTTATTTATCTTTTGCTGTCTCAGATATACAATGAACAAATCGGAGAATTAATTGATCCAACCCAACGAAACTTAGAGGTGGGTATTACTCTATCTCTCTCTCTCTTCAATACCTTTTTGGATTACTTTTATGTGTGCTTAATGGTGGTTAAACTGCTGCAGATAAGGGATGATACCAAACATGGATTTATGTTGAGAATTTGACCGAGGAATATGTGACCAGTTATGAGGACATAACCCAAATATTAATTAAGGTAGCAAATAACAAGGCATTCAAGTTTTGTTCTTTTTTCCATGAGCATGTTTCTTGTTGTTTATTGAATTAGTGCTACAGATTGCAACTTGTTGATACTTCATGGATTTTCTTTTATGCTTGTTAACTTTTATTTCTGGCTCAGGGGCTTTCAAGTAGGAAGGTCGGAGCAACAAGCATACATTCAGAAAGTTCACAATCCCATATTGTGTTTACATGCGTCATCGAGTCCCGGTGCAAGGTATAATTGAAAATTGGAGTTTGCAATTGCTATCAATTATTATTTGAAATTATCTAACATTTAATATTTTTAGGTTGTGTTTGACTCTATGTATAATAATATATACTGCTAGGATATGTAACCTTCAATTTTTTTGTTAAACAAAATCTTCTTAGTTGCATCATTTTACCCATCATCCATATGCATTTGCAAGAAGCTGATTGTGTTTTTCTTTCTCTTCTTCTTCTTCTTCTTCTTCTTCTTCTTCTTCTTTGAATTAAGCCTAATTTATGTATCACTATGGGTTATAAGTTCATATTTTTATTCACCCAAAAAAAATTTAATATTTAGTTGGTTCTGAACATGTGTATTTGTTTTCAGTTAACTATGCCAGGAAATTGAAACTAATTTTATCAGCAGGGAGATTTGTTATCATCAATTTAATTATCTTTCTATTTAAGTTGTTTAATTATCTATACTTATTTGCTAAATGCTTCCGCTGATTGGGAGGTTGATTATTATTTTGCAGTTGGTGTCTTCAGAAAGAAAGGTACCAAACTATATGAAGCAAGCTTGAAGGATGAGAAGCCTTTAGATCAATGGCATCATTGTTAAATTAAGCAAGTGTTTTAGTAAATAAATTTAATTTTCCCATCATGTTTACACCTTCAAAATATTCTGTAAATGACATTTGATGTAGAATTTTGTGTACAAAGGATATCTGTTTGTATGGAATTATTATTTTGGGTTGGATTATATTTGATTTGTATAGAATTTGATGTTAAAACACCAAATTTTTGTATGGTTGAAACGAAATAGAAATATGTATTATTTTGTTTATATACAGGGTGCAGGTTACACGAAATAAATACAGGTTGTGGATAAATAAATTATAATAAAAAAAAACACTAAATAAAGTTTTTGGCAAGTAAATGTTTAGTAGCCAAAAAAGAAAAAGTGAATTTGTTAGTGACTAACCAATTGGTAGTCAAAAAGGAAATCAATGTTTTTAGCCACTAAATATTTGGTAGCCAGAAAGAACCCAAAGATTTTTGGTGACTAAAAATTTAGTAGCCAAAACTATATAAGACTTTAGGCGACTAAATAGTTTAGTAGCAAAAAATAAATGAAGACTTTCGACGACCAAATGGTTAGTAGCAAAAAATAAAATTTAATGAAAAATAATTTTTTGGCTACTAAATTCTTTAGTCCCTAAATGTAGTAATGTTGTGACTAAAACTTATCTACGACTAAAATTTTTAGTCGCTAAAAATGAAATTAATTTTATTTGACCACTTTTGGCGACTAAATATTTAGTCGCCAAATATCCCATTTCCCGACTACTCAGAGTTTCGTTGCCAAATGTTCACTTTTGGCGACTAATATTCTAGTTGCCAAAAGATAACCTTTGCCGACTAACCAGACTTTAGTAGCCAAAACGTTCACTTTCAGCGACCAAAAATAGTTTAGTCGCCAATACTTTCGCCAACAGAGCATAGGCGATGACTTTGGCGACAAAAAAAATTAGTCGCTAATTTGTTTTGGCGACCAAAAATGGGGCTTTTGGCGACCAATATTTTGGTCGCCAAAAGTGTCATTTCCTGTAGTGTCAAGTTTTAAGACTATTAGTAAAAGTGAACTCAAGTATCAGCAATGTTAGGTATCATGAAAAACCTTTCATGAAAATAATCATGAAAATTTTGTGACTCTTAAATTACACTTAGAATAAAGCACCACACACTAATCAAGATAATTTAAGAATCATAAATCTTTCATGATCATTTCATAAAAAAAATTTCATGATCCCTAACTTTTCTCCTCAAGTGCTATTAATCAAACTACTGTTCAAAACTACTATTTAACCAAAAAACTACTGTTTGAAAAAAGAAAAGAAAAAGTATTAATCACACTACCTTGGCGGCTTGGCCTCACAAAGAAAAGTCATAGTGATAGGTACTGGATTTGAAAGCCATTTTTATAGACAATTCTTAAACGACCTTTTGGTATTTAGGTCAAATTTGGAGAGATTAAGGCCAAGTTTGAGAAGACTAAATAAGTGTATTTTTTGACTTTTTATGAAATATGGATTGGATTTGGGTTGGGTTTAAAGTGATGTGTTAGAGAGGTGATGTGACTTAAATAAGATGATATGACTTAAATAGGATAGTGACTTTTTGACTTTTTGAATTTTTTTGAGAATGCCAAACTTGGCCTAAATAAGTGTATTTTTTGATTTTTTTTGTATTATGTGTAGAAAAAATGGAGAGGAGATGTTGATTGATGTGACCCAAAAAAAAATAAAAAGATGAAATAAGTGCACTTTTTTAAGTTAGCCAAACTTAACCTTATTTATAATTTTTTAGACTACAAAAATACAGTGGTTAAAAAGACTTTTCCTTAACAACCATAGGCTAAGTTATGTTTGTTAATGGATTTTTGGCTTAAAAAAAAAAAAAAAAAGAAGTATAAAAGATAAAATTAGTGATAAAATGATATATTTAAATCATAATTATTATATTTTTTCTCTTTAAAAAGTAAAAAAAGTCAAAAAAATAAAATAAAACGAGACTAAAAAAATAAAATTAAAATAGTCAAAATATCAAAAAGTCAAATTATTTTAATTCTTTCCAAGCGAGGACCTAGTCTTCTTATGTTCATACTAGGCAACTGCTGAGAAATTTCACTCTCGTTTGACGCTAATTAAAAAATCAGTTTATTAATTAAAAAAATTATTTTACTTAAAAGAACTTAATTCGTTTAGAAAAATTGTTTTCCATAAAAAAAAAATTTGTTTTTACTCCAAAAAGTTATTAAAAATAAAAAAATATCAAATAAATTATTATTTTTAGTTTTAACTTTTTATTTATTTATTTTTTTGGCTAGTATAATGACTTCTTAACTCACAAAGTAACTTAGAGTTCACATCCATTTCGTATTTGAATTTTCAATTTATAAAAAAAATAATAATAAAACAAATAAATAAATTAATTAAAAACTGAATAATTTTATCTTTTTGATTAAAAGTAGAAAATATATAAATCAATTTTTTATTTAGTTACCTTTAAAAAATAAATGTATTATTAGCTTCTTTTTCTTCTTTTCTTTCTTTTATTATTATTATTATTGTTATTTTTATTTTTAAACTTTTATCTTTGGCACCCTTGAAAACTTGCGACAACTAAACGTTGTTTTGCAAATATTTTTTAGTAATTTGAATTTTTTTCCCTAAAGTTTTTCATTTTTTAAAGTCTTACTGGATTAAAAGACACCAAATTTTTCTTAAAAAGATCTACTACTAAAGACTTTGTATTTTTTATGGATGAAAAATTAAATAGTGTGCTTGATTTTAGTTTTTTGAAAATTAATTTTTTTTGTTTTTCGTGTTTTTTTTTAGTAATTTTTTTTACTTTTTTTAGGGGTGAGCATGGTCTGGATTGGACCGGATTGAGATAAAATCAGGACCAATCTGTTATCTACGGTTCCTGAAAAATCGGAACCAATCCGATCCGTTTAAATCTTGGAACCAATCCGAACTAATCCATTTCAACACGGATTGGATCGGTTTAGGACCACGGATTCACAAAATTAAATAACAAATATATATATATATATATATATGTATAACACTTTAATTTTATAAAAATATAAACACAGCGTTATATTAGTTCTACAATAGTAACATGTTTTTCTATAATAGCGACATAATGTTCTAGAATTTAAACAATAATAAAAAAATTAATTTCACCATAAGTATTTAGACCATTACAAATTAAAACTAAAAACTAAAAAACAAAAGTAATAAAAGAAAATATTATACGAGGTTTAGGTTTGAGTTTAGATTTTATATAGAATAAGAGAAGATACTATGGGAGAGGATGTATAATAAAAATATAGACTATTTGTATACTGTAAATCAGCAGTATAACGCAGCGGAATAAAAATTATGGTCATACCTTTCCTGCAGAGTTTGAATAGAAAAGATCTCGTGGGTAAATCACGTGCTTCCTGAATCTGATCAGTCAACCCAGCAGTGGGGTGATATTACAACAGTGAATATCACCCACACAAATCACAGTGCAAACGGCTTTGATCGTTGTTTTTGGAAGAGAGTCAGAATAGGAGAAATTTCTGAGTCTTTAGACTTGACAGGAGGGTCTCAATTTATATATGTATAAGGGAGAGAGGAAAAGCCTCCAGCTTTTATGGTTGGTCATTAATGCACCATTAACCTCTGTAATAAAGGCAGGAGTTACAAACCCCATTAATGCAGGAGTTACAAACCCCATTAATGCAGGAGTTACAGTTATAAATTCAAAGCATTGAAATGGTCATGCCACATGGGTGCCCATTTCTAACATCTCCCACTCGCACATGAGTTGGCATGACACTGCCATATCTTTATCTCAATCTCCCCAAAAAATGAACAGTCTCATACTAGCCAATGCACCGTGCGACCGCTGAGAACACCTGCATGTGGGAGCTCTATACTAGAAACTCAAAATGAGCCAGCATAGAGACATCAACCCCAAAAGAACAGAAATAGTGTCTCATATACTCCAGACCCATCTAATTACACCGATCCAAAAAATATCTCTAATCCCTCAAAAAAGAGCATGTTTGACCCTCTCAATTCTTGCAATATATTCACACTCAATCCGCCTCTCATACAGAGCGATGTGAGTTGCCGGCAATGAATATACAACAGTGGTGTAATACTAGATGATCTTCCCTTTGCCCTCATGCCATTTAGTTTAGGATTGACCGCTTTCCCAGTGATGTCCCTTAAAGCTGAATCATACATGACCGCAGGCAACATACCAAAGTAGCAGAACATCAATCCTTTACTTTATGACATAGTCAAAAGTCACAAAAGGGTACATAAATGAAAGTCATATCAATAATGACATGTAAGACTCACATAGTGAGGAAGCAGGGATCCATTCTCTCACCTCATTACTCGGTCGGCAAGCACATATAGTATGAATACATGCTACGGTGGAGTAACTCTTCCATAAAGAGTGACGTCATACTCGATACACCGTACAGATATTAGTCTAGTCGCTTTTTAGCGCCTAACCCGAATTCTCTATTTGCTCGCCTTCTAGGCGCCAAATGAGATCTCGCATCTGACTAATCATAACAGGCACAACATGGAAAGTGGGTACTAACATCCATGTTTGGTCCTTAACTTGACCTCATCTTGGTTATAACCAAGGCGACATACATAGTGGATGATTTAAGCCTCTCTTGGCTCCAAATAAAAAAATCACTAGTCTCATCCCTGCTCGTTCCTAAGCGCCAAGGGTGATTGCTCGTGTGAGTGAGCCAATCTTGCCTGCTGACATCATAATCTGCTAATCATTATGACACAAACCATAATAGTGTCTACATCCCATCATCTCAAAATAAGTGATCGATTTAAAAAAATCACAGCTTGCGCAATTATAGATTCCAAACATAAGCCTTATTAGCACCTTTTGCGATAAGTATATACAATGGAATCCACCATGTGCGCCGCATATGAAGTAATTTAAGATCACTACCTCTTGCGCAATAACCTCTCTAAAGATATTTTGGTGACCAATTTGCGTTCATTCTTAATGCGCCCAACTAGCACAGATGCGCCTAACTAGCGCATTGAATCTTACACGGAGCAAATTAATATACTACTAGTAAAGAATTTTATCCACAGTCTAATGAGCAAGGTCAATGTCTAAACAACTCAGTTGACCATTTACCAAAGATAATACTTATCATGCCGAATACGCCCACATAGCGTACTTTAGGCTCTCACAACAAAGAAAAGATCAAGGAATATAGGTCATCTATTTCTCCCAAAGACAATCCGAGGATTCACTCAATAGCTAAGACTCTGGCTTTTACCAATAGGTAAGTCAATGGGTTTGCAATTTTGCATCTAGAATCGTTCTAGGATATTCCTTATGTAAGTCATCGAAGACAAACCGAGAATTTTCCTAAAACAATCCCTAAGGATCGTACATCCGAGTATATAAATTACATCACCCATGTCCATCATATCTAAAATAGAGGACTGCCCACCCTAGGTGGCGACAACCTTATAAATTCCTGGCTCATAATGACTAAGTAAGGAAAAAACTTCTTTTGGACCATTGATCATGCCTCAGTGGTCTTCATCGATCATCGTTGGCCTATCATGGCTTGACGAAATCTAAGAACCACTGTTTGGATAATTGCTTTAGGCTGTAAAAGATTTATTGGAACTAGCAACCTTTTTGCGCTCCTAACTTTTCACCATAAAAGCAGAAGGTAAATCCCTACGGATCTACTTATCCAATTCTCCAACGAGAAATCGGGTCACAATGTCCACAAATCAATGTTCCGAACTTATGTCAATCATAGCCTAAGTCGAAATAACCTCACTCTCCAGGAGGAAGTCTTCTCACGGTCTACACTTTGCTCAATGGTGTGACTTTTCGGTATCTAGCGAGCCTTATGCCTCAACAATGACTATCCAAATTACGCATAAATTTAGAACAGTTTTGCGTCATAATGGAAAGTCAACCAAATTATAGAAATGGTTAATCCTCAAAGACTTTGTCTTAAACTACGCAACATTGATCCACTTTCTAAAACAGGGGACTAGAGCCTTTGGCATTATCCTAGGCTCTTTATCATCTTGCGGAGCAATCATGAATGTTTCCCTCTCAATCACCCTGTGATGACGTGGAAAATTTTCACATTTGCTACCACGCAACTAAGAATGTAGAGTATTCTTCTCTAATGGAGTAATCCATTAGTAGGCACATCGCTCCCACTGTCCCTAGCATATTGGAAATTTCTTTCCATTCTCAACTAGGCTACATAGAGCGCTATGCTTAGAATTCTCTATCTTATAGAGTTTCAAAAACTCTATTCACGTCACCTTTACTAATAAAACTTTATGTGACTTTGTTACACTACCACAAAGCTGCTTACCTATATGCACATGACCCGGAGGGTTTGCATGACCACATACAATAATGCGCAACACGACCTTTTGTGTTTACAAGACAGTATACGATAATGCGCTATAGAACCCTAGGTCTTAACTTCACAATCTTATGAGAAGTAAAATAAAGATAAGCTGCTTAACGGTTACAGATCGCCCATAGATGGCTCTCCGCTAACCTATTACTCAAAATTAGAGTGTAAAATCTGATATGGAGGGCTCTTAGTTAGGGATATAGGCAACAAACTAGTGCAATTTCCAATTGGGAAACATCTTGCGCCATTATCCACCTAACATTAACAATATTTAATTCCTTATTTCTACTACACCATTGTATTGTTGAGTATTAGGAATAATCAATTTTCTAAGCATCCATCTCTCTTTACAGAGTTTTCTAAAAATTACTCAAATAGATACTCGCCACCTTGGTCAAAACTAAAAGCACGAAAGCTGTTATCTAATTGATCTCAACCTCATATGTACAATGTCAAAAATCATCTCAAAACTTTTGACTTATGGGAGATCAAATAGTCTTGACTCAGATGTGTATCGTAATCTATAAATGTGTCGAGATGGAGGCTTAGCTATCATACCCTTACACATATCTAGTCACAAATATCGTAGTGGACTAAATGCGCCAAAACAAATGACCTTCTACGGCTTTCCTACTTACTTGTGCGCACCCATTGCGAACAAAGTTACACATTCACATGAGAGCAGGATGTCATAAGCGAGTGGGCCCGAGAAGGCCTACTCAATCCATCGTGTCATCATCTCATTAATGTGATTAAGTATAATAAGCCACTGGTTCATGACCAATGTCATAAACTAATTCCAATCATCTTAATGTGTGAGTTCTCGAAGACAAGTTTTAAAGGTTTAGGCCCAACTAGGTAATGACTCACGACTAATTCATATTCACTAGATCATAAAAGGATGTCATGGAGATATCAAGTGCGCCTAAGTCGCAAATTTAACTAGTAAGTGCTAATCCCCTGCACCTTCAAGTCAATTTTATTCTCCATACACTTTACTGCATCTAGTTGAAAGATGACGATACTCCTCTTGCCATATCTATTTCTTGCTTTATAGTTACTTGCAATTAATTCTACTATCCACAAGTAAGAGAGAATAAGCTATCAACTATGACAGCTCCAAAGTAACTTAAGCACGAATTAGGCTAAAGAGTCTAATTCAACACAATGCTCTCACAAGCGATGCGTCAAATTCTTAGAGTCATAACAACCTTGTCGGCCTTGACCTTTTCATCACTATGCCGCAACGTTTGCACTTAGTGCTAAACGTTATTAAAAAAAAACGTTAGCCTAGCTAAGGAATCATACAAAGAAGCCCCTCCTCATGTCTTACACTCAAGTGTGGAAACAATAAGTGTCCAGACTTAGACAAGTTGGCAATGCTAATAGATTTTGCAGCTTCTAAGCGCTAATTTTTTCATGTAGTGTTAATAGATTTTGCAGCCACTAAGCGCTAATCTTTTCATTTACGTGATATTTCAACGCACACTATTATAGTGCATGAAATTTTGCTCCATCCACTCCCAATAACTGGGTAGAGAGCAAAACACTACTCATACTGCCTACTCGTCTTACACTTAATGACTAATTTATTTAAGCTCGCATTCTTGGATGACATGACTCTTGAATGTTACTTCATCTAATGATGTAACACTATTTACAAGTCAAATTACAAAGTCAATCCGCGTAACTCAATAGTCAAGATCATATACAGATCTATTGAGGACTTACTAATTTCATAACTCCAAAACTCGCCAACCAAAAACTACGTAGCGTGCCGCTAACCATAGCGCACACATTAGTTTTTATTATGCCAAACAAGGCAACAAAACCACAGCGACTTTGAGTCATATTTCCTTACTTTGGCTCAATTAAGACTTGACCTAAAGTCTCCAAGACTTTTGCTCATCTAAAGAATGGGATTACATTGTTCACATTTGAACATCTTTACTAAGTCTAGGTCAACCAATTAACTTCCATAAGTTAAGTCAATTTAGAGAGAAATTCGCATTGGGATTAATTTGATTAGCACAATATAATTTTGCCGCAAAAATCTAAATTAAATAGTGACAATATTACACAAGTCGCAAGATCGAAAATCTGCTATGCTCGTAATCATCTCTTGCGCCACAGGTGACAATTATCCAAAATTCAATTTAATTTATGCGCAAAATATTGGTTTTCGGGAGTAAATCTACAAAGATTTCTCTCAACCGAACAACCTCGCACTGACTATGGCATGTCAAAAAGCATGATAAATTCCATACAATAGCATCTTCATGTAAATTTACAAACAATTCATGCTATATAATGTGTACATATATATACATGATTAAGAAAACACGAAAATATCCAATTAGGCTCTGATACCAATGTAAATCAGCAAGATAACGCAGCGGAATAAAAATTATGGTCATACCTTTCCTGCAGAGTCTGAATAGAAAAGATCTCGTGGGTAAATCACGTGCTTCCTGAATCTGATCAGTCAACCCAGCAGTGGGGTGATATTACAACAGTGAATATCACCCACACAAATCATAGTGCAAACGGCTTTGATCGTTGTTTTTGGGAGAGAGTCAGAATATGGGAAATTTCTGAGTCTTTAGACTTGACAGGAGGGTCTTAATTTATACATGTATAAGGGAGAGAGGAAAGCCTCCAGCCTTTATGGCTGGTCATTAATGCACCATTAACCTCTGCAATAAAGGCAGGAGTTACAAACCCCATTAATGCAGGAGTTACAGTTATAAATTCAAAGCATTGAAATGGTCATGCCACATGGGCGCCCATTTCTAACATATACGGTCCGGATCGGTTCCAATCCAGAACCGTGGGGTTCAATCCGGAACCAATCCGTGGACTACGTATTTTTAATTCTTCAATCCGGAACCGAACCACGGATTCAAAAAACCAATCCCAACCTATCGGATTGGACTGAACTGGATCAGATTACGGATTTTACGGATTTTACGGATTTCTTGCTCAACCCTAACTTTTTTAGATATAACTTACTTAGATGTATCTAAATAGTAAAATATTTGCGAAAAAACAGTTTAAAAAATTAATAAATACACAAAAATATGAAAAATGTACTGAATTTTATATTTTAAAAATATTTTTTGTATTTAGTGTATTTTTTAAAGATTTTTTCACAAATATTATACTTTTTAAGTGTATTTATGTTAGGTGTGTCTAAAAATTAAAAAAATTGCTTAAAATATTAAAAAAATTCATTAAAAACATTGAAATACAAAAAAAAAAATAGTAGAATTTTTTGAAAATCAAAACTAAACAAACTATTATCACTTTTAGATTGAAATGTGTTTTATATTGTTTATTTTTGTATTTTTACATTATATGTATTAATTTTATTTCATTTAGTCTTACTTAAAAAGAAAGATCAGTGTAATTTTATTGACTACATATTTTGTACAACCCAATTACAATTTAACACGTGGCAGGATGCGGACAATACGGGAAAGCAATTCAAGTCTTTAATCATAATCATACACGTGGCAGTTAGCATTGGTTTTTGTAGATCTGTGTAGCACTGGATTAGCAAAGAGATGCAAGATGACGTGGCTTCAATGGTTATTCATATTTAAATTCAAAATCGAGAGGGAAACCTAATTGCAGATATGGTATAGTGGAAGTAACTATAAGGCAACATGATCAGCAATCATGGAAGGATGGTTCGACGGTTAGAAATGCAGTTCAACGGTTGTCATTGAGAAATATAAATAGCAGAGAAGGTCCTAGAAAGGGCCCCCAGACTCAGATCCAAAAAATTAGTTTTATCTACTTTATTTCCTTTCCAATTTTTACATTTCTTATTCTTTACGTTTTTGTACTTCAAATTCCTGCACTGCATTTCGTTCATAGGAGTAGTTTCAAATAGTTTATTGTTGTAAAACTCCACGAGACTGATTTGGATCTTTGTAAGTCTTTTATTTTACTTAATGAAATGCTATAATTGTTCTTCGTTTAATTATTGTTTACTTAATTTTCCTAAACAAAGCCACTAGTAAAAGTCCTCTTCATTGAGGCTGAAAGAACTAAAACACAATCGTCTGATAATTGGTTGGCAATTAACATTCTGTAAGGACTGATTGATCCTTACTAGCACGCTCACAATTACAAAAATAACCTTCGAAAGCCAAAAAGCCAACATATATTTTTGGCACGCCCAGTGGGACAAATTAAAATGGCTAGATGTAGAAGACAAGGAGAAAATGAATGCTTGGAAGAAGGCGTGGAGGGAGAGGTAGAAATGCCTAATCTAGAGGATAATGTGATGACACATCCTGTGGAAGTATCTGTTGTATCAGAACCTATGGTCAAACAGACCAGCACTTCGGAACAAGTACCACATGTTCAAAGTATTGGACGAGGCCAAGGAATTGGACCGTCCACTGTTCCATTTACTCAGCCAATAAAGCCATGGGGAGGCCTAGTAGATGCCATGAGACAGTAGTTAATGAACACAATAGAAAGATGGGCAACATCCTTTTTGGATCGAATGAGTACTCATCAACCAACTAATGCAAGGCACATAGAGGAAAATTCAAATGTCCCTCAGCAAAGATTGGCTAGAGATAAACAGCTTATGCAGAGTAATGGGCATACTAATGGTCAAACTAGTAACCAAAATCATGAAAGACCACCACCTCAGTCTTGGTATGAGCCTCTTTCGAGGCCTATGGCAAATCAAAATGCCTCATTACTTAACAGTGAAGCCATGCAAATTGGTGGATCTAGCCCAACACAAGATAATGGCATAAGGATGTTTCCAAATCCTATGTTCGAAGCCATACCTAGCACGAGGGGATTCACTAATCCTTTGTTCGAATTTATACCCGGGGGTTGGAAGGTTTTCTTACAACTGGAAGAGACACAACACCTGTTCCAGCACCTTTTGCAGGTCCTTTCGTAGGACAGGCTCAAAGAGGTCACCTATATCCTCAACAGCAGTTAGCACCACAGGGACAACCAGTCCCAAACATACCACCCTATAGACCAAGAGGACCACAGGCACAAGCTTGTCCACCAAATCCTGTGTTTATTCTTTCAGTAATGGTTCAACAAGCACAAAATATGGTTCCTAGGGACCAAATTGCTGATATTGTAAGAGAGATGTGTGGACCAATGGCTCGGGGGGGTTCAAACTCTTGTGTACAGGAAACCATACCTAGAATGGGTAGATAGGGTACATGAATACCCAAGAGGCTTCAGGATACCAGACTTTACCCTTTTTTATGGGAATGGAAACCAGTCAACAGTTGAGCATATTGCTAGGTTCACTGCTCAGTGTGGTGAATTTACCAATAATGACTACATAAAGTTAAGATTGTTCCCAAATTCTCTAACTAGGGTAGGCTTTGTATGGTATATTAACCTTACACCTGGTTCTATCCAAACTTGGCAACAAATGGAGGAAGCATTTCATGCTCAATTCTTCCAAACAGAGCCAGAAGTTTCCATGGCAGACTTGGCAAGATTGAGTCAAAGGTCTGATGAGAAGGCTACTCAGTTTGTTTCCAGATTTAAAAGACCATGAAATAAATGAAGGATCATCTTACCAGAGCCTAAATTTGTGAGATTGACTCAAAATGGTCTAGAGTTTAGGCTTCGAAAGAAGTTTGACTCAACTGAGTTTAGAGACTTAGTAGAACTGACCTATAAGGTGTCTAGGTATGAAGCATTACTAGAAGAAGAACAAGATCGAAGTAATGCATCGTACAAGACGTATTATAGAGATCCTAATTATGAGATTGATGCAGCAGAGATTGTAGGGAAAGAACCTGTGATCTGTGAGGCATTAATTCATAAAGACACAACAATTGACCAACAGTTTAAAAAGAAAGACCTTCATAGGAAATACTTTTTGATTTGACAAAGACATATGACATTTTTGATCATTTACTTGCTCCAAACTTCCTGAAGTTACCAAAAGGAGTCAAAATTCTGGCTCCAGAAGAACTTAAAGGAAAAGTGTATTATAAATGACATAATTCTTGGTTTCACTCAACTAAAAACTGCATTATTTTTTGAGACAGGATCTAAGAGCAGATTTGAAAGGGAAGTTTGAAATTTCCAGCTAAAGCAGAAATAGCCATGGGGATTGATACTAATCCATTCCTAGAAATTACAGAAGTGGCAGCCAATGTTATTGTGCCAAACTTCCAGAACTTGTCATTGAAAGAATTGGAAGAGGTCAATGTGCAAATGCATGTTGCCAGCCAGACTACTGTCAAGAAAGATGCTAGAAGTCTACCAGCTATTGGACAAGGTTTTCCGGACCATAGGGAAGATTCTGATGAAGAAACATTGGATGATGATTCTTTAGAGGCAGTTGTCATGCGAAGAATGTGTCCCAGATGCAGGTTGAGCTATAAGTGACTGAAAGGGCTTCCGATTGATGGGAAACAGTATTATAAAGATATGCAGAGGCATCCTAAACCAACCAGTGCTTATAACAAAAAGGCATATCCAACTAGTATTAGGCAGCAGCCATTAATGGCTGAGCCAACGGCCACTAGAGAGCACTCTAAAGGTAAGAGAGCTCTACATGAATCTAGACCACCTAACTATTACAGAATGGAGGGCAATCATCCTGAAAGGAGACCTGAAAGGGGTTCAAGTTATGGGATCAAAGCTAGGGATTGGCATCCTAGACCAGCCTCACGCAGGACGGAAAGTGGCCACTTTTATCGAAGACTTGAATTGGGCCCAAAACAGAAGTCAGGGCCAAGCAGTGGCCTTTACAGCCAGCTTCAAAGATGGATTCGAAGGACGAAAGAGACAGTTCAACAACTGGGCCAGTGGGTTCATAGGTACCTGGAGTTCCAGATTGGTTTGTTATGCAAAACAAACCTAGGGAGATGTCTACTTAAAGGAATGTTGTTGGAAACCAAGGTAAGATGGTTAAACCTCCTTTGGTGGCTCCAAACAATTAGGTATTACTTAAGCACCCAAAAACAAAGGAACCAAATATGGTCCCAGTGATTTCTAGGTCCCAAAGAAGAAAGATCCAACAAGCGGAAGTGCACGCACTCAGAGTGGTCGCTCGAGTGTGGACTTCTTCGCTCGAGCGTAGGAGCAGAATTCTGGAATTTCCAGAATTGCTACCAAGCTTCAAATTCAACCCCAAAGCTGCAAATTATGGTTTCTTGGGCTAAAAATTTGAGGAATCATATGTGAACTTGGAAAACATGAAGAATTCAAAACCATTTCGCAAAAACCAAAGCCTAAAAGCATGCTAACTGTGCAAAACTCAACTTAAAACTTGAAAATGTGATGTAAACATGGCATGCATGAATTGTTTTGACTTTAAAACTTCCAAAACATGATCTAATACCACAAAATGACTTGAAACTTGATGTATTCTCAAAGGTAAAGTGAATTAGCAACATGCATGAGGAAATTCTTGGAAAATAACTTCAAAATGTTAGGAATTATGCATGCATGCAAGGTATGAGTCAAATTTCTTCTTTTCTAGTTCAAATCTCAAGTTCACATACTTAATCTTTTGAATTCATGTTCTTAATGCCACAATCAAAGAACTTAAAGGTTGAATTCTTATCTAGACTTTCCAAAGTGAGAGCTAGAGGCATATTTTTTGAGTTTCTAAGTCCAATTCTCCCATTTCTCATATCAATCCCCTTAGTTGAGCTCAAAGCTCTCTTTTCTCTCTCTTACTCACGTTTGGTTTGTGTGTATAGGCTCAAGGATGTGTTGATATGAACAAAAGAATGAGTGGAGCATGTAGGGACTCTTATATAGGCTCACTTAGTGGTAACTAATTAAAACTAATCTAGTAGGTATTAATTAATCTAATTAATTCGTTCCGATCAGATTTCAATTAAACCTACCATAAAATTTTAAAAATTCCAATTAATACATAAATCAAATCAATTTCTGAATTGGATGCCGATAAGGCCTTCAATTCGCAAACCGAAAAGAAAGCATGAACAGATCTTTCTACGTTAAACAGATATAAACATACACAAAGCAACATGTGATGCAAAATTTCACTTTAATTACTTATTAGGCATAATTACGCATGGATTAATGTTAATTATGGGTCAGGGTTGTTACATGCCTCCTACCGAAGCTTACCCAGGATTTTATATATATATATATACATATATTTTGATTTGGGCAGTTGATTCATAAATTTTGTTAGACGAGAGATCTAGGTGCTGTATTAGTGACAAACACAACTAAAATGACCAAAATACCCTTTATATATATATATATCTTATTAGTAATCCCAAAACCTTAACAATCACACTTCTCTCTCTCTCTCTTTTTTTTTTTTTCCCTCTCTCTCTCTCTCTCTCTCTCTCTCTCTCTCTCTTCTTCCTCTACTCTCTGTGAGATTGCCTCTTCTCTCATCTAGTTGTCAATCGCACCATCGTCACCGTCACCGACACCACTACCACTCTCTCTTTCTCTCTCTTTTTCTCTCTCTCTCTCACTTCAGTTTACTGTCTTGTCTCTGGTGTCAACGGCGGCTTGATGTCTTCGACGACTTCGTCTTTAACTTTGTCAAGCTGTAAATCTAGAAGATCTGAAGATCGTCAGCGACATCTCTGCCGCTGCCTCTTTTTAGTTTCGAACACTCTCAACAGAGGAGAAAGCAGAACATATCGACCCGAGAGATCTACCGTCACTGTTCTTCTCTCACTGGTCGCCCTCTCGCTCTCTCTCGTTGTTTTTCCGATCTGAGGTAATATATATATACACTGGTTCTTAAGATCTATACTATTATTTCTCAAGATCTACACTGGTTGAGTTCTAATTTTGTATAGTCTCAGATTTGGTTTGTATAGTCTCATATCTGGTTGTGGAAGATGAAGATGATGATGATGATAAGTTGTGTGTGTGGGTGTGTGTTTGAGAATGATGTATCTTTTCATTTTTTGATGTTGTTATTGTTGTTGATTTTCATGATGATGATGATAAAGAAAGGTCTCCTACGGTATCCCCAGGTTTTTTTGGACCCAGAACTAATCCGCCGAGGAAGCTGCTGGGTGCATATTATATAAAAAAAAATTGACAAATAAAATAAATTTGTTCCAATTTTGAACATTATCTGTTGAAAATTTCAATAGATAATAAAATTTTAAATAAATAGGACAATTTTATTTTGAACAGATAATAATATAAATTTTTTGAAAATTTGAACAGATAAGGGTTTGGTATTGAGAAAAGGCAGAATATATCACAAATATTGTGAATTTTTTTTTTCAAATTTATCTAATTTTTGAAAGTTATCATTTGTTTGAAGTAGTGGAATATGCACAAATATTGTGAAAAAATGAACGAAAATTGTCCAGATGCACTTTCGTTCAAATGAAATTGAACAGATAGATATAACAAATTGTGAATTTGTAGAGATAAATTTTGAATTGATAAAAAGTTAGATAAATAGAATATTTACATGTATAAAATTTAGAAAAATAGAAGATTTACATAGATAAAATTTGGAAAGATAAAAATATTGAATAGATAAAAATTTGGACATGTAAAATTAGACATATAGAAATTTTGAATAGATAAAATTTGGATAGGTAGAAAATTTGCACAGAAAAATTTGAACGGATATAAAATTTACACAGAAAAAATGAACAAAGAAACAAAAAAATTGAACAGATATATATAAATTTGAACAGATAGTCAACAAAAAGTCAAACAGATAAAAAAAGTCAAGGGGTAAAATTGAAAACAAAATGTCCTTCAAGACTTCTCACCAAACTATTTCACCAACTATAGACCTCTCACCAACCAAAAAAAATCACTAGACCTAATGCCTTAAACAATTGTCAGAGTAGATTTCTCACTAATTTTCTCTTTGATTTATGGGTAGAGAGGCCATGCGCTAACCAAGACTTTCTCATTTGCACAGAACACTTGCAAGCTAGGAAAAATTATAGCGTTGGTCTAAGGCATCAAGGTGTCATACTCTTAATCAATAATAAAATATTATATTGTTCATTTTTTTTTTATTAACTTAACATAAAATTGTGAATTCTATTATTTTCACTGATCACAACATGTCTAGTACGGGTGTAAATTTAGTCTGGTCCGGCCCATACTAGGCCTTATGGGCTCCCGCCAAAATTCGAGCCAGTAGGCCCAGGTTCGAGCTTGGGCAGGGCTTAACCATTTTTTTCACCAAAATTTTATTTTTTTTTACAAAAAATGACACTGGGCCTCAGGCGGGCCAGGCAGGCCGTGCTTTGATTGGGCCTTGAGCGAGTCAATGGGCCGGAACGAGCTTCAAAATGATGGCCTAGGCCCAGGGTCCCTAACTGGGCACGAGTCCGGGCCTAACCAGGTCGGGCCCCCTTAGGCCGCGGGCCATTTTTACACTCCTATTGTCACAACCACCTCCTTAATTAATGAAGTTAATTATGTGATTAGTATTGATCATGCAATTATATGATAATTGTGAATTATGTGCCATGTGTTACATATATTGATTTGTATTGTCTTGCTATTGTGTTATTATGTTATTGTGAACAGATAGGTTAGAGTGAAATTAAACCTGTCTAATTCGCTAATTTTAACAAGTTAGAATTAAGAAATTGAATAGGAATTAAAGCCTAATTCACCTTAATATAATTTAATTTAGTGTAGTTGAGATTATATTATGATATGGATTAATTTAATTTAATTATAAATGATTTATTAGCCTTGGTTAATTTAATTAGAATATTAATAGAAACTTAAAACCTACTCATCTATTCACCCATTTAATTGGTATAAGGGAAAATAGTGAGTCATGTTGTTTTTGATTAATTTATTAGAAGATAGTTAAGAGAGAAGAGTAGTGGACCTTGGTGAGCATGGGTGTATACACGTAGAGAGAGAGGGAGAGTTTTTGAGAGTTCAACAAAGAGCAAGAAGAGAAGAAAGAAATGAGAGGTGAAGAACTTAGGAAGAAGGTAGAGAATTGTCTTGAATTCTCCCTAATTTCAAAGCAAGGTAAGCTTTTCTTTCTAATTTCGTGATATAGAGACTTGCACATGTATCATCATCTAAGACTCAAGGTTAAATTATGAGAATTGATGATCAAATTAACGTTTTGCTCATATTACTAAGAATTAAGACATGAAAGTAGATATATAGAAGAAAAGAAGGAATTCACTCTTAATTTCACCATGCATGGCATAATTCCATAACAACCTTCTTTCTATATTTGGTTTCCTTCATGAGTTTTGAAAACTAAGAAGGAAGCTCCATGAATTCAAAACTTGGAGCTCAATTTGCATAGTTAATGACTTTGTATTAAAGTTTAAGAGTTTGAACTTTTACATGGATTTGAGATTCAAATTGAATTTGTGAATTTTGTTCAAGCTTACTACGTTTAATTCCATGTGTTCTTGAAATTTTTTGGAGCTTGAAATGTATGGAAATGAAGTTGTTTTGTCACCAATGCGAGCTACACGTTTGAGCAGAATTTCGGGCAATTTTTCACCAAATGCCGCACGTGCGGCTTGGGGCCCCGCACGTGCTGAAAACAAGGCAATGGTTCTGTGTAGACTGCTTAAATTGCACCTGCGGGAGTAGGTGCGGTGGTGGTCACCGCACGTGCGGCGGTGGTCACCGCACGTGCTGCTGGGACCCCTGCCCGTGCAGCCCTTTTGGGCAGACTCGGTTTGTTTTTTGCTCATCTTTTCTACCTTCTGGGCCTCTGTTTGCATGATTTTAAAGTGTTTTCATGTGCATATGCATCTCATGAACATGAATGAATTAAAGAACAAAAATGTACCCAAACGGTCAGCAACGAATAGGAACCAAAACAGTGAACATCGAATAAAAACTGAATAAATAAAGAACGCATGGAACCAATCGAATGATTGACTGTATATTGAGTAGTATTGGAAGGATGTGATTGTAATTGTGTTATGCTTGACTTTATTTGTTTAGGTCAGACGTCGAACCGTTAGTATGTGTATCAAGAAGCTCACTATGAGTAATACTGTTGTAAAGATATGTTCAAATTGTATTTATTTTCTTATTGATAAATTATATTGGTTTCTCAAGTGATACTTTTTATTGACTGAATGATGATCCTATTTTCTGAACTGTATTCGTGGCATCTATAGCATATTGTTATTGTTATAGATATTGTTATCGCTATTGTTAAAGAGATCTCTGTCAGTTCAAATTCTTGGAATTATTGCCTATTGCTTGATGGCCATCAATTAATTGTTCGGTCTTTACGACCTATTGTATTGTTGCTATTGAATGTACAACGTATGACCTATATCAATATGATTGTTTGAATTAAACGATTGATTGAAAAAAAGATATTGATTGGAAATGTTCCATTAATAATCGATTGTTTCAAATACTGTAAGGACATCATTCTTAAACTCTTTACACAACTGTTATTCATTAGGCTCTAGTTCATTGTTTACTATATATATATATATGTGATCGAGCACCGGATCAAAGGTAGTGGCGACGACCCGAACCTTTGTTTTGTCAAGCCAGCCATTGTGCCTCATCGCGAGGTTCCGAACCATCATGTGTTAAGACTTTATGGGTGGTTAAAATTCTCCTTTTTGATATTGCTAGACTTTTGTTAATACTGTTTTTGATAATGGGATTTAATTCCATAACTTATGTTTTGTCTTGTATATATTTGTTTATGGACATAAGTGTTTGTGGATATAACTATATATATGAAAGTTTATTCCATTCAGGTCCTCACAGCTCATTGGATGATGTATGTTATTATTGATTGACTTCTTCCAACCCTTTTATATTGTATTATTGTTTAAATAGGCCTTCAGTAATCATGGATTACTGGCCAGTTACGACGCTAAACTTATAGAGGGTAGGTTTGGGTCGTGACACCTATCTATGATACCACATGCTCGTGCCCAAGATCACTAAATAACTTATCACGAGCCAGATGATTAATCCTAAATAACAGGGTCGAAGTTGTTGGTGATTTGAAACTAGATGATTGATGATCCTAAATTGTGAGTGATTTTGAGGGTTTTTTTTTTTTGGGTTGGAGATAGAGATATTTAAAGAGTGAAATTGGAACTGGGTTCGTAGAGAGAGAAAGTGAGACAGAATAGTGAGAATGGAAATGGAAAAGAGAAATGGGAGAGAGAGGAAAAGAACCTCAATGTAATGGTGATCATTGTTCAATAATTTTTCACTATTTACCCTCTCATGTATATGTAACACTTGAAAGTGGGGGTTGACTCTCTCAATTTAGGATTTACTGTTTGTTGATGATACTACGTTATCATTATCAATATTGCCGTTACATTGAATTTTTAACCAAGAGAGAGGATGAATAAAGAGAGAGTAGAGTAAATAGGTAATGAGTTTCAACGATAATGGATGGATTGAATCGGGTCGGGCCGGGTGTAGCTAAGTGTTGCGCAATTTTGGTTCATCTAAAAAAATTGTGTGGATTTAAGAGCAAGGTACGATGGAATGGGCTGGAATGGAATACTCATTATAGCTTTGTATTCATTTCTTTTGTTTTTGTACGTCTTATCTAAATGAGAATAGTCATTCCATTGGAATGGTTATTCCAACAAAATATGAAAATACCTATTCCATCCTCGAACTTAATGAATGACCATTCTATTCTATAAAAATTTATTATTTTTTTTTGTTAGCAATTAAAGAAAATATTGTTATTTAGCTACTACTACCATTCTGTTTTCCTACCATCCATTCCATCACCATTACAACCATTACCACGGTTGTCGCCATAACCGCCACACCATCACTACTATACTACCGATGTCGCCATTACTACCACCACCACTACCACTACCACTATCGCCGCAACCCCTACCACCACATCCATAATCATAAAACCATCGCTATCACCATCGTTAGAACTACTACCCAACTACCACCACTGCCTCTACCGCCACAACCACTACCTTATTGCTACTACTAGCACCTTCATAAACATCACACCACCACCATTACCATTGCAAGAACCACCACTTTACTACCATTGGCCACTACCATCGCCACTGCCACCATCACCACCATCGCCACAATCACAACCACAACAGCACCGTACCATCACTAAGGCCACAACAACCTACCACCACCACCACCACCACCACCACTACCACCATCCTATTATCATTACTATTACCACCACCGATGCTGCCATCGCCGTTACCACCGCTACAACTATCAACATTATCATGGTCTATATAAAATTTTAATTTATTTGTTACTAACTTGTTAAAAAAAAGGGGTAAATTACAATATACCCCTTGAGGTTTGATTAAAATACGAATCGCCCCCTGTGGTTTTGAAAATTATATTCCACCCCTTGAGGTTTTTAATTTCATAACAAATTACTTATTTTATTAATAAATCATCAAGTCAATTAACAGTTTTTAATGATGTTAAAAATATGTTTCAATTAATAATTTAGGCAATTTTATTATTGTATAGGAGATCAATTATGAATTTTATTTTTTAAATTAATTATGTTAAATAAAAAATTCTAATAAGGGGGTATTTGTAATTTTTCAAACCACAGTGGACAATTTGTATTTTAAGTAAACCTCAGGAGGTGTATTTGTAATTTACTCAAAAAATAAATAAAAAATAAAAATTTATTCCATTCTATGAGTTTAATATGCATAAACAAACATAAGAAGAATGAAAATTATCATACTATTTCTATATCATTCCATATTGACAACCAAATAATTAGGGGTGTGCGTGGTGCGGGTCGTTGTGGTTTGAGAGAAAAATAGAAACCGTATGGCGGGTGGCGGATTGATAAAAGTGTCACTAGAATTTGTCATTTTTCTTATCAAAAATCGGTAGTTCGGGCGGATTGGCGGTTTATAAAAGACATAATTCAAATTACAAAACTTAAATCAAAGAGTAAAAAAACGACGAGAGATACCGTGATGTTAAGCATCTTGCGAAGCTTTTTTCTGATGCAGCAAGTGTAGCAACATGGCCAGAAAAAAAAAAAGATTGAAAAGTGAATTGGAATCCAACTTTGTTTTGGATTACTGACATCTTGAATTCCCCTCGAGCAGTAATGTAATACTATATTCTAAGGTATAGAACAACAAGCAAACTTAAGTAAAAAAGAATTTTTAGAATCTTATAAAACATGATTTAATAGCGGTGTGGGTCGGTACGGTTTGGAAGAAAAATAGAAACCGGCGGATTAATAAAAGTGTTACTAGAATTTACCATTTTTCTTATCAAAAACCGGTGGTTCGATTGACAAATAATAACGAATTTGTCTTGGCGGTGCGATTCGGTGCGGTTTTGGCGGTTTCGACGGTATTATGCACACCCCTACAAATAATAAAATGAGAATAGACATTCCATTTCATTCAATCTTATATTTTATTCTCAATCTCTTTTGATTTTCATTTTATTTTATTTCATTATACTAAACACGTCCAAGCAACTTTTTTTTTTTTTTTTTTTTTTTTGATTTATAAAAAAAAAAACTATGCCCAAGCACTTTGTTGCGTGGCATTAGGGCCATTCTTTAAAAGTAGGCATCTCCAATAATCTCAGAAAAATGTTAAAGTTTTCAAATTTTTTACTAAATAAATGATTAAATGTTTTACATGATTGTGGTTTGCGGACCCCACACCCATATGAGATATTTAATCATTTGTTTGATAGAAAATTTGATATCCCTAACATCACCGATAATCTCGCTATGGATACTTTATTAAAGCACACCCTCAATTCAGTCATGTACAATTGTAGCATTACTTTTCTGAGTAATGATTCATCCCCCCTTTTTCCTCCACCCCCTTTGACCCCCTCTCTCTCTCATTGGTTGCCTTTTCTTTTTCTTTTTCTTTTTTTTCCTGCTCCACCAATCACCCCCTGCCACGTGGCAAAGGGGGGTGAGGGGGTGACCCCCAAAAGGGGTCCCAAACATTATTCTACTTTTCTTGAAAAGGTCCAACTTTTCTAATGACGTAAGAGTTGGCCGAGGAACAGTAACGTTTTGTTTGGCTTGGTTTTTATTTAACATATATTTTTATATTTTTAATAAAGATATAAATTAATTTGATGAAAAAAAATATTTCTGAAAAGATATTTCCAACTATATATATATAAAACTTATGAAAATGATGAGCAATTTTTAATTTTTTTAAGAAACTTTTTTTAAAAAAATAAATTTAAAAAATGAAAATAAATAGAACAGAAGAACCTCACGGCTAGCTTTAACAAGAAACAAGAGGTCATAGTCATAGACCATATTCACTTGTACTCATTAGAAGAAAATAAATATTCATGAAAAGATATTTTCAACTAAAAAAAAAAAAAGAGAAAATTATATGAAAATGATGAGTACTTTTGTTTATTATTAAAAAAAAATTCAATTTGTTTTTTTAAAGAAACAAAACCAAACAGAACAGAAGGACCACACAGCTTTGAGCAGAAACAAGAGATCAGGTCGTTTGAGGTTGGCTTTGTTTGATGATTGGTACTTGTAATGAGCCTTTCAATGACATCTCACCGTCCCCAGTGGGTACAATACAAAGTTGATGTATGGGTCTATCTGTGGTCTTCGGTCTTCTAATCCGACAAGCTAAGGGTTGTTTGGAAAGTCTAAATCCCCCTGGACGGGCTCAATACGGCATTGAGACAACTAGTCTCACAATTTGTGTCTCATAATTATATATTAGATAATTTTTTTTTGGCCACAGCTCCCCTTTAGTCCAAATCGGGGTTGAGGGGTATTGTTGGGCTTTTGCGGGCTTATTATGAAACTCGTATTGATAATTCGAACTATTCGATGTATAAAGTTCGTCGAGTATTTTATCCCTGTAAAAAATACGTTGATTGGATATCGATAGCCGCTTGATCAGATTACATGCTATTGATATTCGATCAATATAATTTTTTATAGAGATGAAATCTTCAATGAGCCTTACATATTGAACTGTTCGAATTATCGGTGTAGATTCCATAGTGGATCCAAGGAGGCCCAACAATATCCTCCAGTTGGGACACCCAATTGGAGAGGAGCCTCTCCTTTTTTGATTTGTTATAAACTAATCATGTCAAGTGTAAGTTTCTATTATGTTATTGTGAGTGTGTTTGCACCACATTTTATTTTCCTGTCGATTGTGATTTATTAATTGTGGTCAAGTTCGATTATGGTTTATCGATTGAAATCATAAATTATTTTCAAATAATAACTTTGACCACATTTATTTTTATTATTATTATTTTTGTCGATAGGCACGCTAACGTGGCATGATGATGTGTTAAAGACGTGGCATTATGACATTTTAAATGGAGGGCGAGAAAGTTAGTAATTGAGCAATTTAAAAGTTAGTTGCTGAGATTAAGGAGCCAAAATCAAGTTAAATACTAAATCTGCAAAATAGTTTCTATCAAAGATGAGATATGTATTATGTTGAGGAAATCATGGGCTTGTTGAGGAAATTATGGGCTTAAGTTATCTCTTTCACTCATGTGACTGAACCTATAAATAGGTTAAGAGAGATACAAAGAAGCATCAATCAATCATCCGAATCACCATTCACAAAATGTAACATTTATCTAGGAGTAGTTTAATTTATTATTTGTTAGGAGTAGATTAGTAATAGTTTTTTCCAATTCTCACTTCTCTTCTTTCTGTTGATTGTTGTATTTTCATTTCTTTGTTCTTGTTTTGTAGGACAATCTTCACTGTATTTAAATAGATTAAGTTCTGTTGTGTACAAAACAACAACAAGAATAAAAGAAATAGATAAAAGGAGAGAATTTGTTTGATTACAAAAATCAAACTCGAAATAATAATAAATAAATAAAACCACAGATTTTATTTTGTTACAAAAACAAAAAAACAAAAACCTGATTAAATAAACAAATAAAAAACAGAATAAAATTAAACAACTTACTTGGTTAATTTATTTGAATAACTTTTCTGATCAAGTCCAGTGTTTAACACTGTGTCCTTAAGACAGATTCGTCCTCTCTACGGTGCTTTCAGAATTTGGACGTCTATCTCCCAGGATGAAATGATCTTACCACAAACAATAGCAGCACTACAAATTGTTTGCCTTACGAACACACTAAGTGTTTACACTCTTTCTTTCGGAAATAAAATGCAGCAAGATGAAGAATATAATTAGCAGAAGTGAAATACGAAATTTCTGAATGGAAAACATCAAATGAGGGCGGTCCTATTTATAGATGTGAAGGTGGCTCTTGGTTTTGAATTGAACAGGTATGTGGCTCTTGGTTTTGAATTGAACAAGTATGATACCTGTTGGGTTTTGAATTTCAAACAGATAGCAATTACGGGAAGGGCCCTGTTTGGGTGTGCACTAATTCCAAAACAGTTTATTTCTGTTTGAAAACGGGAAGGGCCCTGTTTGGATGAACAAAAAATCCAAACCAATTTAATTTGAATTCTGGATTTTATTTTAATAAAAAATAAAATTAAATTCAAATGTTTTTGGCCTAAAAAAGATTAGAAGCCCAACCCAACCACGCACCCGCGCCCAACCGACTGGACGGACGGCGGCGGCGGCGCGCGCGCGCGTGTGTGGTGATTTTTGGGTCCAATGGGTCTAGCCCCTTTTGCCCATAACCTCTCCCTCTAAAACACTTGGGTACCCCTTGGGTCACACCCCAAGTATCTCACCCTAAGCCTTATAAACCCTTTCAAAACTTCCCACCAAATCAATGTGGGACAAGCCAATTTACAACCTTAAGGAATTTCCACCAAAAACTCCATTTCCATGGAGCACACTTTGGCTTCAATTTTCCATTCACTCGGTAATGGTTTTGAGCAACCAAATATACCACGTGAATTACAACGCGGCATAGAACGCGTTACCACTTTGACCCGAGTAAATCGACACTCGGGGCCCACCTAAAAAATAGACCGAACTTAGGAAAAAATTCTGGTTTTATCCAGAATTTTATAACCATTTCCAACAATCCCCCACATGAATGGAATTTGATGACAACGGTAATGCAACAATATGCAGACTTAAACGAAAGAGTATAAGTCGAAAATATCTTGCATCAGTATAGGTAGTTTTCGGCCTTGAACCTTCCCTAGTGATAACCTATCGGACTTACTGGCTAACCAATGGACGCGATGCCTTGAATTGTTCAGCCGTTTGTGTAAGCCAAGACAATAGATTTTACACAAAATATCTTCTAACACATCGTGGTTCTCACTGTTGTGTTCATTTTGGCCTTGAACGCACCTGGTTTTCATAAGTGTTTCTAGAGAATTTAGCCTCTTCATTCTTATAGAACCGGCCCCAGTTCAACACTCATATAGGTGATTTTTATTGTGAGTATCTCCTTATACTCATCTTGATTTTATGTCTTAATCAAGATATAAGTAATCATTAAAAGCAAAGCTTATCCTTATACCCCTGCAGACAACATATGTTGCAGATATCACTCTCACCATAGGAATGGGTAGGAATTTTAATCCCTTGGTGATTTCTGGCGAGCCATACATAACTTAGTTGTCCCTTTGAACTTAGTTCTTGGGATCTCCAGTCATATAAGTAGGGTTACCATTATGACGACTCTTATGTAATAGGCTTTAATCCCATCCCCTTCGATGAACTATACACTAGCTCTTTTGTCAAACCTTTTGTTAACGGATCCGCAATATTCTCTTTAGATTTTATATAATCTATTGAAATTATTCCGTTTGAAAACAATTGCCTTACGGTATTATGTCGACGACGTATATGTCGTGATTTACCGTTATACATGTGATTCTGTGCCCTACCTATTGCAGATTGACTATCACAATGAATGCAAATAGCTGGCACAGGTTTTGGCCACATTGGAATGTCTTCTAAGAAGTGACGAAGCCATTCTGCTTCTTCACCTGCTTTGTCTAAAGCAATGAACTCGGATTCCATTGTGGATCGTGCGATGCAAGTTTGTTTCGTGGACTTCCAAGAAACAGCAGCGCCTCCTAGAGTAAAGACATATCCACTAGTGGATTTTGAATCTTTAATATCCGACATCCAATTGGCATCACAATAACCTTCGAGTACTGCTGGATATCGAGTAAAGTTCAAACCATGATCACGAGTAAATCTTAGATATCTAAGAACTCGAATGATCGCTTTCCAATGGTCTTCTCCAGGGTTACTAGTGTACCTACTCAATTTACTGATAGCATAAGCTATATCAGGACGAGTACAATTCATTAGGTACATTAGGCTTCCAATGATTTGGGAGTATTTTAACTGAGACACTGCATCACCTTTATTTTTTGATAAATAAAGACTGATGTCTACAGGTGTCTTAGCTAAATTCAAATCATCCTTGATAAATTTATCAAGAATTTTCTCAATATAATGAGATTGAGATAATGCATATCCGTCAGATGTTTTAGTAATTTTCATTCCTAATATAACATCTGCGACCCCCATATCTTTCATATCAAATCTTTTGTTAAGCATCTGCTTAGTTGATTTGATCGTGTTTTGATTGCTTCCAATGATAAGCATGTCATCCACATAAAGACAAACTATGACATATCCTTGGTCAGTGTTTTTAACATAGACGCATTTGTCACATTCGTTTATCTTAAACCCATTAGTAAGCATTGCATGATCAAATTTTTCATGCCATTGCTTAGGTGCTTGTTTTAATCCATAAAGGGATTTTACAAGTCGACAAACTTTCTTTTCTTGCCCTGATACTACAAACCCTTCGGGTTGTTCCATATAGATCTCTTCATTTAGATCACCGTTTAAGAAAGCTGTCTTAACATCCATTTGATGTATTTCTAAATTAAACAACGCTGCTATAGCAATAAGCATGCGAATGGATGTTATTCTTGTCACAGGGGAATCTGTGTCAAAATAATCCAGACCTTCCTTTTGTCTGTAACCTTTAACAACAAGTCTTGCTTTATACTTGTCAATTGAACCATCTGCTTTCATTTTTCTCTTGAATATCCATTTATATCCAAGAGGTTTAGAACCTAGTGGAAGATCCACCAATTCCCAAGTATGATTCTGCATAATGGATTCAATTTCATTATTAACAGCCTTTTTCCACAAAGGTGCTTCAGGACCTGTCATTGCTGCCTTAAAGCTTTGAGGTTCATTTTCTTACAAGTATGTAAGAAAATCTGGACCAAAGGATTTTGATGTTCTCGCTCTTTTACTTCGTCTTGGTTCATCATTAGTTAAATCCTGTTGGTCGAGACTATTACTAGTCTCTTGTGTTTGATTGTCATTAGTCTCTTGACTTTGTTTACAATCATAAGTTCTTTTCTGTGAACTTAATTCCTGTCCTTTCTTGTAAGGAAAGACATGTTCAAAAAATACAGCATTCCTTGACTCTATAATAGTGTTCACATCTATATCAGGTATCTCTGATTTATAAGTCAGAAACCGATATGCACTACTATTCTGAGCATAACCAATAAACACACAATCTACTGTTTTTGGTCCAATCTTAGTCTTTTAAGGAACAGGTACTTCAACTTTTGCAAAACACCCCCACACTTTTAAGTATTTGTAGGAAGGTGGTCCACCTTTCCAAATAAGGAATGCTTTTGGTTTTCTTGTGGGGTATTCTATTAAGAACATAATTAGCAGACAATATTGCTTCCCCCCACAAGTTCTGTGGTAAGCCTGAACATAGTAACATGGCATTCATCATTTGTTTTAGGGTTCTATTCTTCCTTTCAGCAATTCCATTTTGCTGTGGAGAATAAGGGACTGTAGTTTGGTGAATAATGTCATGTTGTGCACAAAATTCATTTAATGGTGCATCATATTCACCACCCCTATCACTTCTAATATAAATCAATGAATTTTAAAACAAATTCAAGAAAAAACCAAAATAACTATGACTACTCCAGGCAGAATTAATGTTTTGACAAAATCATATCCTCATAAAAATTTTTGCCTAAGAATCAAACAATTCAAAAACCCATTTGATTGTATACATTCTTGCAACTTAATAACAAATAAATGTCACTGTCATAAAAATATTTGTGACAGAAGAAAATTAACTTATCTCAACTAATGCAAGAGATACACCCCCATATTAATAAAATGGTTCATGGTTTAACAAATTCTACCACGCAAGTAAAATAATTATTAATGACATCTCATGTCACATAATTCAATAATCAACATAAAAGATTTCTTAAATTACTTCCCAAATAAACGGACCGATATAATTACATACATCTTCATGTTTAAATTTCTCTGGTGTTCAAACACCCATTCAAAATTGATTAGAAATATTCAAATTAACATGCTTATATCCAAAGTCGACATAACAAATTATCATTCCAAATCACTTGAAATTATTGTTAAGAAATAACTTGAGTTGATATCATACATGCATATCAAACGCATCAATTAAAAATAATGATTTAACAAAATAAATTAATCATGCACGATCCCATCACTTGTGTCATGAAATAAAAGGATTCTCAACTCATAAATAAAATCCAACGTATTTAAACTTTAAACTTCAAAATGACAAAACATACCTTCATTTAATAAGTTTGATTTGTACATAAATAAACAAATTAAATATGCATTAAAATGTTCTTGTGAATATATATATATATATATTTTCCGACTCAAGTGCAGAAACAATTCAAGACTATGAATCCACATTGTAATAAAAATAAAATTAGTTCGTAAAACTAATATTTTTCTCTAGAAACAAATTCTTTCATGTATAATCACGAGTCAAAATAATTAACACCTTTTCACAAAGGGTTCAAAAGTAAGTGGTCTACCAAACGAAACCATAAGTTACTTACAAAATTAACAGATTGTGACTGAGTCACAAAGTTACATGATTGATTAACAAAATTAATTTTCTAGTTACTAAAACCAGAAAATAAATTACAATATAAAATAATTTTATTTTCCTTGTTACTAAAACTAGTAAAATAAAATATCAAAATAATATCTGATTACAAAAATCAGAAAACCAAACCACAAATTAATTTTCTAGTTACTTAAACCAGAAAATAAATTATATAAACCAGAAAATAAATTATAATACAAAATCATTTTATTTTTCTTGTTACTAAAACTAGAAAATACTGTAATTTTATTTTCCTTGTTACTGAAACTAGAAAATAAAATACCACAAAACTATCTGATTACAAAAATCAGAACAAACACAAAATAATTTTCTAGTTACCAAAATTAGAAAATAAATTAAAACACAAAATAATTGTCTAGTTACTAAAACCAGAAAATAAATTATAACAACAAAATAATTTTATTTTCCTTGTTACTAAAACTAGAAAAATAAAATATCACAAGAATTTGCTGTAATACCAAATAATATTCTGAATTGTTAATGACACCGGTATCGTACTACTAGTTGTTGTCAAAGAAAAGAGACAGTATATTACTACTATCTGTCAAATAGCATAAATCACTATTTGTTTTTCCAACCAGAATATTAATTTGAAAACGCAGAAAATTAAATACAATAAAGATACCCAAAAAGGATTCTGTCTTAAGATTGTAGGACAATCTTCACTGTATTTAAATAGATTAAATTCTGTTGTGTACAAAACAACAACAAGAATAAAAGAAATAGATAAAAGGAGAGCATTTGTTTGATTACAAAAATCAAACTCGAAATAATAATAAATAAATAAAACCACAGATTTTATTTTGTTACAAAAAACAAAAAAACAAAAACCTGATTAAATAAACAAATAAAAAATAGAATAAAATTAAACAACTTACTTGGTTAATTTATTTGAATAACTTTTCTGATCAAGTCCAGTGTTTAACACTGTGTCCTTAAGACAGATTCGTCCTCTCCACGGTGCTTTCAGAATTTGGACGTCTATCTCCCAGGATGAAATGATCTTACCACAAACAATAGCAGCACTACAAATTGTTTGCCTTACGAACACACCAAGTGTTTACACTCTTTCTTTCGGAAATAAAATGCAGCAAGATGAAGAATATAATTAGCAGAAGTGAAATACGAAATTTCTGAATGGAAAACATCAAATGAGGGTGGTCCTATTTATAGATGTGAAGGTGGCTCTTGGTTTTGAATTGAACAGGTATGTGGCTCTTGGTTTTGAATTGAACAGGTATGATACCTGTTGGGTTTTGAATTTCAAACAGATAGCAATTACGGGAAGGGCCCTGTTTGGGTGTGCACTAATTCCAAAACAGTTTATTTCTGTTTGAAAACGGGAAGGGCCCTGTTTGGATGAACAAAAAATCCAAACTAATTTAATTTGAATTCTGGATTTTATTTTAATAAAAAATAAAATTAAATTCAAATGTTTTTGGCCCAAAAAAGATTAGAAGCCCAACCCACCGGACGGCGGCGGCGGCGCGCGCGCGCGTGTGTGGTGATTTTTGGGTCCAATGGGTCTAGCCCATTTTGCCCATAACCTCTCCCTCTAAAACACTTGGGTACCCCTTGGGTCACACCCCAAGTATCTCACCCTAAGCCTTATAAACCCTTTCAAAACTTCCCACCAAATCAATGTGGGACAAGCCAATTTACAACCTTAAGGAATTTCCACCAAAAACTCCATTTCCATGGAGCACACTTTGGCTTCAATTTCCCATTCACTCGGTAATGGTTTTGAGCAACCAAATATACCACGTGAATCACAACGCGGCATAGAACGCGTTACCACTTTGACCCGAGTAAATCGACACTCGGGGCCCACCTAAAAAATAGACCGAACTTAGGAAAAAATTCTGGCTTTATCCAGAATTTTATAACCATTTCCAACATGTTTGAGTTCTTGTAACTGATAGCAAGTGATAATTTAATTGAATAAATAAATATTATTTTCTGTTCAAATCATTCTTTACTTAATTGCCTCCAGGAAAGTCCTTAATCTGTTTAAGGTATAGAATTTAACCACAAAACTTGATCATTTTGTGTTTATTAAAATTTATTTAAGTTTGTTGATCAATCATTGTCGATTGGGCCTAAATCGAATTTTTACTAACAAAGTGAATTATCAAACTTAAATTGTGGATTTTAAATATTTCTCGAAATGAAAATGCATTATGGTAATTTAGGAACTCTAAGAAGAAATTCAATAATAAATATCTTATGTCATTGTATTTTCATTTTTACGTGGTAGGAACATAGTTCATAGGAGTGTAAATTTGGCCCGGCTCGGCTCGACCCATGTCGGGTCTCGTGGGCTCCTGTCAAAATTCGGGCCTGGTCTGGCCGACCCATGGGCCAAAAAATTAGTCCTAGGCTTAGGAGGTATTCAGGCTCTTGGGCGGGCCTGAGCCTTATTTTTTTAGTTTTTCTACCAAAATTTTATTATTTTTCACAAAAAAGACACTAAGTCTTGGTTGGGCCAAATCTTGAGTAGGTTTTAAACGGGTCGATAAATCGAGTCAAACTTCAAAATAATAGCTCATGGTCTCGGATTGAGCTTGGGTCAGGACCCAAACAAACTGGGCCCATCCCAATCCCCGAATGAATTTCAAGCCAATTTGTAAAGCCATTTTTACCCTCCTAATAATGCAACTTTCCAACACCCCGGAAAGCAAGTTTGTGAGGATAGTTAAAGTCCCATTGCTACCCTACTCATGATTTTTTGCCTAAAAAGTTTTGAATAGTAGCATACAACCATAAAATCAATAAAAAATTTTGATTCAAAATTGGGCAATGATATATACTACTAAAAGTGGTGCTCTAAAGCATCACTAAGTGAGTTGGCACACACTTAAAAAAAAAAAAAAAAAAAAAAAAAAGACACAGCAACACCGTGGCAGTGGATGGAGCCCACTGCTACATCATTAGTGTAACCACTAATTAGTGGTCTCAATCATTTTCTTTCAAAATTATGTGACAGCTTTGATTATTATTATTTTAAAAAGGGATTTTTATTGATAAATCCCATTTAGAAGTGTTTTAACCCAAAAAGTTCATGAAGAAATTTATTAACCCATTTAGTCCCATGTATGTATAGTTCTACTCCATAAAGTTATTTTTCTTGATTTACACTCTTTTTTTAGACTCTTATGCCATTATATTTAATTTTGATACCCTTACAAATATTTTTTGAACGGTTAGCAATTTTATGATGTAAATATTCATATTTTAACATTCACATTGGTAAGAATGTAAAATTGGCCCGTGGCCCGTGGGCGGTCCGAAGATCGCCCCTAGGCCGGGGCGGGCCCGATCCGTTGACAATGTGAATATTCACATTGACATGTTAACATTCACATTGATAGAAGTGTAAAATTGGCCCGCGGCCTGTGGGTGGCCCGAAACCCGCCTGTGGCTCGTGGGCTGCCCGGGCGAGCCCAGCCCGACCCGACCCGACCCGTTGACAATATGAATATTCACATTAACATATTAACATTCATGTTGATAGAAGTGTAAATTGACCCGCGGACCGTAGACGGCTTGAAACCCGCCCGTGGGCCCGGTCCGGCTCGACCCGTTTGCAATGTGAATATTCACATTGACATGTTAACATTCACATTGATAGGAATGTAAAATTGGCATGCGACCTGTGGACGGCCCGAAGCTCGCTCGTTGCCCGGGGCGGGGCGGGCTGTAAATATTCATATTTTAACATTCACATTGGTAAGAATGTAAAATTGGCCCGTGGCTTGTGGGCGGTCCGAAGCTCACCCTCGAGCCGGGACGGGCCCGGTCCGTTGACAATGTGAATATTCACATTGACATGTTAACATTCACATTGATAGAAGTGTAAAATTGGCCCGCAGCCCGTGGGCTGCCCGGGGCGGGACCGGCCCGGCCTGTTGACAATGTGAATATTCACAATAACATATTAACATTCACATTGATAGGAGTGTAAAATTGACCCGCTGCCCATAGGCGGCCCGAAACCCGCCTGCGGGCCCAGCCCGTTTACAATGTGAATATTTACATTGACATGTTAACATTCACATTGATAGGAGTATAAAATTGGTCCGCGGCCCGTGGGTTGCCCGAAACACCCCCGCGGGCCCGGTCCGGCCCGGCCCGTTTACAATGTGAATATTCACATTGACATGTTAACATTCGCATTGATAGGAGTGTAAAATTGGCCCGCGGCCCGTGGACGGCCCGAAGCACGCCCGTTGCTCGGGGCGAGGCGGGCTGTAAATATTCATATTTTAATATTCACATTGGTAAGAATGTAAAATTGGCCCGTGGCCCGTGGGTGGTCCGAAGCTCCCCTCTGGGTTGTGGCGGGTCCGGTCCGTTGACAATGTGAATATTCACATTGATATGTTAACATTCACATTGATAGAAGTGTAAAATTAGCCCGTGGCCCGTGGGCGGCCCGAAACTCGCTCGTGGCCTGTGGGCTGCCCGGGGCGGGCCCGACCCGTTGACAATGTGAACATTCACATTAACATATTAATATTCACGTTGATAGGAGTGTAAAATTGACCCGCGACCCGTAGGCGGCTCGAAACCCGCCCGCGATCCTGGCCCGTTTATAATGTGAATATTCACATTGACATGTTAACATTAGCATTGATAGGAGTGTAAAATTGGCCTGCAGCCTGAAGCGGGTTCGACTGGTTGACAATGTGAATATTCACATTGACATGTTAATATTCACATTGATAGGAGTGTAAAATTGGCCCGCGGCCCGTGGGCCACCCGAAGCCCTCCCGCGGCCCGGGGCAAGCTCGTTTGGGACCGAGCCCGAGCCCAGCCCGAAAACTTGGGCTAGGACCTGGTCCATCACTTTGAAGCTCGGCCCGCATAAGGCCCATTTAAGGCTCGGCCCGCTAGAGGCCCGGTGTCTTTTTTGTGGAAAATAATAAAATTTTAGAAGAAAAAATTAAAAAGAATTAAAAAGATGGCGAGGCTCATCCAAGCCCGACCCAAGCCCAAGCCCCTTGGATCGACCCACCGGGGCACCCAAAGCCTGAATACGTTCGTGCCAGGGCTAGGGCCTAGGCCTAATTTTTTGGCCCGTGAGCCGGTTCGGCCCGGACCGAATTTTGGCAAGCACCCACGAGGCTTTACATCGGTTGGCCCCGGCCCAGGTTGGGCCGAGCCTCTACACATTGATGATATGAACATTCATATTGACGGTGTGAATATTTACATTGACGATGTGAACATTCACATTAGGGGTATTTTGGTAATTATGTCACCCATAGGATGTGAACATTCACATTAGGGGTATTTTAGTAATTATGTCACCCATAGGACTTATTGAAACATAAGAAAATAACGTGGACTAAATGGAACATAAGTAGGTGAAAAAAGTATTTTGGTTTTCTTACCTCAAATAGGAACATTTACATTGACGGTGTGAACATTTACATTATGGATATTTTGGTAATTATGTCACCCATAGGACTTATTGAAACATAAGAAACTAATGTGGATTAAATGGAACATAAGTAGATGAAAAGGGTATTTTGGTCTTCTTACCTCAAATAGGACCTAATGGAATAGTCAAAAAGAATATGAGTTGGATAAAATAAAACTCTTAGAAAAATGATTTATCAAAAAAGCTCCCTTTTAAAAATTACCTTTTAAATTTAAATTTTATATAAGTTTTGGAATTACAATTTCGTTTGACAACATCACTTTTTAGTTTAAAAGTCAAAAAGTTACTAAAAAATAAAAAGTCAGCACTGTATACTAAAAAATTAAAGATTTTTATTTTTATTTTTATTTTTTACACATCTTTTCCTAAAAAATTAAAAAATTATCTTAAATATATTAATTTTTTCAAATCATATTTTATTAAAAAAATTAAAAAATTATTAAAATAACATATTTCTAAACAATACTACTGGCTGTCAGTCGTTCTCAATTGACAATTAATGAGCCAGGAAAAGGCCAAATCATTTTGTATACAACTTCTGTAGACAAATTTTATTGCATTGTATTGTAGGTGCTTGAAAATTGCTTGGTACCCCCCCTTTTCTTTTGGGAATTTCTACAATTTTCTTTGAATCTTAACTATTGATGTATTTGTGAGAGTCATTTATATATGTATGGGGCTCATACCATTAATGATTGAGATTCAAAAGAAATTGTAGAAGTCTCTAAAAAAAGAGATATCAATCATTGTTGTAGGTGCCTTGATACATGGTGGTGTTTTGAAAAGTTGGTAAAAAATTAATTTTTTAGCTTTTTTAGCCTATTTCATCTTTCTGTGAATAAAAAATCTGAGAGATAATGTAATCCAAAATGAATAAAAAGCTAAAAGTAAACTTTTTATTTTGATCCCAAAACAAAGTATGGTATCAAATGGGAGATAGTTGTATGCGAAAGGCTATGTTTGTTGGGAAAACTGGACAAGAGGTTTAGTTTAGCGAGAAGAAAGACAACCAAAAAACTTACTATATAAGAGGTCGTTTGGTTGAATATCATGAAAATCAAATATTTTAAATTTTGAGGTTATTGGAGATTTGTTAGGCCGTTAATTTCAGGACTTTGGGATTGTTAAGGTGTGCATAAATTGATCTGGATACTCGATTATAAAAAAAATAATTCCTAGGACTATTATAGTGATTATCAATCCTTTTGGATTGTACATCTTGTCTCATATTTGAATTAGCTTAGGATTTTGGGATGAATTGACAAATCTTATTCACTTTGTTTAGTTTTAATTTTCAGACTCTTCAGAAAATTTAATTTTTTCATTTTCCGTGATATTCACTCTGACATTCTCTCTGACAAAATCCTATTCACTGAATTTTTTTAATATTTTAAGTAATTTTTAGACACACATAACATAAATACACTTAAAAAGATAATATTTGTAAAAAAAATCTTTAAAAAATTCATTAAATACAAAAAATATAAAAAAATTACGAAAATTTAGTATATTTTTCATATTTTTTTGTATTTAATAATTTTTTAAAATATTTTTTCACAAATATTTTAATATTTAGATACATATAAGTAAAGTACATCTAAAAAAATAAAAATATTGCTTAAAATTTTAAAAATATTCACTAAAAACATAAAAAAAAAACGATAAATAAAAAACTCAATTTATAAAAAACTGAATTTGAAAAATTGAAACTAAACACACTAATTAATTTTATAATTTAATTAGTTATTCCAAACATCTTCTTATTCTTGTTTTATATCCCACCTTCCCTCTTGATATTCAATAATAGTTTCAAAAAATATCCTTCCTCCTGTTATTAATTATAAATGGCATTCACTTCATAAATTAAAGCGTAACAAATCGCAAATTTTAAAAACCAAATCAGAACATATACAAAGGTTGAGGGTTACAGTAAAACACAATGTATATTTTGACAATCATTAGTGTAATTAACTCAAAAGTCAAAATTTAAGAAGTTAAAAAGACATTCGAAATAACTTGAGAATGAGAATAGCCATGGAGTTGTCAATAAATATAGATAAAATTCGAAACTCGTATTTCATTTCATCATGGTAAATAGAGACAAAAACTTGTTTGCAGCTATAATTTACCTAAAAAATCCAACTAACAATACAATCATCGCGCGCAAGACACACATTACAAGAGACATGAATATCCGAGAAACAGGGGATGATATTGTAACTGATGATGAATTGATTTGTATCTCACAAACAATCACATCACAAGATGGAACAACCTCGTGGGTCTGAATCATATACCGGTTGACAGTAACAAGGGGTTGGAATAACTGGTGGAGCCATAGTCCACTGGAGTGGTTTCTCTTCTTTCTTTTCCTCCTCTTTGGGCTTCACTTCTTCCACTTTGTATGCTGGCATATTTGCTCACCTTCCTCCTTATTGACTTGGTTAACTCAACTGAATCAATCTGTTCTCCTATTACCTCTACTTGATCTTTTCCATCTCCTTTTATTGCCACTGAGCTCACACCTATGTAAAACAATTAATCAGTACCAACATTCATGAATTGAGAAAGCTAGAAAATGTCACAATGCACTTGTCTTGATCATTGAATTATATCTCGAGATTTTTATTTCTTGAGCCTTTCACACTATCCTATAACTGTAAAGTGATTTTTATTTCTTGATCGTCGGAGTGCCCCCGGGTGGACGAACCACCGCCGGAATCTTCTCTTTCTGTTGCAGGTCAGACAGGTGCCATCTATTCTGCCAGTGCTTTCCAGCTAAATACTGAGTTGACAGTGTGATCGGAAATTCACTCACACAATTTGGCGCCGTCTGTGAGAAAGAAAGGAGAATAGATGGCCAGCGACGGGCAGAAGAACAGGGTTGGGGACGAAATCCCAGCTGGGAGTGGAAAACACGTTGATCCAAACGTAGAGGAAGATGGTCGTAATGAGGAGACTCAGAACCAGTATCACGGCAAGAAATACGTCGGCCAGGATGGTGACGTACCGAAGAAACTAGATCAAAGTGGCTACTACAACGAGGACGACCTCCAGGTATGGAAGGATAGATGCTTGCGGATGGACGAAGAAGTAAAAGAGATGGCGAACAAATTGGCGGACCTGCAATCGATCGTCAATTTCATGATGCAAAATAATGTCATGCAGCCACCATTCCCGGCGGCCAATGCCCAGAAGGGGGGACAGAAGCCAATCCCAATAGCCCCCCAGCACACCAGGAGTGAAAGACTCTCTCATCGGCCTTCAAGGGAGGTCGAGCGAGGAGAGTCGAGAAGGAAAGAATCGCGGAGGGCGCATCGCACAAAGGAAGCAGACCCCAGAGAACATCGACATGTTCAAAGGCAGGAGCTGTGTTTCGACATAACTCATGGAGAAAGGTCGAAGAGGCTCACAACGAAGCTGAGAGCAGTGCACCTAAAAGACTGAAATCAGGAGATAGTCGAGCTCCTGGGTGGACAAATGAGGACTTGAGAGATTACCTCAAGAGGAAGCAACAGAATGCCGATGCCGAGGTAAACTCCCCTGATAAGCCGAGAACACCCTTCTCAGTGGAATTGGACAAATTTAAGGCGCCGAAGAGATTCAGTATGTCGAGGTTCCAAATATACGATGGTAAGTCAAACCCCAACTTCCACGTTGGATTATACTTGAATTCAATGGCATTGTATAGTGGGAACGAGCCGTTGCTTTGCAAAGTGTTCTCCTCATCCTTCGGAGAGATTGCATCAGATTGGTTTCATAAACTACCAAAGGGAAGTGTGAAGACCTGGGAAGGCCTGGCCGAGATGTTTGTGGCCAGGTTCGTGAGAAACAAGTTGCAGCCATTAAGGGTGGACGCATTGATGGCTTTGAAGATTAGTAAGGATGAAGGCCTTAGGGCCTACGCAAAAAGATACTATGAGGTGTTCAACCGACTACCCGAATGCAATCAAGAGGTGGTAGTCGTATCTTTCAAGAACGGTCTAAAAGACGACTGTCCATTACGAAAATCTTTGGCAAAGACATTACCAAAAAGCATGGAAGAGCTCATGGCTAGAATTGAGAAGTATGCTAGAGCTGAGGAAGATACGTCGGGGATAAATGAGACAAAGCAAGAAAAAGGAAACAGCTCGCCGAAGCGAGGCCGAGGTAACAATAGATCCAGCAAGCAAGAGGTAGGACTGGGGGCTACACAGGCAGTTACAGCTGTGTTCCGAATCCCGATTCACAAAGTCCTGGACAAAATTCAGAATCAACCCTATTTCAGAGCACCAGCAAGGACACCAGGAGAGTTTATGGAAAGAAACCTTGACAGACATTGTGCTTACCACAATGAAAATGGGTACATGACTCAGGGTTGTAGAGCCCTGAAAACACACTTAGAAGACCTGGTGAGGCAAGGCCATCTGAGAGACCTTATCGATGAGGCCAGGATAAGGGAAGAACAGGCAAGACTGCCTCAGGCGCCAGCAGCTCCACCTCCTCCAGCACAGCAACCTCAGGCAGGAGGACCTCGGGTAATTAATGTAATTCACTCGAAGGTCAACGAAAACGAGATTCGGGGGGAGACCCAGAAGGTAAAGCACCTACAGCATGTCTACCAAGTCGGGAAGAAGAGACATCGGGTAGAGGAGTACCAAGGACCAGTAGTGTCCTTTACTGAAGCCGACCTTGAGATGGTGCAACATCCACATAACGATGCCTTGATAGTATCTCTCCAGGTTGGGGAATGCCAAGTGAAGCCCATCTTAATCGATCAAGGCAGCTCTTGTGACATCATGTACGTCAGATGTTACAAGGAGCTTGGCCTTCACCCAGACGATATGGAGCAATCCAATAGCCCAATGGTTGGGTTCAATGGAACGCCGACATGGCCATTGGGAACGACGAGCTTGGAGGTGCAGGCTGGCACCAAGAAGATAAAGACAGAGTTTACCGTAATCGACACACCCTCCCCTTACAATATCATCTTGGGAAGGTCGTGGTTGCATGCGATGGGGGCTGTTCCCTCAACATTGCATCAACTATTGCGGTCCCCAACAGAACATGGGATAGAGGAGATCAAAGGAGATTAGCTGCAGGCAAAGAATTGCTCCATGGCAGCAATGAAATCCACCTGCAGCATACGAGAACCAGAGAAGGAAGAGATCAAAGACGAGGACGTGGAAGTCCTAGAGGATATCGGCAAAGAGCCAGCCGAGAAGAGTGAAGAAACACTAAAGAAAATCCTCGTCCAAGAGGGGAATGAAGAACGCCTCTTTCTTCTCAGCTCGGGCTTAGCCGAAGAAGAGGAAAAAAAGTTGGAGGCGTTCCTGAGAGCAAATATTGAGGTGTTTGCCGAAGTAAATAAATAAAGTTTTGCTCTTTTGCCGAAGTAAATAAATAAAGTTTTAGCTTGATTTATTCGTTTATACACTTGTGACTGATAAAGATACATAACATTGTTTCTGGAATACATGTATAATGAGAACCCAAGTGGAACTTAGGTTCACATTAAGGGGCAGAGAGAAGAAAAATGGTTTTAACACTTGTTGAAACTTGAGAAAAGTTTAGAAGTTGAAGTTAAACCGAGATCATGTTTAACACTTGTTGAAACTTAAGAAAAGTTTACAAGTTTAAGTTAAACCGAGATTATGTTTAACACTTGTTGAAACTTGAGAAAAGTTTAGAAGTTGAAGTTAAACCGAGATCATGTTTAACACTTGTTGAAACTTGAGAAAAATTTACAAGCTGAAGTTAAACCGAGATTATGTTTAACACTTGTTGAAACTTAAAAAGTTTACAAGTTGAAGTTAAACCGAGATTATGTTTAGCACTTGTTGAAACTTAAAAAGTTTACAAGTTGAAGTTAAACCGAGATCATGTTTAACACTTGTTGAAACTTGAGAAAAGTTTACAAGTTGAAGTTAAACCGAGATTATGTTTAACACTTGTTGAAACTTGAAAAAGGTTTTAACACTTGTTGAAACTTGAGAAAAGTTTACAAGTTGAAGTTAAACCGAGATCATGTTTAACACTTGTTGAAACTTGAGAAAAGTTTACAAGTTGAAATCGGGATCATGTTTAACACTTGTTGAAACTTAAGAAAAGTTTACAAGCTGTAGTTAAACCGAGATCATGTTTAGCACTTGTTGAAACTTGAGAAAGGTTTACAAGTTGAAGTTAGACTAAGGCAAAACACTTGTTGAAATTTTATGAAAAAATTTTACAAGCTGAAACCATGGTTATGCTAAGAAAGGTACTTGGGTACTTGCCGAGGAAAATTATCAGTTTGTATAACCAGGGTGTGTCACCCCGAGAAGGTTGCACAAAGATTGAAGTGTATATTAAAGATATGCAAAATATTCTAAGTATGGAATCATACAAGAGTAGTAAAAAGAAGGCAAACATACAAACGTTCAAAACAAAGAAGTTGTATTTATAAGAAGACACTTCGACCATATGAAGAGCTTACACTGTTTCAAAAGAAAAAACAAAAGTACAGAACATAGAAGAAAGAAAAAAGACATCAAAATTAAGACTCCTCAGCAACAGCAGATGGTTGGGTTTGAACTTCAGAAGATTGCTGGGAAGACATCTCGGCAGCCTTTTCAGCCGCAAGCTCGGCATCTATTTCTTGAAGGGATTGATCGAGGCTCTTGTCGGCGAAAGGAATATCCGATGATGCCTTCTCAAGAGTGGCATCCTTGGGAACCTCCTCACCCTTCTCATCTTGAGTCAAGTCTAGGACTTGTTCATTCTGGGTAGGGGACTTGGCCCCAGCAGTTTCTTTTGATTTCCTAACCAAAACCTCCTCCTCAGACTTAGATTTGTCGTCGGATTGGCTTGGAGTTAGGGGGAATGGCAGAGGAAGGACGTCGGTGTTCCTGAGGGGGGAGTCATCGGGGATTTCAAGCTTTTTTAGAAGAGACATCCAACCAAGGGTGAAACCCTTGTTGCATGCCTACTTCGCTTGCTTTTCATAGTCCACCGTAATATCGGCCACCCCCTCGTTATAGCCCTTCTCATCAGCTGCCTTTATCTCAGCATCTTTGGTGGTTAGGGCATCCTGAAGTTCTTTCTGGGCCTGGGACATCTTTTCCTCGGCCTCTCTTTTTTAGGCCTCAAGAACCTTCCTAATGGCCTCAGCGGATTCCGCCTTTCTTCGGCGTCATTTTGAGCTTTAATAGCAGCCTTGGCTTGATCCTCCAGGGTCTTCATTTTTGATTGCAAGTTTTTATTAGTCTTTTGCAGACTAGCAGCCTTCCTCTTCTTGTCGGCAAGCTTCTTCCGATTCTCAAAGACTTGCACTGAGAAAGAATGAGCATTCTGGATGGCCTGAAAGTAAACAAAAGTTATTAGAAAATATTATAAGTATGAAATGAAGAAAAAGAAAGAAAAATTACTGAATAAAGAGACTTACTTGAACAGAGCACTGAAGCATCAGAGCATAGTTTTCATATTCGCTCAGCTCGGCGTTCCGGTCGAAATCGCCGGGAAGAAGCATAGCGGTACTAAGGGCAACGCCGACGTTGATGTCGTCGGCACTATCGCTAGCCCTAACTGGCTTATCCTCCAGTGTCATTTGGGGGGCCCAAGGGGCATCGTGCTTTAAAGACCCCGAGGTGGTTGTAGCGGATGACCTCGGCCTCTTTGATCGGGTAGATTCGGATGGTTGGCCCTCGGCAGGCCTCTTTTCGGCGGCAGAATGGGACTTATCGCTCTCAACCAATATGGAGATTGGTAAGGTGTCCTCAGTGTCAACCTGAGTCACCTTGGCCTTTGGCTGGTCTTTCTTAATTCTTTTTTGCTTTTGCCTTGGCTGAGGCTGGGTTTGTGCTGGCTGAGCGTCAACGTCGATAGGGATGCTGGCTAAGAGGTCTTTGGTAACTGCTTTTTGGTGGCCCATCTCAGCAGCAAAAATTGTTCGGCGTTGTCGACGGCGCTGGGATATTGGGATCAGATATGGAGCTGAGGTAGACGGCTGCTCAGCTGGATCAGAGGTCGATCCTTGATCTGGCCGAGATAAGGAGGCAGTTTGAGGAGTTGTAGCAGAAGGAGGTGACTGGCTTTTCTTCTTCTTCTTTGGGACGCCGGGCAGCGCCGATTTGTAGGTTGGGATGAAATTGAGTACTAGAGGGGCTCTTCGTTTTTGGACTGGCATATCCAAAAGTTTCCTCAAGTCTTTGCTGGGAAAGAAAGACTGACGGAAGCCCTTTGGTGGCTGAGGAAGAGCTGCAAGAAAAATAGACATTAGAAACAAACAAAGTATTGAAGACTTTAAAAACAAGTTAGTATGAACACAGGGCTCTTACCATTGCCCTCTACAAAAACTGATCGAGAAAGAGGGTAGAGATGGAGGTCCTCGTCTGGAGCAAACTCCCAATTCGCCGAGGTAATTAAATAGTCATCCCCAGCTCCCTTGTTGGAGTCAGGGAGGCCGGCAACAATTTTGTACTCTGTGGACCTCGGCTTAAGGTAGTAAACGTAGCCCGTATCTTTTTTGAGGCCACACATGGTGTAGCAGTATTGGATATCGGCTAAGGTAATCCTAGCGTTTTCTTGTCTAGCTAAGGCTATGATACCATTGATGACTCGATAGGAATTGATGGCGAGTTGCATCGGGTTCAACTTATAATAGTGAAGTATCTCACGCAAAAAGGGTGTTGAGTGGGAGCTGAAGTCCGCACTCAATGAAGGCTACCACAGGGAAGGGCATAGAATCAATTGTAGGCATAATAAAGTCATTTTCCCCAGCCAATCTCAGATAGACGTCGTATCCTATGTTTCCACATACCCATGATATCGACCTAACTAGGAGAAACTGGGTTTCAGAAAGAAGGTGTTTTAAAAGGGTTATTAGGACCACGGCAAAAACCTAAAAATTTGTGGGGTAAGAAATTGTGGGGATCGTTTCGGTTTTTCCTAAGAATTTGTGAGTTCTATAAACAAATCCCAAACCTATATCTATGGAAACGAAGATTGAAGGCACGAATCTGGAAAACAAAAAAGTAAGAATGCGCTTTAGAATCAAGAACAAAGATGGACTATCAAGAACATTGTAAGTACAAAGGGTATAAGGTCAAGAACAGTGGCAAAAGTGCAGAAAAGTTGTGAGCAGTGCGTGTATTCAAGACATGGGCAAAGAGCAAAGTCGTGAAATAAACACACTCAGATACATGACTCATAAATCAAATACTTGAGTAAAATAGCAATGACGATTAATAATGAAGCAAAACTTCTTGGAGAGCAACAAGAAATAAAACCAGGAGGAACGATGGCTTACCAGAAAGAGGGAAGCCGGAATGGGGATTGCTGAAGTCTGACGACGGTTGCAATGGCGGAAGATCGGTGAAAATTACGCCGGAAGAGGTAAACGGAGCAAGTTGCAGAGCTATGGAAGTTTGAACAATGGAGGATTTGAGAAAGCTAGAGAGAGAGAGAGAGCTTCAGAAACGATGTAAAGTGAAGAGACGGAAGGAGAAAGAGGTTTTGTTAAAACTTGAAACGGCGGCAAAAAGAAAGCAATTAATGTGCCTAAAAATGACGTATGTGTCAGACGGCGCACGCAGGCGCGAGATGACTTACAAGCGTGTACGGAGTACGATCCAATAAGGGGAAAAACGCGTGGTTAAGACGGTTGATGTATTATGCTTGACAACTCATACGCATGAGTGAGCTCTTGAAATTTTTGATCTTTAAAGAGACATATCGGCTGGGAATCTCTAAGCCGATGTATTGGCAGGAAGGAATGATATAGGTCACATCACCTCAGAATGTCGAGGTAATAGAACCTAGGGGGCAGTTGTGGGGATATATTTTTCAAGTACCAACATGTGGCCAAGGTGATGCCGACATATCAGCCGAGGTACCATGTGTCTTGGTCATGACGCTAAGGTTATCGCGGCAAGGCCAAGGTTATCTCCGAAGATATCGGAATCCGAGATAAGCGGATAAGGCACAAGAGTCCTAGAATGATGAGGGAACTCAACCTGGATAAAGATAAAACTCTTAGGGAGTTTATCTCTATCTATTGAAGAGTCCTTGATAAGCACTGAGCTAAAGTCCATTGAAGCTAGGCTTCTGTTGGGACAAGGATTGAGTTAACTATAAAAGAAAGGCATTCCCGATGGGTTTAAGGTACGCAATTTATATTTTGAACACTGAGTTTAGCACTATTGATTATTTTTGAGAGATATACTGACTTGATCGTCGGAGTGCCCCCGGGTGGACGAACCACCGCCGGAATCTTCTCTTTCTGTTGCAGGTCAGACATGTGCCATCTATTCTGCCAGTGCTCTCCAGCTGAATACTAAGTTGGCAGTGCGATCGAAAATTCACTCACATAGAAACTGTACCAAACATCACACTATCTCTAACTTCCCAAAAAAATTGAAATTAAAGTGTAATTATGATGCGCACATATATATATACACCTTTTCTGAGAGAAGCGATCTGCATGGCTTTTGATCTGTCTTTATCGCGGCTCAATTGCATCTGAATAACAATCTTTTGCTGCAAAAGATATTAAATCACAAACATGCATGTCATGTCAGTACTCATGCTATCATAGAAAAGAAGAAAAAAAAAAAAAAACATGATCAGTAATGGTAATGTTGTATATAGCAGAAGAGCTAGCCTACCTTCTTCATGATGATTGATTTAGAATTTCTCTTGTAATTTCTTTTGTAGGATTGTTTCTTTTCTTTTATTTGAAGCTCTTGATGAGTTTTAAGAAAGGAAGTTAATTGATTTGTATATATAGGAGAGTTTGGGTCATGAAACATTCAATATTAGTGGTTGAGGTTTCCGATAACAGTCGTGGGTACGCGGACAAGTATTTTGTGGTGTTTTGAGAAGTTGGTAAAAAGTTAATTTTTTGACTTTTTGATTTTTTTTAGTGTTTTTTTGGACAAAAAATTGAGTTATTTTAGGTAAAAAAATAGACTTTTTTGACTAAAAAAACTGAAAAGCCAAAAAACTAACTTTTTTGGCAACTTCCCAGAAGACCCCGACTAATTAATAATAACAAAAAAGCAGACATTCAACTTGACTTATTAACTCCGAACCCAGTCCAAAGACCACGTTAGTGTCAACTCTACATTCTTCCATACATGAGATGGTAGAACGGAGGAATAAGTATTTAACGTAACAGAGTATTTGATATGATTGAATTGATTATGGCTTTTGTCCAGTCCGGGATCGGACTGGACCGTGCTGTTAGGCCCGTGGGGGTCCATCACGAGTCCCGTTTTGATAATCTGAACCGTTCAATGTGTAGAACTCGTCGAGTACTATATGCCTATAAAAAATTACGTTGATCGGATATCGATAGCTATATGATCAAATCAGTTTCGTATTAAAAAAATTGGACGGTTAACAATTTAACGGTTGACAAAAAACTGTTTTGATCACATAACTATCGATATCCGATCAACGTGATTTTTTATAGGCATATAGTACTCGACGATTTCTACATATTGAACGGTTCAAATTATCAAAACAGGACCCGTGGTGGACCCCTACGGGCCCAACAGCACGGTCCAGTCCGATTGCGGACTGGACAGAAGCCATACCCTTGATTTTATGTGTATACAGTGACCGTGGATTGAGTTGAGTTGAATGATACTTTATCTGTCATCTGTTTAAAATTAGGTAGATTGTAAAAAATTTATTCACATCCGTCTATCGATGTAACGGATGCAAATTGAGCGAGCAGTGCGGGTTGGTGGATGGATGTGATCGGTTTGACAGCTTGGACTTTATAAATTTTGGACATTTTTTTGAATTTTAATTCACGACTTTTACAATATCCAACAACTAGTAATATGAAAAAATATGTATTATTTATTTATAATAGCCTATGACACTACACATGCATATTTTTTGAGGTATTATTTTTATTTTCACAAAATATATATTTTATTATTTCTACTCTATATTGTAACTTGTTAGTAGTTTTTTTTTTTTTCTTTTCGAACTTCATCTATAAGTGGATAGGGTTCATGCAGGTCCGGAATGATTAATCCGCTATCCGAATCGTATCTGTGAATTTTGAAATATTTCATTCCTATCCGTCTGCCAAAAAACACGCATCCGCCTAAAATCTATCGAGTTGAATCGGTTCGGTCTGATTAGACGGATCCATGATCACGCCTAGTGCATAGTCAAATATTTAGCATTTTGTGTTGTGTATAAAGTGATTTTATGTTGCCTTAGATATTTTTTAATAGATTGTCACATTATTAAATTTGAAAAGTAGTTATAACTTTTAAACTAAAATAGTATTGTCCTTTGACAAATAATGTGACAAAATCCTCAATATTTTCTAAACCCACTAACCAACCATAGTTTAGAAGGGAAGAGATCTCTCTCGGTGTTGTTTGTGTGTGATGGCTTTACTTTGAGTTTATTTCGATCATTTAAATAGTTAAATATGTAAGATTTGTCAAATATATCAATTATATTTGATATGTTTCTTAGAAACAGTTTTCTAATTTTTTATTTAAAAAAAAAGAAACTAATTTGATAAAAATAAACACGAAAAAATTATTTTAAAATTATTTATGTATTCTAAAAAGATAAAATTATATGAAAATGGTTAATATTTTTTATTTTTCTACCAAACTATGTTTGAGATTTTTAGAATTTTTTTAAAAACCAAATCAAATAGAACCATCATTTTTACAAAAAAAAAAAAAAACTAATTCAATATGGGCAATTACTTAATTAAATTATATTTGTGCTAACGACAAATATAATTCTAGTGTCAAATGGGTTATCCTAAAATCATGTATTGGAGTGGCCACAAATCCTTTACTAGTTGGTTTCACAAAGGCTCTAGAGATTACTTTTGCAATTTTTTTTAGTACAATTCATAAATTAGGCGATATAATTTAAAAATCAACTAAAAATGATTGTCGCAATTCATTGACTGGTGTTTAGATTTCATATAACTTTTTAAGACTATTAGTAAAAGTGAACTCAAGTATTATTAATCAAACTACTGTTCAAAACTACAAATCAACCAAAAAACTACTGTTTAAAAAAAAAACAAACAGTATTAATCAAACTACCTTGGCGGCTTGGCCCCACAACGAAAAGTCATAGTCATAGGTAATGGATTTGAAAGTCATTTTTATAGACATTCTTAAACAACGTGGGTGTCTGTGGAGTGGTTTTTTATGTTGATTTTTTTAATTATAAGATATTAGTGGATAAAAAATTTTTGATCTTTGAGAAGATAGTTAGATTTTTTTGTGATTGGATGTGATGTTTATGAAAGAAAAAGTGAAATATCATGGGGTTGGATGTGATATTTTATTTGGATGTGTTTTTTTTAATTTTGTAAAAAATTTGTCTTTTAATAAAAAAAATCAAAAAAAAAAAAAAATTTCAAACCCAAGTTCCCAAACACTACCGACCTTTTGGTAATTATTTATAATTTTTTAGACTAACTACAAAAACACAGTGGTTAAAAAGACTTTTCCTTAACAACCATAGGCTAAGTTATGTTTGTTAATGGGTTTTTGACTAAAAAAAGTACAAAAAAAAAACAAAATTAGTTAGGTATGTCAATAAGATAAAATATCACATTCAAATTATAATTATTACACTTTTTCTTTCTAAAAAGTTAAAAAAGTCAAAAATAAAAATCAAATAAGATTAAAAAAATCAAGTTAAAATAGTCAAAATATAAAAAAGCCAAACTATTTTAATTCTCCTCAAATGAGGACCTAGTCTTCCTATGTTCATACGCAACTGCTGAGAAATTTCACTCTCGTTTGACGCTGATTAAAAAATCAGTTTATTAATTAAAAAAATTATCTTACTTAAAAGAACTTAATTCGTTTAGAAAAATTGTTTTTCATAAAATAAAAATTTATTTTTACTCCAAAAAATTATTAAAAATAAAAAAATAACAAATAAATTATTATTTTTAGTTTTAACTTTTTTTTTTTGCTAGTATAATGACCACATCCATTTCGTATTTGAATTTCCAATTTATAAAAAAATAAAATAATAAAACGAATAAATAAATTAATTAAAAACCGAATAATTTTATCTTTTTGATTAAATTAAAAATAGAAAATACATAAATCAATTTTTTATTTAGTTACCTATAAAAAATAAATGTATTATTAGCTTCTTCTTCTTCTTTTCTTTCTTTTATTATTATTATTATTTTGTTATTTTTATTTTTAAACTTTTATCTTTGGCTCCCTTGAAAACTTGCGACAACTAAAGGTTGTTTTGCAAATATTTTTTAGTAATTTGAATTTTTTTCCCTAAAGTTTTTCATTTTTTTAAGTCTTACTAGATTAAAAGACACCAAATTTTTCTTAAAAAGATCTACTACTAAAGGCTTAGTATTTTTTATGGATGAAAAATTAATTAGTGGGCTTGATTTCAATTTTTTGAAAATTAATTTTTTTTGTTTTTCGTGTTTTTTTTTTTTTTGTTTTTAGTGAATATTTTTTAAATTTTAAGTAATTTTTTTACTTTTTTAGATATAGCTTACTTAGATGTATCTAAATAGTAAAACATTTGTGAAAAAATAGTTTAAAAATTAATAAATACACAAAAATATAAAAAATGTACTGAATTTTTATATATTTTAAATATTTTTTGGTATTTAGTGTATTTTTTAAAGATTTTTTCACAAATATTATACTTTTAAGTGTATTTATGTTAGGTGTGTCTACAAATTAAAAAAATTTCTTAAAATATTAAAAAAAATTCATTGAAAACATTAAAATACGAAAAATAAAAAAATGAAATTTTCTGAAAATCAAAACCAAACAAACTAAAAAGAAAGATCAGTGTAAATGTTATTCCGTCAGACATTAAATGTTATTATCACATTTAGATTGAAATGTATTTTATATGGTTTATTTTTGTATTTTTACATTATTTATATTAATTTTATTTCATTTAGTCTTACTTAAAAAGAAAGATCAGTGTAATTTTGAAAAAATTGTAGGACTTATTGCATTTTTTTTAAATTAAAAAAAAGTCAATATAATTTATTATATATATATATATATATTTCATTTTCATTATTTCTTTTGATGGGAAGAGGGTTCAATTGACTCCTCCGAGAGAATATTGAACCATTTCGACTTTCTCAATGTGATAGACCCGACCCGACGATATGTTGACATGTTTGATTGCAATCTGCTACACTGACTTCCATGATTTTGCATGAACCACCAGACTGAGTTACGCGTGTAACGGTGGCTTCAGATTTTTTATTTCAAAACAAAAGATGCTCCGTCAGATATTATGGCATCTATGGATCTTGGTTTCAGAGTAATGGATTGCGGATTAAATTTAAACCAATTTATAAAAAGGTACCGACTATCAAGATATTCAATGAATCCCATTAAACACCGTTATAGTACAAAATCTTCACAAAAAGAGCGTGGTCCCAGATTCGAACTTGACTCACTCTTATAAAAATGCAATGCTTTGAAATTGTTGAGTCTCGTATTGCTCCAATTTTTTAGAATATATATATATATTTTAAATTATTTTAATTTTATATGAAAAAAATACTCATTCATTATTTTCATATATATTTTTGGATTTAAATTAAAAATTTTCAAATAATTTTTTAATTTTTAATTTTATCAGATTAGTTTTAAATGGTCTAAAAACAATCAATCCTCTTTAATTCGACCATTTTCGAATAGTCTCTCTCCAAGTCTTAATGCATTAAAAAAAAATTAAAATTTTCAGAAAAATTGCTTTCTAATTGGTTCCCATTAGGGCTGCAAATGAACAGAACCGTTCGTGAACAAGCTCGAGCTTGGCTCGGTAAGAGCTCGTTTGAACTCGGCTTATTAATTTTTTTTGCCGTTCGAGCTCGAGCTCGAGCTCGTTAAATTTTTAATAAACAAATCCAAACATTCTAAAGCTCGGATCGTAAGCTCGGCTCGTTAGCTAGCTCGTTTAATATTTATTATTTATATATTAAATAATATAAAATTATGTATAAAAAATAAGAGAAATATACTATTTATATGTTTAAAAATATAAATGTAAATAATACTTAACTATAGATAGTACATTTATATAATAGTGGTAGTAGATATTATTATTTTAGTAAAATATAGATTTTTTTCTAGTATGTTTATATATATTGTATATATAATTGTATAATCAAAGTTTTAATTGTAACTTTAGTCTCACATGTAAGTATGAATTTATAAATTTTTTGGCTCGTTAAGGTTCGTGAACAGGCTCGAGCTCGAGTCCAGCTTAAGCCAACTCGGCTCGAGCTCGATTCGTTAAATTTTTGTTCAACTCGAGCTCGTTAAAATCTTAATAAACAAGTTCAAACACAATAAAGCTCGGCTCAGCTCGGCTCGTTTGCAGGCCTAGTCCCCATAACCATATGCATTAATTTCCAAAGTCTTGTGGAATTCTCCCACCCCATAACCATATGCATTAATTTCCAAAGTCGTGTGGAATTCTCCCACGTTGAAAAATTCTTATGTATTGATTGATTTTCTAATTTTTTTTTCTTTTTTTTTTTTTTTTTTCCGAGAGAAAGGAGAAGAGCCTAATTGTTAGATTATTAATAGAATAATTGGGGGTGTTCCTAGATTGGTTTTTGACTGTTCGGTTTTCAGTTTGAATCCGTCCACTTGTTGTAGTTTTCAAAAAATTGTACCCGCAATCGCCCACAGTGCGGGTTACACATTGTGCAGATAGGGTTTGCAAATATGCAAACAGTTACGAGCGGTTTACGGATTGAACTTTTTCCTTTAGAAATTTATTTTTGGATCTATTTTTTCCCCATTTTCTAAATATTTATTTTGTGCATTTTCTCCTTATTTTCTAAATATTATTTTAGGGCCTAAAATCACATATTTTTTTTTATCATAAAATCATTATTTTTGAATCTTTTTTTATTCATAATATTTTAATCTTAGAGATTCCGAAATTGATAATCCATACTTTAAAAAAAAAAAAAACAGTTCCACTTATTTATATAAATAAAAGAAGTTCAATTTACTAAAAAAATATATTATATATTATGTATGTGTATATATACACAGCAATTGTAAGTATATAATATATATATCTATTAATATGGAAGGTTAAGATTATCCAGAATTTTATGAAAAAAAAATGTAAGTGCGGGTGCGGGTGAAATCCACGACCCGTCCGCAACCCGAAACATGAAAATATTTCAAACTGTATCCAACCCTATTGCATGTTCGAAATCGCCCGCACATGCGTAGATTGGATCGGATTAAAATGTTTTCGTGGGTCGAATGAACCCATACTTAGCCCTAAGAATAATCATTATTTTTTTTTACTGAACGCATATTTGGACAAAATGATTATTCCATTTCAAATTTCATTCTAGTGCTGCTAAAATTTACCAAATTCATTTGAAAAACAAAACACAAACTTTTTATATGACTTGTTTATCTCGTGTGAGAAGATTGTGTTTAATTATATAATTCAATAAGGTAAAAATGAAACTGCTGAAAGGTATATGGGCAGGGCCGGCTCAACCACATGTGTGGCCTAAAGCAAAAAATTGAAGTCAGATTGTTTTCGTTTTGTTTTCTTCTTTCTTAGGCCAAGAACACGTTGAAATAGATTTTTATTAGAGATGAAAGAATACAAGTTTGATGAAAGGATATTGAGTTTTTTTACTAAAATTTCTATCAAATTTAAATTTAATGCAAGATTGGAGATGCTCTAATCCAATTTATTTATTATTTCATATTATCATGTCGTATTCATATGTCTTGTCAATAAATTTTATTCTTAGTTAAAAATGTCAAGTGTATGAAAAAATTAAAATTTTTCCCTCAAGTTAAATTTAGTGAATTTAATATTTACTGAATGAAATTATTAATAAGAATATTTGATTCCAACTAAATTTTTATTTTCATAATTTATGAGTGTGAGAAAGTGGGAGATAGACTTTTACTGGTACACAAATGATATGAATCTATATTAAATCACTAATTTTCTACCAATTACACATATGAATGTGGTCTTACATGGGCTGCAAAGGGGGAATGGAATTGTTTATCTTGAAGGTGACTATCAAGTGCGGAATGTCTCATAATTTAGGCAGATTTCTAGTCTCAAATTCTTTCTTAGTAGCTTTCTCTGTTTTTATTCCTTTTGCTTCTACAAACCACATGGGCTCTGGCCACTGTAATTATTCTAGAGAAATTAAAAATCAGTCTTATTTTTTCAAAATAATAATTATAGAATCATGAAAAAAAATTCTGACTTTAAATTAGTGTTATGAGAAGTTTATAAAATTTATCATTAATCTGATTTTTTTTACCCCTAAAAATCTATTGATTTGCTATTTCTTCATTTTTAATTTTTCCATTAATAGGCATTTTTACTTGTGTCTAAAAGTATATCATTGGATAATGGTTATATGTAGTATTTTTCATTAATATTCGCATTCTATCGTGAATTGTCAATAAATTCGCAAGTTTGCAGATTGGAGCGTGGTTGTCGTCTAACCCCTTACTTTTTCAAAAGGTGTCAAAATTTTAAATTGCCTTGCATGGCTTTTGATCTGTGTTTATCGCGGTTCAGTTGCATCTTAATAACAATCTTTTACTGCAAAATATTGAATCTCTTAAACATGAATATCACAGAAACAGGGGATGATATTGTAACTGATGATGAATTTGATTTTGTATCACCCAAACAATCACATCACATGATGGACCAATTTTGTGAGTTTGAATCATAAACTGGTTAGTAGTAGTAGTAGGAAGTATAATAAGGATGTGGATTGTAGCCTTGAATGTATGGAGCCAAAGCTAACTGGGTTGGTGTGTCTTCTTTCTTTTCCTCTGCTTTGGGCTTCACTGCCTCCACACTTTCTATGCTGGCATGTTTGCTCACCTTCCTCCTTATTGACTTGGTCAACTTAACTGAATCAATATCTCCAATTACCTCTATACTATCCCCTTTTATTGCCACTGAGGTCACACCTATGTAAGAGAATCAATCAATAACTAATTCATTAATTGAAAAAGCTATAAAATGTCTTGATCATTTAATTATGTCTCAAGATTTTTATTTCTTGAGACTTTCGTACGATCCTACATGACTGTAAAGTGATTGATAGAAACTATACCAAACATGCACTATTTACACAAAATAAATAAATAAATTGAAATAGAGTGTTAATATGATGCATATATATATATATACCTTCTGCGACACAAGCAATCTGCATGGCTTTTGATCTATTTTTATCGCTACTCAGTTGCATCTTAATAACAATTTTTTGCTGCAAAAAAATATTAAATCACAAACATGCATGTCACGTCAGTACTCAAGCTATATATATATATATATATAATTAAGCCTTGTTTGTCATCTACAATATAATCCATCTTTTTATCTTTTTATCTTTTTTCCATCACATCACCTCTCTACTTTTCTGCACATCTTTTCGTAAAAAGACAAAAAGTACACTTTTTTAGTACACCCCAAACCAACCCTTAGTAATGGTAATGTTGTATATAGGAAAAAATCCAGCCTACCTTCGTCATGATATCGATTTAGAATTTCTCTTGTAATTTATTTTGTAGGATTGTTTCTTTTCTTTTCTTTTCTTTGAAGCTCTGTTTGGTTTTAAGAAAGAAGTTAATTGGTATGTTTATATAGGAGAGTTTGGGGGACATGAAACACGAGGTTTCCTATAACATTCGAGGGGACGCGGTTAAGTACAGGACTAATTAATAGTAAGAAAGAAAATTCAACATCTTGACTTACTAAGTCCCAGTCGTCAGTATTGTCAAAGGGACCCCCCCAGTCCAAAGACCACGTCAATGTCAACTCGTCATTCTTCCATACACGAGGTGGTTGAACGGAGGAATTAGTATTTTATGTAACTAGTGGGTGTTGTGGTCCAGTTGATAAATATGGTCAAGTACTTGCATTTTGTATCATGAATAAAGTGACTTTTTAAGTTTCACATTCATTATTTTGACAAATAATATAAAAAAAAAATTCAATATTTTTCTAAACCCACTAACCAACCTCAATTTAGAAAAACCTTAATGCTGGGTTTAGTTGGGAAATTTAAAAAAGATTTTGAAATAAAATATAATTACATTTCACTTAATTTCATACATGTTATTTATTTTTCTTTTCAAATTCCCTTCTAAATTTCCCAACCAAACACGACATAAAGGTTTGATCTAGTGGATGAGGATTGAGACTTGGAGGTTTGGTTCCTTCAAGATATGAGGTTCAATTCTCTTAGTTAGCAAATTTTTGAGAACACGGATTGTAGAGAATAATAGAATGCTTGTTCGGATTGTAAGACTTAGTTTAGTGTGTGCAAACTATTCATTTTGATCATTCAAATTATTAAAAATTATGTTTTATTTTGATCATTCAAATCGATCAATGTATAAAATCGATTGAGTATATCATTCTTATTAAAAACATACGGTGATTCGACATTAATTATTACTAACGATAAGTATAATTCTAGTGTCACATTGTTAGAATGTTACTATTTATGTATAGATTTCATATAAATTATTAAAAATTACGTTTTTATTTTGATCATTCAAACCGATCAATGTTTAAAATTGATTGAGTATATCATTTTTATTAAAAATATACGTTGATTGCGACATTAATTATTACTAAGGATAAGCGTAATTCTAGTGTCAAATGGTTAAATTGCTACAATTTGTGTATAGATTTCATATAACTTTAAAGACTATTAAAAGTGAAAAGTATTAATCAAACTACCAGACTCACAGCATTGTTTGGTAACAGATTTGAAACTATTTTTTCAGACATTCTAAAGCCACTTTTCGGTCATTATTTACAATTTTTTAGATTTCAGACATTCTAAAGCGACTTTTCGGTCATTATTTACAATTTTTAAGATTGACATAGTTGTTTAAAGCACTTACTACAAAAACAGAGTGGTTAAAAGACTTTTCCAGTACAAGAAAAGGCAAGGGGAAGCCCATTCCAGGCTTCCTGTGTTCATATTAGGCAACTGGGTCGGGGACACTTTCGTTTGGCAGTGACTAAAAAAAAAATGTTAAGGGGAAGGTTTTTTTTAGTAATTTTTTAATATTTTGGTTAAAATATAATATAAAAAAAAACTAATATATTTGGTATGATTTTTTAATTTTTTACTAAAAGATGTGTAAAAAGTAAAGAGAAAAAGGGAATTTTCAACTTTTTGGTAAAAGTTATTGACTTTTTGATTTTTTAGTGACTTTTTGACTTTTTAACTGAAAAGGCACTTGCCAAACAAGGCATAAGTTTATTGATCTAAAAAGTTATCTTATTTAAGAGATCTTAATTCGGTTAGAAAAATTGTTTTCATCAAGAATCTTTTCTTAATCAGTCTAAAAAACTATTAGAAAAATTAAAAAGTTAAGAATTTGTCAAACAGAGTTCACATTAATTTTGTGTTTGGATTAGCCAAAAATAAATTAATTAAAAGCTAAATAATTTTATCTCTTTTGACTGAGCTAAGAATTTAAAAAATAAATATATATTAAAATTTTATTTTTATGTACTTATCTAAAAAAAATGAATGTATTAGTAATTTTATTTTTCGCTTTCATTTTTAGCTCACTTGAAAACCAGACAATTAAGATTGGTTTGATAATTGTTTTAAAATAATTTTATTTGTTTATTTATTTTTTAATTTTAACTAATCCTACTTTTTTAAAAATCCGCCAAATATATATATATATATATATATATTTTCTTCATAAATGTGATTTCTTTAGCCTCTACCAAATGAAGAATGTATACACTGTAAATAATTAATATACATGTAACCATAATAATAAAGCGGAATTGAACCTTACAGGATTTTGAATTCAATACAACTCAAGAATAAAACGAACATACCTTTGACAACCATTGAATTAGAGAAGGTGAGAAAATACTCCTAATAATTGAACCTTGAATTCTTGACTCACCTTCTTTTCTTTGTCTCTCTTAATTAGGGTGTGGAAAAATACTCATATTATGTAAGGGGAGTCACTCATCCTTATATAGAGCAGAGAAGAGAGCTAAATAAACTCTATTAGAAGAATTCTTGTCCATCAAGATTTTTTTCTTATCTTAAAAGAGTAATTATCCCATATTTAAAATTCTAATTACTGAACTTTATATCAAATATTGGTTTTATCTAATTGTGGAATCCAAATAAAGTAAAACATGTAAAAGATATGTAGGCTATTGGGTCATACCAAAAAATAAATCTAACATTTTCCCACTTGGCCCATTAAGCCGATTATGATGCAACTATGAGTTTTTATTTTTATATTTATTTTATATTTATTTTTATTTTTTTATCAAAAATGCAGTTTATAAATTTTTTTGACTCATTGGATTCCACACTAAAAACTTTGACATGTGATCACAAAATTTTAAAAATAGCCAATAAATTCAAATATATTAAAGACTATAATATTGTGATTACTTCAGATTACCAATGTGAGTTATAGCGGTTATATAACATTTATGTCATGTTTCTTTATATGCATTACACTATCGATAACTTCACTAACTCAGTCCATTATCGAGATATGTAATTATTTGCTTGAAAGGCCTCTGTAATTTGTCTTTGTTAAGACATTTCTTGTTTATCAATATTCAAATTAATGTGTACACACAATTTTAGAAACAAGAAAAATAGAAATAAAATTATTATTGTACAAATAGTGTCAAAATAAAAATAAGCACTCAAGATTATCCATACACATCATGGGTTGCTTAAAAGACTCATCCTGATAACATGCTCTTTGTATGTCTTTGGTGGTAATCCCTTTATGAATGGATCAGCAATCATAAGAGATGTGCTTAAGTTTTCAATTCACATTTGTTGTTTCTGGACTCTTTCTCTAACGACTAAGTACTTTACTTCTATGTGTTTGAAACCACAGGTGTACTTTTCATTCTTAGAGAAGAAAACTGCTGCGGTATTATCATAATATATCTTCAGCGGCCTAGCAATTGACGCAATAACACCAAGTCTTGAGATAAAGTTTCGCAACCATAAAACATGATTTGTAGCCTCAAAGTATGCCACAAATTTAGCCTCTATAGTAAATGAAGCAATAGTGGACGGCTTCACACACTTCCATGAAATTGCTCCACTAGCTAGTAGAAAAACAAAATCTGATGTAGATTTTATACTATCAAGGCAACCAACAAAATCTGAGTCTGAATATCCAGTTACTTCCAACTGTTCTGATCTCCTATAGGTGAGTATATAGTCCTTTGTTCCCTGAAGATATCTCATAACCTTTTTCACTGCTTTCTAATGTTCCATTCTAGGATTACTTTAGAATCTTCCCAACATTCCAACTGTACAACTAATATCTGGTCTGGTACATGTATGGGCATACATCAAGCTCCCTACTGCTGACGCATATGGAATGTCCATTTATTTTCTTTCCAAGTCATTCTTTGGAAACTATTTTTCGCTTAATTTATCACCCTTCATGATGGGTGCATTACCGACTGAACAAAACTGCATATTGAATCTCTTTAAAATACGATCAATATATCTTTTTGGGGATAGTCCTAGCAATCCTCGAGATTGATCCCTAAAGATCTCTATGCCAATAACATAGTTTGCCTCATCCATATTGACCATCTTAAAGTTCTTGGAGAGATATTCCTTGATTTCATGCAATAAGCTAGGTCATTACTAGCTAACAAAATGTCATCCACATATAGCACCAAAATAATGAGCTTGCTCCCACTAACCTTCAGATATATGCATTGATCAACTGTATTTTCCTTAAATCCGAATGAGGTAATGGTATCATTAAACCTTAAATACCATTGCCTGGAAGCTTGTTTAAGGCCGTATATGGATTTCTTTAATTTGCAAGCTAACTGTTATTTACTTTTCTTTGCAAATCCTTCTGGCTCCTCCATATAAATTTCTCCATCCAAATTCCCATTTAGAAAAGCAGTTTTCATATCCATTCGATGCAACTCTAAGTCATAATGAGCTACCAATGCTAGGATGATTTTAAACGAGTCCTTCTTAGATATTGGAGAGAAGGTCTCTTTATAGTCTATGCCTTCTTTTTGAGTAAAACCCTTGGCAAATCGTTCGATATTGCCTTTTACGTCGCGTTTGGTCTTGAAGACCCATTTACACCCGACCTTTTTACAATTATTAGGCAATTAGACAAGATCCCAAACACCATTCTGTTCCATGGATTTTAACTCTTCATTTATAGCATTGACCCATTTAGTAGAATTGTCATTATTTATGGCTTGTGAAAATGAGACAGATCTTTGTTAATCTCAATATCGAAATCAGATTCTTGTAGATACACCATGTAATCATCTAGAATGGAAGACTTTCTTTCCCTCTGAGATCTTCTTAGAACTGTCGGTTGTGGTAGTTCTACAATATTTTCAATAGTGGTATTTTCATGAAGTGGTGAAACATGAGGTGGTGAATGATTTTCATTATGTTGTTCATTTCCCTCAAGCTGTGGAATAGTCTAAGGAACAACAATTTTTCGATAAGGGTCAAATGTTGGCACATCCACCTTATTTTCCTCAAAATTCACCACTCATGTTTTCTCACACCCACTAACTTCACCATTCTTTAGGTATCTAGCAATACTAGTCTCCACTATCCTCGTACTGTGATTAGGAAAATAAAATTTGTATCCTTTAGATTTGTCTAGATAACCAATGAAATATCCAAATATTGTTCTAGAGTCCAATTTTTTCTCTTGTGGGTTGAAGATTCTTGCCTCTGTTGGACAACCCCAAATATGTAAGTGTTTCAAATTAGATTTCCTACTAGTCCACAACTTAAAAGGAGTTGTTGCGACCGCCTTACTAGGAACCCTATTTAAGATATGTGACACCTTAAATGTTTAATTAACACTACGGGAATAACAAATTTAAAATAATAAAAGATAATACTAAAATAAATATATAAATCTAATTTGGCATTGGGTTATCAAATATGTGATTAATTATTTGGGACCAAATTAACACAATTATGGAAGTATAATACTAGTTGGACCAAATTTAGAATTAAAGATTGTATATAAAAAATAAAAAACAACAACAACAATGGCACGTCACCACCTAGGGTGGTGAATATGCATATATAGTAATAGGATAAGATCATCCAAGTATAAATAAGGAATTGGCTAGAGGATGCTTAAGACACCACTTGTGGAAGTTATTATTACTAAACAGGTGTGAATAATTACTTTGATGGTGTATATAAGGACGTGAAGAGTAGCGCGCCAAACAAGAAATAACAAGGCAAGGCACGAAGAACTTCGGAAGGAATCACAAAAACAAAAAGTGAATAATAAGAAAATAAAGGTTAAGGTGAGTTATATTATATCTTGAGTCACCATAATATAGTTTACGTATGTTTTGAGTTACCATAGTTCATTTTACGTAACTTGTGTTTTATAAATTATATTGATATTTCAATTACGTTAATTATTTTTTAAACTCTATTTGTTTAAAATGAAATCCACGGATATGTTTGTTTAAATTTTAGAAATTATTATAAACAATTATGTTTTGTAAGTACCACCGCGAGAGTCTTATGCCTTGGGAGACTTAAAAAATTATTGGCATCTGTTTGGTCACTTTGTGACCCTCTGTTTGTTATAGATCCATTGACCTCTGTTCTGACTGGCACTCCAACGACCTCTGTTCTATTCTGTTTTGTACCTTGGTTATGATTATTTATTAACATAATTCTGTATTTCAGTTTCTGTCACTTAAATAATTTGTTCAAATTTAGTTATGTTAATGTTTTAACTTAAACAACTATCCATGGTTATTTTGTATCCCCTATTGTGACAACCCTCACTCTTGTTTACTGATAATAACACTGATTAGTGCTAATCCATGATTAGGCATGTTAACTAACTGACTGACTGAATTACTAAACTGATTGATTGATTGTGCTAGTTTGAATGCAATTCTATCTGTTGACTGTTAAATTATCTGTTCATGTTTTATGTCTTAAACTGCAAATTGAAGGCCTTATCGGTGGCCGAACCGGAAATTGATTAGTGTTTTAAGCTAATTGAGAATTATATGATTTTATGGTATATTTACTTAAAATGTGATTCGGTATGATTAAATTAGATTAAATAGCATTGAAGCACAAAAGTCCAAGTATTTACCATAATGCCATGTTAGTGGACCACTTAGGCAACACATATTGAAGCCTTATTACATTCAAACAAAACATTTGTTCAGCCATTCTTGAGCCCTCAACCTACTAAGAGAGAGAGAGTGAGAGAAATTGAATTCCATCTTGTGAATTGCTTGGTGAATTAAAGAAATTGAAGGTTGATTTCATAGTTGAGCTTCCTACACTTGATGTTCAAGGTCTAAGGTAGAGAATCCACCTTCTTAAACTTGTCTTTAAGTTAGTTCTTGCTTGATTCTTGTTATATTGGAAATTGGAGTCAAAATTTGCTTAATATGTTGAACTGAGTAGGAATTCATGCATGCATGTTGCCATTCTTGAGTTTTGAAGTTAATGTTCATGAAATTCCTTATGCATGTTCATATTTTTTCAATGGACCATGAATTCATCTTGGTTTTGAAGGAATTGGCTCTTTGGAGCAAGTATTTGAAGCCTTGGAGTTGTTTAAATCCATGCATGTTACATTTAAAGTATGTTCTTGAAGTTTGGTTTGAAATTGGGTTTAATTGACTTACCTTTGGGCTTTGATTTCTCAAATTGATCTTTAAAACATGTTATACTATGAGTTTTAAAGTGTTTTCCAGAAAATTAGCCCAAAAGGATCGAATTTGGTACATTGAAACTTGTTTTTGAGCTTGAGGTTCAAATTTGAAAATTCCAGATTTTGGACTTACGCTCGAGCGGAGTGACTGGCGCTTGAGCGTGAAATTCGTGCATCCAGCACTTTACACTATTTTACAGTCCGCTTGAGCGGGATATTGGACGCTCGAGTGAGGACTTGTGTCACACGCTCGAGCGGGTATTAAGCGCCCAATCGAGCGTGATTTTCACACATCCAGTACTTTTGGCATGTTTTACAGTCCGCTCGAGCGGGGTAACTCGCACTCGAGCGGAGTATTTTGTTTGCCTGTACGCTCAAGCGGGTAAACCCACGCTCGAGCGGGACCCCTGTTTTTTGAAAATTTGTTAAGTGTTCTAAAAGGGCATCTTTGCATCCTCATTTCATCCTAGGCATTCTTAGGCCTAGTTTAAGGCATCTTAATGAGGATATTGATGTAGAATCACACTGAGTCAAGTAGGGACTAAGTTTTTGATTCCCGAATATGTAACTTAGTGCGTGTTCGTTCTGTCACTGTATAGGGTTAGCTTTCGGAGACGCCCTCTAGCTACTTATAGCCCAGAACTCTGTGAGTAACAATGTTGTAAAGATATGTTCGAAAATGAATATTTTTTGAATGATCAACTGAAATGTTTTCTGAACTGCTTATTGTTAACTGAATGAATGTTTGTCCTCTATTCTGAACTGTATTGTGGCATCCTTAGCAACTACTGTTACTGTTACTGCTACTGTTACAGAGATCTCTGTCAGTTCCTATCTTGGAACTTCTGTTTACTGTTACGATGGCCATCATTGACTATTCGGTCTTTTAAGACCTACTGTTTACTTTACTGTTCTGCTAATAGATGTACCACATATGATTGTTATGACTGAATGACTGATATACTGATATACTGATTCAATGAACTGTTTTTGTTACTGTAAGGACATTCATTCTTAACCTCTTTACACATTATGTTATTCACTGGGCTTTAGCTCACTGCTCATATATATATGTAGGTGTACAGGCACCGGACCGTTGCTAGAAGCGTCAGGGTAAACTCTAATTTTGTCGAGCCAACCACTGTGCCTCATTGAAAGGTTCCAAGTCCTTCAAGCTAGGGCTTTTGGAGTGTTTTAGTTTCCCCCTCTTTGTATCTATTTTGTAATTACTGTATAGATTGGTACTGCACTGTGATGATAGGGATTAGGTCCTTGTCTTGGATGATTGTACATGTATGTATAGACTGTTTTGTTATGAATGTGCATATATATGAAAAGTCTTTTTGCATACAGACTGCCATAGCTCATTGGACATCTTTTAATTACTGTTTTGGCTCCCGTCAGCCCCTGTACTCTGTATTACTGTAATTACTGTTAAGCAGGCCTTCGGTAATCACGAATTACTGCCGGTTACGGTGTTAAACACATAGGGACGGGTTAGGGTCGTGACACCTATTCTCTGGGTATAATATTCCTCACTCTGCTGTGTGCTTATAGTTGTTACCCTTTCAAGTGATGAGATTTAACGAAGACCTGTAATCTCGTGTAGTGGGACTCGCACAAGAATTTGATGCAGATCTGTTATTTTGTTTTTCTTTTTTCTCTCTTCCTTTTGTTTTTACTAATAGTCTGCCACTGAATAATAAAATAATAAGAGCTCTATGGATGTATTTTATTTTATCAAAATAGTATAATGAAATAAATTTTATGTTTCATTATTTCCTTACTACCAATCTGCGTCTGCATGCACCACTTAATTTGTTAAGATTCAAATTAATTAGTATGTCGCGATTCCAGCCCTAAGCCCTGGGGTTGGGTCGTGACAAAGGTGGTATCAGAGCAGTGGTTTTATTTACCTGCGGTGTTAGTCCTTTTATGTAAAAATCTCACGTTTGTACTATGATTAATTCTAGTGATGTAGGAATGTCCGGGTTTAATCTTAATAAGGCATTTTGGGAAAAGCTTGGGGCAAAAATTTAGAGGAAATCTTAGCAGATCACCACACCCTCGTCTCACCGGAAGGATGGAGAGACTCAGAAGACATAGTTAGGCGACTACATCCAAGCCTTGCCCAATTGATGAGTCGGCCAATATATGTATAGGTCGATCCTGATGATGTAGCATACTTATCGTACAGGCAGAGCCATGCCTACACATGTGGACGATATCTTGGACCTACCCGCATACTCGGCCTTGCCCTAGGATTTGACCACCCTCACTACATAGTGGGCCCTTTGCCCCCAGATTTTGCTGAGAGAAGGGGGAATGTTTATCCCGAAGACTACATATACACCGCCATTCCTATGTGAATTCAATTCTAATCTGTCAAATTACATAAGTTATAATATTACCCTGCCCAGTTCATAATTATTTGAAAGTAACTCATCTTTGGGTTAGTCTTAATCTCCTAATTATAATTGCAATTGAGAATATTATTGACCTTAATGTTACCCTTTTAACAATTCTTTTATGTACTTCTATATTCATAAGTTTTACAAATCTAGGCCACTTTGGCAGCTACGAAATTATTAAACCCTATTAATACGAAACTAATCAACAATATTCTCTATCATTAATTTGAGTTATTCAATTATCATTAATTCATTCACTATTTAAATAAAATCATTATTTTATGATTTTTAAATTTTTTTTATTTGTGATTGCAATTAGCAATATAATAACAATAATAACTCTAGACGAACATGAATATATATATATATATATATCAAATTATGCAATATGACAATCATGAACATCTCATATAATGGTCAATAAGAATTACACCTAATATGAATTAACCACTTCAATATTAATATTCAATGTTATAAAATTATATCATGATATCAAATTTAAATCATGAAAATATATAAATATTAATAATAAAGTGTACATTATTAGACAAGGTAAAAACATAATTCTCTTACGTAATACAGTCAAATAAATATATTTATTTAAGAGATCAAATGCTTCAATGAAATTCTGAAATTGTTTTTAATCTATGCATTTTATCATAACGGCAAGCAATATAAAAATATACTCAATTCAGTATCATATTATGAGCAGCCCTCCATAAACAACCAACAACAAACTAGTTCACACAATTAATGATTTTTAAAGAATTCATAAAAGTTAAATAATTCCTATACTGCTACAACTCACCAATACTAATATGTCTACTAATACTGCTATTAAAACCCTGTTATAGCTTAATTATGTTTGAATTATAAATTTCAAGTAAAATAAAATTAAATAGAAACTATTTTTTAACTCAGTTTTTTTTTTTTATTTTTTTTTAACAAATGATAATTCAAATCCAATATCGAAACAAATTCATTCCCTCATCATGAATATCATGATTGTTGTGTACATTCTGTGACTTATGTATTGCTATCTCTCTCCATAACACAGAAAGAGAGAGGCTGTTGGATAGTGACAATGCTGGGAAGTGTCACAATGCATACACATGTTTGGTGTCTAAAAACATTATGTGAATTAGGGTGGATCTAAAAGGAAGTGGTTCTATAAATTGTCTGATTCAATCCCAGCAACTCAAAATTGTTGTTGATGTGTGACTTGAATTGGGGTTGATTGAATATCTTAAGAAAGTCGCACTCAAAAAATTGTAATTGATTTCATAAAAATTATTTAAACTCCAAAAGCATTTCGGCATATTGTCCAAATGGCGTGAGTGATCATAAACAAGAAAGATTGACATTTTATTGTAATTGAAAGTCAGGTTGAGCTCTACCAAAAATATGGATGAACAACCCAATGAAAATAGTGATTTTTGGCCTATTAACAAGACCACAAAAGCATAAGAAACATGTATTATCAAAATATTTATAATTTTAAGATACCATTCACATATTTTAAACAGTCTAACAATCATTTTTTAGATATGTTGGTGGAGATATACTAGAACTCCAAATTGCTTCTGAATTTTGGGAAAAAGTTGGGGAAGCATCATTTTTTTTTTTCCTTTTTCTTTTAGATACATTTTGAAAATGAACAACCCAATAAAATAGTGATTTTTGGCCTCTTAAAAAGATCACAAAAGCATCTTTTTTTTATAGGTACTTAGGAAAGTTGGACCACAAAAGCATCAAAGTAATGAAATCGGCAACAGAAAGTTTTGCTACAGATAAATCAAATTCTAAAAAAATAGATTATGTACACTGTTTTCTTACTTCTTTTTTTTTTTTTTTTTTTTACATATAATTTCATAAAAAATTAAAATACTACTAAAAATCAATTCACAAACCAACCCTTAATTGTGTTTTCTTTATATATAATTTCTTGCGCTCCCTCGACGTCCTACTCCCCGTGTGTGTAAGCTCGCCACCTCGGTTCATCTCTGCGTCCAGCTCCGTGAGTGTCCTACCTTCCCCTCTGTTGCTGAAGAACAGTCTCCTTGCCATCCACAGTCATCCATACTTCTTTTTTCCTCTCTCAATTTGTTGGATTTGAATGCAACAGTGGTGCCTCCGCGCACGCAGTCCCCGCCCCATTTATTGATTACGGAGGGAGCACTCTCGAGGTGATCTCATCAATGCTCGCATTCAAGGCCTTGCGCCAGTAGGTACATGTGCCTCAGCCAATCCAGTTCGTTAACTGGGGCAAGGGTAGATTCGTTAATCTAATTGGCTAAATTTTAAGGCCTTGCGCCGATGGGTTCATGTGCCCCAGCTATTCCATGAACCACCGATATTCGTCGTTTCAGTTCATTCCTCAACTGGCGTTCAAGTTCATTAGTTAGCTGGGGCAAGGGAATATTCATTAATTCATTCGGTTAAATCGAAAAGACACGCAGTTATCTAATCGGCAGATATTTAATCGGATGTTTAATTTACTCATGATCTTACATCCTACTAGATTGATAGCTAGCACATGTAACAGACAGTAGTGAAAAGCAAAGGAAATTTTCATTAATAAATTGAGTACAGATAGTAGTCATTTTACACATGAAAATTACCCTAAATAAACAAAAATCTACTAAACAAAAATTTACTAACAAAAATCTACAAGAACCATGCATGGAAGATGCCTAACAAAAATTGGAGTGTCGCCCTAGTCAATCCTCAGGGTCAGACTCCAGCGGCTCAATGTCCACCTACTCAAATGGAATCGACTGGGCCAATGTCACATTAGCGGCAGTGAGAGCTTTGAGCCTGCCGTGTGTAGACATGCCCGAGGACTCCCGAGCTCTGCGCGCAAGGCGGGAAATTCGTTTGCTCTCTAGCTACTACAGTTCGGACTCAAATGTCACGGTTCTGAATCTAATCTCACAATGTGCGATGTAAGATCGATCAATCACCAAAGAGTCCAAATCCGGCAAATCGTTTTGGAAAACTGATTTTTAATAAAGAAGTGCCAAATATGGACTGCCTTGCCAGCTACAGAGTCGCCACCTAAATATTTTATTTCGGGGGAATTTAGGAAACCCTGACTCGTGCCGAAGGCCACGTGTCCGTCATCACCAAAGTTACCTCGGCTCGGGAACTTGGGTACGAGAGAGGAAGGTCATGCAATGAGCACCCCCGCTCGCCCGATCAAAGATCGGCCTGTACTAAGCATGATATTTCGTTTTTGAAAACACATGTGCTCTTAGGGCAAGAACAAGCACAAAAGCATGAAAAACCACTGCTGTTTCATTCAGATCTTCTGGTGTAACTGGCTCCACGGCAGAAACAGATTAAAAAAAAAGTGAAAAGACAAACACAAAACAAAATAGTGATGTCCAAGGAAACACTTCCGGAATCACCCGACTCTTATACAACAGGGCTGACTCGATACAACAAGACAGACCCCAAACAAAAAGACTGACTCAAAACAAAGAGACAGACTATATACAACACAACAAGACTGACTGAACACCCAAGTCAGAAAGCACAAAAACTAGCATTCACAAATGCTCAAAACAATGCGTGCCATACGCCACATCTGGAGTAAACTGAGCGCCGCCTGCAGGTGGTTCATTCCCCGATCACATACTTGCACTATCCTCCAAGTTCACTGACCCAGTGACGATAGACTTTGCTGAGCTTGGTGGGAGGACGACCCCGTTGTCAAACAAATCCTGTACTTCATGGCGAAAATGGAAGCAATTGTCGGTGCTATGACCAGTTTGTTGATGGTACGCACAGTATTGGGTAGTATCATGACCGGGTGGAAGATGATTAGGGAGAGGCCGAGGCTCGAGGGGTTTGAGATGGCCTTTTTCAGCAAGGATTTGAAGAGCCTTGGACAAAGACATATAGAGGGCATGAAAGACCCTACGACCTCGGGGTTGATACTTCGAGGTTTGTGAATTTTTGCTGGGTACACCAGCAAAGGGGTCGGCAGGTGCTGACTTGGTTTTCTGATCTTTCCCGAGTGCAGGTTTAGAGGTGACAGGATCGGTTTCAGTACGACGGCCCTTTTCCCGGTTGTCCCCTTGATTCGAACTACTCTCATTCTGAGTAACGAAAATGTCATCCACATTTTTGCAGCAACTGGGAGCACTTGCTGTTTGTTCAGTCCACTGGCTTTCAACTCCTCAACAGCCTGCAGAAGTTGTTCATAGGGGTCGATGATTGCCTCCACCTTGTTCTTTCCACTCACATTAGCTTGGTCAAAGGTTTGGGTTGCTACGTCAGTGTGAAGCCCGGCTGTTGCCAACACATCATTGTCCGAACTTGGGATGGCATCAGGTTGGCTGAGCTCAATTACAATTCGCCCCAAGAGTGGGAGCTCCTCTAGTGTGAAATTTTCGGCATGTGACATGGTCGATGGCGAAGCTGACATTCCAAAGGCTAGATCAGCCACAGCTCTCTGAAGATCGCCGATCATTCCCATTAGCTCAAAAGTGGTGGGCTCACGGGTTTGAAATGATTGGGGTTCCCAGATTGGATATGCGGTAGGTGTCCTAGACAGGTGTTTCCATTCAACATCGGTCTCACTCTGCATGGCGATTCCCTGGTTTAATGCCGCTTCCATGACCACAACTTCTTCTGAATTCTGCGTCATCATGAGTCTGCTGAATTGAACAAAGGTGATGTGACTGGTGACTAACGGATCAGATGAATTGGTAAGCCTTGACTGGCCTTTCTCTGCCTTGCCTCAGCCAAGGAAAACACTAGCTGCACTGAACTGAATCTCTGACCCGACAAAGTCTATCAGTAAAAGTCCAATGTACCCGGGGGATATTTGGAGCCTTCTGAAGCTATAGTTCCACGACTATCTTGCAAAAGAATAAAACAGACAGCATCTCAGCCTGATTTCACCAAAACAAATACAAGCAAAAGCTGAATGACTGCACTCTCTACTGAGTTCTGCTCAAAATTCTGCCTGTAACCTAATACCCTTAAGTAAAACGAATTTCTGAAATACTGATGCCAGCAGGCCTGATACCTAGGCTTACAAACTGATATGTGCATTCCTGTAGAGACACGCTCTAAAAGTACATAGCAAGTAAATGAGAGCCAAAACACCCCTATGTTGGGGTAGGGTTTCCCCGTCCTATTTTGTCAGAAGCTAGGGTTTCACTACGCACACAACAGTTTCAAACAACCTACAATCGGGTAAGCAGCCTGTCCTAGTTTGGAATAGTCACTATGGATTCCGACATGCACTAGGTCAAATGGTCAAAAAGGGTGCCCCGGTAACAACCGGGGTTTGTGTCCCCATCGTGGCAAAGCCCGTAACCGGCCAACCTTATGGCATATAGCCTCAGGCTGACCGTTCAGGAATAGCAAACGGCGAACACGGTGACTTAGGCGCACCAATGCAAATGCAACGCAAAGAGACACATAAGTGTAGTCAAAACGAGATATCATGAGTTCGAGTCAAGTTCTCTAATTCCCCAGCAGAGTCGCCAGAAACTGTAGACGTGCCCGAGGACTCCTGAGCTCCGCGCGCGAAGGCACGAAATTCGTTTGCTCTCTAGCTACTACAGTTCGAACTCAAATATCATGGTTCTGAATCTAATCTCACAATGTGCGATGTAAGATCGATAAATCGCCAAAGAGTCCAAATCCGGCAAATCGTTTTGAAAAACTGATTTTTAATAAAGAAGTGTCAAACATGGACTACTTTGCCAGATACAGAGTCGCCACCTAAATATTTTATTTTGGGGGAATTTAGGAAACCCTGACTCATGCCGAAGGCCACGTGTCCGTCATCACCAAAGTTGCCTCGGCTCGGGAACTTGGGTACGAGAGAGGAAGGTCATGCAATGAGCACCCTCGCTCGCCCGATCAAAGATCGGCCTGTACTAAGCATGATATTTCGTTTTTGAAAACACATGTGCTCTTATTCTGGTTAATTAGCTAATCTTTACTACGTGATGTGCACAGCAAACAAGTATAGACTAGATCGCCTAATTTGGAACAAAACATTGCATGTTCATTTTGTCAAAAACCGTTTGAAGTTTGCTACTCGCAAGTAGGCTAAAACGCGGATTTTGATGAATTGTTCTAATTCAAGTAATCTAACCTTCACCCACAGGCATTCAGGCAGTTATAGCAAATAAGCAATTAGCCTCATGGCAAGCATGTTTTCATGGCAGCATTAACACACATGCAGTATGCTAAAGCGTAAACACTCACAGTGTACTCCGAGCCAAAATAGAGAACTAGTTAGAAATCATGCATGATCCTAGTTCATGTTAAGATGGCTAATGCAACACATGCGAAAATGTAACTTAGATAGGCCTGGCTATTCTAAGATGGCATATGAAATGCAACTTGGTACATATATTCAAATTGGAATTGAAATACAATGCAGTTAGTATGATGTGTCGAGCCCGGTGCATACAAAATAGATGAATGGATGCACGCATGCAAGCATAAGGTATGCTAAATGTAACATGCCCTAAAACTAACCATCGTAAGTGGTTAAGTAAAAGGGAGAAAGAAATGGGGGTCGGAAGACATGCATCACACACACGCATGTTTATTACAACAATATGCCCTCTCGATGGAGGGACCGAATAAGAAGCTAACTAGCTAATCTAAGCTAATTAAACTATTTATTACAGCACCATTAATTAACTAATCCTAGTTAACTAATTATTACAAAAAACAAATTTAAATAGCTAAATGCATTAACTATTAAGGTACAAAACAAAGCAAAAACTAGCTATCTAAGCATGGCAGCTAAGGAAAGCAATAAATCAGGAGCCTCACAGGGAGAGGAATGCATGCGAGCCCGGTCGCCTCGTTTGGAAATCCAATGCGATGCCCCGATTTGCCTCTATTTTCATTTGTTCTCAGAACACGGCACCAAGTTCCAAAAAGCTGAAACTTCACCTTGAGAGTCCTGTGGGAGGGTGGCCGACCACTTTTGGTCTCTCCAGCAACCTGCCGACCACTTTCTTTGTTGAAAGCTAGAAAAAGTGGTCAGCCAGCTAGTTTTTCTGGCTGGCCGACCAGTTGTTGCTGCTGAACTACAATTTGCTACAACAAAGAGCAAGAAAGGGCATGGCAATGAATTTGTAAGATATGTGTGTACAACCACTCTCCCTATCATGTCATGAACTCAAGGGAGTGTAGTTCTCGACCCTCGGGCCACCAATCGCGTATTTCTATGCCTGATGGCCGAGAGGTGAAGTTGCACAATTCAATATGAAATGAATGCACAAGTGAACACATAAATGCCTAGAACTCTATCATGTATGATCAAGAGCGTCAGCGACCGGGAATTGAGGCACGTTACATAACTTTAAGTATGAAACGCCCCTCGTTTCTCGTGTTTGGACTAACACCTATTCCAAACAAGATGCAACACATAACATGGCATGCACAATGCTATGTGACATGGAATATGCAAAAATGCAACGCAACTAGCATACAAAATGCAAATGGTAACTAGCATACACAATGCAATGAATATGGCATACACAATGTTAAATTAATCATGCAAACAACATGGCATACTCAATGCTATGAACTACATGGCATACACAATGCACAATGGACTTAAACCAAAAGGGGTAGACCCCAGTCATGCCCAAATTAGTGGCCATTGCACCAAAACAAAGGCACCAAAAGGCAAGGTATGCATGCACAATGCATTGGCCAACCAAGTAGGCTTAAGAGCACAACCCTCAAGAAGGCTCAAGGAGTGATAAAAGTGGAAGTGTAACAACACTAAGTGCACTGAAATAAGGCAAGAAATGAAGCCAAATCACTTAAACAATGCAAGTAAAGCATGAAAGCTAATAAAGAGGACTACAAATTAGGCATACAATACATGGAAAATAAGCATGGACAGAGCTCAAGTAGGTCAAAACAAAGACCTAGGCATGCAAGCATATAAGCTAAGCCATAAACTAGGCAACAAAGCACAACAGTCAAAAACACTTAAAAAGTGAATGAAGTGGGAACATGGCAATGCTAAAAGCTCTGAAATGTCATGTTAGATGATGCCAAATCATGTACACAACACAAATAAAGCACGCAATGGTGCTCAAAACTTGAAGCAAGTAAGAGCGCTTGTACTACAAGTATGCAAAACATGAAGCATGTGATCAAGACAACCCAAAACAGTCCTAGAACATGTTAAAATAAGTCTAAAACATGCATGGAAGGAAGCCAAAATAAGCTAGCATGGAGGGCATAAGCCATGATGCATACAAGGCAAATAAGGTGGATTACACTACACCTATTAAGACCAAGCATGGAATGACTTAAGCAACAAAAATCAGAGTTATATCATGGCATAATAACCCCAAATAAGCACTGAAATGATGGCTCGCAAACTAAGGCATGAAGGCATACACAATGGTTCATGTTAAAGCATAAAGGGGCCAACCCTCCAACGCATTGAATGAGTGATAAATGCAAGTGTATGAGCATGAAACATGGACTGAAATCACATATGAAATGATGTCAAATCATTCAAATAGGCCAAGTAAAGCATGCCAATGGACTTGATGCACAAAGCTAACAAGCTAGATTGAACTATGGCTATACAAACCAAGTCATGCATGGCCAAAACAACCAAAATCAGAGCTAAAGCATGTTACAACATGGACAAAAGCTTCATGAAGTTAAGCCAAAAGCATGCTAGAATGGCATGTTACAACATGATGCATGTTAGTCTAATTCATGGAAATGCACTACAAGTGCATGGAGCATGCAAAGGCCAACCAAACCAAACCAAACCCTAACAGAGGTATGACATGGAAAAACAAGCCTGAGAACATGCTGAAATGGACTCAACATAAGCTAGAATGACATGCTACTTCATGAAGCATACAAGACTAGTCTGTGTGATTTACACTACAAGTGTATTAGGCATGCAAGAACCAATGAAACCAACCCAAAATAGATTTAAGGCATGTTAAAATAACACCAAAAACCTACTGATATGGCCCCAAAACCAGCTAGAAAGACAAGCTCAAACATGAGGAACACAAAGCTAGTTTGCAAGATTTACACTACAAGTGTATAAGGCATGCATGGAATGACTCAGACAAGTCAAAACAGATCTAAGGCACGCTGAAATAGCCCCAAATACATGCTAAGAACAAGCTAACACAAGCTTAGTAAACATGCTCAAACATGAGGCACATGAAACAAGTAAACAAGACACAAGGAGAGGGGACCCTCTCCTATTTAGGACTCCAAAACCACCTTTCCACCACTGCAAATCCTTTGGATTTCAGTGGTAGAAAGGTCATGCAAAGGCAACAACAAGAGCCTAAAGGGATGGCTCAAAATAAGGCCTAACAAGGCCTAAGAGAGGGCAGATCACCCCCAATGAAAAAGTGATCTTAAACAAACTTTTTAAGCACACAAAAATAGAAATTTTTCCGGTTAAGAGTTAAGCTTAAAAAAGTATGCAAGAAGGGCCAAAAGCTTAAGCAAGAATGGGGGATTTAAGGGTTAAAGACTCACCCTTGAAGACCTTCTTTACTACTGCAACTCCAACAACCTCTTTGAGCTCAAACTAGCCCTAGAACTTCAAGAACAACCTTAAGAAGCCTTAGCAACACAGGCAAGGTGTTTGAGTGTGTGTTTGTGTAAAAAAGTATGACAAATCTACACTTTTGAAGCACAAAAATGAAGTAATGGGCAAGATAGATACAAAACTATATCTATATGTCTTAAGGCAATTTTTCTGAACCTAGAGAAGGGAGGAGAAGCCTGCCTCTTATAGAAAGAAAAAGGCAAAGCTTCTCCAAGAATCTAAGGGCCAAGGCAATCCCTCCATACACGTGTATGGAGGATGGCTCTGGTGCCCTCCAACTATGCTAGTTGGAGGAAAATATCTCCAAAAATGTGCCAAAAAGCAGCCGACCACTTAAGTGGTCAGCCAGCTACTTTTTCTGGTCGGCCAGCCACTTCAAGTGGTCTCCCAGAACAACAACTGGTCGGCCAAGGTGGGAGAGAGTCCAGAGGATGAAAACAAACAAATGGTGTGGTGGCCGACCACTTTTGATGGTCCCAAGATCAGGGAGACCAGTTGTCAGACCAGAAAATTGGCTGGCAGGAGGAAAAGTGGTCTCCAAGGGAAAATACTGGTCTCCCACCCTTGTACCACCTTCCAAACAAGGAAAACAAGGTTTGTACCAAAAACAAACCAAAACGGATGCAAGACGAAGGTTCGGGAGGCAAAGCGTGTAGCCGGGAACCTTGAAAACTAGCTGAGAAGCACCAAAAGTGGTTTACGACCACAAAAGTGGTCTCCCAAACCACAGTGTCCTTCTAGGCCAAGGAAAGAAGGTGTGGTTTAAAAACCACGCCAAACGGAGAACGTTAAGCGGTCCCGAGACAAGGCGCGTGGCCGAAGGCTTCGAAAACCGAAAACTAGTCTCCAAATAGGAAAAGTGGCCTACGACCACAAAAGAGTGGTCTACAAGACCTCTCCCTCCCTCAGGCAAGGAAAACCAGACTTGGTCCACAAACTGAGCCGAAGCACAAAGAGTTCACAGGCCCGAGGGCAAGGCACTCGGCCAAAACTCCGGAAACTCGAAATGAGCATAACATGCGCTATCACCGAGCGCTCAATCGATAACGTCTGAGTCTTAAGGTCGATCAAAAATTGGGTGTCTACAGTTGCCCCTCTTTGACAGAACTTGGAAGTCATAAGTGACGGGAGTGAGTGTCAAAGCCCAAAGACGACCCATTTTTGACAAGGTCGAAGACTTAGACAAACAGGCAAGATAATAAAGAGATGTGCCCGCAGGCAGGGGCAAGATGCAAATGACATGCATGAAGCCAAACATAACTTATGATCATGCAAAGAAAGCTGTAACGAAGCAATTATACACAATAAATGCAACAGTTTAAGCAAGTGAATACAAATCAAACTACATTACATACAAAAAGGATGTAAGAGAATTATACAATTCTCGCTACGTCTCACATGGCGTACATACAATACCGTCTAGTTCGTCTGGTCGCGCCAGCTTCAAATGAACCGTACATACAATATCGTGCCTACAAAAGAAAGAAACTCAACATGCACAATATCATTAGAAACATGCATAGCAACGCAAGTAAAAAGTGCGTGACAACGTAAGTGGAGGGGTGCATAACAGTGCAACCTAAGTGTGACGCATAACAGTGCGAGTTGAAGGGGTGCATGACAATGCAACCTAAGTGTGACGCATAACAATGCGGAAAAGGGATGTAAAACAATGCAACCTAAGTGTAACGCATAACAATGCGGAAAGGGGGGAAAGTGTGCATAACAATGTGATGTACTAACAGGTACAGATAAGATGCGCAAGATAGCGCGAATGTAATGCAATGCACTAACAAGTGCAGGTGAGGTGCGCAAGCTAGCTCAAATGATACTATGTAATGCACAAAACAGTGCGATGCGCTAAACAGCGCGATAAAATGCATGCAGAATGCAAGTAATGGACACAGTGCAAAATAGCACGATGCGCAAAATAGCGCGATAAAATGCATGCACAATGCAAGTAATGGACACAGTGCAAAATAGCGCGATGCGCAAAATAGCGCGATAAAAGGCATGCACAATGCAAGTAATGGACACAGCGCAAAATAGCGCGATGCGCAAAATAGCGCGATAAAATGCATGCACAATGCAAGTAATGGACACAGCGCAAGATAGCGCGATAAAATGCATGCACAATGCAAGTAATGGACACAGCACAAAATAGCGCGATGCGCAAAATAGCGCGATAAAATGCATGCACAATGCAAGTAAGGTGTACAAAACAATGCGATGAAATGATAGTACAGTAAATACAAAAGGGCGACATACTCCAACCATGCTGGAATCATGATAGGAGGGAAAACAACCAATCAGGCGCGTACACAACGTAGCTTGAGACAAATTCCAAACACGCTGAAATCATGTAAGGAAAGGGACACTCAAACCATGCTGAAATCGTGAGAGGAGGTCCAAAACAACCCGCCCAGGCGTGTTCACAACACAAATTGAGACAAAATTCCAAACACGCTGAAATCGTGTAAGGAAAGGGACACTCAAACCACGCTGAAATCGTGAGAGGAGGTCCAAAACAGCCCGCCCAGGCGTGTTCACAACACAAACTGAGACAAAATTCCAAACACGTTGAAATCGTGTAAGGAAAGGGACACTCAAACCACGCTGAAATCGTGAGAGGAGGTCCAAAACAAACCGCCCAAGCACGTACACGACGCAACCTGAGACAAAATTCCAAACAGGCTGAAATCGTGTAAGGAAAGGGACACTCAAACCACGCTGAAATCATGAGAGGAGGTCCAAAACAACCCGCCCAGGCGTGTTCACACCACAACCTGAGATAAATTCCCAACACGCTGAAATCGTGTAAGGAAATGGACACTCAAACCACGCTGAAATCGTGAGAGGAGGTCCAAAACAAGTCGCCCAAGCGCGTACACGACGCAACCTGAGATAAATTCAAAACACGCTGAAATCGTGTAAGGAAAGGGACACTCAAACCACACTAAAATCGTGAGAATAGGTCCAAAACAACCCGCCTAGGCGTGTTCACAACACAAACTAAGACAAAATTCCAAACACGCTGAAATCGTGTAAGGAAAGGGACACTCAAACCACGCTGAAATCGTGAAAGGAGGTCCAAAACAACCCGTCCAGGCGTGTTCACAACACAAACTGAGACAAAATTCCAAACATGCTGAAATCGTGTAAGGAAAGAGGGAAGAGGGAGGAACAAAGGGACATATCCCCGTGTTCCGGAATGGTTCAAGCACTGGAACATATTCCAAATGCTCTTAACCGAAAAGGGAGAAACATAGGGACGTATCCCCGTGTTTTGAAAAGAAGAGAAACATAGGGACATATCCCCGTGTTTCGGAAAGAAGGAGGAACATAGGGACATATCCCCGTGTTTTGGAATGGTACGAGCATTGGAACGTATTCCAAATGTTCTAAACCAAAGAGGGAGAAACATAGGGATGTATCCTCGTGTTTCAGAATGGTACGAGCATTGGAACGTATTCCAAATGCTCTAAACCAAATAGGGAGAAACATAGGGACGTATCCCCGTGTTTCAGAATGGTTCGAGCACTGGAACATATTCCAAATACTCTTAACCGAAAGGGAGAAACATAGGGACGTATCCCTGTGTTTCGAAAAAAAGAGAAACATAGGGACATATCCTCGTGTTTCGAAAAAGAAGGAGCGTGCATAGCAATGCAACAAGAGGAAAGGCACATCTCTCAGCGTATCACACGCAAGAGAGGAAAGGGAAAACCTCTCAGCGTGTCACACACGAGAGACGAAAGGGAAAACCTCTCAGCGTATCACACGCAAGAGAGGAAAGGTAAAACCTCTCAGCATATCACACGCGAGAGAAGAAAGGACTGTGCAAGAAAGCGCAGTCATCCAAACACGTGTCAAACGCGAGAGGAGAAGGGTAGGTCCAAACGCGTGCCAAACGCGAGAGGAGAAAGGTATCCAAACGAGAGCCAAACGCGAGAGGAGGAAGGTATCAGTCAAACTGAATCGGAACTTCTCTGAATGAACAGTACATACAATACCGTGCATGAATGAGAAAGTAACTTGATAGGTACAATGCAATACAATGCAAGATACTTAAGGAGTGCAATAAACAGACAAAGCGGTGCTTTAGAAAGCACCTCATGAGGTGAGTGGCGGTGAACTGCTCTGCTCTGATGGGGATCTCCCCTTTGTGTTCTTCGAACTCTTACCTTCAACTCGCAGTTCAAAGGTCCTGAAATGCTGACAAGGAGCAACATCTGCTGGGGAAACCACGGATGCCATTTTCCTTCCTAATCACATTCACAGCTTTCCCTATTCTTCAACGGGGTAAAACACTAGGTTGGTTCAGTATCCAGAATTGAGATGCACACATTACCTCAACCTATGGGGCTTCCATACAGATTTCAAGCTGGGGATACACCCCTGGGTATTCAAACCAGACTTTAGTCTCAGAAATTCCAAACCTTTGTGTTCTAGGCAACAGCCATTCGAACTCTAGTTTCCACCATCGCAATTGATCTCCTAGGAACTCATTGCAAACATAGCCAAGATACCCCTGGCAGGGAATGGTACTTAGGGAGAGCACTTTTGATCGCCATTCTGGCTTGAAACGGTCAACATAGTATTCTGTTCACTTTGAACACACAGCTCATACAACACACTGCTCATTCTGATCACACAGCTCATAACACAGCATTCTAGTTTATTTGGCACACAGCTCATACAGCACACAGCTCATTCTGAACGCACAGCTCATACACAGTAATCGGTTTATTTGGCACACAGCTCATACAACGCACTGCTCACTCTGTAAACACAGCTCATAACATAGTACTCGATTTATTCTGCACACGGCTCATACAACGCACTGCTCACTCTGAACACACAACTTATAACACAGTACTCGATTTATTCTGCACACAACTCATTCTGAACAAATAGTTCAATCTGAACATACGGGATGCAATAACAGAACATGCAGAAATTGAAACAATACTCAGATGCTCCAAATTTTCCCTCTTTTCTTTTACTTCGCAGCCCGGAACCCATATAGCTTCAGATAGGTCCTGGTTTTACTGTTCTCACATGACCTGGATTGAACCCTGCAATTTTATGAAAAAACAAGTCCTGTTTTGCACAAATGTGGAGAATGGCACAACACTCTGAGCACAAAACAAATCATTTTGAAATTGAAAAATGAGTTCTCGACCGGGTATTGAGTCTATGATTGAACATAGTGCACCACGACTTAACAAAGGAAAACAAAGGCAAAACAACCTAAACACAAACACAGACACTCAAAACGACCCAAAACAAGAATCGGGACGATCAAAACAACATACACGACACTCAGACGTGGACAAGGAGCCTTTTCTCGGGGTATTGTTTCCCACCTTTTCTAATTTGTGTTTCTCACGTCATTCAACCCTCAGGCTCTGTTTTTCTGAAAAAGCCATTTTCTTACTTTTTCTCTCAACGCACATCTCTCTATTCTTCAATCTCTCATTTTTTATCCCTCCTCTGGGTGGTTGATGGATAAACAAGATGTTACGGGCTCTTGCCCTTAGCATCTTGCTAGATTCTTATTCTTCTGCGCACAGCTAGTGAATTTTTCCACAGAGGAGTTGCAACAGGATATGCGGTAGATCCATAGCTGACAGCGGTTGGCGACGCCCTTGGCCAGTATGGATGTGATCATACCTGTCTAGATGAGGGAGTGGAATATCCTGATCCATTCGAATTTGTGCTTCGCACTTAGCTTGATATCTCACTGCTTGGAGGGTGAGAGAGCTTCCAGCCTTTGGCTGTTGGCTTCAGTGGTGCCCTTCTCTGGCAAGTAGAGTGCCTTCTATCAAAGAGAGTGCCCTCTAGTAAGTACGTTGACAATGGGAAAAAGACAGAACACCTGACTCAACTGTACCCCTAGTTCATCATTTTGACCATTTTTTGTTTTGGTTTTCTACTAAAACAATTTTGACCAATATGAGAGTTAGATTAACACACTTGTTCGATTTTCTGATTTGAAATCATGCAAGTCAGGTTATGAGCATTGAAAATTTTCTTTTTTTGGGTCCAAGAAATGGTCCAGTTATGGAAAAATGGAATAATTTTCGAGAGAATTAGTCAACCTCAGTAAAAATTCTCAAAAATCATTTTTACAAATGGCCACTACTTGACCAACACAGAATTTACTCTTGAAATGCATAACCTCAAATCCAAAACAATGGAAAATTGCTCCTCGTCTGAAGGACATTGCACGGCAACGGAAAGTTTCCCCTTGTTTGAATAGTACCGCAGCACACTGAATGGCAACGGAAAGTTGCCCCTTGTTTGAATAGTACCGTAGCGCACTGTAACCAATTCTCAAGGTGACAATCACAACCGAACTCTCGGATACAGAGAAGACAAAGATGATCAGAGCCATTACATGGACACAATCGATTTGGAAGTGTTTATGGCTGGACTTCAGAATGAAGTTGCCTACGTATCCCAAACATGGGAATCAAGCCTGACGTAGTTCCGATTAAGGTACACTCGAGTATTAACCTCTTCTTTTGCACTCGAACTTTTGCCAAGGCCGCCCTTCCAGGTTTTCAACCTTGTGAGCTTTGTTTTTCTTTTCTTTTCATTTCTTTTCATTCTTTTCTTTTTCATTCTTTGCATTTTTTTTCTTTCTTTTTATTGTTCTTTTCTTTTTCTTTTTTCATTTGCTCTAACTTTTGCCTGGGTCGCCCTTCGGGATTTTCGGCCCAACGAGCCTCTCAAGGGTAAAAGTGTAGCCAGTCCATGTCAAATGGTTTGAGATCTCAAGGCCATCTGTATCCAAAAGAATGACTGCTATTTGCTGATGATGTAGAAGTCCATCCAATAGGGGTTGAATTTTCCCCTAGTGTTGTGGATAGGAACTCGGTTGTCCTTCAACAAAACTTTCTTCTTTTTTCCCTTCTGGGATTTGGCATTCTTGTCGATCTTCGTTAGCTTGAGAAACATCCCAATTTTTTACTCTTCGAGCACATCTAACATTTTTGCCCCTAGTTCGAGGGGTGCTTCTGATCTAGCTTCGTAAGCTTCCTTTGATAACATCTGATCTTCTTGATCTGACTTTCTTGCCTCTTGTTCGAGGGCTGCTTCAAATCTGGCCACACAGGCCTCACATTGTGGTTGACAGCTGAACATTCTGACTCCAAGTTCAAGGTTCGAAAGCAAAGAGGTTGAGTCTCGAGGCTGAGAGCGATCCTAGGCTGCACAATCTCAAGAGCGATTCCACACAGGTCTTTGGTAAACCACGCAAAACATTTTTTTGAAATCTTTTAAGAAAGCGACTAATCGCTCGCGCGGAAGACAATGTGAAACAAATTTGGATCAAGTCGGGATCCTTCTTAGTACTCACATTAAGAAATATGATTTCATTCATTAAGGGCTTAGCATGCCTCTCATTCTCTCAGTTGATTAAATTTTTACAAATCCTGAGGAATTCCTTCCTCTTCGTTTTCACCACAGTGTTCAAAAAGTTTTCAAAAATTTAGGTCAATGCAATGATTTAAAAGGCACAGAAAAGTAAATGAAAAGCACTACCGTTTCAACACATCTTCTGTCACAACTAGCTTAGGGCAAGAACAAGCACAAAAGCATGAAAAACCGCTACTGTTTCATTCAGATCTTCTGGTGTAACTGGCTCCACGGCAGAAACAGATTCAAAAGAAAGCGAAAAGACAAACACAAAACAAAATAGTGATGTCCGAGGAAACACTTCTAGAATCACCCGACTCCTATACAACAGGGCTGACTCGATACAACAAGACAGACCCCAAACAAAAAGACTGACTTAAAACAAAGAGACAGACTATACATAACACAACAAGACTGACTGAACACCCAAGTCAGAAAGCACAAAAACTAGCATTCACAAATGCTCAAAACACTGCGTGCCATACGCCACATCTGGAGTAAACTGAGCGCCGCCCGCAGGTGGTTCATTCCCCGATCACATACTCGCACTATCCTCCAAGTTCACTGACCCTGTGACTTTGCTGAGCTTGGTGGGAGGACAACCCCGTTGTCAAACAAATCCTGTACTTCGTGGCGAAGATGGAAGTAATTGTCGGTGCTATGACCAGTTTGTTGATGGTACGCACAGTACTGGATAGTATCATGACCGGGTGGAAGACGATTAGGGAGAGGCCGAGGCTCGAGGGGTTTGAGATGGCCTTTTTCAGTAAGGATTTGAAGAGCCTTGGACAAAGGCATATAGAGGGCATGGAAGACCCTACGACCTTGGGGTTGATACTTCGAGGTTTGTGGATTTTTGCTGGGTGCACTAGCAAAGGGGTCGGCAGGTGCTGACTTGGTTTTCTGATCTTTCCCGAGTGCAGGTTTAGAGGTGTCAGGATCGGTTCCAGTACGACGGCCCTTCTCCCGGTTGTCCGCTTGATTCGAACTGCTCTCATTCTGAGTAACGAAAGCGTCATCCACAGTTTTTGCAGTAACTGGGAGCACTTGCTGTTTGTTTAGTCCCCCGATTTTCAAAACCTCAACAGCCTGCAGAAGTTGTTCATAGGGGTCGATGATTGCCTCCACCTTGTTCTTTACACTCGCCTTAGCTTGGTCAAAGGTTTGGATTGCTACGTCAGTGCGAAGCCCGGTTGTTGCCGACACGTCATTGTCCAAACTTGGGATGGCATCAGGTTGGCTGAGCTCAATTACAATTCGTCCCAAGAGTAGGGGCTCCTCTGGTGTGAAATTTTCGGCATGCGACATGGTCGATGGCGGAGCCAACATTTCGAAGGCTAGATCAACCACAGCTCTCTGGAGATTGCCGATCATTCCCAATAGCTCAAAAGTGGTGGGCTTACGGGTTTGAAATGATTGGGGTTTCCAGATTGGATATGCGGTACGTGCCCTAGACGGGCTTTGCCTGTCAATATCGATCTCACCCTGCATGGCGATTCCCTAGTTTAATGCAGCTGCCATGACCACAACTTCTTCTGAATTCTGCGTCATCATGAGTCTGCTAAATTGAACAGAGGTGATGTGACTGGTGACTAACGGATCAGATGAACTGGTAAGCCGTGACTGGCCTTTCTCTCCCTTGCCTCAGCAAAGGAAAACACTGGCTGCACTGAACTGAATCTCTGACCCGACAAAGTCTATCATTAAAAGTCCAATGTACCCAGGGGATATTTGGAGACTTCTGAAGCTATAGTTCCACAACTATCTTGCAAAAGAAGAAAACAGACAGCATCTCAGCCTGATTTCACCAAAACAAATACAAGCAAAAGCTGAATGACTTCACTCTCTACTGAGTTCTACTCAAAATTCTGCCTGTAACCTGATACCCTTAAGTAAAACATATTTCTCAAATACTGATGCCCGCAGGCCTGATACCCAGACTTGCAAACTGATACGTGCATTCATGTAGAGACACACTCTAAAAGCACATAGCAAGTAAATGAGAGCCAAAACACCTCTATGTCGGGGTAGGGTTTCCCTGTCCTATTTTGTCAAGAGCTAGGGTTTCACTACACACACAGCAGTTTCAAACAACCTACAATCGGGTAAGTAGCCTGTCCTAGTTTGGAATAGTCACTATGGATTCCGACATACACTAGGTCGAATGGTCAAAAAGGGTGCCCCGATAACAACCGGGGTTTGTGTTCCCATCGTGGCAGAGCCCGTAACCGGTCAACCTTATGGCATACAGCCTCTGGCTTACCGTTCAGGAATAACAGACGGCGAACACGGTGACTTACGCGCACCAATGCAAATGCAATGCAAAGAGACACATAAGTGTAGTCAAAACGAGATATCATGAGTTTGAGTCAAGTTCTCTAATTCTTCAACAGAGTCGCCAGAAACTGTAGACGTGCCCAAGGACTCCTGAGCTCCGCGCGCGAAGGCTCGAAATTCGTTTGCTCTCCAGCTACTACAGTTCGGACTCAAATGTCACGGTTCTGAATCTAATCTCACAATGTGCGATGTAAGATCGATAAATCACCAAAGAGTCCAAATCCAACAAATCGTTTTGGAAAACTAATTTTTAATAAAGAAGTGCCAAACATGGACTGCTTTGCCAGATACAGAGTCGCCACCTAAATATTTTATTTTGGAGAAATTTAGGAAACCCTGACTCGTGCCGAAGGCCACGTGTCCATCATCACCAAAGTTGCCTCGGCTCGGGAAGTTGGGTACGAGAGAGAAAGGTCATGCAATGAGCATCCCCGCTCGCCCGATCAAAGATCGGCCTGTATTAAGCATGATATTTCGTTTTTGAAAACATATGTGCTCTTATTCCGGTTAATTAGCTAATCTTTACTATGTGATGCGCACAGCAAACAAGTATAGACTAGATCGCCTAATTTGGAACAAAACATTGCATGTTCATTTTGTTGAAAACGGTTTGAAGTTTGCTACTCGCAAGTAGGCTAAAACGCGGATTTTGATGAATTTCTCCAATTCAAGTAATCCAACCTTCACCCACAGGCATTCAGGCAGTTATAGCAAATAAGCAATTAGCCTCATGGCATGCATGTTTTCATGGCAGCATTAACACACATGCAGTATGCTAAAGCGTAAACACTCACAGTGTACTCCGAACCAAAATAGAGAACTAGTTAGAAATCATGCATGATCCTAGCTCATGTTAGGATGGCTAATGCAACACATGCGAAAATGCAACTTAGATAGGCTCGGCTATTCTAAGATGGCATATGAAATGCAACTTGGTACATGTATTCAAATTGGAATTGAAATACGATACAGCTAGTATGATGCGCCGAGCCCAGTGCATGCAAAACAGATGAATGGATGCATGCATGCAAGCATAAGGTATGCTAAATGAAACATGCCCTAAAACTAACCATCGTAAGTGGTTAAGTAAAAGGGAGAAAGAAATGGGGGTAGGAAGACATGCATCACACATACGCACGCTTATTACAACAATACGCCCTCTCGACGGAGGGACCGATTAAGAAGCTAACTAGCTAATCTAAGCTAATTAAACTAATTATTACAAAAAACAAAATTAAATAGCTAAACGCATTAACTATTAAGGTACAAAACAAAGTAAAAGCTAGCTATCTAAGCATGGCAGCTAAGGAAAGCAATAAATCAGGAGCCTCACAGGGAGAGGAATGCATGCGAGCCCGGTCGCCTCGTTTGGAAATCCAATGCGATGCCCCGATTTGCCTCTGTTTTCATTTGTTCTCAGAACACTGCACCAAGCTCCAGAAAGCTGAAACTTCACCTTGGAAGTCCTGTGGGAGGGTGGCCGACCACTTTTGGTCTTTCCAGCCACTTGCTGACCACTTTCTTTGTTGAAAGCTAGAAAAAGTGGTCGGCCAGTTGTTGCTACTGAACTGTAATTTGTTGCAACAGAGAGCAAGAAAGGGCATGGCAATATATTTGCAAGATATGTGTACACAACCACTCTCCCTATTATGTCATGAACTTAAGGGAGTGTAGTTCTCGACTCTCGGGCCACCAATCGCGCATTTCTATGCATGATGGCCGAGAGGCGAAGTTGCACAATTCAATATGAAATGAATGCACAAATAAACACATAAATGCCTAGAACTCTATCACGTATGATCAAGAGCGTCGGCGATCGGGAATTGAGGCACGTTTCATCACTCTAAGTATGAAACGCCCCTCGTTTCTCGTGTTTGGACTAACACCTATTCCAAACAAGATACAACACATAACATGGCATGCACAATGCTATGTGACATGGAATATGCGAAAATGCAATGCAACTAGCATACACAATGAAAATGGTAACTAGCATACACAATGCAATGAACATGGCATACACAATGTTAAATTAATCATGCAAACAACATGGCATACTCAATGCTATGAACTACATGGCATACACAATGCACAATGGACTTAAACCAAAAGGGGTAGACCTCAGTCATGCCCAAATTAGTGGCCATTGCACCAAAACAAAGGCACCAAAAGGCAAGGTATGCATGCACAATGCATTGGCCAACCAAGTAGGCTTAAGAGCACAACCCTCAAGAAGGCTCAAGGAGTGATAAAAGTGGAAGTGTAACAACACTAAGTGCACTGAAATAAGGCAAGAAATGATGCCAAATCACTTAAACAATGCAAGTAAAGCATGAAAGCTAATAAAGAAGACTACAAATGAGGCATACAATACATGGAAAATAAGCATGAACTAAGCATGGACAGAGCTTAAGTAGGTCAAAACAAAGACCTAAACATGCTAAGATGAGGACTCAAAGACCTAAGCATGCAAGCATACAAGCTAAGCCATAAACTAGGCAACAGAGCACAACACTCAAAGACACTTAAAGAGTGAATGAAGTAGGAACATGGCAATGCTAAAAGCTCTAAAATGTCATGTTAGATGATGCCAAATCATGTACACAACACAAATGAAGCACACAATGGTGCTCAAAACTTGAAGCAAGCAAGAGCACTTGCACTACAAGTATGCAAAACATGAAGCATGTGATCAAGGCAACCCAAAACAGTCCTAGAACATGTTAAAATAAGTCTAAAACATGCATGGAAGGAAGCCAAAATAAGCTAGCATGGAGGGCATAAGGCATGATGCATACAAGGCAAATAAGATGGATTACACTACACCTATTAAAACCAAGTATGGAATGACTTAAGCAACAAAAATTAGAGTTATATCATGGCATAATAACCCCAAATAAGCACTGAAATGATAGCTCGCAAGCTAAGGCACGAAGGCATACACAATGGTTCATGTTAAGGCATAAAGGGGCCAACCCTCCAACGCATTGAATGAGTGATAAATGCAAGTGTATGAGCATGAAACATGGACTGAAATCACATATGAAATGATGCCAAATCATTCAAATAGGCCAAGTAAAGCATGCCAATGGACTTGATGCACAAAGCTAACAAGCTAGATTGAACTATGGCTATACAAACCAAGTCATGCATGGCCAAAACAATCAAAATCAAAGCTAAAGCATGTTAAAACATGGACAAAAGCTTCATGAAATTAAGCCAAAAGTATGCTAGAATGACATGTTACAACATGATGCATGTTAAGCTAATTCATGGAAATGCACTACAAGTGTATGGAGCATGCAAAGGTCAACCAAACCAAACCCTAATAGAGGTATGACATGGAAAAACAAGCCCAAGAACATGCTGAAATGAACTCAACATAAACTAGAATGACATGCTACTTCATGAAGCATACAAGACTAGTTTGTGTGATTTACACTACAAGTGTATTAGGCATGCAAGAGCCAATGAAACCAACCCAAAATAGATTTAAGGCATGTTAAAATAACACTAAAAACCTACTGATATGGCCCCAAAACCAGCTAGAATGACAAGCTCAAACATGAGGAACACAAAGCTAGTTTGCAAGATTTACACTACAAGTGTATAAGGCATGCATGGAATGACTAAGACAAGTCAAAATAGATCTAAGGCACGCTGAAATAGCCCCAAATACATGCTAAGAACAAGCTAACACAAGCTTAGTAAACATGCTCAAACATGAGGCACATGAAACAAGTAAACAAGACACAAGGAGAGGGGACCCTCTCCTATTTAGGACTCCAAAACCACCTTTCCACCATTGCAAATCCTTTGGATTTCAGTGGTAGAAAGGTCATGCAAAGGCAACAACAAGAGCCTAAAGGGATGGCTCAAAATAAGGCCTAACAAGGCCTAAGAGGGGGTAGATCACCCCCAACGAAAAGTGATCTTAAACAAACTTTTTAAGCACACAAAAACAAAACTTTTTCCAATTAAGAGTTAAGCTTAAAAAAGTATGCAAGAAAGGCTAAAAGCTTAAGTAAGAATGGGGGATTAAAGGGTTAAAGACTCACCTTTGAAGACCTTCTTTACTACTGCAACTCCAACAACCTCTTTGAGCTCAAACCAGCCCTAGAACTTCAAGAACAACCTCAAGAAGCCTCATCAACACAAGCAAGGTGTTTTAGTGTGTGTTTGTGTACAAAAGTATGACAAATCTACACTTTTGAAGCACAAAAATGAAGTAAAGGGCAAGATAGATACAAAACTATATCTATATGTCTTAAGGCAATTTTTCTGAACCTAGAGAAGGGAGGAGGAGCCTGCCTCTTATAGAAACAAAAAGGCAAAGCTTCTCCAAGAAGCTAAGAGCCAAGGCAATCCCTCCGTGTATGGAAGATGGCTCTGGTGCCCTCCAACTGTGCCAGCTGGAGGAAAATATCTCCAAAAAGGTGCCAAAAAGCAGCCGACCACTTAAGTGGTCGGCCAGCTACTTTTTTTGGTCGGCTAGCCACTTCAAGTGGTCTCCTAGAATAACAACTGGTCGGCCAAGGTGGGAGAGAGTCTAGAGGATGAAAACAAACAAATGGTGTGGTAGCTGACCACTTTTGATGGTCCCAAGATCAGGGAGACCAATTGTCAGACCAGAAAATTGGCTGGCAGGAGGAAAAGTGGTCTCCAAGGGAAAATATTGGTCTCCCACCCTTGTACCACCTTCCAAACAAGGAAAACAAGGTTTGTACAACAAACCAAAACAGATGCAAGACGAAAGTTCGAGAGGCAAAGCGCGCAGCTGGGAGCCTGGAAAACTAGCTGACAAGTACCAAAAGTGGTTTATGACCACAAAAGTGGTCTCCCAAACCACAGTGGCCCTCTAGGCCAAGGAAACAAGGTGTGGTTCAAAAATCACGCCAAACGGAGAATGTTAAGCGATCCCGAGACAAGGCGCGCGGCCGAAGGCTCCGAAAATCGGAAACTAGTCTCCAAATGGAAAAAATGGCCTACGACCACAAAACGTGGTCTACAACCACAAAAGAGTGGTCTACAAGACCTCTCCCTCCCTCAGGCAAGGAAAACCAAACTTAGTCCGCAAACCAAGCCGAAGCACAAAGAGTTCAGAGGCCCGGGGGCAAGGCACTCGGCCAAAACTCCGGAAACTCGAAACGAGCACAACATGCGCTATCACCGAGTGCTCAATCGATGACGTCTGAGTCTTAAGGTTGGTCAAAAATAGGGTGTCTACACCGTTTTTGAAGCCCCGATTGTCGAATTTGGGTACTTCCTCCACATAGTTCTCCAAGGCGGCGTCCTTCCCAGCTTGGGATGCTTTGGAAACCTCGAAGTCGGCTATTTCTTTCGCCTTCTTCGACTCTTCCAAATCGGCTTCCAATTTGGCAATCACCTCCTTGGCTAACTTGAGTGCGTCTTCGCTCGCGGTTGCCCTTTCCTCGACGGCCAATCTAAGTTGGTCAGAACTCTTCGCCTTCTCTACCTCGGCATTGGCTCTTGCGCTCTCCTCTGCCGCTTTCGCCGACTCGGATTCGGCTCTTTGAGAGGCCTCCACGGCCTTGCTCTTTTCATTTTCAATTTCGGCTTTCAACAAGCCGATCTGTTCAATAGCATCATGTTGACGACAGCCGATCTCGGCTAACCTGCCGTCGTCTGCAAAGCAAGGAATTAAAGTTAAGTCATAATAAAAATTAAAAAATATATATAGGCAGAAGACTACAAATAAAGTCACGTACCATTGTGGCCGATTGAGCGGCTAAGGCAATTGACAACAAATCTGGCTCCGCCCGAAAAGTCGCCCTGTTAACCGACAGGGAAATTGAGGAAGCCATGCTCAGAGCCACAGCCGGATCTTTCAGAGTCAATGCATCGGATGCAATCGGCACATTCTTTATCCTTGGTTGGACGATGAATGGTACGACCGAGTCTGACTCCTCCAAGCGTGGCTGTTTATCGATAAGTGTGTCCTCAGGGTCGGCTTCGCGCTTGGCGGGACATTTTTTCCCCCTCTACTCGGCCTCTTGATCCAACTGTTCAATAATTTGTTCCGTCTCGGTCGTTTCAACCTGAGCCATTTCAACTTGCTCCGCTTCGGTATCCGGCAGAGAAGACTCAACCACGGCAATATGGGGAGGATCAGATTAGTTAGTCTCGACCCTCCTCCGGGCGACCATTCGTTCGGCGTTTTTCCTCCTGGCTATCTGCGTTAGCGACTCCCCAGCCATGTTGTCAGGGTACGCGCCGATAAGGTCCCCTAAGTCAGTTAAAATGTCTTCAATGGAGGCGTCCCCTCGGCCTGAAGTAGACGGAGGGTTGGATTGATTAAGGCCGGCTTCTTCAAAAGCCAAGTTCAGAGCCTCGTCAACTTCGGCTTTCGAAGCGGACTGATTAGGTTGTTCAGCGACTTCCTCGGCTACTGGTTCCTACTTCGAGTTAGGAGCTTCCAAACCAATCTGCCCAAGGTTTTTGAAGTTGGGGAAGATGAGGGCCGTAAGCTGCTGTTCGCCCTTCGGAATCAGAATATTGTTTGCGGCAGAAAAAGTTGTGTAAGTCGGCTCGTATCTGAGTAGTATATGAGCTGCCCTCCCTTGCTTCTGGAGGTTTGGACGGCCAAAAAACTGGAGTGCGGTTTTGACTTTCGCAAGTACAGCGTCGTCGGCCGAAACAAGAACTTTTTCCAAATTGTTTCCTGCATAAATAAAGCGGTAAGTACACGAAAGGAAAGCTGATTAAATATATATCAAATGCATGTAAGAAGTGTTACGGCCACTTGGTTCGCCTTTTTGTCTAGGCACAGGATCTAGGCGATCTTCGCCCTCGCCGAATTCCCAGTTGTCTCGGACAACGACCATAACATCGCCAACTCGCTTGCCAGTGCTGGCAAGCATAGTCACCAAATGATGGTCGGTGTCCTTAGCCCTGAGAAAGTAGCGCCCCTGCCGACCAGAAGATTTGGCTAAGGCATAGCAATGCCGAATAGCAGGGATACCAAGGTTGATCCTAAGGCGTCGGTTCAACTCTACAATTCCCATTACGATTCGGTAAAAATTTACATTAGGTTGGGAAGGGATTAGACCCCAGTGGCGAAGGACGACCCTTAGAAATGGGTGAAAGAGGAAACGGACTCCGCCTTCAGCAATTAATAGGAGAGAAAAGATGATTGTACTCTCATCAGTCCTCTCCATATCAAGTGTGCTCTCTGCCACGAGTGACAGGTGGACGTCGTCAGGAATGGCAAAATGGGGTCGAAAACAGGTGACTCGATTTACAAAAAGGAGGGCTTTCAAATGTTTGGCCATCCTAGCCAGTTTAGAGAGTATGCTAAACTAAAAACAAACAAGGAAATGGGATTCAAAATGGGAAAAAAGAGAACTTACAAGAAGCGAAGAAGACAATGGGAGACGGGAGGAAGTTGCAGAGGTCGCAAAATGAAGGTGTTATACTAAAAGGCGAATGGAAAACTTTGAGTATTCAAAAACATACATTCGAAGGGACAAGGTTTTAAATCGCATTAAATGAATGAAGCGAAGGGACGGGAAATTGTAATGATAACCAAAAAGCGTATGGATTCTGACACTTACGTTGGAATGAGGTTAACTGACGAATTTTTGTTGACTTTTCAAGTCTGAAACCAAGCACGCCGACTAATTGGTGTTAATGGGATATTTGGGGGGCAATTGTGGGAGCCGAATAATGGTGATGGTGGAGATGCGCAGTACACTTAGAAAATCGATATATATATATATATATTATATTCGGCTTTGTCTTGTACAATCAGGACGCCGAATATCTAATCGGCCATAGAACCAGTTGAACAAAAAGCTGAGTGAGAATTGGCATACGACAGAAGGGGCCAAATGAACAATCATACGGTGGATTAAGAGTGGGCCCGACCCTGGGGCCCAAAAGGGAATAGAACAAATCCAAAAAACTTAAGCCTCAAGCAAACAATAGACTTACACTAACTTGTTCGTCAGAGTGCTAATTTCGGCACCCCCGACCGGAGTGTTAATCCCTTTTTTAGGTGACGATTAGAGGATCATGGACGTGCTTTAGGATCCTAGAGTATTTCCAAACCTACCTCTCCACATATACATATATATATACATATATATATATATATATCAAACCTTCTTTGTATAAACATAGATTTGTAACCATTAATTTCATTTTCATGCAGGTTTGATTAGGCTCTGTTGCAGCATTTGAAACAATTGATGAACCAGAGTCACAATGTAGACACCCAAACAAACCCAACACTCAAATAGATCCAACAACCCATAACATTAATCCAAACCCATAATCGAAATTACATGTAAAACACCAAATAATCGAACAAATATGGAGTGAATGAGAGAGAGAGAGTGAAAGAGAAGGATGGAATCCGAACATACCTCAAGAATTGAACTGATATTTTTTCAGATCGAAGAGAATAGAATGAAACCCTTCCCCTTTGAACCGTCAATCGTTGCCACCGTCGGCCAAGCAGTCTTACCGCTAAAGATCGAGCCCCGTTTCCAAGTTGAAATCTCGCCGCTGTCGAAGTCTCCCTTTCGAACCCTCCCTTTTTCAGTTTTGCACACTTACACAATTTTCAACGAAGGTAGAGAGTTTGTATTTGATTAAAAATATATATGTATCCTTGTAGTGATAGCTAATAAACAACAATAAAAATAATTTTCAGTTTTTTTTTTTTTTTGAAAAAAATTAAAACTAATTTGAGAACTATAAAAATCAAAAATATATTTTTAAAATTTTAAAAATTATTTATGACCTCCTAAAAAATAAAATTATGCAAAAATAATAAGTATTTTTTTAATTTTTTTTACCATTTTAGTTTTTAGGATTTTGGAAAAAAAAATTCTGAAACAAATTTCTGAAAATAAAACCAAAAATATTGAAATTGATAATATAACCATATTCTTTGAAAAAGTTTAGATTATCCCAAATTAGCCATCTCAACTTAAGAGTGTGTTTGGGCTTGATGAGTTTATTTTGTGATCTAATTCGATAATCACTTTAATTTGACAATTCAATAACTATAATATTTAAAACTCTTTGAAAAGTTATACTAAAAACACAAATCATTAAATCACTTCATTTCACTAGCAAAACTTTTACCGACGAATAGTGTTATCGTTGCTAAATATCTAACTCTTTGTCCACGCCAACTTGTCGTCACCAAAAGTAAGTACACTAATAGCAACAGGGTGCGTTTGTTTGGACGGACTGGATACGGGAGGATTGTAATCCATCGGACTATTAGTCCTGGGATTCATTGTCCCGGGACTATTTGGTTGGACTAAATTTGTATCTTATGTTTGTTTAGTCATGAGATTAGATGTCTTGATTGGACTATTTTTAGTTATCTAATGTTTGTTTTGGAATATTATGGAGAAGGATAAATACTCAAATGACTATTTTATCCTTTTCTATTATTTACTAAGTAATAGCAATATTAAACATAGCTTTAATACTTTAATTATTTTTAGCTAGATTAAATAAAAATTTGTTTTATTTTATTTTTTGCACAATATTTTAATTATTTTAATTTATTATTTTCTATTAAATTAAATTTATAATTTATATTTTTTATTTAATATATAATTTTAAATTAACGACAATAAAAAATAATTTTATTTAATATATAAATTAAATTTTCAACAACACTAAAAAAATTTAATTTTTAAGGCCATAATTTATAATTTATTATTTTAAAATAAATTTAATTTATATATTTTTATTTATTATTTAATATATAATTTTAAATTAACAACACTAAAAAAATAATTTAATTTAATATGTAAATTTAATTTTTTAACAACACTAAAAAAATTTAATTTATAAGGCCATAATTTATAATTTATTATTTTTAATTAAATTAAATTTATAATCTATAATTTATAATTAAAATTTTTTATTTAATATATAGTTTTAAATTAACAACACTAAAAAAACAATTTATAAATATTTAAAAGACTATTTTATCATTTTCTAATTGTTTGCTAAGTAATAGCATGGGGGTAAAATGGACATTTCACAAAATAATCTTATGAGATACCAATCCCATGGTTTCTATCCCACCTCCCCCATGGGATAGAATAGTCTCATATTTGTGGGACTAATAGTCCGGGAGACTATTAGTCTGGAGCAAAAAAAATGAAACAAACAATGGACTATTAGTCCGGTGGGACTAATAGTCCAATCCTACCCCCTAATCCTTCATAACAAACACACCCTGTGTTCCTAAAAAATAAGCCTCGTAGCTAAAATTTTTGAAATTTTGGTGCCAACTAATAATTTTGACGTCCAGCGAATGTCATGTTTTTTTAGCGACGGTAGTAAATTGCGTCGGTAAATGTCTACTTTTACCAACGAAATTGATCACTGTGTCGCCAAAAATATAGTTTTGGCTATGAAAAATTGACATCGTCGTCAAAAATAATCGCCAAAAGTGTAATTTCTTGTAGTGATGGACCACTATTGATTTATGCCTGCGTAAGATTGCTGAGTCTAGTTAGCTCTACTGGATTGCCTCTCAAATATAAAAAAATATTTTCTATACAAAAAACAAGTCATTTTTATGTATATATATTTTTGGTGAAAAAAATTATAAAATTATAAAATTCTCTTTTTTGGTTTTTAATTTTATCAAACTAGTTCTTATTATTTTTTTAAAGGGTTGGACTTCAACTAACGAGACTAGACTGATTGGTCAGAATTTCTGCATCTCATTAGTACTAATAAAAGCCTGGAAGGTTAATGATTTGACTCTCCCCACCTTTATGTGAGTCCTATTCCTTGTGTATTTATTAAAAGTTTCTCTCTATTTAATCTTTATCATTATGATTGTAATTTTATTGAGTTTTATTTTAATATCTTATATGAATAATAAACAAATAAGTGAAAAGAGTTGAGAAATCAAAACGTTAAAAAAGTCGAATCCTTTGAAAAAAATCAAGTTATAAAAACTCAATCAACCCTCTTTAATTTAACAATTTTCCAATAGTGTCTCTATAAGCATGTTTGGTTCATGAATTTGGAGATAAATTTAAAAAGAAAAAAGAAAAAATTGTGTAAAATATAGGTGAGATGTTCTCTTTTCCTTTTTAAATCCTTATTCCATTTCAAATTTTATTTTAGTGAATTAAATACTATCTTAATGTATTGAATCTATTTGAAAGATCAAGTACAATCTTCTCATATGACTATCTATATTTTGTATGAGAAAATTATACTCGATTATATAATTGAACGATCATAAAAATCAAACCGCTAGTAAAGAATGCAAAAGAGACTGGAATTGTGTTCATCTTTGAAGGTGACTCTCAAGTGTGGAATTAATGCCTTATTTTTTAGGCAGATTTCTTGTTTGAAAGTCTTCCTCCTACCTTTCTCTGTTTATTTATTTATTTTTTTTTTTAATTTTTCTACAAAACCAAACTATCAATCAATCAATTGTTGACCGGCATTTCATTTAGTAAAGCAAGAGCTGGAGCGAGAGTCTCCATTATAAAAATACCGTCAGATTGGGAGTGCTTCTAGATTATACATACTTTATGTCAAATCAAAGTTGCATTTGAATAGAGAAGATTTGATAAACAAATAAAAAAAATAACAATGTTAGATGGTCATAATTTTTGTGATCATAATGACTTAAAATTATCAAAATGATATCGTTTTGGCATGTTTTGCACTCAAAACGACATCGTTTTGACAATTTTAAACCACTATGACCATAAAAATTTTGACTCTCAAACATTTTTCATAAAAAAAACATTAATTTGGGAGCATTTGGACAAATTTTTTTCAAAGTCCCACGTCGCTACAATAGGTCTCTAACGGCTTCAAGTTCTTTATAAAATGCAGAAATAACTTGTCAGTGAAATTAAGTAAAAATATTATCAAAATTTGATTAATATTAATATTCATTATCTATAATAATTTTAAAGATTATCACTAATTGATAATTTCCCTTTATAAAAGAAGCATAAAATTATTCATTTATGGTTGGTTTAAGTTGTTTTAAAAAAGTATACTTTTTGACTTATTAGTTTATATGAGTTGGGTTTGGGTTAGGTTTGATGTGATATGTTAGAGAAGTGATGTGATTTAAATAAGGTGATATGACTTAAATAGGATAGTGACTTTTTGACTTTTTATATTATTTAGTAGATGCCAAACTTAACCTTAGGTCAAGTTTGGGAAGACTAAATAAGTGCACTTTTTGTCTTTTTAGACTAAAAAGTTGAGGTTGAAAATATGAATGTTTGGGTTAACTTTTTGACTTTTTATGGAAAAATGTGTAATAAAAAATTGTAAAAATTAATTTGTAGGAGAAAATTAGAATTGGGAGTTGTGCAGCCGTAATTGTTGACTTTTGGTGAATAGTGATAACTTTTTAACTTTTTGAATAACTTTTTAACTTTTTGACTTTTTAGAGTGTTCCCAAACTTGGCCTTAGTCCCACATCAATTCACAAGAAGATGGTAACCTTTTGATTCTGTTAAAGTCACCCCAAAGTGGCCGCTTGTATATGTATGGCTAGTTTGTTTTGTATTGTTTTTTTGTTTTTGATTTTTTTTTTGTTTGGTTTTGTTTTATCATCGGCGAGAGTAAGTTGTTAATTGTTAAATTAGTGTATCTATGTAAATTAGTTTTTTTTACCCTTTATAAAGTATTAAGTTGAACCCATAACCTCTCCCTATAGATTAAGTTCTTAAAAAAAATTGATAACTAATTAAATTAGGCCTAGTTAATATACATATGTATGGCCAGCGCATGGGCTATAGTACCACGTAGGCTTTGGCTACTGTAATTAAGTTGAAAGATTAAGGTTGCGTTTGGTAGAGTTTTGTAAATATGATTTGAGAGTATGAGTTGTATTTTGAGTTTGTGAGTTGTGGAATTATGATTTGAGTGTAGAAAATTTGTTTGATTATGGTTTTTGAATAGAGTGCTGAATTGAGTTTTGAATTAAGTGTGAAATTGAGTTTTGAAAGTTTGATTTGACATGTGAAGTAAGAAAATTTGTTTGGTTATGAGTTTTGGAAAGAGTTTTCAAAACTTAATTCAAATTGTTATAACTCATAACAAAACACACTACTTTCACACTATTGAAAATTCTGATCAACACTCATAACCAAATTCTTTTTAAAATTCAATTCAAAAAATTTATTATTAACAGAAAATAACATTAATCAATTTTTTAATTGAAAATACTACAAAGGAAATAATTTTTTTTTTCAAAATAAATATTCAAAAAATTTAAATCATAAATATTTAAATAATTTAAATAATCTAAAAAATTTAATAAGTAAAAAATTAAAATAAATATTAAAAAAATTTAAATCATAAAAATTTAAATATTCAAAAATTTTAAATAATTTAAAATGTTAATATTTTAAATTTAAAAACAACTCTACACTCAAATCATAACCAAACACATAAAACAAAATTCAATTAAGAAATTATTTTTAAAACTCATAACCAAGCACATAACTCGGAACTCCATACTACTTTCACAACTCTACACTCAAATCGTAACCAAATACATAACAAAAAAATTAAAATATTTAAAAATATTTTTATAAAATAAAGTTTGAATTTATTTTTATAAAATATTTTAAAATTTAAAAAATTAAAATCGTAATATTTTGAAATTAAAATATTTAACAATATTCAAAAAAATTAAAAAATTAAAAAAATCGTAACATGTTTAAATATTAAAATATTTAAAATCTTAACCAAATTAAAATATTTTTAAAATATTCAAATATTTAAAATATTTAAAAAATTAAAATATTGATTTGAATTGAGTTTTGAAAAAAGTTTTGAATTATGTGTTTGGTTATAAGTTTTGAAAAGTAATGATTACGTTTTGAATTGAGTTTTGAGAAATGTGTATAGAATTATGATTTGAAAACTTAAAACAAACAACACACTCAAATTAATGAATGGAACTATAATTTGAGAGGCTTACCAAACGGAGCCTAATGTTTTAATTTTATTTGCTTTTTGTTTTTGTTTTTTGTAACTAACTTTTACAATACAAAATAAACAACTCCTTTTATCTTTTTATATAGGACAAATTACACTAATAGTCCCTATATTTTTAATTTGCTCGATTTTAACCATCAATTTTTAATTTTGTATCATTTTAATCCAATTGTTAACACCTGTTAAAATTATTGACGGAAAACAAACACGTGAAATGCACATGACCCTTTTTCAAGGGCAATATGGACATTGCACTACCCTATCCTTGTTTCACCATCTTCTTCCTCTTGGACTCTCTGCAACACATCCACCACCAGTGCCTTCCTGTACTACCAAAAATCATCCATAGTCAAACCCAACATCAACACCATCTACCTCTACCCCCATCAAACCTAGTACCATTCGCTACCCAGATTACCAGTTTGTTGAATAGATCGTCCCCGTTCAGCTCCTAATTTTTTCTCTATCTCCTTAGTCCACCCGTCTAACCAAAGGAAGAGAGAGAAAAGGAAGAGGCACATGAGGGTTGTTGTCGCTACTGCTGCTGTTAAGGAACGAAGCAGAGAGCTTGGTGGGGGTAGAGGAAGGTACAAAGAGGGGTACTTCTCTTCTAATTGTTTCTGTGCCATGCCCATGCCTCCCTCACTCTCCATGGCCACTTTTTCGCTGTCATCTCTTCATCTCCAATCCACATTGCCTACTCTTTTCCTTCTCCATTCTTCTACCTCATTTGTTTCACTCTCTTCTCCATTCTCTTTACTCTTTTCTGTTTTTGAGTTTTTTTTATTTGGGTCCAGTAATGGCAGATGGTGATTGGGTTATGGTGGGGAGACCTAGAATGAAGACTTGTGGGAACTCGGTTTGGTTGAAGAGGAGGCTTCGAGGCCTCTAGAAGTTAGGTTTGGTGGCTCAACCAAGCACTAGACTGATGTTATCTCCATTGGAAATAGTTGACTCGGTGTTATCTCCATTGGAAGGAGAAGGTGAACAGATCTAGCAATAGAGAAACCCACACTGTGTGAGCTCTGTAAATTGTGATTGCTATCGCGATCGCGATCATCCAAGAGCGACGAATGAAAAAACATTGAAATCAACGACGTCAAACTGCAAAACCCTTATCTTTGTTCTTTTTATTTTGATTCACTTCGATTTTGATTTGTGATTGGTGGTGTTGTTTGGTGGCAGATAATGGTAGTCGTGTTTAACAGTGGCGGTGGTGGAGTGGGGTTGACGATAGACAGAGGAGGAGGAGAAGGAGGAGGAGGAGGAGGAAGGGCACAGGTGGTGGGTGTTGCAGAGATGGAATGGGAAAGGATTAGGATTGAAATGTCTGTTTTGCCCTTGAAAATTGATCACATGTTGTGCACATGATTATTTTCTGTTAAATTTTTTAACAAAAGTTATTGATTGGACCAAAATGAAACGAAATTAAAAATTGAGGTTCAAAATCGAGCAAATTGAAAATACAGTGACCAAAATGACACAAGAGATAAAATATAGGGACTATTAGTATAATTTGTCCTTTTATATATCAATTAACTTTTGTGATTTAAAGTGACATGGTAAAACGTTACACATTACATTATAAAACCTTACACACTTTTTAATTTACTTTACACATTGCATTATAAAACATGTAAGGATGGACTTAGAGGGGGTTTAAAAATATCATTTATTATAATAATATTAGTTATAATTATTTACAAATTATAGAGGTCACCACTTTTAAGCTTTTCTTCTTTAACAAATTTTAAGGAGTCATGCTCTCTAGATTTTTAAAAAGAAAAATGCTTGGGAGCACTAATTAGTGCTCCCACTAATTAGGTGGCAGTGGGTCCCGTCATTAATGATGTGATGTTTTGGTCTTGGAGTTGTGTTTTTTTTTTTTTTTTACTTTTTTAATGCATTAGTGCTATTAGTAGTGATATTTTTAGTGGGATGAATCATTGTTGTTTTAAAAAAGTTTTAAGTGTTTGCCATTCTATATCTATGAAATATGGAATCAAAATAAAAAATATTAAAATAAATGAACAAAATATAATTAAAAAAGAAATTTCTTGTAACTAGTATTAAGCCTTCGTATGTAAAGAACAAAATAATGTACTTGATTATGTTAATTGAAAAAGACATTATACAATATTTTAATATCGATTTTATTAGACATTTTATTGACATGAAATAGTGTCGAGTACTACAACTAAAGATACCTCACTTTAGTACATAGATTATTTTATAATTGTTATCTTTTACAACTAAATGTAAATACAAAGAATATGCTATTTATATATATTTTCATCTTATTTTCACTTTTTATATTAATAGAAATTGATTATAATTCATACTTTCTTTTTAAAATTTTTGTTAATATATAGATATTCGCGCCCCTTATATGAAAATTTTGGATCCATCCTTGAAAACATGCAAAGATAAACAAAGACCAAACAAATGCTACAGGAAATCGCACTTTTACCGACTAAAAATTTGGTCGGCAAAAGTCTATTTTTAGTTGACAAAAGTTATTCAGGACCAATTTTTTTGATCGCCACTTTGGTCGCCAATTAAGGGTCGGCAAAAGTAATTAGCAATCAAAACTTTTGTTAGTCAGGAAAAAGTTAAATTTGCCGACTAAATTTTTAGTCTCTAAATATATCATTACTGCGACAAATCCATTTAGTCGCTAAAACACTTAAGTCGCGAAAAGTGACATATTCCCGACCAAACATGTTAATCGCCAATTGTCACATTTCACGACCAAACATTTTAGTCGCCAAAAGTCGCAATCCACGACCAATAGATTTGTTGCCAAAAGTCACATTCCACGACCAAACATATTAGTCGCCAAAAGTAATGTTTACGCGACTAAAAATTTAGTCGGCAATAGACCTATTCGCGACCAAATTCTTTGGTTGTCAAAAGTTTACCGACTAATTATTTAGTCGCCAAATGTACGATTTTGCCTACCAACATTTTGGTCGACAAAACCACAATTTGGTGGCCAACATCCAACAAAATAAACTTGTAATTGAAGACAAATATTCCATCCAATCCATTTAATATTATCTGTAATTAAAAAGAATTATTCATACCAAAAAAGTATTTGAATCATGAACATTCAATGAAATACATAAATCATCTAATCTTGAACCAGTTTAATAAAAGTTAACTATTATAAGTTTCCATCTACAAGAAATTCCAAAGTACATATTCCTCCAATTTAAATTTTTATCCATGCGCATCTATCAAAAAATATAACTAGTCTACTCAAATATTTTCCATATACACCCATCCAAAAATGTAACTACTGGTCTATCAAAAAATATAACTACTAGTTTATCGAAATATTTTCCATACACATTTATTCAAAAATATATAATACTTCAAAAAATACTTATAGCGCCAATTAGTCCTGTACGATTTAGCTCCGTGTATGAATTCATCCATCTATACCAAAGAAAAAGAAAAAGAATGTCAAGAATTGAATAAGTTATATAATTTAAGTAAAACTAGTAAAACTGAACTTACCTGAATAGTGGACAAAGCAATTCTGTATAGCATGACATCGATGCTATTTTCACGAGCAATTTGCACTTGCTCGCCAAAGATCCTAAACAAATCAAAAGTAGCAGGTGTATATAGCTTCCCATCGTCTGTTTTCTTTGGTGGTTGTACCTTTTCAGCTTCAAGGATATTCAAGTACCATTTCTAGAAAATAGTGACAGCAAATGGCATAGGAAAGACATGTGATCTAAGCAATGTTATAAACCAAGTAACAAACCAATAAAACTATCAGAAAAATTATGATTACCATTGTTGTAGCTTGTATTCTTTCAACATATGCATTCATAAGGGGATCCATTGCACCACTCTCGGAACAAACTTGAGCTAAGGACTCATCAACACCAAGGCTAACCAGATTATCTTGGTATTCAACCACCCAACCAGTCACCTAATTCAAATAGATAAGAAAAACCAATGTAATGAAATTACAACTAGAAAAGACAATAAAATAGTTAAATGAAGCTCGCAACACCACAAAATAATGAACTGTTATAGAAGAAAAAAACACATTAGATAGGATGATAAAGAAGATAAATCATTAATCAGATTAAGAAACATACCTCCCATCTCACTAAAAAATATGATGTATGGATAAACTACATAATCTTATTTATCAAATACGTGGCAGTGTATGTTTTCTATAACAATAGCAGATACCAAAATTTGAACAGAATGACAAGACGTAAAATTGTGTAGCCAACCTGAAGTAACATGAGTAAATGTCATTTGGGATTTGACATAAATACAAAATATAAAGTTCTCCAAGTTGTGCAAATATTAGGGGCCATAAACCAATGTCTCAACTGCAGATATTAACTGAGGGATTATAGGGTTTGTCCAAGTTTTGTTTAAGAAATTATGCATATAAGTTACTTCTTATGTCTTTCCCTAAAATAACCATGTTCCCTAGTACTTGGGAATCAACCAGATTATATATGGTGAAAAAAATTAAAGTTCTCAAGTTTAAAAGTTCATTCCATCATGGTTTCTACAATCAATACCTACAGGCAGTTCCATTGATTTTCTCACTCTAAGATCTCCCAAGCTGGATAAGGAGGGTGGGGGGGAGGTATAAAGCAATAGAAAGCAAAATATTCTTCAATTATAAATGCTACTATTTGTAATGATGCTGCCTAGAATGAAGGTTTGGACCTTCATATTCTACATAAAACTCAATGGAGCCACTCATTCCATGGGATGAGTGCAGCATCCTTCACAAATACCACATGCAACAAGGTACAACAGAGCAGGTGATCCCAACCCTCCGGTTCCAGTTCCAACAACTAAAATTGAAGCCTTCAAGAGACTTGACCGTGCTGTAATCAACCAGGAAGGATAAACAAAAGATAAAATCAATACTACAATGACCTAATAGATGAACAAAAAAGCTAGATTGCTGTTTTCCAAAAAGCCTGGGTTCTATCTTATATAATATGCAATCCAAACCATTTTGCAATAAATTTAGTTTATTTATTTCAACTTCTTTATTTATACAATTACCACTACCTAGTCAAGGCCACATATCACCACTGATTTATAAGAAAAACAACACTATAATTTTCACAACAATTGCTACATATATCCAATCTAATAGATAAAAATTAAAAATATATATATATATATATATATATATTTATAGAAAAATTGAAGTGCTACTTCCCTAAATTTTGCATTTCATGAACTGTCGATTCTTGGCCACTCACTATAATAATTTAGGTTCAAAAAGTAAAACAGTATAATAAGAACATAACCAAAACGTCGTGTGTTCATTTGTAAAGTCACACCTTCTCAAGTAGGAATGTCTAAGAGCTTCCTTTGCTTTGAGCTGCTCTGCTTGGTCATATCGCAAAAGCCCTTGCAAGAGATCAATCAGATCACTAGCAGAGTGATTCACATGTCGCATTATCAGGTTCTGCAATTATTTAAAAAAAAACAAACAGAGAGAGAGAGAGAGAGAGAGAGAGAGTGAGGAGACCAAATTAATACATAAAGAAGAGAAGGGAAAATATTATAAGAGAGGAGACCAAATTAATACATAAAGAAGAGAAGGGAAAATATTATAAGAATAAGATGACGGTCTTTGAAGATATATTTACATGATCATAAAATAGGCATTATTATCAATATTGAAAATGCAAAAGACATGGAAAACACTGAACAAGTGGGAAACATACAAGTAGATTGGTGAAATAAGGTTGGAGAACCAATAATATTGGGAATTGATTATTTTTTGAATTGAGTACGTCTACACTTCATAAATCAAAACAGAAACAATTTTTTTTTTTTTTTTTGGTTTCATTATATATACCATATAGCATTTGCTGATTCAAAATTCAAGTCCTTCCAATCTCAACAAACCTATATCATGGAGATCATTTTTATCTTGGTTCCTTTGTGTTCCATGTGGAATAAATTAGCGAAATCTTTTAATATAAACAAATTAATAAGAAGACCAAACTAAAGAAAAGGACAAAATTAAAAGACATAATGAGTATCTGAAATCATATTAAGAATTAAAGATAGCTTTCCACTTAATATTAGATAAGATATAATTATGAGAAAAACTTTTGATCTTGGTTTCTTTGTGTCATGTGGATTAAATTAGCAAGAACTTTTGATTTAAACAAAATAATTAAAAAGTTCCAACCAAAGAAAAGGAGAAAAAAGAAACATAAAATGGGCACCTAATTGGTAATTGAAGTCGTATTAAAATTAAGGATAGCTTTCCACCTAATATTTGATCAAATATAATAGTGAGGAGTTTCTATAAAATAAACTAATCACACAAGTGGAAAAACAAAAATTTCTTTTCTTCTTGGACATACCTTTGTCTGTGGTAACAAGGAGATTTTCTACAAAAGTTCTAACAGCAGCAGCTTGTTAACTGTGGTAACAAGGATACTTCCTACAAAAGTTTTGACACTGATTTCTAAAATAAAAAAGAAAAAGCTATAAACAAAGTCCCATAGGCTGCACCAAACAGGATTTCCTAATGAAATATTTTTTCACCTGACTAATGAAATATTTTTTTATTAAATATTTTTCAGCTTGCAAAAATCCAAAGCTTCTAATGAAATATTTTTTCTTCACCTGACTATCATTAATCAACTTATGCATTGCTAGAGTTCTATGAATTTACAGAAATCAAGGAGTTCCTAGTGCTTTATATATATATATATATATATATTTTTGCATGTGTGAGTATGAAGAAAAACCAACCTAGATCATTTTTCAAAACGGTCCTTAGTTTTCTGCGGCATTTTTGTTTGTGATAAAGCTTGGTAAACATTGTCGGTCCTTCCTTAACAAGTTAAGAGAATTTATTGCAATTTTGGGTTGGTGAGACTCTCATTTTGTTAGTACTATACAATCCTCCACATAGCAGATGATAAAATATTTCGTACTACTATCCCTTTTTTGGCTCTTATTTACCTTGCATCTCTTCTACTCGTTGTTTATTGATCTTATCATCATCAAATTAAAAAAAAAATATATATATATATATATATATATAAAGCTTTTCTTGTCTCTTTCAACCATTGTTTTAGAAGTAAAACATTATAACTCTTTTTGAGACAAGTTTGGTGCCATATTGTAGTCTTTTTTATTTGGGGCTTAGCATAATAACCAAAACAATTAAACTAATCTAAAAACAACAAAAACCAAAACAGAATTTAACTGCAGACTTGAGACTTAAGGTGGTTGCACGACTGTATTGTGAAAACAAGCAATTTAAATCAATACATAAAGTCCAGATAGCTAACCTAATGCCACCCATTTGTTTAGAAATCCACCCTGCAACATTTAACTTTGCACCCATCCTTGCGGCAGCAATATCATCACCACTGCCTCTTAATCACTCCTGAAAATAAAACAACTCACGGAATAAATTAATTAATAATTAATAAAGTTCACTTTTGATGACAATTTGTTCAAAGACTGCAAAAAATATACCTCCATTCTAGCCTTGCTTTGGGAAACAAACTGCTTAAACTGCTTCTGGTCTTTAAATTGAACATCTTGAAGAATGCGGTTGACCTACAACCAACCAAAGGGATAACACAAATTTTTATCAAAAACATTAAAATGATTAGGCAATCAAAGTTTAGCTACCATTACCAGGACTAGGACTGACTCCTTATTAAAAAATAATCCCCAAAAGCCCATTAGTCTGGTTTAGAGCTGTTTAGAAATCCCTAAAAATGTGACTCTAAAACTAGTATGGTTTCTGAGGCATATCAATCATGTATTTTCACTTTTCAGCTTGAAGGCACAATTATTGCTCCAACAAGCTCTAAAGCTTGGGGTTCAGGTCTCTTGCAATGGCTTGAATTTATGAAAATAGTAGGAATCACAGTTTAAGGAACAGGCACCATTGATGCTATATGGTCTAAACCACAATACACCTAGTGCTAATTGATGACATTACTAGCTTAATGGACAAGAGACCTCATACAATTGAGATACCTGGAACATACTCCTCTACATGATACCACAAACTTATCCTTCCAGTCATCGAAGTCCAACAACTAATATTTTGACACATGGCAACCAGTCACCACTTATGTTATACTTGTCCACTACAAGCTTAATGGGGCCGTTTTCCTCAAAGAACAATCCAGTGAAGGCTAGTGAAGGCTCATTTTATATGGAAACTCTAGAATTAAGAGAAACACTAATGCACAAAAATGATAGGCTAAATACAAGACACAAGTTGATACATTTATGACAATAAGGAAAAAAAATTCAGCATTTATATTTTCAACTGTACCTGGTTATTTTCCCCTTCAAGTTTCCAGCCTGTACAAAGCTAATGAGGGAATCGACATTACCCTCAGATTCAATGTGCTTCACTTAAATAAATTTTCTTTTACTCCAGCTCTTGGAACATCCTACTTAATTAAAAGTTACCCATGAATGAGAATTTTCTAACAGATCATATGATGAAAACCATTGGCTTAAGGTATAGTGACTAGAAACCTAAAACAAAAGCAACAGTCATGATGTCCATACCTCAAAAAGTGAGTATATCAATCAGGAAAGTACATAGTTTGAGATAAAGAGTTCAAAAGGTAGCCAGCAATAAAACAGTTTAGTACAAGGAGTTAGTAGCACAATCACTCGGTAGCGATAAAAGAAGCACTTCTGCAACTTAGACCTTGTGAATGGAACCCATATTTTTAGACATTGGAGTATCACCATTATTGTGTTTGTCCATAACAACATCCAATCAATATATAATGATAAACAAACAAATTCCAATGAACTTATCAAAAACTAAAGACAAATACGTACAAATTTAGTTTAATCTAGACAAAAAACAAATCATCAAAGAAGTTATATACAGGGTGTAGATTCTACCAAGATGGGATGGGAAACTGGAATTGTAGCTATAAATTCAGAAGAAAACTAAGATATACTTTCCTTTGACCATGGACAACATCAGGTTCTATTTTAGTGCGACCTTCTTAAGGTTTTGTTTCAAAACAAGATGGAACCCTTTACACACATCATGCCTATAAGTTCTGAGATAGAGAAAAATAAAAGAGCATGATTGAGAAAACACTTGATAATTAGGAAATATTTATAGGAGAGGTAAGAAGGTGTGAAGGTATCGTCTAGTGACAATATCCCTGTGAGCAAAACATGGAGCTGCTAGAGCCGGCTTCTCCAGAAAGATCAAAATTGAACTTAAGTATATCTCAGAAGTTGAAGATAAACCGCTCAAGAGATGACGCTATAACAATGGCAACAAGTTAGTCTGAATCTGAACTGGCATTTTGAACAGTCGTCATTAGGTTGAACTTACCTCTTGGACAGACTTCATTTTTCTTTCGAGCAAGTAGATATAAGAACAAGAATCACCCCATCTCCGGATTCCTGGGCTAAACAAGATTGCTATTCTGATTTCCTTTCAACCACCTCCACAGCAGAAATTTTTATTCCTGCCCAACCCTTGATATGTATCTTATACCACCAATAAGTTATTGCCTTAATATTTTAATGAACACAAAAACAGCTCTAAAGACCAAAAAAGAAGAGCAATACCAATTTGTCTTACCCCAAAGAACACAAAAACATAATCCCCAAAAACCTAATTCCAACCCTTAAATGAACAATTTTTCTTCTTCAACATAATCAAATTCTAAGAAAAACAGCTCCCCTGTATCACACCTCAAGAACACACAAAAATTTTATCCCAAACAATTAAACCAAGCTCTGAATCATCAAATTATTGCACTTAACAGCATCAAATCGAAACAAAAAAAAAATAAAATAAAATAAAACCCTCAATCATAACTCACAACAAACACAAATTTCCCTAAAAAATACTCTAATCTCTATACACAAAATGACCCAAGTTCGCCTTTTTCTATGGAATCAAATGTCAAAAACAACAAAACTCAAAATTCTTATCTCCTATAGCGAATCTTCCACAAAGTCTCGAAGAAATCAAACAGCAAATAAGCAGATAATCCCCAATCAATAATTTAAAAAAAAAATACCTCTTTCTTTTTGTTTTGGGCACAAAAAGTTGCCTAATTTGGGCTTGTAGTTGAAATTGAAGAACAGAATGAGAAGAAATAGGTTGAATTGTCAAAAAAGAAACCCTAATTTCAGATATGAAATTGACAATATTTACAGGGTGTTGTCGGGGTTTGCGAGAGAAGAAGAATGGGGGAAGAGGAAGTGGACAGTACGCAACTAGGGATAGATTAGAAAAACTGTGCGCCAAGTGTACTGTGCCGAAAAAGTGGATCGCTCACAACGGTCAGATCTCGACCTAGGACTCAAATTTGATTCAGATCTTGACCATCTTCTTGGATCCGGCGGAGGCACCAACGGAGGAGGAGGAGGATCATCGACGACAGTGGGTGTTTATGAGAGAGAGAGAGAGAGAGAGAGAGAGAGAGAGGGACCAGCGGAGGACGGAGGACGATCATCGACGGCAGTGACGATCTGCGGTGGTGGCGGTGGCCGTGGTGGCGGTGGCCGTGGTGATCTACGCCGGTGATGGTGTCGGCGGAGAGGTGAGGTGGGGTGAGGTTTGGTGGTGGAGGAGAATCTGTGTGAGAGGTTTGAACAGATTGTTGTAAACAGAGAAGGGGGGCGGTGATTTCCCTCTAAAAAAATTTCACCTTCAGCGACGAAATTCGTCTTCTGTCGCAAAAACTTTGTATGTAACGTCTAAATTTTTTGGTAGCCAAATCTCAATCAACCGCAACTAATATATTAGTCGCCAAAAGAACTAATTCGACGACTAATTCTTTTTGGTCGGAAAAAATAAATATACGACGATTACTATTTTTTTTGGTTGCTAAAAATTTACATTTTCTGACAAAATGTTTGGTCGCCAACGAGTAACCATATAAAAATATCACCGTTAATTGGTGACTAAATTTGGTCGGCCATTATTTGTCAATGCATTTAGATATCAAAATGACATCATTTTGATATTTGCAACTAAATTGTATTAGTTGCTTAAAAATTATACTGTTCCTGCCCAATTTGATCTCCTGCCTATATTTTTGGTGACTAATATTTTAAATTGGTCGCAAAAATTCACTTTTTTGCAACAACATTACTTTAGTTGGAAAAAGCATCAATTTTTAGCTACTAAATTTTTTTTTTGGTCGACAAATGTCATTTTTTTGCGACCAAAATATTTTCAGTCAACAAAAGTGGTCGACAAATATGTAATTTCTTGTAGTGAAATGATCCACGTCAAGTGACATTATAACACTGAAAGGGAGGTTTATGACCTAACAGTGAGTCGAGCTAATTTGGGTCAGAGTTAGGGTCCTTGCTCGGTTAGACATTGGGTGCGCGCTGGACCAAGGGCTCAATCCGGTCAAGTTGGGACAACTTTGGGCTGCTAGCCCGGTAGAGATGTGTGCTCTGTTAAGTTGGAAGGGATTAGTCCTCGAAAGATCAGGTTCGATCGGGCAGAAGCTCGGTCGTGACCATGGAGCTTGGTTGAGCCCACGATCAAGAATCGCCGATGAGACCAAACAAGTAACACGGTCATAAGGTGATGGTGTGGCGCCGCACTAAGCATAGCTCAGTGGGAAGTACTACGCGGTGTGACTGGACTGCAGGAAGAAGATTCTGCTGTCCATATGCGTCAATACCGTTTGGCGGTTTCATCATTTGGTGTTTAGTTGTATTAGTGTTGATACATGGAAGAACGTAAGATGAGAGCAAGTCCACGCATCCAGAGGGGAATGGACGCAGAGGCACGCGCAGAAACTATATAAAAAATACTGCGCCTTCATACATAGGTCTGGAACATCTTCTAATCAGAGCTTACTTACCACTCTGTCCCCTCTCTTTCTCTCTGTGTGTGCTAACTTGATCGTCGGAGTGGTTTTCTGGCAACCACCCGCCGGGTAGCTCACCATCGTTGTGTTCTCAGGTTAAATAATGTCATTCGACGCAACGAAGAGCTTGGACAACAAGGAGTACGAAAGCAAGAGAATATTTGCTCCCCGTACAATTGACGCCGTCTGTGGGAAAGTTTGACAGACAAAACCTTGTCTTTTAAGCTCGTTCGATCATCTTAAATGGTGAATAACGACAACATTTCGCTGTCTGCCATCGATGGCATTACTCCGGAGTTCATCCGGAAGAGAGATGGTCCCCACGCCATCCCGACCATGGCTGGCTTGGAGACTTCCTCCAGAGGGCTCCCTAGAGATACGTAAAATAAGTACGCAAGGAGTACAGACCACTCACAGAGTCCAGACGGGCACCGGCGGTAAAGAGAGTCACACGCTTAACCCCTGGAGCATAAGTTGAAAGACCAAGACACCATCATTCGAAGGATGGCGGCGGAGATGAAGGCGCTGAAGTGGCAAGTCAAAGTGAAGGGTGTTGCTGGTGTGGGTAACCACAGTGAGCGCACCCTATCCCATCGCTCAGGCAGCCGAGGGCCTCCTCTATTTCCATCACCAGAAACTATGGGGTTGGTGACTCAAACTAGCCGGCGAAAAAGTTTTGTGCATGAGATAGCAGTTATCGACCCTTATGTCCGTCGATGACGTCGAGATATTCTTACTCCGCCCGTTCGAAGGATTTTAGGGATGTCCTGGAAGAGCAAACGCGCTGGTAGAAGTCACAAAGGGTGCTGGCATTGCAGTGGCTGTCTTGTGGAGGTCGTGCTAGTGAAAAAGTCGTAATGTCGCCACCACGCCCAACTGCACACTTGCCTTTGGACAGAGATTTGGCGAGGCTAAGCGCCAGCCATTTTTCCCTTAAGATAGAAACCACACCGCTTCCTGCGGGCTTCTACCAGCCCACGTTTATGCTCTACGACAGAAAAACTGATCTATACATGCACGTGAGCCATTTCCGGCAAGTTATGGCTGGCTACAGGCAAAACGATGCACTTATGTGCCTTATTTTCCCATTGAGTTTGGGCGAGTTGGGCCTGAAATAATTTGAGAGGCTACCGGAGGAAAGTATTGAAAGGTGGCAGCAATTGGCGGAGACATTCGTGACCCGATTCAAAACCAACACCAAAATGCCCGAGGAAGTTGACCACCTGCTCACTCAAGGCGTACAACGCTAAATATTGGGGAGGCGTTCAATGACGTTTTTGATTGCCTGACCAACTTGGCAATCACCCAGTACAAGCGCAGTCTCCCAGTCAGGCATAGGCAGCGAGATTCACTCACTATGAATCAACCAACAACCATGGAGCTGTTAACGAGCACATCCGAGTTGAGGATGATGCGACAGTGGCTACTGCGAAGGTGAATCCGGTAGCGGCGGACAAAAAGGTGGCTGAGAAAGTTCACGCAGTTGGACATGAGGCAAACCATCTGAACAACCGCGAAGGAAACCTGACCTTGGTGCTAACCTCAACAACCGGGTTAAAGGTCGTCGCAACAACTAAGCTGACTACCCTCATGATGTCGCGGAAGATGCAAAGAGAAAGTTGAACGCTTGAACGGGTATCACCACGGTTTTTAAAATTCTAATCTACTGCATCCTTAGCGAGATCCGTGACGAGGCATACGTTTGGTAGTCGGCTAAGTTAGATGATGCACAACAAAGCTTCAACCCGAGGTATCGTTATACCTACCATGATTGGCGCAGACACCGCACTGAAGATTGTGTCTCCTTGAAGCAACATTTGGAAGAGTTAGTAGCGGCCGACCACCTGGACCATTATATTAACGGAGGCGTCAAGGCTGCGCCCCACACTCAAGTCGAGCCAAATGGCTTGGCCGTTTTAGAAACGCCCCCCCGAGGTGTAATCAATGTGATTCATGGGATTGTTGAGCCGGCGCAAGTATGTGAGCTCCGGAGAATGATAAAGAAGGCGGAGTATATGCAAAAGGTGCCATATGTTCAACCCGCTACGAAGAAGAGCAGGACAGAGGTCAAAAATGTCCTCACTTTATTTAGTAGTGACCTGGAGCGAATCCAAACCCCACACAACGATGCACTAGTCGTTACGTTGCACGTCAAGGATTATGATGTCAAACGAATTTTAATCGACCAAGGAAGTTCGATCGAAATCATGTATTACGACGCCCTCAAGCTCGAAGATAAAGATTTGGCCCTGGCAACATCGCTGCTGGTTGGCTTCAACTCGTAACCAGAATGGTCGGTCGAGAATATAATCCTACCAGTCAAGATAGGGTCCGTCGTGAAGCAAGTCGATTTTTAGGTTTTGAAGGTGCCTTCGACTTACAACCTCATCCTCGGCAAAGGATGGCTTCATGACATGCAAGTAGTGGCATCGACTCATCACCAAGTCATGAGGTTCCCTTCTATTGCCAAGATGACAAAGGAAGTTCGGGGCGATCAAGTCATGGCCAAACAGTGTTTTATGTCCATGAACGGAAACCGAGCTGCCAAGGGCTTCGTGCAGATGATTGAAGGACCAGAAGATCAAAGTGTCCTAGATGACATGGGTACTAGGGCCGAGGAAAAGGCCATTAAAGACTTGGTGGAGGTACGGGTCAACGAGAACGATTCGGAGAAGTTCTTTCGATTGGGATCCAGCCTGATCGCCCAAGAACGATTGGAGATGGTTGAGTTCTTGATGGAAAATATTGAAGTGTTTGCATGGATGCCTTACGACATACCTAGTGTCGATCCAACCTTTATTTTCCACCAGCTCAACGTCTTTCCAGATGCCCGGCCTATCATCCAAAGAACCCGAAGATCCGCGCTTCATCACGTTGAGGTAGTGGCAGAAGAGGTCAAAAACTTGCTTGAAACGAGGGCTATCTAGGAGGTACACTACCCTTGGTGGGTTTCCAACACGGTTGTGGTACCAAAGAAGAATAAGAAATGGTGAATTTGTGTTGACTACCAGATGATCAATCGAGCTTGCCCCAAAGACAGTTTGTTTTTGCCCAGAATTGACCAACTGGTGGATCTTATGGCCGGGCACAACCGACTCAGTTTTCTGGACGCATATCGCAGCTACCATTAGATCGCCACCAACCCAAACAGGAGGTCACCTCTTTCACAATGCCCAAGGGGTTGTTCTGTTACAGAGTTATGCCCTTTGGGTTGAAGAACGTGGGGTGACCTTTCAGAGGAGGGTCACGAAGATGTTCGCTCTCATGCTCGGCCGAACAATGGAGGCCTATATTGACGACATGGTTGTTAAGGGCAAATGTGAGGCCAACCACTTAGCCGACTTGGCGGAGATGTTCGCTATTCTTAAACAACACAAGCTGCATTTGAATACGTCGAAATGTGCCTTCGGCGTGGAGACGGGGAAATTCTTGGGCTTTCTGGTCACCAACCGTGGCATTAAGGCGGATCCCTCCCAAATCAAAGCCATACAAGAATTGAAGCAACCCAACTCAGTAAATGACGTGCAACATACTGCCGGGATAGCACTTGTGCTTAATAGATTCATTAGTCGGTCATCAGATTGTTGCTGCCGTTTCTTCCACGCCCTTAAGTCCAAGTTTTCGTGGGATGAAGAATGCGATAGAGCCTTAGCCGAGCTCAAGACATATCTGTTTTCTGTTCTGCTCCTTGTTACGCCGAAGCAAGGGGAGGAACTCTATCTCTATTTGGCCATTTCTCAACACATAGTCAGTGCAGTTCTTCTTAGGACAGAGGGTATACTACATTTACCGATCTTCTACGTAAGTAAAACCATGCTCCCGGTAGAATCCAGGTACTTGCCGCTTGAGAAACCAGTCTTGGTGCTGATAATGGCCTCCAGGAAGTTGGTGCATTACTTCCATGCCCATATGATTATGATGTTGACCGAGTTTTCGTTGAAAGCCTTGTTTGAACGGGCGAAGTTCTCTGGTCGGATCTTGAAGTGGGCAGTTGAGTTGGGGCAGCTCGACATTAAGTTTCAACCAAGAACTACCATCAAGGCCCAAGCTCTGGTCGACTTTGTTGCAGAATTTTCACCTAGGATTCATTCGGTTTGCCTGGTAGACCTTACCGGCGCACCCGGGCTAAGGGGGTGGGCACCGTGGAAATTGCAGAACCAACTCTCAATCTGGTCCAAGTAACAACCCGAACAAGGAAAGTGACACGGAAGTTGCGCGCCTAAGTACAAACTCATCACTTGGAAGCCCACCTCTACCTGGTAAGGCATTGAAGGATTTGGAAATGATAGGATAACCTGTTGGATCTAATTTCGCATTGCCAAGGGGGGATGAGGCCATGCAAGTTGTAAGCAACAACGGCAGGCTCAACGCGGGAATAGCCGAGCAACTGAGCAACTCAGAATGCCCGACCCTTCAAAAGTCCCAAGACCTTGCATAATGTTGGAAGCTTTTTATCAGGGAAATGTGGAAACTTTTTGTCGACGGCGCATCAAACAAGCATAGAGCTGGGCTGGGCGTAGTTTTGATCTCACCAAACGGACTGACCATTGAACATTTCATCACGCTGGGGTTTCCTACGTTAAAGAATGAGGCTGACTATGAAGCATTGTTAGCCGAACTGAAGAGCGCACTCCTACTACAAGCATCCGAGCTAATGGTTTACAGTGACTCCCAACTTGTTGTAAACCAAGTGTCTGGGGAATACGAAGCCAAAGATGACAGAATAGCCAAGTATCAAACTCTAGTTAAAGAACAAATCAAGAAATTTCAAGCGATAAGAGTTCAACAAATTAGCTGAGAAGATAATGGCCGAGCAGATGAGTTAGCCGATTTAGTTTCCATGACCGACAAGTCTGTCCCCAGCCCTCTCTTGATTGAATTCCTCCCAAGACCCAGCATAGAAGACTCAGAGTAGACAAAATTTCTTTACACGGAGCTCGGTCCTTCTTGGATGGACCCCATCATCCTTTTCCTTAAAAAAAGAATCCCGCCGACCGATAAAAAAGAGGCAAACAAAGACTGGGTGAAATGTGAGTGGTTTTGGTTCTCTTCATTAGGCACTTTGTATAAGAAGTCATTCACCAGTCCGTACCTCAAGTACGTTCATCCAAGCAGAGTTAATACTTTTCTTTTCAAGATCTATGAAGGAATATGTGGGAGCTACATCAGTGGGAGATCCCTAGTCTACCGCGCTATTTTGCAAGGATACTGGTGGCCTTGTATGCAGGAAGATACGCAAAAATATGTGAGACGAGAAGTGCTAGAAGTTCTCTAACTAAATTCATCAGTCGACCAGAGAACTTCTTCCCCTCACAATCCCCTGGCCGTTTGCAATGTGGGTCCTCGACATAGTAGGTGTAACACCCATATCCTTTAATCCTTTAGAGAGTGTGTTTAATATCCTTATTTTTATCTTGGGATTCTTTGGAGTTATTGTCTATTGGTTTTGAAAGAGTACAATCTGATTTAAACTCGTTGGGTTTGTTCATTCGCATTTGTTTTTGTCAAAAGTTCCTTGGAAACTTAGAAATTTTGCCTTGAGGTCGACACTAGCCTTCCTAAGGGTCGACCCTTGCATGTTGTCATGTTTCTGGAAGTGTTGTTGGAAAATAGGGTAGACACCAACCTTCCTAAGGATCGACCCTTACCTGTTGGTGAAGTTTCTGGAGGTGTCATTGGAAAATAGGGTAGACACTAGTCTGGGGAGGGTCGACCCTCTTATGTTGCAGAATTTGTGTGTTAGTTGCTAGAAAATAGGGTCGACCCCCTCCTATCTAAGGGCCGACCCCCTTACTTGTACCAGATTGCCTTCTCTACATAAAGGGTCGACCCCCCTACCCAAAGAGTTGACCCTTGCGTGTTTTTTTTCCAGATTTTTGAGCTAGTTTGGGCCCTACCTTTGGGGGGTTTTGGGCCTATTATTTTATTGACCTTAGGGCTACTTTTCTACAACTATAAATAGGCTCCAAACATGGTTTCATTTCACTTATCTCATCTTTCCTCTCTCTCAAACCGTGAGTTCTCCTCTCTCTCCCTAAACTCAAGTTTTTGGCACTAAAATCTCTAGATCTACTTACCTAGAGTGATCTTTTCACCATGGTCCTTTGAGAAAAAGTGTAGATCTCGTCAAGGGCATCCTTTTGGTCCAAATGGTTCGTGGTTTCGTCGCCTTTGATTTTTAGGTCGTCATCTCTTGGCTTCAAGATGTAGGGGTTTCTAGTTCTCTTTCAATACCCTCGTTTATGGATAGATTTGTAGTATTTTCTTTATACAAATACAAAATTTTATATTTTTATGCATATTGCGATAAATCACGAGATTAGGAGTTAGGGTTTGAAGAGAGTTGGGTTTAATTGTTGGGTTATGATCTTGGGTCATGAGTTTGGGTGTAGAAGTAATTGAAGGGGTGGAATAAAATGTGTTTTTGTAAAAAGCTTTAACTTCTCTTAAAAACCCTAGTTTGGCTCATGAAGATGGTTAATGGTTTTGCTTCAATTAATAGTAGAATCATGAAATTGAGGTGTTAAATTACACACGTACAAGTTTAATTGAAATTTTAAAGAATTTGAGAAATGTATGTAAAAGTTGCGATTGAACTCATAATGTTAATGTCTTAAATTATGTTATAATGTGAACCAAGCTTGGGGGAAAGGAAATTACTACTGGTATGGATGATATGAGCCTTGTGTTGAAATGGTTATATTGAATCTTGTTGTGTGTTATGTGCATTGTATTGGGTTATGTTGTGTTGAGTTGGTTGAATTGTGTTGTATGGAATTGAGTTGAGTTGGGTTGGGTTGGGTTAAGTTGTGTTAGGTTGTGTTGTGGTTAGTACCCGCGCGGGGGAGTTGAAAAATGGTTTTCGGTGCCCATGACCGTCCGTATCATAACCGGTAAATGTGGGGGATTGTTTTAAAAATTGAAAAAAATGGTTTTTCAGTGCCCACAACCGTCCGTATAATAGCCAGTAAATGTGGGGGTAGTTTGAATTCAAGGTGCCCAATTGCCTTGTCTAGGTTTATCGCTGGACAAATGTGGGAAAAATGTTTTTGGGTGTCCACATAGTCCTGCATATTGTAGCCGGTGAAAGTGGGAAAATGATTTTTGGGTGTCCACACAGTCCTGTCATATTGTAGCTGGCAAAAGTGGAAAAATGGATGGTTTTCAAAAATGTTTTGGGTGCCCACGTCCTGCCGTATAATAGCTGGCAAATGTGGGGGATGGTTTTTAAAATGTTGAAAATGGTTTTCGGAAAAGACATGGTTTTTGAGAAAATGATTTTTGGGAATTCACTTCCCGCCGTATAATAGCTGGCAAAAGGTGGAATGTGCTATGAATGGGGTGCCCACTATCCCGCCATATCAAGTCGGCAAAAGGTAGAATGTGTTGTGACGTGTGTGTTGAGGTCGGTGATGATATATGTGACTTGTGATGAACTTGTGAAATTACCATTTGATGTGTAAACTGGAATGGAATGGAAATGCTTATGGGAATTATTTGAAAAGAATGAATAATGAAATAGTAATTGGATGAGGGGTTAGTGATAAAGAACTCACCGGATTGTTTGCATGTATAAGAAAAAATTAAAAGTTTTGTTTTATGATTAATTGAGAAATTGAATTAAAAGGATCTATTATCCTTGGGATATGTTGAATTATGATTAATAACGCACATGTGGATATAATGTAGTTGTGATATGTTGAATTATAATTGATAATGCAAGTATGGATGTGATGTAGTTCTTAGATAAGTAGGAGTTGAGTATAGGATAACAATTATTGGCTATAAAAGAGATTTGGATTTTTGTATTGAGGAGTTACAGAAAATATGAATAGATAGGTGGGAATAACACGTATGTGGGATGTTTTTGAAGTATTAAAGGAATTTGAACTTGAGGTTATGGCGTTATAATAAATGTAACTAGAAAAGGAGAGAATGAGAAATAAAAGAGGAATATTTTGGAATGTGTTAATAAATACAAAATGATGTGGTTCCTTAAACATGTTTGTTTCCAAAAAGGATTTTTGGTTTTCTGATAAAAAGGATAGTTTTTGATGGTTAAAGGTTTTCCTTAAATGTTCAAATAAATTTTGAGAAAAAGGTACTCTACGTATGATATTTTGAAATTACAAAACGTCACCTACTATATGGTATCACCTTGCATGCATGATCATTTCTATCAATAGGATGGTTATTGTTTTAGAACTATGAGATTCCTACTGGGCAATTGTGCTCACCCCTTGTTATTTTCATTTTTTTTACAGGAATAGAATTCGGATTGATTGGTTGAAGGATTAGGAAATTCATGTAGATCTTGTGTGCAATCTCCTCGTATTTTGATGTTTGTAATTATTTATTTGTAACTCCGTAGTGGGAGCTTGGCATGTATTATTATTATTGTTGTATTCGTCATGAGGGAGACATGTACTATTATGTTTCTATTAGTCAAGGGTAGTAGATCTTTTAAAAAAAAATGGACCTAAATTTCAGGCTCTTTGTAATGTTTTCGAGTAATTAAAATTCGGGGCGTGACAATAGGACCACTCCCAACTGCGCCAGGCAGTCACAAGTTCTTCATAGCAGCAACATACTACTTCACCTAATAGGTCGAAGCTGAGCCCTTGGCAACGATCAAAGAAAATGACGTGAAGAAGTTTGTCTGACAGAATGTGATAACACGGTTTGGAGTTCCCAAGGCATTGATCTCGAACAATGGCACCCAATTTGACGGAAAGTTATTCAAAGGGTTCTGTGAGGAGCTGAAGATAGAATTTCACAACTCGACAGCAGCCTATCCTCAGTCAAATGGTCAAGCCGAGGCGTTTAACAAACCATTCTGGATAGGTTGAAGAAGCGGTTGGAAAAGGCCAAAGAAAAATGGACAGAAGAGCTTTCGAATGTCCTCTAGGCCTACCGAACTACGCCAAGATGCTCAATCGGAGAGACACCTTTTGCTTTGGCATATGGCATGGAGGCGGTCATCTCACTGGAGATCAATATGCCCACCATCCGCAGTGAAAATTTTAACTCGGACCTGAACGCTATAGCCATCGCCTTAGAGACATGTCGCAGAGTACCAGCAAGAACTATCCAAGAAGTACAACAAGACAGTTCACCCCAGACAGTTCAAAGTTGGGGATTGGGTTCTGCGAAAGGTGATGGGCAACACATTGGTGCCCGGCGAAAGAAAGCTAAGGGCAAATTGGGAAGGACCATACAGGATTACCAGTTTGGCGAGCAAAGGGGCATACCGTTTGGAAAACCTAGATAGCCAAGCTATACCTCGGCCTTGAAACATAGCCAATCTAACATTGTATTATTTTTAGTCTGAACTTTTAGTGTCATTTTTGTGGAGGCAGTAATACCCCACCACTTTCCAATGTAATTCTTTCAATCGTCTTAAGAATTCAAGATGTCTGTTTGTAATCAAACTGAATTACCTAAATTTTTTTATCATGATTGGTGGATTGCAATGTGCAAGGGAACACTGCCTCCAAGTCGAAGAGATCCTGCTCGACAAAAAGAGCTGATGAATTGTTCAATTCAAGACTTTTTGCCAAGGAGAATTTGCCTGGCCAAAAGAGTTAATGAATTGCTCAACTCTAGACTTTTTGCCGAGCAGAATTTGCCTGCCCAAAAAAGTTGATGAATTGCTCAACTTTAGACTTTTAGCCGAGGAGACTTTGCCCGACCAAAAGAGTTTATGAATTGCTCAACTCTAGATTTTTTGTCGATGAGAATTTGCCCCGATCAAAAGAGTTGATGAATTGCTCAGCTCTAGACTTTTAACCGAGGAAACTTTGCCTGGCCAAAAGAGTTGATAAGTTGTTCAACTCAAGAATTTTAGTGGAGGAGACTTTTCCTGGCCAAAAGAGTCGATGAATTATTCAATTCAAGACTCTTTGCCGAGGAGAATTTGCTTGGCCGAAAGTGTTGATGACTTGTTCAACTCTCAATGGTTAGCTGAGGTGTTTTGCCCGGCTAAAGAGGTTGATGATTTGTTCGACTCCAAGTTTTTAGCTGAGATGTTTTGCCCAGTTAAATGAATGGATGCTTTCGTCAAGTATATATTGCACGGTTATAATGAAGAAGCACATTGTAATTATAAGCAACAAAAGTTGTGTAAATTTTCATTCATTAAAAGTTCATTCATTACAAGTTCAAATACAAGAGGAGGGGCTGGTAGCTCGGTTATAAAAAGTTGGAAAACTGAACAGAAAATACAATGCTAGGCCAACGGGGAGAGATCAACGAATACGTCCTTGACTCTTTCTGTTGCGGCTTCCAGGTCGGCCACGGTGGTCCTTTCCTTATCGTCGGCCTCCTCCTGGCCGGTCTCCTTGTAACCGTCTCATTCTTTGGTATCTTTCCCGGCTTCTTCCTCGACCTCCTCTTGCAACGAGTTGAAGACGTCATTTGCGTAGGGCACCATGTAGACTAGCAGGAAGACAGAGGGAGGAGAGGTGAACACCTCAGTTTCAAATCCTTGGTGAAGCTTCTCATAGGCTGCCTTCCAATCGGACTTGAAAAAGATGTCCTTGATGGCTTCAACCTATTTAGTGTAGCTCTCCTCGGCCTCTTTGAAGTCGAGACTGTTGCCCTCATCCACATCCTTTTGCCTCGCCTTCTTCAACTCTTCCAGCTCGGCATGAAGAGTGTCTCTTTTTTGCTCGGTGCTACCGAGCTGACCGAGCAGCCTAGCATTATCCACGTTGGCAATCTCCAGGGAGGACTTGGATCGCCCCAGCTCAGTCTCCAGATGTTTGGCTGCGTTAGAGATGCCAGTCACTTTCTGCCGAAGCCTATGAATCCGGTCCATAATAAGATGTTGTTTCTAGATAGCCTGCAACAAATCAAAGTAAAGTTAAACCAAACAAGAAATCAACCGAGGAAACATTTAGAAAAATTTCTTAAACTCTTACCCCGGTCATGGACTTGACCGTAGACTGCACAAGCTGGGTATCAAGTACATAGTCACTGCTGGTTACGTTGCTCGGCAGGAGCAACGCCTTGTCCCCTTTAACTGAAGCATCGACCGGGACGTCTTGCCTCGGTGCTTTAACTCTGGCCTCCACAGAGGTGTCGGCTCAGTGTTCTGCATCGATTGTTTGGCGCTTAGCTTGGCAATGAGCTCGGTTGATGGATCGGTGGAACAAGGCCTTTTGCTAGCTTGGTATGGCTCCTTGTTAGCTTGGGCAGCGGTGGCCAAAGCCAATGCAATCACGATCCCCGAACTCTGGCCAACGGTCGGAGTAGGTGGCGGGTTGCTCGGTAGCTCGGTGGAAGTAGCGGTGATAAGGTTCTTGATTCGACTCCTCTTTTCTATTTCTTCTTCCTCGGTCAATCAAATTAGGGGCACGTCTGGCAGAGTTGGGTCATGTGGAGGAGAAGGAGCCTGGAAAAAGTCAGTAACCTTACTTTTGTGGGAAGCTGAGTAGCGGTAGCTCGATACGTAACCAAGAAGCTCGTGGCAATATCAGTGCCGATATCTTAGCACTACTCTGATTGCCTCTTTGTTCGGGTAGAGATAATTGGCTTGTAGCACGTCGATGGCTGCAAAATGGGAAACAATTAGCTCAGTATAATGAATATTTACAAAGTTAATTAATAGAGAAGCTCGACTTACTAGAAGCATCGAAGTCCTTGTTGATGTACCAACTGGGCACGTCAGTTTTCTCATAGTTACCGGACATTTAGAAGAAATCATCATCGTGCATGTCCTTGTCCGGTGTGCCGGTTACTAGTCGCTCTCTGCCCGGTCGTATTTTCAAGTAATAATTGTAGCTGTCTTTTGTGCGGTCGAGCATGTACTGGCACAAGATCTCGGCCAGTTCTAAGTTCATGCCGAGCCAATGATTTAGCTCGGCGACTCCGTTTATTATTCGGAAAGTGTTCGTTGAAACTTGAGTTGGTGCGAACCCGGTCTTTCTTAAGAACTCATAAATCAATGGTGTACCGGGAAGCAAAGGCCTTCTTCAATTATACTCAGTACAGTGAAGGGGCATGATTCCAACTTGCCCCATGGGTTTATGGCCTCTTCACCGAGCTCTAAGTGTATGTCGGCGGGGATGCCATATTCCTTTTGAAACGCGGTCAAAGCAATCGGCCTGTCTACAAGGAAACGATAGCGCCCCATAAGTGACCTGTGGGGTTGGACCAGTAGGTTTGAGCAGGCAAAGTTGTGCACGGTGGCTACTCAGTCCTTGAGAGCCCTGGTGTTAGTGTGCCTGTTCCCCTAGGACTCTGTAGTTAAAAACCAAGTGTAAGTGGAAGCGCGGTCGCACAAGTGAGCATGATTTTACCTCGGTCCCAGTGGTTTGTTAGAAAATCCAACTCGGTCGTGCAAGCGGGCTAGGTATTGGCTCAATTATGCGGCCTTGGGCATCTAGTAGCCCCATTTTCTACCCCAACTCCTTGAACAATAAAATTGCCTAGTCAATTGATGTTTTTGGATCAAAAAGACGTTTTTAGCCCGACCGAGCCTAGATCTTCACCTGTTCATCACAAGGAATGATGAACAGCGTGAGAAACTAGGGACACGGGAACCTTTCAACATCAGAAATAGTGCGGAACCTTAACCCTACTCGATTTCTGGTTTGGGTGTTTCAATCTTCCTTAATAGGCGAATGTGGGAGTTAAAGTTCAAAAATGCAAGAAAAAACATGAAGAACAAGTGAGGACAAGAAGATTGGTGAAAAATTACAGGTTGATGAGCGAGTCGAAACTCCAATCAATGAAATGCTTTACAATGGCAACGACGGGACCAACTCCATCAGGGAAATGCTCAGATTTGGGCAAGAAGTACAGAGGTTAGGGCTTTGGATATGCTGGTGCTCTGGATTGTCAATAGAAGGGATGATGAACAATGGAAATGAAGGGTTTTCAGAAATGAAAGGTTACAAATGTGGAGTGGGAGAAGGTGCTAAATTTAAATTTGGAGAGATAGTGTAAGGCGGCTGGATTTGGCAGTGTGAGGCCAATGGGGGAATGACATGTGTCCGTGACGAGATCGGTGTTAGTCTTGAAAAGACAGATTAGGAAGCTGAACCTCCAGCCGGGCAAGTTGTAAGACCGAGCATGTGAAGTAAAAATGCGGATGACTGAGTGCCAAACTGAGCAGACATTGACCGTATGAGAAAAATGAACTCGGCCGATGAATGTAATCCCGATCACGCTAGCACAGATGAAATTAAGGGGCAATTGAGAGGGAGGTTTATGACCTAACAGTGGGCCAAGCTAATTTGGGCCGGAGTCAGGGTCCTTGCTTGGTCAGACGTTGGGTGCATACTGGACCAAGGGCTCTGTCAAGTCAAGTTGGGACAACTTTGGACTACTAGCCCAATGGACATGTGCGCTCTATTAAGTTAGACGGGATTAGTCCTTAGAAGATCAGGTTCAACCAGGCGGAAGCTCGGTTAGAACTGTGGAGCTCGGTTGAGCCCACAATCAAGATTTACCAATGAGACCAGACAAATAACACGGTCATAAGCTGATGGCGCGGCACTGCACTAAGCATAGCTTGGTGGAAAGTACTATGTTGCGTGACGGGATTGCAGGAAGAAGATTTTGCTGTTCGTACCCGTCAATACCATTTGGCGGTTTTTTCATTTGGTGTTTAGCTGTATTAACGTTCACACGTGGAGACACGTAAGAGGAGAGCAGGTCCACGCGTCCAGAGGGGAATGGACGCAGAGGCGCACGCAGAAACTATATAAAAGATGTTGTGCCTCCATACACAGGTTTGGAACATCTTCTGATCAGAGCTCACCTACCACTTAGTCCCCTCTCTCTCTCTCTTCTCCCTCCCTCTCTCTCTGTGTGCGCTGACTTGATCGTCAGAGGGATTTTCCGGAAACCACCCACCGAGTAACTTACCGTTGTTGTGTTCTCAGGTTGATCAACGTCATTTGGAGCCACGAAGAGCTTGGACTACGAGGAGTACGGATGCAAGAGAATATTTGCTCCCTGTACAAAAACCTTACACATTACAATATTTAATTTTTATAGTCAAGGTATATAGAAAATGAGATAATATTCTATAGGGCTTAGCAGTATATTATCTATATTAAGTTTATTTAGAATTAAAATAGGTGTCTTAACTCTACAGCTGGGCTTCTATTTTTCCCCCCCTTTCCATCTCTTCAGCTCTTTGTTTTTTGTTCTCTTTCTTTTGGTTGGTTCCTTATCAACCAAGTGGTGTGCTTGTATTTGATTGAGCCTCTCTCATTGGTGCCAATCTTATTGAGATTAGTTTGAGAGCTTTGATGCACTTTACATCCCCTCCTCTTTATTGATTGTGTCTTTGTTTTTCATTGTTATAATCAATAAAGTTTTGTTTGCCGATAAAAAAAAAAACAATTGTCATCTCTTTCAAGATATAAATATATATATATATATATATATATATATCACTACAACATATAAGAGTTTTAGAGACCAAATGTTTTGGTCTCTAAAAGTGAAATTTTGTTACAAAAGACATTTAGGGACCAATTTCCATCGTCATGAGAATTGTCGCTAAAAGGTCGTCCTGAAAAGTCAAGAAACAAGGTTTTTAGTAACAAAATTTTGAAAATGTCACTAATAAATAAACTTTTAGGGACGAAATAATTTGGTCTCAAAATAGTTTATTTTTTGAGACAAAAAATTTGGTCCCAAAAGGATAACAATTCATCACTAATGTCCAGTGTTTGTTGCTAAAAATATAATTTTTTTTTGATTGGCAAAGAAAATTTTATTGATGAAATAAACTGAAATACATCAATAAAGATGAGGTTGGAGCAAGAAGAACCTCCAACCTCCAAGTTGGTGAGAAACCAACGAAAGAAGCAAACCAAAGACAAGAAGAACGGCAGAACAACAAACAACACTGTAAACTCAGACCAACTGAGTGACAACACCTCTGTTAGAGACAAACAATACTGTGTGGCAGCACCCAGAAATGTTCCAATTCTTCTGAAAGCTTAGTAGACCAACCAGTAGCAAACATTAGACAACAGTAGCAAGCAAAGCATCCAACCAAGGTACATGTCACTTTCATCATTCAATTCTTGTTGAAGAATTACACAGACATCAGATTCCAAACCAGACTTAAACACTCAAATCACACCAGATTCCATCATAGACATTAAACCACACCCAACAAGCACAACTAACATAAGATTCAGACCAAAACAGAGCCAGTACAGAACCAAAACCAGCAAAAGATACAGACCAAACAAAACAGACAGCAGCTGGCATACTAATTCAACAGCACGGAAGATCAATCTGTGCCCCTGATCTGTTTCCACTTGAAGACTAAATCGTCCACTGGGTAAGGGAAATCTTTGACTGATGCTTTGAGCCAAAGGGCAGTTCTAATTTTGATGAGTTCAAGCAGTATAAAAAAGTTGGGCCGAGCCTTGGAAAATACACAATCATTCCTATGCTTCCAAAGAGACTAAAGAACAACTAAGGGAAGGGTTCTCCAAATTAATCTGACATACTTCTGAAATTTGTCATCCATCCACCAATGAAGTAAACCATCTACTGAATTTGGAATGCACCATTGAAACCCCCATTCTTTAATCATTGAAGACCAAATCAACCAAGAGAAAGGGCAATGAAGCAAGGCATGAATATTAGATTCAGATTCAGAATTACAGAATGGACAGAGAGACGAAGTACTGCTATCAAGTATGCCAATCTTATGCAAGAATTCTGAGGATTTCACTCTGTTTTTCCAGGTCAGCTAGCAAAAGAATAAGACTTTGGGGGGCAACATAGTGCTCCAAACATGCTTGCAAATTCTTAGATTAGGGCCAAGAAGGGCAGTATTGTGAGAATATAGAGCAGACACAGAGAACTGAGTATGGCCTGCACCATCATTAGACCATATCAAGCAGTCTACATTTTCATTACACAAAGGAGGAGCTGAGGATAAGACCGCAATTAGACTAGCTTCTTCAGTCAATTCCTAATCATATAACTCTCTTCTATGAGGAAAGTTTCAAACACATGAGACCATGTTGCTAAAAATATAATGATGACACTTTTCGCAACAAAATTATTTGGTCCCTAAAAAATAATTTGTCCCTAAATTTTGGTCTTTAAAATCTTAATTTTTTTTGTAGTATATATATTAGAGTTATTTAATTCTTTTCTTTTGTTGAAGTGTTTCTTTTCTCCACTTTTGAAGCTATGCTGGGGGATAGAGAATAAGGAACTATTTTATATCTTTTCATTTATAACAATATTTAGGGCAAATTACCAACACCCCTTCCAAGGTTTGACTAAGATACGGATTCTATACTGAGATTTGAGAAATTACATTCTACTTTCTGAGACTTATATTTGCATAACAAATTGTCCCCTCATTTGTTATGCAAATATAAACCTCATGGGGTAATTTGTAATTTCTCAAACCTCAAGAAGGAATCTGTATTTTAGTTAAATCTCAAGAAGTGTTGGTAATTTGCCCCAATATTTAACTAAACTTAAGCCATGTTGTCAGTGTGATTGGTTATGGAACCTTTTTTTCTTACTTGAGATGGTAAAAAATATTTTGTGTAACACATAGCCGTTGTGGTTAAGTTAATATGGTGTATTATTTCATATATATATTTTTTATGTTATAAAATAATATAGTGTATTATTAATTACCCTTTATTAAGTGTTTTTGGGACTCTTATTAGCATGAATGCTTAAAATTAAAATGAGATTTTAATAGAAGGGAATTGTAATTTATATTATCACATGGCATTCTTGTTAGCTTTACATATATAGGGATCCAATAGCATTTATTTATTTTGGACCCAACGGCAACTCATCATTTCACTACAAGAAGTAACACCTTTGTCGACCAAAAAAATGGTCGCTAAAAACCCATTTTTAGGCCTCGTTTGGCAAGAGGCTATTTTAGCCAATTAGTCAAAAAGTTACTAAATTAGCCAAAAAGCCAACAACCCATACCAAAAAGTCAAAGATTCTCTTTTCTCTCTACTTTTTGCACATCTTTTCGTAATTAGCCAAAAAGTCATCCCAAACATACAAATTTTTTTTACCTACCTTTTTAGCCAAATAGCCAAAAAGTTACTAAATTAGCCTGTTCCCAAACGAGGCCTTAGTCAGCAAAAGTTACCCGCGATCAATTTTTTTGATCGCTACTTTGGTCGCCAATTGAGGGTCGGCAAAAGTAATTCGCAATCAAAATTTTGGTTGGTCGGGAAAGTTGGATTTGCCGACTAAATTTTTAGTCGCTAAATATATCATTACTGCGACTAATCCATTTTGTCGCTCAAACACTTTGGTCGGGAAAAGTGATATTTTCCCGACCAAATATCTTAGTCGCCAATTGTCACATTCCACGACCAAAAAGTTTGGTCGCCAATTATCACATTCAACGACAAAAAAGTTTGGTCGCCAATTGTGACATTCCACGACCACAATGGTCGGCAATTGTGACATTCTACGACCAAAAATTTTGGTCGCCAATTGTCACATTTCGCGACCAAATTGTTTGGTCGCCAATTGTCATATTCCACGACCAAACATGTTTGTTGGCAAAAGAAATGTTTGAGCAACTAAAACTTTAGTCAGCAATAGACTTATTCGCGACCAAATCCTTTGGTCGCCAAAATTAATAATTTTAATGACTAATTATTTAGTCGCCAAATGTGCTTGGTGATACACCGACTCCTTTATTTAGTCGGCAAAAGTATTAACTTATCTTTCCTGACTAATCAATTGGTCGCCAAAACTAGAAAAACAAAACCAAAATTTAGTCGCCAACATCCATCAAAATAAACCTGTAATTTATAATAATCCATCCAATTTATTCAATATAATCTGTAATTTGCAAAAATCATTCAAACCAACAAATAAATTGAATCATGAATATTCAACAAAATACATATATCAACCATTTCTGAACCTGTTTAATTAAAGTCAGCGACTATTATAAGTTTTCATCCACAAGTAATTCGAAACTACATATTCATCTAGGATAAAAATTTAAAACATAACAAGTACTTGTTATTATGTTTTAAATTTTTATCCATGTGTATCAACCCAAAAATATAACTAGTAGTCTACCAAATATTTTTCATACACACCAATCCAAAAATATAACTACTAGTGTATCCAAAAATATAACTACTAGTCTACCCTAATATTTAAAATGGATATTTTCCCTCTTTAGCAAAAAACTGCTCCTTGCATTCTTGAGAACAAAAAAGAGTTTATGCTGCTTAGCTGACCACGACCTCTTTGTTGACATGAGAACTGCAAGGCCAACCACCGGCTATAGCCATCATATAAATATTGCTCAAAGACAGAATAATTCTTTTAAAACATCTCCCCAAGACCGCCATTGCCTATCTTCTTCAAGTCTTCTCGTGACAATAGGGTTTTCTTACCACTACCGCCACTCTTATCATATGGTTGTGCCATCTTCCGTAAAAACTGCACATATGGAAGAATAAAAAAATAATAATACACTCAAGTTCAACACTTCTGAATTTGAAATTGTCAGTTTGCACTCAGTCAAAGCCATCTTAAGCTTCCAACACTGAATTTCAGAATAACTAATATTTGAAGTTCTAGTTTGGATGTAATAAAGGAAAAAAGTGAAATCTAACACCTAAATTGGTCCTTTTTCAAAACAGAAAACTGGTCCTCAATTTTAGCTTTCATAACAGTCATTATTTCTACATTTAAAATTATTCCATAGAGGAATCAGTTGCAAGGGGAACCTAATCACATTTCCTTGTTATTTAGAACTGTTCCTCATGTATACTGACATAGACCTGCAAGCATTCCCTGTGAAAAATATAAGAACTGCATAGTAATAAGCACACACCTCTCGTGCTATATGCATAGCCATATCAGTACTCAAGTTTAGGTGAGCGTCACGTCAATGTGACAGTATCCATCCAGGCAATTTAGAACGTTTGTCATGACGGCTGTACCTGAACAAATTAGAGATGGTCATTAGAACATAGAAGGAATAAAATTCCCCAAAAATGACAAGTTAATTTACCAAACAAAGGGTTAACTGTGAATCCTCCAGGCATTGCCACGATGAAACAAAATCTAGTTAACATGCTTTACAAACTTGATGCCTTAATTTTTTGGTAGACAGTACCTTACATACTGGCAAATAGCAATAGACTTAAGAATAGCAAATTACAGCTTGCATGCATTTGGCACTAAGGTTTCTTCCATCAAATGTTCCTTAATAATATCCTCCCAACATTTTTGTTGGTTCCCCACAAACTGGATGGCCAACAATGACACTGGTAGACTGTTCAGTCAACATAATTTCACAACTTCCATTTAGCTTGGCAAGCTATCTAAATTTAGTACTTTAGAATTATTTATGGATAGATGAAGCTAATAAGTAGACCAATCTAAATTAACAAAAAGTGCAGAATCTACTTTTGGCAATCAAATGCCAAACATGGATCTGATTGTCATGAACTTTTGATTATTTAGTTACACTTTTGAGGTACAAAACATCTTTGATTGATAGGAAAAACCCCAGGACTGAATACATGAAGTAGGACCAGTATTAATAATTCCATAAAAAGAATACCTTTTGTCGGCAAAAATCATTATCCCATAATCTACCTTTGAATGTATAACTTGCCCCACACATTGAGCAGCTTGTCTCTGAATAAATGTAGTCCCATTATTGAAGCTCATAGTTATTTTTTCAAAAGAAAAAAAAAACATAATTATCACACAGCCAAACATGCAGTACAAAAATACCAGAGCGTCAAAAATCAAAAAATCGCCTTCCTTTATCTAGAAAGTCTCCCTCTAATACTCCAAACGTGCAATCAATATTCTGCAACAATCAAGAAAATAAAGCTTAAAGGATCAACAGGCCTAGGCAATGAACTTCATAAACATATTTGGACACAGCCGTTGATATTTTCAAGTAGCAAGGCTGCAAAACAGTCGTAGCAAATCACTTGTTTAATGTATACTGAAAAGGGACCCCAAACATGATAACAAGTCTGCCATAATGTCTATCAAAATAAACACCTTCTGCCACTTTTCCCCTACAAGAATACAGTAAAATAACAATCATAGAATCTCATCAAAACCTGATGTTTCTCTATTAGTATTCAGTTGACAATCAAATGAACTGTTTCAACATAGACACCACATTATTATTTGCTTTAGTAAATTTGTAAAACCATGAGAACAGCATGCAGACAATTTTTTAATTTTTTGTCCTAAATTTCAATAAATGGAAGGGCTTACTTTGCCACAATGTCACACCATAATTTCTGATTAACCTCTCCATTCTAATACCAAATGAAATCGAAAAGGAAGAGAAAAAATGCCATGCTCAACAACGGTTCATCCAAAAACCACACTCAAATCAAACCAATTCCATTGTTCCACAGTCGGTCATGAACCAAGGCAAAACTGACATTGAACTCTACTACTATTGGCCAAAACAATTGAGGACTTGTGTAAATCTCATTTCACATCCAATATCCATTATGAAGATGCTAGAAAACCCTAAAGAAGAACAAAAAGAGTAAAAAATAAATTTTCCCACTTGATGTAGAATCTATTTAAGACTTAACTCCAACAAGACAAAATTCCTAAACAAACGAATCAAATTGTAACTTAAAAAAATTACAACCCAACTCAAGATAGACCTCTTAGAATATAATGACTTTAACTAGAAAACGGATTATAAGCAAACAGAAACTTTTATGAGCATATAAATCCAATAAAAATTAAATTAATCAATTTGCTTCCACCACCATAAAATTTTTAAACAAAAGCACTGAAAATCCCAGAAAAGGCGTTTGATCCAGTCAAAGAGTTGAACTTTCAGAATATAAAGACAAACGAATTATAATAAATTCAAGCTGATGAGACCAATTAAACTCTAATAACATCTTCCATAATAAAATAAAAAATAAAAATAAAAAATAAAAACACAAAACAAAACCAAAACCAAAAAAAAAAATAGAAAAATAAACTAACTCCACCACCAAACATTGCACTAATACATCCAGATTAGCAATAGCATCAAAGTGGTTATTCAAAAAGAAAAAGGGCGCAGTGTAATTTACAAGCCACTTATCACGAGCGTAGAGGACTGTATTTAACATATTCTCAAACAACAAAAAATATTCCATCCACTCTGAAATAATGATATCCACTTGAGCAACTGAAAGCTTAATTTCCTCAACTTTTCCATTCAAAACTGTGATAACTATAGTAATTAAAATGAGAAAACATAAAAAGACCAAATCAATTAAGAAGTAGAAGCAAAAACTGAAAAAAAAAATTATGAAATTCATTGTTCCTAGTGACATCACCATCTGAAAAGCCGTTTACTTTAACAATCTCTTGTGCCATGTTTTGCCCCTGCTTTTGCACAAAAGAGTGACAAAATTCCAGTCCCGGCACCCACATCAAGGACTATTATGTCCTTAAGCAAGAAATTATTTTTATAAATAACATTTTGGTATGTCTTAGTTCTCACTGCATCCTTTAACATTTCCAACAATGCCAAAAAATCAGTAAGAGTAAAACATTGAATCTTGAACAAAACAATAAGTAGAAGCTAAATATATGCCAAACCTAGATTCATAGTCAGGGGAAAAAATAATTACCAATAATAAAGTGATCAAAGGTGACAAAAGATATTCAAAAACACAAAAGAAAAGGAGGGGGAGCAAGCAAGTGATAGATGGTGTGAGCTTTACAATTCTAGCAATGATTGCAGTTGTATCAATCTTAGCCACCAAAATATGCATTTATGCCAGTGTAAAGTGTGTTAAAGGTAAACAAAGAAACTACTTCCAAACACCTAATTCAAAGAAAGGAACTAAGAATTTAAAGTAGGATCGCACCCCTATATCTCACAGAATTGAACAACCAAAGCTAAATTCATAATCTAAAAAAAGGTCTACTCAACCACTATACATATAAATTAATAAAGTTCCACAATCAAAATCAACTGATTAAAAAAAATGAACACAAACCCTAGAAGACAAATTGACAATCAAACAAGAAACAGAGTATAGTACAATCAAACAATCAAGAAAATTAAAGAAAGTTGGGAAAATGTGGGTAAAATTGGAGAGACATGCCTGTGATCTTGTCATTTACAGCTGCATAGGAGGAAGAATCAGATGAGTAAGAAAACCCAACTCCAATTGGTGTCTCCAAATACAACATATTTGTTTTTGCGGATCAATAAGCACACAATCACATGAAATCAATTCTTAGAAGCCAAATCATCTATATAACTTGTAAGGGTATATATAACTTGTAAGGGTATCATCTATATAACTTGTAAGTCAAATCAATTCTTATGCATAATGTAGAGAAATGCTAGAAACTTCAAAATTTAGACCCACAAATTCATCCACAATGATGTGGCAAGGGAGTTGGGCCTATCTACTTGAATGTGTGACAAATCAAAAATTGACATCTATCGTGCACATCATTGTGGATCAAATTGGGAGAGCAATTTTTGGGGTCTTAAACATTTTCCTAAAAGATATTAGGTTGCATGCAAGGTGTAAAAATGTATGACACTTTTTGTATAATTAAATCACGGTGCAGAGATGCAGGCCCATAACTAAAGTGTGGCAAATGCTGGCATGGTGAAAGAAGTCATTGAAAGGTGATGAAAGCTCTATCTCTGAAAATGATAAGAACTCCAACAAATAAACCCCAAAATGTGGCAGTACAATACTGACAGCTCAGAGCACCCAACACTCTGCATGGAAACCTATAAAATGGGCCAAATTACCATTATCAAATATGCTTTAAGAAATTCATCTCCTTTCCTTAATTTTTTTACTCTCTTTACCCATGTCCACTTCATTGCCTCTACTCACAAGGCACCCAACATGGAGCAAGCCAGGAAGCCAGCCTCCCAAAATCTATTCTTTTTTCACCATCAACCCCTTTAAATAGGGACACAAAGCCCACTCATATGGGTTCTTGAAGCAGAGCCAAAATATCTCAATTTATGGGGCATTATGCTGATGAGGAAGAGTATCAAACACTTTTCAAAACACTATTTAAAAAAAAATCAATTTTTTTTTTATTTTATTTTTTAAAATTATTTTTAGAATCATGATTTGAGTGTGGAGTCGTGTTTTGAGTTATGAGTTTTGAGTTGAGTTTTAAAAAGAGAAAATTTATTTGGTTATGAATTTTGAAAAAAGTTTTGAGTTGTATTTTGAAATTTTTTGGATTTATTTTTTTAAATATTTAAAAATTTTATTAATTTTATTTTTTTAGGGTAAATATTTATTTATTTATTTTAATATGCACTATATTTCATACATTTGTGTGCTGTATTTTTTATAAAAAAATTTAAAATATTAAAAATTTTACAAAAATTATTTTTTATTTAACTATACAATTTTTTATAAATATTTTATTTTATTTTATAAATATATTTTTAAATATTTTAATTTTTTTTTGTTATGTGTTTGATTACGATTTGAGTGTGAAGTTTTGAAAATAGTGTGAAGTTTCGAGTTATGTGTTTGGTTATGATTTTTCAAAACTCATAACAAAACAAATATTCTCTTTTAAAAACTCAACTCACAATTTCACAATTAAATCATAACTTTATACTCAAATCATAATTCCAAAACTAAACCAAACGGAGCCTTTTTAAAGGGATTTTAATGCTCATGTAGGTTTCCAATGAGAGGTTGAGAAGGATCTTCGGGAATAAAATTTTTATGTATATAATTCTACCAACTATGAATTATCAGTGAATAGGAACGACAAGCTGGTAATTACAGTAGATGTCCCAATACCAAAAAAACAGCAAATTGAAGACTTAAATTTTAAGAGCAACAGTTTGCTAGTTCGCACTAGTTTGAAGCTATATGCATGAAGTCGAACAACATGTGAGAAAAGAACTTTATCATTCCCAAGAAAACTTTTTTTTTAAAAAAAAAGGGAGTCCAAAATGCAATATACATACAGATTTCGTGACAGAGCAAAATGGGCAAAGAAGCAGTACGCCTAGCAGCCTCTTGTGATCCTTCTATCTTGTTCCTCAACGTCCTGCATAAACTTGCTGTTAACTAATAAGCATGGTAATATTTTGAAGAGCACTATAAGGTGCACACATTACATCTTTACTTGCGAAAAGATTTATGAATCAACAATGAGTGAGTCCTACCTGAGATATCACTGTACAAAACTTATTAGCTATTTTGGTCACCTTGGAACTCAATATAATTTTAGTTTGAAAACAATTCCAAATATGGCCAGAGGGAGCTATCAAATGAGATATTTCAGAATCATCTCATACGAATCTTATTTTATTTGGTAAATTGGTTATTTTCAGCATGGGAAAACAGTACATATAACAGAGGAACAAAGAGGAAATGAGAAGGAAGATATTGCATTCATACCTTGAACCAAGAAGCCAACCACTTAGACCAACAATAGCCCTCAAGTTAACAGGGTAAGCGATCCCATTTCCATATTTTCCCTGGGCAAAACAAGTTGCAGAGTAGAGGGCAGTTGCAGCACCCATACTAAAACCCCTGATACCAAGTTTAACTGTAAATGAGTTAATACAAAAATAAATAAATAAATGAAAAAGTATAGAATTCCTAAACAACACGGTGGTAATTTATTCATGATAGTTGATGAAGCTTTTTATCACGATAGATAAATGAACTAATAACTAAACACATGGAAATTTAGTAATTTAATGGCCTATAATCAATGAAGTAACAAGGCAGAAACTTACTATTAGCAGGCTCTGTTGACAACATGTTTGCAATATGCGCTACTGAAGCATCTAAACCTTCAAAATCATCAGGACTATCTTTTGAAAGTTCTCCAACGTTAAACCCTAATACGAAACCACAAAAGCACTTTAGATAATTGTATCAGTATCTCAGCATCGGAAGAAATCTAAGCTTTAATCTTACATGCAGTGCGAGGGAATCCACCAAGTATAGCCACTGGGCGAGTAGGAGCAGTTGGGCATATCCACTTGATCTGCATCATAGAATTTCAGCATAAAAAAATGATAAGTACCAACTAAGTTTTGCAAAAATCAAAGAACCATATACCCGTGCATGGTCACGAGGCTAAGCATAAAGTTCAAAAATATTTCAAGGGTTACGTGTCCTTACATTTGGAAGAGCAAGTTTTTCCAAGAGTTGGGACCAGTTGCAATAACAAACACAGCACAGAATAAACATTCTAATTATGTGATTCCTCAACTGATTATAGCCTAAAGCATCAGATTTGGACAAATATATTGTAGCAAACTTACTTAGAAGTTTAGATTAGCATAAAAATAGTAACTCGCACAAATCCTGCTGAAAGGTAACTATATTGAAAACTCTAAAATTGAATAATTTGATACTATAATATGGAATACAGAGGCACAAAGACTTGTACGGCAGGATATGAGAAAGAAGGGAATAAAGAGGCACAAAGACTTGCATAGATACAGATCTCTTGTGCAAGCTTCGAATGTGGATGTTTAAAATGTCAGGATATCTAGTATAAAAATGCAAAAGTTTTCCTCATCTCCTGTAGATCTAATGCTGTGATAATCTTCATTTTTGTATTTTTCAGACTATGCCTGAAACAAGCTTTCAAAGAGCTTCATTTGCAACAAAACTCTTCTATCTATAACAATACATGCCCAATTTCAACTTCCAGTCCAATAGATCCCAATGAAACTACTAGATAATGCGTGGCACTTGAAAGCAACCTCATTAATGAGAAGCTTCTAAATGCACACTAGAATGATGCCCACCGATGCTTTCTAGTGCTTTGTTTGAAGTAAACACACACAGCTTAAGACTGTTTAGAATCACTTCAATGATGGTTTTGGTATGTGTAGACACCCCATTTTTGACCGACCTTAAGACTCAGACGTCACCGATTGAGTGCTTGGTGATGTTGCATAATGTGCTCGTTCAGAAGTTTCAGAGTCGCGGCCGTGAGCCCTGCCTCTGGACTTCCGAACCTTCTTCTGTGCCTTGTCTCGGTTTGCGAACCAGACTCGGTTTTCTCTGTTTCTTTTCCTGAGGGGAGGGAGAGGTCCCGTAGACCATCTCTCAATGTCCGTAGGCTACATTTGGTGGCCGTAGGCCATTTTGCCCATTTCGGAGTCCGGTTCCCGGTTTTCGGGACTGTTGGCCGTGTGCCTCGGTTCGGGACCGCTTAACCATCTCCTTTTGCTCCGGTTTTGGCATACATCTTATTTAATCCCTTTTGAGGGACACTGGGGTCTGAGAAACCCACTTCGTGGCCGAACACCACTTTCGGTGTTTAACAGCCCATTTTTGGGACCCCGAACTACGTGTTTTGGTCCCCGAGCATTCGTTTTGCAACGGTTTTCGTTCATTTTTGGCAGGTACCTCTGTTTTATCACCGGGGAGGTCACTGAAGGGTGGGAGGCCAGCAATTGTTGCAGCAACCAGTTATACATCCTCCGACGCCCTCCGGCGCCCGTTTTTCGTACTTCCGGGCTAATGTTGAACACCTTGGGCCCATTTTCTAGAACTTTGAACCACATATTTGTGATGTACACACATGAGAGGACCCTAAAAGTTCATGGCCGGCCAGTAATTCAACTTGACCCTTTTGACCCCTCCTTCCGGGCTAATGTTGAACCCCTTGGACCTTTTTTCTTGAACTTTGAACCACATATTTGTGATGTACACATATGAGAGGACCCTAAAAGTTCACGGCCGGCCAGTAATTCAACTTGACCCTTTTGAACCCCTCTTTCCGGGCCAATGTTGAACCCCTTGGACCCACTTTCTTGGAATTTTAACCACATGGTTGTGTTGTACACACATAGGAGAACACCACCAGTTGGTGGCCGGCCAGAAAATCTCATTGAACCTTTTGACCCCTAGCCGGCCGACTAGGGGGTGTGGCCGGCCGGCCACCTGCAACAAAAGTACCAGGCCGGCCTGCTTCCTTGCACTGTACACTTTACAGCTGTGGAGCTGTTTCCCCTAGACAAGATCTTTATCTGGGGGATATTTCGTGGGGGAATATTGCTCTCCTTTTCCCCCACCTTTACACCCCTTCTTTGGCCTATATAGCAAGCAATCCTTGTAGTATTTTGGGGTTAGAAAAACTCTCCTTCAAGCCTCCATACACAACTCCATCTTCATCCTTCTCAATTGTTTGAAAAACCCTAAGTCCCTAACCATCATTCCTTCTACACCACCAAGCTCTACCACCACCACCTCATTTCCAGCAACAAGGAAGGTTTCTCAAAGGCTAAAGAAGCTGCAAATTCATCCAAGAAGCAACAAAAGTTTGAGTCTTCAAGGGTAAGTAATACTTTTACCCTTTTGACCCTTTTTCTTGATCTATTTCTAAGCCCCACTTGCTTTTTGTTTCAAGCTCCGGCCCTAACTGAAAAGGGCCCTCTTTTGAGCTCATCTTCACTTTTCATTAAGGGCTCAACCCTGTTTGAGCCCTCCATGATACACTTGCTTCATTGACCCTCTTGTATGTCATAGTTTTGCATGCTATTTTTGATCCATGAGCAATCTGTTTTCGAGCATGTTGTAAACTGATATTAGGCTTATTTTGAGCCCCTATTTAACATTGAAGAAGGGCTCAACACCATTTGGGACTTCCATGTTGTACCTACCTTTATACTCCTCTTTTCTTCCCCATTCTTGCATGCAATGGCAGCCTATCATACTTTTGTTTTTGGCCATTTTACAGTTCTGAAAAAGTCCTTATTTTGGTCCATTCTCCATTTTTCATTTAGGTCCTTTCATGGTTTGAGACCTCCATAGGTCACTTCATGTTATATCCCTCTTTTATTCCCCATTCTTGCATGTTTAGTTAGCCTACCATTCTTTTGTTTTTGGCCATTTTACAGTTCTGGAAAAGTGCTTATTTTGGTCCATTCTACATGTTTTGTTAAGGGTCTTTGGCTGTTTGGTGATTATTTTGTATACCTCATGTTATAGCCACTTTTGAGCCTTATTTTGCATCACATTTTTAGCATGTTTGTATACTGATTTTGAGGCTGCCATAAACTGTAAATATTCATATTTTTGGTCTCTATTCAGTGTTGTAGAAGGAAATTTTTCATTTTGGGTTTTTCTTATATCACTTGCTTCATTACCCCTCTTTTGGCCCCTATTCTTGCATGCCATTTTTTCCATACCTATGCTTGCTGTTTGGCCATGTTTATACATGTGAAAGTGCCTTTTTTGGGACTGTCTAGCTTCTGTCTTTGCATTGCATGTCCATATTGTGCATGTTTGGCATAGCTATAGGCCATTTCGGGTGCCTATGTTGCATTTCGGGACAATCCCTTGCATTTGGTATCATTTCGCTTCATTTCGGGACTGTTTTCCCCCATATTTTGTTGCTGAAATTCTGTTAGAATGATTGCCATCAATTTCATATCATTTCATCACATTTTGCCATCGCCTCGGTTTGCGTGCCGGTGTGCACGCATTTCGAGGCACCTCATTTTTATCTACCGGCATCCTATGTGGGTGTGGCTGAGGCTCACTCATGTTGGTATAAGCCCATATCATGTTTTCATGTCATTTCATTGCATTCCGCCATCGCCTCGGTTTGCGTGCCCGTGTGCACACATTTCGAGGCACCTCATTTTTATCTACCGGCATCCTATGTGGGTGTGGCTGAGGCTCACTCATGTTGGTATAAGACCATATCATGTTTTCATATCATTTCATCACATTTTGCCATCGCCTCGGTTTGCGTGCCCGTGTGCACGCATTTCGAGGCACCTCATTTTTATCTACCGGCATCCTATGTGGGTGTGGCTGAGGCTCACTCATGTTGGTATAAGCCCATATCATATTTTCATGTCATTTCATTGCATTCCTCCATCGCCTCGGTTTGCGTGCCCGTGTGCACGCATTTCGAGGCACCTCATTTTTATCTACTGGCATCCTATGTGGGTGTGGCTGAGGCTCACTCATGTTGGTATAAGCCCATATCATGTTTTCATATCATTTCATCACATTTTGCCATCGCCTCGGTTTGCGTGCCCGTGTGCACGCATTTCGAGGCACCTCATTTTTATCTACCGGCATCCTATGTGAGTGTGGCTGAGGCTCACTCATGTTAGTATGAGCCCATATCATGTTTCCATGTCATTTGCATTGCGTATGCCATTGCCTCGGTTTGCGTGCCCGTGTGCACGCATTTCGAGGCACTTCATTTTCATCAACCGGCTTCTTATGTGAGTGTGGCTGAGGTTCCCTCATGTTAGTATAAGTCCATGTTATGTTTTCCATGCCATTTTAGTCATTTTCATTGCATTTACCATTTCCTCGGTTTACGTGCCTGTGTGAACGTATTTCAAGGCATCTCATTTTCATTGCATTTACCATTGCCTCGGTTTGCGTGCCTGTGTGCACGCATTTCAAGGCATCTCATTTTTATTGCATTTACCATTGCCTCGGTTTGCGTGCCCGTGTGCACGCATTTCAAGGCATCTCATTTTCATTGCATTTACCATTGCCTCAGTTTGCGTGCCCGTGTGCACGCATTTCGAGGCATTTGGGTTTGCGTGCCTGTGTGCATACATTTCGAGGCATTTTATTTCCATAGCATTGTATATGTTAGAATTGTATCTTAGTTGCATTTCATGCATATCATGCATATTGCGTCATGTCCGGAATAAGAGTTAGCCCGGGCACGGGAAACGAGGTGCATTTCGTACTCCGAGTGACGGAATGTGTCTCAATTTCCCAGTCACCGACACTCCGGATTATCCATGATGGAGTTAGGTTTTAGCTGTAGTTTCATGTGCATTCATCCTATATTGAGTTGTGCATTTCGACTCCTCGGCCATCATGCCTCGGTATGCGTGATTGGTGGCACGAGGATCGAGACATGCATATATCTGTGCAAATACATTGCTATGCCCCTTTTCTGCTCTCTGTTGCAGCAAAATCAGGAATCAGCAACTTTTTGGGGCTTGGCACGCATTTCAAGAACAGGTGTAAACAGAGGCTAATTGGGGCATTCCGGTGGATTTCTGCGCAAGACAATCCGGACATGCATCATCCATCAGAAGCAAGGCAGTCCCTGGCCTGCACGCCAGTTTTATTTGCTTTCTTAGTTAATTCTTTAATCAATTAGAATTTTGTAATATTTTGGACTGTAATATTCTTTTATTCGGGACTGTAATATTTGGACTGTATTATTTATTCGGACCCTCTGCGCGAGGGCATAACTGTAATAAGTGTGCGTGTGCGTGTTGTTTGTCTTCCAACCCCACGTCTTTCTCCCTTTTATTTATCCGCTTATGATGGTTAGATTAGGGCATATTTAAATTAGCATACAGTATGACAGCATGTTTGCATTCATTCATCTGTATTGCATGCACCGGGCTCGGCGCATCATACTAACTGCATTGTACTTTCAATTTCAAAGTTGAATACATGATAGTTGTAACATTTCATATGCCATCTTAGAATAGCCGAGCCTGCTATAATTGCATTTTGCATGTGTTGCATTAGGCATTTCTGTATAGTTAGGATCATGCATGATTTCTAATGAATTCTTATTTTGGCTTGGAGTACTCGGTAAGCTTTATGCTTTAGCATCCTTGCATGCGTGTGAGTGACTGCCATGAATAGCATGCTTACCATGAGGCTATATGCTTATCTGATATAACTGCCTGAATGCCCGTGGGTGAAGGTTGGGTTACTTAAATTGGAATAAATCATCAAATGTTTTAAAGCCTACCTGCGGGTAGCAAACCACTTTCAAAAAAACAAACATGAAATGTTTTCTTCCAATTCAGGCGACCCAGTCTATACTTGTATGCTGTGAGCATCACATAGTAACCTAGGCTAATAACCGGAATAAGAACTCACAATATTTTCAAAAATTGATATCATGGTTAGTAGAGGCCGGTCTATGACCGGGCGAGCGGGGGTGCTCACGAAGTGACCTTCCCCAATCGTACCCAAGTTCCCGAGCCGAGGCAACTTTGGTGATGACGGACACGTGGCCTTTTGGCACCGAGTCAGGGTTTCCTAAATTTCCCAAAATAAAATATTTAGGTGGCGACTCTGTATCTGGCAAAGCAGTCCATGTTTGGGACTACTTTTTCAAAAATCAGTTTCTCAAAATGATTTGCCGGATTTGGACTCTTTGGTTCAGATTAGGAACCGTGACATTCGAGAGTCCGAGCTGTAGTGACCCCAAATGAACAGAACGGGAGCTAACCCTCCCGGGGCGTTCGGGGGACGTCTACAGTTTCTGGCGACTCCGCTGGGGATTTAGAGAACTTGACTCGAACTCATGATATCTATTTTTGAATACACTTGTGTGTTTCTTTGCATTGGTGCACCTAGGACACCGTGTTTGCCATCTGCTATTCCTGAACGGTTTGCCGAAGGCTTGTCTTGTCAAGGCATGACCATAAGACTGACCGGTTGTGGGCTTTGCCAGTATGGGAACACAAACCCCGGTTTTACCGGGGCACCCTCTTTGACCATTCGACCTAGTGCATATTCGGATCCATAGTGACCATTCCAAATTAGGACAGGTTGCTTACCCGTTTATAGGTTGTTTGAAACCGCTGCGTGCATAATGAAACCCTAGCTCCTGACACAATAGGACAGGGAAACCCTACCCCAACATAGGGGTGTTTTGGCTCTCATTTATCTGCTATGTGCTTTAGAGTGCGTCTCTACAGGAATGCATGTATCAGTATATGAGTTTGAATATCAAGCCTGCGGGCATCAGTTCAGTATTATCAGTATCAAGCCTGCGGGCATCAGTTCGGTATTATCATTATCAAGCCTGTAACGCCCTCAAAATTAACCCATTATATATCATTGACATGCATTATTTAAAGAAGACATTTTATTAATTCATTCATCAGAGTACTACTAAATAATCGAATAAAATGCCCTACAGGCTTACATCTTTCCAAGCCAACACTTGGATACAAAAATACGAGTTCTAACTCAATACAAGAAAAGCCCTAGGCTTGAGTGTTTACATGTACTAACAAATAAAAGCAAACAACAGAAAAATAGTCTTCAGAATCCAAGTCCTTCCAAGCTAAGTCCTTGGAGGTAGCTTATCCCCTGAACCTGAAAATGATGTTCCCATAAAGGGTGAGCCACAGCCCAGTAGAAATATACTAAACCACATATAAGCAATGAATAAAGCAATAGCATTCAACAGATGGTTAACCAGGATAATCAATTACTTCATTTTACAGTCTCATGACACTATTGTCTAAGATACGTTTTACTTCCCAGTTTTATTAACATGGCTCAGAACCTGGCCAAACTTACAACAGTGAATTAAATATATCGTATTCACATCCTTCCAATATCAACAAACAAATGAGACTCAAGCTCAAATAAATCAAAACACTTCATACTTCCAGATTGATACACATTTTAGTGCTGTATCAATAAAACACTTCTATATAAATAAGCACACATAAAAGTGATGCTAATGGAGTCCATCCCCTATCTCCTCCCAAACAAAATCTGGTTTAGAGGTCCATCCCATATCTTCCCCTAAACCGTGGAGTACATCCCCTATCTCCTCCCACACACAAAACAATGTATGCAAATGCAATGCTCAATCAATACACGTAATTTCTATCAATGCAATAGTCAAAATTTATGACTTAACCAATGTGATTAGTTTCAGTTAATCCTAATCCACATGCATTGTCTACAACAATCACGACTATCCTCCACCGATAGCCCAAAACAGTTATTTCTAAACTGAAAATAACTATGTCCACAATTCAATAGACAAATGATTTCAAATTATCCAATTACGCCATTTAATCAATGAATTCCCCAATTCCATGAATTTAATCATCTTTTCCCAATTCCATGAATTACTTATATAAATCAATTCAATAATTCAACTAGGGTTTTTCCCAAAATTTACCAAAGTATTCCCAACATATTAAAATACCAAAACTTAGAACATAACCTATAAATTGGAGTAGGAAATCCCTACCTCAGAGAAAACAACCCAAATGGTGAAGACAGAGATGAGTGCCCAAAGACCAAAATGCTCCAAATTGCCAAATGTTCAGATTAAATGAAAGCTCTTGACTCCCTCTATCTTTTTAATAAAGCAACTAGGGTTAAAACACTCCCTAAACAGATCAAACCTAAGAGAGAAGGTGCGTAGGGAGAGAGAGAGGTCGAACCTAGGGTTTGGAATCAAAAGAATATGAAAAAGACTGATCAAATCCCGCTGCTGTGTATTTAAACTGGACAGGCTCGCTCGAGCGAATACTTTGTCGCTCGAGCGACCAGACACAGAGAATCTACGCTCGAGCCAAGGAAGCCTTGCTCGAGCCAACAACCCAAAAGCTCGCTCGAGCGAAAGAAAGCTCGATCGAGCGAAGAACTCAAACCCTCAGGTCTGAAACCAGACTCACGCTCGAGCGAAGGAACTATTGCTCGAGCGAAGAACAAACTAACTCGCTCGAGCGAAGAAAAGCTCGCTAGAGCCAAGAATGCAAAGCTTCAGGTCCAACCCAGACGCAAACTCTCGCTCGAGCTACCAAACCCCGGCTCGAGCGAAGAACCAAAACAACATCTCGCTCGAGCGACAAACTCCTCGCTCGAGCGAATAACCAAAATTCTGGACAACAACACTTGGTTTCTAAACCCAACCAACCTGAACAAACCTGCCCAACACATCCTATAATTCCAAATGAGAAAATAAGGAACAACAACAACAACAATTATACAATGACAGAATCTACGGAACAGACCGGATACAATAATCAAATGGGAAAAGACCGGGGTCGCTATAACCTCCCCCCTTCAAAGAATTTCGTCCCCGAAATTAGGCACAAATTTGAAAACAGGTTTTTTTTTTTTTTCTCAATACCCAAAGATAGTATATAACAATAATAAACAACTTGACCCAATACTGGTCACTTCATCTCTTTATCAAGAGGCATCCCACAATATATATAAAACAACATATATTTCAACCTGCACCACTATTATGCATTATTCCTTTCAATGTTAACAATTTCCATATCATATTCAATTGCATGATATATATAACACATCCAACAATGTAATCAACATATACAATGTTACACTAATCTTCTATAATGAAACAAGTTTCAAGATACACCCATTTACCAAAACATACTCAATGTTTTACAACTTAAGACATATGTAAAGCTCTTAAGTTCAACAATATAACAGAATCTAATTATAAGATTACAAATCAACAAACATGTCCGGATATTTCTCGCGGACTTCCAATTCACGTTCCCAAGTGGCTTCCTCCACTCCGTGGTGTTTCCACAAAACTTTGACCAAAGGGATGGTCTTGCCTCGCAAAACTTGATCTCGCCTATCCAAGAATCGAATCGGTCTCTCCTCATATGAAACATCCTCATCAACTACTAAATCGGTCCAATCCAACACATGTGATGGATCCGGCTCATACTTCCGAAGCATACTCACATGAAACACGTCATGTACTTCGGACAACTGCGGCGGCAAAGCTAAACGATAAGCAGCCTCGCCAATCCTCTCAAGGATCTCAAACGGACCAATGAATCGAGGGGACAACTTCCCACTCTTCCCAAACCTCATCAAACCCCGTCTAGGTGATATCTTCAGAAAGACATGATCACCCACCTCAAACACCAAAGGTCTCCTCCTACGGTCGGCATACGATTTCTGACGACTCTGTGCTGTAACAAGCCTCTTACGGATAAGCTCAACTTTCTCCGTCGTTTCCCTCACCAACTCTGGACCCAACAGAGGTGCATCACCCACCTCAGCCCAACACACAGGAGATCTACACGGTCGGCCATACAAGGCCTCAAATGGTGCCATACCGATACTAGACTGGAAACTGTTGTTGTAAGCAAATTCCACCAACGGCAAGTGCCTCTCCCACGACCCACTAAAGTCTAGAACACAACCCCGAAGCATATCCTCAAGTATCTGAATAGTACGCTCGGACTGTCCGTCAGTCTGAGGATGATAGGCCGTGCTAAAGGTCAACTTAGTGCCTAAGGCACTCTGCAAACTCTGCCACAACCTGGCAGTAAAACGAGGATCTCTATCTGAGACGATCGTCACTGGGACCCCGTGCAATCTCACTATGTCCCGAATATACAAGTCGGCAAGATGATCTACCGAATCACTCACGCGCATAGAAATAAAGTGCGCCAACTTAGTCAACCGGTCTACAACCACCCAAATAGCATCACTACCCCGCTGAGTCCTCGGAAGACCTACAACGAAGTCCATAGTGACATGCTCCCACTTCCACTCGGCAATAGGCAAGGGTTGCAATAAACCCGCTGGCCTCTGATGCTCGGCCTTCACTTGCTGGCAAGTAAGGCACTTAGATACGAAAGCTGCCACATCTCTCTTCATACCACGCCACCAAAACTGGCGACCCAAATCCCGATACATCTTAGTGCCTCCCGGATGCACCGCAAGGCATGAATGATGAAACTCTCGGAGTACCTCCTCTCGGCAAGACTCCGGCACAAACAGACGATCTCGGTATCTCACACTCAGGTCGGAATACACCGTCAAACCCTTCTCAACCTTCCCACCGGAAATCTTCTCACGGAGAGATTCTACCTCAAAGTCACCTCTCTGAGCCTCTAACACTCGAATCACAAGTGAAGGCTGTGCAATAACAGAAAACAAGGCCGCAGCCTCAACGGATTCGCCCAGAAGTAAATCAAACTCCCCAAGTGCACCCAACATCTCCCATTCTCGGATGGCAATACTAGCTATGTCACCAACAGGTTTCCTGCTAAGGGCATCGGCCACCACATTGGCCTTTCCCGGATGATAATGCAACTCAAAGTCATAATCCTCTATAAATTCCATCCACCTCCTCTGCCTCAAGTTCAAGTCTTTCTGTGTAAACAAATACTTCAGACTCTTATGATCCGAGAACACCTCGAACCTCTCACCATAAAGATAATGCCTCCAAATCTTCAAGGCAAATATCACAGCTGCTAACTCTAGATCATGCGTAGGGTAATTCTGCTCGTGAATTTTCAACTGACGTGAGCCATAGGCAACTACTTTCCCCTCTTGCATTAACACACAACCCAGACCCTCTCGTGAGGCGTCACAATAGACTGCATAACCCAACCCTCTCTCTGGAATAATCAATACTGGAGCGGTAGTCAGTCTAACTTTCAACTCCTGAAACGACTTTTCACAAGTCTCACTCCATACAAATTTAACTCCCTTTCGAGTCAGCCTAGTCAACGGTGATGCTAACCTGGAGAAATCTTTCACAAACCGACGGTAATACCCAGCTAATCCCAGAAAACTGCGGATCTCAAATACACTCTTAGGCTGTGCCCAATCCTGCACTGCCTCTACCTTGGACGTATCAACAGACACTCCTTCACCGGATACCACATGGCCTAAGAATTTGACTTCTCTCAGCCAGAACTCACACTTCCCAAACTTGGCATACAGCCTATGGGCTCTAAGTAACTCAAGCACCACCCTCAAGTGTGCCTCATGCTCCTCCTCAGAAGGCGAATAGATAAGGATGTCGTCCACAAAAATGACTACAAACCGATCCAAGAATTTCCGGAAAATCCGGTTCATCAAGTCCATAAAGACTGCCGGTGCATTGGTGAGTCCGAATGGCATCACCAGAAACTCATAATGGCCATACCGCGTACGGAATGCCGTCTTCGAAATATCCTCTTCCCTGACCCTCAACTGGTGGTAACCCGATCTCAAGTCTATCTTAGAGAAACAACGGGAACCCTTCAACTGGTCAAACAGGTCATCTATACGGGGCATAGGGTACTTATTCTTGACCGTAGCCCGATTCAACTTCCGGTAATCTATACAAAGTCTCAAAGCACCTCCTTTCTTTTTAACAAAGAGGGCCGGTGCTCCCCATGGCGAAACACTAGGACGTATAAAACCCTTGTCTAATAATTCCTGGAGCTGAATCTTCAACTCAACTAACTCGGCTGGGGCAAAACGATAAGGTGCCATAGAAATCGGTGCTGTGCCTGGCACTAGGTCAATGGAGAACTCAATCTCCCGATGCGGTGGCAAACCAACAAGATCCTCAGGAAAGACGTCCGAGTACTCACAAACCACCCTTGGCAACACAATCTGTGTCTCCTCATTCTCACTAATCGAAAGGTTAGCAAGTAAACTACTAAGCTCACTCCGTCTTCGTGGAACATACCCTGGTGGCAACACATCACCAACCTGGTCCCCCAGAAAATGAAAATACTCTCCGCTCAAGGTACAACAAGTGACCCTCTGGCGGTAGCAATCAATAACTGCCCGGTATGACGATAACCAGTCCATACCCAAAATAACATCGAAACCCCTCATAGGCATAACGACAAAGGAAAATGGGATTCTATGATAATCAACCTCTATATCACAACCCCTAACACCTTGTTTCAAAATCAATTCACCCCCAAGAGGTGACACTACACATATAGGAGATGCTAACTGTGCTAACTCCAATTCCAAAACAGATGCAAATGCAGCAGACACAAAGGAATGAGATGCACCCGTATCAATCAAAACATTAGCAACCGAGTTGCAAAACAAGAAGGTACCTCTCACAACTGATGGAGTCGGTACAAGATCCTGCGCGGTAACAGCGTACACGCGCCCAGACGACCTCTGATCAACCTGCTCACCCCTAGGAGCATAAGATTGCTGCACTGTCTGGGACGATGAAGCCCCCTGATTAGCCCTCGAGGCCTGACCCGACTGAGCTGGCTGCTGACCCTGAATCGGCCTCAAACCAGATGCACCAGGTGTGCCACCCAACTGTGGGCAATACCTCTTCATGTGCCCTGGCTGACCACACTGATAACACGAGAGTGGCTGACCTCTACCCTGACTCTGGCTCTGAGATCGAGCCGAAGATGATGCTGCTCTCTGCACTCCTCCCCTCTGAGGACAAACTGGAGACTTGTGGCCCAGCTGGTCACACTTGAAACAGGTAATGTCTCCCTGACTGCCTTTCCCCGAACTAGCACTCGGTACAGGAAAAGTCGATCTAGAAAAGCTACCCTGAGACTGCTGGGGATTAAAACCCTTCTGTCTCCTACCATCACTCTGACTATCCTGACTCCTCTTGGAGCCCTTCTGCCCTTCCTCCTCCTCCTGCATCATGATCTCCATATGGGCTGCAGCATCAACCATACGCCCATAATCCCGAATCATAGTTCCCCCAACTCTCAGCTTGAGGCCACGCCTCAACTTCTTCTCAAACTCAATACAACGGCGTTCCTCAGACGCCACCAACTCAGGTGCAAACCTGGACAAACTAGTAAATGCAGCCTCAAACTCGGCCACTGAAGAACTCGCCTGCTTAAGCTGACAAAACTGGTCTCGCAGCTTCTCCCTGACTGCCGGAGATAAAAACTTCTCCTGGAATGCATTCACAAAAGCCTCCCACGTACCTCCTATACGCCCCTTAGTAAACTTCCACCACTGACCCGCATCCCCCTTCAACTGGAAAGATGCCAAGGTCACTTTCAACCCCTCGTCTTCGATGCCAAGCATCTCAAACGTCTTCGTTGTCTGTTCGAGCCATTCATCTGCCTTAAGTGGCTCTTTAGGATCACCCACAAATTCATCCGGATTAGACCGGAAGAACTCCCTCTTCAGAAAGGAAGGTCCTGCATCCGCAATAACAGCCTGAGCTTGATTCTCAGCTCTGAGAATGCCTACTGACTCCCTGAATGCCCCTGCTATCTCTCGGGCTAGAGCGCCCATAGCCTGCTGGCCTACTGGCTCGGCCACATTGGCCTGGCCAATTCCCTCTTGAACTGCCGGAATCTCTTCTGGCACAGGCAACTCCTGCCTACCCGGTCTACCACGCCTACCGCGTCCTCGTCCTCGTCCTGACATCCTAATAAAGGAAACAAAGACATTAGCACATTAATAAATGTGCCGAAGCTAAACACTCGCGTCCTAATACAATGGACAACAATAATTCATTCCACGTAAGCACATAATCACATAAGCACCTACGAATTTCATTCCCGGATAATGATAGTCCCAATGCGTTACTATAGTTCCGGTTGGAAGCAGCAGTGATCAAGTGCCTTTCCAACAAGACTACTAGAAACTCAAGGGTACAATCAACATCCTAGAAACTACATTCCATACTCACATAATCACATAAACATGTTATCACATAAGCATATAACATTACACTAAGTCTCTATCAAACGAGACGAACCCAATGTGATACTAATCACTTCCCACGTACCCAAAGTATTCAAACCCGGTACGCTCTGATACCAAGTTGTAACGCCCTCAAAATTAACCCATTATATATCATTGACATGCATTATTTAAAGAAGACATTTTATTAATTCATTCATCAGAGTACTACTAAATAATCGAATAAAATGCCCTACAGGCTTACATCTTTCCAAGCCAACACTTGGATACAAAAATACGAGTTCTAACTCAATACAAGAAAAGCCCTAGGCTTGAGTGTTTACATGTACTAACAAATAAAAGCAAACAACAGAAAAATAGTCTTCAGAATCCAAGTCCTTCCAAGCTAAGTCCTTGGAGGTAGCTTATCCCCTGAACCTGAAAATGATGTTCCCATAAAGGGTGAGCCACAGCCCAGTAGAAATATACTAAACCACATATAAGCAATGAATAAAGCAATAGCATTCAACAGATGGTTAACCAGGATAATCAATTACTTCATTTTACAGTCTCATGACACTATTGTCTAAGATACGTTTTACTTCCCAGTTTTATTAACATGGCTCAGAACCTGGCCAAACTTACAACAGTGAATTAAATATATCGTATTCACATCCTTCCAATATCAACAAACAAATGAGACTCAAGCTCAAATAAATCAAAACACTTCATACTTCCAGATTGATACACATTTTAGTGTTGTATCAATAAAACACTTCTATATAAATAAGCACACATAAAAGTGATGCTAATGGAGTCCATCCCCTATCTCCTCCCAAACAAAATCCGGTTTAGAGGTCCATCCCATATCTTCCCCTAAACCGTGGAGTACATCCCCTATCTCCTCCCACACACAAAACAATGTATGCAAATGCAATGCTCAATCAATACACGTAATTTCTATCAATGCAATAGTCAAAATTTATGACTTAACCAATGTGATTAGTTTCAGTTAATCCTAATCCACATGCATTGTCTACAACAATCACGACTATCCTCCACCGATAGCCCAAAACAGTTATTTCTAAACTGAAAATAACTATGTCCACAATTCAATAGACAAATGATTTCAAATTATCCAATTACGCCATTTAATCAATGAATTCCCCAATTCCATGAATTTAATCATCTTTTCCCAATTCCATGAATTACTTATATAAATCAATTCAATAATTCAACTAGGGTTTTTCCCAAAATTTACCAAAGTATTCCCAACATATTAAAATACCAAAACTTAGAACATAACCTATAAATTGGAGTAGGAAATCCCTACCTCAGAGAAAACAACCCAAATGGTGAAGACAGAGATGAGTGCCCAAAGACCAAAATGCTCCAAATTGCCAAATGTTCAGATTAAATGAAAGCTCTTAACTCCCTCTATCTTTTTAATAAAGCAACTAGGGTTGAAACACTCCCTAAACAGATCAAACCTAAGAGAGAAGGTGAGTAGGGAGAGAGAGAGGTCGAACCTAGGGTTTGGAATCAAAAGAATATGAAAAAGACTGATCAAATCCCGCTGCTGTGTATTTAAACTGGACAGGCTCGCTCGAGCGAATACTTTGTCGCTCGAGCGACCAGACACAGAGAATCTACGCTCGAGCCAAGGAAGCCTTGCTCGAGCCAACAACCCAAAAGCTCGCTCGAGCGAAAGAAAGCTCGATCGAGCGAAGAACTCAAACCCTCAGGTCTGAAACCAGACTCACGCTCGAGCGAAGGAACTATTGCTCGAGCGAAGAACAAACTAACTCGCTCGAGCGAAGAAAAGCTCGCTCGAGCCAAGAATGCAAAGCTTCAGGTCCAACCCAGACGCAAACTCTCGCTCGAGCTACCAAACCCCGGCTCGAGCGAAGAACCAAAACAACATCTCGCTCGAGCGACAAACTCCTCGCTCGAGCGAATAACCAAAATTCTGGACAACAACACTTGGTTTCTAAACCCAACCAACCTGAACAAACCTGCCCAACACATCCTATAATTCCAAATGAGAAAATAAGGAACAACAACAACAACAATTATACAATGACAGAATCTACGGAACAGACCGGATACAATAATCAAATGGGAAAAGACCGGGGTCGCTATAAAGCCTGCGGGCATCAGTTCGGTATTGTCGGCATCAGGCCTGCGGGCATCAGTTCGGTATTATGGGTATCAGGCCTGCGGGCATCAGCCAGTATTTGAGAATCAGCTATCTGCGGGTATCAGATTCTGTTTTAGGGAACAGTGATACAGGGATAATAATCAGTGTTTAAGGACAGTGTGTTATTCAGCTTATTGACTGTGTGTTGATTATACCCGGCTGTGTGTCATGCATTTTATTTTAAGCTGTTATGCTGTCCGTTTATCTGTTTATTTATTTCCTTTTCGCTTTATTTATCTTTTACTAGGGTCAGTTTTAGCACGATTACTTCCAACCCAGCAGGCATTCCCCAAGCACTTTGGACACGAGGTCGTCGACTCCATCGATCTGAGGATCTAATCGACGGACAGTCAGTGTTCCATTCTCTACCCTCTGTTACAAGAAGGAAGCAGAAAAAGCGCAGTGTATCTGAACAAAGAGCACCAGAACAGTGGTATCCCCCATCAGTGGACAGTTGGATTGAGATCCCCATTGAGACAGATCTGCCAGTAGTTCAAACAAATCAAAACAGTATGACGGCACCAACAGGAGTTGAGGAAATGATGCGCCAAATGCAGGAAACCATGCGGGCCATGCAACAGGATGCCGTTCGTCGGGATGAACTCGCTAAGCAACAAGCTGAGATTATGACCCAGCAGGCTGAGCTGATTACCAGACTGCAACAACAGAGTACAGCATCTACTTCACACCAAATTCCTCCTCCAGCAGAAGCCCCATTACCTGAGCAGGCACCTGCTGTTCAGAACGCTCCTCCAAACACCCAGAATACTGTACCGACTATCCAAAATCTGCAAGAGGACACAAATCTTCCAACGGGGCCAGCTCCGCCCCCGCTTCCACCTCAACTGTCCAAGGTCCATACACCCAATCACCCGGACTCTCCCTTCGAGGTCGAGGTTGATCATACAGCTCTGAAATTGAGCAAACTGGAGAAGCTCTTCAAGAAATCCCAAGGGGTCAAGGCTATGCCGGATATCGAAGATGGATATACCGAGGAGGCCGTAACACTCCCCGATAGGTTCAAAATGCCACAAATCGACCGCTTTGACGGGACCGGCGACCCCATGGTCCATATCCGACTATTTACAGACGTCTTGCGGCCAATGGGCCTAACACGACCACAGAAGCTCTCACTATTCGGCCGAACCCTGTCGGGTGTGGCCTCCCATTGGTACGCAAGATTACAAGATGAAGTGAAAAAGAATTGGGATGAAATGGCTGAGGCCTTTGTCACGCAATATTCGTACAACACTCAGATCGAGATCACAACCCGCGATCTTGAAACGACAAGGCAAGAGCCCAAGGAATCTTTCTCGGACTTTGTGATCCGATGGAGGGCAAAGGCGTCAACAATGACTTTAAGGCCCACTGACAAAGATCAAATCCGGATGATTGTGCGCAATCTCCACCCGAAGTTGATGCAGAGAATGATTGTAGTCCCCTTCCCTACTTTCGCAGATTTACATGATATGGGGGTGCAAATCGAAGACGCAATGAGACAAGGTCTGTTTGACCACGACAGAGAACAACCGAGGAGGACGTTCAACCGTAACAACAATGCGGGCCCGAGTGGCGCTGCAAATATGAGAGCCTCGGAAGTTAGTGTGGTCACCACCACTCCCCCTCCCCCTCTAAGGCCCATGACTGCCACACCCTTCTCCGGTGCGTCCGGAAGCAACACACAAGCCAACAGATTCCAACCACGAGGCCAAAGAACCTTTACCCCACTATATATGCCTCTGACCAAAGTTCTGGGAATATTGATCAGAAAAAATCACTTAAAACCCCTGGAACCAAAGCCATTACCGAATCCACTCCCTCCCTCTTACGACCCGTCAAAGTATTGCGCATATCACCAACAACACGGTCATGACACCGACCGTTGTTACAGATTGCGTCATGAGATCCAAGATCTTATTGACAAACAGGTGATCGCACCTCCTGATAAACCCAATGTCACCACCAACCCTCTCCCACCACATAACCAAGCTCCTCCTCCCAAAAGAATTAACTTTATCCAGACTGGGGTCGTATCTTACGATCCTAGCATCTATATTACGCCCACCCACCTACCCAAGCCAGAGGTGCTCCTCCCCGATTGCACTGATTTCTTGTGCATGATGGACATCTCTGAAACCCAACCAGAACCGATGGTGGTGACCGTCGAAGACAGGGCAGGGCAGATTTCGAGAGAGAATGAGATTGTTGAATCTGGGACTGGGCAGAATTTTGCTGGGGGAGCCTATGATCCAAGCAAGCACATCCTATCAACGAGCCGAATTGGGCTAAGCGTAGAATTGCCAGAGACAGGAGAGCTATGCATGATCCGGGAGGATGGATCTGGGCTATGGGCAGATGATTTGACAGCCGCAGAGGAAGACTTTGCCAACCTGCAATTTCTTGATGACCAGGAACTGGGGGAGGCGTCAATCAATTGGTACGATTATGAGGGATCAGAGGAGGCCACTGGGTGGCTCGAGGATCAACCAGATGCAGTGGGGGAAGCCCAACCAGAACAGAACCCGGCAGGGGCAGAAATATCAGTTGTGGCCGGAATGGCCGAAAGTCAAGTTGTACCGCCGGAGAGCGCCGGTGCTAAGAGTTTCGCTCAAGACAGGGGCATCATAGATATGGGAACTGTTAAACAAACAGCTGTACTGACGCAGCTGGAACAAGAAAAGTTTGAGGCTACTGAGAGAGCCAGGAAGGCAAAGGGCCCTGAGGGGACTGAAAGTGCTGTGTGCACGAAGACAGACAATGCCGCGAGCATATGGACAGAGAGCACTGAGAGTACGACTGGACCGGAGCCAGACAGGTGTCTGTTGGCTGCCAGCGGAATGTGGTGGGAAGATGACGACTTGTGTCTTGCCCACACCGATGAAGACTGGGGGAATAACCAACCGGATGACACTTGGTACCTTGATGAGATTGACCACATGACAAGAAGTGGGCGGTACTTCAAACCCCCACACCTGGACCAACCCGAGGCATCCGGGAAAGATAGAGAAGCGGAGAGACAGAAGGAGAAACAGATTGAGGATGAAGCTGTGCTGAAACAGTTAAAAAAGATACAAGCAGACATCTCCATCTGGGGACTGCTAATGGCATCACGAGTACACAGAGAAGTTGTCCTATCTGCTATGGATAAGTCCAAACTCTCCATAGACACCACGCCTGAACAGCTGGTTGGGCTGGTTTTTCCAAGAGGAGGTTCCCCGGCATTAACCTTTTCGGACAAGGAGCTACCGCCTGAGGGCACAAGTCATAACAAACCTCTCTATATTTCTGTGGAATGTGGAGATAAGTGGATACCGGTGGTACTTGTTGATACCGGGTCTGCGATTAACGTCTGCCCAACCAGAACGGCATATGCAATCGGGTTGAAACCCGTGGACTTCGTCCCAACCACCCAAGTGATCAGAGCATACGACAATACCAGCAGAGAAGTGATGGGGACTGTTAAAATTCAAACCAAGGTTGGTCCAGGGCAACACAGCATCGAATTTCATATCTTGGATGTTCCCGCAACCTTTAACCTACTTTTGGGGTGACCGTGGTTGCACCAGGTCAAAGCAGTCTCTTCCACTCTACATCAAATGCTAAAGTACCCCCACGGGAAAGGGGTAGCGATAGTTTTTGGAAATTCGTCAATCCATCCGCCGCCGGAAGTGTCCACGCCCGTCTTGGAGATCGAGCACGGCACGGAGGATGTGTTTTTGTCGGGGTTCACTTTGGCCGAGGCTCAAGTGGTGCAGAATGTCATGGCTGCGAATGAGGGCATGTATGTTAGTGCACAATCCATATACCTCATGAACAAGCTAAAGCATACCCCTGGGATGGGATTAGGGAGAAGCGGCCGGAAAGGCGTCTCAGTGTTGGCCGAAGTGCCACACAACCCTCACGCCTTTGGACTGGGTTATCTGCCCACCAAAGAGGATTGGATGAGGAAAGGAAAAGAAATGGCCGGAAGGGCCAGGGCAAAGAAGGCCGGGAAGCCATTTGATTTAATGCACAGGCCCATCTGGGGTACCCTAAACGGACGCTTCGTCCGGGAGGGGGAAGATTTTCCATTCTGCGGTTTCCCGGAGCCATGGCTAAACGCGGAGGGGACGCGCGTGCCTGGTTTTGAAATCTTCTTCGACATACAATTATCTGGGGATGACGTTGCCGAAGCGCAGACAGACCCACCAACTGAGGTTGAGCAATGTGAAGCAGTGGATCCTGAGAGCATAGAGCTTGAAATGGGGGTAGCACTGGCGAGTCTACTATCAGATCCTCCGATCGGCCAAGAGTGCTTGGGGGATAACTCTTCGGTTTCTGTGATTGGAGATGAAATAGCTGCGGGCTTTCCAGCGCCGATCTTGGATGCATCTATCGCACCTTCTCTCATCTGGCAATATGAAGAAGGCTTTTTATCTAGCAGTTCCGGGTCAGGTAGTGAGCCGGAATCTGATTCTACCGAATCTTGTGCGTCAGAATCAGATTCCAGCTCGACTGAGTCTGAGTCCGGTATTCCTGGGGGTGATAACCCGGATGCCACAGTCCTGTCTAGGTCGTCTTTTTCATTTTCTTTTGAGTCTGTTGTAACAGAGGAATCTGACGGCTTGGAAATATTTAATGAGAATGATGTGGATGTGGTTTCCGAGTATTTTTCTGTGCCTTTGATTTATTACTTAAATCAGGATTTTCAAAATTTTGATGAAAACAACGAGGGAGAAATTCCCCCGGTTTTGCAACGATTAATTGATCAAGAGCAGGAAAGATTTGTTAAACCTTTAATGGATGAAATCACTACTGTGAATATTGGTACTGAGAAGGACCCGCGGCTGGTCCAGATCGGGTCCACGTTGTCTTCGGAGGAGCGCGAGCGCTTAGTCGCTTTATTAAAAGATTTCAAAGATGTTTTCGCGTGGTCCTACGAAGACATGCCTGGAATCGATCCTAAGATTGTACAGCACCGGATCCCTCTTGATCTTGAGGCCCGCCCTATCAAACAGAAACTCAGAAGGATTCGCCCGGACTGGGCTCTCAAAATTAAGGAAGAGGTCACCAAGCAAATTGACGCAGGGTTCCTGCTGGTATCTGAATATCCAACTTGGTTGGCCAACATTGTTCCGGTGCCAAAGAAGGACGGCAGAATTCGGGTTTGTGTAGACTTCAGAGATTTGAACAGGGCCAGTCCGAAGGACGACTTCCCCTTGCCGCACATCGATGAATTGGTGGATTTCACGGCAGGACACGCCTTGCTTTCATTTATGGATGGTTTCTCAGGCTATAATCAGATAGTAATGGCACCCGAAGACCGGGAGAAGACTGCGTTCACTACCCCGTGGGGTACGTATTGTTATAGAGTGATGCCATTCGGGTTGAAAAATGCTGGAGCTACGTATCAACGAGCAGCAACTACAATATTGCATGATATGATCCATAAAGAGGTCGAGGTGTATGTGGACGACATGATTGTCAAGTCCAAAGATAGAGAGGGCCACTACACCGCCTTACAAAAATTCTTTCAGAGGATCAAAGAGTTTCGACTGCGACTGAATCCCCAGAAATGCACGTTTGGCGTTACAGCAGGGAAGATGCTAGGGTTTCTGATCACACAAAGGGGCATCGAGGTCGACCCTTCCAAAATCAAGGCCATCTTAGAAATGCCACCACCAAGGACTGAAAAGGAGGTGCGAGGCTTTCTGGGTAAAGTGCAATTCATAAGACGGTTTATTTCTAAATTAACCTTGACTTGTGAACCACTTTTTGGTCTCCTGAAGAAAGGAAAGAAATTCCAATGGGACGGCCGATGTCAAGCAGCTTTTGAGCAGATCAAAGAGTATCTACAGAACCCACCCGTGTTGTCACCGCCAGAGCCGGGGAGACCGTTGATATTGTACCTTTCGGTAACTGAGACTACCATGGGCTACATGCTCGCGCAGGAGTCAGAAGACAAAGTGGAAAGGGCCATATACTATCTGAGCAAAAAGATGCTGGATTATGAGACCCGCTATACACCGCTGGAGAAGGCTTGTTTGGCCTTGGTATGGGCAACCAGGAAGCTGCGGCACTACCTGTTAGCCCACTCTGTAATGTTGGTTTCGCGTTTGGATCCCATCAAATATCTCTTCGAGAAACCAGCACTTACGGGTAGGCTAGCTCGATGGCTGCTGTTGCTCTCCGAATTTGATTTGAAGTATATAATGCGCAAGTCAGTAAAAGGGAGAGCGGTAGCGGAATTCCTTGCCGACCACCCAGTTGAGGGGGATGAAGCGGTTGAGTATCTATTCCCAGATGAAGCTATTCTACATGTCGAAGATGAAACTTGGACGATGTACTTTGACGGAGCGTCAAACCAGTATGGGTATGGGATAGGGGTGTTGCTGATAGCGCCTGATGATTCCCGTATCCCTTTAGCATTCAAGCTCCAGTTCAAAGTTTCCAACAATGAAGCAGAGTATGAGGCATGTATTGCTGGCCTGGAAGCAGCCCTGGAACTAGGGGCGAGACGGTTGGATGTCATTGGGGACTCGAACCTTGTTGTGTCTCAAGCAAAAAGAGATTGGAAGGTCAAGGAGGAAAGGATGATAATCTACCACCAAACCTTGGATCTGCTAATTCCTCGGTTTGAGAAGCTAAATTTCACCCACCTCGTAAGAGAGAACAACAGGTTTGCAGATTCATTAGCAACTCTATCTTCTATGATAGACATCCCGTCCGGAGTCCGGATGCGTCCAGTTATTATTGATCAAAAGTTTACGCCAGCATACGAGTCAATTTCCGCCATAGATGAGGTTCAAGATGGCAACCCCTGGTATTACGACATCTGGAACTTCTTGGAAAAGGAGACATATCCACTAGGGGCAAATGCCAAAGATAAGAGGGCTGTCAGAAGAATGGCTGCTCAGTTCGTTATCTGCGGGGGAAAGCTGTACAAAAGGGGTCATTTGGGAATGCATAAGCTCTGTGTAGAAGCTGAAGAGTCAAGACGCCTGATGGAAGCCATCCATGGGGGGGAGTGTGGTGCACACATGAATGGAGTAATGCTGGCCAGAAAGATCCTCAGACAGGGCTACTACTGGTCAACCATGGAGGAGGATTGTATTAGCTTTGTTCGGCGATGCCACAAGTGTCAAATCCATGCAAATCGCATGAACATCCCGCCGTCAAAACTGTACAACATGACTTCCCCATGGCCTTTTTCAGTCTGGGGAATTGATGTGATCGGAGCTGTTACCCCGAAGGGGTCAAACGGGCATGAGTTTATCCTAGTAGCGATAGATTATTTCACAAAGTGGGTCGAGGCCCAATCATACGCGGTGTTGAAGGCGTCGCACGTCGCAAAGTTCATCAGAAACAACATCATCTGTCGCTACGGGGTGCCAAACGAAATAATTTCAGATAATGGTTCCCACTTCAAGAAAGAAGTGATAGACTTGTTGGAGAAATACAATGTGGCTTTCCATAAGTCATCTACATACCGGCCGCAGACCAACGGAGCGGTTGAGGCCGCCAACAAGAATATCAAGCATATACTACAGAAGATGGTGGAAACCTATCGGGATTGGCCAGACAAGCTGCCATTTGCTCTGTGGGGCTACAGGACTTCAATCAGAACTTCTACTGGAGCAACTCCATATTCATTGGTCTATGGAATGAAGGCTGTTCTACCCATTGAGATTGAGGTTCCGTCGTTACGAGTATTGGCTGAATGCCAGATAGCCGAGGCAGATTGGCAGCAAAGCAGATTCGAAGAACTCATGCTCTTTGATGAAAGAAGACTGAAAGCACTGTACCACATCCAAGGCTATCAACGAAGAATTGCCCGAGCTTTCAACAAGAAGGTTAAGTCCAGGAATCTGAAAGAAGGAGATTTGGTGCTCAAAGACAACCGAGCTCCCATCCACGACCCAAGGGGCAAGTTCAAACCCAATTGGACTGGTCCTTATATCATCAAAGCTGTCTGGTCAGGTGGAGCTGTGGTTCTGATGGATCTAGATGGCTTGGAGTTCTCACAACCGATCAATATGGACAAGTTGAAGAAATACTATCCTTGAGAGGCTCGCTAGGCCGAAAACTCGAAAGGGCGACCTAAGCAAAAGTCAGAGCACAAAAAATTAGAAAATATAAAAACTAAGCTCGCAAGGTTGAAAACCCGCAAAGGGCGGCCTTGGCAAAAGTTAGAGCGCAAAAGGAGAGTGAAAATACTCGAGTGAACCTCAGCCTGAACTACGTAAGGCTTGATTCCCATCTTTGGGATACGTAGGCAACTTCATCTTGAAGTTCAGCCATAAACATTTCCCCGATCAACTCTGTCCATTCTGATCATCTCAGTCATCTTTATCCACCAGCATTTATCGCGATCTCCGGTACAGTGCTGTTCAGACTAGGGGCAACTTTCCGTTGCTTTGAAGTGCCGCATTGTTCTTCAAACTAGGGGCAACTTTCTAGTTGCAGGGATCTGGGGTTGTGCATTTCAGTGACAGATCTCCGGCGTGTCCAGTTCTGATCCACATCGAAAATAGTTTTGAAAAGTTTTAATAAAAGTTGACTTTGTTCAAATCAACCTTTTTACGACTAAGACCATTTTTGGACCAAAAGCGGAAAATTTTCAGTACCACAACTTTCAATTTCATTGATTTCAAAACTGAGTTTTCTTGCTCTTGCATTACAATCGAGGTTGCTTTTTTAGTACATTCGTAAAGAAAACTTGAAAATGCTAAATAAGCAATAAATTTGGGGCATAGTTGAATCAAGTATCTCTGCGTCCCCTCCCAGAGCTGGACGGAGCATCTGATGCCAAGCTAGGCCCAACCTGTGCCTCCTCATTGAGCCAATCCAAGCACTCATTGGACAAAGTGCAACTGAAAGTAGAAGCAGGGGCCAGGAGCTCTCTAGTCCTCCATGCCGTGGCATATTGGGCAAGCTGTGCACCCCGGATCGGGAAAGCGGCTGGGTACTCAATCCCCTCCGGTGGACAGGTCTGATCATGACCAAACTGACGCAGGAACCGGAACGGAAAATAGAATACGTAGTGGGTTAGACCAATCAATTGGATCCCAATCAGCCGAGACATACTATAGCTCATTGCCGGGAGGTTGAGCCAAGGACAACGCCAAGCAATGCCGTTTGCGGACAAATTGCACATCCAATCAAACCACCACCTTTCGTCAAGAGCATTGACTAGACGCTGCCGAAAGAAGTAACCTCGAGCTGAATAGGCCGGGCAAGAGTCCACAACCTGCAACTTGTCCATTAACCATACCTAGGGGAGGGATGGAAAATGAGAGAATAAAGAACAGAGAGATGTACGATGAGAGAAAAGTAAGACAAGGGTTTTGTGAGAAAAACCGAGCCTGAGGGTCGAGTGACGTGAGCAAATATATACGTAAGGTTGGGTGGGAAACATTACCTGCAGCAGCAGTGGACTCCCAGCAAACCTGGTCGCCTCCCGGCGATAGACAGAATTTAAGCCCATCAGTGTCTCGGCCAAGGTCATGGCAATACAGCTCTTTCCTTCCCTCAAACCTTGGGCGACTTCAATCAAGCGAATGCTAGCCCCGCCGAAGCCCGAGGAAAGCAGAAAATGGGACAACAAACATAGGCAGAGGGCGTGTTGCCGGAAACCCTGCCAATAATGGTTGCTGCGGTCACCGGCGTTGGAAAAACGACGGATCAAGCCGAGGATGTCCAGTTCCCCACTGCAGATCATAGATCGAGCATCATGCGCCGTGAGCCCACACATCCGCCCTAAAGCCTGAGCGTGGCCAAAACGGAGCTGAGGCAAGATCACTTTAGAGCATTCAGATTCCATCAAAACCTGAAAATCTTCGAAAGTGGGACACATCTCTTGGCCGCCAAAGCTAAAAACATGCGTCACTGGATTCCAGAACCTTGCCGCGGCATGGAGAAAAGGAAGATGTAGCGGAGTATGGCTCAGCATGAATAGTGCATTCAAGCCGAAACCCCGGAAATTCAGCTTTTCCGAGCCATCTAGAGAAGAGATCCAAGATGTGATATTTTCTGCGAGGAACGCCTCCATCTTTGGCTAAAACTAAGATGAAATGAATGTTCTCGAAGTTGAAGCTTTTATAGAAGGAAAAACACTATTCACGGGGACACGTGTCAAAAATCTGGTGGCTGCAGGACTGAATGGCCGGCCAGCCACCTTTTCTGGCTGGCCAGCCATTTACTTTTTGCAGAAATGGCCGGCCAGCTGTCTCTCTCCACAAAAATGGCCGGCCGGCTCCCAGGGATGGCTGGCAATGCTGCAGTGTATCTCCTTGGCCCTGTTTTACTCTTCGAGGGAAAGTTCCAAGCATTTCCATGCAATAAGAGAGTCAAAGGCCTTTATCTCCCTCCGTTTCGGATGCGTTTCGATGCCCAGATTGTCAGAAGAACACTCTGTTGTTATTGAGTTTTGTTTATCGAGTTGTTGTTTTGCTTATCGAGTTGTTTGTCGAGCGGACGTATTTCGTGTTTTTGACTCTTTGCTCTCTGTTTAAGCAATTTTTGTTAAAGTCTTGTTTATTTGCGTTGTGGCATTTTGCTTATTGAGTTGTAAACTTCCTAAGGTCCTGTTATATCTTAGTAAGTTGAGTTGCTCAGTTTGTTGCGTCGATTCACTACCTGACTTGGTGATTACACAATGCGCATTTCCATTCAATTCCATCTTTGTGCAAAATAAATTGATGCGATACGATGCTAAAAGTTTAAAATACAAACACCTTTTCAAAAGCTATTTCATTTCATCATGCTTTACAACAAACAAAGGTACAAGTTTTACAAAAAATAAAACTGCCTAACAATGTGCAAAGTGCTACAAACTACTAGCAAAAAGAAAAATAAAGCAGGAAATAGCAACATCAAAGTCCTCGGGAGCGGGAACGAGAAGCACGCCTCATCCTCTTCTGTGGGACAATCTCCACACCATCATCTGAGTCAGAGCTGTCATCCTCAGGATTCCCCTCAGCCTCGCCTCTATTCCCCGAGCCAAAACCAGAGCCCCCCTCCTCAGCAGATGTCTCTGACTGACGGTCGGTAGCCTCCTCCTCCTCCTCAGCATCCTCCTCCTCCTCATCAGGCTCCACCTCCACAACGTGAGCCCTGCGTCTGCGGACAGGCCCCCCTCGAGCTCCTCGAAAAGGCCTAGATGGCCCGGCTCCTCGGGAAGGCCGAGATGGCCCCGCCCCCTGAAAAGGCCCAGATGGCCCAGCTCCCCAATGAGGCCCGGCTGGCCTGGTCTGCGGCTGACCGGACCATGAGGGCATCTGAAAACAAAGAGTTCAATTCAAATACATCAGTCCAAATATATACATCAGATGCAGATACAAGCAAAGGATACGTAAAGTGGGTGCATGTTAATACAGTGTACAAGTGGGGTGTGTGTCAGATGTGCTCTACACAAATAGTCTATCGATGCAGTAGAAATCAGCATGTCATCAGAAGTATGATAAATGCCAGAAAACTGAAGGGTACCTGAATGCCCGCGACAGACAACTGTGCCTCCCTACGCAGGACCATGCCCTCGAGTGTGGCCACCAGTCCAACCACCTCCTCCATGTACCCTCGCGATGGCTGCAAAAATGAGCTCATAATCATCAGTGAACAGAAGAGTGTCTAAACATCTGAATGATGAATGAAAAGAAGTGGAGCATACCGGCGGTGAGTCCGGATCAATGGCGTATCGATCACTGGGCATCGGAGGCTCTAGTGGAATCGGAGTCGGAGAGCTAGCCCCATACTGCCACGCCATCAACTCAGTAGGCATATCTGGCCATCCGGGATGAGGATGAACCGACGGAGCCGGAGGAACCGGTCTACTCCCACCTCTAGATGTACCGGCCCTGCTAGTAGAAGGGGCGTCTGCAGCCCGAGCCCGAGCCTGGTCCGAGGATGACATACCGGCAGGCCTCATCATCGGGATATGAGCTCCCGTCAATGGAGGCATCAAATATATGTGACGGTAAGTGGCGTAGTCCCCCTCCTCAATGTATAGTAAAGCATCACTGCCCAGCATGGCGCCGACTACCTCTGAGTAAGAGAGCCTGTCAGCAGTCCGCATACTGGCTGGGGGTACTGCGGGAATATCCTGAGAAAGATACCCCCATACCTGGCGCAGAAAGCGCTCCCCCAGGAACCATACCCTGCCAACCGGCCCTTTGAGCAGGACCCTATACTGGGAAATGCCCGACGCTCCGGTATACTGAAGTCGGAGGCCGTCACCCAGGGACACCCAGGGCTGCCATGTAATCTGCGGATGATAAATGCATAAACCAATCAAAAATCGAGAATATACAGAGCAAATCAAAGATGAGAATGAAAGGAATTGAAAGTTTTGAGGTACCTCTGAATGTCGCACAGTGTCAAAGTACTGTCGCAGGCGAATGAGGGTCTCTCGAGGCCTCGGCCGGTGTGGGCCCTCGAACACCAATGAATATGGGGTCATGGGAATCCCTACCACCTCCAGCTCTGGGGCTAATGATGAGAAGTATACATAGACCCATAGCTGAGAAAAACAGTGCAGAATGCAAGAACGAAATGCTGAGAGCAAAATACAGACTGTAAAAGTGCGCTGGGTGTGCAATGTACAAGTAATGAAAAGCAGAAATGTAAATCAAAGGGGACAGAAAAGTACCTCCTAGGCTCTCCAGTAGCCGCCAAGTAAGTCGCCCCGCCCGCGGGAGGTCGCGCTCATATAAAAGTAAAGGGTAGCCAGGCCGGCGCCACCCCAGTCATATCGATGGACCTGTGATAGGTCGACTAGAGCGCTCAGCAGGTATAGCCCAACGGTGTTCCCTCTATCCGCGAACAGGGTAGTCCCGAAGAGGAACATCAGGAAACCACGGGCATACTGCTCCGTCTCCTTGGGAGTCTCAGGCACCATCTCCGCCCGCCGGAAATGGGAAGAGAACCAAGTGTATCGGACTCTCCCTGAAACCCTATCAACAGGCGGGCGAGCCCCCAACAGATACATCCAGGCGGCCTCCCACTCGCCCATATCCTCATCGTAGGGGATGGACCAACCTCCGACGTCTAAGCCCGTCAATACAGCGAAGTCAAAAGGGGTCATGGTCATATCCCCGGTAGTAGAGAAATGAAAGGAATTGGTGGTGTCCCACCATCTCTCTACCAGGGCCGCCATCAGTGTCCTCCTGGCAGGACAACGTGACAACCCGACGCAGAAGGGCCCGAATCCTGCCAAATCTACCAAATCTCGGACGGCCTCCGAGAGCTCAGCATACCAGTCCCGTGCGATGGTGGAACCATACCCCCGCACACTGCGGGAACCAACCTGCATTCAGAATGAATACATGTGTCAATAATGAAACGAAATGGGCTGTGTGCCGATGAAATGAAATGGGCCGTGTGCCAATGAGATGAAATGGGCTGTGTGCCAATGAAATGAAATGGGCTGTGTGCCAATGAAGTGAAATAAGCTACATGCAAAATCTATCTGGGCTGCTTGTTCAGAAAATTTGAAGTTTGGACTGCGTGTTCGACTTTTAGTTAAATTGTGGGCTGCGTGTTCACTATCTATCTGGGCTGCGTGTTCAGAAAATTTGAAATTTGGGCTGCGTGTTCAACTTTCAATTAAATTGTGGGCTGCGTGTTCACTATCTATCTGGGCTGCGTGTTCAGAAAATTTGAAGCTTGGGCTGCGTGTTCAACTTTCAGTTAAATTGTGGGCTGCGTGTTCACTATCTATCTGGGCTGCGTGTTCAGAAAATTTGAAATTTGGGCTGCGTGTTCAACTTTCAGTTAAATTGTGGGCTGCGTGTTCACTATCTATCTGGGCTGCGTGTTCAGAAAATTTGAAATTTGGGCTGCGTGTTCGACTTTCAGTTAAATTGTGGGCTGCGTGTTCACTATCTATCTGGGCTGCGTGTTCAGAAAATTTGAAATTTGGGCTGCGTGTTCAACTTTCAGTTAAATTCTGGGCTGCGTGTTCAGAAAATTTGAAGTTTGGGCTGCGTGTTCAACTTTCAGTTAAATTGTGGGCTGCGTGTTCACTATCTACCTAGGCTGCGTGTTCAACTTTCAGTTAAATTGTGGGCTGCGTGTTCACTATCTATCTGGGTTGCGTGTTCAGAAAATTTGAAATTTGGGCTGCGTGTTCAACTTTCAGTTAAATTGTGGGCTGCGTGTTCACTATCTATCTGGGCTGCGTGTTCAACTTTCAATTAAATTGTGGGTTGTGTGTTCACTATCTAATCTGGGCTGCGTGTTCAGAAAATTCAAAATGTGGGCTGTGTGTCCACTTTCGAATTCGAGCTGTGTGTTCGACAAATCAGTGTTTGAACCGTGTGTTCGCCTCTTAACTAATGTGTACAGTGCGTTCACAATTAATTGGTGAGCCAAGTGTTCAAAAAATTCAAGTGTTGAAACTACATGTTCAAGATGTAAGCAAAGTACTATGTCATAAGCTAAACTGCATGTTCAAGCATGACAGAGGTGCGAAATGTAAAATACGGAAGATGAGGTAAATACCTCTCGGGCCTCGTGAGAGAGATGCTGCTCCGGCTCTCTGAGAAGCAGATCCCCGGGTGCTCGCTCGTCAAAATTGGTAAAGTGACGGAAGACAGCACGAGGGAGGACGTGTGCTGGCGGACGGTACCTCCCGGGAATGAAAGGTCAGGTCCTCGGGGGTAGAGTCATGGGATCGAAATCATCTCCGGCACCTGGAAAACCTCCGCCGTGGGGAGAATTGCCCGCCATTTTCAAAGAATCTGTAAAAGGGAGCAGAAATGAGCAAAATGGGCCAAAATTGGAAAAAGTCAACAAAAGTCAACCCTCGGGAAATGAAAAGTCAACAAAAGTCAACTCCCGAGAAAATATTCCAAATATCGAGACAAACTTACCTCAAGTGGCGAAAATGCAAAAAGAAGTTCCGAAGCCGGAATTTAATCGCTTCAAAGTGCTTGAAACTGAGTGTTTTTGCGAAAACAATTTGCACGGGGCGTTGGAAAACGCGCGTGAAACTCAGATCTGGAGAGGAAAGTGTTGTAAAAGGCAAGAAAGGAAGGGGGCCTCGGCTGCCTTTTATAGGCTCAAGGTCTTAGTTGAAGAAGCATGCAAAAAGGGAGTGAAAAAGACCAAAATACCCCCGGATAAAGCACATGGCCGGCCGGCCCCTATTTCTAGCCGGCCAGCTATCTGCTTTTTGCAGAAATGGCCGGCCAGCCTTTAGCTTTATTGGAAACTGGTTGGCCACCTCCCCTTGGGAAGATAAACGGCCGGCCATGTCCCCCACATGCCCACCTAGCTCTCTGCAAATTTTGAGGAAGATCGGAGTTCCCGGGACCTGAAAAAGTTCAAGAAAAGTACACTTCCGGTCGCGAAATCGCTCCGTCGGGACTTCAGCTTCAAGTTCTGACATATGTCTCATCATCATTCATCGAAATCAAAGTGTATCCTTTTTGAATGAGTTATAACCTTTCAGGGAAGCGGATCGGAGGCCGTAATTGGGTTGCCTTCGCCGAAACACGCATTTCCGTACTCGTTGTTTCATGACAAGTGAACACCCTGATTCATGCTCGTTTCGCGCTATCATGCACATAACTTGCATTCTCATGAGCATACTTGCCTTGTCATGTACATTTCTTGATATTGGCATACCTCCATGTTTGAGCATGCATTGTCACGCATGTTCCATTCTTGCATTGCGATGCATTCACTCACCGGCACTGCGTGTGTCGAACTTTCGAAATCACATTAAATACATGTTGTCAGCATATTATATTTGTTGCAATTTCTCTCTTTTACAGGCACGATATTGTATGTACGGTTCAATTGAGGCTGGTGCAACCAGACGAATCGCGCAGGTATCGTATCTTCTCCGTGTGAGACGTGGCGGGGATTGAATGATCCTCCGCATTCTTAACTGCATGAAATGTAGTTGTTGCTTTGCATTCTCGCTTAAAACTGTTGCATCTATTTGCGAATACTTGCTTCATTACAGCTTGCTGCATTTGCACGATCATTGGGTTACCTTCGGCTTCTTGCATATCATTTGCATTTTGCCCCCTGCCTACGAGCATGCCTGCGGGCACATCTCTGTTTATCTTGTATGTTTGTCTAAGTCTTCGGCCTTGTCAAAAATGGGTCGTCTCTGGGCTTTAACATTCACTTCCGTCACTTGTGACTTCCGAGTTCTGTCAAAGAGGGGCAACTGTAGACACCCCATTTTTGACCGACCTTAAGACTCAGACATCACCGATTGAGTGCTTGGTGATGTTGCATAATGTGCTCGTTCAAAAGTTTCAGAGTCGCGGCCGTGAGCCCTGCCTCCGGACTTCCGAACCTTCTTCTGTGCCTTGTCTCGGTTTGCGAACCAGACTCGGTTTTCTCTATTTCTTTTCCTGAGGGGAGGGAGAGGTCCCGTAGACCATCTCTCAATGTCTGTAGGCTACATTTGGTGGCCGTAGGTCATTTTGCCCATTTCGGAGTCCGGTTCCTGATTTTCGGGACCGTTGGCCGTGTGCCTCGGTTCGGGACCGCTTAACCATCTCCTTTTGCTCCGGTTTTGGCATACATCTTATTTAATCCCTTTTGAGGGACACTGGGGTCTGAGAAACCCACTTCGTGGCCGAACACCACTTTCGGTGTTTAACAGCCCATTTTCGGGACCCCGAACTACGTGTTTTGGTCCCCGAGCATTCGTTTTGCAACGGTTTTCGTTCATTTTTGGCAGGTACCTCTGTTTTATCACCGGGGAGGTCACTGAAGGGTGGGAGGCCAGCAATTGTTGCAGCAACCAGTTATACATCCTCCGACGCCCTCCGGCGCCCGTTTTTCGTACTTCCGGGCTAATGTTGAACACCTTGGGCCCATTTTCTCGAACTTTGAACCACATATTTGTGATGTACACACATGAGAGGACCCTAAAAGTTCATGGCCGGCCAGTAATTCAACTTGACCCTTTTGACCCCCTCCTTCCGGGCTAATGTTGAACCCCTTGGACCTTTTTTCTTGAACTTTGAACCACATATTTGTGATGTACACACATGAGAGGACCCTAAAAGTTCATGGCCGGCTAGTAATTCAACTTGACCCTTTTGAACCCCTCTTTCCGGGCCAATGTTGAACCCCTTGGACCCACTTTCTTGGAATTTTAACCACATGATTGTGTTATACACACATAGGAGAACACCACCAGTTGGTGGCCGGCCAGAAAATCTCATTGAACCTTTTGACCCCTAGCCGGCCGGCTAGGGGGTGTGGCCGGCCGGCCACCTGCAACAAAAGTACCAGGCCGGCCTGCTTCCTTGCACTGTACACTTTACAGCTGTGGAGCTGTTTCCCCCGGACAAGATCTTTATCTGGGGGATATTTCGTGGGGGAATATTGCTCTCCTTTTCCCCCACCTTTACACCCCTTCTTTGGCCTATATAGCAAGCAAGCCTTGTAGTATTTTGGGGTTAGAAAAACTCTCCTTCAAGCCTCCATACACAACTCCATCTTCATCCTTCTCAATTGTTTGAAAAATCCTAAGTCCCTAACCATCATTCCTTCTACACCACCAAGCTCTACCACCACCACCTCATTTCCAGCAACAAGGAAGGTTTCTCAAAGGCTAAAGAAGCTGCAAATTCATCCAAGAAGCAACAAAAGTTTGAGTCTTCAAGGGTAAGTAATACTTTTACCCTTTTGACCCTTTTTCTTGATCTATTTCTAAGCCCCACTTGCTTTTTGTTTCAAGCTCCGGCCCTAACTGAAAAGGGCCCTCTTTTGAGCTCATCTTCACTTTTCATTAAGGGCTCAACCCTGTTTGAGCCCTCCATGATACACTTGCTTCATTGACCCTCTTGTATGTCATAGTTTTGCATGCTATTTTTGACCCATGAGCAATCTGTTTTCGAGCATGTTGTAAACTGATATTAGGCTTATTTTGAGCCCCTCTTCAACATTGAAGAAGGGCTCAACACCATTTGGGACTTCCATGTTGTACCTACCTTTATACTCCTCTTTTCTTCCCCATTCTTGCATGCAATGGCAGCCTATCATACTTTTGTTTTTGGCCATTTTACAGTTCTGAAAAAGTCCTTATTTTGGTCCATTCTCCATTTTTAATTTAGGTCCTTTCATGGTTTGAGACCTCCATAGGTCACTTCATGTTATATCCCTCTTTTATTCCCCATTCTTGCATGTTTAGTTAGCCTACCATGCTTTTGTTTTTGGCCATTTTACAGTTCTGGAAAAGTGCTTATTTTGGTCCATTCTACATGTTTTGTTAAGGGTCTTTGGCTGTTTGGTGATTATTTTGTATACCTCATGTTATAGCCACTTTTGAGCCTTATTTTGCATCACATTTTTAGCATGTTTGTATACTGATTTTGAGGCTGCCATAAACTGTAAATATTCATATTTTTGGTCCCTCTTCAGTGTTGTAGAAGGAAAGTTTTCATTTTGGGTTTTGCTTATATCACTTGCTTCATTACCCCTCTTTTGGCCCCTATTCTTGCATGCCATTTTTGCCATACCTATGCTTGCTGTTTGGCCATGTTTATAACTGTGAAAGTGCCTTTTTTGGGACTGTCTAGCTTCTGTCTTTGCATTGCATGTCCATATTGTGCATGTTTGGCATAGCTATAGGCCATTTCGGGTGCCTAATGTTGCATTTCGGGACAATCCCTTGCATTTGGTATCATTTCGCTTCATTTCGGGACTGTTTTCCCCCATATTTTGTTGCTGAAATTCTGTTAGAATGATTGCCATTAATTTCATATCATTTCATCATTTTTTGCCATCGCCTCGGTTTGCGTGCCCATGTGCACGCATTTCGAGGCACCTCATTTTTATCTACCGGCATCCTATGTGGGTGTGGCTGAGGCTCACTCATGTTGGTATAAGCCCATATCATGTTTTCATGTCATTTCATTGCATTCCGCCATCGCCTCGGTTTGCGTGCCCGTGTGCACGCATTTCGAGGCACCTCATTTTTATCTACCGGCATCCTATGTGGGTGTGGCTGAGGCTCACTCATGTTGGTATAAGCCCATATCACGTTTTCATATCATTTCATCACATTTTGCCATCGCCTCGGTTTGTGTGCCCGTGTGCACGCATTTCGAGGCACCTCATTTTTATCTACCGGCATCCTATGTGGGTGTGGCTGAGGCTCACTCATGTTGGTATAAGCCCATATCATGTTTTCATGTCATTTCATTGCATTCCGTCATCGCCTCAGTTTGCGTGCCCGTGTGCACGCATTTCGAGGCACCTCATTTTTATCTACCGGCATCCTATGTGGGTGTGGCTGAGGCTCACTCATGTTGGTATAAGCCTATATCATGTTTTCATATCATTTCATCACATTTTACCATCGCCTCGGTTTGCGTGCCCGTGTGCACGCATTTCGAGGCACCTCATTTTTATCTACCGGCATCCTATGTGAGTGTGGCTGAGGCTCACTCATGTTAGTATGAGCCCATATCATGTTTCCATGTCATTTGCATTGCGTATGCCATTGCCTCGGTTTGCGTGCCCGTGTGCACGCATTTCGAGGCACTGCATTTTCATCAACCGGCTTCTTATGTGAGTGTGGCTGAGGTTCCCTCATGTTAGTATAAGTCCATGTTATGTTTTCCATGCCATTTTAGTCATTTTCATTGCATTTAACATTGCCTCGGTTTGCGTGCCTGTGTGCACGCATTTCAAGGCATCTCATTTTCATTATATTTACCATTACCTCGGTTTGCGTGCCTGTGTGCACGCATTTCAAGGCATCTCATTTTCATTGCATTTACCATTGCCTCGGTTTGCGTGCCCGTGTGCACGCATTTCAAGCATCTCATTTTCATTGCATTTACCATTGCCTCGGTTTGCGTGCCCGTGTGCACGCATTTCAAGGCATCTCATTTTCATTGCATTTACCATTGCCTCGGTTTGCGTACCTGTGTGCACGCATTTCAAGGCATCTCATTTTCATTACATTTACCATTGTCTCGGTTTGCGTGCCCGTGTGCACGCATTTTAAGGTATCTCATTTTCATTGCATTTACCATTGTCTCGGTTTGCGTACCCGTGTGCACGCATTTCAAGGCATCTCATTTTCATTGCATTCATGTATCATCTCGGTTTGCGTGCCCGTGTGCACGCATTTCGAGGCATCTGGGTTTGCGTGCCTGTGTGCATACATTTCGAGGCATTTTATTTCCATAGCATTGTATATGTTAGAATTGTATCTTAGTTGCATTTCATGCATTTCATGCATATTGCGTCATGTCCGGAATAAAAGTTAGCCCGGGCACGGGAAACGAGGTGCATTTCGTACTCCGAGTGACGGAATGTGTCTCAATTCCCCAGTCACCGACACTCCGGATTATCCATGATGGAGTTAGGTTTTAGCTGTAGTTTCATGTGCATTCATCCTATATTGAGTTGTGCATTTCGACTCCTCGGCCATCATGCCTCGGTATGCGTGATTGGTGGCACGAGGATCGAGACATGCATATATCTGTGCAAATACATTGCTATGCCCCTTTTCTGCTCTCTGTTGCAGCAAAATCAGGAATCAGCAACTTTTTGGGGCTTGGCACGCATTTCAAGAACAGGTGTAAACAGAGGCTAATTGGGGCATTCCGGTGGATTTCTGCGCAAGACAATCCGGACATGCATCATCCATCAGAAGTAAGGCAGTCCCTGGCCTGCACGCCAGTTTTATTTGCTTTCTTAGTTAATTCTTTAATCAATTAGAATTTTGTAATATTTTGGACTGTAATATTCTTTTATTCGGGACTGTAATATTTGGATTGTATTATTTATTCGGACCCTCTGCGCGAAGGCATAACTGTAATAAGTGTGCGTGTGTGTGTTGTATGTCTTCCAACCCCACGTCTTTCTCCCTTTTATTTATCCGCTTATGATGGTTAGATTAGGGCATATTTAAATTAGCATACAGTATGACAGCATGTTTGCATTCATTCATCTGTATTGCATGCACCGGGCTCGGCGCATCATACTAACTGCATTGTACTTTCAATTTCAAAGTTGAATACATGATAGTTGTAACATTTCATATGCCATCTTAGAATAGCCGAGCCTGCTATAATTGCATTTTGCATGTGTTGCATTAGGCATTTCTGTATAGTTAGGATCATGCATGATTTCTAATGAATTCTTATTTTGGCTTGGAGTACTCGGTAAGCTTTATGCTTTAGCATCCTTGCATGCGTGTGAGTGACTGCCATGAATAGCATGCTTACCATGAGGCTATATGCTTATCTGATATAACTGCCTGAATGCCCGTGGGTGAAGGTTGGGTTACTTAAATTGGAATAAATCATCAAATGTTTTAAAGCCTACCTGCGGGTAGCAAACCACTTTCAAAAAAACAAACATGAAATGTTTTGTTCCAATTCAGGCGACCCAGTCTATACTTGTATGCTGTGAGCATCACATAGTAACCTAGGCTAATAACCGGAATAAGAACTCACAATATTTTCAAAAATTGATATCATGGTTAGTAGAGGCCGGTCTATGACCGGGCGAGCGGGGGTGCTCACGAAGTGACCTTCCCCAATCGTACCCAAGTTCCCGAGCCGAGGCAACTTTGGTGATGACGGACACGTGGCCTTTTGGCACCGAGTCAGGGTTTCCTAAATTTCCCAAAATAAAATATTTAGGTGGCGACTCTGTATCTGGCAAAGCAGTCCATGTTTGGCACTACTTTTTCAAAAATCAGTTTCTCAAAATGATTTGCCGGATTTGGACTCTTTGGTTCAGATTAGGAACCGTGACATTCGAGAGTCCGAGCTGTAGTGACCCCAAATGAACAGAACGGGAGCTAACCCTCCCGGGACGTTCGGGGGACGTCTACAGTATGCTTCTTGCAGAAGCCTTGAAAGCCTTTTGATTTTAACCCTAGGGTTTCAGCCATTGGCATCCTTTTTGTACATCAGTGGGGTCTATGTAATTAGCTATTGGAAGACTGGAACTACCAATTAATATCAGTTCATCTATTGTGATACACTTTGAGATCTTTCCGAAAAATTAATAAAATCACAAAAGAACAAAAAAAAAAATTATAAAACAAAATTAATTTGAATAATGAAGGGGACAAATGTAAATTTTCATGCATTAGTAATTTTGCATACAAAAATTCAGTTCATATAATGTTCAAGATTCAATGGAATATTTATTGCTCCAATTCTCAACAACCAAACAGAGAAAAGAACCCCACGTTGACTATTTGCTTCATTTTCTCGGCAAAAAAAACAAAAAAAACCTTTATGCAATTTTTTGGGAAAAAAATAGAAAATTAGAGTGATTAGAGGAGTACCTGAGAGGGAGGAGAGAGTCGAGTTCGTACTAGATCTCATTATCAAGACAAAAAATCATTCCCCTTTTCCCCTTCCCCTCCCCTCACCTCTCCCCAGCAACCCCTTTGGTAACCATCCTCCAAGACCAAGCTCAGCAATCTCCTCGCCTATCCTTTACTCTGACGATCCAACTACCCCTTCCCAGCCCCTCTGCTATCGCAGAACCATGAGAGAGAGAGAGAGAGAGAGAGGGGGGAGGGGGGAATCCGAACATACCTAGATCAAAGCAAAGAGAAAAGAATAAGAAAACCCTTCTCTTTCAAATCGTTGATCGTTGCCGGCGCCGAACCAGTCTTGCTGCCGAAGAGATAGCACCGTTCTAGGTCGAAGTCTCACCGTTGCCCAACTAGTCTCCCTTTCTAACCCTTTCTCTTCTCCCTCTCTTATTTGCTGAATAGCAACAGAATTTTTTTAAAAAAAATATTTTTGGTGATTGGTGCTACAACATTTTATTTTGGCGCCTATTTTTTTTGGATCATATCATTTAACGACATAAATTGTGTGTCGTGAAAAATGAAATATGTTTAACGGCTGGCATATGTGGGCCGTGTATAGTTTATGTATTAACGACATGGTATATGCACGTCATAAATTTTTTTATTATTTACGGCTAACATTGCAAGCCGTAAAAAAATTATCATTATTAGCATTCACGGCCTACGCAATAGACATACCGTGGTTGGGAAATTATTTACAATATGCAAAAAAAAAATAAGTCGTAAAAGTGAGAAATCACGGCTTACATTTACTGTATGTCGTTAATGTGGAGCTGTAAAAACTCAGTTTTGTTGTGGTGAACGGTCACATACCCAGAAAATTGCTGGTAACTGAGTTGGGGTTGGCCAGGTAGTTAATGAATTTTGTCTGATGCAGAGAGAGAAGATGAAGAAGAAGACTCTACTACTTCCATGGAAAGGGTAATTAGTTGTAATAGAGATGGGGTATCGATCTGCAATCTATGTGGATCACTCACAGATTTGTGTGGATTGACTCAGATCTCGACCTACGGTTGTCAGACCTACGCTGGAACATGGCTGACGCAGCCTTATCTCACAGCATCGGCTAGGGTTTTACGATCAGAACTCTCTGTGTGTATGCGTGTGTGTGTGTGTGTGTGTAAGAGAGAGAGAGAGAGAGAGAGAGAGAGAGAGAGAGAGAGATGAAATAGAAGAAGTAGGGAGAGACGATGGTTCTATGGCAAAGTAGGCGAGGAGGAGGCGCGTCGCTGGAGGGAAGGAGAGGTGGTGGTTCTGTTCTGCGTATTTTAAAGAGGGAGAGGAATGGGTTTAAAGAGAGATGAGGTTTGGTTGTGAAGGAGAATCTGTGTGAGAGAGTGAACAATCTGTTTTTGTTTAAACAGAGAACATGCGGGCGTTGTTTCCCTCTAAAATTTTCACACCTTTGGCGACTAAAAATAAATTTGGTCGCCAATTAATTTTTTAAATCATTTGAAATGACTTCCTCAAAATATTTTAGTTTTTTGGCAACAAAAATATTTTTTAGTCGTTGAAAATAAATTTTTTGCCACCAAACTTTTGGTTGCCACAGATAAAATTTAAATTTTTGTTTTTCATTCGGCGACTAAATAATTTTAGTAGCCAAAACTAAATGTACAGCAACTAAAACATATTTTAGTTGCTGAAAATAATTTTTTGGCGACCAAATTTTCGGTTGCCAAAGATAAAATGTAATTTTTTATTTTTCATTCAGCGACTAAATAATTTTGGTAGCCAAAACTAACTGTACAACGACTAAAACATATTTTAGTAGCTGAAAATAAATTTTTGGCAACCAAACTTTTGGTCGCCAAAGATAAAAAGTAAATTTTTGTTTTTGATTCGGCGACTAAATAATTTTAGTTGCCAAAACTATCTATACAGTGACTAAAATATTTTTTAGTTGCTAAAAATAAATATTTTACAACCAAACTTGTTTCGAGGGGTGTGGTAGAGAGAAGGTTGAGACAGATCAGGAATCGAGACGATGACTCAAATCTGATTCAGATCTCGACGATCTTTCGGATTCGACGGAGGCACTAGTGGGGGAGAAGGAGGATGAGCCTAGCTGGTGCGGTGGGTGTTTAGGAGAGAGAGAGAGAGAGAGAGGCACCGGCAGTGAGATGGGGGTGAAGAAGAATCTGTGTGAGAGAGAGAACAATCTGATTTGTTTAAACAGATAACAGGCGGGGACAATTGGTTTCCCTCTAAAATTTTCACACCTTTGGCGACAAAAGTAGTTTTTGGTCGGCAAATGTTAATAATTGGTGACTAAAATTTTGTTGTAGCCAAAGCTTAATTAACAACGACTAAAATATTAGTCGCCAAAGGTATTAATTTGGCGACTAACTTTTTTTTTGGTCAGAAAAAATAAATATACGACGACTAATTTTTTTTTGGTCGTTGAAAATAAAATTTTGGTCGCCAAAGATAAAAAATAATTTTTTATTTTTCATTCGGCGACTAAATAGTTTTAGTAGTCGAAACTCAATATACGGCGACTACAATATTTTGTCGCTGAAAATAAGTTTTTGGCGACCAAAATTTTGGTCACCTAGGATAAAAAAATAATTTTTTATTTTCCATTCGGCGACTAAATAGTTTTAGTAGCCAAAACTCAATATACGGCGACTGAAATATTTTTAGTCGCTAAAAATAAGTTTTTTGGCGAAAATTTTGGTCGCCAAAAGATAAAAAATAATTTTTTATTTTCCATTCGGCTACTACATTGTTTTAGTAGCCAAAACTCAATATACGGTGATTAAAATATTTTTTGTCGCTAAAAATAAGTTTTTGGCGACCAAACTTTTGGTCGCCAATTCCACAACCAACTTATTTTTGATATTCCGCGACCAACTTATTTTTTGGTCACCAAAACCATACCACTTTCTACAACCAACTCATTTTTTGGTCACCAAAATATGACCTTCTGCGACCAACTCATATTTGGTCGCCAAAAGGTAACTTTTAGCTACCAACTTTTATTTTGGTCGCGGAAAGTGGTTGCTAAAAGTGCAGATTCTTGTAGTGTTTAGTGAAATGGCAGTACTAGGCCTCGACAAATCAGGACTCGAATGCTTCGAATTTTTTTGTTTTGTTTTGGTAAGGATGATTATGTAAGGGTATGCTAAAAATTAGACATTTCGTATCAATTCAACCTGTATTTTTTTTTTTTTTTTGAAACAGCCAAAGAGAAAATTTATTGATAAAGATCAAGCAAAGACATTGACAATTATCAATAAAAGACAAAGAGCAGAGGCTAACATCACCCACAGTTGGTAAGACACCAACCCAAGGGAAAGCAGAATACAGTTCTACTCCCCAAACACCATACCAACAGCCCAGGACAGAACCAGATCAGCGGCAAAGAACAAAACCAGATCAACAGCAAGCTCCACGCCACTAACTCAACCTGTATGATTTGATAAAGTGAGTGAGTTGGATTGGACTGGCTGAGTGGTAAAATTGACTAATCAGTTAGGCAGTTGGTTAAAATTTATTAATTCCATATTATTTTGTATGAGTCTCTACTATATTTTTATTTCAAATCAGGAAAACTCGAAAGAAATTGAAATTGCTATGGTATTGTGTATGCATAAAAAAATATTTTTGGTTGGCTGATTTTTTTCTGCAAAACAATACCCAAAAAAAAAAAAAAAAAACATAACCACCTTCCAAAAAATAAATAAATAAAAAAACTAACTAAAAAAATTATAAAAAAAAATATTTAATTTTTTGGCAAACTCCTACATATAACTATCCACCCTTCAAAAAAAAAAAAAAAAATCAAACCAACACAGCCCAACAAATAAATAAAGAACAACCAAACCAGCACAACCCAACAAATAGAAAAGAAAACAAAAAAAAAAAAAACAATTGGGGGCATTCGAGCCTCGATTTGTCGAGGCGCAAGCGTTAGTCTTAGTGGAAAGTCCAATTCCGTTTTTTATTTTAACTTGTCAAACACAAACTCAACCTAAATAGCTACAACTATTACTCTGATGATACTGTTATTGTAGCATGAATTTATAAGAGTTGAGTGTTTGAACTTATGGTGATATAGTGGCCTCTTTGAAATCAGAACTCAATGATCATTTATTATTAAAATCTATCAACTGAATATCTTTTCAAATTAATAAAATGCCTCAGTTTTTAGATTTCAAAACAATCATACATCCCCCAATCTTATTTCTTTAGGCAAACTATCGCATGTTGATGTATGTAGCACAACTTCTAATATATATATATATATAGATAGATAGATAGATAGATAGATGGATAGATAGATAGATCACGCTTGAAAAACCTTGCTAAAATTGAATTTAGTTAAAAAGATCAAAACTTACAACCATTACAATTTGGTACAACATGAGAAGAAGAACCAGAATGCATATATTACAACTAGTGATGAATTTGTATCAATCTCACAAAAGATCAGATGAGATCACAAGATGGTGCAAGGATGTGTGCATGGCTCATAAACTGGCTGGTAAAAAGTAGTATAGAACGGTGGCGGTGGATTAGGGTAGTTATGAATATATGGATTATTTCCTTCCTGCAGGCTTTCTAGTTTTGCATGTTTGCACACCTTCCTCCTGATTGAGTCGGTTAACTTAACCGCATCAATCCCATATCCCATAATCTCTACTTGATCTCCCCCTATTTTTGCCACCGAATTCACACCTGTTCATATCATCATAACAAATCCTACGTCAATCCATGGCTTCTTCATGCATGAATTTTGATTTTCTGTTCCCGTATCCCAAAACATGAATATTTACAAAAAAAAAAAAAAAAAATTAAAACAGAGAATCTCGTAAAATATAATAAGCCTCACAAGTTTTGTATAATTATATTAAACTTCTTTATAGTTTTAATTCACATAACATTTAACCTCCTATTTTCATCCATATTGACTAATCATATGGATCAAAAAATTATATTGTCACATGTGTTTTTTATTTTTTTTTATTGAAATGCATACCATGTCTTGTTTATCTTTATATTTTCCCACCATCTGCATTAATTTTTATTCATTTTTAGACTAAAGTTTAATATTATAATGCTAAAATTATGAGACTTGTTATATTTTGTTTAAACTTAGGGTAAGTCCATGTAACTTACCCATATATATATAGGCAAATTATATTCATGGCCCCTGTAATTTACTCCTCTTATTAATTTAGTCCATTTAGTTTCAATTATATTAAAATTTTCTTTTAATTTTTCAATGATATTAATTTAGTCTAATTGATAACTTCAACTAAGAAATTGAATAGCAATTAAGGGTAAAATAGTCAATTCAAAATGAAATTGGATCTTTAGAAATTGAGAAGAGTGAGTCGAATATTTTCTTTCCTTTGATTTTAGTCTAATTTCTGATGAGCGTTATCAATTAGATTAAATTGATGCAACGTGAAAATTTTAAAAATAAAATTGATACAATTAAAGTTGCAATGATTAAATTAACATAAAAAGTAAATTACATGGACTATAAATGTAATTTGCCTAAGATATATATATATATATATATGTATATTTTGTATAAATTTGATTAGAATGAAAATTTTGTAAAAAAATAGAAATTTTAATTGTAAGTAACTTCTTGTATAACAAATTTAAACTTTCATATATTTTTCTGTGTTTTTTTTTGCAAGAAACTAGAAGTTTTAATGCAATGTTATCATGAATTGTATAAAAAAATCAACTTTCTTATAACTTCCACCATTTTCATACTAAACAAATTCAAAAATAAATATATTTTTTTTCATTTCCCTCACTTTTCATTATTTTTGTCCTAACCAAACTTAGCCCAAGGTTTAAATTTGCAATTAAAGAGTGAAAATGGAGTATAAATGAATATGAGGTATACCTTGAGTCTTAGCAGCAATCCGCATGGCTTTTGTTCTATGTTTCTCGCTGTTCAGTTGCATGTTTATAACAATCCTTTGCTGCAAAGATTAAATCAACCAACATTTCAGTACTAACTGATATTATATATATACTTATATATAAATGCAAGCATATTATTATTAGCTAGCTCAAGAAAACATGATAAGTAGTGGGGGAGAGAAGTCTACCCTCATCATGATCGGGAGTATTTCAAGATATATAGCAAGTTTTCTTTTTGTTGGATTTTCTTTTCTTTTCTTTGAAGCTATGTTGGGGGTAGATAGAGTAAGGAAAACAATTAATCTCCTTAATCTCCTTATATATAAGAGAGTGTTCGGGGAAAAGAAAAGAAAAGCAAAGCAAGTGTAAAACAACTGTGCTGAGGTTTCCGACGAAATTCGTGGCTACGCAGTTATATAATTACATTAGGTGAGGTATTGGCCAATAAAATTATTTTACTGGTCTTTATGTCCACTTTAATCTATTATAAAGAAAAACAAAAAGAAAGAGACTCGGCTCATGTAGTCAGTATTGCAAACATTTTCAATGATTACGTCAATATATCGTTAAAATTGAAAAAACGATTACATCATTGTTAACTTTTTAGGATCAGTTTGTTTAGAATGAAATAAATGAAAAGTGAAAGAAAGAGATTAAAAAAAAAAAAAAAAACTTTTATGAATTTGTTTAGTTTGAAAGTGGTGAAAAATAGAAGAAATTAATTTTCTTGTCTAACTCATATTAGCATTGTAACTCATTTTTAATTTCTTGTAAAAAGAAAAAAAAAAACACTACAAAAATTGAATGTCTGAGTTATCTATAATTGAACTTTTGTATTTTTTTATTTGTTTCTTACAAAATTTTCATCTTAATAAAATATTTATAAGAAAATATATTTTCTTTCTCTTTCACTTTCATTTTCACTTTCACTTTCTACTAAATTTTCTTTCTAATCAAACTGAGGGAACCTTCTTTTTACATGAGGTAAGAGGTGATAAAAAGAGAGCAACGAAATATTTTAAAATCGATATCAATTGTATTCTTAATAAATTTATTTTGTGAATTTAAATTTAAATTTTTTAATTTGTTTCAATTTAAACTATTTATCTATTTTTATTAAGTAAAACTGATAAAAATAATATTTTAATTATTAAAATCAATTAAAAAATGCCATTTTAGACATTTTTCATACACCTACATTAAGTATAGTGATTAACTTACATTTTTTTTGTGCTAATTTTATTTAATGAAAATAGATAAATAATTGAGATTAAAAATAAATCAACATATTAGAATTGGAATTGACGAAATAAAAACTCAAAACTTATTTTGTCAAAAGGCTCAAATCTTAGATTTTTTTTTTATTTTTTTTTGTGATTTGTCTAATAATTTTAAAAAATTAAAAAATATTTTTTTAATTTTTAATTTTATCAAACTAGTTCTTGATGTTCTAAAAACTCAATCAATTCTCTTTAATTCGACAATTTTCCAGTAGTCTCTTTAGAATAATGTTATATGTATCAATTGATATATCAATTAATATACTAATAGATTATGGATATAATTTTATAAGTTTTATATATTTATAATTTATATAATGGATGAAGTTAATAATAATGTTATAATATATGTTAATATACTAATTGGTTTATGATCTCTTTAACTTTCAATGCATTTAAATTTCCAGAAAAAAATGCTTTCTAATTGGTCCCCATAATCATATGCCATAAATTTTGAACAAAAATAATTAAGACCCTCAATTTTGAAGATTCCTATTACCTCCAAAATAATTTTGACTATTCATGTATTTTTTTTTAATCTCTTTCCTATGAATAATCTAAATCATTTTAGGAGATATGAAAATTCCTAAAATTGAAAGTCTCAATCATGGTTGAATTTCCAAAGTCCTATGGAATTCTCCTACGTTGAAATCCGCGTGGCTTTTGATCTATGATGCTTATAACAATCTTTTGCTGCGGAAAATTAAGGGTTGGTTTGACATCTTTAAAATTAAAAAGTTATTATTTTATTTAAATTATATTATTTCTTTATCATATTATTTTAAATTTAATTTATATTTTATAAAAAGTTAAAAAAATACACTTATCTAAATCACCCCTAAATCAACAAACTTGTCATGCCAGAGTACTCAACCTATATATGCATCATGCATGCATGTTATTGGTGTTGGTTCAAGAAACAATTGTGGTAGAGACGCCACACATGCATGACTTCCACAACTCTCACTTTCATCATAACTACTCATAATGTAAGACTTATACATACATAAATGTATCTCACACACGTATTTTTAGACTATTCATGTATTTTTTTTTTTAATCTCTTTCATATGAATAATCTAAATCATTTTAGGAGATATGAAAATTCTTAAAATTGAAAGTCTCAATCATGGTTGAATTTCCAAAGTCCTATGGAATTCTCCTACGTTGAAATCCGCGTGGCTTTTGATCTATGATGCTTATAACAATCTTTTGCTACGAAAGATTAAGGGTTGATTTGGCATCTTTAAAATTAAAAATTTATTATTTTATTTAAATTATATTATTTCTTTATCATATTACTTTAAACTCAACTTAATTTTATAAAAAGTTAAAAAAGTAAACTTATCTAAATCACCCCTAAATCAACAAACTTGTAATGCGAGAGTACTCAACCTATATATGCATCATGCATGCATGTTATTGGTGTTGGTTCAAGAAACAATTGTGGTAGAGATCCCATACATACATGACTCCCACAACTCCCATTTTCATTACAACTACTCATAATGTGAGGTTTATACATACATAAATGTACCTCACACACGTATCAAAGGCCAAAATTAAATTAAGAGTTATGAAACCCAAAAATAAAGATCCTAAACATTTCTGCTCAAGAAAACAATGATCAATAGTGGTTGAGAAAAGTCTACCTTCATCATGATTAAGTTGATGTAATGTATTTTTTTATTTATGATTTATTATAAATATGATATTAGTGTTTGATACAACTAAGTATTCACAGTTATTTGTGCACAATTATAAAAAGTCAAAAGTCAATTGTTTAATTTATTTTAAGTTATATTATTCTTTATAAAAAAAAATTAATTTTTAATCATCTTCTCAAATAATCTTTCAATATCTCAATTGGGCCGAACACTGATTTCTAGAGTCCTATATTTATCACATGATAAATAATGTAAATAAATGCTTGATAACTTTTTTTAAAAAAATTAGAAAATAGAATAATGGGGTGATCTAATGTAAAATGAACTAAATATGATTGCTACAATTCTCTGAATTTTTTTAGTGAATATAATTTTTATTTTTAAGATAAATTTCATTTTACATTTTTTATTTTTTATATTTAATCTCATTTTATTTCTAAACATTTTAATTACAAAAATGCTAGAGGCCACAAACATTCTACCAAAAGTTTTACCAAATGTCTCACATGGGTGTGGGACCCACATGGGACCCACATTGTGTAGGTCCCACACCCATTTGAGACATTTGGTAAAACTTTTTGTAGAATATTTGAAGTCTCTAACATTACTCTTTTAATTATCCTAGTCAACTACTCCAACATCGAATCAAGTTCCAATCGAACTCATTTAACAACCTTTCAAAAACTAATAACACTGCAAGAAATTCAGCTTTTAGTGGCGTTTAAAAAACGCCGCTAAAAGTGTTAAAAACGCCGCCAATTCTTTTTGTGACGCTTAGCACCAAACGCCGAGGACGCGGCCGTCGCTATAGCTTTATGGCGTTTTAAAAACGTCATGATATTAGTATAGGCGGCGTTCAAATGTCCTCCTAAACACAACGTGACGTCACTGACGATATTTAGCGACGTTTTTAAAAAAACGCCGTTATATCTTTTTAAAACAAATATGACTGTTAGTATTTATGGTTTAAGAGGCGTTTGTAGAAACGCCGTCATATCCTTTTTTTTTTTTTTTTTTTTTGGGAAATTGTACTAATTTTATCCAAATTATTTGAGAGCAAAATAGTTTGAAACACATAAAATGAATAAACGTAAAAGGTATGTCCACAATATAATATCCAAATGTGTTAAAGAGAGGGAGGTCTGGAATTGATGGGGAAAAGAAATATATTCCACTAAAATTGATTAGGTAAAAGAGAGTCTAATATGCTTGAAAAAAATGTGAAAAATACAAAATGGAAATAGATGGATGCAAGAATATCTACTAAACAAGCGGTGGTAATAGGACGAGTCACTCAATCTTTCATGAACAAGGTGAACCCCAAAGTCAACAGCATCGGCGAGCGATCAATTGTGTAACCATTCCAATTCAAATTCCTCTTATTTGGCGTGTGTTATAAGACTTGCAGTTGGGGCATTTCTGAGCTACTATGTGAAACTACACTTCTGATTTGGTTCCACAGTCATTACAGAGGATCCGGACCTGTAACACCAAATTCACATTAGTAAATCTCCTCCTGCAAAATATCCAATGAATTTTGAGAGAGAGAGAGAGAGAGACTGCAAAATATCCAATGAATTTTGAGAGAGAGTGAGAGAGAGAGATTGACCATCTTGTTTTGGTAAGGTTTGGGCATGGGTGTAGCCGCAATCTCCATGTCAAATTTCTCCCATACCTTCGACATATCACAAACTGACTTGGAGCAGATAGGACATGCATACCCATTCAATAACCAAGTAAATTAATACATACAAAAAAATATATATATTTCTCAAAACCATTTACCCGAGAATTACAAAAAAATATATTTCTCAAAACCATTTACCCGAGATTGGGTTTCAAGGTGCTGCGAGGGTGGAGGACGGTGGCATGAGGGTGGGGGAGGGGGCTGGGTCACGGTGGTGGAGGCTAGGAAAGGCTCTGTGATTCTGTGATGTGTTGAGGGTTAGGGTTTGGAGGTGGTGGCAACTAATGGCTAGGGTTAGGTTTTAAGGTTAAAGAAGTGAGGGTATTCTTGACGTGATAAGTTGTGTACTGAGCAAAAAGTCAAGTTTCAAAATCAATTAGTGTGTACATTGAGAGATGATGTGCACAGAGTGTTTTCCGTGTGGAAATAGAAGCTAATAAAATTTTAGGGTTCATACTAACTCATAATTGTGCACAAATCCTCTAATGTTGAGAAAGATTATAGTCCAATGTACCAGCAACAAAACAGATAATTACAAAATTGACAACTTACCAATGCCAACAATCTGTTATTATCTCTGCAACCATTGGATCAATCTCCTTTGCAATGTCAAGGTGTCTATTTTGAAATCCAACAGCTCCAACAACCTGCATTGAGTTCATCCCAGTCCATGGCACACGTAAAGTTGCCAACTCCCACAATATCACACCAAAGCTGTACACATCGGACCTGCAAACCAGTCCGCAATTATTTTATCAGCAAGACTTGAATGAAACATTAAAAAATGAATTAAACTCTCTAGCATGGATTTCAAGTCTAACACAAAAAATAAACCTACTTCTCATTGGATGGTTCATTTTTCAAAACCTCAGGGGCCATCCATTCCGCCTGCAGTTCAATGGCACAGCTTCAGTATAATTGATATAATATAACATTCTATCCTGACATCAATTACCGTTCCAGCAGTAGATTTTGAAGACATGAAAGTATTGTGCTTCATTCGTGATAAGCCAAAATCACAAACCTGTAGAGACAACAATAAATTAGAGAAGTTTCAGAAAAACATCCTTAAGCATGAAAAAGTCTAGATCTTAGTAAAAGAGACGAAGTTCATGGTGAGTCACGACATTGTTAACTACGCATTTTCTAGATTACATTAAATACAGCAACAATTGGATAATCAAGGAAGGAATGGGAGATTTCAAATGCCAAGTTCTAATTTCAGCAAACCTTAACAACCCAGTTTTTATCAACAAGAAGGTTTGGAGTCTTTAGTGCTTGTCCAAAGCAACCTATAAGAAATGAGACTTGCAGAAAAACACAAGTGAAATGAAGGTAGACCATATCAAGCATAATGGAAAAACAAATGACTTGTAAATTACATTATCAAACTAATGTATTGTTTGTGGCTTGCCAGTTTTCTACTGCTTGACTATTTCAGAACATGAATAGTAGAACTTCAAACATAAGAAAGAGGCGAGGGAGGAATATTGGAGCCTGTTTAACTTAGACAAACTCTGGCAACTTTAAGGTTTAGGGTGCTGATGTCAATTAGGATTGCAATTCAAAGAGCAAAACTGTGCAAAGAGCATGTTGGAAGCCCCAGCAGATGGAGACGTGGAGAAGAGGGACATAAAATTTGACCTAATACAAAAATAATGTAGTATACCAGTACCACTTAAGTGATAAAAAATAAATAAATAATTAGTTAAAAGAAAAACACGTAGCAAACATTTACTCAATTTTAGATGTCTCAAAACTAGAAGTCCCAAATAAATTTTCAAAATATGACTTTCTTGGATTGAACAATGACAAAAGTTAACATTCTAATAAAAGCATGAAACTTATGAAATTGTAGGGGTGAGAATTTTTAACATGACACGAATCAGACACCAAGTTGGAAGGTTAGGGTTGACTATTTATCAACACAAACTTGAAAGCAACTTGACACAAAAACACAAAAAAATAAAAAGGTCAGTTAGTGTCAAACCAACACAACTCAAATTTCAAGATAAATACATGTTTCAAGATAAAGGCCTTGCAGCTGTGAGGAGGCATACTACGCCTCTGCCCTAAGAGAGCAGCCAGATTGTTGAGGTTGCTTTCAGATGCCTATCCACTTTTGCTTCTCTTCATCTGTAGGGTAATTCATCAACAAAGATTAAATCTTATTTCCTTCTCAAATGTGATGAACTTGGTCTTTTGTGATCTTCAAGGCAGTCAATTGCAGGTAGATCCTCATATAACATTTAGTTCCAAAAAAAATTATAAAGGGGTTAGGTGCAAATTTTAAAACAAATAAGATAAAACAACACCAAACAATAACCACCAAACAATAAAATGATTCTGCACATCCAAACACAACCTTAAATTTTTACTGGGCTGCTGCTGGTGGACTGATAGCCCTTTGAAGAAACTTACCTATTTAGCCTTCTGGTGTGGCGTTTGAGATCCATGTAGGTTCCCCTAGAATGGATGCTACAAGTAGAGACGAGAGAATGAACTCACTCAATAGTCAATCCAAAATAAAATGTCTTAACTCGATGAGGAATATAGATTTAATCTCTCAAATTTCCAAATCATCTGATCTAGCACTGGCCAGCTACTAACTGTAAGCTTATCGGATTCCAAATAAACTCACAAACTAGATAAATTCAGTTTGATAGGTGACCTGAAAAATAAATTGAAGTGCAGGTTAATGTTTTTTGTTTCAAAAGTGTATACAAAACAGACCTGATAAGGCTTTTTGGGCACGACATCAGCATCACCTTTCTCATCAAAATCCCTAGCCTTTCTCTTTGCCTTACCTTCGCAGTCTGCTGCTAAATGACCCAATCTTGTTGTCCAGCGGTAAATAGGACCTGACAAGTAAATTGTGTAAACAGACTCAGAAAATCAAACCAAACATGGCATTTATTTCTCATTTCCATACCTAACCATTTTCCCAACTTAAACAATCGTGCAAATTTGAACCAAAAATGTTAGTCAAGAGTCTTCAAAAAAAATGAATTATTTTATCGTAATACACTAACCTCCCTGAGTATTGCAAAATGGACTTCATGGGTAGCCAAAGCCAACATGATTAAATCAGCATCCTGTTATGTGGCAACATGTTAAAATTCCAATAAGAACATTGCAATAACACTAAAGAACAGCAAAACAGAAAGAAATTTATAATAGATTCACAGATAGGATAGAGAAGACGTTCCAAACCATACAAGCAATGGCTTGCCTGCTCGCTCATGCCTGAAGCTTGAAATGTATTTCCTAAAAATTTGCAAAAAGCAACCATTTAAACCCTAGAGCCCATAGAAGCAACCTTGAGGTTAGCACACAAACCAAACAAGGTACTATGCAGTATCACCAATGAACTGACTTGTTAACTCAAATAGAAGCTACATTCAGATTCTTATGTCACTCTTACAAAAGAACAGCTTAAATTATGATAACAAGGCAATTCCATGAAATTTAGTACTCTCTCATTCTCCCAAAGGATATACAGGATAAAAGAGCAAGTAAGCACAAAGAAAAGTCACAAAACCATCAAGAATGTTGCACTAAGAAAGGAAACAAAATAATGATAACAAAGTAAAGAATTGTGCTGGTTCACAGCCCAAATTAACCACAAAATATATCTCTCGCACTGTTCAAAAGTAAGTCATAAATATATTAGGCAGCAAAAAATACATACAGCATCAAATAAAAGAAGAGAGGGGGGGTTTGTGTGAGGAAATTTAAAGAAAAGAGAAGAAAAAAGCCTGGATTAAGAGCAAACCATCCAGTAGCATCACGATGATCATAATTCTTTACAGTGTCCTCCAGCTCGAGAGCTTCCATCACAAAATTCATATATTCACTACAAACCCAATAATAAAAAAAACAGTCCTTGGTCCTGTGTGAACATCAAAGTAAAAACCATCCAGTAGCAAACCTCATTCAAATCACGGGCCATGTCTTTCAATTTATCCAAACCTTCTGATATCACTTCCAATCCTTGGTCCTGCGTGAACATCAAAGTAAAAAACAGTTAGATGCTGCATTGTCGACCTGTAGGGTGTGAAAATACACCATTAATAATTTAAGAATACTTGGTTACATAACAAAAAAGGTCAGTTACAAACAAAAAAAGGTCAGTTACAAACTTGAGACCCTAATGTGCAGCCCATTTGGTGCTTCAACTCTTGGAAATTTCATTAGCTTATCTCCCCCCTTCATATTGAACCACTCTAGCTGGCATTCCGAGACAAGTGTCGTCACTGTCCTCCCGTCTCATTGTAATCTTAATCTGATACCATCTACAATGCACATAAAATTAAAAAATAAGAAAGAAATGATCAAATAGAAAGAGAAATGGATATAATAGAAGAAGAAGAAGTAATAGAAGCATACATACCCTTGTTGGAAGAGGTTGAGATTATGAAAGCGATGAATTAAGAAATATATATAGCCTTACCATTTTGATTGGTTTTGTGCAACTATATGTGTAGCCATCTTGCTCCATGGAAGATCCCACCATCCATCCATATTGCCATCATAATGGAATAATATAATTGTAAAATTCTTTGAAAGAAACTGAATTCACAAAAATTAGGCAAATAACGTCCACATAATGACATGTCCAATGTCTACGAACTATTATAGCTTTGAATAACAAGCATTAATAGACAACTATACCTTTTGAACAATAACATCAACATTACTCTTTTGTTTAATACCAACTGGAATTGCTAGTAAGTTATGAGAGCTTGAAACATCAACCTGATAATCTAGAGCAAAGACGAGTGTAGTCTTTCCACATCCTTGTGGAGCACTAAAACCAATCTGCATTACAAAAACTTTATGACATAGTCCATTGGTTGTAAATACACATCAAGACTATAGAATGAGAATTTAGCAGATAGAGAAAATGTCATGAACGTGGAGCTGTCTTGCATCCATTGGTTGTAAATACACATCAAGACTATAAAAAGTGTCATGAACGTGGAGCTGTCTTGCATCCATGAACCTCTGTGGCCTGCAAAAATAATTTGGAAGTGTTGTTCATTGACTAAAAACTACACCCAAATTAATCCCCATTTGATGGGGTTCTGGGAGAGGTAGATTAGGTACAAACCTAACTTTTAGCATAATTTGCACGAAGTGTTGTTCATTGACTAACGCTTCAAAATAAGACATGGAACACACCAGATATAAAAAGCAAGGAAAAAAATAAAATAAAAAAAATTTGATCTCATTAGCATTTGGAGACACTCCATTGACAATTGCTTTCTCTATGGCATTCCATTTAAAAGAATTCAACCCCTAAAATGTGTCCATGAAAGAACAGGACTTGTCCATATTTCCAAGTACAGAATTATCATCATTTCCTTGAAATGAAAAAGTTCAAAAAAACTTACAACATAATTTGTGAAACGGCTGCCCTTATAATGGCCACAGCCAAGATGATATAGCCTAGAATGTTATATAAAATTTCATTGTGGTTAACAAATGTCCATGGGACCAAAAAAAAAAACTAATGAATAGCTTGGTCATTCTCATGTTGTAAATCAATATCAGATTTGGTTGCGAAGAGGACAGAATATGTCCTGCTCCTTTCTTTTTCTTTTAGTTTTTTTTTTTCATTGTTCTCTTGAATTTTTTTCAGATATAAGAAACAACAGCTTTGAAAAACCTTGGAAGTACAAAAGCAATTGACAAGTGACAAATAGTAATTTTATGCCTGTGATAATGCTGCAAAGTACAGAAATACTTTGTAAAATCTGTGTCTGGAAAAAAAAAAAAAGTTTTCAATCTGTATTTTTTTGGTTTTGAGTGAATTTTTTTAATATTTTAATCATTTTTTAAAAAACTTTTTGGATCTATTTAATCTAGATACACTTAAAAGTACAAAATTTGTAGGGAAAAAAATCTTTAAAAAATTCACTAACTACAAAAAAATATAAAAATTAAGTACATTTTCTTTTCTTTTCTTTTCTTTTTTTTTTGTACTTATTGAATTCTTTGTAGATTTCTTCACGAATATTTTACATTTTAAGTGCATTTAGATTAGGTGCTTCCAAAAAATTAAAACAATAGTGTTACTAATCTACTAGTCCATAATTATCTTAGTTTTACGAATTCAGTGTAACCTCCAAAAATTTATATTGGTTATCAAACATGGCCTAAACTAATACTCAATAACTTCATAATTAAGCGCATTTAATAACATAAAACAGAGCACTTAAAAAATATGAAAATATTTAATCGAAAAAGGAATTTTTATTCATGGAGTTCAATTATCATAAAATGTTGAATATATTCAGAAGAACCGAGACAGTGAGTACCTTTCTTTGTTTGGTTCTTTTGGCTGCTGCTTTCCAAGGAAACTAGGCTATCTGTAACTGCATTTAGTAACTTTGCCACATCAATGCCCTGTTTGGTATTCGAAAAAGAGAGAGTAAATGAACAAGAAGAAGAGGGAGTTTCTTGTGGAGTATCTTCCTGTAGTGTCTGGTTATCTAGGTTGCTATCCAAATGGCTCTTCTTTGGGATTTCATGATAGGAACTTTGGTGGCCTGGTTGGGGTTTGCTTCCACTATCTAAAAAATCATAATAAGAAGCATGTTGAACAAGTATGTTCTTGATGTCAATTGCCCACATGTGCCTTTCTTTCATCACCACTAATTGTTTTGGGAACAAAAACGTCATCCTCAAAAGTCCTACAATTAATCAAACACAAGTGAAAATTTAACTGCTAACAATATATATCATATGTCAAACATACACAATTAAACAGTTGAGATTATTGTATCCTTACTCTCTTCTACTTTCTTTTTTATATTATTAAATGTGAGTAAAAATTTAATTAAAAACTTGATCTTATATGGAACATTCTTAATTCTTACTCTCTTTTTTTTTTAATCAAATTATTCTTCAAATTGCAGTATGGTCGATCTAATATTTTACCATATTTGAGCAAAAAAATGGTTTTGAAGTAGAAACGAGAAGACAGCATATCTGATTCGGCGATTGAGACTCTGGAATGTTCGGATCGGAGATAATGAGAAGACAGCATACACAAACATACACAAACATATACAGAAGTTGATGAAAAGAGGTTATTACTGAAAACGGAAGGATTCGAAGGAGCTTACCAACATATCTGATTCGAAACCCCCACATTTGGATCAGGTGTTCTTTGAAACCTTTAGATCTGGCTTTAATTAGTTTGAAATCCTTCAAATCTCGTCTCTTGTTCTTTTCTTCAACGAGCACCACCACCGCCATCCTCTTCCACCACTGTAGCTGTCGATCTGAAGCGATAATGAGAAGACAGCAGCGGCGGTGAGTGTGGATGAGATCGGCAGAGGAGAGAGAGAGAGATGAGTCTGGTGACAGAGAAGAGTGAAAATGAGCGAGAGAGAACAAAAAATGAAATCGAAATCAAAATCACTGAGCTTGAGTAAATGAAATCGATTCTGAAGCTTGATGTAGATAGGTTTACCTCTCAGTGATTTCTATGTAAATGGAATAGGTAAACGAATTAAATCACCGAGATGATTCCAATCGATTCCTATTCTAAAATCACTCTGAGATTTAAGGGATCACCGAGCTGAAGCGAGAGAGTGAGCGAGAGATTTGAGGCATCTTCTTTCTGAGACTGAAGAGTAAAGAATGAGAGTCTCAAGCGGGAGGGAGAGGGTGTGAGAGATTATAACACATTCGGAGGCATTTTCTATCAGCTAAACGGCGCCGTTTTGAGTAGCACAAAAGGCGACGTTTTTAAAACGCCGTTGAATATTAAAAAAGACGACGTTTAAGAAAACGCCATTATATAAACGCCTTTTAAACCAACATTTCTTGTAGTGTAAAGAACACTCACGTGACAATATTAATAACACTTAGTTACCATGCATTGATATCAAAATAGCATTTTGATCTTTCTACTTACTCTTTAATACTATTGAACTCTTATTAAAATCTCACTTTAATTCTTCAATTTTAATCTATCAATTGTAAAAATAACATTTTAAGATTGGGCTTAATTGCAACTTCACTTAAAACTTTAAGAAGGATTAACTGGAACAATTAAAAAGTTAAAAAGCAAAAAGTGTAAAGTAGAATGATGTAAAATGAAATTTATTCTTATTTTTATTTAGTCAAAGTAAAAAATTCATTCATTTATAATCAAAATTTCTATACAATCATACATTTATAATCATTCATTTGAAATCAAAAAATTCATCACTATCAATCCTGATTGCATTTATACTGTTTATCACATCATTTGTATGAAAAAATTTATATATTTAGGTCAAGTTTGGCAATCTAAAAATAATCCATCTTTTTATCTTTCCATCTTTTTTCATCATATCAACTCTCTACTTTTCTGCATATCTTTTCGTAAAAAGACAAAAAATACACTTGTTTAAGTCATCTCAAATAACCCTTTAGTATTTTTCATTTTTAGTCTTTATTTATAATATTGTTTTTACATTAACATAGTGGTATATAAAGCACATGTAACAAAAATATAGAGGGTGTGGGTGTATAGGATAGAGATGAATTGCAAATTCCCAAAAAGTGGGGGAAAGCACCTCCTAGTCTTCTGTGTTCATACTTGGGTCACCTAATTTGCAGGTTGGACTTCTTCTTTATTTTTTTGGAATTCAGACTAAATTCGTAAATTTATTATTTTTTTAAGTTGATGGATTCACTCATTTTAGCCACCCAATCAATAATATGTCATGCTTCCAACCTAGCTTCTAGAAGAAGCCAGAGTTCACATTAATTCTGCGTTTAGATTTTTTTTTTTTAAAAGTGAAAAACAAAATATTGTTAATTTTTTGATTGAGTTAGGAAAATCAGATATATATATATATATATATATACATTAATTTAGTTACCTAAAAAATGAATGTATTAGTAATGAATTAATTTAATTACCTATAAAAAATGAACGTATTAGTAATTCTCACCATAACAAATTAAAGCCTTATAACAAATTAAATTATTATTATATTTTTAGCGACAAAATTAAATATTTAGTAATGTAATTATCATTTTGGGATCAAAATTTCCTTCTCAAAAAGTAAATATTTAAGCGTGAAATTACTTTGTTTTAAAAAATGCATTTAATAGCAACATTATCAAAATTTTGTACTAAAAATCATATTTTTTACTTTTTAAATAAATCTTTTGGTGACGACTCACATGAGGCTGGCTATTGATTTCTTAATTTTTTCACAACGTAATTTTTACTTTTGAAAATAAAAAACATATAAAACCCCTATGCTGTAGTGTCTATTTAGCTTTCCTTTTTTATTTTTTTTCATCTTTCAATTTTTGCTCCCTTGACAAACGGGCAACAAAACAAAGTACGGGTTGGTTTGACAATTTTTTTTAACAACTTTTTTGATGAAATTTTTTCCAAGCTACTTTTGACTCTCAAGTTCCACTTTTGTTATAAATTACAAAAAAAAAAAAAAAAAAATTGAAAAAATGTAATTTTTTTTTATTTAGATTTTGACCAAACAGAGCATGTGTAGGCATGTTCTACATGTTCTGTACAAATATAATATGTATTTATTATTTATTGAGTAATAAATGGATTTTTTTTACTCACTTTTCTTACACTACCAAGATTGTGACACAACATTAATAAATATAAGTGAAAGTTATTGCTTTTATGTTTAATGAAAAAAATGGACATAAAATACTCTTATATATCTCATTATCCTTATTTATTTACTTGAAGAGAGATTTCCATTTACTCCTTCGAGTGTTGAACATTTCCAACTTTCTGATATATTAAAAAAATGTAAAAGCAAGAATTCATCTTATTAACTCTTTGTTTTGAGAAGTTAAAAATTAGTTTTTTAATTTTTTTGGTTTTTCTTATTATTTAAAAAACGTATAAAAAAGTAGAGAGATGATATGACCCAAAATAGGTTAAAAATCAAAAATTGACTTTTAATTAACTTCCCAAATTAGCAAACAAATTTGGTTTAATTTTTCTCAAACAAAAAGTTAATAATTAAAAGTAATTTCAATTATTTTTATTTTGTAAATTATAAGTAAAAATTACATTTATTATATATACACTCACGATTTTGACCAGCAAAATATCTAAGACTCACTAAAAATATCTCATAATTTAGTTCATAATAATATGATATAATACATATTAACTTTTAATTTATTACATATTCAATTATATAAGGCCAAGTTTGGGAAGACTAAATAAGTGCACTTTTTGTCTTTTTAGACTAAAAAGTTGAGGTTGAAAATATGAATGTTTGGGTTAACTTTTTGACTTTTTATGGAAAAATGTGTAATAAAAAATTGTAAAAATTAGTTTGTAGGGGAAAATTAGAATTGAGAATTGTGCAGCCGTAATTATTGACTTTTGGTGAATAGTAATGACTTTTTAACTTTTTGAATAACTTTTTGACTTTTTGACTTTTTTTAAACTACCCAAACTTGACCTAAGTCTCATCCTCCCGTCACAATAAACTTTTGGCCATAATTTCAAGTGAACAACTAGAGAGAATACGCGTATGACGGTCGTTTAAGGTTACAGTGTCAATTAGCTAGTACTTGGTTGCTTCCCAATCCAAAAAATATTTAAGGTCATATTTGATTATTTTTTTATTTTGATTTTTAATTTTTTTTTTTTTCAATTTGACTCTTTATGTTTCAAAAATTTCCCAATTTACTTTTAAAATTAATATCTATTCAAAATTAAACAGAAAATGTCATAATAACTGTCATATAATATAAAAAAATATTATTATATTGAAGTTTATATTTATGTTAGAGATGTGAATTATATATAATAAAATATTTTTATGTCACATGACTGTTAGGTCCTGCTTGTTTTGGAGTATGAGAGGGGGATTGGGATTAGGATAGCTGTGGGCCCCATTTAATATGATGTTTGTTTATAGAGTTGATGAAGGGACTGCTAAACTGAAGGGCTTAGGATAGGCCTTGCAGATGAGATATGGATGGGCATCCAGGTCTTGATATTAGAAAAATAGTCCGGCGGACTAGAAATTTTTTATTTTTATTTATTTTTTATTTTATTTTTTACATGTTGGGCATTTTTTTTTTGAATATTAATGTTTAATTTTTTATATTTTTTGTTAAGTAAAAATCATTATTTTATTTATTTTATTTTTTAAATTTTTTTTACATATTGGGCATTTTTTTTTAAAACATTAATGTTTAATGTTTTTGTATTTTTTTTATTTGTTTTATTATTTTATATTTATTTTATATAAAAATAATTTAACAATCCCTACACTAACAACTATTATCAAAGGAAAATGTTTCGTAGCTCGAAACATTTGCCCCGAATGGCTCGATATCGAAGCAGAGGGGAAGAGAGAAGCAGAGGGAGAGGGAAAGAAAGAGAGAAGCAGAGAGAGAGGGAGAGAAAGAGAGAAGCAGAGGGGAAGAGAGAGAGAGAGAGAGAGAAGACGATCGTCGCCCAGCCACCGATCGTCGCCCCGCCCAGCCGCCGATCCGCCGATCGTCGCCCAGCCCAGCCCCGCCGCAGCCTCCGATCGCCGTCGCCCCGCCTCCGCCTCCTCCTCTCCCGAATATTATGCCCCCTCCTCCTCCTCCTCCTCCTCCTCCTCCTCTTCCCTCCCTTCTTCCTCCTCCTCCTCCTTTCCTCCTTCTTCTTCCTGGTCTTCGTTCTTCTTCTGCAAAAAAAAAAAAAAAAAAAGCCATTCGGGCTCCCCGTTTTCGAGCTGCGTAGCGCGATCGATTATCAAAACAAACACAATTTTACTTAATTTCCTCACTATTAATCCCCTCCATTCTATTTTTAAAAACAAACAGGGTCTTAATGTGTCATTTTCTGTCTAATTTTTAACCAAAATTAGCTTTATGAATAAATTGGAAAAAATTTGAAACAAGAAGGGTTAAAGTGAAAAAAAAAAAAAAAAAAAACAACAACAACAACAACGCTTTAAAGGCCAAAGTGTAAAAGTAACCAAATATATTGGGGGTAAAGTGTAATTTGTCCTTAAATTTTATTGTCAACACACATAATAAACATTAAACATTACAGATTACTTTACAATGTAATATATATTTTATTATTTTATATACAAACTATTTTACATTTTCAAAAAAAAAAAGCCAAAAATTCTTTTTTTATTTTTCAAAAAAATCAACTATCTTGCCAATGATAAAAATTAGTTTCTAAATATTTTTTTGTAACAAAATTTTTACTTTTAAAAATTAAAAATTTGACTAAAAATTTTTATTTGTTGTAATGCAAATTTTGAGTTAAATTCGAACTCAAACAGAATATTTCGATAAAAATAAGATTTGGGTTGCACAAAAATCCTGCTCGAGTTAGAGCCCTAGTCTCTATTGCAAAGTAAGATTGTTGATTAAATAATGATATCACGTTGGTCAAAAACTTTTCTTTTCTTGACTTGGGTCTTTGGTCCTCCAATTCGACAACTTCCAGGTAGTAGTGTCTCTCAAATCTGAATAGACCAAAATTTCTGCACAAATGGCGGTCTAATTGGCCCACACATAACATGTGCCATTAATTTTGAAAGTTCTATGCAATACAGTTCGAGAAAAAAGTTTAGGTTGTTAGATTTACCATCAATTAAATGACTATTTGTTAATTTTTTAATGGTGAGAGGGTAATTTATGTGAAGATTTGACTGAGCTGAGAAATGGGTCATTATGGCCCACAATACGAAGGGCTGAGTAAAAAGGCCGTAAAGTTACTCCGGCCCGAGAGAGGTACAAAGTTACTCCGGCCCGAGAGAAATGTAATGTTACTCCGGCGCAGAAGCGACTTGGAGTTAGCCCGGTCATGACGTATTGTGGTTAGACCGGTTAGAACCTTGCTACTCGGTAGCTCGGTCTAACCACGCCATTCTTTGTACATGAGGAACCGAGATAAGGAGTAGTGAAAAGGAGAACCGAACTAAAGACGGTTCGGTCTACTCTGTGGCTCGGCGTGATCATAATTACTTCGGTTATATTGGAGTTCGGCCATGATAAAAACCATCTCGCTTAGTTTAAGCAGTGAGGGGGGTGTTGAAGGATAAGTATTGTCCTTCAGGAGTATGAATCCTAGGAGGACTCTGCATGGAGAAGTAAAAGTCCTACTAGGATTGTGCCACACAAAACCTATAAAAGCTCACAAACATCACCTTTGTAGAGGTAACACACAACTTTGCTTTCTGAATACACAGAGCTTTTGTCTATTGGTCAAGCTTACTAACTTAGGCATCGGAGAGGTTTCTGGCACACACCCGCAGGCTAGCTCACGTTTGTGTTTTTAGGTGATAAAGCGACGACGTACAGAGGAGCGCAGACTTGATCAACAGGATTATACGAGAAGGTTTATTTATTTCCCATTTAAATGGAATGATCAATTTCTATCTTACTAAATCAAATATTAGATTGCATAGTGTTAGTGTACTTAGGTATAGCCTTCTCACATGATCCCGAGAGAGTCAGAATTGTGTTCAATTATGTGATCGTGATTAAATTCAATTCACATAAAAAGAAAAACTGCTAGGATGGAAAATGGAAATATGTTGCTACCTTTGAAGAATACTCCTCAGACCTTGGTGAACACCTACTCAGATTCTGGGCAGATTTCTAGATCAAAATCTTCCATCTTTTATGTTTCTATGTAGTTTCCTCTGCTTTTTGTTCTTTTTACAATTGGCAACCAGTACAATATTTTTTAAGTTTAGTGACATTTGAAAATGTCACAAAATTATTATTCTAATAACATTTTTTTAATCTTGTGACATTTTAAACAAGTGTCATTTATATTCGTACCATGGTAGATACTAATGGCACTTTAGTGACACTTGTAAGTGCCATTACACCATCATGGCTAAAAACTTTCAATGAAATTTTAATGTCATGATAGATACTATTTGTAACACTATCAAGCGCCATTAAAAAAAGACTTAATGGCACTTCAATGACACTTGTAAATGCCATTACATCATCAGGGCTAAAAACTTCCAGTAACATTTTAATGTCATGGTAGACACTATTCGTGACACTATTAGATGCTATTAAAAAAGACTTATAATCTAAAAAATGCTACTATATGGATTTTTAATGGCGCTTGTTATGCTACAATTGATATTTTTAATAACTTTATAAATGCCACTAAATTCAATTCATTTGTGCCATTAAATGGATATAAGTGCCATTGGAACTTATTCTAGTGACACTTTGCAAAACTACTGCCACTACTATAAAATGCCACTTATATATTCTTTTCATTGACACTTTTAAAAGCCACAACTAAGCATGCGTAAATGCTTGTAAAAATTAAATCGATTTTATAAACAATTGAATATTAATTGCCACATTCTATATTAATTTGACATCCATTCATCCTGTAATATTTTCATAATAATAAACAAATATTACCATCGTAGGATCATCATATCAAAAACAAAAAAAATTTAAACCACAATCAATTTTTTATCTAAAAATATAAATTTATTTATATTGCAATAAAAATCATAATCAAAATTATAAAATATTCTGCCACACTAACAAAGTTAAAGCAAAAATAATTTTAAAAAAAATTATTCCAACTATAAGTTCTAAAAGGTCATAGTGATATTGTCACGACCCAAATCCGCTCCTATAGGTTTAGCGTCGTAACCGGCCAGCAATCATCGGATTACCAAAGGCCTTTGACCTGAACATATCATGAAATATAAGGGCTAGCAGAAGCAAATAGAGAAATATACATAGCCTATAGAGTTGTGCAGACATACATGAGACAGAAAATATTTAAAACTTATATGTAATGTCAAACTTCCATACGTCATGTATCACCATACAGATACAAATAGTGTCGTAAGGGATTTAGCCCAAAGTACAGATAGACAAAAACATTATTTACATGATGCACAAAACTTGACTTGACAAACGGGAACCTCCCTAGGAGGCACGGTGGCTGGGTAACAAAACAAAACTCCTCAAGTAGCAACTTAGGCCTGGTCACGCGCCTGCTCACATACATACATAATATAAATAGTAAGCAGAAGTCCAGTGAATAATAACAGAATAAAGGGTTTAATGAATGTTGTCTATAACAGTTATAGAAAACGGAATTCATAATCAGAATTTAAAAATCAGAGTTCATAACAAAAACAAATTCAATATCATACTCATAATTAGGATTTGCAGTTAATCATACGTGGCACATCCATTAGCACTAGCAAAAACAATTGACCCATAAAGGGACGGCCATGAAGGCATACAGTTGACTCACGTGCACGGAGACGGTACAGTTGGCTTATGAGATGTACAGTTGACCCATAAAGAGACGTATACAAAAAGATCCATAACAGTTGACTCATGAGATGTACAGTTGATCCATAATCGGAACGTAACAGAACAAATAACAGATGTCATCTAAAGCTAAGAATGCCATGAATACATTTAAGAAATATTGGACAACCATTCATTCATGTAGAAAACAATGTTTCAGAAAAACAAATCATCTTATATCATTCAGAAAATACTTATAATTGAATATAGCTTTACAAAGTTATTACTCACAGATGGCTCTAATTACAGAACAGATGAAGCAGACAGATCAGATAGCTTACGGCGCATGACCTACAAACGACATATAACATGTACACATTGAAACAAACTCTCAAAATTCATAACAGTCATTGTGTTTCGTTCTTAGTGTGTTTCTAAGTCTTATCCTCATTATTGTATCTTAATCATGGCCTAGGAATACCTAGGATGCGATGAAGATGCCAAAATACACTTTGAAACAGTTAGTCAATCATACTGAAAACATGGGCCTCACTTGAGCGCAACTTTCTTCGCTCAAGCGGTCTGTAAACTCTGAAAAAGTACTGGCTGCTTGATTTTTCCACTCGACGGATGCTCGATGGTCACTCAAGCGTGAGATTGAGGTCTTCGCTCAAGTGCAACTCTTATCGCTCGAGCGGTCTGCAAAATGTGTGAACTTCTGAGAGCATGCATTTCACGCTCGAGCCAACTTTTGGTCGCTCGAACGGAAGTGCAAGATCGCAGAGTGGTCGCTCGAGCACAGGTTCACTTGAGCGTAGAAGAAGAATTCTGAAATTTTCAAATTTGTTTCCAAGCTTCAAAACCCAACTCAATGCTACAAATCATGTTCTCTTGGGCTAAAAACTCAAGGAAACTTGTGTAAACTTGGAAAACATTTTGAATTCAAAACCATTTCGCAAAATCAAGGCTCAAGAGTAAGTTAATTGTGCAAACTCAAGCTTAAAGAACATAACATGTATGCATTGATATGAATTCAAACCTTCCAAAACATGATTATTAAGGTCATGTGATAGGAAATGTGGTGAATTCTTAAAACCAAGCTAGAATTATTACATGCATGAGGGAATTCTCTTGAAAACAACATCAAAACTCCATGAAATGCACATGCATGCATGGTGTGATCTAAACTCCTTCCTTTCTAGCTCAATCCTTGTCTTACACAACTTCATTCTCATGAATTCATGTCTTGGGCATCAAAATTGTACATTCAAAGGGTTGAATTATTACCTAAACTTTCTGAGGTGAGAGCTAGAGGCTTAATTCTTGAGTCTTTAAGTCCAATTCTTCTTCTTAGTTTGAGCTCAAATCTTCTCATTTCTCTTCCTTTCTCACGTTTGTTGTGTGTGAGTAGGCTCAAAGGTGCGATTAAAGAAAAAGATGAGTGGTGGCACATATAGGAGCTTTATATAGGCCTGATTAGTGGTGATTAATTAAAGCTAATCAAATGGACATTAATTATTCTAATTTAATCGTTCCAAATCGGATTTTACTTAGACCTACAATAAAATTCTAAAAATTTCAAATAACACATAACTCAAGTGAATTTCGTGATCGGATAATGATAAGGCCATCAATTTGCAAAACAAAACAGAAACTGAAACAGATATTTCTACGATAAACATATATAAACACAAATAATCATATGCATACGTAATTAACATAGGATTTCATCTAAATTACGTATTAAGCATCCTTAATCATGGTTTAACAGTTAATCTTAGGTCGGGGTTGTTATAGTCTTCCTCCCTTAAAGAGTTTGGTCCTCCAAACTCGAATTACCTTCATTTTGGAAGAATATCGGGTCCAGAGGGAACAAGTCAGGGTATCTTGTCATCATATTTTCTTCTGTTTCCCATATTGCATAGGTTCCATCATGATTCTGCCAATCAACTTTCACCAACGAAATTCCCTTGTTTCTCAATCTTTTGATTCTTCCGTTAACAATTTGGATTGGTTGTTCTTCGTATGTGCAGTCATCCTTTAAAAGTACGTATGTCAGCCCAGTAACATGTAATGGGTCCCTTAAATAGTCTCAGAGCATTGAAACGTGGAAAAAGTTGTACATATGTTCCATGACTGGCGGTAAGGCTACCCGGTATGTCACCGGGTTGATTTTTCTCAAGGATCTCATATGACCAAAATATCTCGGTACCAACTTGCCTTTCACTCCGGACCATGTCTAGCTTTTCATTGGAGTCACTTTTATAAACACATGATTCTCGATCTCATATTCTCTATCTTGCTTTCAGACATCTGCATAACTTTTTTGCCGACTCTGCACGGTTTTCAAGTGTTGCTGTATTAGCTTCACTTTCTTAGTTGTCTGTTGGACCAGTTTTGGCCCCAATAATGGTCTATCACCAACTTCGGCCCAACAAATTGGGGAACAACACTTCCTACCATACAAAGCTTCATAAAAATCCATACCGGTACTCGAATGATAGCTATTATTATACACAAACTTAGCTAGTGGTAAATAGGTCTCCTAATTGCCTTGGAAATCTAGGGCACACATTTTAAGCATATCCGCCAAGGTCTATATCATTCTTTCTGATTGGTCGTCTGTCTGTGGGTGATAAGCACTGCTCAATCTCAACTCAGTTCCTAAAGATTGTTGCAAACTCTGCCAGAATCTTGAAGTAAACTTGTGATATCTATCGGATACTATGAAAACTGGAACTCCATGCAATTTCACAATCTCATTGAGATACAAATTTGTGAACTTATCCGCATTATATAAAGATTTGACAGGAAAAAAGTGCGCATATTTAGTTAAACGATCAATAATGACCCAAATAGAATCCATACCTCAGGAAGAGCAAGGCAATCCCACAATGAAGTCCACGGTAATATGCTCCCATTTCCATTCTGGTATTGGAAGCGACTAAAATAGTCCAGCGGGTCGTTGATGTTCAGCTTTAATTTGTTGGCAATGCAAACATCTGGCTACAAAATCAGCAACACTTTTCTTCATGCCAGGCCACCAGAAATTTTATTTTATGTCTTTGTACATTTTCGTATTTCCCGGGTGCATAGCAAATTTGGAATTATGGGCTTTGGTTATAACATGCTTTCTCAAATCAAAACAATTTGGTACACAAAGTCGATTCTGAAATTTCAACACATTGTTCTCTAACACAAATCTTGATTTCAATTTTGAATCAATCTCATCAACAATTTTCTTCAAGAATGCATCTTCCAGTTGTTTCTCCTTTTGTGCAGAATGGAATTCTTGTGTCTTCGAATTTTGCTTTTGAAAATGATGCACACTTCCTTCAACTCTTTATAAATACCCAGATATGAGCTTTGTGAATATATAGAGTCTATTTTACATGCACACTTTAAATGAGGTAGGTAGTGGAGGGAAGAAATGAAGTGGTTCAATTTGTTTAATGAAGTAGTTGGATGGTTGTATGTGTAAATGATGCATTCATGAAGATGGTGAAGTCTACAGGCTTTGAAAAGTCATGGAAAATAAATATTCACACTTGGATGCCTCACAAAAGTCCAGGACTTTGATGAAATTTATTTTTAAAAAAAAATTCCCATCAATTATAATTGGGTCAAAAGTTGTTCTGAATTAATATGGAGCATTTTAGATGCTACTGTCAAATTATTTGACAGTAGTAATCTCCATGTGGCTATCAACCAATTTGCCAAACTGAAAAAAAGGTACCATGAAGTAGATCAAAGTGAGAACAAATATGAGTTTGCTTGCCATTTCAACAGATTACTTAAATGATATTAATAGTAAATTGGATTCCATGACATCAGTAAATTTAATATTAATAGTACATTCAAATTTCAATTAGAACATCAATAATAGTAACAGTACATTTCACATTTCAATTAGAACATCAGTAAATTATCACATTAGTACATTGAAAATTAACACTAAATCGGATATTGACAAAATTAATGGACCAATAATACTGACAAAAACAAACGTGTACAGGTTGAAGAGCACCAACAACAAACACTGACAGCATTTGAGTAACAACACAAATGAAGTGTGTACAGGTTTAAGAGCAGCAACAAACACTGACAGCCATCCTTGCATAATCACCTCCCAATCAAAAAAGCCAACCAAAAGTTCATCCTCTCGTCCACGTGGTGAAGTTAGTTTTCACCATGAAGATGTCACATATGTTCTATTAAATCATTGCGGAGGGCATGATATGCATTCTTATCTCTAATACCTAAATGACGGGACATAAATGATTCAAAGTCATTGTTACTAGTACACAAAACTACTACTGGTGAGTTGGTTGATGATGTTTCATAATCGAAATCAAGATGCTCATCTCTCTTATCTTCAACAATCATATTGTGCAATATAACGCAACTCTTTCTTATGTTACCAAGCATTTTGGGATCCAAAAAATGTACTGGACCACCTACAATTGCAAATTGGGATTAGACCACTTCGAATGTCTGCTCTACATCCTTCCTTGCTGACTCTTGCATCATTACAAAATGTTGCTTCTTTACTCCTTGGAGAGATGAGATTGTCTGAACTAGTGTTGCCCATTGAGAGTATATACCGTCAGCAAGGTAATAACCCATATTATAAGTGTGTCCATTAATAGTGTAATGGACAGGCGGAGCTTTACCTTGGGAAAGATCAGAAAATAAGGGTGACCAATCCAAGACAGTCAAGTTATTGTGTGATCCATGCATGCCAAATCCATAAGTCATAAGAAGCTACTACTTCAACAATGATGGTTGGCTTTTTCTGATAGCCTACGTATTGACCTTGCCATGTCGTTGGAAAAATTTTTCACTCAATGATTGCAAGTTGGGCAAAAATTGCGGCTAAGATCTCACCTTGTTCACTCAGTCCAATTTCAGTTTCATTCTTCTCTAGGTCATACAACAATTCTTTCTAACCAGTGAGCAAACATGACAAATTCCCGATTGATTTTTTGTTCAATGCATCTGCAATGGTATTGGCTTTCCCTGGATGATATAGAATCTGCAAATCATAATCCTTTATCAATTCCAGCCATCTTCTCTATCTCATGTTCAGTTCTTTTTGGGTGAAAACGTATTTGAGGCTTTTATGGTTAATATAAACTTCACAAGTCACTCCGTACAGATAATGACGCCAAATCTTTAGTGCAAAAACCATAGCTACAAGTTCAAGGTCATGGGTCGGATAGTTCTTCTCATGTGGTCGGAGTTGTCGTGAGGCATAAGCAATCACTTTACCATTTTGCATGAGTACACATCCCAAACCTTTATATGAAGTGTCATTGTAAATTTGAAACCCACCAGTACCATTAGGTAATGTCAGGATATGTGCGGTTACCAATCTAGTCTTCAATTCTTGGAAGACCGATTCCCCGCTGCTCAATCCAATCAAATGGTACATTTTTCTGTGTCAACTGTGTTAGTGGCATAGCAAGTTTTGAAAATTCTTTCACGAATCTACGATAGTAACTTGCAAGCCCTAGAAAGCTTCTGATTTCTGACACATTGGTTGGTCTTGGCTAGTTGTAGACGCGCCCTCGGGCCTCATGCTACAGTTCGGACTCAATTTGTGTCACGGTCTTTAATCTGAACCAAAGAGTCCAAATCCGGCAAATCGTTTTGAGAAACAGATTTTTGAAAAGAAGTGACAAACATGGACTGCTTTGCTAGATACAGAGTCGCTACCTAAATATTTTTTAAGGGGGAATTTAGGAAACCCTGACTCGATGCCAAAGGCCACGTGTCCATCATCACCAAAGTTGCCTCGGCTCGAGAACTTGGGTACGATTGGGGAAGGTCAGCTATGAGCACCCCCTCTCGCCCAATCCGAAGATTGGCCTCTACTAATCATGATATCCAGTTTTGAAAACGTTATGTGTTCTTATTCCATTTATTAGCCTAGAATTACTATGTTATGCGCGCAGCAAACAAGTATAGACTAAATTGCCTAAATTGGAACAAAACATTGCATGTTCGTTTTAAAGATGGTTTGCTACTCGCAAGTAGGCTAAAATGCAGGTTTTGCCACCCTCGAGTAGGCTTTAGAAAAGATGATTTTGCCACTATCTAGTGGGCTTGAAACTCACAGTTTTAATGCATTATTCCAATTTAGGTAATTCAACCCCCATCCACAGGCATTCAAACAGTTATATCACAAAAGCATCTAGCCTCATGGTAATCATACTATTATGGCAACACTCATACGCATGCGGTATGCTAAAGCATAAATGCTTACCTAGTACTCCGTGCCAAAACAAGAACATGTTAGCAATCATGCATGATCCAAGTCCATGTTTAAATGCCTAATGCAACGCATACGGAATGTCACTAGAGTAGGCTCGGCTAGTCTATAAATGACATGTGAAAATGCACAAGTAGTATGTATTCAAGTTAGATTTGAAATACTTATGCAGTTAGTATGATACGCCGAGCCTGGTGCATGCAATACTGATGAATGATGCACGTATGCATAGCATAAGGTATGCCAAAGTAAACATGTCCTAATACTAACCATCAAAAGCAGGTAAGTAAAAGGGAGAAAGAAGTGGGGGTTGGAAGACATGCACACACGCACCCACACTTATTACAAATTCACCCTCGCTCGGAGGGACCAAAAGAATAATACAAATTAATTAACCTACAAGCTAATTAATTATTACAGACCAATTAATTAATTAACAAATTAACTAATCTAATGAAATTAGTAAACGGCCTTAGGAAGAGGGCCCAATGCAATGCACGCTCGGCTCCGCTCGGAAAGTCACTGCCATGCACAAGTTGCCTCTGCTTTGACTGTTCTGTTTCTCTGAAAATTGCACAACTCCCAAGGTAGCTTCGCTGAGCGTTTTGGAACATCACCGGCTGAGTGGGATCATCACCGGCCATTTAGAATGGTCATCGGCTAAACATTATACTCTCGGCCAAACACTCTTTGCCGGTCGGCACTCAACACTGCCGGCCGGCCAAATCTTCCTGCAAAAACTGGTTTGACAGCAGCAGAGGACAAAACTTGGCATGGCAATGTATTTCAAGCAATGTATGCACCAATCACGCCCCTTATCATATTCATGACTCAAAGGGATATGGTCTTCGATTGTCGGACCACCAATCGCACATTTCCATGCATGATGGCCCAAAGAATCAAGTGTGCATTTCGATTTCAAATGAAATGCAATGCATATAAACAAACCAAGGGGCTTTCAGCCTCTATCATGGCTTGATCAAGAGGTGAAGCATGCATGCCAATGCAATGCAATCCTAAGCATGTGAGCCTAAGTGTGCAATATGGGCATGCAAGCAAGTAATGCAAAGGTGCAACTAACCAAGCATGCAAAGTGTAACAACAACATGCACACATGCAAGGTGCAATATGGACAACATGTTAGATGCAAAGCATGCCAAATGCAACAACACAAAAGTGTACAACAATGTGTCATGAGCCAAGTATCTATATATATATAAGCATGCATGCAAACATGGCTTAAGACTTTAAACATCAAAAGGTAACTCTCAAGCACACTTAAGAGGATGCAATCATAGACAAATGGCATGCACCATAAGCTTTGAAAATCATGTTAAGAATGGTGCTAAGCCAAGTAAACAAGGTAAGCATGGCATGCGACAATGGTCCAAGATTCAAGGCAAGCCCAAGGGGGATTGAACTATACTTAATGCAACCACACATGGCATGAATTAAGTGACCAAAACCAGAGTTTTAGCACGCTAAAACAAAGTCAAAAGACCACTTAGATGGCATCTAAATGACTTACACATGGAAGCATACACAATGACCAAACATGGAGCATAGGACACAACCTCTTGGAGCATCAAAGGGGCCATGAAATGCAAGCATACAAGCATGCTAAGTTTACTGAAATGACATGGTAAGTGATTCCGAACCACTAAAACAATGCAAGTAATGCATGCTAGAGAGGCCAAAACTTAAGGCATTCAAGAGAGATTGCATGGTAGCTATACAAAGCAAGACATGAATGACTCAAATGACCTAAAACAGTCCCTTAGCACATCAAAATAAGCATGTAAGCTTCACAAAGCTAAACCTAAATCATGCTAGAACAAGGGTCTACACTTAAAGCATGTTAAGGCAAAATGTGGCATTACAAGACATGTATGCAAGGCATGCAAGGTGTGTCCAAACCAACATACAACAATGCTATATTATGACATAATAAGCATGAAAATCAGTCAAGGCATGGTCAATACACACTCAAACTATATGCTCCCTCAAGAGGCTAAAAATGGCCCTTTTCAAGGACAACAAGGAGAGGGGGTGGCCCTCTCCTTCCTAGGACCTCAAGGCACCATCCTCATCACTGAAATCCCTCAAGATTTCAGTGGTGAGGAGGCGCAAACACAATGGTCCCGGAGCTCAACCGAAATGGCACAAAACAAGGGCCAAACAAGCCTTAAGAGAGGTCAAACAACCCCAAAGCTTAAAACACCCTTAACAAACTATTTAGAGCACTCAAAAACAAGACTTTTCTATGCTATATGTTAAGCTCAAAAATAGTTGCAAATATGGAAAAACAAGCTATGAAAACAAGGCTTAAAAGAGGTAAAAGCTCACCCTTGAAGCACAGCAGCAAATCAGCAACTTTTGGACCAAGAAAAGGCTTCAAATCACCTCAAAAATCACCTTCAAAGACCTCATCTCAGTAAAGGGAGTAGAGAACTAGGTGTTTGTATGCAAAAGTGCAAAGAAAATGCACTTTTGAGCACAAACAAGCCCTAAACCTTAGAGAGAGAGGCAGAAAAATGTAGAGCGAGAGAGAGATTTTTGCTCCTTTTTTTGTATATCTCCTCCTCTTCCTCTTGTATATCTCTCTCTTTTTGAGAGAGCTTGATTGATATAGAGATATATCAGTCTGCAGCTCCTTAGAGCTCCCACGTCCAGGCATGGGCTTGGGTATGGCTTGGAATGACAGCTGCCAGCTGTCTGCAGAAATATCTGTTGAAAACCACATTTGGCCGGCCGGCCATCTAAGTGGCCGACCGACAGTCAAATTGGTCGGCCGGCCATCACATTTGGCCGATGGCAACAAGACACAGCCGGTGGCCTCAAGCCACAGCCGGTGGAGTGTAGGGATGTCCCAAAAGCCATTCGCTGCCCTCCAAAGAAAAAACACAAGTGTTTGGTGCAAAACCAGACACAAAACGATCGAGTCGAGAGATCCTGAGGCAAGGCGCGTAGCCGAGGCCTCCGGGAACTCAAGACGAACACAAACAGGGATGATCACCGAGTGTTCAAGCGGTGACGTCCAAGTCTTGAGGACGGTCAAAAATGGGGTGTCTACAGTTGCCCCTCTTTAACAGAACTCGAAAGTCATAACAATGACAGGAGTGAATGTCAAAGCTTAGAGACGACCCATTTTTGACAAGGCCAAAGACTTAGGCAAACATGCAAGACAGACAAGACATGCGCCCGAAGGCAGGGGCAAAATGCAAAATAATGCACAAAGCCGAACAGAACTTATGATCATGCAAAGAAAGCTGTGACGAAGCATAACATGCGACAGTTTTAAGCTAGCATATACCAAACTACACTACAATGCAGAAAGGATGTAAGAGAATTATGTAATTCTCGATACGTCTCACTCGGAGAATACAATGCCTGCGCGGTTCGTCTGGTTGCACCAGCCTCAAATGAACCATACATACAATATCGTGCCTGGAAAGAAAGCAAACTTAACAAGTACAGATATCGTTAGCAATATGCAAAATGAATGCAAAATGATATGCGATATACAAAACTATATATAGTAATGAAGATGAAAATGCAATGCAATTGAATCATAATCAAATCATGAGCGGTTCAAAACCACACAAATGTCAAATAGATTGATGGAAGTAACAAGTCCGTCTACCATAGAAAAGGTGCTGCAACCCTCAAACCAACATACCAACGTGGAATAGGCGCGTACATATGCAGAACTATGAGTGATGTAGACGGACACAAGAACAAGTAATTGGGTGGAATGACATAGGTGGGGAAATGACCCACTGAAGAATGACCAATGATCCTAATGCTGGATGCAAAAATTACACTACAATGTAATATATATAATGGATATGGCAAGCAGCCAAACCAAATCTTGCCGAGGAAAGGCATGGACACACACAAACCACGTCTAACATAGAACGGTCATACAGAACTATGAGTGTATAGACGTAAAAAGTATGGGCACATACCAGACCAAGCTCAACATGGAAAGGCACAAGCCCTAGATGGAAGTGATGCGGTGAATGCATGCAAGCTACAATGCAACATATACAAATATGCAATGGAATGAAATATTTATAATGGATAAGGCATGCGGGCGAAACCAGATCTTGCCTAGGAAAGGCATGTACTCAAACAAACCGCATCTAACACAGAAACGGTGCCGCAACCCTCAAACCAACATACCAGCGTGGAATAGGCGCGTACACATGCAGAACTGTGCTTCGATGTGAAAAGTGTGGGCACATACCAGACCAAGCTCAACATGGAAAGGCGCAAGCCATAGGTGGGGGTGATGCAGTGAATGCATGCAAGCTACAATGTAATATATACAATATGCAATGGAATGGAATATTTACAGTAAAATGCATGACATATGCAATATTTACAATGATGCATGGCATGTGCATTTTTTGCAATGATGCATGACATATGCACTATTTACAATGATGCATGACATATGCACTTTTTACAATGATGCATGATATATGCACTTTTTGTTTTGTTTTGTTTTTGAAATACAAATGCGTGATGATGCATGATTTTGAAATGCGCGACAATGTGCGGCTTTCGAGATGCATGACAATGCAGATGATGCAAGTGCGTGACAACGTACGTCTTTTGATATGCATGACAATGCATGTGAACCTGAATGCGCAACCACGCGCGTCGTTTGAAATGCATGCATAATGCAACTTATCAAAAGTCGTTCGGTCATGGCAAACACCGAAGAACTTGCATCTTTAGAGGATTTAAGGTCTCCTAGACCGAGAGGGCACAGGACAGTGCGAGTGATACAAAAAAAATACAATGTGCACAAGAAAGTGCGATGCAGAGTGGATGCACAAAACAGTTCTAAGAAGATACACAAAACAGTGCTATACAGGTGCACAAGATAGTGCGATGCAATGCACTAACAAGTATAGGTAAAGTGCACAAGATAGCGCGATGATAAACTACACAAAACAGTGCGTTGTGCAAGAAAGCGCGAGTGTAAACTGTACAAAATAGTGCGATGCGACTCAGATGCACAAAACAGTGCGATGCGCAAAATAGCGCGATTGAATGCACAAGACAGTGCGATGCACAAAAGAGCGCGAGTGTAAACTGCACAAAACAGTGTGATGCACAAAATAGCGCGAGTGAAACAATATGATGCACAAAACAGTGCGATGCGCAAAAAAGCGCGAAAGTAAATTGCACGAAACAGTGCGATACGCTAAACAGCGCGAGTGTAAATTGCACAAAATAGTGCGATGTGCAAGAAAGCGCGAGTGATTTGAAATGCACAAGGCAGTGCGATACGCTAAACAGCGCGAATGATTTGAAATGCACAAGAAAGTGCGATACGCTGAACAGCGCGATTGATTTTGAAATGCACTAAACAGTGCGATACGCTAAACAGCGCGATTGATTTGAAATGCACAAGACAGTGCGATACCCTAAACAGCGCGATTGATATGCAATGCACAAAATAGTGCGAGTGAGATACAACCACAAGATGCACAAGACAGTGCTAGTGAGATACAAAGTGTAAGTGCACAAGACAGTGTGAGTGAATGCATGAATTTTGTTATTTTGAATGCATGATTATGCATATGCATGACAATGCAAGGTGTGTGCGCAATGACGTGACAGAAATGACACAAAATCAGCGCGCGTTCACGACAGAGCGTTGCAACGTAACCCATGTAGGGCAACTTTCGAACCTTGTAAGAGATAAAAAGGATACCAAAAGGGTACACCTTGCACGAATTCGAGTGCCATGCACAGAAGACACGGTCCGAGGTTGAAACGGAGGCCGGTTGAGCTTCGAAAATGCCTTTTCTTGTACTATCTTGAACAATAAAGGTTCCAAACCACAGATCTGACCTAAACAAGTTTGTAGGATGTTCACCGGCCGGAAGGGGAAGCCACCGGCCATCCACCGGCCACCAAAAAAACATTACCGGCCAAAAATTTGGCCGGCCGGCCAAAAATGCCTGATTCGGGGCAGTTTTGACTTTTCGCCTTAGGTCTTTTAAAATAGGGTTTCACACCCTATTTCTTTCATTCCCCCCTAGCCGAAATTACATTCCCTCTCTCTCTAGAAGGTTTTCCCCCCTTTGTTTGTCCGTTTTCTCGCGTTTTACGCCCATTCCATCGTTTAATTCGCGAAGTTTATCGCGTTTCGAACACTTTGAACCGATCGAAACTTTGTTTCGGTGCTTCCTTTGCTATTTCCTCTTTTTGGGGTTTGTTCCCCTCGAGTTTTCCTTGATTTTCCCACATTTTCCACGTTCCAGCTTTTCCGGCCATTTTCCACCCTCCCGGGGGTTGACTTTTCGTTGACCCTTCGCATTCTAGCTTTATTTTCCTTTTCTGACCAGTTTCCTCATCACTTTTGATATGGCTGACGATATTCCACAGGGCGGGACTCCCCCAGAGCATGAGATGGATCTAGAGGCCGAGCTCCTCCCCTTGAGCGTCCGCCCGTTCAACCCGGCGACCTACCGGCCAGCGATTCACATCCTGCCTCCTGATGGACTGCGCCAGTTCAGGAGCTTCGAGAGGGGCGTGCCTCCAGAGCTTCTCTTGTGCGAGCCTACATCTCATTTGTCCTTCGGCGCTTCCGAGGTAACATTCTTCCCTCTGCTTTAGTTTTCGCAATGTAGAACACTTAGCTGCCATAACTGATTATGCTCTTTAACTGCTTAGCCCAAATGCACTGAGGCACTGTACACTGTAATCAATCGTGAACACACTTGCAACTGTTATCTATTTGAATCTGAACATGTGCACACACACTGTACTTGCCCTGAACCACTTGAATACACTGACACATCAGTCATTGTAGTTCACTACGAGCACACCGGCACCCGATATCTGTTTGAATCTGGAAAATGTGCACACATGCTGTATCTACAACAAACCATGCAAACACACTGACACATCACATGTTGTAGTTCACTACCAAATCTGAATGCTTTTCAAAACTGTACTTTAGCGTTTCTTCGCCATTGTCTGCTTGAAAACAGGGAGATTCCCATACCGTCCGGGGGTATGGGAATATTGCCGCTCGGGATTGGTATGCAGAGTTACTCGACGCGGTTCGCCACATCGTGGACCAGGCCGGCTTTGGCGCATTCTGCAGAGGGCTTTCCAGACTGACGACGAGCAGGCCTCTCCTTGCCACTCTAGCAGAGAGGTGGTGGGACACCACCGACTTGTTCCACCTTTCTGCCATGGGAGACATGACGATGACTCCCTACAATTTCTCGATGCTCACAGGCATCGGGGTAGGGGGTGATCCGATCCCCTTTGATACTGATATGGATGAGTGGACAGCTGCTCAGATCCATCTGCTCGGCGAGTGTCGCCTCTTGTGCGTCCTGGCTTCGTTCGATATTCCTAGTTCGAGGTCCAGTTTAGGGTCCAGCCAGCTTTGACCGAGGAGGCTCCGATGACTCAGGAGGCTATGGAGAGATACGCACGCGACTTTCTCATGTTTCTGTTTGGGACTACCATTTTCGCCGACTGGGCGAACACTGTGCCTCTCTGCCTGCTTAGTGCACTGGTGGATGTCAGGCAGATCCTGCACTACGACTGGGGCGGCGCCGCTCTGGCCACTCTCTATGGGTACATGAGTTCAGCTTCCCGTGGCAGTGGGCAGTTGCTCGGAGGCTATTAGCGTGCTTGGGAGGTACATTTCCTTTTTCTGCTTTACATTTTTTGTACTCTATACACTGCACACACTGTACTTTCTATTTCATGTTGATCGTATACTGCACACACGGCACACACATATACTCTACTTTACACTGACTGTACACTGCATATACCGTACACTCTGCTCAACACACTGCACAGTACACGGTCCTGCAATTTCTACTTTATTTTGTGTTCTGCTTTATCTGATAACCCTTCTGGTATTTGCTCTGTAGCTGTGGGTCTACGCCTACTTTCCGAGACTCGCCCCAGTGCCAGACGTAGAGACCCCTCTCGTCGTCCCATTTTCGCGTCGCTTTGACGTGAGGTGTGTGCGGAGGCCGCGGGAGACATTCATCTTTTTCCGCCGCTACTTTGACACTATTACCCCCGCAGAGGTATGTTTTACTTGCGGTTTATTTAAGCTTCACTTCACACTGTATTGTCAATAATAGTAGATAACAAACTACACGTCATTTACAGATCACTTGGCAGCCTTGGGCTCCATTGCCTGCGACGATTCGAGATCGGTTTGCTGGGGCAGAGGAGACTGCACGTTTTTGAATCCTGCTGGAGGGCCCGGTCTGTCGGGCTTGGTACCTGGGTGAGCGTTTCCTACGCCAGACCCTGGGCTTGCCAGAGCAAATAGTTCCGGGTCTGCCTCCTACCCACATGAGGGACACTGAGAGGTTCACCGCCCAGCAGATGGCCGATTACATGATTGGCTGGGACGCAGAGGACTTCAGGGGCGAGGGCGACTATAAAGAGTACGTCCAGACCTACATTATACGGCCTCTAAGCAATGGCCGTCGAGCTGAGAGAGGGAGACCGGTGGCGCCAACAGCTGGAGCTGGAGCTGGAGCTGGGACAGGGACGTCGAGGACAGCTCGTGTCCGTGGTAGGAGCGGAGCTCGGAGGGGTCAGGGGGGTAGCTGGCCAGCGCTACCCACGATGATGACATGCCGAGGGCAAGGTGGGGTGACGTACCAGATCCCCTTTGCTCCCCCTCCGGCTGATCATGAGTTGGTCGGGTTCTATGACTTACCTCCGGTATGTACTACTTCATCTTGCATCTTGCATTGTCATTTTATTTCAGTTTATTTTGATATTCCGCAGAATACTTGATGCATTTGATACTTTTGCAGGCTTCTTCTGAGTATACCCGGCAGTTCGAACTCCTAGCCCTCTACAGCATTCCGGTATGTTCTTCTGATCACGGCCTCAAACCATACTCATAAGCTGCTTCACATAATCTAGTGCACAACACAACACTTGATAAGCTGCTCATGTCATTCATACACTGTACTCATACACTACATTCTACACTGATAAACTGCTCACGGCATTCGCATGCCGTACTCATACACTGCATTCTGTACTAACAAACTACTCATGGCATTCGCACACTGTACTCATACACTGCATTCCGCACTGATAAACTGCTCACGGCATTCGCACACTGTACTCATACACTGCATTCCGTACTGATAAACTGCTCACAGTATACTGATGCGTTTGCCTCTTTTATTTTTCAGCCTCCTTTCCAGATTCCCACTGTGGGAGGTGTTCCAGCTGGACCTTCTATTCCTACCGAAGGAGATGGCAGAGCATACCTCCGCACTATGGCGGGGCGCATCTATGTTGGGAGTAGCTCACGGGCACCCGTCCCTGATGATGATGATGATGAGGAGGAGTCGGAGATAGAGGCGGAGGTAGAGTCGTCGGAGGAGGAGACCGGAGACGGCTCGAACTCGGACTCAGATGACAGCGCTGATGATGCTCCTGGACCTTCGTCCAGGAAGAGGACGAGGACGGACCCCTAGACCCACGGCCTTTTGTCATTGATCCAGACTTTTGCTATTTTTCTTTTTTCCTTTTTCTTTTATACTTTTTGCTGGTAGTTAGAGTACTTTGTACTGCCTCAAGCAGATTTTTGTTTCCAAAACCAAGTACTTGAAAAAAATGATGAAATAAAACGAACTTTTTGTCTGAAAAAGTGTTGCATTTGTACATTTCATATATTGCATCGCATTGCATCATGTTGTACCTCATTGTAAATGAAATTGATCTGTTGTCTAAAAATTGAACACTTGCATTGTAATAATCAGATAACGAACTAGCCAACAGCAAAACAAACCGTACCAACCACTGCACATTCTGAACACTCGGCTCATACTCTACTGGGGATTAATCTGCATACAGCTCATAACACAGTGCTTGGTTCATTTTGCACACAGCGGATCCTGAACAAACAGCCCAAATCTGACAAGACGGACCACGAAGATTGAATCTACTGAAGTTGAAGCACACTCAGATGCGATCTGAAATCCAGAAGCTTCAAAGAGGCCTAGGTTTTCCTGTTCACACTTATCGGGGGTGGACCCTGCAGTTGTATGAAAGAACCAAATCATGTTTTTACACAAATGTGGAGAATGGCACAGCATTCTGAGTACAAAACGATTAATCTTTTGGAGATTGAAAAAGGGTTCTTCAAACCGGGGTATTGAGCCTACAACTGAACTCAGCGAGAAAGACTCAACAACAAACACAAAAGAGTAAACAACGTAAACACAATGAGACACACTCGGAAAAGACTCAAAACAAAGGTTGAGGTAAACAAAACTGAAGACACGACATACAGACGCATTAACGGAGACGGGGGACCTCAGATCACGAGGAGCCAGTTTCTTTGGGTATTGTTTCCCACCCTTTCCTCATTTGTGATTCTTACATCACTCGGCCCTCAGGCTCGGTTTTTCTCTCAACACCCTTTTTGCTCACTTTTCTCTCAACTTACACCTCTCTATTTTTTTATTCTCTCATTTTTATCCCTCCCCAGGATTTTTAATGGATGAATAGGAAGTTGTGGGTTCACGCCCGACATGGTTAGCTCACGGCTGTTTCTTTTGGTGGCGTTTGGTCGATGCCCTAGGTAAAGGGAACGGAGTACCTTGATCCCTTTAGATTCGTGCTTCGCACTTGGTTTGATACCTCGTTGCTCGGAGGTTAAGAGAGCTTTCAGCCCTTTAATGACAGCTTCAGTAGTGCCCTTCTTGGCAAGTATGTTGACGACGGGGAAAGACAGAATACCTGACTCAATTGTGCCCCTAGTTTATCATTTTGACCATTTTTTGTTTTCTTCCTAAAACAGTTTTGACCAAAATGAGAGTCGAATTAACATACTTGTTCACTTTTTGATTCGAAAATCACGCAAGTCCGGCTATGAGCACTGAAAATTTTCCTTTTTGGGTCCAAAATGGTCTAAGTTTTGGAAAAATGAAATAGTTTTCGAGAAAATAGTCAGCCTCAGTAAAAATTTTCAAAAACTATTTTTGGCTAACGGCCACTGCCCAACGAGCGCGGAACTCACTCTCGAGGTGCACAACCTCGGATCGGAGGCAATGGAAAATTGCCTCTTGTTTGAAGGACGCTGTACGGCAACGAAAAGTTGCCCCTGGTTTGAACGGCGACTCATGGCAACGGAAAGTCGCCCCTTGTCTGGATGATGCCGCAGCATATTGCAAATAGTCCTCACTAGTGACGATCCCGACCAAACTTTCTCGGATACAGAGAAGATGAAGATGGTCAAAACCAATATATGGACACAGTCACTTTGAAGGTGTTGGGGGCTGGACTTCGGGATGAAGTTGCCTACGTATCTCAAACATGGGAATCAAGCCTTACGTAGTTCCGGGGTTAAGGTACACTCGGGTATTTAACCTCTTCTTTTGCGCTCTAACTTTTGCCAAGGCCGCCCTTCCGGGTTTTCAACCTTGCGAGCTTTTCTTTCCTTTTTCTTTCTTTCTTCCCTTTCATTTTTTTTTCTTTTGTATATTTTTATTTTTATTTTTTATTTTTCTCTCTTTTGTATATTTTTTTCTTCTCTTTTTTTTGTATATATTTTCTTTTGCTCTAACTTTTGCCTGAGTCGCCCTTCTGGGTTTTCGGCCCAGCGAGCTGCTCGAAGGGTAAAAGCGTAACAAGTCCATGCCAAATGGTTTTAGGGTTTTGAAGCCATCCGTATCCAGGAGAGTGGCTGTTGCATTGACTAACTGAAGGACCCATCTTCGGTTCTTCGAGCAAATCGGACATTTTTGCCCCTAGTTTGGAGGGGTGCTTCTGTTCTAGCTTTACAGGCTTCTTCTGATGAGATCTGATCTTCTTGATCTGGCTTTGATGCCTCTTGTTCGAGGGCTGCTTCCCATCTGGCCACACAGGCCTTTCTTGATGGTTGATCGTTTGAACATTCCGAATTGTGGTTCAAGGTTTTAAAGCAAGGGCTTAAGTCTTGGGGCTGAAAGCGATCCTAAGTTGCACAATCTCAAGAGCGATTCCACACAAGTCTTCGCAGGACTGCGCAAAACATTTTGTTTTTTAAAGTTTTTAAAGAAATGATGAATCGCTCGCGCTGAAGATAGTGCGGAACCAGTCTGGATCAAGCCAGGGTCCTTCTCAGTACTCACACTGACAAGCATGATTTCAATCATTAAGGGCTTAGCATGCCTCTCTTTCTCTCAATTTGATCAAAGTTTGCAAAACCCGAGAAATTCCTTCCTCTTTGTTTTCACCGCAGTGTTCAAAAAGTTTTGAAGAACTTAGGTCAATGCAATGATTTTCAGGGCACAAGAGAACAGGTGGAATGTACTGCTGTTCCATTCAAGTCCCCTGGCACAACTAATTCAGAATAGTAGTAAGCATGGAAACATGATAACCGTAGCTATTTCATTCAGATTCCCTGGTTGCAACTGGCTCCACGATAGAGACAGACTCAAGAGAAAAGCAAAAGAATATTTACAAAACAAAACGGTGTTCGAGGCAACAATTCCGGAATCACCCGACATTCTATACAAAGGGGACTGACTTGCTACAACAAGACAGACCCATAAGCAAAAGGACTGACTCAAGACAATGAGACAAACTCAAAACAAAACAAAAGACTGACTCGACACGCAAGCCAGGATTTACAAAACTAGCATTCGCAGATGCTCCAAAAATACGTGCCAGACGCCACATCCAAAATACACCGAGTGCCGCCCGCAAGTGGTCCAACCCCTGATCACAAATTTGCAGTATCCTCGAAGTCTAATAGCTCAGTGGTAACAGACTTTGCTGAGGTAGGCGGGAGGATGACCTCATTGTCGATCAAATCTTGCACTTCATGACGAAGGCAGAAACAACCATCGGTACTGTAACCGGACTGTTGGTGGTACGCGCAGTACAAGGTAGCATCATGCGAGAGAGGGAGATTCTTCGGAAGGGGCCGAGGCTCGAGGGGTTTAAGATGCCCCTTTTTAGCCAATATTTGAAATGCCCTAGACAGAGGCATGTAGAGGGCATGAAAGGCTCTGCGCCCTCGAGGTAGGTACTTTGAAGTCTGAGGGTTCTTGCTAGATGCACTAGCGAAAGGGTCGGCAGGCACTACCTTGGCTTTCTGATCTTTTCCTGGTACAGGGTTAGGGATGACAGGGACTGTCTTGGCATGACGAGGTCCATCCCGATTTTTCGCCTAGCTTGAACCGCATTCGGTTGGAGTGGGGAAAGCATCATCCACAGCTTTAGTCATGACTGCAAATACTTGTTGCTTATTCATCCCCCTGGCTTTCAAAGCCTCGGCTGCCCACAGCAGTTGTTCAATGGGATCGGCATCTGCCTTCATTTTGTTCTTGTCTCTGGCCTCAGCCTGATCGAGGGTTTGGGTTACTACATCAGAGCGAAGCCCGGTTGTTGCTGACACGTCGTTGCTGTAGCTAGAGGCAACCTCTGGTTGGCTGAGCTCGATCACAATCCGCCCCAATAGTGGGGGCTCCTGTGGTATGAAATTCCCGGCATACGGTGCAACTAGTGGCAAAATCGACATTCCATAGGCCAGATCGGCCACGGATCTCTAGAGGTCATCTATCATTCCCATCAATTCAAATGTGGTGGGCTCACGAGCTTGATACAACTAGGGGGTCCAGACCGGGTGCGCGACAAGCGACCTGGGTGGATGCAGTACATCGACATTGGTCTCGCTTTGCAGAGTGATTCCTTGGTCTGATGCGGCCGTCATAACCACAATCTCCTCTGAATTCTGCGCCATGATAAGTTCGCTGTACTGAACGGTGACTGACGAATCAGATATCTGTTTTGTCTCAGCAAGGAGGAACACTAGCAATTCTGTATCAACTCTCCTGAACCCCTTGTAAGAGAAAACATGGAGCATTTCGGACTAATCAAAACAGACGCTAGTATAGCTGAATAACTGTACTCTACTACTGATCACTTTTGCCCAAAATCACTGCCCCCAAAATACTGAATCGGATACCCACAGATATAACTGATTCTCATAAACTGGCACTGATGCCCTCAGGTTTGATACTCAAACTTGTGAACTGATATGTGTGTTCCCCTGCATAGATACACTCTAAAAACACATAGCAAGTAAAGAGAGCCAAAACACCCCTATGGAGGGGTAGGGTTTCCCTGTCCTATTTTGTCAGGAGCTAGGGTTTCACTATGCACGCAGCAGTTTTCGAACAACCTAACATCGGGTAAGCAACCTGTCCTAGTTTGGAATGGTCACTATGGATTTCGATATGCACTAGGTCGAATGGTCGAAAAGGGTGCCCCGGTAAAAACCGGGGTTTGTGTTCCCATACTGTCAGAGCCCACAACCGGTCAGCCTTATGGCATGCTTTGACAAAGTCAAGCCTCCGGCAAACCGTCCAGGAATGGCAGATGGCAAACACGGTGTCCTAGGCGCACCAATGCACATGCAATGCAAAGAGATACATAAATGAAATCAAAATAGGATATCACGAGTTCGAGTCAAGCTCTCTAAATCCCCAGCGGAGTCGCCAGAAACTGTAGACGCGCCATCGGGCCTCATGCTACAGTTCGGACTCAATTTGTGTCACAGTCCTTAATTTGAACCAAAGAGTCCAAATCCGGCAAATCGTTTTGAGAAACAGATTTTTGAAAAGAAGTGCCAAACATGGACTGCTTTGCCAGATACAGAGTCGCCACCTAAATATTTTTTAAGGGGGAATTTAGGAAACCCTGACTCGGTGCCAAAGGCCACGTGTCCGTCATCACCAAAGTTGTCTCGGCTCGGGAACTTGGGTACGATTGGGGAAGGTCAGCTATGAGCACCCCCTCTCGCCCGATCCGAAGATCAGGCTCTACTAACCATGATATCCAGTTTTGAAAATGTTATGTGTTCTTATTCCATTTATTAGCCTAGAATTACTATGTTATGCGCACAACAAACAAGTATAGACTAAATCGCCTAAATTGGAACAAAACATTGCATGTTCGTTTTGAAGATGGTTTGCTACTCGCAAGTAGGCTAAAATGCAGGTTTTGCCACCCTCGAGTGGGCTTTAGAAAAGATGGTTTTGCCACTATCTAGTGGGCTTGAAACTCACAGTTTTAATGCATTATTCCAATTTAGGTAATTCAACCTCCATCTACAAGCATTCAAGCAGTTATATCACATAAGCATCTAGCCTCATGGTAATCATACTATTATGGCAACACTCACACGCATGCGGTATGCTAAAGCATAAATGCTTACCTAGTACTCCGTGCCAAAACAAGAACATGTTAGCAATCATGCATGATCTAAGTCCATGTTTAAATACCTAATGCAACGCATACGGAATGTCACTAGAGTAGGCTCGGCTAGTCTATAAATGACATGTGAAAATACACAAGTAGTATGTATTCAAGTTAGATTTGAAATACTTATGCAGTTAGTATGATGCGCCGAGCCTGGTACATGCAATACTGATGAATGATGCACGCATGCATAGCATAAGGTATGCTAAAGTAAACATGTCCTAATACTAACCATCAAAAGCAGGTAAGTAAAAGGGAGAAAGAAGTGGGGGTTGGAAGACATGCACACACGCACCCACACTTATTACAAATTCACCCTCGCCCGGAGGGACCAAAAGAATAATACAAATTAATTAACCTACAAGCTAATTAATTATTACAGACCAATTAATTAATTAACAAATTAACTAATCTAATGAAATCAGTAAACGGCCTCGGGAAGAGGGCCCAATGCAATGCGCGCTCGGCTCCGCTCAGAAAGTCACTGCCATGCACAAGTTGCCTCTGCTTTGACTGTTCTGTTTCTCTGAAAATTGCACAACACCCAAGGTTGCTTCGCTGAGTGTTTTGGAACATCACCGGCTGAGTGGGATCATCACCGGCCATTTAGAATGGTCATCGGCTAAACATTATACTCTCGGCCAAACACTTTTTGCCGGTCGGCACTCAACACTGCCGGCCGGCCAAATCTTCCTACAAAAACTGGTTTGACAGCAGCAGAGGACAAAACTTGGCATGGCAATGTATTTCAAGCAATGTATGCACCAATCACGCCCCTTATCATATTCATGACCCAAAGGGATATGGTCTTCGATTGTCGGACCACCAATCGCACATTTCCATGCATGATGGCCCAAAGAATCAAGTGTACATTTCAATTTCAAATGAAATGCAATGCATATAAACAAACCAAGGGGCTTTCAGCCTCTATCATGGATTGATCAAGAGGTGAAGCATGCATGCCAATGCAATGCAATCCTAAGCATGTGAGCCTAAGTGTGCAATATGGGCATGCAAGCAAGTAATGCAAAGGTGCAACTAACCAAGCATGCAAAGTGTAACAACAACATGCACACATGCAAGGTGCAATATGGACAACATGTTAGATGCAAAGCATGCCAAATGCAACAACACAAAAGTGTACAACAATGTGTCATGAGCCAAGTATCTATATATATATAAGCATGCATGCAAACATGGCTTAAGACTTTAAACATCAAAAGGTAACTCTCAAGCACACTTAAGAGGATGCAATCATAGACAAATGGCATGCACCATAAGCTTTGAAAATCATGTTAAGAATGGTGCTAAGCCAAGTAAACAAGGTAAGCATGGCATGCGACAATGGTCCAAGATTCAAGGCAAGCCCAAGGGGGATTGAACTATACTTAATGCAACCACACATGGCATGAATTAAGTGACCAAAACCAGAGTTTTAGCATGCTAAAACAAAGTCAAAAGACCACTTAGATGGCATCTAAATGACTTACACATGGAAGCATACACAATGACCAAACATGGAGCATAGGACACAACCTCTTGGAGCATCAAAGGGGCCATGAAATGCAAGCATACAAGCATGCTAAGTTTACTGAAATGACATGGTAAGTGATTCCGAACCACTAAAACAATGCAAGTAATGCATGCTAGAGAGGCCAAAACTTAAGGCATTCAAGAGAGATTGCATGGTAGCTATACAAAGCAAGACATGAATGACTCAAATGACCTAAAACAGTCCCTTAGCACATCAAAATAAGCATGTAAGCTTCACAAAGCTAAGCCTAAATCATGCTAGAACAAGGGTCTACACTTAAAGCATGTTAAGGCAAAATGTGGCATTACAAGACATGTATGCAAGGCATGCAAGGTGTGTCCAAACCAACATACAACAATGCTATATTATGACATAATAAGCATGAAAATCAGTCAAGGCATGGTCAATACACACTCAAACTATATGCTCCCTCAAGAGGCTAAAAATGGCCCTTTTCAAGGACAACAAGGAGAGGGGGTGGCCCTCTCCTTCCTAGGACCTCAAGGCACCATCCTCATCACTAAAATCCCTCAAGATTTCAGTGGTGAGGAGGCGCAAACACAATGGTCCCGGAGCTCAACCGAAATGGCACAAAACAAGGGCCAAACAAGCCTTAAGAGAGGTCAAACAACCCCAAAGCTTAAAACACCCTTAACAAACTATTTAGAGCACTCAAAAACAAGACTTTTCTATGCTATATGTTAAGCTCAAAAATAGTTGCAAATATGGAAAAACAAGCTATGAAAACAAGGCTTAAAAGAGGTAAAAGCTCACCCTTGAAGCACAGCAGCAAATCAACAACTTTTGGACCAAGAAAAGGCTTCAAATCACCTCAAAATCACCTTCAAAGACCTCAGCTCAATAAAGGGAGTAGAGAACTAGGTGTTTGTATGCAAAAGTGCAAAGAAAATGCACTTTTGAGCACAAACAAGCCCTAAACCTTAGAGAGAGAGGTAGAAAAATGTAGAGCGAGAGAGAGATTTTTGCTCCTTTTTTTTTTGTATATCTCCTCCTCTTCCTCTTGTGCATCTCTCTCTTTTTGAGAGAGCTTGATTGATATAGAGATATATCAGTCTGCAGCTCCTCAGAGCTCCCACGTCTAGGCATGGGCTGGGGTATGGCCTGGAATGATAGCTGCCAGCTGTCTGCAGAAATATCTGTTGAAAATCACATTTGGCCGGCCGGCCATCAAAGTGGCCGACCGGTAGTCAAATTGGCCGGCCGGCCATCACATTTGGCCGATGGCAACAAGACACAGCCGGTGGCCTCAAGCCACAGCCGGTGGAGTGTAGGGATGTCCCAAAAGCCATTTCCTGCCTTCCAAAGCAAAAACACAAGTGTTTGGTGCAAAACTAGACACAAAACGGTCGAGTCGAGAGATCCTGAGGCAAGGCGCGTAGCCAAGGCCTCCGGGAACTCAAGACGAACACAAACAGGGATGATCACCAAGTGTTCAAGCAGTGACGTCCAAGTCTTGAGGACGGTCAAAAATGGGGTGTCTACACTAGTCTACAATATCTTCAATTTTTTGTGGATCCACTGAAATGCCATCCTTGTTAATCACATGTCCCAGAAATGATACGCTGTCAATCCAAAATTCACACTTGGACAATTTGGCGTATAGCTTCTTCTCTCTCAAAATCTGTACAGCAGTTCTCAGATGATGTTCATGTTCTTCCCTGCTTTTAGAATAAATCAAGATGTCATCAATAAACACAACTATAAATTCAGCGAGAAATTGTTTGAATACCCTGTTCATTAGATCCATAAATGCCGCAAACGCATTAGTTATCCCAAATGGCATTACCAAAAATTCATAGTGTCTGTATCTAGTTCTGAATGTAGTTTTCTCTATGTCCTCCGCCTTGACCTTTAACTAGTGATACCCAGATCTAAGGTTTGTTTTGGAAAACACTTAAGCTCCCTGAAGTTGGTCAAATAGATCATCTATTCGGGGTAGTGGGTATTTGCTCTTCACGGTTACTTTATTCAATTCATGATAGTCTATACATAACCTGAAAGACCCATCTTTCTTCTTCACAAACAAAACTGTAGCACCCTAAGGTGACGTGCTCGGATGGATAAATTTCTTGTCTAACAGTTCCTAAAGTTGAGTTTCAATTCTTTCAGTTCATAAGTCGACATTCTATATAGGGTTTTAGAAATCGGTTGTGTCTTGGGTACAACATCAATAGTAAACTTGATTTCCCTATCAATTAAGTCTTTGGGTAACTCATTTGGAAATACATCAAGAAATTTATTTACTACAGAGATGTTCTCAACAGTAGAACCATCAGAAGTCAGAGTGAAAACGTAACATAAGTAACCCTGGCACCCTTTTCTCAACAACTTTTTGGCTTTCACAAAAGAAATCAAATACGGTGGAGGAATTATCCCATTCCTAACAAATACAAATTCAAGCATACCAGGTGCTCAAAATACAACAGTTTTATTCACACAATCAATAGTTGCACAGTATTTCATTAACCAATCTATATCCAATATGCTGTTAAAATGATCAATTTCTAAAGGCAATAAATCAACATACAATGTCACATCACCAATCATGATATCACATGTCGGACAAACATAAGCACGTATCATAGAACCTCCAGATGGTATAGATATAGACAGTAAATAATTCATGGGTTCTAAAGGTTTGGTTAATTTTTGGGAAAAGGCATGTGACACAAAAGAGTATGTAGAACCAGAATCTATCAAGACATATGCATTTTGGGCACACATTGAATTATATCTGACACCACGGACTCGGTGTTCTGCACATCCCCAGGCACTAGTATGAATACTCTCCATTGTCTCAATGTTTCATTCCCGGTATTACCCCTGGCATTCGTTCTTATATTAGGCCTCGATGCAAAAACAAATCCAGCTGAACTTGCTACAGGACAGTTGACATTTTCTAACCCAATTGAACAAACTCTTATCATGTGGCACATCTTGCCACACTGGAAGCAAGCACCAGATATCCGATGGCAAACCCCTCTATGTCTCCTTCTACATTGAGCACAGATAGGCGCAGACTGGATGCTTTGACTTGAACTGCTGGTAGACCCCGTATTTTGCTTCTTACTCGTAGTAAATGAACGACCCTTCTTGAAACAGAATCCAGATCTTTTCCCTCTCCATTTAGTTATTGGTGCTTTGGATTGTTTCTTTGCTGCTAATGTGGCCTCTTCTGTTAATGCTCGGTTAAGTACTTCTGCATATGTAGGCAATTTCAGGACGCCTACTCGATTAAATACATCCAGGTCCAATCCCCCTTCAAATTTCTGAGCTTTCTTATAGTCTGTATCCACCATGTAAGGAGTAAATCAGGGCTAATTCAATGAATCTAGCCTCATACTCGGCCACAGACATGTTGCGTTGCTTAAGTTCTTGGAATTCAGAAACCTTTCGGTCCTGAAAGCACTAAGGGAAGTACTTGTCGTAGAAGATCTCATTAAATTACGCCCATGTCATGTTCCCATTGCTATTTCGGATTAGCAACCACCATTTCGAGTTTCATCTTTTAGAGTATAGGTGGCCAGCAAAACCTTCTGAGTCTCGGTGTAGGGGAAAACTTCAAATAATTTCTCCATTTCGAGTAACCATGTCTCTACTTTTAAGGGTCTATACCACCCAAGAAAGTTGGTGGTTTCATCTTCATAAACTTTTGAGTTAGATTTATAATATCATTGTTATCTGGCTCATTTTATACCTACGGAGGCGAAGGAGGCAAGGATTATTGTCTCAAGGATTTAGTTAAAGTTGCCAGCATTTGTTCTATCCGACTCATTCAGGCTTCAGACAATTCACTTGTATCATTACTACTTGCATTTTCTACGTTGCTATAGAGAAACAAGGTAATAATAAACATAGGAATAATCTTGTTTGTTTCTCTTAAATTTCTCATGTTCACATTCAGATTCAATTCTCTGTAACACACTCACACATGCAGATGGATTGCCCCTACTTCTTTTCTAAGACATCCTAAAGCTCATATGGATTCGTGTGTGTGGTATGACACGTGCTCTGATACTACTCTGTCACAACCCAAACCCGCCCCTATAGGTTTAGCGTCGTAACCGGCCAGTAATCCTCGGATTACCAAAGGCCTCTGACCTGAATATATCATGAAATATACGGGCTAGCGGAAGCAAATAGAGAAACATACATAGTCCATAGAGCTGTGCAGACATACATGGAACAGAAAAGATTTAAACCTTATATATAATGTCAAACTTCCATACGTCATGTATCACTATATAGACACAGATAGTGTCGTACGAGACTTAGCCCAAAGTACAGATAGACAAAAACATCATTCACATGATGTACAAAACTTGGCTTGACAAACGGGAACCTCCTCAAGAGGCACGATGGCTGGCTGACAAAACAAAACTCCCTAGGCAGCAGCTTAGGCTTGGTCACGCACCTACTCACCTACATACATAATATAAATAATGAGCGGAAGCCCAGTGAATAATAGCAGAGTAAAAGGTTTAATGAATGTTGTCCATAACAGTTACAAAAAAGGGAATTCATAATTCGAATTCAAAAATCTTAGTTTATAACAGAAACAGATTCAGTATCGTACTCATAATCAGGATTTGTAGTTAATCATACGTGGTACATCTATTAGCACTAGTAGAAATAGTTGACCCATAAAGGGACGGCCATGAAGGCATATAGTTGACTCACGTGTATGGAGACGGTACAGTTGGCTTATGAGACATACAGTTGACCCATAAAGGGACGTATACAAAAGGATCCATAACAGTTGGCTCATGAGACGTACAGTTGACCCATAATTGGGACGTAACAAAACAGACAACAGATGTCATCTGAAGCTAAGAATGCCACGAATACATTTCAGAAATATTGAACAACCGTTCATTCATGCAAAAAATAATGTTTCAGAAAACAGATCATCTTATATCATTCAGAAAATACTTATAGTTGAATATAGCTTTACAAAGTTATTACTCATAGATGGCTCCAATTGTAGAACAGATGAAGCATACAGATTAGATAGCTTACGGTGCGTGACCTATAAACAACACATAACATATACACATTGAAACACACGCTCGAAATTCATTACAGTCATTGTGCTTCATTCTTAGTGTGCTTCTAAGTCTTATCCTCATTATTGTGTCTTAATCATGGCCTAGGAATGCCTAGGATGCGATGAGGATGCTAAAATGCACTTTGAAACACTTAGTTAATTATGCTAAAAATAGGGGCCTCACTTCAGCGCAACTTCCTTCGCTCGAGCGGTGGGTCAAAAATGTGAGGGGTCGCTTGAGCGCAACTTCCTTCGCTCGAGCGGTCTGTAAACTCTGAAAAAGTACTGGTTGCTTGATTTTTTCGCTCAACGCATACTCGATGGTCGCTCGAACGTGAGACACAGGTCTTCGCTCAAGCACAACTCTTGTCACTCGAGCGGTCTACAAAATGTATGAACTTTTGAGAGCATGCATTTCACGCTCGAGCCAACTTTTGATCGCTTGAGCAGAAGTGCAAGATCACAGAGTGGTCGCTCAAGCGCAAGTTCTATCACTTGAGCGTAGAAACAGAATTCTGGAATTTCCAGATTTGTTTCTAAGCTTCAAAACCCAACTCAATGCTGCAAATCATGTTCTCTTGGGCTAAAAACTCAAGGAAACTTATGTAAACTTGGAAAACATCTTGAATTCAAAACTATTTTGCAAAATCAAGGCCCAAGAGTAAGTTAATTGTGCAAACTCAAGCTTAAAGAACATAACATGTATGCATTGATATGAATTCAAACTTTCCAAAACATGATCAATTAAGGTCATTTGATAGGAAATGTGGTGAATTCTTAAAACCAAGCTAGAATTATTACATGCATGAAGGAATTCTCTTGAAAACAACATCAAAACTCCATGAAATGCACATGCATGCATGGTGTGATCTAAAGTCCTTCCTTTTTAGCTCAATCCTTGTCTTACACAACTTCATTATCATGAATTCATGTCTTGGGCATCAAAATTGTACATTCAAAGGGTTGAATTCTTACCAAAACTTTTCGAAGTGAGAGCTAGAGGCTTAATTCTTGAGTCTCTAAGTCCAATTCTTCTTTTTCCTAGCAAATCTCCTTAGTTTGAGCTCAAATCTTCTCATTTCCCCCCCTTTCTCACGTTTGTTGTGTGTATGTAGGCTCAAAGGTGTGATTAAGGAAAAAGATAAGTGGTGGCACATATAGAAGCCTTATATAAGCTTGATTAGTGGTGATTAATTAAAGCTAATCAAATGGACATTAATTATTCTAATTTAATCGTTTCGAATCAGATTTTACTTAAACCTACCATAAAATTCTAAAAATTCCAAATAACACATAACTCAAGTCAATTTCGTGATCGGATGCTGATAAGGCCATCAATTTGCAAAACAAAACAGAAACAGATATTTCTACAATAAACAGATATAAATACAAATAATGCTATGCACATGTAATTAACATAGGATTTCATCTTAATTACGTATTAGGCATCCTTAGTCATAATTTAACAGTTAATCTTAGGTTGGGGTTGACACAGATATCCATCTTCTAGAGAGACAGATTATCAAAACAAATTCAGTTCCCAAGTTCTCAACCTCACTTGTATAAATATTCTAGGCTAGCATCCTTAACTTTCAAAATCTGCATCCAAAAAATACACATTGTAGACACCCCATTTTTTACGGCCCTTCAAGACTTGAATGGTCTTGTAGGTACATCCGATGACGAGTCTGTTTGCTCGCCGAACGCTCAGAGTCCTCAGTGGAATGTCACAACTTTGAGCCTTTCAAACCCTTCATCCATTTTGTCTCTTTTTTGGACTAGGCCTTTATCTTTCCAACCTGCAATCTCTAGTGGCCTGCTGGCCATCCTTGGAGGCTTCCAGCCATCATTTCTTGTCTACCAGCCATCAATGATGCCTTGCCGGCTATCAGTGATGGCCGGCCGGCCACCAATGTTTTCTGCAGATATTTTATGCCAATTGTGCTAGCTGTTTGCATAGATGCTTGCATCTGTCTATACATGGTGGGCTGGATCTCCTTGTATAGATTTCATTTTTTCTATATATAGGGACCCTGTCTCTCATATTTGGGGTTAGAAAATTTTAGACTCAAAATTTTCCTCTCTATAATTCTCTCTCTCTCTGTACAAATTTCCTACACCTACAATTCCTACACTCTTGCCTATACACCCTTAACCAAATCCCCTAATCTCTGAGTTGAGGTGTTCTTGGGCTTGGTTTGAGCTCTAGAAGGTGGTTTTAGCTTGGTTTATTGCCTAGAATTACTCTTCCCTTCAAGAGGTATAGCACTTGATTTGTATACTTTGTTTTGCACACTCATTTTGCTATCTTTTCCCACTATTTTTGGGCTGCTTGAACTGTAAAAAAAAAAAAAAAAAAAAATATTTTGGTGGACTAAAAGTGATGGTTTGAGACCATTTTAAGTTAGTGGGTGCTTCACCATTCTTTCTTTCTTATTTGAAAGGCTTTTGCACGTTTGTTTTCCATTTTCAAACCACCTTTTTTGGGCTTTTAACCACTGAATTTCAGAATATTTCAGTGGCAAAAAGGATGTTTTGAAGTCCAAAATTGAAGGGGTTAGCCCCCCCTTCCTTGTGTCTTGTTTGCTAGCCTAGTTAATTCAATATGTTAGCATGATTTTCTAGCTTTTTGTAGCTATATTCTAGCATGTTTTTACCTTTGTTTTAGACTGCTTTAGCTCTGTTTTGGGCTGTTTGGGTCAGTTAAGTCTTGTTTTGCATGGTTGTAGTGTAAATGTCCTCACAAGCTCATTGTTTTAGGCCATTAGACACCCCTTGTTTGAGTTGATTACATGTTTTGGTGTTTTGCACTTCATTTTAGCACTAATCATCTCTGTAATCTCCCTCCTTTCTTGGCTTTTCATTTTGCTTTGAAAGTGGTTTCAAGTCACTTGTTTATCTAAGTGTGAAATTGAGGTTTCATACTTAATGGCTTAATCTCTTAGGGGATTCATTACCAACGGTATGAGACTTCTTTCATACCTAAAGCAACTTGTGTCTTGAGCTTTTTTTCCATTAGAGGACTTTAACTCACCTTTTGGACTTAATTGGATTAAAGAATGGTTGATAAGTGTACACATCCCATTTTTTACAGCCCTTAAGACTTAGGCATCACTGATGGTTTACTTGGTGTTGAAAGCTATGCAGTGCAAAGGTTCGGTTTCTTCGGCGAGAGGAGAGTCAAATTCCAACCTTACACCTCATTTTGGACCAAAGCTATTTTGAATGGTTTTTAGACCTTAAAACCCTCTTTTTCAAAACATTTTTGAAACAAAGTTCCTACGATGCTCCGAGGCTCACATTTCGTCAAATGTTGCGCTTTTCGATAAACCGAGCAAGGACAAAGTGGGAATGAATGAAAGAGAGATGAAATCTCTAAAAACATCTTTCAAAACACCTTGTTTAGGGGTTTGGAGTTGAAGAAAATGAGAAAGGAGAGAAGAAAACTAGTTTGGGAGAAGTTCGGCATCAATCCGGTTGGATCGAAACTGCGCGGCTTCACCAAAATAGGCATAACTTTTTGTACAGTTGGAATTTTGATGCAAGGCTGGCGCCATTGGAAAGATAACTTCTGGGGCTTCAATTTGGACACCTGGCCGACCGCTTTTGGCATTTCCAGCCACTAGCCAACCACTTTCTCTTCCGGCGGACCAGAAAAAGTAGCTGCTGACCACTTAACTGGTCGGCAGCTTTTTTTCAGCTTTCTGAAGATATTTTCCTCCAGCTGGCGCAGCTAGAGAGCACTAGAGCCATCCTCCATACATTGCCTTGGAGCTTAACTTCTCCAAGAAGTTTTGCCTTTTGTACTCTATAAGAGGGAGGCTCCTCCTCCCTCCTCTAGGTTTAGAAAAATCACCTTTGAGTGATAGATACAGTCTTGTATCTATATCTCCTTGTTGCTTCATTTTTGTGCTTCAAAAGTGTAGTTTTGTCTTAGTTTAACACACAAACACACACTCAAACACCATCCTTGGGTTGCTGAGGTGCTAAGAGGTTGTTTTTGGTGTTATTAGACTGGTTTAAGCTCAAAAAACTTGCTGGAGTTGCAGTTGTAAAGAAGGTCTTCAAGGGTGAGTTTCTAACCCTTAAAACCCTATTCTTTGTTAAGATTTTGAGCCTTTTTGCATGTTGTTTTAAGCTTAACTCTAAACTACAAAAAGTTTTGTTTTTGCATGCTCAAGATCTTTGTTTAAGGTCACTTTTTCATTTGGGGTGGTTTACTCCCTCTTAGGCCTTGTTAGGCCTTGTTTTGAGCCATCCCTTTAGGCCATTGTTGAAGCCTTTGCATGACCTTTCTACCACTAAAATCCAGAGGATTTTCAATGGTGGAAAGGTGGTTTTGGAGTCCTAAATAGAAGAGGGTCATCCCCTCTCCTTGTATTGTGTTTACTAGCTTCATATGCCTCATGTTTGAGCACCTTTGTTAAGCTTGTGTTAGCTTGTTCTTAGCTAGTATTTGTGGTTATTTTGCTGAGGCATGTCACTATTTTTACTTGCTTTGGTCACTCCATGCATAGTTAATACACTTGTAGTGTAAATCTCTTAAACTAGCTTTGTATGCTTCATGACATAGCATGTCATTATAGCTTGGTTTGAGTCCATTTCAACATGTATTTGGTGTTGTTTTACCATGTCATGCCTCTGTTAGGGTTTGGTTTGGTTAGCCTTTGCATGCTCCATGCACTTGTAGTACATTTCCATCAAATAGCCTAACATGCATTGCTTTGACATGTCATTTTAGCATGCTTTTGGCTTAGCTCTAAGAAGACTTTGTTCATGTTTTAGCAAGTTTAAGGTCTAATTTGTGTTGTCTTGGTCATGCATGACTTGCTTTGTATAGCTATGGTTCAATCTAGCTTGGTAGCTTTGTGCATCAAGTCCACTAGCATGCATTACTTGGACTATTTGAATGATTTTACATCATTTGTAATGTGATTTCAGTCCATGTTTCATGCTCATGCACTTGCATTTTTTGCTCTTTCAATGCGTTGGAGGGTTTGCCTCTTTATGCCTTAACATGAGTCATTGCGTATGCCTTCATGCCTTAGCTTGCGAGCCATCATTTCAATGTGTTTTTGGAGTTATTATGCCATGATATAACTCTAATTTTTGTTGCTTAAGTCATCCCATGCTTGGTCTTAATAGGTGTAGTGTAATCCACCTTATTTGCCTTGTATGCATCATGTCTTATACCCCTCATGTTAGCATGTTTTGGCTTCCTTCCATGCATGTTTTAGACTCATTTTAACATGTTCTAAGACTGTTTTGGGTTGCCTTGGTCACATGCTTCGTGTTTTGTATAGTTGTAGTACAAGTGCTCTTGCTTGCTTCAAGCTATGAGCACTATAGCATGCTTCATTTGTGTTGTGTATGTGATTTGGCATCATCTAACATGACATTTCAGAGCATATGGAATTGTCATGTTCTCACTTCATTCACCCTTTGAGTGCCTCTAAGGGTTGTGCATTGTTGCCTTACTTGTAGCCTAGCTTGTATGCTTGCATGCCTAGGTATTTGAGCCCTCATCTCAGCATGTTTAGGTCCTCGTTTTGACCTATTTCAGCTTTGTCCATGCTTGGTTCATGCATTTGTGCCATGTATTGCATGTCCCTAGAGTAATCCTCCTTATTAGCTTTCACGCTTTAGGATTTTTGCATGCCATGATTGCTTTGTTTGAATGATTTGGTATCATTTCTTACCTCATTTCAGTGCACTTAGTGTTGTCACACTTGCACATTTGACACTCTTCGAGTCTTCTTGAGGGTTGTGCTTTGGGCCTAGTTGAATGGCCAATGCATTTTGCATGCATACCTTGCCTTTTGTGCTTTAATTTTATCACCAATGGCCACTAATTTGGGCATGACTGAGGTCTACCCCTTTTGGTTTAAGTCCATTGATTATGTCATGTATATTGCATTGAGTATGCTATATTGTTTTATTGCATTGAGTATGCCATCTTACATTGCATTGTGCATGCCATGTGGTTATTTGCATTGTGTATGCCAAGTTGTCCCTTGCATTGAGTATGCATGTCCATAACATTGCTAAGTTACCCTTGCAACATTGCATTGTGCATACATGTGTTAGCATTGTTTGCATGCCATTTGCGTTGGTAGTTTGATCACGTTGTACTGCATGTTGTTGCATGCCTGTCCCTTGCATTGTGTATGCCATGTAGTAGCATTGTGCATGCCATGTTACGTGTTGCATTGTGTTTGGAATAGGTGTTAGTCCAAACACAGGGAAAGAGGGACATTTCATACTTAAAGTGATGAAACGTGCCTTAATTTCCTGTCGCCGACGCTCTTGATCATACATAATAGAGTTCTAGGCCTTATGTGTTTACTTGTGCATTCATTTCATATTGAATTGTGCAACTTTGCCTCTCGGCCATCATGCATTGAAATGCGCGATTGGTGGCCCAAGGGTCGAGAACCTACACTCCCTTGAGCTCATGACATGATAGGGAGGGTGATTGTGCACACATACCTTGCAAATACATTGCCATGCCCTTTCTTACTCTTTGCTGCAGCAAATTGCAGTTCAGCATCAATAACTGGTCAGCCAGCCAGAAAAACTAGCTGGCCGACCACTTTTTCTAACTTTCTACAAGAAAAGTGGTCGACAGGTGGCTGGAGAGACCAAAAGTGGTCGGCCACCCTCCCACAAGTTTCCTAAGGTGGAGTTTTATCTTTCTGGAACTTGGTGCAAGGTTCTAAGGACAAATGAAAACAGAGGCAAATCGGGGCATTGCATTGGATTTCCAAACGAGACGACCGGGCTTGCATGCATTCCTCTCCCTCTGAGGCTCCAGATTTACTACTTTATGTAAGCTAATGTGTTTAGCTAGCTTGTGCTTTGGTCTGTACCTTTAATAGTTAATGCGTTTAGCTATTTCAATTTGTTTTGTAATAATTAGTTAACGAGGATTAGTTAATTAATTTGTTTTGTAATAATTAGTTTAATTAGCTTAGATTAGCTAGTTAGCTTCTTATTCAGTCCGTCCCTCGAGAGGGCGTATTGTTGTAATAAGTGTGCGTGTGTGTGATGCATGTCTTCCAATCCCCATTTCTTTCTCCTTTTTACTTAATCGCTTATGATGGTTAGTTTTAGGGCATATTTCATTTAGCATCCTTATGCTTGCATGCGTGCATCCATTCATCTGTATTGCATGCACCGAGCTCGGCGCATCATACTAACTACATTGTATTTCAATACCTATTTGAATACATGTATCAAGTCGCATTTCATATGCCATCCTAGATAGTCGAGCCTATCTTAGTTGCATTAGCCATCTTAACATGAATTAGGATCATGCATGATTTCTAACTTGTTCTTTGTTTTGGCTCGGAGTACACTGTGAGTGTATACGCTTTAGCATACTGCATGTGTGTTATTGATTGCCATGAAAGCATGCTTGCCATGAGGCTAATTGCTTATTTGATATAACTGCCTGAATGCCTATGGGTGAAGGTTGGATTACTTGAATTGACACAATTCATTGAAATCCACATTTTAGCCTACTTGCAAGTGGCAAACTTCCAACCATTTTCAAATAAACGGATATGCAATGTTTTGTTCCAAATTAGGTGATCTAGTCTATACTTGTATGTTGTGCGCATCATGTAGTGAGATTAGCTAATTAACCGGAATAAGAATACATGTGTTTTCAAAAACAAAATATCATGTTTAGTACAGGCCAATCTTTGATCGGGCGAGCGGGGGTGCTCATTACATGACCTTTCCCAATCGTACCCAAGTTCCCGAGCCGAGGCAACTTTGTTGATGACGGACACGTGGCCTTCGGCACGAGTCAGAGTTTCCTAAATTCTCCCAAAATAAAATATTTAGGTAGCGACTCTGTATCTGGCAAAGCAGTCCATGTTTGACACTTCTTTATAAAAATCTGTTTTCCAAAACGATTTGCCGAATTTGGACTCTTTGGTGATTTATCGGTTTTACATCGCACATTATGAGATTAGATTTAGAACCGTGACATTTGAGTCTGAACTGTAGTAGCTCAGAACAAAATGAGATTCGCGCCCCATCGCAGGCGCGGATATTGGAGAGTTCCCGGGAGCGCGTCTAAAGTTTCTGGCGACTCTGCTGGGGACTTAAAGAACTTGACTCGAACCCATGATATCTTGTTTTGACTACACTTATGTGTTTCTTTGCATTGCATTTGCATTGGTGAGCCTAAGTCACCGTGTTCTCCGTCTGCTATTCCTGAACGATCTACCTGAGATTGTATGCTATAAGCTTGACCGGTTATGGGCTCTGCTACGATGGGAACACAAACCCCGGTTGTTACTGGGGCACCCTTTTGACCATTCGACCTAGTGCATATCGGAATCCGTAGTGACTATTCCAAACTAGGACAGGTTGCTTACCCGATCCTAGGTTGTTTGAAAGCGCTGTGTGCGTAGTGAAACCCTAGCTCCTGACAAAATAGGACAGGGAAACCTTACCCCAACATAGTGGTGTTTTGGCTCTTACTTGCTTGTTACGTGCTGTAAGAGCGTGCTTCTACAAGGTTGTGTGTATCAGTTTGCAAATTTGGGTATCAGGCTCGAAGGCATCAGTATTTTGAGGGAATCAGTTTACGGGTAGAATTTTGGACAGAGTTCAGTAGAAAGCACAGTCATTCAGCTTTGCCCGTATCTGTTCCAGTGAATTAGGCTGAGATGCTGTCTATTTTCTCTTTTGTTAGGTAGTCTTGGGAACCGTAGCTTCAGAAGGCTCCGATATCTCCCAGGTACATTGGACTTTTGCTGATAGACTTTGTCGGGTCAGAGATTCAATTCAGAGCAGCCAATGTTTTCCTTCGCTGAGGCAAGGCAGAGAAAGGCCAGTCAAGGCTCACCGGTTCATCAGATCCATTAGTCACCATTCATATCACCTCAGTTCAGTTTAGCAGACTCATAATGACACAGAGTTCAGAAGAAATTGTGGTCTTGGCAGCAGCATTAAACCAGGAAATCGCCATGCAGGGTGAGACCGATGTTGAAATGCAACGCCCGTCCAGGTCACCTGCCGCACATCCAATCTAGGAACCCCAATTATTCCAAACCCGTGAGCCCACCACTTTTGCGCTAATAGGAATGATCGGCGATCCTCAGAGATCTATGGCTGATCTAGCCTTCGGAATATCGGCTCCGCCATCGACCATATCACATGCTAGAAGTTTCATGACAGAAGAGCCCCCGCTATTGGGGCGAATTGTAATTGAACTCAACCAACCTGAAGCCATCCCAAGTTCGGGCAATAACATGTCAACGACAATAGGGCGTCGCACTAATGTAACAACCCAAACCTTCAACCAAGCTGAGGAGAGTGATAAGAACAAGGTAGGGGCAGGCTTTGGACCCCGTGAACACCTGCAGCGGGCTGTTAAGACTTGGAAACCCGAAGGCCTGAACAAACAGTAAGTGATTGCAGTTGTTGCACAGATTGTGGATGGCATTTTTAACACTCAGAGTCAAAACAATTTGAATCAAGGAGTAAGCCAAGAGGAGGGCCGTCGTACCAGAAATGTTCCTTTCAGCTCTAATCCTGCACTCGGAAGGGACTAGCAAGCCAAGTCAGCACCTGCCGACCCCTTTGCTAGTGCACCTAGCAAAAATCCACAAACCTCGAAGTATCTACCCCGAGGTCGCAAGGTCTTCCATGCCCTCTATATGCCTTTGTCATAGGCTCCTCAAATCCTCATTGAAAAAGGCCATCTCAAACCCCTTGAGCCTTGGCCTCTCCCGAATAACCTCTCTCTCTTGCATGATGCTACCCAGTACTGCGCGTACCATCAACAAACCGGTCATAGCACCGACAATTGCGTTCATCTCCACCACGAAGTACAAGATTTGTTTGACAACGAGGTCATCATCTCGCCAAGCCCAGCAAAGTCTATCGTCACTGGATCAGTGAACTTGGGGAATAATGTGATATGATCAGGGAATGGACCACCTGCGGGCGGCGTTCAGTTTACTCCAGATGTAACGTATGGCACGCACTGTTTTGAGCATCTGCGAATGCTGTTTGTTTTACATTCTGGCTTGGGTATTGAGTCAGTTTTGTTATGTTGCTTAGAGTCTGTCTCGTTGTTTTGAGTCAGTCTTTTCTTATTAAGTCATTTGGTTTATCTTTTTATATCGAGTCAGTCCAGTTGTATAGGAGTCAAGTGATTCCAGGGGCGTTACCTCGAATATCACTATTTTGTTTTGTGTTTGCCTTTTCTCTTTCTTTTGAGTCTGTTTCTGCCGTGGAGCCAGTTACACCAGAAGATCTGAATGAAACAATTGTGGTTTTCATGCTTTTGTGTTTGTTGCTATCTTGAACCTGTTATGCCAGCAAGTTTGAATGAAACGACAGTGCTTTTCGCTTACTTCTCTGTGCTTTGAAATTATTGCATTGACCTAAGTTTTTCAAAACTTTTTGAACATTGTGATGAAAACAAAGAGGAAAGAATTCCTTGGGATTTGTAAAAATTTGATCAATTGAGAGAAAGAGAGGCGTGCTAAGCCCTTAATGATTGAGATCATGCTTGTTAATGTGAGTACTGAGAAGGATCCTGGCTTAATCCAGACTGGTTCTACACTGTCTTTAGCGCAAGCGATTAGTCGCTTTCTTAAAAGATTTCAAAAAAAATGTTTTGCACCATCCTACGAAGACCTGTGTGGAATCGCTCTTGAGATTGTGCAGCTTAAGATCACTCTCAGCCTTGAAACTCGACCCTTTTTGCTTTCAAACCTTGAACTTGGATTCAGAATGTTCAAAGGTCAATCATGATGAGAGGCCTGTGTGGCCAGATTTGAAGCAGCCCTCGAACAAGGGGCAAGAAAGTCAGATCAAGGAGATCAAATTGATCAAAGGAAACTTGCAAAGCCAGATCATAAGCACCCCTCGAACTAGGGGCAAAAATGTCAGATGTGCTCTAAGAGTCAAAAATCGGGACATTTCTCAAGATAACAAAGGTCGGCAAGAATGCCAAATCCCAAAAAGGAGGAAAGAAGAAAGTATTGCTGAAGAACGATTGAGTTCCCATCCACAACACTAGGGGCAAATTAAGCCCCTATCAGATGGACTTTTACATCATCAGCGAACAACAGCCACTCTCTTGGATTTAGATGGCTTCGAGATCTCAAAACCATTTGGCATGGACAAAGCTACACTTTTACCCTTGAGAGGCTCGTTGGGCTGAAAACTCGGAAGGGCGACCCAGACAAAAGTTAAAGCAAAGAAAAGAACAAAAAAAAAATGCAAAGAATGAAAAAAGTAAAGACGAAAAAAGAAGAAAAGAAATGAAAAGAAAAGAAAAGAAAAACAAAGCTCGCAAGGTTGAAAACCCAGAAATGGCGGCCTTGGCAAAAGTTAGAGCGCAAAAAGAGAGGTTAAATACCCGAGTGTACCTTAACCGGAACTACGTAAGGCTTGATTCCCATGTTTGGGATACGTAGGCAACTTCATTCTGAAGTCCAGCCATAAACACTTCTAAAATCGATGGTGTCTATGTAATGGTTCTGATCATCTTTCTCATTTTTGTATCCAAGAGTTCGGTTGTGGCCTTCATTATGAGTACTAGGTACAGTGTGCTGCGGTACTATTCAAACAAGGGGCAACTTTCCGTTGCCGTTCAGTGTGCTGCGGTGCTATTCAAACAAGGGGCAACTTTCCATTGTCGTGCAGTGCCATTTAGGCAAGGGACAATTTTTCAGTGCTTCCGATTTGAGGTTATGCATCTTAAGAGTAAATTCTGTGTTGGTCAAACAATGGCCATTTGCAAAAATAGTTTTTGAGAATTTTTTTTTACTGAGGTTGACTAATTCTCTCGAAAATTATTCCATTTTTTCCCAAAACTGGACCATTTCTTGGACCCAAAAAAGGAAAATTTTCAGTGCTCATAACCTAACTGGCATGATTTTAAATCCAAAAGTTGAACAAGTAGGTTAATCTAACTCTTATGTTGGTCAAAATTGTTTTAGTTGAAAGCCAAAATGAAAAAATGGTCAAAATGATGAACTAGGGGCACAGTTGAGTCAGGTGTTCTGTCTTTTCCCCATTATCAACATACTTGCCAACTGGGGCACTCTACTTGCCAGAAAAGGGCACAATTGAAGCTAACAGCAAAGGGCCGAAAGCTCTCTCATACCCTCTAAGCAGCGAGGTATCAAGCTAAGTGCGAAGCACGAAATGGAATGGATCATGATATTCCACTCCCTTATCTAGACAGGTATGATCACATCTATACTGGCCAAGGGCGTCGCCAACCACTGTCAGCTGTGGATCTACTGCACATCCTGCCGTAACTCCTCTGTGGGGAAGTTCACTGTTGTGAGTAGAAGAAGAAGAAGAATCTAGCAGAATGCTAGGGGCAAGAGCCTGTAACTTCCTGTTTATCTATCAACCATCCATGGAAGGGATAAAAAAAAAAAAGAGAGATTGAAGAATAAAGAGATGTGCGCTGAGAGAAAAAGTAAGAAAAGGGATTTTTCAGAAAAACAGAGCCTAAGGGCTGAGTGATGTGAGAATCACAAATGAGAAAGGGTGGGAAACAATACTTGGAGAAATAGGCTCCCTGTCCACGTCTGAGTGTCGTGTGTGTGTTTTGTTTGTCCCGTTTCTTGTTTTGAGTCGTTTTTTAGTGTCAATAGATGTGTTTAGGTGGTTTACCTTTGTTTTCCATTGTTAAGTGTGCTACGCTGTGTTCAGTCGTAGGCTCAATACCCGATCCAGAACTCATTTCTCGATTTCAGAAATAAATCGTTTTGTGCTTGGAACGTTGTGCAATTCTCTACATTTGTGCAAAACAAGATTTGTTCTTTCATAAAACTGTAGGGTTCAACCCAGGTCATGTGAGAACAGTAAAACCAGGACCTATCTGAAGCTACATGGGTTCCGGGCTGCGGAGCAAAAGAAAAGAGAGAAAATTTGGAGCATCTGAGTGTGTTTCAACTTCTGTAAGTTCCGTCATTGCATCCCGTGCGTTCAGAATGAGTTGTGTGTTCAGAATGAGCAGTGTGCTGTTATGGGCTATGTGTTCAGAGTAAACGGAGTACTGTGTTTTGAGCTATGTGTTCAGAGTTAGCAGTGTGATGTATGAGCTATGTGCCAAATAAACCGAGTACTGTGTTATGAGTTGTGTGTTCAGAATGAGCAGTGTGCCGTACGAGTTGTGTGTTCGAAGTGAATAGAATACTGTGTCGACAATTTTCATGCCAGAATGGCAATCAGAAGTGCTTTTCCGAAGCACCGTCCCTGCCAAAGGCATCTTGGCTGTGTTCATAATGAGTTCCTAGGAGACCAATTGCGACGGTGGAAACTAGAGTTCGAATGGCTGATGCCTAGAACGCAAAGGTTTGGAATTTTTGAGACTAAAGTCTGTTTTGAATACCCAGGGGTGTATCCCCGGCTTGAAATCTGTATGGAAGCCCCATAGGTTGAGATAGCGTGTGCACGCCTCAATTCTGGATACTGAACCAACCTAGTCTGTCACCCCGTTAGAGAATAGGGAAAGTTATGAATATGGTCGGGAAGAAAAGTGGCATCTGTGGTTTCTACATACAGAGGTTACCCCTTGTCCGCATATCAAAACCTTTATACTATGAGTTAAAGGCACGATATTGTATGTACGGTTCATTTGAAGCTGGCACAACCAGACGATGTTGTATGTGTTTCAGTCAGAGGAACTCTGGGTGAGAACATTCATGTTCTCTCGAACTCGTTTGGATACTTTTCTTCTCTCGCATGAGACACGCTTGGACGTATTCGCATCCCTCTTTGGTCTAGGAGACTTTAAATCCTCTGAAGGTGCAATTCCTTTGGTGTTTGTCGTGCCCGAACGACTTCCGGTGGTCTGGTATAACCACCTGCCTATGTTTGTTGTGAGTTCCTAAGAGATCAACTGAGACAATGGAAACTAGAGTTCGAATGGCCGATGCCTAGAACACAAAGATTCGGGATTTCCTAGACTAAAGTCTGGTTTGAATACCCAGGGTGTATCCCCGGCTTGAAATCTGTATGGAAGCCCCATAGGTTAAGGTAGCGGGTATGCGCCTCAATTCTGGATACTGAACCAACCTAGTCTGTCACCCTGTTGGAGAATAGGGAAAGCTACGACCATAGCTAGGGAGAAAAGTAGTACTTGTGGTTCAACCGACAAAAAGGGAAAGATTCCCACATCAGCATGAGGTAGGACATTGCTGAGGTAGGTCATTGCCAATTGCCCCTGTAAGGTACCTTCACTTCCTAACTACTACATCATCTAGTATGTCTATTGCATTGTACATATCATTTATCGCATGCATTCACTACATATCCATTGTATCGCTTGCGCCTTTCCATGTTAAGCTTAGTCTGGCATGTGCCCATACTTTTCGCGTTAAAGCATAGTTATGTGATTATGTGTACGCGCCTATTGTTTGAGGGTGACGACACCATTTCTGTGTTAGACGTGGTTTGTTTGTGTCCATGCCTTTTCTAGGCAAGATATGGTTTGGCCGCGCGCCTTATCCAGTCCATTCATTGCATTTTAGCTATTACATTGCATTGTACATAGCATTTATCGCATGCATTCACTACATATCCATTGTATCGCTTGCGCCTTTCCATGTTAAGCTTGGCCTGGCATGTGCCCATACTTTTCGCGTTAAAGCATGGCTATGTGATTATGTGTACGCGCTTATTGTTTGAGGGTGATGGAACCATTTTTGTGTTAGACATGGTTTGTTTGTGTCCATGCCTTTTCTAGGCAAGATATGGTTTGGCCGCGTGCCTTATTCGCTTCATTCATTACATCTATTGCATTGTAGTTTGTTGCATTCAGCTTCATTGTCCATCTATCGCTTGCGCCTTTCCATGTTAAGCTTAGTCTGGCATGTGCTCATACTTTTCACGTTAAAGCATGGTTATGTGATTATGTGTACGCGCCTATTGTTTGAGGTAATGGCACCATTTCTGTGTTAGACATGGTTTGTTTGTGTCCATGCCTTTTCTAGGCAAAATGTGGTTTGGCCGCGCGCCTTATTCACTTCATCCATTGCATCTATTGTATTGTACTTTGTTTTGTTGTATTCAGTATTTAGGATCACGATCTTTCCTCAGTAGATCATTCCTCACTTATATCATACCACCCAATTACTTGTACTTTGTGGTCTCTCTGTGAAACACATAGTTTTGCATGTGCTCGCACCCCTTTCATGTTGAAACACGGTTTTGTTATGTATAGGCATCCATGCTGGGCTGGGCCAGCATTGAGGATGTAGGCACTTAGCCTGTGTTAGGCGTCGTTCGGCTCGTGCCCACTGTCTTTTCTATGTTAAAAGTAGTCTGATGTTGCATCTCCATCCCTTTATGATATTTATGTGGTTTTGTACTGCTTATGGTTTGATTATCTCAATTACATTGCATATCATTTGCATTGTTTCGCTACATTGTATATCATTTACATTGTTTTGTTTTTTTTATATTGTGTATCTTTTGCTTTCTGCCCCTAAACTACACTGGTTTAATTCCTTGCAAAGGGATACGTAGGTAGCCTGCAGGCGCAACCATTTATTTATCTGTATTTTGTTTGTTTGTCCAAGTCTTTAGCCTTGTCAAAAATGGGTCGTCTCTGGGCTTTGACATTCACTCACATCACTTCATGACTCTGAGCTCTATCAAAGAGGGGCAACTGTAGACACCCCATTTTTGACAGCCCTTAAGACTTAGGCGTTACTGATGGTTTACTTGGTATTGAAAGCTGTGCAGTGCAAAGGTTCGGTTTCTTCGGCGAGAGGAGAGTCCAATCCCAACCTTACACCTCATTTTGGACCAAAGCTATTTTGAATGGTTTTTACACCTTAAAACCCTCTTTTCAAAAAATATTTGAAACAAAGTTCCTACGATGCTCCGTGGCTCACATTTCTTCAAATATTGCGCTTTTCGATAAACTGAGCAAGGACAAAGTGGGAATGAATGAAAGAGAGATGAAATCTCTAAAAAAAATCTTTCAAAACACCTTTTTTAGGGGTTTGGAGTTGAAGAAAATAAGAAAGGAGAGAAGAAAACTAGTTTAGGAGAAGTTCGGCATCAATCCGGTTGGATCGAAACTGCGCGGCTTCACCAAAACAGGCATAACTTTTTGCATAGTTGGAATTTTGATGCAAGGCTGGTGCCATTGGAAAGATAACTTCTGGGGCTTCAATTTGGATACCTGGGCGACCACTTTTGGCCTTTTCAGCCACTGGCCTACCACTTTCTCTTCCGAAAGACCAGAAAAAGTAGCTGGCCGACCACTTAACTGGTCGGCAACTTTCTTTAAGCTTTCTGAAGATATTTTCCTCCAGCTGGCACAGCTGGAGAGCACTAGAGCCATCCTCCATACATTGCCTTAGAGCTTATCTTCTCCAAGAAGCTTTGCCTTTTGTTCTCTATAAGAGGGAGGCTCCTCCTCCCTCCTCTAGGTTCAGAAAAATCACCTTTGAGTGATAGATTGTAGACACCCCATTTTTGACCGTCCTCAAGACTTGGACGTCATCGTTTGAACACTCGATAATTATCTATGTTTGTGTTCGTCTTGAGTTCTTGGAGGTTTTAGCTACGCACCTTGCCTCAAGACCTTTCGACTCGTTTGTTTTGTGTTTGGTTTTGCACCAAACACTTGTTGTTTTGCTTCTGAGGGTGGGAAATAGCTTGTTGGCCATCCCCACACCTCACCAGCCATGGCCTGAGGCCACTGGCCCTGTTTTCTTGCTATCGGCCAAAGGTGTTGGTCGGTCGGCATTGTTTTTGGTCGGCCAGCCATTGTTTTGATCAATCGGCCACTTTTTCTGGCCGAGACCTTTTCTTGGGGAGGCTTGACCCTTCTGAACCTTTGGTTTAGCTTCTTGTGGGAGGCTTGACCCTTTTGAACCATTGGTTTAGCTTTTTGGGGGAGGCTTGACCCTTTTGAACCTTTGCCTAGCTTCTCCAAGAAGCTTGACCCTTTTTTTAGCTTCTTGAGGAAGCTTGAACCTTTTGAACCCCTCGTTTTAGCTTCTTGAGGAAGCTTGAACCTTTTGAACCTTTGTTTTAGCTTCTTGAAAAAGCTTGAACCTTTGCCTAGCTTCTCCAAGAAGCTTGACCTTTTTTGCCTTAGTTTCTAAGAGAAGCTTGGCCTTTTTACTCAAGCTTCTAAGAGAAGCTTGGACCTTTGTTCCTCTATAAGAGAGAGCCTCTCCCTCATTAGAAAAGGTTCCAAAAAAATTTTGCTAAGGCAAACAATATACATCTCTCTATATCTCTCTATTTTGAGCTCCAAATTACTTGGTTCTTGGCCCCTTTGCACACCAACTCTTAGCCTAACACCTCCATCATCAACCTAAGCATCTTGGAGGCCATTTTCAGAGGCTAAGGGACTGGTTTTTGGTCCAAGAACCTGCTAGTTTCGCAGCTGTGCATCAAGGGTGAGAAACACCCTCTTTATTCCCCATTTTTGCATAGACTTTTAGCCTATCTTGCATGCTGTTTTGAGCTTAACTTATAGCTGATAAAAGTTCTTTTTTTGCATGCTTTTGAAGTTTGTTTAAGATCACTTTTGTGTTTGGGGTTGTTTACCCCCTCTTAGGCCTTGTTTGGCCTCATTTTTGTGCCTTTTTTGTGAGCTTTGGGACCACCTTGTATTGGCCCTCGCACCACTGAAATCCCTCTCCTTTGTTGTCTTGTTTACTAGCATATTTGGCCTTCCAAAGGGGCCTATATTTGCACACTTCTTGAGCATGTTTCAGGCCTTTTTCAGTGAGTTTTAGGGCCTACATAACCCCTTTCCAGAGTTGGTTTTACCATGTTAGATGTCCTTCCTGCATGTGTAGAACAACCCCTTACATGGCCTTCCAAAGGAACACCTCATTCTAGCATGTATTGGACACATTTCAGTTGGTATTTGGTCATATTTTGGCATGCCATGAATCTTTTTTTGGCTGGTTTAGTGGTCCCTTGAATTCTTCATATACATGTAGTGTAATCCATGCTTACTAGCCTATGTTGCATGTTGTTTTGGCCCTCTATTCTAGCATGTTTTTGCCATACTCCAAACATGTTTTGTTCATATTTTGGGCTGCCTTAGCTCTATTTTTAGGCCTCTTGGTTGATTGGTGCTTGCCATGCATGCTTGTAGTGTAATAGCCATGCTTAGCTTTAAGTTTTGAAGCCTATTGCATGCTTATATCGAGGTGTTTGCATGTTTTAGTATCATTGTGTATGATATTTCAGAGCTTATACTTGTGCCATACTCCCCTATTTTCCATGCTTTAAATGTGTTTGAGAGTTGTGCTTGTATGCCGCATTTATGAGCCTTTGCATGAGCTTCATTTAAATGCATTTCGAGCCACCATCTCATATCATTTTGCCACTATTTTAGGGCTGTATAAGGTCTGTTTGGGGTTGGTTTCATCATTTGAACATAGCTTTGCATGACTATAGTGTAATGCACTTCACTAGTCTTTGGTGTTTAAGTTTTCTAGCATGCATAGCATGAGTGTTTGCATGCTTCGGAGTCATTTTGGAATCATTTAGTATGCCATTTCAGAGTTGGAACGTATGCCAATGTATGCCATGTTTCATCCTTGCATTGCTCTTGGAAAGTTGCATTTTTTGCCTTAGGCTTGGAGCCCTTGCATTGTGCATGTTTGCATGAATCTTGGGCATTGTTCTCATCTCATATGGCTACTGATTTAGACATGGTTGAGGCTTGTCCATATTATTTTAAGTCCATCTTTTGCATGTTGCTAAAATGTTGTTACATTGCTTCATGTTTGCATGCTTTGGTTGCATCATGTCTTGCATGCTCATTGTTTGAATATTGTCACATGATTGCATGTTTGCATGTTTGTCCACATGTTCATGTTGCATACTTAGCACGCATGCTTAGGTTGCATAGCATATCATGCATCTCTTGCCTCTTGATCAAACCATGATAGAGGTTGGAGGCGTCTTGTTTGTTTTGTGTGCATTTCATTTGACATTGAAATTGCACACTTTGGCTTCTCGGGCCATCATGCATTGAAATGCGTGATTGGTGGCCCGAGGACCGAGGGCCACACTCCCTTGAGTCCATAACATGATGGGGAGGGTGGTTGTGCACACATTTGCTTTGAAAATGCATTACCATGCTCTATCAGTCCTCTGTTGCTATCAAACAGGGTCCTGCAGGAACAGATGGCCGGTCGGCTATCTTTAGTGCCGGCCGGCTACCAAAATCCAGCCGATGGCTCCACTTTTGGTCGATGACCATGTTTCCATGGCCGGTGGCATCCCATTCTGATCAAGGGGTGGTTTAGAAGTAACCTTGGGATTTGTGCAAGTCTCAGAGGCGCATAACAGTGTAAACAGAGGCAACAGTGGCATTGGGTTTCCGAGCGAAGCCAATCCGAGCATGCATTCATCCCTCTTCCCAAGGCTGTTTTACTGCTTTAGTAGCTTAATTAATTTGTTAATTAGTTAAGGGTTTTGTAATATTTAATTAGCTAGGGTAGTTAATTATTTATTCAGTTTGTATTATTATTCGGACCCTCCGAGCGAAGGCAATGTTGTAATAAGTGTGCGTGCGTGCGTGTGTGCATGTCTTCCAACCCCACGTCTTTCTCCCTTTTATTTACCAGCTTTCGATGGTTAGATTAGGGCATGTTTCAATTAGCATACTTATGCTCGCATGTTTGCATCCATTCATTCGTCTTGCATGCACCGAGCTCGGCGCATCATACTAACTGCATTGTATTTCAATTCCAAGTTGAATACATGTATCGATTGTTGTATTTAGTATGCCATTCTTAGATTAGCCGAACCTATCGTAGTTGCATTTTGCATGTGTTTCATTAGCCATCTTAACATGAACTAGGATCATGCATTGATTATTAACTAGTTTCTGTTTTGGCTCGAACTACTCGGTGAGTGTTTATGCTTTAGCATCCTTGCATGTGTGTGAGTGACTGCCATGACAGCATTCTTACCATAAGGCTATTTGCTTATGTGATATAACTGTCTGAATGCCTGTGGGTGAAGGTTGGATTGCTTGAATTGGGATAATTCATTGAAATCCGTGTTTTAAGCCTACTTGCGAGTAGCAAACTTCAAACTATTTCCAAACAAACGGATATGCGATGCTTTGTTCCAAATTAGGCAATCTAGTCTATACTTGTTTTGTTGTGCGCATCACGTAGTAAAGATTAGCTAATTAACCAGAATAAGAGCACATAATGTTTTCAAAACTCGATATCATGGTTAGTAGAGACCGATCTTTGATCGGGCGAGCGGGGGTGCTCACGAAGTGACCTTCCCCAATCGTACCCAAGTTCCCGAGCCGAGGCAACTTTGATGATGACGAACATGTGGCCTTCGGCACGAGTCAGGCTTTCCTAAATTTCCCCAAAATAAAATATTTAGGTGGCGACTCTGTATCTGGCAAAGCAGTCCATGTTTGTCACTTCTTTCTAAAAATCTATTTTCCAGAACGATTTGCCAGATTTGGACTCTTTGATGATTCATCGGTCTTGCATTGCACTCTGCGAAATGAGATACAGGACCGTGACTTTTGAGTCCGAACTGTAGTGAGCCCCAAAACGAACAGAACGGGATTCATTCCTCCTGGGACGTTCGGGGACGTCTACATAGATATAGTCTTGTATCTATATCTCCTTGTTGCTTCATTTTTGTGCTTCAAAAGTGTAGTTTTGTCTTAGTTTAACACACAAACACACACTCAAACACCATCCTTGGGTTGCTGAGGTGCTAAAGGGTTGTTTTTGGTGTTCTTGGACTGGTTTAAGCTCAAAGAACTTGCTGGAGTTGCAGTTGTAAAAAAGGTCTTCAAGGGTGAGTTTCTAACCCTTAAAACCCCCATTCTTGCTTAAGCTTTTGAGCCCTTTTGCATGCTATTTTAAGCTTAACTCTAAACTACAAAAAGTTTTGTTTTTGCATGCTCAAGATCTTTGTTTAAGGTCACTTTTTCATTTGGGGTGGTTTACTCCCTCTTAGGCCTTGTTTTGTGCCATCCCTTTATGCTCTTGTTGAAGCCTTTGCATGACCTTTCTACCACTGAAATCCAGAGGATTTTCAGTAGTGGAAAGGTGATTTTGGAGTCCTAAATAGGAGAGGGTCATGCCCTCTCCTTGTATTGTGTTTACTAGCTTCATATGCCTCATGTTTGAGCACCTTTGTTAAGCTTGTGTTAGCTTGTTCTTAGCTAGTATTTGTGGTTATTTTACTGAGGCATGTCACTGTTTTTACTTGCTTTGGTCACTCCATGCATGGTTAATGCACTTGTAGTGTAAATCTCTTAAACTAGCTTTGTATGCTTCATGAAGTAGCATGTCATTATAGCTTGGTTTGAGTCCATTTCAGCATGTATTTGGTGTTGTTTTACCGTGTCATACCTCTGTTAGGGTTTGGTTTGGTTAGCCTTTGCATGCTCCATGCACTTGTAGTGCATTTCCATCAAATAACATAACATGCATCATGCTTTGACATGTCATTTTAACATGCTTTTGGCTTAACTCTAAGAAGACTTTGTTCATGTTTTAGCAAGTTTAAGGACTGATTTGTGTTGTCTTGGTCATGCATGCCTTGCTTTGTATAGCTATGGTTCAATCTAGCTTGTTAGCGTTGTGCATCAAGTCCACTAGCATGCATTACTTGGACTATTTGAATGATTTGGCATCATTTGTAATGTGATTTCTGTCCATGTTTCATGCTCATACACTTGCATTTTTTGCTCTTTCAGTGCATTGGAGGGTTTACCGCCTTTATGCCTTAACATGAGTCATTGCGTATGCCTTCATGCCTTAGCTTGCGAGCCATCATTTCAATGTGTTTTTGGGGTTACTATGCCATGATATAACTCTGATTTTTGTTTCTTAAGTCATCCCATGCTTGGTCTTAATAGGTGTAGTGTAATCCACCTTATTTACCTTGTATGCATCATGCCTTATGCCCCTCATGTTAGCATGTTTTGGCTTCCTTCCATGCATGTTTTAGACTCATTTTAACATGTTCTAGGACTGTTTTGGGTTGCCTTGGTCACATGCTTCGTGTTTTGTATAGTTGTAGTACAAGTGCTCTTGCTTGCTTCAAGCTTTGAGCACTATAGAATGCTTCATTTGTGTTATGTACGTGATTTGGCATCATCTAACATGACATTTCAGAGCATATGGACTTGTCATGTTCTCACTTCATTCACCCTTTGAGTGCCTCTAAGGGTTGTGCATTGTTTCCTTACTTGTAGCCTAGCTTGTATGCTTACATGCCTAGGTATTTGAGCCCTCATCTCAGCATGTTTAGGTCCTTGTTTTGACCTATTTCAGCTCTGTCCATGCTTGGTTCATGCATTTGTGTCATGTATTGCATGTCCCTAGAGTAATCCTCCTTGTTAGCTTTCATGCTTTAGGATTTTTGCATTCCATGCTTGCTTTGTTTGAATGATTTGGCATCATTTCTTACCTCATTTTAGTGCACTTAGTGTTGTCACACTTGCACATTTGACACTCTTCGAGTCTTCTTAAGGGTTGTGCTCTTGGGCCTAGTTGAATGGCCAATGCATTGTGCATGCATACCTTGCCTTTTGTGCTTTAATTTTATCACCAATGGCCACTAATTTGGGCATGACTGAGGTCTACCCCTTTTGGTTTAAGTCCATTGATTATGCCATGTATATTGCATTGAGTTTGCCATATTGTTTTATTGTATTAAGTATGCCATCTTACATTGCATTGTGCATGCCATATGGTTATTTGCATTGTGTATGCCAAGTTGTCCCTTGCATTGAGTATGCATGTCCATAACATTGCTAAGTTACCCTTGTAGCATTACATTGTGCATACATGTGTTAGCATTGTTTGCATGCCATTTGCATTGGTTGTTTGATCATGTTGTATTGCATGTTGTTGCATGCATGTCCCTTGCATTGTGTATGCCATATAGTAGCATTGTGCATGCCATGTTACGTGTTGCATTGTGTTTGGAATAGGTGTTAGTCCAAACACGGGGAAAGAGGGACGTTTCATACTTAAAGTGATGAAACGTGCCTTAATTCCCGATCGCCGACGCTCTTGATCATACATGATAGAGTTCTAGGCCTTATGTTTTTACTTGTGTATTCATTTCATATTGAATTGTGCAACTTCGCCTTTCAGCCATCATGTATTAAAATGCGCGATTGGTGGCCCGAGGGTTGAGAACCCACACACCCTTGAGCTCATGACATGATAGGGAGGGTGGTTGTGCACACATACCTTGCAAATACATTGCCATGCCCTTTCTTGCTCTCTGTTACAGCAAATTGCAGTTCAGTAGCAACAACTGGCCGGCCAGCCAGAAAAACTAGCTGGCTGACCATTTTTTCTAACTTTCTGCAAGAAAAGTGGTTGGCAGGTGGCTGGAGAGACCAAAAGTGGTCGGCCACCCTCCCACAAGTTTCCCAAGGTTTAGTTTCATTTTTCTGGAGCTTGGTGGAAAGTTTTGAGGACAAATGAAAACAGAGGCAAATCAGGGCATCGCATTGGATTTCCAAATGAGGCGACCGGGCTTGCATGCATTCCTCGCCCTCTGAGGCTCTTGATTTACTGCTTTATTTAGCTAATGTGTTTAGCTAGCTTATGCTTTGGTCTGTACCTTTAATAGTTAATGCGTTTAGCTATTTCAATTTATTTTGTAATAATTAGTTAATTAGGATTAGTTAATTAATTTGTTGTGTAATAATTAGTTCAATTGGCTTAGATTAGCTAGTTAGCTTCTTATTTGGTCCCTCTGTAGACACCCCATTTTTGATCGTCCTCAAGATTTGGACGTCACCGTTTGAACACTCGGTGATCATCCAGGTTTGTGTTCGTCTTGAGTTCCCAGAGGTCTCGGCCACGCGTCCTGCCTTAGGATCTCTCGACTCGATTGTTTTGTTTTTGGTTCTGCACCAAACACTTGTATTGTTGCTTTGGAGGGCAGGGAATGGCTTGTTGGCCATCCCCACACTCCACCGGCCATGGATTGAGGCCACCGGCTGTGTTTTGTTGCCATCGGCCAAATGTTTGGCCGACCGGCACTCTAGATGGTCGACCGGCCATCTATTTTGGTCAAATTGTATTTTTGGCTGGCCGACCACTATTCATCTGCTTTTGCAGATATTTGTATGCCAGCTGTGCTAGCTGGCATACACTTTGCTCCCCTCCATACACGTGTATGGAGGGATCTCCCTCTTGACTAGCTTATTTGGAAAGCTTTACAAGAGGGATTGTCTATAAGGGGGAGCCTTTTCTCCCTTCATTAGGGTTACAAAAATTTTCCAGAGCTTTGAGTTTTAGGGTTAGGGTTTGTTCATACTCTATCTCTATATATCTCCCTCTCTTGAGTGTTTTGTGTGTGTTTAGTCTTAGTTTTGCACACAAACACCTACCATTACACCATACCTTAGTTGCTGAGGCATAAGAGGCTTGTTCTTGGAGGTTTTGGACTGGTTTGAACCTAAGGAAGCTGCTGGTCTTCCATTTTTGAAGATGGTCTACAAGGGTAACAATCTTACCCTTTTTTCCCATTTTTGCATAGCTTTTTCACCTATCTTGCAACTATTTTTAGACTTTGTGTATAACATATAAAAGTCTTGTTTTTGCCTGCTCTAAATAGTTGTTTAAGAGTGTTTTGAGCTTCGGGGTTGTTTGACCCCTCTTAGGGCTTGTTTGGCCCCATTTTGTGCCATTTTGGTTGAGCTCCAAGACCACCTTGTTTGGGCCTCCTCACCAGTGGTGAGGATGGTGCCTTGAGGTCCTACGAAGGAGAGGGCCACCCCCTCTCCTTGTTGTCCTTGAAAAGGGCCATTTTAGCCTCTTGAGTGAGCATCTTATTTAGGTTCATGTTGACCATATCTTAGCTGCTATTTAGTGTTATTTTGCCATGCTATAGCACTGTTTTATGTTGGTTTAGGCACACCATGCTTGTTTAGCATACATGTCTTGTAATGCCATCATTTTCCTTAACATGTACTTAGCATGTAGATTACCATGCTTGCTTGTTTTGGCCAAGCTTTGTGAAGCTTTTAGGCTTGTTTTGCCATGCTTAAGATCTGAAGTAGGTTGTCTTAGCCATGCTTGCCATGCTTTGTTTAGCCTCTTTGCATTCTTGGCTTGTAAGCCTCAAGTGTATGAACCATGAGCATGCATTACTTGCATTATTCCAATGGCTTGGAACCATTTAACATGTCATTTCAGTCCTCATGACATGCTTGCATGCTTGCATTTGATGCCCCTTTAATGTGTTAAAAGGTTGTTGTCTTATGCCCCTCGTTTAGGCCCTTGTGCATGCTTACATGTTTAAGCCATTTAGATGTCATCTAGATGTGTTATTGGCTTTGTCTTAATGTGCTAAAACTCAAATTTTGGTTGCTTAATTCATGCCATGTTCGATTTTGCTAAGTGTAGTTCAATACACCTTTGGCTTGCCTTAAATTTTGGCTTTGCTTGCATGCCTTGTTTGTCTTGTCTAGTTGGTTTGGCACCTTTCATGACTTGATTTTCAGAGCTTATAATGCATGCCATTTGTCCATGTTTTCAACCTCTTAAGTGTGCTTGAGAGTTGCTCTTCAATGCCTAAGTGTTGGTCCTTGTGTGCATGCATGCTTGCATGTTATTTGGTCCTCATTCTCTTAGCAATTGGCCACTATTTTGGGCCTAGTATAGAGCTGTCCAAATTAGTTTAAGTCCATTATTCGCATGTTGTTGCATGCTCACCTTGTGTGTTGTTGCATACTTGTGTGTTGTTACATACTTGTGTGTTGTTACATGTTTAGATTGTTTAACGTGTTTGCTCTGTGTGTTGTTGCATGCTTGAACATCCGCATTGCATCTTGCACACTTGTTGGTTTGCATTGCCTCATGCCTTGCATGCTTGCTTGCATAGGTTGTATGCCTAGTATGCATCATGCATTGCATGCCCATGTTGCATACTTAGTTAACATGCCTAGGTTGCATTGCATTGGCATGCATGCTTTGCCTCTTGAATTGAGTATGATAGAGGTTGAGCCTCACTTGTTTGTTTGATGCCATCTCATTTGAAATCAAACTGCATACTTGGTTTCTTGGGCTATCACGCATTGAAATGCGTGATTGGTGGTCCGAGAATCAAGAACCATGTCCCTTTAAGTCACAAACATGATAAGGGATGTGTTGGTGCACACATTTGCTTGAAATGCATTGCCATGCCTTGTTTGCCCCTCTGTTGCTGTCAAAACAGGTTCTGCAGGAATTTTTGGCCGGTCGGCTACATACAGTGCCGACCGACCAACAATTTGTGGCCGATATCTCCACAGGTGGTCGATGACCATTCCCCATGGCCGGTGACCATTCCTCATGGCCGATGGTGTTCCACAGCACTCAGAGAAGCAACCTTGGAGTTTGTGCAATTTTCAGAGGTGCCAAACAGTAAAAACAGAGGCAAGTTGTGCATGGCAATGGACTTCCAAACGGAACCAAGCATGCATTACATTAGGCCCTCTTCCCAAGGCTATTTACTGTTTTATTAGATTAGTTAATTTGCTTTACTAGTTTAATTTGTCTGTAATAATTAATTAGCTTGTAGGTTAATTAATTGTATTATTCTTTTGGTCCCTCCAAGCGAGGGCGAATTTGTAATAAGTGTGGGTGCGTATGTGCATGTTTTCCAACCCCCACTTCTTTCTCCCTTTTACTTACCTGCTTTGATGGTTAGTATTAGGGCATATTTAATTTAGCATACCTTATGCTATGCATGCGTGCATCATTCATCAGCATTGCATGCACCGGGCTCGGTGCATCATGCTAACTGCATAAGTATTTCAAAGCTAACTTGAATATGTGCATCAAATGGTTGTATTTCACATGCCATCCTTGGATTAGCCAAGCCTGTCCTAATTGCATTCTGTATGCGTTACATTAGGCACTTAACATGGACTTGAATCATACATTGATTGCTAACGAGTTCTTTGTTTTGGCTTGGAGTACACTGTAAGTATTTTGTGCTTTAGCATCTCGCACGAGTGTGAATGTTAACATGACAGCATGCTTACCATGTGGCTAGATGCTTATGTGATATGAACTGCCTGAATGCCTATGGGTGAAGGTTGGATTGCTTGAATTGGAACAACTCATCAAAATCCGTGTTTTAGCCTTCTCGCGAGTACCAAATTTTAAAACATTTTCCAAACAAACGAATATGCGATGCTTTGTTCCAAATTAGGCGATCTAGTCTATACGTGTTTTGTTGTGCGCATCACATAGTAATTCTAGCTGATTAATCGGAATAAGAACACATAACGTTTTCAAAATTGGATATCATGGTTAGTAAAGGCCGATCTTCGGATCGGGCGAGAAGGGGTGCTCATAGCTAACCTTCCCCAATCGTACCCAAGTTCCCGAGCTGAGGCAACTTTGGTAATGACAGACACGTGGCCTTAGGCAAACGAGTCAGGATTTCCTAAATTCCCCCATTAAACAAATATTTAGGTGGCGACTCTGTATCTGGCAAAGCTATCCATGTTTGGCACTTCTTTTCTAAAAATCTGTTTTCTCAAAATGATTTGCCGAATTTGGACTCTTTGGTTCAGACTAAGAACCGTGACACAAAAGAGAGTCCAAACTGTGGTGGCATAAAGCCCGAGGGCGCGTCCACACCCTCCCTCGAGAGGGCGTATTGTTGTAATAAGCGTGCGTGTGTGTGATGCATGTCTTCCAATCCCCATTTCTTTCTCTCTTTTACTTAACCACTTATGATGATTAGTTTTAGGGCATATTTCATTTATCATCTTTATGCTTGCATGCGTGCATCCATTCATCTGTATTGCATGCACCGGGCTTGGCGCATCATACTAACTACATTGTATTTTAATACCTATTTGAATACATGTATCAAGTCGCATTTCATATGCCATCCTAGATAGCCGAGCCTATCTTAGTTGCATTCTCGCATATGTTGCATTAGCCATCTTAACATGAACTAGGATCATGCATGATTTCCAACTAGTTCTTTGTTTTGGCTCGGAGTACACTGTGAGTGTTTACGCTTTAGCATACTACATGTGTGTTATTGACTTCCATGAAAGCGTGCTTGCCATGAGGCTAATTGCTTATTTGATATAACTGCCTGAATGCCTGTGGGTGGAGGTTGGATTACTTGAATTGGAACAATTCATTGAAATCCGTATTTTAGCCTACTTACGAGTAGCAAACTTCCAACCATTTTCAAACAAACGAATATGTAATGTTTTGTTCCAAATTAGGCGATCTAGTCTATACTTGTATGTTGTGCGCATCATGTAGTAAGATTAGCTAATTAACCGGAATAAAAACACATGTGTTTTTAAAAACAAAATATCATGTTTAGTACAGGCCGATCTTTGATCGGGTGAGCGGGGGTGCTCATTACATGACCTTCCCCAATCGTACCCAAGATCCCGAGCTGAGGCAACTTTGGTGATGACGGACACGTGGCCTTCAGCATGAGTCAGGGTTTCCTAAATTTTTCTAAAATAAAATATTTAGGTGGCGACTCTGTATCTGGCAAAGCAGTCCATGTTTGGCACTTCTTTATAAAAATCTATTTTCCAAAACGATTTGCCGGATTTGGACTCTTTGGTGATTTATTGGTTTCACATCGCACATTGTGAGATTAGATTCAGAACCGTGACATTTGAGTCCGAACTGTAGTAGCTCAGAACAAAATGAGATTCGCGCCCCCTCGCAGGTGCGGATATCTGAGAGTTCCTGAGAGCGCGTCTACAGTTTCTACTGCAGACATCCCATTTTTGACAGCCCTTAAGACTTAGGCATTACTGATTGTTTACTTGGTGTTGAAAGATGTACAGTGCAAAGGTTCGGTTTCTTCGGCGAGAGGAGAGTCATATCCCAACCTTACACCTCATTTTGGACCAAAGCTATTTTGAATTGTTTTTAGACCTTAAAATCCTCTTTTTCAAAACATTTTTGAAACAAAGTTCCTACGATGCTCCGAGGCTCATATTTCGTCAAATGTTGCTCTTTTCGATAAACCGAGCAAGGACAAAGTGTGAATGAATGAAAGTTTCATTTAGTATCCTTATGCTTGCATACATGCATCCATTCGTCTGTATTGCATGCACCGGGCTCGGCGCATCATACTAACTACATTGTATTTCAATACCTATTTGAATACATGTATCAAGTCGCATTTCATATGCCATCCTAGATAGCCGAGCCTATCTTAGTTGCATTCTCGCATGTGTTGCATTAGCCATCTTAACATGAACTAGGATCATGCATGATTTCTAACTAGTTCTTTGTTTTGGCTCGGAGTACACTGTGAGTGTTTACGCTTTAGCATACTGCATGTGTGTTATTGACTGTTATGAAAGCATGCTTGCCATGAGGCTAATTGCTTATTTGATATAACTGCCTGAATGCCTATGGGTGGAGGTTGGATTACTTGAATTGGAACAATTCATTGAAATCCGCATTTTAGCCTACTTACGAGTAGCAAACTTCCAACCATTTTCAAACAAACGGATATGCAATGTTTTGTTCCAAATTAGGCGATCTAGTCTATACTTGTATGCTGTGCGCATCATGTAGTAAGATTAGCTAATTAACTAGAATAAGAACACATGTGTTTTCAAAAACAAAATATCATGTTTAGTACAGGTCGATCTTTGATCGGGCGAGCGGGGGTGCTCATTACATGACCTTCCGCAATTGTACCCAAGTTCCCGAGCCGAGGAAACTTATGTGATGACGGACATGTGGCCTTCGGCATGAGTCAGGGTTTCCTAAATTCCTCCAAAATAAAATATTTAGGTGGCAACTCTGTATCTGGCAAAGCAGTCCATGTTTGACACTTCTTTATAAAAATCTATTTTCCAAAACGATTTGCCGGATTTGGACTCTTTGGTGATTTATCAGTTTCACATCGCACATTGTGAGATTAGATTCAGAACCGTGACATTTGAGTCCGAACTGTAGTAGCTCAGAACAAAACGAGATTCCGCCCTCTCGCAGGCGCGGATATCAGAGAGTTCCCGGGAGCGCGTCTACAGTTTCTAGAGTTAAAATGAGTAACTAACAACTTGGGACTAAAATTGAGCAAGATAATAACTTGCGTGTTGTGTGTTCAATCGGACGTTAATTGAACACAAGGAAAATTGGGACATTTCATACTCAAAGTGATGAAATGTGTCAAGTTTCCTAGGTCTCCATTGCCCTTGATCATGCATGATAGGGTGATGGTTCTTAAGGGTCTTGTTTTGCATTTATTGAGCTTGCACATCTTGAATCACAAGCCATCATGCAATGAAATTGCTTGATTGGTGGTTTGTGGCTTAAGTTCACAACTCCTTGGATTTGTTCATGAAAATGAGGGGTGAATTGTGTAGACAATCCTTGGAAATACCCTTTCTTTGCTCTGTACAAGTATAGATTTGATCGCCTGAATTCGAACAAAACATCTCACGTTTGTTTATTTGAAAATGGTTTGATGGTGCTACTCGTAAGTGGGCTAAGACGTGGATTTGCCTCCCTCGGGTGGGCTTAGAAAACATGGTTTTGCCTCTATCTAGTGGGCTTAAAACTCGCAATCAATGAATTGTTCCAATCTAAGTAATCCAACCTTCACCCTCAAGCATTCAGGCAGTTATATTACATAAGCAGTTAGCCTCATGGTAAGCATGCTATCATGGCAGTCACTCACACACATGCAAGGATGCTAAAGTATAAACACTTACCGAATACTCCGAGCCAAAGAAAGAAACTAATTAGGAATCATGCATGAATCCTAACTATGCTGAAATGCCTAATGCAACACATGCAAAAATGCAACTAAGATAGGCTCGGCTATTCTAAGATGGCATATGAAATACAACAATTGATACACGTATTCAACTTGGAATTGAAATACGATGCAGTTAGTATGATACGCCGAGCCCGGTGCATGCAAGACAGATGAATGATGCAAACATGCAAGCATAAGTATACTAATTGAAACATGCCCTAATCTAACCATCATAAGCTGGTAAATAAAAGGGAGAAAGACGTGGGGTTGGAAGACATGCATCACACACACGCACACTTATTACAATTGTGCCCTCTCTCGGAGGGTCTGAATGAATATTACACAACCAAAATAAATAACGAATTATTACACAACACTAATTACTTAACAAATGAACTAGGTAAGCAAAGTAAACTAGCATGCTATGCTACGTGCAATGGACTACCTCAGCTCTGCTCGGAATGATGGAGGATGTATGCATGCTCAATTTGCCTTGCCGGTAAATTCCATCGCGATGCCTTGACTCGCCTTTGTTTGCAATTGAATCCAGAAACTTGCACAAAGCTCCGAGAGGCTGAAACTCCACTCTGAGAAGCTGTGGAAGGGCCACCGACCAGCTATTGGGCTTGGAGACCACCCACCGACCAGTTTATGTGGGAAAAACCAAAAGGGGTGGTCGGCCTGCCAGAAAAGCTGGTCGGCCGACCAGTTCCTGCCTCCAGTTTCTGGTTTTTCTGCAATAAAGGCAAAAGAAAGAGAAAGCAAGGCATTTGCAACACATGTGTGCACGACCACTCTCCCCGTCATTACACAAGCTCTAGGGAGTGTGGTCCTCGATCCTCGTGTCACCAATCACGCATCTCGATACATGATGGCCGAGGAATCGAATTGCACGACTCGATGTGAAATGAATGTACATATGAACGCAACAAGGCCTAAACTCCATCATGGATAATCCGAAGCGTCGGCGACCGGGAATCGAGGCACGTTTCGTCACTTGGAGTACGAAATGTCCCTCGTTTCCCATGTCTGGACTAAACCCTACTCTAAACACAATGCAATATGCATGATATGCATGAATGCAATTCTAACATGCAATCCTAGATGCAATGCCACTGAATGACGCAAACATGCAAGGGATGAAATGCAAACATGCACCTAGAATATACAATGCTAACACTACATGGCATGCATAATGCTCATGAACTAAATGTGACTAACAACCTATGGCATGCTCAATGCGACTAATAACCTAGCATACACAATGCGAGGAATGACATAGCATACACAATGCTAACAACATAACATGCACAACACATTGCAACATGGCATACACAATGCAAGGTGGACTTAAACCAATATGAGTGGACCTCAGCCACACTCAAATCAGTGGCCATATGATGGAAATGAGACAACCGAAACACATGCAAACATGCACGATGCAAGGGACCGATCCTAAGGCATCAAATGCCACTCTACCAAAGCATGGCAAGGGATGAAAGATGGCATACAAACATGCAATTTCCAGCTCTGAAATAAGATGCTCAATAGTCCGAAATCATGGAAACATATCACCCAATGCACGAAATAAGCCCCGAAACTCAAAATTAGGCAAATGCATTGAACCACAAGTATGCAAAGCAAGCATTATTTGACCATGAGGCATGAAAATAGAGCCAAGACAATCCTAAACATGCACCAAATCAGTTTAAGGTATAGCCAAAATGTGCTAGAATCAAGGGTCAACAAAGCATGCAAAGAAAGCTAGTGAACCGTGAGTTACATTACAAGTATGTGAAGCACATGAGGGCTCACTGAACCAGCCAAAAAAAGAAGTATGCCATGCTAAAATATCCCCAAATAACCACTGAAACACAGTCAATGCATGCAAAAATGATAGGCTCCTTTGGAGGGCCATGCAAGGGGTTTTTCCACACCTATATGATGGCACACCAAATGGCAAAACCAACTCTAGAAATAGGTTATGAGGGTCCTAAAACCCACCAAAAAGGCCCTGGAATGGGTCAATGACGCATACAAATGAAAGCCCCTTTGAAAGGCCTTGAGGAGGATTGCTCCACACATGCATGATAGACACAAAATATGGTCAAAGGGGCTCCAGACAGAGTTAAGGCAGACCTAAAAACTCACAAATAATGGCCTGAAACAAGACTTCAAAGCATGCAAAATGAGCTCCTTTGGAAGGCCAATAAAGCTAGTAAAGAGAACAAGGGGTGAGAGGGTCACCCCTCTATGATTTTGAAGCTCAAAGAGACATCTAAGCCACTTAAAATCCACTGGATTTTAGTGGCTAAAAGGCCAAACCAAGGCCAATGCAAATGCTCAAATGCATTGCTCAAAACATGAGGAAATGAAGCATGAAAGGGAGTAGATGACCCCCAACAGAAAAATGACCTTAAGCAAACATGTTTATAAGCTCAAAAGAAAACTTTTTTCAGTTTATGTTGAAACCCAAAAATGCTTGCAAATAGGGCTAAACTATGGAACAAAACAATGTCAAAATAGGAGAAATGGGGACTTACCCTTGAAGAGAAGAAGGCCAGCAGCTTCTAGACCAAAATACTGAGTCTTCAACCTTTGAAAATCAGCCCCTAGGTGCTTAGGTTGATAATGGAGGTGTTGTGCTTGGAGGTGTAGTGCAATGGGACCAAGAACAAGGGTTTTTGGAGCTTGGAATATAGAGATATGGAGGGAAAGTGTATGTATGCTCAAAACAGGTCCTGAACCCTAGCAATGGAAGAGGGCCCTTTCCTTTATAGAGGAGAAGGTCTAAAGTTTCTCCAAGAAGCTTAAAAGCTAGCTAAAACATCCTCCATACACGTGTATGGAGGATGCATTCTGAGGCTTCCAGCTGGCACAGCTGGCTTCAACTCATTGAGACAAAAAATGAGAAAGGTCGAAAAAGGAGAAAGCTGGCCGACCAATTCAGGTGGTCGGCCGACCACCTTTCCTGGTCAGCCGACCAGGTCAAAAGGTTCAGGTGGTCGGCCGACCACCTTTTCTGGTCGACCTGCTACTTTTTCTGGTTTTTCAGGACAAAAAATTGGTCTACCGAAAAGAAAAGTGGTCAGCCAGTGATTGGAAAGTCCAAAAGTGGTCAGCCAGGTGTCCAAATTGAATCCCCAGAAGTAATCTTTCCAATGGCACCAGCCTTGCACCAAAATTCCTCCTGTGCAAAAAGTTATGCCTATTTTGGTGAAGCCGCGCAGATTCGATCCAACCGGAGTGATGCCCTACTTCAATCAACCATATCTCCCCCGTCCGGACTTGGTTTTAGGAGATTCTTGAGTGAAAAATGAAGCCCCGGAAGTAAGCTTTCCAATGGTGGTGGCCTCATAGCTGAAATCCAAGTATGCGAATGAATAGGCCTGATTCAACAAGGACTGCTCGTCCCTCTCTTAACGATTCATGCCCATTTTCTCCCCCAACTGGGTTTCTTCCCCCTTCTCTTCTTTTCTTCAACTCCAAACCCCTAAGTAAGGTGTTTTGAAATATTTTTCAAAGATCTCATCTCTCTTTCATTCATTTCCACTTTGTCCTTGCTCGGTTTATCGAAAAGCGCAACATTTAACGAAATGCGAGCGTCGGAACATTGTAGGAACTTTATTTTCAAAACATTTTGAAAGATAGGGTTTCAAGGTCCAAAATCTTTTGATCAAGATTGTTTTGGTCCAAAAGGGGTGTGAAGTTGAGATTTGACTCTCTCCTTGCCGAAGAAACTGAACCTTTGCCTTGCACACCTTTCTCCACCAAGTAAACCATCAGTAGTGCCCAAGTTTTAAGGGCGGTCAAAAATGGGGTGTCTACAATTGCCCCTCTTTGACAAAACTCGGAAGTCAAGAAGTGACGGGGGTGAGTGTCAAAGCCCAGAGACGACCTATTTTTGACAAGGCCAAAGACTTGGACAAACAAACAAAATATAGATAAATAAATGGTTGTGCCCGCAGGCTGCCTACGTATCCCTTTGCAAGGAATCAAACCAGCGTAGTTCAGGGCAGGATGCAAAATGTTATGCAGGAAGATTTCGATAATTGGACTTATACGCTACGCGAAGTCGGTTTGAAAATTGAACTTAAACGATACGCGAAGCCGGTTTGATAATTGGACTTATACGCTTTCGCGAAGCCGATTTGAAAATTGGGCTTATATGCTTTCGCGAAGCCGGTCTGAAAATTCAGGGTTTATGCAATGCAATGTAGTAACTAAAAATGCAATGTAAAAGCTAGGAAGGGAAGGTACCTTACAGGGGCAACCGGCAATGACTTACCTCGGCAATGTCCTACCTCATACTGATGCGGGAATCTTCCCCTTCTTCTTGGTTGAACCACAGGTACTACTTTTCTCCCTGGCCATGGTCGCAGCTTTCCCTATTCTCCAACAGGGTGACAGACTAGGTTGATTCGGTATCCAGAATTGAAGCGCATACACATGCTATCTCAATCTATGGGGCTGCCATACAGATTTCAAGCTGAGGATATACCCCTGGGTATTTAAACAAGACTTTAGTCTCGGAAATCCAGAACCTTTGCGTTCTAGGCACGAGCCATTAGAACTCTAGTTTCCACCGTCTCAGTTGGTCTCCTAGGAACTCACCGCTAACACAGGCAGGTGGCTATACCATATCACTGGAAGTCGTTCGGCCACGACAAACACTAAGGGATTTGCACCTTTAGAGGATTTAAGGTCTCCTAGACTGGAGAGCGCACAAGACAGTGCGAATAAAGATGCAGGATTTAAGATCTCCTAAAATAGAGGATTTAAGGTCTCCCAGACCAGAATAAAACATATATGATGCAATGGATGTAACAGATAGAGCAATAGATGCAAAAGGGATAACACACTCCAACCACGCTGGAATCGTGAGATCAAAGAAAACCAATCAGGAGCGCATTCCACGCAACCGGAGATAAATTTTAAACACGCTGAAATCGTGAGAGGAGGTCCGATAACAACCGCCCAGGTGCGTACGCAACACAACCTGAATGAATTCCAAACACGCTGAAATCGTGTGAGTAAAGAGGCACTCAAACCACGCTGAAATCGTGAGAGGAGGTCCAAAAACAACCGCCTAGGTGCGTACACAACACAACCTGAGATGAATTCCAAATATGCTGAAATCGTGTGAGAAAAGGGACACTCAAACCATGCTGAAATCATGAGAGAAGGTCCGATAACAACCACCCAGTGCATCTACAATGCAACCTGGGATAAATTCCAAACACGCTGAAATCGCGTAAGGAACGGGACACTCAAACCACGCTGAAATCGTGAGAGGAGGTCCAACAAACCGCCTAGCGCGTTTACAACGCAACCTGGGATAAATTCCAAACACGCTGAAATCGCGTAAGGAACGGGACACTCAAACCACGCTGAAATCATGAGAGGAGTTCCAACAAAATGCCCAGCGCGTCTACAACACAACCTGGGATAAATTCCAAACACGCTGAAATCGCGTAAGGAACGGGACACTCAAACCACGCTGAAATCGTGAGAGGAGGTCCAACAAACCGCCCAGCGCGTCTACAACGCAACCTGGGATAAATTTCAAACGCGCTGAAATCGCATAAGGAACGGGACACTCAAACCACGCTGAAATCGTGAGAAGAGTGGCTCGAAAACAAACAATCAGGAGCGTGTTCCACGCAACCTGAGATAGCCCCAGAGGAGAATGATCCTAAACGCTGCACAACATGAAAAGATAAACGATACAAGATAACACAAGATGCAAATAAATGCAATAAGTGCAATGATACAATACATGTTACAAGCAATGTAGAGCATGACGTTTAAGGAATGCAATAAACAAACAAAGCGGTACTTTAGAAAGCACCTCATGGAGTGAATGGCGGTAAACCGTTTTACTCTGACGGGGAATGGTACTCAAGGAGAGCACTTCTGATCGCCATTCTGGCTTGAAACAGTGAAACAGGCAACACGGTGTTCTGTTCACTTTGAACATACAGCTCGTATTAGCACGCTGCTCATTCTGAACACGCAGCTCATAACACAATATTCTGTTTAATCTGAACACACGGCTTATAAAGACGGAACTTGCATGAGTTGAAACACACTCAGATGCTCCAAATTTTTCCTCTTTTCTTTTGCTTCACAGTGCGGAACCCATATAGCTTCAAATAGGTCCTGGTTCTACTGTTTTGCCATGACCTGGGTTGAACTTTGCGGTTTTATGAAAGAACAAATCCTGTTTTGCACAAATATGGAGAACGACACAGCACTCTGAGCACAAAACGATTCATTTTTTAGATTGAAATGAGAAAAGGATTCTCAACCGGGTATTGAGCCTACAACTGACCATAGCCAAAACGACTCAACAACGGAAAACAAAGGTAGAACAACCTAAACACAACTCAACAAAGGAAAAACAAGGTAAAACAACCTAAACACATCTGTTGACAATCAAACGACTCAAAACAAGAATCAAGACAAACAAAAACACACAAACACAACACTCAGCTATGTTACAAAAGCAAGAGACCTCTCGATGCACGAGGAGCCAGTTTCTTCGGGTATTATTTCCTACCCTTTTCTCATTTGTGATTCTCACATCACTCGGCCTTCAAGCTCTGTTTTTCTAAAAAAAGCCCTTTTCTCACTTTTTCTCTCAGCGCACATCTCTCTATTCTTCAATCTCTCATTTTTTTTATCCCTCCCCTGAGTGGTTGACGGATAAACAGAAAGTTACGGGCTCTTGCCCCTAGCATTCCGCTAGATTCTTCTTCTTGTTCACAACAGTGAGTTTCTCCCACAGAGGGGCTGCACTACAACTGTGTGTGTAACAAATCTGCAGCTGACATCGGTTGACGATGCTCTGCTGGGGAGTTTAGACGCAATCAGATCTACCCAAACAAGGAAGTGGAATATCTTAGCCAATTCCAATTCGTGCTTCGCACTTGGCTTGATACCTCGTTGCTTGGAGGATGAGAGAGCTTTTTGGCCCTTTCGCTGTTAGCTTCCTCTGTGCCCTTCTTAGTGAATAGGGTGCCCTTTCTGGCAAGTATGTTGACAATGGGGGAAAGACAGAACGCCTAACTCAACTGTGCCCTAGTTCATCATTTTGACCATTTTTTGTTTTGGTTTTAAAACAATTTTGACCAACATGAAAGTTAGATTAACATGCTTGTTCAACTTTTTGATTTTGAAAATCATGCGAGTCAGGCTGTGAGCACTGAAAATTTTCCTTTTTTGGGTCCAAGAAATGGTCCAGTTTTAGAAAAATAGAATAATTTTCTAGAGAATTAGTCAACCTCAGTAAAAATTCTCAAAAATTATTTTTGCAAACGGCCACTGCTCAACGAGCACAGAACCTACTCTTGAGATGCCCAACCTCAGGTCCAAAACAAATGGAAAATTGCCCCTTGTCTGAAGGACACTGCACGGCAACGGAAAGTTGCCCCTTGTTGAATAGCACCGCAGCACTTTGAAAGGCAACGGAAAGTTGTCCCTTGTTTGAATAGTATCGCAGCACACTGGACGGCAACGGAAAGTTGCCCCTAGTCTGAATAGCGCCGCAGCACGTGGCAACCAGTCCTCACTAGCGCCGCAGCACATGGCAACCAGTCCTCACAGTGACAATTACAACCAAATTCTCGGATATAGAGAAGACAAAGATGACCAGAACCATCACATGGACACAGTCGAATTTGAAGTGTTTTACGGCTGGACTTCAGAGTGAAGTTGCCTACGTATCCCAAAGATGGGAATCAAGCCTTACGTAGTTCGGGGTAAGGTACACTCGTGTATTAACCCACACCTTTTGCGCTCTAACTTTTGCTAAGGCCGCCCTTTGTGGGTTTTCAACCTTGCGAGCTATGTTCTTCAATTCTTTTTCATTTCTTTTCTTCTTTTTTCATTTCTTTTCTTTTTTTTCTTTCTTTTTTCTTTTTTCTTTCTTTGCATTTTTTTCTTCTTTTTTTTTTCTTCTCTTTTTTTTTTGCATTCTTTTCTTTGCTCTAACTTTTGCCTAGGTCGCCCTTTCGGGTTTTTAGCCCAGCGAGCCTCTCAAGGGTAAAAGTGAAGTTTTGTCCATGTCAAATGGTTTTGAGATCGTGAAGTCATCTAAATCCAGGAGAATGGCTACTGTTCGCTGATGATGTAAGAGTCCATCCAATGGGGCTGAAATTGCCCCTAGTGTTGTGGATAGGAACTCAGTTGTCCTTCAGCACAAACTTTCTTCTTTTCTCCCTTCTGGGATTTGGCATTCTTGCCAGTCTTCATTGATTTGCAAAATGATCCATCTTCGACTCTTCGAGCACATCTGACATTTTTTTGCCCCTAGGTCGAGGGCTGCTTTGAATCTGGCCACACAGGCCTCACATTGCGATTGGCCGTTGAACATTCTGAGTTAAGGTTCAAGGTTTGAAAGCAAAAGGGGGTCGAGTCTCGAGGCTAAGAACAATCCTAACCTGCACAATCTCAAGAGCGATTCCACACAAGTCTTCGCAGGACTGCGCAAAACATTTTTTAAAATCTTTTAAGAAAGCGACTAATCGCTCGCGCGGAAGACAATGTAGAACCAATCTAGATCAAGCCAGGATCCTTCTCGGTACTCTCATTAACAAACATGATTTTATTCATTAAGGGCTTAGCATGCCTCTTTTTCTCTCAATTGATCAAATTTTTGCAAATCTCGAGGAATTCTTTCCTCTTCGTTTTCATCACAGTGTTCAAAAGGTTTTGAAAAACTTAGGTCAATGCAATGAGTTTGAGGCACAAAAAAGTAGGCGAAAAGCACTGTCATTTCATTCAGAAATTCTAGCACAACTGGCACAAGGCAGAAGCGGACACAAGAATGTGAAAATCACTACTGTTCATTCAAATCTGTTGGCATTACTGGCTCCAAGGCAAAAATAGACTCAAAAGAAAATGAAAAGACAAACACAAAACAAACAAGTGATGTCCAAGGTAACACCCCCGAAATCACCCGACTCCAACAAAATAGGACTGACTCGGTACAACAAGACAGACCCAACTGACTCAGAAAGAAAAGACTGACTCTATACAAAACAACAAGACTGACCCAATACCCAAGTCAGAAAGTACAAATTAACAACATTCGCAAATGTGCTCAAAACAATGCATGCCATCCACCATATCTGGAGTAAACTGAGTGTCATCCGCAGGCGGTTCATCCCCTGATCACATGGTCACATTATCCCCCAAGTTCACCGATCCAGTGCCGATAGACTTTGCAGAGCTTGGCGCGGCAATGACCCCGTCGTCAATCAGATCTTGTATTTCGTGGCTAAGACGAAAACACATGTCATTGTCATGGCCAGCTTGTTGATGGAAGGCACAGTATTTGGCTGGATCATGGGAGGGAGGAAGTTTATTCGGGAGAGGCCGAGGCTCCAGGGGTTTGAGATGGCCTTGTCTTATAAGGATTTGGAAAGCTTTGTACAAAGGCATGTGGAGGGCATGGAAGACCCTCTGACCTCGGGATTGGTACTTCAAAGTTTGTGGATTTTTACTGGATACACCAGCAACAGGATTGATGGGCGCCGACTGGGTTTGCTGATCTCTTCTGAGTGCAGGATTATAGCTGAAAGGAACATTTCTGATACAACGACCCTTCTCCCGGCTTGGCCTTTGATTCAAACTGCTCTCATTCTGAGTGGCAAAAGCGCCATCCACAATCTTTGCAACAACTGCAATTACTTGCTGTTTATTCAGCCCTTCGGCTTTCAAAGCCTCCACAGCCCACTGAAGGTGTTCATGGGGACCAATGCCTGCCCCTACCTTGTTCTTACCACCTGCCTCCACTTTGCCAAGGGTTTGGCTTTCTTCAAATGCAGCCAGTCCCAAGATTGGGGAGCATTTTGTCATGGAATTCCCGGTATGTGATGTGGTCGATGAGGGGGCCAATGTCTCGGAGGCCAGATTTGTCATAGTTCTCTGAAGATCTTCGATCATTCTTTTCAGCTCAGAAGTAGTGGGCTCATGGATTTGAGATGATTGGGGTCCAGGTGCATCCATCATGCATAAGTCCATGTTTTCTGGAATGAACACCTCAGGCTTGGGTAGATGGGTTGGGGTGATGTATATGCTGGGGTTGAAGGTGGATGGCAGTGTATGGATGAGGTTGAGGTGGGGAGGTGACGAGTCAGTACTAACCTGAGGTCCTTTGGGTGGAGCTAGGGTCTCTTTATCAATAAGATCCTGAATCTTATGACGGAGGCGGATGCAACGGTTCGTATCATGACCGTGTTGTTGATGATAGGCACAGTATTTAGCTGGGTCATATCTTGGTGGAAGAGGATTTGGAAGGGGTTGGGGTTCTAGGAGTTCTAGGTTCCCTTCTTCTTGCAGCTTTTTCAAAGCTTGGAAGAGACTCATGTAAAGAGGGTTGAACTTTCGGGCTTGGGGCCGATTTGAAGTGGCAGGTTTTTGGCCATTGAGGGAAGTGGTGATAGAGTCTTCTTCTGAGCATTTCACAGCTGCGCTACCATCAGTAGTAGCATTGGAACTGCGAGCAACATTTCTCTTCAATGGCCCATTATCTTCTGCAAAGATCCCTTGTCGGATGGCATCCTCGATTTGAACCCCCATTCCATGAAGGTCTGGAAAGGTAAACAGTGGTAGTATGATCATTTTCTGCAACAACATGCCATGTAAATTCCGAACAATCATCTTGATCTGATCTTTGTCGGAAGGCCTTGTAGTCATCATTGAGACCTTTGCTCTCCATCTTGTCACGAACTCTGAGAAACCCTCCTTTGGTTCTTGGCGGGTGACTTCAAGATCACGAGTTATGACCTCAATCTGTGTGTTGTAGGAGTATTGAGCAATAAAGGCCTCAGCCAGCTCTTCTCAATTCCGTTTCATAGAGTCCTCCAATTTCGCATACCAGATTGCGGCTATCCCAGACATGGTTCGGCCAAAGAGAGACAACTTCTGAGCTGTGGTCAAACCCATTGGCCTCAAGATATCAGAAACAGGTGGAGGTGCACCCTTGGGTCTCCAGAGCCGTCAAAGCGATCGATATGCGGCATTTTAAACCGCTCCGACAAGGTAACTGCAGATTCAATATCCCCGTTCTCTAAATCCAGGATGGAGTTCACTCCTTGTGCCCACTTGAATAACTCCTTCAGTTTATTGACCTTAAGTGCAGTTGAGTCAACCTTAAATTCAAATGGAGCCTCGCTTTGATGGACAAGAGCTTTAGAGGTCTGTACTAGGATTGGCTCCGCCGGATTGCCTTGAGTCTCTCGAACATTAGCAGTATGGGCAGTGGCTCTGGGTGTCAAGTTACCTATGGGAGGTGCATGAGATATAGAAGCCGCAGCCTGCTGTGGCTGTTGTTGTTGTAGCTGGGTTATCACTTCGGCCTGCGAGCCATGACTTCAACCTGGCAGACTGCGTCCTGCTGCAATGCCTCGATTGTTTGTTGCAGATACCGCATCTGTTCTTCCATACTGGCTGAGGGATACTGAGCCATGGGAACGGGTGATTGATCTTGTGCTGAGTTGAATACAGACAACTGTTCCCAAACCAAACTAGACCTGGGTGAACTGAGGTGTGACTGCTGTAGAAACTGTACTGGTGAATTCTGCCCAAACCTCTTTCGTCTTGTAACCGGTGGGGGTGAGGCAAACACAGGTTGCTTTTGAACTGATTCTGACCTGACAAAGTTTATCAATATAAGTCCAGTGTACTCGGGGGATATTGGAGCCTTCTGAAGCTATGGTTCCAAGACTACCTAGCAAAAGAGAAAACATACAGCATCTCAACCTGATTTCACTAGAACAGATACGAGCATAGCTGAATGACTGCACTCGTTACTGATTTCTGCCCCAAATTCTGTTTGTGAACTGATATCCTCAGGTAAAACTGATTCTCCCAAATACTGATGCCCGCGGGCCTGATACCCAGACTTGCAAACTGTTACATGCATTCCTGTAGGGACACACCCTAAAAGCACATAGTAAGCAAGTGAGAGCCAAAACACCCCTATGTTGGGGTAGGGTTTCCCTGTCCTATTTTGTCAGGAGCTAGGGTTGCACTATGCACGCAGCGGTTTCAAACAACCTATAATCGGGTAAGCAACCTGTCCTAGCTTTGGAATGGTCACTATGGATTCCGAATATGCACTAGGTTGAATGGTCAAAAAGGGTGCCCCAGTAAAAACTGGGATTTGTGTTCCCGTCGTGGCAGAGCCCACAACCGGTCAGCCTTATGGCACGCTTCTCGAAGCGGGCCTCTGGCAAACCGTTCAGGAATAGCATACGGCAAACACAGTGTCCTAGGCGCACCAATGCAAATGCAATGCAAAGAGACACATAAGTATAATCAAAACAAGATATCATGAGTTCAAGTCAAGTTCTCTAAATCCCCAGCAGAATCGCCAGAAACTGTAGACGTCCCCGAACGTCCCGGGAGGGAAATCCCGTTCTGTTCATTTGGGCTCACTACAGTTCAGGACTCAAATGTCACGGTCCTGTATCTAATCTCGTAGAGTGCAATGCAAGACCGATGAATCATCAAAGAGTCCAAATCCAGCAAATCGTTTTTGAAAACAGATTTTTTTTTAAAGAAGTGCCAAACATGGACTGCTTTGCCAGATACAGAGTCGCCACCTAAATATTTTATTTTGGGGAATTTAGGAAACCCTGACTCGTTTGCCTAAGGCCACGTGTCCGTCATTACCAAAGTTGCCTCGGCTCGGGAACTTAGGTACGATTAGGGAAGGTCACTTCGTGAGCACCCCCGCTCTACTAACCATGATATTGGGTTTTGAAAACATTATGCATTCTTATTCTGGTTATTAGCCTAGATTTACTAGGTGATGCGCACGGCATACAATTATAGACTAAATCGCCTGAATTGAAACAAAACATCTCATGTTTGTTTATTTGAAAATGGTTTGATGGTGCTACTCGTAAGTAGGCTAAGATGTGGATTTGCCACCCTCGGGTGGGCTTAGAAAACATGGTTTTGCCGTTATCTAATGGGCTTAAAACTCGCAATCAATGAATTATTCCAATCTAAGTAATCCAACCTTCACCCACAGGCATTCAAGCAGTTATATTACATAAGCAGTTAGCCTCATGGTAAGCATGCTATCATGGTAGTCACTCACACACATGCAAGGATGCTAAAGCATAAACACTTATCGAGTACTCCGAGTCAAAGAAAAAAGCTAATTAGGAATCATGCATGAATCCTAACTATGCTGACATACCTAATGCAACACATGCAAAAATACAACTAAGATAGGCTCGGCTATTCTAAGATGGCATATGAAATACAACAATTGATACACGTATTCAACTTGGAATTGAAATACAATGCAGTTAGTATGATACGCCGAGCCCGGTGCATGCAAGACAGATGAATGATGCAAACATGCAAGCATAAGTATGCTAATTGAAACATGCCCTAATCTAACCATCATAAGCCGGTAAATAAAAGAGAGAAAGACGTGGGGTTGGAAGACATGCATCACACACACGCACACTTATTACAATTGTGCCCTCTCTCGGAGGGTCCGAATGAATATTACACAACCAATATAAATAACGAATTATTACACAACACTAATTACATAACAAATGAACTAGGTAAGCAAAGTAAACTAGCATGCTATGCTACGTGCAATGGACTGCCTTAGCTCTGCTCGGAATGATGGACGATGTATGCATGCTCAATTTGCCTTGTCAGTAAATTCCATAGCGATGCCTTGACTCGCCTTTGTTTGCAATTGAATCCAGAAACTTGCACAAAGCTCCGAGAGGCTGAAACTCCACTCTGGGAAGCTGTGGAAGGGCCACCGACCAGCTATTGGGCTTGGAGACCACCCATCGACCAGTTTATGTGGGAAAAACCAAAAGGGGTGGTCGGCCTGCCAGAAAAGCTGGTCGGCCGACCAGTTCCTGCCTCCAGTTTCTGGCTTTTCTGCAACAAAGACAAGAGAAAGAGAAAGCAAGTCATTTGCAACACATGTGTGCACGACCACTCTCCCTGTCATTGCACAAGCTCTAGGGAGTGTGGTCCTCGATTCTCGTGCCATCAATCACGCATCTCGATGCATGATGGCCGAGGAATCGAATTGCATGACTCGATGTGAAATGAATGCACATATGAACGCAACAAGGCCTAAACTCCATCATGGATAATCCGAAGCGTCGGTGGCCAGGAATCGAGGCACGTTTCGTCACTTGGAGTACGAAATGTCCCTCGTTTCCCATGTTTGGACTAAACCCTACTCCAAACACAATGCAATATGCACGATATGCATGAATGCAATTCTAATATGCAATCCAAGATGCAATGCCACTGAATGACGCAAACATGCAAGGGATGAAATGCAAACATGCACCTAGCAATGCTAACACTACATGGCATGCATAATGCTCATGAACTAAATGCGACTAACAACCTATGGCATGCTCAATGCGACTAACAACCTAGCATACACAATGCGAGGAATGACATGGCATACACAATGCTAACAACATAACATGCACAACACATTGCAACATGACATACACAATGCAAGGTGGACTTAAACCAATATGAGTGGACCTCAGCCACACTCAAATCAGTGGCCATATGATGGAAATGAGACAACCGAAACACATGCAAACATGCATGATGCAAGGGACCGATCCTAAGGCATCAAACGCCACTCTACCAAAGCATGGCAAGGGATGAAAGATGGCATACAAACATGCAATTTCCAGCTCTGAAATAAGATGCTCAATGGTCCGAAATCATGGAAACATGTCACCCAATGCACGAAATAAGCCCCGAAACTCAAAACTAGGCAAACGCATTGAACCACAAGTATGCAAAGCAAGCATTATTTGACCATGAGGCATGAAAACAGAGCCAAGGCAGTCCTAAACATGCACCAAATCAGTTTAAGGTATGGCCAAAATGTGCTAGAATCAAGGGTCAACAAAGCATGCAAAGAAAGCTAGTGAACCGTCAGTTACATTACAAGTATGTGAAGCACATGAGGGCTCACCGAACCAGCCAAAAATAGAAGTATGCCATGCTAAAATATCCTCAAATAACCATTGAAACACGGTCAATGCATGCAAAAATGATAGGCTCCTTTGGAGGGCCATGCAAGGGGTTTTTCCACACCTATATGATGGGCACACCAAATGGCAAAACCAACTCTAGAAATAGGTTATGAGGGTCTTAAAACCCACCAAAAAGGCCCTGGAATGGGTCAATGAAGCATGCAAATGAAAGCCCCTTTGAAAGGCCTTGAGGAGGATTGCTCCACACATGCATGATAGACACAAAATATGGTCAAAGGGGCTCCGGAAAGAGTTAAGGAAGACCTAAAAACTCACAAATAATGGCCTGAAACAAGACTTCAAAGCATGCAAAATGGAGCTCCTTTGGAAGGCCAATAAAGCTAGTAAAGAGAACAAGGGGTGAGAGGGTCACCCCTCTATGATTTTGAAGCTCAAAGACACATTTAAGCCATTTCAGTAGCTAAAAGGCCAAACCAAGGCCAATGCAAATGCTCAAATGCATAGCTCAAAACATGAGGAAATGAAGCATGAAAGGAGGTAGATGACCCCTAACAGAAAAATGACCTTAAGAAAACATGTTTATAAGCTCAAAAGAAAAAAAAATTCAGTTTATGTTGAAACCCAAAAATGCTTGCAAATAGGGCTAAACTATGGAGCAAAACAATGTCGAAATAGGAGAAATGGGGACTTACCCTTGAAGAGAAGAAGGCCAGCAGCTTCTAGACCAAAATACTGAGTCTTCAACCTCTGAAAATCAGCCCCTAGGTGCTTAGGTTGATAATGGAGGTGTTTTGCTTGGAGGTATAGTGCAATGGAACCAAGAACAAGGGTTTTTGGAGCTTGGAATATAGAGATATGGAGGGAAAGTGTATGTATGCTCAAAACAGGTCCTGAACCCTAGCAATGAAAGAGGGCCCTTTCCTTTATAGAGGAGAAAGTCTAAAGCTTCTCCAAGAAGCTTAAAAGCTAGCTTAAACATCCTCCATACACGTGTATGGAGGATGCATTTTGAGACTTCCAGCTGGTACAGCTGGCTTCAACTCATTAAGACAAAAAAGGAGAAAGCTGGCCGACCAGTTCAGGTGGTCGGCCGACCACCTTCCCTAGTTTGCTGACCAGGTCAAAAGGTTCAAGTGGTCGTCCGACCACCTTTTCTGGTCGGCCTGCTACTTTTTCTGGTTTTTCAGGATAAAAAATTGGTCTATCGGAAAGAAAGGTGGTCGGCCAGTGATTGGGAAGTCCAAAAGTGGTCGACCAGGTGTCCAAATTGAAGCCCCAAAAGTTAGCTTTCTAATGGCACCAGCCTTGCATCAAAATTCCTCCTATGCAAAAAGTTATGCCTGTTTTGGTGAAGCCGCGCAGATTCGGTCCAATCGGAGTGATGCCTACTTCAATCAACCATATCTCCCCCGTCCGAACTTGGATTTAGGAGATTCTTGAGTGAAAAATGAAGCCCCAGAAGTAAGCTTTCCAATGGTGGTGGCTTCATAGCTTAAATCCAAGTATGCGAATGAATAGGCCTGATTCAGCGAGGACTGCTCGTCCCTCTCTTAACGGTTCATGCCCATTTTCTCCCCCAACTGTCTCTTCTTTTCTTCAACTCCAAACCCCTAAGTAAGGTGTTTTGAAATATTTTTCAAATATCTCATCTCTCTTTCATTCATTTCCACTTTGTCCTTGCTCGGTTTATCGAAAAGCGCAACATTGAACGAAATGCGAGCGTCGGAACATCGTAGGAACTTTATTTTCAAAACATTTTGAAAAAAAGGGTTTCAAGGTCCAAAATCTTTTAATCAAGATTGTTTCGGTCCAAAAGGGGTGTGAAGTTGAGATTTGACTCTCTCCTTGCCGAAGAAACTGAACCTTTGCCTTGCACACCTTTCTCCACCAAGTAAACCATCAGTAGTGCCCAAGTCTTAAGGGCGATCAAAAATGGGGTGTCTACACTCACCATTGTTTTCCAATTTCACAAGAGTAGAGCAAAACCAGCATAACAGATAGATAGCAGATAGATAGCAGAGTTGTCCCAACTATAAATCAGCACAACCCATAGCACTGTAAATATCCACAGATAGTAGAGAAGAACAAATCATTTTACAAAAAACACACCCAGTTCCTTAGATTACACATTGTCTTTAACCAATCCAATTAGAACCAGATCAGGTAAATAAGACAGCCATCCCTTCAGATAGTCAACACTTCCATGAACTACTACAGCCCAACAAACAATTCAAGCACACTGCCTAAAACTACAGCAGCCCTTCAATCAAACCAAGCACCAAGTGCAACAATAATCAACACAGAATTGCAGAGCTTCATCCAGCAGATCAACACATCAGAGGCAGCATGAATGTAATCAACAGATCAGACAGGCAAGCAAAGGCAGCAATTAGAGGCTTTCAACAGACCATGAAAGACACAACTGAACATTGACCTACTGAAAGCATCTGAAACATCACCCAAAAGCCAAAATACAGACTCAATAGCAACAGATGATTTGCCTCCAATTGAGAACAACATCTACCGTTGAGAAAGGAAAGTCCTTGAGAGAATTTTTAAGCCAAAAAGCTAATCTGAACTTAATGAGATCCCACATATTAGCTGGGTTCGGATTAGCATTGGAGAAGACACATTCATTTCTAAGCTTCCAGAGTGACCATAGAACTACAAGTGCAATAGCTCTCTAAAATTTCTTGAGAGGGCTCTTAAATTTGACACCCATCTACCAGCTGAGGAGATGTGCCACTGATTCTGGGATGCACCATTGAAGCCTCCATTCAAACAACACACGAGACTAGATGGACCAAGAGAATGGGCAATGGAGTAAAATATGCTGAGCAGATTCAGGGGCAGAATTGCAGAAAAATAGCAGATGGAAGCAGAGATAACAAGGATGCCAAGGTTTTGCAAGAACTCAGCAGTTTTGACTCTATTTTTCCAGGCCAGCCACCCAAAGAAATGGACTTTGGGTGGTAAAATGTTACTCCAAATGAATTTACTAATACTAAGATTAAGACCATGAAGAGAAGTGCTGAAGGAATATAGAGAAGACACTGAGAAAGAGCATGAACCTGCAGATACAGAATCCCAAACCAGACTATCAGCACTAATTGGGTTCAGGGAAGGAGCAGAGGATAACAAAGCAATTAATCTCACTTCATCAACCAGCTCCCAAGCATACAGTACTCTTCTATAAAGGAAGTGTCAATCAGAGTTGCTGGTTTTCCTAGCAAAAAAAATGTTGGAGAGAACCATTCTTTTCTATAGAAAGGTTGAATAGAGAGGGGAACACCTCCTCGAAACAAGAGACACCACACTACCTATCATGCCAAAATTTGATTCTACTGCCATTCCCGACCTTGATTTTATAGTTCCCCAGGAAGAAGTTGAAGATGTTACTATTCTGAGACCCAATGAATGAAATATCCTTCCACACCCTAGAGTGTTTGTAAAAAGAAATGACAGGAGGATGCCAACTATGTACTTCAATTTTGTATTTGCTGCACACAATTTTCCTCCATAGTGCATTTATTTGATTCCCAAATTTCCACTACCATTTGAGAAGTAGGCATACATTCACATCTCTAATCCTCCTAATACCCAGACCTCCCTAGGCTGAACTCTTTGTGACCTCAGTCCATTTCACCAAATGAACTTTTCTTTTTAGTTCATTACCACCCTACAAGAAAGCAGCTTCAATCTTTTCAAATTCACGAGTCACACTTTTAGGTATCTTTAAGAGAGAAAGGTAGTACACAGGGAGGCTTGATAATACAAACTTGATCAAGGTTAATCTTCCAGCAAAGGATAGCACTTTCGTCTTCCAGACTGATAGTCTTGATCTAATGATGTCAAGCACTGGTTTAAGAGTGACTTGATCAACGTCACTCTTATTGCTACTTAATAAAAAAATCATGAACTAATTATGATAATTTTAAATTATATTTAAAACTTAAATAAATCATGAAATAAATCATTATAATTTTTAATTTATATTAATCGATTGTTTTCCATATTTAGTTGTCCTCAAATTTGAATTTTGAAATAGATTAGTATACATTTTAATTTTTTTAGATTTGAAAGTCATAAACCAAGGGATATTAATTTTTATTTTTCTTATTTTTTTGCTTGAATGAGAGCTAGCCTATAGAAAATTATTTAAATTTTTAAAAATCAAAAAATTAAGAAATTTGGATTGGGATATTGGAGCTTTTGGATGTCTTATAGGTTAGAAATCTCAATTTCCTTCTGTAATATATAGATTTAGCTACCTATAAAAAAAAATGAATGCATTATTAATTCTCACTAAAACAAATTAAAGTTTTTGAGACAAATTTAAAGATTATTGTCAAAAGTATCTTTGTATTTTTTAGCGACAAAATTAAACATTTAGTAATGAATTAATAGTATCATTTTGGAATCAAAATTTCCATCTAAAAAAATAAATATTTTACTATAAAATTATTTTATTTTAAAAAGTGTATTTAATAGTAACATCATCAAAATTTTGTCAACAAAATTTTGTACCCAAAAAAGTCATTGTCTCTGTCCCACACACTTGCACAAAAATTTAATGACAACAGAGAATTATACCAATCATATCAATTAGTAAGAGCGGCAAATAAAATCAGTGCATTAATGTTCTCCAAAAAGGCATTTGTAGCCAAAAGCGATTACTGTATGAAGGGAATAGACGGAATGGAAAAGCTACCTAACGTAGCACTAAAACTCAAACCCAAGCATCTAACAAATGAAGAAACGCCTGATTCACCTAACAAAACCACACTTGGTCCCAGCACTACACTTCATGGCTTTGCAAATTTGAAAGTAGTGCATGCTCCTACTGGGAAAGTATCATTGCTTCTATGCCCATCCCCTCTTTTGTTTACATAACCTGGATAATCATATCTTGAGAACCATGCTTCCTCAACCAAGCACAGACCAACCTCCTCTGCTAACTTATCTATTTCCCAAAGATTGAAAGGGTGAGCCGTCTTGTGCGTCACGTGCACTTCTCCATTGTCTGTCAACATCCCACTGGCGCTACTCAAGAAGCCCTTCACCACATCCTGGTGAAACCTGAAAATGCATTAAGGAATTTGAAATAGATGATCTCAGTGTCCTCTTGATAGTTTCACTTTCAACATATGTTAAAACAAATAAATATAGAACACAAAATCCAAATACAGAACTAAATAGATAAATTTTTTGAAATGTAGGTTCCGTCAATAATCTTGTAAAATGTTGTCTATTCAAGTGTTTTTTGTGTCGGGTTCTGCATTTGGTTTTTGCGCTCCTTGGACACCAGAATATCAAACAATGAAAGAAAAAGGGAATGATTAGTGACCATGAGGCCCTATTACTTTTTAGTTTAGAAGAGAACTTACATAATTTGGATCGATGAGTGTTCACTTAAAGTGAATCCTGCGTGAGGGAAATTAAACACAATTCTGTCGAATAACTGGAATCCAAGTCGAGGGTGTAGGCTCATGGTGGTGCCATCAATTTCATGTAAAATGGTGCAACCAAGGTCCTGTAATTGCTTCAAGTTGTCGCTCGCAGTTGGGTACTTCATCATCAGAGACTCTTCGTTTTCGTATTTGTATATATCTCAGTTAATCAATATTCAACATCTTGTTCATAAATATATATATATATATATGGAGATGAATCATAAAAACTTGTGACTATATTGGCTTTTGAAAAAAGTTCAAATCTTCACAAACACAGACTATTAATTTTTGTGAGTCCCACAAAAATCAAAGAGTCAGAATGTGTTTGTGACATTGTCAGTGAATGTCGCTAATGGCACTGTATAACTGCTAGGTATTGTAGTGAACCTAAGGCATACCTTGAGAGTCAAGAGAGGTAGCCACCATGTTGAGAGCAGAGCCAAAAGCAGTGGCTAAGCAAGCAGCAAATGAAAAATCTCCCTCACCAACTAGCAATATCTTCTGAGAGCTGCTATAGTGTTTTATCCATCTCTCTTCTTCTTTGTTAGTACTATAATTTTGAGAAAAGTCCAATTCCATTTTCTACTCAACTTAAAAATCACAAACTCAACCTAAATAGCTGCTGCTGCTACCGCTGCTGATAATGCTATTGTAGTATGAATTTATAATAAGAGTTGAAGGAGTATTTGATTAGCCACCAAGGATTTAACAATCATTATTGGGATTGTGAATTTATGGTGATATATCAGCCTCTTTGAAATCAGAACTTAATGATCAATTCATTCACTATTTCCAAAGAGTTTCTTTACAGTTCCCATCCATTGTGTATCCTTGAGATGTAAAATAACTGATTGATGACTCTTTGAGTGCTACTACTCTGTTTTGCCCTGGAGAGAATCTAAATTCTTGTACTGGCTACAAGCATGCAAATTCACTTCCTTCCATTCAAACATGAAGTATTGATTAACTACGGGTTTTTTTTTATTATTATTTATCTATATATTATATAAAAAAAAATAGAATTTCTAACCCACAAGCCTTGTGGTACATCAATATCTCAATCTTAATTTTTTAATTTTTTTATTTAAAAAAAAAAAAAAACCTCAGCATTTATTGATTTCTTCTCACCCACAAGCCTTTTTGACTTCTCTCACATACCTATTGTTACACAATTTTCAACTTCTTCTATATACTATGGTTAGTGATGAGATTGTTAAATTATTTTTATAAAAAATCTATAAAAAAAATAATTTGTATATTAAAAAACTATCTAAAATAAATATAAATTCTTATTAAATCTATCTATCTATATATTATGTGAGTAAAAAGGGAGTTTCTAACCACAAATCTTGTGGAGTTCCAATATTTCAAACTAAAATTTCGAATTTTTTGATTTTAAATAATTAAAAAAAATCCTCTATAGCTCTCATTCGAGCAAAAAATAATAATAATAATAATAAATAAATAAATAAAATTTAAAAAAATGAATATTTCTTGATTTATTACTTTCAAATGGAAAGTATATCAAATATATAAAATAAAAAATATAAAGTATACTAATTCATTTCAAAATTTAAATTTGAAAGGCGCTAAATATGGAAAGTTGCAAAATATCTATATACTATTATAAATTGCAAAATATTATCATTTCATTAAGGTTGAAAGTTGTAATTCTTTTTTCTCTTTTTTTTTTTTTTTGTTTAATTTTTCGTTAATACGTGTTACAATATGACTGGTCTATAAATTAATTTATATTCTTAAAATAAAATTTCAAATTTGGATTCTTACTTAAATTATGTTATTAGAATTGAAATGAGATCAATATTCATTCCTTAAATTTTGCATCCTTTATTAAATTATAAAATAAAATTTCAAATTTAAATTCTTCTTCAAATTATATTACTACAATTAGAATGAGATTAATATTCACATGTATCATAATAATATATCATAATATTTTATTGATCTAAATATAATTTGTTTTAAATACATGTATTCAAATTATTAATCGCTATTAATTTTTTCCTTTTTTGTTTTAAATTTTATTATAAAAAAAATTATATCCTTCTAACCTATAGGACTTAAACAATAATATTTTTTAATATAATCTCTCTCTTTTTTTAACAAAAGAACAAAACATAACTTTTTTAGTACTTAGCAAACATGGTGGATTTTGTTAGACCTTTTTTTTTTTATCTCAATTGTCAATTAAAAAAAATTAAAATAAAGAATAAAAATATCTTTGGCTTAAATTGTTAAAAAGTTATTTTTGCTAAAATAAATTAGAAAGACACGTTAACTTTTTTTTTATTAGAAGTGATAGTTCGTTAAACCTTTTTTTATTTTTAAAAAAAAAGGTTATAGATGATAATTTATTGTTCATCTATAATTATTTTCAGATTAAATGAAAATATCATATTAAATTTTCTTCTTACCTTTTTTTATCCAAATACTTTTATTTTGTAAAAAAAAATTGTTTTTATTCTATTTAATATTTTATTGTAATTTTTAAATTAAAAAGAATTTCTAAAAAATTATATTTAAATTATTTATGCCATTATAAAAAGTAATTTTTTTTAATATCAAGTTAATGATAGTTTTGTTTTTGAGAGAAACATAGCGATAGTTTGAGAAGTACAAAATAAGTTTACTTTTATACTTTTTACGAAAATATGTACAGAAAAATAGAGATGTGATATGATCCAAAAAAATAATTAAGTATACTTTTTTATTTTTTTACGAAAAAATGTATAGAAAAGTAGAAATGTGATATGACCTAGAAAAGATAAATAGATAAAAAAAAGTAAACTAATATGGCACTTCCCAAACAACTCTTTACTAGATGATTTCTTTCTAAAAAGTGCATTTTTTAAATATTTTCAAGAAAAATTCTATTGAAAATCTTAAGTATATTGTCTTTTCTTTTGTTCATTAATATTAAACTTTTAATTAATTTTATTTATTATTTAAAAAAAATAAATTAGCAAATAATTTGTATATTTATATATTTAATTTTTTTTTTGGTTGCTCAGGTTTTTTGGTGGGTGTTGCCAAAATCCACTTAAATTTAATTTGAATTTTTAAATTCCTGTATAGGTCCTCACTTAATTAAAATTATATTATTCAATTTTTTAAAAATTTTAAGCTCAACTCAAGTTGATTGAGTTGAGTTCACCTAAGTTTATAATTCTAGCAAAAGAAGTTGAAAGTTACACGATTAAATTTGTGATAAATTAAAAAATAATAAATAAATGGGTAAATTACAAATACACCTCTTGAGGTTTGTTTAAAGTATAGATTATCCCCTGTGTTTTGAAAAATTACAAATACCCCCTTGTTAGTCTTTTTTATTTAACGAAATTAACTAAAAAAATGAAATTCATAATTGTTCTCTTATACAATAATAAAATTACCTAAATTATTAATTGAAACATATTTCTAACATTATTAAAAATTATTAATTTACTTGATGATTTATTAATAAAAATGGCGATTTGTTATGAAATTAGAAACCTCAGGAGTGAAATGTAATTTCCAGAAGTACGGGAGGCGATTCGTATTTTAATCAAACCTCAATGGGTGTAATTGTAATTTAACCTAAATAAATTATGATAAAATTATGGGACTTAAATTGTAAATTTCAATCTTCTTTATTTTTATAATTTGGATACAAAAATTTAACTATTTATATTATTTTATATAAAAATATATTATTAATTTTTTTAACATGCCGATTACCACTAGTTTATTTAATACTAAAAAGCCCATTACAGCCTAGCCTGAGAGAAAAATGGAATGGAGGTTTGGGAAAGACCAAAATGCCAACGTTTGGGGAGTGGCTATTTTAGTCAAAAAGTCAAAAAGTCAACTAAAACTTGTCACATCACTTCTCTACTTTTCTGCACATCTTTTCATAAAAAGTTAAAAAATTACTAAAATAATTTGTTCCCAAACGAGGCCTAAGTAATTATTACACACCGACATTAGGTGAAAATGTCATGTGGGATTCTTACCATTTACAAATGATCATACCAATGTTGTTTTTCAAATATATACATAAATAAGATATATATATATATATATATATTAAAGGTACTTGATGTGGGCCAAAAAGTACCACATTGAGATTGCTTAAGTTATATTTAGGAGTTGTTTAGGGTGTCCTAAATAAGTGTATTTTTTGACTTTTTGAACTAAAAAGTTAAGGGAAAAAATATGGTTGTTTGGGTTAACTATTTTGACTTTTTTAGAAAAATGTGTATTAAAAAATTATATAAATTAGTATGTAGGAGAAGATTAGGAGTGTGAGTTGTACAGTCGTACTATATGCTCAGCTGAATTGATGCTAAGAAATGATTGGCTACATTTCGGGCATTGCACTGGACGATGCTGTTCGGCCCGTAGGGGCCATCACGGGTCCCGTTTTGATAATCTGAACCATTCAATGTGTAAAACTCGTCGAGTACTATATGTTTGTAAAACCTCACATTAATCGAATATCGATAGCTATCTGATTAGATTAGTTTTTTTTCAACCGTTACCTATAACACCATCCATTTTTTTATACAAAACTGATTTGATCATTTAGTTAGCAGTATCCGATCAATGTGATTTTTTATAGGCATATAGTAATCGACATGTTCTACACATTGAACGGTTCAGATTATCAAAACGAGACTTATGATGGACCCCAACGGGCCAAACAACAGTGTGTTAAAATTACACCCCAACTATGCAATTTTTCTTAAACAACGCAACCACAGATCTGAACCAGTCAGATCTGTCTTGTAATTTTGTGTGTAACATTAATTTTTTAATATTTTAATATTTTTTTTTGATGAATAATGATAACTTTTTGACTTTTTAAGTAACTTTTTGACTTCTTTTTTTTTTTGGACATGCTAAACTTGGCCTTATAGTCTTTCAATTTTGTTTAATTGGTGGAGATGATGTGTTTTGTGCAATTGTACAGATTTGACAAGAAATCTGTAAATTCAATCAAAAAAGGGGTGCGAAAGCAAATTCTCTGTGCAAGAAACGAAAAAGCCGAGCCAGCCACTTCACCGCACGTGCGGCCCACATGGGTGCTCAACTGCCCACCTAGGGATGCGTGCGTAAAATTTTAATACTCTTTTGCTGGGAATAAAAGGAAAAAGAGGGGACTAAAAGGGGGTTTGAAAAATAGTCTAAGAAAAGGAGAGGCTAGGATTTGAAAATGAGATTTTTCTTCAAGCTTGAGGGACAACTTCTATGGGGGCTTCTTCATCTTCCATCTCTTCCACCTTTTCCCACTTCTCCATGAGTGGCTAACTTATTCTTTTCTAAGGTTTTAATGAAACCCTAGCTATGTAATGAGGTTTTCTTTTTGGATTTTGATTATGTAAATGTTTGAACAATTGTATGGTGCTTTAGAAGTTTTAAATACATATTTTTCATTATCTCTTTGAGTATTCGACTTTCTGTGATTGTTAAATACTTTCCATACAATAGTTTTCTTTTCTTTCATATTCAAGGTATGAGACGAGCCATACTATGAGGGACGAGTCGTTTTACTATCCTAGTTTAGAGTGAACGATTCGTACTATAGCGATTCCGGATTTTGTCCCTTGTTGTACAGTGATCCGGACTTGGTTTCGTGGATGTTAGCAGTTATTTATATCTTGTTTACATCCTTTCGTACTTTGTATTTGAGTTATAGGATGTGTTGGGCGTGTTCTGAACAGGTAGGTTGAGTTTTGGTCTCAAGTGTAGTTGCCCAGGTTTTTGGTGTTACGCTCGAGCAGATCATGCTGCGCTCAAGCAGAGTTTGGTTTTTGGGTTGTTCGCTCGAGCGGGCCTTCTTGCGCTCGAGCGTGGTTTACACCCTTCCAGTATTTCGTGCCCCTGCAAAACTTCTGCAGGTGTGTTTTCTACGCTCAAGCGGGTTTCTTGCGCTCGAGCGGGCTTGTTGGAGCTCGAGCAGATAGTTCTTTTCTTGAAAAGTTCTAGGAGATGAAAATCTACTCTCGAGCGGACTTGTTCTTCGCACTCGGGCGGATGTGTTTTGCTTTTGTTTCTTGGAGCTCGAGCGGGCCTTCTTGTGCTCGAGTGGGTCCAGATTTTTGTGCTTGACGCTCGAGCGTTTTATTCTCCGCTCGAGCGGGTCATACGTATATGAGTCATCCGCTGGGTAATTTTAAATCCTTTTTAGTTTTCCTTTCTCTCTCTTACTTTCCCAAAATCATTTTTGAGAGCCTCTCTCTCTAGGATCTCCCTTCTCTCTAGGGTTTGATCTAGTTAGAGTGTCCCCCTTCCCTTCGGCCTTTGTAAAAGGTGTGTGGATCGTCGAGGGCTTCGTTTTGATCCGTGGATCTTGAAGTTTGGAGCATTTTGTTTTTCTTCAACTTTCCCGTTTGAGCTCTAACTTCGAGGTAGGGATATCCTACTCCTCTTTATGAGCTTTGTCTTTAAATTTTAAAATTTTGATATATTGGGGATTGTTGAGTAATTTTGAGAAAATTTAGGCCTTTGTGTAATTTTACAAAAGATGGGGTTTTATTTATATAAGCCTATATGCATGTTTAGCATGGAGAAATGAGATAAATGTTAGGTTATTGATAGAAATGGAACCTTATGGTTGTTTTGTTAATTATGGGAAATGCCCTAATTACATTGACGAATTAATTTGTGAAATTAATTTTGAGAAATGAGAAGTTGAATTGAGAATATTGAAATTGGGATCGTATGGAATCAAAGGGTGTAGTTGGATCATTTATCACTCACCTAGTTGAAATGTTGATATTTTATCCATTTGGTGCATTTATTTTCTATTTAGAAATAACTGCTTTGGGCTGTCGGTGGAGGATAGTCTTGATTATTGTAGACAATGCATGATGATTAGGCGAACTAAAACTAATCGATTGAGTATGCTATCGAGTATAGAGGTTGGAATAATACATCAACTTTATGTATTGATTGATTGTGTATATGATCTATGTTTATATACATTGTGTGTGGGAGGAGATAGGGGATGTACTCCACGGTTTAGGAAAAGATAGGGGATGGACCTCTAAACCGGATTTCGTGTGACATTGATACAGCACTACAATGTGTATCAAGTGTGGATTATGGAAGTGTTTGAATTGATTTGATATAGCACTAACATGTATATCGTTATCAATTGTGAAGTATAGAAGTGTTTCTATATGTTATTGATACAGCACCAAAATGTGTATCCATCATGAATTTTGAAAGTGTTTAAAGACGAGTCTTAATCTCATTAAGTCATTTGGCTAGATTTTAAGCCTTGTTTTCAAACTCAAAGTTGAATAAGAAATGGAAACTGAAGTGTGCCATGGGCATGATTGCCGTGAAACGGTAATATGTTATACGTTGGAATACAAGTGTGGACCATCTATTGTATGCTATTATTTTAGTCATTGTTTATAGTTGGTTTAGTATATTTCTACTGGGCTGTGGCTCACCCTTTATAGGACATCATTTTCAGGTACAGGTAGCATGCCACCTCCAAGGACATAGCTTGGGAGGCTAGAGACAGACAGACTGTTTCTGTTGTTTTGTATTTTTGATTGTATTACATGTATATCAAGCCAAGGGCTTTCTGTGTATAGAGTTAGTACTCCCTTTTTGTAACCAAGTGTTGACTTGGAAAGTTGTAAGCCCATAGGGCATTTACTTTTGATGTCAACATGTAATACATTTTGTAAAGACTACTCTGATGGAATATATTTATGCTTTATTCACTTATGTTTAAGCATGCTATTGTTTGATGATTTATGAGTTTTTTTTGGGCGTTACAAGTACTACTTGAGATGGTTTGTGCCTATACATTGAACGTGATGATTTTCTTAATAAATGCTTCGAGCTTGTAGTTGCGAAGTATTATTTTCAAACCGTAGCATAATTGATTTCAAATTGAAACCTTATTTACATAACTAGTGGTGAACACATTGCCTTAGGTTTTTCCCCAAATTAGTGCATTCATCTTTATTTATAATTGCTAGTTTAATCTCTTAGTTTATTTTATTTATTATTAAATTAGTTTATGAATCAACCATCTCTTCGATCGAAATTGAATTAGGAATTTAACAATTAAATTAGTTAATTTCACAATTGTCCCTGTAGATCAATACCTGGACTTGCCATTATTCTAAAAGAATTTGGTATAATTTAGTGTTTATATTTAGTGTGTGTAACGACCCATGAAATTTTGGCACCGTTGCTGGGGACTTCTGGCGAAATTAATTAATTTAAAGATATATTCTTATTTTAATTTATAATTTAGGATTTTATTTATTTTTATTCTTGGTTTACTACTCTCTCTCTCTTACTAGTGTCTACTTGTGTAGGATTCTCGCGTGTCTACACAGCAAGTAAACAGCCCGCAAGCCCTGAAGATGACTTTCTTTGGAAGTACCTTTCTTGGTCCTGAGTTTTCAATGAATGAGGATTATTTGAAAAATATGTCGGCTTATTTTAAATGGAAAGAATCGCAACCTCCATTTAAACTCACTCTTCTCAAAAGAAAAATATTAAATTTTACTCAGGAAGAGGGAGAGTTATTTTGTCATTGTTGGGAACGATACAAGAGCTATGTAGATGCTTGTCCACAGCATGGCTACAAAATGACTCAACTCATTGCTTTCTTTTACAATGGGTTGAACTCTCAAACAAGTCAATTTGTAGACACAATATGGGCAACTGAATATTTTGAGATGTTCCCAGCTGAGGTGTGGATTTCTTTTGACCAACTCGTTCAAGACTTTTATAAGAGTGCATGCTGTGAGATTTTTGAAAAAGAGCTGCAAATTGAACCTAGTGAAGCCACCACACATCTCTCCAATGATCCAACAACTGATATGGGGTTGGTATTTTTGTCACCTGAGCCTATAGTTGCACCCATAGATATGACAGAAACTCTGCCCATAGTTTTGGCCCCTTATGTGGAAGAAATTGAAAGGGATTTAACTGTAGAAACTTATAATGATAAAGTAAACCAACATGGATGGGATTTTATTTTTGGTTTTGATCTTAGTGTGTCCACCCATTGTAGACCGCCCGAACTCCGCTCCGCGCGCGAGGGCGTGAATCGTGATTCTTAGTTACTACAGTTCGGACTCATGTCACAGTTCTTAATCTAATCTCACAAAGTGCAATATGAGACTGATAAATCACCAAAGAGTCCAAATCCAGCAAATCGTTTTGGAAAATAGATTTTAATCAAAAAGCACCAAACATGGACTGCTTTGCCAGATTTCAGAGTCACCACCTAAATATTTTATCTTTGAGAAATTTAGGAAACCCTGACTCGTGCCTAAGGCCACGTGTCCGTCGTCACCAAAGTTGCCTCAGCTCGGGAACTTGGGTACGAGAGGGGAAGGTCTTGAAATGAGCACCTCCGCTCGCCCGATCAAAGATCGGCCTCTACTAAACATGATATGTTGTTTTGAAAACACATGTGTTCTTATTCCGGTTTATTAGCTAGTTTACTATGTGATGCGCACAGCATACAAATATAGACTCAATCACGCGGATTGGAACAAAACAACTCATGTTTATTTTTTAAAGTGGTTTGAAAGTGCTACTCGCAAGTAGGCTAAGACGCGGATTTACCACCCTCAAGTAGGCTTAGAAAAACATAATTTTGCCACTTCAAGTGGGCTTAAAACTCACAATCATCGAGTTATTCCAATTCAGGCAATCAAACCTTCACCCACAGGCATTCAAGCAGTTATAGCAGTTAAGCACATAGCCTCATAGCAAGCATGCTAATATGGCAGTCACTCACACACATGCAAGGATGCTAAAGCATAAACACTCACAGTGTACTCCGAGCCAAAACAGAAGTTATGTTAGAAATCATGCATGATCCTAGCTATGTCAAGAATGTCTAATGCAACACATGTAAAAAATGCAAGACTCGGCTATTCTAAGATGTCATGTGAATGCAACTTGATAACATATATTCAAATTGGTATTAAAATACAATGCAGTTTGTATGATGTGCCGAACCCAGTGCATACGAAACAAATGAATGATGCAAACATGCAAGCATAAGGATGCTAATTAAAAATGACCCTAAACTAACCATCGAAAGCTGGTAAGTAAAAGGAAGAAAGAAATTGGGGTTGGAAGACATGCATCACACACACGCACACTTATTACAACAGTTGTGCCCTCTCGACGGAGGGTCCGAATAATAAGCTAACTAACTAATCTAAGCTAATTAAACTAATTATTATAAAACGCAACTAATTAACTAACAAGTTAACTAATTGCAAACACAAATGAATAGCTAAGTGCGTTAACTAATTAAGTACAAAACCAAATAGTTAACTAGCTAAGCAAAGCAATTAAAAGGAGCCTCGGGGCGAGAAGTGCATGCATGCTCGGTCGCCTCGTTTGGAAATCCATCACTATGTCCCAACTTGTCTCTGTTTGCAATTGTTCTCAGGACACTGCACAAACCTCCAGATAGCTTCTACTCCAACATGGAGACTTCCAAGAAGGTTGCCGACCAGAAAAGGGTGATGTAGACCACTTGCCGACCACTTAAGCATGCTGCAGACCAGAAAAAGTGGTCGGCCAGCTAATTTTTCTGATCTGCCGACCAGAAAATCCTGTCAAGCTTTAATTTGCTGCAACAGAGAACAAAAAGGGGCACAGCAGTGTATTTGCAAGGTATGTGTGCACAACCACTCTCCCTATCATTTCTTAAGCTCAAGGGAGTGCGGTTCTCGACTCTCGGGCCACCAACCGAGCATCACAATGCACGATGGCCGAGAAGCCAAGATTGCACAATTCAATATCAATGAATGCACAAATAACACATAAGGGCCTTAACCTCTATCATGCATGATCAAGAGGGTCGGCGACTAAGAAATGAGGCACGTTTCATCACTTCAAGTATGAAACATCCCTTGTTTCTCGTGTTTGGATTAACACTCTATCCAAACACAATGCAATGCAACATGATCGACCTAACAATGCTAATGGCATGCACAAGATTCCAACATATGAACAATGCATGCATAGCATGTTTAAGAGCTAAGGTATCAAGACAAGTGAAGTGTATCACACATGAAGCATGCAAGACAATGCACAAATGGCCAAACCAAACATGGACAGACCTGAGAAACTTCAAAACAGTGGCCAAAACTCAACAAAACCTAGGCACAAAGAGCATGGAATGCACATTCAACTCATGGCTCGCAAGCAAGGCATAAAGGCACAACTCTTAGACGCAATTAAAGAGTGACATGCATGTGAATATGGCAATGCCACATGCTCTGAAATGAAGTGTTAAATGATACCAAATCATCTAAACAACACAAATGAGGCATGTTAGGAGGCCTAGAGCATAAGGCTAGTTAAGAGCAATACACAAAGAGCATGCAATACTAAGCTTAAACCATTAAACCAACTCTGGATAGAGCTTAACCATGCCAAGTTAAGGGTCAAGAACATGCTGAAATGGAGCTCAAGAGCTTAGGCAAACATGCATACACATTGGCTCACAAACAATGCATGAAGACACAACTTTCAAACACATTGAAAAAGTGGAAAATGTGAGAGTGTGGCAATGAAATATGCTCTGAAATCATGTGAGAACTGAGGCTATACCATGCAAACATCACATTCCAAGCATGCTAGAGACTTTGAAACTCAAAGCTAATGAGCAAGATTGCACCATGGCTATACAAAGTAAGGCATACATGACCCAAAACACTTAAAACAGAGCTTAAGCATGGCAAAACATGGATAAAATCATGCTGGAGTGTAGTCAAAATAGGCTAGAATGATGGTCTAGAGTATAGAGCATGTTAGGCTCGCAATGTAGAATTACACTACAAGTGTATGAAGCACTCAAGAGACTACCAAACCAGCCAAAAACAGAGTCATATCAGGTCCAAAAAGTCACAAAAACAAGCTTAAACAAAGCCACAAAAGAATGTAAACACATGCTTATTTGATAGGCCCTCTATGCATACAAACAAGACAAAAGGAGAGGGGACCACCCCTTCTCATTTTAGGCCTCAAAACCACATTTCTACCACCAAAAATCCACTGGAATTCAGTGGTTAAAAGGCCAAGAGAAGGTGATCTCAAAGGCTTAAAGAGATGGCTCAAAAACAAAGCAAAATAAGGCACAAAAGGGGGTAGACCACCCCCAACACTAAAGAGGCCTCAAACAAACATTTTAAGCACTTGAAAATGAAGCTTTTTTTAGTTTAAAGTTAGGCCTAAAACATCATGAAAAGATGGCCAAATGTTTAAGCAAAACAAAGCTTAAAGAGGGAAAACACTCACCCTTGAAGACCAACTGGAAATGTAGAGACCCTAATTTTTTTGTAATTACACTTGAAACCCTGAGCCTTAGGTTAATAGCATTTTAGCCCTAGTTCCGTGAAAGTCTGCGTAAGGGCCCAAGTAAAGAATAATTTCTCCGTGTGTTACCATAATTAAATCATGGAACACCACTTTATAATTGGAACTATCCGAAAACTTGGTTTTATTTATTTTACCTCATAATTTCTAAATTAATTCACAAATTTTATTTTTTATTTCTATTTTTTTTTTTTGTTCTTTCATTTATTATTTATTTGAATGGAATACTATTATTTATTTGAATATATACATAGTTTAAATATATATATATATATATATAATATGTTGGTTGAAAAGTTGATTGCATAACAACAAACCAAAAATAAAAAAACAAATATCTAGATATTTAGTTCCCTTAGCCATTAAGCTACTCTTATACTCTATAAATTGAGAGCTTGTCCAAATCCATTCCTACGTTTTTCAACAGCCCAAGGAGAGGGTGAGAGAGGGAGAGTTGGCTCAAGGGAAGTAGAGAAGTAAGGAGAAGAAAGAAAAAAAAAAAAAAAAAGAAGGAATTCTTGCAGGTAAGAACATACCTCTCCCTTATTTTCTCCAATCCTTTCCTTATCTCATTCTATTGTCTAGTATGCCTATTGTGTTACAAATTAATGGTAAATAGGTTTTGTTTGGTGTGTGTGAAGGTGTGGGTATGATATAGTGTTATTGTCTTGCAAATTTGTGAAATTAGGCACTGTTGCAACTTCTCTAATTTAAAAGAAATATCAAATCTATCTAATTCTCAAATCTGAATTTATTGTAGGATATTTTATGTGTTTAGAGCTTGTGACAATTTTATTAGCTCCTAATTGTGTGTTTTTAGGGCTTGGATAATTTGTTGAAAAATATGGTCCTGAATCTCTAAAAAACAGTCCACTTTTAGAAATTTTATAAAATTCTAGAAAAATCATCTCATGTTGGTTCTTCTGTCAAAATTTAGAACTCTGAGTCCTCTTTCCAACAGATTTTATTTTAGTGAAAACCGCCGGGTAGATTGAGAGAAAAGCTAGTTTTCCCAAAGGGTGACAAATCTGGACAGGTTTTCAAATATAGTTTGTAGATGAATTTTTGGAGGGGCTGTGCAACTTCTGAAAATTGGAACTAAAACTAGACAGATTGAATACTATTTCTGTGCAATTTCAGCCCCTAATTTGACCTAGAAGTATTTTTACCAAAGTGTTCTTGTTAGCCCTGTCGAACCAAACAGTGCTGGAAATTGTGTTCTATTATGTTATTTGTTTCTAAGTGTTTCAAAGCATTTCTAATGTTGTTTTCTTGCCTTACTATACTTATGAATGATGATCATGGACTATATTTCCTCTCGTATGTTTTTCTCATACTCTTTTATATGACCGAATTATCGAATGTGACTAACTTACCTAGCAAAAGATCTAATAAACGAGAAATAATAAGGGGCTGGCAATGGGTGACGTTCATCTTAGTGTTTTAGAACACTTTTATACATATGCATGACATGAATTATGATGAGATTAATACCAAATGAATTAAGTCTTGTGTAAGCGTTTTGAGCAAGCCCCCAGGTTGACACAGACGTATTCAGACTCTATGCGGTGATTTCAGGGTGTAAGCGAGCCCTTTAGTATGGTATGTGCAGGGTGTAAGCGAGCCCTATGCATGATTTGGGGTGTAAGCGAGCCTACTTGTTTGGCCGTCCCTTTTGAGGTCCATCGATATCGCTGACCGGTAAATAACCGGGAGGTGGGCATGGATGGTAAGGTTTGCAAAGCAGCAAAAGGAGGAGTTCTTAGTAGTCTAGTGTTTAATCTTGTGGTTGGGTAGAAGGATCTCTTTGGGGGGTTCTAGATGCCTAGTCTAACTACTAATTCATAAAACCTTAACGTAAGTATGTTATGTTTTCTGATTTGTTTTGTGTATGGTTGATTAATTGATAGAAGATATAGGGGTGTATGTGGTTTTACTGGGCATTCCAAGCTCATGGCGTGTTATGCCATGTGAAGAAGCAGCTTACGACGGGGAGAGTTATTCCGAAGACAATCAAGATGAAGTTTTAGAGCCGTGGTTCACTTGAAAATTTTGAACTAATAGTTTGTTTTTGTTTGCTCTCTCCTTTTACCTTTTGGTTTGACAGTGTTTTGTAAACCTCTAATGGAACTCAAATCAGTTATCTATGTTATAACTCTACTTATATGTGTATATTAAACTATTGTGGTTATCTCTTTTGTTTGAGTTGTACTTTATGTATTTCTCCTGTGGTCTCAAATTTTGGGGTGTGACAGGAAAACAGCAAGCTCTGAGGCAAAAACCAGCTTAAAACCACTCAAATAAAGCTTCCAAGTACCTCAGCAACAAGAGGAAGGTATTTGAGTAGATGTTTGTGTGCAAAGGTATGAAAAGGCAACACTTTAAGGCACAAATATATATATATATATATATATAGAGAGAGAGAGAGAGAGAGTAAACTTTTGCTCTTCAAGTTTCTCAACCTGGAAAAGGGAGAGAGAGCCTCCCTCTTATAGAACTCCAAGCTTCAAGCTTCTTGGAGAAGCTAGAAGCTTGGTGCAATCCCTCCATATATGGAGGATGCAATCTGTACTCTCCAGCTGGCACAGCTGGCATCCACAACATCTGCAGAAAATGCAGGAAAGCTGCCGACCACTTGAAGTGGTCGGCCAGCTACTTACACTAGTCGACCGACCAGGAAAAGTGGTCTGCAAGGAGACCAACTGGTCGGCAAGGGGGAGAATTGGTCTGCACAATGAAAGCAATGTGGTGGCATGGCTGCTGACCACTTTTGGTAGTCCAAAGACCACCAAGACCAGCTGGCCGACCAGAAAACTGGTTGGCGGGGAAGAAAAGTGGTTTTCAGGGAGAGAAACTGGTCTACAACCCATATTCCACCCTCCAAGAAAGGAAAACAAGGTTAGTGCCAAAAACAAACCAAAAAGGATGCAAGACAAGAGTCCGCGGGTCAAGGCACGCAGCTGAAAACCTCGAAAACTAGTCTATGGGCACCAAAAGTAGTCTACGGGAGGGAAAAGTGGTCTACAAGACCTTTGTGTCCCTCTAGACCAAGGCAACAAGGCATGATCCAAAAACCAAGCCAAGAGGAGAACATTAAGAGGTCCTAAGCCAAGGCGCGCAACCGAAGACTCCGGAAACCGAAAACTAGCCTACAGGAGAGAAAAGTGGTCTACGACCACAAAAAGTGATCTACAGACCCCTCTCTCCCTCCAGGCAAGGTCAACAAGGCATGGTCTACGAACCAAGCCAAAACACAAAGAGTTTAGAGGCCCGGAGGCAAGGCACTCAGTCGAAAACTTCGGAAACTCAAAACGAGCACAAACAAGCACAATCATCGAGCACTCAAACGATGACGTCTGAGTCTTAAGGTCGGTCAAAAATGGGGTGTCTACACCCATGAGATTACTTTACACACTATACTTTTCACACACATATTTCTCCACTCTGTGAATCGTTTTCCCACAAGTCATTTACAACCTAGTCTTGCACTGTTGGACGGGTTAATTTATTTTCGTTACAAGGACCCATATGTCATAAATTGGAAGAAAAGACGAAAATAAGTTTGTATTGATATTTGGTTGAAGATAATAAATTTAGCTCTTCGCGGAAGGAAACCTGAGCATTTTAGTTTTATTTATTTATTTATTATTGTGTGTTTTCAGTGTGGTGTGTCAAAAAAAAAAATAAAAAAAGAGTGTGCGTGTGTTTGGTATGTCCTTGCCTCGCTGGATGTACCCCTACGCCGTTTGGTAAGATCCTCTCTCTCTCTCTCATTTTACTATCCACTTTCCACTTGCTTACATTGAGGACAATGTTGTATTCTAGTTGGGGGTGAAGGTTTTTGTAAAAATAATTCATATTTGTATTTGTTGCACTTGATTGCACCATTTCACTTGATTTTCACTTTGTGCCAGTATGGTAGTGATTTGAGCATATGTTAATTGGAGAACATAGTAGACTTATATGAAAAGGATTTATTGGTAGATACTCGCATGTGATGTTTGCACTAGGAGAATTGTTTGTATTTGTGGTATTAGTACACTTATCATGAGTATGCCTCGATTCACATGAATACACTTTCATAGCAGTGACCTCTCTATTCTAATCCCTAGTGTACATCATTGATAATTGCTAGTGTTGCAGAAAAGAATAAATGAGTAGCCAAGATTCTTTAAAAAAAAAAAAAACACTTGACTTGTTTGGGTTCGTAGCCTCTTTAACTCGAGTTATTAAACCCGTAAGGGTGTCTTTACACTTAGTGCCCTAAAAGCGTCTGGTTTGGGAGTCATTGGCCCAATACTTGCTACATGGGTTAATTAGAAAGCTTAAGGGACCTAGACATTGCACAGTTAAGGAAAAATAAGGAGAATAACTTATTCGGATTCGTAACCTTTTTAGCTAGAGTTATTAACCCCGTAGGGGTGTCTTCACACCTAGTGTCCTAAAACCGTCTGGTTTGGGAGTCATTGGCTCAATGCTTGTTACATGGGTTGATTAGAAAGCCTAATGACTCAAGACATTGCACAGGCTTTCCAAAAAAAAAAAATTAAGAATCTTGGTTGCAACAGTTTAGTCTTTCTGTATATGTTAGGTGTTATTGTGAGTTACATTAGCAATTATAGTGGACAGTTAACTAGTTATGGGAAATGCACTTTACACCATGGGCACTTATGATGGGTTTACTAGCATTCACAAGTGCAGGGGACTTAACATTTATATTAATTGAATTGTGGTTTTGACTCAATAGATTCCTTCATGCTTGTCCATTGTGCCTTCAATGACTCGTCATATTTTAATATCACACTGTAGTGGCACATAAGTTGATTGTTAGATGGAATGGTGTGGTTAATTGTTGTTGAACAGATATGAATATGTTGATGATTGTGAGTATCATTTCTGGAAACCCTCACGAGACTATACTCGTCTACCTGGGATAACCTTATGGTTGAAAGGCTTGTTGCATATGCTAAATGTAATCGTGATTCATACGAAAGTGGTTTAGAGTTATTTTACTTCTCTTATTTGTTTTGTTTTGCTCGAGGACTAACAAAATGTAAGTTGGGGGATGTGATGTGGGCCGAAAGGTACCACATTAAGGTCGTTTAAGTTACATTTATAGTCTTTCAATTTTGTTTTATTGGTGGAGATGATGTGTTTTGTGCACTTGTACAGATTTAGCAGGAAATATATAAATTCAATCAAAAAAGGGACACGAAAGCAGATTCTCTATGCGAGAAGTGAAAAAGCCGAGCCAGCCACCTCATCGCACGTTCGGCCGAGCTTCACCGTACGTGCGGCCCACCACTACTCGAGCGGCCCACATGGGCGTTCAAGCAGCCCACCTAGGGATGCGTGCAATAAATTTTAATGCTCTTTTGCTGGGAATAAAGAAAAATAGTGGACTGAAAGGGGGTTCGAAAAATGTTCTAAGAAAATGAGAGACTAGGGTTTGAAAATGAGATTTTTCCTCAAGCTTAAAGGACAACTTCCATGGGGGCTTCTTCCTCATCCTCTTCCCTCTTCCATAAGTAGCTAGTCTTCTTTTCTAGGATTTTGATGAAACTCTAGCCATGTAATAAGATTTTTTATAAGCTTTGATTGTGAATCGGTTTGAATCAATGTATGGATGATTTAGAAGTTTTTAATCATTGTTCTTTTCATCTCTTTCAGTATTTTACTCTATGATTGTTTAATGCTTTCCATGCATTAGTTTTCTTTATATTTGTATTCAAAGTACGAGACGAGTCATGCTACGAGAGACGGGTCGTGTTGCTACCGTAATTTAGAGCAAACGCCTCGTACTACTTGGAATGATTTGTGCCTGTACGTTGAATGCAACAACCCTCTTGATCAATATTTCGAGCTTGTAGTTGTGAAATATTGGGTATTTCAAACTGGATTGCAATTATTGGCCGATATTTAATATCGTTTATATGGTTAGTGATGAATTCTTTGCCCTAGGATTTTTTCCCAAAAATCAATTTCTCAAATCTTAATTTTAATTGTCAATTTAATTTCTCAATTTTATTTAATTCCTGTTTAATCATAACATCTGTCAAACCCCAATGTTATTTTTCAAATATATACATAAATAGGATATATATATATATATATATATTAAAGGTACTACCTCAACAATAGGCAAAATTTGCTCTAACTCATTTGGCATCACTCTACTTTTGCTTGCACAGCTTAATACCACCCAATCATGTCATAGCATCATGTATGGTTAGGCATCACTCTACTTTTGCTTGCACAGCTTAATACCACCCAATCATGTCATCGCATCATGTATGGTTGGAGGTTCTCATGGTTTGTGCATGGCTGTGATACACATGGATAGATTCCCCTAGGGTTCAAAAAATATCCAGAAGACGGCACCAAGAAAATTCTCCAATGGTAGATAGCTCAAATTTTCTTAATTCGAATGACTCAAAACGGCATCATTTTGAACTTAAAACAACATCGTTTGACACATTTAAGCCACTTAAGCCACACAAATTCGGACCACCAATCATTTTTTAGGAAAATTATATAGCATTACCCAAAAGACTGCAAATGATCATAAGTCAATCCTTCTAGATATGCACACAACTGATCCACAAAAGTAATTTACTTCGCTTGCATCTTGCAACACTATACATAATTTGCTCATATAGAGGTCTTCAACTACATACCACTGTGTACACTAAATACCCCAAAGTCAAGTATGGTTTTTACCTCTATATTAGTGTTCTCAACACAATTCTAGCAACAAAAGTGCACAAAAGCAATTCAGCTGTTTTTCACAAACAAGTTTCAGTCCGATTCTCACTCACAGCTGGTGATCAAGACCCAACAAAGTGTTCTGCAACCATGCTGATCTCACAACACTCAGACGTTGAAGCTCTTGCAAAATGTTTATGTAACCGTTCAAGTCTCTTCCCTGCACTTCTGTATATCTACGAAAACCAAGCTTCAGTGCTTCATGAGCAGAATTATACACATCGCAATCAGTTCTTCCAAATGTTTCCAAGATATGGTTGAAGTACTCATGGAAGATCCTGGAGCATTCATTTCTGACATCAACTGGGCTGTCATTCATATATGTCGTGAAATTTGTTTGAGGAAGTCTGGATTCAAAAGAAATTGGCTGTTGCAGTGTTTGAATTGGCGTATCTTGAAGATATCGAGGTGTTCCATCGTACCCTGTGATGTTATTCATACATGCTGTGAAATTTGTTTGATGCAGTCTGAATTCAAAAGGAATTGGCGGTTGTAGTGTTTGAATAGGAGTATCTTGAAGAAGTTGAAATTTTTGGTGAGACGTATCCAAGTTCCTCCGAGCTTTCAGTATTTTCTTAGCAGTCGGTGAGAATCTGAATTTGAAGGTACTGCACTCTCCTAAAGGGAAGGGCTCATCACATCTCAAACCAGCACCCCTCTTATTGTTGTAACCGGGGTAGTCCTCTATTTTAAAATCAACAAGGTCAATTAATGCCAAAGAATTTTGAGCTGCGAGTTCCTCAAGATTCCAGTGGCTAAATGGAGGTGTGGTTTTGTGGTTTACATGGATTTCGCCATCAGCACGTAGCATGCCACTTGCATTCCTGAAGAATCCATGCACAAGACATCTATGCATCCTGTATATTGCATAAAACAGGTAATGAAAACGTACAAAATAAGGGAACCCAGAAAAAAATTAAATCAACATTAAAGAAAGAAAAACAATAAGCCTAATGATACATAAGCAAATTCAATGTTTTGAAATGCATATACTAATTTTTTGTGGATAAATTGAGGATACTTAATGAAATGCCAAACAAAAACACGTGTGCGTCAAGGGTTCATATGCTCTATGACCCATGTCCATATTCATTTTGTTGCATGCTGGAAATCTTGTATTATTGTGAGAAAGTAAGATGCATTAATGTCCTTGTTAATAAATTGTTCGACACAGATGGAAACAACAGGATTCAGTTTCTGTAAGGTTCAAATGTCTTCCCAGTTCCATAAATTGTATTACCATGGGATGGGCAATTGAGATTAGTCACCCAAGCCCCCAACACTTCAAATTTGGCATATGATAATTAACACAAAAAGGAACCACATCATTATCCATAATGTCATAAATGCGAATGGACATATGGACGTGCAAACATGCAGTTTTTTTCTTTTTATGTGACTAAATACGGAGTTATAGTAGATGAAGTTACTGTTAAAACAGATGTATAAAAGAAATAGAAAATTGTATTATTGAATAATGTATGCTTGTTGTGTATATTACAAATGGTGAGTGGCTCATTATATAGGAGAGGGTGAGTGTAGTAGGTGAGGAGTGGGTGAGGAGTAGGTGGTGGTAGGTGATGGTGGTAGGTAGTGGTGATTTACTATTTACAATTTACATTTACATTAACAGCCCCCCTCAAACTCAAGGAGGATAGGCACTAGCCAACTTGAGTTTGGAGAGAGTCACAAAACAGAAAAATAAACTGATAAATATAATAAAACAGGATAGGAGACACAGTATGGTTGTGTCAGACCGTTGTAGAAGACACGGTATGGTCGTGTCGGACCGTTGTAGCAGACAGTTTACGGGGTCATGTCGGACCGTTGTAGTAGACACTGTGTGGTCGTGTCAGACCGATGTAGCAGACAGTTTATGGGGTCATGTCGGACCGGTGTAGCAGGACAGTTTACGGGGTCATGTCGGACCGTTGTAGCAGACACTGTGTGGTCGTGTCAGACCGATGTAGAAGACAGTTTACGGGGTCATGTCGGACCGTTGTAGCAGGACAGTTTACGGGGTCATGTCGGACCGTTGTAGAAGACAGTTTACGGGGTCATGTCGGACCGATGTAGCAGGACAGTTTACGAGGTCATGTCGGACCGTTGTAGAAGACAGTTTACGAGGTCATGTCGGACCGATGTAGCAGCTGACCGGAATCAATGTCGGGACAGTTTATGGGGTCATGTCGGACCGATGTAGAAGATTGTGGTAGTGCACCAAGGGGGTGACTTAGGGAGTGCGCCATGGGCGACTTATACATGATACTGTGTATAACCCCCCCTCAAACTCAAATAGGTGTGAAGATAGAAACCTATTTGAGGTTGAAACAAGGGGATTGATAAAGCTGACCGGTGTAGAAGACACTGTATGAGTGTGTAGATAGGCTGCCCAAAAGATAGACATGGATGTAGATATCGAGTCCTCAAAAGTCGTGCCCTCAAAAAGTGTGCCCGCACCCTCAAAAGGCGTGTCATCAAAAGGCGTGCCCGAGGCATCAAAAGGCGTGCCATGAAAAGGTGTGCCAGGTTGTCGGCGTCAAAAGGCGCGCGATGCGCGTGGCTGCCTCTGTGTCATGGTCTTTATAAACCGAAGCGGAGGAGGCAGAAACTGAGACAGAAAAACTGAGAGAAACCTCTAAAAAATTCTTCGTTTTGCTGAGAAAGAGAGGTCGTTTTGCTGAGAGAGATAGTCTGTAACACTCTGTTGTGAGAGATATTCTGTAACACTCTGTTGCCCAGAAAATGGCCTCGTCTTCCCGTGGGCTGCTTACTCTCTTTCCCGATCTCAACGAGTCCACAGGAGAGAGAACTGGTGCGGTGTCCCGTGAACCTCAACCAAACACCACTGGGTTTGCTCCGTTGAACTTTCCGATGCAGTCGGTGGAGCAAAAAATGGCAGTGCAAACGGATGTGGAGGCTAATCAGTATACTTTGAAGGCATGTGTGGAGTCCATGACGGCGGTCACAAACTTGTCGCACCGGCTGCAGAGTAGGACAAATGAGGTGCAGCAATTAAACTCCCAACTGGCTCTGCTCCAACGCATGTATAAGGATGCGCGAGCAGAGATAAGCGTGCTAAGGGCAGAAAACAAGGAGCTGAAGCGGAAGGCCACCGTGATGTTCCGATTTGGAGGGCCGCCATATGCTACAGTGGAGGAGCAGGGAGTAGTGATCGTGCCCAGTGGAGTGGGAAACACGGAGGCAACACCGGCAAGGGCCGCCCAGGACGGAGGCAAGAAGAAAAGACCGGCGGCAGAGTAGAGAAGAAAAATCCCACTGTTCGGATTTGTGTTGGTTTTGTTGTGGTTTTGTTGTGGTTTTTTTTTTTTTTTTTTTTTTGTGGTGTAAAATGGTGACCGGGATGAATCCCGAGATGAATAAAATAAGTTTGGTGTGCAAAAAAATAAAAAGGAAATGTGAGATTCAAACGTTGTGTTTTTTTTTTTTTTTTTTTTTTGGTGGAATAAAAAAAAAATAAGAATAATAGTAATAATAAGAATAAGATAATGAAAAAAAAAAAAAGGTGATGCTCACTAACGAGTGGTAAAATAATGAAATATTGATGGAAAAAAAAGAAAGATAAAAATAAAATAAAATAAAATAAAAGTAGGGGGAGTGGAAATATATTAGAATAAAAAAAAATATAGATATATATATATATATTAAAATAAAAGAAAAGTATGAAAGTGGAACCAGCCCATGGTTTGGGTGTTATGATTCATTATTTTAAGAGATATATATATATTAAAATAAAAGTGTGATAACGGGGGTGGTTGTGTTGTGTTTTTGTTTGATGATTATGTTTTCAAAAAGAAGATTATGATTCATTATTTTAAGAGATATATATATTAAAATAAAAGTGTGATAACGTGGGTGGTGTGTAAGCCAGGTGAGGTGTCGGTTGCTTTTCAAACAAATGGAGTAGAATAAATATAAAAAAAAGAAAAGAAAGTGGAAAGATAAGAGAAGTTGATGTAAAAATATTAAAAATGTGTTCCTCATTGGGTTTGCAGATGAGCTTGGTAGAAAGGTAGAGCAGCAAGCGGTGCAGGTGGAGGAACAGAGTGGCTGGTGGAGTAGTAGCCGGCGGAGCTGGGGTGGAAGTAGGAGACGATGCCGGAGCTTGGCCTCCAACGCCGGCGACGAGCCAGTACGCGATTGCGAAGTTCATCGAAGAGAAGCAAAAAAGCTCATCTGCGGCCGAATTTCAAGAAGCTTTTGCTCGTTCAGTTGAAGAAGCTCGTCGCATCTGAGAAGCTTGTGAAGGTTAAGAACTCGTTCAAGCTGTCTTCGGCGGCAAAGCCTGTATCAGCCGCTGTCAAGAAGGCTCCTGCTGCGGCGGCGATAGTGAAAGCTCCCGTGAAGAAGACGGTTGTTGCGAAGGCGAAGGCGAAGGCGGTTACGCCGGTGAAGACAAAGAAGGTTGAAGAAGGGAAATTTCAAGGTATGTGCAGAAAATTTTAGCGGACTAGGTTGAGGTCCGGCGGGCGGCCAAGGCGAGGTTGCCGCCCGCCGGTGAAGCGAAAAATACTAAGTTCTTAACTTAGCTCTGATACCATGTTAAAACAGATGTATAAAAGAAATAGAAAATTGTATTATTGAATAATGTATGCTTGTTGTGTATATTACAAATGGTGAGTGGCTCATTATATAGGAGAGGGTGAGTGTAGTAGGTGAGGAGTAGGTGGTGGTAGGTGATGGTGGTAGGTAGTGGTGATTTACTATTTACAATTTACATTTACATTAACAGTTACAAACCCAAAGTAGCAAAGCATGCATTCACAAAATTGCAACGCAGATAAAACAATACTTTTGGATAACATTCAAATCATGGAAGTGTCACCAAGTAGTAGAATGGTACTTTCGCCGTATCAGATGCTTAAAATTGTCAGCACATGCTCAAACCACAGGCATGTCCATAATCAAAAAGTTCATTTAATTACATTGCATGGAAAACAAGAAAAAAAATAATGACTATGCTGAGTATTGATAACAACACGTGAGGAAGATTACATAGGCAAGCTTAATACACATAGACAGATGTGTTTATCATACTTGATAAAGAACGATTGAGGAAATATAAAAGAATTCACAAGAAAGCCACTCACTTGATGAGATGGACCATGTCTTCTTTTCCATGGAAGCCTGCATGAGGAAAGTTAAAAATAATCCGATCAAACTTCCGCATTCGGAGATCGGTATGACGCTTCATTTTGGTTGCATCGACTCCATGTAAAATGGATGCTCCCCACAACTCCAATTTTTCCAAATTTGACTTCGCTTGCTTGTACTTCTTGATCAATGTATCTAGTTAAAGAGATAAATAAAGAATAAAAATGCCAAGAAGAAAATATCAATACCGAGAGACCAAAATATATAAAGAATATGAACAAATGTACTCAACTTGAGAAAGGCAAAAATCAGTAGCACACGAATCAACATCAGATGATGAAATGGATATCTTCCCAACATAAGTCATCTAATTGATACAAAATTTAAAACTAGTCAGCTTCTATGATGATAAAAAATATTTTGAATTTAAGGCATGACATACTAGGGCCTCCATTCAATTGAATATGATATGACCCATATGAGTAAGAGGCAAGTCCTTTTCTAATTTTCTGGACATTAAAACAACACCAAACATGAGAATCAAAGCCATCCTTTTCAGAAGGATGGAAAAACGGGTGAGGGAAACAAAAAAAAAGCCAAAGAAATGGGGTATGAGTTTTGGAGAATGAAACCTAAGCTAATTGTTAGTGGCTTATCCATTAGGCAAGTGACTCTGCTGCCTAAGGCCTCGTATAGAGAGAGCCTCATATTTTTATTAGTTTTAAGTAGCTTTTATTCTTAACAAATCTCTTTACAAATATATGATTCCAAAGGCAAGAAACATAAGCTTTGAATAATAATAAAAATATGATGAAAACTAAAGAAGCCCATTTAGATTTTTGCCTTGGGCCCAAAAAGAGTGGATTATCTGATGGTGTTTTCATTGCCTTGGGCCAGGATGTATGTCTCTGGAAGCTTAGAAGAAGAAAGAATTATAGGCTAGGATGGAGATCTTCTACTCTCTTCACACTGTGTGCTCTCCTAGATGGGTTGAGTATCAGAATATGCGAGATATCTACACCTGATCATCCTCTATATTGAGCTATCCTTAAGATCTTTTTCCCATCAAAACATGAAGAAAAAAAACCTAACAGATGTGAGATTAGATCACCGCTACGCCTGAACAGAACAAACAATAACCAATTTGACTTTTCCACAAAACAAAATCAATTGGCATATTGACCAACATTAGGGAAAATTCAAACAAAAAAATACCTACACAGTTACTACAGTACATGAAACAAGAAGTATTGTATATCACATTTTTGAGAAATGTTAGTTGACAGAAGAATCACCATAGCCATTACAGAAGAGAAAAGTAGCATAAACACAGACATACAACTATACAAATATCTGACGGGTTTTGCCATAATACATTCTTATAAGCGAAAGATCCACTCACTGATCAGAGACGTTAGTCAACTTCTCAGACAATCATCATCATCATAAATTAAAATCTTGAATTTGAAACATGAGATATAATAATAAGGCCTCCATTCAATTGAATATATAATACCCATTCCTAATTTTCTGGAAAAATAAATAAATAAAACCAACACACAAACAAACCTGAGAATCAAAAACCCTTTGAGAAGCAAAATAAAAGAAAGCCAATGAAATGGGTAATAAAAAACCAACATTAAATGAAACAAGGAATGTATCAATTTCTCTGAAAACGAATCACGATTTCCATCACAGAGGAGAAAAACATACATATATATATATATATATATATTATGGGTTGGGTTTTTTTCCATTTACATTAAAGAAAACCCTAGTGGAAACTCCAAGAAAACGATACAAGAATCGCATATCCGTACGTACCGATGAGAGAGAGAGAGGGGGGGTTACCATAGGAGTCGAGAGAAGAAGCGAGGATGTTAGAAGCAGAGCGAAAAGAGTGAGCCAAAGAGAGAGAGAAAGAGAAATCTCCATCACCAACTACAAGTATCTGATGAGAGGATTTGTAATGCTTTACCCATATCTCACTTTCTTCATCTACTTCTTTGACCACTACCACCTCTGCTTTTTCCATTAATGGCTTTTCCGTATCGCACACGCACTCACTCTCTCTCTCTGTCTCTCTCTCTACTCCGCACAAAAAAAGATAGGGAAGAGTTGCAGAGACGAGAGAGAGAGAAAGTACACGCTCGTTATATTGCAGATTTGCGAGTATTAATAAGAAAACGACAAATTCAAATTTGACAGAATGCCCACCCAAGTCTCGTGAGAATAACAGCTGTGCCACTATTACCAAACGTTTGGTGTCTGTGACGAAATGGGATTTTAAAAGGGTAGTTTGGGAAATATCGGATTTTACTGCGCCGAGGAGAAGCGTACGTAAGAAGTTGCTAAGGAAGAATTATTTGGTGCTCCTATGCGTCACCCATTGCTCCTCAGGTGTTTTGGGAAGTTACTTAAAAATTGATTTTTTTAATTTTTTTTTTTTTTTTTGTGTTTTTAAGAATAAAAAATATGAGAGATAGTGTGATGTAAAATAAATTAAACGTTTTAACCAGCTTTTCAAATAAGCTCAATATATTATAGGCCTCCGTTTGGGAAGTGGGTTAATTTTTTAGTTTTTTTGGCTTTTTTGATTATTTTAGTCTGGGGTTAAAAAGTCTGATTTGGGAAAAAAATTTTGAATTTTTTGACTTTTTAGCTTTTTAGTGAGGTGTCTTCCTATTCATTTACCAAAGTGCCCTTGTTGTTCTTGTTGTTTTTTTTTTTTTTTTTCTTATTTTCCGTTTGGATTTGGCTTTTTTTTGCTAACTTTTTTTTTTTTTTTTGATTTTGGGTTTAGGTTTGGCGTATTTTGCTTAAATTTTTTTATTTTGGGTTTTATTTTGGCGTATTTTGGTAAAATATTTATTTTTTTATTTTGGGTTTGGATTTGCCATATTTTGCTTTATTTTTTATTTTTTTTAAATTTATGTTTTTGTCATTTTTTTTTTATACATTAATTAGTTCTTGTTTTTTAATTTACGTTTTTTGTCTTATTTATTTTTATTGGTATACAATAACATTTTTTTTATTTATGTGTTTCATTTATTTGTAAATTACGTGGCGAATGGTAATTTATGTTTTTATGTTTTTTTTTATATATTTTTGAATGAGGCGTATTTTTCTCGTTATTTTTTTTTAATTTACGTTTTTGTCATTTTTTAATTCGTACACATTAATTTGTTTTTATATTTCAAAAATGGGTTTTCATGTGTTTTATTTATTTATAAATTAAATGGCAAATGGTAATTTCTGTTTTTTTTTTATCTTTTTGGATGAGGCGTATTTTTATCGTTCGTTTTTTTTTTTCAATTTACGTTTTTGTAATTTTTTAATTCGCACTAAATATTTTTTAATGAAGCGTATTTTATTTAAAATAATTTATGTATTTTAAGTTTTTTTTTGCAAATGGTTTTTTCATGTGTTTTGTATTTTTATTTTTATGTTATTTTCATTTTCTGTGAAATGATAAAAAGTGAGGTTTTATTTTAGTATATTGTGTAATTTAAATAATTTAATTTTAATTTAATTTTAATTTAATTTAAAATATTTAATTTTAATTTTAATTTTATTTTTATTTTATTTTTATTTTATTTTTTATTTTAATTGTAATTTTATTTTAAATATTTAAATAATGTAAATAATCTAAAAAATTTAATAAGCAAAAATTTAAAATAAATATTCAAAAAAATTAAAGCGTAAAAATTTAAATAATTTAAATATTCAAAAAATTATTTTAACAAAAAAATTTAAATAATTTAAATATTCAAAAAATTTAAATAATTTAAAATGTTAATATTTTAAATTTAAAAACAACTCTACACTCAAATCGTAACCAAACACATAAAATAAAACTCAATTAATAAATTATTTTTAAAACTCATAACCAAACACATAACTTGAAACTCTATACTACTTTCAGAAGTCTACACTGAAATCATAACCAAATACATAACAAAAAAATTAAAATATTTAAAACTTTTTTTTTTTTTGGATGAGCCGTATTTTTGTCATTCTTTTTTTAAAATTTTTCCCTACACACTAATTTATACAATTTGTTAATACATATTTTTTCATAAAAAATCAAAAAGTTAACCCAAATATTCATTTTTTTTTTTTCAATTTTGTATTCAAAAAAGATAAAAAGTATACTTATTTAGGACACCCTAAACAATCTCTTAATATAATATTTTATTTTATTGAATTAAAAGTTTTATTTTTATTCTTTTATGATTATTTTAGGGGGGAAAAAAATCCAAAATCCTTCCATGTCAAAAAATAGTGACAGTGCGTCAATACCCCAAAAGTCACGCTGAGGGAATAATGCCAAGAATAGCTTCTTCTCTTTTCAGGGTGTTTTGATAAATTTACCCCACAAGGGATTGAACCTAACACATTGATTTCTGTTTTGTCTGGACGTGGCTAAATAAGCCTAATTTGTCCGAACGTGGCTAAAATAGCCTCAGTTTTGCTTCCCAAACGGTACCTAGGTTGTCTTGGGAAAATAATTAAAAATTGACTTTTTAATTTTTTTTGACTTTCTTTAAAATATATATAAAAAAAATATGAAAAATAATGTAACATAAAATAGGTTAAAAGGTAAAAGATTGCTTTTACTCATCTTCCCAAAACGAGTCTATTTTGTTTGGGAAGCAAATATATCTTTTCTTGTTCTCCTATCATTTAATATAAAATTATAGGCTCTATTTCTTCCACCAATTACAACACCCTTGAGGCATTACTTGACGAGTGTTCTAAGACTAATCAATAACCTCTCGTTGCTAAGCCCGGTTTGGTCCTGACTTTTTATTTTTGGTAAATTACATTCACTTTGTGAATGTTTGGGAAGTGAATTTTTTTGTAGGTTTTTTTGTTGTAGGATATTATCGGAGAAAAAAAAATTTGTGCTTGGAAAGATAGTTGGATTTTTTTGTGGTTGGATGTGATGTTTGTGAGAGAAAAAGTAAAATGATTATGGGGTTTGATATGATATTTTGTTTGTATTTGTTTTTTTTTATTTTATAAAACATTTGTCTTGTAGTAAAAAAAATAAAAAATAAAAAACCCAAAAACTAAGTTGCCAAACACCGCCTTTGTTTGGTTTTTGTTTTTCAAACTTGGGGTTTGTTTGGGGTGTCCTAAATAAGTGCACTTTTTGACTTTTTGGATTAAAAAGTATAGGGAAAAAAGATGATTGTTTGAGATAATTTTTTATCTTTTTGCGAAAAAATGTGTATTAAAATATTGTATAAAATAACAAAATTACATTTTTACCCCTACATATATAAATATGTATTGACAGTGATGATACGTGAAGACAGTACGGTGGCAGCAAGAGATATAAGAAAAACTTGCCTACGGTGCTGTTTACACAGGGTGGTGATGTTCTGCCCGTGGGGGCTCACCACAGGTCCCGTTTTGATAATCAGAACCGTTCAATGTGTAAAACTCATCGAGTATTATATGCTTTTAGAAAATCACGATGATCAAATATCGATAGCTATCTGATCGAATTAGTTTTTTTGTCAACCGTTACTTTGTGCATCGTTTATTTTTTTATATAAAACGGATTTGATCATACAGTTATCGATATCCGATCAACGTGATTTTAATAGACAAATAGTATTCGACGAGTTATACACATTGAACGGTTCAGATTATCAAAAAAAAAGACCTATAATGAGCCCCTACGGGCCAAATAGTACCGTGTTATGTAATTTTTTACAACTCCCTCTTTTCAAACTCACCATCACTTCAGACCATCACTTCAGACCACTGTGTCACGTTCAGCCATGATGTTGGCTTGTACCTTTTTTTGGGAAATTTATATATATATATTTTAAATAGTCACTTTTTAATTTTTATAATAATTTTTTGACTTTTTTCGAACACTCCAAACCAACCTTTAATTTTTTGAAAATTTTGGAGTTCTTATTTGCTTATTCAAAAAACTAGAGAAGTTTTCAAAATGCCATGGAAGTACCTTTTGATGTGACAATTTTTTTTTTTAATTGTTTCTCCGCCTATGAAGGGAAATTTTTATTTTCAATTGTACATTTTTTTTAAAACCAAATAAATATTCATTTTTAAAATATATTTTCAAATCACTTTTTGAAAAAATAATTCAAAAAAGTGAAATCTAGCATATAGAATATATACATAAAATCCTATGAGAGTACTTTTTGATGTGATAATTTTTTTAAAAATTATCTCTCCACCTATGGAGGGAAATTTGAATTATAAGAGCATCTCCAATGGTTCATCAAATTTTTCATCAAATTTGAATAAAAAAAAAAAGACAATTTCCTCTATTTGATATTGCTTGCTCCAACGGAGAAATTTGGCTTTTTATCAAACTATCAGTCGACTGGCCAGTCAACCAGTCAATGCAAAAAAATGAAAAACCTGGTTCTAAAACAATTGGGGTTGTTGTGTTGTGTTGTATTGGGGCTATTCTGAAACAATTCAAAAAACCTCCCTCACTCTATTTCTCTCTTTATAATCCATTTACAGACGAACCATTTTTATCATACTAGCATCAACTCTTTCCTTCTCTCTCTTCACTACATCAAACTTGAGTGAAAATTTATAGAAGTATGAAGAAAGATTCAGTTTTTGTTTATCGATTTCAGATTTAATGGAGTTTCTGCTTCTGGGTTTTTTATTATATATCATTACGGAGACTTATATGTGTTTGTTTGGCTGATTTTTGATTTCTTCTTTAGCTTTGCTACTGAGGTATACTGTCCACCTTTCTCTCTTCCCCTATTTTTTGTTTATTGAGAAAACAAAGAGGTGGTTGACCGAGGGGTCGACCTCCTAGTGTAAAATTTTCATAAAATTTGGCTTAAGGTGGTCATCTGGAAGGATGTCCGGCTGAACGTCTGGTCGATCGTCCAGTGGGTCTACACTCATCGGCTACGCACAGTAATTTACTGAAAAGTGCAACACATCTTCAGTTTTGTGAAAATTTGGGACTGTTCTCAGTTTGATATTAGTTTGATAAAACCGTTGGAGTCAAAAAAGATATATTTTTTCACCAAATTTAAATTTGGTGATGCATTTGCTTAACCGTTGGAGATGGTCGAATATTAAATTTTGTTTGAAAATCAAACAACTATCCATTTTCAAAATATTTCAAATCACTTTTTGAAAAAATAACTCAAAAAAATGAAACCAAACATGTAGATTAATTTTACTTGATGTTTTCAACAAAAAAAAAAGGAAAATTATCATTTAGGATGATCCAAATAAGTACACTTTTTAACTTTTTACGAAAAGATGTGCAGAAAAGTAGAGAGGTAATGTGACCAAAAAAAGATAAAAAGTACACTTTTGTAACTCTACCCAAACAAAAAAATATTATTTAATTAGTATTAATTTTGATAAAAAAAATTTATCGACTTGTAATTATTTTTATAAAAATACATTGATACGTAATTTTTTTTTTTTTTTTTTTTTTGTAGAAAAATGCATTCAATTTCAAAAGTTTGACATAATTATAATGAATTTTCCTGATTTGTGTTTGTATTTGGACAAGTTTTTAGAATTTTTTTTTGGCAATAGGCTAACATCAAAATATCATTACAAAAAAAATCTACTATTATCTCTATTTGTTGACGGGATTGACTTCCCTCCAGTCCAATTACTCCTTCTAGTTCAATTTGTGATCGGATTGAAGGGTGATGTTTGGCCCGTGAGGGCCCACCATGAGTCTTGTTTCAATAATCCAAACCGTTCAATATGTAGAACTCGTCGAGTATTATATGCCTGTAAAAAATCGCGTTGATCAAATATCGATAGCTATTTCATCGGATCAACTTTCTATCAACTGTTTATTTTTTCATCATCCATTTTTTTTAATACAAAACTGATTTGATCACGTAGTTATCGATATCCAATCAACGTGTTTTTTAATAGACATGCAATACTCGACGAGTTTAACACATTTAACGGTTTAGATTATCAAAACAGAACCTTTGGTGGGCCCCCAAGGGCTTAACAACACTCTCCAGTCCGATCACAAACTAGAGAAAAGTTAAACCCTTTTTCGACACATATTTTTGTAAAAAATTAACTAAAATAATCAATTTCCAAAATAACCATTAGAAAGGAAAAGAAAAGGTGATCCAAATAATTCAAACATAACTTTAATATTTTAATTTATATAATACTTAATATTATTTTTATTAATCATACAGATAAAAAAAATATCAGAGCAAAATAGGAGAAGCGTACGCAATAAGTTGCAAAGGAAAAATTATTTGGTGCTCATATGCGTCACTCCTTGCTCCTCAAGGTGTTGTGGGAAGTTATTTAAAAATTGACTTTTTAGATTTTTTTTGTCTTTTTGAGAATAAAAAATATGATAGATGATATAACTTAAAATTGATTAAAAGTCAAAAAGTTGACTTTCAACCAGCTTTCCAAATGAGCCCAATATATTAGAGCATCCCCATTGGTTCCCTTAAATCATTCCCTTACCTATTTTAAGGGGTTGGAGGTCTCTGATACCACCCCGTCAGCTCCTTTATAAGCTACCCTAAACTAATATTTGTTATAGTGACTCTCTATTTGTAGAAAGTCACTGTAGCTCCCTCATATCTAACAATGGTCATCCACCCGGATGTCCCAGATGAGTAATCTGGGCAAAACTTGCTTCACCTGTTGTCCACCTGGATGTCTGGTTGGTCAACCTCCATGACGTCTGGCCGGTTGACTGGCCGATCGACCACGCATTTTTTCTCCTCGACTGAGTTACAGAGAACCCCATGCATAAGCTTATGTATAAATCATTTATGTGTTTACATTTTCAATAATGCTAGGGGTCATAAAAAATATATCATGAAATTCATCATGAATATTTTTCATCCCTTGATTAGCGTGTGATTAGTGTGTGGTGTTTTATTGTATGGATAATCTAAAGGCGGAGATTCTTTCATAATCATCTTCATGATATTTTTTTCATGATTCCTAACATTACTCTTACATTTTATACTTTTCATTGCAATGATGTGTCTACACTGTTTACTTTCCTTTGTGATTGGTTTAGACCCCATTGATATTAGCTGCAATGAAGATTTCCTACGTTGAAAGGCCGATTCAAGCTGGATAATGAACATCATCCCCAGTTAAGAAGATGAAAAAGTGAGGGAATAGTGAAAGAATATTTTAATAATATTTTAAGGAAAGAATAAGGAAAAAATAGGGAGTTTGTTGAGAGAAGTAGATAAAAAAATTATTCCTAAAATAGAGAATAAATTTTTTAATAATATTTTAGGGTAAAATATAAGGTTATTGATGGAGATGCTCTTATGGGTTATTTTGAGAAGATAGTTAAAAATTGACTTTTTAGTTTTTTTGGATTTTTTTAAAAAAAATTATAAAAAAATATAAGAAATAATGTGACATAAAATGGGTTAAGAGGTAGAAGATTGCTTTTAACCATCTTCCAAAAATAAGCCTATATCTTTTGTTGTTCCCCTATCATTTAATATAAAATTATAAGCTCTATTTCTTCTTCCAATTACAACACTGTTGAGGCATTACTTGACAGGTGTTCTAAGACTAATCAATAACCTCTCGTTGCTAAGCCCGGTTTGGTCCTGACTTTTTATTTTGGTAAATTACATTTACTTTGTTTGGTTTCTATTTTTCAGAATCAATTTTTTGAAAATTTTAGGTTACGTTTGGTAGAACTTTCTAAATATGATTTGAGAGTAGGAGTTGTATTTTGAGTTTGTGAGTTTTGAAATTATGATTTGAGTGTGAAAATTTTGTTTGGTGAAAGAGTTTTGAATTGAGTGAGAAATTTTTGATGTGACATATAATATTTGATAAAAAAACTTACAACTCATAACCAAACACACAACTCAAAATTCTATTAAATATGATTAAAAAAATTTAAAAATTCAAAAAATATTTTTTTTGAATATATAAAAATTAACATGTGTGAATTGCAGAAAAATAAAAATAAAATTGCACTGTGTAGCGATCTGAATTTTTTTCATAAGCCCTTATTTATTTATTATTACATGATTTTATTTTTGGCTTTATTAATTACGTTAGTATATAAGAATTTAATGTGATGTTTAACTAATTTAATTGTGTTATTTATTATATATAATTAATTTAAATATTTATATATATATAAAGGTGTTATGTATATATTGAGTTTATTTAGGATATTTATATTTATATTTATATATGTTATATTTAGGTCAAGTTTGGCATCCTCCAAAAAATCTAAAAAGTCAAAAAGTCACTATCCTATTTAAGTCACATCATCTTATTTAAGTCACATCAACTCTCTAACACATCACTTCAAACCCAACCCAAACCCAACTCATATTTCATAAAAAGTCAAAAAGTGCACTTATTTAGGCCAAGTTTGGCATGATTAAAAAAAGACAAAAAGTCAAAAAGTCACTATCCTATTTAAGTCACATCATCTTATTTAAGTCACATCATCTCTCTAACACATCACTTCAAACCCAACCCAAACAGAACCTATATTTCATAAAAAGTCAAAAACTGTACTTATTTAGTCTTCCCAAACTAGGCCGTCTTCCCAAACTAGGCCACCTTCTCAAACTTGGCCTTATTATAAATTAAACTAGATTGTTGTAATAAAAAAGGTTTAGAGAACTTTTTGTTCAAAGTAGCAACCACGGAAAGAAAGGGAGTGCGCGCGCGAGAGAGAGAAAGAAAAAAAGAGTGTTTAATCAACAAAGAGAGTGCTGTGTGCAGCGTGAGAAAGAGAAGGACGGCGGGAGGAGAGTAGCAAAAGAGAAAAAAAAGATTAGGGTTGTATTTTTGGGACACTATTCAGTTTGGTTGGTTGTGTTTTTTTAAAAATATTTTTTAGAAAATTTTACTTTCTTATTTTTAATATTTTTTTGTTTTTATAAATTTTTTTAATATTTTAAGTAATTTTTTTTACTTTTTAAATATACCTAAAAAGTAAAAAATTTGTGAATTTTTTTTTAAAATTCACTAAATACTAAAAATATAAAAAAAAAATACGATAATTCAATACATTTTTTTTTTATATTTTTGGTATTTAGTGAATTTTTAAAAAGTTTTTTTCACAAATTTTTTACTTTTTAAATACATCTAAGTAAGGTGGATCTAAAAAAGTAAAAAAATGTTTAAAATTTTAAAAATATTCACTAAAAACATGAAAACCAAAAAACTGAGTTTTCAAAAAATTTAATTCAAAAAACTCAAACCAAACACACTGATTAATTTTTTAAATAATTTTTTGATCTTTAAAAAAAATTGTGAGTGTAAAACTCACTTCCTTTGATTTATATTTAGTTCGTTGTTTTTATTTATTTATTTTTATTTATTTGATGTTGAATTGATTTCATATTTGCATGGAGATGATTGATTGACTTTAATTATTTTTATTAATTGGATATGTAAGGTTTATGATTTTTAGATGATTGATTGATTTTAATTATTTTGTTTAGTTGTGTATGTAAGGTTTAGGGTTTTTAGTTGATCGATTGATTTTAATTATTTTGATTAGTTGTGTATATCAGGTTTAAGATTTTTATCACACTTATGGTTATATGAAATTAAAATTAATTAGGAACCCATAGATAAATTCCTTATATTCCATCATGACTCCATGGATTGTTATTTTATTTGAGTGTTGGTGAGAAAGAGTGTGTAAAAAAATGTGAGGATTATGAGATTTATTTGAATGTCTTAGGCTTGACATTGTTATGTTTATTCTCTTGAGTGACATGTTTTGTATATGTATATTGTTGCCTCGTTCTCATGAGTAAACGAGTGTTTCGATTTACGCACGTACGTATATGCTAACCATCTGGGGAGTGTGAGTCAAATTCGAGACGATATCCTTGTGCAAGTTTGGCTTCGGAATGGTGTTAGGTATACGGGAGGCACATGAGATATATGTGTAGGCCGGAAGGGAAAGGCTGAAGTGGTGGAGTTAAGATACAAAGAATTTAATTATGAGTTTATTATTATAGTGTGAATTGTATTGATTTGTACATCTTGAAAAATAGTAAACGATATCGATAAATTATGAAATTTGAGCATAGACATGTATACGTGATTTCTAGACAACTTTTGTGTTTTAATTTTTTATTAAAAGATCGATTAGAACTTGTAATCGGATGATATTGGTTATTGTAGTTTTGATTCATTTTAGCAATGCAGATTTTAGAGACTGTTTTAACCCACGAAACGAGCTTATTTTTATTGGATTCATGTAAATTGAAGTAAAACATTATTTTGAACACTTTTTGTGTTTTGAACTTTTCTGAAAAAATCCATCTTACAGCAGTTTCTTTTCATTTTCAGTTCCAGATTTTTCGATCGAAATTCGGTTATGATTTTCTATTAAGTTTTTCTCTCAACCTGTTCAGTTTCTACTAAATTCGTCCGCGCTACATTTTAGAAAATTTGATTATGTACAATTTTTTTTCTTTGAGTTTTGGTCAATTCAAATTATTTAAGCATGAAACAGTGCATTTTTATACTTCTTGAACAAGTTACTTATGATTAAATTATACTAACTTTGTTTTTTTTGTAAGATAGTGGGTTTTACTAATTTTTTTATACAGGGCTGACACACCATATTTTTATTTCTATTTTGTTTATTTTATACTCAATTTATATTTCGTTGTGTACGGGCAATAAATTAAATGTCACCGTGTCTCGAGAAACTATTCATTCGTCTCGGTGCAGTTAGAACTACTTGTCTTGTCCCGTAACAAGAATTAAATGTATTTTTGTTTGTGTCTGGTGGACACGTGGGTGTTAAATCTTGTACTCATACTAGTATACTTGTATACTGACCCGTTTTGTCTCTTGGCAACTCGGGTGCGTTCTGTTTGAGCGCAGCCGAGCTTCCTTCGCAGAATTAGTTGGGGCTACAGTGGCGACGTGGAATAACTATAGTTGTTGGACTTGTCGTTTGGACTTTTTTTGTTTTCTTGAGTTTAGGGTTGATATTTGTTTATGTATTTATTATTTTTTTATGACTTTAGTATTGGGATAATATGGCATAATTTGTAACTGTACATTATTTAAGTTATTTTGACTATTTATTGTTACTTTAATATTGGAAGTATTGGATAGTTATGAGATTATGGTGGATGGTTTGGTTGGCGTTTAGTTTTTTTTGTTTCAGCCCTAGGATTTGGATGATGGAATATTAATTGAGGTTTAGTCATAATTTAATATTCAATTATCCAAATTTTGGGGTGTGACACACTATTCTGGTCAACCGTCGGACGATCGGTGGGACATCCGGTGGGACAATCAGTTAGCCCAAATTTTCCGTCCTTCGACCGAGTTTTCAAAATTAAACGTGGAATTAGCTTTTGAAAATCGTAAACAAACGTCATGTGACATTCCAGAGTTTTACCAAACACAACCTTAGAGTCCTTATCTGGTTATTCAGACAACTAGAGGAGTTTTCAAAATTCTATTAGAGTACCTTTTAATGTGATAACTTTTTTATTTTTTTTAATTGTCTCTCCATTTAAAATGAAAACTATATTTTTTTAATTTTTTTAATTTTTTTTGAAAACCAAATAAATATTCATTTTAAAAATATAGTTTTCAAATCACTTTTTGAAAAAATAATTCAAAAAAGTGAAACCTAGCATGTAGAATATATACATAAAATTCTATGAGAGTACTTTTTGATGTGATAACTTTTTAAAAAAAAAAATTGGAGCAATTTGAGAACTTGGTAAAAAGTCAATTTTTTGGTTTTTTATTAAGTTTTCCCAAAAAAATCACAAAAAAATCGATTTTTTTGTCAAAAAAGTCACCAAAAAGGTCAAAAAGTCAAAAAATTTACTTTTTTCCAAAACACCTCTCTCCACCTATGGAGGGAAATTTGAATTTGTAATATTAAATTTTGTTTGAAAATCAAACAAATATTCATTTTCAAAATATTTCAAATCACTTTTTGAAAAAATAACTCAAAACAATGAAACCAAGCATGTAGATTAATTTTACTTGAGGTTTTAAAAAAAAAAAAAGGAAATTACCATTTGGGATAATTCAAATAAGTATATTTTTTAACTTTTCACGAAAAAATGTACAGAAAAATAAAGAGATGGTGTGATAAAAAAAAAAGAGTACATTTTTATAACTCTACCCAAACAAAAAATATTATTTTAATTGGTATTAATTTTGATAAAAAAATTTATCGATTTGTAATTATTTTTATAAAAATACACTGATACGTAATTTTTTTTTTGTAGAAAAATGCATTCAATTTCAAAAGTTTGACATAATTAGAATGAATTTTCTAGATTTTGTGTTTGAATAATGTAATTGGACAAGTTTTTAGAATTTTTTTTGGCAATAGGCTAATATCAAAATATCATTACAAGAAAAGTCTATTATTATCTCTATTTTTCGATGGGATTGACTTCCCTCCAGTTCGATTACTCCCTCTAGTTCAATTCGTGATCGGATTGAAGGGTGTTGTTGGGCCCGTGGGGGCCCACCACTGGTCCTGTTTCAATAATCCGAGCCGTTCAATGTATAGAACTCGTCGAGTATTATATACTTATAAAAAATCACATTGATCAAATATCGATAGCTATTTCATTGGATCAGATTTCTGTCAACTGTTTATTTTTTCATCATCCATTTTTTTATACAAAACTGATTTAATCACGTAACTATCAATATTCAATCAACGTGTTTTTTAATAGACATGTAGTTAGGGGTGTGCATAATACCGCCGAAACCACATCGAACCGCACCGCTAAGGCAAATTCGTTATTATTTGTCAATCGAACCGCCGGTTTTTGGTAAGAAAAATAGCAAATTCTAGTGACACTTTTATCAATCCGCCGGTTTCTATTTTTCTTCCAAACCGCACCGACCCCCACCGCTATTAAATCATGTTTTATAGGATTCTAAAAATTCTTTTTTATTTAAGTTTGCTTATTGTTCTATACCTTAGAATATAGTATTACATTACTGCTCGAGGGAAATTTTATGTATTGTATTTGATCATTGTAGCTTCCACAGATGCTTGTAATGAACTGATGGCATAGTCGTTGATATTATCATGTTGTTGCTACACTTGCTGCATCAGAAGAAAGTTTCGCAAGATGCTTAACATCACGATATCTCTCGTCTTTTTTTTACTCTTTGATTTAAGTTTTGTAATTTGAATTATATTTTTTATAAACCACCAATCCGCCCGAACCGCCAAGGCAAATCCGCCATTATTTGCCAACCAAACCGCCGGTTTTTTATAAGAAAAATGGCAAATTCTAATGACACTTTTATCAATCCGCCACCCGCCATACGGTTTCTATTTTTCTCTCAAACCGCGCCGACCCGCACCGCGCACACCCCTACGTGTAGTACTCGACGAGTTTTACACATTTAACGATTTAGATTATCAAAATGGAACCTATGGTGAGCCCCCACGGGTTTAACAACACCCTCTAGTCCGATCACAAACTGAAGAGAAGTCAAATCCTTTTTTAACACGTGTTTTTGTAAAAAATTAACTAAAATAATCAATTTGTAAAATAACCATTAGAAAGGAAAAGAAAAGGTGATCCAAATAATTCAAACATAACTTTAATATTTTAATTTATATAATACTTAATATTATTTTTGTTAATAATTTATTAATCATACAGATAAAAACAAAATATTGCCGCTTTTTTTATATTATTAGTATGTTTATATATCATTTGCATTAATTATATTTTAAGCTTATTAAAAATGGGTAAGAGTAATTTACCCTTTTTGCTTTCTTTAACAATTTTTTCTTCTATGTTATAAATTTATTTGCTATGGTTGGTTTGGGAATAGGTTATTTTAATAATTTTTTGGTTGGTTTGAGAATAGGTTATTTTGATAATTTTTTGATTTTTTTGTTAAAATATGAGGGGAAAAAACTAAGTATGTTTGATATAATTTTTTAATTGTTTACGAAAAAATGTACAGAAAGTAAAGAATTTTTTTTTTTTTTTTTACTTTTTGTATAGTTCTTCAACTTTTTTATATTTTTAATTTTTTGACTGATAGAGTTAAGTTTGGTTCCAATAGATTATTGAACACAATTATATATAAATTAATATTTATTTTTTAAAAATAATGCTCGCAAAGTAGTCTTCAGTCATTGTTTTATATTAAAATTGTGTAAAAAAATAATTTAAAAATGATGAAATTTTTTAATAAGAAAATTTTTGAATCAAAGAATATAGATTATTTTTAAAATCTGATTAAAAATTATTTATTAGATGTGAGATTTCTAAGATAGCAATTATATGAATATTTTTAAAAGTCGAAATTGTGAGACAAAATTTCAAACAGTTGTTCTAGCTTTATGCTCAATACTTTCTTAGTGACTAAGCATTGACACAGAAACAGAAGAAAAACAAAAAAGTAATCAGCTATCTGGACAGGAGTACCGCGTGGTTGATCATATAATCCATATACAAAATAGAATCAAAGCCGTCCGTTATGTATCAATTCAACGTTTTAATGGTCAAACACAAAATCCATCAGCAGAAATTCAACAAAGCACAAACAGCTTTGCCCTTTTGTTTCGAGTTATTCAAGCACTGCTTCAACTACAAAAGCAAAATCAATCAATTGAGTTGTCTCAATTGGTCAGAGTTTATAACTTTAATGAATCAAATTAAAATTTTAATTTTTTTTTTCTGATGAAGACTTTTAATATATCGATAATTACTTAATATACATGATATATATTGAACAGAAAACTACATATTATTATGCATTAATTAAAATAAAATCTAAAAAATCGAAACTTTTATTTCTATTCTATACACTATTTTTTGCTGGTCCATATACCCGTTTTAGTTCAGCTATCAACTACAAAGCAAAAAAATATATTCAAAAAAATCAACTTTCAAATAAAGATTTATGGTTTAGATATCAACTTCTAAACCAAAGGTATAGCCAAACCATGAGTTTTTTGTTCGAAATTTGACTTTTAAACTGTATAATTTTATTCGGTAATTGATAACTAAATGAAAAAATATTTGAACTACAAAAAGATGGTGTGTGGAAATTGGAATTGAACAAACCCTCAGGCTGCACTAGAGCAAAGCAAAAGCAAAACAATTCAAACACAAACACAAACCCCTATGTTGCTCAACTTTAATTCAGGCCCCACCTCCTTTTGTAAATCTCAACAAAACATATAATATTGCTCCCACTACCTCTGATCTATCAAAGAAAAGCTTCATTTTTCTTTCACTTTCCTCAATCCCTCCACTTCCTAGCTTATTTCATATTTAATACCCATCTATGTTTCATGTCCTCCCGCATTACTTTGTTTCACAGGTTTTGCTTCAAAAAACACTTCTAAAATGCCTTCCCTTCCTCCTCCTCCTCCTCCTCCAGCCCCAAACCAAACCACCACGTCCACTCGTCTCAACCAAATTGTGATACCAAAACCCGTGAAACAACAGATTACTTCAGCACCAGAAATTCCACATGTCAGCACAAGAAAAGTGATAGAGCAACCGATTATCCGGCAGCAGCCTCGCCGGACCAACCCGGTAGTGTGGTGTGGAGCAATCCTCTGTATGATTTTCAGCATCCTCCTCATCTTCTTCGGAGTTGCAACTTTGGTGGTCGTCCTCGTCATCAAACCGAAAAACCCAGTGTTCGATACCCCTGCCGCCCGCCTCAATCTCATCTACTTTGACACGCCTGTGAATTTCAACGGCGATTTCACCTTCCTTGCAAACTTCTCCAACCCAAGCCGAAAACTTGATGTCAGATTTGAGTACGGAGATGTGGAGCTCTACTTTTACGACAGTCTCATCGCAAGTCAAGCATTCCAGCCTTTTACACTGAGACGAGGTGAAGCAAGGTTGGCCTCAGTTCACATGATATCAAGCTTGGTTTTTTTGCCCCCAAATCTGGCACTTGAGCTTCAACAACATGTACAGAGCAACAGGGTTATCTATGATATAAGAGGAACTTTCAGAGTGAGAGCTAACCTGGGTTTGATTCATTTTTCTTACTGGTTACGTGGGATATGCCAGTTGGAGATGACTAGTCCGCCCATAGGTGCTCTGCTCGCCCGAAGTTGCAGAACCAAGAGATGAAAATGAAGAGCATGTAAATCAGTTCCTCTGTTCTAGCCATTTTCTCTTCCCTATACTGTTTTGGTTTTGGCGTAAATGGCAGTTTTTCAAGTACTAGGGTGTCCAGGGCTTTGTCTGACTGATTTTCAAGTACATGTAGTCCCTGTTTTACATATATTGAGTAATTATTGGGCATAAGCCCCAAGTGGTCTCAAGATAGAGTGTAGAATGAAACCACAGCCATTGATACACCCTTGAGAAGTACTTGGGGACAGTTTTCATGTATCTGATATACCTATATAATATTATAGATACAACAATTCTTTTTGGATTGTACTTGAACAAGGAATGTTCATTTACAATTGCAGAATTAACAACTGGAGCCAAAAAACTTCACTTTTGTATTATATCTTTAGTATGTTTGTGGATTCGAACTTGAAGGCAGCTATTTTGTACAAATTATGTTTAAAGTTGGATATATACTCAATCTATGCCTTCCCCATTCAACGAATGCTAAGCCTGTGTTTGGCAAGTGGGTTTGCAGGCTTTTTTGGCTATTTTAGCCACAAAAAACAAAATAGGCTATTTTAGCCATAACAAACAAAACATCACATCCAACCCATAATCATTACATTCTTCTCTCACAAAAAAACTCAAAAAAGTCAAAAAGTCAAAAAGTCAAAAAGGCCTTCCCAAACCAAGCTTTTAAGCCCAGGCTAAAATAGTCAAAAAAGTCAAAAAGCCAAAAAGTCAACCCACTTCCCAAACGGAGGCTTAAAAATCTTTCTTACTGGTTCTAGTTTAAACAATCACCAGACAGATTTAGGGACAAGAAACCAGATTATTTCATCTAGATGAGCCCTCTGATAATATTGAAAATTATTGGGGGGACTGGTTTGAGGAAGTATTTTACAACCTACTTTTTGAACTGTAATTAACTTGTCAGAAATTCAAAGCCTTTTTTATCATTTTTAGTTGTATGACATCTTTTGAGGGTTCAAAGAGCAGGAGTTCAAATTATTAAAAAGACTAGTCAGTGAGAGGAATCAATAAAGATTCCCATACTGAAAACTTTTGTCATTTCTTATTCCATAAGCTTTCATTTTATATTGATTACTTTGCTATTTATTATTCCTAAAGTTTTAATTATATTACTTAATTCACTAATGGTGTATTGTACAATCTACTTTTAACGTCTATTATGTCTATTAAACCCAGAAACATATCCAATAGTACAGCTTGATCTAGGATCTCCAAAGAAGATACTTAAGCAGGATCATATCAAGATAAAGCACATGACCCAATTTAGAACCACTTTAATCGTAAAAGATTTTCTCTAGATTCATTTTAATCCCTCAAATTTATTTTAATAAACTAATATTTAAGTCGTGTGATAGTCACATGATGAATTTCCATCCATCTTCTACACAGATGTTGACGGTTTAAAATTGCATCTTAACCATTCTCTGCACATAGGGTCACATGATATTCCGCATACACCTATTTCATCTCCATTCCATAATTGTGTTACTCTCTTTTCTGCATGAAGAATTCCACAATAAGTAAATAAATATATGTGGATTATGGACTCTGCACATTCGCTACTAATAACAAAATAATTAGCCATAAAACCTCACATGCCACAGTAGCTACAGCCATGCCAAATTCACAAAATTATGTCTCAAGAACAAAGCATACTAACAGAAATGACAAATATCAACAGAAATATGCCCTTTTTTTCTCAGTTATATACAAACATGACTATACGCGAGCAAGGATCTAGAAAAACAGTACACATTTCCAAAACCACTCGATGGAGTTTTTAGGCTTCTACAACCCCACAAAGAAAGAGGGGAAAGCAGTCATCCAGTGGGAAGTTTGGATGATTTGCTGGCTTCTCCAACCTGTTAACTGAAGGTTACTCCAGGCAGCATATAACAATTTAACTGTTCCGATCCTACTCTAGTAACATTGGGAAATATGACACATGGTCTCATATAGAAAGAAATACGGCATAATCAACACTCAAAACACAGGCTGTGGGTCTAAATACATAATAAGAAAAGATTTACACATCCCCATCTTAAAGAATTGAACAGGTTTCCAAGCAAATAAATATCAATAGGAGGTTCACAGGTCATACAAAGCTCAGAAACAGGTGAATAAGCCTAGGTGGCAACAAATACTAAAAGAAAACAGACACAAGGAGACAATGGGTAGAAAAAGAAACAGAGATTTTAAAGGCCCCCATAGTTTTCTGAACAGACAACTGTAATGATTATAGGTGTTAAGAGCCAAATAGATTACTTCTTAGTGAGAAAAGTGGACTGCCTAAAATGCAATGATTGTAAGGTGATTCTTGGAGAGAGCCTGACCTCTCAACATAGAATTTTGGTACTAGATTTATGTTTTAGAGGGCAATACCAAGTTAGGAAGGATGGTGGGCATCGTAGGACAAGATGGTGGGACCCAAAAGGGGATAAATTAGAAATATTTAAGAATAAAATGGATAAGGAAGGTACTTGGAACTTGGAAGATAATGCTAACACTATGTGAAACTCGATGGCCAATTGTATGAGGAGAATCTCGAGGGAAGTGCTTGGAGAGTCGAAAGGAATGGTACCCAGCTCTAGGGAAACTTGGTGGTGAAGGGAAGAGGTTCAAGCGGTAGTTAAGGCAAAAAAAGAGTGTTTTAAAAAGTGGCAAAAGGATAGAACTGAAGAAAACTTCAAGAGCTATAGATTGGCTAATAAGGAGGTCAAGAAAGTAGTGAGAGAGTCTAAGTTGAAAGCTTATGATGACCTATACACTGGACTAGATAGTAAGGAGGGAGAGAAGAGGGTATACAAACTTACTAAGATACGGGAGAGGAAAATAAGAGATTTTAATCAAGTAAAGTGCATCAAGAGTGGGGATTCTAAGGTTTTGGTAAGGGATGAAGAGATTAAGGAAAAATGAAAGAACTATTTTGAGAAACTATTAAATGAGGAACATAGAGATACAACAATAGGGAAAGACATAGCCAGTAATACGATAAACCAAGACTATAAGTTCCGTCGCAGGATTAGGAACTTTGAAGTGGAGATTGCACTCAAGAAGATGAAATCAAATAAGACTTTAGGACCAGATGACATCTCTATTGAAGCTTGGAAGTGTTTGGATAAAAAATGGTTGCTTGATTGACTAGGTTGTTTAGCAACATTTTGTTGACTAGGAACATGCTAGATGAGTGGAGGAAGAGTATTTTAGTGCCAATCTATAAGAATAAAGGAGACGTCCACAATTGCAACAACTATAGAGGAATCAAACTAATGTGTCATATAATAAAAGTGTGTGAGAGGGTGATAAAACGCCGATTGCGAGATATAACAGAAGTGTCAAAGAATCAATTTGGATTTATGCCTGGCAAGTCAACAATGGAAGCGATCTATCTTTTTAGAAGAGTAATAGAAAAGTATAGAGAAAAGAAAAGAGAAGAGACACTCATATGGTGTTTATTGGCCTTGAGAAAGCATATGATAGAGTGTCCCAGAATATAATATAGAGGGTGTTAGCGAAGAAAGGGGTGACAAAAGGTTACATTGATGTGATTAGAGACATGTATGAAGGGGTGGCGACCACTATTAGATCGCCTGCTGGAGAGACAAATGAATGTCCTATCACTGTAGGGTTACACCAAGGATCTACCTTAAATCCTTATCTTTTTGCTTTAGTTATGGATGAGTTGACGAGAAATATCCAGGATGACGTGCCATGGTGTATGTTTTTTGCAGACGATATAGTGCTGGTGGATGAGACTAGGGAATGAGTTAATACAAAGTTGGAAATTTGGAGAAAAGCTCTTGAATCTAAAAGATTCCGGATAAGCAGAACTAAGACAGAGTACACAAAGTGTAAATTTAGTAACAGTAAAAATGAAAGCAGAGGAGAAGTGAAGATTGAGAACCAAGAATTGCTTAAGAGTGAACATTTTCATTATTTAGGGTCGATTATCACAACAGCGGGGGATATTGCTGCGGATGTGGCCCATAGGATTAAGGCGAGATGGTGTAAGTGGAGAAGTGCGTCTAGGGTACTGTGCGATAAACGAATACCCACTAGACTTAAAGGTAAGTTCTATAGAATGGCTATTAGACCAACGGTGTTGTATGGGACGGAGTGTTGGGTAACTGAGAAACAACATGTAGATAAGATGAGTGTGGCTGAGATGAGAATGCTAAGGTGGATGTGTGGCAAGACTAGACAAGACAGAATTAGCAATGCGTGTATTCGGGAATGGGTAGGAGTAGCATCGATAGAATATAAGTTGAGAGAGAATCGATTGAAAAGGTTTGGTCATATTCAACGGAGACCAACAGAGGCAATAGTGAAGAGATGCGATGCTGTAAAGATAGATGGAAGTGTTAGGGGACGGGATAACGTTGGTTAGCGTTGTAAATAGAGATATAAATCTACTTAATTTGACTAATGAAACGGCCTTTGATAGGGCCGTGTGGAGAAGAAAGATTCATGTAGCCGGCCCCATTTGATGGGACTCAAGGCTTGGTTTGATTTGGTTTGGTAACTGTAACAACAATAAAAAAATCTTGAAGGGAGTTTTTTATTTCTTTTTTCTTTTTTTTTGGGCAAGTAGCTTTATATTACCAGAAAAGGAAATGCAATGAAGCTCAAAACTCGCCCCAAGACACCCAACTCTCACAGAGACAAATAAACCAAACTTGAAGGGGAACATGAATCAGATTAACAATAATGGAACAAATTTTCTAAAAAAAATTCAGTGTGTGTGATACGTGCCAATGAGGATGCACAAGGTATCCAAATGCAAACCAACTGTAGAGGGTCAGAAATTAAGCTCCAAATTAAATATGGGCCTAAGTGCTGAGGTCGCCCTTGGAATGAAAAAAGAGCATGGGCTAAAGCCCAAGAGAAGTGGACCAACAGAGGGCCGAAGAAGGTCCGACCCGTTAAGGGGTCCAAACGGACTCCACGAAGGAAAATGCCGAAGTCAAGTTGCAGAGGCAACACATGCAACAGTCAAGCTGCGGAGGGAACACTTGCAGCGGTCAAATTGCTGAGGCACTTTGCCTCAGCGCCGCCATTACGCAATAATGTTGGTTCAGCCATCATCTGAAGTTGCTGATGGAAAGAGAAAGCCAAAGCAATTAAGTTGCAAAGGCAACACTTGCAACGCCCAGTTGAAGAGGCACGTTGTCGGCGCCATCTCCAATATTGTCGGTTTTGCCATTTTAACTTGCCACGGGAAAAGGCTACCACAACAACTATAGCCGCCGCAACCAATTTGCGAAGTGAACAACCCGCCAAGGTGATAGCAGCCTTCGGGAAAAGCTTCCCCTCTGCAAGAAGAGGCTAATGCTTGGCGCTGATAGCAGGCCCCAAGACTTACTGGTTGGAGCTGATAACAAGCTCAGAAATACCAGTATACCGCAGCGATCCCACGAAGATGGGAGCAAGATAGCCTGAGTGTAAGGGACTCCCTTTCCATTACCCAGGTCATGGGAAGTCCCCCTGGGCTTGGTACTAAGGCACAGCATGGCTGATAGCAAGCTTGGCTGGGGCCTTCGCCCTGAGAAGCTGGGGAGTTTGTGGTTAGGTGGCTAAGGGTGGAGGCTTCACTGAGGTGAGCACAAACATAGTTGATAGCAGACTAATGGAGTCCTGAGAATGCATGTACTGGCCAAGTAGACCTGAGAAGGCAAGTATCACAGCAAGGTTTACCGCTGCAAGTGCACTTACTGAGGTTTGAGCTGAGAAGGCAAGTGCAGCAGCAAACGCTCCCGCCGCAACTGCACTTGCTGAGGCTCAAAAGGGAGTTGCAGCGCCAAGCACTCCCGTCGCAACTACACTCGCTGAGGTTCAAAAGGGTAGTTACAGAGGTAAACAAATAGGACAGAGTATATGTAGAGAGACACGTGGCACCTTCAGCCTGGTGGCTCAAGGCAGAATATTCTATGTGATCCTTAAGGACACATGTCTTCTCTCTATTTGGCCACTTGGTGTCCTCTTAGTACCAAGAAAGAGCCTATAAATAGGACCCATTTCCCAAGGTTCAATCACAGGGAATTTTGGAGATTTGGAGGAGATGCTGCCCATTTGTGCACTACTTTACATTTCTTTTTGAGCTACCTGCTTCATCCTCACCCAGCTACACACTCTCCAACTCCCAGAAAGTTGTTGTTGCTCATTCTCCAGCCACTTCCACCATTGTTGGACCATTAGCATAGTTTCGCCTCTCTAATCACCTTCCTAACCTTGAACCCCCTACACCAACTAAATCTATGTTTCATTGAGGGATTTAAGGAAGAATTTGGAAAGGTAAAAAGAAAAATGTGTGAAATTAGGTGAAATATAAGTATATTTTATTCACATTTTACCTATCTTTTTTCTTTTCCTTTCCAAATCCCCCAACCAAATACAGCGTAAAGAAAAATTCAGCAATAAAATTTCAACTACTTACAAAAAATAAACTAGATCTAAATGAAATTTCAAAGAGTGGAAGTGATCAAAAATGTAAAAGAACGTCACCAACAATGAAGAGCTCCAGTCATATCATCATACACTCTGAAAAAACTTGGAGGAAAAGATGTGAGATACGAATACCAATGAGCTTGGACAAAAAATTGTCCAACAGTATAACCCTTCTCAATGCCGCGCTCAAGCTACTCCTTCACAGAGTACAATTATGTCAAATATCAACTCAACAAATGAACTAAATGGAATCCAGAAGAGCCTAAAGCTCAAACCATTGCCACCCATCAAGCCATATGAATTTATTCCTTCACAAGGTTTACAAACATAATAAAGACTATTCAGCAACATATTTACAAGTCTAACGCAAAATGGATATCAAGAAGCATATCTAAATTGGTATACAATGTAATATTTGAAGATCATAAAAGATGACACATCACAAAGATACTCTGAAATGGAATTTATTAAGCATTAATATCAACCATACAATGCTATCACATCCTCCAAGTTCTATAAGGTACAATGCTTGTAAAAATTTAAAGAGCATAAATTGATCACCGGACTAAAACGAACAAAAACAAAGAACTGAAAAAAAGGAACCTCTCTCGCAAAAAAAATTCACCTCCCATCGACTTCAGATGGTGTCTTTGCCTCAATTGACAATGCGTGCAATCCACTCTGCAACTCATCTTGCAACAAATCATAAATTAGCCTATGTCTCTTAACCAAACTCTTGCCTTCAAACTCTTTCGACACCACTTTCACATTAAAATGTGTTTCACCATCACTGCCCCTAACACCAGCATGCCCTGCGTGCTGATAAGATATATCTTCGACTTGCAACTCAGTAGGCCTAAGCTCTCTCTTCAATTTCTCCTCAATTCTCTTTCCTCTACCCCCCAACCCAACACCACCGTCTGAATTCGATTCTAAATCATCAATTGCTGATTCAGAACTCAATCCAGCTTTCAAATCCCCAACACCAAACCCATTTTTCGAGCCTGAATTTGAATCCACGACCGGGTTTTCTCCGCTCCCCACTGCTTCGCTGCCCGATTCACTGGCCTTTTCAGCTTCCACATAAAGCTGTATAGCCTTCTTTTGCATCAATTTCAACATATTCAAAAACCCATTATTCCTAGATGGAGTCAAACTCTGTTGTAACCCAAGAAGCACTACGAAATCAGGCGAAACCCTCAAAATCTCCCCAACAGGCCGGCCCGAAAGCCCCTGAACTAGCAAAGCCGCGAGTCCCTTGGTGAGAACCGAGTCAGAATCGGCCTCAAAGACAACATTTTTCTCCGAATCGAGATATGCTCTGACCCAGACCTGAGAGACACAACCCTGAACCTTGTTCTCGCTGGTCTTGAATTGGGTATCGAGGGGATTCAAATTTTTCCCATAGAACAAGAGCTGTTCGTACTTGGCCTTGGGTTCTTGGACGGCTTGGAAGAGCTTCACGATTTCTTGGAGCTTCGGAGGGAGTTCTTCAATGGGTTGGAGAGAAACAGAGGCTGAAGATGATGATGATGAAGCAAGAGGTTTTGTGGGGAGTCTTTGAATTGAGATTGATTTGAAGAAAGAGAGCTTTGGGGTGATTGGTGGTTTTGATAGAAGGAGGGTTTTGAAGATTGGGGTATTGGGGTGGAGGAGAGATTGTGGGAATCTGGCATAGAATAGACGAAACGAAGCTGAAATTGCCATCGCTGAGAAGAGAGAGAGAGAGAGAGAAAATGCTGCGCACAAGCGAAGAGAGAGCAGAGTACAGATTCGGATTGAAATTTACTTTGTGAAATTATACTTTTCCCCCTTGGTCTGTTGTGAAATTATTTCGAACCCCTCACCTTTTTTTTCTTCTTCTTCTCTTTGTGTTCTACCCTCGTGAAAAATGTCTTGCAATATTTGTTTTCTTTTTATTTTAATACCTACTTTTTTTCTTTCAAATTTGGTTGCGTTTGGATTTGTCATACTCACAACTAATCATAGAACGGAAATTGATGGATATAAAATTTTTATTAAAAAAAACTTAATTAGAATTATATCTCACTAGTATTTTTATTAAATTACAAGCTACAATGGCCAATGTTTTTTTTGTTTAAAATTAAACAATACAAAAAATCATATTATTTCATATAAAAAAATTTCAAAACAAATTATTTGTATAATATTACTTTAAATGAAATAATAAGAAAGATTAGGAGAGCCCAGTACCATATAAATTAACTTGGTCCATATAACAATTTACTTTGGGGCACTTACCAGCCGGTCCCATGCAAACAAATTAATACCCACCAAGTCCTGGCCTATTTTAGTTTCCAATTTTACCCCTGAATGTCACACCACATGCGTGAATCAAAGAGCATATCACGAGGTCTACCCTGTGCGCGTGAAACACACGCTCCTTCTCAAATGTTCTGATTTGGAAACTATTCTGAAGCGATTTGGAAACCATTCTGAGGCGATTTGCAATTTGAAAATCAAAACAAACGAAGAGATTTTCCCTGTATCTCCCATCGTTTCCAAAAAAATCACCTCTGTTTCGATCAATAATCTGATTCCGAACAGATTTCCAGCAAATCCTTCACCGTTTCGATCTACATTCCCTGTTTCGTTCATCTTCAACAAACATGCGAATGAAACGTGAGTCGTATTCATCTTCCGTTCTTCTTTTATAACTGTAATTAAGTGATATTGAACTTCATAATAATCACATCTTCATGTTCATTTGCTATACAATAACAGATTTGCTTATTTTGCCCAATTCAGTGAGAAAATTTGCTATAAGAATGATAGATTTGCTTAATTTTCTTAATTGAGTCATAAAATTTGTTATAATGATGGATTTGCTTCCCTTCTTCGTTCATAACTGTAATTGAGTTATAAAATTCGCTATATAATGATGGATTTGCTTACTTTTGCTAATTCAGTGATAAAATTTGATATACAATAACAGATTTCATTACTTTTCCCAATTCTGTGAGAAAAATTGCTATAAGAATGGTAGGTTTGTTTAATTTTCCTAGTTTAGTGATAAAATTTGTTATAATGATGGATTTACTTCTCTTCTTATTTCATAACTACGGATTTGATTCCCTTCTTCTTTCATAACTATAATTGAGTAATAAAATTCGACTTGAAACTATTTTCAATAATAATCATATCTTTATGTTCATTTGCTATACAATGATGGATTTGCTTACTTTTGCTAATTCAGTGATAAAATTTGATATACAATAACAGATTTGCTTACTTTGCCCAATTAAATGATAAAATTTGCTACAACAATAATAGATTTGCTTAATTTTTCTAATTCAGTGATAAAATTTGTTATAATGATAGATTTGCCTCCCGTCTTCTCTCATAACTATAATTGAGTGATACAATTCGACTTAAAGCTATTTCTAATCTGTACCATACAGTATTAATTTATGAGCGATATTCAACTTCATAATAATCACATTTTCATGTTCATTTCCTATACAATGATGGATTTGCTTATTTTTGTTAATTCAGTGATAAAATTTGCTATACAATGCCAGATTTGCTTACTTTGCCCGAATCAGTGAGAAAATTTGTTATAAGATTGACAGATTTGTTTAATTTTCCTAATTGAGTGATAAAATTTGTTATAACGATGGATTTGCTTCCCTTCTTCTTTCATAATTATAATTGAGTGATAAAATTTGACTTGAAGCTATTTTAAATCTGTACCATACAGTATTAATTTATGAGTGATATTCAACATCATAACAATCATACCTTTATGTTCATTTGCTATACAATGATACATTTTCTTACTTTTGCTAATTCAGTGATAAAATTTGCTATACAATTGTTCTCATCTTCATCATGATACTTCATGTTCTTTTGCAATTTGGAATCTAAACTTTGTTACACAGTTATATATTTGCTTAATTTGCATAATAGATTGATAAATTCTACTTAGTTTGCCTAGTTCAGTGATAAAATTCTTCTTAATTTTTAATATTCATGCTCAATGTTTTTGTACAGATGTTGCCAGCCATTATAAAAGATTACGTCGTCGAGAAACAAGTTTCTCAAAGAAGAAAAAGATTGAAAAAGTTGAGTTTCTTATAGAGCCAACAACACATGAAAGTGAAAATCAACTAAAAGTTAAACCTGAATCTAACATTGACAATGAGGAGCCCAAACAGGAACAACTGAAACAACCTACAGAGCTCCACAAACCAAGAGGGAAGAAAAAAATTGATGGAAGAAAAACTAGGACTGAACAGATACATGATAATGAAGCAAAGTATGTCTACCGTTCCAACATTCAATCTCTTATCAAATTTTTCAAGACAACAAAACTCAGAGAGGAGCATTTGACAGTATTGAGAAAGACACCTTTTTCACTTCTGGTTGATACATTGAGTGAAAACAAGGTTAAAAGAAGAGATTTAATTAAATATGAGCAGCCCACAACAAGATGACATATCGTAAGTTTATCAATAACAAAACACTATTATTAAAAAAAAAAAGCAACAAAACCAAATTATAATATTTTGTTTTCAAAATGTTTTTGTAGGCTTGATTGCGGAATCCTTATTTGCTACATCATAAGGAAATATGTTTCCAATAAAAACATAATGCCTACTTTTACCAAGGAAGAATGCAATCAACTGAGAGCTGATATGTTAACTGTCTTCTTAACTGACCAACAAGCTGCTCAATGACAAATACCTGATCAAAACATTGATGACTTGCCTTTGCAATAATCAACACATCTGGAATAGAAGAAAACAAACGGACAGTGTTACCTGTATTTTGATATGTTACAGTCTTACCTGTATTTTGATGATTTTGGTTCTTACTTTAATCCAATGAATATTACAATGCTTGGTTGTTACAATGTCAAAGTTATGGACAATGCTTGGTTGTTACAATGTCAAAGTTATGGACAATGCTTGCTTGTTACAATCTCAAATTTGCTTCAATGAAACATTCAGTCTTTTTTAGCCATATCGTTACCAGACCTGGTTTTTCATATCAGTCTTGTTATCCAAATTTCATTCAAAAAATTGATTCTAATCTGAGTATTGAATTTAAAGGTTAATAACAGGTTTGGAGTCACTATACTGATAAGTTTATTTTTTATAGTGTTTTGTTTACCCTGATAAATTTATCACTGTTTCAACAAATTTATCACTGTTAACACTAATAAATTTACCAATGTTCAAACGAAAAAACCAGCGACTCTCCTCTCATTCTTTTTCCCCAATTCAAGTAAACAAAACACTATAAAAAATAATAAAAAATTTACCTAATTAAAAATTAAAACACAAGCACTATTACATTGTCCAAATTGAAAATTAAAATACTGTTACAATTTGTAGATATTCCCAACTTTGATAATGAATGTAAGAACATGCCATCCTTGGTGATTTCTGAATAATCAAAACCATTTGATACTTCAGTTAAACAACTCAAACATCCAAAGCTAGTTTCTGAGTGACCACAAAACAGTATGCAGACTAAGAACTTATTGCTAAACCAAATAAACATGGTAGTTGATTTAAAAAATTTTGCTTTTTAAAGCAGTTAACACAACAGATATGCAATTATGTATTCTAGAGATTTGATCTACACCTTTGTATTGTGGAAATTTTTCCTGGGAAAACTAGATAACTCTATACAATGATAAATTTATCACTGAAGAAAAGAACATTTGCTTGGATATGATAGTGATAAATTTATCAACCACTGACATAAATGTAATAAACCATCAACTCTTCCCACACAATAAGTGATAAATTTATCATTCTTCAAAGTAACAAAATTCAAGAACCACATTAATGGTACATTTATCATTCTTAAAAAAAATAATAATTCATCAACTTGTCCAAACCAACCAGTGATAAATTTATCACTTTATAAAACACCAAAAAAAAGCAACTACATTTAACCCAAATCAAATAACATAAATATGTGAGACTTAATCCTGTAAAAATATCAGCAAAAAATATAATTTCTGATCAACAAATTCCTCAATCATTCAATGCGAGTACCAAAATGATACATCTTTCAAAAAATACTCAATCATTCAATACAAGTAGCACCTCTCAACTCTCAAACAAAGTAATTCAATTAAAATCAATACAACTAAAACAAAGCTTGTTTACATGTCTTCCGATTATGAGTTCCCATCTTTCCACACCTACTGCATTTAATTCTCTTGATTTCGCCGTTAGAAGGTATTCTCTTCGTTCTTGGACGTCCAGCAGGTCTCTTACAAAAAGGAGGTAAAACAACGTCATCATCAACAACTACATTTGGCTTCCACATATTAGGAACTGGATAGATAGAATGTGAATAAGAATCACAATAACTACTAACACGGTAATAATCATCAAGAAAGCAATTCAGATCCTTCCCACTCCTCTTTATAGCACAAAAACCATGTTTGCAAGGAAAAGAATCAATTTCCCACAATCGACAAGAACAACAACGTTTCCCAATATCAACCATAATTGAATGATCCAATTGGATTTCATAAATGTCATCGCTACATTTCTTAACTATCCATGATTTTGTATCATTAAAAGCTTCTTCCAACTTTTTCTCTGCAAAAGAACAAACAATACGATTCCACTTATTCCCAACTTCTCTCCTTCTTGAAAATTGCTCCATTAGTTTCACCCGTATAGCATCAACAAGACTAGTTGAAAACAAATGGCGTTCATCCCTAATCCATGAATTAAAAGATTTTGCAGCATTTGTGCACATTTCACCATACCTCTTGCTTTGAAAATAAGCGTTACACCAACACTCATTAGGCAAATCCTCAAGAAACCTCTTAACACTGCGACCACAACGACCCTTAAATTCTTCAAATAGCTCATTAAACAACTCAATAGTAGAAGCATATGCACATCTACTAAAAAGAGTAAGCAAATACTCTTTTGATTCACGACTCTTCACTGACAAATAAGTCTTCAAGTTTGTCTTCAAATGCATTAGACAAAAAGAATGACAAGAAAATGGAAAGACCTCAGCTAAAGCTTTCAGCAAACCTCCATGTCGATCAGTAACAAACGCAATATCCCTCTCCGGAGTCAAAATACCTAATAACTTTAACAAGAACCAATGCCAACTGTCATAACTTTCACCATCAATAATCACAAAACATAACGGATACAAACCTACAAACAAAATATATATATATATATACAAGTTATTAGTAACAAATTAAAAAGATTACAAAAAGAAAATCAAAACACAAAGTATATAACATATAGCAATAGCCATAGATAAATTTATCACTATATAAATATAAAAATTTAACAAAAAGTATACAGCATAAATTTATTACTAATAGATTGACCATACTCAATTATCAACACTCTCCAGTAACAAAAATGATAGAATTATCACTATTTCAATAATAATAACACATAAACACAAAATATACCTTGGTTACCATCTTTCGCCGTAGCAGCCAATAAACAACCTTTGCGTCTTCCTTTCAAAAAAGTTCCGTCAAGCATCAACACAGGCCTACAATACTTGAAACCATTAATACATGCCTCAAAAGCGAAAAACAAGCATTTGAAATGTCTTCCTTTACTATCAATATCAAATTCCATATCAAAAACACTCCCCGGATTGCAAGCATTAGCAGCATCAACATACCAACGAAGATCGTCAAATGATGATGAATAGTCACAAAAAACAAGACCCCTTGCTTTTTCAACACCCATCCAAGCTCGCCGATAAGAAACTTTTGTTCCATAATAGTCCTTGAAATTACAAACCACCTCACTAACTGATGTCAAAGCCTTGTTACGAATATCACTAGAAATTAGCCCACCAATCATACTTGAAGTCATCATAGCATGTTTAATTGTACGAAAAGAAGATCCACAAGTATGAACATCATCAAATTGTTTAATAACAAAAGTTTTACTATAATTTTTCACTCTAACATGCACGCTCCATAAACATCCCAAATCAGCCATTCTCTTACAATGAACAGTGACACGATCCTTTTCATTCTTAACAAAATCAAAATTAAAATCGGAATTAATAGAATACTTTGACAACGCATCTCGAAATTCAACAACTCCTTGAGCAAACCTTTGTCCCACTCCTTTCATACAATTAACCCACCCATCGGAGAGCAAAGGTTTCCGTTGATTTGAATACAATGAAGGCAAAAAATCAGTTTCACAAACAACACTACTACTACTACTACTAGCTTCACCATCGCAAATTATATAACCTTCACCCAAAGAACAACACTTTACAAAAACATCAATACGATGAATATCACAAGAAAGTGCCAGTCCAACCATAACCTCCAAATCCTCTTCACTTTCTAGACCACAAGAAGAATGTCCAGCCATTGAATACGATATATTCAAAGAACTACCAACTAACTCACTCCACTTTGCACACAATTTATATACTAAATCCTTGAAATTAAATCTATCATTATACTTGATAACCAATGTCACACCTCTAAACTTGCACATAAGAAACAAATAATTCTCCATCACTATAAATCCTGCAACAAACAACAATTACATTTCAGAAAACAACTCAAACACCCTAAAACAAAATCAAATACAGTGATAAAATTATCTCCTATTCCCATACTCACTCATAAATTTATCACTGTTGAAAAAGTTAATCCAACATTACCCTCAAAATACACAGTGATAAAATTATCACTGTATAAAATAACAAACCAACACTTGTGTTTAATCAACACAATTTCGTAACAAAAAAAAAAAAAAAATCTAAAATTCAATCAACAAATACATATCTCAAAACTTTCAATATCATGATCAAAACACAAATTCAATCGCAACAGAAACAACAGAGTAACAACAATATCATCACAAAATCAAAATCACCAACTCAAACTAAAAAGAACCAAAACATTGAAATTGAAATCAAAATCAAACATACCAGTCGACCTAACTCCACAACACCACAAATCAGAAAATGTAGCTACACACCAAACGCGAAATCGCAAATAAGAAGAATCACCAAACACGCAATCGCAAATCACAAATCGCGAAGCTCCACAAATCGCGAAATCAAAAATCACGAAGCTCCACAAATCGCGAAATCAAAAATCACGAAGCTCCACAAATCGCGAAGATACAGCAGCAAATCGTGAAGTTCCACAGAAATCCAAATCACAAACACAATATTTTGATGGAAAATCCAAACAGAAACGCGCCAGAACAAAAGAGGGGTAAAACGGTACCAAAAAATAAGTCTTAGGACCTATTGGTGCACAAGATCAAAAGTCAAGACTAAGAGGGGAATAAGTGAAAAACTCAGGACCGGCCAATAAAAAACTCATTTACTTTTGATTAACTCACCGGAATTCAGAAGTCTAATTTTTTTACTAAAATCCCCATTTCTTAACTAATTATTGACTCAAATTTAAATTTGAATAACAAACGCTCCAAACCCTTCTTCATTTCTTAACTCAAACTCATCTCCAATCATACCCAATCCAATTTTGTCCATTTCTTTATTCAAATGAAGAATGCTTCAATCTTGATGCAAATGTCATTCCTACACTATGATGAGAATTTTTTTTAAAAGTCAAACTTCTAGTATTGGAGTATTTCATATCACCGTTTGAGTAAATTTGGGTAAACCACTTGAATTGGACATTTGAGTGAATCACCAAACAGTACACAATTCGACAACCAAAAGTGCAGTTGGCAATCTTTACTTTAATGGAAATTTCTATTGATAAAAAAAAAAAAAAAAAACCAACCATAATGGTAGAGGTACACCAACCCAACCCAACTCCATAGCCCAGGATCCATCCCCTTTTTAACACAAAGACGGACTGACTCTCCACTAGTTGGGTTGGGTTGGATTTTCAATAGTCAACCCATATCGTCCCAACACAAAGCTTACATTTAACCCAACCCATCCTTGGGTTTAACCATATGAAAAACTGATAATGTCCACTGCCAAAACACACATTATTGGTCAAACAAGTTCGGCTCACTATGTAACTCTCTGTTAATGATCACTGGGCAACATTGTAGAGGATGAATGGAACAATATAACATTAAAAAAAACTCCCCTAATTGAACTACTGTAGAGGAGGAACCACCGATTGTTGGTGATCATCATCTGTGCAAAAATATCGGTCTCCAAATTCACCCATGCCAGGGATAACACGGTAATCTTTATTCAAACCAATTTCAATCTCCGAGGTCACGATCTTTATTCTGGGGAAGCGTTTGCAAACCACGTGAACTCCTTGAGGTGCCTGGTGACATTAAGGAGAAGAAAAAAAAAACATTGAAAATCATACCATACCTTCTGCGGCAATTCAACATTAGTGAAGTAAAAATGAATTTGTAATAAAGGGTGAATAAAGCAAGGGGCTAATTAACTTACGGATATGAGATTAAGGAATATGATGTTGGACTCTGGAACACCCTTCTTTATCAGTAAAGAAATAGCTTGAACAGCCGAATTCCCTAAGAATGGTTTAATAATTAGAATGGATGGACAAGGGTTGGGGACAATGAGCACTCTTTCCCATGACAGCTGGGTGAATGTTTTATTTCTTTTGTTATTTTTTCAACAAGTACACTTGTATATGTGCACAAATATATATATGTGTGTGTGTGTGTGTGTGTGTGTGTGTGTGGATATCTACAGATATTAAACAAAAATAAGACCAGTTTGACGAGAAATTTTCCACCATGAGAACAGACAAACCTGTGCCTAGGATAGGATCCAAAAGTAGCACATGCCTATCTGAGATGTCCTTCGGCAATTTTTCATATATCAGCTGCTTAGCAATTGAAGCATCAGGATAACAGTCAAAGGATTAGGAAACAAGAATACAGAAGCACACGTGCACATCTCGTGCGCACACACACACACAGATATATATAGAGAGAGAAGAAAGGGGGGGGGGGGGGGGGGGGTTGGTGGAGAGAGAGATGCAAACCTGTTGTCCATTGTCACCTTCTCTATGAATCAGAATCTTTCCAATCTTAATACCTTTACAACATGCCCGCAAAGCATTCTCCATACTCTCACCACTATCACAGTAAATGATATTTGAGTAATTACATGACTCCAAATGTGCATTTATGTTTGGCGTGTTGATTATGGGCTAAAATACTCACAAAAAAACAAATAGGCTAAAAAGCTAATACGATAAAATGTCACATCCAAACCATAATCATTTCATTTTTTCTCTCACAAAAGTCAAAAAAGCCAAAAAACCTATCCCAAACGAGACTTTTTAGCCTCATACTAAAATAACCAAAAAGCCAACTCACATCCCAAACGAAAGCTTAAACTTAATTTTCTTCTATGAAGACAAATAGGACAAGAACAAAAAGAGGGGGAATGAAAAACCAAATATCATTCATAACTACTAAATTTTGATTTAGTTCAGCAAAAGAAATTTGATTTCAATTCTCCCCCCAAAAAAAATTGATTTCATGCTATAAGAATCTCTTCTCTTTTTTTCTATCTTTTGATGAGTATAATAATCTCTAATATGCTAACATATTAACATCATCAATCTTCTCCACAGCAGGGCCTAACGAAATCAACTAAATACTTTCTCAAGAATGTTTAACAGAATCATGCAATAGGGAGACCCAATGTCCTAAGCAAGTTAAGTTTCATGTTAAATCGCTTTCCTTCTTTATGTTTACGTGATTTGTGTGTGAATGACTTGATTGGACCATCATAACATTGTAATTCATTAATTGTCCGAGGTTGGTAATATTTAAATTGGCAATAAGGAATCAAGATTTGGCCTAGTCACCACTCTCTAGGCAGAAACTAGAACCAACTCCACAATTTCATGCAATAATTAAAAGATCATCTCATTCATCATTTTTTTCTCAACATAATTAATAAAATAGAGCTTGCAGAATCTAACTCCAAACCCACAATAAGAAAAGCAAAATGTGTTCATTTGTTATTGTTCTAAGTCTGTTATATATGTTTAATAATTAAAAAAAAAATTCAATTTTCCGTGTTGAAGCTAAACTAGATGCATGCATATGCAGTGGAGATGGTGCCAAATATGGCAATAGAACTATAGCAGATATATGAGTAATTGTCATTTTAGATTGTCATTGGACAGGTGGTAGAAGGTGCAAGGTGACAAAGCATAACAGGGTGGTATACAGGCATACCAAGATGACAAAGCATATCAGTACAAAAATGCCAAACGCTCTCTGATTTTGTATATGATTTAGTAATATATAACCCCATTGTCTATATATACACAACCATATATATATCACATAGAAGCATGCTTGCTACATTTTGTATGTTTGGATGTGCACAGTTTGTCTGAGTTCCATGTATAGGGAAAAGTCATTAACATAAACAAATAAAAAATCTTAATTCAGCACCTCCAATATTGATGCCAGAAATTAAAAGTACCTCCTAATTACGGAGACACCGCATAACCTTTTACAGAAATCCACACCAGTATATACAGAACCTGATTAACACAGAAGTAAATGTCACAAAAACAACAAATTAGTGATAATACTTGCAGGCCACATAAATAATAAATGCTACCCATGCAAAACAGAACACATCGGGGTCAAACTCACATATAAGCAGGCAGAATATGGACAACATTTTTTTAAGTACTTTAACATGGCTGTAAAAGAAATTTAAAGGCCTTCCATTTCAAAAATAAAAAAAATTTAAAGGCCATGCATAATGGCAAATATAGGATAATTAAGTAACAACAGCTTACCAGTTGGAGTGATCACCTGCTTTTCTGTAAATGGCAGATGTCCCAGGCCATGCTCAACAACCTGGGTGAGATGGGATAAAATTGCCGAGTTAAGTCCTAATTATGTAATCAGGAACTATTAAATGGACCCATCTCACAGTAACAAATACCCACCAAACGAATTAACCGATCAGCATAAAAAACAAAGTCATGTTTTGTTGTTTGAGCATCACGTATAAGTGTATGCATGCCCCGTATCTGGATGAAACAAGCAAAAATATAAGAAGCAAATAAAATGAGATGAACCTCCCCCACCTACAGATTAGTGCAACATTTTTCACAAAATTTACGAACAGAAGCTCTTATTTTCATTTTATGCAGAAAAGAAAATAACTGTAGTGAATTGATCCCAAAAGATCATATACTAATTTGAGGCTATCAAGCATAAAACTAAATAAAAGTATAGAACTGCAAAAATATAGCCCTGCGGGACTGATAAAGTACACAAGTGCATGAACTAAATTAGCTAATAGGGCAAGAAAAGCAGTACCTGAAAAGTTGACTGAATGACATAAAGATTAGGATATATTTTACAAAGATCATGTTGACCCAGTTTTGTACGGATATGTTGGACAATCAAATCAACAGCTACATGATTGTCTCCACCACGGGGAATGATAATGTCTGCATACTTCTTCGTTGGAAGTATAAAATCATCAAAAGCAGGCTTCACAAATTTTGAGTACTGCATCAAAAATAAAATTTTAAGAAATAGATAAACTCAAAAATTACTAAATCAATATAAACAAGAGTGTGTGCACACTTGATAAGTGTGGCAGTGTGTTACACAAATCTTAGGAGACCAAACCCTAATTGTTAGACTGAATCTGAAGAATAGAAAACGAAGCAGTTGAGAGAGGGCTGAGGAATCAAAAACTAAAGAAGTTGCTAAAACTTGGGAGACATGAGAGTTAATTAAGGGTGACTCATTTTCCATATTTGCTCCTTTAACAAACGAAGATAGAAATCATTTAAACCATATACAAGCTTCCTTAGGGTAATTTTGGCACAGAAAATATTGGTGAGTCTCAAAAAAAGGGGGAACACCAAAATGGTATTGTGTCAATGTGAAACAAAGACAAAGAAACAGAAGCAAGTGCATAAAAGGCTAGATGATGAAGTATGGAAAAAAGAACTAGCATTTTTTAGCTTGATTCAAGTAAAATAGTGCTAAATAACTAAGGCAAGAAGGGGAATTTTGAAATTGTAGTTAATAAATAATGTTAAAACAATGAAGTTGCATATCTTTCACCAATCCTGAGACACAGATTAATCTAAGGGCAAAGTTCACCAGAGTGGTTATACAGTATAACCTGTTGAACAGTGAAACTTAACATATGATTCCCTACTTAACTCATATAGAATTAAGCTTTTATAAAACTTCCAATCCCTAAGTCTCAACTCCACAGCCTACTTCTAAAATGTAAAAAGCTTGTCATCACTTTCTCCACTAAGCTGCCTTATTTAAATATGATATACCATTATGACTGAAATATTTAGATATTGAATCAAAGTTTACAGGCAGAGCTCATACATGTTTACATGAAAGTAATATATATGAATGAACACACAGATAGCTATAAAAAAGTATCCATTAGTCACTCATGTATTTTTATTTTCACCATATTCTTGCCATATTATGGCCATATTGTTCAAAGTTCCTCCCATATTTTCTTGATTTTCCATTTCAAGTAACTTCTCATGGATTTCTGAATACTCATACTCACCCAAATCTGGTCATATGGGATGACTGTCATTTTAAATCTAAATAAATCTAAGATCATACATTTAAACTCAAGACTAGACTCAAAAGAAGAAGAAAAAATCTGCTAACCTGATCAAGTACCATGTTGATATCTCTACCTTTCTCAACTATGTCACGCCTTATTCTCCTCGCCAGGCGTACATCAGCATCTGTGCTGAAAATTTTCAAATGTGAAGATCATAACTGTAACAGTCCAACTTACTAAAACTACGAAGTGACCTACATGTTGCATGATAAAATAGCTCTTCATACCTCAATTCTAATTTCAAGCCATTGTTCAAGAGAAATGGCAAGAAAAGTACTTCGATTTTAATGAACAAAGATAATAAAGCACTCAAAAAAATTGCAACAAGAGCAGTGGAAGAAAAAATTTGGTCATGCAGGGAATAAGGGGTCAAAAAATACATTAGGGCTCATTCACCGAGTAGTGGAAAAAGATGTGGCCATTTAGTAAAAATAGAATCTCAATGTAATAACAGGTAGCAAAAAAATACGATTGCATTTATATCTTTTACAAACTGAAATACGCACACTGCAGACGAAAATAGTGACAGAACAAAGAGAATTCAAAAGGAAAAGAACTACGATTTGGCCAATAATAAAAGGCACATGATGCCTATGCCATAAGGCTGGCCTCTAGCTGAGGCACAACCTTTCTCATCAGGGAATCGTGCCTAGTGAAAGTGGCAAACGTGAAAGATATTCGTCAGTACACCCTAAAACTATATGCTTACGTGTCAAAGAAGTTCGTAATATAAATTTGTTTAGTACTAAGGATTTGAGATCCTTCGCAGAAGGCAAGTATGTAAAGGCTTCCTATATGATGTTGTGAGCATCTAGAGTTCAAAGACCCATACAAGCAAACACTCAATTGTAATGCACAATATGAATTGATCACAAAATAATTTAACCTTCAATTGTACATGTAAAACTGTACGAAATCTACCAGTCCTAGCACTCTTCATTGGTGAGACCACACTATTCAATGGACTTCTTATATTTGGAGAAGGTGGATCATATTTGTTGGGACACTAAGGTGGATCATATTTGCTATATAAAATAGTCAAAATAGATACAAGGCCAAAGCCAGCATATCACTTTCTTTGACTTTTGGCAGACAAATCTGCTGGGACACTAAGGGCCTGTTTGGTTGTGTTTTTGTTTCTTATTTTATGTATTCATTTTTCAGAAAACACAGAAAACTTGTTTGGAGAACTGTTTCCGAAAGCTGTTTTGGGGAAAATTGTCTAAAACAAACACTTTTTAGGAAACACCAAAAAGTTTTTTTTTCCCAAAACACAAAAAAATGAAAGCACAACCAAATGCCCTAAGTATTTAAAAACGGATGTGATAGAAGCCAGAAAAGATTCAATCAGTTATCACTGTTCAAGTTTACACAACTGAATTCCCCTCATTGCAAAGTTGCATGTGATCTCATATCAAGAATCCATCTGTAAACCATGCCGCTTGCCCAAACAATACCCATGTGACCATTTCAAGAGGGTACCTAGTGATTAAAAGTCCTCTACAATCTCTTATAAACAAAAATAAGAAAAAAAAATAAACTTCAAAATATGAAAACAATCAAACTATAAAACCACACTAATTCCCTAAAACAAATGCAAATATTGTAAATAATATATCTTGGGTTGTGCAATTAATTCCAACATGACATAGAGCCAGTAGTCAAATATGAGAAGCTAAGGAAATAAGGTGTCTGAGCATGAAAAAAGGAAGAACGAACCTGTATCAACAAAAATCTTCATATTCATTATATCCCGGACACGAGGATCATGGAAAATCAGTATGCCTTCCAATAATATTACATCTGAAGGATTCACCTGGCAAAATTTCAGAGCAGCAGTAGTTGGTGTTGGAGATAAAACATGAGGATAACTGTATTTATCCAAAAAAAAAATGAGGATAACTGGTACATGAGATTCCATCAGTTACAACCTAAGAAGGTAAAGGTTCACTAAAGCACCAAAACAAGACCAGTTATACAATAAACTTGTACAATAACATGATTTGGGTTGCACAATATGGGCATGTATACCACATCATGGATGTAAAATAATAGAAAAATAAATCAAAGCAGATTCATTAAATAACATCATCTATATACTCAATCACATGTTTCTTATTCTCCGTGTTTAGAGAATTGTACCCTTCGAGCTGGAAACACGTCGCTTTTGTAACTCTTGAAATCATACTTTGGAATATCTACTTCTTGCCCATGCTTCAACTTCTCCATAGCACATAATAATTGTTCAGTGTCAAATGCATCTGATGAAGTGAAGAATTTACATATTAAAAAAAGCAATAAAACCATTAAAACAAAAACCTCCAGCATGCAGCTGATTTGAGTTACATGAGTTACTAGCACAAGGTGAACATTTATTACATGCTTACTTTCAAATTAAGGACTTAATTACAAGCTTTTGGAACTTCGTCACAACCAAATAACATGTTAGTGGTCCAGGAAATGAATATCCCCGAAGCTTCGAGATGTAAAGTGTCCAAATCAATGTGATCCAGTCTTCAAGTTCCAAATTAATGATCAGCAAGAAAACAGGAAAAAGTAATTAAAAAAATGGAAGCAAAAAGAAGACAGAAACTTGAATGGAAAATTCCACATGCCACAGGTTGTAACTTCAAATTTTAATTTAAATTTGAGAAGTAAATTAACTTATCCAACCAAGAGCACAGAAACCAAGCAAAGAATTCAAAAAACTGTCCAATGACAAAACAGCATAACGTGCCCAATGTGACAGCCAGTTGATAAATAAAAATATAGTTCTTACTAACAAAGTGAGTAGTAATCTAGATGTATATTTTCATAAGCTTACATTCTTTACAAACAATTAAGAGGAAAACATTTTCTTTGGGATTAAGAAGAAACTGAAAAATCAGTTGAAACTTTTTTCACAAAATAAGCAATACCAAATGATGAAATATTAAAAGTCAAGATACAGAACTGACCAGGGTGGTCAAAGTTGTATTCATGAACTGTTGTAAGTTCCTCTGGAGTCAAATTGTGATAAAAGGAATCCTGCCAAATCATCCATAGGAAGATATTTATTTGCAAGGAAAAATAGATCACCTCATCAAATAAATCAAAGATGGCACATATATGTTGTCAATTTTGGCAGGGAACGAATGTAGATGAAACTTCAAATCCATAGCATTTATAAGACATTCAAAAAATGTCAATATGAATTGCGCCATATTAACTGGTGTCTGTGTTCTCCGCACAGCTTGAATTGTGCAATTAACAAGCATGTCATTCTTTTACAAATCCTATTTAGCCATTAGATGATACATAATACTATGATAGCAATGTGAGAAAACAAGTGAAGGTCTACTAGATACATATTTCTTTAGGGGGGAAAAGTTACTGACTCCCCAGCAGCCACATGTATTAGTGTCCATGAGCAAACAGGTAAAAAGGAAGTTTATGATAAGACTCAACATAAAGGGCATTATTTTCAATCCAACAGAAATGTAAAATTGACATTGGAAAATCTACTCATGTTTTCGAAAACTTAAAATTGGAAGAAAAATAATAAGAATTCAAAAACCTGAAAAGAAGAATACAAAGAGGAAAAAGGAGGTGATGACGATGAAAAACTTATACCGACAAACTTTATCTATTTGCTCAATGAAGAAAGAGAATACTAAACTTCAAATAGGAAGACGTATCCGTATTGGATACTAATACTCATTGGATACTTATGGATACGTATCAGATACTTATTAAAAGTATCAGATTCTTCTTAATTAATTTTTCATTAATTTTGAAGTATCAGATACTTAGTTTTGAAGTATCGGATGCTCCAAGTCACATATTATCGGATACTTCTTAATTAATTTTGAAGTATCAAATGCTTCAAGTCGCATATTACTCCTTTTACGAAATTAGAATTGTATCATTTCTTGCATAACATCATAATATAATATAATTGCGAGGATAAATAGAATATTTTTACAATACTTTGCTTAATTTTTTTTTATAAAAATAACATAGTGTAGACACCCTATTTTTGACCGTCCTCAAGACTTGGACGTCACCGTTTGAACACCCGGTGATCATCCATGTTTGTGTTCGTTTGGAGTTCCCGGAAGTCTCGGCCACGCGCCTTGCCTCAGGATCTCCGAACTCGACTGTTTAGTGTTTGGTTTTGGCACCAAACACTTGTGTTTTTGCCTTGAAAGGCGGGGAATGGCTTGTTGGCCATCCCCACATTCCACCGGCCTTCCCCTAGCATCACTGGCTGTTTAGGGGTGCCACCGGCCATGATTTCTTAAAATCAATGACCGGTCGGCACTATATTTGGCCGGCCGGCACTTTGTTTTGCCGGTGACCTCTTTTGCTGGCCGGTGTGACCAGTGTTTTAAAAAGCGCGCTTAGGCGAGCGCCTAAGCTCGAGGCGCAGTGAGGCGCAGCCTTGCGCCTCGAACAGGTCGAGGCGAGGCGCAACTTAGGTACTGAGGCGAGGGCTTTTTTTTGAGGCGCGAGGCGCGGACTTCATGGGCTTTACCTTTTTTTTTCTTTTTTTTTTGAAAAAAAAAAATAAAAAAGTGCTTTTTTTGTGGGCATGCCTATAGGGATTCAAAACTTTTCAATATAAAATGACCAAATGTGGTCAAAAGAGAGCAAAAAGTGATACCTATTATATAATATATAATATACTTATATATAATTGATTCATATATATATATATATAATATTATATAATACCTATAATATCTATTATATAATATATAATATACTTATATAATATATAAAATAGAATATATTCTTATTTATAGTAATAAAAAAATAAACACATGTATGTAAAATAAAATAAAAAAAATTAATTAAAACACATTATGTAAAAAATATAATAAATAAATAAAATAATATATATATTAAAAAAATTAATTATTTTTTTTCTTCTTCTCTTCTCTTCTTATTAAAAAAATTAATAATATACATATTAAATACTTTCTATGTTGAAAATTGTGTTATATTAATATTTTGCTTAACTTTTATAACTTGCGCCTCGCTTTGGTGAGGCACGCGCCTCGCCTCGCGCCTCGGCGCTCAGGCTCCAGGTGACCTTGGCGCCTTGATGCGCCTAGGGCTTTTTAAAACACTGGGTGTGACTCCTTTGCACCCTTGAGGCATGGTGTGTGCCAGCTGTGCCAGCTGAAATGCACCATTACTCCTCCTCGTGCAGTTTTTGGCTGGTGTGAACCTTTGACCCCCTTTTTCTTCTAGAAGCTTGAACCCTTTGGCCAAGCTTCTTGGGGAAGCTTGGCCAGCTGTTTTAGCTTCTCCAAGAAGCCAAGACTCTTTTGCACCCTTTGCCCCTTTCCTTAGCTTCCTTGAGAAGCTTAAGTCTTGGCCTTTTGCCTATATAAGCACTCACCCTCTCCCTTTGTAGAGGGTTAGAGCTTTTAGACCAAAAAAGCATAGCTTCTATATCTATACATCTGATATATCATCCTCTCTCTCTATATCTCCCTCTCTCTCATCCTTAGGGTGTGTTTGGAAGCCTTAAAGTGCATTTTGACCTTACTTTTGCACTAAAACACACGCCATTACACCTTGCTTCCAAGATTGAGAGGCATTGAGGGTTGTTTGTTGAGGTTTTGGACTGATTTTGATCAGTAGAGAGTGGCTGGATCATCTGTTCTTCAAGGCTTCTTCAAGGGTGAGACACTTGCTTTAGTTTCCCCAATATTGCACTAGTTTTCTACCTATCTTGCATGCTGATTTAGGCTTTGTGTTTAACATGAAAAAGTCTTGTATTTTTGTGCTTAACATCTTTCATTAAGGGTGTTTTGGCATTGGGGGTCGAACTCCTCCCCTTAGGCCTCTTTTGGCCTATTTTAGTGCCCTTTTCTTTAAGCTTTGTTTACTTTGTTGTGTTGGTCTTCTCACCACTGAAATCCAGTGGATTTTCAGTGGTGATGGAGTGACTTTGAAGTCTTGTGTAGGGGAGGGACACCCCTCTCCCCTTTGTCCTTCTTTTACCTTTGTTTTGGTTTAAAAGGGCAACATGCATGCTTGTTTTGGGTCATATTATATATCTGTCCAATGGTGGTTTGTTAGCCCTTAGCATGCATTTTATACTTGCTTTGTAATTCTCCATATTGCCTAGAAGTGTGCTATGTGTTTAGCCTAGCATATCCTCTTGTTTTGACTTAACCTTGTGAAGTATTTGGCCATGTTTTGTCATGCTTAGGGTCTGTTGGCCACTGATTTTGTCATGTTTGGCATACTTGATATAGTTGCTTTGCATTTTGGCTTGTAAGCCTTGGTTGTATGGGTCACCAACATGCCTAGCATAAGCTTGTTATCATCATTCAGCATCATTTAATATCATGTTTCGGTCCATATAATGTGATCTTACATTATCATTTGCGTCTCATTCATTACCTTGAAGTGTTGTAGTTTTGCGCCTTAAAGGGTGGTCATTATGTATGCTACCATACTTAAGCATTTGGGCTGCCATATCATGGGGCCGCGGGGACTCATTTCACATGTTAAAAACCTTTTTTTTTGTTGCTTAGTTCATGCCATGAGTGGCCTTGTTAGTGGTAGCAAAGTGCTCCACCCTGTGCCTTAGTCCTTAGGCCTATTGGCATGCTTGTTTGCATTGGGTGTTTGTCCACTTTTTTTGGACATTTTTGGCCACTGTTTATGGCAAGGTTGGGGTCTGCCATTTATGGTTTAAGTCCACCATTGCATGCTTATCATATGCTTGTTACTTACTTGGCTCATTACATGTTGTCCCATGCTAGCCTTAGGGCATACTTGTCCATGTTTGCATTACATTTGCATCTCATATGATTAGCACTTTGCATACTTAACATGATAGGTTGCATCATATTTGACATGTTTTGCATCTTAGCCTCATGTTGCATAACTTGAATCACAAGTGCATACACGCATGACATTGTTTGGTTTGGGGTGTCAAACCAAACTTGAGGGATGAGGGGTGTTTGTACTTCGAGTGACAAAACACACCTCAACCTTCGGTCACCGAGGCCCTTGACTTTGGCATGATAGGATCTTGGTCCTCATTTGTGTGTTGCATGCATTTTTACATTGAATTGCAACCTTGGCTCCTTAGGCTATCATGCATCAAATGCACAATTGATAGCCCGAGGGTCAAGGGCCATACTCCATTGAGTCCGTTACATGATTGGGAGAGTAGCCATGCATACACTTGCTTGAAATTCCATGCCATACACTGTTTGCCCTTGTTGCTGTCAAAAACCAAATTCTGCAGGGATTTTTGGCCGACCGGCAGTATAGAGTACCGACCGGCCATTGGTGAATGGCCGATTACTTCATCAGCAGCCGATGGATATTTTCAATGGCCGGTGGACATTTCCTTCAGCCGATGGTGTTTCACAGTGTTCAGGGGACCTGTCCCAGGACTTTGGCAATTTTCAGAGAAGCAGGGCAGTGTAAACCGAGGCGGCAGTGGTATGGTACGGACTTTCCGGGCGAGACGAGTTCGAGCATGCATCATTCGCGCATCCCGAGGCGGGGGCTGTGGCCACCTTTCTTTTTTGCATTCATTCTATTAATTAATTAGAAATTCTGTAAATAATTAATGTATTATTTATTCGGACTGTAATATTTATTTGAACCCTCCGAGTGAGGGCAATTGTGTAATAAGTGTGGGTGAGTGTGTGCATGTCTTCCAACCCCCACTTCTTTCTCCCCTTTTATTTACCTGCTTATGATGGTAGATTAGGGCATGTTTAATTTAGCATACCTTATGCTTAGCATGCGTGCATCCATACGTTTGTCTTGCATGCACCAGGCTCGGTGCGTCATGCTAACTGCATTTGTACTTCAATTCCGAATTGAATACGTGCATCAATTGATTGCATTTCACATGCCATGTTTAGGTTAGCCGAGCCTACTCTAATTGCATCATGTATGTGTTGCATTAGTTAATTTGACATGAACTAGGACCATGCATGTTGGCTAACTAGTTTTTTGTTTTGGCTCGGAGTACTCGGTAAGTATTTATGCTTTAGCATACCGCATGCGTGTAAGTGTTGCCATAACAATATGATTACCATGTGGCTAGATGCTTATGTGATAAACTGTTTGAATGCCTGTGAGTGAAGGTTGGATTGTCTGAGTTGGAAAAACTCGTTGAAATCCGTATTTTAGCCTACTTGCGAGTAGCAAATTCCAAAATATTTTCCAAAAACAAACGGATATGCAATGCTTATTCCCAAATTAGGCAATCTAGTCTATACTTGTTTGCTGTGCACATAACATAGTAATTCTAGGCTAATAACCGGTTTAAGAGCACTTAACGTTTTCAAAACAGAATATCACGGTTAGTAGAGGCCGGTCTTCGGACCAGGCGAGAGGGAGTGCTCATAGCTGACCTTCCCCGATCGTACCCAAGTTCCCGAGCCGAGGCAACTTTGATGATGACGGACACGTGGCCTTTGGCACCGAGTAAGGGTTTCCTAAATTCCCCCATAAAAAAAATATTTAGGTGGCGACTCTGTATCTGGCAAAGCAGTCCATGTTTGGCACTTATTTTCAAAAATCTGTTTCTCAAAACGATTTGCCGGATTTGGACTCTTTGGTGCAGATTTAGAACCGCAAACAAAATCGAGTCCGAACTGTAGCGCGGGGTTCCTCGCGGACGTGCTACACATAGTAAGCTAAAGTAATAGAATTCGTCAAATTGACAATATCTTCATTGTATCATGCATGTCTCCTATAACTACATAGAAGTAAGGATTAAGAAGATAATATAACAATAGTAAAATTAAATATCAATAAATAAACAAGCAAATAAACTTGCATAGAATATTTTTGACTAGTGCAAAAGGAAAAAGCATAGGGTCAAGTTGCGGATTGTTTTGATATTATAATATCAACATATTAGACTTGATATTGAAATGAAATATTTGCAAGACCTATTGAAAATTAAAAATCTAAACTAGCTACTGCCTTAAATTAATACATAATTCTTAAAGATTAGTATTTTGCATCATAAAGTTACTGTGGTTTCTCAACATTCTTGAGCTTACGTGTAACTCAATGCTAATAATTTATTTATTTTTTATTTTTTACAATCGTATCCTAGCCGTACCCGTATCTTACTTTTTTAGGTTTTGCTGCATAGTCGTATCCGTATCGTATCGTATCCGTACCTCGTATCCGTATCTTCTAGTCTATATTACATGGACTCAGGTGGCATGTTGCGTGCGGGTATGTGTCTTAAGTATCTCGTTCATCTAATTCTCATGTTCAAGGACACTAAGATGTGGCTGGATCTCATACAAGTAGGAAATTTATTTATCTTTTTAGAATAAAAGTGGTATTTACAAACTAATGTAGGGAACTTTATGCAAAAAATTGGAGTCTAATGCATGGTTATATAGTTACCTTGACTTTAAGCATGAGTATTGGGTGCATGTCCAACAAACCATATTGGATATATAACCTTTCTCTATGTTGAGTGTCCGACACGGTTATTTCATAAATTTAAAAGAGTTGATGTAACAAGGTACCTGGTTAACAAGTACAACACGCTGATCACGAAGCTGCTCGATAATCATATCACAAACTGTAGTCTTTCCCGATGCTGCACCTCCAGCAACTCCTGCCCCACAGAATGTTTAATAGAAACGTGTATTAAGCAAAAAAGAGGATCCTTTTAAAGTTCAAAAAAAAATTAAACAAAAAAGAGGATCGAATAGAAAGAGAGAAACATAATTTATAAAAGCAAGGAACAAATTTCCCTCATGATGTAATATATATGTCTGTAGGTTAAGAACAAATCACCGAAGAGAGGCCAATAACAACTCTTGGAAGTAATACAAAAAAAGTAAAGATGTTGAGCAAATTTTAAATGGGGAGAAAAGGGGGGGGGGGGGGGGGGGGGGACATATGGTGCAGCAGTCGAACACTTAGACTGCAATTTGGATGTTTAGATTTGCCGTCTCATGCCAAAGGGCTCCATAGAGCTGGGTCCAGAATGTCCAACTTCAATATACTGAACCCCATCAGGTATATCCACACTTACCACAAGTGGCATGTACAGTACAGCCATGCTCCAATAACAGTTTGATCCTTCAGCCACACTTAATAATACTCCCAATATTTCCACAGCTCAATCTCTCATGCCAAGGATTTTAGTTCTACTTTCAATGGACTTAAAAGGCAATTGGATAAAACAACCATGGACTAAAGTGCTACCATAAAATAAAATAAGAACAAGAAAGAAAAAAAGAAGAAAGGTACTGATGCTGACTGAAATTCCAAGTAGTTTTAGACACAGTTTTTAATATTTGTAAATATTCAATGTGAATTTTGAAAAATTCAGATTCAGATCAGACCACAGAATTCAAACTAACATTCTGGTGAAACAGTTCAGCACAGATTTCAAATATTAATCAAATTTGAGAATCTTTAATTTGAAAGTATGTACTGCTTTATAGTCTTGATTTGTAAGAATTACCCAAACTTCAAATAAAACCAAAGACACTAGGCTGAGTATTTAAGAACTAATCTGAAAAGTTTAAAAGAATAGACTACCGTCTCAATTTTCGAAATTCATGCTCAATGGTGAATTATTAGTTCAAATAAAAAATTCATTATGTAGTGTCCTGAAGGCTGAAGGGCCAGCTTAGCGGTAAAGCTACCCCTTGTGACCTGGTGGTCATGGATTTGAGTGGCAGAAACAGCCTCTCCGCTGAAGGCTGGAAAACCCAGATGCAACAAACAAGACAATAAGAGGGAATGATTAAAATGATCTGTGCTGTGCCTAAACTTACCAATGAAAAAAGGTTGCTTATGCACATGTTCAGCTGTTGATGTTGTCGGTTGATCCACCTCTGAATTTCCTGGCTCCAATCGATCCAAGTGAAATCCAGAAAAATGAACCCCTGATGAAGTTTCTATGAAATCAACAACTGATTTAGAATTAGAACCCATGTCGTGAGCCCTCCTACAACCCTGCATGTTTGAAGAATAAAGGTTAGTGAAGTCGTTTAAGGAATTAACTGTTCACAAAGTCAATAAGAACGGCATGTAGTTCGCACTCAAGCAGGATCACTCAGAACTATAAGTCATAGTGTTTGTTGATTACCAAGAATCACTCAATCTTGACCACATTAGCTTTCAATTCCAATGCAATAATAGTCAAGCCAGGCAATAAAAGGCAACAATTTCATCACTCAATGTTTTTTGAGTTACACATAAAACTTTTTCAGATGTAGGAAAACCATTCATCAGAGAATGAGTTAATAGCAGGCAACCCTTGTTATTGCCGCTGTTTTCATCAAATAAATCCCGAGGCACTTACCCAGAAAATAATCTTCCAAATTCTATTAGTATCAAGTTCAAACTAAGAAGCACCTCTACTCTTTGAAAAAAAAATTCACTCAGTCTCAGGATTCCCCTATGTATAGATTACAGAAAAAAGAAAACATTGATCAATTTATCAAATCGTATAACAATGAAAAGAAACTCAATAATGCATAATCGAACACAGACAATATTGAAAACGAATTATTTCTCGCATATAAGATCAACTAACGTACAAATCAAACCAGTTTCTATTCAAATGAGTATGTAGATCAAATGGAGTGAATGATCATAAGCAATCACAATCTTAAGGTTCAATCTGAAATTGCAATAACGAATGTAAATGATCACCATAAGCAGCATAGACTAAACATATAAACGCATACACACACACACACACATATATATATATGCATCAAAATGTAGAATCATGGATATACTTTGGGACTGGATTTGAGATTTGGAGGGTATTGATCGAGAAAAATGTATGGGAATTGTAAATATATACGCCTTTAGGGCCCTTCTTCCTTTATTTGTTTACGGCTGCGGATTTAGAGAGAGAATTGAATTTATAGGAAAAGTCGAGCAGGAGGGAGACTCTTCACCTGAGATTCATGCTTGGTTACAAATAATTTATTGAATTTTCTATTGTGTGATAGGTGAAAAATTTAATAAAAAAATTTGATAAATTATTTGAATTTTATTATATTTTTTAAGAATAAATTATAAATACACTCGTAATATAGGTTGTCCTTATAATTTGAAAAATTATAAATACCCTTTTATTAAAAAAAATATTTAACGTAATTAATTAAAAAAATAAAATTTATAATTGTTCTCCTATACAATAATAAAATTATCTAAATTATTAATTGAAATAGATTTTTAATATCATTAAAAACTGTTAATTGACTTGTTGATTTATTAATAAAAGAGGTGATTTGTTATAAAATTAGAAATGTAATTTTTAAAACTACAGGAGACGAGTTGTATTTTAATTAAATTTCAAGGGATATATTTATAATTTATCTGTTTTTAATTAATGGTGCGTTTATTTCTTGTTTGGGATGTCCTAAATAAGTATACTTTTTATCTTTTTAGACTAAAAAGTTGAAGAAAAAAATATGGATGTTTGGGTTAACTTTTTGACTTTTTATGAAAAATATGTATTAAAAAATTATATAAGTAAGTGTATAGAAGAAGGTAATGATGAAAAGGCCGTACTGACTAAAGCGTAGGGGGAGCGCGGCAGATGGTAGGGGTAGGAGATCGATTCTCTCCTTTTCGGGCATAAATTGGCCGGTATTGTTCAGCTCATGGAGGCCCATTACGGGTCCCATTTTGCTAATCGGAACCGTTCAATATGTAGAACTCGTCGAGTACTATATACTTGTAAAAAATCACGTTAATTGGATATCAATAACTATATGTTAGTTTTTCTTGTCAACTGTTAACTATAACACCATCTATTTTTTATACAAAACTACTTTGATCATGTAGTTACCGATTTTTGATCAACGTAATTGTTTAAAGCCATATAGTTTTGGATGAGATCTACATATGAACGGTTTGGATTATCAAAACGGGACCCGTGGTGGACCCCACGAGCCCAACATTTCTGTTCAACTTAGTGATTTTATATATGTAATTCTTTTATTTTTCCTCACACGGTGCTAAAGGGTCAATTTAGCCCCAAAAAATTGTGTAATTTTGTTTGATTAAAATATTATGTATATTAATTTTTTAATATTTTTAATTTGTGAATAGTAATAAATTTTTTATTTTTTTGTAATTTTTTGACTTTTTTAAAATACCCCAAACCAGGTCTTGCGGTGGTACAATGTCGTAGTAAAAATGTCTTTAATCGGCTCTTTTTTAGATATCAAAATCTAAATTAGATAAGATTGGAGTATTTGTTAAAGTATTTGCTATATTTATGTTAAATATTTATTAATTTAGAGAGTTAAGGTCTCGCTTGGGAACAGGCTAATTTAGTAATTTTTTGGCCATTTGGCTAAAATATGAACTAAAAAAACTAGAATGTTTTTTATTACTTTTTGACTTTTTACTAAAAGATATACAAAAAGTAGAGAGAAAAGAAAATCTTTGACTTTTTGGTATGAGTTGTTGACTTTTTGGTTAATTTAGTAACTTTTGACTTTTTGACTAAAAATGAAGGTTTCCAAACGAGGCCTAAGTGTTAATTATGTAAATAACAGTTCATTCAAATATATATATATATATATATATATAATAATTATATATTTTTAAAAAGTACAATGAAATATACAAGTAATCTATTTATTCATAACTCTTTGAGACAAATCAAAAAAATTTATTGATTTATTTGAGTTATATTATTTTTTAAAATTTTTTATATATCTTAACTTATAAACTATGTATCTAAAATTTCATCAATAAAATTTTTACTTTTTAAAAATATATATATATATATATATAAATAAATAAATCACGTGACCGCTTCTAACAAATAAGTAAAATAAGCTGCTCAACTTTCCAAACTCAACCTAAATGGGGCCTACCCAATCCCTTTCTCTCTATTCTCTCTTGACAATATTCGCAATGGCACAAGCTCATTGGAGAATAAAAAGATAAATGTTTGTTTGTTTTCTGAACTAACGGCCATGGATTATTTTAAAAGTTAACTATTTTAATTGGATTATTATTTTTATGAAAAAATATTTAATAAATAAAAAAAAGAATTGACTTTTTAAAAATAAATTTTAAATCTGTTAACTATTTTAAGTAGGGGTGGGCGCAAGTCGGTTGCGGTCACGTAACCTCTAATTCGTCATCCGTCTGCCAGATTGGCGGTTTAGAAAAAATCAATCCGCATCCGTCCGCCAATTTGGCGAATGTGGATTGAGCGGATTGGCGGTTTGACGAATGGATGCAAATCGATTTGGCGGTTTCAAATTTTATAAATTTTTAACATAATTCAACTTGTGCACTTCCTTAAAAAAAAGAAAAAAAAAAAAAAGAAAGTATTATAGTCAACGACTTAAAAAAATATTTGGCTCACCCAAAGTAAGAAAGTTTAAAACTTTAGAATATTACAATCACTACATGCCTCATCCATATACTACAATCACAGTATGTCCCATCTACATAAAGTATTACAATCTGTGATTCTTAAAATATAAAAACAATTCAAACTACTAAAACTATGAACAGAGCAGTAGTAGAGATTGTATGTCTCTGTATTGTTACATCTATATTTGTTTTTGAAAACAAAAACCAACAAGCATATATTATATATTATATTTTCTATTTATTATTTTTAAAGATAGATTTTAAAATAAAAAAATATAGATAAATAATACGTTTATTTTTTTCAATTTAAAAAAGATATTCAAGTTGAAATTTTTTTTTCAACAGAACATTTAAACTCTTTTTTAATTGAAAACAAAAACAGAATATTTAAACAAACTGAAAATACAAAATCTTATAAATTACTAGGGGTGCTCGTGGTTTGGCGGTTCGGTTGCGGTCAAAGGAATCTCAAATCTGCCATCCGTCCGGCAGATTGACGGATTGGAGAAAATTAATCCGTAATCGTCCGCTCGTTATCACGCATCCGTCCAAAATGCGACGAATTAGTTCGGTTCGATCGATTTTGACGAATCGATATATCCGCTGTTCACCCTAATTTTAAGTGATTTCCAAACTTATGGTACTACTATGATTCTTAACAACAGCTCAATAATAATAAAATATTTTATTTGTCAAGTTTTTCTAGTTCTAACAAGTAAAAAATTTAAATAAATCAAAAATAATTTTATTAAATATTAAAAAAAGTTTTTTTTTTAAATTAAGGTATTTTAGTCCGGTAGCATAAAAAATGAAATATTTTTTACTAGCCCAAAAAAATACAAAAAAATAAAAATTATAAAAAGAATAATTATCGAACCCTATCTAAAATATTTATACTGTTCATGAAATAAATAAATAAATATATATATATATATATATGATAAATGAATTATAAAATTCCATTGAATCAGTATATGACCACCTAATGTACCATTTTTATGTAAAACTAATTTTTAAAATTTGAAGCAATTGCAATATCTAACCTTTTTTTTCATTAAATTTAAATAAAGGTTCATCTGGTATTGCGTGTTCTAATGAAATAATATAAAATTTCATCAAACCACCAATCGACCCGACAGTGTAATTTTTTCACAAATTTTTACAAGGAAGTGGTCATCCAGGAGACAACCGGCCGAACATCCGAAGATAAAAATGACTTGTAACTACAATAATTACGAACAGTTAATTGATAAAAATTCCCACCTATCCTTAATTTGGTGAAAATTTAGCATCTTCTTGATTTAATACTTATCTAGTGAAATGATTGGAATAGTAAAAGAGATTTTTTTTCGAAGAGTAATGTTAGAGATTTCAAATAATCTACCAAATTTTTTACCAAATCCCTTACATGGGTGTGGGACCTACACCACACTCATGTGTGTTTGTGTGAGTCCCACACCCATATGAGATGTTTAGTAAAAAAATTTAGTAAATTATTTGGAGTCTATAGCATTTTCTTTTTTTGAATAATGTTGTATGAACCAATTAATGTACTAACTAGTGTACCAATTGATGATGTGTCATAATTTAAAAGATTTTTTATATTTGTAATTTGTATAGTGAATGAGGTCAATAATAATGTCATTACTAGTGTTAGTACACTAATTAATACATTAATTAGTGCATGTAGCACCGCCGTTTTTTTTACCGAATTTAGCTTTGATTATTACAAAAAATCAAATATTGAGTGCTCGTTTGGCTAACATTTTGGGACTAAAAAAATATAAAAAGATAAAATAAATTATATAAGTCAATAGGATAAAATATTATTTTTTACTCATAATTATTATAATTTTTTTTTACAAAAATTAAAAAATCTCAAAATAAAAATTAAACGAGACTAAAAAAATTGACTATAACTAATGTCAAATCCCTCAATATGTCTTGTTTGATATGTGTGAGGAGGTTATGTTTATCCAAAATAAAAGGAATATACAATTGATCAAGGATACACATCGGCACCGACTCGGATGTGGGCCGAGCTGACTAAACTAACCGTTGGCATGGTTAAATTAAGGGTTGGTTTGGGATATCCTAAAAAAGTGTATTTTTTGACTTATTGGTGGGTTTGGGTTGGGTTTGATGTGATGTGTTAGAGAGGGGATGTGATTTAAATAAGATGATGTGACTTAAATAAGATAGTGACTTTTTGACTTATTTAACATTTATTATTTATTTTAACCTTTCATTTTTTGTGTCAATATCAGAAAATTTAACAAGGGTGAGGGTACATTTCTTTCTAACCAAAAAAAAAAAAAAAAACATTTTAAAGAATTGTTTAAGCAATTATAAAAGAGTGATGTTATATAAATAAAAATTTTAAATAGTGTCATATGATATTTTGAATTCTTTTTATTTTAAATTAAAAGGGAAGACACTTATATTGTGCCTAATTAATTTTAAAAAATAAAGAAATAAAAAATGTTTATTAAGAATGTGCAAAATATACAGTAAACTAAAGAATCGAACTATTTAAAACTTTTTGGGATTTTGGTTCAATTTTTTAACACATTAATTTAGTTTCAGATTTTCAAATCATCAATCTTATTTACTTGAATTAATTATTGATTTAGATCTTACTTAAATTGAATCAATTGGAGAATCAAGAAGGTCCAAACTTCATCTCGGTTATCAATCATTAAACCAAGTTTTTTCTTGAAGGTAGTACATGTTGTGTCGTATAATATTTGAAAATTTTTACAAGGCTATACAAGTAATTACAATAAATAAGTATATTTTTTCTCACCACAAGTTTTATTAAACTATTATTATTATAAAAAATAAAATAAAAAACAAAAACACAAAAAAGCAGGTATGAAAAAATGTGGACGATAACAAGGTGATGGTTAGGAATCAGGATCCTCTCCTTGCAGCCTCCGTCCTTGCGCCCGTCCTTGCAGGCTTTCGGATCTACTTTTAGACCTAATTTTGATAATCCGAACAATTCATATTTTTTGATTTATTCAGTATATCATACATATAAAAAATCAAGTTGATCGGATATCAGAAAGTATGTGTTCGAAAAATTGAACTAAAAACTATTTTTTAAATAATTTAATAAACAGTTTTCCGAACACATACTTTCTGATATCCGATCAATTTGATTTTTTACAGGTATGATATACTAAATAAATAATAAAATATGAACGATTCGGATTATCAAAATTAGACCTAAAAATAGGTCCGAAGGCCTGTAAGAACAAACGCAAAGACAGGACTGCAAGGAGAGACTCTTGACTCGATGATCCCCCCCCCCCCCCCCAAAAAAAATTGTGATGGTGAGCCTTGCCGTGGCCAAAAAACAAAAACAAGTCAGTCCTTAAATGGCTTTTTGTTTGTATGTTACAAAAAAGTGGGTCCCTCCACTCACATTCCCACGAGAGTGATATGATATCTCAGTCCAAGTTGTATATTTATTTATTGTTTGTTTGCTAAATTAAAAGGGCAATAAATCAACTCTAATAAAACATGTGATATCCCTACCCTTTTTCCATTTTTCCTGTCCGTTGTTTGGCAAAAAAAAAACAAATGTGTTATTCCGAAATTCCAAAAAAGTTTTAGATTCGTAAAATATGACTTCTAAATTTATTTATTACTAGTGGTTACTCATGTAAAAAAATTAATAATATATTTTAATATAAAATAATATAAATAGTTAATTTTTTTATATATAAATTATGAAAATAAAAAAGATTAAAATTTACAATTTAAATCCCATAATTTTATTATTTTTAAATTTGACTCAAATTTAATCATATAACTTTCAATCCCTCTTACTAGAATTACAAACTTAGGTGAGTACAGCCTAAACAACTTGAGTTTAGCTTAAAACTTTTTAAAGATTGAACAACATAGTTTTTAATTTAGTAAGGACCTAGGCAAAAATTCAAAAATTCAAATTAAATTTGAGTCGACTTGGACAGAAATACCAAATAACCTGAGCAACCAAAATAAAAAAATATATATAAATATATAAATTATTTGCTAATTTATTTTTTAAATAATAAATAAAATTAATTAAAAATTTAGAATTAATGAACAAAAGAAAAAGAAATATATTTAAGATTTTTAATAGAATTTTTCTCAAAAATATTTTAAAAATACACATTTTACAAATAGATCATCGAATAAAGGGTTGTTTGAGAAGTACCATATTAGCTCACTTTTTTATGTTTTTTGAGTTACATCACATCTCTATTTTTCTACACATTTTTTCATAAAAAATAAAAAAAATATACTTAATTATCTTTTTTGAGTCACATCATATCTCTACCTTTCTGTACATATTTTCATAAAAAGTAAAAAAATATACTTATTTAGCACCTCCCAAACTACCACTAAGTTGATCTTAAAAATATTTACTTTTTATAATGGTATAAATAATTTAAATATGATTTTTTAGAAATTCTTTTTAATTTAAAAATTACAATAAAATATTAAATAGAATAAAAATAAATTTCTTACAAAACAAAAGTATTTGAATAAAAAAAGGTGAGAAGAAAATTTAATATGATATTTTCATTTAATCTGAAAATAATTCTGGATGAACAATAAATTATCACCTATAACCTTCTTTTTTTTTTAAAAAAAAAAGCTTATCGAATTATCACTTTTAATAATAAAAATAATTAAAGTTTGTTTCTAATTTATTTTAGCAAAAGTAACTTTTTAACAATTTGAGCCAAAGATATCTTTATTCTTTATTTTAATTTTTTTAATTGACAATTGAGATAAAAAAAATAAAAAATCTAACAAAATCCACCATGTTTAGTAAGTACTAAAAAAGTTATGTTTTATTTTTTTTAAAAAAAACATTTATATTAAAAAATATTATTGTTCAAGTCCTTATAGTTTAGAAGGATATAATTTTTTTTTTATAAAATTTAAAACAAAAAATAAAAATAAAAATAATAGCAATTAATAATTTGAACATGTTATATTTAAAAAAAAATTATATTTAGACCAATATATTATGACACAAGTGAATTTTGATTTCATTCTAATTGTAGTAATATAATTCGAAGAAGAATTTAAAATTGAAATTTTATTTTATAATTTAATAAAAGATGCAAAATTTAAAGAACGAATATTAATCTCATTCCAATTATAATAGCATAATTTAAGTAAGAATCCAAATTTAAAATTTTATTTTAAGAATATAAAATTAATTCATAGACCAATTTTATTGTAGTACATATTAACAAAAAATTAAACAAAATAAAAAAAAATGAGAAAAAAAAATTACAACTTTCAACCTCAATGAAATAACAATATTTTGCAATTAGAATAGTATATAGATAAATTATGCAATAGATCATTATCTAAAATTTACATATTATGAGATAAATCATTATAATTTTAAATTTAAATTAATGGAATGCTTTCCATAATTAGTGCCCATCAAATTTAAATTTTGAAATGGATTAGTATACCTTCTATTTTTTATTTTATATATTTGATATACTTTCCATTTGAAAGTCATAAATCAAGATATATTATTTTTTTTTTGGCTTAAATGAGAACTATAGAGTATTTATTTAATTATTTAAAATCAAAAAAATTAAAAATTATAGTTTGGGATATTGGAACTCCCACAAAACTTGTAATTAGAAAGCTCATTTTACTTATATAATACATATAGATAGATAGATATATTTACTAAGACTTTATATTTTTTTAGATATTTTTTTAATTTTTAAATTAATTTTTTTGGATTTTTTATAAAAATAATTTAATAATCTCATCACTAATCATAGTGTATGGGAGAAATTGAAAATAGTGTAACAATAGACATAGGAGAAGACAAAAATGCTTGTGAGTTGAGAAAAGTCAACAAATACTGGATTTTTTTTTAATCAAAAAATTAGAAAATTAATATTAGGATATTGGAGTTTCTACAAGGCTTGTGTATTAGAAATCCTCTCTTCCTTATATAATAGATAGATAGATAGATGATGTGAATTATTTTATTAATTTATTTAAAATTAATAAATTATGATACAATTTCCTATCACAATAGAAGTAAATTTATGAATCATATTTTAAAAATCTCTAACTACAAAAGTTACTTGCAATCCGGGGATTTGGTGCAATCTTTATAAATTTTATTTTTAATGTTTTTATTAGGTTATTTAGTGTAATTAATGTTTGGAAAATTTACCCATAGGTCCTAGTTTTTGAAAAGTTGAACCATTTAGTCCTAAAAATTTTCTTATGCTCCATTTAGTTCCATTTGCATATCAATCTAATGTTCGAAACATTAATCTGATGTTCGAAATCTAATGTTCGAAACATTAATCTGATGTTTGAAACATTGTAATGGGACCTTTCAGTCTATAAGAAAACTTTTAAGACTAAATAGTGTATAAGTTATTAATTTGAGATTTATTGGTGCATTCCCCTTCATGTTTATAAGTTATAAAGAAAAAATATCTTGAATAAATTTTTGAAAAAACGATCATTTAAAAATTAGAAGAATAATACTTTAAAGTTATAGTTTTGAGTTGCCAAGTTTATAATAATTTGCACCAAATACAACAAGTGCATGCTAGTTTACCCTACTTTTTAATTTATAATATACATTTGAAAAAAAAATGGTGATTCCCACGTACGACTTTTCTTCATTACGTGTTTATCATTTAATAATTATTTTTGCGTTTTCAACACTTCAACATGTGATTAACGCACATGTGGCACCCACTAATTTTTATGTATAGCACAAATGGAAAATTTGAACCACGTAGTAGAAGAAAATTTATTTATTATTTTTTATTTCGTTTTAAAATATTTTTATTTGCTTTTTAAAATAAATTTTCACTCTCCTTTTTTCCCAAAACATTTTAGGCAATCACTAGTCACTTGCAGCCATCTAGGGATACAATTTGAGCGGATTCGAACAAAGTAATCCAAATTTGATTTAAATTTGTTTTAGAATTTAAGGAGTGATTTGGAAAGTCAGTTAAAAATTAATTTTTTGATTTTTTTTTTTATTTCATGTGTAAAAAATGTGAAAGGTGATTTGATCCAAAATGCGTTAAAAGCTAAAAGTTTAACTTTTTTTTTGGCTTCCCAAATGAATAACAAATTTTTGGATTCAAATTATATGTGTCTCTATAGAGTATCCATTTAAGAGACCTTTTTTATGTTACATGTAAGACAGGGATGGTCGGTGATTCGAATATAGAATTGCAGAGGTGTTTTATTGTGTCTATGTGTTTGATAATTTTTTCTAATGTCGTATACAAAATTTATTTAGAAAAATTGTAAATTAATTCAACCGTGAAAAAATATGTTTACTATAGATGATTTTTTTGTGTTGCAACTCTAATATACATGAAAAACTTAGAATAAACGAATAAAAAATTTACACCATTACAAAAATACAAATGAAAAATAACTTGTAACTCGAAACTCCCAGGCTCGAATGGCTCGAAATGAAAACGACATCGTTTTGATTTCGATTTCGATTTCCTCCCCCCCGATTTTATCTGTGAAATGCAACAGAGGGAATGAGGGAGAAAGAGAGAGAAGAGAGAGAAAGGGAGGACGAGGCTCATGCTAGTTCTGCCGCTGTCGCCTCCTCTCACTCTCGCCTCATCCCTCTCGCCTCTCTCGCCTCATCCCTCTCACCTCTACGAAGGATGACGGAGGACGACGAACGACGACCCATATTGCCGATTTCTGTGTGTGCCGACGAGGTTGGTGCTGCAGCCAACGAGGCTCGTGCTGGTTTGCTGCTCTGTGTGTGTGTGTGAGTTTGATTTGTGTTTGTGTGTGTGTGTGGGTGGTTTGATTTTCCAGATGTGTGTGGGGGGGGGGGGTTTTGATTTGTGTGTTTGATCTCCAGATGTGTGTGTGTTTCTTCCTCTTCTTCTTTCTTCTTCTTCTTCTCCTTTCTTCTTTTTTTTCTTTTGAGTTATGAAGAAAAGGGGCAAAACAGAAAAAAAAAAAAATCCCAAAACGACGTCGTTTTGGGATTTCGAGCCGCTCAAGCCACAAAAAATTCGAGCTACAAAACGGAGTTGAATAAAAATATGTAAACATAAAATTTCAGAACATAAACCTTACACTTTGGATCATTTACCATGTGTATTATCAAGAGATCAAGACAAAATGACATACCTGAATCCATTGATGAACGGTTAAACGAAAGCGTCTGATTGTCAATAAAACCTTAATATTGACTTTGTTAGAGCCTTCTAATCCTTTCCCTTATGTGCCTTATGTTTCTCCTTGAGAGGATTTAGAAAACAAAAAAGTATTCTTGTTTTTTTTTTCACTCTTGGGAAGGAATATGGACCATAACCTTTTAAAGGTTGTAATTGGTTTTCATAACTGAAAGGTAATGAAAACCAATAAATTAACCATTATTGGTTTCATAACTGAAAGGTAATAAAAACCAATAAATTAACCATTATTAGTTTCATAACTGAAAAGTAATAAAAACCAATAAATTAACCATTATTAGTTTCATAACTGAAAGGTAATAAAAACTAATAAATTAACCATTATTATTATTGGTTTTAAAACTGAAAGGTAATGAAAACCAACTTTAACCAATATGTTTTAATTTCTATTTCTGCCCCTCATAGAAATAGAAATTATACAACTAGTATCTACACATTAGGTCCATAACACATATACCCTTAAGCCTATTAACTAAATTGAATCACTTAAATTGTAGGCTTCTTATAAATGATAACACCACATTTAATTATGTGGTCCCATTGAGACATTATCTAACAATCTCCCACTGGACCACATATGTATCCTGAAAAATGTGCTTAACTTTAGTGAGCTCAGAAATTTGTTATCATAACTTGAGGGTATCCAAACAATCTTGTCCATTAACTATATTAATATAGGATCAAAGCGGTCTTCGTTACATCAATCGTAACTCGACCCACCAATGGTCACGTATACTAATACAGCTAAATGACATAGATCAATCATGGATGCGTAGCATGGAAATTACATGTGATGTGATCCATACATGCCTATTTCCAACTGGTCCTACTTAACTTTATTGAGATCAATACTTCACAATACGTAACAGAGCGTAATAAACTGAATACTTCATTTCTGCAGAAATTAATCTAATTACATAGATAAAACTCAAGACTGACATAAAGCAGTAATATAAATACAAACTCCCACTAAACCAGAATGTTCTCAAATAGAACAACACCCATCTGAGCAGTGTGCTTATGAAAGACCTTGGGTGGTAGTCCCTTCGTAAGTGGATCCGCTATCATGGAGTTTGTCCCAATGTGCTCTATGGAAATCTGTCCACTCTGCACTCTTTCTTTTACAACTAGGAACTTGATATCAATATGCTTTGATTTTGTTGAGCTCCTGTTGTTATTGGAATATAAAACTGCAGACTTATTGTCACAATATATCTTAAGTGGTCTTTCAGTGCCTTCCAAAATACGCAACCCAGTGACAAAATTCCGCAGCCATATCCCTTGGTTTGATGCCTCATAACATGCTACAAATTCTGCAGCCATGGTGGATGAAGCTATGAGCGTCTGCTTTGCAGACCTCCAAGAAATTGCTCCGCCAGCTAACAGATAAATATAGCCTGATATGGATTTCCTACTGTCTTGGCATCCAGCAAAATCGGAGTCGGAATATCCAATGACCTCTAACTTATCCGATCTCCTATATGTGAGCATATATTCCTTTGTTCTCTGTAAATATCGCATAACACGCTTGACTGCTTTCCAATGATCCATGCCAGGATTACTTAAATATCTGCCTAACATGCCAACTATAAACGCAATATCCGGACGCGTACATACTTGAGCATACATTAGACTCCCTATAGCCGAGGCATAAGGAATCTTCTGCATTTCTTGAATTTCAAGACTGTTCTTCGGGCATTGGCTGAGACTAAACTTGTCTCCCTTAGCAACCGGGGTTTCACCTGATTTACAATTTTGCATGCCAAATCTAATGAGTATTTTTTCGATATAGCTCCTTTGTGATAATCCCAGAATACCTCGAGAACGATCTCGGAGTATTTCGATTCCTAATACAAAGGAAGCATCACCAAGATCTTTCATTTCAAAATTCTTAGATAGAAATCTCTTGGTGTCATGCAATAAGTTTATATCGTTTGTGGCAAGCAATATGTCGTCAACATATAAAACCAAAAATATGTGTTTACTCCCACTGAACTTGTGATACACACATTTATCAACAACGTTAGTTTCAAAACCATACGAAGTGAGAACTTGATGAAATTTGAAGTACCACTGACGAGAAGCTTGTTTGAGTCCATAGATGGATTTAGTCAATTTGCAAACCATATTCTTTGGGTCTCCTGACACAAAGTTTTCTGGCTGCACCATATAAATTGTTTCTTTAATGTCACCATTAAGAAAAGCTGTTTTGACATCCATCTGATGCAACTCAAGATCAAAATATGCAACAAGCGCCATAATTGTCCTAAAAGAATCTTTCGAAGAAACTGGAGAGAAAGTTTCTTTAAAGTCAATTCCTTATTTTTGAGTAAAGCCTTTAGCTATAAGACGTGCCTTATACCTCTCCACATTACCATTTGAATCCCTTTTGGTTTTAAATATCCATTTACAACCTACGGGCTTCGCACCAACTGGTAATGAGACAAGTTCCAAAACTTTATTGTCTTGCATAGACTTATATTCTTCATTCATGGCTTCTATCCACTTATGAGAGTTGGAACTTTCCATGGCTTGACGAAAGTTGATTGGATCATCTTTCGACATTCCATTTTCTACCTCATGTTCCTGGAGATATACAATATAATCATCTGAAAATGCAAATCTCTTTTCTCTGGTGGATCGCCTTAATGGCACAGATTCTTGAGTTTGAGGTTGTAGAGTTTGTTCCTTAGGAACAATTACCTCATCTTGAATGGGGGTTTGAACTATATTATCTTGAACAACATTGTCAGGTTCTCGAGCAATGACAGGTATAGGAACCTGTGATTGGTCAAAAGTAGTAGTAGGAAGTGGGATTACTCCTGCTTCCTCCTCAAAGACAATATCTCTAACTGGATTTCTCCCCCCAAACTCAACATCCTCAAAAAATGTTGCAATTTCCGTCTCAAATATTGACCTATTTGTGGGATCATAAAACTTGTAACCCCGTGATCGTTCGGCATAGCCAATAAAGTAGCTGCTAATGGTTTTAGAGTCCAATTTTCGTTCATGAGGTTTATAAGGCCTCGCCTCAGCAGGACACCCCCACACATGCAAATGTTTTAGACTAGGCTTTCGCCCAACCCAAAGCTCATAAGGTGTTTTTGCAGCTGCTTTAGTTGGCACCCGATTTAAGATATAAGTTGCTGTCTTTAGAGCCTCACCCCAGAGGGACTCTGGTAAAGTAGAATGACTGATCATACTTCTTACCATATCCTTAAGAGTCCGATTTCGTCTCTCAGATACACCATTCATGCTAGGTGATCCTGGCATGGTGTATTGTGGGACGATTCCACATTCCTCCAGGTATTTTGCAAACGGTCCTGGACATTGTTCACCTGATCCATCATATCTGCCATAGTATTCACCACCACGGTCAGACCTGACACTTTTAATCCGTTTGTTGAGTTGTAACTCAACTTCGGCCTTAAATTTTTTTTGAATACGTCCAAAGACTGTGATTTCTCATGGATAAGAAATAGATACCCATATCTGGAATAGTCGTCTATGAATGTGATAAAATATTGTTGACCATTCCAAGACGCCATAGGGAATGGGCCACAAATGTCCGTATGAATTAATTCTAAGACATCTGTAGTCCTATGGGCACCATATTTCTTTATTTTGGTCTGTTTTCCCTTGATACACTCAACACAGACATCAAAATCTGAAAAATCAAGAGAGTCCAAAATTCCATCAGACACAAGGCGCTCAACTCTAGATTTAGAGATGTGACCTAGGCGTTTGTGCCATAATGAGGCTGAATTTTCCTTAGTTAATTTACGCTTTGTACCTCGTGATTCCACGTGCAAGATTGCATTATAAGATGCAATAGTTTCGAGCAAATATAGATTATCAAACACATTAAGTAAACCAGTACCAACAACATTGGAATTAATAGACATACTAAACTTCATATTTCCAAAAGAACAATAATATCCCAATTTGTCCAATACAGAAACAGAAATTAAATTCCGTCTAAAGGACGGTACAACAAAAGTGTCTAATAAATCCAAATAATAACCAGTTTTCAGTAATAATCTAAAGTGCGCTATTGCCTGCACTTCTATCGACTTGCCATCACCCACAAAGATGTATCTTTCAGCATCAGTTGGCTTTCGGTAGTTCAGGCAACCCTGCATAGAAACACATATGTGAGCAGTAGCACCAGAATCTACCCACCAAGTGTTTCTTGGTACTGAAGCTAAATTTATTTCAGAACAGACCAAAACATGAAATGGACCTTTCTTTATACGCCAGGCGACGTATTTGGCACAATCCTTCTTTCTGTGTCCGGGCTTGCCACAAAAGAAACAACCATCCTGCGTTTTCTGTTTCTTTGGTTCCAGACCCTGAGGAATAGCAACTTCCTTTCCCTTATGCGTTCTTTTGCCCATATGCTTGGAGGTGCTTGCCAGATGAGCACTTTCAGTCCTTTCTTGCACACAAAATGAAATGAGCTCATTGAGAACCAAATGCACGAGCAAATCATCAGATAGGTCGAGCTTTAGTGCCTTAAGTTTTGAAGCAAGATGAGACATTTCCATGATGTACTCGCGAACATTACCCTTGCCTTTATACTTTATTGAAATCAAGCTTGCTAAAAGCGTGCTTGTTTCAGCCTTATCGTTTTTAGCAAAACGCTTTTGAATTTCTGAAAGAAATTTACCGGCAATGGTAACATCCTCTGTTATTGCACCCCGAAAAACTTCTGGAATCCCACGCTTCATGATCATAAGACTTAGCCTGTTAGAACGATCCCACTTTTCAAAGTACACAGTTTCCTCAGGAGTACTTTGTGCAGTGAGAGCATTCGGTTTTGGCATTCTTAATGCCAAGTCTATGTCCATGCAGCCGAGAACAATCAATATGTTCTCTTTCCAGTCCTTAAAGTTTGTTCCATTTAACATTGGAACATTGTTCATGTTGGCAGAGATTGAAGTAGTCGACATTAAAGCTGAATAGACAAGAAAATAAAAGGAATGCTCACATTAAGTTACCAAACAGATAATCTCTAAATAAAAAAATAACAACATCTCAAGATACCTAGCACAACATTAATACCAAACCTTTGGGTAGTGATATTAACTGTAAGTGGTATTCTTGTTGTAATGATCAAACATTGACAATAAGTTATGTCAAATAACAAATCTATCTTTTGATAGATTTATTATTCACATTAGGTTTTCTTGACAATTGGCACATGTTTATCACCACAAAATGTGTGTGTAATTCTGCCAAGTTTTAATCATGTCTTTGGACCGATAAATACCCGCATGAGATACACAGACATGAACTTCAAAACATTCCATATAAAACAATCTAGACAAGAGAGATCACTTTTGTGACATCTTGTTTGAATTGACTTATATTGAGAATGTTAGAAAATTAAATTTCTGTAGACGTTGTATGAAATTACATTAAATTTAAAGATTTCTAAATTTGTGACCCCGTATATGTTATATAATCTGAAGCAATTCCAATTATATATATACATATATAAATAGAATTGATGGGTCCAAAAAAAACTGCCCACCGAATCATTTTACAATGCCAGAAAATAGATTGCCATTTTCACAGAACAAAACAGGAAAAAACAGAATTTACATCCATAAGAAAATTCAGAATCTGATTCCAGGAAACTAAATAGAATGAATAAAGCATATCAATTCTGATAAGACACATGATATGTTGGCTCTGATACCACTTGTAAACATAAAATTTCAGAACATAAACCTTACACTTTGGATCATTTACCATGTGTATTATCAAGAGATCAAGACAAAATGACATACCTGAATCCATTGATGAACGGTTAAACGGAAGCGTCTGATTGTCAATAAAACCTTAATATTGACTTTGTTAGAGCCTTCTAATCCTTTCCCTTATGTGCCTTATGTTTCTCCTTGAGAGGATTTAGAAAACAAAAAAGTATTCTTGTTTTTTTTTTCACTCTTGGGAAGGAATAGGGACCATAACCTTTTAAAGGTTGTAATTGGTTTTCATAACTGAAAGGTAATGAAAACCAATAAATTAACCATTATTGGTTTCATAACTGAAAGGTAATAAAAACCAATAAATTAACCATTATTAGTTTCATAACTGAAAAGTAATAAAAACCAATAAATTAACCATTATTAGTTTCATAACTGAAAGATAATAAAAACTAATAAATTAACCATTATTATTATTGGTTTTAAAACTGAAAGGTAATGAAAACCAACTTTAACCAATATGTTTTAATTTCTATTTCTGCCCCTCATAGAAATAGAAATTATACAACTAGTATCTACACATTAGGTCCATAACACATATACCCTTAAGCCTATTAACTAAATTGAATCACATAAATTGTAGGCTTCTTATAAATGATAACACCACATTTAATTATGTGGTCCCATTGAGACATTATCTAACAAAATATCCTTTTATCGTTCTTCTGATTCGTAATTGAGTAGTGATTGGATGCACGGATTAGACATCAAAAACAGGTCATGGTAACTTTCTTGTGTTGAACTAGTGTGCCATGGATCACGTTTTGGATAGAGAATTCGAGACTTGGAATTTCCATATTTTAGCAAATATATATATATATATATATGTCATGAAAAAATAAACAAAAAGGTACCAAAAGGAAGTGATATCTCCTGTAGCAGTTTCTTTGAAAAATCCATACCCTTGCAATCTTATAGTCATCGCTAGAAATTATGTAACATATAATAAAAATCGCTGAGATACTTAAAAAATATAGAGGATGAATAAAAATAAATTATGTTTCACTCTAAAAGTGTTATGATCTCACAATAATCAGAAAAAATTATAGACGAGAACTAGATGAACAATTGTCCTCAATTATGTTTACATAATTATTAGTAGAATTGACAAACATCAGTGGTGTAAAAAGGCGGTAGCAACAATAGTAATGATAGTGATAAAAATAATTGCGGCATGGTTAAAACTCTAATTTCAAAAATATTTTCTTCCTCTTCAAAAATAGAAATGTTTTTTTGGATCTAAATTGACTCATTATCACAATGGTGTTAATAATATATACATTTTTTATTAGAGATGGGAGTTGTTGGGTCTCTGTGGGTCAACTACAGAGGCCGCATTGTAATTTGATCAATTAACTATTAATATTCAATTAATATGATTTTTTGCAATAATGAAATACTCGACGAGCTCCACACATTAAACGGTCTGAATTATCAATGCGGTTTACATGGTGGGCTCACGGAATTCAAAAAATAAAAAATTCCGTATTACCCTAAACCCTATTACCCATTATTACCCATTAAATTTCCGTATTACCTTAAACCATATTACCCATTACTACCTACTAACCTAAACCCTACCATAGCAAACAACGACCTAAAGAAAAAATTTGGGCCCATTATTATCCATTACTACGTACTAACTTAAACCCTACCACATCACATAGCAACCTAAAGAAAAAATTTGAGCAAGAAAGAGAGTTTAAATTTGGGCGAGAGACAGAGTTCACATAAAGTAAGATAGAATCTTGAAACCTTTCTATCACAACGGTAGCAGATTTGGGATAGAATTTTAGAAGAAAAACATTTCAAAGTTTATGAGTAAATCATTTATTTTTTAATATAGTGATTATATTTTTAAATTGATTAAGAATGACTGTATTCATTATGTTCACATAAAATATTAATTATTGATTATGATTAGATTGTATTTTATGATTGTGATTAAAACTTTGTTTATTTTTTAATATTTTATTTTTAATCTATGTTTTTTGGGGAAAAAAAAATAGATTGTATTCATTAGGTTCACATAAAGTATGCACTATTGATGATAATGATTATATTATTTTTTGTAATTGGACTTTTTAACTCACAATATTTTTCAAAAAAAAAATGGTTGTGCTTAATTTGTGATTGGGTTTTTAACTCATTGTCACGACCCAAACCTGCCCCTAAAAGTTTAGGCCATGACCGACCTGCACGTAGGCCTCAAAACAAAAATTTGAAATATTTAAATCATATTGGGGCCTAAAGTGGAAGCAAAATAAATAATAGAATGTCCATTGAGCAGTACTTATATGCCAGAATTAATCATGTCATATAAAGAGTTCATATTCACAGTTCTTCTGTATACAGATCTAAGTTATATTGATATATATAAAAAGTTTACAACCCAAAATTTACATATTAAGTAAGTGTTTAACAAAAGCCACCAAAGACTTAACTAAAATATGACATCAAGAGAATTTTCAAACTCCAATTTTTGAGACTTAACAAAACAGGTCCCACAAAAGTTTCCTGAAGTTGACCTAAGGGTGACTCCAAACTGATCACCTACATAAATATATATAAATACAGAATGAGCGAAGCTCAGTGAATAATAGTAAAGTAAAGAGAATCCATTGAAGATGTTTGAATTAAATAAGAACATGTGAAGTAAACCCAATATTTTCCAATGTACAATATTTAGAGCATTCATCATAGTCACGTTAAGTATAGCGTTATTCATAATCACATTTTCAGAACGGCCTCAAGCCCACATGTAACAGAATGGTCTCAGGCCTAATCACGTGTTAATAGAAAGGCCTCGGGCCCACATATGACATAACAGCCTTAGGCCCAATCACATGGTAACAAAACGGCCTTGGGCCCAATCATATGGTAACAGAATGGCCTCGGGCCCAATCATAATAACATAACGGTCTCGGGCCCAACATAATAACAGAAACAGAACGACCTCAGGTCCATTAATATGCTATTGTGATCTAATGTTCAATCATCTCCAATAAAACATAAGTTGTATAAAACATTTCAAAGTACATAAACATAATATATAAGCATAACATATCGTTACACTACTATTACTCACAATGGTTTTCCAGAAATGGTTGACTGGTCCTCAAATCTTGACCTGCAGTCACAATACACATAGCACAATATATCAAAACATAGAATTACTCTCTTGATCAAATTTACTTTTCTTAATCTTTTCTTAATCAAATAAACTGATTCCTTACTTTGCTCTTTAACTAATTATTTATGTTGGTTCTAAACTTATTAGTTCTTAATGGGTCATAATCCGTGTCTAGAAAAATAGGAAGAAACGAAAGGAAATTAGGTTAGGAGAGGGAATAACATGAAACGGTTAGAAAGAAATTCAACAACTGTCACGCCCCAAAAAAATCTGACAAGAACTACCTACGTAACTATTTCGTAAGATCAAATGTTTTACAAAAATAATCTCACATGCGGTTATACATTCATTGATAAACTGCTACATGAATCTATAGCATGTAAAATCATCAAGTCAAAACGAATAAGGCCCTCAAGGGCTTACAAGTTCCAAGGCAATAGCCCGGCTACAAAAATAATGGTCTCTTGGACCCATACACATTAGCCCTTGGCTTTACAAAAATTTACACAAAAATATAAGAGTAAGCACTCTTCACAATCACATCCATGCCATCAACTCGGTGGGATCACCACATCTTTACCTGCACCAAATCCCATAGGGGTGAGCATAAAGCTCAGTAGAGAAATTCTCACAAAGTATATACAGTTATGCTTCTTCCTCAACACAAAAATAAATATAAATGCAATGTCATGCCAAGGTTAATTAATGAGGAAAAATATTCATTTCAATGCATTGTTTCAAAATCACCATGTTCTCAGTATTATCATGTGATTTCATCAATTTCAAACTTCCAATATTAATTCAATAGGGGCGGTAAATACAACACTGGTAATCCCTAGGCTGGTGTCGGCAAGTAGACTCTACGAGTACTACCAAACTATCATTTTTACCGGTATTAACTGGAAGGCTTGACACCTATCTGCGCAATTTTCTGGTCTTTCACCATGGACACTCAGGCCAACTTATCAAATCCAACTACACCCCCTATCCGGACTTACCACGTATTTACCTCATTCACATTTCCATAATTCTCATTACAATATGATCTTTCTCAAGATAAATGTTTTATTTTTTCCAGCGTATGTCAAGATGCACAATAATTAATAACTCAATTGAAACGGGGTGCAATAATTACTATTCTCAAAATATCTCTACAACAGTATCAGTCAATCCCATTTCTCATTTCTTCCCTTCAAGCCATTTTACAAAATACCCATGTGTCTTCAACACACAATAACAATTTCCCCTCATACATGACTCTAATCAATTTGCCTCTTCAAGGCCACCTGTGATGTTTTTCAAACATAAACCTCCAGTATTCATAGTTCTCACAATCTATAATGCACAACAATTTGGTCATCTCACAACAATATATTATCATGTATTTAACTATGGTCTGTGAAACAAAAACTCTCCATTTCAATATGCATAACACAAGATGGTCATTTTTCAAAACACTCACGAAGTCTACACCCATCTACTCTTTTTAACACAAGAAGAATAAAAATACCATAGATGTTCCCATCCCTTTCCAAAATCCCCAATTTCTAGGGCTTTTATCAAAAATCCAACATTTGTCCACTTCAAGGTGAAAACCAACCCAAATCACATTTCATGAGTCAAATGAAAAAAGAGCCCCTTAGGAAGAACAAAAGATTTGAGATTTCAGAACCCATCTTTGAAAACTCTTTTTCTTTCTCTTCATTTAGTGCAAATTAAAACCAACATAACTACTTCATTGAAACTTTAAAATCAACTAGCAAAACATATATATATAACTCAAGAATTCCCTACCTCAAGCTTGATGATGAAGGAGGAGTGAAACCCTAACTTTGCAGATGAGAGGAAGCTTGTTTTCTCACCACCCAAATGAAGCTCTTGCCCTAGGTCTCCAAGATCATGAGAGTTGGTGATGATCTAAACTCAAGGATGTCAAGAATCAAGGAGTTTTAGTGTTTGGGGATGATTTTTAGAGAGAAAGGGGAGTAAATGTGTAATAACCCTCACGCTATCCTAACCATACTTATATGCATTCAAGTGATTCTGTCTTGTAAGCGTGCGTTTCAAGTCTTGTCCTTGTTCGTTTAAGTGTTTCAGCATGTTTTGTACCCTGCTTGGTGTGAGTTTAGCCGAGGGCGTCTTTAGTCTAGAACTCCCTTGGAACCACTTTGTTTGACCTTCACCTTCGCCCTGAAATATTGGCTGAGATGTCATTATCTAGGCCGAGGTGTTCATCACCAAGGCCGAAGTGTGAATCATCTAGGCCAAGATGTTACCTTTGCACCTAGTGATCTTGTCCCAGAGAGGTATGACCTAGACCGAGGTGTGGCACATCTAGGCCAAGGTGTGGCACAGCTAAGTCAAGTGTTGTCCTTCCTGGCCAAGGTCATTGTTCCCTTACTTGCCGATGCCTTGCTGTTAGCCGAGATCATTGCCTATCGACGTGCCTATGCCATCTTGCTTGTTGAACACACTTTGTCATAGTTTTGTCTTGTCACTCAGTCACCTTTTGAGTAGCACCAACCAGCCGCTACCACGTGCCCCTGTAGAAGGTTAAGTCAGCCAACAGACCTAGAAATGTATCATTTTGCTGTATGTCCTTGTTTGTGAGGAGAGAGAAGCTCTAAAAGAAGAAGAAGATTTAGAGTGAGAGAGTGGGCTTCGAGCTTGATTCCTAGAGATCAAACCATTAGATTCGCGTATTGAGGTTAGATTCTTGATCTACTCTTGTCATTCTTATTGATCATCTAGCTGCATTGCATGATCGAACCCGTTTTGCATGTCATGCATCGATTTAAAGTTGGTTTTAGAAAGAGAAAATGGTGTTCATGTGTTCTTGAAAGAAAGGTCTTGTTTGATTTGAAAGTTTGCACTAAGTTTCATGTTTTTGTGTTTGTTCTCACTAGATCCTTGAATATGGGTACCCAGGTCCATGTTTTGAACTCATAACATGAAATCCCAGATCTTTGTAATAGCAAATCACGATCTTTGCATTCATCTCCCTCGTGTTCTTGTTCTTTATGTCCATCATGTTCTTCAGAAAAGGGAAACCCAGATTTTCCCGACTTCATTCCTTTGAATGTGGCCGTCGAGGTCACACCTCGGCCAGGGGATGTGGAACCTCGGCCTAGACCTGGTAATTGCCAGCATGTTTTCCCGAGATCATCTGCATGCACGTGAAACTTGTTTGAAAGCGCATTCAACAGACTTTGCCATGTGTTTGTAGGATTTGGACTTGCCTTGACCCTGACGTTTGAAGAACTAAGTGAGTGGTATTTTTAATAAAGCTATGTTATAATGCTTTGATAAAATTTTTGTTTTGCTTCGTTTTGGAAAGTATTTGTGAGCATGAATGGTTATTCCTAATTGGACAAAATATGTATTTATATCTTGTTTTGATGACATTCTTGGAAGTCCGTACGTGCTAAGGGACTATAAGCATTTGTAGCACAAAGTTTGGAAGTCTGTACGTGCTAAGGGACTATAAGCACTTATAGCACAAAGTTTGGAAGTCCGTATGTGCTAGGGGACTCTAAGGATTAGTAGCACAAGTCCTTAGTGTCCGGGAACTATAATGCAACGACACCTTTGAATTGAGATATCTCCATTGTCTTGCCTTGTCTTGTCTTGGTTGCCACTGACGGTTTACCGCGTGGGTTTTGTTTGCCGAGATGTCATCACTTGTATTATAATGATGTTAGTAAGCATCCTTTGAAACTTGACAGATTTGCTAGATGGACTTGGTCCATCCTTTGACTTGCACTAATTATGTTATGTATTGTTCGATAAAGATCTTGAATACCAGTCATGCAAACCCCTTTATTTCTTATACCATTCACTGAGTATCCAAGCTCACCCTCTCTATATATATGTAGGTGATGAGCAGGAAGGCGGTGACGCCTAGGTGTGACTCGCAAGCTTGTTTTGGGTTTTTGCTATGTCGGCCTAACTTGTATTCACTTCGGCAGTCTTGAAAATCATGCTTCTCGGCTTATAATGCTTGTAATTTACACATGTCGGCTGAAGAAGCCTTTTGATCAACATGTAAAATGTATTTTGTACTTTATTGTATTTGTATCCAAGTTGTAATATTATGTAAAGTTGTATGCCATTCCATGTAACTTACGCACTGCTCTTATGGACCACTTGTATTTTAAAATTATTGCTTCCGCACTTGTGAGCCCCATATATAGTTATACTCTGTTTGTGTGTGAATTTTGGAGGTTGGCCTTCGGTAATCCCGGATTACTGGCCATCACGGTACTAAACTAGTAGGGGCGGTTTGGGGTCGTGACAGATTGGTATCAGAGCATAAGTTTCTTATAGTACGTTATTCACACACTTTGAGTCCTAAAGAGCATAGGATGTCCCTTAGAATGATCTTAGGATTGCATCATAATTGCTTGTTACTTGACAAGGTGTGCATCGTCTTGACATAGCCATTTGTTATTTGCATACATGGTTCTTAGTTCAGTTTGTTTTAAGGTTGCATTTTGCCCACTCATAGCATCATGAGGAGAGGTAGACCATCAGTGGGCCGAGATCAATCAGAGGATAGATTGGACAGACTAGAAAGACTAATTGAAGGTTTAACCCGTGAGTTGAGATAGATGAGGCAACAGAATACAAGTGCTACATCTACTCCGGCCGGACAGACGGATGGCCGACATGCAGCCCCACCTCTTCCAGTGCCCCAAGTGCCTCCACAGCCAGCCTTGTATGGGGAAGGGACGATGACTTTGATTAAAGAGTTCAAGAAGATGAACCCACCAAGATTCGCAGGGGGCATAGAGCCGATGAAGGCCGAGGCGTGGGTTTTGGAAATGGAAAAGCTGTTTGAGATCTTTTCCAGCACCGACACTCAGAAGGTGACATTAGCAGCATTCACATTAGACGACGACGCTCGAAGGTGGTGGATGATGGTCCGGAAGGCTAATCCTGGTTTAACTTGGGCCAGATTTTTAGAACTGTTCTACAACAAGCATTTTCCGCTTAGCGTTCGAGATCGCAAGACCACAGAGTTCCAGACTCTGACACAAGGCAACAGAACAGTAGCAGAGTACGACCGTGCCTTCACCGAATTGGCAAGATACGCGCCTCATATGGTCAGTGATGAGTATAGGAAAGCCAGGAAGTTTGAAAGTGGACTACGGGGACCAATCCAGGATCGGGTCAACATGCTCAACATGCCGACTTACGCCGAGGTGTTAGACAAGGCCATCTTGACGGAAGCTAACTTAAACCAATATCAAAGTTTAGGAGAGAGTCAGAGGAAGAGACAGAACTATGAAGGTCGTCGGATGTCGTTTAATGTCAAAAAGAAGGCGAATGTGGGCAGTTCCAGTAACTCAGATCGGGATGAAAATGCTAAGCCGACGTGTGCGAGTTGTGGGAAGCCGCATCTAGGGGTTTGTCGCTGGGCGACAGGAGCCTGCTTTGAGTGTGGCGAGATAGGCCACCGCGTGAAAGACTGTCCAAAGGCAAGAGCTGATGATGGTAAGAGAAATGGGAGCACCTCGGGCTCTGCACAAGGAAGCAACATCGGAAGGACACAGATGAGACAGGGCAGAGTTTTTGCTCTAGTGCCAGGAGACACCCAGAATGCTGAAACGGTAGTGTCAGGTACACTCTCAATTTGCTCTCAAGTTGCATACGTCTTGATTGATTCAGGCTCTACACATTCTTTTGTATCTGTTAAATTTGCTGAGAAGTTGAACAGACCGTTAGAACCCCTTGATTATATGTTATCTGTATCTACTCCATCTAGGGAAACTATAATTATTGCATCCATATATAGGGCGTGTGTTGTGGTGATTGGGGATGTAGAATTATTAGCTGATTTGATGCCATTGAGCATGACTCACTTCGATGTCATATTGGGAATGGATTGGTTAGTAGCGCATCATGCATCCATTAATTGTGTTACTAAGAGCGTTACATTGAGGACCCCAAACAAAACCGAAGTCTTTTTCCAAGGTAAAGGAGTAGTACCCCCACCCTACTTAATCTCATCTATGAAAGCCTATAAGTTGATCTAAAAGGGGTGTCAGGGCTATTTGTGCAGTATATTAAGTGATTTGAATGGAAGTATTGAGTTAGCCGACATACCAGTTGTTAAGGAATTTCCAGACGTTTTTCCAAATGAGCTGCCTGGCCACTTAGTCGATAGAGAAATAGAGTTTACTGTGGACCTCGTGTCAGGAACGCAACCTATCTCCAAAACACCCTATAGGATGGCCCCTGCTGAACTTAGAGAGCTGAAATTACAGTTACAAGAATTGTTGGATAAGGGATTCATTAGGCCGAGCACTTCACCGTGGGGAGCGCCCGTTTTATTTGTTAAGAAAAAGGATGGCACACTTCGCCTTTGCATTGATTACAGAGAACTTAATAAGGTAACCATCAAGAACAAATACCTATTGCCTAGGATTGACGATCTGCTTGATCAATTACAAGGGGCACGAGTCTTTTCCAAGATTGACCTTAGGTCGGGCTACCACCAGTTGAAGGTTAAATCTGAGGACATTGAGAAGACTGTTTTTCGGACAAGGTATGGCCACTACGAATTTTTGGTAATGCCCTTCGGAGTGACCAATACTCCTGCAGCGTTCATGGACTTGATGAACAGAGTCTTTAAGCCGTATCTAGATGAGTTCGTAGTTGTTTTTATTGACAACATATTGATCTATTCCAAGAGTACAATTGAGCACGAGAATCATCTGAGGCTTGCCCTGCAAATTTTGAGAGACAAGAAGTTGTATGCCAAGTTGAGTAAGTGCGAGTTTTGGCTTTCTAACATCTCATTTTTAGGGCATGTGATTAATGAAGACGGTATATCAGTCGATTCGATCAAGATTGAAGCCATTGTGAGTTGGCCGACGCCGACCAACGTGTCCGAGGTTCGTAGTTTTCTGGGCTTGGCAGGTTATTACAGGAAGTTTGTGAAGGATTTCTCAAGGATAGCAGTACCATTGACACAACTAACTAAAAAAGGAGCAGCATATGAATGGATCGATGATAGAGAATCAGCCTTCCAAGAGTTGAAGACGAGGTTAGTTACGGCACCAGTTCTTGTACTCCCGTCAGGTAATGAGGAATTTCAGATTTTCAGTGATGCTTCACATAAGGGTTTGGGTTGTGTATTGATGCAAGGGGGCAGCGTCATAGCATATGCATCTCGTCAGTTGAAACTTCATGAAAAGAATTATCTAACCCATGATCTAGAGCTAGCAGCCGTGGTATTTGCTTTGAAGATTTGGTACCGCTACCTGTATGGAGCCTCTTGCCAAGTTTTTACGGATCACAAGAGTTTGAAGTATTTATTCACCCAAAAGGAACTGAATTTGAGGCAGAGGAGATGGCTTGAATTATTGAAAGATTACGACATGCAGATTCAGTATCACCCAGGTAAAGCAAACTCGGTAGCCGACGCGTTGAGTAGGAAGTCAGTGGGAAGTTTGGCATGCCTAGCCGTGATTTCAATGGAGCCGACTACTATTGGGGAAGTAAAAACGAGGCAAATGGTGGATGGATTCCTAAAGAAAGTAGCCGACGAGATTACCACCAAGCCGAAGTTCGGTTACACCCTTGAGAATGGAGTACTTAAGTTTGAAGGAAGATTGTGCGTGGCCGACGTCCCAGAATTGAAAAGAAGGATTTTGCAAGACTCTCATGGATCTAGATTTGCAGTTCATCCAAGGAACACCAAGATGTATCAAGATGTGAAAGAGACCTTTTGGTGGCCGAATATGAAAAGAGCGATAGCCAAGTTCGTGTCTCAGTGTTTGTATTGTCAACAAGTGAAAGCGGAACATCAGAGGCCGGCAGGACTTCTCCAACCCTTGCCGATTCCTGAGTGGAAATAGGAAGACATCTCCATGGACTTTGTGATTGGTTTGCCGAAGACACAGAAAGGAATGGATTCGATTTGGGTCATAATCGATAGGTTAACTAAGTCAGCGCATTTCTTGCCGGTTAGGACTTTGTTCAGTGCTGATCGACTTGCTGTGTTGTATATGAATGAGATCGTTAGACTTCATGGTGTGCCGATGTCCATCGTGTCAGATCGAGATCCAAAATTTGTTTCTAGATTTTGGTAGAGTTTACAAAGGGCTTTGGGGACCGAATTGAGGTTTAGTACAACTTTTCATCCGCAGACCGATGGCCAAATAGAGAGAACAATCCAAACACTTGAAGATATGCTTAGACTGTGTAAATTGGACTTCAAGGGAAGCTGGGAAGTGCATTTGCCATTAGTAGAATTCGCTTACAACAACAGTTACCAAGCTAGCATTGGCATGGCACCGTATGAAGCCTTGTATAGAAGAAAGTGCAGATCGCCGATATGTTGGACCGAAGTAGGAGATAAAGCTTTGATCGGCCCCGATTTAGTTCAAAGGACAACCGAAAAGATTAAGCTTATCCAACAGAGAATCAGAACCGCTCAGAGCCGACAAAAGAGTTACGCCGACCAGAGAAGAAAGGAGTTAGAATTCGAAGTAGGGGATCATGTGTTCCTGAAAACCTCGCCGATGAAAGGAGTTTCAAGATTTGGGAAGAAGGGTAAATTGGCACCCCGTTACATTGGACCCTTTGAAATCCTTGAGAGAGTTAACCCGGTTGCCTACAGACTTGCTTTACCACCGAGATTAAGTCAAGTTCATAACGTGTTTCATATCTCGATGTTGAGGAAGTATATACGGGATCCGTTACACGTGATCGATCATTTCGGGATTGTGGTTGATGAAGGCCTAAGCTATAAAGAAGAGCCGATACGAATCATCGATAGGCAAGTGAGGCGATTGAGAAATAAGGCAATACCGATGGTGAAGATTGAGTGGAAAGAGCATTACGGCAAGGATGCTACGTGGGAAATGGAAGAGGAAATGAAAGTCCGATACCCGGAGTTATTCTCGAATCAAGGTAACTCAAGTTTGGGGACCAAACTTCTTTAAGGGGGGTAGGATGTAATAACCCTCACGCTATCCTAACCATACTTATATGCATTCATGTGATTCTGTCTTGTAAGCGTGCGTTTCAAGTCTTGTCCTTGTTCGTTTAAGTGTTTCAGCATGTTTTGTACCCTGCTTGGTGTGAGTTTAGCCGAGGGCGTCTTTAGTCTAGAACTCCCTTGGAACCACTTTGTTTAACCTTCACCTTCACCCTGACATATTGGCCAAGATGTCATTATCTAGGCCAAGGTGTTCATCACCAAGGCCGAGGTGTGAATCATCTAGGCCAAGATGTTACCTTTGCACCTAGTGATCTTGTCCCAGAGAGGTATGACCTAGACGAGGTGTGGCACATCTAGGCCAAGGTGTGGCACAGCTAAGTCAAGTGTTGTCCTTCCTGGCCGAGGTCATTGTTCCCTTACTTGCCGATGCCTTGCTGTTAGCCGAGATCATTGCCTACTGACGTGCCCATGCCATCTTGCTTGTTGAACACACTTTGTCATAGTTTTGTCTTGTCACTCAGTCACCTTTTGAGTAGCACCAACCAGCCGCTACCACGTGCCCCTGTAGAAGGTTAAGTCAGCCAGCAGACCTAGGAAATGTATCATTTTGCTGTATGTCCTTGTTTGTGAGGAGAGAGAAGCTCTAGAAGAAGAAGAAGATTTAGAGTGAGAGAGTGGGCTTCGAGCTTGATTCCTAGAGATCAAACCATTAGATTCGCGTATTGAGGTTAGATTCTTGATCTACTCTTGTCATTCTTATTGATCATCTAGCTGCATTGCATGATCGAACCTGTTTTGCATGTCATGCATCGATTTAAAGTTGGTTTTAGAAAGAGAAAATGGTGTTCATGTGTTCTTGAAAGAAAGGTCTTGTTTGATTTGAAAGTTTGCACTAAGTTTCATGTTTTTGTGTTTGTTCTCACTAGATCCTTGAATATGGGTACCCAGGTCCATGTTTTGAACTCATAACATGAAATCCCAGATCTTTGTAATAGCAAGTCACGATCTTTGCATTCATCTCCCTCGTGTTCTTGTTCTTCATGTCCATCATGTTCTTCAGAAAAGAGAAACCCAGATTTTCCCGACTTCATTCCTTTGAATGTGGCCATCGAGGTCACACCTCGGCCAGGGGATGTGGAACCTCGGCCTAGACCTGGTAGTTGCCAGCATGTTTTCCTGAGATCATCTGCATGCACGTGAAACTTGTTTGAAAGCGCATTCAACAGACTTTGCCATGTGTTTGTAGGATTTGGACTTGCCTTGACCCCGACGTTTGAAGAACTAAGTGAGTGGTATTTTTAATAAAGCTATGTTACAATGCTTTGATAAAAGTCTTGTTTTGCTTCGTTTTGGAAAGTATTTGTGAGCATGAATGGTTATTCCTAATTGGAGAAAATATATATTTATATCTTGTTTTGATGACATTCTTGGAAGTCCGTACGTGCTAAGGGACTATAAGCATTTGTAGCACAAAGTTTGGAAGTCCGTACGTGCTAAGGGACTATAAGCACTTGTAGCACAAAGTTTGGAAGTCCGTACGTGCTAAGGGACTATAAGCACTTGTAGCACAAAGTTTGGAAGTCCGTACGTGCTAGGGGACTCTAAGCATTAGTAGCACAAGTCCTTAGTGTCCGGGGACTATAATGCAACGACACCTTTGAATTGAGATATCTCCCTTGTCTTGCCTTGCTTGCCACTGACGGTTTACCGCGTGGGTTTTGTTTGCCGAGATGTCATCACTTGTATTATAATGATGTTAGTAAGCATCCTTTGAAACTTGACAGATTTGCTAGATGGACTTGGTCCATCCTTTGACTTGCACTAATTATGTTATGTATTGTTCGATAAAGATCTTGACTACCAGTCATGCAAACCCCTTTATTTCTTATACCATTCACTGAGTATCCAAGCTCACCCTCTCTATATATATGTAGGTGATGAGCAGGAAGGCGGTGACGCCTAGGTGTGACTCGCAAGCTTGTTTTGGGTTTTTGTTATGTCGGCCTAACTTGTATTCACGTCGGCAGTCTTGAAAATCATGCTTCTCGGCTTATAATGCTTGTAATTTACACATGTCGGCTGAAGAAGCCTTTTGATCAAGATGTAAAATGTATTTTGTACTTTATTGTATTTGTATCCAAGTTGTAATATTATGTAAAGTTGTATGCCATTCCATGTAACTTACGCACTGCTCTTATGGACCACTTGTATTTTAAAATTATTGCTTCCGCACTTGTGAGCCCCATATATAGTTATACTCTGTTTGTGTGTGAATTTTGGAGGTTGGCCTTCGGTAATCCCGGATTACTGGCCATCACGGTACCAAACTAGTAGGGGCGGTTTGGGGTCGTGACAAAATGTGACTTTTAGAGTGAGAGAAGTGTGTAGGAAATGAAACAAAATCGGCCCTAAAGTGAAAGAAAAATAGAGCCCCGAACTGCCCATATTGCCGTACGTACAGTTGTAGACACCCCATTTTTGACCGTCCTCAAGACTTGGACGTCACTGTTTGAACACTCGGTGATCATCCTTGTTTGTGTTCGTTTTGAGTTCTCGGAGGTTTCGGCTACGTGTCTTGCCTCAGGATCTCTCGACTCGACTGTTTTGTGTTTGGGTTTGCACCAAACACTTTTGTTTTTGCTTTGGAGGGCAGGGAATGGCTTGTTGGCCATCCCCATACTCCACCGGCCATGGCTTGAGGCCACCGGCTGTGTTTTGTTGCCATCGGCCAAATGTTTGGCCGACCGGCACTCTAGATGGTTGACCGGCCATCTATTTTGGTCAAATTGCGTTTTTGGCTGGCCGACCACTGTTCATTTACTTTTGCAAATATTTTTATGCCAGCTGTGCTACTTGGCATACACTTTGCTCCCCTCCATACACGTATATGAAGGGATCTCCCTTTTGGCTAGCTTGTATGGAAAGCTTTACAAGAGGGATTGTCTATAAGAGGGAGCCTTTTCTCCCTCCATTTGGGTTAGAAAAAAAAGCTCCAGAGGTCTGGTCTTTAGGGTTAGAAGTGTGTCTATTCTATCTCTATACCTCCCTCCCTTGTGAGTTAAGTGTGTGTGTGTCCTTATTATTGCATTAGAGGGTTGATCTTGGACTTTTTGAGCTGGTTTTGATCCAAGAAGAGGTCTGGTCTTGTGATCTTGGAAGTATTCTTCAAGGGTGAGTGTTCTTGCCATTTATTCCCCATTTTTGTATAGCTTTTTTTGACCATCTTGCAACTGTTTTTAGACTTTGTATATAACTAATAAAAGTCTTGATTTTGAGTGCTTAGCATAGTTGTTTAAGGTTACTTTGTCGTTTGGGGGTGTTTGACCCCTTTTAGGCCTTGTTTGGCCCTATTTTTGTGCTATTTTGGTGAGCTCCGGGACCACTTTGTTTGGGCCTCCTCACCACTGAAATCTTGATGGATTTCAGTGGTGAGGATGGTGCCTTAAAGTCCTAAGAAGGAGAGGGCCACCTCCTCTCCTTGTTGTCTTCAGTAATGGCCATTTAAGCCTCATTAGTGAGCACCTTGTCTAAGTGTATGTTGACCATGCCTTAACTGTTTTTTATGCTTATTATGCCATAATATAGCATTGTTGTAAGTTGGTTTAGGTACACCATGCTTGCTTAGCATACATGTCTTGTAATGCCATGAATTGCCTTAACATGCCTTGTGCTTTGAGCCTTGTTTCTAGCATGTTTTTGGCTTAACTTTGTGAAGCTTTTATGCTTGCTTTAGCATGCTAAAGGTCTGTTTTTGGTCATTTGGGTTGTCCATGTTTTGCTTCGTATAGCTACCATGTAACCTCTCTTGTATGCCTTAAGCATTGACCCCTCTAGCATGCCATCCTTGCATCATTTCAGTGGTTTGGAACCACTTGTCATGTCATTTCAGTACTCATGGCATGCTTGTATACTTGCATTTGATGTCCCTTTAATGCTTTATAAGGTTGTCATCTTATGCTCCATATTTGGCCTTTTTTGTATGCTTGCATGTTTAAACCATTTATATGCCATTTAGGTGTGTCTTTGGTCTTGTTTAGACCTGCATTGGGGCTGTTTGGAGTCCCTTTGGCCCTTTGAGGCTTGGTTGGCATGGCCATGGTTTGAGCCCTTTGGTTGGCCTCAAGCCTTGGGCTTGTTAGCATGCTTTGATTGCTTGGTTTAGGTTGGTTTGGCACCATCCTCATGTGATTTTCAGAGCTTATATTACTTGCCATATGCCCATGTTTAGCCTCTTTTAAGTGTACTTAGAAGTTGCTCTTTGATGCCTAAGTGATGGACCATGTTTGCATGCATGCTTGTATGTGTATTTGGCCCCCATTTCCTTAGCATTGGCCACTGTTTTGGGCCTAGTTGAGGGCTGCCCAAATTGGTTTAAGTCCACCCTTTATGTGTTGGTGCATGCTTACCATGCGTGTTGTTGCATACTTGTGTATTGTTACATGTTTAGGTTGTTTAACATGTTGCTACATATTTACCCCATGTGTTGTTGCATGATTGAATGAAGTCACATGCTTGCTTGCATGCTTGACCATCCCCATTGTATCGGGCATACTTATTGGTTAGCATGATTGTCACATGCCTTGAATGCTTGTTCGCATTGTTTATGTCGCATACTAGCTCATATGTCTAGGTTGCATTGCATTGACATGCATGCTTAGCCTCTTGAATTGAGTATGACAGAGGTTGAGCTCCTTGCTTGTTTATGTGCATTTCATTTGAAATCAAAGTGCATAACTTGGTTTCTTAGGCCATCATGCATCGAAATGCGCGATTGGTGGCCCGAGAACCGAGAACCATGTCCTTTTGAGTCATAAACATGATAAGGGATGTGTTGGTGCACACATTTTCTTGGAATGCATTGCCATACCTTGTTTTGCCCTCTGCTGCTGTCAAAACAGGCTTCTGCAGGAAGATTTGGCCAAGCGACCATCTTTAGTGCCAACCGACCAACAATTGGTGGCCGATAGCTTAACCAGTGGCCGGTGATCATTTAATTTGGCCGATGACCATTTCCCTTGGCCGGTGGTATCCTACAAGGTTCATAGAGTGCACCTTGGGAATTTTGCAATGATCAGAGAAGGAAAACAGTGTGGACAGAGGCAACCTGTGCATGGCAGTGGCTTCCGAGCGGAGCTGAGCATGCATTGCATTGGACCCTCTTCCCGAGGCTGTTTATTGTTTTATTAGATTAGTTAATTTGCTTAACTAGTTTAATTGGTCTGTAATATTTAATTAGCTTGTAGGTTAGTTAAATCTGTATTATTCTTTCGGTCCCTCCGAGCGAGGGCAAATTTGTAATAAGTGTGGGTGCGTGTGTGCATGTCTTCCAACCCCCACTTCTTTCTCCCTTTTACTTACCTGCTTTGATGGTTAGTACTAGGACATATTTAACTTAGCATCCTTATGCTATGCATGCGTGCATCATTCATCAGTATTGCATGTATCAGGCTCGGCGCATCATACTAACTGCATAGTATTTCAAATCAAACTTGAATATGTGTTATCTGTCGCATCTCACATGCCATTCATAGATTAGCCGAGCCTATTCTAGTGGCATTTTATATGAGATACATTAGGCACTTAACATGGACTTGGATCATACATTGATTGCTAACGAGTTCTTTGTTTTGGCTTGGAGTACACTGTAAGTATTTTGTGCTCTAGCATTTCGCACGAGTGTGAATGTTAACATGACAGCATGCTTACCATGTGGCTAGATGCTTATGTGATATGAACTGCCTGAATGCCTGTGGGTGAAGGTTGGATTGCTTGAGTTGGAACAACTCATCAAAATCCGTGTTTTAGCCTCCTCGCGAGTAGCAAATTTCAAAACAGTTTCCAAACAAACGGACATGCGATGCTTTGTTCCAAATTAGGCGATCTAGTCTATACTTGTTTTGCTGTGCACATCACATAGTAATTCTAGCTAATTAACCGGAATAAGAACACATAACATTTTCAAAATTGGATATCATAGTTAGTAGATGCCGATCTTCGGATCGGGCGCGAGGGGTGCTCATAGCTGACCTTCCCCAATCGTACTCAAGTTCCCGAGCCGAGGCAACTTTGGTAATGACGGACACGTGGCCTTAGGCAAACGAGTCAGGGTTTCCTAAATTCCCCTATTAAAAAATATTTAGGTGGCGACTCTGTATGTGGCAAAGCAGTCCATGTTTGGCACTTCTTTTCTAAAAATCTGTTTTCTCAAAACGATTTGCCGGATTTGGACTCTTAGGTTCAGACTAAGAACCGTGACACAAAAGGGAGTCCGAACTGTGGTGGCATAAAGCCCGAGGGCGCGTCCACAGCAGCATCCATCCCTGCATGTGTGGAGCGCCCTTCCCGCACGTGCGACCCTCACCCCACACGTGCGAGGCCCCTGCCGCACCTCAGCCCGCACTTGCCTTTTAGGCAGTGTGCAACTCACAAAAATCGCCCCGCACGTGCGGCCTCATCCCCCGCACGTGCGTGCGACTCTCATTTTTCACGTGCGGTCTTGGGCCCCGCACGTGTGGCCCTGGCCCAGTAGCCTAGAAATTTTTTTGCTTCGCCCTCGGGCATCCTGGACCTGACCCTACGCACCCTGGAAATGAAGAAAGCTCAACACTGAACAAAATAAGAACAAAAGCTCTAATCTAGAGAACCAATTCCAGATGTTTCAAGCCCAACAAAGATGAAAGAAGGAGGGAGAGAGAAGAAAATAAGGAAAAACAGGGACCCGGTCATCACAACAACCTTTACTAATTCAAACATATCTATTTGTATGCTTAGAATTTGGATGTGGGACCACTACCATTGGAAACTAAACTTTCGGGACTTGAATTTAGGCTTAAGAATCACTTAAAATAGAGTCAGGATGAGAGAGATATGTTTATTTAAAGTTGGGCTGAAACAGGGGAGTTCCGCACGTACGGGACCAAAATCGCACGTGTGGGAAATCCAAGGCACATGTGGAGGCAAAGTTCTTTTTTTGGCAAAATCAAATTGGGTGCTGGAAATGGACTGCCGCACGTGCGGCGCTGGGTGAGAAAAATTTGTCCGAGAAAGACTTGTTAGTTTCAAGCTGAATTTCTTCATTTCCTACCTAGGGTTCAATCCAAATCACTCCCAAAACATGTAATATCAATGAAAAGCATGAGATTATAATGATTTTCTAAATCAAAACCTCAAAAACATAAGAGATTCTAAGCTTGAAAGATCAAAACTCTAGTTTCAATTCTTTTCCAAACTTTTCAAAACTTCTTCTTTCAAATTCACATAGATCTTCATGTCATATATAATACAAAACCTCAAGATTAAGGCTCAACTTCTAACAATCAACTTGATTTTATACAAATCAACGTCCAAAACCTTTCAAAACCATGTTGAATAAAAATCATGATTCCAAAGCAAAACCAAAATTCCATTTACAAGTTCAAAGGCTTGAAGTCAAGAACAAATCTTTATGAATCTTAGAAATCATGCAAGAAAACAAGTTATAAACATGAATCTTAGGAAATCATGCTATGTTCTTGCCTTATGTGACAAAATACATGTAAAAGCCTCTATAAAATTCATAAATCTAACTCTTAATTCATGATCTTCAAGGTTTGAGAGGTAAAATCTTACCTAGAATCTTCATAGCTACTTAATCTTGCATAATCTTGATGTATTCTGGCTTGATCTTGAGCCTCTTCTTCCATCTCTTCCTTTCTCTCCCGATTTCTCTCTATTCTTCCTCTCTTGGATGACCCTCCAGAATTTTCCACTCACAAAATTAAAGGAGATGAGTTCAAAAAGGGCTTATATCGCATACATCACTACAACAAAACTGATTTTTTACGGCACCATATCAACGACATACAATAAATGCATGCCGTAGTTTCTCACTTTTACGACTTGCTTTTTTTGCACGTCGTAGATAATTTTCCAACCACAACTTGTCTATTACGTAGGTCATGAATGACAGTAACAATGATTTTTTTACGGCTTGCAATGTTTGCCGTAAATAATAAAACATTCTATGACATGCATATGGCATGCCGTTAATACATCAACTATACATGACACACATACGCCAACCGTGAAAAGTGTTGCACTTTTCACAGCACACACAACACCCGCTGTTAAAAGTGTTGCACTTTTTACGACGCACACATCACCTGCCGTTAAAAATATTGTCTTTTTACGACGTACAATGCATGTCATGAATTGTATGTTCAAAAAAAAAAATAAAAGGCCAAAATGAAATTTTTTGGCGCCAATTCACCCAAAAAAGAAATATGTATAAAAAAATAACATATACATCAACCAAGTTTTTAATTTTTTTAATTGTTAAACCAAAGACAAAAGTAATATTTTAAGTGGAAGAAACTATTCGGCTATAAGGGGTTAGTGTGAGAAGCTTTGCTATGTCTCTAGAAATTCTTAAATTTCTAGGTTTCAATATCTCGTTGATGACAATGGTATAGTTACAGTTTATGGAAGGGGTCTCTTCTAGCACTACGGAAGGGATTTTTCTTATATGACGTTGATGGATGCTAATGGTTCGATGAGTCAAAGGAGAAGGGCGCAGAGACAGAGATGTTCGATGCAGGACTACGATTGAGGTTGATTTGGTTGCCAATCGCGTGTTATGAGGTTGTTCTCTCTGAATTCTGGGATCGACGTCAATGAAGCCTAGCCTTACGCTGAGTTTTGGATGGGTACTCACGAGTCCAGAACCTCCTTCGTTCTCCAAAGCTTCAATGATAGAGTGTTGATTGGTTCAGACTGTGTGGGTTTGAGTTTGAACTCGTGGATTGCCAAAGTCCCTGGTGTTCTTTGCGATAAAGTTATTCAGAAATGAGGTGTTACTCTTCCTTTCTTGTTCAAGGTAAAAACACTCTGATGTTTTTGCTTTGATTATGAATTTCATGGTTTGTGTATGAAAAATCTAGACATCCCCTAGATGTTGATTTGTGATTATGTATCAATTTTAAGCAGTAAACAACAATCCCAATCAAACAATCAAGACAAATCGACACAACGATTTTACATGAAAAACCACAATTGGACACCTCCAATTGTGATAAAAAAAACCACGGGCAACAGCCACAAAATAATCCACTAATAAGATATAAAAGAATTACACAGGTATACTCTCAATTACTTAGCGAATTCACGCCCGAATTGAACCAACCCCTATGTGTCTCTTCTAACCCCGTCTTCACCTCGGAATTGTCTTGACGATGAGCCACTCTAGAATCCACCAAAGCTTCAGGCTCAAATTCTTCAGAATCCACCGAAGAACAACTTTCTCTTTTGTATAGAATGAACAAACAAACCTTTGAGGTATTCTTCTTAACCCATGAGTTGAATACTTAATTAAACATCAAAGAAAACTAGCAAAATATCCACAGATATAAACCTTAATATCCAAAAAGTAGATCTGGAGCAGTAATCCTAAAATCTGACAGAAACCTGTACTTATAGAAATCTGGGACTGCGAAGCTCGCTTGAGCGAAGACTCTCTCGCTCGAGCGAGGAACAAAAACACGTGTTTTCCATAAGTGGCTTCGCTCGAGCCAAACACCGTGCGCTCGAGCGTAAAATCATCTCTTTCAGGTTTTTATGCGGACGTAGCCTTCGCTCGAGCGAGAACTCTTTCGCTCGAGCAAGCAAGGGCGGACATACAACTTCGAATGCAATTTTTCATTTTGCTCGATCCCCGTCATAATCAGCGAAGTGGCAATCTTGAAAGCATTAACATCACAAACTTCTCTGCAAGACACAATTCGGGTTGGATTCGCATCTAAACACTCATAGCCTCACTGAAATAAAAAGTGCGAAATTAAGCACAACTGAAAGGAGTTTTGTTCAAACGGGATTGCCAAGAAAAAACCTAACAGTGTATTAAAGTGATTGAATAGATTTTTGATTATTTGGAATGTGTTAGGCACTTTCAGTTTCAAAGGCATTGTCGATACAAGCCCATCCTGATAAAGAATTTGCTGGGTTTCTACGCAAGACTCTGTTTGATGTCTTCAAGGATGATAATTATTAGCCCAAAATGGCTTTGGCACGAACATAATTCGAGGCCCTTTATGGGTTTATTAGTCTCAAGGTAACGTGCTTAACCATCATTTGTAACTTGTTTGATTGTGAATGACTATTGATTATTTAATTGAGGTTAAGTTAGAGTTTTGATTTGAATAAATTTTGCTTTTTGGTTTAGAGAATTCAAACTAGTTATTCCAAAATATTTTGTAATTCGGTTTGCGAGAAATCTGAACACCTTTTAGAAGTCTTGGATGTAATTCTTTAGGAATCCCTGATGGATGAATGTAATCTCTTGGTGATAACTATACTATACTACAATATTTGTTAATTTTTTTTCACTTGGCATCTTCTTGAAATGAATGTGATTTCACCTTTCTTCTTATTGGATACTTGATTCTAAGGTGTGTGCGGTTCACTCAGTCTGTGACTATGGAAAGGCTATCACTTGATGGGTTTTTGTCAGAGGCAAGTGCTTCCTATTTCTTTTCATTTTTTAGTCATTCATTTCTACAATTAGCAATACCATGAGTTTTACTTGCATTGTATAATTGTTGTGATTATATTGATTAGTTCACACATGAAGTTCTACGGTTAAAAATCCAATATGTAGAAAAATTTACAAATGTAATGTTATTTGTTAATATGGACTTATCTTTCTTTTTCTTTTTGGTTGAATTCTGATAGGCTACACACAATAGGGGATTACCCTCTCCTTGACCACGACCCTCTCCACCCTAACTATCATGTTTAAAAAAAAATTAATTTTTTGTCCCCTTATTACAGGTTTATTAATGATGTGACTGTGTTGTTATTAAGGTTGTAGAATGTGCTAAACTACTGGAGCTTGGTTCAAGAATGACTAGATTTGCACCTTTTCAAACTCATCCACATGATTAGGATTGTATCGTCAAATTTCATTTATATTTGAGGAGTTTTCTCTTTTTGCTAAACAGTTTGTGTAAGTTACAGAATGTTGATTTTCACAAGTTGGAGCTAAATCACGTAATATTGGATATCTAAAAGCAAAAGTGCTTTCTTGGGTTGGGATTCCTACCTTGGTTGTCCTACCATTTGGAGTTTTCGAGAAAGTTCTTTCAAACGGTTCAAATCAGGTTTTTCTCATCTCAAAATATTTCACATATCTCTATTGTAGTTTGTTATTTCACTCTTCATTCAGAAACTTCTAATGTTCCATTTGGCATAGGATTTTTATTTGTTTTTTTTCCCAATCATTTCTTAATAGTAAACACACCAACTGGGTGAATTTGTGTCTGTTTTGATCTTGGATTGGCAGCCTTGTTTTAGATTGTTGTTCTAGCCAAACAAATGTGAAAGAACGAATCAGTCTGTTGCTAAGTAATGACCATCCAAGGGATTTTTCTTAGAGAAGGCTTTCAGGTTGTAATCTGAGAAATAAGAGAGAAGCTTACTGATCCACTCCTTTGTGAACTCTGTACTTATCAAAATTTAAAGAAGAAAAATTAAAGAAAAGATCATGTTAGATGCACTAGCATTACTAAACAGATGTTGGCATCGTCTAGACTGAGGTTTAATTAGGGTACTTCTGCATGGACAGAATTCACTTGTATAATGTTGCCCTATATTATTGATGCACTGAACTCTAACAATGCAAATATGCCATTCATTACTATGAATTGTGATGTCAACATTTAAATTCTAGGTGACTTCAGTTACATAGAAGGTTATGTTCACGATAGATGCTTATCATCCTTGAAACCTTTCGAAGGATAGGGTCAAGTATTCATTAACTGAACTTTTCTGTGCATAATCATTAGATAACCTTGCAAGGTCTATTTTGCAGCTCGAGTTATTTTTCTAAGTTGTTAGTATGGAAATCTTCTCTTGTTTCAATTTGGTGTGAATGTGGTTTCTCTTACCTTAATGCTCTTTCTTAATTCTGATGGCATATTGCTACTTGTATTTAATTGGCAGAAAGTTGCAGAGAAGTTGCAACTACTAAAGAAAAACTTAGGAGAATAAGACTTTAGTGCCCTCACCGAGTTGCACAAGATAGTTTTAGAGCTTTCTGCACCATCCCAGTTGGTATGTTCTTTCTAGAAACGTTGTTAAGGGCCTTTTTTTTGGACATATAATTCTTAGAAATTTGCAACATTAGAGATGTTTGTGTTTCTTTGTTGAATTGGCAGAGAAGCGTGTTGCTGTTAGTTGGGAGTGGCCTGCTGCTGCTGTGTGTGCTGTTGCGAATTTTGGGGCACCAAAAACAACACCAAAATCAGCATGAAAAACAGCTCTGCAGAACCCAAAAACAACACCAAAATCATCTCTGTAGCAACAACAATCAGTAGGAACAACAACACTCAACAGCTCTCTAGCAGCTTTGCTACACACAACAACAACTAACAGTAACAGTAACTCTATTTTGGAGCAACATTAAGGTTAATTCCCTAGACACACTGTGTTAGCATTAGGATTCAACACTCCTATCCTAAGCCAAAAAAAAAAAAAAAAACACACACACACACACACACACACACTTAAAAAACAACCCCAAACATCTTTCAATACAAAACCCCAACTCATAATTAACGGTAATCCATTCTTAATTATGCCTAATTATGCCTAATAAGTAATTAAAGTGAAATTTTGCATTGTATGTTGCCTTATTTGTGTTTATATATGTTTAACGTAAAAAGATCTGTTCATGTTTCCGTTTTGGTTTGTGAATTGAAGGCCTTATCGGCACTCGATTCAGAAATTGACTTGATTTATGTGTTATTTATGATTTTTTAAAATTTATGGTAGGTTCAATTAGAATTTGATTCGGAACGAATCAATTAAATTAATTAATGCCTACTAGATTAACTTCAATTAATTACCACTAAGTGAGCCTATATAAGACTCCCTACATGCTCCACTCATCCTTTTATTCATATCAACACATCCTTGAGCCTATACACACAAACCACACGTGAGAGAGAGAGAAAGGGAAAGAGAAAGAGAAATATAGCTTTGAGCTCAACTAAGGGATTGCTAAGAGAAATGAGAGAATTGGACGTAGAGACTTAAGAAATAAGCCTCTAGCTCTCACTTTGGAAAGTCTATGTAAGAATTCAACCTTTAAGTTCTTTGATTATGGTATTAAGAACATGAATTCAAAACATTAAGTATGTGAACTTAAGATTTGAACTAGAAAGAAAGAAATTTGACTCATACCTTGCATGCATGCATAATTCCTAACATTTTGAAGTTATTTTCCAAGAATTTCATCATGCATGTTGCTAATTCACTTTACCTTTGAGAATACATCAAGTTTCAAGTCATTTTGTGGTATTAGATCATGTTTTGGAAGTTTTGAAGTCAAGACAATTCATGCATGCCATGTTTACATCACATTCTCAAGTTTTAAGTTGAGTTTTGCACAATTGGCATGCTTTTGGGCTTTGGTTTTGCGAAATAGTTTTGAATTCTTCATGTTTTCCAAGTTCACATGTGATTCCTCAAGTTTTTGGCCCAAGAAACCACAATATGCAGCTTTGGGGTTGAATTTGAAGCTTGGAAGCAATTCTGGAAATTCCAGAATTCTGCTCCTACGCTCAAGTGAAGGAATCCACGCTCGAGTGACCACTCTGAGTGCGTGCACTTCTGCTAGAACGACCAGAAGTCCGCTTAAGCGTGAAATGCATGCTCTTAGAAGTTTTTATGTTTTGCAGACTACTCGAGGGACAAAAGTTACGCTCGAGCGAGGGCATGCCTCTCACCCTCGAGCAAGCGCCGAGCGAGTATCAAGCGAAAAAATCAAGCAACTAACACTTTTGCAAAAGTATATAGATTGCTCAAGCGACAGATCTTGCGCTCAAGTGACCACTTACATTTTGCATGTCCGCTCAAGCGTAGAAAATTACGCTCGAGTGAGGACCCTATTTTTAGCAAGTTTTGTTAAGTGTTTTCAAGTGTATTTTTTTGCATCCTCATTCCCTCCTAGACATTCCTAGGTGAAGTTTAAGACACCATAATGAGGATAGAGGAGTAGGAACACACCAAGACAAGAAAGAACTAAGTTGATGATTCCGGGTGTGTAATTCAGTATGTATTCGTTCTGTATCTGTGTAAGTCACGCGCCACAAAATCTCTGAATTGCCTACTCTATCCATTCACTTGGAGCTATCTGTTATCTGTGAGTAATAACTTAGTAAAGCTATGTTGAAGTTAAATTATTTTCTGCAAATGAAATAAGATCTATTCTATGAATTGCTATGTTTTGTACTATGAATGATTGTCCAACTTTGGCAAATATTCGTGACATTAATGTTGTGATTTAAGTATGCTATCTGTACTCAAACCGGAGGTTCCTTATGAAACTGACAAGTTATCTGCACCCGGCTGGAGATTCTTTTATGGAACTGGCAAGTTATTCGCTCCTAGTCCGGAGGTTCCTTATGGAACTGACAAGTTATTCATACTCGACCGGAGGTTTCTCTATAGAACTGACAAGTATGATCTATGATGCTCTGTATATGATCTGTTAACGCTAACGGATGAACTATGTATGATCAAACATGAATTCTGATTTCTGTCAATGACTCAAATAAGAATACGAATATGAATCTATTATGTATAAAGACTTAGTTATGGGACATCATTCATTTAACCCTTTTACTCTATTATTATCATTGGGCTCCCTCTCACTATTTATATTGTGTATGTAAGTGATCATGCACGTGACTAGGCTCAAAGTTGAGGACCTGGCGTCTCAGTTTTTGCCAGCCAACCTTTGTGTCTCCCGATGAGGTTCCGGGATAAGTCAAGTTTAGTGGCTGTTTTTGTGAATACATTAGGCTTAGTTTCTTTGATTTTCGGTCAAGATTTCTGTTAATATATACTTGGAGTGACGTGTAAATATCGTAACTTTTGACGTCACTCGTAAGTTTAAAAAAGTTTAAGATTATCTGTCTTATGTATGTCTTCACAGCTCAATGGACTATGTATAGTTTATATATTTACTTCCGCAACCTCTAACTATATGTTATTCTGTTAAGAGGCCTTTGGTAATTCAAGGATTACAGGTCGGTTACGACGCTAAACCTACAGGAACAGGTTTGGGTCATGACAGCTATGCAATGAGTAGAGAGTGCAGTCGCAGCGGGAAATGAGTGGGAATCATAAAACAAGACTTTTGTGTACACATCTCCACACTGTTAGTAGGGTGAATCATTTTCTTGTATAATGTTCATACTTCAGGGTCGTTTGCCTATTTGTCCCCTTATGATTAAGCTTCCTAAATACGATATTCTATAGTTATCTTCACTCGTGCGGCTGTTGATGCAGGATTTGTTCCTAATGACCTCCAGGTAACAACTATTATGGTTTTTTTTTTCTAAATTTAAATGATTCATATGAATTTGGTATTACTCTACAGTATTCTTTTCAAATGATTTGGATATCTTACCAAAAGCTAGACCAAATTTGACTGATGATATGAAAATTGTTAGCTTTGTAGATTTGTGATTTATTCCCTGTTTAATTGAAACATTTCATTCAACACTAACAATTAGATTCTGATTGTTTTCAATTTGTGCCACTTATAGTTTTGTTCTATTCAACTCAACTCGACAAGCCTTTTGTTTGCTTGTTTGTTTAGGGAAGCATAATCGACGGTAAAATCAAAAGCTAAGATTTGGAGGTGTATAGAAATCTCAGTTTTTTTAAAGCTAATTGTTAAGTTGCCTTTAGGTTAAATTGGGGGGAGTTATATAAGGATAAGTGTTCGATTCTACAAGAAAAATATCATAACTTAAAAGGTCTTTTGGATATTGTTTGTTAATCAAGTTTCTACATACATAAATAATAATTGTTGCAGAAGCCAAAGAGAAACTAAACCATACTCCTGATAGTAGTGACTTTTTGATGTCAGAAATCTGGTAGAAGTGGGTTAAATAATAGCCATCACACCCACGAGGACATATGCTTAAAGTCTCATATGTAGGTTAAAGAAATTTATTCTAATATAAAGCTCGTGACATTTCCAAGGATTCTAGGCCTTGTCAAAGAAAGTTATACTAGAGTAATGAAATTAAAGCACCAATGACATTTGAAGATGATATTCATTTGGCATTGGGCTCTATCCAAACAAGCTTTAAAATTACATATTTGTCCCAGTATATATGTTTGGTTATATCATCAAAAGTTGACTTTAATGAGAACATTCTTGAACAAGAATCAGGAATAAGTCAAATTTTCCAACTAGTGTAATTATAAACAGAGAATTATGGAATTACATATTGAGAAAAATATCACAACATAAAAGGTTTGCTAATGCAACTGTAAGAGTAAATTGTGCATTGTGACATTGTGCATTGTGACATTGTGTCCCAACTGAAACCTACATGGTGGCTAGTCTTGTTGCTTGAATTTCTCAGGATGCATTCCACAGAGTATTGGTGCTGACATGGTTCATTTTGCTATTGGTAGACTATATTTTTGAACTTACTCTATCAATTCAGTCTGACCATTCTGTACCACTTGCTTGGCTTGATGACTATTCTCTTTCATGTTCAAGTTCTATGTAATTGCTATCTTTAGAATTGTACATCAGTTTCCACTCTATTATAACATTTATTTCATGTTTTTGGTTACCAATAGAAATTGCTTTCCCTTTTCTAACCACTAGTGAGATAGATATGAAGGCATTTTTCACTATTCCTCTGTTACATTGTTTTAGCATTGTCGAGATATGGCATAAAAGTTTCATGATTTGTGTCATGTGTAGTTATTTTTTTGAGCTTCTGGGAAGAGAGGTAAGCATATGTCAATTCATGACACTACAACTGACCCATATGCTACATGGGATATTGTGGAAAAGTTGAGGATGATACATTGTAAACTCATTTCTTACAGAGCATGCACCAAAACAAGTTGTTATGTAAAAGCATGAAATTTAGTAATATGTTGGAGTTATTATTAGTTTTGCTTGTGCAATAGGGAACTGCACGTGCCTAGGTGTCGAACACACAAATACCTTAGCAGTAAAAAGAAAAAGAAAAAGAAAGTACATAAAAAGCTTAATAAGCTCTCTATGTTTATGAGTTAATGATTTGGTGCATGAAAAGAAAGGTTTTGCTTTATGTAGATTTTATTTGCTTATACATTGAGACTATTGAGATCTTGAATTTTTGCTAATTTTTCTTCATGACATTACTTTTATGGGGCCATTGAATTATCTTATTAATTTTGGAAATGTTTTGTTGATGTTTTAAAATTTCTTGATCATTTCTTAATACCTGAAGAGATCTTTTAGTCTCTTAGTCGTTGGTTTTTGTGCTTATGTGAAGTTTCCTTTGTCATGCAGACAAGAAATGCAATATTTGGAACTTATTTAGCGTCACAGAGGTCTGCCAGTTCAGCTACTCTTTTGGTTGGAGACCCTACCGCTATGCGTGATCGTGAGATGTTTATGCTTGAGGATACTGTTGGAAGCACTGTTGCTTGACAATCAATTTCATCAGTTTTGACTTTGAGTAGAAATTCTAACATCTATGGATAGTTTTTGATGACATTGATAAATGGATTTCTCTAATCTTTGGATAGTTTTGGATTTTGTTTAAAATATAGTTTTTGGATAGTCTAGAACTTTTTGGACAATTAGGAGCTTTAGGATTTTTAGATGGTTTTGAACTTAAGGATAGTTTTAGATGTTTGAAATGTATTGACAATTGTTAAATGTTCATAACTTATGAATATAGTTTCTTTTTGATACTTGAAACAATATTTTGGTGGTTGATTGATATTTTGCGAAGCTTGTTTGTAATTCTTGTTAGATTGTACAGAATAGGTAAAACAGAACCTGCTGAATTATAAAAAAAAAATAACTACATATTCTACGACAGGCATAATAATTCGTTGTATTACATATTTCACGGCGCACAATTAGCGTCATTATTTGTCTCATCAATTAACGGCATGCAAAAGTAGTTGTAGAAAAAGTAACGACGACGCACAAAATCTGCCGTTAAATAGTTTTTAACGGCGTACTATAGCATGCCGTAGAAAAAGTAATAATGACGCACAAAATTTCCCGTTAAATAGTTTTTAACGATGTATGAAGCATGTTATTAAAATTGAATGACTTTCCATGACTGGTTATAATATGATGCGCGTTGCACGTCGTAGAAGGGTTTTTATAGCGTGCATTGCGCGCCTAAAAAACCTTTTTTTGCTGTAGTGTATATATATGTATTTAGGTAGGACACTTGCCAAACACGCCTTAACGGATAAGACTGAATCAATTTTCAATTAAACTTCTCAAATGGCTCTGAAAATTCTCATTAGCATATCCATGTACTCAATTTCGATTTCTGAACCTATTAAAGTCATCAATTTCAACTTAAGGGTTTGGCTTAAATAAATCTAATTAGTTCATTACGAATCAAATTTTTACAAAACTTCATATTATATTCCAAAAATCATGCTAATCATAATTGTAAAGTCAATTTCGATTTATTGCACCTTTAAGGCTTTGAATTTGCAATCCAAATGTTGTAATTTTAACAGATTTTCTTATAACCGACGGATACAATCTCATAAGCACATTGTAGAGACCTCATTTTTGACCACCCGTAAGGCTCGAGCACTTTGCCCGGTACACTCAATGATGAAAGTGGTGTTGTGCATGGTTCGAGGTCTCAACGAAAAGGGCTATGTTTAAGCTCTGAAACAATCCCAACCTTCCATATTCCCACTGTTTGTACTCTAGAAATCCATTTTTACACATTGTGTCACCTTATACAGAGTCTGAAGCAAAAAAATAGGGGATCACATTGAAGCCCAGTCGTGCCTTAGTAGCAAGAAACACCGTTCTGGGCAGGAGCCCACCAACTGTCCACTTTTTAAGATATTTATGACTCCTTTTGCTTAAATTCTATAAAAATGAAGTTTTATCTCTGTTTTGAGGGTTGAAGAATTTCTAAAAAGCTTATATACCTTCTTGAGAGCTTATTTTTCTTGTGCAAGCAACCTTTGAGCAAGCTTATCACCTTGAACCTATATCCATACACCATACACACCTTTACACCTTAGCCTAGGAACCTTGGTTGAGCCTTGAGCATCACAATTCAAGCTTAAGAGTGTGTTTGGACTTAGTTTGATTCACAACAAAGAGCTTACCTTTCTTGAGAGGTATAGCTTACTATCTCTTCTCTTGCTCTCTTTTCTATCATTTGCTATCAAGTTCTTGTATTTTTGTATTGTTTTGATCTCTCTTCAAGTGTCTAAGCTTGGGTTTGGAGAGCTATAAAAGGGTAGAGAGAGTTAACATTCTTTCTTACACCTTCACCTATAGCTCAAACCCTTACTTTTATATTTTTTTCTTTGCTTTCTAAATTGATTTTCAAAGTTTAAAAAAGACTAAAAATCATGTTTTGAGATTTCAAAAGTGGAGGGGTTAGCCACCATCCTTGTTCTTGCTTACTAGCCTTATTTTCTTTCTTTGTTGTTTAGCTTTTTGGGCTCTTTTCATGCACTTTAAGCCCCTGTTTTTCACCTATTAGAGGCTGTTTTAGGCTGTCCTAGGTTGTTTAATTAATTCATGCTTTAATTAGTTTGCTTATTGTCTCACAAGCCCTTATACATAGCTTATTGCATATTGTTCTTGGCCTTTCTTTGTCTAATTTCCATATTTAAGAACCTCATTTTAATAATCAACTCACCATTCATTTCTTTCATTTGAGAGTTGTTTCAATCGGTTGACGGTAATTTAAAGTATGAACTTAATGGTTTAATCTCTACGGAGGTTCATTGTCAACGGCATAGTCTCTTTTTCACATCGAGAATCATTTCATGTTTGACATGTTTCTCACTTAGTGGACGTAACAATCATCTTGGACAAATGGGTTAAACAATGGCAAAGATTAATGAATTTGGCTTAAAATGAACCAACTCACATAAATAAAATAAGTTATATTACTTGGGCTCGGTCGGACGTTATGCCAAGTCTATTGTGTCAAGAGTCGTCACACGTCAATTCATGGTGTTTTGACGATCCTTGAAACATCTTTACTCCCCCATTTTTGAGCTCATCCCATGATAAAGGGGAGGGATGGTTGTTATTTATTGCATTCATTGAATTTTGTCCAAATTGTGGCCGAAATCATCAAGCAAACAAATTGGTCATTGATAGTTTTGGAAACAATTCCAACCTTCTCTGGAGGCTTTCCCATGATAGACAAGTGTGAGGGACAAACAGAGTTCAGAAAAAATCTGCCTGCACTATTTTCATTTCAGAGCACAAAACATGATTTTGCATAAAATTAAGGCACGATCGGCCTTATTTAGGCCCGATCGAGTTTCATTGGGGGCCGGCCAGCCATCAATGTTTGGTCAGTAGTATGTTTTGGCAGAAAACAGAGGGCAGCAGCTGAAGGTGAAACAGAGTTGGCCTAGGTAGACAGAGCAGTTCTTGGACACTGTGCATGCAACCCTTGTGCATTCTTGCTTACATCAATGTTGTAAATTAATGCTCCGAGTATTGTTGTAATTAATTATTATTATGTTACAATTAGCCTTGTTGTAATTATTGTTATAATTATTATTATTGTTTATTTGTAATTATTGTAGCTAGTTTATTTTTCATTATTATCCTTGTTATAATAGAGTAGTTAGCTAGTTAATTTTTTGCTTATTTATTCATTCGGTTTTGTAATAATTAGTTTAATTCAAACTTTCGGACACTCATTCGAACCCTCATGCACGAGGGCCAACATGTAATAAGTTATATGTCTTCCAACCCCACGTCTTTCTCTCTTTTACTTATTTGCTTACGATGGTTAGTATAGAACATCATTTTTCAAATTAGCATTCTTATGATTCGCATCCATCGTCTTGCATGCATCCAAGGTTCGGCTCATCATACTAACTAAATGTTTAGAATTCATTGCTTGAATACGTGTTTTATCGCATGTCTTAAACAAAATCATATGCCATGTTCATAGCCGAGTCTATTAAAATTACATAATGTGTGTGTGCATTAGTCATATTGCATTAGTTAGGAGTATGCATATTTTCTAATTATTTTGATTTGTTTTGGCTTGGAGTACTAGGTAAGAACTTATTGCTTTTGCATACCGCATACGTGTGATTGTCACCATGATAAGCATATTTCCACGAGACTAATTGCTTAAATGATATATCTGTTTGAATACCTGTGGATGAAGGCTAATTGCCAAAATTGAGACAAATTGATTAATGTACAAACTCACCTTTTTCAAGGGACAAGTATCAAAAAATAATTTTCAAACAAATATGAAATCAAAGCGTTCCAACTTTTGCAAATTTGTCTATACTTATGTGCGCTACATAGTAATGTTAGTCTAATAAATCGGAACAAGAGCATATAATGTAAATAAAAAATACATCGTGATTAGTAGTTTGATCGGGTAAGTGGGATGCTCAATTCATGACATTACCCTCTTGTACCTAAGTCCTCGAACCGAGATACTTTGGTGATGACGAACTAATGGCCTTTGGCACGAGTCTCGGGTTTCTTAAATTTTTTAAAAATATTTAGGTGGCGACTCTGTAATCTGGCAAAACAATCCATTTTTGGTATTTAATTCAAACATTGATTTTTCAAAAAGAAGTGCCGAATTTGGACTCTTTTTATGTTTTCACTGCTCTACATTGTATTTGTGAAATCAGATTCAGAACCGCAGGAGTCTGAACTGTAAGACTAGTCATATCCGAAAAGAGCACGAAACGCCAAGCCACATACATAATTCACACATTTAAACATGAAATTTCACATCAAACATATAATCACACAGATAATGAGGGAATTAGAGTATAAGTAGCATATGAGCGAGTCGGGTTATTACACTCACTATGTTTTTTGGTAAAAAAAATAATTGTGTTTTTTAATTATCAAGTGACTTTATTGCTTATTTTTTTTTTATAGGAAAAATGTGATTGTGTTTTTTTACACTCCATTTTGATCATACAATGATTTTATTTTTTCAAATGATTATGTTTTTTTACACTCCGTTTAATATTTGTTTTTTGAAAAAAATAGATTGCATTCATGTTTTTTTGAATACAATCACACCGTGATTGTATTTTTAGGGGTGGTTTGGCATGTTCTAAATAAGTGCACTTTTTGACTTTTTATAAATAGATGTGTAGAAAAGTATAGAGGAGATGTTGATTGATGTGACTCAAAAAAGATAAAAAGATGGATATATTTTTTGAAAAAAAAAGGAAAGATTGTATTTATTAGATTTACATAAAGTAGTCACTGTATTTTTTTTTTAAAAAAAAAGGTCGTGCTTTTTAACTATCAATTTACTTAATTTGTATGTTTTTTATAAAAAAAATAATTTTATTTTTTAATTTCCGATTGACTTCATTGTTTTTCAGTACGGTGATTGTATTTTTACACTCTGTTTGATTGATGATGATTGGATAGTATTTTGTGTTTGTGATTGTGATTGGACTTAATTTATTTTTCAATTTAATCTATGTTTTTTGAAGAAAAAAATTAGATTGTGCTCATTAGGCTCACATTAACTACGCACGGTGATTTTATTTTTTTAAATGATTATGTTTTTTTACACTCCATTTAATATGTGTTTTTTGAAAAAAAAAATGACTGTATTCATGTTTTTTGAATACAATCACACGGTGATTGCATTTTTAGTCTATGCTTTTTGAAAAAAAAAATTAGATTGTATTTATTAGATTCACATAAAGTAGTCATTGTATTTTTTTTTAAGTTGTGCTTTTTAACTATCAATTAACTTAATTTGTATTTTTTTTAACAAATAATTTTATTTTTTAATTACCAATTGATTTCATTGTTTTTCAATATGGTGATTGTATTTTTACACTCTGTTTGATTGATGATTATTGGATAGTATTTTGTGATTGTGATTAGATTTTATTTTTCAATAAGGTGATTGTATTTTTAATCTATGTTTTTTGAAGAAAAAAATTTGGATTGTATTCATTATGCTCACATAAACTACGAACTATTAGCGATGATGATTGGATTATATTTTGTAATTAGATTTTTTAGCTCACTATATTTTTAAAAAAAAAAAGTTGTACTTTTTAACTATTAATTAGCTTAATTTTTGATTGGGTTTTTTACTCACTATGCTTTTTGGAAGAAAAAAAAAATAATTGTATTTTTTAATTATCAATTGACTTCATTGTTGTTTTTTTTTTTAATTAGCTTAATTTGTGATTGTGTTTTTTTAGACTCCATTTTGATTACACAATGATTTTATTTTTTTTAATGATTGTATTTTTCTACACTCCATTTAATTTGTATTTTTTTGAAGGAAAAAAAAGATTGTATTCATGTTTTTTTAATACAATCACGCGGTGAGAAAAAAAATTAGATTGTATTTATTAAGTTCACATAAATAATTTTTTGAATTCAATCTCGTCCATAACACGGACTATCTATCTATACTATATATATATAACCAAATGTAGTGAAGTATAAGAATTCTCCAAACTCTTAATACTAAATTCTTATGGATTCTCTCTCCTACGGGTTACTTCTCAAGTCTCCTCTCCCACTTTTTCTAATTTTTAATCATTTGTCAATTATTTAAATCTCAAAAGCCAAAAGGATTATATATATTTAAATAAAATGATAAATATTTAAATATGAACAACAAAGAGGTAGAGATAAAAATATAAAATAAATAAAATAAAAAGATAACTATTCAAATTTCAACTACAAAATAATATAAAGAGTCAAATAAAAGATAAAAAAAATAACTAAATAAAAAATATTACGAGTCAATTAATTATAAAAATAAAAAATTAACTATTTATATATGAACAATTAAAAAAATTAAATAAAAAAATATTACGAGTCAAATGATTTTTAAAATAAAAAGGTAATTATGTATATATGAATAACAAATAAATATAGATGAAAAAATATACAAAAATAAAAAATATAACTATTTAATGAAAATTCAAATAAAAGATAACAAAATATTTAAATAAAAAAAAAGAATAAGATTGGGATATAAATATCCCAAAAAGATGATAATTTTTTTAACGATCCATATTTATATTTTGTTAGTTTGTTATAAAATTTCTATATATTTCAACTTAATCTTTTTAAAGTTTATCTTTAAGTGGAACTTAATATTTTATCTTTTAAAATTATCAATTACTTATCCATACAAATTTTAAACATGATAGAATTTCATATATATCTTTTGTTTAAGCATAATCTTTTTAATATAAAAACAAGTTCCTGCAAAAAAAATCATGAATAAAAAATTAGGGGGAAAACAATTAACATTGAGCCATTTCTGATCCCTTTTCGGTGCCTAAGAATCTTCAATATTTGCTTTACATTTGAAATGTGTACTTGCATGAGTTTTTACATTTGTAAGAAAGTGAGTTCATATAAATGGATATTATTATTTTTTTTTAATTTTTTTTTGTTACAATCTGTATTTTTTCTTATTTCTTTCTTTTTGTTAATAATGTGTCATTTAATTGAAATTTTATTCTTTTTTTATATTTATAAAAGCATTGCAATTATCAATTTGTAACTCTCCCACTTATTGATTATTTGTGTTTAATTTTTTTTTTGGGTGTAGATTTTAGATTGAAACCGAAGAACACATCAAAATTTATTGGATATGGGTTATACTTTAAATGTATTCATCAGTTGATTTTTTATCGTTGATTATCCTATTGAAATAATTCATGATTAACTTTATTTTTAGTAACTCATTTCCTTTAAGAATTAAACCACAAATTTCTTCTTTGTTTAAATTATTTATTTAGATTCAGAGTTTGAGCAAATGGAAGATATCTCATATTTAAAATGTTAATTTTTTTTGAATAATTTAAATATTTATATTCTTTATGTTTGTCAATTCAAGTATAATGCATTTTCAAACATTTTTTTTAAATTTTTTTTATAATCATTTCAAACCTATTTGTGTTTAATGAATCAATATAACAAAAAAACAAATAGCATGTAAAAAATTTTAACTACTAACTAAATATAGTGGAAATTAAAATTAATTTTATTTTAATTTATTATATTATATGAGATGATTGATGTAATATCTACAATTGATTAAGCAAAATTAGTGTTACTTAAATTTAATATATTAGTCATTTTGATTAATTATAATATGCATTTATTACTCTATTTTTGGTTGTCTGAAGTAATTCTTAAATAAATTAGCTACTATATATGTGATGATTTACTAATGTATGATAGTTTTTTAAAATTTTTAATAATGTAAAATTTAAATATTTTTAATGATGTAAAGTAAGATTTATATACACAAACCAAATAAAAATATTAAGAAATATAAACAAATAACAATTTTTTTTTAATAATTATTGACTTTCTAAAAACTTGTGCATCGCAAGGGTGACCATATATATGTATGCAAATGTAGTAAGTTTTCAAAAGTTTCGAAAGTCTTAATCTTGCCTTCTCATTCAAAATTACCTCTATCTTTTCTACATAGCAAGCCCTCTAGCCTCATTTGTCCTTTTCCTAATTTCTAATTATTTATTTTTTTAAAAGATGACCAAAAAAACAAATGAAATAGAAAATATTAAGTTACCATAAAAAGGATGTAGTTATAAGAAGATAAATAAGAATAGTTTTTTAACTAATCTATCTATCTCTCCATGTTCTTCTTACTTTATAAATAAAATAAAATAACGTTTTTTATATGAACATAAATAAATAAATAAAGCTATGGAAAGATAAATAAGAATATTTTTTAACTAATCTATTTCAATATTACAATCAGATAAGTATTAACTTATATAAAATAACATTAATTTTTTAATTTAAAAAATACTAAAATAATGGCATACTCAATTTTTTGTTGAATCATATATCATTTTATTTAATAAAAAAACAATATCCTTTAAAAACCAAATAATTGATTGACTATTAAAATAAAAACAAACAAACAAATATTATCCTTAAATGATTGAGTATTCAAATTTCAAACAACAATGATTCATCCCACTAAAAATATCACCACTAATAGCACTAATGCATTAAAAAAGTAAAAAAAAAAAAAAAAAAACACAACTCCAAGACCAAAACATCACATCATTAATGGCGGGACCCACTGCCACCTAATTAGTGGGAGCACTAATTAGTGCTCCCAAGCATTTTTCAATTTCAAATGATAAAATTTATTTTAGATAAAACAAAATCAATTTATTATCATTTTAATATATGAGATAAGTATTAACTTCTTTATACATATATATAATGTATCATCTTAATTTATGCCTCTTCACCTAATGTAACACTCTCCAAAGTAAATATGACAAACCCATCTCATTTGCGGAAATAGAATTGACACAACATACTTTCATTCATTAGAGTTAATGTACAAAAAGTGACACGTGTGATATATATTCATAAATGTCTTATCCTGAATCTACAGCATGTGTTACTAATAATGAAAGGATGAAAGTTGAACATATATTTAAATGCCCTAACAGCTTACATCTTTCCAAGTCTTTCCTTGGTTACAACAAAATGAGTCTAGCTCAATACAGTTAAAGCCCTTGACTATACAAATTAAATACAACAAACGCGAGCCCTTGCTCCAAGTCTCTCCAAGCTACTATCTTTGCGGAGGCATGTCACTAGCACACTTGAAAATGATTTTTCCTAAGTAGGGTGAGCCAAAATCCAGCAAAAACAATCTAACACAATATATGAGGACAATGATATAAGTATGAGATGCATGTCCAATGCTTACGATAAAACCATTAATGACTCTTTTGCAAAACCATGTCATGCAAAGCTTTATATCACAGCTCATATTATCTCTATTCGTTTTGTCTCAATTCATTTTACCTCAATTCATGAGCCAATTTCATTTATCCCAGACAACCAAACTGAGGACACACCTTAGTGGGTCTCAAATCAACATAACTATCATACAAATACTTCCATCTGCCATTTATGAAAATTTCATTTGCGAGAATCGGTACCCATGTATACGCCCAGTTTTCGCGACTTTCACCCTAGATACATAGGCCAATTTAATTTAATGAGTTCATTCCCTTTCTTCTCCCAAACACGGAGTACATCCCATTTCTCCTCCCAAACATCATACATATGCAATGTATGTTAAATACAGTCATATTCAATGACAACCAATAAGAGATTAGTTTCAATTCACCTAATTCTCATGCAATTTCTACAACAATTAAAGCTATCTACCAACAATAGCCCAAAGCAGATATTTCTAAACAGACGTAAAATCTCAAAGACATAAATTTTCCAAATTTCCATAGTTGAGAGGTAATACATACCCAACGCCACCATTTGTATAAACGTCCATCTAATTTTATATTTCCGATACCAATTTCATTTATTTATACAAAATAATTAATTGAGATAATTTTACGGCAAACTTCCTTTTTTTCCAACATCCACTCCAAGTACCAAAATCAATCATCTAAATATAACATAAGCTCATATTCACTCCCATAACCATTTCCAATACAACCATTCAAAACCCCTCTTTTGATTTTAAACTAAAACCCTAGGTTTGTTCAAATCACCCAAAATCCCAACATTTCTCACACATCAACAAATAGCTAACTTAAAACCCATAGACGAGCGTAGAAAGTCCCTAGCTCAAAGCTAGAAGTCGAGCAAGCAAGGAGAAAACTTTAAATATGCTTAAACACAACTCTATTCGGATAGAAATGTAGCCCTTGAGATGTTTTACCATTTTAACAAAGGGGATAGGGTAGAGAAACCACTAAATCTAGGTGAAAATATAGAGAGAGTAAGAGTTTTAAAGAGAGAGGCTCTTAGATCTAGGGTTTTGAGAGGAATGGATGCGAAAAAGTGATATAAAAAGGTGCTGCTACCAACTGTTATACGCAAAGTCCGCTCGAGCGTAAGAAATGACGCTTGAGCGTCAAACACAATAAGTTGTTCCACTCAAGCGCAACAAATGATGCTTGAGCTCAGAATGCACACTCCCAGTAGTTTTGCAGACAACAAACCAATGCTCGAGCGCAATAAGAGCCGCTTAAGTGCCCATCCACTCGAGCGTAGAAAACACTCCCCAAGTGGTTTTGCAGACCTGCAAAAGTACTGAGAGTTCGCAAAGCCCGTTTGAACGCAAGAAGTGCCGCTCGAGCGGAGGATTAAAAATCTGGGCAACATAAGGTTTGAAAATCAAGCGACCAACCTGTCCCAAACACAAACACAACAACCCAAAAGCCAAATTCAAGTAAGAATAAGGGAAAAACAACAATGAACAACATTCAGAAACCACAACACCCGAGTCCGGAATATCAAATGGGTGGGGTCAAAACCGGGATCGCTATAACCTCCCCTCCTTAAAGAATTTCATCCTCGAAATTTCAAATCAAGTTTTACAGTTATCTTTAAACCAAACACAATAACGATAGATAATCAATTCCAATACCATGATTTATTCTTCGATCATCCATTTTCGTCATCTCGATACATAAGTTCCAATATTGAAAGTAAAATCCACATTTTCCAAAACATTTACAATGTTTATATTAAATTCATATTTCCAAAACATACACAATACATACAATGTTCTTATATATCCACAACATATACAATGTTTTCATATTTCATTAACATAATAAAATTCCATTACATGCTCAAATATCAACAAATAAGTTCGGATATTTCTCAAGGACTTCCAACTCGAGCTCCCAAGTTGCTTCCTCAACCCCGTGATGTTTCCACAATACCTCAACTAAGGGAATTGTCTTGCCTCGGAAGACTTGGTCTCAAGTATCCAAGACTCTCACATGTCTCTCCTCATATGAGGCATCCTCATCTATCTCTAAGTCGGTCCAATCCAACACGTGTGATGGATCGGGGTCATACTTCCAAAGCATGCTAACATGAAACTCATCATGAATCCTGGAGAGCTCTGGCAACAAGGCCAAATGGTAAGCTACCTCTTCAATCCGCTCAAGGATCTTAAAAGGCCTAATAAATCGAAGAACCAATTTCTTACTCTTTCCAAACCTCATCAAACCTCTCCTAGGTGATATCTTCAAGAATACATGGTCTCCCATCTCAAAAGACAAAGGTCTCCTCCTACGGTCAGCATAATTCTTATGGCGATTCTGGGCCGTAACCAACCTCTTACGGATAAGTGCCATTTTCTCCGACGTTTCTTGAACTAACTCTGGACCTAATATAGGTGCATCACCCACCTCAACCCAACACACAGGAGATCTACACAGTCGGCCATACAAAGCCTCAAACGGTGCTATGTCAATGCTCGATTGGAAGCTATTATTATAGACAAATTCCACTAAGGGCAAGTGCTTCTCCTACGAATCCTTAAAGTCAAGGACATAACCTTGAAGCATATCCTCTAAAATCTAAATGGTGCGCTCTGATTACCCGTCAGTCTGAGGGTGATATGTTGTGCTAAAAGTCAATTTTGTGTCCAAGGCACTCTGTAGGCTCTGCTACAATCGAGCCGTGAAATACAGATCTCTATCTGAAACAATCGTCACTCACTATATTCCCAATGTAAAGGTCAACAAGATAATCTACCGAATCACTTACGCGAATAGGTATAAAGTGCGCTGACTTCGTCAACTGGTCAACTACCAACCAATTGGCATCACTACCTTGTTGAGTCCTCGGAAGGCCCATGACAAAATCTATCATGACATGTTCTCACTTTTAATCAGCTATAGGAAAGGGTTGTTACAAACCCGTTGATCTCTGATGTTCAGTCTTCACTTATTGACAAGTAAGACATTTCGATACAAACACGGCCATATCTCCCTTCATGCCTCTTCACCAGAACTGGCGACTAAGATCGTGATACATCTTTGTGCCTCCCGAATGCACCACAAAGCGTAAATGTGAAACTTTTGGAGTACTTCCTCTCAGCAAGACTCTAGCATAAAAAGACAGTCACGGTTTCTCACACTCAGGTTGAGACACACAGTCAAGCCTCTTTCTACCTTCCCACTGAAAATCTTTTCCTAGAGGGATTTTACCTCAAGGACACCCTTTTGTGCTTCTAACATTCGATTCACAATTGTAGGTTGTGCGACTATTGAAAACAAGGCTGCAAACTGTAACAACCCACAGCACTGTTTACTGATAACACTACTAATTAGTGCTAATCTATGATTAAGCATGTTAATTGACTGACTGACTGAATTACTAAACTGATTGATTAATTGTGCTAGTTTGAATGCAATTCTATCTGTTGGCTGTTAAATTATATGTTCATGTTTTATGCTTTAAACTGCAAATTGAATGCCTTATCGGCGGCCGAATCTGAAATTGATTGATGTTTTGTGCTAATTAAGATTTATATGATTTTATGGTATATTTAATTGAAATGTGATTTGGTATGATTAAATTAGATTAAATATTGATAAATTACAATAGTTGGCCTTATTCACCATTATACCACTTAGTGGCCCACTTTATAAAACACATTAAGTTTATTTCTAGCACCCTTCTTCAGCCATTTTGAGAGCAAAACCGTATGAGAGAGAGAGGGGTAGAGAAACTTGGCTTCATCTAGAGAATTGCTTAGAGAATTGGAAGATTTGAAGGATAAGTGCATATTTGGGCTCCCATTCTGTAATTGAGCTTCTAGACTTGTAATTGAGAACCCAAGGTAGGATTTTTAACCTCTCATTAATGTATTCAAGTTAGTTCTTGCATGGTTCTTGATTTGTGGATGAATTGAGTCTTGATTTAGTCTAATAATGTTGAATTGGAGCTTAATCCATGCATGCATGTGCATGGTCTTGCATTTTGAGGTTGTTCTTCATGAAATTCCACATGCATGTTCATAGCTTGAGCTTAGTCCATGAATTCATCTTGTTTTTGAGGCAATTGAGCTCATTTGAGCAAGTAATTGAAGCTTTGAATTTGATTGAACACATGCATGTTACATTTGAAGTATGTTCTTGAAGTTTGGTTTGAAATTGGGTTTAATTGACTCACCTTTGGGCCTTGATTTTACAAATCGAGCTTTGAATCATGTTATAATATGAGTTTTAAAGTGTTTTCCAGAAAATTGGCCCAGGAGGATCGAATTTGATGCATTAAAACTTGATTTTGAGCTTGAAATTCAAATCTGGAAATTCTAGATTTTGGACTCCTGCTCGAGAGGGAAATTCGTATATCCAGCACTTGTGTTGTGTTTACAGTCCGCTCGAGCGGGGTTTTGCACGCTCGAGCGAGGACTTGTGTCACACGCTCGAGCGGGGGTTGAGCGCCCATCGAGCGTGATTTTCATACATCCAGTACTTTTGCAATACGCTCGAGTGGGAAAGTTTGCGCTCAAGCGGATCCTTTTGTTTGCATGTCCGCTTGAGCGGGTAAACCCACGCTCGAGCGGGACCTCTGTTTTTTAAAAATTCTGAAAATATTTTTAAAGTGCATCTTTGCATCCTCATTCCATTCTAGGCATTCTTAGGCCTAGTTTAAGGCATCTTAATGAGGATATTGGTGTAGAACCACACCAAGGCAAATTAGGGATTAAGTTATTATTTCCCAACTGTGTAGCTTAGTGTGTGTTCACTCTGTAACTGTGTAGGGTTGGCATCCGAGGACGCGTACTAGCTTATCTGTAGCCCAGAACTCTGTGAGTAACAATGTCGTAAAGATATGTTCAATTGAGATTATTTTCTGAACAAAAGACTGTACTGCTTTATGAAATGACACTGTTTATTGAATGAATGTTCGTCCTATTTGTGGACTGTATTCGTGGCATCCATAGCAATTGTAGACACCCCATTTTTGACCGACCTTAAGACTCAGACGTCGCCAGTTGAGCACTTGGCGATATTGCATGTTGTGCTTGTTCAGAAGTCTCAGAGTCGCGGCTGCGAGCCCTGCCTCCGGACTTCCGAACCCTCTTCTGTGCCTTACCTCGGTTTGCGAACCAGACTCGGTTTTCTCGGTTTCTTTTCATGAGGGAAGGGAGAGGTCCCGTAGACCATCTCTCAATGTCCGTAGGCTACATTTCATGGCCGTAGGCCATTTTGCCCATTTCGGAGTCCGGTTTCCGGTTTTTCGAAATCGTTGGCCGTGTGCCTCGGTTCGGGACCGCCTAACCATCTCCGTTTGCCCCGGTTTTTGGCATACCTCCTGTTTACTCCCTTTTGAGGGACACTGGGGTCTGAGAAACCCACTTCGTGGCCGAATGCCACTTTCGGTGCTTAACAGCCCATTTTCGGGACCCCGAACTGCGCGTTTTGGCCCCCGAACATTCGTTTTGCAACGGTTTTCGTTCATTTTTGGCAGGTACCTCTGTTTTATCACTGGGAAGGCCGTAGAAGGGTGGGAGGCCAGTAATTGTTGCAGCAACTAGTTATATATCCTCCGACGCCCTCCGATGCCTGTTTTTCACACTTCCGGGCTAATGTTGAACACCTTAGGGCCACTTTCTTGAACTTTGGACCACATATTTGTGATGTACACACTTGGGAGGATCCTAAAAGTTAGTGGCCGGCCAGTAATGTTGCTTGACCCTTTTGAACCCCTCATTCCGGGCTAATGTTGAACAACCTAGGCCCTTTTTCTTGAATTTTAAACCATAGGGTTGTGTTGTACACACATGGGAGGACCCTAAAAAGTGGTGGCCGGCCACTATTTCAACTTGACCCTTTTGACCCCTAGCCGGCCGGCTAGGGGAGGTGGCCGGCCGGCCACCTGGAGCTCCAAAAACCAGCCGGCCATGATCCTTACAACATCCACTTTACAGCTGTATAGCTGTTTCCCCCAGAAAATATCCCAATCCGGGGGATATTTTGTGGGGGAAAACTTGCCTAATTTTCCCCCACCTTTGCCCCTCCTTTACTCCCTCTTTTTTTGTCCTTATAACCAGCAGGTGATATCACATTTAGGGGTTAGAAAAAACTGCTTCAAGCCTTGATACACTTATCTCACTCCATCTCTCTCATTTTCCTTGAAAATTCCTAAGCTACACCTCATTTTCTTCATCACCACCAAGCTCTACCACCACCACTCCATTCCAGCAGCAAGGGGAGGAATTCCAGCAGCTAAGAGGCAACAAATTTGGTCCAAGAAGCAACAAAAGTATTGATCTTCAAGGGTGAGTCCATTTTCTCTCTTTTCTAGTTCATTTTTGCACCATTCCTCTAGCCATCATGCTTACTGTTTTGAACTCCGACCAAAACTGAAAAGGTCTTTTTTTTGAGCTCATTTTCATGTCTCATTAAGGGCTCAACCCTGTTTGAGCCCTCCATCTTGCACTTGCTTCAATACCCTCTTTGTATGTCAATATTTTGCATGCTTTTTCTAACCTACGTGTGATCTATTTTGGAGTTTCTCATGAACTGTAAGTAGGCTTATTTTGAGCCCCTCTTCAACATTGAAGAAGGACTCATCTTTGTTTGGGACCTCCATGTACCACTTGTCTTTATATCCATCTTTGGTCCCCTATTCTTGTATGACTTGGCAGCCTATCTTGGTTCCATTTTTGGTCATTTTACAGAGCTAGAAAAGTTCTTATTTTGGCCCATTATTCATGTTTCATTAAGGGCCTTTCATGGTTTGAGGCATATTTTATACACTTCATGTTATATCTCTCTTTTAATCCCCATTTTTGCATGATTTGTTAGCCTATCTTGCTTCTGTTTTTGGACATTTTACAGAACTGGAAATAGTCTTATTTTGGCCCATTCCTCATGTTTCATTAAGGGTCTTTGGCTGTTTGATGAATGTTTTGTATACTTTGTGTTTTAATCTCTTTTGGCCCCTATCTTGCATGGCATTTTGAGCATGTTTATATACTGTTTTGGGTCCGGCCATAAACTGTAAATGTGCATATTTTTAGTCCCTCATCAGTGTTGTAGAAGAGTCTTTTTCTGTTTGGGCTTTGCATCTACTACTTCCTTCTTTGGTCACCTTTTGGCCCTTTTCTTGCATGGGAGTGCAGCCATACCTGTGTTTGTTTTTGGGGTTTTTACAGTTCTGGAAAACATCATATTTTGGGCCCCTCTTCAACTTTGTTGAAGGGCCCTAACCTGTTTGAGGACAGAAGCTGTGAGTTGCTTCTTAATCCCATGTTTAGGGCCATTTCTTGCATGCTAGTTTTGCACTGTTTTTGCTTGCTATTTGGCCATGTTTTGAACTGGAAAAATGCTTATCTTGGGATTGCCTTGCTTCTGTATTTTCATTGCATGTCCATATTGTGCATGTTTGGTATAGCTATAGGCCATTTCGGGTGCCAAAATTCATATTTCGGGACTATTCCATGCATCGGGTGTACTTTCACCTCGTTTCGGGGCTGTTTTCCCCCACATTTTAGTGCTTAAATTCCATTAGCATGTTTGCATGCCATTTCCATGCCATTGCATTGCATATACCATTGCCTCGGTTTGCGTGCCCGTGTGCATGCGTTTCGAGGCACTTCATTTTCATCTATCGGCCTCTTATGTGAGTGTGGCTGAGGCTCTCTCATGTTAGTATAAGTCCATGTTTCATTCTATATGCCATTTCCATGCCATTGCATTGTATATACCATTGCCTCGATTTGCGTGCCCGTGTGCACGCATTTCGAGGCACTTCATTTTCATCTATCAGCCTCTTATGTGAGTGTGGCTGAGGCTCTCTCATGTTAGTATAAGTCCATGTTGCATTCTATATGCCATTTTCATGCCATTGCATTGCATATACCATTGCCTCGGTTTGCGTGCCCGTGTGTACGCATTTCGAGGCACTTCATTTTCATCTATCGGCCTCTTATGTGAGTGTGGCTGAGGCTCTCTCTCATGTTGGTATAGGTCCATATCATATTTTCATGTCATTTGCATTGCGCATTCTGTCATTTTCTCAGTTTGTGTGCCCGTGTGCACGCATTTCGAGGCATCTCATTTTTTTACAGCATAGTGCATACTAGGTTGTATCTTAGATCGCATTCTGTCATTTTCTTGGTTTGCATGCCCGTGTGCACGCATTTTGAGGCATCTCTTTTTTACAGCATAGTGCATACTAGGTTGTATCTTAGATCGCATTCAGTCATTTTCCTCGGTTTGCGTGCCCGTGTGCACGCATTTCGAGACATCTCATTTTCATAGCATTGTGCATGCTAGGCTGTATCTTAGTTGCATTCATGCATATCATGCATATTGCATAGTGTCCGGGATAGGAGTTAGCCCGGGCACGGGAAACGAGGTACGTTTCGTACTCCGAGTGACGGAACGTGTCTCAATTCCCCAGTCACCGACACTCCGGATTACCCATGATGGAGTTAGGGTTTGTTGTGTTTATACGTGCATTCATTCTATATTGAGTTGCACATTTCGACTCCTCTGCCATCATGCATCGATATGCGTGATTGGTGGCACGAGGATCGAGGCATGCATATATTTGTGAAAATACATTGCTGTGCCCCTTTCCTGCTCTCTGTTGCAGCAAAATGAAGAATCAGTAACTTTTCGGGACTTGGCACGCGTTTCAAGAATAACTGCTAAACAGAGGCTAATTGGGGTATCCCGGTGGATTTCCGCGCAAGACGACCCGGACATGCATCATCCATCAGAAGCAAGGCAGTCCCTGGCTTGCATGCCAGTTTTATTTATTTTCTTAGTTAATTTGTTAATTAATTAGGAATTTGTATAATATTTGGACTGTAATATTTGGACTGTAATATTCTTTTATTTGGGACTGTATATTTATTCGGACCCTCTGCGCAAGGGCATAATTGTAATAAGTGTGCGTGAGTGTGATGTATGTCTTCCAACCCCACGTCTTTCTTCCCTTTTATTTACCAGCTTACGATGGTTAGATTAGGGCATGTTTCAATTAGCATACAGTATGATAGCATGCTTGCATTCATTCATCTGTTTTGCATGCACCGGGCTCGGCGCATCATACTAACTGCATCGTATTTCAATTTCAAAGTTGAATACGTGTTAGCTGTAGCATTCCATATGCCATGTTTAGAATAGTCGAGCCTGCTATAGTTTGCATTTTTGCATGTGTTGCATTAGGCATTTCTGTATAGTTAGGATCATGCATGAAATTCTAATGAGTTTCTGTTTTGACTTGGAGTACTCGGTAAGTTTTATGCTTTACCATCCTTGCATGCGTGTGAGTGACTACCATGAAAGCATGTTTACCATGAGGCTATATGCTTACGTGATATAACTGCCTAAATGCCTGTGGGTGAAGGTTGGGTTACTTAAATTGGAATAAATCATCAAATGTTTCAAGCCTACCTGCGAGTAGCAAACCATTTTCAAAAAGCGGACATGAAATGTTTTGTTCCAATTCAGGCGATCCAGTCTATACTTGTATGCTGTGCGCATCACATAGTAACCTAGGCTAATAACCGGAATAAGAACTCACAATGTTTTCAAAAATAGATATCATGGTTAGTAGAGGCCGATCTTTGATCGGGTGAGCGGGGGTGCTCACGAAGTGACCTTCCCTAATCGTACCCAAGTTCCCGAGCCGAGGCAACTTTGGTGATGACGGACACGTGGCCTTTTGGCACCGAGTCAGGGTTTCCTAAATTTCCCAAAATAAAATATTTAGGTGGCGACTCTGTATCTGGCAAAGCAGTCCATGTTTGGCACTTCTTTCAAAAATCTGTTTTCTCAGAACGATTTGCCGGATTTGGACTCTTTGGTTCAGACTTAGAACCGTGACTACAAATCGAGTCCGAGCTGTAGCGAGGTCCCCCGCGGGCTGGTTACAACAATATACTGTTACTGAACTGTTATTGCTACTGTTACAGAGATCTCTGTCGGTTCCCATATTTGGAACCACTACTATTTACTAATATGATGGCCATCATTGACTGTTCGGTCTGTTAAGACCTACTGTACTGTTTTGCTATTGCGTGTACCATATATGACTATTATAGTTTCTAAACGACTGATATACTGTTTAAATGACTGTTTTCAACACTGAAAGGACATTCATTCTTAACCTCTTTATGCATATGTTATTCACTGGGCTTTAGCTCACTGCTCATATATATATATGCAGGTGTTTAGGCACCGGACCGTTGCTAGGGGCGTCAAGCTTAACTCCTGTTTTGTCAAGTCAACCTTTGTACCTCACTTTGAGGTTCCAGAACTGTTCAAGCTGAGGTTGCTTGGGGTGTTTTAGTTTTCCCCCTCTTTGTTTATGTTCTATATAGACTAAATGATGTTGTACTGTACTGTTCTAATAGGGATTAAGTCTCTGTCCTGAATGATTGTATATATTGTACATACTGTTTTGGTACTGATTGTATATGTGTCTTGAAAAATCTTTTTGCATACAGACTGTCACAGCTCATTGGACATCTTTTAATTACTATTTTGGCTTTTGCCAGCCCCTGTACTCTGTATTACTGTATTACTGTTAAGCAGGCCTTCGATAATCTCGGATTACTGGCCGGTTACGGTACTAAACCTATAGGGGCGGGTTTGGGTCGTGACACAAACTCAACAGACACGCCCAGATGCAAGTCAAACTACCCAATAGCATCTAACATCTCCCATTCTCGAATGGCAATACAAGCTACACTGCTAATAGATTTCTTACTCAATGTATCGGCTACAACATTGGCCTTCCCCGGATGATAGTTCAACTCAAAGTCAGTCTTCTATGAATCCATCTACCTCTTTTGCCTCAAATTCAAGTCTTTTTGTGTAAATAGATATTTTAGACTCTTGTGATCCGAAAACATCTCAAACTTCTCACCATATAGATAATGTCTCCAAATCTTTAGGGCAAAAATCATTGCCACTAGCTCTAGGTCGTGAGTAGGGTAGTTCCTCTCATGTGTTTTTAACTGCCGCGAGCCATAGGCTACTACCTTTCCCTCTTGCATAAAAACACAACCTAAGCCTTCCCGTGAAGTATCACAGTACACCGAATAACCCAAACCCCTCTCCGGAATACTGGAGCAGTGGTAAGTCTAACCTTAAACTCTTGAAAGAACTTCTCACAAGTCTCATTCCACACAAACTTAACTCATTTCCTTATCAGTCTAGTTAACGGTGAAGCTAATCTAGAGAAATCATTTACAAATCGACGGTAATACCCAGCCAACCCCAAGAAACTACGAATCTCAAAAGCAGTCTTTAGTTGTTTCCAATTTTGCACTGCCTCTATCTTGGATAAAACTACGGTCACCCCTTCCCAGATACTACATGGTCTAAAAACTTAACATCTCTCAGCCATAATTCACATTTTCCAAACTTAGCATACAGTTTATGGGCTCTAAGCAACTTAAGCACTACTTGCAAGTGTTCATCGTGCTCCTCTTCATAGGGTGAGTAAATTAAGATGTCATCTACCAAAATGACCACAAAACAATCTAGGAATTCATGGAAGATCCGATTAAACAAGTCCATAAACATAGCTGGTGGATTAGTGAGCCCAAAGGGCATCACTAGAAACTCATAGTGGCCATACCGCGTACGGAATGTCGTCTTCGAGATGTCCTCCTCCCTCACTCTCAACTGGTGATAACCCAATCTCAGGTCTATCTTAGAAAAGCAATAAGATGCCTTCAACAGATCAAACAAATCATCTATTCGAGGCATTGGGTACTTGTTCTTAACAGTTACCCAGTTAAACTTCCGGTAATCTATAAAAAGTCACAGCGCACCATCTTTCTTTTTGAAAAAAAGGGCCGGTGCTTCCCAAGGTGAAGTACTAGGGCGAATAAAACCCTTATCTAACAACTCCTGGAGTTGAATCTTCAACTCACTCAACTCAGCAGACACAAATCTATATTGTGCCACAGAAATAGGGGTCGTGCCAGGCATTAAGTCAATAGAGAACTCGATCTCTTGGTGAGGTGGTAAACTAATAAGATTATCTGAAAAAACATCTGGGTATTCACAAACCACCCTTGGCAACTCAACTCGGACTTCATCACACTCAGCACTCAAGAAGTTAGCAAGAAGGCAACCAAGTTCACTCCGTCCACGTGGATCATACACCAATGATAAGACTTTATCATCCCAATCCCCCAACAAATAAAAATAATCACCGCTCAAGGTACATACAATAACCCTCTGACGGTAGCAGTCTATAACAACCCAATAAAATGACAACCAGTCCATACCTAATATAACATCAAAACTAGACATATCAATCAACACAAATACAAAAAGAAGTCGGCAACCGACAACCTCTATGTCACAACCCCGACATCCCTACTTCAAAACAACCTCACTACCAATAAGTGACTTTACACAGATAGAAAATGCTAACTGAGCCAACTCTAACTCCAAAACTGATGCAAATGCAGATAAGATAAATAAATGGAATGCACCCGTATCAATCAATACATTAGCAACTAAATTGCAAAACAAGAAGGTATCTTTCACTACCGAAGGCACTAGTACTAGATCTAGTGCGGGAACAGCATACACACGCCCTGTCGGTCTCTGCTTAACCTGCTCACCCCTTGGAGCATAAGCCTGATGCACTGATTGAGCCAAAAATGCTTCCTGATTGGTCCTCGAGGCTTGTGCTGACTGTGCCGGCTGGTGGCTCTGTGTTTGTCTCGAACTAGACGCACCAAGTGTGCCACCCAACTGTGAACAAAATCTCTTAATATGCCCGCCTGCCCATACTAATAACAAGTGAGTGGCTTCTCTTTCCCTTGACTCTAGCTTTGAGAGCGAGCCGAAAACGGTGCAGATCGTTGCCGCCTCTTTTCTGTGGGCAAGCTGAAGACTTGTGGTCCAACTAGCCACACTTGTAACAAGTAAAATCTCCCTGACCACCTCTCCCAGAACCTGAACTCGACACTGGAAAAGTGAACCTCGACTGAGCTCCCTGGGACTGTTGTGGGTTAGAACCCCTCTGCCTCTTACTGTCCCCCTAAACATCCTGACTCCTCCTAGAGCCCCTCATTCTATCCCTTTATATCTGTATTTCGGTCTCTAGATGAGCCGTCGCCTCCATAAGGCATCCATAATCCCTAATCATCAACCTGACCACTTTGAACATAAGCCCGGTCCCTAATCTCTTCCCAAACTCTAAACAACGGCGCTCCTCAGTCGCCATAAGTTTCGGTGCAAACCTCGACAGACTAGTAAATACAGTCTCAAACTTAGTCACTGGTGTGTTCAATTGTACCAGCCTAGAAAATTGATCCCTCAACTTCTCCCTAATAATAGGAGGCAAAACCTTGTTCTAGAAGGTGCTGACAAAAGCCTCCCAAGTTAACCTGATGTGCCCACACGCACACTTCCACCACTGATCCGCATAGTCCTTTAATTGGAAGGATGCCAAGGTCACTCTCAATTGGTCATCCACGATGCCAAGCATCTCAAACGTCTTCACTATTTGCTCTAACCACTCATCTGCCTTCAGTGGTTCTTGGGATCACCCACAAACTCATTCGGATTCGACCAAAAAAACTCTCGCTTTAGAAACGATGGCTCTGCCTCAGCTACTTGGGCCTAGACTTGATTCTCAGCTCTGAGAATGTCTATGGATTCCCTCAATGCTCCGGCCATTTCGCAGGCTAAGGTGCCCATGGCCTGTTAACCAACTGGTTCGACCATATTGGCCTGACCAACACCCTCTTCCTATATCGGAATATCATCCAGTATCAGCATCTCTTGCCATCTAGGCCTACCACACCTACCACCACATCCATGTCCTGACATCCTAATTAAGGTAACAAAAGAAATTAACACATTTACAAATGTGTCGAAGCTAACTCACTCTCGTCCTAATGCTGTGGACAACAGTAATTCACTACACATAAACACGTAGTCATGTAAACACATACGAATTTCATTTCCGGATAATGACCGTCTCGCGGCATTGCCAGAGTTCCAATTAGAAACAGCAATGATCAAGTACTCTTCTAATAAGATTTCTAGAAATTCGTAGACTCAATCAACATCCTAGAAATTAAATCCCATACCCATATAACCATATAGGCATGTTATCATATAAGCACACATCGTTCATACTAAAGTCTCTAGCAAGCCAGACAAACCCATTATGGTACTAACCACTACCTACACACCCAAAGTATTCAAACCCGGTATGCTCTGATTCCAAGTTGTAACACCCCAAAGTAAATATGACAAACCCATCTCATTTGTGGAAATAGAATTGACACAACATACTTTCATTCATTAGAGTTAATGTACAAAAGGTGACACGTGCGATATACATTCATAAATGTCCAATCCTGAATCTACAACATGTGTTACTAATAATCAAAGGATGAAAATTGAACATATATTTAAATGCCCTAATGGCTTACAGCTTTCCAAGTCATTCCTTGGTTATAACAAAATGAGTATAGCTCAATACAGTTAAAGCCCTTGGCTATACAAATTAAATACAACAAAAATGAACCCTCGCTCCAAGCCTCTCTAAGCTACTGTCTTGGTGGAGGCATGTCACCTGCACCTGAAAATGGTTTTTTCCAAGTAAGGTAAGCCAAAGCCCAACAGAAATAATCTAACACAATATATGAGTCTTAACAAAGATATAAGTATGAGATGCATATCCAATGCCCATGATAAAACCATTTATGACTCTTTTGTAAAACCATGTCATGCCAAGCTTTATATCACAACTCATATTATCTCCGTTCGTTTTGTCTCAATTCATTTTATCTCAATTCATGAGTCAATTTCATTTATCTTCGACAACCAAACTGGGGACACAGCTCAATGGGTCTCAAATCAACATAACTATCATACAAATACTTCCATTTGCCATTTTACGAAAATTTCATTTGCGGGAATCAACACCGATGTATACGAGCGATTTTCGAGACTTACACAATGAACACATAGGCCAACTTAATTTAATGGAGTCCATCCCCTTTCTTCTCCAAAGTATGGAATACATCACATTTCTCCTCCCAAACATCATGCATATACAATGTATTTAAAACATAGTCATATTCAATGACAACCAATAAAAGATTCGTTTCAATTCACTTAATCCTCATGCAATTTTTACAACAATCAAAGATATCCTCTGCCGATAGCCCAAAGTAGATATTTCTAAACAGATGTAAAATCTCAAAGACAGATAAATTATCCAAATTTTTATAGGTGAGAAGTAATACATACCTAACGCCACCATTTATATAAACGTCCATCTAATTTCATATTTTCGATGCCAATTTCATTTATTTATACAAAATAATTAATTGAGATAATTTTAGGGCAAACTTCATCTTTTCCAAAATCCAATCCAAGTACCAAAATCAATCATCTAAATATAGCACAAGCTCATATTCACTCCCATAACCATTTCCAATACAACCATTCAAAACCCCTATTTTGATTTTAAACCAAAACCCTAGGTTTGTTCAAATCACCCCAAATCCTAATATTTTTTCACACATCAACAAATAACTAAATTAAAACCCATAGAAGAGCGTAGAAAGTCCCTACCTCGAAGTTAAAAGTCGAGCAAGCAAAGTGGAAACTTCAAAGATGCTCAAACACAACTCTATTCGGATAGAAATGTAGCCCTTGAGATGTTCTACCTTTATAACAAATGGGGTAGGGCAGAGAAACCACTAAATCTAGGTGAAAATATAAAGAGAGAGTTTTAGAGAGAGAAACTCTTAGATCTAGGGTTTTGAGAGGAATGGATGTAAAAAAGTGATATAAAAGGTGCTACTACAAACTAATATACGCACAGTCCGCTCTGTAGACCGCCCGAACTTCGCTCCGAGCGCGAGGGCGCGAATGGGTTCATAGCTACTACAGTTTGGACTTCTGTCATGGTTCTGAATCTAATCTCACAAAATGCAATGTAAGATCGATAAATCACCAAAGAGTCCAAATCCGGAAAATCGTTTTGGAAAATCGATTTTAATCAAAAAGCACCAAACATGGACTGGTTTGCCAGATTTCAGAGTCGCCATCTAAATATTTTATTTTTGAGAAATTTAGGAAACCCTAACTCGTGCCAAAGGCCATGTGTCCGTCATCACCAAAGTTGCCTCGGCTCGGAACTTGGGTACGAGGGGGGAAGGTCATGAAATGAGCACCCCCGCTTGCCAATCAAAGGATCGGCCTCTATTAAACATGATATGTTGTTTTTATAAACACTTGAGTTCTTATTCCGTTTGTTAATCTAACTTACTATGTGATGCGCGCAGCATACAAGTATAGACTAAATCGCTCGATTTGGAACAAAACATCTCATATTTATTTTTCGAAAGTGGTTTGAAGGTGCTACTCGCAAGTAGGCTAAAACACGGATTTGCCACCAAACAATGTGGGCTTAAAACATGATGATTTGCCACTTCAAGTAGGCTTAAAACTCACATTTTGATGAATTGTTCCAATTCAAGTAATGAAGCCTTCATCCACAGGCATTCATGCAGTTATATTAGTTAAGCAAATAGCCTCATGGCAAGCACGCTATCATGGCAGTCACTTACACACATGCAAGGATGCTAAAGCATAAACACTTACAGTGTACTCTGAGCCAAAACAGAAAACTAGTTAGAAATCATGCATGATCCTAGTTTATGTTAAGATGTCTAATGCAACACATGCAAAATGCAATAAGACAGGCTCGGCTACCTAAGATGGCATATGAATGCAACAATTGATACATGTATTCAAATAGGTATTGAAATACAATGCAGTTTGAATGATGCACCGAGCCCGGTGCATGCAAGACAAATGAATGATGCACGCATGCAAAACATAAGGTATGCTAATTGAAAAATGCTCTAAAACTAACCATCGAAAGCGGTTAAGTAAAAGGGAGAAAAAAGTGGGGTTGGAAGACATGCACACACACACGCACACTTATTACAACATTGTGCCCTCTCGATAGAGGGTCCAAATGAAATGAAAGCTAACTAGCTACGCTAATTAAGCTAACTATTACAAATCACAACTAATTAACTAACTAGTTAACTAATTACAAACACAAATGAATAGGTAAGCGCATTAACTATTTAAGTACAGAACCCAACGAATTGACTAGCTAAGTAAAGCAGTTAAAAGGCCTTGAGGAAGAAGGATGCATGCATGCTCGGTCGGTTTCCTCTCAAAATCCCATCGTCTTGCCACCAGTTGCCTCTGTTTGCATTCGTTTTGATTCCTGAACACTGAACCAATTCCCAGGCTGCTTCTGCTCCAGAACCAGAATCACTTTGAACCATCTTCAAGCTGGTGGACTGTCGGCCACCAGGGGAGGCTGTAGGCCACTTGTCGGCCACTTAAGGAGGCTGTAGGCCATTTAAAGTGGTCGGTCGGCCAGTTGCTTCTACATACTCCAGTTTTGTTGCAAATAGAGTACAAAATGAGCAAGGCAAGGCATTTGCAGGGTATGTGTGTACAATCACCCTCCTTATCATTTCTCAAACTGAAAAAAGTGCTGTACTCGACTCTTAAGCCACCAACCGAGCATCGCAATGCCCGATGCCGAGAAGCCGAGTTTGTACAAGTTAGTGAATGCACATGTAACACACAAGACTCAAGAGGCCTCCACCCTATCATGCACAATCAAGGGGGACGGCGACTAAGAAATGAGGCACATTTCATTACTTCAAGTATGAAACGTCCCTCGTTTCTCGTGTTCGGATTAACGTTCGATCCAAACACATGTAATGCAACACAAACATGTTATCTTGGCATGCTTTACTTTCATTCGTTTTGTTTACTTGTTTTAGATTACCGATAAGCCCTTTAACCGGTTAAGTCCAAAAATGAGAAGTCCTCTAATTTTAAAGACGAACCAAGCCACAAGCTTCTTGAGCATGAAAATAGCATCATGCCATTGGGCATGAACGCCTCAATTTCGTGCTCAAATCGACAAAGGGCTTAAGATCTCTTTCAAAGTGATACAACAAATGAAAGATGGCATGTAATGGTACACATTTTAGCACTGAAATGACATGCTAAACAACATTAAATCATGCAAACAATGCATGCAAGACATGCTTGAAGTTAAAGGCATTAGAGCTAGCAAAGAGCATAACACTATAGGCATACAATACTAAGCCTAACTGACCAAACTAGCTCCGGACAGAGGTTAAATGTGCCAAAACAGTGGCCAAAACAGGCTGAAATGATAGTCCAAAAGCGTAGACAAACATGCATGCAAGTTGGCTTACAAGTAAAGCATAAGGCTCAACCCTCAAACATAACACAAGGGCGATAAATGAAAGAATATGGAAGAGGTATATGGTCTGAAATGACATGCCAAATGATGTCATGCCATGCAAAAAGCTCAAATATGACATGCTAGAGGTCTCAAAGTGCAAGACTAGCAAAGGCCACTACACTATGGCCATACAAGGTAAGCCTCAAAGGGCCAAGATCATTCTAAACAGAGTTTAAGCAAGTCAAAACAAGGCTAAGAACCTACTGGAGCAGAGCTAAAACAAGCTAGAATTAGAGGCACAAAGCATGATGCATGTTAAGGCTATAAGAAGGTTTGCACTACAAGTGTGTGAAGCATGCAAGAGGTAATAAAACCAACCCAAAATAGAGCTATACCATGTTAAAATAAGGCCTAAAATATGCTAAGATAGAGCCTCAAGAAGGTAGAAAAACATGCCAAAGTATTAAGCCAACAACACATGCAAACAAAGCACAAATGGGGGGCACCACCCCAATCCATTTTGGGTCTCAAAACTTACTTTCCACCATTGAAATTCCTTTGGAATTTAGTGGTAAAAAGGCCAAACAAAGGTGATCTCAAAAGTCTTAAAGGATAGCTCAAAGCAAGGCAAAATACGGCACAAAAGGGGGTAGACCACCCCTAACTCAAACAAGGCCTTAGACAACCATTTTAAACACTTAAAAAAAAAAGTTTTTGTAGTTGCAAGTTAGGCCTAAAACAGCATGCAAGGATGGCCAAATAAGCAATGAAAATAAAGCTTTAAAGAGGCTACTACTCACCCTTGAAGCACAACTTCAAAAACAGCAACTTCTGAGACAAAACCAAGTCAAAACCACTCAAATAAGGCTCCCAAGTACCTCAGCAACAAGATGCAGGTGTTTGAGTAGGTGTTTGTGTGCAAAAGTATGAAAAAATAACACTTTAAGGCACGAATATAGAGAGAGAGGGAGATTTTTTTGCTCTTCAAAAATCTGAACCCCTTCTCAAGGGGGAGGAAGCTCCCCTTATATAGAATTACAAGCCTCAAGCCTGTTTGACAAGCTAGAAGCTTGTTACAGTCCCTCCATACACGTGTATGGATGATGTCTTCTGTGTCTAACAGCTAGCACAACTGGCAATAAAAATATCTGTAAAAGCAAGAAAATGGTCGTTGGCTACCTCAAGTGGCCTAAAGGGGGAAAAAGTGGCCTACAACCACCAAAAGTGGCCGACAGCCTCTCCCCTCCCTCTAGGCAAGGGGTAACAAGGTATGGCACAAAAACAAACCAAGAAGAAGAGAGTTAAGAGGCCACAAGACAAGGCACTCAGTCGGAAACCCCGAAAACTAGCCTACGGGCCTTTACAAGTGGCCCACAAGAGAAAAAAGTAGCCTACAGCTACAAAAAGTGGCCTACAGGCCTCTCTTTCCCTCTAGGTAAAGGCACCAAGGCATGGTCCAAAAACAAGCCAAGAAGAAGAGAGTTAAGAGGTCCCGAGACAAGGCACTCAGCCGAAAGCCACGGAAACTCGAAACAAGCACAAACATACGTGATCATCGCGTGCCCAAACGATGACATCTGAGTCTTAAGGTCGGTCAAAAATGGGGTGTCTACACGCTCGAGCGCAAGAAATGGCACTCAAGCGTTAAACACAATAAGTTGTTCCACTCCAGTGCTAGAAATGACGCTCGAGCTCAAAATACACACTCCTAGTAGTTTTACAAACAGCAGACCAACGCTCGAGCATAATAAGGGTTGCTCGAGCGCCCACCCACCCAAGCGTAGAAAACACTCTCCTAGTAGTTTTGCAGACTTGCAAAAATACTGAGAGTTTGCAAAGCCCGCTCAAGCGCAAGAAATGTCGCTCGAGTGAATGACCAAAAATCTGGACAACATAAGGTTTGAAAATTAGGGCAACATAAGGTTTGAAAATCAAGAACCTGTCCTAAACACAACCACAACAACCCAAAAGCCAAATTCAAGTAAGAATAAAGGGGAAACGACAACACCCGAGTCCGGAATATCAAATGGGGCGAGTCAAAACCGGGGTCACTATACCCAAACTTTCCGTAGATATCAACTTGAGAAAAAGCAAAAATTGTAAAAATTTCAAACATTGTTGTATCTCTCAACCAAAACTTTCTTTTTCATCTAAACTTATAGCTTATATCAGGTATACAATTAAATTATAGCTCTATTACATGGTTTTGCTTATTGGAGTTAATATATTTATAGTGATACTGAATAAAACTCCATTAGAATATGTGATATGTTTATTAATTTAGAGTAATTAAATTTAATGTATTTACAGTGATGCTTCATCAAGTGCCATTAAGAATATATGATTTATTCAATAAAATTTCGTTAGAGTGTATGATTTGTTTATAAGTGTAGAATAATTTAATATTTTTATAGTGATATTATTTTCACATTTTTACATTTCATTTTTATTTTTGTTTGTTCATTGAAGGTGCACTCAAAGAAACAAAGGTTATTCATTTACTTTTAATGAAAAACTCTATTCATACAAAAGAGTATTACAAATATGTAAAATTAATTTGGAATTTAGTTGAGATTAAAATTTGGAGAGGAAATATCTTTTGCCCCTAAACTATTACGCGTTTTTCAATCTGACCCCCATACTTCGATTTATTTCAATTTAGTACTTGAACTTTCAACAAATTGATCAATTTAACTCTTGCTGTCACATTCTATCTACAATTAGACAGAATGTGTTGACATGGCACTAAAGTTCATTTAGAGTCATTTTACCCCCCAAACTATACCTTAAAATCAATTTGCCCCCCAAATATAAAAAAATTAAATTTAAATATTTAATAAATATTTTTTATCTCAATAACGAAAAAATTAAATTTTAAATAATATATACTTTGCAAAAAAAATAATAAAAAAATATAAAAAAATCTTCATTTAGAATTATCTTGAGACTATATAGTATGGATATTTCGACAAACATGTCGTATCCGTACCGGTTACTTACTAAATTTTGAAAAAAATTTCCCATTCAATTTTGAAATTATTATTAGTCGATCAATTCTATTAAAATTAATTTGGGAAATAAACTAATTACAATTGCGCAAGTGCACACACATAGAGTAGTCAATAAATTTTTGACTTAATAAGTTTTTCCCGGATTAACTCGAGGTAATTTGAGACCTATGAAGCACAAGTATGGGGATGAGTATTGGTAATGGTATGATATGAGTACATTGACATGGTAAAATCTTAAAAAAGTAGGGTAGGAGTACGGGTATGGTTTAATACATTTGTAAAAAAATATTTATTTTTAATTTGAAATAATACAAAAATTGATTAAATGGTTTAATTTATTAAATCTAGCATGTAATTTATATTTAATGCCAAAAGCATAGGTATAACATAAAATTAAATATTATTATATTAAATAACTTATAAACCATAACTTAATTTTAAAATCATGCTAAGCACAAAACTAAAAATGAAAAAAATGTTTAGTAAAAAGAATTTTATCTTTATAGTAGAAGAAAAATATTATTTTTGACTGAGATACGACACGACTTGGATATATATTAGATACGTCTGGGTAGGCCAAAAATTAAGAAAGAAAAATTTGAGTACATATTTTGTATACCTAGTACGTATGCAGAAATATCATACGTCGGTAAGTACTCGGTACAGGTACAACATGTTTGTCGAATTATCCATACTTCATAGTCTCAAAATAATTGAAAATGAGAATTTTTATATTTTTTTTACAAAGTGTATATTATTTAAGATTTAATTTTTTTCATTATTGCGATAAAAATTTTATTTATTAAATATTTAAATTTTATTTTTTTACATTTGGGGGGCAAATTGATTTTTAAGGTATAGTTTGGGAGGTAAAATAAAATTTCAAATGAACTTTGGTGCCATACCAACATATTATGTCCAATTGTATATGGAATGTGATGGTATGGGTTAAATTGATCAATTTGTTAAAAGTTCAGATACTAAATTGAAATAAATCGAAGTATGGGATCAAATTGAAAAACGCGTAATAGTTTGGGAGGGCAAAATGATATTTTCTCAAATTTGGAATAGCTTTAGTAATGAGTTTTGTAGGAATTGGTATTTACATATTAATACTTAGAATTTGATCTAGAGTAAGTTTTTCACATTACAATTTGAATCATATATATATATATATATATGAATAAAATTATGAGTACATTTTTTGAACATTGAAAATTAGCCCACCATGTAATTAAGGTCTCTTGTGCCTAAGGTTTTTAAAGTAATTTACTTATTTTTTTTTTAGTTAAAAAAAAAACCATTTTGTCATTTTTTCAAATATCAACAAGTCAAAAAAAAAAATATATATATATATATATATATTTCATAAAACAAGCTAAAAAGCGAAAATTTTAAAAATTGTTACAGTTTAGTCCCCACCCCAAAAAGAAAATCTTATTCCATTTGCTCCCCAACTTAATACATCATGTTGATTTTTTTTTTCTTTCAAAATCTATGTTTTTTTTCTAAAACTAATTTGGGTTACATAAAATTAAAATTACAAGTAAAAATTTCATTCAATTTCTTTCTTTTTTAAAAAAAAATTCATTAAAAATGAAAAATAGTAAAAGAAAAAACAAGTCTTCCTAAATGAAAGTTTAAAAAAAAGAGTTAAGAAAACTAAAAAAATTACTAAACAGTTTGACTTATTTAACCATTACAAAACTAAAAAAAATATGCAATATGCTATAACTTAAAAAAAAATGTAAAATGAGATTATCCAATCCTTTTAATATATAGTATTGTATATGATTTATTATTATTATTATTATTTTAACAAAGACTGTTTTTTGAGTTTTAAGGTCTCAAACTACAAAACTTTTTTAAAAAATCTATTGTTTAGGCCATTTAATCCTAAATATTTGTAATTTAAAATTTTCATAATATAAATCCTTACCAATAAAATTTATAAAGAAATGTCTTATACTATTATTTTGTTCTTTATAAAGTTCTTAAGTTCTATTAATTTTAAAATTTCATTTAATTGTACTCTTTTAATTAATATTTTTAATTTTTAAATAGAATGAACATATTTTATAAAATTATTTGTACTTTTTTTATTTTATTTTAGTAAATTGCACAAATTATTTAACACATTTTAAAGGAAAAATACTGAATGTATGGTCTAGGAGAGAGAAAACTAATAAACTAAATTGTTTATTATTATATTTTCAAAAAAATTATACACACAAATTGATTAACGATTAAAATTTGTTTGGGTGGAGAGAGGAAGTAATTAATATACAACTCATAAATTTATATTTAATTTTTTAGTTATGAGCAATAAAAAAAAAGATTAAATGTAAATAATATGCATCTTATTAAAAAAAATAATATATTATTTTATCCTGTAAATAACATGGGACATATACTAGTGAGATCAATATTCAAATGTGTCATAATATTATTAGTCTAAATATAATTTGTTTTAAATACATGTTGTGACGATCCCGCAACATATAATATTTTATATTTAATTAATTCTTATTCTGATTTTTAATTGTGAAATTCTCAATAAGATGAAATTGGCGAATTGAATTATTTTAATTTCGAGTATCGGACTATATGAAAGTTTAATTAAATATCTAATTCAGTTTAGTAAATTTAAAATTTTATTAATTGAGTCCAAATTAAAGTTGATTAAATTCTAAAAAAAAACAAAATAAATAAGACAAAAACAGAGCAAGTGGCATGTGGTGGTGTGGTGAGTCACCAGGTTAGATAAATATGAAATTATGGTGATAAATTTGAAGGAGCCAGGTGTTGAGCTGTGGTTTGGGGCTCACGATTTTCCTCCAGGGAGGAGATGTCAAGTTAAGGGGGTGTTTGACAAAAGTTTTTTTTTTTAGTGTTTTGGGTTAAAATTTACAAAAAGATAAAATAGACTAACATAATTAATAAGACAAAATGTTACATCAAATTCATAATCATTTCACTTTTTCTTTCACAAATATCACATCAAATTATAAAAAAATCTAATTATCTTTCCAAACATAAAAATTTTAGCATACTAAAATAGTCAAAAACTAAAATAACTTACTAAAATAGCAACTTCCCAAACACTCCTTAAGGAAGAAAAAAAAAATAACCAAAGAAAGGGGAATAAAATAGGGGTAAGGGAAAAAATAAAATTAAGAAGTAAAGAAGGTCCTAGAAGGATGGAAATAAAGAGTAAGGAATTAATTTTAAAGTGAGATATATTATATCTTGAGTTATCATAAAATATTTTACGTATATTTTAAGTTATCATAATTTATTTTACGAAAATTGTGTTTTATAAATCATATTGATATTTCAATTACGTTGATTATTTTCTAAACTCTATTTGTTTAAAATGAAACTCATTGATATGATTGTTTAAATTTTAAAAATTATTTGATAATGATTTTAGAAACAATTATGTTTTGTAAGTACCACCATGGAAGTCTCATGCCTTGAGGGACTTAAATAACCATTGGCCTTTGTTTGGTCACTTTGTGGCTCTCTGTTTGTCATGGATCCATTGACCTCTATTATGATTGTCACTTCAGTAACCTCTGTTCTGTTCTGTTTTATACCGTGGTTATAATTATTTGCTTATATAATTTTCGCATTCTGCTTTTGTTATTTAAAATAAGTTATGTATTTCAGTTACCAAACTAATCATTGTTTAGCCAAATAATTATCCATGGTAATTTTTGTACTCTCATACTCACTGTATAATATTTCTCAATCTACCCTGTACTTATAGCTGTTAACCACTTTTAGATGACGTGTCAAAACCAATGCATGGGGTAGGCACAAGACACTTTGTAGTCATAGTACAACTCTGGTATTGCAATCGAATAGAAACTTCAATGTGTACGTTTTTGTTATACTTAAATAAAGATTTGGGTATCCTTTTATTTTACTCTATTGTACTATTAATTTGTTATGACTTCCGTATTATCTTGTCGCGATGCCGAACCTCTAGATACTAGGTTTGTGTTGTGACACATGTGTTTAAATTAATCACCATTAATTTTTTTTTTGTTTTAAATTTTATAAAAACTTTAGGAAAAATTATTTATAAGTCCTATTAGGGAGACTTATGCTACATATGGTCCTACTAAAAATATAGTGATCTTGGATTTTCTCCTTTATGTACAGTATTCCGGACTCGGTTCCGTAGATGTCGATTGTTGTATATGTTTCATTTCCGTCATTTAATTCCTTATATATGAGTTTTAGGATGTGTTGGACAGGTTTATAACAGGTTGGTTGTGATTGAAAACAAATGGTTGCTACCCAGATTTTGGTGTCATCGCTCGAGCAAGGCTTTTGTCGCTCGAGCGAGCTCTGTGTTTTAGTTCCTTCGCTCGAGCCAGGGTTCCTTCGCTCGAGCGAGAGTTGAGTGGTGTGCTTGTTGGCTCGAGCGAGAAGTCTTGCGCTCAAGCTTGCGTCTGCGTCTGGTTTTGGACCTGGAGGTTGCATTTCTTGGCTCGAGCGAGCTTTCATTCGCTCGAGCGAGCGAGCGAGAACTATGTTTTGGGTTTCTTCGCTCGAGCGAGCCTTTCTTCGCTTGAGCGTGCTTTTGGGTTGCAAACCTGAAGCTTCGTATTGTTGGCTCGAGCGAGGTTTCTTTGTGTCTGGTCACTCGAGCGACCATTCCTTCGCTCGAGCGAGCCTCAATTATATCAGTTGGCAGCAGTGGGTTACACTTCACTTTTTCATCACCTTCTTTACACAAACCCTAGATCCGGCTGCTCCTCTCTCTATATACACTTTCTCTCTAAGATTTCATCTACTCCTAGAGTGTTTCTAGCCTAATCTCTTTGTAAGAAAGATAGAGGGTGGCGTGGGCTTCACTTTAATTTGAAAAATCGCGGATTTGGAGTACTTTGAGTTTTCTTCATTTACTCCTTTGGGCTTCTAACTTCGAGGTGGGGATACCCTACTTCATCTTATGAGTTTTGACATAAATCATAGTCATTTTGATTAGATGGTGTTGTTTAGTAATTTTGGGAAAGTTTGGGTTTGATTTGAGGTTATAAAAAGGGGGTTTTCAAATGTTAAACCCATGTGTATGTGAGACCTTGGAAAATGGAAGAATTGTTGTTAAATTGATGAAATTGAACCTTAGGGTTAATATTTGAAAAATGGAGAAAATGCCCTAATTATGTTGAATAATTAATTTGAATAATTAATTTGAAAAAATGCGAAATTGAGTTGAAAGTCATGAAATTGAGAAGTTATGGTATTGAATGGTATAGTTGGTTTAATTAATCACTCACTTATGAAAATGTTGATAATTTATCTGTTTGATAAATTTATTATCTGTTTAGAGATAACTGCTTTGGGCTATCGGTGGAGGATAGTCTTGATTGTTGTAGACATTGTAAGTTGATTAGGGAAAAATTGAAACTAATCACTTGGAATATGTCATTGAATATGACGGTTGAAATAATACATCGAAATTGTGTATTGATTGATCATTGTATATGATGAATTGTTTAAATACATTGTATATGTATATTGTTTGGGAGAAGATAGGAGATGTACTCCATGGTTTGAGAGAAGATAGGAGATGTACTCTCAAACCTGTTTGGTAGGAGATAGGGGATGGACTCCATTGATAATTGAAGTATTGGAAGTGTTTCGATATGAGTGTAGTCTCATTTACTTGTTTGGCTAGATAATGAGCCATTTTTATAAATTTGAATTGGAAGTAAAGGAAGGTGTAATGAAATATGAACATATTTGTCATGGAACTGGAAAGTATAGTAAGTTGGTTTACAAGTGTTAATCATCTATCGAATGCTAACATTTTAGTTATTTCTTATATTTGGTTTAGTATATCTCTACTGGGCTTTGACTCACCCTATATGGGATATCATTTTCAGGTTCAGGTGATATGCCACCTCCAAGGACGTAGCTTGGGTGGCTTTGAGGCTGATAGCTCTTTTTGTTATTCTCTTTTGGTATTACATACAAATTCAAGCCAAGGGCTTAATGTGTATTTGAGTTAGTACTCTCTTTTTGTAACCAAGTGTTGGCTTAAAAAGTTGTAAGCCCGTAAGACATTTACTTTTGTTGTCAACATGTAATACTTCTGTAATGAATACTCTGATAAATGGAAATATGCTTTATTCTCGTATGTTTATGGATATCTTGAATGTTGGGTTTATGTATTATTTTGAGGGCGTTACAACTTAGTATCAGAGCATACCGGGTTTGAATACTTTGGATACGTGGGAAGTGGTTAGTACCACAGTGGGTTTGTCTCGCTTGTTAGAGACTTAAGTGTAATGTTATGTACTTATGTGATAACATATTTATGTGACTATATGGGTATCAGATTTAGTTTCTAGGATGTTGATTGGATCCTTGGGTTTCTAGGAGTCCTGTTGGAAAAACACTTGATTAATGCTATTTCTAACCGGAACTCTAGCAACGCCTTGAGACTGTTATTATCCAGAAACGAAATTCTTAAGTGCTTACGTGATTATGTGCTTACATGGAATGAATTATTGTTGTCCAATATATTAGGACGCGAGTGAAATAGCTTCGGCATATTTGTGAATGTGCTAATGTTCTTTGTTACCTTTATTAGGATGTCAGGACGAGGACATGGTGGTAGGCGTGGTAGGCGTGGTAGGCAGGAGATGCCTGTACCGGATGAGATTCCGGCGCAGCAGGAGGGTGTTAGTCAGGCCAATGTGGCCAAGCCAGTAGGTCAGCAGGCCATGGGCGCCTTAGCCCGCGAGATGGCAGGAGCATTGAGGGAATCCATGGACATTCTCAGAGCTGAGAATCAAGTCCAGGCCCATGTTACTGAGGCAGAGCCTTCTTTTCTGAAGAGGGAGTTTTTTCGGTCTAATCCAGATGAGTTTCTGGGGGTTCCTAAAGAGCCACTTAAGGCTGATGAGTGGCTTGAGCAGATGATGGAGACGTTTGAGATGCTTGGCATCGAAGACGGATGTTTGAGGGTGACCTTGGCGTCCTTCCAGCTGAAGGGAGACGCGGGTCAGTGGTGGAAGTTTGCTTGGGGTCGTATTGGTGGGACTTGGGAGGCTTTCGTTGGTGCCTTCCTGGAGAAGTTTTTGCCTCCCGCTATTAGGGAGAAGTTGAGGGATCAGTTCTGTCGGCTTAAGCAGCTGGGTACATCAGTGGCCGAGTTTAAGGCCGCATTTACCAATTTATCTAGGTTTGCACCTGAGCTAGTGGCGTCTGAGGAACGCCGTTGTCTTGAGTTCGAAAAGATGTTGAGGACAAGGCTTAAGCTTAGGGTTGCTGGGTCCATGACTCGGGAGTATAGGCGCCTTGTGGATGCTGCGGCCCATCCTGAGACCATTATGGAGGCGGAGGAAGAGGCGCAAAGGGGCTCCAATAGGAGTCAGGATGGCCAGGGGGACGGTAAGAGGCAGAGGATTTCTAACCCTCAACAGTCCTAGGGTGCTTTTGTGAGATCTACCTTTCCAGTGCCGAGTGCAGTCTCTAAGAGAGACAGTCAAGGAGACTTTACTTGTTACAAGTGTGGTCAGTTGGGCCACAAGTCTCCAGCTTGCCCGCAGAAGGGAGGAGGGCAGAGAGCAGTTTCATCTTCGGCTCGTCCTCTGAGCCAGAGTCAGGGCAGAGGTCAGCCGCTCTCGTGTTACCAGTGTGGTCAGGCAGGGCACCTGAAGGGATTTTGCCCGCAGTTGAGTGGCACATCTGGTGCATCTGGTTCGAGGCAGACTCAGAGCCATCAGCCAGCTCAGTCAGTTCAGGCCTCGAGGACCAATCAGGGTGCCTCTTCGTCTCAATCGGTGCAGCAGTCTTATGCTCCGAGAGGAGAGCAGGTAGATCAGAGACCTTCAGGGCGCGTGTATGCTGTTACCGTGTAGGATCTTGTACCGGCTCCATCTGCTGTGAGAGGTACCTTTTTGTTTTGCAACTCGGTTGCTAATGTGTTGATTGATACGGGTGCATCTCATTCCTTTATATTTGATGTATTTGCATCTATTTTGGGGTTGAAGTTGATGCTGTTAGCATCTCCCATTTGTGTTGTATCACCCGTTGGAGGTGAATTTATTTTGAAGCAGGAGTGTAGAGGTTGTGATATTGAGGTCGCCGACCGCTGGCTTCCATTTTCTTTTGTAGTTATGGCTATGTCGGGTTTTGATGTGATTTTGGATATGGACTGGTTATCGTCATACCGGGCTGTTATTGATTGCTACCGCCAGAGGGTCACTGTATGTACCTTGAGCGGGGATTGTTTCCATTTCTTGGGGGATCGGGTTGGTGGTGTTTTGCCACCAGTGTATGATCTGCGAGGACGGAGTGAGCTTAGTTGTCTTCTCGCTAACAGTATGAGTAGTGAGTGTGATGAAATCCAGATTGAGTTACCTAGAGTGATTTGTGAGTATTCAAGTGTTTTTCCTGAGGATCTTGTTCGTTTGCCACCCCATCGAGAGGTGGAGTTTTCTATTGATTTAGTGCCCGGCACGATGCCGATTTCCATGGCACCGTATCGTTTTGCCCCAGCCGAGTTGAGTGAGTTGAAGATTCAACTCCAGGAGTTGCTAGATAAGGGCTTCATTCGCCCTTGTACTTCGCCGTGGGGAGCACCAGCTGTAGACACCTCATTTTTGAACGACCTTAAGACTCAGACGTCACCGATTGAGCGCTCAGTGATGATGCATATTGTGCTCGTTCTGAGGTTTCGGAGTCTCGGCTGAGAGTTTTGCCTCCGGACTTCGGGGCTCTTTTGAGCTTTGCCTCGGTTTGTGAATCAGGTTCTGTTTTCTCTTCCCAAAGGGAGGGAGAGGTCTCGTAGACCATCTCTCAGTGGTTGTAGGCTACGTTTCGTGGTCGTAGGCCATTTTTCCCGTTTCGAGACCAATTTCCGGTTTTCGGAGCCGTCGGTCGCGCGCCTCGGTTCGGGACCGCTTAATTACCTTTGTTTGCTCCGATTTTTGGCACACACCTTGTTTCCTCTCCCTAGAGGGACACTGTGGCCCGGGAGACCACCTTCGTGGTCGCACGCCACTTCCGGCGCTTGATAGTCAGTTTTCAGGGTACCCGGCTGCGTGTTTTGACCCCCGAACCCTCGTTTTGCATCGGTGTGGATTCATTTTTGGCATGGACCCTATTTTCATTGTTAGGAAGGTGGTACAAGGGTGGGAGACCACCTTTTCTTCTTGGAAACCAGCTTTCTCCTTGGAGACCACTTTTCTCTCTCCTCCAGCCAGTTTTCTTGACAGAAAGCTGGTTTTCCTCACTTTTGGGCCATAATTTCTGGTCTCCCATACCACCATTGTGTTGTACTCATCTGGGAGGCCACCAATAGGGGTAGGCCTACCGGATTTTCTTCCTGACCCTTTTGAACCTTGCTAGAAAGCTGGTTTTCCCCTCTCTTGGGCCACAATTCCTAGTCCCCCACCATACCACTGTGTTGCATTCACCTAGGAGGCCACCAATCTGGTATGGCCGACCACCTTTTCAACTTGACCCTTTTGACCCCTGGTCGGCCGACCAGGGGGAGTGGTCGGCCAACCACTTGAACTAGTCGGCCAGTCATCTACTTTTTGCCCTTTTTGAGTGCATTACAGCTGTGCTAGTTGGGAGGCATTTGCCCCAACCTCCGGGATTTGACCCTCTTGTTTGTCTTCTTAAGGAAGTTTTGGCCCTTTTTCTTAGCTTCTAGGAGAAGCTTGACCATTTGTCAAGCTTCTTGAGGAAGCTTGACCCCTTTGGTCTAGCTTCCTCAAGAAGCTTGACCCTTTTGGTTAGCTTCTTTTAGAAGCTTGCACCCTTTACTTGAGGCTTCTCCAAGAAGCCTTGGCCCTTTGTCTTCTATAAGAGAGGCTTTCCTCTCCATTTGCAAGGGTTGAAGAATTTGGTTAAGACACTTTGCACACAACTCTCCATATCTCTCCATCCCAAGCTCTAAACTCCATTATTCTTGGCCATTTGCACACCAACCCTTAGCACAACACCTCCACCATCCATCCAAGCATCCTGGAACTGATTTAAATAGGTTGAAGGCTCACCATCTTGGTCCAGAAGTTGCTGGAGGTCTTCTCTACAAGGGTAAGTCTCTATTTCCCCCATTTTGACATTGTTTTGCTTCATTCTTTAGCCTTATTTGAAAGCATTTTTGGGTTTCGTCTTAAACTGAAAAGTGTCTTATTTTGAGCTCATCTTGAAGTTTGATTAAGGACACTTTTCTATTTGAGGTCATCTACCTCCTTGTATGCTCCATCCCTCTTTGTAGGCTTATTTTGCTTCCTATCTTAGCCTTACTTGCAAGAATTCTCGAGATTTGTCACAAACTGAAAAGAGTCTTATTTTGAGTCCCTCTTGAAGTTTGATTAAGGTCATTTTTCTGTTGGGGGTCATCTACCCCCTTGTATTCTTGTTTGCATCTTATTTTGAGCCTTGCATCTAGGCCTTTGTTTCATGCTTTGTTTGGCCTTTTAGCCACTGAAATCCAGTAGATGTTCAGTGGTAGCACACTATTTTGAGAGCCAAAATCAAAGGGGGGTGACCCCCTCTCTCCTTGTCTTGTTTGTTGGCCCTTTTGGCCTTCCAAAGGGGCTCCTACTTGCATGTTGTGAAGTCATATTTTAGGCTCTATTTGGTGAGTTTTAAGGTCTGCATAAACTCTGTCCAGAGCCCTTTTGGCCATTTTGAATGTCTATTATGCATGTGTAGAACAATCCTATTCAAGGCCTTTCAAAGGGGCATTCACTTGCATGCTTCCTAGACTAAGTTCAGGGCCTTTTGGGTGGGTTTTAGGACCCTCATAACCTCTTTCCAGAGGTGGTTTTTCCATTTTGTGTATCCATCATACATGTGTAGAATAACCTCTTGCATGGCCTTTTAAAGGAGCACTTCATTCTTGTATGTGTTGGCTGAGTTTCAGTGGTTATTTGGGTATATTTTGGCATGGAATACTTCTATTTTTGGTTGGTTTGGTGAGCCCTCATGTGCTTCATATACGTGTAGTGTAAATCATGGTTCACTAGCTTACTTCGCATGCTTTGTTGACCCTTCATGTTAGCACTTTTTGGCCATGCCTTAAACTGATATTGTGCGTATTTTGGACTGCCCTAGCTCTATTTTTGGGTCTCATGATTGAATGATGTTTATTTTGCATGCTTGTAGTTCAATATCCATGCTTAACTTTGAGTTTTGAGGTCCCTTCCATGCATATACTGAGGTGTGTTCATGTTTTGGGCCCATTATACATCATATTTTAGAGCTTGTTTGAATGCCATATTCTCATGTTTTCTACTCCTTAAGTGTGCTTGAGAGTTGTCCATGAATGCCTTGTTTTCGGACCATTGAATGAGCTTCATTTCTTTGCATGTTGAGCCATCCTTTTAGATCATTTTCCCACTGTTTCAGACCTTCCTAGGGTCTGTTTGGGTTTGGTTTTGCCATTTGTGCATTGCTTTGGGTACCTCTAGTGTAACGCACTTCACTAGTTTCGATACCCGGGTCATCTAGCATGCATTGGGTGACATATTTACATGTTTCGGGACCACCTTTTATGCCATTTCAGAGCTGTATCATGTGCCATTCTATGCCATATTTCATCCTTTGCCATGCTTAGTTAGAGTTGCATGTTGTGCCTTAGGATCGGTTCTTTGCATTCGTGCATATTTGCATGTATCTCGGTTGACTCATTTTCATCATATGACCACTGATTTGAGTGTGGCTAAGGTCCACTCATATTGGTTTAAGTCCACCTTGCATTGTGTATGCCATTTGGTTCATGTTGTTGCATGTTTGACCATCGCATCGTGTATGCTTTGATTATGCCTTTGTGTATGTCCATCTCCGTGTGTGCATTGCGTATGCTAGGTCGTTAGTCGCATTGTGTATGCCATATAGTTTATAGCATTGTGTATGCTAGTAGCATGTTTGTATCTCATCCTTGCATGTTTGCATGGTTAGGTCACATTGCATTAGGATTGCATGCTAGTTGCATTTGTGCATGTCATGCATATTGCATTGTGTTTGGAGAGGAGTTAGTCCAAATACGGGAAACGAAGGGCGTTTCATACTCAAAGTGACGAAACGTGTCTCAATTTTCGGTCGCCGACACTCTTAACTATCCATGATAAAGTTGTTGGCTTTACTTGCTTATATGTGCATTCACGTCCCATTGAGTCGTGCAATTTGACTTCTCGACCATCATGCATTGAGATGCATGATTGGTGGCACGAGGATCGAGGTCTACACTCCCTTGAGCTTGTGCAAGGGCGAGGAGAGTGGTCTTGCACACATATGTTGAAAATACCTTGCTTTCTCTCCCTCTTGCCTTTGTTGCAGAAAAACCAAAATCTAGGGGCAGAAAGTGGTCGACCGACCAGGTTTCTTGGCAGGCCGACCACCTTTTTTGGTTTCCACCACAAAGGGTGGTCGACAGTTGTTTCCTAAGCCAATATCTGGTCGACAGCCTTCCCAAGGTGGAGTTTCAGCCTTCTAGAGCTTTGTGCAAGTTTCTGAGATCAATTGCAAACAAAGGCGAGGCGAGGCATCGCGATGGAATTTCCCGACGAGACGACTCGAGCATGCATACATCCATCGTCACCCAAAACAGAGCCGAGGCAGTCACACTCATGTAGTTTACAGGCTTACTTAGCTAGTTTGTTAATTAGTTAATGTTGTGTAATAATTAGCTGTAGCTGTTATTTATTCGGACTGTATTATTTATTCGAACCCTCCGAGCGAGGGCACAATTGTAATAAGTGTGCGTGTGTGTGATGTATGTCTTCCAACCCCACGTCTTTCTCCCTTTTATTTACCAGCTTATGATGGTTAGATTAGGGCATGTTTCAATTAGCATACTTATGCTTGCATGATTGCATCATTCATCTGTATTGCATACACCAGGCTCGGCGCATCATACTAACTGCATTGTATTTCAATCCGAGTTGAATACTTGTTAGTTGTAACATTTCACATGCCATCTTTAGAATAGCCGAGCCTATTGTAGTCGCATTCCTGCATGTGTTGCATTAGGCATTTCAGCATAGTTAGGATCATGCATAGATTTCTAACTAGTTTTTGTTTTGTGTTTATGTTTTAACATCCTTGCATGAGTGTGAGTATTGCCATGATAGCATGCTTACCATGAGGCTAACTGCTTATGTGATATAACTGCCTGAACGCCTGTGGGTGAAGGTTGGATTATCTAAATCAGAACAATTCATTGAATGCAAGTTTTAAGCCCACTTGAGAGTGGAAAAATCATATTCTCTAAGCCCACCCGAGGGTGGCAAAATCTGCATTTTAAGCCTACTTGCAAGTAACAAACCGTTTTCAAAACAAACATGAGATGTTTTGTTCCAATTCAGGCGATCCGATCTATATTTGTATGTTGTGTGCATCACATAGTAAAACTAGACTAAAATAACCGGAATAAGAACACATAATGTTTTCAAAACCCGATATCATGGTTAGTAGAGGCCGATCTTTGATCGGGCGAGCGGGAGTGCTCACGAAGTGACCTTCCCCAATCATACCCAAGTTCCTGAGCCGAGGCAACTTTGGTGATGACGGACACGTGGCCTTAGGCAAACGAGTCAGGGTTTCCTAAATTCTCCAAAATAAAATATTTAGGTGGCGACTCTGTATCTGGCAAAGCAGTCCATGTTTGGCACTTCTTTCAAAAAAATCTGTTTTTCAAAAAATGATTTTTCGGATTTGGACTCTTTGATGATTCATCGATCTTGTATTACACTCAGCGAGATTAGATACAGGATCGTGACACTTTGAGTCCTGAACTGTAGTGAGCCCAAATGAAAAAAACAGGATTCCCTCCCGGGACATTCGGGGACGTCTACACCGGCCCTCTTTGCTAAAAAGAAGGATGGGGCTTTGAGACTTTGTATTGATTACCGGAAATTGAATCAGGCTACGGTTAAGAACAAGTACCCTATGCCCCATATAGATGATTTGTTTGACCAGTTGAAAGGGTTCCATTGTTTTTCTAAGATAGATTTGAGATCGGGTTACCATCAGTTGAGGGTCAGGGAGGAGGATATTTCGAAGACGGCATTCCGTTCGCGGTATGACCATTATGAGTTTCTGGTGATGCCTTTTGGACTCACCAATGCACTGGTTGTGTTTATGGATTTGATGAACCAGATATTTCGGGAGTTCTTAGATCACTTTGTGGTCGTCTTTGTGGATGACATTCTGATTTATTCACCTTCTGAGAAAGAGCATAAGAAACACTTGAGAGTGGTGTTTGAGTTGCTTAGAGCCAATAAGCTGTTTGCTAAGTTTGGGAAGTGTGAGTTCTGGCTAAGAGAGGTTAAGTTCTTAGGCCATGTAGTCTCCGGAGAAGGGATGTCTGTTGATACATCCAAGATAGAGGCAGTGCAAGATTGGGCACAGCCTAAGAGTGTTTTTGAGATCCGCAGTTTTCTGGGATTAGCTGGGTATTACCGCTAGTTCGTGAAAGATTTCTCCAGGCTAGCTTCACCATTGACTAGATTAACGCGGAAAGGGGTCAAGTTTGTATGGAGTGAGACTTGTGAAAAGTTGTTCCAAGAGCTACAGGTTAGACTTACTACCACTCCGGTTTTGATTATTCCGGAGAGAGATTTGGGTTATGTAGTGTATTGTAATGCTTCACGAGAGGGTTTGGGTTGTGTGTTGATGCAAGAGGGGAAAGTGGTAGCCTATGTCTCGCGACAGTTGAAAACACATGAGAGAAATTACCCTACGCATGACCTAGAGTTAGCAGCTGTGATTTTTGCCTTGAAGATTTGGAGGCACTACCTGTATGGGGAGAGGTTCGAGGTGTTCTCGGATCATAAGAGTCTAAAATATCTGTTTACACAGAAAGACTTGAACTTGAGGCAGAGGAGGTGGATGAAATTTATTGAGGATTACGACTTTGCGTTGCATTATCATCTGGGGAAGGCCAATGTTGTAGCTGATGCCCTTAGCAGGAAATCCATTAGTGATGTAGCTTGTATAGTCATCCGGGAGTGGGAAATGCTGGGTGCACTTGACAAGTTTGATTTGCTTCTGAGTGAATCTGTTGAGTCTGCGACCTTATTTTCAGTAGTTGCGCAACCTACACTTGTGAATCGAGTGTTAGAGGCACAGAGGAGTGACCACGAGGTAGAATCCCTCCGGGAGAAGATCTCTAGTGGGAAGGTTGAGAAAGGTTTGACTGTGTACCCCAACCTGAGTGTGAGGTACCAAGACCGTCTGTTTGTGCCGGAGTCCTGCCGAGAGGAAGTACTCCGAGAGTTTCACCATTCACGCCTTACGGTGCATCCGGGAGGCACTGAGATGTATCGTGATTTGGCTCGCCAGTTTTGGTGGAGGGTATGAAGAAGGATATGGCAGTTTTCGTATCTAAGTGCCTTACTTGTCAGCAAGTGAAGGCCGAATGCCAGAGGCCAGCAGGTTTGTTACAATCCTTGCCTATAGTCGAGTGGAAATGGGAGCATGTCACGATGGACTTCGTTGTAGGTCTTCCGAGGACTCAGCGGGGTAGTGATGCTATTTGGGTGGTTATAGACCGGTTGACTAAGTCGGCGCACTTTATCCCTATGCGCGTGAGAGATTCAGTAGATCATTTTGCCGACTTGTATGTTCGGGACATAGTGAGGTTGCACGGGGTCCCAGTGTCAATTGTCTTAGATAGAGATTCACGCTTTACTGCTAGGTTGTGGTAGAGTTCGCAGAGTGCCTTGGGCACTAGGTTGACCTTTAACACGGCTCATCATCCTCAGACTGATGGGCAGTCTGAGCGTACTATTCAGATCCTTGAGGATATGTTTCGAGGCTGTGTCCTTGACTTTAGTAGGTCGTGGGAGAGGCATTTGCCCTTAGTGGAGTTTACCTACAACAGTAGTTTTTAATCGAGTATCGGTATGGCACCATTTGAGGCCTTGTAAGGCTGGCCGTGTGGGTCTCTAGTGTGTTGGGTCGAGGTGGATGATGCACCTTTGTTAGGCCTGGAGTTGGTTCGGGAGACGACGGAGAAGGTTGAGCTTATCCGTAGGAGGCTTATTACAGCCCAGAGTCGCCAAAAGAGTTATGCCGACCGTTGGCGGAGGCCTTTGGCATTTGAGGCAGGTGATCATGTCTTTCTGAAGATATCACCTAGGCGGGGTTTGATGAGGTTTGGGAAGAGTGGGAAGTTGTCCCTTCGGTTTATTGGCCCTTTCGAGATCCTTGAGAGAATTGGCGAGGTCGCCTACTGTTTAGCTTTGCCGCCGCAGTTGTCCGGAGTGCATGACGTGTTTCATGTTAGTATGCTTCAGAAATATGAGCCGGATCTGTCACATGTATTGGACTGGACTGACTTAGAGGTAGATGAGGATGCCTCGTATGAGGAGAAACCAGTGAGGGTCTTGGATAGGCAGGAACAAATCTTGCGAGGCAAGATGATACCTTTGGTAAAAGTTTTGTGGAAACATCACGGGGTGGAGGAAGCCACTTGGGAACGTGAATTGGAGGTCCGAGAGAAGTATCCGAATCTATTTGTGGATGTTTGAGCTTATGTTGAATATTTTGTTGTATTGATAAACTTTAAGAACATTGAATATGTCTTAAGTTGTAAAACATTGTATATGTTTCGGTTTATGAAAATATTATTGAATATGCCTTGAAATTGGAAGTTTAATTTGACATTGTATATGTTAAATGTATTGTAGAAATCCAAATATATCATTAACATTGAGTATGTTATGGAATGATGGAATATGGTATTGGAAATTGTTGAATTTCAAAGAAAAGCATGTTATTAATGCATATTGAATTATTTTGTGACTTGCCTCTTGAAAGGAGATGGAATGACCGGTAATGGGTCAGGACGTTGAACATTGAATGGTAAGATTGTTGAGAATAAAGAAATCATGTTTTTGAAACTTGTATCTAATTTCGAGGACGAAATTCTTTAAGGGGGGGAGGTTATAGCGATTCCGAGTTTTCCCCTTTATGTACAGTATTCCGGACTCGGTTCCGTAGATGTCGGTTATTGTGTATGGTTCATTTCCGTCCTTTAATTCCTTATATATGAGTTTTAGGATGTGTTGGGCAGGTTTGTAACAGGTTGGTTGTGATTAAAAACAAATGGTTGCTGCCTAGATTTTGGTGTCTTCGCTCGAGCGAGGCTTTTGTCGCTCGAGCGAGCTCCATGTTTTAGTTCCTTTGCTCGAGCCAGAGTTGAGTGGTGTGTCTATTGGCTTGAGCGAAAAGTCTTGCGCTCGAGCGTGCTTCTGGGTTGCAGACCTGAAGCTTCGTATTGTTGGCTCGAGCGAGGCTTTCTACGCTCGAGCGACGTTTCTTTGTGTCTGGTCGCTCGAGCGACCATTCCTTAGATCGAGCGAGCCTCGATTATATCAGTTGGCAGCAGCGGGTTACACTTCACTTTTTCATCACCTTCTTTACACAAACCCTAGATCCGGCTGCTCATCTCTCTATATACACATTCTCTCTAAGATTTCATCTACTCCTAGAGTGTTTCTAGCCTAATCTTTTTGTAAAAAAGATAAAGGGTGGCGTGGGCTTCACTTTAATCTGAAAAATCGCGAATTTGGAGCACTTTGAGTTTTCTTCATCTACTCCTTTGGCTTCTAACTTCGAGGTAGGGATACCCTACTCCATCTTATGAGTTTTGACATAAATCTTAGTCATTTTGATTAGATGGTGTTGTTTGGTAATTTTGGGAAAGTTTGGGTTTGATTTGAGGTTATAAAAAGGGGGTTTTCAAATGTTAAACCCATGTGTATGTGAGACCTTGGAAAATGGAAGAATTGTTGTTAAATTGATGAAATTGAACCTTAGGGTTGATATTTGAAAAATAGGGAAAATGCCCTAATTATGTTGAATAATTAATTTGGGAAAATGCGAAATTGAGTTGAAGTCGTGAAATTGAGAAGTTGTGGTATTGAATGGTGTAGTTGGTTTAATTAATCACTCACCTATGAAAATGTTGATAATTTATCTATTTGATAAATTTATTATCTGTTTAGAGATAACTGCTTTGGGCTATCGGTGGAGAATAGTCTTGATTGTTGTAGACATTGCATGTTGATTCGGGAAAAATTGAAACTAATCACTTGGAATATGTCATTGAATATGACGGTTGGAATAATACATCGAAATTGTGTATTGATTGATCATTGTATATGATGAACTGTTTAAATACATTGTTTATGTATATTGTTTGGGAGGAGATAGGAGATGTACTCCATGGTTTGAAAGAAGATAGGGGATGTACTCTCAAACCTGTTTGGGAGGAGATAGGGGATGGACTCCATTGATAATTGAAGTATTGGAAATGTTTTGATATGAGTGTAGTCTCATTTACTTGTTTGGCTAAATAATGAGCCATGTTTATAAATTTGAATTGGAAGTAAAGGAAGGTGTAATGAAATATGAAAATATTTGTCATGGAACTAGAAAGTGTTGTAAGTTGGTTTACAAGTGTTAATCATCTATCGAATACTAACGTTTTAGTTATTTCTTATATTTGGTTTAGTATATCTCTACTGGGCTTTGACTCACCCTATATGAGACATCATTTTCAGGTTCAGGTGATACGCCATCTCCAAGGACGTAGCTTGGGAGGCTTTGAGGCTAATAGCTCTTTTTGTTATTCTCTTTTGGTATTACATGTAAATTCAAGCCAAGGACTTAATGTGTATTTGAGTTAATACTCTCTTTTTGTAACCAAGTGTTGGCTTGGAAAGTTGTAAGCCCGTAAGGCATTTACTTTTGTTGTCAACATGTAATACTTCTGTAATGAATTCTCTGATAAATGAAAATATGCTTTATTCTCGTATGTCTATGGATATCTTGAATGTTGGGTTTATGTATTATTTGGAGGGCGTAACAAAAAAACTTATGTTCCCATAAGTCCTGTGTGAAATTTGTTGACACATTCACCCTCAATATTAGTTGTTAATATCATAAATAATGGTAAAACTGTAACGCCCTCAAAATAAACCCAAAAACAGACATCCATGATACAAGAAAGAGATATTACATTTCATAAATCAGAGTGTTCTTACAAAATGTATTATACGTTGACAACAAAAGTAAATGCCCTACGGGCTTACAACTTTCCAAGTCAACACTTGGTTACAAAAAAGAGAGTACTAACTCTACACAAAATAAGCCCTTGGCTTGATATACATGTAATACAAAAAGTAATCAAAAAGGTCTCTCAGCCACTAAGCCTCCTAAGCTACGTCCTTGGAGGTGGCATGTCACCTGTACCCGAAAATAATGTCCCAAATAGGGTGAGCCAACGCCCAGTAGAGATATGCTAAACATAATATGAACAATGACTAAAACATGAGCATTCGATAAATGTTAACCCTAGTCAACCAACTTACAACACCATTCAATCCCATGACAAATATGTCCATGCTCATTTTACTTAACGATTTCGATTCATAAGCATGGCTTAGAACCTGGCCAAACAATTTAAATGAGATTACATCTCTTATTAAAACATTTCCTTTATCCACTATTCATTTTCAAATGAGATAACACTCATATCAAAACACTTCCATACTTCACAATAGATACACATATTTGCTGTATCAATGTCATATTAAAACACTTCCATACTTCATAAATGATACACAGATTTGTTGTATCTATGGAGTCCATTCCTTGTCTTTCCCTAAACCGTGGAGTACATCCCCTATCTCCTCCCACACAAAACAATGTATATAAACAATTATCATATACACGAAAAATCAATACACAGATTCGATGTATTATTCCAACCGTCATATTCAATGACATATTCAATGTGATTAGTTTCAGTTTTCCCTAATCAACATACAGTGTCTACAACAATCACGACTATCCTCCACCGATAACCCAAAGCAATTATTTCTAGACAGATAATAAATGCATCCCCAGATAAATTATCAATATTTTTAAAAGTGAGTGATTAATCAATCCAACTCCACCATTCTTTCTCATAACTTCTCAATTTCATTATTTCACAATGAAAGTCATTAATTACACAAATGACCCAATAAAACCCAAATATGGCATTTTCTCCATTTTTTCCATATTGACCTAAAGTTCCAAATATTATCATTAAACAACCACAATCTCATTTTAGGACCCAAATACACATGTATTGGCCCAAAAGAACAAAACCCCTCTTTTCATATTGAAACCATAACACCCAGAATTACCCAACTTCAACATTACATCAAAATGACAACAAGTTTATGTCAAAGACCATAAATATGAGTAGTTATCCCTAACTCAAATTCGGAGCCCAAAAGAGAAGGTGAAGAAAATCAAAAGTGTTCCAAACCCCAAGATTTTCGGATTGATAGATAGCCTAAGCCAAGCTCTACACTTTTTACAAAGGGACAAGGCTAGAAACACACTAGAACTAGATCAAACCTTAGAGAGAAGGTGAAATGTAGTGAGAGAAGCTCTCAAAATAGATTTTTGAAATGTAAGAGAGAGAGTGAGAGTTAAAAAAGTGATTTAAAATGACCCAGCTGCCAACTGATATACGTATGACCCGCTCGAGCGGAGAATAGGACGCTTAAGCGTCAAACACAAAAACTGGACCCGCTCGAGCGCAAATATACCCGCTCGAGCTCCAAGACATAACTGCAAAACTCTACCCGCTCGAGCGCAAAGGAAACTTCGCTCGAGCATAGATTACACTTTTTCAGTAATTTTACAGACATCGAACACCCACTCGAGCGCAAAGATATCTGCTCGAGCACGATCCGCTTGAGCGTAAGAAAATCCGTTCGAGCGTGAAAAACACATCTACAGTATTTCTGCAGACGGACAAATTACTGAAGGTGTGCAAACTCCGCTCGAGCGGACCACTAAAAATCTAGGCAACAAGAGTTGGGACAAAAGCTCAACCAACCTGTTTGAAACACGCCCAAGACAATTCTAAACTCAAATACAATGAGTTAAAGAACGAAAATGAAATACAGACAACAACAACTATCAACGGAACCGAGTCCGGAAAACAGTAAATAAGGAAGGAAAAATCGGGATCGCTATAAAAACCATATATAGGAAATTGAATGTTACCATAGATTAAGTTTGCGAAACGTAACGTGACACCTACATAAACGTAACGTAACGTGACCATATCAGATGAGACATTATATAAACGTAACGTGATGTGACACCTACATAAACGTAACGTGACGTGACGCCTACATAAACGTAATGTGACGTGACACCTACATAAACGTAACGTAACGTGTCACGTTACATTTCACAAATTTACTAGGTTTTTGATTTTTTTAATTGAATGTGAAAATGTTACTTTCTATGGTAACATTCAATTTCCTATATATGGTTTTGCCATTATAGTGTATAATAGTATATTAATACCATTTATTTACAACTCATAGGATCTTGTAGAATACACTCCTATCTAAATAGAACTTGAGACTCTATAAGAAATTAGACAGAACTTAACATAGTATAAATGTCCGAAATAGGACTTATAAATAAGTCTCCCAAAAATTTATATTCTTCTAAACTATAAGGACTTGAACAACAATATTTTTTAATATATATATATATATATATATATTTTAACAAAAGAACAAAACATAACTTTTTTAGCATTTACTAAACATGGTAGATCTTGTTAGATATATATATTTATTTTTAAATCTAAATTGTCAATTAAAGAAATTAAAATAAAGAATTAAGATATTTTTAGCTCAAATTGTTAAAAAATTACTTTTGCTAAAATAAATTAGAAAGAAATGTTAATTTTTTTTTTATTAAAAGTGATAATTCGTTAAATTTCTGTTATTTAAAAAAAGAAAGGTTATAGGTGATAATTTATTATTCATCTATAATTATTTTTAGATTAAATGAAAATACCATATTAAATTTTCTTCTTACCTTTTTTTATTCAAATACTTTTATTTTGTAAGAAATTTATTTTTATTCTATTTAATATTTTATTGTAATTTTTAAATTAAGAAAATCTAACAAATCATATTTAAATTATTAATGCCTTTATAAAAAGTAAATTTTTTTACTATCAACTTAGTGGTAGTTTGTGAAGTGCTAAATAAGTATACATTTTTACTTTTTACGAAAATATGTACAGAAAAGTAGAAATGTGATGTGATCAAAAAAAGATAATTAAGTATATTTTTTACTTTTTACAAAAAGGTGTACAGAAAAGTAGAGATATGATGTGACCTAAAAAAATAAAAGATAAAAAAAAAATGAGCTAATATGGCACTTCTTAAACAATCCTTTCTTCAATGATCCATTTCTAAAAGATGTATTTTTTAAATATTTTCAAGAAAAATTCTATTGAAAATTCTAAGTATGTTGCTTTTTCTTTTGTTCATTAATATTAAATTTTTAATTAATTTAATTTATTATTTAAAAAATAAACTAGCAAATAATTTATATATTTATATATATAATTTTGTTCTTGTTGCTTATGTTATTGGTGTTTTTGCCCAAGTCCACTCAAATTTAATTTGAATTTTTGAATTTCTGCATAGATTTTCACTTAATTAAAAACTATGTTGTTCAATCTTTTAAAAAATTTAAGTTCGGCTCAAGTTGCTTGGGTTAAGCTCACCTAAATTTGTAATTCTAGTAATGGGGTTGAAAGTTACATGATTAAATTTGTGACAAATTAAAAAATAATAAATAAATTATGATAAAATTGTGATACTTAAATTGTAAATTTCAATCGTCTTTGTTTTCATAATTTTCATACAAAAATTTAACTATTTATATTATTTTGTATAAAAATATATTATTAATTTTTTTACATGCCGTGCAAAACACGAGTTACCACTAGTTTTTATGTATAACACAAATGGAAAATTTGAACCATTTAATAGAAGAAAATTTATTTCTTATTTTTTATTTCATTTTAAAATATTTTTATTTATTTTTTTAAATAAAATTTCACTCTCCATTTTTCCCAAAACATTTAGGCAACCACTTAACGCAATCACTTGCCGCCATCTAGGGATACAATTTGAGCGGGTTTGATCAAAGTAATCCAAGTCTAATTCAATTTTTTTTTCTTTTAGAATTTGAATAACAAAATTTTGGATTCAAATTATAGGTGAGAGGGTAATTTATAAATTAATTGGGCCGAGCTAAGTAACAGGCTTCTTTGGAAGTTGGGTTGCACAACGGACCGAGATAGGAGCTGCTATAGCTCAGTCCATAAAACTAACAAGCTTGGGCCAGATGACGTTCGTGTCGAGCTACGAGCCGAGGTGTTTGTGCTTTACAAATTGGACCTCACCTTGTTAGCTTGGTCGGATATTGCCACGGATTAGCTCAGTCTAAACAAGCAAAACCAAAGTACCAGAGAACCAGAGCCGAGCTACGTGTTGCGTATGAAGGCGTTGGATTATGACAATGGGCAAGTGTTAGCTCGATCATACTGTTATCCACCCATGGTAAAACCATCTCACTTGGTTTAAGCAGTGAGGAGGGTGTTAAAGGATAAGCATTATCCTTCAGGAGTGTGATTCCTAGGAGGACTCTACACGGAGGAATAAGAGCCCTACTAGGATTATGCCAAGCAAAAACTATGAAAGCTCTCAACATAACCTATGTACAGGTAACGCAACTTTGATTCTCGAATACACAGAGCTTTTGTCTATTTGTCTCTCTTGCTGACTTAGGCATCGGAGAGGTATCCGGCACACACCCGCCGGCTAGCTCACATTTGTGTTTTCAGGGAGTAAATGACGACGTATGGAGGGAGCGTAAACTTGATCAACAGGATTATACGAGAAGATTATTTCGTGCTCGTACAATTGACGCCGTCTGTGGGAATTCACAAAGAACGATACCTTTTGATCGAGTTCTCCTTTTTAATCGAAACCAATGGCACACAATGAGGATTTGCTGCAATCCGCTATCGACGGACAAACCCCAGAGGGGGGTGGGAGGCGCGAAGGTTTTCCTTCTATCCTACCCATGGCGGATCTAAAACCCCAGCGACAGAACCCCTGGAGGGATGTAAGGGGGAGGCAGGCTGGCAGCCCCCGTCGCTCTCAAAGTCCTGAAAGACAGAGGCGGAGGATAGACCCTCAAGTCCTGGAGGATCGCGTGAAAGAGCAGGACGAGTTAATAAGGAGGATGGCGGTAGACATGGAGTCAATGAAGCGCCAAATAAAAGGAAAATGGGTGGTGACAGGAGAGGGGTGCAAAGGCAACACGCCCCCTCACCACTTAAAGGATCGTGATAAGCGTACCACACCATCGCAAGCAGAGAGTAAGAGCCTTAGAACAAGCAATACTCAATCAAGGACTTGTAGGACTCGTTACTCCATGTCTGAGAGAACGAGAACTGAGAGGTCATATACTGGGGGAAGAACCTATCGGCCCTCACACATGCACCAGACGTCATCATCTGACTTACGAACTGTGCTTGAAGAAAGGGCCCGATGGAAGGAAGATACCAGGGCACGCGACCCGCGTAAAGTTTCAGCCCTTCAGCGGTTAGCCCCTCGAACACATGGTAGGGTCGAGGTAGGAATGCCAATGTCGTACCTCACTTAGGAACCAGCAGACAAAGTACTAGCAAGGTTACAAAGCTCGCCGTTCGTTCCGGTAATTGAGAACGCACCACTACCTTCAGGCTTCCACCAGCCCAAGTTCACCACTTATGAGCAGAAGTCCGACCCCTACATGTATTTGAGCCACTTCCGCCAGGTTATGGCAGTATACCGGGGAAACGAGGCTTTAATGTGCATCCTATTTCCATCCAGCCTTGGCAACCTAGGTCTAACCTGGTTCGAAAGGCTACCAGAAGGCAGTATCGCCTCCTGGGAGCAATTGGCAGAGGCGTTCGTGACTAGGTTCAAAACGAACACCAAGACACCAGTGGAGATCGATCAGCTACTCTCCATTGACATGGGCGACAAGGAGACGTTGAGATCCTACAACAGTCGTTACTGAAAAACCTTTAACCAGATTGGGGATTGCCCTACAAACCTCGCCATTGCACAATACAAACGGGGTCTGCCAGTCGCTAACAAATTGAGGGACTCAATTACTATGACGCCGCCCCTCACAATGGAGGCCTTAATGGAGAGAGTGCACCAACATATTCGCGTGGAGGAAGATAGCGCCCGTGCTAAAGTGAAATCTGGCACAACAGCAATACCAGATAAAAAGACTACAGCAAAAGTCAACACGGTAGAACCACCAAGTAGGAATGGGCGAGGCAGGCGGGCTAACAGAGAGGACCCAGACAAAAGGAGGTTAAGAGTTCGCACTACCATTACCACAGTGTTCAAAAAACCAATCTACCAGATTCTCAGTCAGATACATAATGAACCTTTCGTCTGATGGCCAGCTAAGTTGGGAGAAGCACAAAAAGTCTATGACGAGAGGTCCCGGTGCATCTTCCATGATGAAAAGGGGCACCGCACTGAAAATTGCACACCATTAAGGCAACACTTGGAGGAATTAGTGGCAGCTGGGCACCTGGACCAATACATAGAAAGAGGAACACAGCCAGCCCCCTAGAACCATAACAGCCCAAACAGGATGCTGGTCGACGCTCCACCTCAAGGCGTAATTAACGTAATACATGGGATATTCGAACTTGAGCGGGTATGTAAACTCAGGGGGATGATCAAAAAGGCTGAGCACTTAAGGAAGGTATTAAGTGCACAACCTACAGTCAAAAAGGGGAGAACAGTGGCCACCAATGTCATATCTTTTTCAGACAAAGATTTAGCAAGGATATACTGCCCTCACAATGATGCATTGGTTGTCACTCTACGCGTCAAGAATTTCGACATTAAGCGGATTTTGATTGACCAAGGAAGCTCATGTGAAATAATGTATTACGAAACCTTCAAATAACTGAAACTATAGGACAAAGACTTGGCACCTGCAACATCTCCCCTAATCGGATTCAACTCAATGCCAAAGTGGCCAGTAGGCAAGATAATCCTCCCAGTCAAGGCAGGAACCATAACGAAACAGGTGGAATTATGGATATTGAAAGTCCCTTCCACTTACAGCATAATCTTGGGGAGGACATGGTTGCACGCCATGCGATCGATAGCGTCAACCTACCATTAAGTATTGCGGTTCCCCAATGAAGCCGGAGTAATTGCAAAGGTCTTTGGAGACCAAATTATGCCAAAACAATGCTTCATCACAGTAAATGGCAGTCGCACTGCAAAAGGGTTTGTACAGATGGTCGAAGAGCTAGAAAGTAATGAACTATTTGCGGATGTCGGCAAGGCAGCTGATCAAAAGGCAGTGGAAGACTTGGTAGAGGTAAGAATAGATGAAAAAACCCAGAGAAGTTCTTTTTGCTCGGCTCGTCTTTGTCCAGCACTGAGAGAATAGAGGTCATGGAATTATTAACCTCTAACATCGAAGTGTTCGCCTGGACGCCGTATGACATGCCTGGCATTGACCCAAAATTCATCTGTCACCAACTGAACGTTCACCCAACTGCCAGACCAATTATACAACGCACTTGCAGATCAGCACTCCACCATGCCGAGATAGTGGCGGAAGAAGTGAGAAACTTGCTGGAGGCAGGAGCTATCAAAAAGGTGCACTATCCCAGGTGGATCTCCAATACCGTAGTAGTACCAAAGAAGAACGGAAAATGGTATGTCTGCATGGACTACAAAACAGTCAACAAGGCATGCCCAAAGGACAGTTTTCCCTTACCACGGATAGACCAATTGGTAGACCTAACGGCAGGACATAATCGATTTAGCTTCCTTGATGCGTACAAGGGTTACCATCAAATCGCCATGTATGAACCAAACCAGGAGGTCACATCCTTTACAACGCCTAGAGGATTGTATTGTTACAAGGTCATGCCCTTTGGCCTAAAAAACGCAGGGGCAACATTCCAACGAATGGTCACCAAGATGTTTGAACCATTGTTAGGCAGAACAATGGAAGCCTACATAGATGACATGGTGGTCAAAAGCAAGGATGAGAAGGACCATCTCAGGGACCTAGATGAGATGTTCCAAATTCTGAAGAAAAATAAGTTGCGCCTAAATGCATCCAAATGCGCATTCGGTGTAAGATCAGGCAAATTCTTGGGCTTTCTGGTGACCAACCGAGGTATAGAAGTAGACCCTTCTCAGATCAAAGCAATCCAGGATCTAGAGAGGCCCAACACAGTAAAAGAGGTGCAATATCTAACTGGCCTAGCTGCCGCACTCAACCGGTTCATAAGTCGGTCATCAGACAAATGTCGACCATTCTTCCAAGCATTGAAGGCCAAATTTAAGTGGGATGAAGAATGTGATTGCGCCCTAGAAAGCCTAAAAGAGTACATGTCTTCTCCGCCGTTGCTAGTAACCCTAGTACCTGGAGAAGAGCTCTTTTTGTACCTAGCAGTTTTACAGCACGCAATCAGCGCAGTGTTGGTCCGAGCAGAAGGAATCCAACACCTGCCCATCTTTTATGTTAGTAAAACCTTGTTGGGCGTAGAAACCAGGTACCTACCATTGGAAAAACTGGCCTTAGCCTTGATGATGGCCTCAAGAAAGCTGTCGCATTACTTCCACGCCCACACCATAATCGTCCTAACAGCTTTTCCCTTAAAAGCCTTGTTTGAGAGGGCAAACTTTTCTAGGCGAATCTTGAAGTGGGCAGTGGAATTAGGACAGTTTGATATCAAGTTTCAACCCAGAACCACAATAAAAGCCCAAGCTTTGGCAGACTTTGTAGCAGAGTTCACACCAGGAAGTCATCACATCTGCCCAGTTGACTTGGTTGGTACAACGGAAATGGGGACGGAAAGTGCCGCAGAAAATACACAACCCCTAATACAGGATACCCAACCACATTGCAAACCACACAGGCTTGAGGATCAAAAGGATGGAATAAACCATGCCATTTCCAGAGAAAACTCATCAACAGGTAAAAACTTGGGGCAGTCAGATAGTAAAGAGCAAACCCCAACAGCAAGCATGGACTTGGAACAAAACATAAGCAACACGCATGACCCCAAGACATCATCCGACCCCTCCAATTGCTAGAAGCTATTCGTTGGAGAGATGTGAAAGCTCTTTGTGGATGGAGCATCCAACAGGCACGGTGCATCCAACAGGCACGGTGCAAGACTTGGCATAGTCCTCATCTCACCAAATGGCCTAATAGTGGAACAAGCAGTCAACCTTGGCTTCCTAGCATCAAACAATGAGGTGGAGTATGAAGCACTCTTAGCAGGCCTAAAATCAGCACTCTTCATGCAGGCCACCGAGCTAATGGTTTACAGTGACTCCCAGCTGGTAGTAAACCAGATTTCAGGCGACTACGAAGCAAAAGATGAGAGGATGGCGAAGTATCAAGAGTTAGTTAGAAGGGAAATAATGAAATTCGAAGTAATGCGAATAGAGCGGATCGACCGAGAAGAAAACAGTAGAGCAAACGAACTAGCAGGCTTTGCTTCGATGGAAGATACATCCATCCCACATCCATTACTGATCGACTTTCTACCAAGACCAAGCATTGAAGAACCCGAAGTAGCTAAGGTATGTTGCGCCGAACTAGGCCCTTCATGGATGGATCCCATTATAGTATTCTTAAAAGACGGCGTCTTACCTGAAGAGAAGAAAGAAGCCAACAAGATCAGAGCAAAGTCATAGCGATTTTGGTTCTCTCTATCAATGGCCTTGTACAAAAAAATCATTCACAAGACCTTACCTGAAATGTGTTCATCCCAACAAGGTCGAAGCATTCTTGTTTGAAATACACGGAGGCGTATGCGGAAGCCACCAAAGGGGAAGATCATTGGCATATAGAGCAATTTCACAAGGATATTGGTGGCCATACATGCAAGCAGATTCAGAAAAGTATGTTAAGAGATGCGAGAAATGCCAAAAGTTCGCACACCAAATACATCAACCGGCCAGAGAGCTTCTACCATTACCTAGCCCATGGCCCTTCGCAATGTGGGGCTTGGACATAGTAGGACCACTTCCAACGGCACCCGACAACAAAAAGTTCTTTCTTGCAGCAACAGACTACTTTACAAAATGGGTGAAAGCAGAAGCACTCGCCTCAATAAAAGAGAAAGATGTGAAAAAGTTCATCTGGCAGAATATCATCACTCGGTTTGGCATACCCAAGGCTGTAATATCTGACAACGGCACTCAGTTCGATGGCAAAAGTTTTAGAGGCTTTTGTGAGAGTAGAAGATAGAATTCTACAATTCTACACCAGCATACCCCCAAGCAAATAGCCAGGCGGAAGCATCAAACAAAGTCGTCTTAGATGGATTGAAGAAAAGGCTGGAGAAAGCAAAAGGCAAGTGGGCTAAGGAGCTTCCTCACGTTTTATGGGCTTACCGTACCACACCTCGATGGTCAACTAGAGAAACACCTTTTTCCTTGGCTTATGGCATGGAAGCAGTAATCCCACTGGAAATTGGCCTCCCCACTATTAGAAGTGAAAATTTTGACCCAGACTTCAATGGAGAAGCCATAGCCTTGGAACTCGACCTTGTAGAAGAGAGAAGAGAAACAGCACTGGTTCACATCGCCTCATACCAGGAAGAGTTATCCAGAAAATATAACAAGACAGTACATCCGAGGAAATTCAAGATTAGAGATTGGGTGCTGCGCAAAGTAATGGGAAATACTCTAGTACCCAGAGATGGCAAGTTAGAGCCTTGTTGGAAAGGTCCATACAAAGTAGTTGGCTTAGCAGAAAAAAGGGCATATCACTTGGAAGATGGAGACAGCAAGGCTATTCCCAGGCCATGGAACACTGCCAATCTCAAACTATTCTATTTTTAGCTTTTCATTAAAAGTACTTGTAATTTTTTCTTTTTTCAATACAACAATTAGCTTCCTTTTCAGCATAAAACTTTTACAAAAGTTGTTTTTAGTGAGCTAGGGGCAATGAAAGCATAGTTGACCGAAAAAACCAACACTTGGCTCTAAGTTGGCAGGAATAACCAACTTTGAGCTCTCTTCAGCCGAAATCAGGATCTAGGCTGAAGAAGTTTGGCAGGAATAACCAAACACCTGGCTCTAGGTTGGCAGGAATAACCAACACTGAGCTCTCTTCAGCCAAGATTAGGATCTAAGCTGAAGAGGTTGGCCGGAAAAATCAACACTTCGCTCTAAGTTGGCAGGAATAACCAACTTTGAGCTCTCTTCAGCCGAGATCAGGATCTAGGCTGAAGAAGTTTGGCAGGAATAACCAAACACCTGGCTCTAGGTTGGCAGGAATAACTAACATTGAGCTCTCTTCAGCCAAGATCAGGATCTAGACTGAAGACGGTTGGCAGGAATAACCAACATTTATCTCTTTTCAGCCGAGATAAGGATCTAGGCTGAAGAGGTTGGCTGGAATAACCAACTTTTGGTACTCTTCAGCCGAGATAAGGATCTAGGCTGAAGAGTCGTTGGCAGGAATAACCAACATTTGTTTCTCTTCAGCCGAGATAAGGATCTAGGCTGAAGAGGTTGGCTGGAAAAAACCAACTTTGAGTACTCTTCAGCCAAGATAAGGATCTAGGCAGAAGAGAGGTTGGCTTGAAAAACCAACTTTGAGTACTCTTCAGCCGAGATAAGGATCTAGGCTGAAGAGGTTGGCAGGTATGACCAAACAGATTACAAGGTTAAGACCAAGATAGGTATCTCAGCCAGAAAATGTTATACTTCATGCAAATCATAGTAGAAAATAAGTAGACCGAGTAAAAAGAAGATTTCATTTAAGATCCAAAACAAAGTTACAAGAAAAAGGACTTTAGCCCGGTTACATATTCCTTCCAAGAGAAAAGGAAAAATTACAGAATCAAGCAAAAAGGTCGTCCAGATCCGCATCCAGGTCAACTCGAGTTGCACCACTCGATAGCCCGGTTTCAGCAGGTAGCTCGGTCACATTTTCAACCAAGTCTTTCACCGGTGGCTCAACCTGAGCTGCTGAAGTAGTATGGAGACCGCGATCAGTAGTACCAGCCGGGGTGTCGCCAGGCTCGGGGGATGCTCCTCTGCAACTTGAAGAAATTTCTGTTGAATGGCATTGGCATACTTCGCCATGTAGCTCGGTATGAAATGTGGAGGAGGGTTCTGGAAGGCCTCGGTCTCTTGGCTATGACTGAGCTTCGCCACAGCCGTCTTCCATCCACATTTGAAGAATATATCTTTTGCGGCTTCACATTGTTGGATGCAAGTGGCCTCTCATTCCTTGTAACCCCGGTCTTCAGCATCTTCCACACTCTTCTCCAACTGGGCGATCTCAGCATTCTTCTTTTTCTCGAGCTTGGCCAGCTCGCGCAGATATTTATCTTTCAACTCGGCCGAAGCCTTTTGTTTATCTGCTTCAGCCGAGTTGACTAGTCCGGTGAGTCGGACTATTTCGATGTGTAGCTCGGCCATTTTTTGCTTGGACTCTTCTAGCTCGGCCGACTTAGCATTGGCCTCTGCTACGGCTTGCCGTGTGGTCTTACGTAGCTCCAACACACGCTTGTGAGCGACATGATTCTTTTGCATGGCCTGCAAAAGGAGAGATAACAATTATAGTTAAAATCGGGCAAACAGATGTACAAATTAGAAGGATGAGCAAAAGGAGAACTTACCAGCACCATCGATTTCGTTGCCGAGCGAATGGCCTTCAACTCGGTGAGATGGTCGTGGTGCTCCATATCGGCTGGCAGGTATACGCTCTTGGCAAGGTTAAAAGCCAGCAAATGGTTTTTTTTTGCGACCACTGAGTTAGTGTCAGTGATAGCTCGATTCTTGTATGTGATCCTTGGCAACCATTCTGAAGGGCTAGCCCAGCTTGAACGCACTGGTTCTGGGCTTAGCTGGGTGGATTGAGGAGGCACGGTGTCATCTTCATCAATGAGTTGTGGTGGCTTGGTTGCAGATGTGCGAGCACGCTTGCTCGGCTGGGATGACGAGGCACGGGCCGTTGGAAGGGCCATAACTGCCTCATTTGTTTGGCCGGCTTATGGTACCTCGGCCAGAGTAGCTATTTCGGTAATCAATGCTCAGACAGCTCGGCGTTTGGCCATCTCTTGTTCTTCGGTTAGTGGGATGAGATTGATTTAGGGTAATGATGGATCAGGTTCTGGGAAAGGTTCCAGGAGGAAATCTGTCACCCTGGTTTTCCTCTTACTGCTGTATCTGTATGTCAGTTCGAAATTAAGTAGCTCGGCCCAACCTCGATTGCGGTACCGGAATGCAGCACGGAGTGCGTCTAGATTGGGGTAACTGTACTGCGACTTTAGTTGGTTCAAATTTACATAAAGAAAAAGGCAATGGTTAGCACGGTTTAAAACATATAAAATAGAGTAAAGAATGCATAAAGCTAAGCCGAGGTATTCGTACCGGCTATTTCCTTATTCCAGTTAATTCGGTCGCCTGGTATATGGGCTTCCTGGTCTTCAAAGTTGCCCGAGAACCAGAAAAAGTCATCGTCATTTACATCTTTGTCCAGTGTATTTTTTATTATTTTCCCTCGGCGTCTTCTTATTCTTAAGTAGTATACCCAACCATCTTCATTCTGGCCAAGTAAATATTGGTGAAAAAGCTCGGCTAAACCGAGGTTAAGACCAAGCCGGCGATTTAGCTCGGCGATGCCATTTATTATTCTGTATGAATTGGTGCTAAGTTGGGTTGGGCATATTCTAGTTTGCCTAAGGAATTCACAAAGGAGTGGCTGAACAGGGAATCAGAGTCCGGCTTCTACAATAGAAAGGACGGTGAAAGGAACGAAGCCCTGTTTTCCCATGGAGTCGTATCTAGCTCGGCTAGTGAAAGGTGGACGTCATCAGGGATGTTATAATCCTTTCGAAACTCAACTATGGCCCAGGGGAGTTCACTAAGAATCGATATTTTCCCATATGGACTTAAGTTATGTGTAAAATAGCTCGAAGTACTAGCTCGGTGTTGTGGAGGCGTTGAGTATCTAGGTTGAGCGTGAAAGAGACTGCCTGGCCAACCTAGTCAGAGTCTGCAAAGTGGAGATGAAAAGTGTTAAGCTCAAATCGTTGGACCGTGCTAAGTATAAAGGCAAAAATAAATGTAAGCCTAGCTCGGTTACGTAGGATACTATCCGTTTTTAGTTCGGACGTAGGGCAAAGGGTGGTTCCGAGTTAACCTCGGTCGATGGGTAAGGCTTCTAAATTCGATCTAAAACGCACCTATGGCAAACCAGTTCCTATCACGGTCGTGGTGTGATTTTGGATAAAAAAACGTCTCATTTCAGTTTGTTTGCAAATCCAATAAGTGTGATTATTGTTCAAAAGGTTCTTACTCATTATAGTGAAAACCATTTGAGAGTATTGTGAAAAAACACATATATGCAGTGTTACATGTTACTAGACTATACAAATGAAAAGAAATAGAGGATTGAGCTACTTACTGTTTGAAGACGGGAGGACGCAGATCAAAAACCACGAAGATGGTGATGAGAATGCAGGCTTTGCAGGTACTATGGTTACAAAAATGGAAGCTCAAATAGACAAGAGAGAGAAGATGAATAGTAGAAATGGTTGGTTCAAAACGTAGGGTTTTTGTATAAGGCAAAGAAAATGCGAGACTGTTCAAATTTTTAGAGTACGAGGGCGGCGCAGACAATTGTTGTCACGACCCGAACCCGCTCCCGTGGGTTAGGGACATGACCGGCCAGTAATCATGAGATTACCTACGGCCTCAAAACAAAACAAATGTATTTTAACAGAGTTAATGGGGGTCAAACGGAAGCAGTTCAAAATTTTATCCATAGAGCTGTGCTTACATGGCACATCCAAACATATACGCATTAATAACTCACAACAGAAATACAGTAGCATAAGTTCTGTACAAACAGGATCATCCACAAACTAAGTCAACCCATGAAACCTATATACAGAGATATGCAAAGTCCTTGCCAACATGACAAAAATAGCATAGCATAGCAGAAAGGCGAAGAAGAGTCTCGTGCGTGAGACACTAGGGCTGACTCTCCAAAACTCAGTTGTTCCACACAGACTTCACTGGGGCTGGGTTTGGACTTCTCTTGGCTCACCTACAAACACATGAATGAGCGTGAGCAATAGCGTAGTGAATAATATCAAATAAAAGAGTTATACAAACGGTATGTAGAACAACATGCTTCAAACGGCCTTGGGCCCAATTCATATTTCTATTTAACATATATATATGCACAATTTAAGTCAAATGACCGTGGTTCCAAACATACTGGCCTTTGGCCCATTCAACTTTCATTCATGTCAAACTGGCCATGCATGTCAAACTGGCCTCTAGTCCATTCATTCAAGCCAAACTGGCCTCTGGCCCATCCATGCATGTCAAACTAGCCTCTGGCCCATTCATTCAAGTCAAATTGGCCCCTTGGGCTTTTCAAACTTCCATATCAAACTGGCCTTTTGGCCTTTTCAAACTTTCATATCAAACTGGCCTTTAGGCATTTCAAACTTTCATTTGTGTCGAAACGGCCTTTGGCCCATCCATTCATGTCAAAACGGCTTTTGGCCCATTCATTTATGTCAAAACAGCCTTTGGCCCATTCAGTTATGTCAAAACAGCCTTTGGCCCATCCATTCATTTAGTATAAGAAACATTGTCCACCAATCGAATCAATGAACTCATAAAACTTACATAGAAGTAAGCAATTGGACAACAACATATTTCAAATATCTTTGTTAAGATATTACTTACAGTGATCGGCTGATTGATTTGCCCTGGAGCTTGACCCTACACATCACATAACACATATGGGTCACAACCGATTCAATCTGTTCTTTAATTCACATATTCCTCTTTAGGCTTCATTCTTATCTCTTTAACTCAATTACAATGCTTAATGCATGCCTAAGAGTGCTTACAAGTGAAAGAGAACGAAAAACGAAACACAGAACGATTATACAAAATTTTCAGAAACAGGGTCCCCGCTCGAGCGTGGACTTCCCCGCTCGAGCGGACCCATGAGGTCTGCAAAAGTGCTGGTTATGTCATTTTTACGCTCGAGCGTGAAACTTGGACGCTCGAGCGGAAGTCCGTCCTACATAGCTCCCCGCTCGAGCAGACATCATGGTCTGCAGAAAATACTGGGAGCACGAAATTCACGCTCGAGCGGCGGTTTCCCCGCTCGAGCAGACATCAAATTTTTGGGTTTTCCAGAATGTGTTCTTGAGCTCAAAACGACCTCCCAAGGTTCCAAACTCATAATCTCAGCTCAAACTTCACATATTCATGTACCAACATGGTACAAACACTAAATTACAACATAATGGAGCTCAATTTCACAAAATAATCACATGCATGGCTTAAATTACACCAAACTCATTTTCATCATAACACATTCATGTATTCAAAGCTCTTATCCTCATAAATTGTACATGCATGTGATGTATTACTCTCATTCTCAACTTAGATGATACAAATGGTGATCATAACATGAGCTTTAACCAAAACTCTATATGAATCATGTATTTCAAGCTCAAACATGCAAATTCAAAACAATTTCTTACATGCATGCACATATTGGCCCTCAATTCAACAAAACCAATTCAATCACATCATGCTCAATCAAATTCACGTTCTTGACCATTATTCCAATTTAAATTCACAAAATCACAACTTAATATTCATGAATCCACTTACCTAGAGGCTTAGCCTTCCCAATCTATGGTTAATCCTTGAGTTAGACTTCAAACTTCCAAGCCTCCAAGACCAAATTTTGATTCTCCTACACTCTCTCTCTCTCTCTCTCTAGTTCGGTTCTCTCTTCCTCTAGAGAGCTAAATCAGCCAAAAGATGAAACAAAGAGAGGAATTGAGTGTGTATTGCCCTTTTTATAAAAGTCCCACTAAACCAATTTAATAATAGTAAATAAGTGGGCACTAATCCATTAATTTAATCAATTTAATCTGGTCCGAATCAATTTTCAATTAAATTTTACCGTAGGCTCTAAAAATTACGCCAATCACAATGGCGCAGTCAATTTCGGATTCTATGGCCGATAAGGCCTTCAATTTTAATTTCTAAAGCAGATAATCGAACAGATATTCCTACGGTGAACAAATAGAAATTCAAAACCACATATTTTCACATAGTTGGCACACAAAATCATATCAGACATATAATCAAATTCATAATAAGGACCAATTAGCTAATTACGGAACAGGGTTATCACAGTTGTACTTGAACAATGGGAGCCAGCCACATGTCCACACGAATAGGAAACGATTCAGATGTACAGACTGAAAGGACGTTATGAACCGGACTAGTCGGTAGCTCGGTAAGGAGTGAACTTGGTTGGCCTGACTGCTTTTAGCTCGGCTAGAGAAGAGTAATCCCAAATCATGCTACGCAGATGGAATTAAGGGGCAGTTGAGAGGTTAATTTATAAATTAATTGGTCTGAGCTAAGTAACAGGCTTCTTTGGAAGTTGGGTTGCACAACGGACCGAGGTAGGAGCTGCTATAGCTCAGTCCACAAAACTAACAAGCTTGGGCCAGATGACGTTCGTGCCGAGCTACGAGCCGAGGTGTTTGTGCTTTACAAATTGGACCTCACCTTGTTAGCTCGGTCGGGTATTGCCACAGATTAGCTCAGTCTAAACAAGCAAAATCGAAGTGCCAGAGAACCAGAGCCAAGCTATGTGTTGCGTATGAAGGCGCTGGATTATGACAATGGGCAAGTGTTAGCTCGGTCATATTGTTATCCACTCGTGATAAAACTATCTCACTTGGTTTAAGCAGTGAGGAGGGTGTTAAAGGATAAGCATTATCCTTCAAGAGTGTGATTCCTAGGAGGACTCTACATGGAGGAATAAGAGCCCTACTAGGATTATGCCAAGAAAAAACTACAAAAGCTCTCAACAGAACCTATGTACAGGTAACGCAACTTTGATTCTCGAATACACAGAGCTTTTGTCTATTTGTCTATCTTGCTAACTTAGGCATCGGAGAGGTATCCGGCACACACCCGCCGGCTAGCTCACGTTTGTGTTTTCAGGAAGTAAAGCGACGACGTTTGGAGGGAGGGCAAACTTGATCAACAGGATTATACGAGAAGATTATTTCGTGCTCGTACAATAGGCATCTCTATAGAGTATCCATTTGAGAGACGTTTTTTTATGTTACATGTAAGGCAGGGATGGTAAATGGTTCGAATCTAGAATTGCAAAAATGTCTTATTTTGTCTACATGTTTGATAATTTTTTCTAATTTCTTATACAAAATTTATTTAGAAAAATTGTTTATTAATTCGACTGCGAAAAAATATGTGTACTATAGATGCATTTTTTTGCGTTGCAACTCTAATATACATGAAAAACTTAGAGCAAACGCTTAAAAAATTTACACCATTACAAAAATGTTGTTGGTATTTTTCATAATAATACAAGAAAAACATAAAATAAATGAAATAAAAATGGAAAAACAATTTTTTTTTTATCAAAGGATGAAATACAGAATAAACGGCATAACTAAATACAAAAATAAATTAGATTACATTACTAAAAGAATAAATTATTAACATGGATAATTAAAGATTAGAACTTGTTGAGGTAAACTAAATTCTGAAAAATTAAGAACAAATAATAAGAAAATGAGCAAATCGAAACCTGTGTAATATTATAATTTCCTTATAACAGATTTACCGTCTCCCAATGGATACTGGAGGTACGCCGGTATTTCTCTCCTAGGATACGACAGTTGAAACCAGCTAATGCAGAAGCACATTCTGAATAGCTTCGGCGAACTTGATAATGGATATACTCTCTCTAACAAGAACCAAAAAAGGGACTGACAAAAGAAGATAGAAAACTTTTTCTTTGGTGGAAAAAAAACATCTCCAACTTTTTATCTCAAAACATCATTTCTATTTTTTATCAAAAATCTCTCCAAAATTATCCTACTAAGTTAGAGGGGAAAGACATCTATTTATGCAAGTAGGGGAATCCCTATCCATGAAGGCTATACATCAATAGGGCTATCAAATACCATTAACCAAGGCCATCAACTCTAGCCATTAGGGCTAGAGTTACAAAGGTTGAAAACCTATAGCCACTATGGTTATCAACTCCATCATCAAAAGATGAGAGTTATAAAGGTTTAAACCTTTTATGTGCTTAAAATATACAAACAAATATGTATATAATGATGGTTGAATAAACCAACTAGATAGGTCATAAAATAGATACTAATGTTAGGTTACAACCCGATCCATACCTAATTCTTAAACACATGCACAAGCTAAGCCCAATACAAACCCAAGCTCAAGATTAAATCCAAGTCTAAGTCCAAGACCAAACCCAGCATATGCACAAGCACAAGCCTAGACCCAGTCCAAACTAAATTTAAGCCTAACTTTATTGATGCACACTTTATGAGACAATTTTCATTCATAACTTAATGGTTTCGGTTCATTATTTTTGTATTGTAATCTTTTCACTTGAAAGAATACAAAACCACTCAGACCCACTTCAACCGACAATTAAGTCCTATTTTAATTTCAAATTAAAATTACCAAAATCCATTATTTTCTAACAAATACAAATATCCTTTTTATCATTCTTCTGATTCGTAATTGAATAGTGATTGGATGCACAGATTAAACATCAGAAACAGGTCATGGTAACTTTCTCGTGTTGAACTAGTGTGGCATGGATCACATTTTGGATATAGAATTCGAGACTTGGAATTTTCATATTTTAGCAAATATATATATATATATATATATATACATGTCATCAAAATAGAAACAAAAAAGTTGAAAAAGGAAGTGATATCTCCTGTAGCAGTTTCTTTGAAAGATCCATTCATACACTTGTGATCTTATGGTCATCATTAGAAATTTAGTAGCATGTAATCAAATTCCCTGACATACTTAAAAATGTAGAGGATAAATAAAAATGAATTATGTTTCAGTCTAAAAGTGTAATGTTTTCATGATAATCAGAAAAACTTACAAATGAGAAATAGATAAACAATTGTCCTAAATTATGTTTACATAATTATTAGCAGAACCAACAGGCATTGATGGTGTAAAGAGACTGTGACAATAACAATAATGATAGTGGTGAAAATAATGGTAGCATGGTTGAAACTCAAGTTTCGAAAATATTTTCTTCTTTTCAAAAATAGAAACGTTTTTTTGGATCTAAATGTTGGAAAATTGGTTTTATTAGGCTTATTTTGGGCCAACTTTGAACCCAAAATTGAGTGGGCCCCGAACATCTTTTGGGGTGGGTCCGAAGAGAGGAAGTATTATTTGTCGCGTGGCAAGTCACACGGTAAAGACGGTTCATCAAAACCATTTATGAGTGAATGAGAAGTTGACGTCGTTTTCGGGTTCGAGGAATGGACATTTAAAGATTTACATGTGGGTTTCCTTTTAATGGGCTGTCTCATATTGAAACTTTAAGAGAGTTTATTTGTGTATATAAGCTCTAGCCTACAATACTTGGGTTGGGCCCCAAGGGGCACCCCAAGTTTGTAGAAATGAGGAGTTATGAACAAAGTGTACCATAGCCCAAACCACCACACGCACGCAGCCGCCATCCGTCCGGCCGGTCGAGCCGAGCCGTGCCAGGCGCGGTTGTGGGTCGGGTCGATTCCAATATTAATTTTTTGGACAAAATTCATTTGAATTTTTTTCAAAAATTATTGCGGGAATTTAATTCAAATTTGAATTCCAATTTTTGTCCAACTCTTGAGCCTCCTTCAGTCCGAATTCTGTAACAGTTTAACTGCATAAAACTGCTCATAACTACCCAGCAATTACAGTCCAAAACTGCACTGTTTGACAGGTTCAAACAGATCTACATATCCAGCAGTTATCTGTTTAGTCACTTTATTCACCTGTTCATTTGAAACCATATCTGTTCATTTCAAATTAAGCACCTGTTCAGGTCTATATATTCAGATCTGTTCCAGCAGTCTTCAGATCCGAAAATCAGTCAGGAAATTGTCTCATTGGCTGTCCACTTTGCTCTATTGCATATATTCTTCATATATATTTTTAGAAAAAAATAAAAAGAGTATAGAACACAGGTTTGGTTCGCCGTACAAATTTGTTTAGTGTGCTACAACAAGTTTGTGAAGACCATTGTATCCTGGGAGATAGACACCACTCAACCGTAAGCACCGTAGCGGGGTGAATCTGCCTTAAGGACAGAGTGTCACACACTCGACTTGGTCTTTTATTTTTTTAATTCGGTTCGATAAATAAATTCGGTACGTTATTTATTTATTTTGTTTGAATTAGTCTCAATTTATTTTACTTACTCAGAAGATTGTTCCAACAATCTTAAGACAAATTCGAATTATTCTGTTTACAGAATTTTTCGTTTGTTTCCTTTTCTCTTTTTTCTTTTAAGAAAATTATTTTCTGTGGATTTACAAAATAATATTCTGGTTGGAAAAACAAATAGTGATTATACGCTATTTGACAAATAGTAGTAATATACTGTCTATTTTCTTTGACAACTAGTAATAATATACTGATGTCATTAATGTACGGGGAGCAAATATTCCGGCAAGCCCGTACTCCTTTCTTCCGAGCTCCGTTTATGTCCGATCACCTGCGTGCAAACAATGGTGAGCTACCCGGCGGAGTGTGGCTGGAAAAACCCTCCGACGGTCAAGTTAGCACACACCTTAGGATAGAGAGATAGAGAGAGAGAGGGGTGCTGGAATGTAAGAAATTCCTTACAAAAGTGTTCATCCATCGCGTATGGGGGGCGCAGACATGCTTATATACCCTCTGTGCCCCATATCTACTCCCAGTCATCTCCTGACACGTGGCTCCGCTATCCCATCTGTCAGCATAAACCTTGCTGAACATCACCTAATCTCAACTGCCTGCCATCACAGCTGGAGCCCGGCAGCCGAGCTGCTCTATCCGTTGCTGTGCCGCGCCGTGCTTCATACCCAAGCACTTCACTGGCTAAGACCAAGGAGGACCGGGCTAGGCGGCATCTCGGCAAAGCCTAGCCCGAGGCACCTCCTGTGGTCGGCCTTTCTGCCGGTCAAACAGTTACCTCGGCTGACCACGCCTTTCCGGGCGCCGGTCACTCTGGCTTCGGCCATCCCCTGATCGAGCAGCTCAGTCCGGCCGAGCACTGCCTTGCCGAGCAGCTCCTTTACGGTCTGGGGCGGCACACACTCGGCCCAAGTTCTGCCCGGCCCAAGTTTTGGCAGCCCATCTCTGGGCGGATAGTCGATCATCTCGACCCCATGCACCATTGGGCTCTCAACCTGCTCGGCCGTCACCTCAGCCCAACTCCAAATCATAAATCATCGTCTCAATTGCCCCTTAATTCCGTCCGCGAAAGCGTGGCTGGGATTACTCACTTCGACCGAGATAACATTTCTCCGGTCTTCAAGATGCCAAACCTCGACCGGGCTAGTTAACATAACTGTCTGCAAACTTGCCCGGTTATACTCCTCGGCTGACGTCCTTTACTTCGAAAGTAGCTCGGTTGGCTCCTCGACTCTTCAACCCGTCGCTTCAGTCCTGACGTCGCCATAAATGGGGACACGTGGCGGGCTGCCATTGGTCATCGAGCAGCCAACCTGCCGTTTTTGCCAGAATTTGAATTTGGGCGGCCTCTCGTTCCTACATATACAAGACCCCCCTTATACAATTTCTTCCTACTACTTCTCTTCCATCTGCCGCTTCGGAGCTCAAGCCATTTCCTCTCAGCCTCGACTGTCATTCTTCGTGATTGGAAGAACAGCTCCTGCCCTTCACAGGTAAGACCTTCGATCCCTCTTGAGTTGCTATTTTCTTTCATATTACACACATTAGGGTACAAAAATGTAGCTCTTAGGGCATAGGCCATAGAAACCGTCCTAAACCTCCCACTGTTCTTGGTGTTCTTCATCTTCCTGAAGAACACTGAAGAACTGGGGCGAACAAGGCTCCTGGTCTTCTTTTGATCCAAAAAACCAATCTGACCGAGCAAATAACATGTTTGTCTCAAACCCAGCAAAAACCGAGATAACAAAAGGACTTGGTCGCTCAACCGGGCTAACATCTGGTCTGCTTGGGCGACCGGGCTCCTTAGTTAGAATAGATAACCGAGGTGGTTTGGCACTCTTAATGACCGAGCTAAAGTCCAGCTCCTTTTGCGCGACCGCGCTCACACTTACACTTGCCATCCTTTTCCTGCAGAGTCCAAGGGGACCACTGTCATTCCTGAGGCTCTCAGGACTGAGCAGCAACCAATTACACAGTGCCAAACCCTTCAGCCGGGATACTAAGTCGGCCACAAATGGGGAAATTCCGCTTCCTAGTGGATACTCCGGCCACGCTAGCTGCTTTCAGGGAGGAGTACAGCGTCCCGACCGATGTCCACCTGGAGCTTGCAGAAGAAGAGACCACGCCTTGGGGTAGAACAGAACAATGCCCCTTCACCATGCTGTCGGTCGTCGAAGGAGGACTCCGCTTCCCTCTGAACCCACTCATCACCGAGTTCCTACGCCGAACCGGGCTAGCACCCACCCAAGTGTCTACCAACACTTACCGGATAATAAACGGCGTGCACGAGCTAAACAACCGGTTAGGCATTAGCCTAGGTTTAGCCGAGATCCTGTGCCAATACACCCTAGGCCACACCGGCGACGGTCTCGCCTATTATCTCAAGATTAGACCGGGCAGAGAGAAAATCGTGACCGGCACGCCAGACAAGGATCTTCACGACGATGATTTCTTCTGGGTGTCTGGTAATTACGAGACAGCCGAGGTACCGGGCTGGATGATTAGCAAAAATTTTGGGAGCACATGTAAGCCGCGCAAATTATCTCGGTTAATACACTTTCTTGATGTTTCTGTATCTTAATCATTCTCTTCCTTGTTTCTTTTGCAGCCATCCAAGCCTTGCAAGCCAACTATAATTTCCCCAACGTAGAAGCAATCAGGACTGCGCTTCGCTACCGCGACCGAGATTGTAACCAATTGCTCGGCTACAGTCCCACATACAGATACTCCGCTCCCCGCCAGAGTAAAGTTACTGACTTCCTCCGAGCTCCAACACCTCCACCGGATCCTACTCTGCCAGACGTTCCCCTCATTCGCCTGACCGAGGAACAAGAAATGGCCAAGCGCAGCAGAATCAAGAACCTGCTCACCGCCACATCCGCCGAGCTGCCGAGCGTTGTAACTCGCTCCCCAGCCGTCGGTCAATCCAGTGGTGCTGTGGTCGCCCTTGCCTCTCAAACGACCGGGCAATCCAGTCGAGAACCCTCTGCACGACGTGCCGGTAAAAGAGCTTGGGCAGACCCATTCGCCGAGCTAGTCGCCGAGCTGACTACCGAGCATCCAACTGACGCCCCCGCCCCAGTGCCAGCCTGGCGTCCACAGTTGAAGCACCGGGGTCAAGACATCCCGGCAACGGCTTCGATCAAGGCTGACAAAGAGCATCTACTCGCCTTCGATCTGTCCAAAGCTCTTCTACTACCGAGCGATGTAGTCGGCAACGACCACGTCCCTGACACTCGGTTGGTCAAATCGTCAGTGAAGTCTATGGCCAGGGTAAGTCGATGTTCCTCTGAAAATTTCACAAGTGTTTGCCCGGTTCCTCTTCTAATCAACTTTGCTTTTTGCAGGCCATTCAAAAATAACACCTGGTTTTGGAGCGCATCCACAGACTTCGGCAAAAGGCCAACGACACAGCCAGCCAGGTCGAGAGCCTTCAAGCCGAGCTCGGCCGGGCTAAGTCTTCCCTTGAGATGGCCAACGCCGATAATAACAGACTGCTCGGTCAGCTGGACGCGGCCGAGAAAAAACGGGATGAGCTCCAGACCAAGGTGGACACCCTGAAAAAGTCGAAGAAGAAAGCTTGTCGGGCTGCCAACAACGCCGGTTTTAACGAGGCCGAGCAGAGCTACAAGAAGCAAGTCTTTGAAACACAAGACATCTACTTCAAGGCTGGCTGGAAGTCCGCCTGCGAACACCTCGGCCAAGGCTCTGACACCGACGTATTTGCCAACCCTCCTCCAGCTTCGCTACCGGTCTACCTCGTGCCTTATGCAAACGACGTCTTCAGCGCTTTGCAGGCTGAGGCCAAGGAAGGACTTGAAGAGGGAGACGGTGAGACAGATTATGAGGCAGAGGAGGTCGAGGTGCGAGAGCAGCCCGGCAATGGTGAGCCCGGTGCCCAAGACGCAAGTCCAACCATCAACCTTGATGCTGGCGAGGACGAGTTTACCAATCTCTCCCCCTTAGTGTAGTTTTCTTTTCTATTTTGTATTTTTGCTTTCAACGCTATCGATGTAATCGGGCTGTCCCCACCTTTTGTATTGATTTTCTTATCAATGAAAAAGCCAAATTTTGGCAAGTGTTTGCGCGGTTGCCATCAATTCCATTTTCAGCAAAGCATCTCGGTATAAATCATTGTTTGAACAAAACACCTCGTCGACCGGAATTCATAACTCGGTTGAAGTACTTAAGCAGAACAAAACAACAAACTCATAAATCGAAATGACCATCTCGGTTGGTAATAACAAAGTTTGAACAAATCATCAACACTTCCAACCGGATTAGATCATCTCAGTTGGGAATCTGAAGTTGGACAAAACATTAACTCTTCCAACCGGAGTAAATCATCTCGGTTGGGAATCCGAAGTTGGACAAAACACCAACTCTTCCACTCGGAGTAGATCATCTCGGTTGGGAATCCGAAGTTTGGACAAAACACCAACTCTTCCAACCGGAGTAAATCATCTCGGTTGGGAATCCAAAGTTTGGCAAAGCACCAACTCTTCCAACCAGAGTAGATCATCTCGGTTAGGAATCCGAAGTTGGGCAAAACACCAACTCTTCCAACCGAAGTAAATCATCTCGGTTGGGAATCCGAAGTTGGACAAAGCACCAACTCTTCCAACCGGAGTAGATCATCTCGGTTGGGAATCCGAAGTTGGACAAAACACCAACTCTTCCAACCGGAATAAATCTTCTCGGTTGGGAATCCGAAGTTGGACAAAGCACCAACTCTTCCAACCGGAGTAGATCATCTCGGTTGGAAATTCGAAGTTGGACAAAACACCAACTCTTCCAACCAGAATAAATCATCTCGGTTGGGAATTCGAAGTTGGACAAAGCACCAACTCTTCCAACCGGAGTAGATCATCTCGGTTGGAAATCCGAAGTTGGACAAAACACCAACTCTTCCAACCGGAACAAATCATCTCGGTCTTTAACATTAAAACAACATTCCAAGTGCTAAAGCAAAATTACTTCTATAAATTGACAGAAAGAATTACATGCTGTAGTGCAAGCCAAAAAATTTCTTTGCACAAGAAAAGAAAGCAAAAGCTTTAAAAATAATACAGTTTCAAGTTGGCCGCATTCCATGGCCGGGGTATTGCTCTTCCCTCTAAATCCTCCAAGTGGTAAGCCCCCTTGCCCGCCAGACCGGTGATCTTGTAGGGTCCTTCCCAATTTGCCCCTAGTTTGCCTTCTCCTGGCACCAGGGTGTTGCCCATAATCTTCCTCAAAACCCAATCACCAACCTTGAATGGTCTGGGGTGCACCGTCTTGTTGTATTTCTTGGAGAGCTCTTGTTGGTAGGCGGCCACATGGATGAGGGCCTTTTCCCGACGCTCTTCCATGAGGTCCAATTCCAAGGTAATAGCTTCGGCATTCAGTTCGGGCTCGAAACTCTCGCTTCTTAGGGTGGGCATGCCAACTTCCAGGGGTATGACCGCCTCCATGCCATAAACCAAAGCATATGGAGTTTCCCCGGTAAAACGTCGCGGGGTTCGGTATGCCCAAAGGACGCTGGGTAATTCCTCAGCCCATTTTCCCTTTGCCTTTTCCAGCCGTTTCTTCAACCCATCCAGTATAGTCTTGTTTGATGCCTCGGCTTGACCATTGGACTGCGGGTAAGCCGGGGTGGAGTTGTAGAATTCTATCTTTAAATCCTCGCCAAATCCTCTGAATAGGCGACCATCAAACTGGGTACCGTTGTCAGAGATCAAGATCTTGGGGACGCCAAACCGCGTGACCACGTTCTGCCAGACAAACCGCTTCACGTCTTTCTCTTTGATGGTTGCCAAGGGCTCAGCTTCAACCCATTTCGTGAAGTAATCTGTGGCCGTGATGAAGAATTTCCGGTTGCCCGGTGCTGTTGGCAGTGGTCCCACTATATCTAGCCCCCACATGGCGAAGGGCCAAGGACTGGTGAGGGGAAGAAGTTCCCTAGCAGGCTGATGGATCTGATGGGCGAATTTCTGGCATTTTTCGCACTTGCGGACGTACTTTTGTGCGTCGGCCTGCATGCACGGCCACCAGTATCCTTGCAAAATAGCTCGGTAGGCCAAGGATCTGCCCCCTATGTGGCTGCCACAAATACCTTCGTGAATTTCATACAAGAAGGCCTCCACACTATTCGGGTGCACGCACTTGAGATAAGGACCAGTGAAGGACTTTTTATACAGCGCACCAGATGGAGAGAACCAAAACCGCTCTGACTTCACTCGGATTTTGTGGGCTTCTTTCTTGTCAGTTGGTAGAGTCCGGTCTCTGAGGAATAAGATCAAGGGGTCCATCCAGGAAGGACCTAGCGCGGCGCAGAGTACATCCGTCTGCCCGGCGTTTTCAATGCTTGGCCGTGGAAGAAAGTCAATTAACAGGGGGTTTGGAGACGTACTATCTACCATGGAAGCGAGGCCGGCCAGCTCATCAGCTCAGCTGTTTTCTTCATGGCCAATCTGTTGGACTCTGATTGCCTCAAACTGCTTGATGTGTTCCCTGACCAGAGCTTGGTACTTCGCCATCCTGTCGTCCTTTGCTTCGTAAATCCCAGAGACTTGGTTAACCACAAGCTGGGAATCACTGTACACCAGGAGCTCGGCAGCCTTCATTTGGATTGCGCTTTTGAGCCCGGCGAGAAGTGCCTCGTACTCAGCCTCGTTGTTAGATGCTGGGAAGCCAAGCGTGATAGAATGTTCAATGGTGAGGCCATCTGGGGAGATAAGAACGATACCTAGGCCGGCACCATGACGATTGGACGCTCCATCAACAAAAAGCTTCCACATTTCCCCCACAAAAAGCTTCCAGCAGTCTGATGGGTCCTGAGAGTTACGAAGGGCAGTGGGATCACCACTGCTCGGCTGTGCGGTTTCAAGTTCTGTGTTGATCGGTTCCAATTCAGTCCCCCTTGGTGATTCGGCACCGGACTCAGCAAGTTGTTCTATAATGCTCAAGTCCGTGGGCGAATCATCAGGTTGCGGTGTTAAGCCCGCCGCAGGTTCTGGGCTGTGTGGGTCCATTCTTTCCCCCCTCGACGATTCGGCACCGAACTCAGCAAGTTGGTCTATAATGCTCAAGTCCGTAGGCGAATCATCAGGTTTCGGTGTTACGCTGGCCGCAGGTCCTGAGCTCTGTGGTTCAATTGCTTCCCCCCTTGGTGATGCGGGACCGGACAGAGTGGATGGGTCGGTGATACTCAACTCCGTCATCGCATCACCGGGTGGTATAACCGTGCAGACTGAGGGTGCTTCAATGATGCGCACAAACTCCGCGTCGCTACCTCCTCTAACTGGTTGTACCTTGGTTGGCCTTGCGTGTATCTCATCATTTGCCTCGGTAATATCGACCGGGCATACCGGATGAGTGCCAGGTGAGAACTCGGCGACAAAATCTGCCAAGGTCTGGGCTTTGATAGCAGTGCGCGGCTGGAACTTGACATCAAACTGACCCAACTCGACCGCCCACTTAAGAATTCAGCCTGAAAAGTCCACCCGTTCAAACAAGGCCTTGAGGGGAAACTCGGTCAGTACGACGATGGTATGGGCGTGAAAATAATGCGCCAACTTTCTCGAAGACATCATCAATGCCAACGCAAGTTTTTCCAGTGGCAAATATCTCGTCTCAGCCGGCAGCAAGGTCTTGCTGACATAAAAAATTGGGAAGTGCTTGATTCCTTCAGCGCGGACTAGCACCGCACTGACCGCGTGCTGGGAGACGGCAAGGTAAAGGTAAAGTTCCTCTCATGGCTTTGGTGTAACCAACAGTGGCGGAGTAGACAGATATTCCTTGAGCTCGGCCAAAGCTTGGTCACACTCTGCGTCCCACGAGAACTTTGACTTCAATGCTTGAAAGAAAGGGCGGCAGCGATCTGATGACCGGCTTATAAACCGATTAAGCGCAGCGGCCATCCCGGCCAGATGCTGTACGTCCTTAGCCGAGCTGGGTTGCTTCAATTCTTGCACGGCTCTGATCTGAGTAGGGTCTGCTTCGATGCCTCGGTTTGTGACTAAGAATCCCAAAAATTTTCCAGATCCCACGCCAAAGGCACACTTTGACGCGTTCAAGCGCAGCTTGTACTTCTTCAGAATGGAAAACATCTCGGCTAAGTCGGACAAATGGTTTGCTTCATGTCGGCTCTTTACCACCATATCATCGATGTAAGCCTCCATTGTCCGGCCAAGCAAAGGAGCAAACATTTTGGTCACCATCCTCTGAAAGGTTGCCCCGGCGTTCTTCAAACCAAAAGGCATAACTCGGTAGCAGAAGAGTCCCCTTGGAGTCGTGAAAGAGGTGATCTCTCGGTTAGGCCCGTGCATGGCAATCTGATGGTAGCCACGGTAGGCATCCAAGAAACTGAGCCTGTTGTGTCCAGCCGTCAAGTCCACCAGCTGGTCAATGCGCGGCAAAGGGAAGCTGTCTTTGGGACAAGCTCGGTTGACTGTCTTATAATCGACACAAACTCGCCACTTTCCACTCTTCTTGGGCACCACTACTGTGTTGGAAATCCACCGAGGGTAGTGCACTTCCTGAATTGCTCGTGCCTCAAACAGGTTCTTAACCTCCTCTGTAACTACCTCGGCGTGATGCAGTGCCGATCTCCTTATTCGCTGGATGACTGGCTTTGCTCCAGGGTAGACGTTGAGGTGGTGGCAGATGAAACTTGGATCGAGGCCAGGCATGTCGTAGGGTGACCACACGAAGACTTCGATGTTGGCCATTAAAAACTCAACCATCTCGGTCCTCTCTACGGCCGTGAGACTGGAGCCGAGCAAGAAGAACTTGTCCGGCTGTTCTGTATCAATACGCACCTCAACCAATTCCTCAACAGCCTTGTCTTCGGCCTTGGTGCCCACATCATCCAAGACACCCTGGTCCTTCGGTCCCTCAATCATTTGAACGAATCCTTTGGCAGCCCGGCTCCCGTTGACTGCCACGAAGCACTGCTTGGACATGACCTGATCGCCCCAAATCTCCTCGATTGCCCCCATAGCCGAAGGGAATCTCATCACCTGGTGATAAGTCGATGCTACAGCTTGCATGGCGTGTAGCCATCCCCTTCCAAGGATAAGGTTGTACGTCGAAGGCACTTGTAGCACCCAGAACTCAACTTGTTTGACCACGGATCCCGCTTTGACCGGCAGGATAATCTTTCCCAAAGGCCACTCTGGTTGTGAGTTGAATCTGACCAGTGGCGAAGTTGCCGGAGCCAAGTCTGTCTCCCGGAGTTTAAGCTGCTTGAACGCATCATAGTACATGATCTCGACCGAGCTTCCCTGATCGATCAAGATCCGCTTAACGTCAAAGTCCTTGACGCGTAGTGTTACTACTAGGGCATCGTTGTGCGGCGTCTGGATACGCTCTAGATCCCTTGAGGTGAAACTAATCACGTCTTTTTCTTCAGTCTTCCCCCTTTTGATGGCAGGCTGTACCGACAAAACTTCCCTCATATGCTCTGCCTTTTTTATCATGCCCCGGAGTTCGCAAACACGCTCCGGTTCCACGATGCCGTGGATGACATTAATAACTCCTTGTGGTGGTGCGTCTCGGTCATCCTGTCCCCTGGGATCGACCGGAGCCTGATTCGGCTTCACGCCGCCATCAATGTAAAGGTCTAGATGCCCGGCCACAACCAGCTCTTCCAAGTGTTGCTGCAAAGGCAAACAATCCTCAGTCCGATGGCCTCTCTCCCGGTGGAACGTGCAACGATACCGCAGATTATAGCCATTTTGTCCATCGCCCAACTTAGCAGGAAACCGGACATACTCCTCGTCTCGGATTTCACTAAGTATGCGATAGATTGGAATCTTGAAGACCGTGGTTATGCTAGTCCTTGCCTTCATCCTTCTGTTTGCGTCCGCTACATCATCTCGGGGGTAGTCATCCCGGTCATTCCGACGTCCTCTACCCCGGTTTTTACGGTTTGAGCCACGGTCCGATTCCTCTGTTCGGTCACTTGAGGGGCTGGACTCTTGTCCAACTGCGTGCACTTTGCCTGCTATCTTCTTGTCTGTTGCTACCGGAGTGGCCTTCACGATAGAAGCTGACGCGTCATCCTCTACTCGGATGTGTTCATTGATGCGTTGCATGAGTTGGCCCATTGAGGTCGGCTGGTGCATGGTAAGCGAGTCCCGCAGTCAATGTCTAACCGGGAGACCACACTTGTATTGCGTGATTGCAAGGTTGACTGGGCAGTCCAAGATCTCGTTGAAGGTTTCCCAGTACCTTGAGTTGTATACCTTCAGTGTGTCGCTCGGTTCCATCTTGACGCTCAGCAAATGATCGACTTCTTTTGGAGTCTTTGTGTTGGTTTTGAAGCGTGTAACAAACGCCTCGGCCAGCTGGTGCCACCTTTGTATGCTCCCTTCCGGCAACCTCTCGAACCATTTTAAGCCCAGCTCGCCCAAACTTGACGGGAAGATTAGGCACATAAGTCCGTCATTGCGCCTATGTCCGGCCATAACCTGTCGGAAGTGGCTCACATGCATATATGGATCGGTTTTTCCGTCGTAAAGTGTGAACTTTGGCTGGTGGAAGCCTGTCGGAAGCGGTGTTGTTTCTATTTCCAAGGAAAAAGGGGTGGCACTCAGCCTAGCCAAGTCTGTATCTTCAAAGAGTGGCACTGCTTGGCGGGGTGGAGGCATTCCGACCTCCTCGCTGGTGTGAACCCCGTAGGATAGCCGCTGGAAAGCAGGTATTCTCCGGGCTTCGCGCCGACGAGCACGCTCCTTTAAGACCGCCCGTAAATCCTCTGACTGAGCGGAGTAAGAGTACCTTGACGTCGTCGACGGACGTGAGGGTTTGTAGGTGCTGTCCTGCGCGCTAGACTTGTCTGCATGCGCGTCGGAATCACCAACCTGGTAACTTCTGGTAATAGATATGGACTGAGTACATCGCTGACTCTGGCCGCCTGAACGACGGGATGGGGTGCGCTCACTGTGGTCTCCCACTCCAGCTACACCCTTCCCTTTGACATGCCGCTTCAGATCCTCCATCTCCGCCGCCATTCGCAGGATGACAGCATCTTGGTCTCTCAACTTACTTTCCAGTCGCCTGGCATGTGAGTCTCTCCTCCGCCGGTGACCGTCTGGACTCCGCGAATGACCATGACTTCTTCCGCGCTTATCCCGCGCGTCTACTGAGTGTCCTCCTGCGGGCGTCCCCAAGTCCGCCATTGGATGGATGGCGGGAGGACCTTCTCTCCTTCGGGTGAACTCCGGGGTAGCTCCGTCTATGGCGGACAACGAAAACTCGTCGTTGTTCGCCATGGACGGCGATCAGATGAACCTGGAAGACAAGGTTTTGTCTGTCAAGCTTCCCACAGACGGCGCCAACTGTACGGGGAGCAAATATTCCGGCAAGCCCGTACTCCTTTCTTCCGAGCTCCGTTTATGTCCGATCACCTGCGCGCAAACAATGGTGAGCTACCCGGCAGTGTGTGGCCGGAAAAACCCTCTGACGGTCAAGTTAGCACACACCTTAGGATAGAGAGATAGAGAGAGAGAGGGGTGTTGGAATGTAAGAAATTCCTTACAAAAGTGTTCATCCATCGCGTATAGGGGGCGCAGACATGCTTATATACCCTCTGTGCCCCATATCTACTCCCAGTCATCTCCTGACACGTGGCTCCGCTATCCCATCTGTCAGCATAAACCTTGCTAAACATCACCTAATCTCAACTGCCTGCCATCACAGCTGGAGCCCGGCAGCCGAGCTGCTCTATCCGTTGCTGTGCCGCGCCGTGCTTCATACCCAAGCACTTCACTGGCTAAGACCAAGGAGGACCGGGCTAGGCGGCATCTCGGCAAAGCCTAGCCCAAGGCACCTCCTGTGGTCGGCCTTTCTGCCGGTCAAACAGTTACCTCGGCTGACCACGCCTTTCCGGGCGCCGGTCACTCAGCTTGTCTGGCTTCGGCCATCCCCTGATCGAGCAGCTCGGTCCGGCCGAGCACTGCCTTGCCGAACAGCTCCTTTACGGTCTGGGGCGGCACACACTCGGCCCAAGTTCTGGCAGCCCATCTCTGGGCGGATAGTCGATCATCTCGGCCCCATGCACCGTTGGGCTCTCAACCTGCTCGGCCGTCACCTCGGCCCAACTCCAGATCATAAATCACTATCTCAATTAACAATTCAGAATATATTTTTGTGGAAATTTTTCAGAAATTAATTTTGGTATTTAGAAATTATTTTCTGAGTTTTCATTAATTAAAATTCTATTTCAGTATTTTAATTATTGAAGTGTTACAGAAATTTAATTTTCTGTGTGGAATTAATTTGGTTAAATAAAATTTTATTTTATTTCCAAATTGATTGAAAAATAAAAGTTACATTTTTTGTTTCTTTTATTTTTACAAAATTTAATTCTGTGAATTTGGATTAATTTTCTGTGTAGTATAATTTCTAATTATAATTTTTTTTTATAATTTAGAATTTATGGCTACTGAAACTAATGCCCAAACAAGTACTACTATGGTAGCTACAATTGCACCAACCCCCTCTCCTGTGGTGACAGTATCGGTAAATCACGGTGAGAAACCAAAGAAGTTCTTAGGAACTGTTTTTAGAATATGGTAGAAGAAAATGCTATCTAAAGGAGAGGAAACTAAGAAGTACAAATTTAATGGCATGTGTTACATTTATAACAAAAAGGGACATCGGGCCAAAGATTGTCGTTACAAATGTAAAGGCAAATGAAGATCAAGTAAGAAGGTTGCTAAAGCCAAAATGACCGAAATGGATGAAATTTCCAATGGTGTAGATGTCATAAATCTTTCTGCAGTTGTTTCCAAGGCAAATCTTGTCGGAAATCCTAAAGAATTGTGGGTGGACACTAGTGCTACTCGCCATATCTGTGCCGACAAAAAGATGTTCACATCTTATTCTACAGTGGACAATAGTGAATTATTTTGCAAATGGATCGCGGAGATCTAGGCCAATTTCGGCGGTTGATTTTAAAATACGAGCTGGATCTATTGTTGGTGCACTGGTCCTTGCTGGTCGTCAGCGAAAATAACGCTGAAAGTTTAATCCGGCTCATCAACGCCTTACAGCGGCAAGAAGATGCTCTATTCGCCGGTATGAAAGCGGTTTCCGAACTAGAAACCCAAGTGACGTTAGACATATATTCCGTCGCTGATGTCTGCTACATCACCGCGTCTTCAGAAAATCAGCCCGTGCGTTCTGGTTCTGGATGTTTAGATAATAAAAAAAAATTGTAAATTATTATTTTGTAACTGTTTTATGCGTAATAAAATTTGGGCCTTATCTTTAGTGTCCACTTCTTTCATAGTTTGGATGGGCCTATGTTTAATGGACTGCGTTGCTTACTGATGGGCCTATCTGTAATGGGCTGCTGTGCCATATGTCTGGACCTATTTTAATTCTTCCTAATAAACATTAAATGGGCCTCATTGTTGTAATTGGGCCGTTGGTCTGTATACCAATTACAGCCCATTTATCCAGCTTAAACCTGCTCAGAAATCGAATTTATTAAGACACATAAATTCAATAAACTTGCATTTTTATTTAATCATAAAAATTTACATAAATATTTTCCCATCGCCAATCTTTTACATAATATGAAAGCTCGTCGAGTATAATGGTCATTGCGAGACAATAATTTACAGGGCTAATAATCCCAAAGCTGGATAATTTGTTCGTCATCCTGCGTGCAATAAGCTGGGTAAATACAATCTCTGACAGGCTTCTGCGACCACTGGAAGTCAGCCATGTATACATTGTTGCTGTAAACATCCGGATTCCCAATGCTTTCCGGAGGTTGTAGTTGAATAGGCATTGTATCTTGTAGACCCCCTGATTGCCCGGTCTGGAGAGGTCTACTGCTTTGAACCACATCGGGTTCTTCAAAGTATTGTAAAAGACCCCTGACAGTGTCCTCCCTCTCCAATGTATGTGGTTCGACGCATCCGTTCGTATGGAATATCGAACAGCCACATTGGAAGTGGAATATCTTCCTGCGTTGGGCCTTCTTCTTGGCATTACGATGCATCTTCTTGACTAGTTCTGGCGAACAGGGGCTCGTTGACTGTATAGAATTCTGCGTTTCGGATCGTCCACACTTTGAGCCCGGCGTGTTCATGTTTTTCTAAAAACTCTTTGTAACTGGAGTCGGCTTCGGGGTTGCATAATATAATACTTGGAATCCCGCCCGTTATTTTTTTTGGGCGGGCATATTTATAATTTGAAAAAAAATCCCGTTGCGCTCCAATAAACTCGCGCCAATGTTTCAAAAATTGTGGGGCCACATCATCGATTATGTTGTAGAAAGCATCGTTCTTGTGGTCCCTCAGGTCGATGTGGCCAGAATAATAATTATGTGGTCCCAAAGACCGGGCCCAACATGTTTTCCCAATTCTAGATGGGCCTTCAATTATAATGCTCTTGGGCCTATGCGGTCTTTGGGCTTCGTCTCTTATATTGTCTGCAACCCATTGCTGTATTGCTATTGGAACGACCCATACTGTGTCTGTAAATGGATGAACATACGGCAATGGTGGAAATTACTTATCAGCCGCCATTAATAACTGTTTTGTCCAAGGTATTCAACAACAGCCACGTGGATATTTGGCCCATCCAACAACAGCTACGTGGATATTTGTCGTTGTGTTGGATCGGTTTCCTAATCCTGCGTATACGCCTAAGTTTGAAGATGTCTTCCTGTGGTCCAGTGGTGACCCACGAACTGGTTGTATGGTCAGGGGCACGGAAATAGACTGTTTTGTTGTAGTCCGGCGTGTCCCCGTTGTAATGCCGCCGCAATCGAATGAATATCCAGTTGTTAGCCGTCAAGGCGTTAAAACATTTATCAACATCGAAAAAAATGTTGTGTCCGAATTCCGAGATAGTTTAGGCCAACTGAACGACGCATACAATAATATTGTAAAAAACGCAATTATTTGTTATTTTGTGTGGGAATGTCGCTCAAAATCAATTGTAAGCGCGCATTTGAATTATAGATTGAAATACTGTTACTAGTCAAATAATTTCTTATTAATACAAATATTAGTTACAAATTATTTTACAATTGTCTCCATTGTAAATTTGCTTTCTGGGCTGATGTGGATCCTTCCAGTGCGGCTTTTACAGCTTCTCCTATTAACTTACTCGCGTCGTCTGTAGTGAGTTTTGATGATTCTGAGTTATTGGATCCGGCCTCGCTTACTGATGGGCCTATGTCAACTGGGCCGCTAGGTTGATTATTTGGCCCAATGTGGATTATTAATGGGCCGTGGGTCGGCAAAATTATGTCGCGCTGACTGAATGATTCAGGCCCATCCCGAATTGAACTTGCTGACATTTGTGCCGCCATTATTCTTTGGGCCGTTGAACCGTATTGGCCCATTGGCGCTGACAATGTCTTTGTGGATCGAAAATGTGATTCGGAATTGCTGCGTGTTAGTCTTGCCTTCGTCACTTTGCGCTCCATGTGCCAAATATCCACGTGGCTGTTGTTGAATACCTTGGACAAAACAGTTATTAATGGCGGCCGATAAGTAATTTCCTCTGGGAACGATGATGTTTGGAAAGCCAATGTTGCTTTCATTTTGCAATATTTCACATCATCGTTGATGTTTGTTTGTAGCAATTTGTAGGACCCTGTCCATAGACATCCTTTTTTATCTGCGGCAGCATAGGCATTTCCAAAATATGTTATGTCTACTGGGCATGTAACTAGAAACGTAAAGCGGGCCTGTAATTGATCATCCGCTCGTAGCCGTGTGTCTCGTATTTCGACTTCGACGCGGCCGGTGGAATTAAACGGACACTGTGGCCTGTAGCTTAGCTTGCATTTGTCAATCATCATAGACTTAAACGTGAGTTTTTGCCACATTGTATCGCCTATCTTTGGATTATAGATTGGTATATTGGATACCGGTACGTTTGATGTCGCGTCTATGATTTGGGTTTCCAAATCGCCCTCTTCATTTTCGTGGAGATTATCTGTAAGATCGGCTTGTTGTATTTCTTCAGACATTATGATAGCGCAACGATGTGTTAGAATTATCAGGCACACAATTCTCATATGGGGCATCAATGGCTAATGCATGTTCTTATATATCCAATTTCATAGAGATGGGAGAATAATTAATGTAAGCCGAAGTCTCTAAAACAACGTCGCATTGATGCCATAACTCACTCTCGATGACGTCACTTACTCTCTCGGATGACGCAAGTCACTCTCTGAAAAACTTTACGGCTGGAAGAGAGTTATGGAGTGAGTTATATAGGTGCCCCGGAGCGTCCCACTAATATTACCTGGGACGCTCCCCCCCCCCGCGCCACGGGTCGTCCCCTGATTGGTGCTCCTTTCCGCATTTTGTGGCGTGTTATCGGCTAGTGTCTCCGCTCTGCGCCTAGATCTGCGGCCAGGATTAAATATCTAAAAAGGCAAGCGCAAGCGGGAAATTTGAATTTAAAGGCAAGCACAAGCTGATGGTGTAAACAGTTAACCTACGTATGGCCCACGTCTTGATTTTTCTGCATCGTGGGTGATCTGTTATTATTCTGTGCCATACGTTATACAGGAACCTGATTTAAAAGTATGAACTGTTTACGTTGACCCATGTCACGGTCAACATATTACGCCTATAAAACAAAATCGATGTGCTGTATTTAATGGTGGGGTTCCATCATCGATTATGGAGACTACTTTCCATTTTTCGCAACGGCGTCCATATACCGCCAGAACTAAATTAAATTTTAGTCGTCGTTGGATAACATCCAGCAGATCTGGTGTTTCCGGTCGAAGTTATTTTAAACTACGGAAACATAGTTATTACAAAAAAAAACGATTCACGTCGAAATTGTTGTGTGATTCTATCTGGAGGATTGACGATTTTCTCCCGTATCATGAGCCTCATTTTTTCCATTTCGATTTGCCGGAGGTTGGTATTGAAAGGGATGAACGACTATCCCCAAAATTGAAGCTGTTAGGGCTCTACATCCAGGGTGTAGTTTTACGTCAAACTGGTGGTCTCTCTGAAGTTGCTGTTGATACGCCTGGTCTCGAAAGCGACATGCGTGATGCCCCTACTCAGACTGCAGAACAAACTGTGGCCATTGATCCATCTGGTATACTTGACAATGGACAGTGTGAATTTGTTGTTGTGTTGGATCGGTTTCCTAATCCTGCGTATACGCCTAAGTTTGAAGATGTTTTCCTGTGGTCCAGTGGTGACCCACGAACTGGTTGTATGGTCAGGGGCACCGAAATAGACCGTTTTGTTGTATTGCGGCGTGTCCCCATTGTAATGCCGCCGCAATCGAATGAATATCCAGTTGTTAGCCGTCAAGGCGTTAAAACATTTATCAACATCGGAAAAAATGTTGTGTCCGAATTCCGAGATAGTTTAGGCCAACTGAACGGCGCGTACAATAATATTGTAAAAAACGCAATTATTTGTTATTTTGTGTGAGAATGTCGCACAAAATCATTTTAGAGACTTCGGCTTACATTAATTATTCTCCCATCTCTATGAAATTGGATATATAAGAACATGCATTAGCCATTGATGCCCCATATGAGAATTGTGTGCCTGACAATTCTAACACATCGCTGCGCTATCATAATGTCTGAAGAAATACAACAAGCCGATCTTACAGATAATTTCCACGAAAATGAAGAGGGTGATTTGGAAACCCAAATCATAGACGCGACATCAAACGTACCGGTATCCAATATACCAATCTATAATCCAAAGATAGGCGATACAATGTGGCAAAAACTCACGTTTAAGTCTATGATGATTGACAAATGCAAGCTAAACTACAGGCCACAGTGTCCGTTTAATTCCACCGGCCGCGTCGAAGTCGAAATACGAGACACACGGTTACGAGCGGATGATCAATTACAGGCCCGCTTTACGTTTCCAGTTACATACCCAGTAGACATAACATATTTTGGAAATGCCTATACTGCTGCAGATAAAAAAGGATGTCCATGGACAGGGTCCTACAAATTGCTACAAATAAACATCAACGATGATGTGAAATATTGCAAAATGAAAGCAACATTGGCTTTCCAAACATCATCATTCCCAGAGGAAATTACTTATCGGCCGCCATTAATAACTGTTTTGTCCAAGGTATTCAACAACAGCCATGTATTCTACAGTGGATAACGGTGAACAACTTTTTATGGGCAACTTCTCAACTTCCAAAGTTGAAGGACAATGAAAGATTGTACTTAAGATGACATCAGGAAAAGAACTCACTCTCAACAATGTGTTGCATGTACCGGACATTCACAAGAATCTTATTTCCGGATCTTTGTTGAGTAAGAATGGGTTTAGGCTAGTTTTTGAAAGTGACAAGTTTGTACTTACCAAAAATGGGGTGTATGTAGGAAAAGGTTACATGTCTGATGGCCTTTTCAAAATGAATGTAATGACCGTTGTACCCTCAGTTATTAATAAAAATACATCTTCTTCTTACTTGCTTGAGTCTTCAAATTTATGGCATAGTAGACTAGGACATGTTAATTATGGATCTTTGCGTAGATTAATTAATATGGAATGTTTACCTAAATTTGACATTGATTCAAATCATAAATGTGAAATTTGCGTTGAGACAAAATTATCTGAAACTCCTTTTCATTCAATTGAAAGAAGTACGGAACCACTTGAATTAATTCATAGTGACATTTGTGATTTTAAATCAATTCAAACCAGAGGTGGAAAAAAATATCTTATCACTTTTATAGATGACTATACTAGATATAGTTATGTTTATTTAATTCAAACCAAGAATGAAGCTTTGAAAACTTTCATTCAATATAAGAATGAAGTTGAAAATCAACTTAGTAAGAAAATCAAGAAACTTAGAAGTGGTGAATATGAAACACCTTTTGGTGAATTTTGTAAAGAATATGGAATAATTCATCAAACCATTGCTCCTTACTCACCTCAGCAAAATGGAATTGCTGAAAGGAAAAATAGGACTTTAAAAGAAATGATGAATGTCATGTTAATAAGTTCTGGATTACCTCAGAACTTGTGGGGGAAGCAATACTTTCTGCTAATTATATACTTAATAAAGTACCCCGAAAGAAAGTGAATCAAACACCTTATGAATTGTGGCATGGAAGAGTACCATCCTACAAATACTTAAAAGTGTGGGGGTGTTTGGCTAAAGTGGCTATATCTAGTCCTAAAAAGACTAAGATAGGTCCTAAAACCATTGATTGCATTTTCATTGGTTATGCCAAGAATAGTAGTGTATATCGATTTTTGATTCATAAATCAGAACATTCCGTAATGCATGTAAATACTATTATTGAATCTAGGAATGCATCTGTCTTTGAACATGTATTTCCAAATAAGACTGGACAAGAGACTAGTAACAATAAAAGATCTCATGATGCTATTACTAGTCAGGATCAAGAACATGATCAAGAACAAGAGTTAAACCAAAATGAGGAAGAGGAACATAGGCGTAGTAAACGTGCTAGAACCTCAAAATCTTTTGGTCCAGATTTTCTAACATTTTTGTTAGAAAATGAGCCTTTAACTTTTAAAGAGGGCATGTCCAGTCTTGAAGCTCCTTTATAGAAAGAAGCTGTCAACAATAAAGTTGAATCCATTTTGCAAAATCACACTTGGGAATTGGTGGATTTTCAAAAGAAAATTGAAAGCGGATGGATCAATTGACAATTACAAGGCAAGACTTGTGGTCAAAGGTTTTAGACAAAAAGAAAGTCTTGATTACTTTGACACATACTTAACGGTTACTAGAATAACATCCATTAGAATGCTAATTGCTATTGCATCTCTATACAATCTAGAAATTCATCAAATGGATGTAAAAACCGCTTTCTTAAATGGTGAGTTAAATGAAGAAATTTACATGGAACAACCAGAAGGTTTTTCTGTTCTAGGAAAAGAAAAGAAAGTGTGTAAATTGGTTAAATCATTATATGGTTTAAAACAAGCGTCAAAGCAATGGCATGAGAAATTTGACAAGGCAATGATGTCAAATGGTTTTAAAATTAATGAGTGTGACAAATGTATTTATATTAAAAATACAGACAAAGGTTATGTCATTGTTTGTCTTTATGTGGATGATATGCTCATCATAGGTAGTAATAATGAAATGATTAAAACTACCAAGAAAATGTTGTATAAACATTTTGACATGAAAGACATGGGTATTGCTGATGTAATTCTTGGTATGAAAATTACCAAAATATCAGAAGGATATGCTTTGTCACAATCTCATTACATTAAGAAAATACTTGACAGATTCAGCAAAGATGATGATCATCTTGCTAGAACACCTGTAGATGTTAATTTGTATCTTTCTAAGAATGTACAGGAAAGTATTTCTCAATTAGAGTATGTCCAAATTATTGGAAGCTTAATGTACTTGATGAACTGCACTCGCCCGGATATAGCTTCTGCAGTAAGTAAATTAAGTAGATATACGAGTAACCCTGGAGTAAAACACTGGAAAGCAATTATAAGGGTTCTATGATATCTCCGATTTACTCATAACATTGGGCTTAATTATACTAGATATCCAGCAGTACTTGAAGGATACTGTGATGCAAATTGGATATCGGATACTAGAGACTCAAAGTCCACCAGTGGGTATGTCTTTACTCTTGGTGGGGCGGCTGTATCTTGGAAATCTTCCAAACAGACTTGCATTGCTAGGTCTACTATGGAATCAGAATTCATAGCTTTAGACAAAGCAGGGGAAGGCAAAATGGCTTCGCCACTTCCTTGAAGATATTCCAATATGGCCAAAACCAGTGCCTGCTATATGCATACATTGCGATGGTCAATCAGCAATAGGTAGAGCACAGAGTCATATGTATAATGGTAAGTCACGACACATTCATCATCGACATAACACCATGAGACAACTACTCTGTAATGGAATTATTTCCATTGAATATGTGAAGTCTAAAGACAACATAGCGGATCCACTAACCAAAGGGTTAGCAAGAGAGCTAGTTGAGAATTCAACGAGGGGAATGGGACTAAAGCCTATTAAATAAGAGTCACCACAACGGCAACCCAACCTAGTTGACTGGATATCCCAAGATCTAGGTTCAAAAGGACAACCGAGTTGTGTATGACTCAGAAGGATCACTAGGGAGTTAAACTCCTACCCATTTTTATGATGAAATAGTGATGTCTGCAGCGTTTTAGGTTAAATAATATTTTTAATGATTCTTATATCTAGGTATACCTAGTGGAGTATAGCAGGATACTCTTCATAAGAATCGCCTATATGAGTGTGAACTGGGCCGGTTCTATGAGATTTGTGAAGGGCTACAATTCTCTAGAGCACTCATGAAAGATCAGGTTGTTTAGGGCCAAAATGAACACAATAGTGAGAACTAAACTGTGTCTGGGAATATACTGTGTGAGTTCTATTGTCTTGGTTTACACAAATGGCTGAATAATTCAAGACATCGTGTTCACTGGTTAGCTAATAAATTTGATAGTGTCTCACAAGGAAAGATTTAAAGCCAAAAGTTACCTATCATTTGCAGAATATTTTCAATTTTTGTACTCTCTGTAATTAGATCATGTTGTTGCATTTTCTCTCCGTCAAATTCCATTCATGTGGGGGATTGTTGGAAAATTGGTTTTATTAGGCTTATTTTGGGCCAACTTTGAGCCCAAAATTGAAAAGGGCTCGAACGTTTTTTGGGGCGGGTCCGAAGAGGTGAAGTGTTCCTTACCGCGTGGCAAGTCACACGGTGAAGACGGTTCGTCAAAACTATTTATGAGTGAATGAGAAGTTGACGTCGTTTTTGGGTTCGAGGAATGGACATTTAAAGATTTACATGTAGGTTTCCTTTTAATGAGTTGTCTCACATTGAAACTTTAAGAGAGTTTATTTGTGTATATAAGCTCTAGCCTATAACACTTGGGTTGGGCCTCAAGGGGCACCCCAAGTTTATAGAAGGGAGGAGTTATGGACAAAGTGTACCTTAGCCCAAACCACCACACACGCACGCGCGCAGCCACCGTCCGGCCGGCCGAGCCGAGCCTTGCCGTGCCGGGCACGGTTGTGGGTCGGGTCGATTCTAATATTAATTTTTTAGACAAAATTCATTTGAATTTTTTTCAAAAATTATTGCGGGAACTTAATTCAAATTTGAATTCCAATTTTTTGTCCAACTCTTGAGCCTCCTTCAGTCCGAATTCTGTAACAATTTAACTGCATAAAACTGCTCAAAACTGCCCAGCAGTTACAGTCCGAAACTGCACTGTTTGACAGGTTCAAACAAATCTACATATCCAGCAGTTATCTGTTCAGTCCCTTTATGCACCTGTTCATTTGAAACCACATCTGTTCATTTCAAATTAAACACCTGTTCGGGTCTATATATTCAGATCTATTCCAGCAGTCTTCAGATCCGAAAATCAGTCAGGAAATTGTCTCATTGGCTGTCCACTTTGCTCTAGTGCATATATTCTTCATATATATTTTTAAGAAAAAATAAAGAGAGTATAGAATACAGGTTTGGTTCGCCGTACAAATTTGTTTGGTGTGCTACAACAATTTTGTAAAGATCATTGTATCCTGAGAGATAGACGCCACTCAACCGTAAGCACCGTAGCGGGGCGAATCTGTCTTAAGGACAGAGTGTCACATACTCGACTTGGTCTTTTATTTTTTTAATTCAGTTCGATAAATAAATTCGGTATGTTATTTATTTATTTTGTTTGAATTAGTCTCAATTTATTTTACTTACTCAGAAGATTGTTCCAACACTAAATTAACTCATTATCACAATGGTGTTGACAATATATACTTTTTTTATGAGAGATAGAGTTGTTAAGTCTCTATGGGCTCACTACGGAGGTTGCATTGTAATCTGATCAAGTAACTATCGATATTTAATTAATATAATTTTTTACAATAATGAAATACTCAACGAGTTCTACGCATTGAACCATCCGAATAATCAATGTGACTTATATGGTGGGATCACGGAATCTCATCCCAACAATACCTTCCAATTAACCAAGTCCATTTTTTATTTATTTATTTTATAATCGTAACTTCATACAATCTTACTGCAATAATCTAGTTGCGCTGTGATGTGGTCTTTTCTTCTTTTTTTTGTTTTGTTTTTTGGATTCAAATTTCAATGATTCAACATTTGGGTCAAGCCTAGAAATCAGTTTATCCAATTCAGAAAATGTTCGAAGCTTCTAAATGGGCCATTTGTAGTTGGCCATTCTGCCCATTTGGCTGGCCCATTAAGCATTCGCGCGAAACAGAGAAAGAAAATAGGGTTTGTTGCCGGCCTTCAATGTCGAGTTTTTCGCTTCAGAAAAACTCAATCTTCAAATTTTCTCCACTTTCTGTTTGGTTCCTAGGAAAATGTAGGAAAATCAAAAGAAATTTTGAAATTTTGAGTCCAAGGTTATGATAAAAAATCTCAATGGATCATTTATTCACTCCGGCCTCCTCAAAACAGTGGTTTCAGGGTCTGGATCGTACCAGTGAAACACAGAAATCAAGAATTATTAGGTGGCTTCTATATCATGGCTTCAATTGGGCCTAGCTTTGTCTTGAAGAAGATAGAATCCGAGTGTATCCCCTTTAGAGGACATCAGATCATTTCATTCTTATATGCCTCGTAAGAAATGGTATGGTTTTTGTTTTAGAGTCAATTTTATCCCTTGGTCGTGTAATATGGCTAAGGATAGCAATCCACATGGGAACACTACGAGCCAAGAAGTGGTAGGAGTTAGTTGGTGGCCCTCCCTTGTGACAAACTGCTTTCTTTGTCAGCCAACCCGGTGCCAACCATGTTACAGTGAAATGTAGGACATACAGCATCAACAGAAAACAAAAGGTCACAACGCCTGGGTGCTACTGGTGGACTCAACATTTGCTGAAACCAGAGTTGTCACAGATTCATGTACTGTAAATCTGATGTAATTGAACACCATATTCGTCATTGATGTTTACTACTTTTGTACAGCAAAGCAAACAATTTATTGTAAGCCGTTGGAGCAATTAGAACCTTGGACCCATAAAATTCATTTGAATGTTATAGACAATGAATGTAAATGTTTGAGAGTGAATCAATATAGTGACATTACTGTCTTACCCTTTATTGTGCTGTGCTTTGTTTTATTTACTTTACCATTTTTATTGCCATTGGATTCATCATATGGATCTCATCACTTTCACTTTGTTTACAGAACATTTTTTCTGTTTCAATATATAAATATATTTGCTTTGTCTTGCTTGTACATGTTCATGGATTAGGGCATGCAAAAATTTCCAGATTAGAAAAGGTTTTTCATCTGTGGAAAGTCACACTCAGAACATCACATGAACATGTGCTGTGAGTACCCTGGGACCATGTGGGCACTGCTTGAAGGCTGGCTCTGCTGGAGAGAGAAAGAGAGATGTAAAGTGAATTTCATTCCTTTGCATTAAATTCTAATTCTAATAATATAAATCCAAGACAACCAATCATTACTCCACCTTCTACAACCCTTTACACACTCTCAAGCCCTAATAGAAGAGACAGTTAAGCCATCTCAATTCCCTATATAATACTTCTACTTCTTATAGTCAGCTTTGTTTTCTTATCCCAAAATACTCAACCATTAAATTAGGTTGTATTTGGATCATAGATTAAAGAGTGATTTGTAAAAGAAAAGGAAAAGTGAAGGAAAAAGTAAATGAAACATAAGTTGATTTATTTATTCACTTTTTCATTCTCTTTCTTTTTCCTCTGCAAATCCCTCCTTCAAACTCATGATCTAAACACAACCTGAAAATATAAGAATTTCAAAATCCAATGGCTATGAATGTTTTGGAACAATTTGATCTAAACACAACTTGAAAATATAAGAATCTCAGGATCCAATGGCTATGAATGTTTTGGAACAAAAGAATAGAAAATCCCGTGCCCTTCACACACACTTTTCTTCCCTTCCTCCTCTTTTACAATGATCTTGAGCTGTAACAATACCTTCTTTTTTACATCTTTCAATTTGAGCTCAACTTAGTACTAAAACTATTCAATCAATCTACAGCAAGATTAGCAGACATTACACTCTTCTTACCAGATGACAATACACAAAATTACAATCCTGCTCTGAAGGGTACCCCTATGCACAAAATTGCCAGCATCCCCTGAAACCTTGATCACACTAAATCATCAGAGAAAGCAAAGGAACAGTTAGAAGATCCTTGGAAAAAGACATTCCGAGTAGGCGGTGACGGCGGGAGAGCCTGCAAACTTCCCTTCAACAAATCTGTTTCTGACCTTATCGCATCAACGTGTCGAATCTCCGTCAGCATTGCAACGACGTCCTTCATCGTTGGACGGTCATGAGCTCGATTGGCGACACAGAGAAACGAAACCGCCAGTGTTTGGAGGATTTCATGCATCTGAGGGTCAGCCCTGCCTCTGAGCTTTGGATCAAGAATGTCAGCAGGGTCACCCTTAGATTGTAAGTGGTCATGAACCCACTGAACTAGGTGTGCACCCCCAGGCAATGTCGGGTCCAGTGGGTGCCTTCCTGTCAACACCTCTAGAAGAACCATACCAAAACTGTATACATCACTCTTCTCAGTGATTTTCTGCATTGAAGCATGTTCTGCAATACCCAAAACACATAATTTGATCAGTGAAGGAAAGTAATTGAGAAAACACTAAGCTGATGATGTGAATGCTGCGGAATATACCCCACACCACACAGAATAGCAAGATGAATCAATTTCAAACAAGAAAATCATGACACAGATTTAGGTGGTTCAGCAAGATTGCATACGTCTACAGTTCATATTTACATGGAGCCCTATGCCCAAATACCAACTCCTCCACCACCACTAATATAACTATTAACACATTAATTTTCAGGTTGCAACTAAATATAAGAAAACCGTTTCTACTGAAATTTTTCTTAGAAAATGTTTTCCATAAAAAAACATTTTTGATAGGAAAATGTTTTTTGCCGATACAAACGTAAGCATAAGCTGATGATGTGATTGTTTTTGAAAAAACACTAACCTGGAGCCATATACCCATAAGACCCAGCAAGGAGAGGTTTAGGACTCTCATTCGGCTTTGAACAATCATCGCCATCATTGCCATTGACAAGTCTAGCCAACCCAAAATCAGCTAGATATGGTTCAAAATGAGGACCCAACAACACATTCATGGCTTTGACATCCCCATGTAATATAGGAGGCACACAATCATGGTGTAAGTAAGCAAGTGCATGTGCCACACCCAACACAACCTCATATCTAGTCTCCCACTCGGCTCCTCCCTTCCCTCCGCCGTGTAGGGCTGAGCTCAAGCTTCCATCTGGATGGTAATCATAGAACAGCAATTTCAAGCTCTGGTTTGAAGCCCAACCCAACAGCCTCACAATATTTCGGTGCCGGATAGAACCCAGAGTCCGAATTTCCGAACTGAATGCCCCTGACTCCTCTGCTGACCACATCTTCTTCACCGCCAGTGTTTCCCCACTTGGGATTGTCACCCTGTACACAACCCCAGAGCTTCCGGTACCAATCACATTAGCAGATGTGAGGTTGTGGACTATGTCATCGATGCAGACTTTCATTTTTTGATAAAAAGTCAACTCCCAAGTTTCACCCTTTATGGGTCCAATGGTGTATCCACGGGCCCGGACTAGTACGTAGATTGCGAGCAGGACTAGTACTGCACTGGCGCTTGCAAGGATTGTCATCACCATCATCATTGTCGATTTGACGTGTCCGGAAGCTCCTATTCTGTCTGCAGAAGTTACAACTCCGCCGCCGGAGATGTAGAGGGCTCTGTTTCCGGCGAGGTTACTCATGGGGAGGTTATGGAAAAATGGGGTGTTGGGTAATTCGCCGGAGAAATCGTTGAATGAGATATTGAGAGAGACAAGGTTTTGAAGGCTTGTGAGGGTGTTTAAGTTTCCGGTGAGGTTGTTGTGGGAGAGGTCAAGATTTGCAAGTTTGGTTAGATCGGAGAATTGGGATGGGATCTCGCCGGTGAACTGGTTGAGGCTGAGATTGAGAGAGATCTCGAGTGCCGGAATCTGACCCAATTCTTTTGGGATCTCGCCAGAGAAACCGTTGTTTCCGAGGTCTAACAATTGAAGCTTGGTACAAGACAGAATCTCTGCCGGAACCCTGCCGGAGATTTGATTATTCCCAAGATTGAATTTAGTTAGTTCAGTGAGTGAACCAACATTTGGAGACAGTGAACCTGTAAGTCTGTTGTCTGAAATGTCAACAAACTGTAAGCTTTTGGGCAGTGTATAGGGAATAGAACCAGTGAACCCATTTGAATGGAGATCAAGAAACTCGAGGCTTCCACATCCTGATATCGAGGGAGGGATTTGACCCACGAAGCGGTTGCTGCTCATGTCAAGGAAATTCAAAACTTTCAGATTTCCAATCTCCAATGGAACAGTACCCGACAGTTGATTTTCGTTCACGCGAAACCTGTACAAGTTTGTGCAATTTCCAATGTCAGGCGGTAAAAAACCCGACAAATCATTGGAAAGTAGCAATAGCTTGGTTAGATTTCGCAAGGCGAAAATTTGATTTGGTATTGAACCAGTGAGGTTGTTGTACGAAAGGTCAAGAGCTTGAAGATTTTGGCATTCGGATAGGGACTCTGGAATTTGGCCGGTTAGCTTGTTCTGCCAGGTGAAGAACAAAGACAAGCTCTTTAATTTGCCCATTGAAACAGGAATTCCCCCCGAGAAGTTATTGTTGTCGAGCTCAAGCTGAATCAGGGCCGTGCAGTTTGTGAGTTCGGATGGTATGGCATTCGATAACTGGTTAACGCTCAGATGAAGCTCTTGAATCCTCGAAAGAGTTCCAAGACTTGTCGGTATGCTGCCAGTAAGAAGATTCTCTGACAAATCCATGACCACGAGCTCGCTGCAGCTTCCAAGCTCGGATGGGATTGTGCCAACTATCGTGTTCTGCCATAGATAAAGACTCCGAAGGTTCTTGAGCTCGCCAATTCGCCTTGGGATTGGACCCGAGATGGAATTCTGATACAAATAAAGATTCTGCAACTCGGTACAATTCCCAATCTCTTCTGGGATTGGACCCGACAACATAGCCGTGTAGATGGCTATGGTTTGAATTCTCTGAAGTGTCCCAAGTGAAGAAGGAAGACTCCCCGAGATGCTGGTTTCAGCGAGGCCTAACATGACCAAGCTGGTGCAATTTCCAATCTCAAATGGCAGCACACCCTTAAGATTTTGATTCCCACCAGCTCGGAAAATCTCCAAATTGCTCAACTTCCCGATACTCTTTGGAATCTCATCGCTGAGCTGATTGTCGTAGATCATCAAATTCACAAGACTCGAGAGGTTTCCAATCTCAGAAGGAATCGCACCTTCGAGTAAGTTTGTGTTGAATGACAAACTTTGCAATTTTCTTAGGCTGCAAATTTCAACTGGGATTTGCCCTGAGATTGAATTGCCACTGATATCAAGTGTACCCAATTCGCGATACTCTCCAAATTCTTTTGGAATTGGTCCACTGATATTGGTTGAGGATATGATAAGAGTATTCAGTGACTTGAGAGGTTGAAGATTCGAAGGCAGTGCACCTTGCAAATCTACTGATTTCAAGCTTATCTTCACAACATCGCCATTGGGATTGCATTGAATCCCAAACCAATTGCAAGGACTTTGGTCCGAGGAATTCCATGAACTAAGTACATCTGTTAAGCTGTTCAAGTTGGTTTTCCATTTCAAGAGAGCTTGGCTTTGTACATCAATGGAGGAACAAGAAGAGAAAAAGAGAGAATTTATTGAGACAAGTAATGAAATAGAGAAGATATTGAGAGAAAACAAGGGATGTCTTAGGGGTGGAGGCATTGCTGAGAGAGCAAAGAAGTGTTCGTTTGATCTGTTTTTTGGGATTGTAGATTGAGGAACCCTATGTTTTGTTTATAGAAGAAAAGCAGAAGATCTGGATCCAATAACAACTTGTTTTTATTTTATTTTACTCTATTATTATATAGTCTATTTTGGCTTTAATTAATGGATAATGGATACAATACAGGTACAGTGGTGTTTTTTTTTTATGGGTTATTTGTTTCTGGTGTCAATAAATTTACTGGTTTGGAATTTGGATTTTGCTTGTGTTTGTAAACTTTGTTTATACATGGATTGGGTAGTTGTTTTGGAAGTCACTGACAGAAACAAAAAAATGTTGCTGTTGAATAGCCTGTAAAGAAATACAGTTTTTTTTTTCTTTCAATTTATTATTTAGTCCATTTTGCTTTTATTAATGCATACAGTGCTTTTATTTATTTATGGATGATTTTTTTTTTTTTTTCCCCTGCTGGTGTGTGGCTGGGTAGATTTTGGGAAAAAATGATAGTGTTGAGTATAGCCTCTAAGAAACTACAATAATATATAAGAATCCTGATGTTCATCTTCCATTCTTTACTTTCAGAATTTGGATTTTAGTACAGCAGCGCTACTGTGTGACTGCCACAATGAATTATTTACTGCTCTACTGTCATGGACCATCATCATCTCTTATACAGTCACTCACATGTATCTATATTTATGTACATTAAAATTTATAACAAGACCAACCAGAACAAATTCACTGTGAATGTTCTAACATCTGCATTATTAGTTAATTCAATTCAAAATGATTAATTGCGTCTGTTTTTTACAGCAAAATATAGCAGAGAGAGACAGAGGAAGATGACCCATCATTTAAGTTTAGTGGTCACTCACTCACTCACTCACAAACTGGTATGGTATGAGTCAGCCACGTATTGGATAGCTAGTTAGTTTAATTACACAGGACAAGTCAGCAATTCTCAACAAATAGCATTACCAAAGCAATATACACTTTTTAATGAATGGTTCTTGTAAAATTAGAATTTCTCTAATCTTTTACTTGTGATTAAGCTCATCTTCAAAGAATTTTCTAAGAAGAAGAATGGGTATGAATAGTATGTAATGGAAGTGGCTCAAATTCAATCCAAATAATATTTTTTATTCGTTGATGGCTTACTGTGACCTAGTTTATTTTGCTATTTTTAAATCCTTATATATACTGAGTTATTTTGAATTTCTAAAATTTATAATTATCAAATGAGTTTCAAAAAAGCATTGAGAAATAAAAAGTGAGACTCATTATAATCTCTGTATAAAACTTATTCTTTAGTTTTGACATAACATAGTGGCTAAGCATTGGTGGAGTTTCATTTTTGGATTGTTTAAAAATGGAGTTAGTGAAAGTTGTGGGAATCTAAAGCCAGCAAATCGGGTCAGGCTTGTCGGGGCGGCCTTGCTCTAAGAAAGGATTAAAAACTATCAAACAAATGCAGAGTTGGCCTCCAGTGGAAGAGAAAACATCACTCCACTTATGACTTCTTAGTTTTAGTTTATTCACAAATCAAACTCACATGATCTACACACACAAAAAAATAATATTTATATTTATATATATATATATAATATGAGAAGATAGATCGGCCCTCGTGCCATCACATTTACATTATGAGCTCTCAAGCACATGATCTCAAACTACGTCACTATATATTTTTTCTTGCATTTTCTTGTAAGTTTTTTATTGAATTAATTACATTAATGATCTTTAAAACATTCGACTTGTTATATTTTAGTTCTAAATTTTTTAATTTTTCTATTTTTTTTAATCTATAATGTATGCTATATGTTACACTTTAATTCCTTACATCTATGTCATTGAAAAATCAATAATAGGAGAGGAGTATTTTTGAAACTTTACGGGAAAAAAAATTTAAAAAAGAAAAAGAAAAAAAGAGTTGAAGACTAAAATTCAACAAAGCAAATACTTTGGGCACAAAAATAAAATAAAACTTGCATATTTTGAGTATTTGGTCTTTTTTATTTTGTTAAGATTTCACATAAAATTCTAAAAATAATCCTTCAGTTAAAGTATAACAAATTGCATATTTCATGTATTATAGATCCTTTTTTATGCACAATAAAATACAAACACACATAATAAATCTAAATCACACATGAAGATAGTGTTTGATAGAGCTTTCTAAATATGATTTGAGAGTAGGAATTATATTTTGACTTTGTGAATTTTGAAATTATGATTTGAGTGTGAAAAATTTGTTTGGTGAAAGTGTTTTGAAAAGAATTTTGAATTGAGTAGGGAATTTTTAATGTGACATATGATATTTGATACATAAATTTACAAGTCATAACCAAACACACAAGTCAAAATTCTATTAAAACTCATAAAAAATTTTAAAAATTTTGAAAAATATTTTTTTCAAATATATAAAAATTAACATGTGTCAATTGCAAAATATATATATATATATATATATATTTGCACTAATCCGGTTAACCGGCCGGACAACCGATTAGTCTAAATTTTCTCACCTTCGATCGAGTTTTCAAAAGTGGATAGAATTAATTTTTGAAACTCATAAACAATCATCATGTGCAAAATTAACTCTAAAACTAACGTTCCAGAGTTGTACGAAACAAAGGCTAAGTTTTTCTGTACCATTAGTACATCAACCCTATTTAATGAACAATTGTATGTAAAAAAATAAATATAATGAATCTGAGTCACAAAGTATGCAATTTTCTGTTGCCTTTTCTAGATTTTTTAAAATAGAATGATAGGTTGTGGAACACTATCAATCTTCACCCACCTCACTATTCTCATATAAACAACTTGTACAAAATGTTGTACAATTTGGCTGATTATGGTTTGATGGGTACTTGACATGCTATTTTTTCAAGTGCCCCCACAACATAAAGAAAAAGTCTAGACCCATTATTCACTTACAAAATTTCGAGTGGATGATTGTGTAGTAGAGATTAATTTATATAATGTTATGTTTATGTAAGATATGGTAGAGATTAATTTTTGAGTAATTTATTAGTTGATTAAGGTGGGTAAGAGAGAGAGAAAAGAGGTTAAAAAGGAGGGTCATTTCTCAAAATAAGTCAAATTTACAATTCAATTTCTAAACTAAGCCTAGTTTTGAAAGAATTCCCAAAATAAGCTAAATTGTGGTTCACAACCACGATTTCAACATATATGTACCTGTCTCGCATGAAATTTGGGAAGTCTTAAAAGCGTGGTTACAAAATGCGATTTTGATTAATAAATCGCGGTTACAAAAGGCGCTTTTAATTAAAAAAAATTTCTTCTGAAATCGCTGTTCTGAATCACGTTTTTATCCAAAAAAAATTTTTTCTGAACTTGCTATTCTGAACCACACTTTTTAGCCAAAATTTGTTTCTGCTGAAATCATGGTTCCTAACCACGCTTTTTGGCCAAACACATGCACTCACACAAACACTCTCACTCTCTCACTTTGACTCTGACACAAACACAAACAACCACTCACATACACAGTCACACTCAATATATATATATATATATATAAATTTTAATAGATATTTATAATTTAATATATATATATATATAAATTTTATTTCATAAAATTGAAATCAATATTAAATATATATAATAATTTTTAATAACAAATAATAACGTATATATATATATATATTGATAATTTATAATAATTTATAATAACAAACAATAACAAATAATTTATAATCAACTATAAAATTGAAATCAATATTAAATATTTTATATAGTTGATTATTATTTGTTATATATATTTAATTGTTATTATTGTTATTATAAATTATTATATATATTTAATTGTTATAATTATTATAATTGTTATTTAATTATTATTTAATTATTATAATTGTTATTATTTAATTGTTATTATTATTTGTTATTATAAATTATTATATATATTTAATATTGATTTCAATTTTATGAAATATAAAATTGAAATCAATATTAAATATTTTATATAGTTGATTATTATTTGTTATATATATTTAATTTTTATAATTATTATAATTGTTATTTAATTATTATAATTTTTATTATTTAATTGTTATTATTATTTGTTATTATAAATTATTATATACATTTAATATTGATTTTAATTTTATAAATAAATTTATATTTCATAAAATTGAAATCAATATTAAATATATATAATAATTTATAATAACAAATAATATATATATATATATATATATTGATAATTTATAATAATTTATAATAACAAATAATTTATAATCGACTATAACATTGAAATCAATATTAAATATTTTATATAGTTGATTATTATTTGTTATATTTATTTAATTGTTATAATTATTATAATTTTTATTTAATTATTATAATTTTTATTATTTAATTGTTATTATTTATTATTAAAAATTATTATATATATTTAATATTGATTTCAATTTTATGAAATAAAATTTTTATATATATATATTAAATTATAAATATATATTAAAATTTATATATATATATATATATATATTGAGTGTGACTGTATATGTGAGTGGTTGTTTGTGTTTGTGTCTGAGTCAAAGTGAGAGAGTGAGAGTGTTTGTGTGAGTGCGTGTGTTTGGCCAAAAAACGTGGTTAGGAACCACGATTTCAGCTAAAAAGCGTGGTTCAGAACAGCGAGTTCAGAAGAAAAAAAAATTTGGGTAAAAACGTGATTCAGAACAGCAATTTCAGAAGAAAAAAAATTTAATTAAAAGCGCCTTTTGTAACTGCGATTTATTAATCAAAATCGCGTTTTGTAACCACGCTTTTAAGACTTCCCAAATTTCATGCGAGACAGGCGCATATATGTTGAAATCGTGGTTGTGAACCACGATTTAGCTTATTTTGGGAATTCTTTCAAAACTAGGCTTAGTTTGGGAATTAAATTGTAAATTTGACTTATTTTGAGAAATGGCCCTAAAAAGGATATGTATATACATATATACTAGTGGTTGGTACACGTGATGTTTGTGCAAGTTAAATAAATAAAATATTTAATATATATTGATTGTAATCTCAAGTGATAAAAATCTTCCTTATCAAATTTGTGGTCTTGAGTTCAAATCTTGGCTCATTCTCTTCTCTAGCTTTCTTTTTTTTTGTTGTTGTTGTTGATAGATCACTGGACACTTAGTATGAAGAGAGACAAAGCTTCAATAAACCAATCTAAGTGCTCACATATATAATGGTATAGATATATATATATCAGCTGTTGTGCGGAAGTGCACAACAATCACTATTTTGCAGTCAAATAGATCCATTTTGGAACCCATTTTGATAATCCGTACCGTTCACATTTTAAAATATATCAAACAAAACATACCTACAAAAAATCAAGTTAATCGGATATCATTTACCCCTTCATCCACTCACATTTGTATTCATTTTAATATTTTAAATCACAATTGTTATTTATTTTTATAGATATAAATATGAATGGATGAAAGAGTAAACAATATCTGATTAATTTGATTTTTTATAGGTATATTTTACTTGATATATTTTAAAATATGAACAATTCAAATCATCGAAATGAGTATTGAAATAAACCCATTTACCAGCACAATAATGACTGCTATGCACCCCGCATAACAGTCCAAATCCGTACATATGTGCACAGTAACCACCCCAATATATGAAGACGAGGAAATAAAGAGACAGCAGCAGCATTAAAATAAGAGACAAAAGGACAAACAGCTAAAAATATAGAATAGCAAAAATTATATGATCTCAAATGGTCCCATCCTTCTTTTCCTTTTATCCCTTCTCTTCCCAGTGAAAGGATACCTAATATAAGTGTAAAAATTGCATTTGTAATTTACTGAATTTGCCACATTCCACCCTCAATTTGTTTGGTTTCTTGTTCAGAATATGTTTTCTGATTTTTTTTAATGAAAAAATAAATTCTATTTTGACAAAAATTAAACAATCAAAACAAGTTTTTAAAAATATTTCCAACCCCAAAAAGATAAAGCCATATCAAATTGATAAGTGTTTTTTATTATTTTACCAAATTAGATTTTAGTTTTTTTTTTTTTTAGAAAACAGATTTTCGAAATGAAAACAAACAGAGCAGGTTTATCACATATTGGAAAAGAATATGAAGAGATGATCCATTTGCACTGAACTCATTAATTTTCAAATTCGATAAAACTAATCAAATTTGATTAGTCCAACAACATTTGTCAAAATGAGTTTCACTTAGCATGAAATCAAAGGGTTAGTTTTCTCTCTAAACAACAGGAGAGCAGTAGTGAGGGAGAGTGCGGGTGTCGTGGGATTTCACAAAGTGTCACTTAAATGTTCATAGGCAAAGAACGATAGAGAAATTTCACTATGAAGGAAAAGAAATACTATAAGCCTTCTTTTCTCAGCAGACAGCAGTCAACACAATTGTTCATTATTGAAGCTATCAAGACCATAAAGTTCTCGAACCCGAAACAAACCCAAGATATACAAAGATCCAAATAATTGTAAACTGGGTCAAACTAGATACAAATACAAATACTGCAGCGAACCTAGCATTATACAACAGCCAATGCGTGATCAGTATTGAATTCTAGACATAATACTAATGCAAACGAAATTTACAGAAACACTGAAGTGGATCTACACCACATTGTGGAATGTGGACATTGGGATTGAATGAAGATCTCACCACATGGTCATCAGAATGATCATCTTTTGCATTATTAGTCAGTCTTAGATATAGAGTTGGACACACACACACAAACACACATGATGAGTGCAAACTATTAGTAGAAATCACACCGTCAAGAATTTTGATAGCCAACAATTAGGGAGGGCACATGGGAATATGGCATTGACACAAAACTAGGGCTTTTTCTAGTAGAAAAAAATAAACTGAAAGAATTGGATTATAGTGGCCGTGTGAAGAGTAAAAGAGAGATGCTTATGCTTTAAGATAAATAAATAAAGATTAAGAGCATATATACTACTTCCATGAACGTGCCATGTTACTTACACCCTTCCATGCATGTTGCTGTAAATTCTTATTGGTTTTCTTGTCAGAGAGAGAGAGAGAGAGAGAGAGAGAGAGAGAGAGAGAGAGAGAGAGAGAGAGAGAGAGTATTCTAATTTATGTAGAAAAGCTAGAGGAATAATTGAATTGATGACTCTGCTGATCAGAAGTTGTCCGTAAGATGTAGAAAAAAGTAAACTAAGACGACTTTAAAAAAAAAGACCTCTTCTTCTTTATACCTCCAAAAAAAAGAAACATATATGTAAAAGGCATCACATTTGTTGAACAAGTTTGCATCTCAAGAGTGCTTTGTTTTCATACATTTCTCCGTTACAGAAATAGAATGCACCAAGAAAAATTCTGAAGAAAAAAGAGTATCCAATAGGTATAGCAATTTCTCCCGTCCCACCTCACACGAATTTTCCAGTCTCACTCATATTGTATATATTAATCTCTTTATATGTATAATATATACGTATATATATATATATATATATACGAATTTTCCAGTCTCACTCATATTGTATATATTAATCTCTTTATATGTATAATATATACGTATATATATATATATATATGTGTGTGTGTGTGTGTGTTTGTTATTTAACTCTCTCAAATATGGTAAGACTAAATTACCAAAATATTACACATAACACTCATGTTTACTTCTTTATCTCTCATCTCATATCTTTTAAATTATCATTACTTATCAATCAATATTCACAATATATCATATCATTCTCACTTTTATCATCATTCCTAAAATTGCAGAACTAACATGCTTCCTCCCCTTTCCCAATTCACCTTACGCCCAATATGATTCAGAATAGGAGGCGAGGCACTACAAACCCGTCCTCACCCTGCCCTATCCCGTGCCATTGCCATCCCTAGTCCAAAATTTAAATATTTGGTGCAGATTTAGACGTAGTATGATAGAAGTTACATCTAAAATGAATCTTAATCCACACATTTCAATATTATTATATACTATTATGTCGATAGAGCACAATGTTTCCTTGGACATGGTTGACTATAATTGGATTCTAGATGAGTATCACCTTTCCTAGAATAAATCAAACTAACTTGAACATTGTTTTGGCATTGCCTTTTGGATTTAGCTTGTTAATTGTCACCTAGATAATGATGTTTTGATCATCTTCAAACATTTCACTCAGCACTTTTGTTGTTTGCTTTGTTTTCCATTTCTTCAATATGACCCTTTTTTTTAATGAGAAAAAAGAAAAATCTCTCTCCCGCCCCACCTCATTGGAGTTTTCTTGTCTAGATAAAAAAGTAGGACAGGGACGGGTTTTCCTTTCCCCATTCTACCCGCTCTCGCTCATATTATATTAATTAAATCTCTTTGTATGTATATAATATATAATTTAATTCTCTCAAAGTAAGATACCAAAATATTACAATTAATGCTTATTTTTGTTTTTTCTTTCTTATCTTCTATCTTTTAAATCTCATTACTTATCAATCATTATTCATAATATATCATTTCATTTCTCACTTTTATCAGTACCATCATTCCTAAAATTGCAAAATTAACACGCTACTGCCCCTTTCCCAGTTTGCCTTGACCCCAATATGATTCGGGATAGGGGCAGGGTCGGGCACTACAAACCTGTTCCTACTCTGGCCTCTCTATTCCAATATGTGGTGCAGATTTAGACATAGTATAATATGAGCCACATTCTAACTGAATTTTAATCCACACATTTCAATATTATTATATACTATTATGTCTATACATCACAATGTTTCCTTGGACATGGTTGACTACAATTGGATTCTAGATGAGTATCACCTTTCCTAGAATAAATCACCCCAACTTCAAACATTGTCTTGGCATTGCCTTTTGTTTCTATCCGGTTAATTGTCACCTAGATATTGATGTTTTGATCGTCTTCAAACACTTCAATCGGCACTTTTGTTGTTTACTTTGTTTTCCATTTCTTCAAAGTATGACCATTTTTTTAAATTAAAAAAATAAAATAAAATAAACCAATGTTTTGTCTAAACTCTAAAGTCCATGTATAATGTCAAATCAATGTCCCCTAATCACATGTTAGTGTCTTAATCTTTCCTTAATTTCAGGGTTTTCGCACCTCCCAAACACTTCATTTTGCGATTATTAAAAGAGCGATGATGGATGCGGAGTTGGGATGATGCTCTTGGACTTTAGCTTTCATTAAGCTCTAACCTTGACCTAAAACACAACTTGTAACATGTAAGTTCAATGTTGGAGTAAAAATTTGTTTGCTAAAGCTATTTTCTTTGTTTTAACTATAATATTTTTTCACCCACAAGAAGAAAAAGAAAAAGAAAAAGAAAAAGAAAAAGGAAAGTAGTTATATTTTAATAAAAACAGATCACTAGCCCTTTGATGCTATTGCCTGCACATGTCCTTGATGATGTCTATTGCTAGGCCTATGGGTCAATGAAATCTTTCCAGTTGATAGGGACTAAAATGAATCAAATTTTCAAAATCTTGTTTGAAATTAATTTATTATAAATCAAGCGTTAAGTTTTTAACCTTGACATGAACTAAACAAATAAGCTAATATGCAACCTAAAATTGTATATAAAATTTAAACAGCTGAAGTTCGGCTGGTAATCAACTTAATTAAAATTTGTGTGAGATTGACTCAAAAAATAAACAAACTAAATTTGAAACATAGTTTCAAACTCATCTAAATTTTTAAGTCAAACTTAAACAAACACAATACTAAGGCCTCGTTTGGGAACAGGCTAATTTAGTAATTTTTTGACTATTTGGCTAAAATATGAGCTAAAAAAAAATAGTATATTTGGGATGACTTTTTGACTTTTTACGAAAAGATGTGCAAAAAGTAGAGAGAAAAGAGAATCTTTGACTTTTCTGTGTAGGTTGTTGACTTTTTGACTAATTTAGTAACTTTTTGATTTTTTGACTAAAAGGGGCGGTTCCCAAACGAGGCCTAAACTCGAATTTAGACCAACTTTTGGGCTCAGTGTAGGGATGGTAATTTGAAACCGGCCTGATGGGGACCCGACCCCCCGACCCCGAATTGTGCGGGTTTTCCCCGAAAAATACCCCCGACGAGACGGGAATGGTATTTAAAAATCAATCCCCGAACAGATTCGGGCCGGGGACGGGGATAAGTGTCCCAGCCCCGTACTCGGCCATGCCCCGTCTCCGTTTCCCAGCCTGGTTTGTCCCCGAAATGAAATTACTAGTTTACCCCCTATATATACACACACACACATAGTAACCAAACCAAACCCTCATCAGTTATGTCTTCCGTCTCTCTTTCTCTCTCTCTCTCTCTTCCCTCTACTCTCTCTCTCTCTCACTCTCACCACTGTCGCGACACAGTCACAGCCACAACCACCCATCGCGACGCCGATCATCCTCCTTCAGCCATAGCCTGCCTCCTCTCCCTCCGATCTCCATCGCTGTGCTGCCTCACGCCTCCCTCCCTCCCTCCCTCCGATCTTCATCACTGCCTCACTCCGATCTCCCTCCCACCCACCGATCTCTATCACTGGCTCTCGTCCCTCTCTCTCTCCTCTCCATCACAGCCGATCGCCTCACCAACACTTCTGAGCTCAGATTTTTATTGAATGTGTTGAATGTGTATGTGTTAGATTTTTATTTTTTATTTTTTATTTTTGATGAATATATATGCTTGCTCAGATCTGTTTGATGAATATATATGCTTGCTCAGATTTGTTGATGATGATGTTGTTGATGAATATAATATATGTGCTCAGATCTGTCGTTGAATGTTTATATTGTTTTTTTTTTTTACTTTGACCGAGGAATTTTCAGGGTCGGGGAAACCCGATCCCCGTTAGGAGGCGGGGGCGAGGACGGGGGCAGTGATAGGCTCCCCGTTGGGGATCGGGATCGGGGCCGAGGACGGGAAAATTTCTACCATCGGGGATCGGGGACGGGGAGGGTGATCCCCGGCCCCACCCCGGCCCGTTGCCATTCCTAACTCAATGCAGCCCATGAAACAGTTGATGAAATAAGCAAGTAAACCGAGTTTATGAGTGCGGTTCACAAATTTACTTTTGCGGGTAATTTTTCCTAGTAACCAAGTTTTGCAGTCTATAAGGCATCTATATCTACAAAAGTCCAAAACTCACACGAGAACCCTATAAAATAAGCTGCTCATAATCTATGATCACAAATGAACACACACAAAAAGAACTCCAATAAGTTGTGTAAACTATCAAGTAGCCAAGAGGGGAGAAACTATGAGCAAGGACATTTCAAGCACATCCATGTTACCGACCAAAATTCCAAAAAAAGAAAAAAGAGTTCAAGGGTGGTTTCATTATCATCATCAGCCACTAATCTACAAATGCCAAAAATTAATATAAAATAAAAAAGAAATATCAGCCTGTGATATTTCAGGTTTCCAATCAATGTGTGTTTCATTTACTGTAAAATCTTTCAACAATTAAAATATACATGGTTCTTTTAGAGTGGGATTTCAGATCAAAGAAGATGCCCAGGAAAAACTATACTCAATTGGCATGTACACAGCCATTTAAACATTCCGATTCTAACTGCCCCAGATGGATCCTTCTAAGAGTGAAAACTACATGAACAAATATAAACACCAAAGTATCAAAATCACCGGCCAAAGCATTTCATTATGGACGAGGTAATACCAGATAACATGAACTTCATCCCCACAGATCCACCAGGGAAGTATGATACAGCATAGTATGCTAGTGCAAGAACCTACAAGGTTGGTAAAACATCAGTTCCAATCCACATTACAGAATACACTCTATTCCCCATTTCTTCTAGCAAATAAGGGAAAATTTAACAAAGACATCAAAAAAGTCAAAAAGCATAAGTTCGATACCTGAAGCACAGAGAAAAGCACAGAGAGAATGTAGCTATGAAGCACCATGGAAACATAAATGGTACCCACCATGGTGCCTACGAATCCCAATGTAAAAGGAAGTCTCTGGCGAATACGATGGGAAAAAGAGTGAGAATGGAAGAAAGTACCACATTTGCAGAATATAACTTGGCAACCAGGAATGTATGTCTAAAAGATTGATTTGATACCTCTTTTGATGACATGTGCAAAAACTGATTCTTTGGACCTTTAAGAGCGAAGAATGACCCAATGATCAAGCAACATCCAAGAGTAAAGCACAGAGCAAATTTCTGAGGCAGTAAAACAATGACTGGAAGGAACATGGTAAATGCAATGAAAACAAAGAACACCCCAGTTGCCAGAAGTATGCCAAAGTACATGAGAGATTTTCCTGAAGGAAGGTTACTAGTGGCAGACTGCAAGTTCCCTGGTATCTCTCTCACTCCTTTTGAAACCCTGACAAGTATCAACAATGACTATATGACTGTGGAAAGAAAGCAATATTCACATATAAACCAGCAATAAATAAAATTACCCCTCAAAGAATTGACTAGCAACTCAGTTTCCTCTCTAAGAAGACTAATCAAGATTACCTTCAACTGGTTTGTCTTCCCAAATCAAGGAATTTTCTCATAGGACTTCGGAGAAAACATTTTTAAAACAATCAATCTTACAAAGGGATTAAGGAACAATGCTATGCATAACTAAACAATTCCTAAAAGCATGAGCTATGTTACATGGACTCGGGGGCAGGTATGTATCTAGAGGTCAGACTCATCAAACCATAAATTTAAGGGTACATGGACTTGGCAAAAAAATGTAATTTTTATATTTTTAATCAAGTATGTGGGGAAAAAAAAATGGTGCCATATGTAACTTACAATGTCAAAAAGACATTTATAGCAATCATACAACAATATGTACATGCGATAATAGTGTTATCTACAATTATATAAGAAGTGTCCGTTGAAAAGTAGCAGACACATATCCCTGGGGATTAGTTGGGCTTCAATCCAGACACCCCAGTGCCAATTAAAAAAATAAAAAATGAAGTATCCGACACATATCTCATACCCTTGTCCGAGTGTCAGGTGTCTGACCCGGGTATTTGATATATTTTGAAGAGTTTGTGTAACATAGAGCATGAGAACATACATATCACATTATTACAAGACCATCAACCAAAAGCCAATGTGTCAATCACCAACTCTGAAATCCAAATAAATCATCCTGAAGTGGCTCTGTTAAAGTCCTCATAATAATATTTTTTTGAGTCAGCTTACAGCAGTAGACATCTTCTAACTCATTGCTTACTTTGGCCAATGTATTTTTACCCCATCGAGAAATTGTGGTTTTTTTTTTTTACCATGATAACATGCTAGTTAACAATCATAATCATGCATCTAGGTTCATCTCAACAAAAATATCTAGGAAATGACGACTAATTAATAGTGTGTAAGCCTCCTTAGACTCTAATCCCCCAAAGTGGGGGGTGGACACACATAGTTGCAAGATAAAAAGGGCTAATTACACAGACCTCTCTTGAGATTTTAACAATACAAGGGCCTTCTGGTTTTTGAAATCAAACTGACCTCCCCTGTTAGAGTAGTCAATTAACTACTGTCGATGGAAATTGTACTTGTACTATTTTATTGAATGTGTTTAGGTAATTCATCTATGACTAAGGTAAATAATTAAGGATTTAAAGTTGACCCTTGGTGCAAACATATAATGACTGAAAATTCACTGGTTTCTCTTATAGGTGGTGATCTAATTATAGTCACAACCCCATCCTAAATGTCCTATATCACATCAATATACTCCTTTGTCACACTTTTTTTTCTAATATCCACCATATTATATTTCTAAACACACAATTGTAAACTTTATCCTAAATTTACAAAATTCATATGAAGATCTCCCATCTTGTCTCTTTACTTCTCCATTAATCTTCTTAGTAAATATATTGTTTCCAAACTTGATCTGTCGGGATAAATCCAAACTGATTTTCTAACACAGTTGTTGCAACTCTTAACTGATGCTAAATCACTCTGTCCCACAATTTCATTGTATCAATCATCAACTTAATTGTTTCAATTTTAGATATCTCCATCTTTTTCATATATAGGTACTAAAATACTTTTTTCTCCATTGTCATCCATTCATTAGAGTTTTATTAATTTTGTTAACCAATACAAAACCTAGTCCTTATGTCTTGCCAAATTTCATCTTTCTAAGTGCAAGTTCCACTTCAAAATTCGTTATTTGACAATAAAACTTATATTTTCTAATTCCATCAAGACTACAATAATCCTCTCCTCCCAAGTTTTCATTAAATTAACAATTTCTCCAATTAATTTTTTCACATTTCTTTAATTTTCTCATCCTTCACTATTGCCCCAAAATCTCACTTTTTATGCACTTAACTTGATTAAAGTATCTTCTTTTCCTCATTCTTCTACAAAATTGTATTTCCACAATAATAAATTGTCCTATATTTTTATCTATTCTTGTAACCAAACACATTTAAACTAATAATAACCAAATCAATCATAACCATTTGCTTCCATGAAACCAAACAATAGTCTCTATAACTCCACCGATACCTCCACCCATCATTGGTGGATTTGCAGCAATCCATTTCCATCAATGACACTGCCACCATCACCGCCACAAGCCACAAGTCGTTGCCCTCGTCATTGAGACCATCATCCCAAAAGAGCTCATAGCCTTCTCCTGCAATATCGCAATGATGCACCAAAAGGGCCCACAACCAAACCCCAAGGATCAATACCCTCTCATTTATTCCAATTAGTTGACAAATTTCTCAAAAAAATCAACCAATTAAATTTTCAGGTGTGAAACCAACCCTCAAGTTGCATTTAATTCACACATATATATATACACGTGTGTGTGTGTGTGTGTGTGTGTAAGTAAGTATATCTTATGTATAGGTGTGACCGTTTGCAAGTATATATTATGTGTATATGTATAACCAAAGTTGTGGGTTGTGGTTTCCTGCTTTTATTATTTTGTTAATTGAATAGTAGAAGGAGAGATGTTATACATACATATTAATATCAGAGCTGTGTGAACCATTGTACTTTTAGTTATTTGATATAATGGAATGGGTTTCTAGGGAAAAATGATATCTGATTGTCTGGGTGCAGACTCCACTGATCCCAATGATTCATATGCAGTAGCAACTGGCAAATAATAACACCCTTTACTAGGCTAGTGGATGACACATCATAGATTTTGTAGCATTTTGAAGCCAGAGATGTATCCTAACTTCGTTCACGTGTTCAATGGAGTATTCCTTGATATCGCCACTCTGTGTGTGTGTGTGCGCGCACGCGAGAGTGTGTGTGTGTGGAACGTTTTCAAAAGTTTCTTAAGGCTCGATAATGCGCACACTAACAGCTATCCTCTAACATGTAATGTAATGTTTCATTTATCAAAACAAAAATGTTATGTAACGTAATGTTTCAAGAATTTATTCTACAGATCTGTGCAGTGAACCCGGAAACTTTTATTCTCATAGTTACCAGTAGGCCAACAACCATTCCTTGGAATTCAAGAGAGTTAAAACCCCAGAATCTACAAACCTAAAATGTGGTGTCAATTAACTAACCACCAGGTTTTACAATTGACAAATTCAACGCAAAACAAAGATTAAGACAAAAATCTGGCAAGAATTCAACCACTAAATCCATTCATTCCACTGACCCGCCCTCCCATCCCAAAATTCCCCCAATTACTTCAATGCACCCTCAATCATCAACAAAGAACAATCGATGCAAATTAAACACAACAAATTTACATAAATAAACCCTAGAATTGAACTGAATGAGAGAGGAGTTGAAGGAGCTTACACGTTGAAAGTACCAGCGACCGTATCATTGGCAGACCTAACAGCAGATTCCAGATCGAGATCAAAAACCCCCAAGGCGGTGTTCTGTTCCGAAGCTTTTGACGATGCGTATGAGTTCCAATCGGCCAAAAGAGACGATGATGAGGACGACGACAATGAAGACGTCAATGGATGCGGTTGTTGCCGATCTTCCTCGCCGCCGCCGACTGAAAACCACTTCTGCATTTTCGTTTTGTTGTTGGTTTCGAGCTCTGGTTATGGATTTTCAATAACGAAGATTCAAAGAATTAAAGAGAATTGAAATTTGTGGTGTTTTTTATTTCGCCTCCGAAGAGGCAAAAAAGAGATAAAGACGAAGCTCTCTGAACTGAACTCGACCTCCAATGGCGGCTTTGTGACGCCAACTGTGATGTGTGTGCGCACTCAACCGGAATAATACAACGTCGTGCGGTTTCTTCTGAGTTAAGGAATGCACAATAATTCATTATTTTGTCTGTTTTATTATATTTTTAATGGTTAAATTACCATTTTAGTTTTCAAAAGTTGTGATTTATTTCCAATGTTTAAATCGGGCTAGTTTAATCTATAATTTATGAGTTATATTAGGGATCTCATATAAATTACTAAATTTTTTATCTCTCTCATATTTTGGTAAAAAATTTAATAATTTATTTGGAATTCGTAACATTTTCTATAATTTATAAGAAAAAAAAGGTGTTCTAATTTGATTCTTTTTGTTAATTTAATCTATTTTAATATGTCATTTTGATATATAATGTTTAAATTGTGCAATTTAATTATCAATATAAAAAATTATTTTAAGTTAAGCTTCCAACTTAATTTTGTCTATTTGAACTATGAATAAAACATAAAAAAAACAAATACACACATAGGGGCCATTTGGGACGTAGGAAAAAAAAAATAATTTTTTATTTTGAGTCACATTATTTTTCATATTTTTTACATATAAAATGATAAAAAATCTAAAACAATTAAAAAGTCCAATTTTAACCAACTTTTCAAATTACCCCATTATTCAAAGATTAAAACTTTTCATAAATATATAAAAAAAAAAAAATCAAATTACTTCGGAGTGCTAATTTCCCCTATTTTTAACATCTTTGTTCCTTACAAATATTTGTATGGATAGCATAATTACATTTCTTCTTTTTTCTTCTATCGAATTGTTATTATTTTTTATAGAGTAAATTACAAATACACCACCTAAAGTTTGATTAAAATATGAATCACTTATTGTGGTTCTGAAAATTATATTTCACTCTCTGAGCTTTCTAATTTCATAATAAATTGCTCATTTTATTAATAAATCATCAAGTCAATTAACAGTTTTTTATGATATTATAAATATATTTCAATTAATAATTGAGGTAATTTTATTATTGTATAGGAGAACAATTATGAATTTTATTTTTTTAATTAATTCTGTTAAATAAAAAATTCTAATAAGGGTATATTTGTAATTTTTTAAATCACAATAGACAATCTATACTGTAAGTAGGGTTGCAAACGAACCGAACCGAGTCGAGCCGAGCTTTGCTGAGCTCGAGCTCGGCTCGTTTATTTATGAAGCTCGTTTATTGAGCTCGAGCTCAGCTCAATAAGAAACTGGGCTCGAGCTCTACTCGGCTCGTTAACAACAATGAAACTCGAGCTCGGCTCGGCTCAATAATTTTTTTTTTTAATATTATTTATATTATTTAAATAAAAAATATTATTTTATATTATTTAATATATAAATAATGTATTTATACAATTATTTATATATTATTTATATTATTTAATATATAAATAATATATTTATTATATAATTTAAATAAAGATAAACAAGCTTAACTTGACGAGCCGAGCTCGTGCGAGCTCGAGCTCAAGTTTGGCTCGTTTAGTAAACAAGCTGAGCCGAGCCGAGCCCTCAACGAGTCCAACTGAGCCAAGCCGAACTTGTTCATGAACAGCTTGGTTCATTTGCAGACCTAACTGTAAGCACACCTTAGGGGTGTATATGTAATTTACTTTCTTTTTTTTTTTTTTGTATATATCTTTTTTTTGGGGGTGCAATTGTCCCTATCTATTTCCTGTCATCTTGTACAAGTATTATTCATTGGGAAGATATTATGCAAGTGAGAAATAGGGGAAAGATTTACAAATGAGTGAGAATGGTGCAAGTTTTTATTCACAAATTTGGCGATCCAGAATGGCAAAATAACAGATAATTGAAGCAATCATCCGAATAATTCCACTGTAGTACAACAATCCCAAATAGATGCATAAATAAGTTTAATTGTAGACTGCATATACATTTTACCAAGAAAAGCTGAAATTGCAGTCATCCAAATAATATACGAGACAATGGAACAAAAATACCCCAAAAATCAATCTTACAGAAGCGAAATTCGTACTGGGATTATAACAATGATAAACTCACAACACTTTCAAAAGCTGCACTTCAAATACCAAAGGCTCGTTGGCATGAGAGAAAAGGCTGCGTCGAGGGCCAAACTGCAAACAACAACCATAGCGTAACAATATGCATAATATATATGGCCTATGTGAGCTTAAATTTCTTCAGCAAAACCAAATTCTCTTGATTACTCATTAGTGATGATGAGGAGATAAGGGATAAAAATCGCAAAACCTCATCAGGGATTGGTTGTAAGTTCTCGTTAGTGTATCCTGCAGAAGGAGGTATTAGTGCTCTTCTCTTCCCTGAAATAATAATCGAAACAAATTCAGGCAGTCAATTATTGATAGGAAAAAGCAGGTATTATTGACTATAAAAGAGGTTTTGCTTAAACAACTTTGTCAAGACCAATCATATGTCTTCCAGAGATGAGTTACTTGAATATACCTCCAACCTTCATGCCAACCAATACCTCCTTCAGACCCTTTATTATCTGTGTAACGGAATGATAACAATGCGGAGTTGAACAGATATGTTAATCAAACACAGGTTAGTATTATTCCGGATTTCTTAATGAATATAAATATACTGTTTTTTTTTTTTTTTTTTTTTTTTTTTTTTTTTTTTTTTTTTTTAAAGCAACAGAAAGAATACCAAGTTGTATGAGGAAAAAATTGCACTTTGAAACAACAGAAATATAATCAATAGGGCATCAACTAAAGAAGACCAATGTTTGCATCAACAAAAAACGAGAGTTAGAAAGGGTTTAAGACTACTAAGAGGGACAGTACCACAATGAAAAGGATGAGAGTTGGTAAGAAGAAAAATGAATTCTTCTGCATGGACAAAGTAACTTACTACATAAATAATGTATTGTTGACTTCAATAGCTAAAAAGTGTACTGTTAGACATGGTAGCGATGACAACAGTAATTATATAGGCGTGGTTACATTTGAGGTGGCAGCAGAGTTTGGTGATTATGATGAAGAACAGTTCAACTTGTTTGTTTGTTTCCTTTATTTGTTGGGAACAGGAACACTTGAAGTTCAAGTGATAACAAATCCTGAAGGCTTGGGTGCTTCCTTCCCATGTTTGCTTTGGTTGGTATGGGTGGAACGGAATAGGCGGTGTTTCAGGATGAGTGCCATTCCGTTTCATGGTTAGAGAGTATATTGTCGCATAGTTCGGTTAAGGGTACAATTGATCCAAATGTTTTGGTTTTTGTCAATTTTGTGGAGGATTTGATTAGTTAGTTTTATTTAATCCTTTTGTGGGCTTATTTTTTGTATTCATTAAGGCCTCGTTTGGGAACAGGCTAATTTAGTAACTTTTTGGCTATTTGGCTAAAAAGGTAGGTAAAAAAAACTTGTATGTTTGGGATGACTTTTTGGCTAATTACGAAAAGACGTGCAAAAAGTAGAGAGAAAAGAGAATCTTTAACTTTTTGGTATGGGTTGTTGGCTTTTTGACTAATTTAGTAACTTTTTGGCTAATTGGCTAAAATAGCCTCTTGCCAAACTAGGCCTAAATCGTCTTGATGTTTTTTAATAAAGTTTGATTATTTATCAACAACAAAAAAAAAAATAGTTTAACTCTGCCCAATACACCCTAAGATCCTCATGCTCAGACATGTAAAAATGAAACAGAGCTAACCTGGTTCTCATCCAGAGGAAGTATAACAGGACTGCTTTCTCCACTAAATTGATCAATGGTACTGCAAGGAAATACAGTTCAAGTTTAAGAAAATAGTCAATACAACAGCATAGGATAAAACAAGAATATGTTTTAAGTTGGGAACAGTGGCCCCCGGAATCAGAAATCATGTGTCTCCATAATTCCATTAGAAGCAAGAAAGTAATATATGGAATTACCTATGAACGAAATAGCCATTGGATCGCCGGCATACATAATTAACTTCAACCAGACTTCCTTCATGAGCCTCTGGCCCTTCCCCTTCAATTATATCTTGAAAAGTGAACCCAGAAAATAAGATAAAGATGATGACAAATTGGGAAAATTAGAGGAAATCATGTACTTCAGATGTGAACCTTAAGAAAGTCTTACCTTGTATCCTCACTCCACTAGCAAGCTTCTGGGTCCTGGATGCTTCAAATCCCACACAATAATTCCACATGCGATTCAATGACAATAATGACTTGATGAAGGAGTTTCAGAATAGTGTTCCATTCTTCAAAGCAAAAACAAAAACAGAACACTAGGACATACAACATTTACCGAATTACTTCAGGTTCCTTCATCTCCGGCATTGGTGCACCAAGAACAGGATAGACATTTAGAAAGATAGGATTGAATACCACAAACTGCAGAAGCGGTCTTCTGGGCACCTTTTTCACTATCAGGGCCGGGAGCCTGTGACCCAAGTTCCTCAACAAAGCTATCTTCGATTGTTCATTGTTCATAAAACTGATTTCATGGAAATGTGAAAGCTTCACTGTTAGTTTACTAATGACATTTTCTCAAGCATTTAGTTTGCAAAAACAATATTGCCTGTCAAACAATCATTTGTAAAATTGTTTCTTCATGGACAAACCATATATATAAAGATACATTTTGGGTAATTGTTTGATCAAATGTAGACCCAGTTCTAAATAGACAACAAAATGTCATTTCTAAATAAACCCAGTTCGTGATAGTTAAAAAAATAAAATAAAATAAAAAATTCCCAGGGAAGCAAAGCAACACAGCACAAAAGAGCAAATTTATGGAAAACCCAAATGCCAATCACTGGGAATATCAATCCTATTGTTTCAGATTTCTTCGAAATGGGTGACGAGCTAGACTCGTCATGATTGAAAGGAACACATAAAAAATTTTGCTATATTAGAGCTCTTAATTGTACTCGCTAGTGGAAACATTTTTAAAAAAAAAGAAACAGAAACAGAAACGAAATTGCAGTGTTTTGCTTCTAACCTTGGAGATTTGAAAGCATTTGACAATTGAAATGGGGTATGAAAAGTAGGAACTTCCATTTGCTCGAAAGAGCTTCCAGGAATAGAGAAACAGAGAAAAGTTGCGGGTAACAGTGGATTTGGATAAGGAGGACTGGTTGATGATCTTACAGGCCCACGTCTTGGGTGAATTAGAACCATCCATTGATTTTTGATGACCCAACAACATTTGACAATCCAAATCCAAATACCAATAAATAGCGACTGTTTGGAACGAGAGAGAGAGAGAATAAAAATTAAAATTAAAAATAAAAAAATTTGTGTTTTTTTTTTTTTTTTTTTTTTTTTTTTAACATGGGAACCAATATATTAATAAAACAACCCGGCTATATAAATAAGACCCCAAAGGTCTTGTCACACCTCAAAATTTAGACAATTAAATATTAAATTAAGACTAAATTTTAATCGATATTTCATCATCCAAATCTTAACAGTAAAACAAAATTTATATATTTTCATCTCCATAAGATTTAAGTAAATTTCAACACTCAAAAAAATATATATATAAGGGATAAAAAAAAATTAATAAACGTTAACCAAACTATCCATCATAGATTCATAATTATCCAATACCTCAAACATTAAAATAGCAACAATTAATTAAAACAACTTAAATAATGTAAAGTTAAAAAATAACCTATAATGCCAAATTATCAAAATACTAAGGTCATAAAAAAATAATAATAAATAATAAATACATAAACTAATATCAACCCTAAACTCAATAAAATAAAAGAAGTCCAAACGACATGTCCAACAACTATACTTATTTTGCCTGCAAAGGAAACTCTACTGCGCCCAAATAGAATGCACCCGAGATACCAAGAGACAAAACGGATCAGTATACAAGTATACTGGCATGAGAACAAATATTTGACACCCACGTGTCAACCAAACACAAATAAAAGTACATTTAATTTTTGTTACGAGACGAGACGAGACGAGACAAAACAAGTAGTTCCACCTACACCGAGATGAAAGGATAGTTTCCCGAGATACGGTGGCATTTAGTTTCTTGCCGGTACACAACTAAATATAAATTGAATAAAAAATAAACAAAATAAACATAAAAAAAATACATTGTGGGTCAGCCCTGCATAAAAAAAGGAAAATGATTGGTGGCCCTAAAAAATTTGCCCCTAATGCCCCTAATTTCCAATTTTGGAAACTGTTTTCTTTTTTTCTTTCTTTTTTCCTTTTTTTTTTTTTTTTTTTTTTACCTAAAGTGGAATTTCGGGGCATTCGAGCCCCGAAATTTAGGGCCCTCAATCACTTCCGAAAAAAAATTAGTAAAACCCACCATTCTACAAAAAAATAAAGTTAGTATAATTTAATTATAAGTAAATTGTTGAAGAAGTATAAAAACGTACTGTTTCATACTTAAATCATTCGAATTGACCAAAACTCAAAGAACAAAAGTTGTACAAAATCAAATTTTATAAAAGGCAATATAAACAAATTTAGTAGAAACTGAACAGGTTGAGAGAAAAACTTGATAGAAAAACCTAAATGGAATTCAACCAAAAAATCTAAAACTGAAAACGAAAAGAATCTGCTCTAATATGATTTTTTTGGGTAAAGCTCAAAACATGAAAGTATTCATAATAATGTTTTACTTCAGTTTACGCGAAACCAATAAAAATGAGCTCGTTTCGTGGGTTAAAATAGCATTTAAAATCTGCATTACTAAAATGAAGAAAAACTGTTGCAACCAAGATAATCTGATTACAAGTTCTAATCGATCTTTTTAGTAAAAATATAAAATATAAAAGTTGTCTAGAATTACGTATACGTGCCTCTGCCCAAATTTCGTAATTTAACGAGATTGTTTTCTATTTTTCGAGATTTACCAATCAAAATAATTTAAACTATATCAATAAGTTCATATTCAATTCTTTGTACCTTAATTACACCACTTCGACCCTTCACTTCCGGCCTACACATATATCACATATACCTCCTGTATACCTAACACCATTCCAAAGCCAAATTCGCATGAAGATATCGTCCCGAGTTTGACCCATACACCCCGGATGGTTACTATATACGTACGTACGAAAATCAAAGCACTCGTCTACTCCCGAGAACGAGGCAACAATATATATATATATACACAATCTCTCATCTACTCATGAGAACAAACATAACAATGCCAAGCCTAAATCATTCAAATAAATCTCATAATCCTCACCTTTTTTTTTTATACACTCTTTCTCACCAACACTCAAATAAAACAACAATCCATGGAGTCATGGTAGACTGTAAGAAATTTATTTATGGATTCTAAGTTTATTTTAGTTTCATATAACCATGAGTGTGATTAAAATCATAAAGTAAATACACATAAAAATCCTAAATTTTACATCACATCTAACCAAATAATGAAATCAATCCATCATCTACATGCAAATACAAAATCAAATCAACATCAAATAAATAAATAAAAACAACGAATTAAACATAAATCAAGGAAAGTGAATTTTACACTCACCATTATTTTGAAGATCAAAAAATCATTTGAAAAATTAATAAAACCCCCAAAATAAAATCCTAACCCTTTTTTTTCTTTTTCTCCTCTGTCGTCTCTTTTTTCTCTCCCTCTCGATTTGCACGCTTTGATTCCTCACAGAGCCTCTCTCTCTCTCTCTCTCATGGCTTGCTCCTCTTTTTTTCTCTTAATTCTCGTTGCTGCTGCTGTTTTTTTTTATTATTATTATTTATTTTAGTGAGCCTCTAAGCTTTGTACCCTAATTGACATATTATATTATTTAAATACAACATAATTACAACATATATAAATATAAATATAAATATAAGATTAAATATATATATATATATATATAATAAAATATCAATATATAAATATTCAAATTAATTATATATAATTAAATATCACATTAAATTAATTAAATACCACATTAAATTCTCATGTATCCACACAATTAATAAAGTCAAAAATAAAATAAAGTAATAATAATAAATATGACTTGTGAAAAATTAGGATTGCTACAAGCCCCGTTTGTTTTTAGAGGTAGAATGGAGGGGATTGGTAGTGAGAGATTTTGTTAGTGAGAGGATTGATGGTGGAGGGATTATGTTTGTTTTGATGATAGTTGTTAGTGGGGGGATTGTTAAATTATTTTTATATAAAATAATAAAACAAGTAAAATTATGATTTTTACTTAACAAAAAATTACAAAAACATTAAACATTGATGTTTAAAAAAAAATACCCAACAAAATATATATATATATATATATAGTTGACTGGTTGACCGACTGGACTTCCGGGCAGACATCCGGTAACGCCCAATCCAAATGGACTACTTTGTTAATACCATCTCTCACTCCGGATTGCTAATACCCTTCACCAAGGCCTATCATATTCCCTTCGAACTTCGAATCTGGAGCTCCAAAATCAAAACAAAAGGGAGTCATTGTTACTATTCATCTATCACAGTCCGGAGTGGACTTTGATAGTGGAAAACAAACGGGGCCAAAAGGGTATCCCAACCAAATAACAAAAGAAAAAAAAACAACAATAAAAAACAAATCTGCCAAAAAAACAGTTACGATCAAAGAAAAACCACCGATCTGCTCAAAGATGTAGTTTGGAAAGTAACATTTGCTTAAAAACTCGTCGTCCCTATCAACAACGTCCCCGTCGTCGTTGCTCAATGCCGCTGTCACTGTTGCCGGAGAAGGAAGAACACCTATAATGGTATGGGAGAAGGGTTTAGAGAGAAGGGAACCATTGTGAGTGTTTAAAAACCAAAAATCTATGTCGAAATCGGAGGAGAAAACTCTTAAAACTCCTATGTCGGACATAAAAAGTCCAAATCTACACTCTAAAACGGTAGATCTATACTCTAAGAGTGTAAATCTACATTTTAGAAGTAAAAAAATGAGCATCGAAAAGTCGCCCGAGCTTGGTCGGAGCTTTGCCGAGAATCGTCTAGAGAGAGAGGCTCTGTCTCTCTCTCTCTGGACCTCACTCTAATTAAAAATAAATAAATAAATAAATAAATTGTGTTCACTCTTCCTTTTGTTTGGAAAAATATAAAAAAAATGGTTTTTTCTTAATAAATATCATTTAGAGGTGTTCTAATCGCAATAAATCCACTAAGAAAAATTATAACTTAGTTAGTCCCATGTATTTATACTTTTATTCCATGAAATCCTTTTTTCCTGATTTATATTGTTTGTTGGACTACTATACCCTTATGCCTATTGTTGATATATATTACATAGAAAAATGATATATACATTTATTTTTTGTTACTATCTCTATTTTGGTAATTACCATTATTCACATTGCTTTTTTGGATCAGTTTCATTCACATTTGTGGTGTTGTTTCATTAGGGTTTCGAAACTCTTTATCTGGTAGGGTTTAGAAACTTGAGTTTATACATGGTGAAATAATATTACATTCCTCCATTGTTGCGGTGAAACTTTGTGTTCCTCCATTGTCACTTTGTGTTTGAAGTTCTGTGATCGTCTATAGTTACTTTGTGTTCGAAACTCTATGTTTCTTCATTATTGTAAGTCGAAACTCTATTTATGTCCAATCAATTTTATTACAAACATATTCTTCAAATGTGGGTTTAGTTTGATTTGGATTAGTGGAATGGTGAAATTGCATAGATTGTTAATGATAGTAATAATGATGAAGATGATGATGAAAATGAGGATGTGGGTGACATTTTTTTTTTTTTATAGAGTGATTGAGTTTTTTTTGGATTTCTAATTCTACTGCTGTCGTTGTTTCTATTTTTTTGTCAATCAAAGTGAATGTTAACATTTCACGTTGTTTGAAAGTCTGAAAAATGAGTGTTAAAATATAGATATGGACATAATTATATATTTTACAAGATATGAATATTCACATATCATTGGTTATTTATTACTATACTTATTGTTTAAACAACCATTTTTTTGTTACCATTAAATAATTGAAATAGTCTTCTTTTTTTTTTTTCTTTCAATTTTGTTTCATGTTTCAGTGTGAATGTTCACATTGGTATGAATTTAGTTTTTCTAAGGTTAGTTGTATATTAATAGTAAATTGTGAACATTCACATTGTATTTTTTTATGAGTTTTTTTTTTTTTTTTTGAAATTATTTCGAAAGTTACTTATATTTTGTTGTTCTTTTTACTATACCTGTTAGTTGAACAATCATTTCTGTTACTACAGAACAATTGAAATAGTCGATTTTACTTTTTCAATTTTATTTTATGTTTTCTCGTTACAGGGTGAATGTTTACATTGGTATGTATCACGACCCCATCCCGCCCCTAGTAGAATGGTGCCATGATAGCCAGTAATCCGAGATTACCGAAGGCCAACTTACAAAGTCACACACGATCAGAGTATACATATGGGGCTTACATGTGCAGAAGCAATAAATTTGAATCTCAATAGTCCATAAGAGCTGTGCATAGATCAAATAAAATGACATACATCTTAACATAGTTTACAACTTAGATACAAATAAATAAAGTACAAAATACATCTTGATCAAAAGGTTTCTCAAGCCGACATATACAAAAGAAATAACTACAAGCCGAGAAGCATAATCTTCAAAATGCTACAAAATATGAATCCAAAAACATCTTACAAACAATCATCTAGGCGTCACCGCCGTCCTGCTCATCACCTACATATATATAGAGAGGGTGAACTTGGATACTCAGTGAATGATATCAGTAATAAAGGTTTTGCATGAATGATATTCAAGATTTCTTTTCTAAACAATACATAGCATAACTTATACAAAATCAAGGGATGAACCAAGTCCATCTATCAAGTCTTTCAAAACTTTAAGGGATGCTTACTAGCATTAATATAGTACAAGGGATGACATTAACAAAGGTGCTACAAAAGTTTAGAGTCCCCTAGCACGTACGGACTTGTGCTACAAAGGCTTAAAGTCCCCTAGCACGTACGGACTTGTGCTACAAAGGTTTAGAGTCCCCTAGCACGTACAGACTTGTGCTACAAAGGTTTAGAGTCCCTTAGCACGTACAAACTTTCCAAGAATGTCATCCAAAATGAGGCTAATACTTGATACACAAAATAGAGGTATTCATTCATGCTTAACAAATACTTTTTTCCAAAAACAAAGCAAAGCAAAGCTTTATCAAAACTTTATAACATAACTTTATTAAAAATACCACTCACATAGTTCTTCGGGTGTAGGAATTACAAGCAAGGATCCAAGGCCTACAAGCACATAATAAATCCCATTGAATGCGTTTCAATATGACGAGGTGAGATGCTCAAAGATGGATATGAATGCATCCTTAAAACAAGCTTTACATGACAGGAAAGGATCTCAGCATTTCTTTTAAAACCAAGTGAAAACAAAGCAAAACATGCTGGGAGTTACAACACTGCCTTTTCATCTCAGAAAAACATGCTGGGTACTAACCAGGTCTAGGCTGAGGTCCCACACCTCTTGGCCGAGGTGTGTTCCCAACAACCACATTCGAAGAAATGAAGTCTGGGAAAAATCTGGGTTTCCCTCTTGAAGAACATGAAGAACAAGAACATGAAATGCTAAAATCATAACTTCTTCATTCGAAATCTGAGTTTTCATGAGATGAGTTTGAAAACATGGACCTGGATACCCATACTTGAAGATTTCATGGAAATAAACACAAAAACATGGGACTTGTTACAAACTTTCGAATCAAAACATGGTTTTATCTCAAGAACACAAGAACATCATTTTCTCTTTCTAAAACAAACTTTAAATCAATGCATGGTTCATGAATCATGCTAGATCATGCAATACAATTGGATCAACATCAAGAATAACAAGAGTAAATCAAAATTCTAACCTCAAAGCACGGATTAAATGGCTCAAACTCTAAAGATCAAGCTTGGAATCTAGCTCTCTCACTCCAACTTCCTCTCCTCTTCCTAGAGCTTCTCTCACTAACATGCAAAGGATATGACACAAATGATATGTTTCTAACTCTGCCAGCTGACTTAACCCTCAGCTGGGACACGTGGCAACGGCAGATTGGATCTCCTCAAAAAGGTGATAGATTGATAAGACAAGATCATGACAAAGTGTAAGAAACAAGTAAGGTGACATGGGCACTTCGGCGGGTAATGATCTCAGCTAGGACAAAGCTTCGGCAAGTAGGGTCTCAATGATCTCGGCTAGGAAGGACAACACTTGGCCTAGCTGTGCCACACCTTGGCCTAGATGTGCCACACCTTGGTCTAGGTCGTACCAGTCCAGGGATAAGATCACTTGGGTATAACATCTCGGCCTAAATAATACACATCTTGGCCTTGGTGATGAACACCTCGGCCTAGATAATGACATCCCGACTAACATGTCAAGGTAAGAGTGGAGGTCAACCAAGGTGGTTCCAATACGGTCCTAGGTGTAAGGAGTTCAAAGGTGTAACCTAGGCTTAGGATGACCTCGGCTAAACTCACACCAAGCAAGAAACAAAACATGCAAACAACACTTATGCGAAACAAAATCAAGGTTTGCAATGCAACTTAACAAGACAAAATCATGTAAATACATGCAAGCATGACTAGAGTAAAGTGAGGGTTGCTACAGTATGAGTTTTTTTTTTTTTTTTTTAACTAGTTGTACATTAATTGTAAATTGTGAACATTCACATTGTATTTTGATATAAATTTTATTTTTTTGAAACTTAATTGTATATTTGTTGTTTTTGTTATGCTTGTTAGTTGAACAATCATTTTTATTACCATTGAACAATTAAAATTGTTGATTTTCAATTTTTTCCAATTTTGTTTTATGTTTTCACAATGCAATATAAATGTTTACACTGATATAAGTTATTTTTTTAAGATTAGTTGTATGTTAATTATAAATTGTGAACATTCACATTGTATTTTTGTATGAATTTTATTTTTTCGAAGGTTAGTTGTATGTTTGTTGTTTATTTTGAACATTCACATTGTACTTTAGTATGCATTTTTTTTTTTGAAAGTTAGTTGTATGTTTGTTATTTACTGTGAACATTCACATTGTATTTTTATTTTTATTCAAATTTTTTGTTGCGTTATTTTTAAAATTTTCAAATTATAAAAAATGTTCAAAATTCATAATTTGAGATTTTCTTCATGGAATGCGAGAGGGATTTTTTCCTTAAAATAATGGAGAGATTTTCTCTATGGAAAAGGGAAAGATTTTCACTTTATTATGAGTGAGAGATTTTCTACATAAAATGAGGGATTATTGTTATGTATTAATTTCAATATAGAAATATGTGCAAAAAATTAGAAAGAATGATTTGGTCATATTACATTAACAGAACTTAATGGAATACTAAAAAAGAATATGAGTTATATGGAATAAAACACTTACAAAGATGATTTATCAAAAAATGACCATATAAAAAATTTAAAAAAATGTTTTTTTTTCTATTTTAATCTTGTTTGATTAACTTACATTAAATAAATTAAAGAAAATTATTTTAAGTTTTTTAAAAATATTTCTTTTATATCTAATGGCCTAAGTAACTCCGCCAGGGTTGTTAACAATTCTGCCGGTCCCAAGCCTGGGTTAAGGATGAGGGTTGTGTGTTAGGTAGCCGACAACCAACACGTAAAAAAAGCCGCTCGGATCCCTTATGACAATGAATCCTACTTTGAAACGTTTAAATACTAGGTCGTTTCCCTCAAGTGATGCGTTGTGCTTGCCTCCAGGTGTTTCGAAAAGTAAACAAGGGGCGCCGCATCGACGCCTGGGTGCGGTGAAAAATAGGCAAAGGTTTTCACGTTTTTCTGTACGAGCGCGGGTAAAGAAGCTAGTCCAGGACTATAGGTTTAGGGTAGCCACTTGGAATATGGGAACCTTAACTGGTAAGACGATGGAGTTGGTAGATGTTATGATCAGGAGAAGAGTTAGTATAGCTTGCGCACAAGAAACTAAGTGGACGGGTGAGAAAGCTAGGGAAATAAAGGGTGGACGGGTGAGAAAGCTAGGGAAATAGAGGATACCGATTTTAAACTGCATTATAGTTGTAAGGATAGACACAGGAATATGGTAGGAATCTTAATTGCTAAGGGTCTTGTGGAGAATGTAGTGATGGTCATTAGGAAAGGAAATATGATTATGTTAGTTAAACTAGTCATTGAAGGGAATATAATGAACATTATTAGTGCATACGCCCCTCAAGTAGGATTAGATGTTCAGACTAAGAGGAATTTTTGGGAGCAAATGGATGAGATCTTATAGGAGATACCCGTAGGAGAGAACCTGGTTATAGGTAGAGATTTTAATGGCCATGTAGGCATAGATAAACTAGGCTATGAAAGGGTGCATAGTGGATACGGTTTTGGTGACAGAAATGAGGCTAGAGAGAGTATACTAGATTTTATGTTGGCTTCTGACCTGGTGGTGGCCAATACTATGTATAAGAAGAGGGAGGAGCATTTAATAACCTTTAAGAGTGGGTCAGTTAAAAGCTAAATAGATTACTTCTTAGTGAGAAAAGTGGACTACCTAAAATGCAATGATTGTAAGGTAATTCCTGGAGAGAGCCTGACCTCTCAACATAGGATTTTGGTACTAGATTTATGTTTTAGACGGCAATACCAAGCTAGGAAGGATGGTGGGCGTCGTAGGACGAGATGGTGGGTCCTAAAAGGGGATAAATTAGAAATATTTAAGAATATAATGGATAAAAAAGGCACTTGGGACTTGGAAGATGATGCTAACACTATGTGGAACTCGATGGTTAATTGTATAAGGAGAATCTCAAGAGAAGTGCTTGGAGAGTCGAAAGGAACGGGACCCAGATCTACGGAAACTTGGTGGTAGAGTGCAGAGGTTCAAGCGGTAGTTTAGGCAAAAAAAGAGTGCTTTAAAAAGTGACAAAATGATAAAATTGAGGAAAACCTTCAAAGCTATAGATTGGCTAATAAGGAGGTCAAGAAAGTAGTGAGAGAGACTAAGTTGAAAGCTTATGATGACTTATACACTAGACTAGATAGTAAGGAGGGAGAGAAGATGGTATACAAACTTGCTAAGATACGAGAGAGGAAAACAAGGGATTTTAATCGAGTTAAGTGCATTAAGAGTGAAGATTCTAAGGTATTGGTGAGGGATGAAGAGATTAAGAAAAGATGGAAGAACTATTTTGAGAAACTATTGAACGAGGAACACAGAGGTACGATGATAGAGGAAGAAATAGCCAGTAATACGATAGAACCTATAAACCAAGGCTATAGGTTTTATCGCAAGATTAGGAACTTTGAAGTGGAGATTGCACTTAAGAAGATGAAATCAAATAAGGCTTTAGGACCAGATGATATCCCTGTTGAAGCTTGGAAGTGTTTGGGAAAAAAAGGGGTTATTTGGTTCACTAGGTTGTTTAGCAAAATTTTGTTGACTAAGAACATACCAGATGAGTGAAGAAAGAGTATTTTAATACTAATCTATAAGAATAAAGGAGATGTCCAGAATTGCAACAACTATAGAGGAATCAAGCTAATGTGTCATATAATAAAAGTGTGGGAGAGGATGATAGAACGCCGATTGCGAGATATAACAGAGGTGTCAGAGAATCAATTTGGGTTTATGCCTGGCAGGTCAACAATGGAAGCGATCTATCTTTTGAGAAGAGTAATAGAAAAGTATAGAGAAAAGAAAAGAGACATTCATATTGTGTTTATCGATCTTGAAAAAGTATATGATAGAGTGCCCCCAAGATATAATATGGTGAGTGTTTACGAAGAAAGTGGTGGCAAAAGGTTACATTGATGTGATTAGAGACATGTATGAAGGGGTGGTGACCACTATTAGATCGCCTGCTAGAGAGACAAATGAATTTCCTATCACTGTAGGGCTATACCAAGGATCTACCTTAAGTCCTTATCTTTTTGCTTTAGTTATGGATGAGTTGATGAGAAATATCCAGGATGATGTGCAATGGTGTATGCTTTTTGCAAACGATATAGTGCTAGTGGATGAAACTAGAGAAGGAGTTAATATAAAGTTGGAGATTTGGAGAAAAGTCCTTGAATCTAAAGGATTCCGGATAAGCAGAACTAAAACAGAGTACATGGAGTGTAAATTTAGTAACAGTAACAATGAAAGTAGAGGAGAAGTGAAGATTGAGAACCAAGAACTGCGTAAGAGTGAACATTTTCGTTATTTAGGATCGATTATTACAACAGCCGAGGAGATTGATACGGACGTGGCCCATAGGTTTAAGGCAGGATGGTGTAAGTATAGAAGTGTGTCGGGGGGTATTGTGCAATAAACGAATACCTACTAGACTTAAAGGTAGAGCGACTATTAGACCAGGGATGTTGTATGGAACGGAGCGTTGGGCAACCAAGAAATAACATGTAGATAAGATAAGTGAGGCTGAGATAAGAATGCTAAGGTGGATGTGTGGCAAGACTAGACAAGACAGAATTAGGAATGAGTGTATTCAGGAATGGGTAGGAATAGCACTGATAGAAGATAAGTTGAGAGAAAATCGATTGAGATGGTTTGGTCATATTCAACGTAGACCAATAGAGGCAGTAGTGAAAAGGTGCGATGCTGTAACGGTAGATGGAACTGTTAGGGAACGGGGTAGGCCTAAATTAACGTTGGTTAGCGTTGTTGTCATGACCCAAACCCGCCCCTATGGGTTTAGCACCGTAACCGGCCAGTAATCCGAGATTACCGAAGGCCTACTTAACAGTAATACAGTAATACAGAGTACAGGGGCTAGCAGAAGCCAAACAGTAATACAGAGTACAGGGGCTGGCGGAAGCCAAACAGTAATTAAAAGATGTCCAATGAGCTGTGACAGTCTGTATGCAAAAAGACTTTTCATATATATATATACATATATACAATCAGTACCAAAACAGTATATACAATATATACAATCATTCAGGACAGGGACTTAATCCCTATTAGAACAATACAGTACAAAATCAGTCAGTCTATACAGTAATTACAAAACAGATACAAAAAGGGGAGAAACTAAAACACCCCAAAAGCCCTAGCTTGACAGGCTCGGAACCTCACAGTGAGGCACAATGGTTGGCTTTGACAAAAAGGAGTCTAACCCACGCTCCTAGCTCCGGTTTGGTGCCTAAACACCTACATATATATATATGAGCAGTGAGCTAAAGCCTAGTGAATAGCATAACGCGTAAAGAGGTTAAGCATGAATGTCCTTTCAGTATTGAAAACAGTCAATTGATTCAATGTATCAGTCATTCAGTCATAACAGTCATATATGGTCCATCCATTAGCAGAACAGTACAGTAAACAGTAGGTCTTGAAAGGCTGAATAGTCAATGATGGCCATCATAACAGGAAACAAAAGTTCCAAAATAGGAATTGAGAGAGATCTCTGTAACAGTAGCAGTAACAGTAACAGTAGTTGCTAAGGATGCCACATACAGTTCAGAATAGAGGACAAACATTCATTCAGTTAACAGTAAACAGTTCAGAAAACAGTTCAGTTGATCATTCAGAAAATATTCATTTTCGAACATATCTTTATAACATTGTTACTCACAGAGTTCTGGGCTACAGATAAGCTAGTACGCGTCTCCGAATGCCAACCCTACACAGTTACAGAGTGAACACACACTAAGCTACACAGTTGGGAAAATAATAACTTAATCCCTATCTTGACTCGGTGTGGTTCTACATCAATATCCTCATTAAGATGCCTTAAACTAGGCCTAAGAATGCCTAGAATGAAATGAGGATGCAAAGATGCACTTTAAAAATATTTTCAGAATTTTCAGAAAACAGAGGTCCCGCTCGAGCGTACAGGCAAACACAAAACTCCGCTCGAGCGCGAGTTACCCCGCTCGAGCGGACTGTAAAACATGCTAAAAGTACTGGATGTGTGAAAATCACGGTCGATTGGGCGCTCGATACCTGCTTGAGCGTGTGACGCAAGTCCTCGCTCAAGCATCCAATACCCCGCTCGAGCGGACTATAAAACAGTGTAAAGTGCTGGATGCACGAATTTCACGCTCGAGCGCCAATCACTCCACTCGAGCGTGAGTCCAAAATCTGGAATTTCCAGATTTGAACCTCAAGCTCAAAAACAAGTTTTAATGTACTAAATTCGATCCTTTTAGGCTAATTTTCTGGAAAACACTTCAAAACTCATAATATAACATGTTTCAAAGATCAATTTGAGAAATTAAAGCCCAAAGGTAGTTTAATTAAATCCAATTTCAAACCAATTTTTCATGAACATAACTCAAACATGACATGCATGAGTTTAAACCAATTCAAAGCTTCAATCACATGCTCTAATGAGCTAATTCTTCCAAAACAAGATGAACTCATGATCCAATGCAAAAATATGGACATGCATGAGGAATTTCATGAACAATAACTTCAAACTCAAGAATGGCAACATACATGCATGATTTATGCTACAATTCAACATATAGAACCAATTCTAGACTTAAACCTTCAATATAACATGAGTCATGCAAGAACTATCTTAAATACACAATCAAGAAGGTAAAGGCTCTACCTTAAGTCTTCAATTATGAGAAGGGAAGCTCAATTATGCAATCAACCTTCAATTTCTTCAAGTCACCAAGCTAAATTTGTTGAAATCACTCTATTCCTCTCTCTCTCTCTCCCTAGTCGGCTATAGCAAGGAAAAGGCTGATGAAATGTGTTGTGTCTAATGAGGACAGCTCAAAAATGTTCCAAGTAATGGGCCACTAAGTGGCAAAGTTGTGAATTAAGCCAATTAGTGCAATTCATCAATATTTAATCTAATTTAATCATACCAAATCACATTTTGGATAAATACACCATAAAATCACATTAATTCTAATTATCATAAATCATCAATCAATTTCAGATTCAGCCGCCGATAAGGCCTTTAATTTGCAGTTTAAAGCATACCACATAAACAGATAATTTTAACAGTCAACAGATAGGTATGCACTTAAACAGATACACTTAATCAATTAGTTCAGTATTTCAATTAATTCAATGACTATTTATGATCAGTCTCAGTTTAGCAGTAATCAATAGGGTTATCAGTAATCAGTGGTGAGGGTTATTACAGTTGTAAATAGAGATATGGATTTACTTAATTTGACTAACGACATGGCCTTTGATAGGGCCGCATGGAGAAGAAGGATTCATGTTGCCGACCCCATTTGATTGGACTTCAGACTTGGTTTGGTTTGGTTTGGTTTGGTTATCTAATGGCCTAAGTTTGATACCAAACCAAATCAAATTAAACCAAGTCTTAAAATCCCATCAAATAATTATCTAATCCAAATTGATTGTAAAATACTTAGAAAAATAAAGCAGCTTATGAATCGAGTGCATCATTTTTGTCCAAATGGTATTTTCTGTATAGACTATTTATTTACAAAGATGGATCAAAGTGTATATGAAACGACATGTATATTGAAAATTCTCTTATTCACATTCTACAAAATATATTTTATAATTGATGATTTAATTAGGCATTATTTGGTGTACACTATATAATTATACTTTTTTATACTAGTTGGCGCGTGGGGGTCGTGACATTGTTGGTTTTGTTGTTTTAATACATTATTGTATCACAAAGTTATATAATGTAAAAATAATGTTACATATAATTTTATTTTTTATCTTATTTTTTCACTCCTAAATACAAAGCAATAAGATTTACATTCATAAAGTCGTGCATAAGAAAGATATCGCCTATCAAACCCTTGATCCATCGTATTGGAGCAATTCGATAACAACGATTAGGGTTCTATCATTCCTACAATGCCCATAGACTAAGTGTCTTGCTTCAGATCAATTCTTCACTGCAACCACTCTTTAATAGATCATGAGTGGGGGATCTGTTGTCCCCCTCATTTAACCCTATTCTATCATGTCCAGAACTGCTCTGATGTTTACATATCTAATGATTGGTGGCAAGCAGGCAAAATAAAATCCAATTAAGATTTGGCAAAGTTCGAGTGAAGAAGATCAAATTTATTTTTTCAATTTATCATTTGCAATCCACAGAAGTCAACTTACCGAGTTACAAATGTAGCTTTAGTAAGACGCCCATTCAGTTATTTTCCCAGCAAGCCATGTTGAACCATCCAAGCTTTGAACTGCTGAATAACTTTCTCAAATGGAATAGTTACATCATGCCAAATGTTGAAAATCTACAAAATTGATATCATCTTACCAGCAAAGGTAAAGAAAATAAAAGTTTGTTCTTCATGGATATCATCCAGCAAATTTTGTAGTAATTTTTTTCAAACCGAACAGTACAAGATACCATGGATTTGCATTAGCATAAATTAGAGACTGCCAAGCACCTGATGAATTATATAGTCCTTGACAAACCCCAGAATTAACAAAGGGAAGGCTAATATAGGGATATATAATTTGCTGAAACAAAGAAATCTCATCATATGTGCATAAAAATACATTAAGTGTTTTAATTGTAGATGTAACTCTCAGATAACTGTAAAATTCATACTAAGATGCAGGGATATTGTATTAATTATCTGTCGTACCTAAAGCATTCCAAGTTTTCTTTCTAATCAAACCTTATAATATAAGAAAATAACATAATTTAGGCATACAGGCATCAATCGCATGGTTGGAGGAAGTTCTTCCTAAATCATTTAAGCACACAATGAAGAAGAGTGCAATTATTTGGATACAATGGAAGTCTAAAAGAGTAAACAGAAAAACATGTATTATTATTCTAGTCAATCACTCTGTTAGATTAAATGATACACAAACAAATAAAGTCTTCTAGAAGAGTGTCTACAATAAGAAACTCTACAAACACTGATTTTCATCTCTTTTGTCATACCTCTGTATTAACTGGTTCTATGTATTAGTCAAAAATCTAGGTTAGGCAATTCACTGGTTTTGTCTAGCGGTTCTCAAGGATTTAGCTTTTGAATAGTTTGGTTCAATTTACTGACATAGGCACAAATGGGGCTAAATCCAGCAATTTTATTATGACTGTAATGTTTAAAAGAATCAGTGAATGATAAACTAAACCCTAAACCATTATTTGTATTCCTCATACTCTACTATTGCATCGATTCTTAAAAATTCGTTTTCATCATTCTCTTTTTGGTGAAAACAAATGCAGATATTTCATACTATACTATGAATGATTTTGTTGGCAGGGTAAGGCATCTCTACGTTGCATCGTTATATTTAAAGTCACCATATTTTCCTTCTACAAATTTTTTTCTTTGGGAATGAGTTTGACCTTGGAATCATCCTTCAAATTAATGAACTAACCAAGATAATAAATAAAAGGTTACTTAAAAAACATCTTGCATAATGCTTTAGATTAAATGAACTCACTCAATCATTAAAGACATATCCTACTTGTTACCGCATTGTAGAATTAACAAAATGATAACGTAGACTGAACCCAAATATTGCAAGGTGGTTTTGCAACATTTTAGCAATGTTGTTAAAATTGGCAACAAAATGCAGACTTAAATTTGTTCTGATAAAAAATTATATGTATTACATCTTATGGAGATATTGCCTAGTTGCTGGTGTAATAACGCTAGCACAATGTTTGTTCTATAGAAATTTGTTACCTTTTATTTCTCATCTGTAAACTTATCATCTCTCTTGTTGTCTTCAAATCTTTAAGATTTTCTTTAGTTACTAAAAGATTACAAAATTAAGAATGTATCAATATGGATTTCCAAAATGAGTGAAGCAGTAGACATACTGGTTTATGTAGACACATCTACGTCTCCTAGGTTGCAAAGAATTAAAACTGGGCACATCACAATTCAAATAGCATTATGCTTTATAACATGAGAAGAGAAATGTCATACAAACAAAATTTATATGCAAAAAATTCATACAGAATGATATATCTCATTATATATATTCACTGAAAGTCAAAATGCTCCATTATTTTGATTCATAATTGCAAGAATTGCATTACCACACCATTCTTGTGTTAAATTTTCTATGATTCTATTTGAATATCAATTTCCATATGAGAATTACATGGATCTAGACCTCATGACAATACCTAACTACATAGACATACCACAAGAAGCCTTCAAATGAAGCATGACTTGGCAAAATATTCATATTGCAATAGAGCTAAGAAACGCAGAATATTCATATTGCCTTGGAGCTAAGAAACTCCGGCCAATCTTGATAATCCATTTTTTGAAAACAAAAATTGCCTGGTCACTTAACCAAAAAAAAACAAAAGAAGGAAAGAACAAGAACAGAGTCTCATTCTCCAAAGATTTTGAAAAATTTTAAATCTAAAGGCCTAATTATTGAAAAAAAAACTTCATAATTGAAAGGATCAACAAAACAGAAACTTCATGAATATAGGCCTCTAATTGAAAAATAAAATAAAATGAAATATAAAAAATAAAAATAAAAAACTCTCCCTTAAGGCAATGAAAATTCTTCTTATTCAAAAAATCCTAATAAAAATGGACAAATGCATCTTAACAATAATAAATATACAAGTGTAGGAGCCGAATTTTAAATGAGGCATATTTTAACAGACAGGTATTGCCCGGCTCTATCCAGAACCATCAGGATGCCGAATATAAAGGGTAGATGGGCCGAATAGGGACTGAGCTATGGAGCCGAGTAAATATGAACATAATGAGCGAAAAGTGGACCTGGCCCCGAGGCCCAGGGAACGAGTATAAATAAAGGAATAGCAGACTGAGAAAGGCATGTGATAATTGTGGTGTTTAACTTAGAATACAAGTAATCTAAAACGAGAGATTGACTTGTCCGTCGGAGTATTAATTCCGGCACCCCCGACCAGAGTGTTTACTTCATTTCAGGTGCCTATCGGTGGATCACGAGCGTCCCCCAGGATTAGAAGAGTATTTCCTAAAACCACTATCCCCACAATTGGCGCTGTCTGTAGGAATACTCAAGCACATCCATGGAGGACGCGACGGAGGACCCTCCAATAGTCGCTGATGACACCACACAGATAGACGACCTCACTCCAGCAAACACGCACAAATCGAAGCCTAACCTAGTAAGACGCGCTTTGAACTTCGGTTCACCTTCGACTTCAGAACATGAGGCAATGCAGGCGATCATGGAGCAGGCAAAGCAAAACGAGCAGCGGTTGGAGAACATGATCGCTGAGAACGAGCGTCTCTATCAAGATTTGGCACTGGAGATGGCAACGTCCAAACAAGCCGTGCGCCAAGACCCGGAGCGACCTCTGAAAACAGGTGGTCGACGACCTCGAGCCCAGTAACAAGACGCTAATAGCGACTCCGACTCACTATCTCCGAAGCCCAAAAAGAAAGGACGACCTACAACTTCCAGCTCCTCTGAAGAGAGCCCACGTGTAAGGCATAAGCGCAGAAGAAACAGCTCAGATGACGAGGACTAGCATGATCCTTTTGTGTGACGAATCGCAAGGGCAATCTTGCCCAAAACGTTTAAAGCTCCGTCATTTACTCTCTATGATGGCAAGTCAGACCCCACTAATCATATCCGCCACTACAAGCAAGCCATGACATTGCATGTAGATGACGAAGCCCTCATGTGCCAAATATTCCCCAGTAGTTTGGGACCACTGGCTGTCAGGTGGTATTACAAACTGGAGCCAACTTCGATCAAAACCTTCCACCAATTACAGAAGTCTTTCAGGGCTAGATTCATCACAAATGAGGTCCAGCCGAAACAAGCCGACTCTCTCTGGGCAATGCAAATCCTGCCAGGAGAGATGCTAAGAGCATATTCGGCACGATATTGGGAATGCTTTAATCTTGTAGATGATGCTTCCAATGACTCCATGGCCATCACCGCCTTCAAAATGGGACTACACCCAGATAGTGCCCTCCGCAGTTCCTTGACCAGAAGACCCCCCAAAACAGTCTGGGGGTTGATAAAGAAAGTAGAAGAATACTGTAAAGTAGAAGATGACGCTTTGCGGGTTAAAGTTGGACACAGTACCACCAAAACGGCCCCTCTTGAGATTGCCCAACTTCCATACCTCCTCAGAGTCAGGAACCATGCCAGCGGACTAAACGAGATAAGAAACGAGATTCTCGCTGACCAAGCGATCAGTGCCCACACCGAACAAATGAGCAACTGCAAGTTGATAATAGGCGCACAAAGCGCGCCGACAAGAAATATACAGAGCTGTCAGATTCAATCAGCTCGGTTATGTCCCAAATCCAACATCTTCTATTTTTTAAATGGCCATCCAAAATGGTGGGACCTCCCGACATGAGAAGACGGGTAGACGGTGTGAATATCACAAAGATCACGGTCATGATACAGATAGCTGCTATACTCTGAAAGACCACCTTGAGGAATTAGTGCAAGATGGTCGGCTTCAGCAACACGTATGAAAGAACGCAATCAAAACTGTTGCCCTTCGGCAGGATTCGCCTCCGCTCAGCATCATTCATATGATATACGACCTTCTAACGCCACTTGCCGTACACGCAATTCAAGCCCCCAGAAGCAACGCACACCATCGAAGCAGCCCCACGAAGCTCCGAGTATTATCTTCAACGTTTTCGATCTTATCGGCGTAACACTCCCCTATAGTGATCCATTGGTCATTGAGCTACACGTAAATCGATTCTTCGTTGATCGTGTCTTCATAGACCAAGGAAGCACTTCGGAGGTTATGTATTACGAAACCTTCGTCAAACTCGGTTTCAATCAATCAGACCTGTCTCTGGCTCCCCATCCATTGTTTGGCTTCAACGCAAATCCAGAGTATCCGTTAGGGAAGATCATATTACTCGTTCGAGCCGGCTCCCGAACGATGGATGTAGAATTCTTGTTCATCAAGCTCTCATCCCCGTATAATATCATCATAAGGTGAACTTGGTTGCATGCTATCCAAGCCGTGCCTAGCACCTACCATCAGCTGCTTCGCTTTCCTACCCAACACGGTATTGAGCAAATCCGTGGTTCCCATACTGAATCGAATCATCCTCGACTAACACGGTCATCATCGGAATAATTCTATATCGGCTCAGAAACACGTTACGGCCCTGGAACTCGAGAATTGTCATTAAACCTGACTTATGGGGAATGATCTCAGTTCTAATATGATTCTCCATGTACATATTCCTCCTATGTAAATGCAAGGATTCTTGTTGGGCAGATATAATCCCATCTTCTGCAAAATCTAATTAAAAAGGACATTCCAACCAAAAAGCCCCCTCAGCGCATGACGTCGTTGGGCCGATAAAGCCTCCAGATTCGGAGCGCCCTTCATGGATATCACGATTGGCCAAGTAAAGCCTCCGGATTCGGAGCCCCCTCGGCGCATGACGCCGTTGGGCCGATAAAGCCTCCAGATTCGAAGCGCCCTACATGGATATCACAATTGGCCAGGTAAAGCCTCCGAATTCAGAGTCCCCTCGGCGCATGACGCCGTTGGGCTGATAAAGCCTTCAGATTCGGAGCCCCCTCGGCGCGTCACGCCGTTAGGCCAATAAAGTCTCCGGATTCAGAGCGCCCTTCGTGGATATCACGATTGGCCAAGTAAAGTCTTCGGATTCGGAGCCCCCTCGGCCCAAGATGCCGTTGGGCCGATAAAGCCTCCGGATTCGGAGCCCCCTCGGCGCATGACGCCGTTAGGCCGACAAAGCCTCTGGATTCGGAGACCCATCGGCGCATGACGCCGCTGGGACGATAAAGCCTCCGGATTCAGAGCCCTCTCGGCGCGTCACGCCGTTGGACCAATAAAGTCTCCGGATTTGGAGCACCCTTTGTGGATATCACGATTGGCCAAGTAAAGCCTCCAAATTCGGAGCCCCCTCGGCGCATGACGCCGTTGGGCCGATAAAGCCTCCGGATTCGGAGCCCCCTCGGCGTGTCACGCCATTGGGCCAATAAAGTCTTCGGATTCAGAGCGCCCTCGGCGCATAACGCCGTTGGATCAATAAAGCTTCCAAAAGGCGAATAACATTCTGAATTCGGAGTGCCCTCAGTGCACATCAGAGCAAGGAAATGTAACTCAAGCCAGCACAACAGCATAAACGAAACAAAACGTGTCAACACTCGAAATAAGATGCTTAACAAAAATTCACAATGAAATACAAACTTTTGAAATAAAACATTTTATTCGATTAAACAATAATTACAAAAACGCAATTCGCGGTCGAGCATTACAAAGTCTACTTTCATACGGCGTCACCTTCATCCTCACCCTTCTCAAATTTCGAAGGCAAAAGAGGGAAAGTGGTCGTGAAGGTACAGCAGCAACGTCGAATCGACGCCCGTTGCCCAGAGAGCGTCCGTAGCTCGAAATTCTTCGATCTGACCGCGCTTGAACCCACAATGTTCACACCGGCGCGACAATCATCCTCAAGGTCGAGAGCCTTGACACCATAAACAATGTCAAGGCCAAGATCCAGGACAAGAAAGGAATTCCCCACGAAAACAGTAAAATTCAACGGTTGTAGCGCTACGTCGGCCTCCTCCTTCCTTCAGGGTGATTTACTTCGACGACTTGGAGGTCGACGTTCTTCCCGTTCTTTGAATGCCCCACCCCTTGCACTGGTGGGTTCCTTGCTACGATTCATTGCAGTGTCAAGCTCAGCCAAGGTTCGAGCCCCTCTTCTGCTGTTGAAGAAAATTCCATTTAACATTCACATTTGTCTGCCCCATGCAACAAAGTTGTTTTAAAGCAAGTCTGAACACAGTAAGTGAAATTACTAGGGCGAAAAGTCCGAGGCAATCTATTTTTAATCCTTGCAGTGACCCCGAAGCAACGTCATTAATACTGAACTCCAAAAGACGGATGCCGATAGATGTTGGCCATAGCCATTCCATGTACTAATTTTTGGCTTTTTGAGTTAAAATGGACTAATTATGGCAATTAAAGATGGGATGACAGTTTCCGAATTCGAAACCCCTGGAGCATGGCACGTTTGGGCCAATTAAGCCTCCGAATTCGGAGCCTCATTGACGCATCACGCCGACCGATACAAGTCTCCGAATTCGGAGCCTAATCGGCAGAGCGATCATGACAAGCTGGCACGTAACCGTTCAGAATTAAATGACTACTTGAGCCAGACAATGTTTATACAATGAAAACATATGCAAACACGTGTGTGCCGAATGTAGATTACAATGAAACATTTAAAATAGGGCATTTTATTCAATCAGGAAACAATTACACAATTACATAGTATTTTTATACAGCGTCATCCTCATCCTCACTCTTCTTGACTTCAAAAGCAGAAAACGGAAAATGATTACGTTGGTAGAGTGGCAGCGCCGAATCAATTCCCGACGCCCGGAGAGCTTCCGTGGCTTGAGATACCCTGATCCAACCATGCTTAAAGCCATGATTCTCACATCGGCAAACTTCTTCGGCGAGCATCTCTTTGGTCTTCTGAATTCTGACCAGTCGGCCGTCATGAAAGCCCTTTTCATAGGCCGCGTTTCTCGCAGTCTCGATCGCAAACATGCTCGCCGCATTACGATCGGCGATCGCATTGTAAGGCCCCTAAAATATGTATTTACTTTTAAGACTCTAATGATGAATTATTTTCTTAAAGCCCTCGTTACTTGAATTAATTCGAATCTTGTCGATTAGCAAATTTCTATTTCTTTTATTTTTATTTTATCAAAACAAAAATTCCCTAACCTAATTTAATTCTACCTAGGTTACATGTAGTTAACTTCAAGCCCTTATATATATATACATATATATATTTCTTTTTTTTTATTTCAAAACTTGCCCAAAATAGTACTTATATTTTGTACATTGATATGCCATCAATCTTGCTATATATATATATACATATATGTGTGTGTGTGTGTATATACACCTTGAGGGATGTGCCTAGGACCAAAATTAATAAAAAAATTGCCCCATCACACTTCCCCAAGGCTAGCCCTCCTAGGGAAGGGAGAGAGAAGCCAATTTTCAAGAATCATGATTATGAAATCCTAGAGAAATACAACCTAGTGACCTACCTAGGATACAAAATCCAAGAATTAGTTTTATTACAACTAGAGGTGGCCTAAACCAATGGAACACACCTCCTAAGTCTCTTCCATTCCTTTAGAATTCAAGCAAAATCCTAACTTTCCATCCAATTCTAACTACAGGGCTTTTATGTCTTTTTACACCAAAATTTGCCTATATATACCACACCCTCCCTAGCTTGCAAACATACACACAACACACTCACTCACACACACATTTTGGTTAGAGAGAGGGAGGAGAGCAAGGAAAAGGAGTCTAGAGGAGGAGAGGGAAGAAGAAGAGAGTTTCTTGTGCAAAGCTAGAAGGTAAGCCACCAACACAACCTTCTCTTCATTTTCTTTTCTAATGCATGTTCTTTTTTTAAAGATTTTAAGTGATGTTTCAGATCTGTTATTATCATGTTCTCATGTTAAAAATACCAAGATTTGAGTATTGTTTCCATCTCTCTTGTATTTTCCTCATTTTGGTACAAACCATCTTCTTTTTGTACAAATCTCTCAACCTTTCAAGGGTGCTCTTTCAAACAAATTTTATGATTTAAACATGGGATAGTTAGCATGTTTTCCTCACAAAATAAATGAAACTTTTCCATGGTGGAACCCCCTTTTTATAAATTTTCTTGTTTTGGCATTCCACCCTAAAAACCTGTTTTTTTCAGTCAACTTTCAAAAATTCCAGAAAAATGTACAAAAATATTCTGAACCTCTATTTTATGTCAAAACCTTCCTCAAGGAGTTAGATTTCAACTAAAATTGTTTTCATCGAAAAACATTGAGTGGTTTGCAAGAAAATCAAGTTTTCGTAACAGTCGACAGATCTAGGCAGATTCTGGAACAGTGCTGGACTATTTTGTAAATAACTTAAAATCGGGAAAAGCAATCCCATTTCTGAAAAATGTTCTAGGAACTAGATCAAATTCTCTACGAACCATAGGAAAATCGAGTCCGGTGGATGAACCTAAGTAGTCCTTCCATATTAACCTTCATGTGATGTTAAATCTGGAAATTTGTTATGTTTGGATGTTTTATACCCTTGTATTCATGAAATGTTTAATGGCCTATTATCATATCTTGGCATAATGTTGTATGGGTATGTTATGTTAATTATCTTCTTATCTTGAGGAGGCATGCTTATGTGAATTTTATTTTATCGTTTAGTTGGACTAACCTTGACTTAAAACACTTAATTCAACGGGAAACCTAATTGGGTGGGTATTGGGTTTTCGAGCATTTGAGAAATGAAAAGATGAGAAAATGTGGTATATGGATTGTTGGGATGCGTTCCCTATTCGAAGGTTAAAGTCTTGCGCAAGTGGTTTTCGGAACCCTTGAACGGAGCGGTTGTATTCGGACCCTAGGTGGTTTGGTGTAAGGAGGGATTCGGGCAAGGCCCTATTTTACCGTCTCTTTTGAGGCCCTGCGGTTGGCGCTACACGGTATATAACCGTTGGTAGGCATCCGAGGTTAGGTCTGCAACAAAGCAGCAAAAGAGGGGGCATACCGAATAATCCGCGTCCGATTCTTGTGGTTGGGAGGACGAAATCTCTTTGGGGGATTTCTAGTTTACTAACATCTAACTTAACTATTTATTTATTTTTTGATCTATTTACTGGAATATCATGCTTTACTACTTGATGTTATATTTTGTGATTGTGTATTGGACTGGGAAAAAGGGGTAGGGGGTGTGTGTGTGTTTACTGGGCATTCAAAGCTCACGGCGTATCATGCCAGGTGACGAAGCGGAACTCATAGCGGAAGACGACGAGCCGGAAACCTTTGAAGACTTTTGGCTATCTTAGGAATACTAGAAATTTCCTTTTTGTTATTTTGTAAGATTCATATGAAGTTTAAAACTTTCTTTTTTGTGATGTAATGTAATGGAACAATCTTTTGAAGCAAGTATAATTGTGGTTATTATGTATGTATATCCTACGTATGAACCTTATCGTTGCTTATGAGACCTTGTGTCAATACCTTGTAAGATCTGTCAAAAGGGTAGTGCGCTGCTAAGAAAGCTGGACTTAGAAGGGAGGCTATTTTGACTCCTCCGGCGATCTGGGATCTTACTTGGTTATTGACCATAGGACTCACTAGTGACTCTCCCTTGACTGCAACCTATAGTGTAGAATCGGGGCGTCACACACATCACTAATCATCCTTTGAGTAACCCTCTCTGCGACAACCGGGTTGGGGGGGACGGCTGATTAGGGCGACGCAGGCTTGTTTTTCCTCAGCTCGCGCTCGGCCTTTTCAGCGTGAGCTTTTAACTTCTGAATGCGTTTGTCTCTCTATTTTATGTCCCGACGAGCGGCGCAGAGACGTATACCAATCTCATAAGCCATGTAAAGTCCCCTCACTGCCCCGTGAACGCCTTCACGAAACACTTCGAAGTCCGGACGGCCTACCATCGACTGCTGAACTTCGGGCGAAAAAATCTATCGAGCAAACTCGACTGCCACATTTGGGTCTCGAATGATGGAATCCGCCTCCGTCATCGATCTGTTACCCACGAAGACTGCAAAACTCAATGGACGAGGAGTTGCGTCGGATTCCCTTCCAGGATGAGATTGAAGAGACTTATGTTGTGGCTGACTATCCCTCCTAAGCGATCTACTTCGACGTCGAGGAGATTGGTGTCTCTCCCGACCCCTCGACGTCCTACCGCCCGTGCGTGATGGTTCACCGCTTCAATTTATGGCACCTCCCAGCTCAGCTATCATCTTCGCTTGACCTCTGCTATTGAAGAAAAGCTTATTTGACATTTGCACTTGTTTCACCTCCCTCAAAGAGCGGGACTGAGATGCTCATTTAGCACGTAAATAGGACCCTCGTTCACACGCCCATTTATTCCCTACAAGGGCAGCATCTCCGAGGCTACCTCATTAATAATGAAACGTCAATAGCCCATCTTGTATCGTCCTGTACCAGTCCCAATAGTGAGGCGTCAATAGCCCCAATCGCCGAACGAACCAAGCCCCAATCACCCCATCAACCGTTAATATACGACATTCTCGGTTCATAAACCATCTGGGGCAAGGGCAGATTCATCAATCTATACGGCTCGAGTGCTACAACCGTTCCATGAATCGATTCTTGCGTGCAAAATTTATTACGTTTTATTCGGCGTTCTACGTTCGTGAACCAGCTGGGGCAAAGGTAGATTTATCAATCTATACGGCTCGAGTGCCCCAGCCGTTCCACGAATCGATTCTTCCGTGAAAAATTTATTACGTTTTATTCGGCGTCCTACGTTCATGAACCAGCTGGGGTAAGGATAGATTCATCAATCTATACGGCTCAAGCGCCCCAGCCGGTCCACGAATCGATTTATCTGAGCACTAGTCTTGAATTCATTTTGTTTCTAACTAAATCAGATCAATATATACGGCTCGAGTGCCACAGCCATTCCACAGATCGATTCTTACGTGCAAAATTTATTACGTTTTACTCGGCGTTCTACGTTCGTGAACTAGCTGGGGTAAGGGCAGATTCATCAATCTATACGGCTCGAGTGCCATAGCTGTTCCACGAATCCATTCTTGCGTGCAAAATTTATTACGTTTTATTCGGCGTTCTACGTTCGTGAACCAGCTGGGGCAAGGGCAGATTCATCAATCTATACGGCTCGAGTGCCCCAACCGTTCCACGAATCGATTCTTGCTTGCAAAATTTATTACATTTTATTCGGCGTTCTACGTTCGTGAACCAGCTGGGGCAAGGACAGATTCATCAATCTATACGGCTCGAGCGCACCAGCCGGTCCACGAATCGATTTATCTGAGCACTAGTCTTGAATTCATTTTGTTTCTGACTAAATCAAATCCCTAATTTTAATCGGCCGTTAAGTCTGCCGTCTCACGCATGCTTGACATTTTGTTCTAACTGCTGACTCTCCTAACTATACGCTCATATAACAGACAATATGAAAAATAACTTGAGAGCATATAAAATTTTCATTCATAAACTGGGCGCTGGCAGCGGACATTTTATATATGAAAATCCAAAAAATGTACATTGAATATACTTAATAAAACTAGAATGTCTCCCAGATCAATCCTCGGGATCAGACTCAAGTGGCTCAACGTCCACTTGCTCGTATGGAATTGGCACGGCTGATGTAGCTCCAACGGCAAGAAGGGCTTTGAGCCACCCATGTTTGAATCCCCGATTTTCGAATTTGGGGACTTCGTCTACGTATTCCTTGAAGGCGGCGCTCTTCCCAGCCTCAAACGCCGTAGAAACTTCAGATTCGGCTTTTTCCTTGGCCGCCTTCAACTCCTTTAACTCAGCCTCTGCCCTGGCAAGCGCCTCCTTGGCTAACTCGAGCGATTCCTCACTCGCGTTCACCCTATCCTCGGCTTCGGATCTGAGCTGGTTAGCAGTCTGAGCCTTTTTCATTTCCGCTTCGGCTCGCACATTTTCCATAGCGGCCCTCATCGCCTCGAACTCGGCCCTGCTCCTTTCACCTTCAGCTTCAGACTTTAAGCGGCCAATTCTTTCGGCGGCATCATGCTGTCGGCGGCCTAGTTCGGCTATCCTTCCAGCCGTCTGCAAAACAAATCGGGATCATCACATCAAGCAATATAGTGTGCAAACCAAATCAAACGAGCAGAAAAATAGAATATCGTATACATACCAGAAGGGCAGACTGGGCAGCAAACGCTATAAGCTCCTAATCTGGCTCTTCTTGAAAAGTGGCCTTATCAGTCGGCAGTGAAACAGAGGCGGCCAAGCTTAACGCTACGGCCGGATCCTTTATGACGGATGCGTCATTAGAGATTGGTATGTTTTTGATCTTTGGTTGAACAACAAAAGGAACAACCACGTCGGATTCCTCTAAACGAGGCCTTTTTCTAACAAGACTATCCTCCGAGCCTGCGTCTCCCTCAGCATTACGTTTTTCGCCCCGTTCTTTACGAACCAGTCGTTCTTCCATGACCTGTTGTTCGGCCTCCCTCTCTGTCTCATCCAAAACGATTTAATCCGTTTCTTCCGCAGTAACGGGTTGTAAAGATTCAACCGGGGCAGGCTCAGAACAAACGACATCTGTCTTCTTTCGAGCGGTCATTCGCTCGGCATTTCTTTTTCTCGCCATCTGCGTGAGATTTTTCCCAGCCATGCCTTTAGAAAAATCACCGAGCAGGTCCCCCAAATCTGGAAAAATGTCTCCGAAAGAAAACTCTACCCGACCCGAAATGGACGGTGAGTTAGGCAGGTTAAGACAGACAGTTTCAAACGCTGATTTTAAAGCTTCGTCGACCTCTTCGGCCTCGGTAATGAACTCCCTGGTTGATTTGGCGACCACCTCGACTTCTGGCTCTAAGTCTTGCTCCAAATTAGAAGTCTCGAGAGCAATCTGTCTCAGGGACTTGACGCTGGGGAAGATAAGAGCCGTATAGTGTTGTTCGCCGGTTTGGATCGGAATGTTGTCTACGGCCGAGAACGTAGTATAGGTAGGCTCGTACCTCAGAAGAATATGGACGGCTCTGCCTTGTTTCTGTACGTTTGGACGGCCAAAATACTTTAGCGCAGTCTTAATGTCTGAAAGTACTGCGTCGTCAGCCGAGGTCAGAACCCTCTTCAACTTATTGCCTGCAAAAACGAAGGATTATATTTGGAGAAGAAGTCGAAAGAAAGTTCAACAAACAAGGAATCACACGGCAACCTGGTTCACCCCTCCGTCTGGGAATAGGGTCCAGGCGATCTTCGCCTTCGCCGAATTCCCAGTTGCCCCAAACATTGACCATTACATCATCAACTCGTTTGCCAGAGCTGGCAAGCATGGTTACTAAGTGATGGTCGGTGTCCCTGGCCCTGAGAAAGTAACGCCCGAGCCGACCGGAGGATTTGGCTAAAGCGTAGCAATGCCGAATTGCAGGAATGCCCCGGTTGATCTTGAGGCGCCGGTTCAATTCAACAATTCCCATTACGATTTGAAAGAAATTCACATTGAGTTGCGAGGGAATCAGATCCCAGTGGCGAAGGACGGCCCTAAGAAATGGATGTAGGGGAAAGCGAACGCCACCCTCCACAATGGACAAGAATGGGAACACGATTGTATTTGGGTCATCCCTCTCCATATCCGGGGAACTCTCCGTTACTAGAGATAGATGAACATCATCAAGAATAGAGAAATGTTTTCGGAACCCAGAAATTCGACCCTCAGAGAGGAGGTCTTTCAAATGCTTACCCATTCTAGAGAGAACTCAAGGATATTCTAAAGAAAAAAATAAATATGGAAAGTAGGATTGCAAAGAAAAGAGAAGAAGACTTACGAGAGGCAAAGGGAACGAGAAGAAGACGGAGAGAAATTGCAGAAAATACGTCGGAGAAGAAATACCGATAGGCGGTCCAGAAGGTTCAAATATTCGAAAAAGTATGTGTTCGAAGGGACTTAAACTTCAAATCATAATAAATGTGAGAGAAGCACAAATGAGACGGGAAAGCGTTATAGTGACCGAAAAGCATGTTCGCGTCCTGACATGCATCGGGAAGATGATTAACCGCCGAATTTCTATTTTCCCAAATCAGGAACCAAACACGCCAACTAACTGATGCTAGAAGGGTGTTTGGGGGGCAATTGTGGGAACCGAATTTGAAATGAGGCATACTTTATCAGACAGGTATTGCCCGACTCTATCCAGAACCATCAGGATGCCGAATATAAAGGGTAGATGGGCCGAATAGGTATTGAGCTATGGAGCTAAGTAAATATGAACATAATGAGCGAAAAGTGGACCTGACCCCGAGGCCCAGGGAACGAGTATAAATAAAGGAATAGCAGACTGAGAAAGGCATGTGATAATTGTGGTGTTTAACTTAGAATACAAGTAATCTAGAACGAGAGACTGACTTGTCCGTCGGAGTGCTAATTCTGGCACCCCCGACCAGAGTGTTTACTTCCTTTCAGGTGCCTATCGGTAGATCACGAGCGTCCCCCAGGATCAGAAGAGTATTTCCTAAAACCACTATCCCCACAACAAGGGAAATAGAATTTAAATGAAAAAATTTCTAATTTAAAAATATGTTAAATATTTAAATTAATATTTAAATATTTCAAATTGCTCTTTAAGATTTTACCAAATGTTGCAAGAACAAGAATATTGGGCTGGCATGCCTCACATATTAAGGAATATGTTTGTTGTGTTATTTTTTAGTTCACAGTTAATGAGATACGTTAAAAGTAAAATGAACAAAATATATTGTACCAAAGGAGATGAATAATCAACATACAATTGGAACTATTGCCAAAGAAGATGAACAATGAAGAAACAAAAGAAATGATATGAAGAAACAAAAGAAATGATATGAAACAAAGATAATTTAAAACAAGACAGAGCAATAACCAGAACATGCTTAATTCCAAAAGACAATTACATACAGTGTATTGATACAGTGAACACATAATGACATATAATTTCCAAAAGACAATTTTGATACAACAAACATCGTTTGATTTCCACGTGCTAATTGATTAGGCAAGCAAGGTAAAAAAGATTCTTAATTCTACAGCACATATATGGAAAATTTTTGAAACTGGAATTAAGAAAATAAATAAAAACACATGGACCAGATTATGATATCAAGGTAGAGTTTGATAACGTTTACGTTTTTTGTTTATGTTTACAAAAATTTTATAAACTAGTTTTTGTTTATTTTTAGAAAAACATAAACTACAAATGCGTTTAGTTTGAGCAAAATGTTTGAAAAATTTTAAAAACATAAATTAAAAAATATGTTTGTTCAAGCAAAAAATATTTATATTTATTTTTTATTATTTATGACAATGGGATCATACACATTATAATTGGAAAAAAAATTAATCAAAAAAAAATTATTTGAAAAAAAAATTAATTGAAAAGAAAATTGTTAGTCAAATTTTTAAATTTCTGTTTAAAAACCAACGTAAACTCATTTTTTAAGTTTACGATTTTTCCTCAAATTTACAAACTGAGATAACCATTTATAAACCAAAAAAAAGTTATCAAACAAGTTTTTATGACAGTTTTTAAAAAAATTGTAAATATAAATTGAAAATTGAAAACGAAATGGTTATCAAACAGACCCTATTCGTAACAACCTGGAAACTTGACTTGTTGTCTAATATGTCAACAAAATCAATGGCCATAAACTCATCTTGAAAATGCAAAAGACCATTCACCTAAAGTGTGAACTTGGCATGCTACTGTGTTTCAAAAAGCACAAGTTAGACAGATATGTTTCAAATAATTATTAAAAGAGAGATCAATCTTACCAATTGGCAACTCCCAAAACTCTACAAACAAATAATACTGAGGGGAGGACATACACTTAGGTTGAATAATTAGATTGACCTTCTCTCCCCTTCCCATGGTGTTGAGTGCTTTTGGTAGTGCTAGACAAAATGGCCTAAAAGAATCAAATATAACGATTTTCCTGTAGAAGATGTCGGTGGAACTATACCCTTATACTTCACTGCATTATAAATGTTTAATACAAAACATTGAAAACAAATGCAAATCATTATTTTAATAGCTAATTACCATCTTTCACATGAAATTCGACTCCCTTCTGTTGTTGTTGCAACCATAGCACCATCATCCAGCCTCACTTGATACTTGACTGAATCAGAAACCAAAAAAATTCCTTCAATCATTGTTCTAACAAGAATAATAACAGTTGAAAACTGCAGCCTAAATAGGGCTGGCCTTGCACCATTATCCAGCCTCACTTGATACTTGACTGCATCAAAAACCAAAAAAATTCCTTGAATCATTGTTCTAACAAGAATAATAACAGTTGAAAACTGTAGCCTAAATAGGGCTGGCCTTGACTTTTTTAGGGCCGAAGGCAAACTCAAAAAATGAGGCCCAAATCATTATACATATTTTAATATTGAGGTAAATTTTAAACATTTTTTATTTTTAACATTATTAGTTTATTCACACTTCACGAAGTAGATTGAATTATAAAATTTGATAAACTTCAACTTTAAAAAAAAATTTAAAAATTAAAAAAAAATTCTAAAGTCAATTATAATTGGCATAGTCAAATAATATTCTATAAATAATTCATGCATTTGGCAAACAACCATCCATTACTTTTAAATAATTCACGAATTCAATTGTTTAAAAAAAATTAAAACTTCATTTTTAAACTACTAATACTATTATGTATTATTGGGTTCATTGAAATGAAATGAAATTAAATAGAATCATCATTTCTTATTAATCTTTTTGAACATTATGTTGGAGTGATTTTTATTTTATTTTATTTTTTAATTTCAATGAACCAAACATAACTTAAGATCAAAAATTATTTGGGGGTCTTATTTTTTAGACAAAATTTGCGGCCCAAGGCGGTAGCCTTGTTTGCCGTGCCTCAAGGCCGGCCCTGAGCCTAAACAACCTAAAAACATAGAACTTGTCATCAATGAAAATCATATGGAATCAAATGATTAATAATAAACAAACAAGTTATATTACTGAGAACATAATCTAAATCACTGGGTGGGCCAATTTGTTCTCCCTTTTCCATCACTTTCTTAATAATTCCACCATCCTTACAAACATCTATACTGTGATCCATGAGAGATCCACTTCACACTGAATAACATAATTGAGAGGGACACCAGTTCTGCCTGTGATTCATAACCCAAATCAGGGGCAGCGTGAACAATACCATCTCCCCCTTCTTCATGGTAATAATTGCATGGTCCAATACCACTTGACCTAACCAACCTATCAATAAACCAATCAAGTTGACGGAACCCAAAAGCAACTCCATGAAAATAAAGAATCACAATGAAATACTTTTGCATCTAAAAATACTAAATTTTCAATGCATTGTTTTTGAATTTTAATGTAATAATGTCTTTAAAGCTAGAAATCCATCAATTTTGTTAACGGAGATAGCAGTCTTTAGCATCATTGGTATAGTTTCTGAATATAAGTTCTCTAACTTTTATAACCATTCACCCATTTTCAATGGATTTTTTTGTGGGTAAATAGGTTATGTTCATTTGTTGCTCACATCAATGGCTCTCATTGATTGCATTTATTTTCCACTGTTGAGCATAGATGGGGTTTTATTGGAAGCTTGAATATATGTATATATATGATTATGCTGATAAGTTTTCAATTAGGGAAGTCCTCTAATTTTTTGGTCTGTATATCCAGATATATTGTCAAACAGATGGTGTGCCTAATTTGTGTATGCACTAATAGGCAACCATGAGAACAGAAGCATGCAAATCAGATATCAATATATCCTTATATAGCAGAAAAAGGAATTGAAAACCACTAAATTACATACCAAATTGTGGAGTTTGGGCTGTAATTTGTGAACCCAGAAACAACGAAGCTGAACTAAGATAGGATGTGAAACAGAACAAAGAGTAGAGACATATATATATATATATATGGTTTTGTGCACCGACTAACCGACTCTCTTTTCCAACCCACGTAGTTGCACAAGCAAATAAAGAGCACCACCTCGTCCAACTGATATTTCAGGTACCAATTTCAGCGCATCCCAACACATGGCCAAACTTCACCAAAAAAGAGAAAAAAGATCATTCAAGAAAAGACCCTGTTTGACGTTGATAATAAAAAAGATGAAACTAACATCTTTTCTTCAACTTGAAAACAATCAATTTTTTTAACTCATTTAATATATTTTTGCAGCATAAATGATATACAAAAATTGTATCAAAACACTCTTGCGCATATTCTTTAAAAAAAAACTATATAAGAAGATAGAATAAGCTAAACCAAACAAGGCCAATGTCTTCTGTGACAATCGTCCATTGTAAGACTTTCAACTTAAGCTGTATAGTGTTCATAGGTTGGAAATGCATTATGTGTTATTAAATAAATTGATTTGCCTAAACTGAAGTTGGTTTTATGCTTTTTTTTAAGATAAATAATTTTTTTCTAAAAACAAATAACATAAACAAGTAAATTTTCTACTGTATTACTGACTTGAATTTTCAGTTCTTGCAAACCTGGCACCTTCAGAATTCTATCTTGGTTGCTTTCAGCTGCATATGGGTTTTAAGTGAATAGATTCGTATTCATATTTTCAACAAGTCTAATGGTTATACTTTGGTTTACAAATACCATCGGGAAGGTTTCATTAATTACATGTGCTTGAACTCACTTCACATTGTGAACTTTCACAAGTATCAACTTTGTTATGATTGATATAAACCTTGAAACCTGCCAACAGAAGCTTAGCATGAAGGAAACCATATGAAACCATAGCAAAAATAACCATTCAAAGTCCTATATGACAAGAATAGGCAAATTAATTCGTTTGGAAAGTTTTGATATGAAGGAATGAAATAAAATAAACCAATTTCATTGGCAATAAATGTCATAAGCACATGAACATAATAAGTGTTCTCTTATAGGCATATTGTCAAACATAATGTGTGCAAGGTATACATATTAACAAACACTAATTTAACACACAAATGTACAAATCCAATACCAACATCTGCAAACAAAAGAAATTGAAGATCATGATGTGTAACCATCTAATGTATAAACAAAACAAAAGGTTTGTAATAATGTATTACCAGGTGGTGCAATTTGGGAGTCTTCTGTTTAGGAGCTTATCTATGTACACGATGAATAAAAAATCGTAGACGTTGAATATATAGGATTGATGATTTTGTACAATCGATTCACCACCACAGAATATTGGACATTGTATGTAAATGTAATCGATTGGGTCCTCATCCAATGCCGCGGGAGAATGTCGTCCCAACTATTTCTCTACAAATGATGCACCAATTGAATGAACTTTCTAGGAGGAAGACTTGGAGGGTGTAGGATGGCCCTCACTCGATGTAATTGAGGGAATAGACAAATTGAACCGCTTCAGCAGGTTTGAGCTTCTTCCAAAGAACAATTGGGTTCTAGAAATTTCTGATGAACCAAAAGAGAACCAGAAAAATAGATCTTTTCTTCATGAGTTGTAATAAAGGATAAGCATGGGTGAGTTGTAATAGAAAAGCTCTGGAAAATAGGCAAGTAACAAGAGCACCGATCTTGGAAATTTCTAAGAGTGGTGAAATTTGTCTTTTTCTACTTCTATTATGTATGTGGATGATTTGAAGCCCCATGTGTGTAGCCCAAAATCTGCAAGCAAAGAGTAAGAAACCAAGCAAACAAGAGCGTTATATCACTGCAAGCAGTGGCGTTATACCACTCTTACACACTTTTAATATAGGTTATAGATTTTTATTTATTTTTTAAGTCATATTATCTCTTTATTTTTTTACATATCTTTTTATAAAAAATAAAAAACATATTTATTTAGATAATCTTAAACAACCCCTTAATATAGTGAACCAAACTATCTGAACCATCATCCTAAGCATAAAATAAATATAAATAATAATAAAAACCATTGTCTTCAAATTTTTCATAATGTTCACTTTGATAATAACGTAAGCATGAATCCAAATCTCTATGGGTTCATTTGTTTTGGATTAAAAGGGATGTGATTGGATTAGGATGAATAATATTACATTTGTTTTTAAAATAGAGAAGGAGATTCATAATAGTTTGGGATTATGATAGACCTCCATAGATGGAATTAATAATCCCCATAGCAGATGGTATTAAAAAAAATAATCCCTTGAAATTACAGAAGGATTTACTATTTTCCCTCTATTATTCTACTTAATTTATTTACTCTACTTGATTAGTATGGTATTTTCTCTATCTTTTTTTCTTTTCTTTTTTTTAATTATTCCATCATTTTTTACTCCACCATTCTTTATATCAAAATAATTTAATATAAAAATAAAATAGTATAATAATATTTATATCAAAAAAATTATATTATAAAAATAAAATAGTACCAAAAAAATATATTTATGAAATATAATTTTTAATATTAAAATATAATTTTAATATTTATAAAATATTTTTTAATATTAAAACATGTAATGTATTTATTAGTTGGTATAAGCCCAAATCAGATAGTAATGCAACAAGGGTATTTGTAGAATTTTACATAGTTAATCACACTCCTATCTCTCAAAACAAACAAAAACTATTTTGTGCAGACAGTGCAGGAAGCCGAGCGTACTCCTCCGTGGAAGCTAGAGTTCAATCACCGGGATAAGGAGATCCCGACCACCGCGTCCGTCAAGGGGGACAAAGAGCACCTCTTGGCCTTCGACTTATCGAAGGCATTGTTGCTGCTGAATGACGTGACTAGGAGTGATCATGTTTCTGACACCCGGCTCGTGAAATCAACGGTCAAGTCTATGACTAAGAAACGATTCAAAATTTCATCAAGTCCTTGCTCGGTTCACCTTTTTGCTTGGGCTAATTTCCTTCCTACTGCTTGCAGGCCATCCAAAAACAACATCTCGTCATGGACCGTATTGTCAATTTGCGCCACAAAGTCACCGAAATGAACAACGGCGCTAAAAACATCTCGGCTGAGCTTGGCTGAGCTAAGGCCTCCTTTGAGATCGCCAATGCTGACAATGCCAAACTTCTTGGCCAGCTTGGTAGGGCTGTGCAAGAGAGGGACGCTCTGAAGGCCGAGCTAGAAGCTGAAAAGAAAGCCAGGTAAAAAGCCGTAGATGAGGCCAACAACCTTGGTTTTAAGGAGGCCGAAGACAACTATATCAAACAAGTTGAAGCTACCAAGGACATCTACTTCAAGTTCGGTTGGAAGGCTAATTGTGAAAAACTTGGCCAAGGATCTGAGACTGAGGTGTTCACCTCTTCTCCCCTCGCCTACCTGTCGGTCTATTTGATACCCTGTGCCAATGAAGTCTTCAACTCTTTGCAAGAGGCCAAAAAAGAGGCCGAGGATAAGACCGGCCAGAAGGAGCCTGGTGACAAAGAAAAAGTTGTCGTGGTCGACCTGGAAGCCGCGACGGAAGGGGCCGAAGACGAGTTTGTCGATCTCTCCCCCCTAGCATAGCCATTAATGCTCTATCTTTTTGCTTTGAACTTTTGTAATCGGGTTACATGCCCTGCCTCATATACTTAAATTTTTAATTAGTGAAAGTTTTTAGCACTTATCTCGAGCATTTTTGCAATGTATGTTACGTGTCTTTCTTGCAACCGTGCAATACGTTCCAGACAAAGTACTCACTAATTGAACCAGGAAAATCATCTCGGTCGTAAAAAAATGGAACATAATGTCCAATCTTGTCTAGTGAAAATGACTTCTTGACTTGTGACCGAGCAAAAGCTTCTCGGCTAAAACACTAGAGTTGAACAATTCATCAACTCAATTGATCAAGCTAAATCATCTCGGTTAAAAGAACGATGTTGAACACTTCATTAACACCGATGACTGAGCAAAAATCATCTCGGCTAAAACCATAGAGTTGAACAATTTATCAACTCCATTGGCCAAGTAAAATCATCTCAGCTAAAATATTGGAGTTGAAAAATTCATCAACTCAATTGACCGAGCAAAATCATCTCTGTTAAATGAACAGAGTTGAACACTTCAACTCTAATGGCCGAACAAAAAATATCTTGGCTAAAACTGCAGAGTTGAGCAATTCATCAACTCTATTAGCCGAATAAAATCATCTCAGCTAAAATTTTGGAGTTGAACAATTCATCAACTCCATTGGCCGAGCAAAATCATGTTGAACAATTCATCAACTCTATTGGCTGAGCAAAATCATCTAGGCTTCAATCTTGGAGTTAAACAATTCACCAACTGTAATAACCCTGATCCACAATTAGCCACTAATCAGTAATTAAGGATGTTAACGAGAGGATTAAAACAAATTATGGGATTAATATGTAAATTGCATGATTTTGGCTTTCTATCTGTTACTTACAAAAATATCTGCTTGGAATTTCACTTTAATATGTAAATTGAAAGCCTTATCGGCATTCGAAATCGAAATTGATCGCGTCAATATGTTATTTGGAATTTTTAGAACCATATGGCAAGTTTTATTAAAAATTGATTCAGTCTGATTAATTAAGTCATGTTTAGTTAGCCTAATATTCTAATTATTGTATTTTAACACCATAAGTTTATGTTTGACCCTATAAGCTCATTTTGAGCTTATCTTCTTCATTTCCCTTAGTGCTAAAATCTGAGAATACATTTTAGAGAGAGAGGGAGCACAATTCTAGAGAGAGGAAGGAAGAGATTGAAGGTTTTGTGTTGAATTGATCAAAGATTGCGCTAGAACAAGTGTAATTCAAGACTCTACGTGAGATTACAACCTCTAGATTGTGTAACTAAGTCATTTAACATAAAATTTCTTCAAGATTATGAGTTTGATGTATATATTGAGCTTAGAATAAAGATTTGAGTTGCAATTCATGCATGCATATACATTTTCTTACAAATTGAGCATGAACTCCAAGAATTTTCTCTTGCATGTCTGAAAGTCATCTTCATTTAGGGAAATCATCAAGTTTCAAGTTGTTTTGTGGTGTTTGATCATGTTTTGAGAAGTTTGATACAAGAAAAAATCATGCATGTTGTGTTCATGAACATTCATCATGTTTTAAGTTGAAATTGTGAGTTTTTAACAAATTCTTGGGCCATGATTTTATGAAATAATGCTTAATTCATCATGTTTTACAAGTTTAGTCTGTTATCTCAAGTTTTGGGGCCCAAGAGATGTGTTTTGGAAGGTTGCATTCGAGTTTTGAGCTTGGTGATCAAATCTGAAAATTCCAGAATTTGCATCTACACTCGAGCGTGGGAGTTCACGCTCGAGCGACCACTCTGAGTGCGTGCACTCTACTCGAGCGACCAAAAGTCCACTCGAGCGTGAATTGCAAGCTTCCAGAAGTTTCATGTCTTTTACAGATCGCTCGAGTGAAGGAATGTGCGCTCGAGCGACCATTCACTATTTGCATGTCCGCTCGAGCGAGGAAAGCTACGCTCGAGCGTGGACCTTATTTTCAGAAATTTGACTAAGTGTTCCAAGGCATGTTTTGGCATCCTCATTGCATCTTAGGCATTCATAAGCCTTAATTAAGCCATAGTAATGAGGTTATGGATTAGAAACCCACTAAGAAAAGAATGTACTAAGTTCCGAGACTACAAGTGTGCGTGTTTTAGGCAATGTGATAAGAAAGAATAAGAACCAATGTAATGAAAGCTAAGCCTTAATGGCCACTTGAATGTGTAATGATAAGACATGCTTGGGTTATGTATTTTGTTGTTGTAGGTTAAGACTCGAGGATTGATTGACCATTTATGGGAACCACTGTGAGTAACATTTCTGTAAAGATATGTTGATATGAATTATGTTCCAAATGAAATATGATAAGTTCTGATTTTTGAAATTATATCTGTTTTCGTGAACGAATATTCCATGTTTGAAATCTATTATGGCATCCATAGATAGTCCCAAGTCATGGGGGACGGCATGAAAATACGGGTCCATGACATACAAGTAATTACGAGATCTCGTTAGCCACTTCATTGTGGTTATACGTGTTTAATCGGTATCCGGAACCGATTACTCTAGTCGGAAGACGTTCTGTGATGTGTTTTATGGGATGTACCATTATTATGTTCTGATACGAGAATGATTATGCTATGATCTATTTTCTGCTTATGATATATTCGGTTTTCGTTCACTAAACCCTTTACCTTAATGTTATTAATTGGGCTTTAGCTCATTGCGTGTGTGTGTATATGTATAGGTGAGCATTCTGAAGCCCGAGCCTGAAGGCTTTTGTCTGGATCTGTGTTCTGTTGTCAGCCAACCATTGTGCCTTACGTGGAGGTTCCCGAAGTGTCCTGTGTTCAAGTTCTGTTGGTTCTGTATATATGTATGACTTGATTTAATTCTGTTGGCTGTACTTAAAATACTGTAATATGTGTGGGTATAATGTATGGTTGACTTTTGATTATGTATATAAAGTAAGTTTTTTAAATATTCCATTTCATATAAGTCAGCACAGCTCATTGGACAACTATATTTCTGTATTTGCTTCTGCTAGCCCCTTAATCTTGTTAATTTGTTCAGAGGCCTTCGGTAGTCCAAGGATTACTAGCCGGTTACGATGCTAAACCTATAGGAGCGGGTTTGGGTCGTGACACCAACTCAATTGACCGAGCAAAATCATCTCGGTTATAAGAACAGAGTTGAACAATTCATCAACTCTATTGGCCGAACAAAATCATTTCGGCTTCAATCTTGGAGTTGAACAATTCACCAATCCAATTGACCGAGCAAAATCATCTTGGTTATAAGAACAGAGTTGAATACTTTATCAACTCTATTGGCCAAGCTAAATCATCTCAGTTGGGGGGGCAGTTGTCCCTTGTTCATTGCACAATTCATTAATCACAACAAATTGGTTATGTACAGTAACTCTTTGCTATTACGTTCATGAATTTACAAGGTGACGAGAAGAATTACAATGGTATATCGAGGAGAATGCTTGCCCTTTACAAAAAATTACATTGACAAATGGAAACTAAAAATAAAACAACTTCAGATTGGCTGCATTTCATGGTCGTGGTATAACTTTGTTATCTAAGTCTTCCAGATGGTATGCCCTTTTGCCCGCCAGACCAGTGATCTTGTAAGGCCCTTCCTAATTTGCCCCTAGTTTTCCTTTGCCTGGTACCAGGATGTTGCTCATCACCTTCCTTAAGACCCAATCCCTAACTTTGAACGTTTTTGGGTAAACCGTTTTGTTATACTTCCGAGATAGTTCTTGTTGATATGCTGCAACATGGATTAGGGCCTTTTCTTGGCGCTCTTCTGCTAGGTCCAATTCTAAGCCAATGGCTTCAGCGTTCAAGTCGGACTCAAAATTTTTGCTGCGGACATACCGATCTCCAATGGGATGACTACCTCCATACCATATGCCAAGGCGAACGGTGTCTCCTCGGTCGAGTGTCTTGGTATTGTTCGGTAAGCCCAAAGAACATTTGGAAGTTCCTCGGCCCACTTTCCTTTGGCTTTCTCTAATCTTTTCTTCAGCCCATCTACAATAGTCTTGTTTGATGCTTCGGTTTGGCCGTTAGACTGAAGGTAGGCCGGAGTGGAATTATAAAATTCTATCTTTAGTTCTTCACAAAATCCTCTGAACAACCATCCATCAAATTGAGTGCCATTGTCGAAAATCAAAGCCTTGGGGACTCCAAACCGTGTTACTATATTCTGCCAAACAAATTTCTTCACATCATTTTCTTTAATTATCACCAAGGGCTCGGCATCAACCCACTTGGTGAAGTAGTCTGTCGCCGCTATAAAGAACTTGCGATTGCCCAATGCGGTTGGGAGTTGTCCCACTATGTCAAGGCTCCACATTGCGAAAGGTCAAGGACTCGTGAGAGGAATGAGCTCTCTAGTCGACTAATGAATTTGGTGGGCGAATTTCTGGCACTTCTCGCATTTTCTCACATATTTCTGTACATCTGTCTGCATGCACGGCCACCAGTAGCCTTTCGAAATAGCGTGGTAGGCTAAAGATCTCCCGCCGACGAGGTTCCCACACATTCCTTCGTGGATCTCGTAAAGAAAAGCATTGACTCTGTTTGCGTGAACGCACTTGAGGTATGGATCAGTGAATGACTTCTTACACAAAGCGCCGGATGGAGAGAGTCAAAACCGCTCAGACTTCACCCGAATTTTGTGTGCCTCTTTCTTGTCGGTCGGCAGGATCCTTTCCTTGAGGAAAATGATAATAGGGTCCATCCAAGAAGAACCTAGCTCGACGCATAGAACTTCTGTCTGTTGTGAGTCTTCAATGCTGGGTTTTCGGAGGAAATCAATCAAGAGAGGGCCGAGGGTTGATTTGTCAGACATGGAAGCTAAACCGGCCAACTCATCTACCCGGCCGTTATCTTCTCGGCCAATTTGTTAAACTCTTATGGCTTGAAACTTCTTGATCTACTCTCTCACCAGAGGTTGGTATTTGGCCATTATGTCATCTTTGGCTTCATATTCTCCAAATACTTGGTTTGCAATGAGTTGGGAGTCATTGTAGACCATTAACTCGAATACTCGCAATTGGAGCGCAGTTTTCAGTCCGGCTAACAGTGTTTCATACTCAGCCTCATTGTTTGATGTTGGAAACCCGAACATCCGAGCGTGATGGAATGTTTGATGGTTAGTCTGTCTAGCAAGATCAAAACTATGCCTACGTCTGTTCGAAACGCCATCAACAAAAAGTTTTCACATTTCATCGATAAAAAGCTTCCAGCATTCTAAGGGGTCCTGAGATGTTTAAAGGTTTAGGAGATCATGGTTGCTCGGCTGCTTAGCTATTTCCGCTGCAAGTACGTCGTTGACGATTGCAACAAACATGCCTTCATCCTCCTTTGGTGATGCGGCGCTGCATCCAACAGGTTGACCTGTTATTCCCAAATCCAACGTTGCATTACCAGGCTGAAGTAGACCTTCAAGTGATAGGTTTGTAGACGGGCGCGCAACTTTCGCGTCACCATCAACGTTTGGTTTGAGGAGAGGTTGTGCAATTTTCGCCGTGCTTATTCCCTTCAACCCGGTTGCGTCGGTAAGATCCATCTGGCAAACCGGGTGAATTCCAGACGAGAATTTCGCAACAAAGTCGGCCAATGCTTGGGCTTTGATGGTGATTCAGGGTTGAAACTTGACGTCGAATTGCCCCAACTCGACTGCCCATTTTAGAATTCAGACGGAGAAGTTCGCCCGCTCAAATAAGGCTTTCAAAGGGAACTCGGTTAGTACCACAATCATGTGAGCTTGGAAGTAATGTGCCAATTTCCTAGAGGCCATCATTAGTGCCAAATCAAGTTTTTCCAGCGGCAAGTATCTTGACTCCTCCGGGAGCAAGGTTTTGCTTACGTAGAAGATCGGTAGATATTGGGTGCCTTCTGCCCGGACGAGCACTGCGCTAACAACATGTTAAGAAATAGCCAGATAAAGGTAGAGTTCTCCGCCGTGCTTCGGCGTGACCAAGAGTGAAGCGAAAGATAGATATGTCTTTAGCTCGGCCAAGGCTCTGTCACATTCTTCGTCCCATGAAAACTTGGACTTTAAGGCTTAGAAGAAAGGGCGGTAACGATCTGATGACCGGCTTATAAATCAGTTAAGCATGGCTGCCATACCAATAAGATGTTGCATGTCCTTTGTCGAGTTGGGTTGCTTCAATTCCTGTATGGCTTTGATTTGCGAAAGGTCTGCCTCGATGCCTCGGTTGATAACCAAAAAGCCCAGGAATTTCTATGACTCCACGCCGAAGGCACACTTGGATACATTCAGACGCAGCTTGTGTTGTTTAAGAATGACGAACATCTCTACCAGGTTGGCTAAGTGGTCGGCGTCACATTTGCTTTTGACCACTATATTGTCGATGTAAGCCTCCATCGTGCGGCCGAGCAGTGAGGCGAATATCTTGGTCACCATTCTCTGAAAGGTCGCCTCGGCATTTTTCAAGCCAAAACGCATGACTCTGCAGTAGAACAGTCCCCTCTTCGTTATGAAAGAGGTAATCTCCCAATCAGGCTTATGTATGACGATCTGGTGATAACCGCGGTATGCGTCCAAGAAACTAAGTTGATTATGTTCGGCTGTAAGGTCCACCAGTTGGTCGATTCTGAGAAAAGGAAAACTGTCTTTGGGGCAAGCTCAGTTGACCGTCTTATAGTCGATGCAGACTCGCCATTTCTCATTCTTCTTTGGTACCACGACCGTGTTGGAAACCCACCGAGGGTAGTACACTTCCTGGATTGCCCTTGCTTCAAGCAAGTTTTTGACCTCTTCTGCCACTACCTCGGCATGATAAAGCGCTGATCTCTGCGTTCTTTGGATGACGGGCCGAGCATCCGGAAAGACGTTGAATTGGTGGCAAATAAAGTTTGGATCGACGCCAAGCATGTTGTAAGGCGTCCACGCAAACACTTCAATATTCGCTACCAAGAACTTCACCATCTCCAGCCGTTCTTGGGCAGTCAAGCTGGATCCCAATAGAAAGAACTTCTCAGGATGATCCTCGTTGATCCGTACCTCCACCAAGTCTTCAACAACCTTTTCTTCGACCCTGGTACCCACATCATCTAGGACACTTTGATCTTCAGGGCCTTCGATCATTTGCACGAAGCCTTTGGCTGGTTGGCTCCCATTCACGCCCACGAAACACTACTTGGCCATGACTTGGTCGCCCCAAATTTCTTCAATCCTCCCTATAGCAGAGGGGAACCACATGACCTGGTGGAAGGTCGACGCCATTACTTGCATAGCGTGAAGCCATCCTCTGCCTAGGATCAAATTGTACGTAGAAGGTGCCTTTAGCAGCCAGAACTCCACCTGCTTGACCATGGACCCTGTTTTGACTAGCAATATAATCTTTCCCATGGGTCACTCCGGTTGAGAATTAAAGCCGACCAATGGTGAGGTCACTGGGGCCAAGTTTTTATCACTCAGCTTGAGTTGCTTAAAGGCGTCGTAGTACATTATTTTGACCGAGCTACCCTGGTCAATCAGAATACGCCTAACATCAAAGTCTCTGACGCGTAGGGTAACCACTAGGGCATCATTATGCGGCGTTTGAAGCCGTTCAAGATCTCAGCTTGAAAAGTTGAGTACATCTTTTACCTCGAACCGCGGGCTGGACGGATAATATCTCCTTCATATATTCTGCTTTTTTGATCATCCTCCGGAGCTCGCATACCCGCGCCGGCTTGATGATCCCATAGATCACATGGACCACGCCCTGAGGGGGTGCTTCTAGCGCGGCCAAACCATCTGGCTCTGCTAGGACGTGGGACGCAGCCTTGACGCCTCTATCAATTGGTCCAAGTGACCGGCAGCCACTAACTCCTTCAAATGCTGTTTTAGAGGCAGATAGTCCTCAGTACGGTGCCCTCGCTCACCATAAAAGGTGCAACGATATCGCGGATTGAAGGCCCTTTGTGAGTCTCCCAACTTAGCTGAAAACTGGACGTACACCTCGTCACGGATTTCGCTAAGGATACGGTAAATTGGGATCTTGAAAACCGTGGTGATGCCTGTTCAGGCGTTCAACATTTTATTTGCATCTGCCGCAGCATCGCGAGGGTAATCAGCTCGGTCGTTACAGCGACCTTTACCCCAGTTGTCGCGATCAGCACCATGGTCTGACTCTCTTGCGTGGTCACTCGGACAGTTTGTCTCCTGTTCGATCGCGTGAACTTTTCCAGCCACCTTTTTGTCTGTTGCCACCGGATTTGCCTTCACAATGGCCGTGGTTGCATCATCTTCTACGCAAATGTGCTCATTGATGCACTGCATCAGTAGCTTTATGGTCGTCAGTTAGTTCATAGTGAGTGAGTCCCTCAATCTATGTCCGATCAGGAGACTGCGCTTGTATTGGTTGATTGCCAGGTTAGTCGGGCAGTCAAGGATTTCGTTGAAGGTTTCCCAATATTTGGCGTTGTATGCTTTGAAGGAGTCACTTGGTTCCATCTTGACGCTCAGAAGGTGGTCTACCTCCTTTGGCGTTTTGGTGTTGACTTTGAATCGGGTCACGAATGTTTCTGCCAACTGCTGCCACCTTTCGATACTTTCCTTTAGTAGCCTCTCGAACCATTTCAAGCCTAACTCATCCAAACTTGACGGGAAAATAAGGCACATGAGAGTGTCGTTACGCCTGTATCTAGCCATAACCTGCCGAAAGTGGCTTACGTACATGTACGGATCAGTTTTTCCTTCATAGAGTGTAAACTTGAGCTAGTGGAAGCCCGTAGGGAGCGGTGTGGTCTCTATCTCAAGGGAAAAGGGGGTGGCACTCAGCCTCGCCAAGTCTCTGTCCAAAGGGGCAAGTGCAGATAGTCGTGATGGCGGCATTACAACTCCCTCACTGGTGTGACCTCCACGAGATAATCGCTGCAGCGCCGGCACCCTTTACGCCTCCCGTCGGCAGGCTCGTTCTTCTAGGCCGTTCCTCAGGTTCTTCGAATGGGCGGAGTAAGAATACCTCAACGTTGTCGACGGACGTGAGGGATGGTAACTGCTATCTTGCGCACAAGACTTCTCTGCTGATGGATCGAAGTCACCAACTGTAGACACCCCATTTTTGACCGTCCTCAAGACTTGGACGTCACCATTTGAACACTCGGTGATCATCCTTGTTCGCGTTCGTCTTGAGTTCCCGGAGGTCTCGGCTACGCGCCCTGCCTCAGGATCTCTCGACTCGACTATTTTGTGTCTGGTTTTGCACCAAACACTTGTTGTTTTGCTTCTTAGGATGGGAAATAGTTTGTAGGCCATCCCCACACCTCACCGGCCACGGCATGAGGCCACCGGCCTTGTTTCCTTGCCACCGGCCATTGGTGATGGCCGATCGGCACTATTGATGGTCGGTCGGCATTGTGTTTGGTCGGCCGGCCACTGTTTTTGATCAATCGCCCACTTGTCCTGACCGAGACCTTTTCTTGAGGGAGCTTGACCCTTTTGAACCTTTTTTTAGCTTCTCCAAGAAGCTTGACCCTTTTTTAGCTTCTCCAAGAAGCTTGAACCTTTTGACCCTTTTCTAGCTTCTCCAAGAAGCTTGACCTTTTTTAGCTTCTCCAAGAAGCTTGACCCTTTTTTTAAAGTTTCTTGAAGAAGCTTGAACCTCTTGACCCCTTTGCCTAGCTTCTCTAAGAAGCTTGGCCCTTTTGATCCAAGTTTCTAAGAGAAACTTGGCCTTTTTGCTCAAAGCTTCCATGAGAAGCTTTGCCCCCTTGGTTTCTCTATATAAGGAGAGCCTCTCCTTCCATTTGAGGGGTTAGAAAAATCTGATATATATCACATATATATCACTCCCTCTCTATATCTCTCTCTCTCTCTCTACATCTAGGTGGGTTAGAGGGTCCAAAAGGGTCTTGTTCTTGGCCTATTGCACACCACTTCATAGCCACACACTTCCATCATCACTTGGAGGTTCTTGGAGCTTGTTTTCAGAGGTTGAGGGTTGCATTTTTGGGTCTAGAAGCTACTGGTTTCGTTGGTCTACAAGGGTGAGCCTTTAACCCTCTTTATTCCCCGTTTTTGCACACCCTTTTAGCCTGTCTTACTTGCGGATTTGGGCTTTGTGTATAACATAAAAAATTTCTGTTTTTTTGTGTTTAAGATACTTCATTGAGGTCACTTTTGTGTTTGGGGTCGTTTACCCCCTCTTAGGCCTTGTTTGGCCCCATTTTGTGCTATTTTTGGTGAGTTTCGGGACCACCTTGTTTGGGCCTCCTCACCACTGAAATCTTGAGGGATTTCAGTGGTGAGGATGGCAGTTTAAGGTCCTAAGAAGGAGAAGGGACCTTGTTGTCTTGTTTGATGCCCTTTTTGGCCTTCCAAAGGGGCTCCTATTTGCATGCTTCCAAGCCTTGTTTCAAGCATTTTTCAGTGGATTTTAGGACCCCCATAAGTCATTTCCAGAGTTGGTTTAGTCTTGTTGAATGTCCTTATTGCATGTGTAGAGTAACCCTCTTGTTGGCCTTTCAAAGGAACGCCCCATTCTAGTATGTGTGGACCTTGTTTCCATGGGTTTTTGGGGCTTATTTGACATACCATGTTACTGTTTTTGCTTGGTTTAATGATCCCTTGCATGCACCTTACACTTGCCTTGCATTCCTTTATTTTGCCTAGAAAGGCATCTTGCATTTGGACCACTATGCTTGCATGTTTTGGCTTAGCTTTATGAAGTTTTTAGTCATGTTTTAACATGTTTAAGTTCTGTTTGGTGTCGTTTCGGTCATGCTTGCCATGCTTTGTATAGCCTCTTTGCATTCTAGCTTGTTAGCCTTGGGTGTGTGTGTCACTAGCATGCTTTACTTGGCTTGTTCTCATGATTTGGCATCATTGGAGACCATATTTCAGTCCATGTTCCATGCTTTCATACTTGCATTTTCCATCCCTTTTCATGCTTTGGAGAGTTGATAGCTTATGCTCCATGTTTAGGCCTTTGTGCATGCATGCTTGTGTGTGAGTTTTCATGCCTTTGTTACATCATTTTGGCCACTGATTTTGGCATGCTTGAGAGCTACCTATATTAGTTTGAGTCCATCTTTGCACGATGTTGCATGCTTGTCTCGCATATTGTCACATCCTTGTTCCATTTTATATGATTGTTGCATGCTATACATATTCACATGTTCATGTTGCATACTTAGCTTCCATGCCTAGGTTGCGTAGTATTTTGCATGCATGCCTTGCCTCTTGAATTGAGTATGATAGAGGTTGGGTTTCACTTGTTTGTTTGATGTGCATCTCATTTGAAATCAAAGTGCATACTTGATTTCTTGGGCCATCACGCATTGAAATGCGCGATTGGTGGTCCGAGAATCGAGAACCATGTCCCTTTGAGTCACCAACATGATAAGGGATGCGTTGGTGCACACATTTGCTTGAAATGCATTGTCATGCCATGTTTTGCCCTCTGCTGCTGCCAAAACAGGTTTCTGCAGGAAGATTTGGCCGGCCGGCCATCTCCAGTGCCGACCGGCTATCCATCAGTGGCCGATGGCTTAACCAGTAGCCGATGATCATTCCCCATGGCCGGTGGTCATTCCTTCCAGCCGGTGGAGTTCCATAGTGTGCAGAGAGCATATCCTGGGACTTGTACAATTTTCAGAGGAGCAGAGCAGGGAAAACAGAGGCAACTTGTGCATGGTGGCGGATTTCCGAGCAGAACCGAGCACGCATTGCATTGGACCCTCTTCCCGAGGCTGATTTTATTGCTTAATTAGCTTAGTTAATTTGCTTAGCTAGTGAATTGTCTGTAATAATTAATTAGCTTGATAGTTAGTTAATTGTATTATTCTTTTGGTCCCTCCGAGCGAGGGCTAATTTGTAATAAGTGTGGGTGCGTGTGTGCATGTCTTCCAACCCCCACTTCTTTCTTCCTTTTACTTACCCGCTTTGATGGTTAGTATTAGGACACGTTTAATTTAGCATACCTTATACAATGCATGCGTGCATTCATACATTTGTCTTACATGCACCGGGCTCGGCGCATCATTCTAACTGCATTTGTACTTCAATTCCAAGTTGAATACGTGTTAGTTGTATCATCATCATATGCCATCTTAGAATAGCCGAGCCTGTCTAGATTGCATCTTTGCATGTGTTGCACTAGCCATTTTTAACATGAACTAGGATCATGCATGTGATTACTAACTAGTTTTTGTTTTGGCACGGAGTACGATGTAAGTATTTATGCTTTAGCATCCTTGCATGCGTATGAGTGTTGCCATGATAGCATGATTACCATGAAGCTAGCTGCTTATGTGATATAACTACTTGAATGCCTGTGGGTGGAGGTTGAATTACCTAAATTGGAATAATGCATTAAAACTGTGAGTTTTAAGCCCACTAAATAGTGGCAAAACCATCTTTTCTAAAGCCCACTTGAGGGTGGCAAAACCTGCATTTTAGCCTACTTGCGAGTAGCAAACCATTTTCAAAACAAGCATGAAATGTTTTGTTCCAATTTGGGCAATTTGGTCTATACTTGTTTGCTGTGCGCATAACATAGTAATTCTAGGCTAATAACCGGAATAAGAACACATAACGTTTTCAAAAGCGGATATCACGATTAGTAGAGGCCGATCTTCGGATCGGGCGAGAGGGGGTGCTCATAGCTGACCTTCCCCAATTGTACCCAAGCTCCCGAGCCGAGGCAACTTTGGTAATGACGGACACGTGGCCTTTGGCACCGAGTCAGGGTTTCCTAAATTCACCCATAAAAATATTTAGGTGGCGACTCTGTATCTGGCAAAGCAGTCCATGTTTGGCATTTCTTTCAAAAATCTGTTTTCTCAAAACGATTTGCCGGATTTGGACTCTTTGGTTCAGATTTAGAACCGTGACACGAATTGAGTCCGAACTGTAGCGAGGCCCACGGGCGCGTCTACACCAACCCCATAGCTTCTGGTGATAGAGAGTGAGGGCGTCCACCGCTGGTTCTGGCTACCTGAGCAACGGGGTTGGGTGCGCTCACTGTGGTCACCCACTCCAACAACACCATTCCCTTTGACCTGCGACTTTAGCGCCTTTATCTTTGCCGCTATCCTTCGAATGATGGCATCTTTATCTCTCAACTTATGCTCCAGGCGGTGAGCGTGCGATTCTCTTCGCCGCCGGTGTCTGTCGAGGCTTCGCGAGTGATCGGTACTCCTTGTACGCTTGTCTCGTGTATCTCTAGGGAGTCTTCTAAGAGAGGCCTCCAAACCAGCCATGGCAGAGATGACAGGAAGACCATCTCTTCTCCGGACGGACTCTGGAGTGATACTGTCGATGGTGATCAACGGTACGTCGTCGTTGTTCTCCATGGAAGATGATCGAAGGAGCTTGAAGGACAAGTTTTTGTCTGTTGGAGAAAGCTTTCCACAGATGGCACCAATTATATGAAATCCAAATATCCGACGTTACCTGTACTTATTGTACCCAAGCTATGGTTCGCTCCGATCGACCTGAGAACACAATGAGGGTGAGCTACCCCGCGGTATGTTGCCGGAAAACCCCTCCGACGATCAAGTTAGTATACTTAGAGGGAGAGGGAGAAAGAGAGAGAGAGAGAAGGGAAGAGACAAAGTGGTAGGTGAGTTCTGATTTTAGGATCTTCCAGACCTGAGTTTGGGGGTGCAGCTCCATTTATATAACTTTTGCACGCTTCTGCGTCCATTCACTTTTGGACGCATGAACTTGCTCTCCTCTCCCATTTCCCCACATGTTAGCGCAAATAAAACTAAACACCACCTAACAAAACCGCTAAACGGCTTCAACGCGTACGGACAGTGCAATCTCATTCCTTCAGTCTCGTGGCGCCGCATAGCACTCTTGACCGATATACGCTCAATACGAAACCATGCCATCACACAACAACCGAGCTACTTGTCCAATTTCTTTGACAACTCTGTACCATGGCTCAGCTAAACTCCTTGGCTACAACCGAGTGTAAGCTTGGTTCATCACGTCGGAAGGACTAATGCAGCCCAACTCTAAATAGTGCATATCTCCCCGGACCAATAATCCACAACTATTCTCGCACAACCAGAATAAGACCTCGATTTAACACGCACTTAAAGACAGGCTGAGCAGAAGCCCTTGACTCCAGCCCAACTAGCTCTACCCAATGTTTCGGCTGCAAACCTCCCTCTCATGTAACAAAAAATGATTGTTCAAATAACAAATATAGTAACAAATAACCAATGATATGTGAACATTCACATCTTGCAAAATATATAATTATGCCTATATCTATATTCCAATACTTATTTCTCAGATTTTTAAACAATGTGAAATGTGAATATTCACACTGATTGACAAAAAAATAGAAATAATGGCAGCAATAGAATTAGAAATAAATAAAAAAAAAAAAAACTCAATCACTCTAAAAAAAAAAAAAATCACTCACATTCTCATATTCATCATCATCTTATCATTATCACTATCATTAAAAATCTATGCAATTTCACCATTTCACCAATCCAAATCAAACGAAACCCACTTTTGTGTTTGTAACAAAAAGGTGTTTTGAGGAAATGGTAAAAAGCTGATTTTTAACTTTTTACCAAGGTTTTTGACTTTTTTGGAAAGTGATTTAGGAAGTTGGTAAAAAATTACTTTTTTGCTTTTTTGTATAATATTTATTTATGGTATCACATCACATTAAAATGACCAAAATATCCCACCAAACTTAGGAAATTTACTTTTTAACCCATGTGGTTGTTTTGAACAATTATGTAATTTCATAGAGGACAATTACGTAAATTCACCACTTGCGTTTTTGTCTCTTCCCAAATCAACCTGCTTGCTTTTTTTATGCTACTTGTTGCTTTTTTGGAATGCTACAAAACGTAGTTTGTCGCTCACTTCTCAAATGGACACCAAATTGACCAGACATAAATAGAGTTTCGACTTACAACAATGGAGAAATATAGAGTTTCGAACATAGAGTAACAATGGACGACCACAAAACTTCGAACACAATGTGACAAAGGAGAAACAGAAAGTCTCACCGCAACAATGGAAGAACATAATTTATGTCACTACTATGTGTAAACTAGAGTTTCTAAATCTCACCAAATAGAGAGTTTCAAACCCTAACACAATGAATTAATACCACAATTGTGAATGAAACTAATCAAAAAGAAAAACGTGAATAATGGTAACTACCAAAATAGAGATAACAATAAAAAAGAAATGTGTATATCATTTTTTTTATATAATACATATCAACAATAGATATAAAGGTATAATAGTCCAATAAACAATGGCCTTATTTGGCGGGGCTTATTTCCAGATTATTTCAGCTTTTAGCTTAATTTAAGCTATTTTGATGTGTTTGGTTCAGCTTAAAAATACAGCTTATAGCTTTTTGTAAGTCAAAAATCAACTTATTCTTTCAGTGGGGGAGGAGAAGCTTAATTTATAAGTAAAAAATCAACTTATATTCACAGCTATAAGTTATAAGCTGTTAGGCTATAAGTTATAGGCCATGTTTGGTAGGGCTTATTTTCAGCTTATTTCAGCTTTTAGCTTAATTTAAGATATTTTGATGTGTTTGGTTCAGCTTAACAATACAGCTTATAGCTTTTTTGTAAATAAAAAATCAACTTATTTTTTGAGTGGTAGAGGAGAAGCTTAATTTATAAGTCAAAAATCAACTTATATTCACAGTTATAAGCTATAAGCTATAAACTATTAAATTATAAGTTATAATCACTTTCCTACAACTCTACCAAACGAGACCATAATCACTTTTTCACAACTCTACCAAACATGGCCAATATAAATCAAGATAAAAGGATCTCATGGAATAAAAGTATAAATACACGTGACTAAGCCTCCGTTTGGGAAGTGGGTTGGCTTTTTGGCTTTTTGACTTTTTTGACTATTTTAGCCTGGGCTAAAAAGTTTGGTTTGGGAAGGGCTTTTTGGCTTTTTGACTTTTTTGATTTTTTTTGTGAGAGAAGAGTGTAATGATTATGGGTTGGATGTGATGTTTTGTTTGTTGTGGCTAAAATAGCCTGTTTTGTCTTTTGTGGCTATTTTAGCCCCAACCCAACTTGCCAAACACCACCTAAGTAGATTATAATTTTCCTTAATAAATTTATTGGGTTAAAACATCTCAAAATAGGATTCTTCAATAAAAAATTTCAAAAAAATTAAAGGATCAGAATGTAATTTAATTTCATTCTATAAAAAAAAATAAAAATCAACGGTGGTGAATGATTTGATCCAATGAGAGCTTTTCTCCGATTAAAGGGGAAGCTATTACATAGACACTTGATTGGTCCAGAGGATTCTGGTAGGTTCGGACGTGTAAAACACTGCTCGACTATAAATCGGCCCCACCTGAATAGTATAATCGCCATGACTTCCAACAGAAGGATCTAGAAAGAAAACCCTACTGAACTCCCTATATAATCTCTTCTGCTCATCCCCTTTGCGCTCACTAAAAAACCCTAGAACTCATCTCACTCCTCTCCCTCTATAGCATTTCGAGTTTTTTTGAATTCGAAAAAGAGTGTATTTGTAGTGTTAGAGATCGGCAATGGCGGAGACAGAGACGTTTGCTTTTCAGGCAGAGATTAACCAGCTGTTGAGTTTGATCATCAACACCTTCTACAGCAACAAGGAGATCTTTCTTCGCGAACTCATCAGCAATGCCTCTGATGTGAGTCTTTCTCTCTCTCTCTCTCTCTATCTGTCTTTTCTTTTTTTTTCTGGCTTGGAAAATCGATGTTCTGTTGGCAAAATTACTTTCGTACTCTCATTGTGATTTAGATCCTTAGGGTTTCTTTTGGTGTCTATGATGATGTTGATGCATGAATGTCCTGTTGAGAAATTGGGGGAAATGATAAACCACAATAGGAAGGGAATTTCGACTATCAGCTCTGTATTTGTGTGTATAGTTTCCGAGAAATAAAAGATCTTAGCCTAGGGCTTCTCGGGAAACAATCAGAGCATGCCTTAAGGTTGACGTTGTTTCTCGTCTTTTTTTATAATTTTGTCTGTGGTGCTTTTTTGGATCATAAATTTTGCTCCTTATGTTGATCGGTTTCCCAATAGTTGGGTTTCCTGTGACATACGACAAAATTAAACTGAATATTCATGATTATTGATTTATTGCATGATTAAGTATACCATTCGTTTAAGATGTGTTTCGTTTTAGATCATGAATTGTTGCCTTGGATAATAATCTTTTTTTCATACACTCCATTGTCATACACTTGTCTGTATTTTTTATTAGATAGATATAAATTAATCTGAGGATATTTTTATGTACATGCATTGCTTTTTGGGTATTGTAGTGAGATTGTTATACTATTGGTTGTCTTAAATTTTGTAGCTAATAATCTTTGAGTAATGTTAAGAATCATAAAAGAAGTATGATGAAAATAATCATGAAAGATTTTTTACCTTTCGATTACACCTAGAATAAAACACACACTAATCAAAATAAGCAAGTGATGAAAAATTTTCATGGTACATTTCATGATATTTTTTTCCATGACTCCTAATATTATTCATAATTCTTTTTGTACTTATTAATTGTGGGAATTATTTAGGCTTTGGACAAAATTCGTTTTGAGAGCTTGACCGACAAGAGCAAGTTAGATGCGCAACCAGAGCTCTTCATTCACATCATTCCTGACAAGACCAACAACACATTGTCCATCATTGACAGTGGGATTGGCATGACAAAGGCTGGTAAGTATTCATATAACTGTTTGTGTATTAATTCACTTGATGATATCTATAATTTTGTTGGGTTGCTTATAATGGGTTTAATTCAATGACTTCAGATTTGGTGAACAATCTTGGTACAATTGCGAGGTCTGGAACCAAAGAATTCATGGAAGCTCTTGCTGCTGGTGCCGATGTGAGCATGATTGGGCAGTTTGGTGTTGGTTTCTACTCAGCTTACTTGGTTGCTGATAAGGTCATTGTGACCACAAAGCACAATGATGATGAACAGTATGTCTGGGAGTCCCAAGCTGGTGGCTCATTCACTGTTACCAGAGACACCTCTGGCGAGAATCTTGGTAGGGGTACGAAGATAACCCTTTACCTTAAAGAAGACCAGCTTGAATATCTTGAGGAGCGCCGACTCAAGGATTTGATCAAAAAGCATTCTGAATTCATCAGTTACCCAATCTCTCTCTGGGTTGAGAAGACTACCGAGAAGGAAATTTCTGATGATGAGGATGAGGAAGAAAAGAAGGACGAGGAAGGAAAGGTGGAGGATGTCGATGAAGAGAAGGAGAAGGAAGAGAAGAAAAAAAAGAAGATCAAGGAGGTGTCCCATGAGTGGTCTTTGGTGAATAAGCAGAAGCCCATCTGGATGAGGAAGCCTGAAGAGATCACCAAGGAAGAATATGCTGCGTTCTACAAGAGCCTCACCAATGATTGGGAAGAGCACTTGGCTGTGAAGCACTTCTCAGTTGAGGGACAGTTGGAGTTCAAGGCTGTTCTCTTTGTTCCTAAGAGAGCACCATTTGATCTCTTTGACACAAAGAAGAAGCCCAACAACATCAAGCTTTATGTGCGCCGGGTGTTCATCATGGATAACTGTGAGGAGCTTATGCCTGAGTACTTGGCCTTTGTGAAAGGTATCGTTGATTCCGAGGACCTTCCTCTCAACATTTCTAGAGAGATGTTGCAGCAGAACAAAATCCTCAAGGTCATTCGCAAAAATTTGGTCAAGAAGTGCATTGAGCTCTTCTTTGAGATTGCTGAGAACAAGGAAGACTATAACAAGTTCTACGAGTCTTTCTCTAAGAACCTCAAGCTTGGCATTCATGAGGATTCCCAAAACAAGACTAAGCTTGCTGAATTGCTTCGATATCACTCCACCAAGAGTGGTGATGAGATGACTAGCTTGAAGGACTATGTTACCAGGATGAAGGAGGGACAGAATGACATCTATTACATAACTGGTGAGAGCAAGAAGGCTGTCGAGAACTCACCCTTTTTGGAGAAGCTCAAGAAGAGGGGATATGAGGTCCTCTTCATGGTTGATGCCATTGATGAGTATGCAGTGGGACAGTTAAAGGAGTTTGAGGGGAAAAAGCTGGTGTCTGCCACCAAGGAAGGTTTGAAGCTTGATGAGAGCGAAGATGAGAAAGCGAAAAAGGAAGCTCTGAAGGAGAAGTTTGAGGGCCTTTGCAAGGTGATGAAGGATGTATTGGGTGACAGAGTTGAGAAAGTGGTTGTGTCCGATCGTGTGGTGGATTCTCCCTGCTGTTTGGTGACTGGAGAGTATGGCTGGACTGCCAACATGGAGAGGATCATGAAAGCACAGGCCTTGAGGGATTCGAGCATGGCAGGTTACATGTCAAGCAAGAAGACAATGGAGATCAACCCTGAGAACCCCATAATGGAGGAGCTTAGGAAGAGGGCAGATGCAGATAAGAATGACAAATCTGTGAAGGACTTGGTTCTCTTGCTGTTTGAGACCGCATTGCTGACCTCAGGCTTCAGCCTGGATGACCCAAACACATTCGGCAACAGGATCCACAGGATGCTGAAACTTGGGCTGAGCATTGATGAGGAAGCTGGGGATGTTGACGTGGACATGCCCCCTCTAGAGGAAGCTGAAGCTGATGCAGAGGGCTCCAAGATGGAGGAAGTTGATTAAACATACTACCCCCCCTTTTCTTTCCCTCTCTATTTTTTTTTGGGGGGTTCAGATTTTGGTAGTATTTTTGTCTGAATTTGCTGTCGTTAGTTTTCTCTGCTCGTGTTTTATTGACTGGATGGTAATGGATGCTGTGGTTTTTGTTTTTAAAATCCAATATATATTATCTTCTACTTGATTGGCTGGCCTTTTATGGTTTTTGTCTTTTACGAAGTTTGATTATTATTATTTGTGAATTAGCCTATCACAGGGGATAATTATAGATATTTGTATTTGTTTTAGATTTTTTTTAATATATAAATTATGTTTTTTAAGATTTTTTTTTTATCACTAAACATAATATATGGGGGAAGTTAAAAAGGATATTACAGTAATTGTACACGAATTGTATCTATAATTATTTGTATACATGTGGAAAGATATGTGGATTGAAAAAAAATTAATAAATGTTGATCAGGTTATATATATGTGAAAAGATATGTGGATTGAAAAAAAATTAATAAATGTTGATCAGGAGATTTTGATCAAATCAATAAATGTTGAGTTTTTTTTTTTAAATAAAAAATTTAAAAAATTCAGATTGAGATATTGAAGTTTCCATAGGTCTTGGGGTTAAAAACTCAATTTTGCTTAATATATAATATAAATATAGATAGATAGATAGATATATCTTTTTATTTTTATTTTTATTTTTGTGTGGTTTTTATTTGGGTATTTTTTTTTCCCAATTTATTTAAGATGGAGTTGTGAGTATCTTTTTTTTAAATTTAATTTATCTGTGGTTTCCATTTGTTTTTAATTATTATTATTTAGGTAAGTTATGATGTGAGTTAGATATGTGATAGACATATGAGTTTTATTGATTTAAAGTTTATTTAGATAAACTTTAAAGATTTTTTTTTTTTAGTTTTTTAGTTTTTTTTGTTATGTTATAATATAATATATAAAATATAGGTAAATATCTACAACTTTAATAGAAAATATTATCTGATTTTTTGAATGAGAGAAAATGAATGCAAGTTTTAATATTTTTTTTTTGAAAATTTGTGAGAGAGATTAGGAGGGAGAGATTATGAAATATTTTTGCTATTAAACAAATAAATCAGTCAATAATTTTTTTTAATCTATTTTGTAAATTAAAAATCAATCATTTTGGAAAATTGATTAATTTGTCCCATTAAGTGATTTAAAATTTTGATAAATATACATAAAAAAATACATAATTATATTATTAAATCATAATTCAAATTTAGATGTTATATCTTTTTGAGATCTATAGCTAAATTCTTATCTTTTTTATTTTTATTTTTGTGTGTAACCATAGTATATGGGAGAAATTCAAAAGGGTGTTGCAATAATTATGAGAGAAGTCAAAAGGGATTGTGGGTTGGGAGAAGTCAATAAATGTTGAGATTGGGTTGGGAGAAGTCAATAAATGCTGAGGTTTTTTTTCTTTTTTTAAATCAAAAAATTAGAAAATTAGGATTAGGAGATTGGAGCTCCCACAAACCTTGGGGTTAAAAATCCCTTTTGCTTAATATATAGTATAGATTCCCGTGAGAAAATAATACCCCTATTGCTTAACGAGGAAGAATTGAAGAAAGAGCAAATTCGTGGATTACTTTCTCACGGTGACGTGGATGTGCCTTACGTGGCAGCATATGCGATGTTATAAAAGCTATTATTATCGTCTGGTCTTGTACGTTTTAGGTTTATTTTGTGCCCTACTACTTGTCTAATGTACATCGAGGTGACATCGGCGAGTATTGACATTACTAGACATTAAGGTGACAATTGACATTATTAGACATCAAGGTGACATCGGCGAGTATTAACATTGCAGCAATGGTAGACATCGGTGTCATGCATAATTTTTTGTTATAAAAAGTTGTACAAACCCTCCAATTTTTAGTTACCCAAAGCACCAGTCGAATCAAGGCAGTAAATTCAGTGGCTCAATCGGTACAAGGAATGGCTTTTAAAGTATCGATCACAGTCGGAGATTGGACCAGACGGGTTAACTTGATGGTGGTTTCTTTGGATGATTTCAATGTCATCTTAAGAAATAATTTCTTTGTGACTGCCAAAGTGGCTTTAATGTTATATTTGGGTGGGATACTTATTTCGAATGAAGACAAGCCTTGTTTTGTCACTAGTTACAGTAAATCAAACAAAGGCAAGGGCACAAAGAGGAAGACGAAGACCCTCTCAGCCATTCAAGTGCACAACGATTTGGAAAAGGGTGTAGAGACTTATCTTGCTGCCTTGGTGGAAATTAAACCCGATCTATTAGTAGAAGTGCTGGATGAAGGAGCAGAAGTGTTGAGGGAATTTGAGGATGTGATGCCTTCGGAGTTACCAAAGTCCCTTTCCCTTTGGCGTGCCACGGATCACAAAATAGAGTTGATTCCGGATGCTAAGCCTCCAACGAAGGCACCCAACAGAATGTCCCCAATGGAACTCACGAATAGGAGTGCAACTCGGGCGGATTCAGTCGGGTTGGGGGTTTGCCCAAGCCCAGCCCGAATTGTATTTGGCTGTGCCCAAGCCCAACCATCAACCCAAACATTGCGGCCCAAGCCCGGACCAAGCTTTATATTTTGAACTCGGGTTTGCCCGAATTGTCCAAAATTCACAAGTCCAGCAATCTAAAATAACCTGAGCACTGTTTAGGTAATAGCTATACTAAAGATCAACAATAATTTTTCTTTTACAATAAACTGTTTAAGTTTAAAAATATAATAAAATAACATTGAAATACCATAAATTATATAAAATGACTTTAATCCAAACTTTAAACATAAACAGTTGACCAAACAGACTGCTATGCTATTAAACCCTTGATTGAACTTTGTCATCCATTGGTGATGGCAAAACAATTGTATAATTTTCCATAGAGTCCCACTTTTCTCAATAGATTTCAAATCTGGTGCATAAATCAAACAACAACCACAAACACTAGTACATATAAAACTTCCACACAACAAACTTCAACATCATCAAACTTTAATACAAACTTCAACATTATCTCTGTTTTTTTATATAAATATATACATATATATATATATATATATTTAATGTGAATCAAACACAAGATTATATATATATAGAAGTCACAATCTTGCAAGAGCTAATTATATATATATATTTATTAGCCTAAATTATATATATATATAATTATTATCGGCCCAGATTATATGTTTATATATATATATATATATATAAATCAGTTACATATTCCTGATGCAAGAACAAAATTTCACTAACCCAAACAAATAGTCGAAGCTTACCCAAGGCGGATCTACCAGGGCTGAAGAAGGAGGAAGTGAAGGTGGATATCGAGGACGATAGGGTTTTGCAGATTAGTGGAGAGAGGAAGGTGGAGATCGAGGACGATAGGGTTTTGCAGATTAGCGGAGAGAGGAAGGTTGAGAAGGAGGAGAAGAACGATACTTGGCACCGTGTAGAGCGTAGTAGCGGGAAGTTTGTGAGGCGGTTTAGGTTGCCGGAGAATGCGAAGATGGATGGAGTGAAGGCACCTATGGAGATTTACCTCCGCCGTTCTTCAAAGTTCAACTCTCCTGAACAAAAAATGAAATGAGCCTGAGAGAGAGATAAGGTAGGTAGGGTTTTCTTTAGATTTAATCTAATGGTACACATAAAAGATACTAATCCAACGGTGAAAGACTACCCAAAAAAAATAAATAAATAAATAAAAATTAAGAATAGCTCTTTTATTTAATTTATATATATTATATAATTTATATAATATATTAAATTCAATTCGGGTTCGAGTTGCTCGGGTTGGCCATTGATTCTGACCAGGCCTGGCTCGAATTACAATTCGAGCATCAAAAATCTACCCAGGCCAGTCCAGATTACAAGATATAGTTGCCCAAGCCCTAAAAAAACTCGGGCTAGGTTCGGGTTGTTCAGGTTGAGCCCGCCCGAGTTGCACCCCTACTCACGAAGTTGCGAAGGCCATTGACAGACATATTGGATGCTGGTCTGGTCTAACCATCCAAGGCCCCTTACGGTGCCACAATGCTTTTTCAAAAGAAGCAAGATAGAAGTTTACGCATGTGTGTTGATTACCGAGCTCTCAACAAAGTGACTATAAAGAACAAGTACCCAGTCCTTTTGGTGGCAGACCTATTTGATCGATTGTGCAAGGCCACTTACTTCACAAAATTAAATTTACGTGCTGGCTATTGGCAAGTTTGAGTAGCTAACAGGGATGAGTCAAAGACCACATGTGTTACGAGGTATGGGTCTTTTGAGTTCCTAGTAATGTCGTTTGGGTTAACTAATGCCCCGGCTACATTCTGTATAATCTTATGAATGATGTATTCAATGATTATGTCGATCAGTTTGTTGTTGTTTATTTGGATGATATTGTAATATATAGTGAGTCCCTGGAGGATCACTTGTCCCACCTTCGGATGGTGTTCACTCAGTTACGAGAACACCAGTTGTTTGTCAAGAAAGAAAAATGTGAGTTTGTCCAACGGGAAATTAAATTCTTGGGGCATGTAATTTGGCAAAGGCCTCATAAAGATGGACAATAGAAAAGTGCAAGCGATCATGGATTGACAAGCACCATGCAAAGTGACTGAGTTGCGCTCCTTTTTGGGTTTGGCCAACTATTATAGAAAATTCATTGAGGGATACTCAAAGAAGGTAACACCTTTCACAGATTTGCTCAAAAAAGACAAACCCTGAAAGTGGGATAAAAATTGTCAAGCGGCCTTTGACAAATTGAAAGTGGCTGTTGCAAGTGAACCGGTTTTGCGATTACCTGATTTTGAACTTCCATTCGAATTACATACTGATGCATCTGATAAGGCTATTGGCGGTGTTTTGATGCAAGAGGGGAACCCGGTTGCGTTCGAAAGTCGGAAGTTAAATTATGCTGAGAAGAATTATTCTGCCCATAAAAAGGAAATGATAGTGGTTGTGCATTATCTTCAGACTTGGAGAGTTTACCTACTGGGAACCAAATTCATGGTATTGACAGACAATGTGGCAAATACTTTCTTCAAAACACAAAAGAAGTTGTCTCCAAGGTGGGCCAGATGGCAGGAATTCCTTAAGGAGTATGACTTCGAATGGCGACACAAACCTGAGCACCACAACCAGGTTGCTGACGCTTTGAGCCGGAAGGAAATTGTGGACTACGTTGCTGCAATATCAAACATTGAAACTCAATTGTTGGAAAGAATTCGTGCAAGTGCTGCAATTGATTCTGAATATCAAAGCTAGTTCAGCAAGTGAAAGATTGCATTTTGCGTCGCTATTGGTTGGAAAATGATCTACTGCACGGCAAAGGAGATAGATCATATGTCCCTAGTGTTGGTGGGCTAAGATTAAAGTTGCTTAGAGAAACTCATGATCCGCAATGGGCGGGTCACCCCGGACAACAACGCATGATGGTTTTTCTGTCTCGTTCCTATTGTTGGCCAAAAATGAAGGAAGATGTAGAAGCCTATGTCAAAACTTGCCTAGTGTGCCAACTGGACAAGACAGAGAGAAAAAAGGCAGCTGGACTGCTACAACCGTTGCCTATTCCAACTAGGGATGGCAATTTGAAACCGGCCCAATGGGGACCCGACTCCCCGACCCCGAATTGAGCAGGTTTTCCCCGAAAAATAACCCTGACGGGACGGGGCTGGTATTTAAAAATTAATCCTCGAACAGATTCGGACCGGGGATGGGGATAAGTGTCTCAGCCCCGTACCCGACCCGTCCCCGTCCCCGTCCCCGTCCCCGTCCCCGTCCCCGTTCCCCGGCCCGGTTTATCCCCGATGTTAAATTACTATTTTACCCCTATAATATTAATAATATTATAAACCAAACCAAGTCTCACATATTGCCCATTGAGTGCTGAGTTATAATATTATATATATAATAATATAAACCAAACCAGTGATAACTGAGTTATAATATTATATATATAATAATATAAACCAACCCAGGTCTCACACTCACTCTCATTTATGTCTTCCTCACAGCCGTGTCTCTCTCTACCTCATTGACTTCTCTCTCTCTCTCTCAGATAAACAACCACCGCGTCTCTCATCCACTGCTCTTCTCGACATCGTCGACCACCACCGCCGTCCAGCTCGCACCACCACCGCATCTCTCAACCACTGCTCTCCTCGACATCGCTGACCACCACCGTCGTCCAGCTCGCACCACCACCACCATAACCGTGTCTCTCATCTAGATCTTTTTTTTCTTTTTCTTTTTTTCAGATTTGTTTCAAATCTGTCTTAGATTTGTTTCACAAATCTCAGATCTGTCTCTGATGTTGTTGTTGTTGATGATGAATTGTTGTATTTTTTTTTTTTTTTGGCCGGGAAATGTTCGGGGTCGGGGAAATCCGATCCCCGTTAGGGGGCGGGGGCGGGGGCGGGGGCGGGAGAAGTGATATGTTCCCCGTCGGGGATTGGGGCCGAGGCCGGGAGAAATTCGGCCATCGGGGATCGAGGACGGGGAGTGTGATCCCTGGCCCCGCCCCGTTGCCATTCCTAATTCCAACGAAGCCATGGGTGTCTGTTTCCATAGACTTCATATCCGGGTTGCCAAAAGTGAACGGTATGCGTTCTGTTATGGTTGTTGTTGATCGTTTCTCTAAATATGCTGTGTTTATCCCTGCCTCTCATGCTTGTCCTGCCGATGTTACGGCAGACCTATTTTATAGTATGTGGTGAAATACCTTGGTTTGCCTGAGGATATTGTTAGTGACAGGGATACCCGATTTACGGGACGGTTTTAAACTACGCTATTTAACTTGATGGGATCCGAATTAAAGTTTTCTACAGCAAATCATCCTCAGACGGATGAACAGACCGAGAGAATAAATGCTTTGCTGGAAGAATACCTTCGACATTATGTGACTGCAAGTTAGAGGAATTGAATTGACCTACTGGATAGCGCCCAGTTTTGTTATAATCTGCATCAGTCATCTGCCACAGGCATGAGTCCATTTAAATTAGCCACGGGGCAACAGCCCCTTACTCCGCATGAAGTGGCATAGACTGGCTCAGGGGGTAGATGTCCCGCAGCATACCGATTTGCAAGAGCTAAACAAGACATGCTGGATGAAGCACAAGATAGTTTGGCCAAAGCAAGCAAACGGATAAAAAAGTATGCTGACAAATGGCAGAGACCATTGGAATTCAAAGTAGGAGATAAGGTGTTGCTGAAGCTTACTCCACAGATTTGGAAAATGATAAGTAGTAAACAGCGTATCGAGGCCTAATTCTAAAGTTTGATGGACCCTTTGAAATTCTAAAACGTGTGGGAAATGTTACTTACTAGCTGAAATTGCCTGACCGATTAAAGACACACCCAACAATCTATGTTAGTTTCCTGAAACCTTATCATGAGAATCAGGCTAACATAACACAGACGCAAGTCCAACGCAAGCCCTCCAATGATTAGAAAACAGTTTGACAAAGAAGTGGAACAGATTCTGGACCACAAGACAGAGGGGCAAAGCAAGAAAAATCGAAGAACTCATTACTTGGTTAAGTGGCAGGGTTCTCCTGAAGCGAATGCAAGTTGGGAAAAGGATGTAACTCTATGGCAGTTTGAGAAACAAATTACAGACTACTTAGAGGCTTTACTGACGAGGACATCGGCTTCTTCTGGTGGGAGTGGTTTGGTAGCACCTTAAGACTTGGACACTCAGCTTGGCATGTGGTGGCACTTTGCACCTATTTCAAGGTCCAAGTCAGGCATGAGGGAGGCATGCCTAAGTCAAGGTAACAATGTGGCAGTGGCAATGCCACCAGACCCAAAGGTGAGTAATGTTTCATGCAGGAAAATGAACGGCTATACTTAGCCCGAATGCTGCTAGCAGCATAGACTTGTTGGGTCAAACAGATCAGTGGGCATGACACTTTATGGCAGACCAAGACTTACAATTTCATGGGTTAAACTCAGGAGGGTTCAAAAGGCTGAAATGGATAGGCAGTTCATAGCAGTTCCTTGGCATGATGCAAAGCTGACAGACAGGGCAGTTTATCGCAATTATGCTTGCAAAAAGTCATGACAAAGCCTGCTAGAATTAAGGAACTGCTCCAAGACAGTTCCAGGTAGTTTCCAGCAGTTACAATCTGTAGCAGCCTTGTTGGTTTGAATTTGCCCTAGCAGTTGGGGGTGTCAACTACTTATAACTGATTTGTAAAATACCTATAAATGTTAAGGCATAGAGGGATTTAGACAGATTATATTATCTGTACAAATACTCATGAATCTTTGTATTATTTGGTGATAATAAAGGTTGGAAACGGTTTCTGTAATCTACTTATGTATGCTTGCTTGCTTGCTTACAAAACTCATAGTGGGTAATTCGTGCATGCTTGGCTGAGACTAAGTACTGTAACTTAGTGCCATTACAGGTTGGAAATTTAAAACGAAAATTGATCCAGTAACAATTGGTATAGACTTTAGTCCGAAATAAAAAGAGAAACATTTACCTAAATTCACCCTTATCAATTTCATTAAAACAATGAAATGTTTTTTTTATCCCTTGTGTATTTCCTTTCCATAAATGATTTTTATCTTACATTGTTAAAGATTAGAACGATAGAAATAAATAATTTCTTTTAGCATTACGCCAAACATATTTGTTAGTAATGAGAAATACATATTTGTTGCATGACCACTCACTCTTAATTACAAGTTGATTTTTAAAGATGGATTTTCACCCTTTATTTGTAAGCACTCAATAAAGAAAGTACTCAATTTTGGACTATTTTAAAAAGATGATTAAAAGGTATTTTTTGATTAAAAGTTGTTTTTTGTGAGAGAATGAAGTGTGTTATAATTTAGGAAGTGGATTACAACTCACTTCCCAAAAGACCTCTTAGAAAGGAGAGCTACAACAGATTTGTACATGTACCAGGAAAAATGGGGGTATATTTTTTTTTATTAATAATAAAATAAATACATATAGTAAAGAATGTATAACTATTTTAAAATTTGTAAAATGAAGCTCTCTACGTCACTCATTAACAACTAAACAAAAACAAAACAAAACAAAACAAAACAAAAATTGAAAACTGCTTTATGAGAAATGCTAGAATAATAGTTTTTTACCATGTTCATACGTTTAATGACATTAAATTGGGATTCATTATTTTCAACTAGTGTGTGTGTGTGATTTGTGTATGTATGGATGCATCCCAATTCCATTTGTATGAGACAGATATTGTTCATGCTATGGAACAAATAAAGCGACTACTGCAGTAGCAAGTTGAATGAAAATAACATTTACAGAAATCAAAACATAAACAACAATCAATTTTGGTAAAAACGAATGCCACCATTGATAATATAATAATAAATACACACACACAACCAGCAATCTTTGTGAAGATAATAAACAAATAAAATGCCAAAGCTTTTGTCCTGGTCTATATTACATGTGGGAAGACTGCATTTTTTTAAAACCAACAATAACAAACTCACAACCTAAATGCAGATCTGGATCAGGTATCCTCGACCCGTGAATGAAATACGAAGCTTGGGAATGTAGTGGTGATGTCCCTGTTCAAGAAAATTAAACCTCAGCAGTATAGCACTTAAAGTAAATTGTAATGGCTAATTGCATATACTTGTCCAAACAGAAGATCTAAACAATGCTGAAAGGATAACTTGGATCGGGCATAATACAGAAATGCATGCATGCATCTCCTGTATCCTGATGTAAACACTACTAAAGATCCTAATGTCTCAAGAAGTACACAGATTTTTTAGAGTAGTGCTCAAGGACCTCTGTTATGATATAAATACTAATTTGGTGCGAAGATACTAATAAGAATTGGAGAAAAGAAAGTAGCTTACTTGAGGTACTGGAGGGTCATATTCTTCAAAAGGGATGGATGTCGCAGTACAAGACTTCTCCACTCTTCCTTGTCAATCTTCCCATCATGTTTCGTATCAGCTTCCTCAAAGGTCTGAAAAATTGCCCAAAACATAATAAAAAAATTTCATGTGATTCCTCCGAGATGCAAATAACAAACTATCATGTCTATGTCAAAACTCCCCGTCCAACACCATTTTAACTAAAGAATACGAAGCTTGATACAAGAGATCAAATACCGTTACTGTCTTTGCAAATCATTTACGTCAACTTAAGTTTCGCGTGTCAACAATTATCGCTTTATAATGATTCAAAGTAGCCAAAATACTGCTTTTCGCTAAGTTGTCAAATAGGATCTACAAGAAACTTTGATAAGTCAAGTAAGTTAAAATTGTATGGCTGAAGAAACATCAGTAGATCTGTAAGTACCTATAACTTCATCTCCAGTCTCTTAATACTGTGGGCAATAGGTTCGGAAGTTGAAATTAAATATCAGAAACTAGCACCCTCTTTTGCTGCATGGCTCATATTTGACTATTCGTATTATTGACATTGGTAGACATAAAAGTTATTTGACTAGTGTCAGAGGTCTGTTTATGTGGAATCGCTGATCGGAAAGCCATGGAAGATTCAATGAACAATTTGATGCTAATGTTGGTTGAACAAGGGAAATGCAACAGAATAATAGAGTGTAACAAAATAAATTTGCTTCCATAGAATACAGCCAATAGGAAAATAAAAATCCCCCCTCCCCAACCCCACCCACCGCCCAAATAATAATAATAATACGAATAACAAAGGTAAAAAATGCCAACAATCCATGAAAAACAAGGCACAGACAAATTACACATTGGATACGAATGCCTCGAGGTATTCAAATCATACATGACAAGTAATTAACTCAGGTTGAGGGGAGTACCTTGTCGATGATACTCTCTATAACATCATCTGAAAGGTTCATACCAGATTCAGCAAGAGTCGCCACTACCATTTGCTTCACCTGCATTGTGGAAGTTAATTAAAATCTCAAACAATGAACAAAAATTTATTAGATATAAAAGACAAACAACATAACATTACCACATGTTAACTCTTTCTTATTGGAGTCTAAACCTAAGAAGAAACCAGAAACTCACTATACCAGATGCGTTAAGTACCATCTAATATTTGGCCATCTTATTACACTAAACAAAAGTAACGGTATTGCATATGCACTGAATTATAATTGCGTTCCTATTGGATTAGCTTGGGCAAGAATTGTTCTAAAACAGAGAACCAATAACTTAAAACTTGAGAGTGATGTATACATCTACCATGTCGCTCAAAAGAATTTTCCAAATGTATAGCCTACACCCACTGAAGGTCCATAATGGTAACATGAAACTTGGGAACTATTGTTCTAGTAGGAATCAAAATTGTTAGGTTAATTAACCTTATTTAATGTTTTTCAACGTAATTCACTAAACAAAGCAACAGAACAATAGAGCAGTTTTCCTCTACTGAGGCAATAATTAAAATTGAGTTTTCCTAGTTTAAATATTGTTAGAATTTCCCATCTTTACCTTCACCTACTCCACTACACACTCCACTTCACCTACCTCCACTTCACCACACACTCCACTTCACCTAACCCACTATCACCTCCGCTACACCTACTACCACATTTTCTTCTATATATAGATTGTATAGGAATTGTAATCAATCAATCTAGTAACAACATCAATCAATAATACATAAATTCTTACATGGTATCAGAGCAAGGTTAAAGATCTTGGTGTTCTTCGCCTTCCGGCGGGCGGCAACCTTGCCTTGACCGCCCGCCGGATCTCAACCAATTCAAACCTCCCTCTCTCTCTCGGCACCTCACTGAAACACACTACCATGATCATCACTCAATCAATTCACAGACCCACCCATCAGCGTCACCGAGTCGGCAACAGTAGCTTCGGCAGCTACCCTTCTTCCATCATCATCGCCCAGCTATGGTGGTGATGGCCAACCTCCTTTTCTTCTTCATTTTTCACTGCTAAAGGGTCTTTAGCAGTTATTGCCATCGCTCCGTGGTCTTTAGCAGTTACTGTCTTGTTTGTGTGTGTTGTGGGCGTGGTAACGGTGGACTCGGATTTGAATGAGTTCTGAGTTTCTTTCTAGCAGTGGCCCGTCTAGCAGAAGGGTGGGACTAACAGCGGGTTGCTTCTTCTTCGTCTTCTTTTGTGGTCTGATCTCGCTATCTTGTGCCGGTAGGTTGCCTGTTTCCAGGCAGAAGCTTGAGGTCCAGAAGCACTTAAACCACTTGAACAGGATGACAAGTTCGGTGTCTTCCTTGTTGTACCTCCACTGTGTTCAAGTTCCAGTGCAAACACATAATCATCATGCTGCCCCTCCACCATCCTCTAAATTAATAATTCTCCACACTCACAAGTTGTCCCATTTGTTTTTTTATTATTATTATTCTTATTATTATTATATTTTTTTTTTCGAAAGAGCGCATTACACCGCACCAGCTTTTCTCTCCACCAGGCCAAACCTTTTTAATATTTTTCCTCCACCTCTTCATCCATGTGCTGTTGCCTCAGACATTTCGATATATAATATATATATATATACTAGATATATAATATAGTATTAAATATATATACTCGATATATAATAGATCTATATATATATTAGATATCTCATATATCTACCAGCTACTCTTTCGGGTTTTGCGAAACCACTTCAAAAAAAAAAATAAATAATAATAATAATAATAATAATAAAATAAAAAATACAAAAAAAAATAAAAATAAATAAATAACATAAAAAAAAATACAAAAAAAAAAAAAAAAACAAAAAAAAAAACAAAAACATCATCATCTCTCCTCCGTTTGCTTTCAAACTCCATTATTTTTATTTATTTTCTCCAAACCACTTTCCTTATTTTTCCCATCTTTCCTTTTTTATTTCAATTATATTTTTATTATTTCTTTCTTTATTTTTCTTTCACATTATTTTTAATCTTTTTTTCAATTCCATTCATACCATATAGCTTTGCACACCAAACCATATTTTATTCATCTCAGGGATCAACCCCGATCCACATTTTACAAAAAAAAAAAAAAAAAAAAAAAAAAAAAAAAAAACAACAGCTTTGTTTTCTTTTCTGCAGACGGCCACCCACCGACCTACTCTGCCGCCGATCTCTTCTTCTTGCCTCCGTCCTGGACGGCCCTTGACGGTGTTGCCTCCGTGTTTCCCGCTCCACTGGGCACGATCACTCCACCATACTCCTCCACTGCAGCATATGGCGGCCCTCCAAATCGGAACATCACGGTGGCCTTCCGCTTCAGCTCCTTATTTTCTGCTTTCAGCACACTGATCTCTGCTCGCGCATCCTTATACATGCGTTGGAGCAGAGCCAGCTGGGAGTTTAAATGCTGCACCTCATTTGTCCTACTCTGCAGCCGGTTCGACAAATTTGTGACCGCCGTCATGGTTTCCACGCATGACTTCAGAGTATACTGATTGGCCTCCACATCCGACTGCACTGCCATTCTTTGCTCCACCGACCGCATCGGAAAGTTCAACGGAGCAAACTCCGGGGCGCTTGGTTGAGTTTCCAGTGCCACCGCACCAGTTCTCTCTCTCGTTGACTCGTTGAGGTCGGGAAAGAGGGTGAGCAGTCCACGGGAAGACGAAGACGAAGCCATTTTCTGGGCAACAGAGTGTTATCCAGAATCTCTCTCAGAAATCTCTCTCAGAATATCTCTCACAGGTGTTTTTGCCTCAGCCTCAGCCTCTGTCTTATAGCCGAGGCAGCCACGCGCATCGCGCACCTCTTGACGCCCGACAAACTGGCACGCCTTTTCATGGCACATCTTTTGATAAAGTGGGCGCGCCTTTTGAGGGCGCGACTTTTGAGGGCTCACTATATATATCCATATATCTATATATTTGGGCAGCCTATATACACCATCATACAGTGTATTTTTTAGGGGTCCGACAAGACTCTGTAAACTGTCCCGACATTGATTCCGGTTAGCTCCTTTATGGGTCCGACAAGACTCTGTAAACTGTCCCGACATTGATTCCGGTTAGCTCCTTTATGGGTCCGACAAGACTCTGTAAACTGTCCCGACATTGATTCCGGTTAGTTTCTACAAGGGTCCAGCAAGACTCCGTAAACTGTCACAACATTGTCTTCTACAACGGTCCGACATGACCCCATAAACTGTCTTCTACAACGGTCCGACATAACCCCATAAACTGTCTTCTACATTGGTCTGACACCACCATACAGTGTCCTCTACAACGTTATGACACCCCATACAGTGTCTTCACCAACGGTCTGACACGACCATACCGTGTCTCCTATCCTTTTTTATTTTTATGTATTTTCTTGTTTTGTTACTCTCTCCAAACTCAAGTTGGTTAGTTTCTCTCCTCCTTGAGTTTGCGGGGGGCTGTTAGAATTTCCCATCTTTACCTTCACCTACTCCACTACACACTCCACTTCACCTACCTTCACTTCACCACACACTCCACTTCACCTAACCCACTATCACCTCCACTACACCTACTACCACATTTTCTTCTATATATAGATTGTATAGGAATTGTAATCAATCAATCTAGTAACAACATCAATCAATAATACATAAATTCTTATAAATAAATAAATAAAACCAATCCAGAACAAGACCTGTGTAAAATAGAACTAAGGGTAGCTCATCACTGATCATCACAGAATGGCAAGTCGCAGTTTAACTCAAACAGATCATGCTAAAACAATTAATTACCTCTTGCCTTTCAATGAAACCTTGCTGCTTGAGATCGTACAGTTGGAACGAAACTGCAACATGGGAGTATTGGTGTAATGAAAAAATAAACTAGGAATACAGGTAGATGAGCAGATAAAATAATAATTCCCATCATCATAGAAATACAGCGTTGTTTTAGCATACACTCAATCTTATCATCAATAGGGGCATTTGGATGAAATACAGAGAGTGCACGAGCAAACTCTTCAAAGCCTAGGATGCCATTATGTTTTGTGTCAAACAAGTCAAATACCTGCAATTAGTAAAAAAGGGGAAGAGATTAGGATAAGAAAATTTAGCATATTTATTCTGAAATATTTAAAACAAGATAGCAATACAATGACGAGTGAATCAACATAATTCACTTTTCAACACAGACTAGTTACACGAATATTTCTAAAATCCCCAGTCTGCAGCTCCCAAAACATGTGCAAATGAATACATGCACATAAACATACGGTGAATAATGCTATATGCACCGATTAGTGTACTAATTAGTATACCGATTGATGATGTGACATAATTTAAGAGGTTTTTGGTATTTGTAATGTGATTAATGAGTGGCGTCAATAATAATGTCATAACTAATATTGGAACACTAGTTAGTACATGTTGAATTTTAATGTATAAAGAGAATTGTATTATTGATTGATGTATATTGATGACTGATATGTTGATATTTATTACAATGATTCATGATTCCTATATATAGAAGAGGGTGAGTGTGTAGTAGGTAAGGAGTAGGTGAAGTGGAGGTGGTAGTGGTGTAGTGGGTTAGGTATAGTGGAGTAGGTGAGGTGGTAGTGGTGTAGTGGGTTAGGTTTAGTGGAGTAGGTTTAAGTGGGTGAAGTAGGTGGAGAGTAGGTGGATTTTAACAGCCCCCGCAAACTCAAGGGGGATAGGAACTAACCAACTTGAGTTTGGAGAGAGTAACAAAACAAGAAAATACATAAAAAGAGGATAGGAGACACTGTATGGTCGTGTCAGACCATTGGTGAAGACACTGGATGGTGGTGTCATAACGTTGTAGAGGACACTGTATGGGGGTGTCATAACGTTGTAGAGGACACTGTATGGTGGTGTCATAACGTTGTAGAGGACACTGGATGACGGTGTCAGACCGATGTAGAAGACAGTTTATGGGGTCATGTTGGACCATTGTAGCAGACAATGTTGTGACAGTTGTTGTGACAGTTTACGGAGTCTTGCTGGACCCTTGTAGAAACTAACCGGAATCAATGTCGGGACAGTTTACAGAGTCTTGTCGGACCCTTGTAGAAACTAACCGGAATCTATGTCGGGACAGTTTATAGAGTCTTGTCGGACCCCTAAAAAGTCGCACCCTCAAAAGGTGTGCCCAATCGGTCAAAAAAGGCGTGCCATCAAAAAGCGTGCCCAATTCATCAAAAGGCGTGCCATCAAAAGGTGTGCCATCAAAAGGTGTGTCCGATAGGATGGCGAGGCACGTGAGTGCCTTGGCTGGCGCGCCCGTTTGTCGTCTGGCGTCAAGTGGCGCGCGATACGCGTGGCTGCCTCGGCTATTTAACCAAGACGGAGGCTGAGGCTGAGGCAGAAGCTGAGACAGAAAAAACTGAGAGAAACCTCTGAAAAATTCTTCCTCTGCTGAGAGAGAAACTCTGTAATACGCTGTAACATTCTGTTGCCCAGAAAATGGCTTCGTCTTCCCGTGGGCTGCTCACTCTCTTTCCCGACCTCAATGAGTCAACAAGAGAGAGAACTGGGGCGGTGGCCAGTGAACCTCAACCAAACACCTCTGTGTTTGCTCCGTTGAACTTTCCGATGCGGTCGGTGGAGCAAAAAATGGCGGTGCAAACTGATATTGAGGCCAATCAGTATACTCTGAAGTCATGTGTGGAAACCATGACTGCGGTCACAAACTTGTCGCACCGGCTGCAGGACAAATGAGGTGCAACAGTTAAACTCCCAGCTGGCTCTGCTCCAACGCATGTATAAGGATGCGCGAGCAGAGATAAGTGTGCTAAAGGCAGAAAACAAGGAGCTGAAGTGGAAGGCTACCGTTATGTTTCGATTTGGAGGTCCGCCATATGCTGCAGTGGAGGAGTATGGGGGAGTAAACGTGCTCGGTGGCGTGGAAAACACAGAGGCAGCACCGGCAAGGGCCGCCCAGGACGGAGGCAAAAAGAAGAGACCGGCGGCAGAGTAGTGGAAGTGAGGTCTGTGGGTGGCCGTCTGCAGAAAAGAAAACAAATCTGTGGGTGTTGTGTTTTTGGTTTTTTTTTTTTTTTTTTTTTTTTTGTGTGTAAAATAGTGATCGGGGTTGATCCCTGAAATGAATAAAATATGGTTTGGTGTGCAAAGCTATATATATTTTTTATATTTTTGTTTTTGTTGTTTTTGTTTTTGTTTTTGTTTTTTTTTTTTTTTTTGTGTATTGTGAAAAAGGGAACACAAAAAAGATAAGAGAAATAAATAAAAATTCTATTTTGTGGTGAGGGAGTCGGTGAGGGAGGTGTAAAAGGTGATTAAAAGAAATAAATAAAGAAAGTTTAATAAAATATGAGTGAGTGGGTATTCAATCCTGCCAAAAGGAAGAGAGAGAGAGATGGGGTGTCTTGATTGCCTCAGATCAGTTCATGGATTAAAATATGAGTGAGTGGGTGTATGGTGATAGTGGAATAAAATATGAGTGAGTGGGTCTTCAAGTCTGCCAAAAGGAAGATGCTTATCACAGAGCATTATTGATTGCACCAGACAATAACAAGATGTGCAATTTGGGTATTTGCTTGATGAAGCAAGGGAGAATTGCCGAAGCGAAGGAGACTCTTCGGAGAGTAAAACCAGCAGCCATGGATGGCCCAAGAGGTGTGGACTCCCACCTCAAGGCCTATGAGAGGGCACAGCAAATGCTTCGAGATTTGGAGTCTGAAATGATGAATAAGAGCGGTGGAGATAGAGAGATGTGATGGAGGCTTTTCGTCTTCTGGAAGTTGCATTGCAACAGTCTGCAACAGATCACTCCACTGGAACCATTGGTATGGATCTCATTACAACTGGGGTCTCTGCAAGTGAAAGGATGAGAAGGGAAAATCTGTTATCCGCAACTCGCAACATAAGTATGGAAAAGATGCAGATTGGAGGGGCCTCTACTCGGTTCTTGGAGTTACTGGAAGAGTTGGCGTCAATTCGAGCTAGCAGTGGTTTGAGTTGCTGCAGTGGTTATTGGCGGTGATTGGAGAGGAGGTATGTGTTGAGGTCCGGCGGGCGGCCAAGGCGAGACTGCCGCCCGCCGGTGAAGCAAAATTACTAGCTTCTTAACCTTGCTCTGATACCATGTTGAATTTTAATGTATAAAAAGAATTGTATTATTGATTGATGTATATTGATGACTGATATGTTGATATTTATTACAATGATTCATGATTCCTATATATAGAAGAGGGTGAGTGTGTAGTAGGTAAGGAGTAGGTGAAGTGGAGATGGTAGTGGTGTAGTGGGTTAGTGGGTTAGGTTTAGTGGAGTAGGTTTAAGTGGGTGAAGTAGGTGGAGAGTAGGTGGATTTTAACAGTACACTAATTGACACATGTAGTACCACCATATGTGCTTGTACCTATATATACATATGTATGGACACTTTTTATTACACACACACATACAAAAAAAAAAAAAAAAAAAAAAAACGCTCAATTAGTACACATTAATGTGTGTGGGAGGAGAAAGATTGGGTACACACCTAACCTTTGGCATAGTATACAAAGTGGTTGCCCCGTGACTTAAACCCATAACCTCAAGGTTAGTAGGCCAAGATTTTTACCATTGAACCAATGGTCACCCCTACACTTTTTATTACACAGTGATCCAAAAATCTCAGGCAAAAAGACTGGCGCAGTTAAAACAATTCTATCGAGAGAATGTCCAGCTAAGGTGAACTTTAGCAAGAGCAACAAGTTGATAAAGTACCCGATCAGCAAATAAGCTCTCCTTTTTGTTTGTCTTAAATAATGCCAGTTGAAACTCTTCCTGCAGTATAATATAGAATTATAGCATTCAACAGTTAGATTTTGGAGAGGTAACAACATATCTGTACAGAGAAAACACAAATAATAGCAGAAAATTCAAGCATTATTGCAGTACTACAATGATATTTCATTTTGAAATGTAATTAAAATAATGCAACAATGATATAGATGAACCTTGTTGATCAGCCCGTCATCGATTACTGCGCTGCTAATCTTTTTAAATAGCTCATAAAGTGCCTCTATTTCACTTACACTAACTGCATCCAAATAGCAAGTCATGTTCAGTAGAATGGTTAAGTTGCTATTTCATTACAGAAAATAAAAGGATAAGTAATTAGCATCAATACGTCACAGAGCTAGTTGGATCATATTAATTAATTGTGTTACATTGTGAAGTGCTCAAAACCACACTTAATAGGTAAACTCAGACAATATATGATCCTCACAACAATTTTCATTTTCAAAATTCCAAAGAATAAATACAAAGTCAAGACAGTAAGGACCAGTGGCATACACACTGTCTCCCTTGCAAGAACTTCAGGATCTTCAAGGTCTCTGGATTGTCTATACAAATCAAGATCACAGCAGCGAAGTAGGGAAGCACACAAATGCTTAACCCCTTCTAAGCACTGCAACATGGTAAATCTTGCACGTCAAAACACTCCATACCTGTTCAAAAGAAAGTGTGAAAACATTTTTTGTAGCTAATTCCATGCAAAAGAGGATCGTTTATGGAATAAAACTAACCTTTTGACCATTTCCTGTTACTGACACTGGTACCCAAATGCAAAGGATTGTGAGACTGATGCACTTTCCTATATCTGTGAGGTAGAAATGAAATTAAAATGTCCATTACTACCTGAATGTATAGATATACACATACCTACACAAACATTTACAAATGAGAACTTAAATTTTGAACACACACACACACAAAAAGAAAAAAAAAGAGGGATATCCAATATTCAAGAGAATGGATATCCAATATTCAAGAGAATGTAAACGAGATCCAATTTTTTTCCCTATCAAGTGAACAAAAACAAATATTTGATCATTGCTGAATTGATGTTGCATATAACCACATAAATACAAGTCCATGGAAAATAGCATACGTCTGAATACAAGATTTATATAAACAAAAGAAGAAGACTAAGAATGACAAACTGTCAAATTGACAATTGACAATAGAAAATAATGAAATGAAAATAAAACATATTTCCCATAGAATGCACTTTGATAATTTTTAAAGGTTCACAAATTACCTTTGCATGAATAATCTTTCATGTAGTAATTGTAACATGTATTGGCCAAACACTACAGCATTGGAATTATAAGAAGAACTCAACAGATAAACTCTTTCCAGAAGTTAATAATGCACATCAGCTTGCATGTTTGTTGAGCTGCAGAAAGTATATTGTACGAAATGGTTGATGTGGTAAGAAGCCTTCACTTGATGGTAGAATAGAGCAACTCGAGATGAAAAGTCAGAGAGGAGCATCAACACACTATGCTGTAAAGGAGGGTCCTATAGAGTAGTGCGGACGCAATTATTGTGGTCTAATTTTCGCCATGTACATAGAACGATGTCAAAAGTTACACAATTCATTTTGAACTACTTCAGTTAAGGATCCATGAGAAAAAAGTTGGGAATTACATGAATTTCAGCAATGATTCCAAATGAGTTTTTCCCATGATTATATTTAATGATGCCATCAAGGAATGTTCAAACCAGAATCTGGGATGAGCTTTAGTCATTCCAGAAGTGGGATTGCTACGTGGGAGCTAACAGGGGTTTGAGTGAGTTTAAAACCACGAAGCAGCAGATACTAGGCGAGACCTCAAGTATGGCATCCACATTGTTTCTCTGTCTGGTATGAAGGATAGAAAAATGAAAGAAAGGAAGATCAGGTAGGATGGATGGGAATAGACAGAGTATCCCTAGGAATGGAAGCTGTATATTTCAGCTTTTGTTTGGTTTAATAAGTGGGTACATGTGGATCTCCAAATGACGCACCCAAGGGTTAGCTCCAAATGACAAAGGCACAAGACAAGCGGATCTCCATCACTAAGCTTCTGTCACAAATCTCCCATCACCAATCTGCTCCCCACTTGTCCATAAGAGATTTGCCAAAGGACTTCACCAAACCAGGCTGAGAGCCGGGCCTGAATTCTCGCACAGGACCATTGGAAGAAAGAGAGGTACAAACACACCTTCAACTTGTGATTCTCCGAGGAACATATCATACCTATTTCTGGGGGCACTATGATATGATGTCCATTGGTTTAGCATACCTACCACTACAGGCACACCATGAAACAACTCCCAAAGTTTGACTTCAGGAGCAGTGATTAGTCCATACATCAGGATTGTCAAACCAAGGGGATTACGTTAACTATCCTTATAGAGTTGGCCCCCATCGTTCAACTTTCCTGTATAAGGAGACCTCTCTATGCATAAACATCAAGCCTTCTCCAATCCCCTTCAGCAAGATCATAAGAATCTCCATCGCCAATCTCTCTCTCTTTCTATATATATATACACACGCACTAGGGTTTCCTTGGATTACGTTAACTATCCTTACAGAGTTGGCCCCCATCGTTCAACTTTCCTATATAAGGAGACCTCTCTATGCATAAACGTCAAGCCTTCTCCAATCCCCTTCAGCAAGATCATAAGAATCTCCATTGCCAATCTCTCTCTCTCTCTCTCTATATATATATACACTAGGGTTTCCTTGGCTCTCTCTCGTCCGCCTCTGGTGGTCCCATGCCAATTGTGTGCCTACCATCTTCCAAGATATCGAGGAAAGAAGAAAGGATGAAAGATTTCACTGCTATGCCTTTACATTGTATCTAAATTGTATCTATTACACAAAAATTATGCGATCTCCAGTCCAGTATACTAATTTTTTTAACAGAGAACATTCCAATATAAACCCAGAGTGCATAACGAAGACATATAATCTGATTGAAAACAACTCCATCCAGATATGTAACTGCTTAATTACACAAACACCAATCAATTTGATATTGAATTCGTTCTAAAACCTAACCTAGCGATTCCTAAAACCGAAATAAACAACAAATACACAAAGCTAAACCGCATCCTAATGGAAACAAAGATCCCTACCGAGAGAACCGACTCTGAAACCCAATCGTTTGATTCGAGAAATTGGACGATTTGATGAGCAATTAAACAAATCTTCGAGCGTTTCGGTTCGAAACGAATGAAGATGATTATGCTACAGATCTATCAATAAAAATCTGAATATGCGAATGATTCAATCAGATGATATATACATATACTGATATATACACACAAACACATAAAAAAATATATCAATCGGTTTGGAGATTTGGATGCAAAGCAAACCTTTAGAAGAAACCAAAGAGCTTAGATTGATTTCAGATTCTGCAATGTCCGCTGGTTGTGCTATTTTTTATCTGGTCGAGAAGAGAAAATTCTGTCTCTCTCTATACACCTGATGATTGTAAGGGAGGGAGAGAGGGGGAGTGCCGAGTGATAGTTATACGAGAAGGGGACCTCTCTCATGGGTGTGTACATCAACCGTATAACGTGGGCGTTTGAGAAGAAGTTATTTGAGGAGACAATTGTAGTTTTTGGTTATTTTTAGTCTTCTTTTGGCATGTTAAGTTTGGAGCTTTTTGGTTGTTTTAATTTAAAAAAATAAAATAAATTTTTTTATTTTAATAAAATAAAATATCACATTTAATTTATAATTATTATATTTTTTTCTTATAAAAAAGTCAAAGAAGGTAAAAGCTCTTTCTAAACAAGAATTTTCAGGTTAAAATAGTTAAAAAAAATCAAAAAACTAACTCACTTCTTAAACGAACTCTTAGTAGGTTAATTTTTTTGTATTTAAAAAGATGATTGAATTTTTTTTAGTTGGATGTGATATTTATGAGATAAACTATTTTAATATTTGAACCCTTATGGATTTGATGTAATATTTTATCTTATTAACTATTTTAATTTATTTTATTTTTTTATAAATTTTAACCAAAAAAATAACCCAAACCCAATTTGCTAAACACCCGTTATCTCCGCCTATGCTTACTCCTTTTTTTTCTTTTTCTTTTTCTTTTTTAATATTAAATTTGAATAAAAATTTTATTTAGTATTCAACGTTTCAACAAAATTTGGGATGTTATTAAACTATTGATCGGCCACGAGGGTGACTAGGGATGTTTAACTGGTTGATCAGCATAATTTTTAAAAATTTTGAAATTAATTTTTATAAAGAGGTGGTTGACCGGTGACAATTGGTTAGACAACCGACCGATTGTCCTGTCATTTATTGTCTAACAGTCACTTGTTTTCCTAATGGCTATGTACAATAATTTTGTGAAAGGTTCTAGTACCTTCAATTTGATGAAAAATTTAAGATATTCTTAATTTGATACTGATTTAATGTTAATGTTAGCACCAATTTTGTACATTTTTTATTAAATTTAAATTTGATAAAATAAAAAATGAAGCACGTGAGATGCTTTAAGTAATGAAAAAAATGACATAATTTTTATATTTTTTGAATCATAATAATTTTTTTATCATAATCAAATATAATATGATATATAATTAAAGAATTTATATGTCATAATTAAAATAATATTATAATTAAAAAATAAAATTAATTATAATTAAAAAAACTAACATAATTACAAATATATATATATATATATATAATACATTTCTTTCAAATATGTGTATGTTAGAATTTTTCTATGAGAAGAGCTCCTTATTTTATTTTTTAATCTATTGCCTCATAAAAAAAGGGTTTTTTTTTTTAAGGTCCCTAGTATTAAGATTTTATAGTATAAAGGACATCTAATATTTTCATAATGTCTAAGGTCTCTCAATTTGATCCAGAGAAATTCTGGTCCAGAGGAAATCTGTCCAGAGAAATTTCAACCCAGGGAAATTTCCATCCGGAGAAATTTGAAATTTCTCTAGTTTGTTCAATTTTTTTGATTTTCTATGTTTTGAAAATGTCTCATCCAATTCCCAAAATGGTACAAATCAAAATATTTTCTGGTGATTTTAGGTACATTATACATGAAATCCACAAGCAATTGTTAAACTAAAGTTTGTACACACCATAAGGCTACAACTGGATCAAATTCATGAAGAAGTAAGTACCAAGAAGAAACCAACCTACTAGAAAGAATGTGAAGATGGCCAAGAACGTTATGAAAGTCTATCATCCGAAGGTAACCAAATATGATGACAAATGGTAAGTAAAATTGGATCATTGATGCTTTGTTGACCCACCGTCCCTTGAGAAAAATCAAAACTGCGAGGTTCACTACGTTATACCCACCAGAGAAATTTCTCTCCAGATAAATTTTCATTCAGAATTTCTCTGGATTCTCTGTGTTTTAACCAAATTTCTCTGGACTTCGAAATTTCTCTCCAGAGAAATTTTGAATTTCTCTGGATTCTTTGTGTTTTGACCAATTTTCTTTGCACTTTGGAATTTCTCTCCCGATAAATTCTGCTCCAGATAAATTCAGCCCAGGCATGTCCATTTCCATTTCCTATTAGACCAAAACCACACCCCAAAATGAGAATTTGATCCTTCTGTTGGGGTTTGGGAAGGGGTTGGTACTTGGACTCCTCAGCACAATCAAATGAGAGTTCACCACTGCATTTGTCTTATTTTTATTTTATTTCTAATCATGCTTTGTATGATATGTTTTCTCTTGGCAAAAAATGACTTGTTATGTATGAAATTATGAACTATCTGAATATTTATAATTATCTCTTGTACTTTCATTTTTTTTTAGACTTCTACAATACTTTTACTTTATGATAGTTTGTATACTTGATTAATTCTCACCCATTTGTTTCCCAGATTATTCACAACAAATTCTGTCATAACTTCAGTAAAACTATTATCCCTTCTATAGGTGGCTTGACAAAGCTGCGGTAATTACAGACATTGAGAACAAAAATGGGGACTTACAAAAACAACCCAGAAAACGACTCTAAAGTACGAATCAAGAGCTCATCAAGCATAACATCGCTGTTTCTGCTTCGTGTATTGGAATGAATTTCTCTGGTTTGGACTAGAGAAATTCTCTGGTTTGAACTGAATTTTCTCTGAGTTAGTCCAGAGAAATTCTTTGGTTTATACTGAATTTTCTTTGGTTTGAACTAAATTTTCTTTGGGATGGTCCAGAGAAATTCTCTGGTTTGAACTAAATTTTCTCTAGGTTTATTTGAATTTTATCTGGGTTAGTCCAGAGAAATTCTCTAGTTTGAACTGAATTTTCTCTGATTTGAACTGAATTTTCTTTCGGTTTATTTGAATTTTTTCTGGGTTGGTCCAGAAAAATTCTCTGGTTTGGACTAAAAATATTGATTCACATGTTTCCAATTTGGGCTACTGGAATCATCATATGTGCTGTTTATGCACAGTTGGGTACATTGTTTGTTGAGCAAGGGATGATGATGGACAGGACCATTGGTTCCTTCTCTATTCCTGCAGCTTCTCTTTCAGCATGTGACATCATAAGCGTTATTTTCTGGGTCTCTGTTTACGATAGGGTCATCGTCCCTATTGCGAGGAAGTTTACTGGCAGAAAGATAGGCTTTACAGAGTTGCAACGTATGGGAATCGGCCTCTTTATTTCAGTACTATGTATGATATCTGCTGCTTTGGTGGAGATGAAGAGATTGACACTTGCACAAGCCCTTGGTTTGGTTGATGAAATTGTTCCAATACCACTTAGTATCACGTGGCAAATACCCCAATATTTTTTGTTTGGTGCTGCAGAAGTATTTACATTCATCGGGCAGCTTGAGTTCTTTTACGAGCAGTCATCGGACGGCATGCGTAGCTTGTTTGCTGCATTGTCCCTTTTGACGACTTCCATGGAAAGCTACTTGAGCTCTTTTATTCTTACTGTAGTGACATCTCGATCAACGCAGACTGGGAGGAGGACGTTGGCGAAGGGGTAGGATTTGGGGGTAGGGAAAGATCTTGAAGCTTTTGTTCATTTGGTTATAGGAGAGTGAGAGAAAGAGGAATCGTGGGCAAAGAATCAAATTTCTCTGATATATGTTTAGGGACCTTAGATATCAAAAAATAATTTTGTGGATCTCTTCCATTACGAAAAGTGAGGGAAGGACCCTAGACTAATTTTTCCCATAAAAAAAATGTTTTGTTCTAGAAAGATTATAAAAAAATTATTGTGAACTTATCGTTTCGTGTAATGGCGATGTTGATTGATGAAGATTGTGGGGTCGTAGGTAGAGAAAAAAAATAAAATAATAAAATATTGAAAACTCATAATATATTTTTTGTGTTAAATTTGTTGGTCTTTTGGATTTTTTTAGGAATATGATTAAAAGTGAATTTTTAATTTTTAATCTATTCAGAATTATATCACTTCTTTATATTTTTACACTTTTTTTTTTTTTTGCATAAAGTCAAAAAAAATTAAAAAAAATAGTTTTTAACCAATTTTTCAAAACAATGCTAAGAATTTTAATTTTTTTAGAGACACGTAATTGTTACATTTAAATTTAAATTTTAAAATAATTTTTATTAATAATATAATTACTTAAAAGGAGTAGTTTTGAAAAATCAATGTTTTTTACTTTGACTTTTTAAATGAACTATTATTTTCAGACATTTCAAAATGAAATAGTGGACCAACAAAATAAGACGGATGAAGTACTATTTTTAAATTATTCTTTATTTTTAATTTTTAATAATAGTTGATTTGTTTAAAAATTAATTAATTAAAATGATGGAAGCTTTTTTGATAAATCCATTTTCTAAGAGTTTTATTCCATCTAACCCATATTCTTTTTGACTATTCCATTAGGTTCAATTTGAGATAAAAAGACCAAAATACCCTTTTCATCTACTTATGTTCTATTTAGTTCACATTATTTTCTTATGTTTCAATAAGTCCTATGGGTGACATAATTACCAAAATACCCTTAATGTGAATGTTCACACCGTCAATATAAATGTTTATATCGTCAATGTGTAGGGGCCCGGCTCATGTCGATCCTCGTGGGTGCCCGGAAAAATTCAAGTCGGGCCGGGCCGGCCCACAAGCCAAAAAAATAGGCCGACCCGACCCGTTGATAATATGAATATTCACATTGACAAGTTAACATTCACATTGATAGGAGTGTAAAATTGGCCTGCGGCCCGTGGGCGGCCCGAAACCAGCCCGTCGCCCGTTCACAATATGAATATTCACATTGACATATTAACATTAATATTAACATTAACATTGACAAGAGTGTAAAATTGACCCATGACCCGTGGGCAGCCCGAAACCCAGGCTCGGGCCCGGCCCGTTGACAATGTGAATATTCACATTGACATGTTAACATTCATATTGATAGGAGTGTAAAATTAGACCGCGGCCTGTGGCCGGGCCCAAACCCGCCTGCGGCTCGTGGGCTGCCCTGGGCGGGCCCGGCCCGACCCGTTGATAATGCAAATATTCACATTGACATGTTAACATTCACATTGATAAGAGTATAAAATTAGTCCGTGCCCCGTGGCTGCCCGAAACTAGCCCACGGCCCGTGGGCGACCCGGGACGAGCCCGACCCGGCCTGTTGACAATGTGAATATTCACATTGCCATATTAACATTCACATTGATAAGAGTATAAAATTGACTAGCGTCCCATGGGCGGCCCGGGGAGAGCCCGGTCCGGCCCGTTGACAATGTGAATATTCACATTGACATGTTAACATTCACATTGATAGGAGTGTAAAATTGGCCCATGGCCCGTGGGCAGCCCGAAGCCCGCCCGTTGCCCAGGGAGGGCCCGGCCCGACTCGTTGACAATGTGAATATTCACATTGACATATTAACATTAACATTGATAAGAGTGTAAAATTAGCTCGTGACCCGTGGGCAGCCCGAAGCCCTGCCCCGGGCCGACGTGGGCCCGGCCCGTTGGCAACGTGAATATTCACATTGACATGTTAACATTTACATTGATAAGAGTGTAACATTAGTCCGTACCCCGTGGTTGCCCGAAACACGCCCACGGCCCGTGGGTGGCCTAAGGCGGGCCCAGCCTGGCCTATTGATAATGTGAATATTCACATTGACATGTTAACATTCACATTGATAAGAGTGTAAAATTGACTCGCGTCCCATGGGCGGCCCGAGGTGGCCCGAGTTTGGGTCCGAGCCTACCTCGGGCCGCGGGCGAGCTTCGGGCAGCGGACAAGTTTTACACTCCTATCAATGTTAATGTTAACATGTCAATGTGAATATTCACATTGTCACGGGTCGGGCCAAGCCCGCCTCGGGCTGCGATCGGGCTTCGGGCCGCCCATGGGCTGCGGGCCAATTTTACATTCCTATCAATGTGAATGTTAACATGTCAATGTGAATATTCACATTGCCAACGGACCGGGCCCGTCCTGACCCGAGGTTGGGCTTCGGGTTGCCCACGGGTCACGGGCCAATTATACACTCTTATCAATTTGAATGTTAACATATCAATGTGAATATTCACATTGTCAACAGGCCGGGCCCGGCCCGTCCCGGGCCGCCCATGGGCCGTGGACGGGTTTCGGGCAGCTACGGGGCGCGAGCTAATTTTACACTCCTATCAATGTGCATGTTAGCATGTCAATGTGAATATTTACATTGTCATGGGTCGGGCCAAGCCCCCCTCGGGCTGCGGTCAGGCTTCGGGCAGCCCACGGGCTGCGGGCCAATTTTACACTCTTATCAATGTGAATGTTAACATGTCAATGTGAATATTCACATTGTCAACGGGCCGGGCCGGGCCCACCCTGGGCCGCGGGCGAACTTTTGGCCGTCCATGGGCCGCGGGCCACTTTTATACTCTTATCAATGTGAATGTTAACATGTCAATGTGAATATTCACATTGTCAACGGGCCGGATTGGGCCCGCCCCGAGCTGTCCATGGGCCGCGGGTGGGTTTCGCGCCGCCACGGGACATGGACCAATTTTACACTCCTATTAATGTGAATGTTAACATATCAATATGAATATTCACATTGTCAACGGGCCGGGCCGAGCCGAGTCGGGCCCGCCCGGGGCTGCTGTCTAGTTTTATACTCTTATCAATGTGAATGTTAACATGTCAATGTAAACATTCACATTATCAACAGGCTGGGCCGGGCCCGCCCACGGGCCGTGGGCGGGTTTCGGGCAGCTACGAGGCGCGGGCTAATTTTACACTCCTATCAATGTGAATGTTAACATGTCAATGTGAATATTCACATTGTCAACGGGCCGGACCGGGCCCGCCCCGGGCTGCGGGCGGGCTTTTGGTTGCCTATGGGCCGCAGCCCAATTTTATACTCTTATCAATGTGAATATTTACATTGTCAACGGGCCGGATCGGACCCGCCCCGAGTCGCCCATGGGCCGCGGGCGAGTTTCTCGCCATCACGGGATGGGGGCCAATTTTACACTCCTATTAATGTGAATTTTAACATATCAATGTGAATATTCACATTGTCAACGGACCGGGCCCGCCCTGGCTCGTGGGCGGGTTTCGGGCTGTCCATGGGCCAATTTACATTCCTACAAATGTGAATTTTAAAATATGAATGTTCACATCATTAAATTGCTAATCGTTGAAAAAATATTTATAAGGGTATCAAAATTAAATATAAGGGTATAAGTGTCCAAGAAAATAGTGTAAATCAAAAAAATGGACTTTATGGAATAAAACTATGCATACATGGGACTAAATGGGTTAAAAAATTCCTTCATGGACTTCTTGGGTTAAAACACTTCTAAATTGGACTTATCAATAAAAATCCCTAAAATGATTTTATTAAAAATAGCTAACTAAGATCCAACATCATCTCACGAATCCAGTCATATCTATTTTGTCGATATGAACCGTTCATCGTGTATAGTTCACCAAACAAATCATTGATATCAAAAATCAAATTGATTGAATATTGATAATAACTAAAATGATTTTAAAAATAATATTTCTATATTTCTCAAATAAATATGATATAATCAAATAATTAACGATATTCCATCCATTTAAATTTTGATATAAATAATCTATCAAGCTAATCCTAAAAAATAAATAATTCATATATCCAAAATAAGCCCGATTATGGGTCCACATAGCCAACAAGGGACCATCCAATCTTTACTTCAAATATGTGAATCCATGATTTTGTTGTAAAAAGTAACGGTTTGAAATTCGCCTGACCATTTATATAAGTAATTACTTATGGAATAATTTGAGAAGTTAGGACCCCACACATGTAGATTTGCGTGAGTTACATCAATCCGCAATATTATTATCCGCTCTTCAATTCGAGTGATTAATAATGCATGTAAGTATGATGGTATTGGGTTATGCAGCTCTTTTATGTAGATCATTATTATCAGTAGCACTTCTAGTCATTACATTTCGGAAAGACATAAATATTTTTTATAAAAGTAATCATTTATTCAATGACACTCATGTGAGAAGTTTGGTAAAAAATTTAATAAATTATTTAAAAGTCGTTTGGCAAAAGATTTTTGGTTAAAAAAACATAAAAAGACAAAATAAGCTATATAAGTCAATAAGACAAAATATAACTTTTTATCCATAATCATTATATTTTTTTTTCTTACAAAAGTCAAAAAAATCAAATCAAACAAGACTAAAAAAGTCCCAACACAAAAAAAAAAAAAAAACAGTTAAAAAAACCAATGCCAAACGAAGGTTTAGGATTCATAGCATTTTCTTATTTGAAAAGTTCGTTAAAAATTAATTAATTAATTTATTTATATATTTTTTAAATGTGCAAAAAAATAAAAAATAATAATTTGGGTTGAGTTTTTTGTATTAAATTTTTTGAAAACTGAGTTTTTTGGTTTTCGTGTTTTTTTTTTGTTTTTAGTGAATATTTTTAAAATTTTAATTTTTTTTTACTTTTTTAGATGCTTACTTAGATGTATCTAAAAAGTAAAAAAATTGTGAACAAATATTTTAAAAAATTAATAAATACATAAAAATATAAAAAAATGGTACTGAATTCTTATATTTTGTTTGTATTTTTGGTATTTAGTGAATTTTTTTAAAAAAAATTTACAATTTTTTTACTTTTTAGGTGTATTTATGTTAGATGTGTCTAAAAAGTAAAAAAAAATGCTTAAAATATTTTAAAAATTCAGTAAAAATAAAAAAACGCGAAAAAATAAGAAAGTAGAATTTTTTAAAAAGTGTTAAAGTAATGTAATTCAAAATAAATTAAAAATCAAAAACTAATTTTTTATTATCTTTTCAAATGAAGCCACACTTATACAAAATTTTATATTATTTTATTAACAATAGAGGTAGATAGGGGTGAGCATGGTCCGGATTGGACCGGATTGGGATAAAACCAGGACTAATCCGTTATCTACGGTTCCTGAAAAATTGGAACCAATCCAATCCGTTTAAATCATGGAACCAATCCGAACCAATCCATTTAAATACGGATTGGATCGATTTAGGACCACGGATTCACATAATTAAATAACAAAAAAAAAAATATATATATATATGTAACACTTTAATTTCATAAAAATATAAACATAGCGCTATATCAGTTCCATAATAGCAATATGTTTTTCTATAATAGTGACATACTGTTCTTGAATTTAAACAACCATAAGAAAATACAAACAAAAGTAATAAAATAAGATATTATACGGTTTTAGGTTTGAGTTTAGATTTTATATAGAATAAGAGAAGATACTATGGGGGAGGATGTATAATAAAAACATAGACTATTTGTATACGGTCCGGATCGGTTCTAATCCGGAACCGTGGGGTTCAATCCGGAACCAATCCATGGACTACGAATTTTTAATTCTTCAATCCGGAACCGAACCGCAGATTCAAAAAACTAATCCAAACCTATCGGATTGGACTGGACTGGATCGGATTACGGATTTCACAGATTCCTTACTCAGCCCTAGAGGTAGAGCTCACATTACTCTTATATTCGGAAGCGGGATCAGTGTTGTGCACCCACCCTGCTGTTTCCTGCAACGCTTTAAAACGAATCCATTTCAACTTCTTCTTTTTTTTTAATTTTTTTTTTTTTAACAAACAAGTCATGGTCACGCCACGGTAGACAGAGAGAGAGAGAGAAAGGAGAGCTGGAGAAATCACTCGTCACTATGAAAAATGATGAAGTAATCTAGCGTATTTATGTTGTGGCTTGCCACGGATTTAAATCTAGATGATGTTGTTGAAGATTGAAGTTAGGAAGAAAATTGGTGAGGAAATTAATTTCCAGAAATATACAGTTTTCACATGCTCTATTTTTCAACTTTCCACAGAGTTGGCTTCAACTTGTATATATGTAGACACTCTGAGTTTCAACAGCTTCATTGACCATCGAGATGTCAGTGAACAACCATAGAACAATCAATGCATCTCTGCAAGAAAGACCTCAAGGACAAGGACATAGGCTCACCGGCCGTCAATGGTCGGTTTCATGGAACCACGGGTGCGGTAACCAGATAAATATGGCAATAGAATTAGTTGGCAAGTGGTGTGAGACCCACACCAATCACATAATACATTGGGGCTTGATGGGCCTCCATTTGTTCTTTGATATTACGCTCTGTAATCTTCAACAATTTGAATGTAGGGATGTAAAAATGGCCCGCGGCCCGAAGCCCACCCGCGGCTCGAGATGGGCTCAGCCTACTTGGGTCCAGACCCGAGCCCAGTTCGAGCCCCTGCGCTAAGGCCTGAGCCATTGTTTTGAAGCTCGGCCTAGTCCGTGTAGCTCAACCCATTGGCCCACTTAAGACCCACTTAGGGCCCGACCAGAAGCCCAACCCGCTCGATTCGCGCCAAGGCCTAGTGTATTTTTTAATGAAAAATAATAAAATTTTGGTAGAAATTTTTTTTTTTAAAAAAAAAAATAGTTAGGCATGCCCAAGCCCGACCCAGGCCCAAATACTCCTGGGCTTATGCTTGATTTTTTTGGCCCGTGACCCGACCCGAATTTTGACGTGAACCTGTGAGGCCCGACATAGACTGGGCCGAGCTGGGCCAGATTTACAATCTTATTTGAATGGTATTAGTTGTAATTTGAACATCATTTGCTTCTTGTGACTCACTTTCTTCTTTATCATCATCTTTTTTTTCCCTCTCTCTAATTTCCTCTCTCTAAATCTCTCTGTCTACTGGGCGTGACCATGACTTGTTTAAAAGGAGAAAGACAAAGTTGAAACGATACCGTTTTAAGGCACCACGAATAACAGCAAAGAGGGCGCACAACAGTGACCCGCTTCCCCCTCTCCTTGTGAGCATATAAAAATCAGTGTTTCTATAATTTTATTTTATAAAAGTTGTTTTTTTACTTCTTTTTTTTTTTTTTTTTTTTTAACTTTTTTGTAAGAGTGGAAAGTGAGTTAAAAGATAAGAATTGACTTTTAACCCAATTTCCAAAATAGGCTAAAATCTCCTTGTTTCACTGTATTTTTCTCTCAATAAATTGATCTCGTCATGAGGATAAGTCCACTTTGCCTTTAAACTATATATTTAGATGTGGAGTGTTGACTAATTAAACTGAACTACTGAAGTAGCAGTGGCATGTTTGGCTGTCAAATGCTTGCACGAACGACTTTACTAGTGATTATTTAACCACATATTCACTAATCAGCCACCCCATTAAAGTAATTTACATTATCAAGATTGTAGATGACAATACTAAATAGGCAAGAACAAAAATGATAATGAAAACGTGCTAAAATTTATATAATAATACTCATCATTTTCATATGTTTTATTTTTTGGAATTAAAATACATTTTTAATGTTTAATTTTGTTTCTAATTTTTAAAAATACCTATAGATTCAAGAAACAAAGTAAATCCCACCAACACAAGTAGAGGAAATAACATTCTATCTGATTCCCATAGTCCCGAGGTGGGCAGATTGTCATGCAGCTGTGCAAGTAACCATTAATTGTTCTCACCGATCAAAAAATAATACAGCAAAGATCAAGTTTTTGGCTACAACTTGGCAGAAATTGTTAAGATTTAGATAGGCGAATAATGTTATCATCTTCTCCTACCATCCCGATAAGGGCCCTCGCTTTCCTGATCTTTCAAGAAGCCTAGAAAGGCAAGAAACCCAAAAAAGAAGAACCCACCTGTCCAGCCACCTCCACCACCCCCTCCGCCACCACCTCCATCACCATCATCACGTGGTGGAAATCCACTCCCTCCATCGTCAAGCTCTGGTGACTTCTCCTTGCCTGGAATTCGCTAAACATTATCAGCCATTTCCAATGACACAATCCTCTTTAATTTCAAAATCAATAGAGACAGAGAGAGAGAGAGAGAGGATAGTAAATCTTGGAATGGAACTGTCTCAATTTTTTTAGTCCAAAATAAATTCTAAACAGAGAAATAAATCAAACACAGGTCTTGTGGCCTACTGGCATCCAATTGTTCCACATGGGGCTAGGAATTAGGATGTGGAGGCCTATGCTATAGATGAACCACATAGAGAGATGACAAAATATTAAGCTACACAACTAGTAAATTACAATATGCAGAAAGCATGCAATTGAACAACATCAGTAATGAGAGAACTACCTTGAATAGGAGCGACAGTAATAGTAGATGACTGCCTTGTAACAGTTTGGGTTTGCTCTGCAGCACATGTTGCATTCTGCATGGGAAACAAATCCAGATAAAGACCTAACAAAATTATAAAAATAAAATAAAACACATGTATTCATTTCTTGAAAATGCTGCACTATAATTTCATGACCCCTCCCAACTTTGTTATCCATGTTCTATACAAAGGGCTTGGCCATAAGCAGGTTATAGAAGGATATGCAGCATGTTGAATACAAAACATATAAACTACTGCTCATCCAGAAAAGGCATAAAACATAAACTCAAGCATCCCTAACTCATCAATTTGGGGTTTGCAGCAAACTGTAAGCCAGCTATGCTTCACATATAATATGGAAATAAAAATAAAATTGGATATATTCAATTAGAAGCTTCAGAAGACAAGCTTGCCTTAGCAATACTTGTCAAAAGACGGACTGAAAAAGGTAATACGAATGTCTAATGCAAGAGGTAAACCTGCTTACTGTTCTGTGCTACAAAACAGATGGATCTCATCCAAAAAGCAACAAAGGAGAAAAGCAACCTTTCCAGTTTCTATGATCACTAATTTCATGTTCTAACACAACATTTTTATAGTTTATACTTTCTACAAGTTTGAGATAATGAAAATCACTGGCGCAGTCAAGTTGCTGACAATGTATGAGCATAGAAATCAACTAGAAACTTTGCGAAGATAAACTCACCAGAGCAGCAGCACATATTATTGAAGCGGACCTCATTTGAACAGCATGCGTAATGGGTCTTCTTTTGTCAAAGGGCTGACACTGCAGGCCAAGTGGTCTAAGCTCCAATGGAAAAGAACAGGTTGGCTTGGTCTGCCTCCTACACTGGCTCTCTGATCTCACTGTATGAAGAAGTAACAACGATTTAGCACCATATGTGAAATCAATATCCACAAAATCTCCTAAACAAAATAGGATAAAGTACCAATTAGCACACAGACATGCAAGTTGTAAAATTTATTTTTCCATAATAAATATGAAATGTTCACCAATCACCATTGGTCTTTGTAATAAAAGATTACACGAGACAGAGACAGAAGGATGGGGGATTCTTAAGAAAGCTATTTCCGTTTCTACTATTCTGAAGTTCTTCCTTACTTCCTACCTTCTCATTCATCTTCAACCTCCCCCTCTACCTCCAAATTTGACCCCTAATTAAATAAAAACCATTTGAAATTTTTATCTTGGATTCTTCAATAGTCTCCCAGCTGATTTGTTCCAATTTTTTACTTGAAGTTTAGGAGACTAGTTTAGTGTTAAGGCAGAAGCAAACCAGCCCCAAATTAAATACCCAATATAAATATGTTGCACAAAATATTATTACATCTCTGAAAACCAGCAGTACTAATATTAAAATAAAACACATTAGAGATAAAATTTGAGCCACGAGACATATAGCAATGGAAACACATTGATCTGTGGGGAGGGGGGGGGGGGGGGTTATTAAGATGTTTTAATGACACCTTCGAAAATGCAAGACTGCTGAAATGTCTAAGAGCCTTTTTTTCTTCTTCTACTATACGCTTTATGCTATGGATCAATGCTTTCAAAAGAATGCATAGTTGCCACCTCATACATCCGTGTCAAACTTTGTTACCCATCAATTCAAATTATCAAATGTGTTCATTACTTGATAAATAAAATAAAGAGATTCAAACATTTTCCCATGATTATAAGCAAACAGAATTAAATAGCTATCCACACACCTGATGGTATAGTTGCTGGGGTAGCAATAGTACTTGCAGTCAGTGAAGACATCCTGGTGCAAATCATAGAATGACCTGAAAGTTGGAAATTTTCTTTCTTAACAATGATAATTGACACATATATACATATTCATGTAAATGCAAGTTGATGAGGACTAGATGGATGTGATAATTGAATTATACAGGTGTGTTCGGAGACTAAGCAGTGAACACTAAAAAATTGTGAAAGCCCCTTTCTCGTTCAGTCAAGCTGAAATAAAACCCGTGTTTGGATTTGTGAATTGATAACCAATAAAAGTTGGATCACCAAAAATGATGAAACAACAATGCTCAAGAAAATTTCAGATTACACAATCTAAAACACGGTAAAATAATTTGTTCCGAACATTTTATATTGGCATCAAAACTAAACTCCCCAAAACTTTTCATTTTTCTATCCTTTTTTCTTTAATAGTACAAATTAGGTTAAATTCCCAGTGAAAATAGGTATATCTCCCCCCTAATAAATGGATAGGCAATAGAGAGAGAGAGAGAGGGAGAGAGATTTTAGTCTGAATTTTTTTCCCGGGAAACAAGCAAACCAGCAACATAAAGAGCGATAACAATTGGATGGTTCGATTCGTACCTGTAATCGTATGGAGAAAAGGAATGAATCAAAACGGAGCTGAGATATATGTGAGATGAGAAGAGAGGGTCTCCCTCCCGTCGTCAATGGAGGTTTCCGGGGGGGGGGGGGTGGGGGGGAGAGAGAGAGAGAGAGAAGGTGAGGTGATTGACTGACTGGGTGCTCCGCACGTGACTGACGATTTCTATCGGCGATAAAATATTTCGCTGATCTCCGGTTCAAAAGTTGAACCCGATAAGGTCTATCTTACTAAGGACGAATTGAAAAGTTCTTATAAATAAAAATTTATAAAAACATGATGTAATTATATTTTTTTAATAAAAATATTATAAATTTTAGAAATTTTATTAAATATCTCACAGTGAGAGATTAATATTTTGTGGGTCTATAATTATGTAAAAAATTTAATAAAAAATTTAATAAAATTTTTAAAATCTCAAATATTACTCTTTTTATAAAGATTTAGTTCTAAGAATCTTTTAACAATTTTTCTTGGTCAAACTTTTCTGTTTAATAACTCTTCCTATTAAAAATTTAGACTGTCTGACCAAACCATTCTCAATTACAACCGCATGCTTGATGGTTAACCGACACGGTAATGTATAAAGAAAGACCGACCTACCCTCCAAACTTGGGCTTTGTTTGTTTTTAATCCTCTTGTTCTTCAATTTTGGCCTGTTTGACTGGAAACTAAATTCAGGTCTCCTTTGGTAATATTATTTTTTAGGTCAAGTTTGGCATCTTTCAAAAAATTCAAAAAGACAAAAAGTCACTATCCTATTTAAGTCACATCATCTCATTTAAGTCACATCACCTCTCTAACACATCATTTCAAACTCAATCCAAATCCAACCCATATTTCATAAAAATTCAAAAAGTGCACTTATTTAGTCTTCCCAAACTTGACCTTAATTTAAAAGATAAAAAGTTATTAATCAAAAAATTAATGATTTTATTTTCTTTCTACTTTTTGTATATTTTTTCGTAAAAAATTAAAAAATCATCTCAAGTATATTAATTTTTTCTACATCATATTTTAGCTAAAAAATCAAAAAGTTACTTAAAAAAATTTATTCCCAAGTAAGGCCTCAGGTTTATGGTCCACAACCTTAAATAAATAAATAAAAACTACCCCAAAACACTCTAAATAAAAATATATATAAATAAAAACCACAACTTTGGCATCTAGCTAAAAAAATTATATTTGTTTTCATTTTTTTTTTGTATTTAATGGGTTTTTTTTGGGGGGTTGTGTAAATAAATTTAAAAAGTAATTTTTTTTTATAAAAAGATTCAAAAAAAAATCACTAAAGATAATATTAAAAAAAATCCAAAAAATCAACTATTTGCTTCTTCATTTTTTTTTTTTTTTGGTCCTTTCAAAAAAAATTAAGGCTCCGTTTGGTTAGGGTTTCAAGTTATAGTTCCGCCCATTGATTTGAGTGTATTGTTTATTTTGAACTTTCAAATTATAATTTTACACCTATTTCTCAAAACTCAATTCAAAATATAATCATTACTTTCCAAAACTCATAACTAAACAAATAATTCAAAACTCTTTTCAAAACTCAATTCAAATCAATATTTTAAATATTTAAATATTTTAAAAATATTTTAATTTTGTTAAGATTTTAAATATTTTAATATTTAAATATGTTACGATTTTTAAAATTTTTAAATTTTTTGAATATTTTTAAATATTTTAATTTCAAAATATTACGATTTTAATTTTTTAAAGTTTAAAATATTTTATAAAAATAAATTCAAACTCTATTTTATAAAAATATTTTTAAATATTTTAATTTTTTTTGTTATGTAGTTGATTACGATTTGAGTGTAGAGTTGTGAAAATAATATGGAGTTTCGAGTTATGTGTTTGGTTATGAGTTTTAAAAATAATTTCTTAATTGAGTTTTCTTTTATGTGTTTGGCTACGATTTGAGTGTAGAGTTGTTTTTAAATTTAAACTATTAACATTTTAAATTATTTAAATTTTTTGAATATTTAAATTTTTTAAATTTTTACGATTTAAATTTTTTGAATATTTATTTAAATTTTTTTCTTATTAAATTTTTTAGATTATTTAAATATTTATGATTTAAATTTTTTGAATATTTATTTTGAAAAAAAAATTTATTTCCTTTGTAGGATTTTCAATTAAAAAATTGATTAATGTTATTTTCTGTTAATAATAAATTTTCAATTAAAATTATTTCCTTTTTTTAATTGAATTTTAAAAAAAGTTTGGTTATGAGTGTTGATCAAAATTTTCAATTGTGTGAAAGTAGTGTGCTTTGTTATGAGTTATAACAATTTGAATTAAGTTTTGAAAATTCTTTCCAAAACTCATAAGAGCATCTCCAACGGTGAACTTCTTTTTTCATCAAATCTAAGGAAAAAAAAGAACGATTTTCTCAATCTGATACGAGGCGCTCCAACGGTTGCACTTAGTTTGCATCAAAATGCTAGGAATGTCTAGAGTAAGAAGATAAAGCCATGGTAATGGTGAATTTGGAGTTGTTTAGTCTGGTTGATTTTCTGCACAACAGGTATGCATGAGTGAAGAACCAGCAGTCGAGTACCACCTCTGCACAACAGGTTGGTTTTTGAGCATTGAAGACCCAGCTGATCAAGCTTCGATTCGTTGAAGACGTCAGCAACGAGGCCGACTCCTGTGATCGATAGGGTAAAGCAGATTGAAGCAGATGGTGGGTCAACCCGTTGGTCGACCAGTTAGTGTATTTTTTTTAATTTTTTTTACCTCTTCGAACCTTTTGACCTGTTTGAACCAAAATATTTGCAAGGGAACCGGTCCACTAGTTGGTCAACCGGCTGGTCGACCGGTTGTCTCCCCCAACGGTAACGCACAATGAAATGGTAAAATCTTGAGCCTATTTTCATTTTGGTGAAACTTTTGGTGAATTCTCGATTTGATATTGATTTGGTGAAATCGTTGAAGCACCAAAAAGCCACTTTTTCACCAAAATTTAAATCTGATACCAAGTTTGATGAAGCGCTGGAGATGCTCTAACTAAACAAATTTTCTTACTTCACATGTCAAATCAAACTTTCAATACTCAATTCCACACTTAATTCAAAACTCTCATCAAAAACTATAACCAAACAAATTTTTTACACTCAAATCATAATTTTACAACTCACAAACTCAAAATACAACTCATACTCTCAAATCATATTTACAAAACTTTACCAAACGCAACCTAAAATTTTCCCCTAATTTTCTAATTGAGCAGAACTCTAAAGTGTAATTTTTTTTTAAAAAAAAAAATTAAATTTTTTATTAAATTAAAGATGAACAAAATAACAAAAAATCCACGAAAGAATCAACCCAAACACCCACTTAGGCCTGGTTTGAGAACAGGTTAATTTAGTAATTTTTTGGCTATTTGGCTAAAATATAAACTAAAAAAAATTAGTATATTTGGGATGACTTTTTGGCTTTTTACGAAAAGATGTGCAAAAAGTAGAGAGAAAAGAGAATCTTTGACTTTTTGGTATGGATTGTTGGCTTTTTGACTAATTTAATAACTTTTTGACTTTTTAACTAAAATGGAGAGTTTCCAAACGAGGCCTTAATTGGTTTCAGTCTCAAATGTTTCCTGAATGCAATACGAGAAGTTTAAATTTGCTAAAAAATAAAAATAAAAAATAAAAAAGGAGAAGTCGACCTGTGGATAAAGATGTTGGATAAGATTATTTATTTTATTCCTAATACAAGTTATTTTATAATTGGTTTGAATTTTATGACTTACAACAATTTATTAGGGGGTATTTTCATAGGGTATTGGGGGTATAATTTATTCCAAGAGAGTTGGGAAAAATTATTTTATTTATTTAATTTAGGCAAAATGACTAGGGTGGTGTTTGATAAGTGATTTTGGGGCTAAAATAGTCACAAAAAACAAAATAAGTTATTTTAGTCACAACAAACAAAACATCACATCCAACTCATAATCATTACATTATTCTCTCACAAAAAAAGTTAAAAAATTCAAAAAGCCATTCCCAAGCCAAGCTTTTTAGCCCAAGCTAAAATAATAAAAAAAAAACTAAAAAGTCAACCCACTTCCCAAACGGAAAGTATTCGTTTGGTAAACATTTTGGAGCTAAGAGCATCCCCATCTCTCTTCCTAAACCCACTCCTTACCTATTTTAAGGGGTTAAAATCTCTTTATACACCTCCATCAACTCCTCTAAACAATTCCTTAAATTAATTTTTACTACAATAACTCCCTATTTGAAGGGAGTCACCGTAACTCTCTTATATTATATTTATTATTATTATTATTTTTGCTTTACTTTGTTTAGGGATTGCAGTACATATATATGATTTTTATTTTTTAAAAAATTTATAATTAAAAATTATATTTTAATAAAATAAAGAAAAAAAAAATTGTTAATAGAATAGAAAAGAATAAGGAGTCTGTTAAGGGAAGTAGATGAAAAAGTAATTCTTAAAATGGGAAAAGAATTTTTTAATAATATTTTTGGATAAAATTTAAGTATGTTCTAAAAAAGCACACAAAAAGACAAAATAAACTATATAAGCCCATAAGACAAAATGTCACATCCAAATCACAATCATTATACTTTTTTTAAAAAAAAAAAAATCAAAAAAGTCAAAAAATAAAAGCCAATGAAACTAAAAGTCTCAACACAAAAAGTTAATTACCGTAATCAATGTCAAACAAAGCTTAAAGTACACCATTGAAACAACTTATCCTGGAAACAGTTGGCTTAGACATCATTAACAAAAAAGATTCAACGTACCACCTTCTTCTGCTAACACAGAGAGAGAGAGAGAGAGAGAGAGAGAGATTTTGGAAGCCAAAGCAGGAAAGCCAATTACATAAAATACAAACAAAATATTTCCCTCCATTTGGAGAATACAAACACAAATCAGCTAGGAATCCCATCAAAACCACCTGTTTTTGGTGAAATTCCTACTTCTGCCTCTTATATATCTTCGCCAAGAACGATTTCAGCACTGCTTGCACTGCTTTACTAGCATGAGCTTCAATGGACTTGACTAGCTTCTCGTAACTCTTGCTCTCATACTCTGCAAATACACCCTATAACAAAAATGAACAAAGACAATTCATAAATGAAATGTTGCAGTTTCAACACCCTGCATGTGCAAATAATGTGTTTTTTTCCCCCACCAAACTAGTTTTTTTTTTTTCTTTCAGAAAACATATTGTAAAAATATCACAAGCGCGAAGGCTGGAGAAAAGACACCTGAAGATTGAGAGCTTCATAAAGTTCCTTCACTTTTGCCACACATGTTGGATCGTCTTTTCCATAGTTCTCCTGAAAACAAAAGACTCAGAATAGATGAGCGAATACAGTAGCTGTTAGATCAGAGACTAATTCATAAGAAGGTAATGTCTTCCTTACATATAACAACTTTTTTTGTTCCTCGTTACAAAGTTCCAATGCTTTTACAACCAACCAGGAACACTTAAAATCTTCAATATCTGTTCCAATCTGACAAAGCAAAATATCAAAGATTTTTAGCTCTCCATAAAAACAAATCAGCGATTGGTAGTCAACAACGATCGAACTTACCTTGCCAATCACATCAGGATGACCAAAACAATCTAGGTAATCATCCTACAAAATATATCAGCAGATTATTGATTATCAGGCCCACAGTCCAAATTTTCAGGAAAGGAAATAAATAATTGCTTTGTATGAGAAACTTCAAATCTCAAAGCAATATGGTGTTTTGAGTTTCTTTAAGATATCGCAAGGTTTCCTTTGCATTCCAGTTATTCTTGAGAATAATAAGAAACGATAACTATTGAAGGTGATAACACTTGCCTGCACTTGAAAATAGGTTCCCATTTCAATGAGTATGTTCTTCACATCAGTATGATTGTCCAGATTCTCGCCTGCCATAAGCAGTGCACATGCCACCTGGATGCATATGGCAATCACAAGCAAATTAAAAAGGAGTACTCTTGATACGGTTCCAGGAAACATAGAACTCTGTAGGTCTGAGTTTTCAGATCACATGCTGTTACTTTGTAAATGAGGCATCAACAATGCTTGTCAAGCATTTATCAGACTTGAATGTAATTTAAACACTGAAAAGAAAAACAATATATGTCCTTTTTCTCTTCTTAGTAGGGTCATGCGATTCTTGAAACCATGGCCATTAAAAAAAAGGACCTAATGAGGAAGTAAAATTATTTTCAAGTTAACAAGTCCCATATTTACATATAAAGCATCTTCAGTTGAGAACTTCTTCAAGACAAAAGATAATTAGAAATAGGAACCATAATCATCCTTCATACAGAACAACATGAGTTATGAACATTAGAAGAGGAGAATTTTTACTCACTGGCAGGTAAAATGAGTAGTAAGCAGTTTTGTACTGAACAATCCGATGGTGACTGCAAGAAAACACAATCATTTTTATACTTAACTAAAACACGGATTTAGACATCAAATCAGTTTGAAAACAAAATTAGGAAGAAATAAAACCATTTAAAATTCTCACTTACAGAGGCAATGAATACTTCGATAAATCTTTCTCTCCCTCAAGTGTGGTGATCAAATCTATCATCTGTCCACAGGCTGTCTGAAATTCCACCTGTTCAAACATGGTCAAGATTAGTTGTGAGTATAGAATAGAAATGAAAACTCATTCATCCTCTTCTATGCAAACCTCATTAAATAAATCCAGCAAATCCACATAATAAGGCTTTCCTCTGAAATGCTTTTTGAGAATTCTTGGGATATGGTTGCGGAGAATTATGCCATCATTGATGGCAATCATACCAACCTACAACAAAAACTTCAGAAGTTAATAACTCAGTCCAATCAAAATAACAATGATAAACATGTTAGTTAAGCAAAACAGAAAAGAGGAACCTAATTTCCAACTATAGACTCGCATACCTTCGGCTTTCTGAACCAACACGGTTGACCTCGGCGTGTATGAGAGCTATCCATAATATCATCCAGAACAAGAAAATATGCTTGAAGCTGCAAGAATCGTTGTCAAGACTGTCCAAATTAATATGCAACATAAAGTGAACTATAAAAATATTGAATTTGGCAAAAAAAATGCAGAGTAGGGCCACAAACAGGAAAGATGTTAGGCAGCCATACCCATTCAATGCACCACCCAAGCGCGCAGGCTAGAAAAACTTCATCATCAGTTAGTTCCTTTCCTTCTTTCAGCAACTTGTAGCTGTCAATAACAGAGAGGCCTCGGTTCAACTTTCCTGCAGACAAAACAAAATCAGTATATGCTATTGAACTAACATAATCTTTTAAATTTATTTAATTCCAGTTCCATGAAACGTAAAGTTCTTGCACAACCAGGTCATCAAATTGAAGCAGAAAATTTCTTAACATAAAATGATACTATTTTGTTCCAACCTCCAGGTACATTGTAGTCCAGCATCTGCAACAAAAGGAGCACAGAACTATGATTAAGACACAGAAACGGCAGTAGTTTCATGAAATGGGTAAATAAACAGTAGAGCTCTAGAAGACAAATGATCAAAATCATAAAGGCTAATGCACATTAGACAGACAAAGATATATCAATAAGTAAACAGATACATACAACCGTTAAATTCAATGCCCGATTAAATTCCTTGAAGCCATTCCTATTAAAAAATATCATAGGATGCATAAATCTTCATTCTTGCATCAATGCAACCAAATTGACCACACCAATTGGAAATTTCCATATCAATCCTGACGGGGTTAACAAGTTATTGCTAGATTTACATTCCACAAGCATGCATTCAAACTAACAATTTCCCGGGGTTAACAAGTTATTGCTAGATTGACATTCCACAAGCATGCATTCAAACTAACAATTTCCCACAGAGTAGTCAAACATTCATGGGCAATTCAAAGTTCTGGTTTTCCTTTCCGCTGCCCTCAATGTTTCCCACTTCTTTTCATGGTGAACTGCAATAAACCAATGGAGTTTTATTTGTTGAATTGGGCATTTAAGTTTGAGGAGAGATTAAGGGCCTGTTTGGTCGTGTTTTCCTAGAAAAACACGTATAAATTTGTTTGGAGAAATGTTCTTAAAAACTGTCTTCAAGAATGATTTTTGAAAAAAAACCCACTTTTTAGGAATATTAAAAGTTGTTGGGTCTGTTAGGATTAGGCACACCCAGAAATCAATCACACAGAAAAAAGAGACAAGATATTTACGTGGTTCGGCAATAGCCTACGTCCACAGGAGAGATATCACTATAACATTTTCCCGGAGGGAGTTCACAACACACACCTCACTCTCTCTCTATAGCACTCTCACTCACAGATTACACTCTCTGCTCTATCTTTCTCTTTCTGATGAACTAACTCAGCTCACCTCTTTCCATTTTATATACAAACGGGAGGGAACAAAGTCAAGAAAAAAAGTTAATGGGCTGGCTGCCACCTACCATTCCCTCCTACTTCTTGACTTGGAGAGCCAACCAGCCAACCTCCAACTACTCCTCTATGTGGGCTGGAGTTAACAACTCTCTCCCTCTACGCCCATATGGATAACTGACTTCTTACTTGAAGTTCATCCTGATCAGATTCTTGCAAACTTCCAGTTTGTCTCTGGTGACAACCTTGGTCATCATGTTAGAAGGATTCTTGTCCGTGTGAATCTTCCCCGGCTTCATCAGCTGCTTTTCCATCACTTCTCGTATCCAATGATACCGGACATCAATGCACTTTGTACACGAATGCTACATGGAATTCTTACTTAGATCAATTGCACTTTGACTATACAATGTACCTTGTACTTTTCCAGCTGTGGACCCAATTCTTAGAGAAACCGCCTTAACCACAACATTTCCTTTCCAGCATCTGCGGCAACAATGTACTCTACCTCTGTTGTAGATAAAGCAAAATACTCTTGTAGTTTGGACTACCATGAAATAGCTCCTCCTGCAAAGGTGAATAAAAATCCTGATGTAGACTTTCTACCATCAAAATCACCTGCCATATCGGCATCTGTAAAAAACTCCAAAATTGGTTCAGCTCTCCTAAAACATAGACACATCTTTGAAGTTCCCTGCAAGTACTGAAGAATCCATTTGACTGCCTCCCAATGCTCCTTTCCTGGATTGGCGAGGAATCTGCTCACAACGCCAACTGCGTAAGCTATATCTGGCCGGGTACACACAATTGCATACATCAAACTTCCTACTGCGAAAGAATAAGGGATTGTCTCCATTTCTTTCCTTTCAGAGCTGGTCGTGGGACACGAACGCTTTGTCACCTTGAAATGGTTGGCCAGTGGTGTGCTGACTGGCTTGGCATTTTTCATGTTGAACCTTTCAATCACCCGTTCAACATATTTCTCTTGTGACAGCCATATCTTCTTGGCTTTCCTGTCACGAACAATCTTCATGCCCAAAATCTGCTGTGCTGAGCCTAAATTCTTCATGTCAAAATACTGCGACAAGTCCTTTTTCAACTTGTTGATCATAGTAATATCTTGTCCGATGATCAGCACATCATCGACATACAACAGTAAGATGATGAAGTTTTCATCCAAAAACCTTCAGAAATATATACACTAGTCTGCTACCGTTCTTGTGTACTTGTGATCCACCGTGAATGAATCAAACTTACCATTGTCTCGGCGCCTATTTCAGGCCATAGAGACTCTTCTTCAGTTTCGCAGACTAGATTCTATTTCCCTTTAACTTCAAATCCTTTTGGTTGCTCCATATAGATCTCTTCCTCCAAGTCACCATGGAGAAAGGCAGTCTTGACATCCATCTGTTCTACTCCAGATTCAAGCGAGATGTTAATCCTAAAGCTACTCGAATGGAAGTCATCTTCACAACTGGAGAGAAGATCTCATCAAAATCAATTCCCTTTTTCTGTCCAAAACCTTTGACCACCAAGCGAGCTTTATACCGCAATATTTTACCGTTGCCATCTTTCTTCAATTTGTACACCCATTTGTTTTTCAATGCCTTCCTGTCCTTTGGAAGTGAAACAAGCTCATAAGTGTGGTTCTTCTGCAAAGAACTCATCTCCTCATTCATGGCTTGCATCCAGCAATCTTTCTCTATATGACTCTTTGCTTCCGAAAAACTCTCAGGCTCCCCCTCATTATAGCATCTCCAACGATTCATTATAATTTTCACCAAATCTAAGTAAAAAAAAGGCTGATTTTCTCAATCTGATACGAGTAGCTCCAATGGTGTGCATCAAAAGCGAAAGGGACGTTTGGTGGGTCGACCGATCGGTCGACCAGTTAGGCTTTTCAAATTTATTTTTTTCCCTCCCTTTCTGTTCCCAATCTCTCCCTCTCTCTCTCTCTTCTCCACAAACCTTAAAGTCTCTGGTCTTTTCCATCTCCAATCTGTCCTTCTCCGTCCCTCTCTCCCCTCTGCTTCTATTCAATGCAAACTGAACCCAAGAAAGATAAGGGCTTGGTCTCATGGACACTTTTGCAACTTTAACCCCTCCTCACATCCCCAAATCTCCACTACCAACTCTTTTTTCCACTTCACTAGTTTCAGCAAGTTCAAACCCTCTTCAATTTCTCTTTCTTGCAGACCCATTAATAGTAGCTACTCTAATCCTCAAAAACCAATTCAAAAATGCAAATTTCCCAACAAACCCGCCTCTCCCTTTTTGGATTTGTTCAACAAAATCAAAGATAGTAATAAGTTGAAACACTCTTCAACAACCTCTGTTTCTTGCATACCCAATCATAGCTCAAACCCACAAAACCCAATTTCAAAATGCAATTTCTCCAACACGCCAACCTCTCCTTTTCCAATTTGCTCCCAGCTCTATACAAAATCAAAGGTTTAGCCTCTTCCAAGAAATGGATCTCTATTTTTCCAGGCTCTAATGGTGGGTCAGAGGGCTATTTGCAGAACGGAGGGTTTGGTGTGGCTCTATTGAGCGTGACCACGACGGCGAGAGTCCGAATCAGCCCTTTTGTGGCGACTCTAGCGGCGAATCCAACGTTCGTTTCAGGTTTGTTTGCTTGGATGATTGCTCAACCGACGAAGTTGATATTGAATTTCTTTGTGGAGAGGAAGTGGGATTTGAGGATTATGTTTGCTTCAGGAGGAATGCCTTCGTCTCACTCTACAGAAAATAAACCAGTTCGCAGATTGAGGAAGCCAGTCGACCGGTGGGTCAATCGGCCGAATGTCCGGCTGGTTGACCGGTTGGCCCACCCCAACGTTACAACACAGTGAAATGGTGAAATTTCGTGCTTATCCTTAGTTTGATGAAAGTTTTGTTCCGTTCTCAGTTTGATCACCATTGGAGAGGGAAAAAGTGACTTTTTTCATCAAATTTGAATTTGATGCTTAATCTGATGCAACGTTGGAGATGGCCTTAATAATCAGAATATACTGAGAAGCGGGATATTTGGTTGATGGTATGGCAGCCCTTCCAGATCTCTGCAACTGAGGCCCGGTTGCCTCTGGTTGAGGGGATTGCTCCCCCTGCTCAACACCCTCTTCATTCGGGTCTTCATCTCTTTACTCCTGATCCTTAATTTCTGGCATAAGATTCTGCAACTCTGGCACTTCTTGTTGCACATCATCACATCTAGCATTTTCTGATGGCTCAAGAGATGGGAACAAGTCTGGACTGATGACATCTCTAGACTTTGCAGACTTCTCAAAATCTACTACTGTCTGGTCTTTCTGGAACATATCTCTGCTCTTGAACATCTTCTTGTTCACTGGGTCCCACAACTTGTACCCAAATGCTGCATCTAAAAAGCCCATAAATATACATGGAGTGGATTTATCATCAAGCTTCTGTCTGTTTTTCTTGGAGATGTGTGCGAACGCCTTACACCCGAAGACTCTTAAGTGAGAATATTATACCTTTCTTCTGGACCAGACTTCCTCAGGTATCGCAAAATTCAACGGGACTAAAAGCGACCTGTTGATGAGATAACAGGCTGTATGGGCGACTTCAGCCCAAAATGACTTTGGCAACTTTGCCATTCTAAGCATGCATTTGACCCTTTCAATAATAGTGCGATTCATCCTTTCTGCCACACCATTGTGTTGTGGGATACCGAGAACTGTTGTCTCGTGCTGGATATTTCTACTGGCACAATATGCTTCAAAAGCATTGGAAGTGTACTCGCGACCATTGTCTGTGCGAAGACATTTCAACTTCTTCCCAACCTCTCTTTCCACCATTGCATGAAACTCCTGAAAGTGCTGGAATACCTCATCCTTCGTCTTCAAGAAATACACCCACAACTTCCTTGATGCATCATCAATGAAGGTCAAAAAATACTTGCGGCTGCCAAGTGACTCCACTTCGATTAGGCCACAAACATCCGAGTATACCATAATGAGCACTTCTGTTTTCCTCTTGCTCGTTGAACTGAATGATACTTAATGCTGCTTGCCGTAAAGGCAATGATCACATGGCATCAAGGCACTCCTTTTGGATAAGGATATCTTGGATTGCTTTGCCAACAGATGCAATCCCTTCTCACTCAAGTGAGCCAGTCTTCTGTGCCATAAGTCCGGTGACTCCTTGTCTTCTGCTGCATTAAGACTTTCCAAACAGATCTTCGTTTGAGTCTTGTACAGTGTTGAAGACATCTCTCCTCTGGCAATTGTCAAAGCTCCTCCTATAAACTTCCAACAACCATTTCCGAATGTATTTGTATATCCTTGTTAGTCGAGGGCACTTCCGGAGATAAGATTAAGGTGCAAATCTGGAACATGCCTCACATCTTTGAGAATTAGCTTGTGTTCGACATCAGTCTGACCACTAATGTCTCCAATACCCACAATCTTCGAATAGCTAGAAATCCCCATTCAAATAGTGCCAGAATCTCCAGCGTCGTACGAGCTGAAGAGTTCTCTATGGGAAGTGGCATGATATGATGTAGTTTTGTCTACCACCCATTTTGTGTAACTGTGGTCAGCCACGTGTAGACAATCTTCCTCTTCACCAACTGCAAGAAGTATTTCATCAGTTGTTGTGGCCGTCGTGTTCTCTTCTCCTTTTGACTTATTGTTTTGGCCTTTATCTTTTCGATTTGGGCAGTTCCTCTTCATGTGACTCTCCTGGCCACAGTGAAAGCAAGTGAAGCTAGAGTTACTTTGACTTTTACTGTCTCTGGATTTGCTCTTGTTGTTCCATCTGTCTCTACTCTTGCTTCTTCTTCTTCTTCCTTTACCTCTGTCTCTGCTTCTATCTTCTGTGACAAGAGCATGAGACTGATTACCTCCCATATCTTTCCTACTTGTCTCTTCATTATACATGACGTCTGTGACCATGCTCGTGGTCAGCTTCCCCTCTGGTGCAGAGTTGCAAAAAGAAACTACCGTTGTCTCCCAGCTCTCCGGTAAAGAACTGAGCAGTAGTACAACTTGCATTTCATTGTCCAAGGGCATCTTGACGGTTGCAAGTTGATGCACCAGATTCTTGAATTCACTTGTGTGCTCGGCGACAGACACACCATTCTTCAACTTCAGATTTACAAGCCTTCTCATTGCCAAGGCTTTGTTTCAGGCAATATTTGACTGGTACATTCTTTCTAACATTGTCCAGAGGACATATGCATCTGTCTCCTAGGTGACATGGTGGAACACACTGTGGTATATCCATTGTCTGATACAACCGACAGTCTTTCGGTTCATTTTTATCTAGTCTTCATCCTTCACTTCTTCCGGTTTAACCCCTTTTAGAGCAATGGGGACAAACAGGTCTTTATAATATAGGATGTCTTCCATCCGCGACTTCCAAATTGCATAATTGGAAGGATTCAACTTGATCATAGATCCTGAAGTTGATGTGATTTCCTCCATCATCTTTTTTACTTTTTACAGAAACTCTGATTCAAAAATCTGACCGTATGAATCTCTCCGGAATACTCCAAATAGTTGGAAACCACTATTGGATCACCAAAATCGGACTTCAAATGGCTCAGATCTAGCCAAAATAAGTTCGATATTTCAGATCTGCGAATGTACCTTAGCCGCGTAGCACCGGATAGCTCTCTACCTCTGGGTCGGGTCGGGTCGGGTTAACCCGGCGGTTTGGCTAGCCAGCTGGTATGCCGGTGTGGCAGACATGTGGCGATGACATGTCGCTGACGTGGTGATGATGTGTCAGTGACGTGGCAATGACGTGGCGATGATGTGTCAGTGACGTGGCGATGATGTGGTGATGACGTCACTATCACGCACAGAGGACTCTCCTTCTTCCTTCTGCCATGCGTCGGGTGCATGTCTGAGACTGGTGTGACGCGCCAATACTATCAACGGCGCGTGTGGCACGTGTCTGAGATTGAGACTCATGCGTCATCTTTTGGTGGCGCGTGGAAGCTTGTCTGGGGCTCGGCTTTGCAGTTTTGGACTCCTCTCGTCAAGAGCTTCCTTCCTATATGCTCAAATATGAATTTCAAGCAACTTGATTTCTGGGCAATTCTGAAAAACACATCCTGTTTTTCCGAAAAATCGACCAATAAGGCTCTGATACTACTTGTTAGGATTAGGCACATCCAGAAATCAATCATACACAGAAAATAGACAAGATATTTACGTGGTTCAGCAATAGCCTACGTCCACGGGAGAGATATCACTATAGAATTTTCCCGGAAGGAGTTTACAACACTCACACCTCACTCTCTCTCTCTATAGCACTCTCACTCACAGATTACACTCTATGCTCTGTCTTTCTCTTTCTGATGAACTAACTCAGCTCACCTCTTCCCATTTTATACACAAGCGGGAGGAAACAAAGTCAAGAAAGAAGTTAATGGATTGGCTGCTACCTACTATCTTCCCTCCTACTTCTTGACTTGGAGAGCCAACCAACCAACCTCCAATTACTCCTCCATGGGGGCTGGAGTTAACAGGGTCATGCCAACAAGTGCCCTAGGGTACAAGGCAAAATATTTGAAGAACACAACCCGTTTCATTAAATCCAATACCGTTTTATTGAAATCAATAACATTTTTACATATTTCTAAAACACGTTTTTACACACTTTACAACATTAAACAACACCCATGTGGGCACTTGTTAGCATTTGCCAAAGTTGTTTTGTATTTCGAAAACTGTTTTGCACAAAAATGAAAACAATGGGTGTTTCCCAACTATTCATTGTTTTTATTTCTAAAAGAGTGCGAAAAAGAGAAAAAACCCAAAACAATGAAAACAAAAATATAACCAAACACGGCATCAGGGTGTGAAAACATGAATGCCAGTTACAAAGCGTGAATCGAAGTGCTCATCTTTCTGTTTTGACAACTAACTTTGATCACAACAATTAAAATTCCAAGAAGACAAAATATTAAAGCTGTATTCGGTTGGGGGGATTTGAGAAGGGATTAGGAAAGAAAAACGGAAAAGGTAAAGCTCAAATCTACCAAAATGTAAGCATTAACATTCCAAGATCGAATCTTCTGAAGTAAACCATCCCCAAATTATTTACAATTAAAAAAGCAATTGAACAATACAAGTCAATAACTACAAGAAATGCATAATTGAACTCGGTTAATACACATATGCTACTAAAGAATGAATCGGCAAACTCACATAGAAAGAAAATGAGAGAATTGATAGAGAGAGGGTTAGAGAAGTCAAATTATACAGAAAATTCTTACTCGGTCGACCCATTGGCGGGAATCATCAGTGAACTCGAAAGCAGAGTCATGGAGTAGCTCCGATTTAAGGACGGAGTAAACTTCGAGAAATTTCGATTTCAGATCGGTCATTGATTCAGAGAGAGAGAGAGAATGAGATGCTAATCCTCAGAGAGAGTGCGTTGTCTGTTGTCGTTGTGTTTTATCGGAGAGTGTTGCTAATGAAGAGCATGTTGACATGTGTACTTGTTGTAGGGAGAGGAGCACAAAGTGGGAAACGACGCCGTCTTTACATTGGAATCACTTTTTTTTTTTTTAATTTTTAATTTTTTTAAACTCCAATAATGGGAATAATATATACAATAATATTTTTTAATTGGATCCAACTTCTTTTTTAATTTGGGAACACTTAAAAAAGTGGAATCTTTTTTAAAATATTTTATTTTTATTTTTAGTATTTTTTTAAAATTATGTTAAAATTTTTTACTTTTCTAAGCTATCTTGCAAACAAATCGAAAAAGTAAAAAAAAATAATAATAAATCTAAAAATAAATAAATAAGCTTAACCCGCTGTTTTTGACTTATTTTTGTTTTTATGAATTTATTTTCGAAATTTTTTTTAAAAATTTACTTTTTTTGGTTCATCTCTTTGAGCTAAATCTAGAAGCTTAAACTTTTTTGAAAAAAAAAATCATTAATGACAAAAATAAGCTCAAAAAACAAAAAAAATACCAATAAAACCCCAAACATTCAGTGATTTATTTTCAATCAATCATGAGGGAAAAAAATCCATATTGTTGTTATTATGGAATGAGCATTGCTAATTGTTATTCAAGACTAAAAATTAGACTCAATTTTTAAGTTTATTGATATGACAATCGATTAGGATATTAAATGTAACACTCTCACTCTATCTCTTATATTTGCTAATCAACAACCAACCATATCACTAACACATCATTGAGTCCACAAAATAAGTTTAAAACGTGGATTTATATATCATTTTCTTTTTGGAATATAATCAAACTTTTTCAAAAATCATATTCTTGCTATCCAAAGTTCAAAAAACCAATCCCTGGTTCAACAGACTCTGAAGTCACAAATGACCATTAATTAAAAAGTTGTAATGAATGCACATAAGAACTCATACTTGTATATAAACAGTGTCATGACATTATTCAATGAATCAATAGTACATTTATTCTGCATAGAATGTGCAGTCAAAATAATAATATAAAAAAAATACATATACAGGTACTTGGGAGGAGCAATCGACTCTGCTACACCTAGTAAGCAAGGAATTTAGCATCATTCACTACGCTCCTGCCAATTAATATTCACTCGAGGATGGTGTGGTGGACTTCAACATAGTTTAAGTTACTGGTGAGCTGAGCTCCAATGTACAAGGGAATAAACTCACTCAAGTAACCATGTAATTACAAACAATTCAGAATCATGGTGATATTTTCTCCCCCAGGAAAAAAGATGGGAAAGGGTAAACAAAATAAAGGAAAAGAAAAACCAAGATCAATTTTGACTTTTCAGTTCGTATCTTGCGTTTTTACCTCTCTAATTCTTGTTTACAAAGAGGACAGCAAGATGTGATAGTAAGCCATTGATCCACGCAATTCATATGAAATATATGTGAGCATGGCAGCTGCCTGATTTCTTCCTTTTCTCTATACTTGGATAGACAAATGCAGCACTCCTGTCAATACCACCATCAAGAAAATGTTAGAATCTTGCTTAAGAAGGGTCCATTCGCCCATTGATTTTGTTTTGTAGAAAAAAACTAATTGGTCGTTGATCTGTCTGATTAGGCATGTCAGTGATTCCATCTAAGTGTGTGTTAGTGATCAGTTCATAGTATTAATTGCATCTTAACTACATAATAGTTTGTGTAGGATAAGAATGAAAGATGGTGATAAGGGCTATCGGTTGGTCAAACTTTTGAGAATTAACACACTATATAAGATGGCTATGTCCCTACTATCACACGAATGCTCCTACTCAATCCAAGTGCATACGGTTGTGAACAGAGAAACCTCCATGTTCATCATCTTCATCAAAAGTTACAAAGCAACCTCCATGGCTTAAGGTTTTGAAATCAACATTGTTAAGTACCCAAAACAATTATACATTTGATTTATGCTACAAACTTGCACCAGGTTTGTTTCTAGGGATTTCTAGAATGTTGAACTCAAACAAACAGAAAATACAAGAAAGCCATTACCCAAAAATGAAGACTGGTCAGATTTTTATTATTTATTTTTTCCTGCTCAGGGCAAGAAAAACCTAGGAGACATCTACTGATTGACGGATTTAGATGTTGTAAATAGAAACTTACTGGAGTATCATTATTATTGACTGATTTTCCATGCTCCAAATTGGTGTCAAAGTCTTTAAATCTCCAGCTGGGTAGATTGGAAATTTGATCATCAGAAGCCCCTCTATCAGTGGATCCCATGTTCATATTGTAGCCGAGGAGGCTGCTAATAAGCGGCACACAACAACACAGCAACACAAACAACAGGAATGGGAAAGAGTAGCTGACAGCATTCCAAGCAAGCAGAGTGATGCAGAGGACGTGGAGCTTTGGAGCTCGACGGAAAGATCCTAAGCGAGAATCAAAGACCCAAACATTACCCATGACAAACCATATGGCAAAGAATAGATCCAGAGATGTCCGGCATTTGGTCATCAAATGCAAGCTCCTGATAACAGTATTTGTCCTTGTCAATTACAAAACATGGAAACAAGTAAAGAGACTAAGTAATGTTGTGTGTATCATTTCAACTATGACTGAAGATGAAAAGACTAACACAGAATTTTCTGTTTATTTATTTCAATTCTTATCAATTTCAGCTATGTATACAGTAATATGACTAAGGACTACAATTCCTTATGTGATATAAAAGGGAAAAGAATTAAAATTGCTTGTGCATGTTATGGGTGCTTCCATTTTTAGCAAACTTTCCCAAAAATAGTTTGCCATATTAGTTTTCGTTTTTTTTCTATTTTCGAGGATAGAAAATGAAAATTATATCAAATGTGCAATTTTCTGAAAAATGCTTATTCATTTTCCTAGTCTAAACCATACACAAGCCAACAATTCTCTCTTACCTTTTCTTTTCCCTTTCTTTTCCTTTTTTATTTCCTTACCCTAAAAAAAATCCTAGTACCAAACAAAGGGCTTCAAAACCAGAAAGTTTGTAGCTTTTATCGCATCTTCAAATTAATGATTCTTGCAACATGATGATTTCTTGAATTGTCTACAGAAATCTAAAATAGCTCTTTTGCAGCATTTTCTTTTCATCCTCTTCCCAAATTACTCTAGCAACCAAGATATCACTACAATTATAGCTCCTGGAAATCATATGATACTGATAGTTTATTATAAATAATTATATTATTTTGAGGGACTCGAGCAAATAAAATATATACCTGGATTCTTCATTGTTCCTCTGCTGTTCTAAATCAGAGTGGTTGAAAGAACCATCTCCTTGACCCCCATGAAAAAAACGATACCGCCCGTAGAGTACCAACAGACTAAGGACACAACCAAAATCATAACCAGAAATCCATATTCTCATGGGCCAAACCGGCTTCTCTGCCTTGGAAACAGCCAGAGTATAAGTTGTGACGATAATTTGAACAATCAAAGTTATTAATTCTACCACCATCCAAGAACCAGTATTAAATGGATTGGACCCAAGATCAGACCTTGATCCATTTTGGTAATGAAACACCCTTCTCAGGAAGGTGAACCACCTTGCTCTAGATATCCTCATTGCTGTTCTCACCAAGAACGAAGAAGGGGAAACGCGTGTGGACCTGTTTCGGGAATTGATAGCTATTCGATCTTCTCCGGCTGGAGAAACCGATGAAAATGAAACTGCTATCCCAGAAGTGCACAACACGTCCGGTGCAAATAAGTAGCGAGTATTCATTGCGAAGCAATAAATATAAATCCTACCCGGACCCAAAATGTTTTGGACCTCAATCTATCATGAACAAGAGTCCAATGCAAATTCACTTGTTGAAGCGTGACTAAACTCTCCAAACTCTCACCTTCTAATATAGTCAATGAAACTTCATGGGCAGTCACATTAGCTGTACCAATTCAGAACTAAGAAAACCCACAACCCAGTTCTTTCAAATCTTCAGTCTTTAAGAAATTTTCTTCACTGGGTATGCAGAACTTGATTGGCTACTCAAAAATTTTCAATGACACCAAAACTCAAACACTTGGAGGGCATTAAAGTTTCCATATCAACACAGCCCAAAGCAATAAAAAAAAAAAAAAAAAAAAACTTAGACTTGAGGGTATTGGGAGGCCATGTAAGGACTTTCAAAATGAAATGCAATACATGGAAGTGAAGAAGATCACTCGTAAATAAAGGGATAAGGCAACAGAAACAGAAGGGCAATTGAGGAAGGTGAAGTTTTGGGTTGGGATGGTGACCAAGAATCGAACAGACTTGCTTTGATTCCAAGGGAATCGGAGGTGAACGTTAACGGTTGGCCTAACTTCTCTCCGGAGTTTTGTGTGTTTAGTAAGCAAAGCCTGAGCGAGCCGTTGGTTTTGCGAGTAATGAAATATTAGGACAAAAGCAAAGATATATATTATTTTTTTGTAACTTAAAATACTCTTCTTTTTTTTTTCAGCTTTCAAGTGTCCGAACTAACTTATACTTATTTTGATTAATTTTCTCTTAATCCGGTCAAAAGTAGATCGTTTATTTCGTCATATACAAATTAACTCATTAATTTAAATAATATATTAAAATTTTATTTTAATTTTAATAAAAAAATATTTTGATTTCTGGTGGGCATGATGGTTGTATTGTGAAGTAAAAGCTTATAATTTGGCCACCAAATCCAATCCAACCACTAACCAGTTGCTAGTTTGTATGTAATTATGTTGAGAGTAGATTGTATGTAAAGAGTAGCTTGGCCCCTGGTTACTTTTGATAATGGTAAATTTATTTAGAACACAGATTTAATTAACTTATGTAAAAATATTAAATATTAAATTCTGAATTCAAAATATGACCTGAAAAAATAACTTAATAACTTAAATTTAAGAGAGAAAAAAATTGAACAACTTATTAAAAAAATTGTTTTTAAATGACATTTGTTTGGTAAATAACTCGGTCATGATTTTTTTATGCAGTCAACTTGTCAAGAAGATGGTTGGTTCATGCATTATTAGCTTGTTTTGTTATGAGAAGCAAATCATAATCATATGATGACTACACTTAAAAGTGTAGGACAATCTTCACTGTATTTAAAAGATTTAATTCTATTGTGTACACAACAACAAATAGAATTTAAAGAAATAAAGAAAAGGAGAAAACTTGTTTGATTACAAAAATCAAATTCGAAATAAAAATAAATAAATAAAAACAGATTTTATTTTGTTACAAAAACAAAAATAAAATCTGATTAAAAATAAATAAAACAACACTGAAAATAAATTAAATAACTTACTTGATTTAATTTCTTTGAATTATTTTCTGATCAAGTCCAGTGTTTAACACTGTGTCCTTAAGACAGATTCGTCCTCTCCACGGTGCTTTCAGAATTTGGACGTCTATCTCCCAGGATGAAATGATCTACCACAAACAATAGCAGCACTACAAATTGTTTGCCTTACGAACACAATAAGTGTTTACACTCTTTCTTTCGGAAATAAAATGCAGCAAGATGAAGAATAGAATTAACAGAGGTGAAATACGAAATTTCTGAATTGAAAACATCAAATGAGGGTGGTCCTATTTATAGATGTGAAGGTGGCTCTTGGATTTGAATTGAACAGGTATGTGGCTCTTGGTTTTGAATTGAACAGGTATCATACCTGTTGGGTTTTGAATTCAAACAGATTTGAATCAATTCAAACAGATAGTAAAACGGGAAGGGCCCTGTTTGGGTGTGCACTAATTCCAAAACAGTTTATTTCTGTTTGAAACCGGGAAGGGCCCTGTTTGGATGAATAAAAAATCCAAACCAATTTAATTTGAATTATGGATTTTATTTTAATAAAAAATAAAATTAAATTCAAATGTTTTTGGCCCAAAAAGATTAGAAGCCCAACCACACACCACGCACCCGCGCCCAGCCCAGCCCGCTCGACCGGACGGACGGCGGCGGCGGCGCGCGCGTGTGTGGTGATTTTTGGGTCCAATGGGTCTAGCCCATTTTGCCCATAACCTCTCCCTCTAAAACACTTGGGTACCCCTTGGGGCACACCCCAAGTATCTCACCCTAAGCCTTATAAACCCTTTCAAAACCTCCCACCAAATCAATGTGGGACAAGCCAATTTACAACCTTAAGGAATTTCCACCAAAACTCCATTTCCATGGAGCACACTTTGGCTTCAATTTCTCATTCACTTGGTAATGGTTTTGAGCAACCAAATATACCACGTGAATCACAACGCGGCATAGAACGCGTTACCACTTTGACCCGAGTAAATCGACACTCGGGGCCCACCTAAAAAATAGACCAAACTTGAGGAAAAATTAACCATTTCCAACAATCCCCCACATGAATGGAATTTGATGACAACGGAAATGCAACAATATGCAGACTTAACGAAAGAGTATAAGTCAAAAATATCTTGCATCAGGATAGGTAGTTTTCGGCTTTGAACCTTCCCTAGTGATAACCTATCGGACTTACTGGCTAACCAATGGACGCGATGCCTTGAATTGTTCAGCCGTTTGTGTAAGCCAAGACAATAGATTTCACACAAAATATCTTCTAACACATCGTGGTTCTCACTGTTGTGTTCATTTTGGCCTTGAACGCGCCTGGTTTTCATAAGTGTTTCTAGAGAATTTAGCCTTTGCATTCTCATAGAACCGGCCCCAGTTCAACACTCATATAGGTGATTCTTATTGTGAGTATCTCTTTATACTCGTCTTGATTTTATGCCTTAATCAAGATATAAGTAATCATTAAAAGCAAAGCTTATCCTTATACCCCTGCAGACAACATATGTTGCAGATATCACTCTCACCATAGGAATGGGTAGGAATTTTAATCCCTTGGTGATTTCTGGTGAGCCATACATAACTTAGTTGTCCCTTTGAACTTAGTTCTTGGGATCTCCAGTCATATAAGTAGGGTTACCATTATGACGACTCTTATGTAATAGGCTTTAATCCCATCCCCTTCGATGAACTATACACTAGCTCTTTTGTCAAACCTTTTGTTAACGGATCCGCAATATTCTCTTTAGATTTTATATAATCTATTGAGATTATTCCGTTTGACAACAATTGCCTTACGGTATTATGTCGACGACGAATATGTCGTGACTTACCATTATACATATGATTCTGTGCCCTGCCTATTGCAGATTGACTATCACAATGAATGCAAATAGCTGGCACAGGTTTTGGCCACATTGGAATGTCTTCTAAGAAGTGACGAAGCCATTCTGCTTCTTCACCTGCTTTGTCTAAAGCAATGAACTCGGATTCCATTGTGGATTGTGCGATGCACGTTTGTTTCGTGGACTTCCAAGAAACAGCAGCGCCTCCTAGAGTAAAGACATATCCACTAGTGGATTTTGAATCTTTAGTATCCGATATCCAATTGGCATCACAATAACCTTCGAGTACTGCTGGATATCGAGTAAAGTTCAAACCATGATCACGAGTAAATCTTAGATATTTAAGAACTCGAATGATCGCTTTCCAATGGTCTTCTCCAGGGTTACTAGTGTACCTACTCAATTTACTGATAGCATAAGCTATATCAGGACGAGTACAATTCATTAGGCACATTAGGCTTCCAATGATTTGGGAGTATTTTAACTGAGACACTGCATCACCTTTATTTTTTGATAAATAAAGACTGATGTCTACAGGTGTTCTAGCTAAATTCAAATCATCCTTGATAAATTTATCAAGAATTTTCTCAATATAATGAGATTGAGATAATGCATATCCGTCAGATGTTTTAGTAATTTTCATTCCTAATATAACATCTGCGACCCCCATATCTTTCATATCAAATCTTTTGTTAAGCATCTGCTTAGTTGATTTGATCATGTTTTGACTGCTTCCAATGATAAGCATGTCATCCACATAAAGACAAACTATGACATATCCTTGGTCAGTGTTTTTAACATAGACGCATTTGTCACATTCGTTTATCTTAAACCCATTAGTAAGCATTGCATGATCAAATTTTTCATGCCATTGCTTAGGTGCTTGTTTTAATCCATAAAGGGATTTTACAAGTCGACAAACTTTCTTTTTTTTTGCCCTGATACTACAAACCCTTCGGGTTGTTCCATATAGATCTCTTCATTTAGATCACCATTTAAGAAAGCTGTTTTAACATCCATTTGATGTATTTCTAATTTAAACAACGCTGCTATAGAAATAAGCATGCGAATGGATGTTATTCTTGTCACAGGGGAATATGTGTCAAAATAGTCCAGACCTTCCTTTTGTCTGTAACCTTTAACAACAAGTCTTGCTTTATACTTGTCAATTGAACCATCTGCTTTCATTTTTCTCTTGAATATCCATTTATATCCAAGAGGTTTAGAACCTGGTGGAAGATCCACCAATTCCCAAGTATGATTTTGCATAATGGATTCAATTTCATTATTAACAGCCTCTTTCCACAAAGGTGCTTCAGGACCTGTCATTGCTGCCTTAAAGCTTTGAGGTTCATTTTCTAACAAGTATGTCAGAAAATCTGGACCAAAGGATTTTGATGTTCTCGCTCTTTTACTTCGTCTTGGTTCATCATTAGTTAAATCCTGTTGGTCGAGACTATTGCTAGTCTCTTGTGTTTGATTGTCATTAGTCTCTTGACTTTGTGTACAATCATAAGTTCTTTTCTGTGAACTTAATTCCTGTCCTTTCTTGTAAGGAAAGACATGTTCAAAAAACACGGCATTCCTTGACTCTATAATAGTGTTCACATTTATATCAAGTATATCTGATTTATAAGTCAGAAACCGATATGCACTACTATTCTGAGCATAACCAATAAACACACAATCTACTGTTTTTGGTCCTATCTTAGTCTTTTTAGGAACAGGTACTTCAACTTTTGCCAAACACCCCCACACTTTTAAGTATTTGTAGGAAGGTGGTCGACCTTTCCACAATTCATAAGGAATGCTTTTGGTTTTCTTGTGGGGTATTCTATTAAGAACATAATAAGCAGACAATATTGCTTCCCCCCACAAGTTTTGTGGTAAACCTGAACTTAGTAACATGGCATTCATCATTTCTTTTAGGGTTCTATTCTTCCTTTCAGCAATTCCATTTTGCTGTGGAAAATAAGGGGCTGTAGTTTGGTGAATAATGCCATGTTGTGCACAAAATTCATTTAAAGGTGCATCATATTCACCACCCCTATCACTTCTAATATAAATCAATGAATTTTAAAACAAATTCAAGAAAAAACCAAAATAATTATGACTACTCCAGGCAGAATTAAAGTTTTGACAAAATCATATCCTCATAAAAAATTTTGCCTAAGAATCAAACAATTCAAAAACCCATTTGATTGTATACATTCTTGCAACTCAATAACAAATAAATGTCACTGTCATAAAAATATTTGTGACAGAAGAAAATTAAATTATCTCAACTAATGCGAGAGATACACCCCCATATTAATAAAATGGTTCATGGTTTAACAAATTCTACTACGCAAGTAAAATAATTATTAATGACATCTCATGTCACATAATTCAATAATCAACATAAAAATTTCTTAAATTACTTCCCAATTAAACAGACCGATATAATTACATACATCTTCATGTTTAAATTTCTTTCGTGTATAAACACTCATTCAAAATTGATTAGAAATATTCAAATTAACATGCTTATGTCCAAAGTCGATATAACAATTTATCATTCCAAATCACTTGAAATTATTGTTAAGAAATAACTTGAGTTGATATCATACATGCATATCAAACGCATCAACTGAAAATAATGAATTAACAAAATAAATTAATCATGCACGATCCCATCACTTGCATCATGAAATAAAAGGATTCTCAACTCATAAATAAAATCCAACGCATTTAAACTTTAAACTTCAAAATGACAAAACATACCTTCATTTAATAAGTTTGATTTGTACATAAATAAACAAATTAAATATGCATTAAAATGGTCTTGTGAATATATATATATATATTTCCTGACTCAAGTGCAGAAACAATTCAAGACTATGAATCCACATTGTAATAAAAATAAAATTAGTTTGTAAAACTAATATTTTACTCTAAAAACAAACTCTTCCATGTATACTCACAATGAATTATGATAAAGTCAAAATAATTAACACCTTTTCACAAAGGGTTCAAAAATAAGTGGTCTACCAAACGAAACCATAAGTTACTTACAAAATTAACAGATTGTGACCGAGTCACAAAGTTACATGATTGATTAACAAAATTAATTTTCTAGTTACTAAAACTAGAAAATAAATTACAATACAAAATAATTTTATTTTCCTTGTTACTAAAACTAGTAAAATAAAATACCGAAATAATATCTGATTACAAAAATCAGAAAACCAAACCATAAATTAATTTTCTAGTTACTTAAACCAGAAAATAAATTATAACACAAAATCATTTTATTTTTTTTTTGTTACTAAAACTAGAAAATAAAATACCACAAAACTATCTGATTACAAAAATCAGAACAAACACAAAAATAATTTTCTAGTTACCAAAACCAGAAAATAAATTAAAACACAAAATAATTTTATTTTCTTTGTTACTAAAACTAGAAAATAATATAATTTTATTTTCCTTGTTACTAAAACTAGAAAAATAAAATACCAAGAATTTTCTGTAATACCAAATAATATTCTGAATTGTTAATGACACCAGTATCGTACTACTAGTTGTTGTCAAAGAAAAGAGACAGTATATTACTACTATCTGTCAAATAGCATAAATCACTATTTGTTTTTCCAACCAGAATATTAATTTGAAAACACAGAAAATTAAATACAATGAAGATACCCAAAAAGGATTCTGTCTTAAGATTGTAGGACAATCTTCACTGTATTTAAAAGATTTAATTCTATTGTGTACACAACAACAAATAGAATTTAAAGAAATAAAGAAAAGGAGAGAACTTGTTTGATTACAAAAATCAAACTCGAAATAAAAATAAATAAATAAAAACAGATTTTATTTTGTTACAAAAACAAAAATAAAATCTGATTAAAAATAAATAAAACAACACTGAAAATAAATTAAATAACTTACTTGATTTAATTTCTTTGAATTATTTTCTGATCAAGTCCAGTGTTTAACACTGTGTCCTTAAGACAGATTCGTCATCTCCACGGTGCTTTCAGAATTTGGACGTCTATCTCCCAGGATGAAATGATCTACCACAAACAATAGCAGCACTACAAATTGTTTGCCTTACGAACACACTAAGTGTTTACACTCTTTCTTTCGGAAATAAAATGCAGCAAGATGAAGAATAGAATTAACAGAGGTGAAATACGAAATTTCTGAATTGAAAACATCAAATGAGGGTGGTCCTATTTATAGATGTGAAGGTGGCTCTTGGATTTGAATTGAACAGGTATGTGGCTCTTGGTTTTGAATTGAACAGGTATCATACCTGTTGGGTTTTGAGTTCAAACAGATTTGAATCAATTCAAACAGATAGTAAAACGGGAAGGGCCCTGTTTGGGTGTGCACTAATTCCAAAACAGTTTATTTCTGTTTGAAACCGGGAAGGGCCCTGTTTGGATGAATAAAAAATCCAAACCAATTTAATTTGAATTATGGATTTTATTTTAATAAAAAATAAAATTAAATTCAAATGTTTTTGGCCCAAAAAGATTAGAAGCCCAACCACACACCACGCACCCGCGCCCAGCCCAGCCCGCTCGACCGGACGGACGGCGGCGGCGGCGCGCGCGCGTGTGGTGATTTTTGGGTCCAATGGGTCTACCCCATTTTGCCCATAACCTCTCCCTCTAAAACACTTGGGTACCCCTTGGGGCACACCCCAAGTATCTCACCCTAAGCCTTATAAACCCTTTCAAAACCTCCCACCAAATCAATGTGGGACAAGCCAATTTACAACCTTAAGGAATTTCCACCAAAATTCCATTTCCATGGAGCACACTTTGGCTTCAATTTCCCATTCACTCGGTAATGGTTTTGAGCAACCAAATATACCACGTGAATCACAACGCGGCATAGAACGCGTTACCACTTTGACCCGAGTAAATCGACACTCGGGTCCCACCTAAAAAATAGACCAAACTTGAGGAAAAATTAACCATTTCCAACAATCCCCCACATGAATGGAATTTGATGACAACGGACATGCAACAATATGCAGACTTAACGAAAGAGTATAAGTCGAAAATATCTTGCATCAGGATAGGTAGTTTTCGGCTTTGAACCTTCCCTAGTGATAACCTATCGGACTTACTGGCTAACCAATGGACGCGATGCCTTGAATTGTTCAGCCGTTTGTGTAAGCCAAGACAATAGATTTCACACAAAATATCTTCTAACACATCGTGGTTCTCACTGTTGTGTTCATTTTGGCCTTGAACGCGCCAGGTTTTCATAAGTGTTTCTAGAGAATTTAGCCTTTACATTCTCATAGAACCGGCCCCAGTTCAACACTCATATAGGTGATTCTTATTGTGAGTATCTCTTTATACTCGTCTTGATTTTATGCCTTAATCAAGATATAAGTAATCATTAGAAGCAAAGCTTATCCTTATACCCCTGCAGACAACATATGTTGCAGATATCACTCTCATCATAGGAATGGGTAGGAATTTTAATCCCTTGGTGATTTCTGGTGAGCCATACATAACTTAGTTGTCCCTTTGAACTTAGTTCTTGGGATCTCCAGTCATATAAGTAGGGTTACCATTATGACGACTCTTATGTAATAGGCTTTAATCCCATCCCCTTCGATGAACTATACACTAGCTCTTTTGTCAAACCTTTTGTTAACGGATCCGCAATATTCTCTTTAGATTTTATATAATCTATTGAGATTATTCCGTTTGACAACAATTGCCTTACGGTATTATGTCGACGACGAATATGTCGTGACTTACCATTATACATATGATTCTGTGCCCTGCCTATTGCAGATTGACTATCACAATGAATGCAAATAGCTGGCACAGGTTTTGGCCACATTGGAATGTCTTCTAAGAAGTGACGAAGCCATTCTGCTTCTTCACCTGCTTTGTCTAAAGCAATGAACTCGGATTCCATTGTGGATCGTGCGATGCACGTTTGTTTCGTGGACTTCCAAGAAACAGCAGCGCCTCCTAGAGTAAAGACATATCCACTAGTGGATTTTGAATCTTTAGTATCCGATATCCAATTGGCATCACAATAACCTTCGAGTACTGCTGGATATCGAGTAAAGTTCAAACCATGATCACGAGTAAATCTTAGATATTTAAGAACTCGAATGATCGCTTTCCAATGGTCTTCTCCAGGGTTACTAGTGTACCTACTCAATTTACTGATAGCATAAGCTATATCAGGACGAGTACAATTCATTAGGTACATTAGGCTTCCAATGATTTGGGAGTATTTTAACTGAGACACTGCATCACCTTTATTTTTTGATAAATAAAGACTGATGTCTACAGGTGTTCTAGCTAAATTCAAATCATCCTTGATAAATTTATCAAGAATTTTCTCAATATAATGAGATTGAGATAATGCATATCCGTCAGATGTTTTAGTAATTTTCATTCCTAATATAACATCTGCGACCCCCATATCTTTCATATCAAATCTTTTGTTAAGCATCTGCTTAGTTGATTTGATCATGTTTTGACTGCTTCCAATGATAAGCATGTCATCCACATAAAGACAAACTATGACATATCCTTGGTCAGTGTTTTTAACATAGACGCATTTGTCACATTCGTTTATCTTAAACCCATTAGTAAGCATTGCATGATCAAATTTTTCATGCCATTGCTTAGGTGCTTGTTTTAATCCATAAAGGGATTTTACAAGTCGACAAACTTTCTTTTTTTTTGCCCTGATACTACAAACCCTTCGGGTTGTTCCATATAGATCTCTTCATTTAGATCACCATTTAAGAAAGCTGTTTTAACATCCATTTGATGTATTTCTAATTTAAACAACGCTGCTATAGAAATAAGCATGCGAATGGATGTTATTCTTGTCACAGGGGAATATGTGTCAAAATAGTCCAGGCCTTCCTTTTGTCTGTAACCTTTAACAACAAGTCTTGCTTTATACTTGTCAATTGAACCATCTGCTTTCATTTTTCTCTTGAATATCCATTTATATCCAAGAGGTTTAGAACCTGGTGGAAGATCCACCAATTCCCAAGTATGATTTTGCATAATGGATTCAATTTCATTATTAACAGCCTCTTTCCACAAAGGTGCTTCAGGACCTGTCATTGCTGCCTTAAAGCTTTGAGGTTCATTTTCTAACAAGTATGTCAGAAAATCTGGACCAAAGGATTTTGATGTTCTCGCTCTTTTACTTCGTCTTGGTTCATCATTAGTTAAATCCTGTTGGTCGAGACTATTGCTAGTCTCTTGTGTTTGATTGTCATTAGTCTCTTGACTTTGTGTACAATCATAAGTTCTTTTCTGTGAACTTAATTCCTGTCCTTTCTTGTAAGGAAAGACATGTTCAAAAAACACGGCATTCCTTGACTCTATAATAGTGTTCACATTTATATCAAGTATATCTGATTTATAAGTCAGAAACCGATATGCACTACTATTCTGAGCATAACCAATAAACACACAATCTACTGTTTTTGGTCCTATCTTAGTCTTTTTAGGAACAGGTATTTCAACTTTTGCCAAACACCCCCACACTTTTAAGTATTTGTAGGAAGGTGGTCGACCTTTCCACAATTCATAAGGAATGCTTTTGGTTTTCTTGTGGGGTATTCTATTAAGAACATAATAAGCAGACAATATTGCTTCCCCCCACAAGTTCTGTGGTAAACCTGAACTTAGTAACATGGCATTCATCATTTCTTTTAGGGTTCTATTCTTCCTTTTAGCAATTCCATTTTGCTGTGGAAAATAAAGGGCTGTAGTTTGGTGAATAATGCCATGTTGTGCACAAAATTCATTTAAAGGTGCATCATATTCACCACCCCTATCACTTCTAATATAAATCAATGAATTTTAAAACAAATTCAAGAAAAAACCAAAATAATTATGACTACTCCAGGCAGAATTAAAGTTTTGACAAAATCATATCCTCATAAAAAATTTTGCCTAAGAATCAAACAATTCAAAAACCCATTTGATTGTATACATTCTTGCAACTCAATAACAAATAAATGTCACTGTCATAAAAATATTTGTGACAGAAGAAAATTAAATTATCTCAACTAATGCAAGAGATACACCCCCATATTAATAAAATGGTTCATGGTTTAACAAATTCTACTACGCAAGTAAAATAATTATTAATGACATCTCATGTCACATAATTCAATAATCAACATAAAAATTTCTTAAATTACTTCCCAATTAAACAGACCGATATAATTACATACATCTTCATGTTTAAATTTCTTTCGTGTATAAACACTCATTCAAAATTGATTAGAAATATTCAAATTAACATGCTTATGTCCAAAGTCGATATAACAATTTATCATTCCAAATCACTTGAAATTATTGTTAAGAAATAACTTGAGTTGATATCATACATGCATATCAAACGCATCAACTGAAAATAATGAATTAACAAAATAAATTAATCATGCACGATCCCATCACTTGCATCATGAAATAAAAGGATTCTCAACTCATAAATAAAATCCAACGCATTTAAACTTTAAACTTCAAAATGACAAAACATACCTTCATTTAATAAGTTTGATTTGTACATAAATAAACAAATTAAATATGCATTAAAATGGTCTTGTGAATATATATATATATATTTCCTGACTCAAGTGCAGAAACAATTCAAGACTATGAATCCACATTGTAATAAAAATAAAATTAGTTTGTAAAACTAATATTTTACTCTAAAAACAAACTCTTCCATGTATACTCACAATGAATTATGATAAAGTCAAAATAATTAACACCTTTTCACAAAGGGTTCAAAAATAAGTGGTCTACCAAACGAAACCATAAGTTACTTACAAAATTAACAGATTGTGACCGAGTCACAAAGTTACATGATTGATTAACAAAATTAATTTTCTAGTTACTAAAACTAGAAAATAAATTACAATACAAAATAATTTTATTTTCCTTGTTACTAAAACTAGTAAAATAAAATACCGAAATAATATCTGATTACAAAAATCAGAAAACCAAACCATAAATTAATTTTCTAGTTACTTAAACCAGAAAATAAATTATAACACAAAATCATTTTATTTTTTTTTTGTTACTAAAACTAGAAAATAAAATACCACAAAACTATCTGATTACAAAAATCAGAACAAACACAAAAATAATTTTCTAGTTACCAAAACCAGAAAATAAATTAAAACACAAAATAATTTTATTTTCTTTGTTACTAAAACTAGAAAATAATATAATTTTATTTTCCTTGTTACTAAAACTAGAAAAATAAAATACCAAGAATTTTCTGTAATACCAAATAATATTCTGAATTGTTAATGACACCAGTATCGTACTACTAGTTGTTGTCAAAGAAAAGAGACAGTATATTACTACTATCTGTCAAATAGCATAAATCACTATTTGTTTTTCCAACCAGAATATTAATTTGAAAACACAGAAAATTAAATACAATGAAGATACCCAAAAAGGATTCTGTCTTAAGATTGTAGGACAATCTTCACTGTATTTAAAAGATTTAATTCTATTGTGTACACAACAACAAATAGAATTTAAAGAAATAAAGAAAAGGAGAGAACTTGTTTGATTACAAAAATCAAACTCGAAATAAAAATAAATAAATAAAAACAGATTTTATTTTGTTACAAAAACAAAAATAAAATCTGATTAAAAATAAATAAAACAACACTGAAAATAAATTAAATAACTTACTTGATTTAATTTCTTTGAATTATTTTCTGATCAAGTCCAGTGTTTAACACTGTGTCCTTAAGACAGATTCGTCATCTCCACGGTGCTTTCAGAATTTGGACGTCTATCTCCCAGGATGAAATGATCTACCACAAACAATAGCAGCACTACAAATTGTTTGCCTTACGAACACACTAAGTGTTTACACTCTTTCTTTCGGAAATAAAATGCAGCAAGATGAAGAATAGAATTAACAGAGGTGAAATACGAAATTTCTGAATTGAAAACATCAAATGAGGGTGGTCCTATTTATAGATGTGAAGGTGGCTCTTGGATTTGAATTGAACAGGTATGTGGCTCTTGGTTTTGAATTGAACAGGTATCATACCTGTTGGGTTTTGAGTTCAAACAGATTTGAATCAATTCAAACAGATAGTAAAACGGGAAGGGCCCTGTTTGGGTGTGCACTAATTCCAAAACAGTTTATTTCTGTTTGAAACCGGGAAGGGCCCTGTTTGGATGAATAAAAAATCCAAACCAATTTAATTTGAATTATGGATTTTATTTTAATAAAAAATAAAATTAAATTCAAATGTTTTTGGCCCAAAAAGATTAGAAGCCCAACCACACACCACACACCACGCACCCGCGCCCAGCCCAGCCCGCTCGACTGGACGGACGGCGGCGGCGGCGCGCGCGTGTGGTGATTTTTGGGTCCAATGGGTCTACCCCATTTTGCCCATAACCTCTCCCTCTAAAACACTTGGGTACCCCTTGGGGCACACCCCAAGTATCTCACCCTAAGCCTTATAAACCCTTTCAAAACCTCCCACCAAATCAATGTGGGACAAGCCAATTTACAACCTTAAGGAATTTCCACCAAAACTCCATTTCCATGGAGCACACTTTGGCTTCAATTTCCCATTCACTCGGTAATGGTTTTGAGCAACCAAATATACCACGTGAATCACAACGCGGCATAGAACGCGTTACCACTTTGACCCGAGTACATCGACACTCGGGGCCCACCTAAAAAATAGACCAAACTTGAGGAAAAATTAACCATTTCCAACAAAAAGATCAACTTGCAACTATATATAATTACATGCTTGGATTATTTTTTACTTTTTATGCTGATTAATTTGATAATTATAATCATTGCATACGTTAAAAAACCAAACCACACTAATTAATTTATAAGATTACTTTTAGAAGGTGTCGGTAACGAAGATGAATTCGTTAACATTTATATTTGCAAAATTTCTAATTGACATCACGAGGGCACTGATATTAAAGTTATCAACTCTTTCTCCAAAACTGAATAGTTAATACTATAAATACTGACTACTATTTGACAAGTCATATCCTAATGAAATTCCACTAGTCATATCATTATGTATAATTTAATTTATTTTTTCTTATATTATTTAAATAAAATAAAAAACATTGTGAGGAGCCATGTCATATTCGAAAATGATTGGGACAGAAATATATGCAACAAACAACATCTTTTTCACTTCAAATGTGATGAGAGCTTGACATTCTATCTTGCATTACGTTAAAATCACGAGGGAGGGAGGGAGGGAATTGTCTATATGTCACAACATTTATATGGTCACTAATGGTGAGAAAGGAGTTTTTAATTTGTATGTCAACTTTATTTGACATACAACAATATTAATGATTGCATGCCATTGGTTTATTCTATACAAATAAATTAAATATATATACATCACATAATATCATTGTTGTTAATCAATCTCAATTAGGATGGGTTGTCACCCTCATCACAACCTTTTCAAAAATAAATTGTGATTACTCTTAAGAAAATGATAATTTGAGAATAGATAAAAGTACATAAGACTTGAGTTAAAATGTAATTTTAAAATAATAAGATATAAGTTTAGTTTAAAATTTTAACTAGAATCGATAAATAGCAAATTATTTAAGTTCAACTCCAAATTTAATAAATTTAAAATGTATTAAAAATTAACTTATTATTTAAATAACTATTTAATCTCAAAATAAAATTGTAATGAGTAGAATAATGTAGTTTGTTTGGTTTCATTTTACAACCATTTTGCAAGAGTTATGGGCTTTTTTCGGAGATGAGTTTTGAAAATATGGGCTGTGGGCTGGCGTCAACATGGACTGCAGCCTGCTAGCATTATTTGCTAAACTTTAATTGTCCTGGACCGAGTCATCAAATCCTTGTAAATTCATGTTTGGAATGTTTATTAGTTTAACAAAATTATAAATTACGCTTATCAATTCATAATTTATTTTAACAATAAATAAATGATTCAAATTTATTGTATTCATAAATCTCACACTTTATTAATTTAACTTTCACCACACAAAATACATTCGGAGTGAATGATGGATTGATAAAGATGGATTCATAATATTTTTGTTATTGGTTGGGTTAATTACACAATACTAACTCCAAGGATTTAGTGGAATAGGACTTAGGGGTTAACTCAACCACAATCTCAACTTCGACTTTATTTATCTTATTTATGAATTAGTATGCATTAATTTTTGTAATTATAAAAATGTATCACTTTTACCTTTCTAAACATTAATTAAATATATTTTTGTGCTGTTTTAAATATGTGTATTTTTTTTTCGTAAAACAAAATTAAACACAATTTTTTATAAATAAAATGTAAACCATATTTAGAGAGATAAAAATTACCTCATAATTAGACCAAATTGAACAATAAATTATCGGGGCATTTACACAACAAGTCCTAATTTATGAATCTATATTCCATAAAGTCCTAACTAAGATTTTTTAGACATTCAAGTTCTATTAAATTTTTAATAGTCGAAATTATCTTTCAAATAATGATTATTCATCATTTATGATTATATATAAAGGAATATGATGATTTGACATTTATTTAGATTTTCAAAACTTTAAAATATCAACATTCAAATTGAAAAAGCTAAAAACAATTATGTGTTAAAAAAAAAATTCCTGAAAAAGTTGAATTTTATTTTTTGTGTAGAACTGAAAATTTTGTGTCTATAAATGAGCATGCCGATGGAACATTGATGTGTAAAATGTTTTAAAATTAGAAAAAACTTATAATGTTCTTGATTTTATTGTATAGTTGAACCAAACTAATAAGTAAAATAACAAAAACGTTTAATCTCCTGCTCTGTTTTTTTCTCAGTTAGTGAAACAATTATCTGAAACATTATTATGCAAAATTGATAATGTTCTTAATTTTAAAAATTAAGAAAAACTGATAATAATCTCAATTTTATTAAATAAGACTTATTGATTCAAAAAATATTAGATAAGATCCAAATTATCATAATATTTGTAAGGGCAAATTACATATACACCCCTCCAGGTTTGTCAAAATTACAGATACCCCCCTGAGGTTTGAGAAATTACGAATTCCCCCCTGAATGCTATATTTCCATAAGAAATTAGGGGGTAATTTGTTATGAAATATAAACCTCAGGGGGTAAATTGTTATGAAAATACAAACCTCAGGGGGCGGGATGTAATTTCCGAAACCTCAGGGGGTATCTGTAATTTAACCAAACCTGAAGGGGTGTATATGTAATTTGCCCTATTTGTAAATATGATTTTTACGTAATTAATTCTAAATTATATTTTGACTACCCATTAGAGTTCTCGAAAGTCAATACCCATTTTGAAGAGACATTTGAGAAATATATAATAAAAAAATATAAAGAAAGTGTATGAAATAAAAGATAATCCTTCTAACTTTATTTTTATTTTCATCCTATATTTTATTTTTTCTTTTTCGTGTTAGATAAAAGGGCAAATTACATATACACCCCTCGAGGTTTGGCTAAATTACAAATACCCCCTGAGGTTTCAGAAATTACATCCCGCCCCCTGAGGTTTATATTTTTATAACAATTTGCCCCCTGAGGTTTATATTTCATAACAAATTACCCCCTAATTTCTTATACAAATATAGCATTCAGGGGGGAATTCGTAATTTCTCAAACCTCAGGGAGGCATCTGTAATTTAGCCAAACCTCGAGGGGTGTATATGTAATTTGCCCTAGATAAAAAAATCCAGACAATCCAAATAACAACCGACCCGGTACTGTGTAATGGGTCGACCTTATTTCCCCTATAAATAACAACAGCAGGGCTAGGGATCTGAACTTTTCGGTTCAATCGTTCGAGAGAAAACTCTCAGACCCAGGTATGCCTCTCTCTCTCGCTCTCTCTCGATTGTATGATATATATTTGTATATATTACTGATTATTGATTGATTGATGTATAATTGTTTATATGATCTTAATGTCGTCTCAGATTACTTGTTGCATCGATCTGTCCTGGCATTCGTATTTCCAATTTCGCCTTCTCTATAATAATTTTTTTAGGGTTTTGATAAAAAAAAATTTCCCGATTGTATAAGAATTAGCTATAAGGATTGTGTTTAGCTTCTTGTAATTTATAAATTTGGGAATAATGAATGAGAAAATAGCATTTGTGGCTTGATTGGTTTATTATGAAGTTTCGAGTTCTATCTAGATTCCCTATGTTGTAGTAATCAATCTTAGGAACGTTTTGGGTCTTTGTTAACAGAGAAGCTGATTGAAAATTTTCTTACAATTATATGTTATTCCATTTTTGTTGATTTTTTTAAATATATTGTTTATATGAGTATGCTCTCACGGTTTGCTTCTTTTGATCAGATTGTTGAACCACTGATGTTTATCTAGGCTTGTTTTCCAGTTTGTTGGACACTGCATAGATTAAAAAACATTTGAAATAATCACAGATTTTGACAAACTAACACCATGACATTATTAAACACTATCACATGATTATTTATTTTTTATTTTTTACTTTTTATTTTGGTAATGCTAGACCAAATTGAAAGGATTCTGGAGTTTAACATGGAGGGAGAGTTGGTGTTGGGTGGATAAGTAATTTGATGCTTTATTGCTTTGCTGTTTGTTTTGGTACTGCAGTGATGTCTTATTTTTGGCCTTTCCTATTGCTTGTAGAGGTTTTATTGAAATGGAATTTTTAATATACCTGCCTCTTTTTTTTCAGATATTGTGAGGGATATTTATAAAACATGACAACTGCAGCTCGACCCACATGGGCACCTGCAAAAGGTGGTAATGAACAAGGTGGTACTCGAATTTTTGGCCCCTCGCAAAAGTACTCTTCAAGGGATATTGCATCTCACACAACTCTGAAACCCAGGTTGGCCTTCTGTGCTTGATGTTTTGTATTCATATTTTTGTTACTTATTTTAGGTTTATAACGCTTCTGAGGTTTTTTGTTCCAAAATATGAGGATTCTTGAACATCGGTATAAATGGATACCCAATTTCAAGTCACGGCATCATAGATGTTTTCATTCGGGGATCGATGAAACCTTATTCCATTGCAATTTGCAGTATAAAAGGATATACACGGACTTTAAAAAAAAAAAAAATTAAAAAATGTAAGTATGTTAACGGTGTCAACAGAAAAGGTAAAATTACCACAGTTCATGTGTAATTTAGATTCCCCCATCACACCCTCAGGTTCTTGAATCCACAATGATCTCATGTCAGAATTTGTTTGTTAATTGTGTTAATAGAAAATGTAAAATTACCTTGTTACAACCCTTGTTATCTAAAATATTATTTAAATTTAGAAATTAGTTTTATTAATAAAATCTTCTCACTTCCTCTTGTCATCCAACCCATTGAATCTCTCTCTCCATCCCTTCCAGCCCTACCACGAAAAACCACTCCACACTACAGCTCTCTCTTTTTTTCACCCCACCTCAAAATTGCAGTTTCACATCCCCCAACCATTCTCTCTATCAATCTTGTGCACTACTCCAACGTGCTCCAATCAATCTCCCCCCCCTCTCTCTCTCTCTCTCTCTCTCATCTGCATGATATGTATAAAAGGTATGGAGAAGTGGTTTAGAAATACTCTTCTGATCCTGGGGAGAGCTCGTGATCTGCTGATAGTCACCTAAAAAGGAATAAACACTCCGATCGGGGGTGCCGGAATTAGCACTCCGACGGACAAGTCAGTCTTTACACTCAAGAATGCTTGTATTCTAAGTTAAGCACAACAATTCTCACATACCTCTCTTATTCTGTCGCTCCGTTATTTATACTTGTTCCCTTGGCCTCGGGGCCAGGCCCACTTTTCACTCATCATCCTCTTATATCTATTCGGCCTATCTGTATTATTCGGCATTCTGATCGTGCAGGATAGAGCTGTGTAGTATCTGTCTTTCAGAGTACGCTTCCGACTCTTCCAATTATCCGGCTTTCACAATTTTCCCCCAAACACTCCACTAGCATCAGTTAGACGGCGTGTTTGGCTTCTAGTCTGGGCAGTAAAAAATTCAGCGATTAACCCTCTTCCCGATGCGCGTCAAAATGCGTACATGGTTTTTGGTCACTGCAACACTTTCCCGCCTCATTCGTGCTTCTCTCGCATTTATTACGATTTGAAACTTCAGTCCCTTCGAATGCATGCTTTTTCGAATATTTAAACCTCCTGGATTGCTAGTCGGTGTCTCTCTTCCAACGCGTTTTTTGCGACTCCTCTCCGTCTTCTTCTTTGCCTTTCGTAAGTTTTCTTCTCTTCTCTTTGCAACCCTATTTTTCGTATTTATCTTTGATTTTAGAATATCCTTGGGTCCTTACTAGAATGGCTAAGCATTTGAAAGACTTATTTTTTGAGGGTCGAATTTCTGGGTTCTGAAGACATTTCTCTATCTCTGATGATGTCCACTTATCTCTAGTAACGGGCAATACCCTTGATATGGAGAGGGACAACCAAAATACAATCGTCTTTCCTCTCCTATTCATTGCGGAGGGCAGAGTTTGCTTTCCCCTGCACCCATTTCTTAGGGTTGTCATTCGCTATTAGGGTTTGATTCCTTCGCAACCCAATGTGAATTTTTTTTGAATTGTAATGGGAATCGTAGAGTTGAACCGGCGTCTCGGGATCAATCTTGGCATTCCGGCGATTCGGCGCTGCTACGCTTTAGCCAAATCCTCCGGTTGGCTCGGGCGTTATTTTCTCAGGACTAAGGACACCGACCATCACTTGGTAACGATGCTTGCCAGCTCTGGCAAGCGAGTTGATGATGTAATGGTCAATGTCCGAGGCAATTGGGAATTCAGCGAAGGCGAAGATTGCCTAGACTTTATTCCCAGACGGACGGGTGAACCAGGCTACCGTATAACTCCTTGTTTGTTGATCTTTCTTTTATTCGGCTTTTTCTCGAAGTCTAACCCTTTGTTTTTACAGGCAATAAGTTGAAGAGGATTCTGACCTCGGCTGACGACGAAGTCCTTGCGGAAATTAACATTGCACTAAAGTACTTCGGCCGTCCAAACGTACATAAGCAAGGGAGAGCCGCCCATATTCTCCTGCGGTACGAGCCTACCTATACTACATTCTCGGCCGCGGACGACATTCCGATCCCAACCGGCGAACAACACTTTACAGTTTTTGTCTTCCCCAGCTTCAAGACCCTCAGGCAAATTGGTCTTGAAGCTTCTGATTCGGAGCAAGACTTAGAGCCGGTGCTCGAAGTAGTTGCCGAATCAATGAAGGTGTTCGCTGCGGAGGCCGAAGAGGTTGACGAAGCTCTGAAATTAGCGTTTGCGGTAGCCGGTCTTAACCAGCCTAACTCTCCGTCCACTTCGGGTCGGGCGGAGTTTTCCTTCGGAGATATTTTTACAAACTTGGGAGATCTACCCGGCGTTTTTTCTAAAGGCATGGCTGGAGAAAATCTCACGCAGATGGCGAGAAAAAGAAATGCCAAGCGAATGGCCGCCCGAAAGAAAGCCGAGGCCACTCGTTTTGAGCCTGCCCCAGTTGAATCTTTACAACCGATTACTGGAGAAGAAACGGCTCAAGTTGTTGTGGCCGAGATGAAGGGGGCTAAACAGCAGGTTACGGAAGAACGGCTGGTTTCAAAAGAGCGGGGCGAAAAACGTTCCGCCGAGGGAGAGGTCGGCTCAGAGGATAGCCCTGCTGACAAACGGCCTCGCTTAGAGGAATCCGACATGGTTGTCCCTTTCGTTGTTCAACCAAAGATCAAAGACACGCCAATCTCCTCTGACGCATCTGTCATGAAGGATCTAGCCGTGGCGTTGAGCTTGGCCGCCTCAGTTTCGCTACTGGCTAACAAGGCCACCTTTCGAGAAGAGCCGGATTTGGTAGCTATAGCGTTCGCTGCCCAGTCGACCCTTATGGTATGTATACGATACTTTTTTTTTTGCTCGTTTGGTTTGGTTTGCATACGATATTGCTTGGTGTGGTGATCCAAACTTGTTTTGCAGACGGTTGGAAGGATAGCTGAACTAGGCTGCCGGCAGCGTAATGCCATTGAAAGAATTGGCCGCTTAAAGTTTGAAGCTGAAGGTGAAAGAAGCAGGGCCAAGTTCGAGGCGATGAGAGCCGCAATGGAAGTGCTCGAGCCAAAGCTAAAAAGGAGAGGGCTCGGACTGCTGACCAACTCAGATCCGAAGCCGAGGATAGGGCGAACGCGAGCGAGGAGTCGCTCAAGTTAGCCCAAGAGGCGCTTTCCAAGGCAGAGGCCGAGTTAGAAGAATTGAAGGCGGCCAAGAAAAAAGCCAAATCTGAAGCTTCTACGGCGCTAGAGGCTGGGAAGAGCGCCGCCTTGAAGGAATACGTAGATGAAGTCCCCAAATTTGAGAATCGGGGATTCAAACATGGGTGGCTCAAAGCCCTTGCTGTCGCTGGAGTTACATTGGCCTTGCCAATTCCATACGAGCAAGTGGACATTGAGCCACTTGAGTCTGATCCCGAGGATTGATCTGGGAGACATTCTAGTTTTATTAGGTATTTTCAATTTCAATGTACATTTTTGTTTAGTGGATTCTTGTTAGTTCAAGGTAATTTTCATGTATAAATTAGTTACTATCTGCGCTCAATTTATTAATGAAAATTTCCTTCCCGTTTCACTATTACTTGTACGCAACTTTTGATATTAATGAAGAGTTTTGCCTTCCATTACTTTGGATAAAATGGTTATTGTCCGTTGTGCCTTCTAACTATCAATTGAATAGTAGTGTAATCTTGGCAATTATATTAGTTAAACTTTAATTTATCCGAACAAGTAAATCGACTCTTGGTGCCGAATAGGACTAGTAAATCGATTCGTGAAGCGGTTGCGGCACTCAAGTCGAATAGATTGATGAATTCGTCCTTCCCCCATCTGGTTCATGAACATTAAATGCCGAATCAGACAATATTGATGAGTCGATTCGTGAAGCGGCTGCGGCACTCAAGCCGAATAGATAGATGAATCCGCCTTTGCCCTAGCTGGTTCAGGAACATTAAACGCCGAATCAGACAATATTGATGAGTCGATTCTTGAAGCGGCTGCGGCACTTAGACTGAATAGATTGATGAATCTGCCGTTATCCCAGCTGGTTCATGAACATTAAACGCCGAATCAGACAATATTGATGAGTCGATTTGTGAAGCGATTACGGCACTCATGCTGAATAGATTGATGAATCTGCCCTTGCCCCAGCTGGTTCATGAATTTGTCCTTGCGGAAGTTAAGACTGCCGAATAACAGTGTTTGATGGGGGCACGACTCGGTCGGCGCCGGGCTGTTGGGGTTTCGATATTAATGAGATTGCCTCGGTGGCGCTGCCCTTGTAGGGAATAAATGAATGAAGGTTCTATCTATGTGCTCAGTGAGCAACTCAGTCCAGGTCTTTGATAAAGAATAAACACGTGCGAATGTTGAATAGACTCTTTTTTAACAGCAAAGGGAAAGTGAGGACGCTAGCTGAGTTGGGCGAAGACATGAATCGAAATGGCAAACCTTCGCGCACGGGAGGTAGGATTTCGAGGGATCGGGAGAGACGTGAATCTCCTCGTCGTCGAAGTAGGTCACCTAGGAGGGACAAGAGCCACAAGGCAACTCCCCGCAACCCCATTCTGAAGGGAGCCCGGTGCGAACCCACGCCCATTGAGTTTTGCAGTCTTCGTGGGGAATAGACCCATGACAGATGCGAACTCGATCGTTCGAGATTCAAGTGTGGCAGTCGAATTTGCTCGACAGATTTTTCCTCCCGAGGTCCAACAGTCGATGGTAGGTCGGCAGGACTTCGAAGTGTTTCGTGAAGGCATTCACGGTGCGGTGAAGGGGCTCTACACCGCCTACGAAATCGGCATGCGTCTCTGTGCTGCCCGCCGAGAAATAGAGAAGAGGGATGAATGCATCCGAAGCTTGGAGGCTCGTGCGGAGGCAGCTGAGCATGAGCTGAGGAAGGTCAAGGCCGTTCAGGCACAACCCGTCGGACAGGCACAACCCGTCGGACAGGCTAACCCAATCATGGAAGAAAGGGTCACCCAGCGGCTTATTAGTACCGCACTCGTCGATCGCGATACGGCGAGCATGTTCGCGATGGAATCCGCAAAGGGGAGGGCCTATGAAAAAGGCTTCCACGAAGGCCGAAAAGTAGGGATACAGAAGACCAAGGAAAAGCTCGCCGAGGAAGTTTGCCGATGCGAAAATCGTGGATTTAAGCATGGCTGGATCAAGGCGTTTCAGGCTGAAGAAGCTCTCCGAGCAGCGGGCGTCGACTCGGCATTGCCATTGTACCAACATAACCATTTTCCGTTTTCCGCCTTTGAAGTCGAGCAGAGTGAGGATGAAGGCGATGTCGTGTAAAAACACTCAATGTAACGTTCGAAAGCAGATCGCGTTCATAACTATGTAATTATTGCCTGATTGAATAAAATGTTTCATTATAATTTGCATTCAGCACACACGTGTTTGCATGTGTTTCATTGTATAAACATTGATCGGCCCGAGTGAACTAGGCATTTTAATTTCGAATGGTTATATGCCGGCTTGTCATGAGCATTCTTCATTAAGTATATATTTGGCATGTGTCGCGCACGGTCCATTGCGCCGATGAGGTTCCGAATTCGGAGGCTTAGCCGGCCCAAAGGGGTAATGCACTAGGGGCTCCAACTCCGGAGACAGTCAGCCCATTTATAATTGCTGTTTATATAATTAGGCCATTTTAACTCCAAAAAAGTCAAAAATTAGTACATGGAGTGGCTGTGGCCAATATCGCTCGGCGTCCGTCTTTTGGGATTGTGTTAATGAAATCGCCTCGGGGTCATTGCAAGGATTTAGAAATAAATTGCCTCGGACTTTTCGCTCTAGTAATTTCGCTTATTGTGTTCAAACTCGATTTAAAACGATTTTGTTGCGTGGGGTTAGATAAGTGAATGTCAATTGGAGTTTTCTTCAGCAGCAGGGAAGAAACTTGGACTTTGGTTGAGCTTGACATTGCAATGAATCGCAGCAGAGAACCCACTCGCGCGTTTAAAAAACGGGAAAAACGTCAGCCTCTAAGTCGTCGAAGCAGATCGGCCCAAAGGGAGAAACAATAATGGGGGAGTTCTCTGCAACCACCACCGAGAAATGAGGCCGACGTAGCGCCGCAACCGTTGAGTATTACTGTTTTCGTGGGGAATTCCTTTCTTGTCTTGGATTTTGGCCTTGACGTTGTCTATGGTGTCGAAGCTCTCCACCTTGAGAGTGATTGTCTCGCCGGTGTGAACATCGTGGATTCAAGCATGGTCAGATCAAGGCATTTCAAGTTGCGGATGCTATTTGATCAACGGGTGTTGATTCGGCGTTGCTGCTGTACCAATGCGACGCCGTATGAGAATCGATATTGTAATGCTTCGAACGCGGATTGCGTTTTTGTAATTACTGTTTAATCGAATAAAATGTTTTATTTTAAAAGTTTATCTCATTCTGAATTTTTATATGGTTAATTAAGCATCTTATTTTGTATGCCGGCACGTTTTGTCTTATTCATGCGGTTGTACTGGCTCAACCTACATATCCCTGCCTTGATGTGTAAATGTTTTCATTCTGGGGGACTCTCCGAATTTGGAATATTACTCGGTCCTTGAGGGTCGCCCGGTGGCACTATCTGGTTAGCCGAATTTTGAAGCTTTATCGGCCAAAGACGTCTTGTGCCGATGAGGCTTCGAATCTAGAGGCTTTTTCGGCCCAAAGATGTCATGCGTCGATGGGGCTCCGAATCTGGAGACTTATTTTGGCCAATCGTGATATCCACGAAGGGCGCTCCGAATTTGAAGGCTTAATCGGCCCAAAGACGTCATGCGTCGAGGGGGTTCCGAATTTGGAGACTTATTTTGGCCAATCGTGATATCTACGAAGGGCGCTCCGAATTCGAAGGCTTAATCGGCCCAAAGACGTCATGCGCCGATGGAGCTCCGAATCCGGGGCTTTTTCGGCCGAAAGACGTCATACGCCGATGAGGTTCCAAAGCCGGAGTCTTTTGGGCCAAAGACGTCATGCGCCGATGGCGCTTCGAATCCGGAGTCTTTTTGGCCAATCGTGATATCCACGAAGGGCGCTTCGAATTTGAAGGCTTAATCGGCTCAAAGACGTCATGCGCCGATGGGGCTCCGAATACGGAGACTTATTTTGGCCAATCGTGATCTCCACGAAGGGCGTTCCGAATTCGAAGGCTTAATCGGCCCAAAGACGTCATGCACCAATGGGGCTCCAAATCCGGAGACTTTTTGGCCAATCGTGATATTCACGAAGGGCGCTCCGAATCCGGAGGCTTAATCGACCCAAAGACGTCATGCGCCGATGGGGCTCCGAATCCAGAGACTTAGTTTGGTCAATTGTGATATCCACGAAGGGCGCTCCGAATCCGGAGGCTTTTTCGGCCCAAAGACGTCATGCGCCGATGGGGTTCCGAATCCGGAGACTTTTTGGCCAATCGTGATATCCACAAAAGGCGCTCCGAATCCGAAGGCTTAATCGGCCCAAAGACGTCATGCGCCGATGGGGCGTCGAATCCGGAGACTTTTTGGCCAATCGTGATATCCACGAAGGGCGCTTCGAATCCGGAGGCTTAATCGGCCCAAAGATGTCATGCGCTGATGGGGCTCTGAATTCGGAGACTTAGTTTGGCCAATCGTGATATCCACAAAGGGCGCTTCGAATCTAGAGGCTTTTTCGACCCAAAGACATCATGCGCCGATGGAGCTCCAAATCCGGAGACTTTTTGGCCAATCGTGATATCCACGAAGGGCGTTCCGAATCTGAAGGCTTAATCGGCCCAAAGACGTCACGCGTCGATGGGGCTCCAAATCCGGAGACTTTTTGGCCAATCGTGATATTCACGAAGGGTGCTCCGAATCCGGAGGCTTAATCGGCCCAAAGACGTCATGCGTCGATGGGGTTCCGAATCCAGAAACTTAGTTTGACCAATCGTGATATCCACGAAGAGTGCTTCAGGAGCAATGCCGCGTACCTAATTTTCCATCAACCGGTCTCCTATCATCCGGAAATACCTTCAGGAGCAACTTTCCCAACTTGTAGCGGCGCAGCTGAACGCATTGATCATATGTCCTGGCAAGCTGCCACTGGTATCGCCTAGAGCTTCTGTGGCTTTTCGCTAGGGAGCCGTCCGACGTCGTCGAGGCTGTTTCGATTCAGCACTTCAGTGGAGTTGACCTGCGACTCCGTTGGTGTCTTTCCAGAAAGGAGATAACATGTTTGTGCGGATTGTCGGGAACCACGGATCTGCTCAATGTCGTGTTCAGTTGGGAAGTGTAGGAGCTGATGATAGTTGCTTGGCATGACCTGAATACGATGTAACCAAGTTCGCCCCATGATGAGATTATACGACAAAGGGAGCTTGACGACCAAGAATTCCGCATCCACTGTTTGGGAGCCCGCTCGAACGGGAAGTGTGATTTTCCCCAACGGGTACTCTGGATTTGCGTTGAAGCCGAATAATGGATGAGGAGCCGGAGACAGGTCTGATTTGTTGAAGCCGAGTTTGATGAAGGTCTCGTAATACATAACTTTTGAAGTGCTCCCCTGGTCTATGAGGACGCTTTCAACGGTAAATCGGTTTACGTGTAGTTCAATGACCAATGGATCAATATGGGGGAGTGTTATGCTGATAAAATCGAAATCGTCGAAGATAATATTCGGAGCTTCGTGGGGCTGTTTCGTTGGTGTGCGTTGCCTCTGAGGGGGCTAACTGAATTGCGTGTACGGTACGTGGCGTTGGAAGGCTGTATATCATATGAATAACGCCAAGCGGAGGTGAGTCCTATCGAAGGGCAACTGTTTTGATTGCGCTCTTTCGGACATGTTGCTGGAGCCGACCATCTTGAACCAATTCCTCAATGTGGTCTTTCAAAGCATAGCAACTGTCCGTTTCATGACTGTGATCTTTGTGATATTCACACCACCTGTCCTGCCTTCTCGTGTCAGGGGGTCCAATCATTTTGGACGGCCATTTGAAGAACGGAAGGTATTGGATTTTGAACATAACTGAGCTGATTGGCTCTGACAGCTCCTTATATTTCTTGTCGGCACGCTTTGTGCGCCTGCTATCGACCTGCAGTTGCTCATTTGTTCAGTGTAAGCATTGATCGCTTGATCGACGAGAATCCCGTTTCTTGTCTCGTTTAGCTCGTTGTCGTGGTTCAAGACTCTGAGGTGGTATGGAACTTTTTGGCTGAGCAATTTCAGGAGGGGCCGTTTTGTTGGCCATTTGTCCAACTTTAACCCGCAAGGCGTCGTCTTCCACTTTGCAGTATTCCTTAACTTTCTTCATCAATGCCCAGACTTTTTTGGGGGGCCTTCTTGTCAGGGAACTGCAGAGGGCACTGTCTAGGTGTAATCCCATTTTGAAGGCGGTGATGACCATTGAGTCGTTGCAGGCATCATCAACAAGATTAAAGCACTCCCAATATGGTGCCGAATACGCCCTTAGTGTTTCTCCTAGCTGGATCTGCATTGCCCAAAGAGAGTCGGTTTGTTTCGGCTGGACCTCGTTAGTGATGAATCTGGCCCTGAAGGATTTCTGTAATTGGTGGAAAGTTTTGATCGAAGCCGGCTCCAGTTTATAATACCACCTGACAGCCAATGGTCCCAAACTGCTGGCGAATATTCGGCACATAAGGGCCTCGTCAACTGCATGCAATGTCTTGGCTTGCTTGTAGTGGCGGATGTGGTCGGTGGGGTCTGATTTGCCGTCGTACAAGGTGAATGACGGTGCTTTGAATTTCTTGGGTAGCACCGCCATTGCAATCTATCGTACGAAGGGATTGTGTTGATCTTCGTACGAACTATGCCTCCTTCACTTGTGCCTTATACGGGGACTTTCTTCAGAAGAACTGGTAGTTTTAGGTTTCCCCTTCTTCCTGGGCTCCGGGGATAACGAGTCGGAGCCGCTATCAGTGTCGTCTTGTCGGGCTCGAGGTCGTTGACCACCTGCCTTCGGAGATCGATCCGGGTTTAGGCGTACAGCTTGTTTGGACTTCGCCACTTCCAAGGCCAAATCTTCACGAAGACGTTCGTTCTCCGCAATCATGTTCTCCAACCTTTGTTTGTTTCGCTTTGTTTTGCTTTGCTTGTTCCATGATCGCTTGCATTGCTTCATGCTCTGGAGTCGAGGGTGAGGCGAAGTTCAGAGAGCGTCTTACGGGGATGGCGTCCGGTCCAAGCATGTTTGATGGAGTGAGGTCGTCTCTTTGCGTCGTTTCATCAGTGGCTATTAGAGGGTCTTCCATTGCGCCCGCCATGAATGTGTTTGAATATTCCCACAGACGGCACCAATTGTGGAGAAATGGTTTGGAAATACTCTTCTGATCCTGGGGGGAGCTCGTGATCCGCTGATAGTCACCTGAAAAAGGAATAAAAACTCCAGTCAGGGGTGCCGGAATTAGCACTCCGACGGACAAGTCAGTCTCTACACTCAAGAATGCTTGTATTCTAAGTTAGGCACAACAATTCTCACATACCTCTCTTATTCTGTCGCTCTTTTATTTATACTTGTTCCCTTGGCCTCGGGGCTAGGCCCACTTTTCACTCATCATCCTCTTATATCTATTCGGCCTATCTGTATTATTTGGCATTCTGATTGTGCAAGATAGAGCCGTGTAGTATCTGTCTTCCAGAGTACACTTTCGATTCTTCCAATTATCCGGCTCCCACAAAAGGTTATATAACAATATTAATATTTAACCATATCTTTGTGTTTGTGTCCTAATTCAGATTTTCCATATCATGTTGTGTTTTGCAATTTCCACCCCTTACCCCTTTCCTTGGAACCAGGACATTGTGAATATAATTATTTGGCAAACAATTTCAAGTAAAAGATAAATGTATCTGAATCAGAGAGGTCACATTTTCAGTTTGCCAGAACAAAAGACGAACACAACTGAAATGAGGGGTGGTTCTAAAATTGAATTAGCGCATGAGTTTGCAAAAACTCTCTGGCTGAAACTGATGTAGATATGGGGAGCCCTCTATTTATCGGATAGAAGTGAACACTTTCTGACTTCAAATACTAGTAGGCATTGTGTGTTCTTGGGTGGGGTCTGGTAGTTAGACCGATGAACATTGAATCAAATCAAACCTTCTCTCTCTCTCTTGTAATTCTTTAATATTTATGTGAACATAGTAGTACTTCTATCGCATCTTTGCATTTATGCAAAGCTTTTCTCTTTTCTGATCCCTGTCTAGAGTCACTGATTGATGCCTGTTGATGTAGAAAGGAGGGGCAAGACACCCATGATGAATTGCAGAAGAGGAATCTCCGTGAGGAGTTGGAGGACCGGGAGAGGAGGCATTTCTCGTCAAAGGATAAGTCCTATATTGGTAGAGAATTTTGATCATCCTTCTTATTGGATGTTACTTCCTTTTACTATCTGTTGAACTGTATTTTGTAATTGTTTTATGTAAATTATTTGTGGTTGCAGATGATAGAGATCGTAGAAAAGGGGGCCACCTTCTACTGGAAGGTGAATACTACTCGCCATTCTACTTTGTGTGCCAAAAAACTAGGTATATATATTATTAATAAACTAATTTTATACTTATTTTACAGGGTCAAGGAGGGATGCTGAAGATCGTCTCATTCCACGCAATGTAGATGCTGACGATGCCGATGTGGAAGTTAAAAATGATGATGAAAGGTTGTCATTCTCAAACTTGCATGTGCTAACAAAAGCTTATACCAATGGCTTGATTTGTAAGATTAAATTGTCTGACAATTAAACTTTTGTGATTGTTGATTTATACTTGATTTTTTAAAATCTGTAACAAAAAAAAATTATGGAACATTTTAAGAATATTATCTTGAAGGGTTTGGATTTTGTCAAGTTGGCTGTCCAACTTGAGAAAACAGTTGGGCTTAGTTGACCCATTTTGGGGCCGATCTTAGTGATTTGAACCGTTCACTTTTTAAGACTCGTTGAGTAGAATATTTATGCAAAAAATTCAAATAATTAAACATTGGCAGCTCTATGTTTGAATCACATTTCTCTTCAAAAAATGGATGACAAAAATATAATTTCAAGAATAGTCATCCATTTTTTGTAATACAAATGTGATTCAAATATATAGCTATCGATTTCTGATCATCTTGATTTTTTACATGAATATTTTACTCAACGAATCTTAAAAAGTGACCAAATCAGATTACCGAAGTTGTCCCCAAAATGGGCCCACCAAGCCCAAACTATGCTTTCAAGTTGGATGACTAACTTGAGAGAATTCCAACCCTATTTGGAAATCGATCCTTAACTGTGAGTATGGATATAGTCAAATTTGTTTTGAAAACCGGACCGGTGAGTGAACCGGAAAAGTGAGCGGGTGGATGTGTCGCTGGATCAACCGCAGGTGAACTGAAATCAAACCGTGATATCATATTTATGTCATAAATAATTTTATAATATATTTGTAAAAAAAATGAAGCTCAAATAAAAGAAAAAGTATATATATATATATATAAAATAAACAGACTAAAACAAACTTATAATGCCATTGTTTTAGTATTAAAAGCAACAGATGCATAAATAGCTTGGTGGTTAGCATTTACAAAACATTTCCAAAGGTTGGATGTTCGAATCCTTTTTACCCATGGTTTTGAAAACCGGACCGGGCCTGACGGTCCGGCCGGGTTGACTTGTCGACCGGCTTGTTTCCGGTCCGGATTATCCCACATAACTGTTTATATTGAAAACTCAGTTTGGACCAATTGAATTGCCAGTTGAATCGGCAACCCGCTTAAAAACCCTCCATTGAACTGCTGGGTTGACAGCAACACAAAGTTGATTTTTTTCTCCCAACTTTTGATTTTATTGTTCTTGATGGGCTCTTGGAACCACTTTCTATTTGGATTTTGTTATTACTGAAATGTCACTATTTTTGTGGTTAGTGATGATGAAGAGGACGATGATGATGAGGATGACACGGAAGCTCTCTTGGCTGAGCTTGAACAAATAAAGAAGGAAAGAGCAGAAGAGAAGCTCCGTAACGTAAGCTCTCTTCCTTTGCTGTGTGATTTTTGAATCAAATCCACTTGAGTGATTTTTCCACGTACCAGTTGCAGTGAGATTATTATAAATTTTTGGCATTGGCAAATTATACATGATTCAAAGCAGTAGATTTTGTCCATTAACGCTAGTCCTCTGAACTTATTAATGGTAATGCATACTATGCATTAGCATTGCATATAATTACTGAACCATATAATGCCTGGACAGGATCGACAAAAGCAAGAAGAAGATCTTAAGGTCAAAGAAGCAGAATTAGTACGCGGAAACCCTCTTCTTAACAATCCAACGTCTTTTAATGTCAAAAGAAGGTTAGTTGCCTGAAGATTAACTTCCCTCTGGTTCCAAATGGATGCTTATGAGTTGGGTTGGCTGATATTTTTATGTTCTTGTTGATGTTTGCTTAGGTGGGATGATGATGTTGTTTTTAAGAACCAGGCTCGTGGTGAAACCAAGGCTGTCAAACGATTCATCAATGACACTATCAGGAATGACTTTCACCGCAAATTTCTCCATAAATACATGAAGTAACTCCCGCCATGGGCGGAGCTGTGCATGAAGTAGTGGGTTCAATCGAACCCACTGAACTTTGAATTTTTTTTTAGAATTGTGTAATATTATATAAAAAATTTAATGGTTGAATATAAATGAGACTTATATGGATATCATTATAACAATCATTGTGTATGTCACACATTAGATGTTATGTGAAAATGTGAAAATATGATGAGTGTAGTCTTGTTGATATAACAAATATCATCTTTGCAAAAAAAAATTTTAATAATAATAAAAAAAAATTATACATAATTTTTGTATAAAATGATGTGGCTTTTTACTTTAAAATAAAATATTCATGAAGATGTTTTGTAATTTATAACATCATTTTGGGAAAATTATTTTTAAAAAATTCAACAATTTGAGGTCTCAATTTTTTAATTTTTTCAATTTAAATCCTATACTTCTGAATTGATTTGAATTAGTCTTATACTTCTGAATTGATTTAAATTCAAATCATCAGTTCATCTCCATTTCAAAGCACTAACGGAGAACAAAAAAATAATACATGTGGCACTCCTTTATTTGTTTCTCAGTTTATATAAGCTCTTAACTGCTAACGGAATCACACCAAATTTGAAACTCATCTTATCTACATGCCACTACATCACAACCACACATCATAAATCTTACCATACATTTCACCATTTGAGGTACATGTGTGTTCTGCCCTTGGATGGCTGCAAATTTAGGTAGAAATGCAACATTTGAAAGAAGCTACGTGTTGGGGAGGCTTTGTTGTACGTGTTTTTTGGTGGGGTGTGGTGGGGAAGAGGTTGGTAAGACAGCAATTTGATGCTCCATTTGTTTTGTTAATTTTTTTCCAATGTTTGGCATGATGGTCATCAACAAAAATAATTTATTTTTATTTTTAATTTTTAAAGGTAGATTTTTTTTATAATTAAATTTAAGTCTTATTCACTATTGTCACCACTATTTTGTTATTACTGTCTTGCCTCACAAACATTAATTTTACCACAATCACTAGCCAAGGCCTTGGCAAGGCCGGCCCTGGCCTAAGACTTGTGCCTTAGGCCTAAAATTTTGGCTCAAAAATAGGGTTTCCAAATTTAGTAAAATGTTTTACACCTAATTTTTTTTTATTTATTTTAAGATCAATTTAAAGGGCTCCAAAATATTTTATTGGGTTCATGTATGGTTTAACCCATATTTATTTATAAGTGTAGTTTGGTCCATATTTATTAAAATGAAAATATATATTAAAAAAAAAAAAGTGTTTGGGTCCAAGAAGAACAATATATGGGCCCTAATTTTATTTTATTTTTTACCTTCTTTATCTATTAGATTTTAGTGGAATAAATAATTTTGTCCTAATTTTTTTACCTAGGTCTTTATCAGTTTTAATTGGATAATTTTTTTGCCTTAATTTTGTTTCATTAAATTGTTTTGTTTATAATTTTAATGATTATATGTGCAAGTAAATTTTTTTTTTTTTTTTGTTACAAACAAATAAAAAAGTTGTAACTTATCATTTTATCTATGATTTTCTTTTTTTTCTCAATGTAAGAAGGGCTCTAATTTTCAAAATTTACCTTAAGCCCCCTAAATCTAATGGCCGACCCTGGGCCTTGGTCGACCCTTATCTAGGTTGTTAGGTCCCTAAGTCTTGTCAATTCCACAAACAAACTTGTGTAATCGAGTTGTAATTTCTGTGCTGTTTTGTGTTGCTCGCTCGAGCAAAGAAGTCCTCGCTCGAGCGAAGGACTGCGTCTGGCTACAAACCTGAAAGAGGTCATTGTGCGCTCGAGCGAAGCATTGGAGGCTCGAGCGAAGAACTGCGTCTGCGTACAAACCTGAAAGAGTTTATTCCTCGCTCGAGCGAAGACTTTATGGCTCGAGCGAAGGTACTTATGGAAGTCACGCGAGATAAGCTTCTCGCTCGAGCGAGATAAGCCTCGCTCGAGCGAGCTTCAGAATCCGAAATTCTATAAGTAGTTGGTTTCTCCAAACTTTAGGATTACTTTTTTGAGATCTACTTTGAGATTTTCTGAGGTTTTCTTGTGGAGAGATTTTTGTGAGTTTTCCTTGATGTTTTGAGAAGAGTACTTCACCCATGATCTAAAATACATACATCAAGGAGTTGGTTACTTTAAATTCAAGAGAGAGTTCTCTTCGGTGGATTCCGAAGATTCTAGCGTATAGCTTCAAAAGGCGTTTGATTCTATACGTAAGTGAGATTGTGGAATCAACCTCAGGATTGATCAGTTCCGAGACGAAGTCGTGGAAAAAGAGTTACAGAAGATTCGAAGACAAATTGACTAAGTTGGGTAATTTGTATGATATCTTTGTAATCTTTTTTACTTCAGTAGTGGATTGATTAGTGGCGTTTCGCCCGTGGTTTTTTAATCACAGTTGGAGGTGTCCAATTGTGGTTTTTTCCACGTAAAAATCGTTTGTGTCGATTTATTAATTATTCTGAAAAAACAAACAATCTAAATCACTTTCGTAAGTACTTGTTGATTTAGATTGTGTGTTTTGGATTTCTGGGATTTGGAATATTTTAATCTTGATCTAATCACGAATCACTTAGAATTTTCAATTGGTATCAGAGCAGGTCACTCTTTTTTTAAAAAAATATAGGAGTGTGATTTTGTGTGACTAGTGATATGGATTCTATTCGTGAAGGTAACTCGACCCATAGACCGCCTTTACTCGATGGTACAAACTATTCGTATTGGAAAGCTCGTATGAGAGCATTTTTAAAATCCATCGATGAGAAAGTTTGGCACAGCGTAATCAATGGGTGGAGTGAACCTACTGTCATCGTTGATGGTGTTAATATTCCTAAACCCCTTGATAAATGGGACACGACTGATTACCAAAACTCGAGTTGGAACAGTAAGGCTCTCAATTCCCTGTTTTGCTCCGTCACACTTGAAGAATTTCGTCGTATCTGCACGTGTGAGGTAGAAAAAGAGGCTTGGGACATTCTAGAAACGATTCACGAAGGTACTACTTCTGTCAAAAGGTTAAAACTTCAACGTCTCACATCCTCCTTTGAAACCCTTTTTATGCGCGATAAGGAGACGTTTGATGATTTCTATGCAAAACTTAGTGATATCGTGAATTCCTGTTTCACACTCGGGGAAAAAATCCCGGAAGCTAAAATTGTTGGAAAAATTTTGAGGTCTTTAACCGAGAGGTTCCAACCAAAAGTGACAGCCATTGAGGAGGCTCAGGATGTTGATACCCTCAAGCTTGATCAATTGGTTGGAAACTTGCAGACTTATGAAGCCCACCAGATTTCAAAGAAAAAACAAAAAGAAAGTATGGCTTTCACTAGTGCTCATGAGTCTGCAAAAACTCCGGAGGTTGAATTTGATTTAGAGTCTGAAATGACGGCTATGCTTACTAAACAATTTAAAAAAATTTTGAAGAAAAAGAAGCCTAATTTCAGAGACCCTATTTCTAAAGACAAGAGTAATGAAAAATCCAAAACTTTTCCACCAAAACTTGCTTCAAAAACTGAAAAGAAGATTGTAAAAGGGCAAGGGGTCAAGTGCTATGAATGTCAAGGTTTTGGTCACATTGCCCTTGAATGCCCTTCGAAAAAGAATCGAAAGAAAGTCTATACTGTAACTTGGGATGATGAAAGCGGGTCGGAGCAAGAACCCGAAGAACCTGAATCTGGAGAAGACGGGGATAGTGCTTTTATGGCATTTTGGTCCACTTTCACTCAAACTCTTCCAAAGCCAGCGGAGTTAGCTCGTGGTCAGAACCTGCATCATGCTCCTACTTTTGATGGGAGTAACTACCTGTTTTGGAAAATCAGAATGAGGGCTTTTTTGAGAGCTTTTGATCCAGAAGGCTGGCAGGCCATTGAAGAAGATACAGACAGGGCTGACAATCCGAGCAATCTGAGAGCCCTTATCACTATTCGTGGAGCAATTTCTGCTGAAGAACAGCAACGGATTGTTCGTTGCACAAAGGCTAAAGAGGCATGGGAAATTTTGAGCCAATTCCATGAAGGAGGAAATTCACTTTCACCACCATCCAGCAACCTTTTAGTCTTAGTTGCTAGATTGGAAGAGGCAAAGGAGAATGAAGAGCAAAAAGAGGATGATGAAACATCTGATGACAATGATGAGATCAATGGCGATGAACTACAACAAGCTTACGAAAAGCTATATGAGGAATCTCTGAATTTATCCAAAACCAACGACAAACTCTCTCTCAAGATCAAAGCATGTGAGAGTGAGAATGTCAGGCTGAAAGGAGAACTTGTAGCAGCAAAGCAGAATATCGTCAAGATCTCGAGTGACAGGCAAGACTTATGTGGAAAACTACTATCCTGTGAAACTGAAAGGAATGAACTTTTGAAGGTGTGTTCCACATACGAAGAAAAGCTTGAAAGTCTTGAGCTGTCACAAGCCAGATTGGAAGAGATAGTTTGTCAAAAAGATGAAGAGCTCCGTGTTGCTAGAGCCACTATTGCCATGTGGAACAAAGGTTCCAAATCTTTAGAAGACATCCTCGGGTCTCAACAAATGGGTTGCGACAAAAGCGGGTTAGGCTATGGTGCAACAGCTCACAAGGGACAGGCCTCTACTTCACATGACAAGAAGACTCAAGCAAAGGGAAAATTGCAGATAGACCAGGCTGATCTCTCTCTTCATCTACCCAAAGCTGGTAAGATCAACAAAAAGGAGGTAAAACCGGTTTTTATTTGTCATCACTGTGGTAGGTATGGCCACATTCGTCCTTATTGCTATGAATTGTTTGGTAAGGTGTCTCAAAAGGGTAGAAATTCAAATACTTTTTGGACTAGGAGACAACCTTACATGTCTAGGCGAAATACCAAGACTAAAAAGATTTGGGTGAGAAAAGGTGATTTGACTTGTTTAGTTGTTCACACTGCTCTAAAAGCACGTGATTCAAACATGTGGTATCTTGATAGTGGGTGTTCTCGTCATATGTCCGGTAACAAATCCTACTTCACCTCCCTTGAAAAATATGAAGGAGGAATTGTTACCTTTGGAGATGGTGGCACTTCGAGAGTCATTGGTAAAGGCTCTATAAGTGTTGCTGGTCTTCCCAAGCTAGATAATGTTTCACTAGTTGATGGTCTTAAAGCAAATCTTTTGAGCATTAGTCAAATGTGTGATTCCCATCATGAAGTATTGTTTTCAAAAAATAAATGTGAAATTTTGGATAAAAAGGGAAATACTGTCTTACATGGGGTTCGCACATCTGATAACTGTTATGGGATTGTTACTACTAATGATCTCACTTGTCATTCCGCCATCATTAGTAATATTGACCTGTGGCATCAAAGATTAGGTCACATGAATTTCAAAGACCTAACTAAGATAGCCAACAAAGAGCTTGTGAGGGGAATACCTAAACTGGGTAAGAATTTGAGCCATGTGTGTGGACCATGTCAACTTGGAAAGCAAACCCATGCCCATCATAAAAAGGTGAACAGCTTTACAACCAAACGTCCTCTTGAATTGGTTCACATGGATTTAATGGGTCCTACTCGCACTGAAAGCATCGGAGGTAAAAGATACATTTTTTTAACTGTTGATGATTTTACTCGATTTTCGTGGGTAAATTTTTTAAGGGAAAAATCTGATACGTTTGATGCTTTCCAGGCCTTAGTCTTTAAAATCCAAAATGAACAGGGTGTTTCCATTGGGCGTATCATAAGAATCCGAACTGATCATGGTCGTGAATTTGAAAATAGTTCGTTTTCGGATTTTTGTGATATGCATGGAATCAAGCATGAATTTTCTGCTCCTATTACTCCACAAAAAAATGGAGTTGTTGAGAGGAAGAACAGGGTTGTTCAAGAAATGGCTAGGGTCATGCTCCTTAGTAAGAAACTTCCTCCTAAGTTTTGGGCTGAAGCCTTAAATACTGCTGTTTATGTCATAAATCGCGTGTATTTACGGCCCGGCACTTTACAAACTCCATATGAATTGTGGAAAGGTTTGAAACCTAATGTAAAATACTTCAAAACTTTTGGGAGTAAGTGTTACATCTTCAAAGATAGAGAGCCTTTGGGCAAATTTGACTCCCGAAGTGATGAAGGTATTTTTCTAGGGTATTCAACCACTAGTAGGGCTTTTAGAGTCTATAACCTGCGAACTTCATCTTTAATGGAATCTATCAATGTGGTTATAGATGACACAGGTGCACCTACTCCAGCAACAAATGAGGATGATAATGATGAGTCTCCAACCTTGGATACGGAATCACAAACTCAAGGAGAAGGTGCGGACCAATCACAAGAAATGGTTACAGAACCATCCTCACAGGTAAGGTCAAGTCCATAGAGTGCTCCAAGGGACATCACTCCTGTTGCTCCTGTCACCGCAAGTCCTGTGAAAGTGAATCATCCAGCTCAACAGGTGATTGGAAATGTCTCAGATCGAATGAAAACCCGAAGACAGATTCTGGATGAGGTATCACATATGTGTTATGTTTCATTAATTGAACCTAAGAATTTTAAAGAGGCCTTGCTAGATGATAGTTGGGTCAATGTATGCATGAAGAGTTAGGTCAATTTGAACGTAACAAAGTCTGGACTCTAGTTCCTAGACCTAGAGACATGAATGTGATAGGTACCAAGTGGATCTTTAAAAATAAATCTGATGAGAATGGTACAGTTGTTAGGAATAAAGCAAGGTTGGTTGCTCAAGGCTACACACAAGTAGAGGGTGTTGACTATGATGAGACGTTTGCCCCAGTTGCACGTCTCGAATCTATTCGAATTTTGCTTGGTGTTGCATGTTTTCTTGGCTTTAAATTGTTTCAAATGGATGTGAAAAGTGCCTTTCTGAATGGGTACTTGAGAGAAGAGGCTTATGTTGAGCAACCAAAAAGGTTTGAGGACCCTAAATGTCCTAATCATGTCTACAAGTTAGACAAGGCTTTGTATGGCTTGAAACAAGCCCCTCGAGCTTGGTATGATAGACTTACTACCTTTCTTCTTGATAATGATTTTCAAAGGGGTAGTGTGGATAAGACTTTATTTGTGAAACATACTAAGTCTCATATTCTTGTTGCTCAGATTTATGTTGATGATATTGTGTTTGGATCCACTGCGGAACATCTTGTGAAATATTTTTCGGATTGCATGACACATGAATTTGAGATGAGCATGATGAGAGAGTTGTCTTATTTTTTGGGTCTTCAAATTAAACAGTCTTCTTCAGGTATTTTTGTGTCTCAGTCTAAGTATGCGAAAAATCTGGTGTCTAAGTTTGGTCTTGAGTCTGCCAAGCATGCACGTACTCCCATGAGCACCAGTCTTCACCTCTCAAAAGATTCCTCTGGTTTTGATGTTGATCCTACCCTTTATAGGAGTATGATAGGGAGTCTTTTGTATCTCACAGCCAGTCGAGCTGATATTGCTTTCAGTGTAGGAGTTTGTGCCCGTTACCAAGCTAGTCCTAAAGAGTCTCATCTTCTTGCTGTCAAACGCATCATTAAATATGTTAATGGGACTTTGGGGTATGGGGTTTGGTTTTCTACTGATACTACAGCTGATATTACTGATTTTTCTGATGCCGACTGGGCAGGGTGTGCTGATGATAGGAAAAGTACATCTGGGGGGTGTTTTTACCTTGGGAATAATCTGGTTTTTGGGCATAATAAAAAGCAAAATGCCATCTCTCTTTCAACTGCTGAGGCTGAGTACATTGCTGCAGGGAGTTGTTGTGCACAAATGCTGTGGATGAAGCAAATGCTTCATGATTATGGGATAGAACAGAACACTCTTACTCTTTTCTGTGATAACACAAGCGCCATAAACATTTCAAAAAATCCTGTCCAACACTCTCGCACCAAACACATTGACATTCGTCATCATTTTATTCGAGAGTTAGTGGAAGAGGGCCTTGTTGTTCTTGAACATATTCCCACTGAGCATCAAAAAGCTGATATTTTTACAAAACCCCTTGATCTTCTTCGTTTTGAGTTCCTTAGAAAGACCTTGGGTGTCATGCTCGATCACTAGAGTGTCACTTGTTACTTGAGTAGGTGTAAGTGTTTTGCCTTATGTATGCTTGGATGTCACAATCTCATTATCATTGATATCTGTTGTACTTGCATCCAACTTTTTATATACACTACTCATGCTGCTTACAAGATCTCATTGTTCAGTGGTCATAGTTCATTTTGAATGCCCATGCTCATTAACCTCATGATCTCATTCTGTACACATCCTTGAGATTAATTGTTGCAGGGGTTTCCGCACATATGATCAAAGTTCTCTATGGACCACTAACAGTGTTTCTTGTACTTTTACAGTGGAATTGACCGATACTAGCATATCATGGGTGATGTTGAGTCTCTTAACCATCTACCATCTGTTTTCACTTCCACAGTTTCTCCCTCAGTTCCTTGAAGTCCGGGCATTAGGAAAAGGCTACCTCAGAGGCACCAACTAGGCCATCCTTTATGATTTCATTCTTCTCTGGTTTGGTTTCCATACTCTTGAGAGTGAAAGCCACCAGTGAGTGCCCACAAGAAAGAAAATGTAAAAAAAAAAAAAAAAAAAAGGGACTCTTTGATTGAGGGGGAGCCTCCGCTTTACTCAACAAATACCCCGTGATTCCTAGTGGTTTGACTTTTCACTGTATTGTTGAGTTACTCTTGATGAAGGTCCAGCCATCCGATCACTACTAGGATTAACTCTAGCTCAGTGACCTCTCATGGATTGCACACACACACTTTTTATGTGAGCTCTCATTTTGGTTTTTGAGTTGCACATTCTCATGTAGCTTATGATCATTGATTATATTTTATCTGCTTTGCTCATGATTTCCAGTGTCATTTTTTTTAAAATTGCAAGTTCGCAGGATTCATGAATTGCGGATTATTTCATCTTAGTATTCCCTTTTGGCTAAATATGATCATCTATTTTTGTTTCAGGTCTCACCTCTTGATTTTGAGTATAGTGCTGTTTTTATATTAAAAAAACAATAATAAAAATAAAATTAAAATAAAATAAAATAAAATAAAAAACGATAATAAAAAAAATTTGGCTTGTTTTTTTTTCTTTCTTGGCTCGAGCAACAATTGCCTCGCTCGAGCGTGCTTTTGCCACTGCATTAGACCTGAGAACATGTTTTTTTTTGGCTCGACCGACCCATTCTTAGCTCGAGCGACCGCCTGGGCATTTTTAGCTCTCGATCGAGCGAGAAAGTATTCGCTCGAGCGACCTGTCGCGGTTCAAATTCTGAATCTGTGCCTATTCAGTTCATTTTTTCCCCCCCTTCGTCTTTTCTCTCTCTCTCTCCCCTAGGGTTTTTCGTGGTTATCTCTTGATTTCGGAGTTTTTTTTGTTTCTTCATCTTCTCTCTCCGTTTCTGGTAAGTTTTTTTTTCTTTCTTCGTTTTATTTTCTTTTTTTGTTCGTATGGTACTTGGGTTGAGATGTGGTTGTAGTTTTTCTTTGTTAGACTCTAGGTTTTATTTTTGTTGGTTGTGGTTCTTCCCTCTAATTTTCGAGCCTCACTCTTGCATCTAGGGTTCATGATTTTGTCTATTGCACTCTCCATTGTGCTTAGGGTTTACCATTGGGGTTTTGTTAGAGTTTAACATTGGGGATTTTATTTACATATACATATATTGCCATTATGTGATTGTAATCTGTTTTCTCTCTATTGTTTCATACATTGATGTTTCGATTCTATAATGGCTGTAATATCTTGTTTTCTCTGTGGCTGATTGTTTGTCTCTTTAGCACTGCTAATCATTTCATTTCTTTTATGCTAATGTTACGAGTTTCACTGCTTTTCTAACCCCTGTTGGACTAATTTGTTTTGACTGACTCTTTGTGTTTTGTTTTGGGGGTTTTCTGGTGTTGTTTATTGGATGTTCCTTGTCTTTCTGGGCTCTTGTCTATGTTGCTCTGTTTGGGTTGTATTAGTCATGGCCGAGTCATCCAAGCGCCGTAAAGCTACGGTTTCTCGTTCTTCCTTCAACTCTGAAAAGTTCCTATCTAAAGAAAAATCTAAGTTGTTTAGGGAGTCTTTTGCATCTCGTAAAGTACATTTAGAGCGCAATATCCTCCCAAATGCCTTTGAGGTTCTTCCCATTCGGTCTTTATTTGATTCGTTAGGCGGAGACCAAGTGTTGCATTTCTCCGGGCCACAAAATTTGAGTCTCATCCGGGAATTCTATTGAACTTCCGGAAATGATTGTTTCAAAAATGATTGGGGTCTCTGAGGGCAGAAAATCTTTGGGGCTTCCTTATGGGTGTTTGCTTACTCGTTTTCTCACTGCCCTTGATGTTCTTTTTTTTGATGATGATGAGTTTGCTTACCCTATCAAACCCATTACTAAATTGACAGTCTCTCAGAGTCAGGCTCATGTGAGGGGGAGTGTGTCGGGGGTTGGGAGTTCTGGTGCAGGTAATGATGATCCCCTTGCCGAGGAGGAGGAGTTTGAGGCCGCCAATGCCGGTGCCCCTGATCTTCCTGAGCTACGTCCTCGCTCATTTCGTGGCCAGCTACAGCACTTTGAGCAGTCTGTTACACGTCGCCTTGATCTTTTGGCTACACGTCTTGATGCTTTTGATGGCCGCCTTGATGAGCAGAGTGCCATGCTTGCTCAGATTCTTTCTCTTCTTCAGTTGCAGCAGCCACCATCTTCTCCTTCTTAGCTTTTGGCATATGCTTCTCTTGGACAGTTTTTGTTCTTACTTTGGATAGTGTTTTTTTTCTGCTGTATCTGCCTGTTGTTGTTTTTGGGTCACTCCCGGACAAAAAGGGGGAGTAGTTTTGGGGTACTCATGATTTTTTTTGCAGATGGGCGTTTTGGGGTACTCATGATTTTTTTTTTGCAGATGAGCATTTGGACGTTTATATGATGTGGCTATTATTGATATGGATATTGGGCGCTATATGTTTTTATTTTATATCTTGATGGTTTGTTTTGTTATGTTACATTTCAGGTTTGATGGAGTTAGATTTCATTACAGGTTTTCCTCAAGTTTGGTTTATTGTTTCAAGATGTTAGTTCCAGTTTGTTTTGAGATTGGTTGCATAGTTGGTTTGCCTTGAGTTGTAATCGTCTTAGCTAGTTCGTTTGCTTTGAGTTGTAATCGTTTTAGCTAGTTCGTCTGTTTAGGAAATTGTGTTAGGAAGTTTTGTCCGGGTATTGACAAAGGGGGAGATTGTTAGGTCCCTAAGTCTTGTCAATTCCACGAACAAACTTGTGTAATCGAGTTGTAATTTATGTGCTGTTTTGTGTTGCTCGCTCGAGCGAAGAAGTTGTAACAACCCTCATACTGTTTACTGATTAATGACTGATTGATCACCAGTTACTGTTAAACGGAACTGATAATTCTCCTTGTTTTGCCGACTAGAGAGAGAGAGTAAGAGGAGTAGAGTGATTCAACTTGATTCATCTTAGAATTAGAGGAATTGAGAGGAGTTCTTGCTAGATTGAACCTCTAGACTTGCATTCAAGGAGCCTAGGTATGAATTTCATCTTTTTGATTTTTGTCCTTGAGTTGTTCTTGCATGATTCATGCTTCATTGTAGAACTAAGTCTTGTTTGGGTTCATTGTTGTTGAATTGAAGCTTGATTGTTGCATGCATGTACATATATTGGAGTTTTGAGGTTGTAGTTCATAATACCTCACATACATGTCCATCTTTTGGTCATACTCCATGAGTTCATCTTGTTTTTGAAGGCTTGAGTTCTTTTGAAACAGCATTAAAGCTTTGAAAATGATTTAAAGATCATGCATGTCATGTTTGAGGATTGTCCTTGGAAAATGGTTTGAAATTGGGTTTGAATAAAACACCCTTGGGCTTTGATTTCTCAAATTGAGTTTTGAATCATGTTTAACTATGAGTTTACAGGTGTTTTCTGGAAATTTAGCCCAAGAGGTCGAGTTGTGATGCTTTTGAACTTGGTTTTGGAGCTTGGAGGTGCAATCTGGGTTTTCCAGATTTCGCACTTCCGCTCGAGCGGGGGAAGTGCCGCTCGAGCGTGGAATCCGAGCATCCAGCATCTCTCTACACTGTTTTACAGTCCGCTCGAGCTGAGGATTGGGCGCTCGAGCGGAGTCTTGTCTCAAGCTCGAGCGGGCGTCGAGCGGAGATTTCACCCATCCAGTACTTTTACAGTACGCTCGAGCGGGGAAGTTTACGCTCGAGCGTGTACCTTTGTTGCATGACCGCTCGAGCGGGGAAACGTGCGCTCGAGCGGGACTCTGTTTTTCTGAAAATGCTTTTAAATGTGCATTTTTGCATCCTCATCCCATCCTAGGCATTCTTAGGCCTAGTTTAAGACATTTAGATGAGGATATCGTTGTAGAACACACCAAGGCAAATTAGGGATTAAGTTATGATATTTCCCAACTGTGTAACTTAGTGTGTGTTCAACCTGTGAACTGTGTAGGGTTGGCGACTGGGGGACACGCTCTAGCATACTGTAGCCCAAACTCTGTGAGTAACAATTGTGTAAAGATATGTTCAACTGATATCTTTTGAATACTGAACTGAACTGTTTACTGAACTGGTATTACTGAATGAATGTATGTCCTTTATTTCTGAACTGTACTGTGGCATCCTTAGTACCTACGGTTTACTGTTACTGTTACTGTTACAGAGATCTCTGTCGGTTCCCTCGTGGAACCACTACTGTTTACTGATTGATGGCCATCATTACTGTTCGGTCTTTCAAGACCTACTGTTACTGTTATGCTAATGGATGTACCACATATGACTGTTTACTGTACTGAACAACTGAATGACTGATTGAAATGAACTGTTTTCATACTGTAAGGACATTCATTCTTAACCCCTTTACATATTGTGTTATTCACTGGGCTTTAGCTCACTGCTCATATATATATGTAGGTGTGCAGGCACCAGACCGCAGCTAGAGGCGTCAGGGTTACTCCAGTTTTGTCAAGCCAGCCTTTGTGCCTCACTGCGAGGTTCCGAGTTGCCATGCTATGGCTTGGGGGTGTTTTGTTTGTTTTTCCCCCTTCTGTACTGTTTTACTGTTCTGTATAGACCGGGTGTTACTGTACTGTTACATAGGGTTGAGTCCCTAGTCTGAATGATTGTAAATATTGTGTATACTGCTCTGTACTGTTTATGTGTAAATGTATGAAAAGCCTTTTTGCATACAGAATGTCACAGCTCAATGGACACTATTTACTTACTGTATTGGCTTCCGCCAGGCCCTGTACTCTGTTTTACTGTACTACTGTTAAGCAGGCCTTCGGTAATCTTGGATTACTGGCCGGTTACGGTGCTAAACCCATAGGGCCGGGTTTGGGTCGTGACAGAAGTCCTCGCTCGAGCGAAGGACTGCGTCTGGCTGCAAACCTGAAAGAGGTCATCGTGCGCTCGAGCGAAGCATTGGAGGCTCGAGCGAAGAACTGCGTCTGCGTACAAACCTGAAAGAGTTTATTCCTCGCTCGAGCGAAGACTTTATGGCTCGAGCGAAGGTACTTATGGAAGTCACGCGAGATAAGCTTCTCGCTCGAGCGAGATAAGCTTCGCTCGAGCGAGCTTCAGAATCCGGAATTCTATATGTAGTTGGTTTCTCCAAACTTTAGGATTACTTTTTTGAGATCTACTTTGAGATTTTCTGAGGTTTTCTTGTGGAGAGATTTTTGTGAGTTTTCCTTGATGTTTTGAGAAGAGTACTTCACCCATGATCTAAAATACATACATCAAGGAGTTGGTTACTTTAAATTCAAGAGAGAGTTCTCTTCGGTGGATTCCGAAAATTCTAGCGTATAGTTTCAAAAGGCGTTTGATTCTATACGTAAGTGAGATTGTGGAATCAACCTCAGGATTGATCAGTTCCGAGACGAAGTCGTGGAAAAAGAGTTACAGAAGATTCGAAGACAAATTGACTGAGTTGGGTAATTTGTATGATATCTTTGTAATCTTTTTTACTTCAGTAGTGGATTGATTAGTGGCGTTTCGCCCGTGATTTTTTAATCACAGTTGGAGGTGTCCAATTGTGATTTTTTCCACGTAAAAATCGTTTGTGTCGATTTATTAATTATTCTGAAAAAACAAACAATCTAAATCACTTTCGTAAGTGCTTGTTGATTTAGATTGTGTGTTTTGAATTTCTGAGATTTGAAATATTTTAATCTTGATCTAATCACGAATCACTTAGGATTTTCATAGGTTGATTGATTGCAGAAAGCATAGAAGGGGAAGAAAGCGCAAAATAATATACTCTTCACTTACGCATGTAAATGAAGAGGCACTATTTTCATATACATGTGATTTATAAAAAAAAAAAAAAATTATTTAATATTTTTTTTTTTCCTATTTTTGTACCGCGCCAATCTTAGTTAAAGGTTCAGCAATTCGTAATACATCATGGAGCATGTTTGACGCGTTCAACCTTCCATAAGAAGTCCGGCTGAAAAATCAATTTAAATTTTCAAAGCGGGTTTATTTGATTTTTATTTTTGAGTTTTAAATGTTGAGTTACGTTATCAACCCCCTTGGCACCTTCACATAAGGTGGGTGTCAGATAAAACAGGATTTGACTTCCAGTAATAACCTCATATATGATTATTTAACTTCAAATATTTTTGGGGAACATTTCAAACCTCAATTAAAAATGCAAGCATACATTTTTTTTTTTTTTTTGATGACTCAGGTATGCCTACAGCCGAAGCATGGGACTAATCCTGAGGGCTCTGAAGATAACGACCGGGCAAACCTCCAGTGGCCGCTGAGGGCCCTGAAGTTAAGGGCTCTGAAGTTAACGACCGGGCAAACCTCCAGTGGCCGCTGAGGGCCCTGAAGTTAACGACCGGGCAAACCTACAGTGGCCGCACAGTAACCCGTGGGGAGTGGGATTCGAACTTGGGACCTCCAGGAGGAGCAAACTCCCAGACCCCAGGTTTTCTTCCCTCACCCACTGGGCCACCCTTGCGGGTTAAAATGCAAGCATACATGGCAACATTAATAAATTACATTAATTATTTTTTGAAATTTGAAAAAAAAAATATAATAAACTTGTAAATGAATGAAAAAATAGTATTTTACCAAACAATCAAATTTAAAATGAATTTTTTTTTTTGTCTATACACTGTTTTGATTTCACGCTTTTCAGTAAAAGGTATGTTAGTATAATTATAATTTATAGGATTTATTGTGTTGATTCTAAATTTCGATGTTATGCCCTGAAAAAAAATTATCAAGCACCTTAAAATTTTAAAATACAATTGTTTATTAGACATTAGATATAAAAATTTTAAAAAAAAAATTGAGAAAATTTGTAATATAAAATTTCAGCAATGCTACATCCCACTAAAAATAGTGCTGTAAAGCACTACTAATGAGTTGACATTCACTTTAAAAAAAAAAAATAAGACACAAAAACACTATACCAATAAATAAAATTTACTGTAACATTATTAGGGACAGCACTAATAGTGTTCTCATCATGAATACATCAATGATAAGTAGACTGGCAGGTTATAAATCCCATGTGAAGATGCTTTTGTATATTTTTGGACTGCCATACAAAAAAGTCTATTGAGAGCTCGATCTTTGTGTGGGTATTTATTGAAGCCATGAAAATTGCATGTGAGCTCATCTATTTTTTTATTTATAAATGATTTTATAATTAATTTATCATTCTATCAATAATGCAAATCATTTTCATGACGATGGTTCTCCCAGCACAAGGCGAGTTGGCCACTTATCTCAAAATAACTGAGAGTTGGATTAAAATCATAATGGAGCCCTGACTAATAATAATTTTTTTTATTAATTAATGTGAAAATTTAAATAGGACTCATGTCATTGACATAAAGGCGACATGAATATGTAAATAATAATAATTTTTTTAGGGAATTTTTATTTTCACATAAAAGTAATTTAGGCATTGTTTGGAGTGTACTAGTAAGTACACACTTTTTATCTTTTTTCCATCACATCACCTCTCTATTTTTCTGCACATCTTTTCATAAAAAGTCAAAAAATACATTTATTTAAATCATCTCAAACCACCCCTTAATATGAAAAATTTTAAACATTTTATAATTTTATTTCTAAAAACATTTAAAGTGGAATTTAAAGAAACATTTGTTTAAAACAATGAAACCTTCTCCATACAAACCCACATCCATAATCCAGATTCATCACATAGAGGGAGTAACAAGATCCCTTTTGACTTGGTTTTTTTTTTTTTTTTTTTGGCTTAGTTCTTGAAAACAGTGATAAATATTTCCTTAGTCTTCCCAATGGACTTTCAATTTAACTCTAAAAAATAAACCAGCAATTTATTAATCGACTATAATAACTTTAACCCTTGATTTTATTAAATGCTAAATCTAAAATAACATATAACATTTTGAGTAGTTTTAATATGAGTTCCACCTCATGACTCCTCTCTTGATGTCTCACCTTGTGATTGATCCATTTAAGCTGTGAAAACTCATGGTCACAATTTGAATATGAACCTACTTCTTGGGCATATTGAAAAAATAACTTGGACCCAATAAGAAAATTTATTGTTAATGTCTTTAGTGACATGAGTTCAAATCATGTAGCATTCTGTAAAAATTAAGATAAAATTAAGTGATACGAGACCTTCTATTCTTTAATTTCTATGTCTCCATGTCCCAATGCTCTCAGTTATTGAATTATGCCTAGATTTAAGAATACAATAATCTTGGCCAAGTTATTTACATTTTGTTCTTTTTTAAAATCCCGCTTTAATTGAATTCCCATGGATTGTCTTTAATATTCTAAAAAAACAAACTTTTTAGCTAACAAATATAAGTCAAAAAAATGAGTTTGCCATCAATTAAAAGAGTTAAAAAATATTTAACATTTTCACTATAAATTTTTTTTTCGAAAAGTCACCCAACTACCTAAATGCATTAGCTTTTAGATTGGGGAATTTCAATTCATTGTAAGTTTTTAAAAATAATTTCATGGTTGTTTGGGGTGTCCTAAATAAGTGTACTTTTTATTTTTTTGGACTACAAAATTGAGAAAAAGAATATGGATGTTTGGGTTAACTTTTTGACTTTTTATGGAAAAATATGTAATAAAAAATTGTAAAAATTGATTTGTAGAGAAAAATTATGATTGGGAGTTGTACCACCGTAATTATTGACTTTTGATGAATAGTGTTAACTTTTTAAGTAACTTTTTAACTTTTTAATTTTTTTACAATATGCCAAACTTGGCCTAGTAGGGAAATTTTTACAAGTATTAATAATTCAAATCTTAAATTTTTTTCATGAATTTGTAACTATTTTATGAAAAAACATTGAATTGTAATTTCTCTTTTTCGATTCTACCAAAAAAAAAAATCTAAAAACCACTAAAAAAATCCAAGCCAAAACGACAATCTATAAAGTTGTATTTTTTGTGTTCTTTGTGTTAATAAAATTTAGGCCAAGTTTGGGAACATCCCAAAAAGTCAAAAAGCCAAAAAGTTATTCAAAAAGTTAAAAAGTTATCACTATTCACCAAAAGTCAACAATTACGGCTGCACAACTCCCAATTCTAATTTTCTCCTACAAATCAATTTTTACAATTTTTTATTACACATTTTTCCATAAAAAGTCAAAAAGTTAACCCAAACCTTCATATTTTCAACCTCAACTTTTTAGTCTAAAAAGACAAAAAGTGCACTTATTTAGTCTTCCCAAACTTGGCCTTAAACTTTGATAAATAAATTTCAGAAAACAATGTTACAAACCCAGAAATACTATCCGAAAACATCATTGTGTGACTTTTTAAGGCTAAGTTTGACATCTTCAAAAAAATTCAAAAAGTTAAAAAGTTATTATCCTATTTAAGTTACGTCATCACATCACCTCTCTACCACATCACTTCAAACACAACTCATATTTTATAAAAAGTCAAAAAGTACACTTATTTAGAATATCTCAAACAACCCCTAAAAGTCATGAACCCTACAATATAATAATTCAATCTCAGTCATACATCAGTATCATGGGTAGATGTTATGACCAATTTTTCTTGAGCACCTAATCTGATTAAAAATTTGGAGAAATAACAATACAATGATAACAATAAATAAAATAAAGTAAAAAATTACAAAATCTTAAAAAAATTAAATTTATGATTTTTTTTTGTTACTGTACGGGGAGGAAATAATTCTCCTCGTATAATCCTGTTGACCAAGTCCACGCTCCTCCGTACGACGTCGCTTTATCACCTGAAAACACAAACGTGAGCTAGCCGGCGGGTGTGTGCCGGAAACCTCTCCGATGCCTAAGTCAGTAAGCTTGACAAATAGACAAAGCTCTAAGTTCTCAGAATGAATTGTGTTCAATTACCTCCTCCAAGGTGATGTTTGTGAGCTTTTATAGGTTTCGAATGGCATAATCCTAGTAGGACTTGTATTCCTCCACGCAGAGTCCTCCTAGGATTCATACTCCTAAGGATAATGCTTATCCTTTTACACCCTCCCCAACTGCTTAAACCAAGTGGGATGGTTTTCCCTTTGGCCGAACTACCTTTTGACCGAAGTAACACTGGCTATGATGAGCCACAGAGAAGACCGAACTATCCTTAGCTCGGTTTTCTCCTCCGACTCCTTATCTCGGCTTTCCCCCGTTCAACCATGATGCGTTTAGACCAAGCTTCTGAGTAGCAAGCTCTGGCCGACCTAACCATAATATGTCACGACCGGACCAAACACAAGACCGGACTCCCTTCAAACTGCCACCGAACCGGAGTTGCTATACACACTCTTCAACCGAAGTAACCACACCTCTCTTGGGCCGAAATAACTTCACTTCTTCTGGGCCGGAGTATCTATACCTCTACTGGGGCCGAAATAACACTACGGCTTCTTACCGATTCTTTCACACTTTGGGCCGCATGGCCCAACTCACAGCTCGGCCCAATTCTTTCCCAAAAATTACCCTCTCAATTGCCCCTTAATTTCATCTGCATAGCATGATTGAGATTACAAATCCTTCAACCGAGCTGAAGTTCTACAAGCCTTTTCAGCCGAGATAAATGCCCTTCAGTGTATCCAGCCGAACTAGTTTTACTCCGAACTCCGCTTTATCCGGTCAAAACGTCTCTTCAATCACGACTGTAACGCTTCCCTTTCCCTTGCCACGTGGCGGGCTCTGATAGACCGTGAGCTGTTATCACGCCGCCTTCGTACTTCGAACTTTTTGAACAGTCCCGCCCCTTTTTGCCGTCTTTTTCTCTCTCCTCTTTCACAAAACAACCTCTCTTTTTCTTGAATCACTTCACCTTCCATTCTTCATTTCCTCTCTCTGTGTTCTTGCCGTTCGTGCTCTGCAATAGTTTTCATCTCCAGTCCCTGCTTCACCAATCTAGTAAGCAAATCTACTTTCCTTCTTACTCTGTTTTGCTTTCGCATCTGTATATCTTGTTTTGTATGTTTTTTGCCAACACTTTCTTTCATTTGCTGCTTTCGCTTCCGTACTTTTATGAAAAAACCAGTAGAACTTTATGTGCGTATGAACTATTATGTAGAAAAACCAGTCTTAGATCCAAAATCACCTAGCAACCGAACTAGGATCCTGTTTGCCCCAAGTAGGCAGATCACTGTAGTCAATAACCGAACTAGAACTTGAAAGTTTCAAAGGGTCACCAGAGCCTGACTCACTTTAGCCGAAATAAGATCACCGAGTCTTGAATACATCAAACTAGGAACTTAGGTTTTCAACCGAACTAAGCTTTTAGGGCCAAGCCAGCTTTCTTAGTTCTTAAACCGAACTCAGAAAGCCGCCCCTAGAGGCTCAACCGAAGTAACTTTATTCACACTGCAACCGATTTAGGCCTCGGGGCTAAACCAGCTTTCTTAGTTTTTTAGACCGAACTCAGAAAGCTGCCCCTAAATGTTAAACCGGTCTACCGAGCAAATTGCTCAAACCGAGCTACCAAACCTTTTGATGAACCGAGATAGAACCAGTTTTTTTGAGGCCGAAGTAGGGCTTTTATACCTTGCTTTTAAATTGTAGCACGGTCCGTTGATCAGTGCTTTAACCCCCTCTGTTTTTTACTTTGCAGACTTAGGTTACCCAGGCACTCCTGCGTGCGCTCAACCGAGCTACTGAGCACGATTTTTGCACCGATATAAGTTATAAGTAATTTATTCATCAGATGGGTAAGTATAGGTATCTAGTTGAGACCCCTGGTGGTATGGCCGAATTTAAGAAAGATTACCAAATTCCTGATGACGTCCATCTGACGTTGGCCAAAAAAGATGTTATTCCTTGGGAAAATGAAGGCTTCGTCCCTTTTACCCTTCAATCCATAATTGAAACCGGACTACGGTTTCCTGTCCAACCGTTGATCTGCGAATTCCTTAGGCAGACTAGATTATGCCCCACCCAACTGTCCACTAATACATACCGTATTATAATGGGGATAGCCGCACTGAACCACCAAACCGGACTAAACCTTGGCCTGGCCGAAATATTTCATCAATACTCCATCGGCTCAAAAGATGCTGGGTGGGTCTATTACCTTAGGATTCGCCGCCGCCGAGAGAAGATAGTTAAAAACACACCGGACAAAGATCTTAACGACGATGATTTTTTTTGGGTCTCTGCGAACTTTGAGGATTTTCAAGCCCAAATTCCTGGCCGACCTATAAATTGGAAAAAGGGAGAGCCCGGTAATTTAACTTCGGTCTTCTTCCTTGTATGTTATTTCGGTTTTTTTAGTCTATTAGCCGAACTAACACTTGCTTTTTTTACAGATTTCGCCCACCTCCGTTCCCTATACAGCTATCCCAACCTTGCGATTTTGCGAGCCGCACTACGGTGTAAAGAAAGGAGTTGGGCCAAACTTCTAAACTTTGAACCGACCTACCGATATAGCGGTCGTCGGAAGGCTCGAGTGACCGATTTCCTTCTCGAGGAAGCACCAGAACCGGACCCAACCTTGCCAGAAATACGACTTGTCCCATTAACTGCTGAAGAAGAGATGGCAAAGAAAAGCAGGGTTAGGGCCCTTCTGACCGCAACAACCAGAGCCGAAGTACCACCAACTATTGAGGCGCAGCCTGCCGTTGTGGCCCTCCCTTCTCAACGGCCTTCTTCATCTCGCCCTTCCAAACGCGCCCGATCTACATCGACCGAACAGCAACTTGTCGATGAGGTTAAATCCATCCCCCAGAGTCCTCAACCTTCCCCCCAACCGGAGCGAACTGACCGAGCTGAATCTCCGAAGTGGGCTCCGCCGCTGACCTTCAACGACCGAGACATCAGAGCTACTGACTCGGTCGTGGCTGAAAAAGATCACCAATTGGCTTTTAATCTGGCCAAAAGTGTGTGCCTCCCCAAGGACATGGAGCACCACTTAAAGCAATTGAACACCGAAATGAAGTCAATTCGGTCTGCATCCAAGTCCATGATTTTGGTAAGTAACTGTCCATTTTTTCTTGTTTGAATTTTCCAACCTTTACTTCGGCTTAAGAGAAGTCTTTGTTTTGTCAGGCCTTACAGAAGAACAACATTACTTACAAAAAAGTCCAAGAACTCCGAAAAACCACAAGGCAAGCAATGGCTGAGGCCGAAGCAAAAGCGGCCGAGCTAGAAGAAGCCGAAAAGAGAATGGCCGAGCTACAAGCAGAGAACGGTCGTCTTGCCGATCTGGTTAGTTCGGCCGAGGCAGAAAGGCAGAAAGCGGCCATTGCAATGAAAGACAAATATCTGCGTGAGCTGCTAAAGCTAGAAAAGAGAAAGGATACCGAAATAAGCCAACTAAAAAAGAGTGTGGAGGGAGCCGAAAAGCAGGGTTACAAGCAGGGCTACAAGAAGGCAGAGGAAGCCTATGTGAAACAATGCGATGCTGCCAAGGAGTTGTTCTTCAAATGTGGCTGGAGGGCGGCTGTTGAGCAGCTCGGTCATGATCAACAGACCGAGGTCTTCAACCCTCCAGACTACTTTATACCGAAGTCCCTTGCTGAGTATGCCGATACCCTGCAGCAAGGGTTTCTGGAAGACTCAGATTCCGATGACTCCTCTTCTGAAGATACTCCGGTCGATAATGTGGACCGGCCAGCTCGGTCGGTGCCCACTGTTGAAGACCTAACTGTTGATCTTCCCAGTGAAACCGTGGTTCCAGCCGAAACGACTCTTACCATTGTGAATGAGCTCCCTCCAGAAACCGGTCTTCAAGTTGGTGGCGATGCAGGTTTTGATGCTGATATTGAAGAACTTTTTTCCTGATTTTGTACTTTTTGTTTTCTTTGTAACCGAACTAAGCCCCCTTGTAATGACTTTTCTCTGAATGAAAATTTTACGCAACTCTTACTCCGGTTTTGATGTGTATGCTTGCACTTGTAATGTCTTCTAATTACTTCAACTGTTATTGCGGTTTTGGCTGGTTAAAATATGCTTACTAGCCAACCTCTCCTTAGCCGATATAATCACTTCGGCTGAGGAGTACAAAGTGTTTAATCTAGCCAATCCAGCTTTAGCCATACCCTTACTTAGGCTGGAGAGTAACAAGAGTTGGTTTATTCCAGCCAACTACTCTTCAACCTTGTACTTACTTCGGCTGAAGAGCAACAAGTGTTGGTTTATTCCAGCCAACCACTCTTCAGCCTTGTACTTGCTTCGGCTGAAGAGCAACAAGTGTTGGTTTATTCCTGCCAACCACTCTTCAGCCTTGCACTTACTTCGGCTGAAGAGCAACAAGTGCTGGTTTATTCCAGCCAACTACTCTTTAGCCTTGCACTTACTTCGGCTAAAGAGTAACAAGTGTTGGCTTATTCCAGCCAACCACTTCTTCAGCCATGCACTTACTTCGGCTGAAGAGTAACAGGTGTTGGTTTATTCCAGCCAACCATTGAAGTTAGTTTTTCCAGCTAACTTATTGTATTTGGTTATTCCGACCAAATGTCCTGCAGCCTGGATCCTTATCCTGGGCTTAGGAAGGGTGTTGGTTTAATCCGGCCAACTTGTAAGTTAGTTTTTCCAGCTAACTTAGAATAGAATGTTTGCAATATACTTAATCTTGACTAAAGCTAACTTTTACAAGGAACAACTCGTGCTAAAAAGAATTTCTTATTTTATTGAAGGAAGAAAAAATTACATATGTTTGAAAAAGAAAGGCTAAAAGTAAAATAACTTGAGATTGGCCGTATTCCATGGCCTAGGGATTGCCTTGCCATCCTTGTCTTCTAGGTGGTATGCCCATTTGCCTGCTAACCCAACCACCTTATAAGGACCTTCCCAATTTGGGCCTAACTTGCCGTCTCCTGGGATCATGGTGTTTCCCATTACTTTGCGTAGTACCCAATCTCCAATCTTGAATTGTCTTGGATGGACCCTTTTGCTGTATTTTCTGATTAACTCTCGTTGGTATGAGGCGATGTGAACTAGTGCTCTTTCTCTTCTTTCTTCTGCAAGGTCGAGTTCTAAGGCTATGGCTTCTCCATTTAAGTCTGGATCAAAATTTTCGCTTCGAATTGTGGGGAGGCCAACTTCTAGTGGGATTACTGCTTCCATTCCGTAGGCTAAGGAGAATGGTGTTTCTTCTGTTGATCGCCGAGGTGTGGTGCGGTAAGCCCATAAACATGAGGAAGTTCTTCCGCCCATTTGCCTTTTGCTTTCTCTAGCCTTTTCTTTAGTCCATCCAAGACAACCTTATTTGATGCTTCTGCTTGCCCATTTGCTTGAGGATATGCTGGTGTAGAATTGTAGAACTCTATCTTGTACTCTTCACAAAAGCTTCTGAAGATTCTGCCGTCGAATTGAGTACCATTGTCTGAGATTAGTGCTTTTGGTATACCAAACCGAGTGATGATATGCTGCCAAACAAATTTCTTCACGTCTTTTTCTTTGATTGACGCCAATGCTTCTGCTTCCACCCACTTTGTGAAGTAGTCTGTTGCTGCGAGAAAGAACTTCCTGCCGCCGGGTGCTGTTGGAAGTGGTCTTACTATGTCCAAGCCCCACATTGCGAAAGGCCATGGGCTTGTCAGTGGTAGGAGTTCTCTTGCTGGTTGATGTATTTGGTGCGCGAATTTTTAGCATTTCTCGCACTTCTTCACATATTTCTCTGAGTCTGCTTGCATATATGGCCACCAATATCCTTGTGAAATAGCCCTGTAAGCGAGCGACCTTCCCCCTTGATGACTTCCACACACCCTTCGTGTATTTCGAACAAGAATGCTTCTACTTTGCTGGGATGAACGCACTTGAGGTAAGGCCCAGAGAATGACTTCTTGTATAATGCCAAAGATGGAGATAGCCAAAATCGCTGCGACTTTGCTCTTATTCTGTTGGCTTCTTTTTTCTCTTCTGGTAGGATGCCGTCTTTTAGGAACAGGATGATGGGATCCATCCATGAAGGGCCTAATTCTGTGCAATATACTTCTTCTGCTTCGGGGTCTTCTATGCTTGGTCTTGGTAAGAAGTCGATGAGTAATGGATGAGGGATTGATGTATCTGCCATTGAGGCCAGGCCTGCCAGTTCGTCCGCTCGGCAGTTTTTCTCCCTGCCAATTTGTTCTATCCTTACCACATCAAACTTCTTGATCTCTGTTCTGGCTAACTCTTGGTACTTGGCCATTCTGTCGTCTTTTGCTTCGTATTCGCCAGAAATTTGGTTTACCACCAGCAGAGAGTCACTGTATACCATTAGTTCGGTTGCTTTCATGAAATGTGCTGACTTGAGTCCTGCGAGAAGCGCCTCATACTCCGCTTCATTGTTGGATGCTGGGAAGCCAAGGTTGATTGCTTGCTCTATAACCAGGCCGTCTGGAGAGATGAGGACTATGTCAAGCCCTGCACCATGTCGGTTGGATGCTCCATCCACAAAGAGCTTCCACATCTCTCCAACGAATAGTTTCCAGCAAGTGGAAGGATCAGATGATGTCGTGAGGTCAAGAACGGTGTTTTCTTCCAGGTCCATATTGGCTGTCTGCCCTTCGTCTTCTGTTTGAACTGTTGGTGAGCCTTTCTTTGCCTCTTCCTTGTTGTCCTTAGTATGGTCTGCCTTGGTACTTGATTGACTATCTTCCACTAGGGGTTGCGCTATTCCGGCGTCAACTTCCGTCCCTAGTTCGGTTGTGTCAGTTAGGTCGACTGGGCAGATATGATGACTTCCAGGAGTAAACTCTGCGACGAAGTCTGCCAAAGATTGGGCTTTTATTGCGGTCTTGGGTTGGAACTTAATGTCAAATTGTCCCAACTCTACTGCCCACTTCAAAATTCGCCCACTAAAGTTCGCCCTTTCAAACAGAGCTTTTAGTGGAAAGGCTGTGAGGACGACTATGGTGTGGGCGTGAAAGTAGTGTGCCAATTTTCTGGATGCCATCATTAATGCTAATGCTAGTTTCTCCAAGGGCAAGTACCTTGTTTCGGCTCCCAACAATGTCTTGCTGACATAAAAGATGGGCAAGTGTTGTATTCCTTCTGCACGAACCAACACTGCGCTGACTGCGTGCTGAGAGACTGCCAGGTACAAAAAGAGTTCTTCACCAGGTACTGGAGTAACAAGTAGTGGTGGGGAGGACATGTACTCCTTCAAGCTTTCCAGAGCTCGGTCGCATTCTTCATCCCACTCAAATTTGGCTTTTAAAGCTTGAAAGAACGGTCGTAGTCTGTCTGATGACCTGCTTATGAACCGGTTGAGTGCTGCCGCCATACCAGTGAGATGTTGCACTTCTTTGACTGAGTTTGGTCTCTCCAACTCCTGGATTGCTTTGATCTGAGAGGGGTCTGCTTCTATACCTCGGTTGGTCACCAGGAAGCCCAAGAATTTGCCAGATCCAACTCCGAATGCGCATTTGGACGCATTGAGGCGCAACTTGTGTTTCTTCAGGATCTGGAACATCTCGCCTAGGTCTTTAAGATGGTCATTCTCATTCTTGCTTTTGACCACCATGTCGTCGATGTAAGCCTCCATTGTTCTGCCTAACAATGGTTCGAACATCTTGGTGACCATCCTTTGGAATGTCGCCCCTGCGTTCTTTAGGCCAAAGGGCATGACCTTGTAGCAATATAACCCCCTTGGTGTTGTGAAGGATGTGACCTCTTGGTCTGGTTCATGCATGGCGATCTGGTGGTAGCCTCTGTATGCATCCAGAAAGCTAAGTCGGTTATGCCCTGCCGTTAGGTCCACCAGTTGATCTATCCTTGGTAGAGGAAAGCTATCTTTTGGGCACGCCTTGTTGACTGTTTTGTAGTCGACGCAGACACGCCATTTACCATTCTTTTTTGGCACTACAACTGTGTTGGAGATCCATCTTGGGTAGTGCACTTCTCTTATTGCTCCTGCCTCCAGCAGGTTGCCTACTTCCTCCGCCACTATTTCGGCGTGGTGGAGTGCCGATCTGCATGTGCATTGGATGACTGGTCTGGCGGATGGGTGGACATTGAGTTGGTGACTGATGAAGTTTGGGTCAATACCTGGCATGTCGTAGGGTGTCCAGGCAAACACTTCGATATTAGAGGTCAAGAATTCCAAGACCTCTAATCTCTCAGTGCTGGACAACGATGAGCCAAGCAAGAAGAACTTATCCGGGTTCTTCTCATCTATTTTTACCTCCACCAAGTCCTCCACCGCTTTCTGATCAGCCTTTTTGCCGACGTCCGCGAATAGTTCATTACTTTCTGGTTCTTCCACCGAATGAACGTATCCTTTGGCAGCTCGGCTTCCATTCGCTGTGGCGAAGCATTGTTTTGACATGATCTGATCACCATAGACTTCTTCGATTATGTCGGCGTCGTTGGGAAACCTCATTACCTGATGGTATGATGACGCTACCGAACGCATGGCATGCAGCCATGTTCTGCCCAAGATGATGTTGTAGGTGGAGAGGACCTTCAATACCCAGAACTCCACTTGTTTCGTTACGCTTCCAGTTCTGACTGGAAGGATTATTTTGCCGACAGGCCACTCTGGCATGGAGTTGAATCCAATCAGGGGAGAAACTGCAGGCGCCAGGTCTTTGTCTTGCAGCTTCAGTTGTTTAAATGTGTCATAGTACATGATCTCACATGAACTACCCTAGTCAATCAAAATCCGCTTGACGTCAAAATCTTTGACTCGGAGAGTGACAACCAAAGCATCATTGTGAGGACAGTATATTCGATCCAGGTCCTTATCTGAAAAAGACATGACGTTTGTTGCCTCTGTTTTCCCCTTCTTGATGGCAGGTTGGGCACTTAATACTTCCCTAAAGTACTCAGCCTTCTTGATTGAACCTCTGAGCTCACATACGCGCTCAGGTTCAAAAACTCTATGAATTACATTGATAATGCCTTGAGGTGGTGCATCGATTGGCATTCTGTTGGGATGGTCATTATGATCTTGGGGGGCCGGTTGCGCTCCTCCTTCAATGTATTTGTCCAAGTGGCCTGCTGCCACCAATTCTTCCAAGTGCTGTCTCAGTGGCGTGCAATTCTCAGTTCGGTGCCCCTTTTCTTTGTGGAAGGTGCACCGTGATCTGTCGTCGTAATTCTTCTGAGCTTCCCCTAGTTTGGCTCGCCACTTGACGAAAGGCTCATCTTTTATTTCGCTCAGAATCCGATATATTGGCTTTTTCAACACCGTTGTTATGGCAGTGCGGATTCTCAACCATCTTTTGTCTAGGTCTTCCCCGTTATCTCGTCTGCCACGCCCGTTTTTATTCTGCCGATCTACTGTATTGACCTTTGCTGAGGTCTTCTTTTCTGGTACTGCGGTTGCACTAGATTTTGCTTTTGCACGTGCGCCATCCTCTTCTACCCTGATGTGCTGATGCACTCTTTCCATCAGGGCTTCCATGGTGAGGGGTGGCGTCATGGTAATCGAATCCCTTAGTCTGTTCCCTACTGGTAGGCCTCTTTTATATTGCGCAATGGCGAGATTGGTGGGGCAGTCTCCAATCTGGTTGAATGTCTCCCAGTAGCGACTGTTGTAAGATCTGAGGGTTTCCTTTTCACCCATGTCGATGGAGAGTAACTAGTCTATCTCCACCGGTGTTTTAGTATTTGTTCGAAACCTCGTTACGAACGCTTCTGCTAATTGGGCCCAGGAGGCTATGCTGCCCTCTGGGAGCTTTTCGAACCAAGTCAAGCCTAGGTCGCCAAGACTTGATGGGAAGAGTATGCACATTAAGGCCTCGTTTCGCCTGTACACAGCCATGACTTGGCGAAAGTGGCTCAGGTGTGAATACGAATCCGTCTTCCCTTCATATGTATTGAATTTCGGCTGAAGGAAGCCTGATGGTAGGGGCGCGTTTTCGATCGCTGGGACAAACGGCGAAGTCTGTAGTCTTGCCAATGCCTTGTCCGTTGGTTCGTAGGCCGGTCGCGGTATTGGCATTCCAACCTCGACGCTTCCATGCATCCGAGGAGCCAACCGTTGCAAGGCCGAAACTCGGTGTGGATCCCTTGCCCTGGCATCCTCCTTGCATCGTGCTTTTTCTTCGAGCACGGTTCGTAAGTCGGATGACCTGGGCAGCTCTGTTTGTCTAGATCTGGTTTGGTGTGAATGTGAAGGCCAATACGTGCTTCCTTCAGTGTATGATCTTTCGGATCTCGTCCTCTCAGACCTGGAGTGACGAGTTCTGGAAGATAAGGAATGAGTGTCGCCTGTCCTGAGGCTTCTGCTCCTTCCTTGGGAGGGTGTAGTATTCCTACTATGATTCTCTGAGTGGCGAGGGGGCGTCTTGTGCTTGCGCCCCTCTCCTGTCGCCACATCTTTAGTCTTCATCTGGCGTTTCAAAGCCTCCATGTCCGCCGCCATCTTCCGAATTAGTTCATCTTGCTCCTTCACGCGATCTTCCAGGGCTTGAGGATCAATCCTCCTCCTTTGCCTGTCAGGACTTTGAGAGTGACGAGGGCTGTTATTCCACCTTCCCCTGCCACTCCTCCTGGAGTTATGTTGTTGGGGCTCCAGATCTGCCATAGGAGGGACAGAGGGTAATCCTTCTCGCCTTGCGCCCCCGTCTGGAGTTAGCCCGTCGACGGCGGACTGCGGTAGTTCTTCAATGCGTGCCATTGATTTGAGAAAAAGGAGAAGCTTAGTCAAGAGGTTTTTGTTCTTGTCTGTTCTTCCCACAGACGGCGCCAATTGTACGGGGAGGAAATAATTCTCCTCGTATAATCCTGTTGACCAAGTCCACGCTCCTCCGTACGACGTCGCTTTATCACCTGAAAACACAAACGTGAGCTAGCCGGCGGGTGTGTGCCGGAAACCTCTCCGATGCCTAAGTCAGTAAGCTTGACAAATAGACAAAGCTCTAAGTTCTCAGAATGAATTGTGTTCAATTACCTCCTCCAAGGTGATGTTTGTGAGCTTTTATAGGTTTCGAATGGCATAATCCTAGTAGGACTTGTATTTCTCCACGCAGAGTCCTCCTAGGATTCATACTCCTAAGGATAATGCTTATCCTTTTACACCCTCCCCCACTGCTTAAACCAAGTGGGATGGTTTTCCCTTTGGCCGAACTACCTTTTGACCGAAGTAACACTGGCTATGCTGAGCCACAGAGAAGACCGAACTATCCTTAGCTCGGTTTTCTCCTCCAACTCCTTATCTCGGCTTTCCCCCGTTCAACCATGATGCGTTTAGACAAAGCTTCTGAGTAGCAAGCTCTGGCCGACCTAACCATAATATGTCACGACCGGACCAAACGCAAGACCGGACTCCCTTCAAACTGCCACCGGACCGGAGTTGCTATACACACTCTTCAACCGGAGTAACCACACCTCTCCTGGGCCGAAATAACTTCACTTCTTTTGGGCCGGAGTATCTATACCTCTACTGGGGCCGAAATAACACTACGGCTTCTTACCGATTCTTTCACACTTTGGGCCGCATGGCCCAACTCACAGCTCGGCCCAATTCTTTCCCAAAAATTACCCTCTCAGTTACTATTATAACTGTGTTGTTATTTCTCCCATTAAATTTTGAGATTAAAAAATTGAGGGCAATAACATCACGCAGTTGTTAGTAAAATGCTAAAATTCATACTAAAATGTGTACCAGATTGTACCTAAAATAAGGAGCCTCACATATGGCTTTTCTTTTAAGCAATGCTATTGTTACCTGCACGTGGACTTTTAAACTACCTTCAATAATCAAACTACCTACACGTGTCACCCCATGATTGACTCTACTTCCTACAAACCAGTCCTACAGTTGTGAGGTCATATCAGATCTGTTTAATTTAATTAATTTGTTCAAATTCTTTTGCTAAAACACTACTCTTCTTCTTCTTCTTCTTCTAACTAACATCCAACAATTTTCCTTCTTATTCTCAAGCTTCACCCATTATTTTCTGATTCCATTTTTTTTTCCTTTTGTCATTTTATTGTCATTTTTAGATTGAAATGTTCTTTATCAGATGATTTTTGTTGGGTTGAAATGGGATTCTTCAGTTTTTTGTTGGGAAAAAATGTCAGAAGATTCATCAAACGAAAAGATAGTGATGCTGGTGAAGCAGGTTTGTCTTTTCCCTCTCTAGATCATACACACACACACACACGTATATATATATATTGAAATTTTGATGTTTCGTTATATAGTTCTTTCACTTACACAAAAACTAATCACAGAACGAACAGACCTCATGTGAAAAAATTATATTCAATTATGTGATGTGTTTCTGTGTTCTTAGACCTTTTCTTCATTATATTACTTGTATGGATGTGGTTTGTGTTTAGTTTGTGGATATATGTCTGTGCATGCTCAATAATTAAATTTTTTTAACATACCAGATTTTGAGTTCTTATTGATGAATTTTGACATTGTATCACTATGAAACAGTTTTGGCTTCTGGGTTATTAACACTGGATTTTGTGTATTTACCATTTGAAAATGGAAAATTTACTCATTTTTATGGGTTTGTTTATTAATTGAGTTGATTGTGTATAAATGCTAGTGATTTTTAGTCATTTATTATCTTTAATGCTCCATAGCATTGCCAATGAAATTTGGGTATGATTAGTTCAAGTTACACCGTGCTATCTAGAGTTTCATTCTGATTAATATCCTTCCCAAATACACCAAGTAATTATTGGTAGTAGGCCTTGGGGCTCACCCCACACCACACATATCTGGTAGTTACAAGTTATAGGCCCCAAGGCTTACGCTTTGAGAATGGATTTGAGCTCGCGACTTACTTTGAGGAATTTATCATGGCTCAACTTGTCACTATGTGAACCCCTTGAAATTAAGTTCAGACCTATTTCGATTCTTTCTTTGTGATTCAAAATGCTTTTATTTGTTTCTCATTTTTTTTTGTCTCTAATTGGAGTTTCTTTACTACCGCATTTCATGAATTAAAATCCAAAACTTCCAAGGTAATGATATCATTCTCTTAATTGATCTTAGCTTTATTCTTTATTTGCCAATCATTTAAGTTGTCTGGAACTAACATTTGTCCAATTGGGTTTTTGCTTATAGTGTTTGTTTGTTGTTCCCATCACAGAGTATTGAACAAGTGATACAAATGAACTACCTTTTGCTTTTGCTTTGGCTTATTTTATTTTATTTTAGGCTTTTTTAATTTATTGATATCAGGTAGAGCATTGGAAGAAATTAGAGGTGCTCTGTATAGTGAAATTCGAACTTCAGAAGGCGCTAAGCGCCAACAACAACGTCTTTGTGGGCCGGTTGTGGCGATGACCTTCAATTTTATGGTTGCTGTTGGAATCATTATGGCAAACAAATTAGTCCGTAATCCTTCTTTTTCCTCTTATTTGTGGTGATTTTTTCTTTTTTTTTTTTTTTTGTTCTTTTTTGGATTCAATGTAAATGCATTGTTAGACTTGAGTCATTATACTACCATAAAATCATTAGCACGTTTGGTATTGTTTTCATTTTTTTATTCTGTTCTCGAAAACAGAAAAACGTAAATGGATACAAAAAAACTTATTTGGCAAAATGTTTCTGAAACTGTCTTTTGGATTGTTTTCTAAATTTTTGAAACTTGTTTTCACATAAAAATATATATGATGGGCGTTTTTAACTTTTCATTGTTTTTGTTTAAAAAAAACACGAAAAACGAAAGCAATAACATACAGGGCTGCAGCATTGTTCAATCAAACTAACACCAAACTTCATGTCTAATTTCAGGTTATGGGGAAAGTTGGTTTCAATTTCCCAATATTTCTCACATTAATCCACTACACTTCCGCTTGGGTTCTACTCGCGATTTTCAAAGCATTTTCATTGCTTCCAGCCTCTCCTCCTTCCAAAACTACACCATTCTCTTCTCTTTTTTCTCTGGGCGTCGTCATGGCTTTTGCCTCTGGCCTTGCCAACACTAGCCTAAAGCATAACAGGTTCAAATGCAACTCTTTGATGTCTTCCTTCTTGTTCTTTTTTTGTTGAATTCCAAACTTTATCATCAATTTCCTAACTACTCAGCTCATGTGCAGTGTTGGGTTCTACCAGATGGCTAAAATTGCTGTCACTCCAACCATTGTTCTAGCAGAGTTCATCCTATTCAAAAAAACTGTTTCTTTAAATAAGGCACGTATTCAAAAATATATTACGCTAATGATTTTATCTTTTGTAACATCTAAGAAGGTTTTTAGGGCTCGTGACTTTCCTTCTTTTGGTTATTAGTTCAAATAAATAAAAAGTGTAACACAATTTTGCAGATTCTGGCTCTTATTATTGTCTCCATAGGCGTGGCAGTGGCAACTGTGACAGATCTAGAATTCAATCTCTTTGGCGCTTGCATTGCAGTTGCTTGGATAATCCCAAGTGCAATAAATAAAATTCTCTGGTCTAATCTGCAACAGCAAGGCAATTGGACCGCTCTCGCGTAAGTAAAATGTTCAAAAAAATTATTTTCTTTTCTTTTCCCTTTTTTTTTTTTATAATTTATTACATGAAGAACTTGATATTTGGGTGTAGGTTGATGTGGAAGACTACTCCTGTCACAATCTTCTTCTTAGTCACGCTGATTCCATGGTTAGACCCTCCTGGGGGATTGTCCTTTGAGTGGAATCTCAACAATTCATCCGCTATTCTAATATCAGCCGCTCTTGGTTTTCTCTTACAATGGTCTGGAGCTTTAGCACTTGGGTGAGTTTTTTATACTCGATTCATCCATCCATTTCCACATTTCAACTGTCTTTGAGTAAGGCATTACCCGAGGTGACTAACAAGTTTTCATTCTACATTTGCAGTGCGACTTCTGCGACTTCCCATGTTGTGTTAGGGCAATTCAAGACTTGTGTGATCCTTCTTGGAGGCTACTTGCTCTTCAATTCGGATCCAGGGTTTGTGAGCATTTGTGGAGCTGTCACAGCTCTTGGTGGAATGTCAGTCTACACATCATTTAACTTGAAGCAGTCACAAGAGGCCATTGCAAACCAGCTTCCAAATCAGAATTTGTCTGCTTTGAAACCTAAAAGCGTTGAAGAAGACGAAACAAAACAGATAGATGTGAATGAAACCCCAAATGCTGTGTGAAATAAGGAAGCTTTGGCATTGCAAGTCCATACGCCCGCCTTGCAAGAGAGAGAGAGAGAGATCCAACATTGTTATTAATTGTAGAATTATTGTTCTAACTTGGTATTTGGGGATGGAAGCTCTGTACAAAAGTGCATTAAATTTTGCAAAGATTATTAAATTTTGCATCTCAAATACATTTTCAGCAATACAGTAGTTCCTCTCTCTCTCTCTCTCTCTCTCTCTGGGGTAAAGGGTTGGGGAATTGAAGATCACAGCTTCTCTCCAGTGAACTGGAGTCTAGCTGTGAGAAGAGTAGTACCACAAGTTAAAAAGCCCATTTTGCAGAATCATGTTTAGTTTCCAAAGCTCACAAATGTTAAATGGAATTTAAGCTATTTTCCTGTTTTGCAGAATCAGGTATTGTCTCCATAGCTCACATGTTTATGGAATGAACAGTTTGAGTGATGATAAATATTATCCCACATCAATAGTTCACTATTCATCAAAAGATAACATTATGTTTAGAACTTAAATTTGTGGAGAGAATAAACAGAAAACAATACCCAAACACAGCCTAAAAGTCACATCATGTCCTGTCAATTCAAACTTATACCTGCTGCCGGCATCCAAACATTTAAATCTAGTGCCAATGAATCTAAACAACTTAATTCTAAAAAGAACTGTTTTAAAGATCAACTATGAAAATCATCAACTTCGCTTCAAACAGGACATTATCACTTACAATAGCACAAACCATTAAAAAATAAGTACTTGCACACTTGCATATCACATACATGACTGAGTCATAGAAGCACTTTGAAGACAAGTTTTACACAAACATGCAAAAACAGTATGGCTTCAGCTCGTAAAAAAGCCTCCTCCATTGAATAGAATCTGATTTAGTCAACTTATAATAATTAAGCTGTAATCTTAATTCTCTTCTAGCAATTACAATAGTTTCGCTCATCATCCATTCTTGCTATCAAAATTTGATGTACAGGTGAGACAAAGAAGTAAAAGAATGGAATCTCTCACCTACTCTGGTCAATCTTATTTGACCTCGAAAAACAGTTAACCATTCGCTACAGAAACTAATTTTGAGAACATTCCTTGTATAATCCTACCCGAGAAACATCTCTTAAATTTTCAGAGCTGCAATTCATATTTACACTCATATCAGGCCAATGCTTCATATTCTCATATAGATAATATTACCTCGATGAATACTTGTGTAATGACTACAGAATCAATAACTGGAGTTCCAATTAATTGCACACTGAGGCTGCTGATAATCCCCCAATGGAGGTCCCACTGCTTTTCATTGGATCCAGACATAGCCTTCGACTGTTGCTAAAGTGGACGAGCAGTTGAAGAAGAAGCCATTGTCTGCGCTGGATGATAAATTCCCGCAGAGGGTGCATGACCAGCCAGTAGAGGTGAGAAAGCAATATGCTGCCCCGGAGGAATGTGGTTATAGAAAGAATTGGCATGCAAACTGGGTATATCACGGCCCGGGAACCACACAAGTGGACCTTCGCCCTAAGTCCAGCAGTAAAGAAAGCAATGGTTAATTAATGTGGTCCAATACAATTTCATACTGAATGGGAATGGCAGGCCCTAATGAGGAACAGTGAAAGATGAATATACGATGGTAAAATGAGACACTAAAATGCAGTCACAGACTCATGCGTGCTACTCACAAACACATAGGATCATATTCGTGGTGGACTTGAAACAAAAAAATAATTGCATATTAGAATCAAATGCAACTCCAAAAAGGTTCTGAGAACTACTTTCATTTTCTTGGCACTGTTTTCAATTTACTCTCGTGTATAAAAAATCACTTTTTAGATCCTTTCAGACAAGGACTTAAAAGTGAAAAGTTTTTTGGAAAAAATTACAAAAAGTTCACTAAAAATAATATATGGAATTAGAAGAAAACCTGCTGGACAGTTGTGTGCACACTGTTCTCCTTCAACTCAGATGCTGTAAGATCTTCATTACCAGCAGAACTTCCAGAATTCACAGCTAGACTAGGGTTATATGAGCCAACGCCAGACGGAATTCCGAAATGGGTCAGATTTCCAGCATTATGTCCTGCCTTATTCTGTGGAACACTGAATTTAACCCCGGGGCCTGCTGCAGCTGCTACTATGGGTGATAGATATACATTGCCAGTTGATGGCTGTTGAGGGAACCCACTGTGGCCTAAAAATTGTGGTGCATTTGCTGCCAAATAAAATGGTGGAAAATAGGCGCCAAATGGAAAGTAGTTGACAGGATAAGGTTGCCGGAAAACGGGAAATGGTGGAGGAGATATGGGTATAGAACTCTGTCCAATTGGTTGAGTAGCAGTTGCCTTTGAATCTGATGTAGATGAAACTGACGAATTCCCACTCTACAAATGTACATAGATATGTACAGATTAGAAAATCAAAATAACAATTGACATGGAAAAGTATAGATACATAGGTAGAGAAAAACAAACATAGAAGCTTGATTAAAAAATGACATGGCAACAGTAATTAGAGTCTGGAAGGCAAGAAACAATCACATGCCTGTATCTCAGATCCCTCACATTGTACAAGCTGGCTCCCTAGCATGGGTTGAATGTAAGGAAAACCATAGCTTGGGGCAGTGTGAACAAAGGGGTACTGAGGTCCTACTTGACGCAACATATTCTCTTGCTTGGACTGCTCAAATTCCGGAGCAGTACCAGATGAAGCGCTGTTTTTCACAGGTGACGAATTGTCAGGCTCATGTGGCGGAGAATGTGGATCGTTAGGATAATCTCCTTCGTGAGCAGTTGAGAATACAATTGGATTGCTGCAGCCAATTGTTGTAAATTGTCAATGCAAGATCAGAAAGTACCAGGTTCACAAAACTTACCAACAACAATGTACCTAGCTTTTTCTTTAATGGCAACAAAAAAATTGCATTGAACACGTGCTGAGGGAGCACATCACATATACAACCAAATTATTTATAAATATAAAATAAAATTTTAAAAAAAAGTACAAAAAATATACCCACCACCCCTAATATAACCCAGCAGAACATCCACTACCAACTATGAAATGCTCCTAGATCCTCCATCAGCCTCTGAAAAGCTTAATCCACAAGTGTAGGAATATGCCAAAATCAAACAGTTCAATTGAGAAACCCTAGTGGTCATCCCATGAAATATATAGCACCAATCTTTAGAAATCCAATCTATACAACCAATATGAATTTTTATTTTTATTTTTAATTTAACCATTTTAACCCATGAAAATATATATCACCAATCTTCGGAAATCCAATATATGCGACCAATTTGAAAAATATATATTTAAAATTTTAACTATTTTAAATGTGATTATAAAAAGAATAAATAAACAAAGAGAAAATAGAGCAAAGCTAGTAAGAAAAAGTCTCAATAACTTTTTCAACAAAGGAAAAACAGTGACCCAATGAATAAAATAGAACTCAAGAGAGCAAAAAACAGCAATCACAATGATTTCCCTAGAGGCTAAACTGACCTGGAAAAAGTTTCCTTAGCAACCTTGTCATTCCCCTCAAACGATTCGATAGCAGGCATAGAGCTCTTCATGTCATCAGTGCCATCAACATATGCTACACTCTCTTCAAAAGTAGCATCCAAACTTCCAAAAATCAATCCATTCTTAAAATCTTCAGGAACTTGGAGGTGGTCTGGGAAAATAACAGGCTGACGAGTAGAAATATTTAACTTCTCTAGCTTCATATCAACCTTTGAAGTAGCTTCCTCCAAAAAGGAGACATCAGGAAGTGACTGAAGAACAGCTTCCACTGCCAAAGTTGGAGCTTCAGATGCAACCACTGTTTGAAAGAATAAGCATATTGATATTGTCAAAAATCAAAATGGGCAGATAGTATAGAAAGAAGCAATGCATTGTATAATATAATTCATAAAAAAATTGCAAAATTATTGAAGATATATACCCAAATACTTTTAGTTGATTTATCAGTGCACCATAAGAAGTGTAAACCATTCTTTAATTTAGCAAACTTGTTTTCCTGAGTCATATCCCAACAAGAAGCACACGGGAAGTGACATGATTACCAATATCATCTGCGGTATTGAAGACTGATAAAAAAAAATTAAAAAAAGCCTTTCCTTTGTGAAATTCAGGAACCAAATGAAATGCATATTACTGCCATCTTCATATTGACAGCATATACGAATGAGATTTGCAAGAATCTTCTTCGTAATATCAATATATCAGGAGCTCATACATGAGAAATCAAAGGATTGAAACAAGCCAACAGCCCACCCATCCAGCTCCATAGACCAACTCTACTTCTAGCTTACCGTAGAAATGACTCCATCCAACTATATGTTTTAGACTACCACAATTTTTATGTAAAATCTGTACTAGTGGAGACAAAGGAAAATATCAAATAACATTTAACTTAAATTAATATTGAATATATAGAAACCTTTTCTTTGACAATCTAGATAAATAGAAAAGCATGATAATACATGATTCATTGCAGACCAAATAATATGATTGTTTAATACATGCAGAATCTTACAAAACATGGTTGGTTCAACAGCAAAAAACAATGGTTTAAACCAAGGCACAAACTAGTCATAAAACAAATAAAAAGCATTCAACAATGAAGAAATATAGTCATCAAAATAACAAATTATACAAAGGCTTGGGTATTTGATGTCCGCGGCACAATATATCACACAAGCGAAGGAATAAAAAGGCATGCACAATGCGCTGTTTAAAATTACTAGAAAAACATGTAACATGTGATGATGACAGAATTGTACCTTCGGAAGGCTCCAACGGCTGATTCTTTTCAAGAATCTGGGATTCTTTTAGCTTACTCGATCTTTTCCCAGATGGGTTAAAGGCACCAGATTCTGCAGCAATTCTTTGGCTGTTTATTTCACATTTGATCGCCCCCATGCTGGGGATCTGGGAACCGAGAGGTGCCACCACCACAGGATCTGAAGTAGAGGAGTAAACACCTGACACATACAATGTTGTGCAAGCCCAGAGATGAGAACCTAATTTGACCTTTTCCCTTTTGACTCCAACTCCGGCCACAAAGGTGGAAGTGAAGTAAGGAGATTGTTTCACAGAACATGTTAGTAAATGCGGCATCAACAACTGGATTATCTTAATGAAGATTACCAATAATACCTGCAGATGATTGGGTGCCACGTTCATGACTGGAACTGCCATCAGGAACATGTGTGGGCCCATTGACTGAAATGGTAGAAGATCTGTAACATATAGACAAAATTCAGAGTGAAAGCACAATTTTTTGCAAAGAGATGAGCAAATTAGGCTACAAAAACAGAATGCAACATATTTACTTTGTGACATGAGGGTTCGCATTATTTTTTGTTTTTTCTGGAACTGACGGGGAGGGCTTAAAACCTCTCTCCATGCTATTACTGACTCCATTTTCCTTACGAGCACTCACATTCCTTCCACCACCAGCACCTAGTAGTGATAAGACAAAAAAAATCCAATTAAATATATAATATAAGCAAAAATGAAGGGGGTGAATTGATATTTGGTGATTTACAGATCTCACAGAATACAAAGCCAAAATATTTAAGAACTTGCAGTTGAAAAACAAGTACTTGTGTCTTCGTTACAAGGACTCAAAATGAAAATTAAAGGAAGAACATCAAATGCAATGTCATGAGGTTTTTGTCCTTATCTCTATTATTCTATGTGTATAAAACAGTGTCCAACTTTTGAAAGAGCAGAAAAAGAAAGAAAAAGCACTCCTCCTGAACTAAAAGTTCAACATCTGAAATTACGAGTCACATGCCTGATGGATATTTAAAGAAAAGATATCCGGTCTACATCTTGGCAACTTCTAGTTAACCAAACTGCTCATTAAGTAAAACATGATTTCACGGCACGATTTCTCGTAATTCATTAAACACACGACACCTCTCAAAGATTACCCATTGAAAATAATTTCAAATTCATTATGAAACTACATACGAGCTATGAAGCATGGATATGGCTATTATATAATATTGACACATCAATACGACAAAACTTAAAATATGAATAAGGGTATGGCCAAGATACTATCGCAAAATATAAATATATTGAAAAACTATTCTTATAATATATTTATTGTAACAATTATAGTGGGTGTTTGGGAAGTGAGTTTTTTTTTTAGATTTTTTTAGTTGTAGGATATTATTGGAGAAAAAAAAAATTATGTTTGGGAAGATAGTTGGGTTTTTTTGAGGTTGGATGTGATGTTTGTGAGAGAAAAAGTGAAATGATTATAGGATTTGATGTGATATTTTGTTTGGATTGGTTTTTTTTGATTTTGTAAAACATTTGTCTTGTAGTGAAAAAAATTAAAAAAATAAAAACCTAAAAACCAAGTTGCCAAACACCGCCATACTCTGATGTTATGCCATAATTATTACAATCTCAATTTAATAATAGTTCGGTTCCGGGACCTAGAGTATCTAAAAATATCTTATACTTCTCAAAATTAAAGAAAATCAAGTATTTAACAAGTATTGGATACCTATCTGCAAATGTCCGAGGAGCATTGGAATCCAATACGGATATGATTCCCTTCTAGAATCCATGCTTCATGGCACGGAGGTGACAGTCTCACATTTGGAGACATGCAAATGTAATGCAATTACCATTAATCGTCAATAGTTCTTTTTGGATTTTTTTTCCTTTAATCTTTTTTTTTTAAGGGGGCGGAAGGAGATATGAATCTGAGAAGAGAGAAACTGAATGTGGACATACCGTGAGAAAAATAAGAAGATGAATAGTTCACCCGACCACCTCTAGCCCCTCGCCCCTGTGTTCCTGTTGTCCACCTAGATTCTTCGTAGACTCTGTTGTTCAAATTCTGTAATGGGATAAGTACAGGAATTAACAAATGGTCAAGCTAGCTACAGATAAACATAAAAAAAAAAAAAAAAAAAAAAAAAAAAAAAAATGACAATTTGGAGACGTATTTGCATCCCAAAATGGATAAAAATGTGCATAGGAATGTATTCTTTATCTTTCTCAAAGACGCATAATTATCCGCAACGAAGACTTTTCACCATTTAATGCATGTATCAATATTAAACAATGGTACAAATGCAGATCATAAAACAGAAACCAACAAAACATAAAACTATTTAAACAAGTAAATCAGGCTGCAGAGATCATGTTCAGATTTATTGCACTTAAGATAGCTAACAGGTAAGTGGAAAAAACTCGTGAAGTAGTCCCTGATGCACAGCCAATGATGTACACAACTTTATTGTATTTGAACCAAAAACTGAACTAAAACCTGTTAGAGGCAAAGGCTCTAATGCCCCAATTAGTAAGAGCTATTTGGCCTCTTTGTACACAGAGTTGTGTTGAATTCTGATGATGTCTGACACCAAGTAAAAAGTGGAACTTACCGTACAAACCAGGTCATTTTATATACAAGTCAAACATAAGCACACCAATAGCATACTATAAACTTTAAAGATAGCCTATTCTCAACTAAAGTGAAAAATAAAATTATATTGGTCCTTAAAAAGAAGAAACAAATGCTTGATGGTAAGGCTCACCACTTTTCTCGGGTCACGTTTCCTTTTGACCTCGTGAAATGTGTCTGCAAGACCAAACAGAACACTAGTTATCCTCGAGAATTTTTATAATGATACGAGTTAGATAATCAAGTAACTATTATGTATTCATAGACATGACAACTTGACAAGACCATTTCCACTTCAAAAGTCACAGAGAGTTCAAAGAACATAAACAAATTACAGCAGTATTAGAATCACAATTGAAAACAAAACTACGGCAAGCTATTCAAATAAATATTGTAAAGATGTAGTACACATTCCCTAAGAGTTAATGCTGCATGGCAAAAAAGATATGTGAACCCGAGTTCTCTTGATTCCCTTGACAAATAAAATCATGGAGCTTACTTGATATAGGACTCACGAAAAATTGATATGTTAATTGACGTTTAAATTTAAGCAATTAGTCCTACTAGATATCATTTATATAATGTTTCTACATTTTCAATTTGTTGGGTTTCTTATAGCTTAAATACTAGAATGCAAGTAATACCAGGTTACTATGTTGGGTAGAGGCTTAGGTAATAGAATGCGAATTATACCAGGTTACTATGTTGGGTATAGTCTTAGGTAATGAATGCGAGTTATACTAGGTTACCATGTTGGGTAGAGGCTTACGTAATAGAATGTTGGGTAGGTATTATGTTTTAGAAGGTAACCATGGGTTTTTATGGTTTATAAATACCATGAATAGGCCCATCTTATGCCCTTCGGAGATCTCTCTCTATATATACACATAAATGTATATATCTATATATATATGTATTATATTCTTCAATCGTCTTATATTCTCATTCAGACATTAAGTTCACGATCATGTTCATCTGCAACGCTGTGATTAAGAGCCTTTGAAGAAAGCTAACCACCCTCCATCTCGGTGAGTATAGTACGTCACTCTTCCCATCTATGCTACCTCCCTTTGATCTATACCAAACCACTTCTTTCCAATATATTTTCTTCATGTCCACTCATTCTCTCCCACATGGAAAGAGTGTTTGGCAATTTCTGTTTGGCAAAAGAGGGGATTCTGTTGTTTTAGCTTGGGTTTGTTTGTAACAGTACTTAGGTTAAAATGAGTGTTTAAAGCAGATTGTTGTGGCTTGAGAACGCTACACCTGCACTAGACTTAGCACACTTGGTTTTTAAATTGCAAATAATCAACAGATCAAAACCATGAAAACAGTCAAACTACATTATTAAACTCCTTATGGAAAAACACAAAGGATATAATGAATGTTTTAAAAATAATAACACTAATAACAAACAAACGGTTAAAATTAAAAACAAAAAATATGTATATATTACAGAAATTGTGAACATTTTCTTCTTTGTTGTCCCAGGAAAGAAAACCCTCACTCCAATGTGCCCAATAGGCTTAGTAAGAATGAAAACAAGAAGAAAGCACACTATTTATTCAATCTAGTTTCTGTCTTTTGTTTCGTTTTCTCAACAACCCAACTACAAAAATCACCCAATAAAGCGTCAGATCACAATCCTCACCATTAAAACATAAACAAGAATAAACAATATATATATATATAGAAGGGTTACCAAGATACAGGAGCCTCTGAGCAGTTTCATTAGGATCCATATTGCAGTCCTTGAGTACAGTGTATATATCTTCATCACTGTGCTTCCCAGTGATCTCTCTGATATCTTGAATCATGTTCCGAACATTGTTGGGAATCAAAACCCTAGAACTACTCATGTTTGAGACAAAGATAGATGGATGGGTAGAGAGAGAGATTGATGAAGCAAAATATTAACTATAATGGGTATATATATATATATAAGACAAAACATCAATCTAGGTATATTTGGGCGCGCAGAGAAATCGAAGTAGAGGAAAAGAGGAGATTTTGGACGATTTTGAATTGAATTCAATGGAAAGTAGATGAACAACAGAGAGAGAAGGGCTTGGGATGGGACAATTGCCCCTTGGGGTTGTGATTGTACCACCGGAGGGTTTATTATAATTTTTATATATATATATATACACACATCATAGTTATAGGTCTTAATTTAGCCTTTAATGTTTCTGCAAAAATGGTATAGAATTGATGTATAGAATTGCGACACTCACACGCGACGCGGCCCGGAGATCGGCTTTGGCATGGTACTCATGCGCCCATGGGCCATGCCTTGGTTTTTAGTTAAAAATAAAAAATAAAAAAAATCACTATAATTATCAAATCATTTTTTATATTTTTTTATACAAATTTTAAAAAAAATCACTATAATTATCAAATCATTTTTATATTTTTTTATACAAATTTTAAAAATTATTAAAAAAATCAAATCTTAAACACTCCTAAGGGCTATTTTGGGAACTTGACTAAAAGTCACTTTTTTTGGTTAGTAGCAAAAGCCAAAAGTTGGCTTTTTTGGCTTTTTTTTTCATTTGGCAAGTTGGTTTTTAGCCAACGGTGAAATTACAATTTTACCTCTCATGGGTCACAATGTGTTACATAGGTTTAGTTGTAAATATTTTAAATAAATAGGGATAGTTTAGTCATTTTATTATGATTTGACATCATAAACAAATATTAATCAAAAAAGTCAAAAGTCACTTTTTACCAACTTTCCAAATCATTTGTCTAAAAAAGTCAAAAACTTGGTTAAAAGCCAAAAAATTACTTTTAACCATCTTTCCAAAACAACCCTAAGCCTAACAACTTTTTTATTGGCCTGCCTAGTTGACTTAACCTATATGCACTCTTATCTTTCGCATTTAATTCAATGGGACATCATTCAAACTTATATATAGTATTTTTTTTTTTATTATTATTGAAATCGGGATTCAATCTTTAGGTTTAGGTTCAACTCAAGTTTTGCTCAGGTTGTGCCGATTCATGTCTCGTTTGATAAATTTTTATTTTAATTAAAAAATTTTAAAAATATTATAAATTGTTTCACCACTTTTTCTTTTTTTTATATACCTTTTAATAAAAAGTTAAAAAATTATTAAAATAATATGTTTCCAAACGAGCTCTCAATCAACCTACAAAATTGGATTAGATAAGTGTTTAAAGGGAAGACCACTTTGAACCAAATTACATACTTTTCGAATTAAATAAGGACCTTTAGTTAATTAAGGTGAAAAGATTCATGTTGTGTCTAGACACTACTTCAAATCCAATCATTTGTAATAGTTTTGTGAAATTATTAGACATTAAATTTTTAAGTAGGAGTGACAAAATATTAAATGAATGATTATCATGCACAGAAAAAAAATCTTGATTCATCTTTAAAAAAAATTAAGTTTTTATTTATTTAAAGTTATATATTTTTATTTAACTCAATTGACTAATTAATCATGCTAATATTACGTTTTGTTTTTACAAACATTAGGATAATTTTTAGATTAGGATAAATGTACTTATTAAAAAAAAGTTAGATTCTAAGTATACAGACATCGTCTTAATTATTAAGAAAAATTAATCTAAGGTCCCTCTCTCATTCTTAGTAATATAAGAGATCCACAATATTATTTTTTTGATGTCTAAGGTCCCTAAATCCACACTCATATATCAGATCAGAGAAATTTGACTCTCTTTCCAATCTTTATTCTATCCAAACCAAACTCTCTCTCATTGTGCATATTCCAATATTTTTTTCCAAACCCTCTATTTGTGTTACTCGAATACTCCTGAGCAGATCCAAAGAAAGTTTGAACAGCAGACTCATCGATCATCTCTACGTTTTCATCATCAAAGAACAGCCAGTGGTCATGGCTTTTCACAAGGCTAACATAGTGCCTGTGGTTTGGCCCACTTCCAACATGGACGACAACAACAAATAAGGAGTATTCAGAGTCAGCATCTCTCTCTCTCTTTTTCAAGTTGCAGAAATTGTAGCTTCAGTCATCTCAGTTCCACTGAGTTTCTCAATTGCTTCTCGCAACATAGTGTCATCTCTCTCATTTGCTTCTCGTAGGTATTAAAATCTTTCTCTCTCTAGCAAATGTCTATACATATATGCAAAATTGTGAATTTGTGGTTGGTTTATTTTATTTTCTTGAATTTTGGAGTTTGTGATATTTCAATTATTGAATTTACTCTTCAAAAGTAATCTTCTATGCAGAAACTCAACAAAATCAATAATTTGTGCCTTGCCCAATCCTTACAGTGACTCATCAACAATTGGTAATTATTATTTTTTTTTTCTCAATTTAATTTTCTTGAATATTTCGTTTTCCATTGAAATACAACTCTGAAGGTCTGATTCGAGTTTAGAACTCTTTTCGCAGTTACAATTTCGATTTCACGCAACCATGCCTTAATCTGAGTGAACTCTTCCTAATTCTAAAACCATTCACATTTTTTTTTTCCTCTCATTTTTGGGTTTGTGATTTTCCTGTGAACTGTGCTTTTTAGCTAATATACTTGGATTGTCACGTAAATCTTTATAATAGCTCCCACAAAGGCTAATCCTAAGTTTCCTTTAGCTGCACCATCCAACCAGGTAAGAACTAATCTGTAACAACCCTCATACTGTTTATGATTAGGGACTGATTGATTACCGATAATCACCGATTATTGTTAAACGGAACTGATGATGACTGATAACTGACTGATAATTGAACTGATTTAAGTACTGAACTGACTGACTGAAATTGGAAACCGAATTGATTGTGTACATGTTAGTTAAATTGCATTCTATCTGTTTGACAGTATGATTATCTGTTCATGTTCATATGTTTAAACTGCTAATTGAAGGCCTTATCGGCGGCCGAATCCGAAACCGATTAGTGTTCTATGACCCTCATAATTTATGTGATTTTATAGTACAATTATCTGAAAATTGATTAGGTAGATTAAATAAGCTAATTAAAGAGTTTGACTTAATTACCGAATTGCCACCCTTAGTGGTGCACTCAAATACACACACTTGAGCCTTATGTACACACTTGTAGAACATTTCATCAGCCATTTCTTCTTGTCTAGCCGACCTTAGAGAGAGAGAGACTTGAGGAGTTGATTTCATCTCAATTTTGCTTGTGAATCGTTTGGAAATTGAAGAAATTGTTGAAGAGATTGCATGGTTGAGCTCCCTTCTTGAACTACAAGACTTAAGGTAGCTCCATTGTCTTATTGTTCATGTTTTGAGTTGATTCTTGCATGATTCATGCTTCATTGTAGAACTAAGTCATATTTTGGCTCATTGTTGTTGATTTGAAGCTCAATCTTTGCATGCATGTTAGTATTGATGAGTATGGAGGTTGTAGTCCATGTTTCATCACATGCATGTCCATCTTTTGGTCATACTCCATGAGTTCATCTTATTTTTGAAGGTTTGACCTCTTTTGAAACAGCATCGAAGCTTTGAAAATGATTTAAGATCATGCATGTCATGTTTGAAGATTGTTCTTGAAAATGATTTGAAATTGGTTTGAAATTGGGTTTGAATTAAACACCCTTGGGCTTTGATTTCTCAAAATTGAGCTTGAATCATGTTATTCCATGTGTTTATAAGAGTTTTCCAGAAAATGAGCCCAAGAGGATCGGTTTTGAGTTGTTAACAACTTGGTTTTGAGCTTGGAGGTGCAATCTGGGTTTTCCAGATTTTGCACTTCCGCTCGAGCGGATGAAGTACCGCTCGAGCGTAGAATTCGAGCATCCAGTATCTCTGCACTGTTCTTCAGTCCGCTCGAGCGGATGATTGGGCGCTCGAGCGGAGTCAGGTCTCACGCTCGAGCGGACATCGAGCGGAGATTTCACCCATCCAGTACTTTCATGGTACGCTCGAGCGGGAAAGTTTACGCTCGAGCGGGTACCTTTGTTTCATGTACGCTCGAGCGGGGAAACCTGAGCTCGAGCGGAACTCTGTTTTCTGAAAATACTTTTCAATGTACATCTTTGCATCCTCATCCCATTCTAGGCATTCTTAGGCCCAGATTAAGACATCTTAATGAGGATATAGATGTAGAACACACCAAGGCAAATTAGGGATTAAGTTATCATCTTTCCCAGCTGTGTAGCTTAGTGTGTGTTCAATCTGTTAACTGTGTAGGGTTGGCGACTGGAGAGACACGCTCTAGCATACTGTAGCCCAGAACTCTGTGAGTAACAATTGTGTAAAGATATGTTCAACTGATATCTTTTGAATACTGAACTGAACTGTCTACTGAACTGGTATTATCTACTGAATGAATGTATGTCCTTTATTTCTGAACTGTACTGTGGCATCCTTAGTACTTACTGTTTACTGTTACTGTTACTGCGACAGAATTCTCTGTCGGTTCCCTCGTGGAACCACTACTGTTTACTGACTGATGGCCATCATTACTGTTCGGTCTTTCAAGACCTACTGTTACTGTTATGCTAATGGATGTACCACATATGACTGTTTACTGTACTGAACGACTGAAATACTGATTAAATTGAACTGTTTTCATTACTGTAAGGACATTCATTCTAAACCCCTTTACGCTTTATGTTATTCACTGGGCTTTAGCTCACTGCTCATATATATATGTAGGTGTACAGGCACCAGACCGCAGCTAGAGGCGTCAGGGTTACTCCAGTTTTGTCAAGCCAGCCTTTGTGCCTCACTGTGAGGTTCCGAGTTGCCATGCTATGGCTTGGGGGTGTTTTGTTTGTTTTTCCCCCTTCTGTACTGTTTTACGGTTACTGTTCTGTAGACCGTGTGTTACTGTACTGTTATCTAGGGTCGAGTCCCTAGTCTAAATGATTGTAAATATTGTGTATACTGTTCTGTACTGTTTGTAAATGTATGAATGCATGAAAAATCTTTTTGGCATACAGACTGTCACAGCTCATTGGACATTGTTTAATTACTGTATTGGCTTCCGCCAGGCCCTGCACTCTGTTTTACTGTATCACTGTATCTGCAGGCCTTCGGTAATCTCGGATTACTGGCCGGTTACGGTGCTAAACCCATAGGGCCGGGTTTGGGTCGCGACAGAGTGGTATCAGAGCGATACTTACCACGAGTTATACCGCACACACGTGTCCAAATGAGCTATAGGGTGTCCTAGAAAAGTTATTAGGGCATCTCGTGAGCATGATAAGTGTGTGGTTATGTTATGACTGAATACCTGCTAATGTGGTAAACTGTTAAACAAATGACTGCTTATGTTTAAAACTGTTATAACTGCTTATAGTGAAATGGACAATGCAAATGAACCTGAGTCCTCATCTACTGAGGCAAGAATGGAAAGAATGGAAAGAATGATAGAACTGATAACTGCTAGACTGGAACAACAACAGAACCAACAGCCCCCACCTCCTCCTCCTCCGGTACAGCCGGAACCTAATGCGAATGTGGATGATGGGGATATTATTGCTCTCACCCATAAGTTCAGTAAAATGAAACCGCCATCCTTTCAGGGAGGCCTTGAACCGTTAAAAGCTGAAGCTTGGGTTCTGGAAACAGAAAAATTATTCGAAGTGTTTCCGTGCTCAGAAGCGAACAAAGTATTGTTAGCTACCTTCACCCTACAAGAAGAGGCCAGAAGGTGGTGGATGTTAATCCGTGATACAAATACTGTTATGACTTGGGCTCAGTTCAAGGAGTCCTTCTTTGAAAAGTACTTCCCTCAGTGTGTCAGGGATAGAAAAGTGACTGAATTTGAACAGCTGAAGCAGGGCACAATGTCCGTTGCAGAGTATGAAACAAAATTTACTGAACTTGCCCGTTATGCGCCGCACATGGTGGATACTGAATATAAGAAGGCCAGAAAATTTGAAGGTGGCCTTAATGTGGCAATACTTGACCGGATAAATGTTTTGAAATTACCGACTTTTGTGGGTGTTCTCGACCGGGCATTGATGGCCGAGTCGAACATTGCAGCGGTGAAGCAATCTGAAACACCAACAGCTGAATGGCATGGTAAAAGGCAGGGTTTCAAATTCAAGAAAGGCAAGCATAACCCGGCCAACAAGAAACAGAATACGGGGTCCACAACTAACCCCAGCCAAGGGAGTGGGTTCATACCACCCTGTCCTGAGTGTGGCAAGAAGCACAAGGGGGTCTGCTACAGAGTATCTGGAGCTTGTTACAGGTGTGGCAAGGTGGGCCACATGGTTAAAGACTGCCCCTCTGCTCCACAAGCCAGTAGTAAAGCTGCACCAAGCGCAGCAGCATCGACTGTAGCACTAAAGCCTAACCCTAGAGCTACCGGGAAGGAGCCTGTGAGGCAAGGCCGAGTGTTCGCACTAGTACCGGGAGACGTGCAAAACACTGAGACCGTTGTGTCAGGTATCCTCTCTATCTGTATGCAAAATGCATATGTATTGATTGATTCGAGGTCTACGCATTCTTATGTATCGCATGCTTTCTCACGGAAATTGAATAGACCCTTAGAACCTATGAACTATCTGTTAGCCGTATCATCACCCGTAGGGGGATCTATGACATGTGCTTATATGTACCCCGCATGTGAAATCATTGTTGGGGATATGCATCTGTTTATTGATTTACTGCCATTGAACATTGATCATTTTGATGTCATATTGGGAATGGACTGGTTAACAAAATATCATGCCACTATTGACTGTGTGACCAAGCAAGTTGTTTTCCGTCCACCTGGATTGCCTGAATTTGTGTTTAATGGGAGTGGAGTAGTACCTCCTCCGTATTTGATTTCGCCAGTGAAAGCTGTTAAATTAATTAGAAAGGGGTGTAAAGGATATCTGTGTTCTGTACTGATTGTGCCTACTGATGATAGTATTAAAACTGATGTGAATTGTATTCCTATAGTCAGAGAATTTCCAGACGTTTTTCCAGATAACCTTCCAGGAGATTTGACTGACAGGGAGATTGAATTTACCGTTGATGTGATTCCCGGAACACAACCAGTTTCTAAAGCTCCATACAGAATGGCTCCAACTGAACTGAAAGAATTGAAAGTACAACTACAGGAACTGCTGGATAAGAAGTTTATCAGACCTAGCACTTCGCCATGGGGTGCTCCTGTTTTGTTTGTCAAGAAGAAAGATGGCTCACTAAGACTGTGCATTGACTACCGTGAACTGAATAAGGTAACTGTAAAGAATAAATACCCATTACCGCGTATTGATGATTTATTTGATCAGTTACAGGGTGCACAAGTGTTTTCCAAAATCGATCTCCGATCGGGGTATCATCAACTGAAGGTTAAACCAGATGACATTGATAAAACTGCTTTTAGAACGAGGTATGGACATTACGAATTTTTAGTTATGCCTTTTGGAGTCACGAACGCACCGGCTGCCTTTATGGACCTCATGAACAGAATTTTTAAACCATACCTTGATGACTTTATTGTTGTATTTATCGATGACATATTGATTTACTCTAAAAGTATAGAACAGCATGAACATCATCTGAGACTTGCCCTGCAAACTTTAAGGGAACAGAAACTGTATGCTAAACTGTCTAAATGTGAATTTTGGCTTGACCATGTTATGTTTTTGGGGCATGTTGTTAGCAAAAACGGAATTTCTGTTGATCCGCAGAAAATTGAAGCTGTAGTGAACTGGCCTAGACCAACAAATGTGACTGAAGTCCGAAGCTTTTTGGGATTGGCTGGATATTACAGAAGATTTGTCAAAGATTTCTCCAAAATTGCCCTACCACTGACACAGTTAACACAAAAGGGGACATCATTTGACTGGACTGACCAAAGGGAATCTGCCTTCCAGGAGTTGAAAACTCGATTAGTGACTGCACCTGTTCTGACTTTACCTTCAGGTACGGATGGTTATACTGTATTTAGTGATGCTTCTCATAAGGGTCTGGGGTGTGTTTTAATGCAGAATAGGAGAGTTATTGCTTATGCTTCCCGACAGTTGAGACCACATGAAAAGAACTACCCGACCCATGACCTGGAACTTGCTGCAGTGGTGTTTGCACTGAAAATTTGGCGTCACTATCTGTATGGGGTGACATGTGAAGTATACACCGACCACAAGAGCTTAAAGTATTTCTTCACACAGAAAGAACTGAACATGAGACAGCGGAGATGGCTAGAACTGATTAAAGACTATGACCTACAGATACTGTACCATCCGGGAAAAGCCAATACCGTTGCTGATGCATTGAGCCGAAAATCGATTGGAAACTTAGCCTGTTTGCTTACAGGACAGAAAGAGTTGCTTTGTGACCTCGAAAAATCTGAAATTGAAATTGTTTTGAGAGAACAAGGTGGAATCTTAGCTACTATTTCTGCTCAACCGGCACTGATTGAAGAGGTTAAAGAAAAACAGCAACTGGATGATTTCTTGAAGAAGATCATCGAGGAAAGAGAATCCAAACAGAGACCGGGATTCAAATTTGAGAATAATGTACTGAAATTTCGAGAAAGACTGTGTGTACCAAATGATACTGAACTGAAAAGAAGAGTTCTGCAAGAAGGCCACAATTCGAAATTGTCTATCCATCCGGGGAATACGAAAATGTACCAAGATCTGAAACAGAATTTCTGGTGGCCGGGAATGAAGAAAGAAATTGCTGATTTTGTATCCAAATGTCTTCATTGCCAACAGGTCAAAGCTGAACATCAACGACCTGCCGGACTATTGCAACCCCTACCCATACCAGAGTGGAAATGGGAGCATATCACGATGGATTTTATCGTTGGATTACCTCGCTCCAGAAAAGGTATGGATTCAATTTGGGTTATTGTTGATAGACTAACCAAATCTGCTCACTTCTTACCTGTCAAGACAATCTATAATGCGGACAAATTGGTTGTTATCTATATTGATGAAATTGTAAGACTGCATGGAGTGCCTGTGTCTATTGTTTCTGACAGGGATTCGAAGTTTACATCGAGGTTTTGGCAAAGCCTACAAACTGCACTGGGTACTGAACTGAGACTGAGTAGTGCCTATCATCCTCAGACAGATGGCCAATCAGAAAGGACCATCCAAACTCTGGAGGATTTACTGAGAATGTGTGTCATTGATTTTCAGGGAGACTGGGAAAGTCATCTACCATTAGCTGAATTCGCCTACAACAACAGCTACCATTCGAGTATAGGTATGGCGCCCTTCGAGGCATTGTATGGCAGAAAATGTAGATCTCCAATCTGCTGGGCAGAAGTTGGAGATGGGCCTTTGCTTGGGCCCGAGATTGTGTATTAAACAACTGAAAAAGTGAAACTGATACAGCAAAGACTAAAAACTGCACAGAGCAGACAGAAAAGTTATGCAGATGTCAGGAGACGGGACAGAGAGTATGAAGTGGGTGATCACGTTTTTGTGAAAGTGACACCAATGAAAGGCCAGACTCGTTTTGGAGTCAAAGGCAAGTTAGCACCGAGATACGTCGGACCATATGAGATCATTGAGAAAATCAATCCGGTGGCGTATCAAGTTGCGCTTCCTCCTGAAATGGAGCATATGCATAACGTCTTCCACATTTCTATGTTAAGAGATTATCTCCGGGATCCCTTCCATGTGATTGAGCCTACTCGGATAGTGTTGAGTGATGACTACACTTACGAGGAACGGCCTATACAGATTGTAAACCGACGAATCAAGAAACTGAGGAACAAAGAGATCCCGTTAGTGAAAGTTGACTGGCAAAACCACGGTGGCGTGTATGCCACTTGGGAAAGGGAAGATGACATGGCCAAACGATATCCTGAACTGTTTCCACTAAATCCTGTTTTCTTCCAGAATGAAGGTAACTCGAGTTTAGAGGACTAAACTCTTTATAAGGAGGGGAGACTGTAACAACCCTCATACTGTTTACTGATTAGGGACTGATTGATTACCGATAATCACCGATTATTGTTAAACGGAACTGATGATGACTGATAACTGACTGATAATTGAACTGATTTAAGTACTGAACTGACTGACTGAAATTGGAAACCGAATTGATTGTGTACATGTTAGTTAAATTGCATTCTATCTGTTTGACAGTATCATTATCTGTTCATGTTCATATGTTTAAACTGCTAATTGAAGGCCTTATCGGCGGCCGAATCCGAAACCGATTAGTGTTCTATGACCCTCATAATTTATGTGATTTTATAGTACAATTATCTGAAAATTGATTAGGTAGATTAAATAAGCTAATTAAAGAGTTTGACTTAATTACCGAATTGCCACCCTTAGTGGTCCACTCAAATACACACACTTGAGCCTTATGTACACACTTGTAGAACATTTTATCAGCCATTTCTTCTTGTCTAGCCGACCTTAGAGAGAGAGAGACTTGAGGAGTTGATTTCATCTCAATTTTGCTTGTGAATCGTTTGGAAATTGAAGAAATTGTTGAAGAGATTGCATGGTTGAGCTCCCTTCTTGAACTACAAGACTTAAGGTAGCTCCATTGTCTTATTGTTCATGTTTTGAGTTGATTCTTGCATGATTCATGCTTCATTGTAGAACTAAGTCATATTTTGGCTCATTGTTGTTGATTTGAAGCTCAATCTTTGCATGCATGTTAGTATTGATGAGTATGGAGGTTGTAGTCCATGTTTCATCACATGCATGTCCATCTTTTGGTCATACTCCATGAGTTCATCTTATTTTTGAAGGTTTGACCTCTTTTGAAACAGCATCGAAGCTTTGAAAATGATTTAAGATCATGCATGTCATGTTTGAAGATTGTTCTTGAAAATGATTTGAAATTGGTTTGAAATTGGGTTTGAATTAAACACCCTTGGGCTTTGATTTCTCAAAATTGAGCTTGAATCATGTTATTCCATGTGTTTATAAGAGTTTTCCAGAAAATGAGCCCAAGAGGATCGGTTTTGAGTTGTTAACAACTTGGTTTTGAGCTTGGAGGTGCAATCTGGGTTTTCCAGATTTTGCACTTCCGCTCGAGCGGATGAAGTACCGCTCGAGCGTAGAATTCGAGCATCCAGTATCTCTGCACTGTTCTTCAGTCCGCTCGAGCGGAGGATTGGGCGCTCGAGCGGAGTCAGGTCTCACGCTCGAACGGGCATCGAGCGGAGATTTCACCCATCCAGTACTTTCATGGTACGCTCGAGCGGGAAAGTTTACGCTCGAGCGGGTACCTTTGTTTCATGTACGCTCGAGCGGGGAAACCTGAGCTCGAGCGGAACTCTGTTTTCTGAAAATACTTTTCAATGTACATCTTTGCATCCTCATCCCATTCTAGGCATTCTTAGGCCCAGATTAAGACATCTTAATGAGGATATAGATGTAGAACACACCAAGGCAAATTAGGGATTAAGTTATCATCTTTCCCAGCTGTGTAGCTTAGTGTGTGTTCAATCTGTTAACTGTGTAGGGTTGGCGACTGGAGAGACACGCTCTAGCATACTGTAGCCCAGAACTCTGTGAGTAACAATTGTGTAAAGATATGTTCAACTGATATCTTTTGAATACTGAACTGAACTGTCTACTGAACTGGTATTATCTACTGAATGAATGTATGTCCTTTATTTCTGAACTGTACTGTGGCATCCTTAGTACTTACTGTTTACTGTTACTGTTACTGCGACAGAATTCTCTGTCGGTTCCCTCGTGGAACCACTACTGTTTACTGACTGATGGCCATCATTACTGTTCGGTCTTTCAAGACCTACTGTTACTGTTATGCTAATGGATGTACCACATATGACTGTTTACTGTACTGAACGACTGAAATACTGATTAAATTGAACTGTTTTCATTACTGTAAGGACATTCATTCTAAACCCCTTTACGCTTTATGTTATTCACTGGGCTTTAGCTCACTGCTCATATATATATGTAGGTGTACAGGCACCAGACCGCAGCTAGAGGCGTCAGGGTTACTCCAGTTTTGTCAAGCCAGCCTTTGTGCCTCACTGTGAGGTTCCGAGTTGCCATGCTATGGCTTGGGGGTGTTTTGTTTGTTTTTCCCCCTTCTGTACTGTTTTACGGTTACTGTTCTGTAGACCGTGTGTTACTGTACTGTTATCTAGGGTCGAGTCCCTAGTCTAAATGATTGTAAATATTGTGTATACTGTTCTGTACTGTTTGTAAATGTATGAATGCATGAAAAATCTTTTTGGCATACAGACTGTCACAGCTCATTGGACATTGTTTAATTACTGTATTGGCTTCCGCCAGGCCCTGCACTCTGTTTTACTGTATCACTGTATCTGCAGGCCTTCGGTAATCTCGGATTACTGGCCGGTTACGGTGCTAAACCCATAGGGCCGGGTTTGGGTCGTGACATAATCCTAGTGGAATTTTGAAAATTAGAGACATGTTTTCCATTCAATAGCATCTGCCAAAACTAATTGGGTAGGTATCTGGTTTGTTCAAATTTCTTTGGTTGTTCAAATTTCTCTGGTATTGGATTTTCTCTACATTAGAATTTCTCTATTATTGAATTTTCTCTACATTAGAATTTCTCTGGTATTGAATTTCTTTGGTGGTTCAAATTTCTCTAGTTGTTCAAATTTCTTTGGTAAATTTCTCTAGTATTGGATTTCTCTAGTTTAACTAAACAACATTAACTGAGTTAATTATTATTTTATCATCTTGGAATAGCACATCTGATATTTACTGGACATTTTCAATTTTCTCTGAATTTCTCTAGTTTGAATTCAAAGAAAGTTTAATTTTATTTGGTTTGGAGAGAATTTCTCTGGAACCAGAATTTCTTTGTTTGGACCTCTTCTTCATCTCCGTAAAATGCCATTGTCCTGCTAGTACACTGATGGCTTTAGGCCTGAGTTAGGGTTAGGATGGGAATTGATTGATATCGATGAAAAAATTGCACTCTATGTTTAAGAGCTTGGGAGAGAAGTGCTCGTGGAGAGATTGTTTGAAGATGATCAAGCCTGTTGAGTTTCACAGAGAAGTCCAGTCTAGAAAAGTTTGGATTCCCAAAATTTCTCTAGAGATGTGGCTATGTTTTTTTTTTTTTTTTTTCTCTTTTCTTTGAGCTGTTGTTGACTCAAGTCAGATCATAGGTGGCTAGTTTGCAGTTGTTGTATCTGCTTATTGTCCAGCTTATTCTAGAAGGGTCAAATCGAGCCATTTGATGGGTGGAGTTGATACTGTTATTACCTCATGCTACCTCCAGTTAATCATTTGTCTTGTTGAGCATTTGTGTTGATGTTATCAAAGTGTTGTTGCTTCTATGGCTTTCATGATGCAGCTACAGCTGCTTATTTGATGTAGAAATAAAATGATGATGATGATAAGGCTATCAAAGAATTTCTCTGGAGTGGTTTAAATTTTCTCTAGATCATGTAAGAACAAAGTAGATAACTTTTGAATTTATCTGGAGTGGTTTGAATTTTCTTTGGATCAGGTAAGAACAAAGCAAAGAAATTTTCAATTTCTCTTGAGTGCTTTGAATTTTCTCTAGATTAGGTAAGAACAAAGCAGATAAATTTTAAAGCCTTATGAATGCACCCTACAATAAATTACAGATTTATAGTCCAGATAAATTCTCAATAATAATGAAGCCTTGCAAATCAGAATTTCTCTGTGAAGTCCAGAAAAAATTCGACAAGAGAAATTCTCTGTGAACCAAAATTTCTCTATGAAATCTAGAGAAGATTGGTAAAGAGAAATTCTTTAGACCAATATTGAGGGACCTTAGACATTATGAAAATATTGAGTGTCCTTTATACTATAAAATCTTAATACCAGGGACTTTAAAAAAAAATCCCCTAATTATTATTATGTATTACTTTATTTCATTTATTTTAAAATTCTATATTAAATCTCTTAATTATAAACAGGGTAAATTACAAATATACCCTGGGATTTGCTTAAAGTACAAATTGCTCCCTATGATTTGTAAAATTACAAATACCCCATTGTTAGAATTTTTTATTTAATAGAATTAACTAAAAAAATAAAATTCATAATTGCTCTCTTATACAATAATAAAATGACCTAAATTATTAATTGAAACATATTTTTAACATCATTAAAAATTGTTAATTGACTTGATGATTTATTAATAGAATGGACTATTTGTTATGAAATTATAAACCTCAGGTAAGAACAAAGCAAATAAATTTTGAATTTCTCTTGAGTATTTTGAATTTTCTCTAGATCACATAAGAACAAAGCAGAGAAATTTTGAAGCCTTGTGAATGCACCCTGTAATAAATTACAGATGTATAGTCCAGAGAAATTCTCAATAATAATGAAGCCTTGTGAACCAGAATTTCTTTGTGAAGTCCAGAGAAAAATCGACAAGAGAAATTCTCTGTGAACCAAAATTTCTCTGTGAAGTCTAGAGAAAATTCGTCCAGAGAAATTCTCTGGATTGATATTGAAGGACCTTAGATATTATGAAAATATTGAATGTCTTTTATACTATAAAATCTTAATACCAAAGACTTTAAAAAAAATCCCCTAATTATTATTTTGTATTACTTTATTTCATTCATTTTAAAATTCTATAGTAAATCTCTTAATTATAAATAGGATAAATTACAAATACACACCCTGAGGTTTGCTTAAAGTACATATTGCTCCCTGTAATTTGAAAAATTATAAATACCCCATTGTTAGATTTTTTATTTAATAAAATTAACTAAAAAATAAAATTCATAATTGCTCTCTTATACAATAATAAAATGACCTAAATTATTAATTAAAACATATTTCTAACATTATTAAAAATTATTAATTGACTTGATGATTTATTAATAGAATGAGCTATTTGTTATGAAATTAGAAACACTACAGGAAAATATAGCAAAAAAGACGGGGTTTTTAGCGACGCCGCGCCCCCCGTCGCAAAAAACCGTTTTTTGCGACGGTAACTTCACCTGTCGCAAATAATAGCCTTTAGCGACGGTACTGACCCGTCGGTAATGAAACTAACCAGAGGCGTCGGAAATGCGGAAGTATTAGCGACGGTAAATAAAACCGTCGCAAAAAACCTTTTTTTTTAGACGGCATATATCATTTGCGACGGCAAATTTCCGTCGCAAAAAAGGATTAATTCAAACGGCACCGTTTTTCGTTCTATTTGCGACGGTGTACATCATACCGTCGCAAAAAGTCCAAAAAAAAAACCCTCCTTTTTCCTTCTGCCTCCCGCTCGATCCTCCTCACCAAATCCCTAACTTCACCCCCAAATTTCCCAAACGGCCTACGAGGAAGACAGCGGTGGTGCGGCGGCGACGGCTCCGGCGACAAGAGTGGTGCTCCGGCGACGACTCTCTCTCCCTCTGCGTATGCTCTCTCTCTCTCTCTCTCTCTCTCTCTCTCTCGGTCTGTGTATATATATATGAATCTGTCTATATATATATATATGCAATGTATATAAATCTATATATATATATATATATAAATCTGAAATGTATATAAATCTATATATATATATATCTGAAATGTATATAAATCTATATATATATATATAAATCTGAAATCTGTCTATATATATATATATAAATCTGTTTATCTGAAATCTATATATATAAATCTGTTATATATATATATATAAATCTGTCTATATATATATATAAATCTGTCTATATATATGTATATAAATCTGTTTATTAATAACATACTTTAATCCTTCAAGTTTTTTATTTTTTTATTTTTTCCAAATCATATGCTCTAATTAGAAATAGTTTGTCAAAATCAGTAACAGTACCAACCTAACATAATGTGAAAAATTTTAATCTTATAATTTAGACAACCACATCATCCGGCCAAACAACTATTTTCTTATTCATATTATATTAGAGCATCTCTATCAAAATAGTTATTTTTATTTTTTTAATTAAAACAGTGATTAAATCACTAAATTTCAACTCCATTGAACTAATAACTATCAAGTTAGCTATTTTAGTTTTCGTAGTTTTGGCTCAGTAAATGCAGTTAGTAGTTTCAGCTAGTCAAACATTAAAAATATATTATTTTTGGTATTTTTTAGTCACTTGTGTTGAGTTTACGAAATTAAGAACGAAATAAATTAAACTAATACTTTAATTGTTTAAATCGTCTCAAATTATATTGGTGTTTAAGAAGATTCAATTACAAATAACCATGAGACAAACTCAATTATAAAGTTTCAATAATAATATAAACTCAATTATAAAGTCATGAAGTTTTATCTTTAACTAATGAGGGTGTTTTTAACCACGGAAAGTCAGTGGAGGTCTGAAAAAACTTTACTAACGAAATAAAATTTTGACAATGGGGGTTTGATATCATACACATGTAATGGTTCGATTACAAATTTAAATTGCAAATGTTTAAATAAGTCATAAAAATATTTAAGAGAAAATAAAAAAAATACAAAAAAAAAAAAAAACCAGGATTTTGACCCTTATAATAAAATAAATCTTAAATTTTTAATTTAATTAATTTAAACCTTAAATAGGAATTTTAGACATTTCGTTAATTTGCCAAATAGGATGTCGAGTGAATATTTATGTGTAGGTATTATATTTAGAGTTACTTTGGTGAGATATTCTTGTGGATGTGTACAGATGATGGATAAGAGTTGGATTGATTTGCCAAATAGGATGTCGAGTGAATACATTAATGGGATTGATGAATTCCTTGTGTTTGCCTACACCAATAGGGTTGAAGGTTCGATGATCAGTTGTCCGTGTAGGAAGTGTGAGAATCGATACTATTTTGTACGAGATGGTGTACGGGAGCATCTGATTTTGAATGGTTTTTTTAAAAAATACAAACATTGGATTAATCATGGGGAATCTTACATATCTCTGCATAGTAATCGAGAGAATGAAACATTAGCTAATTTAGACATTGGAGATGATATGATTGGAATGATACAAGGGGCTATGGGAAATCCACATGCCGGTACAAGTGTTGAGGGTGATGAACCACAGGGGCCTGATCCCCGTGCATCTGAACCCCAGCTCGGTCCAAATGCAGAGACTGCAAAGTATTTCAAACTTCTTCAAGATGCACAAAGTGAATTGTATCCGGGTTGTCAGAAGTTCACATCTTTGTCATTCATTGTTCGACTTCTACATTTGAAGGTGCTTAATCAGTGGACGGACAAGTCTGTTGACATGTTGCTTGAGTTATTGAATGAGGCGTTTCCGTTGGGTGTGAAACTCCCGGACTCATATTATAAAGCTCAAAAGGTTACAACAGATTTGGGCTTCACGTATGAGACGTGGGATGCATGTCCCAACAGTTGCATGTTGTTTCGAAACGAGGACGCCAATCTTGATAAATGTGTCATATGCAACAGTTCTAGATGGAAATCAAATGGTGATGGTGGTTCAAATGGTCCTAACACAGGTGGCAAACAAGTAGCTGCAAAACAGATGAGGTATTTTCCTTTAAAGTCAAGGTTGCAGAGGTTGTTTATGTCATCCAAGACGGCCAAGTTAATGAGATGGCATGCAGAGGAACGAACTGATGATGGTGTCTTCAGGCATCCTGCTGACTCCCTTGCATGGAAAGATTTTGACCGTCGGAATATTGACTTTAGTAATGATTGCCGAAGTGTAAGGCTTGGCTTAGCATCTGATGGTTTTAACCCATTCAGGACGATGAACATAGTTCATAGCACTTGGCCTGTTGTGCTCATTCCATACAACTTGCCGCCATGGATGTGCATGAAGCAACCATTTCTAATTTTATCTGTGCTTATTGACGGCCCGAAAGGACCTGGTGACAAGATTGATGTTTATATGCAACCGTTGATTGAGGAGTTGAAAGAACTATCGAATGAGGGTGTGTCAACATTTGATGCATCAACAAATCAAATGTTTCAAATGCATGCAGCTTTACTGTGGACAATTAGTGATTTTCCTGCATACGCAAACTTGTCAGGATGGAGCACTAAAGGAGAATATGCATGTCCTTGTTGCAATAAGGAAACTACATTGTGTTGGTTGAAGCATAGTAGGAAACAATCATACTTGGGTCATCGCAGATTTTTACCTACTGGCCATAAATTCCGGAAGGATAAAGTATCATTTGATGGTAGTCGGGAAGTCAGACTCAAACCAAAATTGTTGTTTGGAACTGAGATGTTGCTACAATTAGAATCTGAGGGTATTTTAACCCAATACAATAGGGATGACCTTAAGGAGAGGCATAGGAGACAGGTAGAGAAGGAGAAAGCTGGACATCGCACCCATAGTTGGAAGAAAAAGAGTATCTTTTATGAATTGCCATATTGGGAGCACAATCTAATAAGACACAACCTCGATGTGATGCATATAGAGAAGAATGTTTGTGACAATGTGTTGTGGACAATATTAGGGGTTGCAGGAAAATCGAAGGATGGTGTTAATGCTCGGCGTGATTTACAAGATATGAATATTAGAAAACCCCTACATTTGCAGTTAAGAGGGTCGAATAAAACCTATTTACCACCAGCACAATTCACGATGACCAAGGATGAGAAAGATTTGTTCTTGAAAGTGTTGAAGGAAGTAAGAGTTCCCGACGGGTATTCATCCAATATATCACGTCGTGTGCGCTTACATGATAGAAGCATTGGGGGTCTTAAGAGCCACGATAGTCATATTTTGATGCAACAACTTATTCCATTGGCTATTCGCAGATCGTTACCGAAGAATGTAATTGAACCCTTGATTGAATTGAGCAATTTCTTTAGACAATTGTGTTCGAAAGTGAATCGTGCGACGGATTTGCAATATATTAAAGATCGTATCGCTGTAACACTTTGTCATCTAGAGAAAATATTTCCTCCGAGTTTTTTTGATATAATGGAGCACTTGCCTATACATCTAGCTGATGAAGCGTTATTGGGTGGAGCGATTCAGTTTCGATGGATGTATCCAATTGAGAGGTATCTTCTTACTTTGAAGCAATACGTGCGTAATAGAGCTCGTCCTGAAGGATCAATTGCTAAAGGATATCTTATGGAAGAATGCATGAATTTTTGTGCACAATATCTCAGTGATGTGGAAACCAAATCTAGTCGACCAGTGAGGAACTATAGTGGTGCTGATAATTTGGGTCATGCTACTGGTGAAAACACAAGCTTTTATCTTGATAATACTTCTTGGGTACAAGCTCATCGGTACATCTTATGCAATACAAGCGCGGTTCAACCATTCATAAAGTAGGTTAAGTCACTTACTCAATATTTTATTATGTTTTATTGAAATTTCAACTAAAATTTTTGTATGGCTAAAATTTCAATCTACACAGCAAACACCTTGAAGTACTTAAGCTCAAAATGCCTCGTGTCGACGATCATCAACTTCGGCGTGAACATTTTGAAACTTTTCACATTTGGTTCAAGGAACATGTATGTATTTAACTCTATAGATTCTAGTTACTTAAGTCGATCTACATTTTAAATTTTACATTTCGTGTTAAATAGGTCCAAACTTTGCGAAGGACTACTGATGTCATACTTTCTGAAGAGATTATTCTATTGGCAAATGGTCCTCATAACCTGGCAAGGAGGTTCAACGGGTATATACTGAATGGGTTTCGGTATCGAGTAAAGGCCATGGATGATCGTCGAGCCACACAAAATTGTGGTGTAGCTTTGAAGGCAGATACCATAAGTTATGCTAGTCGAAAAGACAAGAATCCTCGTCTGGGGTCTGTGTACTATTATGGACAATTGACAGATATTGTTGAGATTCGATATTCCAATGAGAAGAAACATGTGTTGTTTAAGTGTGATTGGATTGACAACATTCACGGAAAGAAAGAAGATGTCTTCAATTTTACGTTGGTGAACTTCAATCATTTGTTGTACCGAGATGATCGAATTACCAATGAACCTTTCATCTTGGCGTCCCAAGCAGAGCAAGTTTGGTATGTTGCAGACCCGTTACAACCAGACTGGCAAGTCGTGGTGAAGATGTCTCAAAGAGGTTTATTTGATATGAGTTCAACTGATCCACAAATCGAGCCATACATGAGCCAACAATTGGAAGAAAATATAATGCTTCGTGATGAAGAAGTTGGTTGGGTGAGGGAAGCCGCAGAAGGGGAAACAGTTGATGTTCAAATAGGCTGATATGTAATCAACATTAGTAATTCAATTAAGGCCAAGGTTGTAGTTAATCATCAATTTCTTAATTTACTTTGTCTTTGTAATTGTATTAGTTTAATTCATGTCATATTATAGTTGATGACAAACCATTGTCTATGTTTCTAATGTCAATTAATGTTATATTGCTTGCAGATTATTATGGGAAGGAAGAGGAAGCCTGATCATCCCCGGCGCATGATGTCTGATGTGCTACATAACAGGACATCAGTAGCACCACCATTAGAGGAGGCATCACATCGGGCAGCATCGGAGGGGCCATTAGTGCCACCACCATCTGAGGGGCCATTACCACCGTATCGACCACCATCAGTGGCACCACAGCAGCTACCATGTACTCGGCCTCCACGCCTACCATCGGTGCGTCCACCATCAATGGCACCACAGCAGCTATCATCATCAGCTTATGAGCCATCCGCAGGTATTTAAATTTGCTTTGATTTGCATGAAAATTATTTACACATACATTTATTTATGCTCATTATATATAACTTGTTTATTCTCATTGTATTTTGCAGACCCTTCGACTTCTTCACAGCCCACATCAGGTTTATTTGATATGATTTGTATTTACATTTGGTTGTTACCATTGCATATTGTTTATTATTATTGTATATCGCAGGTCATGTTAGTTCTTCATCAACCTCGACTAGGCGTGGTAGAGGATGTGCCAAGGGCATTAAAGAGTGGGGTACTGGTAAAAAGCTGCACATATAATTTGATGGAAATTACTGCCCAATAGGAGATAACGTGGCCAAGTTAACTACTCAACTTGGCATTATTGTCCGGAATGGTAACATTGTTCCTCTTACTTTTGTTGACTGGAACAGTGTGCCTGATGATATTGTTGATGCTATCTGGAAGGATGTGAAGGTAAAAGTATATTTTTGTCCACAAATTCGAATTCCAAATTTGTGTTATACTTAGCCTTAAACTTTGTGTTTTATAGGACAATTTGAATATATGTCCAGAGGAGTACAAGCCAATCTGCATGAAAAACTGCAACAGCATATGGAAGGATCACAAGAACAAGCTTAAGGCTAAGTATTTCAAGCCTAGAAGCTCCGATCCTAATCTGAAGGATGATGTTCCTATGAACGTTGCGCCAAGCCAGTGGGAACAACTTGTAGAGTATTGGCGTACTTCCGATGCTGAGGTATACAATTACGTTATATTTATGATATGTAAACATACAAATCATATTTACATACTTACATTTGTTGAACTTGTTATAGAAAATTGCAAGTAGGAACGCTAAAAATCGGCGAGCTCACGGCATAGCTCATACCACAGGGCGTACTACTTTCTCTCAGATACGGCATGAGGTTTACATTTTATTGTTTTATTTTTCTATATAAATAAACATTGTATATTTGCAAATTATTTGGATTCTAATTTTCATATTTCTAAAAAAAAATGTAGATGACCAGTAAGGGGGAGTCTACTGATAAGATGAATGTTTGGCTTATGACACGTAGAGTAGATGACCCAGAGGTTATCCAGACCTTGGTAGTTTCCAAACACCTTTGATTGTATTTAAAGTTTATTTTTTGTGTGTCAACCATTTTAATTTCGTGTATACTTGTGTGTCTTATTCAATACAGGATGAGTTTAATCGTCAACTCTTTATGCTACCTGAGGATGGTCGGACTTTGGAGGCTAGGAATGCCATTTTCCATGAGTTGATAGGTCATGACAGACATGGATATTGTCGCACATACGGGAGAATCGTGCCTCGGAGAGTGGTGTATAAGGATGGTGCTGGGCTATCACAGTCAACACCCCATCCATCGACTATTGATCAGATCACGCAGCAGGTTCGTGCTGAGCTAAGAGATGAGTTGAGGGAGGAGCTGCGAGCAGAGTTCTCTACACATTTGCAGCAGATGAGAGCTGAGATGATGGCCCTTGTGTCACAGGGGGCGAGTGTGGATCCCAACAGACAGGTTCCAAATAAACATCACAATTGTTTGATAGTTCAATTTTCACTCAAGATTATGTATGAAATTCGAATATGATTAACACATTATGCACTGACTAACATAGGTTCCTGATGCATCGAGTGGCCACCGGGCATTTAGGGAATCTGCAGAAGATGAGAATCCATATACACCACCGCCAGAAGATCAGGTATAAAATTTATCTTTGCATTCTAAGCTAAAATGCATCTTTGCGTTCTAAACTTGAATTCGAGGCGTTAACGCCCCAAAATCACCAAACGGCGTCGGTTTAGCACGAAACTTGGCACACACGACCGCCTAGGCACGAGAGACTTGTGGGAGAAGACGGGGCTCGAATCGGGTTCCCGGTTTGGGAGTTAGAGTCGGATTTCACTTTAGGCAAACTACTTCTTTAAGAAACTTCTTTTCGAGGCATTAACGCCCCAAAATCACCAAACGGCGTCGGTTTAGCACGAAACGTGGCACACATGACCGCCTAGGCACGAGAGACTTGTGGGAGAAGACGGGGCTCGAATCGGGTTCCCGGTTTGGGAGTTAGAGTCGGATTTCACTTTAGGCAAACTACTTCTTTAAGAAACTTCTTTTCGAGGTGTTAACGCCACAAAATCACCAAACGGCGTCGGTTTAGCACGAAACTTGGCACACACGACCGCCTAGGCACGAGGGACTTGTGGGAGAAGACGGGGCTCGAATCGGGTTCCCGGTTTGGGAGTTAGAGTCGGATTTCACTTTAGGCAAACTACTTCTTTAAGAAACTTCTTTTCGAGGCGTTAACGCCCCAAAATCACCAAACGGCGTCGGTTTAGCACGAAACTTGGCACACACGACCGCCTAGGCACGAGAGACTTGTGGGAGAAGACGGGGCTCGAATCGGGTTCCCGGTTTGGGAGTTAGAGCCGTATTTCACTTTAGGCAAATTACTTCCTTAAGAAACTTGAATTTGAGGAGTTAACGCCCCAAAATCACCAAACGGCGTCGGTTTAGCACGAAACTTGGCACACACGACCGCCTAGGCACGAGAGACTTGTGGGAGAAGACGGGGCTCGAATCGGGTTCCCGGTTTGGGAGTTAGAGTCGGATTTCACTTTAGGCAAACTACTTCTTTAAGAAACTTGAATTCGAGGCGTTAACGCCCCAATATCACCAAACGGCGTCGGTTTAGCACGAAACTTGGCACACACGACCGCCTAGGCACGAGAGACTTGTGGGAGAAGACGGGGCTCGAATCGGGTTCCCGGTTTGGGAGTTAGAGTCGGATTTCACTTTAGGCAAACTACTTCTTTAAGAAACTTGAATTCGAGGCGTTAACGCCCCAAAATCACCAAACGGCGTCGGTTTAGCACGAAACTTGGCACACACGACCGCCTAGGCACGAGAGACTTGTGGGAGAAGACGGGGCTCGAATCGGGTTCCCGGTTTGGGAGTTAGAGTCGGATTTCACTTTAGGCAAACTACTTCTTTAAGAAACTTCTTTTCGAGGCGTTAACGCCCCAAAATCACCAAACGGCGTCGGTTTAGCACGAAACTTGGCACACACGACCGCCTAGGCACGAGAGACTTGTGGGAGAAGACGGGGCTTGAATCGGTTTCCCGGTTTGGGAGTTAGAGCCGGATTTCACTTTAGGCAAATTACTTCCTTAAGAAACTTGAATTTGAGGAGTTAACGCCCCAAAATCACCAAACGGCGTCGGTTTAGCACGAAACTTGGCACACACGACCGCCTAGGCACGAGAGACTTGTGGGAGAAGACGGGGCTCGAATCGGGTTCCCAGTTTGGGAGTTAGAGTCAGATTTCACTTTAGGCAAACTACTTCTTTAAGAAACTTCTTTTCGAGGCGTTAACGCCCCAAAATCACCAAACGACGTCGGTTTAGCACGAAACTTGGCACACACGACCGCCTAGGCACGAGAGACTTGTGGGAGAAGACGGGGCTCGAATCGGGTTCCCGGTTTGGGAGTTAGAGTCGGATTTCACTTTAGGCAAACTACTTCTTTAAGAAACTTGAATTCGAGGCGTTAACGCCCCAAAATCACCAAACGGCGTCGGTTTAGCACGAAACTTGGCACACACGACCGCCTAGGCACGAGACACTTGTGGGAGAAGACGGGGCTCGAATCGGGTTCCCGGTTTGGGAGTTAGAGCCGTATTTCACTTTAGGCAAACTACTTCTTTAAGAAACTTCTTTTTGAGGCGTTAACGCCCCAAAATCACCAAACGGCGTCGGTTTAGCACGAAACTTGGCACACACGACCGCCTAGGCACGAGAGACTTGTGGGAGAAGACGGGGCTTGAATCGGTTTCCCGGTTTGGGAGTTAGAGCCGGATTTCACTTTAGGCAAATTACTTCCTTAAGAAACTTGAATTCGAGGCGTTATATTTTTCTATAATTAAAATATTAACACATTATATGGTTTTTAATTATTTTTATCTTGTTTTTTTCAGATCTTTCCGGAGTAGCAGTTGGCTTTTTCTGGAATGCGGGCGTATCAAGATTATGACCAATTTTTGTTTTTGTAACCCACGAACGAATGAAGACGAAAACTTTTGATTTTGATTTTGATTTATGTTATTTAAATTTGGGAGCAACATTATGTATGTATTATGCGACGTTATGTAGTGGCATAATTTTATTGTTATGAATTTTTATTTATGTATTGCTATGAATGGAACAAGATTATTAATTTTCATTATTTGTCAATTTTTGTTTATGTACGTATTTATATTATTCTGTAATTTTTCAATTTTTTATACTTATTTTTTATCTAATACAGGTTATTTTAATTTTTTTAATAATTTATCAGCAGGTTTTTTTTTTTTTTTTTTTTTTTTGAGACGGGAGAAGAACCCGTCGCCAAAACCATTAATAGGCTTTTGCGACGGTACCAACACAGTCGCAAAGCTGTCTTGTTGAATGTACAGGACACCTTTAGCGACGGTAAACTGTGCCGTCGCCAATACTTATAAGATGCCAGAGCCTTTAACGACGGTAATGTTCCCGTCTCAAAAACTCACTTTTTGCGACGGGAATTACGTGCCGTCGCGAAAAGTGATTTTTTCCCCATTATTTGCGACGGGAAAAATGCCGTCGCAAAAAACATACCTTACCGTCGCAGAAACTAATGGCGACGGTACTTACCGTCGCGAAAGGTCTTTTGCAACCCCATCTGTCGCGACCCCCCCTACCGTCGCAAAAAACCAGATTACCGTCGCAAAAGGTATTAGCGACGGCTTCCGGGAGCATTTGCAACGGCCGCTTACCGTCGCAAAAAACAAATTTTTTTGTAGTGAAATCTCAGGAAATGAAATGTAATTTTCAAAATCACAAAAGATGATTCATATTTTAATCAAAGCTTAAGGGATGTATTTATAATTTACCCATATAAATATTACACAATCGTCTCGTCTCGGAAATAATGCAATTGTGTAGTTTTAAAAATGCGGTGATAAAGTGATATTTAATATTGGCCATTAATTTTAAAATAATGTTTCAGATATAGTAATTATACAAATATCTTATTTAAGTGATGCAGCTGTGTAGTTTTAAACTAGGTAAATTACACTAATATCCAATGACATTTGGAAAAAAATATAATAAATTTCAAATTTTTTACATAAACATAATAATAAATAAGAAAAAAAATACATTTTAATAAAAACTGAAGGGACTAAATATAAATTGAGCAGGTTCAAATATTGGACCGGCCCAAACCCATATAACCATCTAACATGGGCCAGATACCTACGTGAGCCAAATTATATTGAGTCCAACTCCATATGGATCATCCTCTCAAGTCCTCAAACACTTGGGACAAGCTCATAATGATAGGACTAGTCTAGACGAGGTACTAAGCTGAGCCGAACTGATGGGCCATACCCATCAGCAGACATGGAAGTTGTGAACACATGCATGTGCAAAATGCCACCTTAGCTGATCCCTCATCCCTAGAATCACGAAAACAATTGTAGAGAGAATGCGAGATACACAGTTATAATGAGCATATGCCACCATGGCTAATATGTCACAACCCAAATCCAATACCTATAGGTTAAGTGTCATAACAAGACAAAATCTAAGGCCATAACCAATTAATAATACAATGGAATAAAATAAAAGGGTACCCAAATATTTATTTAATTAAAAATATACATTGTAGCTTTTATTTGGAATGATCTAAATAAGTGCATTTTTTGAATTTTTACGAAAATATGTGCAAAAAAGTAGAAATGGGATGTGACCCAAAAAAGATAAAAAAATTAAAATGTGTGCTTATATAGCACACCCAAACAAGCTCTAACATTGCCAAAGTTAGACTATATTTACAAAGTGCATTGTGTCTATCCCTTCCACTGGTCCTGCTACTTCACCTGAAAGGGTTTAACAGTTATAAACACATAGCAAGGTAATGAATATTATATTAAGAGCATAAGAGCACACAAATCACCATAGATAATTATTTAGGTTGAACAATGAATAGTTCGGTTTGAATAAATAAATTATTTTAAATAATAGACCTATAATATAGAAATTATATAAGCAAAATAACCATAACCATGGTACAGAACAGAACGGAGGTCAATGGATCTATGATAGGCGGAGGGCTACAAAGTGACAAATCAGAGAGCTAGTGGTTATTTAAGTCCCCCAAAGTATGAGACCGCCAAACGGTCACTAAAGTAACTAATCAGAGGGCCAAAAGACGTTTAAGTCCCCTAAAACATGGGACTTATGTGGTGGCACTTACAAAACAATTATTCAAAAATATATTTAATAGACAGTTATATTCATGGATTTTCATTTTTAAGCGAACAGGGTTCATAAAAATAAATAACATAATTGTGATGGTAACATAATTTAAAAAGTATGATTTGCATAAAATAATAAATAATTTTATGATTACTCAAAATATAATATAACTTATCTTAATATTGATTCTAAACTTTTACTTTTCATTCACTGCTATCAATTACATATTTTCAAATTAAACTTAAAGTTTTATCACATTTGAAGAGAGAGAGAGAGAGAGAGAGAGAGCGCCAAAAGTAAAAGAAAGGGAGACAGAGAGCTTGAGAATGAGATGTGGAGACACGATTTGCAAATTGATGGATATATATATTAGTTTACAATGGCTCGTGCAAGGCACGCGCTATTAGTACAGTATATTTAAATTTTATATTTTGATAATTTTTTAAAAGTTAGAATATTGTTGTATGAAATTACATAGAATAAATCATTAAATATATGATAGAATTATATGGTATGATATGTATTATTTTTTGATTTGTTATACACTTAATGATGTAGATTTCAATTCTATTATCATGTCATTTTGGGTGAATTTATAAAAAAAATTATAATTTAAAAAAAATAAAATTACGCGTGTAACCTTTCTTAACACATAAATATTAAATAAATATTAAGATAATTCCTCCATCTAAAAAAAACTACTAAGATAATTAATTGAATTAATAAAGAAACAGAAGAAAATACATTTATATACAAGTGGTTAATTTTATTGATACATAAATCATGCTTGAATAACAAATAGCTAATTTTATTAATAAGTAATCATTAAGTAAATTAATAATTTTTAATGATATTAAATATATTTTTCAATTAACCATTTTGTTAATAAGTAAATTATTAATTCAATTAATAGTTTTTAATGATATGAGAAATATTTTTCAATAAATAATTTTGATAATTTATTATTACATTGGAGAATAGTTTTTTTTTTTTTTGAGTATTGTGTTAAATTAAAATTTATAACAAACGATAGTTGTAATTTATAGTATTATAGGACTTATTCATATTTTAAAAAAATCTAATGGGTGTGTTTGTAATTTGTTAAAAAATAAAAAATTTATATTTCATGATTGGGTAAGAACGTTTACGTAATTACACTTAGGCTTGGTTTGGGAAGTAGGTTGGCTTTTTGGCTTTTTGGCTTTTTTGGCTATTTTAGCCTGGGCTAAAAAGCTTGGTTTGGGAAGGGCTTTTTGGCTTTTTGGCTTTTTTGACTTTTTTTGTGAGAGAAGAATATAATGATTATAAGTTGGATGTGATGTTTTGTTTGTTATGGTTAAAATAGCCTATTTTGTTTTTTGTGGCTAAAATAGCCAAAAAAACCTGAAAACTAACTTGCCAAACAGAGGCTTAAATTGTTTCACCAACCAAATTAAAGGGTAAAATAATAATTTCAAAACAAACAAAGGACAAAATAGGAAAAAGACATGACAAGCCACGGGCAGCAAACCGCCTCATATATATCTATATATATATTTATAGAGAGAGTGAAAGAGGCATATGAGAGGCTCAAAGAGCAACACGTGGTAGCAAACAAACTTAGGCAACAAGTTTGCGTGGGGAGTAAGTTGGGTTTGGATTGGTATAGAATATCTTGCTTGTTTTCAATTTTTTAAAAAATTCAAATTTTTTTATTTTTTTATTTTTACTAAATTTTTTTAATATTTTAAGTAATTTTTTTACTTTTTAGATACATCTAATATAAATATATTTTAAAAGTAAAAAAATTATTAAAAAAAATATTTTAAAAATTCACTAAATATCAAAAATATAAAAAAAATACAACAATTTAGTACATATTTTGTATTTTTATGTATTTACTAATTTTTTAAAATATTTTTTCACAAATTTTTTACCTTTTAGGTACATCTAAGTAAGGTGCATCTAAAAAATTAAAAAAAAATGTTTAAAATTTTAAAAATATTCACTAAAAACAAAAAAAATACGCAAACAAAAAAACTCAATTTTTAAAAAACTTAATCCAGAAAACTCAAACCAAACACACTAATTATATTTTAGTGTAATTCCATCCAAGAAACATACAGGATAAATATAATAAAAATACCATAATATTTTAAAAAAATATTACAAAGTTTTTTTAAAAAAAATAATTTTCGATAGAAATATATATAGACTATTAAATTTAAAATAATGTGAATAACTATACAACAAAATTCAATAAAAATACATGATTTTACAACAAATGTAGTCCTGAAAAATTTTAATTTCCAATACTTCAAAATTTAATAACAACTAACTCCTTAAATCATATGTTTTCAAAATTTAATATTAATGTGATATTAAATTAATGGGTAATGTTAGAGACATCAAATTTTCTACCAAACAAATGACCAAATGTCTCACATGGGTGTGGGGTCCGCAAAATTTGCGGACCCCACACCCATGTGAGACATTTGGTCATTTATTTTGTAAAAAATTTGGGACCTCTATTATTTTCCTAAATTAATTAAACATTTGGGATATCACAACTAATCACTCACTGATCTTCCACCTTGAGTAATGATAAAGGAAGCCTTGAGACACTCAAGTTTTATGACTCTCGCCTTGGAGAACAAGTTAAGGGGTTGTTTGGGATGACCTAAATAAGTGCACTTTTTGTCTTTTTACGAAAAGATGTACAGAAAAGTAGAAAGGTGATGTGATGGAAAAAAGATAAAAATATGGATTATTTTTGGGTTGCCAAACTTGGCCTAAATTGTCACGACCCAAACCCGGTACCCAAAGGCTCGGCGTCGCAACAAGATAAAAATAATGTAATTCGAATAATTCTGTAGTCACAGCGCAAGCGGATAAATTAAATAAATTAAATTAAATAACTGGGTACCAACTGTTTATTTAAAAGGAACTAAAACATAGTTACTTGAACTTCATTGTACTACAAGAGTCTAATAATAAAAGGTAGAAACAAAATAACATAGCGATTCATTTTCCATCTTGATCCGGCTAAACCTCGTCACCTGAAAGGGGTAACAGCTATAAGCGCATAGCAGAGTGAGAAATATCAAATTATGAGTGTAGGGCGCAAAATGGCCATGAATATTTATTAAAGCTAAAACATTAACATAAATTGAGTTGAGTAGAATACACAAATTAATTAAGTGTTAGAAACTGAAATAATAACTGTAACCACGGTACATCACTAAGTGACAATCACTACACTGGTCAATGGATCCATGACAAACACTGGACCACAAAGTGGTCAAACACTAGCCAATGGTTATTTAAGTCCCCCGAGGCATGGGACTCCCGTGGTGGTACTCACAAAACATATTTTCATATAAGGTCATAGCCAAATATTCTTTAAAAGTAAAACAAACATATCCATGGGTTTCACTTTTAAGCAAATAGGCTCAGAAATAAAACCACGCAGCTGAAACTTTTATAAAACATAACTTTTATTAATATCTTAAAAAAACATAAATTATATAAAATAGATTTTGGTAAGTTAAAATATAAGTAAAATACTCTTTGGTAACTCAAGGTATAATATAACTCACCTTAAATTAATTCATTTATCCTTTCTTTCCACCACCATGCTTACCCGTGCGTCTTCTTATCTATTTTCTATTTTTTTCTTTCTGTTGCCTTAAACACGCCACTCTTTCCTATTTATAGGAAGGTAAATCGTGGGTAGCAAGCCACAGAAAGTTTCAAAATTTTGACGCGTGTAAAACTTGCTATTTACTCTGGTCCACCCTTATCCATTTTATTAATTAACTTGTTTGAATTCTATCTTTTTACTTGACCATTGACTAATCCATCTTCTTAGGTCTTAGACATATTTTGACTATATGACCATTTTTTTTTTAATTTAAAAGTTATTACCTTCTTTGGTAATTCAAAATGACTCCTAAAACTTACGTATAATGATAAGTGAGGTTCATGTCTAAAAACCTCACTATCCAACTATAAATCACCACTTACCACTTATTAAAATATTTAATGTGTAATATTTCACAACGTATTTCTTTAACCATAATATTCTCAATCTCCTAAATTATGCATTTATTTATTATTATTTATTTATTTATTATTGTTGTCACTATATGTATATATATAGATACTTATTTTATTATTTTTATTATTGTTATTATTTATTTTATTGTAATGTTAAATTTAAAACATTCGGGTGTCACATTTCTCCTCTCCTTAAAAGAAGTTTGTCCCCAAACTTGACGTGCCTTGGTTTTCGAAGAGGTGTGGGTATTTGGCTCGCATTTGGCTTTCAGTTTCCCACGTTGCTTCTTCGACACGATAATTTCTCCATAAGACTTTTACGAGGGGTATAGTTTTATTTCGAAGGATCTGATCACGACGATCGAGAATCTGTACAGGTTGCTCTTCGTATGAGAGATCTTCTTGAACTTCTAGGTTCTCATGATCGACAACATGCTTTAGATCTCGAAAATATCGACGAAGCATCGAAACGTTAAACACATTATGGACATTGGATAGTTCGGGTGGAAGCGCAAGACGATATACTATAGGACCAATCATTTCGAGTATCTCGAATGGGCCGATGTAACGTGGTCTTAACTTTCCTCTTTTCCCAAATCGGATTACCCTTCTTGTCGGTGAGATTTTAAGGAACACGTGATCTCCTATTTGAAATTCTAAGTCTCGTCTTCGTGTGTCTGTATAGCTTTTCTGGCGGCTCTGGGCAGTGTGAATTCGTTGTTGGATGAGTTGAATTTTATCACTCGTTACTTGCACGATCTTAGGGCCTAATATTTTTCTATCTCCGACTTCCGTCCAACACAGAGGTGATCGACATCTTCCTCCATACAGTGCCTCGTACGATACCATTCCAATACTTGCATGGTAGCTATTATTATATGCGAACTCCACTAAAGATAGGTGATCATCCTAGTTACCTTTGAGGTCTAGTATGCACAAACATAACATATCTTCAAAAGTCTGGGTTGTTATTTCAGAATTGCCAATCAGTTTGCGGGTGGTAAGCCGTGTTAAACCTTAGAGTGGTTCCCAAAGCTTCTTGTAATTTGGTCCAGAAGTGAGACACGAAACGGGGGTCTCTATCGGATACGATTGAAACTGGAGTGCCGTGCAAGCGAACGATTTCCTTAATGTAGAGAGTAGCGAACTTAGAGAGCGAGTACATGATTCTGATTGGTAGAAAATGCGCCAACTTTGTCAATCGATCTACGATAACCCATATTGCATCATTCTTTGAGACTGATTGCGGTAGCCCGACCACGAAATCCATAGTAATATGCTCCCATTTCCATTCGGGAATAGGAAGTGGCTGCACCATACCTGCAGGTCTCTGATGCTCTGCTTTAACTTGTTGACAACGCAGGCATTTTGAGACATAGTTTGCTATGTCTTTCTTCATTCCTGTCCACCAGAAGTGTTCCCACAGATCGTGATACATCTTCGCATTACCAGGATGGATTGCAACCCCCTCAAGCTATGAACTTCTACTAATATCTTCTTTTTGAGTTCTAGAAGGTCGGGTACGCAAATTCGATTTCGAAATTTTAGTATCTCATTGCTTATTGTAAAGTCAGGATCAGGCGTTTTTCCTTGCTCCTCGTACTTTTTCTTCAAAAGTTTATCTTCACATTGGTGGGCTCTAATTTCTTCAATCAACTCGGGTTCCACGATTATGTTGGCGAGCAATCCATGGATCTTGCGGGGAACGAGGGTACATGCCAAACTTTTGGTCATTTTTCGACTTAGTGCGTCTGCTACTACATTAGCTTTGCCGGGATGATGATGGATCTCTATATCGTAGTCCTTCATAAATTCTAGCCATCGTCGTTGCCTCATATTCAATTCCTTCTGTGTAAACAGATATTTGAGACTTTTGTGATCAGTGTAGATTTCGCAGGCTACTCCGTAGAGATAATGACGCCAGATTTTGAGGGTGAAAATCACCACAGCCAATTCTAGATCATGAGTTGGATAGTTTATTTCGTGAGTCTTTAGTTGGCGAGAGGCATAAGCAATGACCTTCCCGTTTTGCATAAGAACGCAACCCAAACCATTGTATGAGGCATCGCTGTAAATTATAAACCCTTCTGCTTCCGTAGGGAGCGCTAGTATTGGAGCCGTCACGAGTCTATCCTTCAATTCTTGGAAGCAACGTTCCTGCTTGTCCGTCCATTCAAAGGGTGTGTTCTTTTGAGTTAGCTGGGTTAATGGTGAAGCTATATCCGAGAAGTCTTGCACAAAGCGCCGGTAGTAGCCGGCTAGGCCCAAGAAGCTTCAAATTTCTGATACGTTAGTAGGTCGTGGCCAATCCACGATTGCTGCAACCTTTTGGGGATCAACTGAAATGCCATATTTGTTAATGACGTGACCGAGGAAGTGTACACTAGTGATCCAGAATTCACATTTCTTCAACTTGGCATAAAGTTTGTGATCACGTAATGTCTGTAGAACTTTTCGGAAGTGGTGTTCATGATCTTCTGGCGATTTGAAGTATATGAGAATGTCGTCAATGAAGACAATGACGAACTCGTTAAGATAGGGTTTGAACACTCGATTCATGAGGTCCATAAAGGCCGCTGGAGCATTGGTGACGCTAAATGGCATAACGAGGAACTCGTAGTGCCCGTAACGGGTTCTGAATGCAGTCTTTTTGATGCTTTCCGTTTTGACTTTTAGTTGATGGTAACCAGGACGCAAGTCAATTTTTTAGAACACTTGGGCGCCTTGCAGTTGATCAAACAAGTCGTCAATTCGGGGCAGGGGGTACCGATTTTTTATGGTGACTTTATTTAGCTCTCGATAGTCGATATATAACCTCATTGTACCATCATTTTTCTTTACGAACAGTACCGGAGCTCTCCATTGTGAGGTACTTGGTCGGATGAAGCCTTTATTCAGTAGTTCTTGGAGTTGAGTTTTTAGTTCTTTCAATTTCGCTATGGACATGCGGTAAGGGGTCTTTGAGACTGGTTGTGTACCAGGTTGGGTTTCAATGGTGAACTCGATTTCCCGATCAACTAGGGTGCCAGGCAGGTCTTCAGGAAACACATTCAAAAATTCTCGAACTACGGGGATCGCATCAAGTGTGGGGGTCTCTTGTTGAGTATCAATCACATAACAGATACAACCACAACAACCCTTTCTTAGCAGTCGTTGGGCTGTTATGAATGATATAATACAGGGAGGGGGAGAGGCTCCAGTTCCTTCGAAGACAAGCTCGACTTGGTTTAGTGACCTGAGGAATATCTTTTTAGCTTTACAATCGATAGAGGCACGATTAGCAGCTAACCAATCCATTCCTAAGATTACATCAAAGGTACTAATGCCAAGAGGTATCAAGTCTACGTGTAAGGTTTCACCTTTTAAGGATACAATACAAGATTTGTATACATTAGTACTAAGGGCGGAATTTTCAGAGGGAAAAGACGCAGATAGTATGTATCCCAAGGGCACGGGTGTTGGCGCCAACTTGGTAGCAAAGTGTGGTGTAACAAAAGAATGAGTTGAACCAGAGTCAAAGAGAACATGGGTTAAATGACCACAAACATAGAGTGTACCTGACATAACATTTTCAGTAACTGCTGGGTTTCCAGGCACCAGGGCAAAAGCTCTTCCTTAGCGTTTTTGGTCCTTTGTCGCTCCTTCAAGTACTGCGGGTTTTCGGACTAGTTCAAAGGGGCGGACAAGCGTTGGACAATTCCTCAGCCAATGGCCAACTTGGCCACATCTAAAGCATGTTCTCGTATCTTGACGGTATGGTCCCCAATGAATCTGTCCACAGGTAGAGCAAGTTGGAGTGGTGTCTCCTTTAGGGTTTACAGGGCTTTGATTACTTGGACCAGTTGAACTGGTTGTGCTCGTATTTATTCTCTTGGGAGGTGCGACACTGGGCCTTCTGTTATTTTTTTCCCAAAATTGCTTCCTCTGACTTGGCTCCCCAGATTGCAAGGCTTTAATCTCTTTTTCCGCAATGTATGCTCGATCTACCACCGCCACATTGGTTGGTAGTTTCAAAACCTCCAACCTGTCCTTAATTTCAGGATCCAACCCTACTTCAAATTTCCTGGCTTTTCGAGCTTCGGTGGAAATGACATATGTCGCGAACCGGGCTAGCTGTGTGAACTTACTTTCATATTCGGCTACTATCATGATTCCTTGCCTTAGATGTATGAATTCTGACGCTTTTTGTTCCCATAGTGAATCTGGAAAGTACTTTTCATATAATACTTCTAAAAATCTCGCCCAAGTCACAATATCTTCCTTTTCCAGGGTAATGAGCCACCATTCTTGTGTATCGTCCTTGAAGGTGAAGGTGGCAAAAGTCATCTTCTGTCTTTCTGTGCAAGATAGTGCGCGAAAGATTTTCTCCATGTCCCTGACCCAAGCCTCTGCTACTAGTGGGTTTGGACTGCCGATATACGTGGTGGGTTTCAACTCCTAAAATTGTTTAATCGAAGTCGGTTCTCCTCGTCTTTCTAATGTCATATTGGTTATGCTGCTTTGCAAGGCCTGTAAAAAGTTGGTGACTGCTCTTTCCATGATCTGTTCCATTGGGATGGTACCGCTGACTGATGATCCGGTTTCATTTCCTTCGTTGGCCATTACTACAAGGCAAAATGATATAAGTGTAACATCACATTGAGACAATTTTGATACAACGTCATATATAACATATTAGTTCTATTATCACCACATTCGTATATACCATATTAGTTTTGCTATTAATATCACCACTTTCATATATAACATATTAGTTTTACCATCATGTTAATATTACCACATTAATACTATATACATCATTGTTACCACACATAGGGCGTTAGTCTAGCGGTCACAAATTAATGTCTAATCCTACTAATACAAAAAGATTAGACTACTCATGGTCAGCTCACAAAAAGGGTCTTCTGGTCAGACATCTAGAATGGTCCATTAGGCCACCAGGAGAACTGACTTCGAAAAACTGGTCCATGAAATAACCCCGGAAACTCACTTTGTATGATGGACTCAAACTCCCACCCACTAAGCTCAACTCTGAAGCAGCTCTGTACTACCTGAACTATGTAAACAAGAGTACCATGATCATAACCCCAGAATTCCCGTCCAGTAATCCGTATCGGTGTCTCCAGGTATGATGCACCGTCGGTAAAGTCCACAGTTGGGATATAGGCAATGTGCTGGGGAGGTGGTGTCGTGGTGCGAATATGGCTACTAGGATGTGCGGGTCCCCTCCATTTTGCAAAGCCTACGGGTAGGGGTGCGACCGGAAAATGTGGTAGTTCTAGGTCCGGAGCAAGACCAACAACGTGAGTCGGTCCTATGTACCTTTCACGAGTGCTACCTCGGCTAAGTCTCCAGAATAATAAGTCCTCATCAGGGTTAGTCAGTAAATAAACGGATCTTTCCATGAGATGGTCAAGTGTTGGATGTGCTTGCCTGACAAGACTCTCTGAGTCACCCTAGCCCTCTAATTGGTTCGGGAGGAGATGAGCTTTTGGGGGTTTGTACCAGAATAGCTCCATTAGGTTCGCCATGTCCTACAACACAAGAAAACTTAGCCTAAACATATAGATAACATGGTTTATTTGCGTTAGACATACCACATAATACAAAACAATACAAGTTTAATACATATATGTTCTTTTTTTTTATAATTGTAAATAATGTGAAAATTATATAAAATTTTAAAACTTGTACTATATATATATATTTATTTATTCATTTAATTATTTATTATTATTATTATTTTTTAAAAAAAATCATTGCTTTGATACCACTTTTGTCACAACCCAAATCCGGAACCCAAAGGCTCGGCGTCGTAACAAGATAAAAATAATGTAATTCGGATAATTCTGTAGTCACAACGCAAGCAAATAAATTAAATAAATTAAAATAAATAACTGGGTACCAACTGTTTATTTAAAAGGAACTAAAACATAGTTACTTGAACTTCATTGTACTACAAGAGTCTAGTAATAAAAGATAGAAACAAAATAACATAGCGATTCATTTTTCATCTTGATCCCACTAAACCTCGTCACCTGAAAGGGGTAACAGCTATAAGCACATAGCAGAGTGAGAAATATCATATTATGAGTGTAGGGCGCAAAATGACCATGGATATTTATTTAAGCTAAAACATTAACATAAATTGAGTTGAGTAGAATACACAAATTAATTAAGTGTCAGAAACTGAAATAATTACTGTAACCACGGTACATCACTAAGTGACAATCACTACACTGGTCAATGGATCCATGACAAACACTGGACCACAAAGTGGTCAAACACTAGCCAATGGTTATTTAAGTCCCCAAGGCATGAGACTCCCGTGGTGGTACTCACAAAACATATTTTCATATAAGATCATAGCCAAATATTTTTTAAAAGTAAAACAAACATATCCATGGGTTTCACTTTTAAGCAAATAGGGTTAAGAAATAAAACCACGTAGCTGAAACTTTTATAAAACATAACTTTTATTAATATCTTAATAAAACATAAATTATATAAAATAGATTTTGATAAGTTAAAACATAAGTAAAATATTTTTTTGTAACTCAAGGTATAATATAACTCACCTTAAATTAATTCATTTATCCTTTCTTTCCACCACCGCTCCAGATGCTTACCCATGCGTCCTCTTATCTACTTTCTATTTTCTTCTTTCTGTTGTCTTAAACACGCCACTCTTTCCTATTTATATGAAGGTAAATCGTGGGTAGCAAATCACAGAAAGTTTCGAAATTTTGACGCGTGTAAAACTTGCTATTTACTCAGGTCCACCTGTATCCATTTTATTAATTAACTTGTTTGAATTCTATCTTTTTTTATTTGACCATTGACTAATCCATCTTCTTAGGTCTTAGACATATTTTGACCATTTGATCATTTTTTTTTTAAAATTTAAAAGTTATTACCTTATTTGGTAATTCAAGATGACTCCTAAAACTTACGTATAATGATAAGTTAGGTTCATGTCTAAAAACTTCACTACCCAATTATAAATCACCACTTACCACTTACTAAAATATTTAATGTGTAATATTTCACAACGTATTTCTTTAGCCATAATATTTCCAATCTTCTAAATTATGCATTTATTTATTATTATTGTTGTCACTACATATATATATACTTATTTTATTATTATTATTATTATCTATTTATTTTATCGTAATGTTAAATTTAAAACATTCGAGTGTCACGTAAATATTCTATATAAGTAAACATTCTCATCACATTAAGCCTCAGTTTCGGAAGTGGGTTGGCTTTTTGATTTTTTTAGCTATTTTAGCCTGGGCTAAAAAGTTTGGTTTGGGAAGGACTTTTTGGCTTTTTTGACTTTTTTTGTGAGAGAAGAATGTAATGATTATGAGTTGGATGTGATGTTTTGTTTTTTGTGACTAAAATAGTCTATTTTATCTTTTGTGACTAAAATAGTCAAAAAAATCCCGTTTAACTCTTGTCAAACGGAACCTAAAGGTGTCTTATATCATTTTAACTAGTCATAACCCAACCCTTTTATTTTTATATATACAGGGAGAGAACTTCATTTTTTTAAATCTAGCCAACCCCGTTGGACAATTCTGACGGTACTTTATCTTATAGGTCTTAAATTTTTGGATAGTCCAATGAAGTTTGTTTGCTATGTGAATTAAAATAAATATATATATATAATTACGATAAAATTTTAAAATTTGTTAATTTTTTTTCAAAATCTCAAACAAGGTCATTATAATTTACCTTTATAAAATTGAGAGGACAAAGTGGCATTTAATGATTGTCAAGGAATTTCAACAATATAATTAATTAGAAAAATTAAAAATTAGTGTATTTTTAGTGTATTTTCAAAAACAATGTCAAATTAGTGATAAATTTTAATAATTAAATCTATAAATTTATTAATAAATTTATAATTTTTTTGTGAAATGATTAATTTGTTAATGGGGGTAGAAAGGAAGGCGGTGTACTGAGAAGGTGGGTGTTGGTATATTCTCTGCAGTCCGCATATCACCTCGATAGTACCCGTATCACAAACCCTAGCCTTCTTGCTCTTCGTCTCACTGCAAATCGCTCAAAGGAGATTCAAACCGGAGAGAGATAGCTCGATTTATGGGTTCGAAATCGAAGAGTCACAACCCACACACAGGCGATGGAGCGAGTCCTGGGTTCGACCCTCTAACCCCTCTTCAGCTTTAACTGTTTTGATCTGTTTTTTGAGAATTTCTGTTTAGTTTTTTTGTTTTTTCCTCCAAATTTCAGGAAGATCTTCATCGGTGGATTAGCAAAAGATGCAACTCATGGTTAGAATTCCCTTTTTATATATATTTTTTATTCTTCTTCCCTCTCTCTCTCTCTCTCTCTCTCTCTCTCTCTCTCTCTATCTGTGTGTATTTATGTATATGCATGTACACAAACCTATATCAAACTTGAATTTGAGTTCAAAGACGTCTCCACCCATTGTCTCAAACTTGTATCGAACTTATTCTTTAATATGAGTTTGTCCGGTGGAGTGCTTTTTAATAAATTTGTACTCTAATTTGAGTGAGGGCCGGAGGTGATCTTACAACCCACTTGTTGAATTTTTCCTTTGAGAAAGAAATCAGAGATTCACAATTACCAAATGGATCCAGGGACTAACTGCACCCATTTGCATGTTTCGATTTGTGTGATTTGGAGGTTGATGACAGTTTTGGGTTTGTTTGATTTGTAGATTTTTATGTTTTTATTTTATTATTTTTTCTGGGGATAGATTTGGTTCATCATTTTTAAACAGCTTGTTTGTGATCAAATTATGGGTGGTGTGGTTTGTATGGTAAATTTATGGGTTGATTGCTGTTGTTTTTTATTTGTTTGTTTGGTACATCTAAGTACATCAGTGATAGAGCCAATTAATTACGTTGGGGGGGGGGGGGGGTGTTGAAACCCCTCTGACCATTCAGTTTCATAGTGTTTGTTTATTGAATTCCCCACCCACCTTTTTTGGTCTCTCTAGTAGAGGGTGACATCTTAACTGGGCTAGTGAACTTTATGTTCTGTTAAGCCTCTCTGTAATGGGGTGATGATTATCTTCATTTTGATTGGGCCTATGACATTTACATGTTTGGGGGCTTATGGATTGTCTCTGGAAATCTCTAACTTGCTTCCAATTGGCCAATTTGATGACGAACGTTATGAGATTGCCTAGCATACCTATTATTGTTGCAACGATTAACAGTAATTAGGTGTTGGGTAGTGCTTGTTATCTGATGTGGAATTGTTATTGATTGAAAACAGCTACTTTTGTTAAGCACTTTGGAAAATATGGGGAGATTACAGACTCAGTGATAATGAAAGATCGGTACACGGGGCAGCCGAGGGGTTTTGGATTCATCACCTATGCTGACCCGTCAGTTGTTGACCAGGTTATTGAAGATACCCACATCATCAATGGAAAACAGGCAAGATTCTTTTGAAATTTGGTGGTTTGTACTCTATGCTACTTGTGACTTCTGGTGCAATATTATTCTATATGGATGCATGGTTCCTTGCAATATAATGTACAAGGCTACAAATATTTACATCTCTTTCTCTATATATATTGACTTGCTGTGTGAAAATGGGGTAGGTTGAGATTAAAAGAACCATTCCGAAAGGATCTGGCCAATCAAAGGATTTCAAAACAAAGAAAATATTTGTTGGGGGTGTGCCATCTGCAGTCACTGAAGGTTTGTTTGTTTCGTTGTTAAAATATGTAGATATCTTTTATTATTTGTGTTGTGTATTTAAAGTTGTGCAACCTGTTTTGGGCATGTTGAATTGATCAGATGAGTTGAAGAATTTCTTCTCAAAGTATGGGAAAGTTGTTGAACACCAGATTATTCGTGATCATGAGACCAACCGTTCTCGAGGTTTTGGATTTGTAATATTCGACAGTGAGGAAGTTGTTGATGAAATGGTATCCAATGGAAATATGATTGATATGGCGGGTACCCAGGTGAGCTTAGTTCTACGGTCTCCGAGAAATCAGCATGTAAACAGATACATGTTTATCCAGGATATTGTAAAACTGTTTACTCATTTTTACTCTCTGGTATATATGCTAAGGCGTTTTAACTGCATACTTCTTTGTATATTATCTCACTTGGAGTAATTGCTTGCGGGACTTATTTCTGATGTTAGGTCAAGTTTTTTACAGGCATAGATCTTCTCAGGAGGACGCTCATGATAGTTTACATTCAGCAGAACTTAGGTTAACTAAGTTGTTTTGTTGTAGGTGGAGATCAAGAAAGCAGAACCAAAGAAAGCCTCAAACCCTCCTCCTGCTCCTGCACATGGTAGCAACTCTAGGGCTCGTTCTTTCAATGATGGCTTTGGTGAATTTGGCGGTTCCTATGGGGGCTTTGATGGCGGGTTTGGCCCTGGCCCCTATAGGACACCTGGAGGTATTGGCAGTAGGTTTGGTGGATATGGTGGGTACGGTAGCGGTGGAAGTGAATTTGGTGGTTATGGAGGTTTTGGCAGCAGTAGCTTAGGAGGCTACCGAGGTGAATCTTCCCTTGGTTATTCTAGTCGCTTTGGACCCTATGGTGGTGGGTTTAGTGCCGGTTATGGTGGCAGTGGTTTAGGTGGATATGGCCGAGGCGAAGGTTATGGGAGTTATGGGGGTTCAAGCTATGATGCTTATGAGTCTGGTCCTGGTGCTAGTTATGGTGGAGCAAGTGGGCTGTATGGAAGGGGAGGCTATAGTGGCAGTAGCCGGTACCATCCTTATGCAAGGTAGAAAAGGCAAGCTTTGCCTTAGAGGTTTCTCACAGGTTTCTCTAGTTTCCTGCATTATATATGGTGGATTGATAGGTGCTATCACATGAGTACTAGAGGTGTCTCCTACCATTGCAACTGATGACGCATTTAAAGATCAGAATCTATTGTATGTCTTAGATGAACCTTGTAGTGTTTTAGATTTATATTTGGTGTCTGCTGTGGTGATCTAGCTTAATCTCTCTAGTTTGTTATGTAGAACATAGCATCTTGTTTGTGAGCTTGCTACATTTTCCTCTAGTTGAATTAGAATTAGACGTTTCTCGTGTAATAAATTTATTTAGCTTTTATGTTTACTTTTTTAGCATTTTTGACATGGGTCTTGTAACCATGACCATTTAGTCTGGTCTAAGATAGGGATTTTTCCTCTCATGTCCCTGTATGACTTGAGTAGCAAATATCACTATGGTTTTAGGCTACCATTTTAGATTTACATCAACTTGCAGGTAATAAAGTGGATTAGTGAGATGTCTATGCCGAAATATGAGGCACAACTTAAGCCATTTGAGCTACTAGTTCAATTAATTTTGAGGTCTTACAGGTATCGCTGATAGTTTACATTTTAAGGGCAAAGATTGTCTTGACTTTCCTTGCAGGTTGGCAGACAGATTCAGATACCCCTCTAGTTTTAAGAAAGATAAATTCCCTGCTGGGAAATAACATGAAATAGTGCTTGACATTTACCTTATTGCATGGTTTTAGACTGTTGACGTTCATGATCAAGACAGCTTGCTTGCTTAATTTTTTAATTGAATTATGGAGCTGTTTATACTCCGTGAATCGGTGTAGTTTCTATTTACAGCCAGTCGTGGATGCCATATCTATTTTCTTCATCCTCTCCCCTCGTTTTAGTGACAAAGGAAAACTTCTTCATCTACCTAATGCTAGCTATGCTCGAAACATCTATGGTGGTATAAGATGATAGTGACTTTATTTGTGTTAACTTGTGCACTGCTGGGATGTGGTGGAAAATGGCTTTTTACTAAAGTATTGGGCAATTTGAATGGTTTTTAGTTGTCTGTTCTAGTGAACTTGGAGTCAACGGTGTATTTTCATAGGTACTGAAGACAGTATGGTCTGCTTCACAAATGAATGTCATAATGAATGTACCCCGTCACAGCTAATTTCATTGAGAGTAAACCTGTTTCTAATTGTGATAATAGTGTATTTGTCAATTGTTTAAGTTATTTATTAGGCAACCTCTATGAACATGTATGTGCCTTCGGTTGTAATCCTTGTGTAACTTGTTCTTGGAAAACAATTTTGTTGGCATTACTCACCTCCCAAATTTGTTTTTTCACTAGGGTTGATAAAACCAGACTCTTTGAAACTTCATGTTCTCTTCACCTTCTCCCTCTCCTGAAGGTTCAAGCCTGAAATAGGTCATTGTTTGGGTTTTAGTTATATTTTCTAAAGATCTAAAGAAAAGCAAATGTGTATTTTTCTACAATGGGTATTTGCCTTCTTATAGGCCCTGTTTGGTAGGGCTTATTTTCAGCTTATTTCAACTTTTAGCTTAATTTAAGCTATTTTGATGTGTTTGGTTCAGCTTAACAATACAGCTTATAGCTTTTTGTAAGTCAAAAATCAACTTATTCTTTGAGTGGGGGAGAAGAAATTTAATTTATAAGTAAAAAATTAGTTTATGTTCACAGTTATAAGTTGTTAAGGTATAATTTTAATCACTTTTCTATCGCTCTACCAAACGGGGCTATAGTGTGGGTTTGGATTTAATTTGGTTTTTGGGCTCAAATATGGTTGTGTGTATTTGTTATATTTATTTTGGACAAAAAGAGAGAGGGTCAGCTTTATTAGTACAAGATTATTTTCGTAGATTTATCCCTGGGTTTCTTTGTTGGCCTTGTTACCTCTGGTTTCATTGCCAGATTTTTCCTAGAATGAAACTTCTTCTCAAAACAAAATGTAGCTGTGGGCATTTTTTGGAATCACGAGTCACACATATTGTCCTCAAGTTTCAAAGCAAGGGAATTTTTTTTTTTTTTTTTTTTTGAGGATAAAATCAAGGGAATTTGCTTGTTGAATCTCTATGTTCTACTGTTATATAAATATGATGGTTCACTTGTTCTCACAGCCAAAAAAAAAAAAAAAAAAAATCAAAATTGTGTAGGAATCAGAATGTGCTGGCGTTGGAGCCCCCGAAATAATATCAACAACTAAAGTGGAAGAATAATATCAACTAAATTTTGTTTTATGTCAGCTAACTTTCTCATTTCTCAGAAAAAAAAAAAAAAACCTTATCATTCATTATTCTTAACAGGAATACTAATTTACTTTTATCAATTCAAAAATTATTGAGAATTTTTATCTTGTGATTCAGATTTATTTTACACATGAATATTATGCTATACAAATTAATTTTTATCATCTAATCACTCACTCCAAATTTTCTAGGTACGTTAATTTGGGTTTGTAGATTAATTCTATTCTTAACGGGTGGGTATTTGGACTTGTCTACATTGAGATTCATATAAGATTAAAATGAGTATTTTGTAGAAAGTGTGATGGGAAGAAAAGAAAGAAAAATATGTAGTAAATACCCAATTAACTTCACTATACATTTTTTAATGTATTTCTCTTCCACTAGTTGAAGATACAAATATAGTTTGATCTATTTGGTTGTGCTTTTTGTTATGAGTTTTTTTATTGATAAATTTTATTTAGAGATGTTCTAACTCAATAAGTTTATCAAGAAAAATTATAATTTAATTAGTCTTATGTATTTATATTTTTATTCTATGAGGTTTTTTTTTTTTCTTGATTTATATTATTTGTTAGACTATTATATTTTTATGTCTATTGTTGATATATATTACATAGAAAAATGATATACATATATTTTTTTTTATTGTTACTTCGATTTTGGTAGTTATCATTATTCACGTTTTTCTTTTTTATCAATTGCATTCATATTTGTGGTATTATTTCATTGTGCTAGGGTTTTGAAACTTTTTATTTGATAGGGTTTAGAAACTCTAGTTTACACATGGTGCTGAAATAATATTATATTCCTCCGTTGTTGTGGTGAAGTTTTGTGTTCTTCTATTGTCACTTTGTATTTGAAATTCTGTGTTCGTCTATTGTTGCTCTGTGTTCGAAACTCTATGACTGTGTTTGGTTGTGTTCTCAAATCATGATTCTGCACCTTGATTCAAGTATGATGTTTGGTAGGAATTTTGGAATCACATTTCCAAAACTCTACAAAGAGTTCTGTCTCAGCTGCGCTTTTCATAATTTTTTTTTTTGAAAATTTTACCTAACCGGTCGTCCGGCCGCTTGACCGGAATAGTGAATTTTTATTTTATTTTTTTTGCAATTGATATGTTAATTTTTATATAATTGAAAAAAAGATTTTCTAAAATTTTTAAAATTTTTTATGTGTTTTAAAATAATTTTGAGTCGTATGTTTAGTTATAAGTTGTAAATTTTTGTATCAAATATCAAATGTCACATCAATAATTCCCTACTCAAATCAAAACTCTTTATCAAACAAATTTTTTACACTCAAATCATAATTTCAAACCCCACAAACTCAAAATACAACTTATACTCTCAAATCATAATTACAAAACTCTACCAAACGCAACCTATATTTCTCCATTGTTGTAAGTCGAAGCTATGTTTATGTCCACTCAATTTTGTTTCAAACATATTCTTCAAATGTGAGTTTTGTTTGATTTGGATTGGTAGAATGGTGAAATTGCATAAATTGTTAATGATAGTGATAATGATAAAGATGAAGATGAGGATGTGAGTGATATTTTTTATTTTTAGAGATTGAGTTTTTTTTTTTGATTACTGATTCTGTTGCTGCCATTATTTCTATTTTGTTGTCAATCAGTGTGAATATTCACATTTCACATTATTTGAAAGTCTGAGAAATAAGTGTTGGAATATAGATCTGGACAAAATTAATATTTTGTAAGATGTGAATGTTCACATATTATTGGTTATTTGTTATTATACTTGTTGTTTGAACAATAATTTTTTTGTTACTACTAAACAATTGAAATATTCTTTTTTTTAACCCCCTTTTCAATTTTGGTTCATATTGTAGTGTGAATGTTCACATTGGTATGAATTTGGTTTTTCTAATATTAGTTGCTTGTTAATTGTAAATTGTGAACATTCACATATTGTATTTTGGTATGAGTTTTTTTTTTTTTTTTGAATTTTTTTCTAAACTTAGTTGTATTTTGTTGTCTTTTTTACCATGCATGTTGGTTGAGCAATCATTTTTGTAATCATTGAAAAATCGAAATATTCGATTTTCACTTTTTTAAATTTTATTTTATATTTTCACGTTGCAGTGTGAATGTTCACATTGGTATGAGTTTATTTTTTTAAAACTAATTGTATATTAATAGTTAATTGTGAACATTCACATTGTATTTTAGTGTAAGTTTTATTTTTTCAAAAGTTAATTGTATGTTTGTTGTTTTTGTTACTATATTTGTTAGTTGAACAATCATTTTTGTTACCATTGAATAATTAAAATAGCTTATTTTTATTTTTTTTAATTTTGTTTTATATTTTCACGTTGCTGTGTAAATGTTCACATTGGTATGACTTATTTGTTTTAAGGCTAGTTAGTCCTGTTTGGTAGGGCTTATTTCCAGCTTATTCCAGCTTTTAGCTTAATTTAAGCTATTTTGATGTGTTTGATTTAGTTTAACAATACAGCTTATAACTTTTTGTAAGTCAAAAATCAACTTATTCTTTGAGTGGGGAAGGAGAAACTTAATTTATAAGTCAAAAATCAGCTTATGTTCATAAGTATAAGCTATAAGCTGTTAGGCTATGAGTTATAATCACTTTCCCACAGCTCTACCAAACGGGGCCGTTGTATGTTAATTATAAATTGTGAACATTCACATTGTATTTTTGTATTAATTTTATTTTTTCGGAGGTTAGTTGTATGTTTATTATTTATTGTGAACATTCACATTGTACTTTAGTATGTATTTTGTTTTTTTAAAAGTTAGTTGTATATTTGCTGTTTACTGTAAACATTCATATTATATTTTGATTTCATTCAGATTTTTTATTTCGTTATTTTTAAAATTTTCAAGTTAGAGGTTCAAAGTTTATAGTTTGAGATTTTCTATATGGAATGCGGGAGAAATTTTTTCTTTAGAATAAGGGAGAATTTTTTTTTATTTTTTTATTTTTTTATATGAAATAAAAGAAAGATTTTCTCTATAAGGGAATGTTGCTATGTATTAGTTTCAAAATAGAAACATGTACAAAAAATTAGATAAGATGATTTAGTCATATTGACTTAATGAAATATTAAAAAAGAATATGGATTAAAATAGATGAAATAAAATACTTATAAAGAAGATTTATAAAAAAAAACAATCTTTTTGCTATCCTTACTTCGTTTTTTTTATTTGGAAATCACAAAAAACAAAGTGATTGCTTTTGGAAATAATTTTTTGAAAATAGTTAACTTTTTTTTAACAACAATACTACGTGGTGTTTTGAAAAATTGATAAAAAATTAATTTTTATTTTTTTTTGTGATTTATTAGCTTTTTGTGCTAAAAAAGTTTGACTTTTTTGTTATTTTTGTGTAAAAAAGCTAAAAGTTAATTTTTTAACTTCTTTCCAAATTGTCCCTACATTTTACAAATCAAAATTCGACAGTTATCAAACACAATATTATATAAATTAGGTATCTTAAATATTTTTTTTAAAACAAATATCAATATTTAGTTTTAAAAAAAATTTGAAAGTTATTTTTACAGACAAAATAAAAATAATGAATTTTTTTACAAACACTGAAAAATAAAAAAAACAAAAAAAACGAATGCAACCAAATAGAGCCAAACAAAATGGGCTCGATCAGTCTGGGCTATACGGTGGTCACTGAAAATATCTTGCGTCACCTACGATGTCACTTTGTTATCTTTCCGTCGTTTCGAAGATTTATATGCTGCCGCCCTCTCTCACATTGAATGGAAAATTACGACTTGTTTGATTTGTATGCATAATTTTTTAAAATTTTTTAAAATTAATTTTTTTTACATGTCAATCAATTATTATTTTTTTTCTTTCTCAATTATTATTTTTTATATACATTTACTCAATTATAATAAAATATTAAATCATTCTAAACTCTTAAATTCTAAAATTATTTTCAAAATACACAACTAAATAAATTAAAAAAAATTTTAAACTCTCTTCTCAATTTTTTTTAAAAAATTTACCTTAAAATACAAATCAAACACACTTTACATTCGTGGGTTGCTTAGACAGGTGTCGTATAATCAATCATCACATATAATATGGTTACACTAAGATTGGACTTGGGTTGTGCCTCATTTTAAAATGTATTATGGATTAATTTTTATGATCTGAACTGTCATTTTGTAGGATTTATTAAGTACTTCAAAGCAACCAAAAATTATATTAATCAGATATCAATAACTATATGATCGAATTACATATTTTTATACTATTTTTCAAAAGAAAAACTTCTTGTTTATTTTTTTGATTATCAATCATATAGTTATTGGTATCCGATTAATATGATTTTTTGTAGGCATGAAGTACTCAACAAACCTTACAACATGTTCGGTTCAGATTATAAAAATAAATCCATAATGTACCACAAAATGAGGCACAACAGTCACTGCTGTGCCTGACCCCAATTCCCACTAAGATTATATTTGTTTGGGTAGATATGAGTTTGAGATTAGACTAATAATTTAATAAAATTATTAATCTGGTATTTTGTTAAATAATTAAGATGCAAACTAATAATCCATTCAGATATAGTATCTTACATATGGTAGACTATTCAATCTCACAAAAGGGAGTAAGATATAAATTGAAGCACATATATAAATTAGAGAACTAAACTAAAGTTTAGACTATTAATCCTTCTTTATAATATCAACTCAATTAAAACATAAAATAAAATACATAATTCAAAAAATTTATAACCATAAAATTATTAATCATGAAAATAACCTAACATAATCTAATACCCCCAAACATACTTTCTCCTCAAACATTAGACTCTCGTATACAAGTCCCCAATCCAACCCAGCGATCACTAGCACAACCACAGAGTCTCTCTCCCACTCTCCCTCTCTACTCTGGTGCAGTGTGTCACTCCGGCATCACACAGCCACCGTAATGGGCGGCGAGTTGCGGTACCAGATCGGGCAAAACGCCTACATCAAACTCATCCTCCATGCCCTAAAGCATAGATCCTCCGCCGTCAACGGCGTCCTCCTCGGCCGCCTCTCCGGCGGCGACTCCAACCCCGTCGTCGAGATCGCCGACTCCGTCCCCCTCTTCCACTCCCAGATCGGCCTCCTCCCTCCCCTCGAGATCGCCCTAATTCAGGTCTCTCCTCCTCTCATTCTTCCAATTCTCGATCTTAGGGTTTTATTCTGACAATTATATTTATTGATGATTATCCATTGGAATAGATAGAAGAGTACTACGGTGCTCAAGGATTGAGTATTGTTGGTTACTTTCATGCTAACGAGAGGTTCGATGATTCTGAGCTCGGAAATGTCGCCAAGAACATTGGCGATCACATACACCGATACTTCTCCCAAGCTGGTTTGCTTTTGGTAGGTTTTGAATTACGCCGTAATTGAATTCTGTTTGTTTTTGTGTTTATTAATTAATTAATCTATTTTTGTTGCTTGAATTTCAGTTGGACAACAAAAAGCTTGAAGCTTTATCCAAGGGAAAGGACAGGAGCCCTGTGATACAGGTGAGTTTACTGTTGTTACTGTAGTCCTTGTTGTATACTTATCTGCAGGTGAGTTTTAACTTTTTAGATTTGGTTCTGTGATTGATTGAAGGATAAAGTTTTCTGATTTATTATTGTTATTTGAATCGATTTAATTGGGAGGATTACGACCAAAACGAAAGGGAAGAAAGAAACAAAATATTTGTTGATATGATGATATATAAAAAATTCAGCAGAAATAAAAATTCTGGATTTCCAGTTGACTGTTTGAGTTGTAGATTATGTGCCATGTTGATATTTACAATGGATGTGGTCTTAGTTATGTCAAAACAGATTTTCTATTTCATTGCCCAAGCTTGTTAAATCTAATGACCTCTTGTTACTAGTTTGAAAGGCGTTGCTTCTATGTAGTGACATTATCTTTGGACCAATGTTGTTGACAGTCTATAATAAGCCACTCATACTCCATTCTATGTCCTTTAGCCTCTCACAACTGGAGTGTGAGGGGTTAAAAATGGACTGCTGATATCATTGCCCTATCTTTATCCCTGTAATTTGTCATGCGAAGACAATTTGACCGTCTGTCAATTTGCCATAATTACGTTGTTTTGCTTGATGCTTATTTGATCTGTGCATGAGCGTCTCGTTTTTTAGCAATTACTGTCAATAACATGTGGTGAGTATGGTAACCAAACCAAACCTCAAGTCTCATCAAATGGGGTCGGTTACATGAATCCTTCTTCTCTATGCAGCCCTATCAAAGGTCCATCAAATTAAATAGATCTATATCTCTATTTATTTAAAACGCTAGTCATCCTTAATCTAGGCCTACTCTGTCTCGTAATACTTCCATCTACCGTTACAGTATCGTATCTTTTCACTACTGCCTCTGTTCGTCTTTGTTGAATATGATCAAACCATCTCAATTGATTCTCGATCAACTTATCTTTTATCGGTGCTACTCCTACCCATTTCCGAATACACTCATTATTAATTTTGTCTTGTCTAATTTTGTCATACATCCACTTTAGCATCCTAATTTCAGCCACACTCATCTTCTCTACATGTTTCTTAGTTATTCAACACTCCGTCCCATACAACATCGCTGGTCTAATAGCCGTTCTATGGAACTTACCTTATAATCTAGCGGGTATTCATTTATCGCACAGTACCCCAGACGCACTTCTTCACTTATACCATTCCGCCTTAATCCTATGGACTACATCCGCATCAATCTCTCCCGCTATTGTGATATTTAACCCGAAAATGTTCACTTTTAGGCAGTTCTTGGTTCTCAATCTTCACTTCTCCTCTGCTTTCATCTTTATTGTTACTAAATTTACACTCCATGTATTTTGTTTTAGTTCTGCTTATTCAGAATCCTTTAGATTCAAAAATTTTTCTCCAAATTTCTAATTTTGTGTTAACCCCTTCTCTAGTCTCATTAACTAGCACAATATCATCTGCAAAAAGTATACACCATGGCATGCCATTTTAAATATTTCTCGTCAGCTCATCCATAACTAAAACAAAAAGATAAGGACTTAAGGTGGATCCTTAGTGTAACACTACAATGATAAGGAAATTCATTTGTCTTTCTAGCAGGTGATCTAATAGTGGTCACCACCCTTTCATACATGTCCCTAATCACATCAATGCAATCTTTTGTCACTCCTTTCTTCTCTAACACCTACCATATTATATCCAGAGACACTCTATCATATGTTTTCTCAAGGTAGATAAACACTATATGAATGTCGTTTTTATTTTCTTTATACTTTTTTATTAATCTCCTCAAAAGATATATCACTTCCATTATTGACTTGCCAGGTATAAACCCAAATTGATTCTCTGATACCTCTGTTATATCTCGTAATCGGCGTTCCATCACCCTCTCCAACACTTTCATTATAAGGCACATTAGTTTGATTCCTCTATAGTTGTAATTCTGGACATCTCCTTTATTCTTATAGATTGGCATTAAAATACTCTTCCTCCACTCATCTGGCATGTTCCTAGTCAACAAAATTTTGCTAAACAACTTAGTCAACCAAGGTACCTCTTTTTACCCATACACTTCCAAGCTTTAATAGGGATATCATCGGGTCCTAAAGTCTTATTTGATTTCATCTTCTTAAGTGCAATCTCCACTTCAAAGTTCCTAATCCTGCAATAGAACTTATAGTCTTGGTTTATCGTATTATTGGCTATTTCTTCCCCCTATTGATATACCTCCATGTTTCTCATTTAATAGTTTCTCAAAATAATTCTTCTATCTTTCTTTAATCTCTTTATCCTTCACCAATACCTTAGAATCTTCACTCTTGATGCACTTAATTTGATTAAAATCTCTTGTTTTCTTCTCCCATATTATATCTTAGCAAGTTTGTATACCCTCTTCTCTCCCTCCTTACTATCTAGTCTAGTGTATAGGTCATCATAAGCTTTCAACTTGGCCTCTCTTACTACTTTCTTGACCTTCTTATTAGCCAATCTATAGCTTTTAAGGTTTTCCTCAGTTCTATCATTTTGTCACTTTTTAAAGCACTCTTTTTTTGTCTTAACTACCGTTTGAACCTCTTCCCTCTACCACCAAGTTTTCCTAGAGCTGGGGTCTCGTTCCTTTAGACTCTACAAGCACTTCCTTTGAGATTCTCCTCATACAATCGGTCATCAAGTTCCACAGTGTTAGTATCATCTTCCAAGTCTCAAGTACCTTCTTTATCTATTCTATTATTAAATATTTCTAGTTTATCGCCTTTTAGGTCCCACCATCTCGTCCTACGACGCCCACCATCCTTTTTAGCTTGGTGTTGCTCTTTAAAACATAAATCTAGTGCCAAAATCCTATATTGAGAGGCCAGACTCTCTCTAAGAATCACCTTACAATCATTGCATTTTAGGCGGTCTACTTTTCTCACTAAAAAATAATCTATTTGGTTCTTAACTGATCCACTCTTAAAGGTTATCAAATGTTCCTCATTTTTCTTATACATAGTAGTGACCACCACCAGGTCACAAGCCAACGCAAAATGTAAGATATTCTCTCCAGCCTCATTTTTGTCACTAAAACCGTATTCACCATGCACCCTTTCAAAGCCTAGTTTTTCTATGCCTACATGGCCATTAAAATCTCTATCTATAATCAGGTTCTCTCCTATGGGTATCTCCTGTAAGATTTCATCGATTTGCTTCCGAAAATCCCTTTTAGTCTGATCATCTAATCCTACTTGAGGGGCGTTTGCACTAATAACGTTCACTATAATCCATCTAATAACTAGTTTAACTAACATAATCCTATCCCCTTTCCTAATGACTGCCACTACATTCTCTACAAGATTCTTGACAATTATGATTCTTATCCCAATTATGATTCCTACATTCTCCATTAGTTTAACTAATAAGATTCTTGGCAATTATTACCACTATAATACAGTTTAAAACCGGTATCCTCAATTTCCTTAGCTTTCTCACCCGTCCACTTAGTTTCTTGTACACAAGTTATATTAACTCTCTTCCTAATCATAACATCTACCAATTCCATCGTCTTACCAGTTAAGGTTCTTATATTCCAAGTGGCTACCCTAAACTTATAGTCTTGGACTAACTTCTTTACCCGCGCTCGTCCAGAAAAATGCGGGAACCTATGCCTATTTTTCATCGCACCCAAGCGTCGATGCGGCACCCCATGCTCACTTTTCGAAACAGTCGGAGGCGAGTGTAACGCATCACTTGAGGGGAATGACCTAGCATTTAAACGATTCAAAGTAGGATTCATTGTCATAAGGGATCCGAGTGGCTTTTTTTACGTGTTGGCTGTCGGCTACCTAACACACAACACTCCTCCTTTATCCGGGCTTGGGGCCGGTGGAGTTGTTGACAACCCCGGCGGAGTTATGTGGTGAGTATGGTATTATTGAAAATAAGTTAAATATTTAGACATCATAGTAAACTGGCACTTTCATAGATTGATTCAAAATTCATTTCTCTAGAGGAATGAGTTTCTAGGAGATATATCCCCGGATTATTTTTCTTTATTAATTCAAAATTTTATAAGTCTTCAAATTTGGTCTTCTTCTTCTTTTTTTCTTTTTGGTTTTGGCAATGCTGTGCACTAACCTGAGAGTTGATCCTAGCTGAGGTTGCCAAATTTATCCTTAATGAGAAATATTATGCAAAAATAAATATTGTGCTCATATTTGATATCATCTTATAGGTTGCACTTAGGCTGGCTTGAATTAGATTATCTGTCACTTCTATGAATAGTACATTATATTTGTTGTTGGAACAGGATGATACCAGTTTTATGGTAGAATAAGTAAGTTTGAGGTAAAATGCATTAATGAAAATGTAGTTTGGCAAGCCTTTAGGACTAGATGGTATTCATATTCAGACTTACAGATGTTTTTGTGAGGCTACGTGTCTTGTCTTGGTTAACAAAATTATTTAATTAAATTTTAATGTCTAGAAAATGACTAACTAGCTGAAATGCTGGGGGTGGATAAATGGCCTTATCCTGTCAGGTTGTGTTTTTGGTATTATTCAGTGTGTTTGGTTTCAGTTTTTTGAAAATTATGTTTTTTGTTTTTCGTGTTTTTTTGTTTTTAGTAAATATTTTTAAAATTTTAAGCATTTTTTTATTTTTATTTTTTTAGATGCACCTTACTTAAATATATCTAAATAGTAAAATATTTGTAAAAAAATATTTTAAAAAATTAATAAATACACAAAAATACGAAAAATGTACTAAATTTTGGTTTTTTTTTTTGTTTTGTATTTTTTCGTATTTAGTGTATTTTTTAAATATTTTTTTCATAAATATTATACTTTTTAAGTGTATTTATGTTAGGTGTATCTAAAAATTAAAAAAAAATTCCTCAAAATATTAAAAAAATTCATTGAAAATATTAAAATACGGAAAATAAAAAAGTAGAATTTTTTGAAAACTGTTTTTTGAAAATCAGAACCAAACAAGTTGGTTAGTACTTTGACTTTCATCCTAATATTGGATAGAACCCCTAAAGAGAAATTTCTCGACTGTGGCTCCCTTTTTCACGCAGATGCAGTAACATGAATTTCTTGGTTGTTTGAGTAGTATCGTCTCAATTTACCCTTGTGAAACTATTGTTTTAAGTTCATGTTGTGAATTCTTTTTCATTATTTTGTTATATTTTAAATATATGAACACAATTTTTGCATTGCAATCTCAGTTGTCCTTGTTGCACATTGGTCTGCATCGCATGTGGCAGACCAGTTCTGCTGAATTTGACTCATCTAATCATCCCATGTCTACTTTGAAAACCTGAAGTGTTGCTACCATTGCTGTTCTCTAAATCAGGCTTGTTATATATTTGGGCAAATTACACTTTCCCCCATCAAACTATTGTCTTTTATCACTTTACCCACCTGAAATAAAAATTGTAACAGTGAACCCCTCTCATCTACTACTATAATTCCCTCTTATTCAGCTTTACACAAGAGATTCATCCAAGAGTTGGAAGCTAATTGGAGATGGAAGCAGCCGATTAACCATGAAGGAGCCAGCAGCAAATATAGTATTGTTGGACTATATTTCAAATCAGAAATGGCAGGATATTGTTGATTTTGATGACCATCTCGATGACATTAGCAAGTAAGAGCATGTGTCAAATTCCACATACCATTGTGCTTGCAGTGCTGCATTTTATTGAATTTGACGTAAACATATTGCAATTTGCTCCTCTTTGCAGGGACTGGCTGAACCCCGAACTCTTCAGTTCATGAGCATTTGGCAAAAGTCGGCTAGCATTGGTGTTTCTAATTGGTCTTACTCAGCTGTTTATGGCTTGAATTTTGTATGACGAACGACCCACAAACAAAGTAAGATGTGGGAGGTTGATAGTTTATGATTGTGGAAGATCTTGTTGATGTATGAGCTGAATATTCATTATCTCCTCTTAGATTCTAAAGATTCTTCGGTATTAAACTTAATTTTCTATTTAAAGGAACACGTTAGTTGAAGGTTTCTGGTTTTTGTTGTGGAATGAAAGATCTCTCTCTGTCTCTCTCTGTCTCTCTCATTTTACCAAACGAAGTCCAGCTTTTGAAATGTTTGATAGTACATGGGTGTGGCAGTGATGTCTTTCTTTCTTTATAGCAAGTAATTGTACTTGACCACCACCAAATAGTTGTATGCAGGTGTATGAGGTTATTTCGCAGGCTATGAGTTGTTTGTGAAACTACTGAAGGCATGTGGATTTCCTTTCCTTTTTGGTAACGAGAACTATGAAGAATTTAACTCTTGGAAAAATGTTTTAGAGCTCTAATTATTGAGCTTTAAGGGAGCTCTAAATAAGTGGGTTCCATTTATGATGTGATGTGTGTATCTTTAGTTTGTTTTTAATTTTTTTTTTGAGCTGCCATATCATTAGAGCTCTCTATTATTGCTGTTAACTCTTGTAATATATAGCCCATTTAGTCATTTCTAGTTTTATTTAAAATACATTTGGATCTCTATCTTCTGATATACTGTTTGTTTTTCCAACTGCAAAAAGGACTACAACCTAAGATAGTTGGGTTCTCCTTGGGCTGTGTTGGTTTTCAAATCCATTTTCAAATGTCCTAATCAAATACAGCCTTAGAGATTTGATTATCAAGTATGGTGGAGTAGGCCTTATATCCAATTGAATTCTCAACTCTATAGTTGTGCATCAAAATTTTTATGTTTTGATATTAGTTACATAATGCAGCTCAAAATGCATATAGGTGTATAAAAAGATAAACAGGGATTTCGGATACAAGTTTGAGGAATATTTTTTTGCTTCAAGATTTTTATTGAGTGTTAAAAACATGATAACAAAACTTCTGAGAATGGTGGATTTTTGACAGTTACAAGTGTCAAATTTTAAGGTTTTTTTTAAAAATTTTTTATTTTTAATTTTAAAAATATTTCTTTTGTTGACTAATGAAAAACAAATTTATTTAAGTGAACAATACTGTGAAACTGGTCGCTTCTAAAAGTGGTCTTCGTCTTGCCTTATAAATGGTAGAATTGAGAGGGAAACCATATAGAAGACAATACTTGGATCACTGTACAGTCTCAGCAGCTCACACCACTCTATTCAATTCCAACTGTTAAAGAATTTGCTAACCCTTTTGTGAATTCAAATCTCAGTCAGTCCAAGCAGGTCTGGCCAACCGTAATGGTTCACTCTCTACCCTCTCTTGTATTCTCACTCCACCTTCACTCCACTTCCCAACCCAACCAAATCCACCCCTCAAGAACCCATCAACTACCCACTTCAGAAACCTTCTCACACCTCCTCTACAGCTTCAACTCACCATCCGAGCTCAAACAAGTACACACCCACATCGTCAAAACCAACACTCCCCTCTCAGTCCTCCCCTTCTCTCGAGTCGGCTCAGTTTGCGCCTTCACTCCTAGTTTTGCTTACGCACAACAAATCTTTGATCAAGCAGAGAAGCCCCAGATCGTTGTGTGGAATTCTTGTTTGAAAGCCTTTGCGGAAAGTGAATCTCCGGTTGATGCAATTTCTTTGTTCTATCGATTGAGAGAGTTTAATGTATGTCCTGACTCTTTCACGTGTTGTTTTGTTCTCAAGGCATGCACGCAATTGTTGGACGTTTTGAATGGTAGGATTGTTCATGGGGTTGTTGAGAAACTTGGGTTTCAGTCGAATTTGTTTCTAAAGAACTCGATTATTCATTTGTATGCTAGTTGTGGTGAGATGGACATTGCTCGGTTTCTGTTTGAGAAAATGCCGCAGAGAGATGTTGTGACTTGGAATATAATGATAACGCGGTTGGTAAAGCAGGAGGACGTCGATGGGGCTTTTGGGTTGTTTTCGCAAATGCCAGAGAGAAGTGTGAGGTCGTGGACTGCCATGATTGCGGGTTTTGTCCAGTGTGGGAAGCCGAAGGATGCAATTGGTCTTTTTACGCAAATGGAAGAGGCTGGTTTGAGGCCGAATGAGGTGACCGTGGTGGCTGTTCTTGCAGCCTGTGCTGATTTGGGTGCACTGGACCTTGGCAGGAGGATTCATGACTACTCGAACCAAAGTGGGTTTGGAAGAAACACTCATGTTTGTAACACTCTGATTGATATGTACATCAAATGTGGATGCTTGGAAGCTGCGCGTAGAGTATTTGATGACATGGAAGAACGGACAATTGTGTCATGGTCGGCAATGATCCAAGGGCTTGCAATGCATGGACAAGCAGAGGAAGCACTAAAACTATTTGCTAGGATGACCCGAATAGGCATCAAGCCAAATGGGGTCACCTTTATCGGTCTGTTACATGCTTGTAACCACATTGGATTGATAGATGAGGGGCGTAGTTTTTTTGCCAAGATGACTAATGATTATAGAATAATTCCCCAAATCGAACACTATGGTTGCATGGTTGATCTTTTAAGTCGAGCGGGGCTTCTTCAAGAGGCCCATAACTTCATCATTAATATGCCTATCAAACCGAATGGGGTGGTGTGGGGAGCTCTTCTTGGTGGATGCAGAGTCCACAAGCACATTGAATTGGCTGAGGAGGCAATTAAAAACCTTCTTGAATTGGACCCGTTGAACGATGGATACTATGTAGTTTTGTCCAACATCTACGCAGAAGCAAAGCGGTGGGAAGACGTATCAAGAGTGAGGAAGTTGATGAGAGATCAAGGGGTGAAGAAGACGCCTGGGTCAAGTTCAATCACTATAGATGGTGTGGTCCATGAGTTTGTGGCCGGAGATGAGACCCATCCTCAAGCCGAGGAGATATTTCAAAGGTGGGAAAAGCTGTTGGAAGAAATGAGGCTAAAAGGTTATGAACCAAACACTTCAGTGGTTCTGCTTGACATGGAAGAGAATGAGAAGGAGAAAGTCCTGAATCGCCATAGTGAGAAGTTAGCTCTGGTTTTTGGGCTCATGAAGACACCAACCAGAACACCAATCAGGATTATGAAGAACCTTCGTGTTTGTGAAGATTGTCATGCTGCTTTGAAACTAATATCTGGCATTGTTGACCGAGAGATAATAGTGCGTGACCGAAACAGGTTCCATTGTTTTAAAGATGGTTCTTGTTCTTGCAAGGATTATTGGTAATGTATTCTATTGCTAAACACATTGTGTGATTTGCATTAAATTTGTATACACTTAAAATTCAATGTACATCAAGGCATTATTCTGTCATTTATAATGCTTCTTAAGCAATTAACCTGCTTTTTCTCTTCTTCTTGTTTGTTTTTTGTTTTTTTGTTTTTTTTGTTTTTTGGTGTGCACATCAAGGTTATAGTATATTGGTTTATACCTTTGTAACTCACGTCAAGTGAGACAAGAAGAGTAGCAAACACCAACATATATTTGGCAATCCATATGTGGAAAAGCATTCGTTAAAGAATTTCAGTGAAGATTGGTTGTCCTCGACAATATTGATTGATGTCCATGCTTGTCAAGCAATTTGCTGATCTTTTGACTTCCATTTCCAGCTGCGGCATTAAGGTTTGGTGTCATGATACTCGATACTTTCTAGTCTATTTTTGATATGTTTTCTGTGTTATTACCTCTTAAGAGAAGGAGAAAGAGGATCCCATAACATGGTAGTAGTGGAGGGCACACCGTGTAGGTCGGATTTATCAAGTAATTTTTCCCCTGTTTGCCAACAAGATTTGAGATTTGTCAAATCCTCCTTGAAATATTTGTTAGATTTTAGTAGTGTTCTCTAAGATTTGAAATATCTGGTTGTTGGAGGTGACTATGGCAGCTATTTCATTTCTCTCCATATTGATCTGTGTGGAGGAATCAATGATAATGAAAATGACATTCAGGTATGTGGTCACTTTGAGACCTTGTAACTCTGTCCCAAGGACTTGAGAAAAGGTGGACACTACTCACTTTCTACCTAAAAACAAAATTAACCCCCAACTGTTCCATTGTTTTATATTATAATCCCCCTCTATCATGTGGTTTGGTAGTAATGAGTTTGAGTTTTTGATTGAGGCTTGGGATTGAGACTTTTCTTATCCCTCGTCTGGGATTAGGATTAAGTCATACTCAAACTCATCTTGAAAGAACATATGTAGTATTCTTTAGTTTTGTTTCAAGTCTCTTATGTCTATTCTTCAATGGTAAGAGTTTTTATGTCACGCATTCGGAGAATAGGCATAGAGAGAGGTAGGCTCCTACCCTTCTTCTCCTGCTTATTTATTTATTTATTTAAATAAAGCAAAATAAAAGGAGAAAAAAAAATCCCCCCATCTGCGTATATGAATAATGAAAATTGGGATTAAATATCTAATAGCGTTATAATAATGTCATGTTTAGATCATGAATTATGAATTTAAATAGAGATTTAAAATTTAAAAAAAGATAAATTACAAATACACCTCTTGAGATTTGATTAAAATACGAATCGCTCCCTGTCATTTTGAAAATCACATTCCACCCTTTGAGAGGTTTCTAATTTCATAACAAATCGCCATTTTTGTTAATAAATTATCAAACCAATTAATAGTTTTTAATAATATTAAAAATATGTTTCAATTAATAATTTAGGTAATTTTATTATTATATAAGAGCGCAATTATGAATTTTATTTTTTTAGTTAATTTTGTTAAATAATTTTTTTAAAAAAGGGAGTATTTGTAATTTTTCAAACTACAAGAGGCAATTTGTATTTTAAGCAAATCTCAAAAAATATATTCATAATTTAAATATGAATGAAATATAATTTTTTTATTATTTCCTTCTTTCTTTTCAAATTTTGACCAAAGGGAATTTGTTTTCTTACTCAAATGAGCCTTGTACTATGTGTATAAAGTTACTACCAAATCTTGATCCCCACTCGTTAAGGGTATGGATAGGAATGGGTTGGATATAAATTTTTAGCACTTTACAACTGTTTAATTTATTTTATTTTTAACTGAAAAAGAAAAGTTTTGTGGGGGATATTATAATTTTCTCGAGTGTTGATTCCAGTATAGTTGATGATTAGATTTAACTTAATTCAAATGAAAGAATTCTTCACCCACTGTACGACAAAAGTCTTAAAATTTATGATAGGAGTACATCGCAATCTTCTCAAGATGGTTGCGTCTCCCATATGAAAGGCCAAGTTTCACTAGACAACCACCCGCTGGTGCACTTTACAACTGTTTGCTGCCACCTTCAATTAACTACAAACATACAATGAAATTTGGTGTGCCCCATCAAACTTGGGCCTCTTCACTTTAATAGGGCATTAATTGGTCAACACGTTTAAAAAAAAAATCTAGGATTCAATGAGGTATTTGTACATATATTAATAATTTTATTAAAAATATAAGAGGTAAAATGTAATTAAATATCAAAAAATAATGATATTTAAATATCTAATAATATTTAAATATATATAATTTTAATAAAATTTTAAATAGATGTAACATTACTCTTCATTTAATCACTTGTTAAAAAATTCAGTTTGGTTGGAGAAGGTAGACCAAAATCAGTGAAATCTCTCAGGTTAGGTAAGCAAAATTCAGAAAAGGTTCAACAATTTTATTACTTTCCAATTGACTATTCAATTAAAACTAAAACTAAATTTCAATAGAATATTCTTTTTGAGTATACATACTTCGATTCAATTATGGGATTATAAAAAAAAAATAAGTATTATTAATTAGTGTTAAAAAAATAATAAATAAAATTTAAAATAATTCAAAAAATTATGACGTATTTTCATAATAAATGTATAATTATTTCAAAAAATTTAATATGTGCTTTTAGAACAGTATAGTAAAAATTATGACACCATTTTTATAATAAATGTATAGTTATTTTTTTCCAACCAGCATCTCCCTAAATTTTTCATGGCATGATCATTAATTTCTTTTAGTCCATTAAAAAAAATGGTATAATTGACTACAATATATTATATTATCTCTTATTTTTACAATTTTTTTAAACTATAAAATTAATTTATTTCCGCTTTATCTTGCTCCTATTTTGTTTAAATTTTTGCTTTCGATAATATATAGGGTGAAAACGAGGGATGACAAATCATTCTAAATTTGTCCCTTTATCATTCCTATATTTGTAACATTAGGAGATCAAATTAAACTCTACCAAAAACATAAAAATCCGAGATTAATCAAAATGATGAATCTCGACTCACCAATGGTAATGGGATGGTTGATAAACAAATGACAAATGACTTTTTTTTGGTTGTGGATGTGATTATCTGATTAGCAAACACTTAGTTGGGTAATGTGCCCATAACAAGTGTGCTTACTTAAAGTAAAGTAAGTTGTTTTTAGGTGTTTTGGGGACCACCGATTAGAAGAGGTATCAAGGACACAATAGGTCAAATACCAAAGAGTTGAAGCTCTAAGGCACCGTTTGGGAAGAAGTTGGTTGGGTTTTTTTGGCTATTTTAACCACAAAAAATAAAATAGGCTATTTTAACCATAACAAACAAAACATCACATCCAACCCATAATCATTACACTCTTCTCTCACAAAAAAAAAAGTCAAAAAAACTAAAAATTTAAAAAATTCTTCCCAAACCAAGCTTTTTAAACCAGGCTAAAATAGTCAAAAAAATTAAAAAATCAAAAAACCAACCCAAAACTAATGGGAAACTCAAAAATGACCAAGCATGACAGACAGGTTGGAGCCTTGAAGGCCCATTTGTTGATTCAGACCCTTGAGTTTTGGGACAAAATACATTGAAATAATTGAACGTGAAAAGCTTTACTTTAGCTTTGACCACCATGCTTTCTCTCTCTACTCTCTATCTCTCAATACATGATACATGGTAGCCCACAGATTACCCAACTCTGCCTAAAACTCTCAAAGCTTTTCTTTCTTTTATCTTCTCTCTCTAATTTTTTCTTTCTCTGTTTCTCTCCACACATTTTGAGAGGAGGCCACTCTATCTTTCCCTACAGTGGTGCCCTTTTTTTCTTGCATTTGCAAAAAGCAAAACCCTAAAGTCCTGATCTTTGTAATTTCAGGTGCTCTTTTTAGGTTTCTTTCTTTACACTTTTGAACTGGTCCTGCGATTTGATTTGTGGGTTTGATGCTTTATGGCCTCTGCTTTGTTTTTTAGCATATGGGTCTTTGTGGGGTTTTAGATCCTTTTGTAGGGTTTTCATCGGAAGAGGCGGGTCTGTACTTTAAGATCTGTGCTTTTCATAGACCTTTTTTTTGCTTTTCTCTTGTTTATCTTCATGGGTTTGTTCTTATCTTTTGACAGGTAGTGTTTGATGATCAAGAAAAGTTATTGAGAAACTACATTTTGCTTGTGAATTTGTTTGATTCTTTCTTGCAATTCATGGTTCTATAAAGCTTGACTGTATCCGGAAAGTTATTTTTTTGTGGGAGAAAGTGTTACATTTTGAGGTAGATGATTGTGATTTTTGTTCTTCCATGATGTTTTAGTTAGTGGTGTAAATCTTGATTGTTTTCTGGAAATAACATTTGATTTGGTATGCATGTCATTTTCATTTACAATTTTTTCGGGTGGAAAGAATTGTTTTTAGTTTGCTTTACGATTCATTATTGTTCTTAATTCGATGTTGAATTTCTACTCATTTGAGCAGAGCTTTCAGTACTTTAGGTTCCTTTGAGCAGAATCAATTTTAGATCTAATTGGTTCATCCTTTTTGCTGATTTGATCTGCTGAAATTTTGGATTTGGTAGTGATACCTTTTTCAAGGAAAAAAAAAAAACAGAAATCTTATTATTGGATTCATCATAGGCTTCATTGATTCAAGGATGATATCTGAGCCTTGGCATACAGCATTTTATGTGTATTTTTAATTTTCTTGTATTTATTACTGTAGATGCCTTATATCTGTCTGTTGATGAAGTTGGGTATGAAGAACATTGAGCCATATAACTGGGAGGGCCATGTATTGAATCCGGAGGCCAACTGATGGGTTTGTTCAGTCTGACTAACTTAAAGTGTTTATGCTTTTCTCAATGGCCTCAAAACCTAGTGTTAGAACTTCCCCGGAAAAGCAGAGAAAAACGAATGGTAATCAAACATTAGAAGGAAATTCTCGCAGGCCTTCCCCTTTGCAGGTTTCAAAGACGAGTAAATCAGATCTTGTTACCCCCAAAAACTTACCTAGAAGTCTGCATCAAGCTGCCCCTAAGCAGGTCGCCAAGGAAGCATCAGAGGACAAATCCCCCAATTCTCAACAAAAAGGGTCGGCCGATGCTTTAGCCGACAAATTAGATTCAAGCTTACCTTTCGGTGTTTTGAAACAAGTACCAACAAATGTGAGTCCTACAGTCAGTGACACTAGGGGTTCACTTGAAAGTGCAGCATATCAGGAAAAGAAGTCATCAGATCATGGGAATATAAAGGATAGCTGGGCTTCTGCTAAAGTTAGTGATGGGGCTAATAGCCTTGCAAAGACTAGTGGAAGTGCTAAAATTAGCGATCGAGCTGATTTTGTTGAGAGTGGGAAGAGCAGCATGTGCAGAGGTAGCACAAGCACTGATGTAAGTGATGAAAGTACTTGTAGCAGCTTCAGTAGCAGTATTAATAAACCTCACAAGGCAAATGACTCAAGGTGGGAAGCCATTCAAGCTGTCCGAGCTAAAGATGGGGTTTTGGGTTTGAGCCATTTCAGATTGCTGAGGAGGCTGGGCTGTGGGGATATTGGAAGTGTCTATCTTTCGGAATTGAGTGGCACTAAGTGTTACTTTGCTATGAAGGTTATGGACAAAGCAGCACTAGCGAGCCGTAAGAAGCTGCTTCGTGCTCAGACAGAACGAGAAATACTACAGTCTTTGGACCATCCCTTTCTGCCAACCTTGTACTCTCATTTTGAGACAGACAAATTCTCGTGTTTGGTGATGGAGTTTTGCCCAGGAGGTGACTTGCACACACTTCGGCAGAGGCAACCAAGAAAGCATTTTTCTGAGCAAGCTGTCAAGTATGAGACTTGTTCCTATTCATAATCTTAATATAGTTAATGTCTAATTGAGTGCCTCTTACTCCTTGTGATAGTTTTGGTGCATGATTTGGTATGTTTCTCACACAGTTTTTATATTTGTTCTGTCATCTAGAGATTTGTTGCTATCTACTTGTTGTTTCTATAGTTTCGGTGCTAATACAATTTCCTGTCAGTTCATCCCCCGGGATCAAGATTTTATTAATATCAAGAGAACTACATTAAATTGGACAATCAACTATGTAAGAAAGTCTAACAACCCATACTCGCAAGTCTAACACCAGCAATGAGGAACAAATAAACAATTTAAGAAAGATACCTTAATAGGGAAGAAAAAACCAAACCATAACAATGTTGACCCCTGACATCTCAGTTGAGATTGTTCATTCTAATAAAGCATAACCAAGTTTTTATTTATTTATTTTTATTTTTTAACCTCCACTAGTTAATCATGTAAAAGTCGACATTGTCAAGTGTATATTCATACAAGTACCAGGTACAGAATTAATAGAAATTTCCTCTTTTAAAATTGGCACTGTACATGGTTGGCATGGGATAGAGGTTGTTCTGCATTAGAAAAGCTTCAAAGGAATAGGTTTCCAAATATATAGTGCAAGAGTGTGTGCGTAGCCTGCATTTGGTTTGCAGCTAGATTTTGAGCTGGCCATAGGAATAGAGATGACTAGTCAGTCAAGAGACAAAGGCTGAGTCTTATTATCTATGGGAGGGTTGGGTCATAGAGGCCAGTTCCCCTGGGTCATATGCTTGTGCGAGGACGAATTAACATGCGGCATCCTCTGCTTGGCCGTTAAATACCACAACTAGTAGTGGTGCTGAAATCCTCAGAGGCATCACAGGTTGTAGTGGTAATCGCTATGCTTCTTAGGTACAGGGAGGTGCACATTTTGCCTGCATCTAGAGAATATCTTCTTGTAGGTCTGTTTCTCTTTAAGATCAGTGAAGGTGCAAGTTCTTTGGAGGAGAGTGGAATGAGCATCTTGAAAAATCCTCAACTTCAACCACCATTCCATGTGAACCCCAAAGATCCCATGCAAGATCCATGGGGTGGGTGTCTCATGATTGCAACGCCAACCTAAGGGGGTTCACAGGCATTGCTTTTAACCTTAGCTAGCATGAGGGCATGAAGGTACTATTGGAGAGCCAATTGTAGACCATAGGAGTGTGATCTGGTTGGGAACTGCACAACCATTTCGAGTGTAGTTTGAGCACATTGGTGCAAGTGCAAATGGGTGCCCTTGAATAAAGATTTCACTCGATCGAAGGAGTGAGGTCAAGTGTTTTGGGGTTCCTTGTTGATTGCTTTTGAATGTTATAGCTCAAGATTAAGGCACTATGTACATTAGCCTCAGCCGACATGGCTTTGCCATGGAGAAAAGATTTACCTGTGGCGCTCATTGGTCCAAGTGTCATCTCATGAGGCTAACCGGTGAGACGTGATGTCTTTGTGGCTTGCTACTATGTTGGCAACTTGGCACACGAGTGTATGTACTCATGCTACTTCACCTTCAACTTAAAGTAGCCCTTGAACCATCTATTTGAGATTGTCCATAATGAACCTATGTTTCCATGATGCTCTAGGGGCATGCTACCAAGTCATGTGCCAACAATTTCTTTTTCTTTTTTCATGGAACCCAACCCATGTTTCTAGATCTTACCTTGTAGGTAATTGAATCTTTTCCCTTTTTAATTGTTAAATTTCATCAGTGAGTGTTGGGCTTTGTTGTTTTTTTAACTTTCTTTTCTTTTCCTCTTTATCAAGCTGCCTCCTTTGTTACTAATACTACCAACGATATTTCAAATGCATCATTTGTTGAATACATCATTTCTCATCTTGCCACTATTCTATTTTGATATCTGCACTCGTTTATGAACGTCGTCTTTTAATCTTCTATCATTTCATTTTATAAAGCTATGGGTGGTCTTATAATCTGTCACCATTTCATCTTATAAAGTTATCGGTAAATCATCTTCTCATTCATTGCTATGTTGTTATTAGGGGTAGACATAGACAAATGAATGGCTAGAGCCTGACTTGGCCTTGACGCCTTGAATTCTCGAACTGGCCTCAATGGCTACAGTTAATTAAAAAAAAAAACATTGCATTTTAAAACCAAAAAAATGGTTATTTATAACCTATCAAGGTTAGGAGTTCAAATCTTCTAAGTAGTTATTTTCTGAGATTAGTATACATATTTTATGTTTATAAAAAATAAAGTTAAATAATGTAAAACATAATACATAAATATCTATGTATATGAATGCATTACATATTTTAATTTGGTCACAGTTCCTTAGTTGAGACAAAAAAGTTGGGACTCTTTTGGGCTTCTGCTCTTCCCATAACTATCTTTCCTTTTTCTTTTTCTGAAGAGGGAACTTCGGAGAGAGAATTTTAAGAGACAGGGGATCTGGAAGATGGGAATAAATTTTTCTATGCATGCACATAGCCGAACCTTTTTTATGTACTTGATTTCATAAGTGTGATACACTTGTTCATGGACAACCAAGGTAGGTAGTGTTAAGCTTAAGTTTTATGGACTGGTGATGGTTTCCTTGAAGGGTAGGCATGGCTACCATCATGATTAATGTTGTTCAGGCCATGAAACTAGGGTTAGCTTTGCTAAACTTCTTATGAAATGGGCTGAAATTGGTTACACTCACAGACTTCTAGTTGTACATGATCCCATATCAGGCTGATCCAAAATTTTGTATACCCAACTGGCCCACTATAGAAGGAAAAGCCTGGCTTCTAAATTCTAGGGTAGTTACAAGACCAAATATTTTCTTATTCATACAACTTATTGTTTAAGCCGTAGCTCCAACATCACACCTTTTTAACTCTTGTCTATCTCTCCCCCCTTCTCTAATCTAGGGTTTATGTATGAATACATGTGTGATAATTGTATGCAGTGCATGTTGTCCACTTTTAATATTGAATAAATAACTTTTGTTAATTAATTCATGCTGTCACTTCACATATTCTTCAAACCCCATATCTTTCGTTATACTTTCTTGAAGCTTCCCTTATCTTGGAACTAAAGTTTTATTGTGAAAAGCTATACTCTCTTACCCCAGTAAGATGATTTAGTTGATAAATCTTTGTTCTATAGATGATGTTTATTTGTCAATTTCTAGAAGTAATTCTTACAACACTTTTTAGGTTTCTTGCTCTTCCAATAATGCTTTTTGATTTCTGTTGGTGCTCTGAACTGGATTGTAGTCTCCAACTTTTACTCTCATCTCCGATTTAGATTGTGAAATGCTGTAAGTGTTGGGTATCTTGACATTAGAGAAATATGAGAGAAAATAGGAAGAATCGTGGAGAGAGAGGTGTCTGAAATGGAGTACATTATTTGGCTTCTTGTATTAGCTAGTAATTTTGTCTTTCTGAAAACAAGTCTGCTGTTATCTCAAGGTTACCGTTGTTTACTTTTCTTGTTTTTGTCATCAAACTTAAAACGCCAATATGCAGGTTTTATGTAGCAGAGGTCCTCCTTGCTCTTGAATACCTCCACATGCTCGGGATTGTCTATCGTGACCTCAAGCCGGAAAATGTCCTTGTGAGGGAAGATGGACACATAATGCTTTCGGACTTTGATCTCTCTCTCCGCTGCACCGTCAGCCCGACACTTGTCAAGTCCTCAGCCATTGAGACTGAACCCTTGCGGAAGAACCCTGTGTATTGTGTCCAACCTGCTTGCATTGAGCCCTCTTGTATCCAGCCATCATGTGTGGTCCCAACAACATGTTTTGGTCCTCGCAACATCTTTTCAAGTAAATCCAAGAAAGACCGAAAACCCAAGAATGAAATTGGAAACCAAGTCACCCCATTGCCTGAGCTCATGGCTGAGCCAACAGGAGCACGCTCTATGTCGTTTGTTGGGACCCATGAGTACTTGGCACCTGAAATCATTAAAGGTGAAGGGCATGGCAGTGCAGTCGATTGGTGGACTTTTGGTATCTTTTTATATGAATTGTTGTTCGGTAAAACTCCGTTCAAGGGATCAGGGAATCGGGCCACCCTGTTCAATGTTGTTGGTCAGCCACTGCGATTCCCAGAGTCACCAGTAGTCAGTTTTGCAGCGAGGGATCTAATAAGGGGGTTGCTAGTAAAAGAACCACAGCATAGGCTGGCGTACAAACGAGGGGCAACGGAAATAAAACAACACCCTTTCTTCGAAGGTATAAATTGGGCTTTGATTCGTTGTGCAAGCCCGCCTGAGATCCCCAAGCCTGTTGAGATTGAACAAATTCCAGTCCCAACAGCCTCAACTAGCGAAAAAGCTGCTGCTGTTGTAGCTAACCCTGATCAGAAAAGCTCCGATAGTTATCTTGAATTCGACTTCTTTTAATGGTTTTCCAGACTTGATCTTCTGCTATTTGTTTCTTCTTCTGGGAAAAGATGTGTAGAGTTGCAATGATGAATTCAGGGTAATTTTTTTTTTTAATATGTTGTGTTGTTATCGAACAGTTTCTAAATTTGTTGTATTGCACAAGCTGAATGGTTGATACTATCAATCCATAATGTGAATTCAGTAATGTTTTTTTTTTTTCCTTCTTAAATTCCTGAAATGATTGAACAGTGAGCTTGGAACTGAGTTTCAGAGATTTTCTCTGCATGAAAGGAACAATTTTCGTTCAAACCAAAAAAAAAAAGGGAACAATTTTGAAACTTTATGGGTCTATTTTGTTTTGTAGAGCATTTGTAGACTCATAATAAGGATAATATTTTGGATAAATCATTTGCACGGAACATAGTGAATCTAAGTTAACTGATCTTGAGCTTGTGAACCATCCAACTAAGCCTTGTTGGTATGCCAAATCATACAGTTGTATTGTTGGAAATTTAGGCCCATTCAGCAATGTTGGTGACATGGTGATTCTAAACTCTTTTCCTAGTTAATAGGGAAGGAAACCAACCGGCTTGAGCCTAGCGGTTATCACCACTGCGGAGTTATGGAGTATGGAATTATGATGGAGAAGTTAGAGAAGTTGGAAGCACAAAGATAGAGAATTTAAATGTTTTATTATGTTGGCGTAAAAGTCAATATATAAAATACAAGATGGTAGATACAAATAAAATCATAACTTAATGCATACCTAACTTGGCAAGACTTTACGGCTAAGATTTGTGCAAAATTCCAACACCCTAGTCAAGCCTACTCATAGGCTTTATAAAAGGTCTTCATAAAATAAATACAAAGAGACAAAAATGGTTGAAGGAAATACTACAATTATTTGCTATGTGCTACAGTTTTTACAATTATATACACTGTCTATCCTTCCCGGTTTTCAAAGAGATAGACTATTATAGATAAGCTTTGGCTGAGCTGATTTATCGTGTAGCGTCGGCTGAAAAGATTTGGCTGACCACTTTTCGCCTAATAATGCAGGTTGCTTCACGTGTCTTGAATAAGGTTGGAGTCGATCAGGAGACAGTTGCATTTGATAGTGGGATCCACTATGCTTCCATCATGTTGATGAGATTGTGATATTCTTCATCAGTCTCTGATGGAGGGGAATCCGGATCCTGGCTGTATTGCTCATTCCGAAAATGTTCTCATCATCCGCAGTCATGGCTAGCTCCAAAGGAAGATCCAAATTATTTCTCTTTTTGAGATTAATTAACATGCTAAGAGCCTCATTAATTTGTGTAGGAAACCTTTGATATGTTATAGGAAAATGGGTTACAAACAGTATTCTTCCATCTATGACCATGAATGGCAATTTTGCTGAGCCATGGATGTTAGACGCTGCCTGTGAAACAGATATTAGACTGTCTATCCAATATTCTGTCAAAGAATTTTTTGAATATTTTCCAATCTCTCTCTCCGGCGATCTTCATCTAAATAATCATCTTCAAATTCAAAATCTTTAGTTTCTTTAAAATACCAAATCTAGTATGGTTGGAAAAAATGTTCTCGTTCCCGCCAACCAACAGTACTGGAGATCGAGAAAGTAAAATATTTGTTCCATCGGAAGTCTTTTGCTATCCATGAGAGCATTGCTTTGATGATCATTGGATAATCTATCCACTGGATTGGATCTAAAATTTGAAAAATAACTTGATTAGTTATTCCCCAATCTATATCTTTAAAAAACCACATGTCATGGTTTGCCATGATGGTTATTTTAGGAATTTCATTTTTTAAATTTAATTTATCATAAGATCGTTCTAAGATTTGTCTAACCTTATCATGATGATCTTCAACTCGATTTTTAATTAACATAAAAATTTCTTTTGGAAGCAAAGTTCTTGCTTTTTCAAAAAGATAAATTCTTTTTATTTGTTCAAAAACTGGATCAGAAAACTCATCTAATATGAGGTCTGATAGCTGTAGAAAATTGTTTAGTTTTTCAAAATTAAAATTTTCATTCCAATTCATTTATTTAAGAATATTGAAACAAAGATTTTGCAAGTCTTTTAATTTAGCTATTTGCTCAGCTAATTTGTTGGCCAGAACTTCCATGTGTTTTCGAAATTTCACTTTGTTGTCTACAATGTGAGTTTTCCAAACTCTATTGAGTTCTGTATAAATTTCTTTGGATATACCAGGGTTGAAAAAATCTTTTATCTCAGATTCATCTGGTTTAGATGTTTGAATATTAGTTGGAACTAGGTTAGTTCTCATTTGATTCTTTTGATAAACATGCATAGCTGTTGCACTGTAAAAAGTTTTTTTTGCTTTGGTCATGCTATCATATGCTTTATAGCTTGCTCCTCAATATCCCCAAACTTGTGTTTTGCAATCATTCCATTATGTGTAAATTTCAGGTTGTCTTCCTGTAAACACAACATAAACTTTTTCTTCTCTGGGGATTTTTTTTTAGCAATTGTCACTTAATCTCCTTGAACGGGTTGTTTACCCTTATCCATTGTTTTCCTCTTGGTCTAGAGGTCTTCTGCAAAAATTAATATTACTTGTTTAGTTATTTAATTTTCTGAAACAATTTCTACTAAGAAAATCTGCAAGAAAATTGTTAGTACCTTTAAGATGTTCTACTTCAAAAGTATATTCAGAAATTTTATTATACCAGGCTAATCTTCTTCCTTATTCAATAGGTTTTTTATTGATCAAGAAATCTCTTACTGCTTTATTATCAGTGCGCACAATTAAATTTTCTAGGGCTAAATAAATATGAAAACTCTTTATTGCCAATTTTATTGCAATTAATTTTTTTTCGAAAATAATATATTTATGTTCATTTGGTTTAAATGTTCCAGAATTATATCCACAAATTAATTCTTTTTTTTGTAATTTTATGGGTATTGGATTTTTTCTTGGTCTAATCCCATTTTCTGATAAAGGTATCACTTTATCATGCCATAAATTATTGGGTATAGCTTTAAGAACACATCCCCAGCATGCTTCTGAGGCATCTGTTTCTAAAATTAATTTATCACTTGTTTTAGGAAGATAAATGTAACAACCCTCATACTGTTTACTGATTAATGACCGATTGATTACCGATAATCACCGATTACTGCTAAACGGAACTGATAATGACTGATAACTGACTGATAATTGAACTGATTAAAGTACTGAACTGACTGACCGAACTTTAAACTGAATTAAATGAATGCATCTGTTTGAATTGCATTCTATCTGTTTGACTGTATGATTATCTGTTCATGCTTATATGTTTAAACTGCTAATTGAAGGCCTTATCGGCGGCCGAATTAGAAACCGATTGATGTTTTATGATCCTCATAATTAATGTGATTTTATGGTATAATTATCTGAAAACTGATTAGGCATGATTAAATTAGATTAAAATAAGCTAATTAAAGAGTTTGGTTTATTTACCATATTGCCACCCTTAGTGGCACACTACCTAGTGATGCTAGAGCCTTGCATCCTTGACTCAAAACATTTCCATCAGCCATTTCTCTTGAGCTTAGCCGACCATGAGAGGAGAGTTAGAGAGAGAGAGAATTGTTCTTGTTGATTTGGCTTGAATTGCTTGGAATTGAAGTGTAGATTGCTATATTGAACCTCTAGACTTGCATTCGAGGAACCTAGGTATGAATTTCATCTTTTGATTTTGTCTTTAAGTTGATTCATGCATGGTTCATGTTAATTTGTAGAGCTAAGTCATGATTTGGTTCATTAATGGTGGATTGAAGCTCATCTCTTGCATGCATGTTAGTATTGTTGCATTTTGAGGTTGATTACATGGACATTAGTACATGCATGCTCATATTGTTGTTATAGACCATGTTTTCATCTGGTTTTGAAAAGAAATGAGCTCATTTGAGCAAGCTTTGGAGCTTTAATTTGGTTTAAAACTCATCCAGGCATGTTTGAATGGTGTTCTTGAAAATGGGTTTGAATATGGTTTTAATTGACTCACCTTTGGGGCTTGAATTCATAAATTGAGCTTTGAAACTTGATATACATTGAATTTAGTTATGTTTTCCAGAATTTGGGCCCAAGAGGTCGAGTTTGGAGTGGTAGAATGCTTGGTTTGAGCTTGGGAGGCAAATCTGGAAATTCCAGATTTGGTTTCCTCGCTCGAGCGAAGGGTTCCCCGCTCGAGCGAGCACCTTTGTCCAGGGCTCCGCTCAAGCGACCATCGAGCGACCATCGCGCGTAAAATCTCAGCATCCAGTATTTTTACTGTTTTGCAGACCGCTCGAGCGAAGGATTCCTCGCTCGAGCGAAGCCTTTGATTTTGGACTTCCGCTCGAGCGAAGAAAGTCTCGCTCGAGCGAGGCCCCTATTTTCAGCAAAGTTTGCAAAATGTTTTCTAAGTGTATTTTTGCATCCTCATCCCATCCTAGGCATTCTTAGGCCTAGTTTAAGACATTTAGATGAGGATATTGTTGTAGAACACACCAAGGCAAATTAGGGATTAAGTTATGATATTTCCCAACTGTGTAGCTTAGTGTGTGTTCAACCTGTGAACTGTGTAGGGTTGGCAACTGGGGAGACACGCTCTAGCATACTGTAGCCCAGAACTCTGTGAGTAACAATTGTGTAAAGATATGTTCAACTGATATCTTTTGAATACTGAACTGAACTGTTTACTGAACTGGTATTACTGAATGAATGTATGTCCTTTATTTCTGAACTGTACTGTGGCATCCTTAGTACCTACTGTTTACTGTTACTGTTACTGTTACAGAGATCTCTGTCGGTTCCCTCGTGGAGCCACTACTGTTTACTGACTGATGGCCATCATTACTGTTCGGTCTTTTAAGACCTACTGTTACTGTTATGCTAATGGATGTACCACATATGACTGTTTACTGTACTGAACAACTGAAATACTGATTGAATTGAACTGTTTTCATTACCGTAAGGACATTCATTCTAAACCCCTTTACGCTTTATGTTATTCACTGGGCTTTAGCTCACTGTTTATATATATATGTAGGTGCTCAGCCACCAGATCGGAGCTAGGAGCGTGGGTTAGACTCCAGTTTTGTCAAGCCAGCTTTTGTGCCTCACTGCGAGGTTCCGAGTTGCCATGCTATGGCTTGGGGGTGTTCTGTTTGTTTTTCCCCCGCCTGTCTTCATACTGTCTAACTGTTCTGTATAGACTGAATGTTTACCGTACTGTTATCAAGGGATTAGGTCCCTGTACCGTGTGACTGTAAATTTTGTATAGACTGTACTGTTTGTATATGTATGAATGCATGAAAAATCTTTTTGGCATACAGACTGTCACAGCTCATTGGACATTGTTTAATTACTGTATTGGCTTCCGCCAGGCCCTGTACTCTGTTTTACTGTATTACTGTTAAGCAGGCCTTCGGTAATCTCGGATTACTGGCCGGTTACGGTGCTAAACCCATAGGGCCGGGTTTGGGTCGTGACAATAAACATCTGGTAAAGTTTTAACATTTTCTTTAATTTGTTTAATTAAAGCAACATCTTCTGCTGTCCATTCAAAAATAACATTTTTCCTTAATTTGGTCAACAAAGGAATTTCTATTTTTGAAAGATTTTTGATAAAATTTCGTCCATAATTTAAAATGGCTAATAAACTCTATAATTGTGTTATATTTTCAAGAGTATTAGGAAAATCTCGTACTTTGGACAAAATATGTTCTTGTAATTTTAAACCTTTCTGATCTAAAATTATTCCCAAAAATTTAATTGATTCTTTTTCTAATTCAATCTTTTTTTGAGACAAAATAATTCCATATTTTTGGAATTTTTAACAAAGTAATTTTAAATGTTTCTTATGCTCCTCCTTGGTTTTAGAGAAGATAAGTATATCATCAATATAAACCACACAACAATCTTTAAGATCTTTTAAAATTGTATCCATCCACCGTTGAAATACCTGTGGTACAATATTTAATCTAAAAGGCATAACATTCCAGTGATAATGTCCTCTAGGTGTACTGAAAGCTGTCAATTTTTTTGACTCTTCAGTCAATTGAATATGCCAAAATCCACTTTTACAATCAAATTTGCTAAAGATTTTTGATCATTTGGTTAAGTTAATCAAAACATCTTTTTGTGGAATAAAATATCCATCAAATTCTAAATTTTCATTTAGCCGTTTATAATTGACTACCATTCGGGCTTTTCCTTTTTTAATTTCAGCATGGTTTCTTACCGTAAAAGCTGGGCTAGAATGAGGGCTTCTAATTTCTTCAATTAACTTTTTGTCTAAAAGTTTCTGGAGTTGAATATCAAATTCATCTATATCTTGTCTAGTATAGATCATTGGTCTTACCCTGATAATAACGTTAAGGGTCTTTTAATTTTAAACTACAATAACGGGGATTACGTTGCCATAGTTTTAATGGATGTTTATTAAAATTTGCTTTCAAAATTTTATAAATCCAATGTGATTCATCAATGGTTTTGATGATGGGAGTTAAATCACCACGCAGCGCGGGCGCAAACTCTTTATCGCAAATATATTTATGTTGTTCTAACAAGGGAATATGAATTAAGACATTATTTATGCTTAATGAAATAGTTTTTTCCTGTATTTGCATTGGAAGGTATTTATATATAAAATTATTACTAAGAAGGAAATCTCCATGCATATACGGAAAACATAAAATTTTTGGTATAATGAACTTGCTATCATTTAACCAAATAACTATATTTTTAGTCTTGAATTGTATGGAAGTATGGTTGCCATCAATTCTAGTAACCAAAATTGGATGCTTCATTAGTGTCCATTTTTCTTTTGGTATGGCATTCTATTTACATGAGCTGACTGTAACTCCTGTATCTATGAGAACACTGAGACTATAAGACCTTTAATCTGTAAAATTAAATGTTCCCAACACATATATATTTTTCTTTTTCTTTGGCTAAGAGAAAAAATAATGTCATCATTTTTTATTTGAAAATGATACATATATACAGACTTCATATGTTCAAGTTGTTTTCTTGTTCCTGGAAAAATAAGAATCTGAACATTGTTTAAAGTAATAGATTCTTGATTAGAATTATTACTTGATTTTTCAATACTTAATTTTGAAAATGATTTGTTAGGAAAATCTTTTTCAAATACAGAAGTTGATCTTTTAATTTTTGAAACTGTATTTTCAATATATAAATTTTTTCCTGATGCCTGCATTTGTAATTGTGCATAATTTTTTGTTTTAGAAGATTCTCCTTGTCCCACTAGGTCTTGGATTAACCATTGTCGAGAGACTTCTAAATCGCTTCAATTCATTAGACGAGGTTGTATTATCGTATCAAATGGTTTTGGTTCAAAGATTTCAACGATTTTATTATCGTTTGATCTTGTTTTTGCTTCAAGAAATTTGGTTAATTTGTGAATTATTTTTCAACGAATAGCCAAATCATGAGAATTTGATTTCATTCTTAATTCTTGTGTTTTAATTCTTATTCTGACTGTATCTTCATGATTAGGATCATTTATGAAAATAAAGAAATTTGGTCTAACATTAAACCAAACTACTCCATTAGCCAAATTAAACTGAATTCCTCCAATGATTGCTTTCATTGGGTCGAAAAATCTTTTGTCAAAAATTACTTCCAAAATAAGAGCATCTATCCTTTGGCAAAATAAGGCTGTTATGGTTACTTGAATTAATCCAATATGAATATATTGAATTTCAGGACATTCTTTTTCCATCTTGCAACTTTTTCCTTATCAAAAAAATGTATATCAATCAGTGTGTTTGGTTTGAGTTTTCTGGATTAAGTTTTTTGAAAACTGAGTTTTTTGGTTTTCGTATTCTTTTGTTTTTAGTGAATATTTTTTAAATTTTAAACATTTTTTTACTTTTTTGGATGCGCCTTAGTTAGATGTATCTAAAAAGTAAAAAATTTGTGAAAAAATATTTTAAAAAATTAATAAATACATAAAAATACAAAAAATGTACTGAATTCTTGTATTTTTTTGTATTTTTGGTATTTAGTGAATTTTTAAAAGATTTTTTTTTACAATTTTTTTACTTTTTAGGTGTATTTATGTTAGGTATGTCTAAAAAGTAAAAAAATTGCTTAAAATATTAAAAAAATTCAGTAAAAAAAAAACATAAAAAATAAGAAAGTAGAATTTTTTGAAAAGTATTTTATGAAAAATGAAAACAAGCAAGCTGAATATTTCCTTATTCTGACCATTTTGCTTGAGTGTTATAGCTGTATTGTTCAAACACTCTTGCTGAAAAGAAGTTAAATTTTGAAAGTTTATAAATTTCTGGAATAGCAACTTCTTGTATTTTTTTGAATTTTGCCAATTCTTCGTCGGTAAAAGTTTTTTCTTCTCCGATTATATCTCCCAGTCGAATTGTCTGTAATTCTTCTTGAGATGTATTATCTGCTTCTTGAGATATTTTTTGACTATTATTAGTCATCATGAAGATTAGTTCTTCATCTGAACTTTCTTCATCACTAGAAATTTCGTATAAGATTTCTTTTTCATCGAAAATTTCTTCGCCATATATTATTTTAAAATCTTGTTCTTCAAGAATTTTGATCATGTTCTTTGCACTTTTTCTCCTTTTTGGGCATTCGGGTGCATAGTGACATTCTTCGTTACAAATGTAACATTTACAAGTTTTCTTTTTTGAAACACTTGTTGGTTTCTTTTTTCGAATATACTTTTTATTTTTTAAAAAAGTTTTGTTCTTTTTCCAAGATTTCCATTTATATTTTCTGCGTTTTTTGGAAAATCCTTTTCGTTTAGGAAATGTATTACAACTAATTTTTCAATTTTCTTTTAAAATTTTATCACAACATTTTTGACCGTATTGTGAGTTGGAAATTTGATTTTTTATTTGTTTTTTTGCCTTTGCTTCTAGACATGGATCTGCTATCAGTCTTAGAACATAATTAATACAAAAATCAAGATTATCAAATTCTTTTTTTCCCATTTTTTTTGAGAAAATCAGGATCTGTTTTAATGCATAACTCATCCCATGGATTAGGGAGTTTATGAAAAAATTACTCTAACCAGGGTTGATTTGCTAGTGGGTCAATAAGATAATAATCACCTTGCTTGGTTTCCAGTTTTCCAAAACACTTTTCAGAAAATTCTACTTTCTTATTTTCCGTGTTTTTTTGTTTTTAGTGAATTTTTTTAATATTTTAAGTAATTTTTTTACATTTTAGACACACTTAACATAAATAAACCTAAAAAGTAAAAAAATTGTACAAAAAATCTTTTAAAAATTCACTAAATACCAAAAATATAAAAAAAAATACAAGAATTCAGTACATTTTTTGTATTTTTATGTATTTATTAATTTTTTAAAATATTTTTTCACAAATTTTTTATTTTTTAGATACATCTAAGTAAGGTGCATCTAAAAAAGTAAAAAAAATATTTAAAATTTAAAAAATATTCACTAAAAACAAAAAAACACAAAAACTAAAAAAGTCAATTTTTAAAAAAACTTAATTTAGGAAATTCAAACCAAACACAGTGAATATTTTCTAAAAGTTTGAACATAGTCTTCAAAAAGATAAATATTACATAATTCTAATTTAGTCAAAATATAATTTGCATCTGCTTGCAAATTAGTATCTCTTACAAAACCACATAAATTTTCTTTTATGATTTTTGCAAACTCAGCTAAAATTGTCTCAAGTGTGAGAAAATTTGTCAACAAAGCCGTTTTTTTGACTTTTTTCAATTTCAGATTTTTCCCACTGTCTTAACCATTGCAACACATCTCTTTGGAGAGTTGTTGCAATATAATCAACGAATTTTTCCTTTGACCAACTATTTTTTATAATTGGTAATAAGGATGGACAAGGATTGTGTCCAATCATCAATTGCTTGTTTTTTATCCTTAAATGGAACATGAGACAAATCTAAATAAGAACCATTTTGAGTTATTGGATACTTATGATTATTATCTTTTCTAGATATTACTGGCTCAGGTGTAGGATTGGAGGTACTTCCAATATTAGTATTTTTAACTTCATTTGTCTAAAATAAAGTCAAAATTTTCTTCATCTCCCCATGTGTCAAATAATTCGGGATCAATTGGCTCTTCTACCTTTCTTTTCCCTTTGTTTATTTCTGGTGAAATATCTTGATCTAATGTTTCTTCAGATGAGGATGATTGACTATCATAATCATTAGTTGACATATTAATATCATAATTAAAGTGTTGTAAAAAGGCTTCATGTTCTAGATAAGTTTCTCTTATCTGATCTAGTAGCCTATTTCTTTCATCAATATCTAAATCTGGGTTTTTATATAATTTTCTCCAATAATCTAATATTTTAACAATATTTTCATATTCAGTCCTATTATAGGTATTGGTTTGAAGTACCATAATATCTTCTGTACCATAAAATAGCCTAGGAATATAACTATCTCCTGAACTATTTATTCCATCATTGTTTATGAAGAATATAGTCTCTAATTTTGTCACCAAATTGTTTATTTGATTTTTTGCATCTTTATTTAAGTTAATATTTATTATAGAACCCAAATTGTCTATTTTAGATTCTATAGACTCAACTTTGGTTTCTAGATAATTCTAATTTATTTTTTGATTTTTATCTAATTTAGAAAACCAAGAACACATAATATCAGTAATATTATTTAAACTAGAACATACACTATTTATATTTGTAGACTCTTTAATAATATGCAAACTATGATCATATTTGTTATTAACATTATTTTTTGTATTTCCAAAGCTATAGTTTGCATATTGCTAAAGAGTCTGCAAATATAAATAGTGTGTGTTCTAGTTTAAATAATATTACTGATATTATGTGTTCTTGATTTTCTAAATTAGATAAAAATCAAAAAATAAATCAGAATTATCTAGAAACCAAAGTTGAGTCCATAGAATCTAAAATAGACAATTTGGGTTCTATAATAAATATTGACTTAAATAAAGATGTAAAAAACTAAATAAACAATTTGGTGACAAAATTAGAAACTATATCCTTCATAAACAATGATGGAATGAATAATCCAGGAGGTAGTTACATTTTTAGGCTATTTTATGGTACAGAAGATACCATGGTATTTCAAACCAATACTTATAATAGGACTGAATATGAAAATATTGTTGAAATATTAGATTATTGAAAAAAATTATATAAAGACCCAGATTTAGATATTAGTGACTATCTTTTTTCACCTTCTTAAGAGTAGGTTAGATACCACCGCCTTGCACATACGAAAAGTTGAGAGTTTGATTCTTATTGTAATTGTCACTTAGCAGCTTTTTTTTTCCACCCCCTTCAAAGTAAGAAGAGTGGGCTATATATTACCGCTTCGTACATATGAGAGGTCAAACTTTTTTCCTTTTCCAACAGATATGAGAGGTTAGGAGTTTGACTATTGTTGTAACTATTACTTAACGGTTTTCTTTTTCCATCTCCTTAAGAATATGCTAGATTTATATATATATATATATATATATTATATTTAACAGCTCTTTTTTTTCACCTCGTTAAGAGTAGGCTAAATATATATATTCTGTATTTGAATTCTCCAAAAAAAAACAAGGGGAAACTCCCTATAAATAAAATTAAAATTTTTGTGACCTTTTCTTTTTATCTTTTCCACAAATGTGTATTCAAAGTTTGAATATTTGATTTAAAGAGGTAAACTAAATATATATACTGTATTTGAATTCTACAAAATATATATACTATATTTGAATCCTCCAAAAAAACAAGGGAAACTCCCTAGAAATAAAATTAAAATTTTTGTCGCCTGTTCTTTTCCACAAATATGTATTTAAAGTTTGAATCTTTGATTTGTAGAATACTCCCTCCGTTCCAAAATAATGGTCATTTTTAGGGAATCTAACTGCTTTTGATAGTACAATTATTACATTTGAAAAAAATTGATTTTTCAAAATTATCCTTTTTATAGTACATTTTTTGGGAATATCAATGTCATAATTGTACTTTTTATATTGCTTATTAATTTAAAAGAAGGGCAAAATAAGAAATTTATATTATTTTTGTACTTGATTTTTGAAGAGGGACTAAAAATAGAAATTTATATTATTTTTTACTTGATTTTTGAAGAGGGACTAAAAATAGAATAAGGGACTAATATTTTAGGACGGAGGGAGTAATAAATACAACAAAATACATAATTGAGGGATATTATTGCGGTGAGCGTGGATCGAACACGCGACCTTCAGATCTTCAGTCTGACGCTCTCCCAACTGAGCTATCCCCGCAGTTGTGCTTAGACTGTTTTATTTAATAATAAGAATTATGTTATCATATCATGCTTTCTCTTCATTGTTAGTTTTAAGATAAAAAAATAATGTTATGCGTCATTAGATGAATAAAGGAAGTGTTATATATCATTAGATAAATATTGGGCTATTGTGAATCATAATAAGTATGAAATACTAACCACTCCATGAATCCAAATTTTGAGTAAGAGTATTTTTTATGTTTTTACACTTGTGACTGTTATCTTACATCTTTATATATGTAATTGATCAGAAATTTTATCTCAATATTTTTTGATATCATCTTTTTTTATCATAATGAAATCGTAAGGACATTGAACATATTTTTAATTTTGGACAAACTTCATAAAATTTAGATTTAGATTTATATATATATATATATCTATGTAATTTATACTTTTTTTTTTTTTGTATATATATATATTTTATTGTGTCTTCCATGTGTATTTCTTTGAAAGTTGCCAAGAGGATATTCTTAGTGCTTGGACAAGATCCATCTACAACATTTCATACATTATGTGGTGACAGTTGACCTTTTTGTATTATGATGAAAAAAGCCCACTTGCTCATTTGGTCAACACATCATTGTTAAGGAGATAGGTAGTCAAAAATGACATCCATGTTATGAACTTAATTTAATTGTGGTCCTTCATGTGCCTCCCCTTTTTTTTCACATTGTGAAAGATCTCTCTCTCTCTCTCTCTCTTAATAATCAATCTTATCCATTTTTTTAGTATCACTGAAATATACAATTTTTTGAGTTTCATTCCTCACATGGGTTTTATTCCTTGATTGATTTTCTATATACAAAAATAAAAAGATTTCTTTTCAATCTATTAGATTGATGGTCTAGTTAAAGGGATTGTAGGCTTATTTCCCACTTTAGTTATTTGGATAGTTTATTTTATAAAACTTGTCAAGTAAATTATTCTACTATCTATTTTAAAAAATATATATATATATATAGAAAATCTTCCATATATATGCCCAACATTAGCATGTGTGTACATGCGTATTATAGTGAGAGTTTGGTTGAGATTATTTCTTGAGGAGTAGGTTAATATTTGTACTTAAATAATGCAGTTGAGATCTACTTGGATGAGCATTTGGGCAAATAATTTTGCATTATTTTGAGCATCTTTCAAGTGAGAGATGACATGGTACAGTGTGTGCTTTCAGGCTTTTTGCTTCTTTATTTTTCTTCTCTAGTCTTTCCCTACACTACTTTATCATATGCCTAATGTGCTTGAAATGAGTGGAAAAGAAAGTATCCAGAAAAACAAAAGAAACTGGGCTATCTTTTCTTTTTCTCCCTTCTTTTTCTTTATTTTTTTTTTTCATGATGGGGTGGAATTCATTCAAGGGCTATAAGAGTACTTTGGCCAAAGCGGAAAATGCCCATCAAGAGTTTTGTAGAAAATAATGGAGTACATACCTTCAATTGATGTCTGTGTATATATATTTATGATTTTTTAGCGTTGAAATTTTGAGAAAAAAGAAAAGAAAATAGAAAGAGAAAGGAGAATGGAATTTACATGAATTTGTCAAGTATTGTGTTAGATGATAGTGGTAGGTTACCAAGGATCCTCTAGAGTGTTTTTTTTCTAAAGTTTCTTAAAGTGGTGTATTGTGTGGTTGAAATTTAATGCTGAAAAATTGATGTGACTTGTCATTAAATCTCAACCACACAATGCACAACTCTAAAAAATTTTAGAAAAAAAAAAACTCTAGAAGATCCTTACTCGAGGTAAATAATCTAATTCATGATTTTGTTGAAATCAAAAGAAAAGATAATGGAATGAACATGGAGCGGCAGACTCCGAAATTTTGTAAAGGAGGCTAACATAAAAAATATAAAAAAAAAAATTAAATCTTGAAAGGGGTAAAGTAAAATTATTTAGCTTTTAGAAGTTGAAATTAATGCTATTTTTTTATTATTTATAATTACACAAAATTACATGATAAATATATATATGTATATATTTTTTTAAAATAAGGGTCGTGGCCACTGCACGCCCCATGTGTTTGCCACTGTGAACGTGGTCTGTGTTTGTTTTTTCTCCTATTATTTATATTTTTGTGTGGAATAATTCGCTCTTTATTTCCGATCTAAAAAAAAATTCACTCTTTATTTGGTGGTTGATAATAATAGAACTTTATTTCACCTTATGATTTACATGTACAAATCAAGTTGTCTGAGCATGTTCATAATACTCAATGGATTTGATCTCTTGCTTTGTTTAATCAAAGGTTAGCAAAACTAAAATAAAAATAAAAAATAAAAAGATTTAAGAATTATTTGGTGCAACTTATAGAGATTGTTTATATTTTTTTTTAGAGTTATTTTTTTTTATTTTAAGAGTTTGAGCCAGAGTGTTTGATACTTTTACTTACAGATTATAAAACAAAAATAACTTAAATAAACTAAAAAAAAATTTGATTATCTGACAATTGGAATATGGGTGTTTTAAACTTTCATTTTCTAATTATCAATTTTGAATTTAAGAAAAATTGTAAAAAACATACCCTTAGACCAGCTAGGTTGCTGACAGTGTTTGGGAACAGGCTAATTTAGTAATTTTTTGGCTAAAATATGAGTTAAAAAAAACTAGTATGTTTGGATAACTTTTTGACTTTTTACGAAAATATGTGCAAAAAGTAGAGAGAAAAAAGAATCTTTAACTTTTTGTATGGGTTGTTGGCTTTTTGGCTAATTTAATAACTTTTTGCCTTTTAACTAAAAATGAGGGTTCCCAAACGAGGCCTTAATTGATCTTAGCAAACATTCAAGAACTTTTGTCTGAGTTGTATGGCACATTGATAATAGTTGTATAGAGATCCAAACAAACAATTTTTTTTTTGCTATTGTATGAGATTCATTTTTGAGACCCACTCTACCTTTTTGTTCTTCCAAGTCTTTGAAAGCATCACCCCTTCTTTCTAATCACACATTGGATATATTTTTTTCTTGAATTTAGTGACCTAATTAACATGGATTAAAAGGTAAAACAATTAGAAAGGCGAATAGTGTCACAAAATCAGAGGAGATGTTAAGTTACATTTGGTAGAGTTTTGTAAATATGATTTAAGAGAATGAGTTGTATTTTGAGTTTGTGAGTTTTGAAATTATGATTTGAGTGTGAAAAATTTGTTTGGTGAAAGAGTTTTGAAAAATGTTTTGAATTGAGTGAAAATTTTTTGATGTAACATATGATATTTGATACAAAAACTTACAACTCATAACCAAGCATACAACTCAAAATTCTATTAAAACACATAAAAAAAAAATTTAAAATTCAAAAAATATTTTTTTCAAATATATAAAAAATTAACATATGTCAATTGTAAAAAAAAAAAAAAAAAAAAAAAATTGCGCCGTTTTGGTCAACCTGTCGGACTACCGGTTAAGCCAAATTTGATTTTTTTTTTTTTGAAAATCGCGCCTCAGACAGAGTTTTGTAAAATGTTGTGGAAATGTGATTTGAGTGTGGTATCCAAACATCATGTTAGAAAGTGGGGGTAAAAATATAGTTGGAAATCATTCCAAACAGAGCCTTAGTTTTTTAATTTTTGTTTTTTACTATTTTAAGTGTGCCAACAGTTTAAACAATAAACACAAAAAATAAATCCTTAAAATGTGTATTATGGTGCCGAAAGTATAAACAACAAACAAAGAGATATAACAAATATACACACACAAAAAAAAAAAAAACTCTTAAAATGTGCATTATAGTGCAACTGCATCTTTTCACGAGGAACTTGAGGTCTTCAAAACCGGTGCCAGGTGATATGGATCTGATGATCACAATTCAATACTTAAAAAATAGTTGGACTATTAGATGACAAAGAGCTTGTTTGGAAGTAAGTTATTTTAGATGATTTTTTTGATTTTTGACTATTTAGATTGATTAAAAATGTTATATTTGAGAAGTTGGTTGACTTTTTTTTATAGTGTAATTTGATGGTTGTGAGAGAAAAATATAAAATAATTATGATTTGAATGTGACATTGTCTTATTGACTATTTTAATTTATTTTATCTTTATTGATTATTTTAACCAAAAAAAAACAAAAAAACAACTTGCCAAACACCCCCAAAATAATAATTATGGACTCGGCTTATCATTGGTAAATTTGCTTCGAAAGGCTCATGTTTGATTGAAAACATTAACGAGTAAAACTCCCTAGTTTTCGACGACTTAAGTTGGATATCGGGCAAATTCCTTCATTCAAGCTTTCAAATTTTGCTATTTTAAGAAAAAATTAACTTCTAATGCTAGAAAATTTTGTTTTCAATGCCATTTGTTTTTGGCATGATTTGTTTTCTTTCTAGTATTGAAATTTAGATTTAATTCAAAGTTATTATTTTTAATTTGCTTAATTAGTGTTGTGATTAGCAAGAAAGTGATATAGAAAGTTATTTTCTAATAGCATTAGAGTGGTTTTTTTTTACTATAAATAACAATTGTAAGTCTTATGAGTTGATGATTAATACAAAATTAGAACTAATTTTTCCTATTTTTTTTAAACATTCTTATAATTTAACAGAATTATAAAAAAGTTAATCATTTTGAGCTGGGCTAGTTGGGCTAAGTGGAGGCCAGCCCATACAAACCTGAATTGTTCTACAGATTTCAGGCCCACGAAGCGAGGGAGGAGTTAGTTGTTCGGTCCAGGCCCTCATAGTTTGTCCTTGGGAAACTTACCAATAAGTCTCATATACAAAGTTCAATACCCATCTAAATCTCAAACAAAATACTTACACCAATTAGTCATATATATTTTTAATTGTTACTAAAAAATCATTTTTTGTAAAAAAAAAAAAAAAAATTTACAAGCACTGTTACATCTTACTACCGTCGGACTTCTGTCAAACGGTCACCGGAGACTCGTCGGAATGTTTAACATCACCGAGAAGTCGCCGGAGTATCGCCGGAAGTTCACCGAAGTATTAAGAACGTTAATGGAAGTCGCCGGAATGTTCAGAACGTTCACTAGACGTTAAGAACATCACTGGAGACTCACCGGAATGTCTAGAATATTGCAGGAAAAAAAAAAAAGAATAAATGGAGAAATTAGAACAAAAAAATATAGCATGCTAAATATTGATAAACTAAAAAAAAAATAAAACAACAAAAAACAACAACAATGGGAAAAACATATGTTATTTTTCAATTTTTGTAAGATTTAAGCAAATAATTTTCAATATTGATCAAACTGAAAAGTAAGTTTTGAAATTGTAAAATGTTACAGTTTCAAAGAAAAAATCTATTAAGCATTTATCCTTATTAATCAAACTGAAAAACATGTTATGAAACTGTAAAAGAATGTTATGAAACTACAAAATTTTACAGTTTTATACCATGATTCATTCCAGCACCAAAAAAATTTTAAACTGCAAAATTTTACAGTTTTCACCGCCTGTAACTAAAACTCGAAAACAATTTATTTAGAACTTTAAAATTTTCTCCATTAGAACAGAAAAAGAGAAGTATATAACAAAGAAAATGTAAAAAAAATAAGAGATCGAAGGAGAAAGACAGATATAGAGAGAAGATTGTATTCCGGCAACTATTTTTTGTTTAGATCAAGCCAAATCTGATGTAGATCTACATCAGATCTGAGTAGATCTACTCATCTTTTTCGTCGGAAACATATCTTCTTTACTGTCGGTGAGGGTGAAGTAAAAAGTCGACAGTCGGTGGTTGCCAGTGAATCCCAATCGAATGTAGTCGTCGGTTGCCGGTGATTATATATCGGAAAGAGAAAGAGAAGAAGCAAGATATGGTTACCCATCAATAATCGCCGAAAATCACACAGAGCAAAAGAGGTAGAGAATAAGAGAGGTAGAGAAGAAAAATAACGTTATAGGACTTTCGGGTATCAACAAAAAGTTATGGGACTAAATAAACTACACGTTTTTCAAAAAAGACTTCTTGGTAATTTTCTCTTTGCCCTTTTTGTACCAAAGAATATTGAAATTTGAGTATTAAATTTGTGGACATTTACACACCAGTTTTAATTTGTGAATTTATACTCCATTAAGTTTTAATTAAAATTTTTTGAATCTTAAAATTTCATAAAATTTTTAATAGTCGGAATTACTCTTCAAATAATGATTGTTTATCATTTATGATTACTTATAAAAAAAAATGATGATTTGACATTTATTTTGATTTTCAAAACTTTCAAATTGAAAAAACTATAAAAAAAATTATGAACAAAAAATAACTATATGCTTTTTTTTTTTGAAAAAATTTTAAAAATTGAAATATTTTTTTGTGCAAAATTGAAAATCTTGTGTCTATAAATGAGTATGATAATGGAATATTGATGTGCAAAACTGAAAAAAATAGAATGTTTTAGTTTTAAAAATTGCGAAAAACTGATAATATTATCAATTTTACTAAACATGACTTATTAATTTAAAAAATCTTAAACAAGACTTGAACTACCATAATATTTGTAAATAAAACTTTTAAATAATTAACTCTTAAATTTAAGATATAATTTAATGTGTTATATTATGAATCTATTGTTGCAGCCACAAAATTAAACTACCAATTAATTTTTTATTTTTTATTTCTTAAATTACTTTCTCCAGGCAGGATTGGTTAAGTTCAAAAAAAACTAACGAAAGTGTAACTCACATTGTCAACTCACGTTGGTTGGCTCTATAGATGAGACTATATTATTACAATGATTAGATTCGTATATTTTAAATTTGAAGTTTAAAATATTAATGATATATAAAATAGTATTTATCTTTTAATATTATATTATATATATATATATATATATATATTAACTAGATACAACTGATGAAGGTGTGGTATGATCTTTTTTTTATCATCTCAATTGTCAAACCAATTACCACTTTGAATAGTTGAAAGGAAAGAAAAAAAACATAGTCAACATTATTTTTGAGTGTTTGACATTTGCTAATACCCTGATTATTATATATATGTCACATATGTCTAATTTCCGTAATTAAATGCGGAATAATACGATGTGGGCTGGGCTCAACCAAGTTAAGACATTTGCAAAACACAAATTTCCCTTCCCTTTCCTTTCTTTTCTATTTTTCCATAGGTTCTCTCCGATTTAGTTTTAGTATTTATTATCAGTTTAATATTATAAAATTAAATACTTATAATTGTTATATCAATTTTTTTAAATAATAAACTGCACACATTATTCTAAAATATATTACTCAAAGTAGTCTATTATTTGTGTTTTGCACGGGTTAAAATAATTAATTAGAAACTATTTTGAAATTAAATAATAATAAATCTTTGTTTTAATTCCCATGCAAAAATTATGTTTACGATAAAATATACATACATTTCTTTTTAATGAATTTTATAATTTTATTTTGTCAATTAACCAATCACCTCGTTATACATTTTATAAAATTCACTCAGCATATCTGTTTTGTAAAATTCAATCAATTAGTTTAAATAAATAAATAAATAAATAATTAAATATTTTCTTAAAAATAAAAAGATAAAAATGGAATACCACTAAATGGCCCCCATCTTCGAGTCTCTCCTCAAAGGAGACTTGACCTTGCTAGACATAATCTCTAAAACAATCCTCCTAATTTCAACTAGCCATATTCGATCATTTTCCAAGAAACTGGTTCAATTCAACATTTTCTTAACCCTAAATTTATTTTGTTAAGAGTTAGAGTTGGGATATAGATATTAAAAACAGCCTAAAAGCTAATTGATTAAATTTTTAAGCCAGCTTGACCATGACTTAATAGTTAAAAAATTATCTTAGTTTATGCCTAACTTATGAATCATTTGACCTACTTATTTATTAAATAGTAAGTATTTTCCTAATTAAAATAAGAAATATGCATATGTTTATGCATATTTATATTAAGTTTTAAATTTAGGTAAAAAAAATTATATATTTATTTTTTAAAGTATTAAATGAATAGTTAATCATATTTATATATATATTAAAAAAACTATCTAAGTGGAGTCGTCCAAAATTATGGGTCATAGTTTGGCCTTAGCCTTACATTTGGTCTAAAAAATTTGTTGAATCATCAATATAAACATTTAATAATAATAATTTTAAATATTATGTCTAAATTATATCTGTTGGCTTTTTTGGCTTTCAAAAGTTAATAATATAATTTTAAACGTGTCAGTAAGAATCAATAAGTCCTTACAGATATTTTAACTGCCAATCAATTATCAGACGATTGTGTGGAAATTCTTTCAGCCTCAATAAAATAAGATTTTTATTGGCGGCTTTGCTTAGAAGAAAATTAAAGATATTGACAAAAACAATAGATAAAAAAATTTCATGAACTGAATTTCATTAAATAACAAAAACTCACAACGATACCCTCGCACTCACATAGTCTCAAAGGGTTTTATAGCAACAGACTAACTAGAACTACTCCTAATAATTAAATTGCAGTACAGGAATTGAAGAACATGAAATGTAAAAATTGGAAAGAAAAATATAAAGTAAATAACTGGTTTCTGGATTTGAGTCTGGATCTTTTTCTATTAACCTTCTTTTCTATTTACACCCTTTAATGGTAACTGTACGGGGAGCAAATATTCCGGCAAGCCCGTACTCCTTTCTTCCAAGCTCCGTTTACGCCCGATCACCTGTGTGCAAAGAATGGTGAGCTACCCGGCGGTGTGTGGCCGGAAAAATCCTCCGATGATCAAGTTAGCACACACCTTAGGACAGAGAGAGAGAGAGGGAGGTGTTTTAATGTACTCCCTCCATCCCAAAATAATGGTCCCTTTTGGGGAATCTAACTTTTTTTGATAGTATAATTATTGCATTTGAAAAAACTTGATTTTTCAAAATTATCCTTTTGATAGTACTTTTTTTGAGAATATCAATGTCATAATTGTACTTTTTATATTGTTTATTAATTTAAAAGAAGGGCAAAATAGGAAATTTATATTATTTTTGTACTTGATTTTTGAAGAGGGACTAACATTTTGGGACAATGAAAAATGGAATAAGGGACTAATATTTTGGGACGGAGGGAGTAAGAAAATCCTTACAAAGTGTTCATCCATCGCGTATGGGGGGCGCAGACATGCTTATATACCCTTTGTGCCCCGTATCTACTCCCAGTCGTCTCCTTACACGTGGCTCCGCTATCCCATCTGTCAGCATAAACCTTGCTGAACATCACCTAATCTCAACTGCCTGACTTCATAGCTGGAGCTCGGCAGCCGAGCTGCTCTACCACGGCCATGCTATGCTTCATACCCAAGCACCTCACTGGATAAACACAAGGAGGACCGGGCTAGGCAGCATCTCGGCAGAGCCTAGCCCGGGCACCTCCTTTGGTCGGCCTTCCTACCGATCAAACGGTCTCCTCGGTTGACCACGCCTTTCCGGGCGCCGATCACTCAGCCTGTCTGGCTTCAGCCATCCCCTGATCAGGCAGCTCGGTCCAACCGAGCACTACCTTGCCGAGCTTCTTTTCGGTCCGGGGCGGCTCACACTTGGCCCAAGTTCTGGCAGCCCATCTCTGGGCGGATAGTTGATCATCTCGGCCCCATGCACTGTTGGGCTCTCAACCTGTTCGGCCGTTGCCTCGGCCCAACTCCAGGTCACAAATCACCCTCTCAATTGCCCCTTAATTCCGTCCGCGAAAGCGTGACTAGGATTACTCACTTCGACCGAGGTAGCATTTCTCCGGTCTTTAAGATGCCAAACCTCGACCGGGCTAGTTAACATAACTGTCTGCAAACTTGCCCGGTTATACTCCTCGGCTGACATCCTTTTCTTCGAAAATAGCTCGGTTGGCTCTTCGACTCTTCAACCCGTCGCTTCAGTCTTGATGTCGCCATAAATAGGGACACGTGGTGGGCTCCCATTGGTCATCGAGAAGCCAACCCGACGTTTTTGCCAGAATTTGAATTTGGGCGGCCTCTTGCTGGTCTATACATACAGGACCTCCAAACTTCATCTCCTTCTATTGCTATTCCGTCTCACAACTCCAGAGCTCTAGCATCCTTGCCTTGGACTCGTCTGCCATTCTTCGTGTTCGAGGGACTCGACCCTGCCCTTCACTGGTGAGTCCTTCTACCTCTATTTTGTTGCTATTTTCTTTCATATTACACACATTAGGGCACAAATACGTAGCTCCTAGGGCATAGGCCATAGAAATCGTCCCAGACCTCCCACTGTTCTTGGTGTTCTTCGTCTTCCTGAAGAACACTGAAGAACTGGGGCTAACCGGGCTCCTGGTCTTCTTTTGATCTAAAAAACCAATCAAACCGAGCAAATAACAAGTTTGTCTCAACCCCAGCAAAAACCGAGATCATAAAAGGACTTGGTCGCTCAACCGGGCTAACATCTGGTCTGCTTGGGCGACCGGGCTCCTTAATTAGAATAGACAACCGAGGTGGTTTGGCACTCTAAATGACCGAGCTAAAGTCCAGCTCCTTTTGCGCGACCGCGCTCACACTTACACTTGCCATCCTTTTCCTGCAGAGTCCAAGGGGACCACTGTCATTCCTGAGGCTCTCAGGACCGAGCAGCAACCAATTACCACAGTGCCAAACCCCTCAACCGGGCTATACCAAGCCGGCCAGAAATGGGGAAATTCCGCTTCCTAGTGGATACTCCGGCCGCGCTAGCTGCGTTCAGGGAGGAGTACGGCGTCCCGGCCGATGTCCACCTGGAGCTCGCAGAAGAGGAGACCACACCTTGGGGTAGGGAGGAATGCCCCTTCACCGTGCTGTCCATCGTCGAAGGGGGCCTTCGTTTCCCACTCAATCCACTGATAACCGAGTTCTTGCGCCGAATCGGCCGAGCACCCACCCAAGTGTCTACCAGCACTTACCGGATAATAAACGACGTGCACGAGCTAAACAACCGGTTAGGCATTAGCCTAGGTTTAGCCGAGGTCCTGCGCCAATACACCCTGGGCCACACTGGCGACGGCCTTGCCTATTATCTTAAAATTAAACCGGGCCGAGAGAAAATCGTGACCGGCACACCAGACAAGGATCTTCACGACGATGATTTCTTCTGGATGTCTGGCAATTATGAGATAGCCGAGGTACCGGGCTGGATGATTAGCAAAAACTTTGGCAGCACATGTAAGCCGCACAAATTTCCTCGGTTAATACATTTTCTTGATGTTTCTGTACCTTAATCATTCTCTTGTTTCTTTTGCAGCCATCCAAGCCTTGCAAGCCAACTATAACTTCCCCAACGTAGAGGCAATCAAGACCGCGCTTCACTACCGCGACCGAGATTGCAACCAATTGCTCGGCTACAGTCCCACATACAGATACTCCGCTCCCCGCCGGAGTAAAGTAACTGACTTCCTCCGAGCTCCAACACCTCCACCGGATCCTACTCTGCCAGACGTTCCCCTCATTCGCTTGACCGAGGAACAAGAAATGGCCAAGTGCAGCAGAATCAAGAACCTGCTCACCGCCACATCCGCCGAGCTGCCGAGCGTTGTAACTCGGTCGCCAGCTGCCGGTCAATCCAGTGGTGCAGTGGTCGCCCTTGCCTCTCAATCTGCAGGGCAATCCAGCCGAGAACCCTCTGCACGACGTGCCGGTAAAAAAGCTAGGGCAGACCCATCCGCCGAGCTAGTCACCGAGCTAACTACCGAGCATCCACCTGACGCCCCCACCCCAGTGCCGGCCTGGCGCCCACAGTTGAAGCACCGGGGTCAAGACATCCCGGTAACGGCTTCGATCAAGGCTGACAAAGAGCATCTGCTCGCCTTCGATCTGTCCAAAGCTCTGCTACTACCGAGCGACGTGGTCGGCAGCGACCACGTCCCTAACACTCGGTTGGTCAAATCGTCAGTGAAGTCTATGGCCAGGGTAAGTCGATGTTTTTCTGAAAATTTCACAAGTGTTTGCCCGATTCTGTTTCTAATCAACTTGCTTTTTGCAGGCCATTCAAAAACAACATCTCGTCTTGGAGCGCATCCACAGGCTTCGGCAAAAGGCCAACGACACAGCCAGCCAGGTCGAGAGCCTTCAAGCCGAGCTCGGCCGGGCTAAGGCTTCCCTCGAGATGGCCAACGCTGATAATAACAGATTGCTTGGTCAGCTGAATGCGGCCGAGAAAAAACAAAATGAGCTCCAGACCGAGGTGGACACCCTGAAGAAGTCGAAGAAGAAAGCTTGCCGGGCTGCCAACAACGCCGGTTTTAACGAGGCCGAGCAGAGCTACAAAAAGCAAGTCTTTGCAACACAAGACATCTACTTCAAGGCCGGCTGGAAGTCCACCTGCGAACACCTCGGCCAGGGCTCTAACACCGACGTATTTGCCAACCCCCCTCCAGCTTCGCTACCGGTCTACCTCGTGCCTTATGCAAACGACGTTTTCAGCGCTTTGCAAGCTGAGGCCGAGGAAGGACTTGAAGATGGAGATGGTGAGACAGATTCTGAGGCAGAGGAGGCCGAGGTGCAAGAGCAGCCCGGCAATGCTGAGCCCGGTGCCCAAGACGCAAGTCCAACCATCAACCTTGATGCTGGCGAGGACGAGTTCACCAATCTCTCCCCCCTAGTTTAGTTTTCTTTTTTCTTTTTTGTATTTTTGCTTTCAACACTTCTGATGTAACCGAGCTCTGTCCCCACCTTTTGTAATGATTTTCTTGTCAATGAAAAATTTAAATTTTGCCAAGTGTTTGCACGGTAGTCATCAATTCCATCTTCAGCAAAATATCTCAGTATAAATCATTGTTTGAACAGAACGCCTCGTCAACCGGAATTCATAACTCGGTTGAAGTACTTAAGCAGAACAAAACAAATTTATAAAACGGAATAACCAGCCCGGTTGGTAATAACAAAGTTGAACAAATCATCAACACTTCCAACCGAAGTATATCATCTCGGTTGGGAATCCGAAGTTGGCCGAGACACTAACTCTTCCAACCGGAGTACATCATCTCGGTTGGGAATCCAAAGTTGGACAAGACACCAACTCTTCCAACCGGAGTACATCATCTCGGTTGGGAATCCGAAGTTGGACAAAACACCAACTCTTCCAACCGGAATACATCATCTCGGTTGGGAATCCGAAGTTGGACAAGACACCAACTTTTCCAACCGGAGTACATCATCTCGGTTGGGAATCCAAAGTTGGACAAAACACCAACTCTTCCAACCGGAATACATCATCTCGGTTGGGAATCCGAAGTTGGACAAAACACCAACTCTTCCAACCGGAATACATCATCTCGGTCCTTAACATTAAAACAACAGTCCAAGTGCTAAAGCAAAATTACTTCTATAAATTGACAAAAAGAATTACATGCTGTGGTGCAAGCCAAAAAATTTCTTTGCACAAGAAAAGAAAGCAAAAGCTTAAAAATAATACAGTTTTAAGTTGGCCGCATTCCATGGCCGGGGTATTGCTCTTCCCTCTAAATCCTCCAAGTGGTAAGCCCCCTTGCCCGCCAGACCGGTGATCTTGTAGGGTCCTTCCCAATTTGCCCCTAGTTTGCCTTCTCCTGGCACCAGGGTGTTGCCCATAATCTTCCTCAAAACCCAATCACCAACTTTGAACGGTCTGGGGTGCACCGTCTTGTTATACTTCTTTGAGAGCTCTTGTTGGTAGGCGGCCACATGGATGAGGGCCTTCTCCCGACGTTCTTCCACTAGGTCCAGCTCCAAGGCAATAGCCTCAGCGTTCAGCTCAGGCTCAAAACTGTCGCTTCTAAGGGTGAGCATTCCAACTTCCAAAGGTATGACCGCCTCCATGCCGTAAGCCAAAGCAAATGGAGTTTCCCCGGTAGATCGCCGCGGGGTTGTTCGGTATGCCCAAAGGACGCTGGGCAATTCCTCAGCCCATTTTCCCTTTGCTTTCTCCAGTCGTTTCTTCAACCCATCCAGTATAGTCTTGTTCGATGCCTCGGCTTGACCATTGGACTGCAGGTAAGCCGGGGTAGAGTTGTAGAATTCTATCTTCAAATCTTCACAAAATCTTCTGAATAGACGACCGTCAAACTGGGTGCCGTTGTCAGAGATCAAAATCTTGGGGACGCCAAACCGTGTGACCACGTTCTGCCAGACAAACTGCTTCACGTCTTTCTCTTTGATGGTTGCCAAGGGCTCAGCTTCAACCCATTTCGTGAAGTAATCTGTGGCCGCAATAAAGAATTTCCGGTTGCCCGGTGCTGTTGGCAGTGGCCCCACTATATCTAGCCCCCACAAGGCGAAGGGCCAAGGACTGTTAAGGGGAAGAAGTTCCCTAGCAGGCTGATGGATCTGATGGGCGAATTTCTGGCATTTTTCGCACTTGCGGACGTACTTTTGTGCGTCGCCCTGTGTCACGACCCAAACCCGGCCCTATGGGTTTAGCACCGTAACCGGCCAGTAATCCGAGATTACCGAAGGCCTGCTTAACAGTAATACAGTAAAACAGAGTACAGGGCCTGGCGGAAGCCAATACAGTAATTAAACAATGTCCAATGAGCTGTGACAATCTGTATGCCAAAAAGATTTTTCATGCATTCATACATATACAAACAGTACAGTCTATACAAAATTTACAGTCACACAGTACAGGGACCTAATCCCTTGATAATAGTACAGTTAGCAACTGACAGTTTATACAGTAATCCAAACAGGATGGAGACAGACGGGGGAAAACAAACAAAACACCCCAAAGCCATAGCATGGCAACTCGGAACCTCGCAGTGAGGCACAAAGGCTGGCTTGACAAAACTGGAGTCTAACCCACGCTCCTAGCTCTGATCTGGTGGCTGAGCACCTACATATATATATAAACAGTGAGCTAAAGCCCAGTGAATAACATAATGCGTAAAGAGGTTTAGAATGAATGTCCTTACGGTAATGAAAACAGTTCAATTCAATCAGTATTTCAGTTGTTCAGTACAGTAAACAGTCATATGTGGTACATCCATTAGCATAACAGTAACAGTAGGTCTTAAAAGACCGAACAGTAATGATGGCCATTAGTCAGTAAACAGTAGTGGCTCCACGAGGGAACCGACAGAGATCTCTGTAACAGTAACAGTAACAGTAAACAGTAGGTACTAAGGATGCCACAGTACAGTTCAGAAATAAAGGACATACATTCATTCAGTAATACCAGTTCAGTAAACAGTTCAGTTCAGTATTCAAAAGATATTAGTTGAACATATCTTTACACAATTGTTACTCATAGAGTTTGGGCTACGGTATGCTAGAGCGTGTCTCCCCAGTCGCCAACCCTACACAGTTCACAGGTTGAACACACTAAGCTACACAGTTGGGAAATATCATAACTTAATCCCTAATTTGCCTTGGTGTGTTCTACAACGATATCCTCATCAAGATGTCTTAAACTAGGCCTAAGAATGCCTAGGATGGGATGAGGATGCAAAAATACACTTAGAAAACATTTTGCAAGCTTTGCTGAAAATAGGAGCCTCGCTCGAGCGAGACTTTCTTCGCTCGAGCGGAAGTCCAAAATCAAAGGCTTCGATCGAGCGAGGAATCCTTCGCTCGAGCGGTCTGTCGAAACAGTAAAAATACTGGATGCTGTGATTTTGCGCGCGATGGTCGCTCGATGGTCGCTCGAGCGGAGCCCTGGACAAAGGTGCTCGCTCGAGCGGGGAATCCTTCGCTCGAGCGAGGAAGCCAAATCTGGAATTTCCAGATTTGCCTCCCAAGCTCAAACCAAGCATTCTACCACTCCAAACTCGACCTCTTGGGCCCAAATTCTGGAAAACATAACTAAATTCGATGTATAACAAGTTTCAAAGCTCAATTTATGAATTCAAGCCCCAAAGGTGAGTCAATTAAAACCATATTCAAACCCAATTTCAAACCATTTTCCAAGAACAATATAAACATGCAACATGCATGATCTTAAATCATTTTCAAAGCTTTAATGCTGTTTCAAAAGAGCTTAAACCTTCAAAAACAAGATTAACTCATGGGGTACCACAAAATTATGAACATGCATGCACCATTATACCATGAATTCAACTCAAAACTCATTAATTCAAACATGCATGCATGAAATGAGCTTCAATTCACCATTAATGACCCAAATCATGACTTAGCTCTACAATCTAACATGGACCATGCAACAATCAACTCAAAACATGAACAAGAAGACAATGGAGCTACCTTTAGTCTTGTAGTTCAAGAAGGGAGCTCAAATATGCAATCTCCTTAACAATTTCTTCAATTTCCAAACAATTCTACAAGTGAACTCAAGACTCTCACTTCCTCTCTCTCTAAATTCGGCTAGAACAAGAAGAAATGGCTGATGAAATGTTTTGATAAAGCATACACAAGGCTTCAAATATGAGTAAACAAAGGCCCCATTAGATGGCAAAAGTGTAATTACGTCAAACTCTTTAATTAGCTTATTTTATTCTAATTTAATCATACCTAATCAGTTTTCAGGTAAATACACCATAAAATCACATTAATTACGAGGGTCATGGAACATCAATCGGTTTCTAATTCGGCCGCCGATAAGGCCTTCAATTAGCAGTTTAAACATATAAGCATGAACAAATAATCATACAGTCAAACAGATAGAATGCAATTTAACTAACATATACTCAATCAATTCGGTTTCCAATTTCAGTCAGTCAGTTCAGTACTTTAATCAGTTCAATTATCAGTCATAATCAATTCAGTTTAACGGTAATCGATGGTTATCGGTAATCAATCAGTCATAAGTTGGTAAACAGTATGAGGGTTGTTACAGCCTGCATGCACGGCCACCAGTATCCCTGCGAAATAGCTCGGTATGCCAAAGACCTGCCCCCTATGTGGCTGCCACAAATGCCTTCGTGAATTTCGAACAAGAAGGCCTCCACACTATTCGGGTGCACGCACTTTAGATAAGGACCAGTGAAGGACTTCTTATACAACGCGCCAGATGGAGAGAGCCAAAACCGCTCTGACTTCACCCAGATTTTGTGTGCTTCTTTCTTGTCAGTTGGTAGAGTCCGGTCTCTGAGGAATAAGATCAAGGGGTCCATCCAGGAAGGACCCAGCGCGGCGCAGAGTACATCCGTCTGCCCGGCGTGTTCAATGCTTGGCCGTGGAAGAAAGTCAATTAACAGGGGGTTTGGAGACGTACTATCTACCATGGAAGCGAGGCCGGCCAGCTCATCTTGGACTCTGATGGCCTCAAACTGCTTGATGTGTTCCCTGACCAGAGCTTGGTACTTTGCCATCCTGTCGTCCTTGGCTTCGTAAATCCCAGAGACTTGGTTAACCACAAGCTGGGAATCACTGTACACCAGGAGCTCAGCAGCCTTCATTTGAATTGCGCTCTTGAGCCCGGCGAGAAGTGCCTCGTACTCAGCCTCGTTGTTAGATGCTGGGAAGCCGAGCGTGATAGAATGTTCAATGGTTAGGCTATCCGGGGAGATAAGAACAATACCTAGGCCGGCACCATAACGGTTGGACGCTCCATCAACAAAAAGCTTCCACATTTCTCCCACAAAAAGCTTCCAGCAGTCTGATGGGTCCTGAGAGTTGCGAAGGGCAATGGGATCACAACTACTCGGCTGTGCGGTTTCATGTTCCGTGTAAACCGGTTCTAATTCAGTCCCCCTTGGTGATTCAGCTCGGGACTCAGCAAGTTCTGGAATGCTCAAGTCCGTGGGCGAATCATCAGGTTGCAGTGGTAAGCCGGCCGCAGGTTCTGAGCTGTGTGGATCCATTCCTTCCCCCCTTAATGATTCGACACCGGACTCGGCAAGTTGATTTGTAATGCTCAAGTCCGTAGGCGAATCATCAGGTTCTGAGCGGTGTGGTTCAATTTCTTCCCCCCTTGGTGATGCGGGACCGGACAGAGTGGATAGGTTGGTAATACACAACTCTGTCATGGCATCACCGGGTGGTGTAGCCGTGAAATTTGAGGGTGCTTCACAGGTGCGAGCAAACTCCGCGTCGCTACTTCCACCAACTAGTTGTATCTCGGATGGTCTTGCGTGCATCTCATCATCTGCCATGGTAATATCGACCGGGCACACCGGATGAATGCCAGGCGAGAACTCGGCGACGAAGTCGGCCAAAGTCTGAGCTTTGATAGCAGTGCGCGGCTGGAACTTCACCTCAAACTGCCCCAACTCCACCGCCCACTTAAGAATCCGGCCTGAGAAGTCCGCCCGTTCAAACAAGGCCTTGAAGGGGGAACTCGGTCAGTACGACGATGGTATGGGCGTGAAAATAATGCGCCAACTTCCTTGAAGCCATCATCAATACCAAGGCAAGCTTTTCCAGCGGCAAATATCTCGTCTCAGCCGGCAGCAAGGTCTTGCTGACATAAAAAATTGGGAAGTGCTTGATTCCTTCAGCGCGGACTAGTACCGCACTGACCGCGTGCTGGGAGACGGCAAGGTAAAAATAAAGTTCCTCTCCCGGCATTGGTGTAACCAATAGTGGCGGTGTAGACAGATATTCCTTGAGCTCGGCCAAAGCTCGATCACACTCTGCGTCCCACGAGAACTTTGACTTCAATGCTTGAAAGAAAGGGCGGCAGCGATCTGATGACCGGCTTATAAACCGATTAAGCGCGGCGGCCATCCCGGCCAGATGCTGCACGTCCTTAGCTGAGCTAGGCTGCTTCAATTCTTTCACGACTCTGATCTGAGTAGGGTCTGCTTCGATGCCTCGGTTTGTGACTAAGAATCCCAAAAATTTCCCGGATCCCACGCCAAAGGCACACTTTGACGCATTCAAATGCAGCTTGTGCTTCTTTAGGATGGCAAACATCTCGGCCAAGTCGGACAAATGGTTTGCTTCCAGTCGGCTCTTTACCACCATATCATCGATGTAAGCCTCCATTGTCCGGCCAAGCAAAGGAGCAAACATTTTGGTCACTATCCTCTGAAAGGTTGCCCCGGCGTTCTTCAAACCAAAAGGCATGACTCGGTAGCAGAAGAGTCCCCTTGGAGTCGTGAAAGAGGTGATTTCTCGGTCAGGCCCATGTATGGCAATCTGGTGGTAGCCGCGGTAGGCATCCAGGAAACTGAGCCTATTATGTCCAGCCGTCAAGTCCACGAGCTGGTCAATTCGTGGCAAAAGGAAACTATCTTTGGGACAAGCTCGGTTGACCGTCTTATAGTCGACACAAAATCGCCACTTTCCATTCTTCTTCGGCACCACAACTGTGTTGGAAATCCACCGAGGGTAGTGCACTTCTTAGATTGCTTGTGCCTCAAGCAGGTTCTTCACCTCCTCCGCAACTACCTCGGCGTGATGTAGTGCCGATCTCCTTGTTCGCTGGATGACTGGCTTTGCCCCAGGGAAGACGTTGAGGTGATGACAGATAAAACTTGGATCGAGGCCAGGCATGTCGTAAGGCGACCATGCGAAGACTTCGATGTTGGCCACCAAAAACTCAACCATCTCGGTTCTCTCTATGGCCGTGAGACTTGAGCCGAGCAAGAAGAACTTGTCCGGCTGTTCTGTATCAATTCGCACCTCAACCAATTCCTCAACTACCTTGTCTTCGGCCTTGGTGCCCATATCATCCAAGACATCCAGATCCCCCGGTCCCTCAATCATCTGAACGAATCCTTTGGCAGCCCGGCTCCCATTGACCGCCACGAAGCACTGCTTGGACATGACCTGATCGCCCCAAATCTCCTCGATTACCCCCATGGCCGAGGGAAATCTCATTACTTGGTGAAAAGTTGATGCCACGGCTTGCATGGCGTGTAGCCATCCCCTTCCAAGGATAAGGTTGTACGTCGAAGGCACTTGCAGCACCCAAAACTCAACTTGTTTGACCACGGATCCCGCTTTGACCGGCAGGATAATCTTTTCCAAAGGCCACTCTGGTTGCGAGTTGAATCCGACCAGTGGCGAAGTTGCTGGAGCCAAGTCTATCTCCCGGAGTTTAAGCTGCTTGAACGCATCATAGTACATGATCTCAACCGAGCTTCCCTGATCGATCAAGATCCGCTTAACATCAAAGTCCTTGACACTAGGGCATCGTTGTGCGGCGTTTGGATGCGCTCTAGATCCCTCGAGGTGAAACTAATCACATCTTTTTCTTCAGTCTTCCCCCTTTTGATGGCAGGCTGTACCGACAAAACTTCCCTCATGTGCTCTGCTTTTTTTATCATGCCCCGGAGTTTGCAGACACGCTCCGGTTCCACGATGCCGTGGATGACATTAATAACTCCTTGTGGTGGTGCGTCTCGGTCATCCTGTCCCCTGGGATCGACCGGAGCCTGATTCGGCTTCACGCCGCCATCAATGTAAAGGTCTAGATGCCCGGCCGCAACCAGCTCTTCCAAGTGTTGCCGCAAAGGCAAACAATCCTCAGTCCGGTGGCCTCTCTCCCGGTGGAACGTGCAACGATACCGCGGATTATAGCCCTTTTGTCCATCGCCCAACTTAGCAGGAAACCGGACATACTCCTCGTCTCGGATTTCACTAAGTATGCGATAGATTGGAATCTTGAAGACCGTGGTTATGCCAGTCCTTGCTTTCATCCTTCTGTTTGCGTCCGCTACATCATCTCGGGGGTAGTCATCCCGGTCATTCCGACGTCCTCTACCCCGGCTCTTATGATTCGAACCACGGTCCGATTCCTCTACTCGGTCACCTGAGCGGCTGGACTCTTGCCCAACTGCGTGCACTTTGCCTGCTGTCTTCTTGTCCGTTGCTACCGGAGTGGCCTTCACGGTAGAGGCTGACGTGTCATCCTCCACTCGAATGTGCTCATTGATGCGCTGCATGAGCTGGCCCATGGAGGTCGGCTGGTGCATGGTAAGCGAGTCCCGCAGTCTATGTCCGACCGGGAGACCACACTTGTATTGCGTGATTGCAAGGTTGACCGGGCAGTCCAAGATCTCGTTGAAGGTTTCCCAGTACCTTGAGTTGTATACCTTCAGTGTGTTGCTCGGTTCCATCTTGACACTTAGCAAATGGTCGACTTCCTTTGGTGTCTTTGTGTTGGTTTTGAAGCGTGTAACAAACGCCTCGGCCAACTGATGCCACCTTTGTATGCTCCCTTTCGGCAACCTCTCGAACCACTTTAAGCCCAGCTCACCTAAAATTGACAGGAAGATTAGGCACATAAGTCCGTCATTGCGCCTATGTCCGGCCATAACCTGTCGGAAGTGGCTCACATGCATGTATGGATCGGTCTTTCCGTCGTAAAGTGTGAACTTAGGTTGGTGGAAGCCTACTGGAAGCGGTGTTGTTTCTATATCCAGGGAAAAAGGGGTGGCACTCAGCCTAGCCAAGTCCGTATCTTCGAAAAGTGGCACTGCTTGGCGGGGTGGAGGCATTCCGACCTCCTCGCTGGCGTGAACCCCGTAGGATAGCCGCTGGAAGGCAGGTATTCTCTGAGCTTCGCGCCGGCGAGCCCGCTCCTTTAAGACCGCCCGTAAATCCTCTGACTGAGCAGAGTAAGAGTACCTCGACGTCGTCTCCGGATGTGAGGGTTTGTAGGTGCTGTCTTGCGCGCTAGACTTCTCTGCACCCGCGTCGGAATCACCAACCTGGTAACTTCTGGTAATGGATATGGACTGAGTACGTCGCTGACTCTGACCGCCTGAACAGCGGGATGGGGTGCGCTCACTGTGGTCTCCCACTCCAACTACACCCTTCCCTTTGACATGCCTCTTGAGATCCTCTATCTCCGCCGCCATTCGCCGGATGACAGCATCTTGATCTCTCAACTTACTTTCCAGTCGCCTGGCGTGTGAGTCTCTCCTCCGCCGGTGACTGTCTGGACTCCGTGAATGTCCGTGACTTCTTCCGCGCTTGTCCCGCGCGTCTGCTGACTGTCCGCCGGTGGGCGTCCCCAAGTCCGCCATTGGATGGATGGCGAGAGGGCCTTCTCTCCTTCGGGTGAACTCTGGGGTAGCTCCATCTATGGCAGACAACGGAAACTCATCGTTGTTCGCCATGGACGACGATCAGATGAACCTGGAAGACAAGGTTTTGTCTGTCAAGATTCCCACAGACGGCGCCAATTGTACGGGGAGCAAATATTCCGGCAAGCTTGTACTCCTTTCTTCCAAGCTCCGTTTACGCCCGATCACCTGCGTGCAAAGAATTGTGAGCTACCCGGCGGTGTGTGGCCGGAAAAACCTTCCGATGATCAAGTTAGCACACACCTTAGGACAGAGAGAGAGAGAGAGAGGGAGGTGTTTTAATGTAAGAAAATCCTTACAAAGTGTTCGTCCGTCGCGTATGGGGGGCGCAGACATGCTTATATACCCTCTGTGCCCCGTATCTACTCCCAGTCGTCTCCTTACATGTGGCTCCGCTATCCCATCTGTCAGCATAAACTTTGCTTAACATCACCTAATCTCAACTGCCTGACTTCACAGCTGGAGCTCGGCAGCCGATAACGGCAGATATGAGCAGGGGGTTTCAGTATTAGATTAAACACTAAAATTAGCCTAAAAACTAAGTTTGAATTGATTTTTATACCAATAAGTAGGGGTGAGCAGCGGATATACCGATGCGCTCAAACTGACCGAACCAAACCGATCCGCTACATTTTGAATGGATGCGTGATAGCGAACGGACGGTTGCGGATTGATTTTTTCCAATCCGCCTAGTTTTGGACGAATTATGAATTTGAGGGTCCTTTGGCCGCAACCGAACCGTCAAACCGCGAGCACCCCTAGTAATTTATAAGACTTTATATTTTTAATTTGTTTAGATATTCTGATTATATTTTCAATTGACAAATAGTTTAAATATTCTGTTGAATATGTTCTGTTGAAAAAAAGTTTTTAACTTGAATATATTTTTTGGATTGAAAAAAATTAATGGATTATTTATCTATATTTTTAGTCTTTGAATCTAACTCTAAAAATAATAAATAGAAAACATGATATATGTCGGTTGGTTTTTATTTTCAAAAACAGATATAGATGTAATAATATAGAGGCATACAATCTCTATTACTGCTTTGTTCAAGATTTTGGTGGTTTGAATTGTTTTTATATTTTAAAAATCACATATTGTAATACTTTATGTGGATGAGGCATGCTGTGATTGTAATATGTGGATGAGACATGCAGTGATTGTAATATTCTAAAGTTTCAAACTTTCTTTCTTTGAATGAGGCATGCAGTGATTGTAATATTTTTTTAAGTCATTGACTATAATATTTTATTTTTTTTTTTTTGAGGAAGTGCACAAGTTAAATTATGTTGAAAATTTATAAAATTTTAAACTGCCAAACCGATTCGTATCCATTTGCTAATCCGCTCAATCCACATCCGTCGGATTGGCGGACGAATGGGGATTGATTTTCTCTAATCCGTCAATCTAGAGAACGGATGGTGGATTGGAAGTTCCGTGGCTGCAACCGACCCGCGCCCACCTCTACCAATAAGTCTTGGCTCAAGCCTAATCTTTAGAAATTTATTTTGATTTTTTGTCCAATTCATGAGATACTTGGCCCACTTATTTATTTATGTTTGGATTAGAAAATATCTTTTTAAATAGGGTAAATTACACTGACACTCTTTGATATTTATATTTATTACAATTCTCCCCTCACGTTTTAAAAATTACATCTCCCTCCCTGAGGTTTAAAGTTTCATTACAAATTCCACCCATCAACAATTTAATTTTTTTTATACCAATTTAGCCCTCACTGGGTAAATTACATTGACACCCCTCACATTTTAGAAATTACAATCCCCTCCCTAAGGTTTAAAGTAGCATTACCAATTGCCCCATCGGTTAGTATTCGTTCGAAAAAAAAAATCATTGAAAAAAATTATTTGAAAAAAATTTTTGTTAGTAAAATTTTTAAATTTCTATTTAAAAACCAACGTAAACTCATTTTTTGAATTTATGTTTTTTTCCTCAAATTTACAAACTGAGACAACCATTTATAAACCAAAAAAATTATCAAACAAATTTTTATGACAGTTTTTTAAATTTTTGTAAATATAAATTGAAAGCTGAAAACGAAATGGTTACCAAACAGGTTTCAGATGGTAAAAATGTTGTAAAATTAACAAATAATTAAATAAGTTGTCAACGTAAGAAATGACTTATGAAAAGATTCTTAGGCTATGTATGGTTTGATTTTTAGAATTTTTTAAAAAAAATTAAAAATTAATTTGGTTAAGAAATAAAAAATAAAAAATAATTATTATTTTAACTGTTGGGCAGGTTATATATATACGTATGGCTGTTTCAATTTAATTTGTAAAAAATTATTTCTAACCACTCGAAAGATAAAAATTATATAAAAATGATAATTGTTTTTTATTTTTTATTTCTTAACCAAATTAATTTTTAATTTAAAAAAAAAATTCTAAAAATCAAACCATACATAGCCTAAGAATCTTTTGATAAGTCATTTCTTACGTTGGTAACTTATTAAATTATTTGTTAATTTTATGACATTTTTATCATCTAAATCTTGTTTGGTAACCATTTCGTTTTCAGTTTTCAATTTATATTTATAAAAATTTAAAAAACTGTCATAAAAAACTTGTTTGATAATTTTTTTGGTTTATAAATGGTTGTCTCAGTTTGTAAATTTGAGAAAAAAAGTAAATTCAAAAAATGAGTTTATGTTGGTTTTTAATTAAAAATTTAAAAATTTTACTAACAATTTTTTTTTCAATTAATTTTTTTTCCAACTAATACTAACCGAGGGGGCAATTGGTAATGCTACTTTTAAACTTAGGGAGGGGATTGTAATTTCTAAAATGTGAGGGGTGTTAATGTAATTTACCTAGTGAGGGCAAAATTGGTATTTAAAAAAATTAAATTACTGAGGGATGGAATCTGTAATGAAACTTTAAATCTCACGGAAGGAGATGTAATTTTCAAAACGTGAGAAGGAAACTGTAATAAATATAAAACTCAGGAGGTGTCAGTGTAATTTACCGCTTTAAATATTTTTATAACAAAAATAGAAAATATGAGCATCCACCTTATTTGGCAATTGTTTAAAACGTTACCATTTTTCCTAATTTTTCTTCCCTTCAATTATAATAAATAAATCCACATTATTTTTTCCCCCTATTTTGAGGTCCTTTTGTTGAAGAAGAATCTGAAAAGTTGAAGAAAAAAAAAAGAATATAAATAAAAGACAAAAAATAAAACAAAATTAACCTTACTTGAATTTTTCTCAATAACAAAAAAGTGACTTTTTAAAAAATTGACAGATGCATTAATTTTGTTCTCCAGAAATTTCATTCTAAAAATAAAAATAAAAAAAATACTAAAATTGCATTCAACAAACCATTCATGCAATATAAGTTTGTACAAAAATAGTAATTACCGAAGTTTAAATTAGGAGTTTCTACAATGATCCTTAAAAAAAATCAAATATAAACACTACATAAAAAAAATACCAAGTAAATTTAAGAAAAATTGCTAAAGAAAATATTTTTCACGCTAAAAGTTATTGGGTAACAACATAGGAAGTCGTTTGAGCACAAATCATAGCTCATATTGCAATTCATACAACCTCTACAACAAAAAAATAAAAATAAAAATAAATAAAAAAATAAATCAAAACAAATAAATCGAAAGTGTTTAAAAATTGAATGCTTTATTACATACGTGTATTCACATTTTTTATGTTACAATTCATACAACACTAAAAAAAAAATATAAAGAAAAAAAAAAAGTCAAAACAAATAAATAAAAAGTGTAAAAGTTAATCGCTTAGTTACATATTTCAATTCATTAGCAACTTTACACGTTGCTAAAAAAAGTGAAACACAATTCATAATGTGGCAAAAGATTGAGTAGGCATTAAGTTATATCAAGAGAAATATAAGATAGAAGAAGATGATGATAATTTCAATAATAATCACATTTCACAGTTTTTCTCTTCATAGTGTTTTTTTTCCCCCTTGCTATGATTTGTTCTTATGGTATGAAGTGAGAAATGATACTAAATAGCTTCTTAGGGAATTGCAATAATGTTTTAGGGAAAAATTGATGTATTGAAATTGTAATGTTGTAGGGTTTTAAAATTGAACAAAATATGGAATGGGGGAAAGTTAGGTAAAAAGTAAAAGTTTTATATTTCCTTTTCAAATTTTATAAATTATAGTATAATAATTAATAGCCAATATTGTTTTTTTTTTTAAATAATTTTAAAATAAAAAAGTAACAATTTTAGGATGAGGAGTTAGAGGCTTTAGAAACTTCCTCGTTAGAAACTCTATTTTGCTTAATATATATAGTAGTATATTACTCGTACTATACACAAGTATAAATAAATAATCAAAAATTAGTTTATAAATTAAAATAATAATATAAAATTTATTTAAATTATATAGTAAAAATGATTTATAATCAATTAAATTTTATTCATTTTTATCAGAGTTACACATAAGAGAAGATTTTTACCAATTAAATCTTTTCTTAAACACAATTCATAATGTGGTAAAAGATTTTTTAAAATATTTAAAAAATTAAACATCAAGAGAAATAAACAATGGAATATGTGAATTGATTCATATATTTTAGTGTTACAAAAATTTAAATTTTAAAACTGATCCTTTTCAAATTTCTAAATTTAAAATTTTAAATAGATTAATTAACTTTCTTTTAAAAATATGTAAATCAAGACATAATAAGATTTTTTTTTAAATGATTCAATAATTTTTTTTTAAAAATGATTAATTAATTTTCCTTTTCAAATTTCTAAATTTAAATTTATAAATAGATTAATTAACTTTCCTTTTAAAATGTGCAAATCAAGGGATACCAATTTTTTTTTAAATGATTTAATAAAAGCTAGAAGATTTTTTTTTTAAAAATTTAAAACTGATTAGTTAACTTTTCTTTTCAAATTTCTAAATGGATTAATTTAACTTTCCTTTTGAAATGTGTAAAGTACGGCAGATTTTTTTTAAAAAAATAATAAAATTGATTAGTTAACTTTTCTTTTAAATTTATAAATTAATTAATTAACTTTCCTTTTAAAATGTATAAATCAAGAAATACTAAGATTTTTTTAATAATTCAATAAAAATTAGTCAATAGAATATTTTTTAATTATTTAAAAATAAGAATTATAGAAAAATAATAGGAGAGTTTTGAGTTTTACCAAACTTTTCTCATTAGAAATTTTATTTTCTTTAATACATAATATAGATATAGATAGATATGCCAAATTCCACCTCCATTTAATTCACAATATTAAAGAGAATGGGCTTATTCTTTTTCTTTTTTAATAAGTACAAACCTCGTCATTTCTAAATTCCATTAAATTCTCAATATTTTTTTATGAGAGTGATTTTTTTTTTAAATAATATATAAATTCACTTTTTAGAATCACTTTATAGCCTTAAGAAGGGAGATTTTTTTTAAGATCCTTGGTATTAAGATTTTATAGCATAAAGGACACTCAATATTTTCATAATGTCTAAGGTCCCTCAACATCGACCTAGAGAAAATTCGACCCAAAGAAAATTCGATCCAGAAAATTTTTCTGGACACATCACTGAGAAAATTTCAAATTTCTCTAGACACATCACAGAGAAAATTTTACACATCATACACACCAAATTTCTCTGGACACATCACAGAGAAATTTTACACATTTCCAACACCAAAATTCTCTAGACACATCACATAGAAAATTTTACACATCACTAACACCAAATTTCTCTGGGTTCAAATAAGAGAAAATTGAAATTTCTCTGAGTTGAAGCTAGAGAAATTTTTTTCCTTTTCCTTTTCCTTTTCTTATTTTAACTTCTGTTTATTACAATACTGTTGTTGTTGACCATTATTTCATATCCAGTTTATGCAACAATTTATGTATAAACTAATATTTCTACAAAACCCTTTACAATGACATTAGAATTAAATATTCAAAAAATACAAGGACCAACCAACATTCCAATCTTTAGTGAGCATTTTGTGTTGTATGATTTTCCGACCTGACTAGATTTGGATAAACTTGGCCGTCTTGATCTCACACGCCTCTAAATATCGAAAGAAATGAGTTGAACCCTTCAGATGAAGCCCTGCCAAAGATCCACAGTAGCAAGTTACTAAACAAATTCATGGTCCCAGCTTTGTTCATAAATTTTTCTGGCGTTGTTCACATAGAATTGAAATTTCTCTGACTCTATTCACAGAGAATTCCTCTGACTTTGTTCACAAATTTCTCTGTGTGTGTTCACAATTTTAAACTAGAGAAAATTGTTTTAACTAAACCAGAGAAATTTTAACACAATGATTTTAAATTAGAGAAATTGTTTTAACCAAACCAGAGAAATTTTAATCAAACTAGAGAAATTGTGTTTGTTCACGATTTTAAACTAGAGAAAATTGAGTATAACAAAAAATCAAATACCTTCTTCGTTGAATAACAAAAATTCTCTCATTGACATTTCATCAAACACCTTCTTTGCTGAATCCATGTTCACAGCTCCCGAATACATCTTTTTATGTGGATTTTTTCATTAAATGTTGTATGAAGATTTTAAGATTTAGTTTATTGAGATCAACAATAAAGACAATGAAGAAGAAACAAGAATGTACTTGTGGATATGTAACTGATGCATTTTGTTTCTGCTTTCATACCTGCTATAATGCTTTATAAATCTTACTAGTGCTCTGCTTCTTGATATTTGTCCTTCGAGGATAGTGATATTTGTCAACGGAGGAATCTTCATCGGAGGAACAGTGATCGGAGGAACAACAATGAGGACTAGTGCTCTGCTTCATATAAATCTTGTTGTATAAAGCACTACTAGGAATCTTCATATAAATTGACGATCTCCATCGGCAAAGCTTTATAAATCTTGCTAGTGCGAATTCCTCCGTTGTAGTCAATGCCAATGAAGCTTTGAACAATGCTGCGGACGAAGAAGGGAGAGAGAGAGAGGAGTTGTTTGGTGTAAGAAAAGAGATGAAAAAGAATGAGAGAGTGGGTGTTATATGTAGGTGTGGATGAGGGACCTTAGACTATAAAAAAATTTATTGTGAACCTCTCCCATTACTAAAAGTTGGAGAGAAATGTTAGACGAATTTTCTCCTTAAAAAGATGATTGGTTAATAATTAGATTTTCTTCACATATTACTGAGTCTAAAAAGTGGATATAACTTTTGAATCTGAATAGTAATCTATTTGTTTGGTTTTGATTTCCAAAATTCACTTTTCAAAAAATTTCACTTTTTATTTATTTATTTATTTATTTTTGTTTTCACTGAATTTTTTTTAATATTTTAAGTATTTTTTTTTAATTTTTAAATATACCTAGCATAAATATACTTAAAAAGTATAATATGTGTGAATTTTTTTTAAAAAAAATTCACTAAATAGCAAAAATTTCAAAAATATAGTAGGTATATATTTTTTATATTTTTGTGTATTTATTAATCTTTTAAAATATTTTTTTACAAATATTTTATTATACATATAAGTAAGGTGCATCTAAAAAAATATAAAAAAATACTTAAAATTTTAAAAATATTCACCAAAAATAAAAAAATACGAAAAAATAAAAAAATTTAATTTTCAAAAAATTAAAACCAAACACATTGATTTATTTATTTTTAACAAGTACAAAGCTACCTACTTAGCATTTCCTATTTAACTCTTTATAGAAAACTATCGTTAAGAAAAAAGCTCTTCATAAATAAACTACCTTCTTAAATTGCTATTATTTTCATTAATACATGTAAAATATAGTGAAACCCAAAACCATATTAACACACTTTGGAGCCTATTTATCATAAATATCATATAAAATATCACTCAAGACTTGCATTTACCTTTTGATTTTAATATTCAATACCATATTAACACTAGTTGGAGCCTATTTATCATAAATATCATATAAAATTTCACGCAAGACTGCCTTTACCTTTTGATTTCAAATACGTACATTTCTTTTTTTCCACCATTAGCAACACATTTGAAAAGGCAGAAGAGTTTTCGTTTTCAAGAGTCTATTTTGCTCTCTCTCTCTCTCTCTCTCTCCTCAAATATTGTTCACTCTCTGCAAGAGGGGGAGGATCAGAAATTCACATTCTGGGTCGGAACTCACTGGTAATTTGCTGTGAGCAAAAATGGTGATCATAACCGAAGATATGGTCGAGCAGCTTCAGACTTTGATGGAGCAAAGTCAGCTTCTCATAACCTTTACTTCACAATCTTTGATTTGATTCAATTTTTTTTCTTATTGATCTCCAAAACCGTCCTTACATTTACCCTATTGTCTTTGTTGTTGCAGTTGATGAGCCACTTAAGATTTCCTTCAAGGTACTTATGCATTTCAAGTGTGTTATCAGTTGTGAACTACCAGATCTGTCATTTATAGTATGAACATCTAAACATCTGATGAGTTGGTGATCTGGGTTACAACTTGATCTTGGGTCTGATCTCTTTTGTTCTTTAATTTTTTTGTGTGTGGGTTTAGTTATACTGATTGTGCTGGTTAATAAATCCTTTTTTATTTATTTATTTTCATTTAAGTTGTGGGATTAGGCTTAATAATTTAGTATTATGTTAAGTTTCTTTGATTCCTAAATTTGGATTAACCAGGATTTTTTTAATGCCACATTCCAAGTCTGAAAGACCCTTTTAACCCTTTTAAATTTTGCATGGATCAATGTTCATAATGCTACCCTTGAAGATGGAAAGTGAATCTCTATTATTAGCTCATTGAAATTTCCGAATGATCAACTCTGCAATCAGTTGTTAGAATCAATAGGTCTTCAAATCGTTCATTTGAAAAAATGGAAAGCCTTCTTATTGGATGATCATGATACTTCCCAAAAATCAAAATTCTTGATCAACGGAGGAACAATATCACCATTTTTGTTCAATAAGATACCAAAGTGGATGATTGACTCATTCCATACTGGAAACTAAATTTTTAGGTCAGTTAGACCTCTAGAGCTTATCTATATTCCTTATGTTTTTTGGCTTATAGTTTCTTTGCAAGCTGGTCAATCCTTTTCCTATTTAAGAAAGAAAAGTTTATTGATATTAAGATTTGAGACTTTTAAACAAAGTAAAATGGTGAGTATTCGGGAATTGATAGCATCAGGATTCAAAATCAAATTAACATGTTCGGGCAAAGAAAGAAATCGAAAAACTAGGTCCTTAGGGCATCCTGGGCTATGAGAGGGCAGAGTGCACATGTTGTCGTAATTTCAGAATTCGTAAGAACTACTAAATTGTGCATAATTCAAGGTTTTGTATAACATGTTATACAAAAAAAATTGGTTTACTTTTTAGTTTGGAATGAAGCAAAGAGTGCACTTACTATGCTTTTCATGTTCTGCTGCATGCGTGCAGACTACAACTGGTTAATGGCATAAGAAAATAGGAAGAAAAATCTTGTTGGTGTCAATTTCCTTGGATCAGTTGTAAAGTCTATGTTTGTTACATCATTGCATAAACAGAAAACAACTATGAGTTTTGTCTTGATTTGCAGAATATGCATCAAGGATTTCCAAAAGAAACTCTGGTGCGATTTCTCAAAGCTAGGGAAGGGAATGTTTCCAAAGCCCATAAAATGGTTAGATGCATTTAATTTCAGTTGAAATTTTGAGATTAATTGTTGTTTTAGAACATTATTTATGAAGTTATCTCCATTTCTCACTGATTATACTAAACTGTCTCAGCTGCTTGACTGTTTAAACTGGAGGATGCAAAATGAGATTGACAATATATTGGCGGTGAGTTTTTATTGTTATTTGAAAACCAGCTAAGCATCCTTTGCTGTAGCAGATTATTATATTAATCTTTAAGCAGACTAGGCAGTGTTTGCGTGTTGATTTACGATTCAATTGTTTCACAATGCTAATGCAAGATGTTCTGCTTTAAATTATGGAATTTAATGTGGTGAGCCCATACTTGAGATCGATCTTTTCATGAATATCAGAATTGTATATGCTGACCTCTCCTACAATCTTCATTGCTTTGCTTTTGCATGGTGGGGCTTGAAAAAAGATTTTAATGAAACTACTTCAGATAACATTATCTGTTGCATCTAAATTATTAGCTTGAAAACCTTGCAACAAATCTAGTGGCCTACATAAGGGCACAACTTAATGTGTCCATAAAATTCATGTTTGTGCCTCAGGTCTTTATTGTGAGGGTGCTTGGCACCCAGAACGTAAGTAGGTTCCATTATTAGCCAAGACTATCAAAGTTCATTTCCTTTTGAACTCTGGCCACACTGATTCTTGAACTTAAATTATTCATGGAAGTTGTATCGACTTACATTGAAGTTAAAAACTGTAACACTATTCTCAACTCATCAAGATTTATAACATTGAAAATGGTATTGATTTTAGAAGATCATGGTAGTTCACATTTTAATTTAAATCATGTTCATAAGACAGATCTCACTGGGTCATTAATGATGTACTTCATCACTAATTTTAATGGGTCCTCTATGCAGAAACCAATTATCCCTACTGAATTGTACAGAGCAGTGCGCGATTCACAGCTAGTAGGAGTGTCAGGTTACTCAAAAGAGGTATTCGCTTAATAAAAATCATTTCCTTTAAATGCCAATTAAATCGGTCCAGGACTCAAATTTTGTTTGGCCTTACCAGTGAAAGTGAAGTTGCTCTTATTGTGATCTTAATAAACAAGAACTATTGCATGGTGATCATGATGTTCTGCTGCTCATTCTTTCTTTTTTTACTTGGTAAAATTTTCCAGGGTCTCCCTGTCGTTGCTGTTGGTGTGGGGCTCAGCACCTATGACAAAGCATCTGTACGGATGTGATTATTTTTTCTTTCCCAGCTGTCTTGATTTTGATATTAACTTCAGCATCATCAAGGATTGATTTGTTCCATACTTCTATGAATGGGGCATGATGATTTGCTAATGCATGAAGTCAATCATGCATGAAAAATTCATTGCAGCTTGGTTCATTTATGCAATTTTGCTCATAATGAAATGCATTTTCTATTCTACAGTGGTTAATTGTTTATTTGTTTTGTATTTTAGATTCACTACTATGTTCAGTCACACATCCAAATGAACGAATATAGGGACCGTGTAATATTGGTGAGTATGATTCCTGCAGACTTGGGCTTGCTTAACCATATATTGTGATTATAGCTTCTCTTGTAGCCTAACTAATTGTTTGGTTGTAGCCATTTGCATCAATGAAGTTTGGACGGCATATTGGTACATGTGTGAAGGTTCTGGATATGACTGGTTTAAAGCTTTCAGCACTAAACCAAATTAAGGTATTTCTCATTTGTCGGGGAAAGTTTCCGTGATCAACTCTCCTAGTGCTCATTAAATATTCAATTTTATTGGCAAAGTACGTGGTATTTTTTTTTCAGAGTTATCTGGAGACCTGAAATTAACTTTTTTTTGATTTTTCAATTGATCTTGTGGTTTCATGTACTACTTACTGTGGGGTTAAAAACAATATTTCACAAACACAATAACATCTTTCTCCCCGACTTTTGCCTCTGGATCAATAAATCCAAAGTCAACTCTCTCTGATATAAACCCCGTAGGTAGAACTCACCATTGAAAACCGGCTTGCTAGGAGAGGATGCCCAAGAGGTTTATATGCACATGGCTGGCCTTTGTTAAACTGATGTGGCCTATAGGTCACCCCTTTTGTGGCTTAAACTGCAAAGCCACACCTATCTAATCATACTTGCGTAGTTGTGTTTAATCCCATACTTGACATGGTGGCTAGCTTTGATACCAAATGATATAAACCCATTAAGTTGTCACAAATTTATTTTTTTCATGCAGTTTGTTCCTTGGGAACACATATTCACACTTTTATGTTTGCTTTCAGCTATTGACCGTTATATCTACCATTGATGACCTGAACTATCCGGAGAAGACAGATACATATTACATTGTTAATGCACCATACATATTTTCAGCATGCTGGAAGGTTTGCTTTTATCTTCATCTTTAACAAAAGATGTCAACTGTTCATCTTTGTTAATAAACTTTGACTTTGGCAGGTTGTGAGGCCTCTTTTGCAAGAAAGAACGAGGAAGAAAGTTCAGGTCCTGCCAGGTTGTGGGAGAGATGAGTTGTTGAAGGTATGGAAACCTTAATCATCCTGGTTTTGTGGCCAGTTTTTGCTTTCCACTGGTGCATTATTCATTGTATTTGTGTTGAAACTGTCTTCTTTCTTCACGATGTACATGCCCACTTCTATACAGCATGATACTTGTAGAAACCCCAGATCTTACGCAATGTTGTTTTATAAAGCTAATGGTTCCTCCCTAATTTATGGTAAAAGCAATAGTGGTGAATGAGATGATCTTAAAATAGTAGCAGAAACTATTACTGGTGAATAGTGTGTGGCAGTAGAGTATATTTAAGGCATCAGAATTAGATGTCCCTTAATAGAGTCCAATGCGAAGAACAGGTTTCTAGCTCACCCAAGGCTTTTCCATATCTAATCTTTTTGCATATGCATTTGTCTTTTATATGTGGTTGATTGTCATTGGTAGCTGCCTCTGTCAGACCGTAATGAGCCATTCAATTCTAAACTTACATGTTAAGCTTGGCAAGTGCAAAAGCAGGTTCTAGTTTTTCAAAATCTATCAAAATGTTGCTTATTGACAATAAAATGGGCAAGAACTATGTTGAAAAAAAAAACATAATAATAAAATCAGATTTTACCTCTTCTTTTCTTTTCCACAAGTTTCTGGGGAACCAAACGGTCAGAAGACCACTAATATAAGTGGACTGGATTGGGCTGGACCTATGTTTTCTTCTTATATATATGTCGTACCTTTGATGTTGTTTCGCTACTTGGATGCAGATAATGGATTATGAATCTCTTCCACATTTTTGTAAAAGAGAAGGATCTGGATCATCTCGGCATTCTAGAAATGGAACCATGGATAATTGTTTCTCATTGGATCATCCCTTCCATGAACAGCTCTATATTTATGTCAAGCAACGGGCTGTGGTTAGGGAGGCACCAATCAAGCAAGGCTCATTCCATGTGGATTTTCCTGAACCAAACCCAGAAGATGCCAAAATTGCTGAAACTATAGAATCCGAGTTCCATAGGCTTGGGGATCAGAATGGGATGTCCAACTCACTACATGACCTGAGTATCAATGGTGATTGAAAGCTCACAGAAAATTACTATTTCTGAATCTGATGGCTGTATCTGCAGCTGCACCTGATATGGAGTAGCACATTGCTCGCCAAACTACACAATAACTGCTGCTGTTGGATGAGGAGGGTTTTAATTTAGGGATGTAATAGCAATGCCTTGTGTCAGCTCGATGCAGATTTGTTAGCTCTGATCTGACATTGCTACCTAGGGTGGTTAGATAATTGTATTGTTGTTGACCAAGAATGTATTAATCACTTATTCAATGATATGATGTTTAAAAATTAGTTTCACTTGCTGAAATGAAAGTGATCTAATCCTATTTTCATCCAAATGCAAGATGGTTCTATGGTGGTTTCCTTTAAGAAATAAGATACAACGTCTCTGGTTTTCACTACAGAAATTAAACTCTTTTGATGCATGTGGCAATCCAGTTTATGAGTTCAAACAATGGACTCTGCTTCTTTGACATCTGTGACTCTGGTTGTATGAACAGTTCTGGTGAGGAAGACTCTTCCAAGAAGAAGAGAAGTCTTCTCAACAGCTTGTTTTTCATTGATGACAGAAAGTTTTCTTGACTTTTATTTTTGTTATACTAAACGCCAAAAAAAAAAAAAATTCCGTCTAAATAAACAGTGCACTGTTATCGTTTATTTCATGATCAGAAATATGATAAAAAAGTAAAGACTGACTAAACCCATTGTGGCAACTCATTTTGTGATGAGGCAATGCTCTTGAATGATGTACCATTTACAGCACTTGACAGCAAAGCATTTTTTGACAAAGCCAAAATGATCCATACTTTGATTCAGGTTGGTAATACAAACCAATGTATCCTGCAACAAACAAATGCATATCTAATGTGGAGAATGAACTTCAAATATTGGAGACCAGAAAAATTCATATACATAGAAGAAATCCACATTTAGAGATCATGGATGCATTGGAAACAAACAGAAACCCACTATCCTAACATATATATATATATATATGTGATGGTTCACATCCTTCCCTCCTTAAAATCTGCGAGATCTTTCTGGAGATGCATTTAACATCAAGTATTTACCTCAACTGTTTGTAACAATTATATGCAACAGCAACTGACATGGCAGCACCAATAACAGCAAGAGCTGCATAGGTATCCTCGCGCTCCCAGCTCTCTAACCATGTTGGCATAGTGCACATCCTGCGAGTGCTAGCTGCTTTACCACTATTCTTCCGGGAAATTTGTCTTTTGGTGCTCTTCTTTTCAGCTGTCAACTTTGCCTCCCTCTTGTTAAGATTAGCATCATCTATCTTTTCGGGTACAGAAGGATTCTGACAACAGGGGGAGTTTCCATTTGCCCGGAAACAACCCATACCTGCAACTTGAGATCCACACACAGCACTGCTGATCTCATTTGTTTGTGTTGGCTCTTTTGAGCTGCTTCCAACATTGGCCTCTTTGTTTAGTTGAAGCCTTAATTCCTGGGATGTTTTCTGGTCTTCTTCTGATAAACCCATCTGTCCCCTGATGTTAGGATTCATAAGTTGAATGAATACAGAGTGAGACTCATTAAATAAAAAAGAAAAGAAAAGAATGAACCATGCGTTTATCTGTGTTTATGAGTGCTAGAAAGGGCATGTGAATGTTCAACAAAATTACTATAAATGTGCATCTCAGGCCGCCACCTGGAGACCTCTATGTTGATACCTCCTGAGCCGCTACTAATATCAGCCATACGAGTTGTACAAATAGCCTGGGCAAAATCTCATCATATGGGAGACACACTGGGGTGAATTTGTTCGAGGGCCTATCAGTGTCGCAAGTTTGACATGTACTTTTGATACTGGGAATAACGTGTGCGCTTGTTTAAAAATGAAGTACCCTCATATAGTGAGTATTCTTATTTACGTTCCCATGACAATCAAAACTTTAGAATACAAAAGAAATTTGACAATCATAATTATAAAGCTGATTATAAGTAGAAAACAAGTAAATCATTCAAGAATATGAAATATATTTTAACAATAAAGATTACGACATAAAATTTATGCTTTGATTATCCAAAATAAAGAAAGAATTACTATACTGACTTCTCATCCTCAAAAAATTTCAAATTACTGTTGTAATACTTGAATTTATGATAACCAATAAAGGCAATAAGTTATTCAAGGACAACACAATTTCATAGAAAATGGGTACTTAAATAATTTTAAAATTAAAAAACCAATCACCGGTTACAAATTTAATGATGTTAGGCTCATACAACTAACACTTGGGCCAAAAAGTTTAAGATCTTAACATGTTCTCACAAAGGATAATGAAATTCCTCATAAAGAGATTCCCATTTCTTATGTATTATTCTTGGACTCCCAACATGGGTTAGGGAAAAGTATATCTATAAATTGAAGATCATTCAAAACATTTTGACAACTCTTCTTCATAAGCTTACAAATTTCTGACCGGACATTTAACTTTTGGGCAATACTCTGAAATCTCCCACACCTCACAACCGAAAATGGGGTAAGAAATTTGTTGTGCTAATACTCATACATGACTTGAACATCCCAAATTTTCAATTTCTCTTTTGCTCAAATTATAATAGAGCTGTATTTCCCATCATTCTAGTTGGAGGTGCCAACAGAACTTCTGCCAAGATCCTATTATTCAAAAACTTCATGAATCAAACCACTCTAATGCTGACCACTTTCTAAAGTTTCCAAAAAAAAAAAAAAAAGGAAAATTACCTCCAAAGCCAATCTACAATCTCTCCTTTCCCAATATGCTGTTCAAGCAAGAGAGGTACATCATCTGGGGTAACATACCCATACCTAAAGAATATTAAATCAAAATGGCTCAAGAATTGTTTATATTTAAAATGTGATCTACGAAGAAAGAAAAGATCCACTTACACTTTACTCATCATATCAAAGAAGATGATGAAAGCATTAGTCCAGCAAATATACAATCAAAAAAAGAGTTACATCCTTACCAATGACCAGTAACTTCTCCACCGATTTTTGCTCCAAAAATAATCACATTTCCTGCATACTTATGCTCCCCGATGTGTGAGCACGGGCTGACAGAAACTTTACTTTGAAGGCCATATGATTCAATCTCTTCTTTGAATCTAGTAATCACAGCAGGTCCACAAACACCACAACGTCGATCCCTGGTCCCATGAGCACACACAAAGATATAGAAGCCCCGTAGTGCTTCAGGAGTTCCAGGTGGCCATTCACCATCTTTCACAAGCACTTCCTCAACAAATGTGTCAATATCAAAGTGTGTCAATCTCCTGCATTTTATGCAAAAATCACAGTCAAACAATGGGAAGGAAAAACAAGATTGCGAAGAGCATCCAAAAAGTAATGAAGAAAGACTGCAATTTGACCTGTATCTGATCATGTCAGGAAAGATTAAAACATCACCATTCGACGTCTCAGTTCCATCACGCCCCTCACATATTGTTAACCGGGTCTTGAGAAAAATGGGGAAAACAATGTAAGAAAACTGTATGCTGTATTACACAAATATGATAGTAAGAAGTAAAGCAAACACATACAAATACACTCGATTTCAAGATCAAAGCAGCATTGTTGACCAAATAAACTGAAAGCAAACTATTAGAAGTAGGATAAGTGCTAAAAATTCTAAAGACCACAAAATTTTTGTGCTTCACCAGTTCAACAATAATTAATTTATGCAAACCGTTGAGAGAAGTTTGTTTGACTATAGTTATTCATGACCAATAAATCTTGATAAGCTTAAAATATCATGGAACATGGACAATACAACCAAGTGCTAATAACCTGTTACTTCACATAGTTTCCAAAAATCACAGAACATAAATACCTTCATCACTCATAGATCCCTACATATTGAACATTTATATCACACTAAGGACATAAATGTCCTGACAAAGCCCCATTGTAGTTCCTTTACAATGTTATAAACCTTTGTGGATCAAAAGAACAGGAAAAAGGAGATTTTGGTTTCAACTATAATAAGGATACGACGATGAAATTAAGCAGGCTAGGAACTAAATCCAACTTTAGCAAGACCATATAAGCATCCCAAATTTTAGTTGCTCAGTCCCAATCTTCGTGCACCTGAGAACACAACCTTAAAACCCTAGCCCCAGGAAACGAAACAAACACTATATATAGAGAGAATGAGAGCACCTATGAACATTGAAAAACATAAACTTCTGTGAACGAACCCTAAACGGCCCAAACTCAATCACAAAACCTACTCAATATCCTTCAAAATCTCCACAATCCACATCCCAAAATCATCCAAAAACATAAACAATTCACTAAAACAACACAAACCCATTTCGAATCACTATATATTCAACCAAACCCGCAGAAATAATTAATCCAACAAAGAGAACCCACAAACCTGTTTCCTTCAAAATCTCCACAATCGACATCCCAAAATCATCCAAAAACATAAACAATTCACTAAAACAACACAAACCCAGTTCAAATCACTATATATTAAACCAAACCCACAAAAGAATTTAGTCCAAGAAAGAGAACCCACAAACCTGTTTCTTCATATCACCCTTCTTAGCCATGAGAGCAGCGGAGAGAAGCCTGGGCAGTCGATCGGACTCAGCGGCCTCGATGCGAGGAGGCCACACTTGAGGGTTCTTATAGCACAGAAACAAATGGCGATCGTAGTAGTCTACGGTCCCAACCAGTGGGCTCTGCCGGAATTCAGTCCGAAAGAACCCAAACTCGAGGTCGCCGCCGCCGTCGAGGACGAGAAAACCCTCATTATTGAAGCTTCCAGAGGCACTCCCAATTTGGGAATTAGGGTCGAGAAGGAAACTGTCTCCGTCGGAGACTGCGATTGGGGACGATGTTGATGATGGGTTCATGAATGTCAGAGGCTCATCCCTATTGCTTGCCATTCAAGTGTTCGACAAAATCACACAGAGAGACGATTTTTTTTCCACGAGAGAGAGAGTGTGGAAGTGTTGGTTTGGCTGTGACTTGTGTTTTGGTGGACTTTGGTCAATTAGTGTGATGACCTGAGCGGACACGTGTCAATCAGGGGACATTCTACTATGGTGTTTTTTTTTTGTGGGGGGGGGGGGGTTGTGTGTGTCAAAGCTATTCACATGTCTGGCTCAACATCTCATGTCACTAATATATACCATTCATTCCCGGTGTGGATGACAATTTTGATCAAATAAAACATTTTTAGTCAGACATTGGTGTTGTTTGGCAAGTTGGTTTCTGACTAAAATAGTTACAAAAGACAAAATAAGTTATTTTAGTCACAACAAATAAACATCACATCCAATCCATAATCATTACTCTTTTCTCACAAAAAAAGTTAAAAAAATTTAAAAAACTAAAAAGCTTTTCCCAAATCAAATTTTTTAATCCAGACTAAAATAACTAAAAAAATCAAAAAGTCAACCCACTTTTTAAACGGAGGCATTGAGAGGTCACATAATGACTATTACTAGTTTTTCTCTTATGATTGGCCACCAATCATTCCATGATTAGTTAGTCTCACATTTTTTTATTATTATTGTTGTTGTTGATGATCATGATAATATAATGTAATCATGTTTATCAGATTAATTTAATTTTTTTGTATAGATAATTTATATTGAAATATAAAAATTAAATGAAATAGGAGTTCATGATTATTTTTGTTTCAAATCATATTTTCTAAATGCAAATTGTTTTGAATTCATTTTTCAAACTGCCATTATTTTGTAAAGTTACAACTCAACTTCGAAAATTTTTTACAAAAAATTAAGTAGTTTAGCCTTTTCAAAATAGTTTATAAAGCAACACAAGTTTGAAAAATAGGTTCAGTATGTATCTAGAAGAATGCATGATTTGAAAGAACTCAAATGGTTCAAAAAAACAAAAACCATCATCTAGGTTCTCCACAGCAAAAAGATAGAAACAGGATCCAACAACAGAAAATTTTACCAACTATTCATCCATGGGGGGATGCTGATTTCACAAGTCTTCTGGGACTCCAATGAAACCGAGCTTGTTCTAAGTTCAATGACAGTAAAGTTATGTGTCCTAAAACGCGACAAAGCTGGATGTTTCACACTTCAGCATGCTGGTAGTTGGTCTTTGTCGATCGCTTATGCAACCATAACTAAAGGACTGCAGCTTTATTTTGCAGAGAAAACAAGAGAGAGCAGAAAATAAATCATTTGTACTGAAATCTCCAAGCAATTGTCTCTAGCTTTGTTGCTGGATCATACAAACTCACTCACTCTTCCTACTCCTACCATTTGCTTTCAATATACCTACTACCCAAAGCAAGCAAAAATAACAGAAACTTAATTCCACTGGTCTCAAATGTACAAGCCCAAATCATAAACATTCTTCTCTCATTCACTTGCACGAATTTTTTTTTCTCCAAAAGCACGCATCACATGGGCCTCTCACCAGGAAGATAAGACGGTGATCCGCCCTCAATTTGATTCTTCTTCCTGTGGAAGATGCCACTGAGATTAGGTAAAAGCACCTTTTTGGATACAGAAGTATTCTGTTTTTCCAACTTTTGGGCAACCATGACTTTCTCTGGTGGATTCTGCTTTTGATTTTGAATCCGGTAGTTGCGGGGGGACGCTTCTGTTGACATCTCCCTCTCTGCAAGAATCCGAGATGCCGCTTCCGCCGCCTTCTTTTGCTCTCGTTCGCGCCACCTTCGGAGCTCTCCTTCCACCGCCTTCTTTGCCGCCTCCGCCATCTCTGCGCTCTTCAAGGCATCCTGAGTCGCAGCTTTCATATCATCAATCTCCTTCTGAGTCGCCTCCAACCTCTTGACTGCCTCATTTTCACTTGCTTTCACAGCTTCTACCTGCGCTATTGCAGCAGCCACTTTCATTTCAGCCAATTTGTCAGATTCCTCAACTTTCCGGCTCAGTGCCTCGAACTCTTCTCTTGAGATTGTGATCTGGGCACCAGACTCAGAAGTCGAGGCACGTGCTGCATTAGTTCTCTCAGACAAGATTTTAATCTGATCAAGAGCCCTTGTCTCGGCTGCTTTTGCCTCTTCAGCCTCCTCCAATGCAACTTTTAGCTGCTTCTCTGCTTCTTCCAGAGCAGTTTTGGTGGCTTCTGCTTCATTGTTCAACTTGTCAGCTTTCTTCTTCATCTCCTCAGCTTCGCATCTTGCATTTTCACTTTCTGATGACAACTGGTGGAGGGTTGAGATCATTTCTTCAAAATTACCTCTGACTTTGGATTCTTCAGCAATGGCTGCTTCAAGCTCGGACTTGCTTTTCCGGAGCTTGACGTGCAGATTCCCAGCAATGGATTCCGTTTCTGCTTCCTTCTCCTTTAGTTCAGAATGCTCTCTCTTCACATTCTCAAGCTCCAGCTTAAGGGACTCCACCAAGCTTCGAAGCGAGCTTTCCTCTTCAGCAACTTTATGAAGTGACCCCTTAGCATCACCCAGCTCTGAAGTGACAACTCTGACAGAATCAAGATCCGAAGCCTTTGCATTTTCCATCTCTTTTTGCAACACTCCAATCTCAGTTGCTGCTTCAGCAAGCTGGGCCTCAAGATTTTTGGTGACTTCAGGATCGAACTGTGTCTTCAAAGCAAGCAATTTCTTCGATGATTCTTCAAGGATAGCTTTATACGACTGCTTCTGAATATCTTTCTCAGCAAATATCTTCGCTTGTTCTTGCTGGGCTTGCATTGTTGCAAGATTCACCAGCCCAATCGATTCCTGTACAGCAGCAATTTCCTTTGAAAGCTCGCCAACTTTCTCCGCATTTGCTTTGGCTGCATGCTCAGCTTCTTCTGCTTGCTTGAAGGCGGCAGCTTTTGCTTCCAGGGTTGCATCGCAATCCTGACGGATTTGCCTCAGCAATTGTTTTGCAGCATCAAGTTCAGTAATTGCAGTCATGTACTGTTCTCTTTTATTTTCCAAGTCCTGTTTCCGGACACCATTAGCTACCGCAGGACTAGCACCATTTGCTTCTCCAAGTTGCTTCACCTGAGCAGCTTGTGTTGCCTTAATTACCGATTCCTTTGATTCAGTCACGGTTTTGAGCTTCTGGGTTAGGTCATCGACTGTCCTTTTAGCCTTTTCAAGCTCTATGAGTGCTTGGGCTTTTGTAGTTTCAGCACTCTTTAGTTGCTCCTTCAGCTTATTTAACTCTTTCTGGGTCAAGTGAAGCTGTGTTTCTTTTGCTAATACCCTCTGCAGTAAAGCACAAAAATATATATAAACCAATTGGAAGGTAATAATTAAGTGAAGCTATCAAATTGCTTTTTGAAAAGGTCAACCAAACGAAAATTCTGCGAACAACCTCCTCTGAGAACTTTATTAGTTGTGCATTATTTAATTTAGGTCAATAGCAGGAGAGAAGATGCCACAACCAACCCCTCCAAATAGCATTTCCTCAAACCTATGAAGCACCGACACTTCAAAACAAGTGCCCTATCCGTGTCGGACACACAGACACTTCGGAGACACGTATGGGACACACCACACCACATGGTGTGTCCCCTTAAACCAAACCAAAACAAACCAAGCCATGGTGTGTCCCCTTATTTAATTAATTTAGTGTCCCCTTATTTAATTAATTTATTTTCAAGAGATGCTTTGGGGACACACTAGGACTTCCCCAATTTTATGTAGTACTTTTGATGAATGTTGAATGTTTATTATTTTTTTCTTAGATTTAAATACTTAATAGATCATCCATAAAAAATATATAAACTGTAAGTGCCAATTTGAAATAAAAAAATAGAATTAGAATTAGTTTTTGTTAATATTAATTGTTTGTAGATGTAATATTAATCTAAATAGTAAATAAAAATACATGAGAATATATTTTATTGCCATGTCCCCGCCGTATCTGTATCCGTATCCCTATTTTTTTGAAATTGTGGTATTCCGTGTCCGCATCCATATCAGTGTCCGTGCTTTTTGCGCAAGATTAACAGTGGTATTACTGAAAGCATCACCAGAACTTGTCAACACAAACCTATTTTAACCAATCTTTTATGACATTTTTTTTTTCCTTTTCACCTTCAAGCAAAGCTTGATTTAAATTACATATTTAACATGTCGAATATAATTTAACCTGCTAAGGAATGTGATCAGAATATCAAGCAACAAAATTATTCTCTTCATGCCCGTTTTTCCACTACGGAATATCCAACTTTTTAAGGGACAAGCATTCAACATTTTCAATTTTCGTTTCCGAGTGTAGGAAAATAGTTGATTTGCTGTGGGAAAAGATAATCCAAAGAATGCAATTAGTTAAATTATAAGGAATGTTTTGCAACATCATTAGAGTAGTGCTATAAAAATAGAATCTACAACTAAAATTATATACAAAGAATGACGTCATAAATTAAAAGCCGATCACCTGACCACCGATGTCCATTGTATTTTCAAAACTACCATTGACACATCATTGTGGATGAAAATTCTAGTTAAAGTTTATGTTAGATCAATTGGATATCCAAGAACTGGGTTTTACATCATTATATTTTAAATATACCATCATATTCATAGGGATGGCAATTTGAACCCGACTTAACGGGGACTGGCCCCCCGACTCTGATTAGAACGGTTTTTTCCTAAAAAATACCCCCGACGAGCAAGGGATGGTATTCGAAAATAAATCCCCGACAATTTTCAGACCAACGACGATGATAGGTTCCCCCACCCCGGCCCGTCCAGTCCCTATCCCCCGCCCCGAACTGAAATTACTATTTTTTGGTTGGACATTTGAGAATCGAGATATTATGTTGCATGGATTATTTTGAAGAGATGGACCCATAGAATATTTTTGAGAGATGCCTATTGATTTTAGAAGTTAGCTAATAATGTTGGTTGTACATGCTACTTTGCAAAATTTATACTTTTTTTTTTTTTAAAGCAAAAAACACGTGGTGTTTGGATTTTTTTTATTTTTATTTTTTTGGGTGGTGTGTTGTTTGAATGTTTATGTTTGGATATTGTTGGATTATGTTTTTATATATATTATTTTTATTTGCCTCAAAAAAATAAAATAAGATATGCAAAATTCAAAAAAAAAAAAAACGTCGAGGATTTTTTAGGGTCAGGAAACCCAATCTCTATTAGGGAGTAGGGGCTGATGGGTTTCCCGCCGAGGATCGGGGGCAGGGGCAGGGGCGGGGGCGGAGACGGGAAATTTTATACCTTCGGGGATCGGGGACGGGGAGTGTAATCTCCGGCCCCGGCCCAACCCGTTGCCATTCCTATTCATTGAGGTTGCCACATGCCTGTAAAAACATAAATCTCTAAATTTGAGTAGTAGACATGCACAAGCGCAGGTACATGTACACATGTGCGCAGACAACGTTTTAAACCTCATTGACTAGTGATGATAACCTAAAATATCACTTCTCACTAATGACTTTAAAGAGGGAGTTCTCAAATGAAACCAAAAAGAGGAGAACATGCAAAATTCGATTCAAATAATTCACACAACACTTTCACAATGACGAGTTGAATCTGCAGGGAAAGGGATTCAGAATTGCCTTGACTAATTAAATTAATACTCTCCAAAATCAATTAGATGAAGCCAAGAATAGCTTTCTAAAACAGAACCACCACTGGTCACTGAATAACCAGTACAAGGCACTTGACTAAGCATTTTACAATAGATCAAAACCACATCCGCTTCTCTCTCCCCCTAACAGAACCAAGCCATCCTAGGCCGCCTGACCCTGCAGGCACCTAAATAAGTGCAGTTTAAGTACAGATATTGTCCTGTGATTTTTTACTCCTTTGTCGTGTGCATTTTTACTTCCGAAAATGCAATTTATTTGGGCACCTTCGGATCTAATATAATCAAGCTTCTCAAGAATTGTGGATCAGCAGATGTGTTGATATCACCCCAACACAATAAGAAAAAATAACAGTCAGGGATAATATATTTGTTTTCTACACAATTACAATACAAAAATCAGAAATACCTCTGCAGAATGTGGTTTTGCCTTCTTGATGGCAGATTTTTCCCCTGAAAAAGCGCCTTCACCAAATAAATTGACAGCATCCTTGACAGATTGAAATGGTGCCCTGGTGTCTATCTCTCCAACCTCCACCACTTTAGGAGAGTCGGTAGCATTTAGACGATCTTTTGCTCCCATACTTCTTTATTAATTATTTTTCTGCAGCCCTCCTGTTGAGAATAATCAGAAACATTTCTATTTTGAGCTAATCTAGAAAAAGGATTACCAAATAAAGAATGGTTATCATAAATGAACAAAACATCCAACTGGTTGCTTCAGCCAGAAGGTAATTTCCAAATCAAAATATGCGGGGGTGTGAGAATATTAGGTTGGGTTTATATATATGATAGTGTATATATTTTGAGTTATTGTGTATATATATGGCAGTGTTCTCTTTTCCTTTTCAGTCTTAGGGTTAGGATTACTATATAATCAAATACATTCTTTGTATTAGAACACAATTTGAATTTACACAAAACATTCAAAAATCTTACAATAAGATGATTAGAAGAAATCTACATACAGGACACAGTGGGTACTCAAAATCTCGACCCAGGAAAAAAAAAAAAATGGGGCGAATCAAACTATCCAAGCAAGCAAATATACATAAAGGAAATAAGACTCGGTCTTGGTCAAGCTCAAGAACCAAAGAGGTTGGTACCTGAGAAACTGTCAAGGGTAAGGCATATGCATTTTTTTTTTTTTTTTTTTTTTTTTTGGGGGGGGGGGGGGGGGGGTGGGGAATTCAGTCACAGAATTGAGAATTTTCAATAATGCTTATTGTTATTGTTTTGTTGAGTCTTTAGGATCTAATAAGGCAAACAAAAGAACATCATTTATCAGATGACGTCAACTCTGCAAAATTTGCATACGACATAATGATGGTGTGTAAAAGTAAAGAAAGGCAGCATAAGTCCAGAGCTGCAGATGAACTATTTCAAATTGAAAAAGTTTACAAGAAGTTGGAACATAGTAAACAGAGAAACTAAACATAACTTCTTAAGACCATGAAATAGGGGTGGCCAGGGAATAGTTCATGGCAACCAAGTTAATAAAATGTACGAAAGCTCACAGAATCAGAACAAAAGACCACAGTGAAAAAAATGCCCTTACATGTTTTGTGATTGACAGAGAATAAATCCCAAGGTAAAAGGAAAAAAACAACAATAAAACCAATATTAGTTTGTGGAATGAATTAGAGAAACTATGGAGAGACTGCATTGAATAAATGTCCAAGATAAAGATGTTCAGATGAATCAATGAAATTAACCACAAAATGATCCAACAACTAACAAAAACAATACGTATAACACAAACAAATAAGGTCAATTCATAAGTTGGCATCTAAATATACAAACCTCCAAAACCAATGTCCTTCAAAAGCTTGTCACTGGCTGCTTAAGCCCAGTAACTCCCTCCTACATACAAGTAAACCTCAAACTCGCTTCGAAGCACTCAAATGGAATCCCAATTGTCAAAAAAGTTCACTCTTGGATATGCAAGCCCATAAAAGTTTCATAGAGAATTTGAACTGCGAGTACAACTTAGGAAGAAACTCCAAAAACTGACTACTTAACATTCTAAGGATTAAGTAATAAAAAAAATTATTTATTGTATTTAACGCAAACCACATGCCCAATCAATTATTCAACTCCATAACCCTTCCAAGAGCCTATCACACTTCTATCGGTTTCATATTACCTAATTTCTTCCCCACAGAACAACTTTTCCATTACCATTCAATTAGTAGGTTGAATACATGAAGTTTCCCTCAGCTTCAAGACTGGCAGCTATTAAATTGATATTCATTCTCCATTGAATTCCCAATATCAGATTGGATTTCCATGAACAAAAAACATGCAAAAGCACAAAAAAAATGTTGATCTTCAAAGAGGTCTCCACTACTTAACAAAATCTGGGACATACTTATCCCAAAAACAATAATTGATTAACACACATCACTAAATTCATGTAAAATAAATGCACTTGAAGGCACCCACTGCAAGTGTGAAACCCATCCTTCGCCTTTTCTCTTCATAACCTCATATACCTAATGGTGCTTAACTACTCCATACAATCCATATAATCATTCCTTCACAGCAACTAGTCACCGCTAAGATTCTTTGAAATAAATCTCAGAGCTATCATTTTCAGAATAAAGGCAGACCCTTCTACTTGAAAGCATCATGAAATAAACTCACTGATCTTGCTTAAGTTTAGACATCATAGAATTGAAACAACAGTACCTCTAACTAATTTTTCAACTTCAACAATAAGACCAAATGAATCTTTGATTCATCACTTCTCTTTTTCTTTTTCTTTTTCTTTTTTAGGGAGGATATGGTTTCAAGATATTCTTGGAAGTGATAAAAGTTTCTGCCAAGGGAATCAAGTCAAACTGAGATATAAACATTACTGCTCATCATATCAGACTTGTAATACCGTATAATGAACATTTGATAAGGGAAGAGCTGAGGGAACAGGTATTAAGAACACACACACGCACAGAGGAAACAATATTTCAGTAACAAAGCAGAGTCAATGAAAATGAAAATCATCTAATTCATGATCTACCCTATCCAAAAGTGATCTTATTTACTACATTTAGTATCCTACCTTCAACCTCCAATATAACTATCATCCACAAGGCAATCAAGTCACACCAATAATAAGCAATAAATGGAACATCATCATGGCATCCTAAGTAGCATCATATAGAACAAATGACCAATGAAATAAAGCTCTACGAAGAAAATTGAGGGGATAGACAAGCTAAATTATATTTTGAAGGAAGTTTTCCACCCTTTTTATGCTTGTTCAGAAACCAATCTTTAACTCCGAAATTGAAAATGGTGAAAATTTTAGCCAAATTGCATTTGTCATCTCTCATGTTTGGCATAGATGTCACAAAAAGAAACAGGAAACATGTTTTAACTTTTCTGGCCAACATCATGGACTAAGTTTTCCACCAAAAATTTGTCAGAAGGATGCAAACCTCTAGATTATTTTTCCTTTTTCCATTTTTTTTAATTTATTGTTCAAGCATTCTAAATTTTCTCCAATTAGTTGTTGACTACAGGTGACATTAAGTATATTAACAGAAAGTTGAAAAGAATCATCCTACAATGGTTCTTTGTTTAATAGGTAGAAGAATCATCCTATATATTTTTGGAAAGAAACAATCACTCAAAATTTATGCTCCTCAATATGAAAGACCTCTCCTAATATTCCAACCAACTAATGAATAACATATTTTAGGCAAGGGAGGTACAAAAGCGAGAGATAAACTTCCAGTGCTACAATTCAGAATACAGGAAAGGTAAATAAGGAGAAACAATCAGAGATTTAGCCATTACTTGGAATGACATTTCATGTGTGTTTTTCAATTAGGCAAAAGATTTAGTTCAGATGCGAAAGAATGGGGGCATCTGAATTGCCTTTTCTGGGTTGCAAAAATAATGAACAAGAGTACAAATAAAGAGGCATTCATTTCTTTCTTACATTTGCTATAACAAGTTTCAATGTAATCAAATTTGAAGTCTTATCAGTGAAAGAACAGGGCCATACATACCTGGTCAATAATCTTTGAATCTTGTTACACTTCAACAGCTCATGAATGCCTCCTCGAATCCTACTTTCACATGAACAAACATTAGATCATTAGACAATTTGAACCCATGACCAATTCTCAATTTTTCATGGTATCAATAACAAATATCAAGTATTAGATTAAAGATAACAAGAAAAATTAAGCAAACAAATGAGCAATTAAAAAAGGGCTATTAAAAAGGGAAAAAAAGAGAGAGAAAACAAAAGGGGTTGAAAAGGTAGAACAGAACAAAGTACAAACCTAATGATAGCTTACTCAAAAACCCTAATCAAGCGAGAACGACGTGACAAACGGTAAAGAGGGTTCTTTGAAAGAGCAACGAATCTTGATCATCCTCACCGATCTTCACATACTCTTTCAAAAAGTCAAAAACCCTTTTCGAATCTCTCAAAACCCAACACGAAAACTTCAATAAAATGACTGTTACAGTCTCCAAGCAAATCGACTCGAAATTCTCCAGCAAAGAACATGTATTTTCCTCACAAATTTCCAGAAAATTTTAAATCAGTAATCTTGAATTACAGACTGGGTTTCTGGCAGAATCGAAACGGAACGAGAGTTCACAGGAGAGAGAGAGAGAGAGAGAGGTTTGAAAGTTCAAAAGCAGTTTGATTCGGAGACAAATTTTATATCAGCAAACCAGAGAGAGAGAGAGAGAGAGAGAGAGGGGGGGTGACATGTCAGCACAATCACCGTCCAAGACATCTAACCAGTGTTGGGGCAGCGAGATGCGCGAAAAGCAGAGTTGGTGTGGAGAGAGAGAGAGAGATAGTTCTCTGTATTTGTTTATGTTTGGATAAGAGCAGCTATAAGACCATCTCTAACGGTGAATCAAACTCAGTATTAAATTTAAATTTTGATGAAAAATTTATTTTTTCAAGCTCTAACTGTTGCACTAAAGTCATATCAAAATGAGAATTCAGCAAACAAAACATCAAACTGAGACCAAGACACAAATTTTACCAAATCACTGTTACTGACCGTTAAAAGTGGTACACCAGTCAACCAACCAGTTGCCCTAGGTTCAAACCGGTCGAAAAAGGTTCAAACAGGTAAAAAAAAAAAAATTGCCCAAACCAGTCGACCACTTCCCCAATTCTGCTTTGATGCTCACCGTTGGAGCGCCTCGTATCAAATTGAAAAAATCGTCATTTTTTTCATCAGATTTGATGAAAAAAGAAGTTAAGCGTTGGAGATGCTCTAAGGCTTCAGTATTTTTTTTTATCAAATTTAAATAAGAAATGATTTATTTTTTTAATTTGATATTAATTGCTTCAATGATGCATCAAAAGAAGGGACATTCCGTGGGTCAACCGGTCGGTTAACTGGTAAGACAAATATATTTTTTGTTTTTTTTTTATTTTTTTGAATTGTTTGAATTTATTTATTTGAACTGTTTGAATCTGTTTCCGGTCGATCGGCCGGACGTCCGGTAGGTTGACCGGTGGGCCCACTTACAACGTTACAACATAGTGAATTGGTGAAGGCTCACACAGATTCTCAGTTTGGTGAGAATTTTGCTTCGTTCTCAGTTTGATATCAATTTGGTAAAACTATTAGAACAGAAAAAGTGATTTTTTTCATCAAATTCAAATTTGATACTGAATCTGATGCAACATTGGAGATGGTCTAAATTATCACTAAATCGTATTTTGGATTGGTTTGGGAAGTGGGTTGATTTTTTGGCTTTTTGATTTTTTTTATCTATTTTAACATGGGCTAAAAAGCTTGCTTTGAAAATGATTTTTTAGATTTTTGGCTTTTTTGGTTTTTTTAATGAGAGAAGAGTGTAATGATTATGGGTTGGATGTAATATTTTATTTTTTGTGACTAAAATATCATATTTTGTCTTTTTTTGCTAAAATAGCAAAAAAACCTAGTTTAGCTCTTTCCAAACGAAATTTATTCCGTGTGTTTAGTTTGAGTATTTTAAATTAAATTTTTTAAAAATTATTTTTTTTTTTATGTTTTTTCATTTTTAATAAATATTTTTAAAATTTTAAGTATTTTTTTATTTTCTTAGATACATCTTATTTAGATGTGTCTAAAAAGTAAAATATTTGTGAAAAAATATTTTAAAAAATTAATAAATACACAAAAATACAAAAAATGTACTGAATTTTCATATTTTTTTTATATTTTTGGTATTTAGTGAATTTTTTAAAGATTTTTTTCACAAAAAATATATTTTTTAAGTATATTTATGTTAAGTGTGTCTAAAAATTAAAAAATATTAAAATATTAAAAAAGTTCAGGAAAAACAGTAAAATAGAATTTTCTGAAAAGTGTTTTTAAAAAACTCAAGCCAAGCAATTAGTATTTATTAAATTTTATTGTTAAAATTTTCAAGTAATCAGTATATTATTTTCTAAATAAATTTATCATTTAAGATTTATAAATAAATAAATTTAATTAATAAGATTGTGGTAATTGCCCTTTATGTTTTTGTCTGGGGCAATTATACCCTAGTAGCCTTTTGTAATTTGGTTCTATTTAAGAACTTGGTTATTTTAGTTAATTTTTTTGACTATTTGATTATGTTAGTCAAAAAAAAGTTATGTTTTGGATGATGTTGACTTTTTTTTTAGTTGATTTGATAGTCTTGAGCGAAAAAATAAAATGATTATGGTTTAAATGTAACATTTTATTTTATTGACTATTTTAATTTATTTTTTTTTTATTAACTATTTTAGTTAAATAAAAATCAAAAAAATAATCCCACACAGGGCCGTATGATTTGTTAGCTAGATTTTTATAATTTTAATCATATTAAACTTTTATCAATGTTAATTTTTTGAGTGCAATTAATAATTATTTTAGAATTTATAGATAAAATATATTTTTTTAGGAAGAATTATATGCAGGCGGGAGAAAAAAAAAAATTGCAAATACATAGAGTGCAAATGTGTATGTGATGAGGTTCAATTGCACCCCTCCATATATTGATAATTTTTTTCTCTTCTGACCTACATGTAATTCTCTCTTTTTTGTAAGTGATTAAGGGAATAATGTTGCTTTTGAAGTTGTTCATTTCTATTTGGGAAAATGTCTCGTAACTCAAATTTTGTGGTTCAAAAGTGGCTCAAATGGCCAAAACGACGTCGTTTTGGCCATTTTTATGTTGTTCTGTACTCAAAACGACGTCGTTTTGGCCATTTGAGCCACTTTTGAGCCACAAAATTTGAGCTACGTAGCATTGTCGTTTCTGTTTGAGTTTACTATTTTGTATTTGATTTTTATCTAATAAATATTATTAATTAAGTTAAATTGATGAAATGTAAAAAAATAAATAATAATAATATTTTGATATTATTACAATTGCAAAAAAAAAATGTAAATTACATTAATTGTTCTTAAAAAAAATTTAAAAAAAAATTACACAAATTCACACAAACTTTGCATAATTACACAGCATTCACTTATGATTTTAATTTAAACAACATTTAAAATTTTCTTATTAGTAATTCATTAGTCTTAAAAAATAAAATAATATTATAATATATTTTACATTATAATATTTATTTTATCATTAATTATCTATCTATTATTACACTATATGTTCATTAATTATGTTTACTACGCTTTTATTAAAAGATAAATTAGTATAATTATGTCACATTTATAAAATTTATTATAATTTTTCAAATGTAAAAAATTATTAATATAATTTACTTAAAATAAAATTAATGTTGTGGGTGTATTAGCACGATATTATTTGCTTTAGAGTTAGGTGAAAACCCGCAGCTAACCCCTCGCGGCTTTAAAATATCTCATACTAGTTTATGAGAGTTAGTCCACTAGAAAATATCTCATACTTGTCTAAGTGAGTTATTTCACTTATGTAGTGGAGCTGTGATCTCTCACAAAGTGATGTAGGATAGTGCACTCACATAACTCGCATCCACGTAACTCTCTAGTAGATTGGCTGCTTGAGCAGAAAATTCTCACAGACGATACCAAATTAAACAATTAACCCTTCTTGATTAGCATGATATTATTCGCTTTGAAGTTAGGCGAAAACCAACAACTGACCCTTCATAATTTTAAAAAGCCTTATACTAATTTAAGAAAATTAACTCACTTATATAATAGAGTTGTGATCACTCACAAAATGATATGGGCTAATATACCTACAAATATAAATGATAATTTATGGAGGCAGTATATAAATAATTTGTCCTTTATTGTTTTTTTTGATGAATGAATGAATAGCTGTGCCTTTTTGCCGTGTTTCTCTCTTTCACACACACAAACGCACTAGACATCTCCTCGCACGTCCAAAAAGACATTTGTTTGATTGTTTCGATCTCTGCTTGTAAAGTATCATTATTTGTCTCTTTTTCTCTTGCCCTATGAATGGATGACATGTGTGCATATAAAAATTGGATTCTGAAATAATGGGTTGTGACAAATTTAAAAACAAATCCTCATCATTATTTATTGCCTCTGGCCTCTACTCAATTGAAAAAAAAGAGTCAAGTCTAGTTAAATTGACACCGTGAGTTTCTCATTTTTGGTGAATAGAGTCGTTTATATTGTTCATCTCTATATAAATTAGTTATTTAAAAAATTAAATTGATTAAATTGTTATTAAAAAATAAATAATAAATTATTATAATTATTAAATTAATTTAATTCTTTCATAATAGATATCAATTTCTAGTTGCATAGCATAATTTTGTGAATTTCTACATAATTTTTTTCAAAATAATAATATGACTGTAATGACAAATCACGATCAATTAAAAGCTTGAGATAAGAATAAATATTGTTCAAGTACTTGAAATAATTTGAAAAAAAATATATATATAGATTAAAAAAAAGGACAATTGCAATAAAATGATATATGTAGAAGTATATTGCACAATCTAATACATGAATTGTTTGTATTTTTGTGACATTGTAATTATTTTAAATTTTAAATATGAATATCAATATATAAGTGTTACTTAGGTTTTTTGAAGTATTTTTTTCGTGTCTCTATTACTGGCCTTATCATCATTGACGTAATATATTAGGTATTTTTAACAGATATTCCGTTGCAATCATGTAAAATAATGGAGAGGAGGACAATTCTTTTTAACAATTCTAAATGGACTTGGCACATCTATAAACTGTCTCTTGCTTTGAAAACCCAAATGGTAAAACATTCCAGCCTTCAGAAACCAGGATTTGGACCCACATTAATCATATTGACAAAGTCAAATGGGCCCAACCATATGGGCCTAAGAGTACGGTCCAAATTTTATTGAAGCATTTACACACAAGTATTAATTTATAAAATTATACTCTTTTAAATCTTAACTTAGATTTTTTGAACTTTCAAACCTCTTTAAATTTTTAATAATTGAAATTGCCATTCAAATAATAATTGTTTATCATTTATGATTATCTATAAAATAACATAATGATTGGACATTTATTTTAATTTTCAAAACTTCAAAACATCAGCATTTAAATTGAAAAAACTAAAAAAAAAATTATGTGCAAAAAAATTTAAAAGAGTATGATGATGGAACATTGATGTGCAAAAAAAAAAAAAAATTTAAAAATGAAAAACTGATAATGTTCTCGATTTTATTAGATAGTTGAATCAAATCAATAAGTAAAAAGGCAAAAAATTTAATCTCATGCTCTGTTTTTTTTAACAATTAGTGAAACAATTATCTTGAGGACTTTTCTCATGTGTGCCTTGCATATGGTATGCAAGGCAGTTACACCCTTCCATTTTGCATTTACACATTTATATGTATTGGGTTATATCAAAATATTTGGAAACTTACACATTGGTGACCTGCTAAGCAGGTCAGTTTCCAGGTAAATTAATAAAATAATATATTATATGACTAAAGGTGTAAATGGTCTCAAGAAAGGCGTAAGGAATTTCAGAAAAGGCGTAACTGATTACTGAAAAGTATAAATCATTTACACCTTTTATGAACACTTACTCCTTTTGTGTAAGAATTTTTGGCATAAGATTTATACCTTTTGTGGAAGCCCAACTTAAAGCTTTTCGGAAGTCAAAAATTCTTACACAAAAGGAGTAACTTTTCAAAATATATATAAGCACTTCCACGAAAAGGTATAAGGTTAAGAAAAAGGTGTAAATTTGATGAATTTTTTTTTCCACGAAAGGTATAAGTGACTTCCGAAATAGGTTTAAATTGGCCTTTCACAAAAGGTGTAAGTTCGAAGAAAAAGTATAAATCTCATGCCAACAATTCTTACACAAAAGCAGTAACTTTTGAAAAATGGTGTAAATATTTTCACGAAAAGTATGACGGAGTAACATTTCAAAGCGTTGATAACCAGAAAAGGAGTAACAAAGGGTTCATTTAAAAATGTTCGTAAACACAGAAGGAGTAACATATGTTCATCTGAAAGTAGTAAACACAGAAGGAATAACATTTCGAAGTGTTCATAAACCCAATTGAGACAACCACTGAACAAATCAAAGGGTCGTGACCACCGCTGACCACCCAAGCGTCGGTGGGCTCCGGTGCTCACAGCCTTCTGAGATCGGCACCTCCACTGGCACCGCCGCCGCAAATCAAAGGTTTTTTGAAAGATTGGCTATCGATCTTGGTCTCTCTGTGTCGATGTCGGTCTCTCTCTGTCGATCCCTGTTTATCTCGGTCTGTCTCCAGCGATCTTGGTATGTCGGTGTCCATGTGGGTCTCTTCTCTGTCGATCTCTGTCGATCTCGGTCCCTCTGTCGATCAGTGTCCATCTAGGTCTCTATGTCTGTGGATCTCAGTCTATCTCTCTCTCTCTCTCTCTCTCTCTATGTCTCTGTCCGTTGCTCTATACTAAAAACGGTATCTATATCTGTCGATAACAGTCTGTCGATCAGTTATACCTTTTGTGGAAAAATAAAGTCATCAAATTTACACCTTTTCCCTAAGCTTCTACCTTTTTGTGGAAGTGCTTATATTTTTTTGAAAAGTTACTCCTTTTGTGTAAGAATTTTGGCATAAGATTATACCTTTTCTTCGAACTTACACCGTTTGTGGAAGGATAACTTAAAGCTTTTTCGCAAGTCAGTTATACCTTTTGTGAAAAGATAAATTCATTAACTTACACCTTTTGCTTAAGCTTATACCTTTTCGTGGAAGTGGTTATATTTTTTTTGAAAAGTTACTCCTTTTGTATAAGAATTTTTGGCATAAGATTTATACCTTTTCTTCGAACTTACACCGTTTGTGGAAGGCCAACTTAAACCTTTTTCGGAAGTCACTTATACCTTTTGTGAAAAGATAAATTCATCAAATTTACACCTTTTGCTTAAGCTTATACCTTCGTGGAAGTGCTTATATATTTTTCGAAAAGTTACTCCTTTTGTGTAAGAATTTTTGGCATAAGATTTATACCTTTTCTTCGAACTTACACCTTTTGTGGATGCCCAACTTAAAGCTTTTTCGCAAGTCAGTTATACCTTTTGTGAAAAAATAAATTCATCAAATTTACACCTTTTGCTTCGGCTTATACCTTTTCGTGAAACTGCTTATATTGTTCTTGAAAAGTTACTCCTTTTGTGAAATAATTTTTCTCATAAGATTTATACTTTTTCTTCAAACTTACACCTTCTGTGAAAGAGTATATAAGCACAAAAGTATAAATGTCATGCCAAAAATTCTTACACAAAAGGAATAACTTTTCAAAAATGGTGTAAGTATTTTCAGTAAAAAGTGTAAGCTTAATCAAAAGGTGCAAAATTAATGATTTTTTTTTTTTCACAAAAGGTATAAGTGACTTCCGAAATAGGTTTAAGTTGGGCTTTCACAAAAGGTGTCAGTTCGAAGAAAAAGTCCAAAGTATAAATCTTATGCCAACAATTCTTACACAAAAGCAGTAACTTTTCCAAAATGGTGTAAATATTTTAATGAAGGAGTAACATTTCAAAGCGTTGATAACCAGAAAAGGAGTAACAAAGGGTTCATTTCAAAATGTTCGTAAACACAGAAGGAGTAACATATGTTCATCTCAGAGTAGTAAACACAGAAGGAGTAACATTTCGAATTGTTCATAAACCAATTGAGAGAACCACTGAACAAATCAAAGGGTTCGTGACCCCCGCTGACCACCCAAGCGCGGTGGGCTCCGGTGCTCACAGCCTTCTGAGATCGGCAACTCCACTTGCACCGACGCCGCAAATCAAAGAATTTTTGAAAGATTGGCTATCGATCTTGGACTCTCTGTGTCGATGTCGGTCTCCCTCTGTCGATCCCTGTTTATCTCGGTCTGTCTCCAGCGATCTTGGTCTGTCGGTGTCCATGTGGGTGTCTTCTCTGTCGATCTCTGTCGATCTCGGTCCCTCTGTCGATCAGTGTCCATCTAGGTCTCTATGTCTGTTGATCTCAGTCTATCTCTCTCTCTCTCTCTCTCTCTGTCCGTTGCTCTATATTAAAAACGGTTCTCGTTTACATTGACATACTTGGTTGGATTTGGACTCGGAGTCGCTATTGGAAGCCTTCCCAGACTCGTCTTGTATGAAACGGAGTTCTACTGGGAGAAAGGCCAAGCCCTCCGAAACGCCCTTCTCTCTCACATTGCCATTATCTGAACAAGACAAATACAGTGTGATTGGATTTTAGGAACTTGCAAAAAAAACGGAACTTGAACGTTTTGCGAAGTTACTTACATCTCTTTGTGGCATAGATCTATACGTTTTCTCCGAACTTACACCTTTTGTGAAAGTCCAACTTAAAGCTTTTTTGGAAGTCAGTTATACCATTTGTGAAAAAATAAATTCATCCAATTTACACCTTTTGCTTAAGCTTATACCTTTTCGTGGAAGTGCTTATATCTTTTTGGAAAAGTTACTCCTTTTGTGTAAGAATTTTTGGCATAAGATTTATACCTTTTCTTCGAACTTACACCGTTTGTGGAAGGCCAACTTAAACCCATTTCGGAAGTCACTTATACCTTTTGTGAAAAGATAAATTCATCAAATTTACACCTTTTGCTTAAGCTTACACCTTTCGTGGAAGTGCTTATATTTTTTTCGAAAAGTTACTCCTTTTGTGTAAGAATTTTTGGCATAAGATTTATACCTTTTCTTCGAACTTACACCGTTTGTAGAAGGCCAACTTAAACCCATTTCGGAAGTCACTTATACCTTTTTGTGAAAAGATAAATTCATCAAATTTACACCTTTTGCTTAGGCTTATACCTTTTCGTGGAAGTGCTTATATTTTTTTGAAAAGTTACTCCTTTTGTGTAACAATTTTTGGCATAAGATTTATACCTTTTTTCGAACTTACACCGTTTGTGGAAGGCCAACTTAAACCTTTTTCGGAAGTCAATTATACCTTTTTGTGAAAAGATAAATTCATCAAATTTACACCTTTTGCTTAGGCTTATACCTTTTCGTGGAAGTGCTTATATTTTTTTGAAAAGTTACTCCTTTTGTGTAACAATTTTTGGCATAACTTTTATACCTTTTGTTCGAACTACACCGTTTGTGGAAGGCCAACTTAAAGCTTTGTCGAAAGTCACTTATACCTTTTGTGAAAAGATAAATTCATCAAATTTACACATTTTGACCCTCTCGTGGAAGTGCTTATATTTTTTTTGAAAAGTTACTCCTTTTGTGAAATAATTTTTGTCATAAGATTTATACTTTATCTTCAAACTTACACCTCTTGTGAAAGAGTATATAACCACAATAGTATAAACTTGATGCCACAAATTCTTACACAAAAGGAGTAACTTTTAAAAAAAAATATAAGCACTACCACGAAAAGGTATAAGGTTAAGAAAAAGGTGTAAATTTGATGAATTTTTTTTTCCACAAAAGGTATAAGTGACTTCCGAAATAGGTTTAAGTTGGCCTTTCACAAAAGGTGTAAGTTCGAAGAAAAAGTATAAATCTCATGCCAACAATTCTTACACAAAAGCAGTAATTTTTCAAAAATGGTGTAAACATTTTCACGAAAAGTATGAAGGAGTAACATTTCAAAGCGTTGATAACCAGAAAAGGAGTAACAAAGGGTTCATTTCAAAATGTTCGTAAACACAGAAGGAGTAACATATGTTCATCTCAGAGTAGTAAACACAGAAGGAGTAACATTTCGAAGTGTTCATAAACCCAATTGAGACAACCACTGAACAAATCAAAGGGTCGTGACCACCGCTGACCACCCAAGCGTCGGTGGGCTCCGGTGCTCACAGCCTTCTGAGATCGGCACCTCCACTGGCACCGCCGCCGCAAATCAAAGGTTTTTTGAAAGATTGGCTATCGATCTTGGTCTCTCTGTGTCGATGTCGGTCTCTCTCTGTCGATCCTTGTTTATCTCGGTCTGTCTCCAGCGATCTTGGTCTGTCGGTGTCCATGTGGGTCTCTTCTCTGTCGATCTCTGTCGATCTCGGTCCCTCTGTCGATCAGTGTCCATCTAGGTCTCTATGTCTGTCGATCTCAGTCTATCTCTCTCTCTCTCTCTCTGTCCGTTGCGCTATATTAAAAACGGTTCTCTTTTACATTGACATACTTGGTTGGATTTGGGGTCGGAGTCGCTATTCCAAGCCCTCACAGACTCGTCTTCTCTGAAACGGAGTTCTACTGGGACAAAGGCCAAGCCCTCCGAAACGCCCTTGTCTCTCACATTGCCATTATCTGAACAAGACAAATACAGTGTGATTGGATTTTAGGAACTTACAAAAAAAACGGAATTTGGACGTTTTGCGAAGTTACTTACATCTCTTTGTGGCATAGATCTATACGTTTTCTCCGAACTTACACCTTTTGTGAAAGTCCAACTTAAAGCTTTTTTGGAAGTCAGTTATACCATTTCTGAAAAAATAAATTCATCAAATTTACACCTTTTGCTTAAGCTTATACCTTTTCGTGGAAGTGCTTATATTTTTTTGGAAAAGTTACTCCTTTTGTGTAAGAATTTTTGGCATAAGATTTATATCTTTTCTTCGAACTTACACCGTTTGTGAAAAGCCAACTTAAACCCTTTTCGGAAGTCACTTATACCTTTTGTGAGAAGATAAATTCATCAAATATACACCTTTTGGTTAAGCTTACACCTTTCGTGGAAGTGCTTATATATTTTTCGAAAAGTTACTCATTCTGTGTAAGAATTTTTGGCATAAGATTTATACCTTTTCTTCGAACTTACACCTTTTGTGGAAGCCCAACTTAAAGGTTTTTCGGAAGTCAGTTATACCCTTTGTGAAAAAATAAATTCATCAAATTTACACCTTTTGCCTAAGCTTATACCTTTTCGTGGAAGTGCTTATATTTTTTTTGAAAAGTTACTCCTTTTGTGTAAGAATTTTTGGCATAAGATTTATACCTTTTCTTCGAACTTACACCGTTTGTGTAAGGCCAACTTAAACCTTTTTCGGAAGTCAATTATACCTTTTGTGAAAAGATAAATTCATCAAATTTACACCTTTTGCTTAAGCTTATACCTTTTCGTGGAAGTGCTTATAATTTTTTGAAAAGTTACTCCTTTTGTGTAACAATTTTAGGCATAACTTTTATACCTTTTGTTCGAACTTACACCGTTTGTGGAAGGCCAACTTAAAGCTTTGTCTGAAGTCACTTATACCTTTTGTGAAAAGATAAATTCATCAAATTTACACATTTTGACCCTCTCGTGGAAGTGCTTATATTTTTTTTGAAAAGTTACTCCTTTTGTGAAATAATTTTTGTCATAAGATTTATACTTTTTTTCAAACTTACACCTCTTGTGAAAGAGTATATAACCAGAAAAGTATAAACTTGATGCCAAAAATTCTTACACAAAAGGAGTAACTTTTAAAAAAAAATATAAGCACTTCCACGAAAAGGTATAAGGTTAAGAAAAAGGTGTAAATTTGATGATTTTTTTTTTCCACAAAAGGTATAAGTGACTTCCGAAATAGGTTTAAGTTGGCCTTTCACAAAAGGTGTAAGTTCGAAGAAAAAGTATAAATCTCATGCCAACAATTCTTACACAAAAGCAGTAACATTTCAAAAATGGTGTAAACATTTTCACGAAAAGTATGAAGGAGTAACATTTCAAAGCGTTGATAACCAGAAAAGGAGTAACAAAGGGTTCATTTCAAAATGTTCGTAAACACAGAAGGAGTAACATATGTTCATCTCAGAGTAGTAAACACAGAAGGAGTAACATTTCGAAGTGTTCATAAACCCAATTGACACAACCACTGAACAAATGAAAAGGTCGTCACCACCGCTGACCACACAAGCGTCGGTGGGCTCCGGTGCTCACAGCCTTCTGAGATCGGCACCTCCACTGGCACCGCCGCCGCAAATCAAAGGTTTTTTGAAAGATTGGCTATCGATCTTGGTCTCTCTGTGTCGATGTCGGTCTCTCTCTGTCGATCCCTGTTTATCTCGGTCTGTCTCCAGCAATCTTGGTCTGTCGGTGTCCATGTGGGTCTCTTCTCTGTCGATCTCTGTCGATCTCGGTCCCTCTGTCGATCAGTGTCCATCTAGGTCTCTATGTCTGTCGATCTCAGTCTATCTCTCTCTCTCTCTCTCTGTCCATTGCGCTATATTAAAAACGGTTCTCTTTTACATTGACATACTTGGTTGGATTTGGGGTCGGAGTCGCTATTCCAAGCCCTCACAGACTCGTCTTCTCTGAAACGGAGTTCTACTGGGACAAAGGCCAAGCCCTCCGAAACGCCCTTGTCTCTCACATTGCCATTATCTGAACAAGACAAATACAGTGTGATTGGATTTTAGGAACTTACAAAAAAAACGGAACTTGGACGTTTTGCGAAGTTACTTACATCTCTTTGTGGCATAGATCTATACGTTTTCTCCGAACTTACACCTTTTGTGAAAGTCCAACTTAAAGCTTTTTTGGAAGTCAGTTATACCATTTCTGAAAAAATAAATTCATCAAATTTACAACTTTTTCTTAAGCTTATACCTTTTCGTGGAAGTGCTTATATTTTTTTGGAAAAGTTACTCCTTTTGTGTAAGATTTTTGGCATAAGATTTATACCTTTTCTTCGAGCTTACACCGTTTGTGGAAGGCCAACTTAAACCCATTTCGGAAGTCACTTATACCTTTTGTGAAAAGATAAATTCATCAAATTTACACCTTTTGCTTAAGCTTACACCTTTCGTGGAAGTGCTTATATATTTTTCGAAAAGTTACTCCTTTTGTGTAAGAATTTTTGGCATAAGATTTATACATTTTCTTCGAACTTACACCTTTTGTGGAAGCCCAACTTAAAGGTTTTTCGGAATTCAGTTATACCGTTTGTGGAAAAATAAAATCATCAAATTTACACCTTTTGCCGAAGCTTATACCTTTTCGTGGAAGTGCTTATAATTTTTTTTGAAAAGTTACTCCTTTTGTGTAAGAATTTTTGGCATAGGATTTATACCTTTTTTCGAACTTACACCGTTTGTGGAAGGCCAACTTAAACCTTTTTCGCAAGTCACTTATACCTTTTCGTGGAAGTGCATATATTTATTTTAAAAAGTTACTCCTTTTCTGTAAAAATATTTGGCATACTTTTATAGCTTTTCTTCGAACTTACACCTTTGTGGATGCCCAACTTAAAGCTTTTTCGCAAGTCAGTTATACCTTTTGTGAAAAAATAAATTCATCAAATTTACACCTTTTGCATCGGTTTATACCTTTTCATGAAACTGCTTATATTTTTCTTGAAAAGTTACTCCTTTATGAAATAATTTTTCTCATAAGATTTATACTTTTTCTTCAAACTTACACCTTCTGTGAAAGAGTATATAAGCCCAAAAGTATAAATGTTATGCCAAAAATTCTTACACAAAAGGAGTAACTTTTCAAAAATTGTGTAAGTATTTTCAGGAAAAAGTGTAAGCATAAGCAAAAGGTGCAAAATTAATGAATTTTTTTTTTCACAAAAGGTATAAGTGACTTCCGAAATAGGTTTAAGTTCGGCTTTCAGAAAAACTGTCAGTTCGAAGAAAAAGTATAAATCTTATGCCAACAATTCTTACACAAAAGGAGTAACTTTTCCAAAATGGTGTAAATATATTAACGAAGGAGTAACTTTTCAAAGTGTTGATAACCAGAAAAGGAGTAACAAAGGGTTCATTTCAAAATGTTCGTAAACACAGAAGGAGTAACATATGTTCATCTCAAAGTAGTAAACACAAAAGGAGTAACATTTCGAAGTGTTCATAAACCAATTGACACAACCACTGAACAAATCAAAGGGTTCGTGACCCCCGCTGACCACCCAAGCGTCGGTGGGCTCCGGTCCTCACAGCCTTCTGAGATCGGCAACTCCACTTGCACCGCCGCCGCAAAGCAAAGATTTTTTGAAAGATTGCCTATCGATCTTGGACTCTCTGTGTCGATGTCGGTCTGTCTCTGTCGATCCCTGTTTATCTCGGTCTGTCTCCAGCGTGGGTCTCTTCTCTGTCGATCTCTGTCGATTTCGGTCCCTCTGTCGATAAGTGTCCATCTAGGTCTCTATGTCTGTTGACCTCAGTCTATCAACGGTTCTCTTTTACATTAACATACTTGGTTGGATTTGGACTCGGAGTCGCTATTGGAATCCTTCCCAGACTCGTCTTGTATGAAACGGAGTTCTACTGGGAGAAAGGCCAAGCCCTCCGAAACGCCCTTCTCTCTCACATTGCCATTATCTGAACAAGACAAATACAGTGTGATTCGATTTTAGGAACTTACAGGTTTTCGGGGGAAAAAACCGAACTTAGACGTTTTGCGAAGTTACTGACATTTCTTTGTGGCATAAGATTTATACTTGTTCTTCGAACTTACACCGTTTGTGAAAGCCCAACTTAAACCTTTTGTGTAACAATTTTTTTCATAAGATTTATACTTTTGCTCCGAAGTTACACCTTTTGTGGAAAAAAAAATTCATCAAATTTACACATTTTCCTTAAGCTTTCACCTTTTCGTGGAAGTGCTTACACCATTTTTCAAAAGTTACTCAGTTGGTGTAATAACTTTTGGCATAACATTTATACTTTGTCTTCGAACTTACACCTTATGGGAAAGCCCAACTTAGAGCTTCGTCGGAAGTCACTTATACCATTTGTGAAAAAAAAAATTCATAAAATTTAGACATTTTGCTTAAGCTTACACCTTTTTGGGAACATATTTACACCATTTTTGAAAAGGTACTCCTTTTGTGTAAGAATTTTTGGCATAACACTTATACTTTTTCTTCCAACTTACACCTTTTGTGAAAGACCAAGTTAAAGCATCTTCGGAAGTCACTTATACTTTTTCTTCCAACTTACACCTTTTGTGAAAGACCAAGTTAAAGCATCTTCGGAAGTCACTTATACCTTTTGTGAAAAACAAAATTAATGAAATTTACACCTTTTGCTTAAGCTTACACCTTTTTGGGAAGATAGTTACACCATTTTTGAAAATGTACTCCTTTTGTGTAAGAATTTTTGTCATAACATTTACTCTGTGCTTATACAATCTTTCACAGAAGGTGTAAGTTGGAAGAAAAAGTATAAATGTTATGCCAAAAATTCTTACACAAAAGGAGTACGTTTTCAAAAATGGTGTAAGTATTTTCTCGAAAAGGTGTAAGCTTAAGAAAAAGGTGTAAATTTGATGATTTTTTTTTTCCCAAAAGGTGTAAGTGACTTCCGAATAAAGCTTTAAGTTGGGGTTTCACAAAAGGTGTAAGTTGGAAGTTAAAGTATAAATGTTATGAAAAAAATTCTTACACAAAAGGAGTAACTTTTCAAAAATGGTGTAAGCCCTGCCACGAAAAGGTGTAAGCATAAGCTAAATGTGTAAATTTTTTGTTTTTTTTATCACAAATGCTATAAGTGACTTCTGACGAAGCTTTAAGTTGCCGCTCACAAACTTAAAGGAGTAACTTTTCAAAAATGGTGTAAGTATTTTCACGAAAAGTATGAAGGAGTAACATTTCAAAGTGTTCAAAACCACAAATGGAGTAACAAAGCGTTCATTTCAAAATATTCGTAAACACAGAAGGAGTAAAATTTCTGTTTATATTTACAAAAATTTAAAAAACTCAAATAAAAACTTGTTTGGCAAAATTTTTGATTTATAAATCAGTGGTCTCAGTTTATAAATTTGGCCAAAAAATAAAAACACAAAAAATGTGTTTCCATTTTGAGCTTTCAGTTTTTTTTTTTTTTATCACCCAACACTAGCCACCACCCGCCACCATTTTCCACCACCGTCTTCCGCCTCCGCCACCACCACCCACCCCCACCCCTACCCCCACCACCACCACTACTGCCCACCACCCACCACCCACCTGCCATCCAACCGCCACCACCCACCACTTGCCATTACCATCCACCGCTCGCCACCACCACCTACTTGCCACCACCCACCTGCCACCACCACCTGCCACCACTAGCCACCCACCACCACCTGCCACTCACTTGCCACCACCACCACCCACCACCCACCACCACCATCACCTATCACCCACCTGCCACCACCACCCGCCACCCGCCACCACCACCACCCAGTCGTTACCACCTATCACCCGCCACCGTCACCCACCCACCCACCCACCACCACCACCACCACCACCACCACCATCCGTCACCTACCCGCCACCACCCACCACCACCCGCCATCCGCCACCCACATGCCACCACCACCCGCCGCCACCACCACCCGCCACCGTCACCCACCCACCCACCATCACCACCCGCCACCACTCGCTATCCGCCACCCACCTGCCACCACCACCCGCCACCATCACCACCACCACCTATTCGTTACTACCCACCACCCGCCGCTGTCACCCACCCACCCACCCACCCACCCACCATCACCACTCGCCACCACCTAGCACCTACCACCACCCGCCATCCGCCACCCACCTGCCACCACCACCCACTTGCTACCACCCACCACCCGTCACCGTTACCCATCCACTCACCACCACCACCCGTCACCTACCCGCTACCACCACCCGCCACCACCACCACCACCACCACCACCCACTCGCTACCACCTGCCACCATCACCCACCCACTACCACCACCACCACCACCCACCACTCACCGTCACCACTTTCCACCACCGTCTTCCGCTGCCACTTGCCACCACTCGCCATTTCTCACTCTTTTTTATATTTTAAATTTTTTTAAAACATTTTGTCAATTACGAAACGCGTTTGTAGTTTATGTTTTTCAAAAAATAAACAAAAACTAGTTTATAAATTTTTTGTAAATATAAACTGAAAACGTAAACGTTACCAAACACACCAAGAAATTATTTGACAAAAGGTATAACCTTTTCAAATATGGTGTATGTTTGTCCGTAGAAGGTGTAAATGACCATAGAAAAGATGTAAGTTTTGTTTTTCACTAAAGGTGTAACTTGAAATAATAAGTGTAAATTTTACGAAAAAGGTTTTTCCACAAAATGTGTCATTTTTCAAGAAGTTGTAAATATTTCCGAGAGGAGGTGTAAATTTTTAGGAAAGGTGTAAACTTTAGGAATAGTTGTAAACTTTGTGATTTTTTACAAAAGGTACAAGTTCCCAAATAAGAGCAACCATCGAAGCTGAATGTTTCGTTTTTACAAAAGATATAAGTTCCCAAAGAAGACCAATCCGAATTAAAGCTGAATGTTTCGTTTTTGGAAAAGATCCAAGGTGTAACTTTTACTAAGAAAATTAATGTAATGTAAAGATAAAGTTCCAAGGTGTAACTTTTATGAAGAAAATTAATTTATAAATGATGTCAGTTTTCATTAAAAGGTGTAGGTTGTCAGAACAAGTATAAAACTTAAAAAATTGCCGAAGTGTTCAGAAGAGGTGTAAGTTTCGTCGGCCCGTCCGTCTCTCTTCCATCTCGGACCTCTCTCTTTGTTTGTCTTTCTGTCTGCCCGTCTCTCCGTTGTTCCATTTCCCCGTAGCTGTAGGGTTTTACAGAGAACAATATTTGAGTGCTGAGCTTAAGTTCTTGGGAAGGCTAGCCATGGAAGTGGATGCGTAAATACTTTTTTTGAGTTGATTTTTGTCGGTGGAGCACAACCGCAAGGGTTAATCGAGCACCACCGTCGGTTCGTCTGATCCGGTTGGTATTTCCTTTATTTCGTGCTGGTACATTATCTGTCTCCTTGTTTGTCTTCTATCATTCGCATATACCTTCACACCCAACCCGAAATCGACCCAATAGGAACTGTTCTGTACTCCATTTTGGTATTTTGTGCTATTCGAATAGGAACTCTTCCCTCTGCTAACCGAAATGAACCCAATAGGAACTGTTCTGTACTCGATTTTTTGTATTTTCTCCCTTCCGAATAGGAAGTCTTCCCTCTGCTATTAGTGCTGCAAGTTGAACATAGGTATGATAGTAGTTAGCAACAAGAATAAAAGGTGTTCTGCATTTACATGGCGAACTTGTTATGTTGGGTTATATATAACGAAAGAAGACTTTAAAAGAAATTTGTGTAATGTTGGCACGGGAAAAACAAATTTTTTTTTTCTTTTCGAGTAGCCAAAAAAGCAAAAATAAGAAACTCGATAAACAAACAGTGACTAATCTTGTTTCCGCAACAGGTAGCACACTCGGTTGAATTGTGCTTTAAATTTTGCTGTACTCGGTGATTTTATATTGCCGGAACTTATGTTTAGAAACAATCTGTGGTACACGGACTCTTCAAAATAGATCAAATACCCGTGTCGGACACCTGAGAGTCGGACAAGGGTATGGGATATGTGTCGGATACTTTTCAACGGACACTTCTTATATAATTGTATAAAACACAATTATTATATGTGCAAATTATTGTGAAATTACTATAAATGTGATTTTGACACCGTGAGTTACATATAGTACCATTTTATGGCACATATTAGATTAAAAATATGATATTTTTTCCCCACACCGTGTACCATTGAATGTAGGGTTAAGATATAATGAGTCGGACCTGTACATGCATACCGCACCTGGGACCCGTACCCGAGTCCGTGTAACACAGTAAACAACTCTTTCTTTCAGTGCTGAAGTTCATGCATAGTTGACGGTATTCAACTTAAAACATAGGAAAGCCAATTGAAAGAGTTGAAATGAGGATGACGATTTCCAAATTTTGTAGAGAGCTATTCGTTCCCACACCCAATTCTGAATCAAGAGTTGAAGCATTCACTTTCATGGCTAGCCTTTCCAACAACTTAAGTGGCCGGAGACGATGGCTGAAAACCAATACCTTCTCCCCACCTGAGTCGGAGAACCCTAACAGATTAAGGAAGAAGTTTGCCTTCAGTCCTTGTCTAATATCCAACTTTTCTAAGATGTGGTCCATCCGGGCATCGTCAATGCCCTCTGTTTCTGTGGTTGACGTGTCTGTAGGTGAAATCTTTAGGAGGGATCTCAACTGTGCGTGCACATACAGTGTGCTCCCATCGCAAGTGATGTTCAACTGCTTAACGAAGTTGTTCAGTTCTTCAACTTCACGAACTGTCGTAAGGGTGAGGTGAAGAAATTCAGAGAAGTCAACAAGCCCAGGCAATTCACGAAGAAAATCTAATTTGTAGAAATGGACAACCTTGCCTGTCATTGCACGCAACTTTTGAATGACGGTTACCTTTCTGTTGAAGTTATCATCTTGCATATATATACAGCAGTTACATTTGAAGAGGAAGGTAGCTGTCATTCATGAGTTGCGGGCTGTTTGAACTTCATTGAGCGTAGAAATGAAATGCGTACTCTCATTTGTCTTTTTTATGACCTTCGTGCAGAATGAGAATGGATGGGTACGTTAGTAATATTTTTTGGCAGGCAGTGGCAGTCTTGCTTGTTTCATTGTCGCATACAATTGATGAAACTTGTTTGTCAACCACAGAAAAGTATTCTTCTCTGATCTGCCCACTGTCTGAGCACCCGAAGGTAATGGAGCACGGGCCAGGATGCAGCCACCTCGATTCTCTGCAACCAAGTTGCTCAGTAGGAAATTGAAGCCCTCAACTTGATGGCTGGCCTTGCCAACAACTTAAGCGGCCGGAGAGTGCGTGCACACTGTATGTGCACGCACAGTTTAGATCCCTCCTAAAGAGTTCACCTACAGACACGTCAACCACGGAAACAGAGGGCATTGACGATGCCCGGATGGACCACATCTTAGAAAAGTTGGATATTAGACAAGGACTGAAGGCAAACTTCTTCCTTAATCTGTTAGGGTTCTCCGACTCAGGTGGGGAGAAGGTATTGGTTTTCAGCCATCGTCTCCGGCCACTTAAGTTGTTGGCTAGGCCAACCATCAAGTTGAGGGCTTCAATTTCCTACTGAGCAACTTGGTTGCAGAGAATCGAGGTGGCTGCATCGTGCCCACTGTCTGACCACCCAAAGGTAATGGAGCACGGGCCACGATGCAGCCACCTCGATTCTCTGCAACCAAGTTGCTCAGTAGGAAATTGAAGCCCTCAACTTGATGGCTGGCCTTGCCAACAACTTAAGTGGCCGGAGACGATGGCTGAAAACCAATACCTTCTCCCCATCTGAGTCGGAGAACCCTAACAGATTAAGGAAGAAGTTTGCCTTCAGTCCTTGTCTAATATCCAACTTTTCTAAGATGTGGTCCATCCGGGCATCGTCAATGCCCTCTGTTTCCGTGGGTGACGTGTCTGTAGGTGAACTCTTTAGGAGGGATCTAAACTGTGCGTGCACATACAGTGTGTACGCACTCTCCGGCCGCTTAAGTTGTTGGCAAGGCCAGCCATCAAGTTGAGGGCTTCAATTTCCTACTGAGCAACTTGGTTGCAGAGAATCGAGGTGGCTGCATCCTGGCCCGTGCTCCATTACCTTCGGGTGCTCAGACAGTGGGCAAATCAGAGAAGAATACTTTTCTGTGGTTGACAAACAAGTTTCATCAATTGTATGCGACAATGAAACAAGCAAGACTGCCACTGCCTGCCAAAAAATATTACTAACGTACCCATCCATTCTCATTCTGCACGAAGGTCATAAAAAAGACAAATGAGAGTACGCATTTCATTTCTACGCTCAATGAAGTTCAAACAGCCCGCAACTCATGAATGACAGCTACCTTCCTCTTCAAATGTAACTGCTGTATATATATGCAAGATGATAACTTCAACAGAAAGGTAACCGTCATTCAAAAGTTGCGTGCAATGACAGGCAAGGTTGTCCATTTCTACAAATTAGATTTTCTTCGTGAATTGCCTGGGCTTGTTGACTTCTCTGAATTTCTTCACCTCACCCTTACGACAGTTCGTGAAGTTGAAGAACTGAACAACTTCGTTAAGCAGTTGAACATCACCTACGATGGGAGCACACTGTATGTGCACGCACAGTTGAGATCCCTCCTAAAGATTTCACCTACAGACACGTCAACCACAGAAAAGTATTCTTCTCTGATCTGACCACCCAAAGGTAATGGAGCACGGGCCACGATGCAGCCACCTCGATTCTCTGCAACCAAGTTGCTCAGTAGGAAATTGAAGCCCTCAACTTGATGGATGGGGTTTCATCTGGTTTTTGTGCCTAGGATGAGCACCAATTTCTGTCACAGAAGAATCGTGTCCTGATTGTTTAACCCCGTCATGAAATAGTTCAGTTGCTTCTTTGTCATTTGTAGGCGGGCCTTCATAAAAGTATGTGCGTGTAGTCCTTCAGCCCTAAATGAAAAACACAATGTAGTCCTTCCTCTTGAATATTTGTGAAATTATGCATTTATCGCTTGTACACATAATTGTTTTAATTGTAAGCTGTGTGAAAGAAATGCAAAATTTCCATGTGTGCCCTTTCTTTTGTCTGTTTCAAAATCTGTATGTGTTGGGAAATTCTGCGTGTTGTTGTCTGTGTTTACGCAAAATTTTAAGGTTAACAGCCACATGTTGCAGCCGTTTGTTTGTGTTCCTGTAAATATTGATTGCAATACTTTGCAGGAGTTGTCGTCATTGCATCTGATGAATATTGGTCACCTCGCACCAACAATGTTAGTTTTCTCCTTAAAGACTTTCTACCAGTTGGTTTGGTACATATGTTTGTAAACAAACGAAATCCATCACCAAGGAATACGCTGATTTTTTTCCGGATCAATTCTTACAGCAGCCCTTGTACTTTTGTGTTTGTGTTATTTGTTTTGCACAAATTTTGAATGGCCTCGCTTTGCACCATCAATTTTGAACTTTTGTTTCAATTACGTCCATTTGATTTCAACTCTTCACTGTTTTGTATCAGAAAATATGCATATACGTGGCAACTGTATTTTTTGTTGTAGTCAACTTATAACTTTACTGAACTTACATAATCTGAATCAATTGACATTACAATCTTTGTTTTAAAAATGACAAACGGCATTAGCAATTTGACCGAAAATGTCCACGAAATTTGAAATGGACTGTCACAATTTAGGTAGTTTAAAGTGCATCGATCGAAATTAGACGACGGACAAAATGTGTACACCACCCCTGTAATTTTCCCTTCAATCTAATTTGTATGATTTGCTCTTTCATAAGGGGAAGGAAAAGATTGAAGACAATTGCCGAACAACATATCCAAATGTCTGACACTATCGCTGGCTCTTGTCGAAAGCGGCCAGTTGCACCATTCATTTGTTACAGGTACTAGTTCTTTATTTTGACAATCTGGAATTACATATTTCGTACTGAAATTACGCGCCTCGTCGAAGTTCAGTTTGTGATGTTTCAAATTGGTTTTGTTCCGCATGTCTGAAAATGTTTAACTTGGTGTCGATTCAGTCCCGGATGTACGAAAGCTGTCTTATGCCGATTTCAGGGCCAGCGTGACATAAAAACTTGCATATATATATATATATATGTATTCATATTTCACATTTAGTGATGATAAGCTTGACGATGCTTGCATGCAGCCAGCAACAATTCAAGGAAATGCAAGGGCCAGACAACACTCGACGAAAAATGGTGAGTGTTGAAATCTGTATTCTCTATAATACAGTATGATGGAAACACATCGCTGGGTTGCTATCCACACGTTGTATTGAATGGTCGTAGTGGGCTTGTGATTGTTTCGCGTTTGTAGGATTGTAGCATGTAATAATGTCACCTTCCTATTGTTTTTGTAAATTTCAATTCGTTGTAAAAGTCCAGCTACGTTTCGTCGCTGACTTTTTGCTGCAACTGTTATTTGTATTTGCAATCTTATTTAATTAGCAACAATGCACGCGGATTGCGTTTGGCATAAAGTTGTAGTTACAGTAATTTCGGACTCATAGTTGTTACTTGTCTTGTACGTCTGTCATTTTCTTGGTTAAAGACTAGAAAGGAGATTGGGGAAAGGTGGAAGGCACTCCCCTCTGATGAGAAAAAGAGGTTTGTCGAAATGGCTAAGGCGAGCGCTGAGGAACACGCCAAAGTAGTACCATGTGCACCGAAGTCTGAAAAGGTCATTACGTACTTCATGTTTTCGTAAATGCATTTGCCTAGGTCCTGCTTTGCTGACATTGTTGGTTGTATTTTTTTATTAATTTAAGGGTAAAAAATGTGCAGGGTAAAAGGCAACTCCGCATATCATTGAAGTCAATTGTTGAGCTAGTTAACCGGTTCAACGAAGCACAAAAGCAGGCAGTCATTGACATTGGGTTTGCTGGCCTCCTGGGGATGAAGTGTACACGTATAGATCACGACTTGTGCGCATGGTTGGTACAGAACTTCGATCCTGACAGTAGTTCATTGAATGTCCATGGTTGTCAAGTCAGGCTCACGTGTAAGGCAGTTAATGTTTTATTGGGAATACGGTGTGAAGGCGATGACGTGCAGTTGGCTGGGTCATTGGAAGCATATCCCAATATCTACGATGAGGTTGGAGTTGTTAACGGAGTCATTCCTTTGAACAAGTTGAGACTTTATCTGACCGAGACTGCTGGTGCGGAGGACGAGTTTCGGCGGAAATTTGCGCTGTACGTGTTGGGGGCCATGTTGTGTCCTACCACAATGACCGGGTTGAAGCCATCGTTCATTCATGCCGTGAAGGACGTGAATCGTATGCGAGCTTGTAATTGGGCAAAGTTGACACTGCAATTCCTTCACAACGGTGTTCGCAAGTATAAAGGTCATCGCGGTGCAACTGGATGTGTTTTCCTGCTAATGGTATGCCAATACCTTGAATTTTTTTTCCATTCCCCCCTTCATGTGTTTCATGCATTGTTCTGTCATGGTTCAACAAATTGGCCTTGATTGGGACATACAATGGTACCTGCTTTGTGAGTACGACAAACAGCACTCTTCCTGACCAAGTATGGTACTTGTAGAAATAAATTTTGTGTGACTACCGTCATGAATTTAAGAACAAAGAGTACAGGGCAAAAAGTATGCTGAACCTCAATGGAGGAACCAATTAAAACTACGTTGCGAAGAGGGGAACATGTACATAAAAAATTTTTCTTGGTTTCATCAATAAAGTCCTTGGTGTGCTGTACAATTTTTTCCCCAAAAAACATTGCATGATATGTGCCTATAAAGTTGACAGCATCCTCAACAAAATCGGTATGCTATGTACGTTCCACTGCAAAATTGAGAATAATGAATGTCATTGTTACTGAATATAGTTCATTTCTGTGGGAAGAACAACTTAATTATGGTATGCCCCTTAATGTCCACAGCTGTTGTACCTTGATTGTGTTTGTCTGAGCTCGACTACGACGCGGTCCACACCTCGGCTTCATTATTGGGGTGATACCCAAATACGGGAGACGCTGCGACGTATCAGAAGGAAGCAAAATTTCCCAACAATTGCGGTAAGCACTCCTACCACTGTGCACATTTCACACCATCGACCCACTTGTCTTCAACATACAATGTCAGACTTCATTTATGCGTTTCTATGATTAGGTGGAGTTTGATTACAGTAACGCCGATGATGCTGACATGGATGCATGCCATGTCGAGAACCAACAAACAGGACAGTACAATGAAGTCCGTATGAGCAATTTGGAGTCCGACATTCGTGAACTGAAGGAAATGATGAAGCAAGTTCTCCACAACCAAACAGATTTAATGGAGATGTTGCGACATTTCGAAGGCAAGCAAGTTGTTCGCAATGACAAGGTAATCCATCCAAGCATTACGCAATTTTCACACAGTTGAGCCACATCATTTGAAGATGGTTTGTAAGACTAAGTTCACGAATGTGTATGTATAATTAGGTGGAAGGCAATGATGTGTGTATCATTAACCTCTCCTCCAATGTTGCTCAACTGAAGGACATGCTGAAGCAACTGCTTCAACGTTTCAGTTTGGGCTGCAACGAACCGTTCACTGAACAAACCAATTTACGTGAACTGAAGCAAATGCTACACCACCTCATCGAAGGTATATTCTCTACACCGCAACCGGCAGGCGTGGCCAAACAGGGTGTGGACCCTGCTGTTGGAGTCGAGGCGCATGAGGATGGCGTGGTCAAACCATCGGACGAAGTTAACCCAATGGAGTGTAATATTTCAGATGTACAAGGGGTGGATCACCAACAACATATTTTGAAGGGAACCTTGGCAAGGGACAAAAGTCATTTGCATGATGGGCACAAGCTGAACATCGAAGAAGGTGGCGACAACAACAAGAAGGGAGGCCTTCAGTCAGGGGAAACATATGAAACTGAAGATAAATACAGTCCTGACCTTCAGTCAGTGGGCATGAAGAACGTGGCGTGCGATGTGCATACTTCTCCTACTAAGCTTGGCAAACCATTGGGAGCAACTGGAATCGTTAGAAGAAGTGCAAAGGGAAGACGAAAAGGAAAAGGAAAAGGAAAAATGTGCGGAAGTGGAGTTCAAGCCACTGAGGTCGGGGATATGCAATTGTGCATCGATAGCAAAACAAATAGTGGAGTTGACGACAGCAGTTCACCTGTGGATGTTGATGGTGTGGACAACGTGAACAAGGTACAAATACTGCCTTTAATGCCCCACAAGTTGTGAATACCCAATTCATGCCCACATCAATAATGTGAATCAGTAATTTTACAATCATCTGTGTTGTATTGTACTAGTTGTCAAAGAATTGCATGTTTGCAGTTATGACTGCTGCCATATGTTAGTACACATTTCTAACAAACTCCGCACCAAACATCACAAGTTGGGAAAACTCTGGGGCTCACAGTTTTTACATCATTTCACGTTTTTTTTATGACTACAGACCTTGTAATATAAGCTTCAATACTTTTATGAAATGTGTACTGTTAGTTGGCTGTTTATTTTTGTAGGACTCGTTGACGATGTTGGACAGCGAAGGGTTGTTATCGGCGGAGGAACAAAAACTTCTTCACTATGTATTTGACGATAGCAAAAATGAAATGTATTGTTTCATTTACTACTTGCAAATTTTCAATGACAGTCCACTGTGAAATAACTATCGTTCTAAGGATCATTTATTGCTTGTAGGGACATTGTTGTTTCCATGAATCTTCATGGACGGGCATGTGAAGTTGGCACCCGGCGTGACATGCGCACGCTCAAACCAGGGTCGTGGCTATCCGACACTGTAAGTGTTGGCTGCACAAATATGAATCTGCGTTTTTCAGTACCCCTAACTCAGAAACCTTTCTAATCAACTTGCCTTGTGTCTTGCATACAATGTTCCAACCAATCAACTTGGTGGTGGTGCAATTGACTAATCGACAGAGGGATTTACACAATGACGGGAGGCACACTGATTGGTTCTTTCCCGTATATCTGTCGGTAAGTAAGTGTTTAAAGCTACGTTGTGTATTGTGTATGACATATTTTGACAAATGTTTCCGTCAATGACCTTTACGCATTACACATGCAGACTATGATTCTAAATAAAGATATGCAACCTCTGGACCATGAACATATCGTCACATCATTTTTCGGACATGACAGATACACTGGTGCGATTGATGCATGCCAGAGGGTAATATCAATGTTCATCCCGTTATATTAAAACGAAAATATGAAAGCCATTACATGTTTGCATGGCCTCTAAACAAGGTCTGCCGTTGTGTTTTCGTGTAGATTTACGTGCCTTTCAATTACTGAGGAGTGCATTGGTTGTGCGTTAAAATTGATATGGTGGACCGTGTAGCCTACCTATTCGACTCAGTCCCATCCAACCGACCGAACAAAAGGAAGCTAAATGCAGCTAAAATTTTGGTATGTCCTTCTGGTGCATTTCTGAACACTACAAAAAACTTGAACATCCTTTACGTAAACCAACTTCAACCTTGTGGAACAGGTTGAAACTATGCACGACTTGCTGCAACTACACTTTGGAAATGATTATGTTACAGACGTGCGTACCTTCCACCGCTGCATGTTAGACGAGAGGCCAGTACAACAACTGGACGAGTAATCCACAATCCCTCCCTCACATTAATGTCTAAGCTGCATGACTGACTTAATGAACCTATTACGTATTGACGACAACTTTAATGTGAAATTATTTTTGTAGCACGTTTGACTGTGGGATGTTCGTCATCAAATTCATGCAGCAACCTGATTTAAGCCCCGGTCCACACAAGGTACATTCTACCGCTTAATTTCCATTTGTCAATCAAATCCTTCCTCGTACGTCCTCCAATTTTAACTGATTTGTCTTACGATTTTTGTGGACAAAGTTCGCTCCCTCTGTGCGTCATAAGTTGTTGGTTGACATCGTTATGGATGTCAATAATGCAAAGATCGCAGAGTACCGGGACTGCCTTCATATGAGCAATGCCACAAGCTAGGCCAGTGATGGGAATGGGCTGCCAGTACGCCACTAATTTGGGTGGCAATAGGACTTTAACTAATTTTTTATTCTTTGATTTCAATATGGATGTTAATTATGGGTCCCCAGTATTGTTTTTGCTGGACGATGTAAATATGGACCAACTGTAAACATGGATCAAACATGTCGATGTAAACATGGATCAAACATGTCGACGTGGCTGCTGACTTAGTACTGTTTTGTTTATGCATGTTTCTTGTTCGGATGAATGCGACTGTAACTGTATATAATTTACGGCTGCTTTTGTTACCGAAGTTAATTTATAATTTAATTACAAAAAAGGCAAAATTAATTTTCAAAAATGAAAGAAACCACATTATGAATGAAAACTCAATACTCTTCGTAGGTAAGTTATATATCAGCCCATTAGCACATATGACTCCAGCCAAAAAAAAACTTTCATGGCTTACAGGGAAGGATAAAAAAAAAATAAATCAAATCTACATATCTGCTGCATCATCAGTAGCGTCTTCTGAAGAGTTGTCCGTACTGTCTGACTGACTGTCCTCATCCATTGTCTTATCAGACTTCGCTTCGTCCGCCGCCAATTTGTCATCGGTCAGCCAATCAACGTTCTGCTTGATAGCGCCGACTTGCCGCTCCAAACTTGACAACCGTGTGTCCACTTCATTCAGCCTTTCGTAGATAGCTTGCAACTGTTGGAATACAGGAGCAACATGAGCTTCAACAATAGCTTCAATCTTGTTCGAATCGGACATTTTGTAGGAATATGTGTATGGTTTATTTTACTGACTACTTTTTTAAAGGAATGTACAGATTCATAATATTACACAACACTATGCTGTAAGTATTTGTAATATATGGTACATGACTTGTATGTTTGCAGAAGACCTCATGCATTGTGACATACATCGTATTAATTTCTCAAACTGGCCGAATTCATCTTGCAAAAATTCGTTCCTTCTTGCATGCACCAAGTCATCCGTTCAGTACCCCTGATCGTCCATTATTTGGCATTTCCAACACACATGCATTGTACCTTCCATCAGTACTAGCCCACTGTCATTGATTTCCACACCCACAGTTCATCATACAGTCACATTCGTCATTTGTATTTGTGCCCCAAGCCAATTACATGTCTACTCATCCATAAAGGTTAGCAAAATTGCTCTTATCAGATACATATGCCGTTCCAATTGCACCGAACCTTTAAATGCAATACCCGCAGTCATTAAGTTGCTTTTACGCAGTTTGGGTAGTTGTTGCCACCAAACAACAATAAGTGTGTTCACGTCTTTAAACCTACCACCAACGTATTAATGACTATGGGTTGAAGGTAATTTAACATTTACAACCAACCACAAAAAGGTTGCAACCAGTGTTGTTTCCTTTGCATTTGGGTTTGTTTTTGCGTCCATATATTCTTCGTGAACCTGCGAAAACAAAGTTGGACTCAATCAAGAAGCTTCACACCTATGGATGCACACCACGGTAAACGTGGTCGTGGACAATCACTTGCAACGGCTGGCAGCTCCCGACCGAAGTCACCAGAATTGGATTATGCAGGTGGGTATATTGATTCCTTCGGTGATCGACGTTTCTTTGAAACAGGGTTCCCACTGTGGAGTTTTGAACCTCTACGGGATTACAACTACACCCCAATACAAGATGCTTGCCTGGGGAAGTATTTTGGAATTCCAGTTTCACTGTTTGCCAAACGAGTTCAGTGTGAACACCACTGTCGATGTGCTTTCCTGAAGGTCACAAAAGCCCGATCGGTTGAAATGCAGCGGCAATTCCCTCATGTCAGCGACTCCCAACTTAGGCATCGTTTGCAAAGTGAGGTTGATCAAATGACTCGTCGACTCATTAGGAACTCACAGATAGAGGACGCAAAGGCAGAGTCGAAGATACATGGATCGAACCCGGCATCTGCGATAAAGGCTATAATGGAGGATCCTGCACTGGTGTCGGACCCTGACCTTTCAGATTACTCAGACTCCGAAGTTGTTGATTTGAGCGAGGATTAGCAGACCTGGACATGTGTATGACATAGTAAGCGTAGTCTTGTGAGATGGCATCGTCGCGCGAAAATAAACGACTTAGAAACTAACAGACCGTCATACTCTGCTAACCATTGCAACGGTGCATGCATTAACGTCTTCATCAAAATGATTTGTTGAAGGTATTTTTTTGGGTCACCGTCCTCGACTAAAATCTGTCTTATGATTTTTGTTGGTACGATGACAAGGTAATATTTTTGTAATGTCAATGACCGATATCAGAAACTATCATTAACCTACGTTTTGTTGATTACTTCATGTTTGTGAATCGTTCAATATGGACAACAAGGTTTAAGTGTCGGAATCATTGCCTGGAATCACAAGCTGTAATTGCAAACAAAAATTGTGCACAACCAGCCAACGGTCTCATACACTTTTACCATCAATATGGGCACAAAATGTTTTGTTTTTTCAAAGACGACGGTTGTGTGGAAGCATACCCCATGGGGTCAACCTGTGCATTACCAATTTTTCTCCCATTGTGCATTGTTATGAACTAATCAGCTCCCCTTCAAACAAAAAAATATACAATAGACCATGCAGAAACAGAGTATTGATATTCATTAATGAAGAAGTCAGCACGATGGTGAAGAAATGTACCACGCATCCTACATCTGCTTTCAACTTGCTAACAGATAATAGTTGAGGCCACAGATAAGTGACAAACAGATACTAGTTGACAGATAACAGATTTGCCAAATCTGTTAATTACAAACAAACCTGCAACACATAACAGAAGTTGTTCATTACAACCAAAATTGATGCACCCAGATAAGAGAACCTGCAACAGAAAACAGGCCACAGATAAGTGACAATGCACCGAAAAAATTCAGTCATCCACAAAGCATCCACAAAATTCATCCACAGAGCATCCACAAAAATGAATCCACATACCATCCACAAAATTCGTCCACAGATCTGCCAAATAGCATCCACAAAGCTCTTACAATGACACCAATGTTTCCCAAAATTCATTACAGACTAACATTATAAGTCACATCATAATAACTTATAAAATTCATTCCGTACATTCATTCCATAATAAAATTCATTCCACAAAGCTATTAAGTAAGTTACATAAGTTACATCATAATAAAATTTATTCCATAAACATTACTTACATAATGAAGTACAATACAACAAAAACTGGTACAAACTTCCATTCAATTTCCCAAAATACAAACAAGTACGAAAGTTACATGATCAAGTACAAAATGATAGAAGGGCTGTGCTACATCCCCCGAATTTGGGGGCCCCTAATCCCCCGAAAAATCAGAACAAGGCAAAAAAAAAAAACATGCCCAAAACGACGTTGCTTTGGGCATTAGGGGGATTAGGGGGGGCATTTTTAGGGGGACAAATCATTTCTCAATGATAGAAAATAGCAAAATGATTTGTCCCCCTAAAAATGCCCCCCCTAATCCCCCTAATGCCCCAAACGACGTGGTTTTGGGCAAATTTTTTTTTTTTTTTTTTTTTTTTTTTTTACTGTTTTTTTATTTTTTTTGCCTTGGTTTGAAATTTAGGGGGATTAGGGGGCCAAAAATTAGGGGCATGTAGCAAGGCCCTAGAAAAAATAATGAAATACACCATCGCTTTGATTATATTTTCTATCCTTTCAAGCCTTCGACCATGGTCATTTCCCAAGTCATGAAGCCTCGTCCTTACATCGTTGAAGTGTTCTACTGTTAAAGCATCACCAGCTCTAGTGTTGGAAGGGATTGTGGACATAACGCCTTCATCATCTTCAGCCACGAAGTTGAAGTAATTGCAATGGGGAGTGGGAGTGGTACTCTACAATGCATGACAATCAGTTAGTTGAATACGACAAATATTACTGTGACTACTAAAGGATTAAAATTTCCAATACATACTTACATATTTTGATGGGCAAACAAAGCACAAACGCCCTTCATTTCCATTCTTATTGTTCTGACAATACGTATGGCAGCGGTTCTTCCACAATTGCACAGCCTCGTTTGTAATCTTATGTTGCTAATGTTAGAAGAAGAAGCCATTTTTAAAATCCGCATACATGAGAAATTTGTAGTGGTCTGCTATGCTTCTGTTTGATGGGGTTAATAGCAGGTCTAGGTTAATTTGAGGGACAGAGTGTGTCTTTACTGAAAACATCTATTTGTTCAAACTGCCATGTTTAATAGCATTTGCACAGAGGTTACACAGACTAAACTGTTAATAGCATTTGAACAAACATCGCAGCTCAATGTACACACGTAGCATTTTGAAACTGAACAAATACAGCAGTTTCAAACATAGCATTTGTGATTAATTACACACATGTTACACACATAGCATTTTCAATCTGAACAAACATGGCAGTTTTACAAACATATCAGGTCAATGTCAAGTAAATTATCAATCACACATGTTAAACAACTATTATCAACAAATCATGCTGAAGTGAAATGATTAGGGGCAGATTGTTGGAGACTGTGATTCAGTAGTTATCAAACTGAAATAGTTATCAACAAATGACACATGTGATTTTCAACAAAGCACACTGAAATACTTATCAACAAATCAGTAATAGTTATGAACATTTAAGTTCAGTTTGATAATAGTTACCAATGTTGATAATAGTTAATTCAAGTCACGCAGCTAACACATTAGTTGATAGCAGTTCATTACAACAATTCATGCGTGATTGACAACAAATTCAGCAAAATCACATTATCAATCACACATTGAAAATTACACAACTATATGCATTCGTTCAACTAATTATCAATCTGCATAATCATACTATGTTCTGCAAAGATGTGATCCTTTCATTTTATGTTGGATCAGTTTCTGCGTATTCATACTACGTTCTGCAAAATTTATACTTTAACTCTAAAAGGTAAATGCATAAATGTTCGTCACAATATGTGCCGCATTTTTCAAGCATACCATTTATCTATCTGCATAACAGTAATTTTGAAATATATTTTGTGAATCACAACCCTAACTTTTTTATTTCAGCGTTTGGAGGACGAACCTGGTTCATCTATGGCCTGAAAGCCCACGTTATCGTCAACAAATTCCTTCTCTACAGCCGATGGTGGTCGCGGTCGAGCTATGGTTCGCGAAGCAGAGAAAATGAGGGCTACAGCGGTGGGTTGGGTTTACGAGTGGGTGGCCGTCGGGAGTGGTCGCCGGTGAGGCTGGGTTCGGTGGAGGAGGAGTGATTCGGTGGAGGAGGAGTGAGTGTGACAGTGAGGGGGAGTGAGAATGAGATTGAGGTGTATACTCTGTATAACCTGTATAGCAGAGCCGGAAAACGGAAATTTATGTTTGGTTTGCATTTGGGAGACGAGTTTTAAAGAAAAAAATTTCTAAAAAATTGTTTGGTTTTAGTTTTTGTAAAAAAAATTTCAAAATCACTTTCTCTCACTTACATATCAATCAATCACTTTTTCTCTCTCCTCTCTCCTTTCCAATCACTTTTTCTCTCACACACATCTACTCAAATTCTCCCAAAATATCAAATCATTCCAAACTCCCAAAAAAACAACTCTCCCAAAATACACAACCATTGTTAACATAAATTTCAGAACATAAACCTTACACTTTTGATCATTTACCATGTGTATTATCAAGAAATCAAGACAAAATGACATACCTGAATCCATTGATGAACGGTTAAACGGAAGCGTGATTATCAATGAACTCTTTGTTATTGATTATGTTATTGCCTTCTAATCCTTTCCCCTTTGGTGCCTTATGTTTTTCCTTGAGAGGATTTAGAAAATAAAATGGCAGTGTTCTTCTTTTTTCACCTTTTTCACTTGGGAAGGAATACGGACCATAACCTTTTAAAGGTTGTAATTGGTTTTCAAAACTGAAAGGTTGTGGAAGTTAAAAATGAATGAAAACCAACTTTAACCATTATTGGTTTTAATTTCTATTTATTGGTTTTCAAAACTGAAAGGTTGTGGAAGTTCAAAAGGAATGAAAACCAATTTTAACCAATATGTTTTAATTTCTATTTCTGCCTGTCATAGAAATAGAAATTATACAACTAGCTAGTATCTACACATTAGGTCCATAACACATATACCCTTAAGCCTATTAACTAAATTGAATCACTTAAATTGTAGGCTTCTTATAAATGATAACACCACATTTAATTATGTGGTCCCATTGAGACATTATCTAACAATCTCCCATTGGACCACATATGTATCCTGAAAAATGTGCTTAACTTTACTGAGCTCAGAAATTTGTTATCATAACTTGAGGGTATCCAAACAATCTTGTCCATTAACTATATTAATATAGGATCAAAGCGGTCTTCATTACATCAATCGTAACTCGACCCACCAATGGTCACGTATACTAATACAGCTAAATGACATAGATCAATCATGGATGCGTAGCATGGAAATTACATGTGATGTGATCCATACATGCCTATTTCCAACTGGTCCTACTTAACTTTATTGAGATCAATACTTCACAATACGTAACAGAGTGTAATAAACAGAATATTTCATTTCTGCAGAAATTAATCCAATTACATAGCTAAAACTCGAGGCTGACATAAAGCAGTAATATAAATACAAACTCCCACTAAACCAGAATGTTCTCAAATAGAACAACACCCATCTGAGCAGTGTGCTCATGAAAAACCTTGGGTGGTAGTCCCTTCGTAAGTGGATCCGCTATCATGGAGTTTGTCCCAATGTGCTCTATGGAAATCTGTTCACTCTGCACCCTTTCTTTTACAACTAGGAACTTGATATCAATATGCTTTGATTTTGTCGAGCTGCTGTTGTTATTTAAAAGAACAAACCTAAAAATTTTTAAACTCTCTCCCTAAATTTTTTTTCAAAAACAACTCTCCCAAAAACAAACCAAACAGTCTTCATTTTAATTTTTAGTCCATAAGCCAAAAAATCACTAACAAAAGACAGAATGAATTAAGACTGGGACCCCCTTTCCCCGTACAAGGATCCTCTCCTTGCAAGCCCCTCCTTGTGCCCGTCCTTGCAGAGCCGTCGGGCCTACTTTTAGGCCCAATTTTGATAATCCAAACCGTTCAAATTTTCTGATTTATTCAGTATATCATACCTGTAAAAAATCAAGTTGATTTATTCACTGTAACGCCCTAAAAATTTACCCATTATATATATATCAATGACATGCATTATTTAAAGAAAACACTTCAATAATTCATTATAATATTCATCAGAGTCTTACTAAACAAAAACATTACATGTAACATCAAATTTAATGCCCTAACGGCTTACATCTTTCCAAGCCAACACTTGGACACAAAAGTATGAGTTCTAACTCAAATATAAATAAAGCCCTAGGCTTGAGTGTTTACTTGTACTAACAATAAAATAAAACAAATAACTAGAAATAGTCTTCAAAGTCCAAGTCCTTCCAAGCTAAGTCCTTGGAGGTAGCTTATCACCTGAACCTGAAAATGATGTTCCCATAAAGGGTGAGCCACAGCCCAGTAGAAATATACTAAACCACATATAAGCAATGAATAAAGCAATAGCGTTCAACAGATGGTTAACCAAGATAATCATTTACTTCATTTTACAGTCTCATGACACTATTGTCTAAGATACGTTTTACTTTCCAACTTTATCAACATGGCTCAGAACCTGGCCAAACTTACAACAGTGAATTATATATATCATATTCACATTCTTCCAATATCAACAAACAAATGAGACTCAAGCTCAAATCAAAACACTTCATACTTCCAGATTGATACACATTTTAGTGTTGTATCAATAAAACACTTCTATATAAATAAGCACACATAAAAGTGATGCTAATGGAGTCCATCCCCTATCTCCTCCCAAACAAAATCCGGTTTAGAGGTCCATCCCCTATCTTCCCCTAAACCGTGGAGTACATCCCCTATCTCCTCCCACACAAAACAATGTATGCAAATGCAATGCTCAATCAATACACGTATTTTCTGTATCAATGCAATAGTCAAAAATTAATGACTTAACCAATGTGATTAGTTTCAGTTATTCCTAATCCACATGCAATGTCTACAACAATCACGACTATCCTCCACCGATAGCCCAAAACAGTTATTTCTAGACTGCAAATAAATATATCAATATCAACAATTCAATAGGTGAGTGATTTAAATTACACAACTACTCCATTTAATCAATGAATTCCTCAATTTCATGAATTTAACAAAATTCCCCAATCTCCTGAAATTAATTATACAAATTAATTTATTATTACAACTAGGGTTTTTCCCAAAATTACCAAAGCATTTCCAACATATCAAAATACCAAAACTTAGAACAAAACTTATAAGATGGAGTAGGAAATCCCTACCCTTGAAGAAAAGAACTGGAATGAAAAAGATGACGAAAACCAAGGTGCTCCAAACCCACGATTGTTCAGATTAAACGGAAGCCCTTGACCCTCTCTATCTTTTTAACAAAGGACTTAGGGTAGAAATACACTCTAAGTAGATCAAACCTAAGAGAGAAGGTGTGTAGGGAGAGGGAGAAGACGGTTCTAGGGTTTTAAAATCAAAAAGGAGATGAAAAATGATCCAGAAAGTCGGATCTCGGATTTTTATACCAGTCGCCCCGCTCGAGCGTGGAAACCCCCGCTCGAGCGCCACTCACAGACTCCCGCTCGAGCGGCCAAACTCCCGCTCGAGCGGCGAATGCACACTCGCAGAAGTTTTTGCAGACATGTCCCCGCTCGAGCTCCCAACTCCCCGCTCGAGCGTTATTCACGACTTCCCGCTCGAGCGTCTAATCCCCCACTCGAGCGGCCAACACTACACAGGACATACTGGATGGGTGTATTCCCCGCTCGAGCGTCCAAACCCCCGCTCGAGCGGACAAGCCAAAATCTGGGCAACCAGACTGGGTTCCTAAGCTCAACCAACCTACTCCAAATCTTCCCAACACAACCCAAGACTGAAAATAAGGATTAAAGGGTGCAAACAACATACTCTCAACAATCAGCTCCACAGAACCTAAGTCTATATATAACAAGTAAAGAAAAGGGAAACCGGGATCGCTATATTCACTCTCTCTGCTTCCAAGTCCCTATGGAGCCTCCCTTTCTCTTCCCTGCCTTGGCGCGCTCGCCCTCCAATTCCCTCTAGAGATCGCCTACTCTGCTATCCACCTCGTCCTTCTGCCTGACCAGCTCCTCATTATTGCTCATAGCCTCTTCATGTCGCTCGACCGCGGCGGCACAGGCTCTTTGGGCCTCGTCGATCTTCTTCTGCTCGCCAGCAAGTTGGAACTCGAGCGACACAACCTGGCGGCGTGTGTCCTCCAGCTCCGCCTGAACCGTTTGCAGCTCAGTGTGGACACTCTCCCAACTTGCACTCTTCTCCTTCAACTTTGCAAGCTGGGCCTTGGCTTCATCTGCCTTGAGTTTGCCACCCCCCGCCTTCCTCAGCAGGGCCCCTGCTAAGGTGGTTACCTCCATTTGAGCGAAGTATAACCCCCTTAGCAGCTCAGCCTCGTTGAATCTGGAGGCCGAGCGCAAGGCTGCCTCTTCTACAATCCCTACAAGGCGATCTGCCCCTGCTTTGGCTGGGCCTTCTTCTCCCTCCAGCCGCCCTGCGGTCCTACCGACTCCTCCTTCTTGAGGTAGAAGACCCCCCTGAGGCTGTCCCTCCCTCCTTGGCCCAGGGCCAACAGCCTCATCCTCCACTTGCCTTTCGGGGACGACCTTTGCGCCCCCTACGGCGATCGCCGCCACCACTGGCACCACCTCCATGACCTTTGAGGCAAGCATTTATTACGACAACACCTCTCCGTCGGAACAGGACCCCCTTACCCTGAGCAAGGTAAGGTACAACATAGGCTTTCGGCAAGGAGAGCAGGTCGGAAGGGACAACGAAATGATGAGAAAAGGATATAAGCAAATGTTGTAGACAAGAAAAAGGTTAAGTTCTCTATTTGGAATCCTCTCCCATATACTCTGCTTCTTTCCAACAACTTGCTCGTCCGAGAGTTCGCTGGGGGACTACTCCGTTCCCCGTTGAACTTGCCTGCAGGTTATCTGGTGGGCTTGATCATTTGGACACGGCCTGGAGGAGCTTAGACCTGTCTGATCCATACACTGGGACGAACAACATTAACACATAATCAGTGCAAATTTCCTGTCACAAACATCATATCCAAGTACAACAAAATCTATTACTTTGAAAACACAAAAAATTAAATTTAAAAAATATGAAAATACTAAAATAACATAAAAATAGCAACTTCCTAACCACCTTTTAGGGCTGGTTTGGCATGTTTACAAAAAGCCAAAAGTCAAAAAGTCAATATTTTTACTTTGATCACATTATTTTAAGTCACATCACCTGTCACACACATCATTTCAACCCCTAACCCAAACGGAACTCATATTTCACAAAAAGTGAAAAAATACATTTATTTATATTTAAAAAGTGAGGAAAAAAATTGGACTAAAAAAGTGCAATTTTTGTCTTTGTGGATGAAAAAAATGTGGATGTTTGGGTTAACTTTTTGACTTTTATAAAAAAATGTGTATTAAAAAATTGTATAAATTAATGTGTAAGGCAAAATTAGAATTCGGAATTGTGTAGGCCTAATTTTTGACTTCCTGTGAATAGTAATAACTTTTTGACTTTTTGGTTTTTTTTCCCAACTTGCCAAACTTGGCCTTAATATGTAGTGTCACGTACGTTTCCGTTTCCCTCCCAAATTTGGAACAAAAACCAAAGTCGGCAGACAGCGCTTTTGAAATCCCACAGACGCAGTACTTTTCATGATGACACACATGCCGTAGCCTTTCTAATCTCACCAACTCATTTCCATTTCCCATACAAATTTCGGCTACTTTGCTGTCCCTCCTTCTCTCTCCATTTCGGTTTTGCTGTCCACCTCCAGTAACACACTCTCTCTCTGTGTCTCCATTTCGACTGCGCCAGGTCGCCGACGGTAACAGTCACCATTTTCTCCGGCATGTGTGAGTCTGTCTATTTTTTATTTCGGAGCACATTATTATTATGACCTACTGTGTTCCACTCGCACGACATTACCATTTATGAACTATGAAACTGTTCCTCCTTAGGTAATTGAAACCATACGTACGATTAGGTATACAAACTACACGGGTGACAAACTGATATTGCCATTGAGGAGTTCCAAACTGACAGACGGTCTTCGTTGAGCAGTGTAGTCGGGTTTTTATTTCTCTGCATGAAGGTAAGTTGCGTATGGGTGCTGTTGGGTTGAATGTCCGATGTGGCCCTGTTTCAAGTGTGCGCATTGGTTGTTGATTCGGGCTTCAAGTCGTAAATACTATAAAACGAGTACAACATATGGCCAATTAATTTTCGTAAAACAGTGGCATGCCATATCTGCATAAATTAACGACAACATATCGTAGTTGAAAATAAACGAAAAGTACCACTCATACAATGCACGTACGACTCAATGGTCCGTTGATTGTAAGTTGTTAACAGTCAATTTCGTTTTGTTACAATGTGGGAGTAACGTTCTTTCTGCATCCTTATGAATATTGCATGCAATTCTTTGCAGGAATTATCGTAATTGGATATGGGCGACATGTCAGACAATGCGAAGCAACTGTGAGTTTATGTCGTTCAGTATTTGATACATTTAGGTTTGCAAGGTTATGTTTCCTGTACCTACTAAATACCACGGTCTGTTCGTGTATGGCATATTGTGCCGTTATGTACTGCCATCAGGAGGTTGTGCGATTTGAGTTTGACACATTTGCGATAGCCTCAAATTGCACCATGAATTTCGTGTAATGGATTAAAACTGTGTCGATTTCTTACCAGAATATGTGCACATACGGCACATGTCGCGTATTCTGCGGAGAGCATTTGTGAAATCCATAATTCACTGAGTTATACTAAACCAATTCGGTTCATCATTTTCGGTGACAACGGAAAACGACGTTACCAATTTCACGAAAATGGCACAACTTTTGAAATGGGAAGGCAAGATTGACTAACTTGAAAGTTAACCGACGAAGATGATAGGATGCACAAAACGTACATACCACCGATGTAATTTGGCCTTGAACAAAATTTCATTTACGCTGATATTTGTTACAGGCAAAGGAAAACATTGAAGGCAAGTGGCAAAGGTTCAGGAATGGAAAGGGTTGACATTACCGAGCCCCCTCGTCGAAAGCGGCCACTTGGGCCATTTATTTTTTACAGGTTCGATCCGTGTCCTTCAAAGCGGCTCACAGTACGAATCCCTCTCGTCAGAAACATGTGACAGTATTTTTGCACAATTCTGCATTACATATTTTGAACTCATAGCTTGCGCCTGTGCAGATTTCAGTTTGTACTCACAAGAAATTAAGATTTTAGAGACCAAAAGTAAGGGCCAAAATAATTTGGACCATTTATAATTTTTGTTGCAGAAATGATGTGGTTATTATATTTTTAGCAACCAAAATTGGACATTACGGATGCATTATTATGTAGTTGGGACCAAATTTGTTTGTGTCACAAATTGTGTACGTATATGTATATATATCCATCCATATCTAACATATACTTGCGCCGAAATTGACAATGGTTGCAGCCAGGAACAATTCAAGGAAAGACGAGAAGCAGACAACCCCGGACCGAATATGGTTAGTGTGCAGACATGTAGTAAGTAGAGTACCGTGATGGAAACACGTGACTGCTGTGATAGCAAAGTATGGACTTCTATTCCATGCGCGCACCAGTCATGTGCTTCCATTGTGTCGCATTCAGCGATTTCCAGCAGTCATAGAAGCCATATTGCATGTTCTTATAAACTCCGATTATTTGTAAAATTCCATGTCCGTTTTTATTTCAACTGTGTGCGAAATAGTAATTTGTATGTGCAAACATATGTAAATACCAGAAAATGTGCACACATTGCGAGTGATACAACTTTTGCTGACAATTATTTTGGACTTACAGCTCCTATTTGTCCTGTATGTGCGTCACGTTGGTGTAACACTTACAGAGCCGAAAGGATATTGGGGAAAGGTGGAAGGAACTCCCCTGTGATGAGAAGAAGAGGTTTCAGGACATGGCTAAGGCAAGTGCCAAGGAACTGGGCGAAGAAGTTGCAAAGAAATCTGCAAAGGTACTTACGTGCTTAGTGTTTTCGTAACTGCATTTGGGGAGGACCTGCTATCGACACAATGTTGGTTACTTTTTTGTATTAATGTTCACGTTAATCACATTGCAGAGTAAAATGCAAGTCCGCATATCATTGAAGGCAATTTTTGATATCGTGAACCGGTGTAACGAAGCACAAAAGCAGGCAGTCATTGATATTGGGTTCGGTGGCCTCCTGGGGTTAAAGTGTACCCGTATAGATCACAACATGTGCCAATGGTTGGTACAGAACTTCGATCCCGACACGTGTTTTCATGGCCGTCACCTGAGGCTCACCTGTGAGAAAGTGCATGTCTTATTGGGTATACGGTCAGAAGGCAATGACGTGCAGTTCACTGGTTCAATAGACGCATATCCCAATATCTACGAAGAGGTTGGAGCTGTTAAAGGAATCATTCCTTTGAACCAGTTGAGAGTTTATCTGACTGAGAGTGATGGTGCGGATGACGAGTTTCGGCGGAAGTTTGCGCTGTACGTGTTGGGGGCCATGTTGTGTCCTACCACAATGACCGCGTTGAGCCTGTCGTTCGTTCATGCCGTGAAGGACGTGACCGGTATGGGGGCATGTAATTGGGCAAAGGTGACACTGCAATTCCTTGTGAAAGGTGTTCGGAAGTATAAGATGAAACTTCAGCGCCAGGCAACTGGATGTGTTTTCCTTCTAATGGTAACGTAATCGACCGTTGTTTGTTTGTACCATGCCGATTACATATTTCATCCATTGCTGTGCATATGGTTCAATAAAATGGCATTCGTTGCGAAATACAAACTTACCTGTTATTGAACAGCATGACAAATATACCTGTACGGGCCACATTTTTTGTAACCACGAAAAGCTTATCTTTTGAACCGGAAAGCTGCATGGGGATTCTGCCATCGAGACACATAAACACATACATATGATTGTGTTGTAAGTTGTATGCATTGTTAGCGAATACGGATTACTTTGCTCGGAAGTGTATAGTAAATATCTTTTCCCCCTTACAATGCAGCTATTTTACTTGGATCGTTTTGCCCCTCCCTGCAAGAGTACGTCGGCTACTACACGCTCCATCCCTCGGCTAAATGATTGGGGTGATGCCGAAATACGGGAGACGAGGCGACTTATGGGAAGGAAGCAAATGTTGCAGCAACATGAGGTAATCAACCCATTCGTTCTGCACATTTGACAGCATTGCCCCACCTGTGTTATGGATAACGGTGACAGACAGAATATGTGTTCCTATGACTAGGTGACAAGCACCGACAAACAGTGACCCATTCCTTAGCGTACGTCATATTTTCAGTTTGTCCCTCCCTATTTACTCTGAAATACTCGAACTTTTGGGGGGAAAACATGAAGTTTCCATGTGGACGATGTTGTAGCCTTACAAATTCAATTTTATGTACTACTTCTGTTACGAAATGAATTTTCGTTAAGCCCTGAAGTCAGATTTTTGGAAAAGCTTGAAGATTTTGGTTTTTTAACCTTGTAAAAAGGTCAAAACATTGTCGTTCAGTTATTGTTAGTTAGTTTGTAATTGAAAGTTTCTCTTTGTTTATGTAATTGGGAAAAGGTAAAGTGGTAAACATGGGATCGACTGTGAAGTTTTTATCCACACCAGATGAGCATCATTTACAACAACATTTTTTTTCCATTTCAGACGAATGGAGTAATTAATTTTTATTAGATATATTTAATATGTAAAGTGTGTATGTACACATATGTTGTGTGCAACTTAAGAAAGCAGACGGAAACTTTACGATTCACAGTTGAGCTCGATTAACGATTCAGTGCATTACCATTTTCATTTATGATTTGAATCCCGATTTGACAACTATGTTAGGTGGAGTTTCATTCAACAAAAGCGGAAAGCAACGACATTGATGACGCAATTGACACACACCATGTCAATAACAAACAGAAACCACGGATTGATGATGTTCGTTTGAGCAAGGTTGAGACTGACATTGGTGAACTGAAGGAAACCATGAAGCAAGTGCTTCACAGCAATGCGGAAATAAGGGAGATGTTGCTCAATTTCCGAGGGAAGGAAGCTGTTCACAATGCAAAGGTAAGCAAAAGCAATCAGTACACATGCTTCACACAGTTCACAGAGGTTACTTGAAGATGAAATATCGTACCAGGTTAATGTATGTGTTTGTGTGATTAGGTGGAGTCCACTGAAAGAAATTGTAACATTAACATATCCTCCAGCATTGGTGAACTGAAAGGAATGCTGAACGAACTGGTTGCAGCTATATTGTCTGGGAAACAACCGTTTACTGAACAGACACACATTGCTGAAATGAAGCAAATGATGCAGCAAGTGCTGGCAGGTTTATCGGAAACAGCACAATTGGCTCGCTCAGAGGAAAAGGGTGTTGACCCTACCATGGGAGTCGAGTTGCATGATGGCGGTGTGGTCTTCCCAAATTATTATGGTAGCCCAAATGAGGGTAATGTTCAAGATTTACAGGGGGTGGATTGGGAGGACAATTATGTGAATGGAATGTTGTCCAATGAGATAATTGATATGCACGTTGGACAGTTGCGTACCGTCCAAGAAGTTGGGGACATGCACAACAACCGTCGCCTTGCGTTGGAGGAAACATACGCAAGCGAAGAAAGCAAATCTCTTTCAGTTTAGTTTCTGTCCATGAGGAACGTTGCAAAACAGAGTTTATCTTCGTTTGATGATTTGCAAACCTTGCCACCAATGCGAGGAGAAGCAGACAATGTGCATCCTTCTGCTGGTAAGGTTGCCCAAACATTGGGAGCGGGACAAATTGTAACAGCCACACGAAAGGGAAGAGGAAGAGGAAGAGGAAGAGGAAGAGGTGTTGAAGCGACAGACGTAGGGGATATGCATTCGTGCAACGATAGCAAAATAAGTACTCGACTTACTGCCGAAAAATTCCCAAGTCGCCACATCACTTCACCTTTCGTATGTTTCATTACCAATTGATGCCGACAGCATTACTGATCATAATAGAACCATTATTTGTGTTGTATTTTAATATTTGTCATTCTACTGCAAGTTTGCAGTAACAAATGTTGTACAATTGTCTTACAGATTTCGGACAAACTCCTGTCCAAACTGCACAGGTTGGACAAGCGGTTCCGTTCAGAGGTTAGACATCGCTTCACCAATTTTAGATGCATAAGGATGTGTTATGTACTTTGCAAATCACATTTCTGAACAGTGGTGAGTTAGTTAATTGTTTATATTAATAGGAGGAGTTGATGTTACTTGATTGTTTATATTGATAGAAGGACTTGATAACACTAGAGAGCAGAGAGGTTTTATCAGCGGCCCAAGACGAAGTTGTTGACTCTGTACTTGACGACAGAAACAATGAAAGGTACGGATGAGTTTAGTACTCGCAATTAACCTGTTCCGTAGTATTTGTGAAATAAGTTTGAATTCCACAATTTTCATGTGTCGTGCTATGTTTATTTGATTCTTGTAGGTATCAGTTCTTTAATTTTTCATTCTCTATGATTTTGATGGGTTTATGATGGGTTTATCCATGTCGTATGTAGGATTCTCTTTGAATTTAATGCAGTGGGCTACGGAAAGATCAGTGGCTAAATTTCCTGTCTGAAGTTTTCTTCTTTTGGTCTTATCCTGCACACATGTACCTATTGGGAAAATTGCAAACCACTGATATTTTCACAAAAATATTTACACATTCATGGAAACCTTTATAATTTTAATTATGAAACTTAATAAAGTTTACCAATGATTTGCAAATTTTTTTGAGAACTTATAATGAAGTGCAATTTTCCCTACCTATTTTCTTCTACTCTGCTTACATTTTCCATTTTGATCATTTTGGGATATTGTTGGCTCCAGTTTGTAAAAAACGTGTTTCTTTTTTTTTAACTTGCTGACCTGTAAATGAGCATTTCAATTTTCACATATTATTTTAGCAAATACTATTGGACATGTCATGAGTTGTAATATCTAAAACTTTGTCTTTTCATTTTGTTTTTTAAAAACTTAAAACTAATCTTCATTGGATTGGAGCCTAGTAGAATCAGGAATATCTGCCATAGTTCTACAACAGGAAAAACTAATCTTATGTTGTAGAGTTAAGCCAGATACGTTTAAGTTTTACTAGGCTGTAGGTTGCTTCTTACTGATTGATGTATACGTTTTATGTAGGGACATTGTCGTGTCTATGAATCTGCATGAAATGCCTTGCGAATGTGCTACGCGACGTGACATGCGCACGCTGAAACCAGGGGCATGGCTATCCGACACTGTAAGTCGTGGCATCTGACAATGTTATTTCCACTATATTTGCATGATGGACATATCCATGTAGGGACATTGTTATTTCGTATTACATTTAAACAAATGGCAAACCTTATTTCGCAAGTTGCCTGGTCTGTTACAATGTTCCAGCCAATCAACTTGGTCGCGGTTCAATTGACTAACGGACAGCGGCAAGTACACAAAGACGGTAGGCATACTGCGTGGTTCTTTCCAGTATATTTGTCGGTAAGTAAGTGTTTTAGGTCGGTTGTGTATTGCAGAAGACATATTTTCAGAAAACTTTGGCTGACTGAACTTTACACACTAAACATGCAGACTTTGATACTAAATCAAAAAACTCAACCTCTGAACCATGAAAATATGGTCAAATCATATTTTGGACATGACAGATATACTGGGGTGCTTGATGCATGTGAGAAGGTAATATGAATGTCCATCCCATTGAAGCGAGTAGATTTAATATGGACGTCGGTAATATGAATGTCGATCCCATTTACTTGAATGTCAATGTAAATATGAAAGTGCGTACATGTTCGCATGCCCTCTAAACAATGTCTTCGCTTGTGTTTATGTTTATGTGTAGATTTACATGCCTTTCAATTATCGAGGAGTACATTGGGTGTGCCTAAAAATAGATATGGTAGACCGTGTGGCGTACCTATTTGACTCATTGGCATCCGCCACACTGGACACCAACAAGCTGAACACAGCAAAAATGTTGGTATGTCGTGCTGAATTTCACAAATCTACTTCCACACTGTCACATCCTTCACATAAACTAACCGTCTCATTCTGCAACAGGTTCAAACAATGCATGCCTTACTGCAACTACAGTTTGGAAATGAATATGCTGTAGACATGCGTACCTTTGAGGTGCGCATGTTAGAACAAAGGCCATTACAACAGCTGGACGAGTAATCCACAAACCCTGCGTCACATTGACTTCACTCTTGAATCACTCATTTAACGAACCTGCTTATATTTTACGAGAGACTGAATGTTACATTTCATTTGTAGCACTTTCGACTGTGGGATGTTTGTGATCAAGTACATGCAGCGGCCTGATATACCCAGCGGTCCACACAAGGTACATTGTACCGCTTAATTTCCAATTGCGAAATAAATCCGTTTATTCCCTACCGCTGTAACCGTACCTGATTTGTGTTATTCGCTTTCTGTACATAGTTTCATCCTTCTGTGCGCCGGAAGTTGGTGCTTGACTTCGTTATGGATGTGAACAATACAAAGATGGGCGAGTATCGTTCGTGCATGTGATTGATTGCAATTACAACAAATAGTGCAGCGATTTTATCATGGCCTGCCAGTACGAGTGTAATTTCGATGCCCAACCACAACTGGATTACTGCATCAGCTTGTCGTGACAACTTTTTAGGTCGCAGCTGTGATAATACTAATTTCCCACGCGTATTGATTGTACACATAATTCCAATGTTTGGGACTCGAACAAACGAGGGAAAGTAGTCATGTTTGTTTGGTTTTATCGTGGCCTGTACGTAATGTGATACACATAATTCCAATGTTATGGGTACAGTACAGAACAAACAATGCAATGTCATATTTGCCCAAATGACTATACTAATGTTTGTCCAGTGCAATGTGATATTTGTCCAACAAACAATGCAAGTTGAAAGTAGTAATGTTTGTTCGCTTTGACCACATGAATTATGTTTGTTCGATTTTTTTTAATGCCATGATTTTGTCCAAAACAAAGCAAAAAAAAGCCCACAGAAGAAACAAATGGCGGTGACTATAATGCACTTTGAAGGGGAATTGATTACTTCATAAAAATGCACAAACGGTCAAAAATTGCACAAAAAATAAAAACAACCATACAACAGACCATTAAAAACACAGATTATTGATATTCAATTTTTTTTTTTGTTCAGCAAAACAAAAAACTGTATTGATGGAAAAGCACATACAAGGTGTCAATGATACATCAACAAAGAGGAGGTTGGAGACCAACGAAGAGAAACAAAAACAGAAGGAAAACAATAACAATGTAACTCCAAGCCCATCCTCACAAAACCACATAATAGGGCAACCAGATGAAACTCCAAGGCAGCATGAACAAACTTCAGACCATACAGCCACCATTGAGACTTGAGCCTGAACCTTCAACCTCCATTGAGACTTGAGCCTGATCCTTCAACCTCCAAAAAAAAAAAATTAGTACAGCAGCAGACCAACAATTACAACAAGGCCCGCAGCAGACCTCCAATAACTTTCCCCAATCCAACAGCAGACTTCCAATACAGCACACCAAAACATCATTCAAACAATTGCAAAAAGGCCAATATGCAGCAGCAGACTTAAGCCTATTCGTTGATCCCATATAGCAGCAGCAGAGTACATATATAGCAGAGCAGATTTGAAGCACAGCAGAGCAGCAACCAGAAATGAGCATGCTTGACCCCATAAACTAAGCCAGAGCAACAAGCCAAAAATAAGGCAAAGCATAGCAACATTGAAGCACAGCAGAGCAAAAGTAGCCACCAAGAAGATATGGTAATACCACAGACTGACCAAAATCCTGCATACCACAGCTTGACCAAACTCCTGCACCCCAGTTTCAAAAAACACCAAACACCACCCCCTAAATGAGACTTTGATACTATCCAGAATACAATATATGTCGTCCACTGAATACTGTAGGCCTCTATAACTTTGCTTACAGCAAAGTGCAACCCTCACTTTCACCATCTCAGCCAATTCAGGCCCATCAACAATCTTATCATTAAAAAGGCAATCATTCCTACCTTTCCAAATCATTCCTAGGTGTGCAATACAAAAGAATACATATATAAACTAGCCTAGGATTTGGGGAACAGAACGCCTAGAACACCCCACTCTGATTGAGCATCTGCCAGCATGGCTTGGGCTTGGTCCAACTCAGCTTTAGTTGTCTGAATGGATGCAGAACGATGTCTAATTTGGGAGAGCATCATCCTTGCTTCTTGATTAAGCTGGTCGTGTTGCTGCTGCAGATGAGCCTTTCTTTGCCGGACAGAGGCAAGTTCTGCCATGAGTTTGGCTTCCTCAAGTTCAAGTGCTGAGTGTTGCTGAAGAATGGCTGCAGAGGTCTGCTGGCTGAGTTTGAGTGAAGTAGATATGGTGTGGGCTTCGTTTAGGAAATCCTTATTGGTTTGAATATCCTTCGAGCAAGTCTGAACCATCTCTGAAAGGGTTGGCCATTCTGTGATGATCTTGGCCAATTGCTTTAGTTGAATGGGGTTGAAAGGATTAGGGGAGAGGTTTACAACAGCAGAAAGACAGGCCAAGGTTTCATCAGGTTTGTGGAGAATGATTTCTTCAACTGGGGTGCTAATGAGGTTGATGAAGGTGGTTAAGGTTTGTTGAGTTTCAGCATCAAACAGATGTAGCCTTTGAGGCAATGGGGATATTTCGTCTAGATCTTGTTGAAGAATAGAAACTTCGGCCCAAATATCCTGGCATGGACCGACGGCCTGTGAACATTAATAGTTTGGTGAGAATATATGCTTGCAAGTAATAAAGAGTAAATAGGATGAGGTTGGAAATGGTAGTACCTGTCCTGATAACGTGCACGCAGACGGTTGGCCTTGTTCAGCTGTGGTTGTCGCATGAGGACGAGTTGTTTCTGGTACTGATGAGATGGCAGCATCAGCGCCTTGAGGGTGTTTCTCTGGTTCTGCTAGCAGGGGAAAGTCATGAGGACCTTCAAGTTCTGTCTCGCCCATTGGTCGTGGAGATGAGTCCTGTATTATGTCCATCCCTGTAAATTGGAGAACAATACCAGTTACTTAAGGAGAAGTTTTTTTTTCCCAAACAAACAGTAACATTTGTATTTCTATTTACCTTGGTTGTGGTGAACTTCTGGTTGAGGGGATTTTGTGTTGTCATCTGTTGGAGAGGATTGGCTGTTGATTGAAATGTCAAATTCAATCCTCTGAGATTCTTTGTTTGACGTTTGGGAATTGGAGGGGTTGGATGGTGATGGTTGAGGGCTAGAGACAGAAGGGACAATGTGTTGAGGAGAAGTGGAAGGATGTTGTGATGCAGACTGTGTGGATTGCTGTGGCAAAGACTGTGAAGCAGGTTGTAAGGAAGTTTGTTGCGATGCTTCAGGTGGTGGTGGAGTTGGTTGTACAGTGGGTTCTGTGGGTACATTACTGATTGGACTGGGAATTTGATGAATGTGTTGAGGAGAAGTGGAAGCATCGTCATCATCAGCAGCAGCAAGGAGTAATCTCCTTCTTTTTCTCTGCACAAAAGTAAGTGATCAGTCGGGCGTGAATGCAAATTCAGATGCTGTAAATATGTAAAGTGAAGGCTTACTTGGTAGAGCTGCCCTGAAGGATTTGATGTTGTTTCGCCAACCATTTGGCTGAGAGGGATATCCCACTCACTTAGGTCTGTGCTTAGAGCAGGAGCAGTGGAAGGCTCTTCTCTCTTCTTCGCCGTGACCTCTGTCTCAGCAGGGGTACGGGTGGTAGCTCCTCTCTGTGCTTGTGTCTGCGCGGCTGCGAAAGAGTCTGCCATTAATTTCGGAACTGAGGGGGTGTTTGTCTGAGTAGTTGCATCCATTGGATCCTTGCCTTTACGTTGGTCCCTAACCAATGGTTCAGCAGCAGGCACAATTTTGGCTGTCAAGGGTTAAACAAGTTAGTGTTGTAGAGAAAAAAACAAAACAAATTGCATGACACAGTCAGGGATATGAAGTATATGAAGGAAGGATACCTGTAGCCTTAAGCTTGGAAGGCGAGGATATGCGGCCCTGAATATGAATACAAGTATCGTTAAGGCAGCTTTCAAGTGGCTTGCAGAAAATAATGGCAGTCATAAGTCCCCACCAATGGTCAAAAGCAGCCGAGCAGTCCGAAGCAGGTTTGAAGAAGAAGGGGCCAAAATCTTGGAAAAGCTTGGTGTTCTCTGTCAGAATGGATTCAGCTTGTGTAGGATCTTTCAAGTGGATTCTGGACCCAATCTCCTCATGGATGGTTGGGTGGAAATAAGGATAAGGGATAGCCTGGGAAAGACCAAATTGCCTGGACCATTGATTGGGACAGTATGTCTCAAAACTGCAGCTGGATAGCTTGGCGGAGGATATGGAACAGCCAACCAAGACATGTCTACAGGTGAGAATGTGTCTCCAACTCTCATTTTGTTCTTGGACTTGCTCATTGTGTAAATCAGAAGGGTCTGTGAAGAGGAAGCGAAGTCTACTGGAGGAGAATTCAAAGTTTTGAAATGGCATGTACAGGTTGGAAGGTCTCTGGGAAGGAAGGTTGTAAAACATGGTAAGATGATTTGTGAAAGTGAGTTTTGAATGGCTGTTATAAGTGAGCAGTTGCTCAGCATAGGAGTGGCAAACAGGTTTCAAGGTGTTAGGTGGTGGGGGTCGTGCCTCAGGGAAATAGGCATACAACCAGGCCTGGAAGAGCCAGAAGGGGCCACCACAGTTGCCAGAAATCTTCTTGTCGACATAGGAAAATAGGGCCTTGTAAAGGGTGGCAAGAAGATAAGGGGCTAAAGCCATAAGTTGGCCGTCTTGCATACACAAGGCAAGGGGGAGGTATTCTTTCGTGATCTTGTACCCAGGGACACAAAAAAGAAACTCACAAAGCCAAAGTAAGTAAAAAGCAGTTCTTTCTTTGTCATCGACAGGGGAACCACGCTTGCCTTGGTATTTTTTGGCAAAATCTGTATAGCACATGTCAGTGTTTAAAGTAAATGTCACTTTTGGAGGCTCAAGGAGAGCATGAATTGGATTGCCCAAGATTGGCAGACCAGTCAAGTGAGCTACATCTAAGATGGTAGGGGAAATCATACCAAAATTGAGGAGTAGGGAGTTACTAGACTGCGACCAAAAGCATGCAGCAGCAGCAATCAGCCCTTTCTCCACGTCATAAATTTTAGTCGACAGTCTAATTGCTTCAGCAATGCCCTGGTGCTTCCATACTTTGGCGTCGTGACCTTCAATTCTCCTGGCCCAGCTTCGCCAATCAGAGTCTGGTGACCTCCACCCTCTGAGTGGGTTTTTGCTGACATTCCAGTTAGTCCACTTGAGTCCAGCTTGGTTGAGAAGAAGGTTCTCACCATTACCAAGGGGATAGTATGGAGCTAGCTCGTCTGGGAAGTAAGACGCGAAGGTAGGGCCTAGAGTAGCCTTAGCGACAGAGCTTGGGCTGGGCAATAGGGTTGCAGCAAATTTTAGAGGAGCGATAAGTGCTCTGATAGGGTCCGGGAAGCGGAGTAGGTCTTCATTGTTCTCCTCAGATGGAGATGGTTGAGATTTTTTCGGTGCCATGGCTTAGGGTTTTGTGGTGCTCTGGTTTTGAACGGCAATGGTTGAGAAGAAGGAGTACAGTCTGGGGAGTTCGAATCAGAGGGAAATGAAGTGGTTTGAAGTTGAAAGGGTGGGTCTTTTATAGCTTATGATGGGGCCAGTATATTTAAAAGCTCTTATATTGGGCTGTACTTTATGCTTGTTTTGGGCCCAAACAATGGTCCCCTCGTTGAAGTTAAATATCATATGACTTGGACCCCCATGACCCCCTCTCTCTCTGATTGGCCACTTTTTTTTTTTTTTTTTCAATTTCTTATTTTTTTTCCTTCTCCAAACAGCAGCCCCCACGTGTGTGTGTGTGGGGGGGGGGGTGGTGGTGATTGGGGGGGTCTCAATCACTTCCGCAATATTTAACTTGAACATGGGGGCCATTGTTTGCACCAAGTTTTGCCAGTCTCTGTCGACAGATGGTCCACTTAATCGAGGGCATGTGGCCAAGTCTGAAGGAATGTCCACGACCTGAAAGTGGGCTCTCTGCATGTGGGTCACCTAGAGGTGATAGGGGAAGTTTTTACCACCAGTCACGGAGTTAGCGGGCACACTTTCAGGAGGAAGCATGAGACAAAGCAGGAGCCTTGCTCTGTCGACAGAAGTTTAAAACAGTTGGTGGCCATGAAATAAACACAAGAAAAGGGAGCTCGACAGATAGAAGTGGAGGTTTAGTATTGATATCCGTATACTGTTTTTGTGGCCCATCATTGCATGATCCTACACGTCTACACCATAACTGCCACTGTAACTGCCCCGACTTCGAATCTTCAAGTCCACTCTGCCAAATATTGACTCTTCCCTGTCGACCTTCCTTTTCACCATTGTGGGGCATGTCCCTCATCATTATGAGACAAAAATCGATAGAATATTGTCCACTAAACACAACCACAGTCCTTGCAAACTGGGTCAATGAACCGCAACACTTGGCCACTCACAGTTACTGCCCCTGACTATGAATCATCAAACTCTGCCAAATATTGAATTTTCCCTGTAATTTAATCAAAATATATTCAATGTCGGTAAACTTGAAAATACGTTTGAAATAACCTTTTTCTGTATTGTAATGACTTAAACACAATTGTTGTCCTACATTTTACGTAACGAAAATACACAACTTGTTTATATCAAAAACAAAATATACATCTCGGGTTTATAATCCAAAAAATGGGAACTACTTTTTTTTAAAAAAAAGTTCACTCATATTTTCACCTACATTCTGATTGGATATTAGATTAAAAATTCCTCTTTGCACCTATTTTTCCCACATCCTCCCAACAGCTGCTCCATTCAACTAACATTGAATCTTGCATGCCACCTGACTTACACGCTGGAGCAGTTACTGGCAGTGCTCATGGATTTAGTGGCCACCCTCCAACAGGAAACATGAACGAATTGGGAGTCTGTATCTGTCGAGGAAAGGCTAAAAGGACCTGGGCACAGGTGGTAACTTCAATTATATGCACTTCGACAGGTGGCAACTTACTTTCTACATTGTAACTTCTGTGTAGTTTTTTCCCTTCTACTTTCTACTTTGTTACAAACAACACAACAACACAACAACTTACTTTCTACTTTCTACTTTCTACTTTGTTACTTTCTACTTTGTTACCATCACTTCATCGAAAGAAGTCTTCATCCATTTCAGGCATTTGAACCAATACCACAATTGCTTGATTTTCTTCTTGAACTTGTCAACTTTAAATTACTGCTTCGTTGCTGTCCATATAGGCCCACCATAATTTTACTAACAATAAACCCATAGTAAACATTAAATAATTTCACAACTCCTGTTCGTAACTCGTAATTCATATACCGATCGGCATGGAGATAAAGTAACGAGTTCGTTGGGTTACTTTCTCCAAGTAACACCCAAAATTAACTGCCACTTGGATTATATACAAAATGCATGTGCTGGTATGTAATTTTGCAAACCCACTTGGACAAAATTCGTATTTTACTCGAAATATAATACTAATTTACAGACACAAGTCATAACAAATCAATACGAAGCGAAACACATCGTTAGTTGATAAACCACACCGCAAAAAAACCCTTCAGTTAGATCCAACCAAATATGGAACAGAAACAAGCAACCCGCAATAGGAATCTTGGAATACAGACATAAGCCAATTTCCCACCCAAAACAACACACAGACAACCCATATATATCTCACCTCACCTTCAGTTAGTTTTGAAAATGACTAGTCACTGTAAACACAAATGACAACATCACTCTAAACAATATGGGAAATTTACAACTCGTGGCCTTGTACATAAGTAACGTTGTGCCATTTCCTGGCATTGTACATAACCAATTATTTACACGTTACGTACAGCAATCCGTGCAAAATGAAAACTACATACATTATTTCCATGTGTTTTCAATAGCTAAGGGAATAAGTAAATCATACAAATTATACAATTACCTGATTCACCTCATCAATTGTGTTCGAATCATTTTTCCACACTGCTGCTTCAACACTACCGTATTGGCCCACAGGCTGCTTGGAATCAGGAGAAACATCAAAAAATAGTCGCCGTTGCTTAATGTGCGGTGTACTTGGATCCACCAACCCAGTTTTGCAGCGAACGGGCAATGACTCCGCATTGTACTCACGGTCAGTTATGTGGGGTGTATCTGCATCTGAGTTATTACCCACTGTTCGGCTAAACCGAACCTTAGGACACGTTTGCTTTGTGTGCCCAATGCATTTGCAATTCCCACATTTTCTTGGTCTTCGACAGTTGGACGAGGCCCGTCCTGGGTTCCCTTTTGTCTTCACAACATCAGGATCTTCTACTCCAAATTGTCGACAGAATGAATGTTTCCCTTTGTCTCCATTCCCACCGTTCAAATTCCTCTCATATAACTCCTTCATCCGGGTCGTCATTGGAAGACATGCATCCCTAGCATCCTTGAAACCTTCCGTTGATTGCGAGGCATAGAAACACATTTCGTTGTAGGAAGAACACAATATCCCATACCGGGCCGTCTGTGTTGTAGTGCTATCAATTGAGGGTTGAGGCCATTGCTGGCCATCCTTGCTTGCAGCCCTTGTCCATCTATGCCGCACACAAGTTGGGGGAATTTGCGTTAAATTTTCAGCTTTCATAACACATATCATATGGCAGCAAGGTAGCCCCAACGACTCAAACTTCATGCAAGAACATCTCATTGCAGCATCCATTGGACTGTGTGTTACTATCCATGATCTGTCCTTCACTCTGTACTTATGAATATAGTAGCATTTCTGACCATCCGGCAAAGGGAACACATCCTTCACATTCAACTTCCCCTCTTCTAAGATTTCATCACGGAACATTCTAAATATATTTCGGGTGAATAGCTCAGCTCCATGTCTCTCTATATCTCGCAATGGAGTAATCAATACCGGAAAAGTGTTATTTGTTTCAGCATCATCTCCAGCCTCGTTATACCTTATCCTTGCAAGAGCCCGATCATAGTGCCTAACAAATTCATATAGCTTCAATTTGTGCTGGAGGAAGGGATTGAAATAAGCATTCATACACTCCGAGCGCTGAGTGCTCTTCATCCCAGCAAAGAAATGTCCACGCATATATGCCTCAGCCCACATATGACGCTTCTCATATGTCTCCAACACCCAACTGTTGGTTTGAAGTCCAAATTCTTCGACCATTGTCGTCCAGCCATGCTCAAACTTTGTCTCATCCGTTTCCATGTCCATGCACTGCTTGAAAGCATGTGCAAAGCCACTTATGTGAACATTTGAAACAGCATTTTTCCCAAGATGCCAATTACATAATCGATGTCTTGCATCTGGAAATACTCTTCTGATTGTCTCTCGCATCGACTTATCCCCATCTGTCAGTACGGACACAGGTGCTTTATTGCCCATCGCCTCCATAAATGTTTCCAAAACCCATGTGTATGTCTCAATTGTCTCATTAGCTAGCAAAACACATGCAAATATCGTGGTCCTAAAGTGGCTAGTCACACCAGCCAACATGACAAACGGTTTCTTGTATGCATTGGTTCTGTAAGTTGAGTCAAATATCAACACATCACCAAACTTTGCGTAGTCGGCCCGCGATTTCGAATCTGCCCAGAACAGATTTTGTAACTTGTTATCGTTACACACATCATACTTGTAAAAAAAACGTGCATCAACATCAAGTTTTGCGCATAGGTAAACCAACGCACCCTGCGCATCACCATCCTCAACTTCTGCTCTACGTTCGGCTTGAATATGGTTGTGCAGATCCGTGCGGATGAAACCAACATTCTCATAAGACCCGGACTGATTTACCATATAGTCCATGATTTGGCTAGTCTTCACACCGACATTGCGCATAGCCATTGCTTGAGCTTTGTCACCGCTGTTTAAACTGCGATGTGACCTCAGATACATCACACAGTGTTGTTCCGCCAATTCATGGTTGTGGTCTGCGACGAAGTGAGTCACAACATACTTTCCCCCTTCGCCAGCATCCGCATCGTACCGTATGCGAAATTGGGCTTTGCAACCTACTCTTGTTAGTGCCTTGGGAGCTCTACTCTTCTCAGCAACACGGTCCAAGTATTTTGGTAATCTCTGACCTTCCCTTGAACACAACCACAGCCTACTAACGACCTTTCCCTCTTTATTTGTGTTAAATCTGGATTTTCGTATACTAAATCCCTTGGCTTTAGCATACGCATTGTAGAAATCTTCTCCATCTTCGACCGAATCAAATTTCTGTTCCAGAATAGCACGTTCAACATCACCAACCATGTCATTGCGATGAGCATCGTCAACCATTTCTTTTTTCACATCGGCTCCGCCATCTTCAACGTTCATGTTGGTTGCTTCTTCATTGCTCGGACCAGCTTCGCAACCATGATCAGGTTCTGCCCGACTTTCATTCATCAAACGGATGTCATCTGCTTCATTTGGAATGTCATAATCATCACCTTCCCTTTTAACTTCCGCTGGGGCCATACTGCACATGACATTACTACCAACAATTACTTGATGACCGAAAATTGTTAACACAAACACAAACATGACATTTTCACACGGGTTACCTGTTTGTGCAAACACAAACACTCGCTTGAGAAACAGAAAGAGAAAGGTTAGCTGCCAATGGAGGGGTTTCCGTTGGAGCGAAGCGTAGAGCGGTTGAAGTTAGGATGGGGGTTTAGTTGAGGGAAAATAGCTGAAGTGAACGGGCCAGAGAGACAGAGAGGGAGACAGAGAGAGGGACACAGCTCCATACCTCATATCTAGTTCGAGAGAAGGGCTTCACTTCAGCAATGGAACCAACACAGCCTTCTAGTTACGTTGTTGTTGGAAATCGCCCGTTATACTGTTCCCTACAGAGCTTCGTCAATGGAACGAACCCAACAGGGGCTTCTCCCTGTAATGGAAATCAACGGTTACACTGACTCAACCTTACACAGAGAGGAGAACAGAGAGAGATAGAGACGAAATACAGAGAGTGAGTGGGATGCAATCATGCAAATACAAGCATTAACCGGTTGCCCCGGTTTCAACTTTTTCAGGATTAAACAATTCAATGGTCTTGATCAATTATTGTAATCTAACGGCTAACAATTGGGTTGCATATGGTGTGCAACCTTAAGGGGGTTGCACACTTAAGCATGACCCTTATCTTGAACATTACTATACAAAATTGATAATATTCTTAATTTTAAAAATTAAAAAAAAAATGATAATATTATCAATTTTACTAAATAGAGCTTATTAATTCAAAAAATTATTGACACGACCTGAGCTATCATAACATTTGTAAATAGGATTTTAGATAATCAACTAAATTTTATTTAATGAACTGAGTTAATACAAACCTAATAAAAATTTGAGCTGTATGTACATTATGATTTAAAGAGTTCATCAGATCATGTCGACCCCTTCAATTGCATTGCCGTAAGTAAAGACATTCTTCATTCTGTGTTGGATGGAAGAAATAAACGAATTTCAAAGAGTTCACCCAACAATTTTTATGGATCTACCTAACACATTCAGTATAAGTTCATGATATTAATTAATGAGGAAAAAGGTTGGGACTAGTGGCGAAGTCAGTAAATTAAATTAGAAGGGTACTTATTAATTATAACTTTAATTTATTTTTTTTCCATAACCAACAGTAAGAAGATAATAATAATTTTTAAATTGGTAATAAGTACAAAAACTTAAATAAATTATTATAAAAGTATTTCATATAAAGTTTTACAATTAATTTCGAGTAAAATTGAAAAGAAAGTATTGCGTGTAACTAGTGTATCATAGATAATGTAAAGAAGTCATATATTTATGTCTTAAAATAAATTATATAATGGTAAGATAAATTAAATTTTTACAAAATTTAAGTAAAAATTTCATATAATAGTGATATCATGTCTTTATTGACATATAATATCACTAATCAATAGTAAAGCAACATATGAAGGGTGAACTCCACATACAAATATAATTGACACTCTAGTAATTTTTACATATATATAGTGAGATTAATTATATTTGCATATCAATAATGATAAATATTACTTTTATATTGAGATTTTTTCACAAAATTTGCATGCATAAAAATATAATTTGTTGTAATCACTTCATTTTTAATAAAACAATCACTATTATTTTCATAAATTTGAAAATGCCTTTGACATTTTATTCTACATATTATTTTTGTTTAAAAATTTATATTTACATATATAAAAAAAAGAAATGCCTAGGAGGGCAAGTGACCCCCTCAGGCACCATGTGGCTCCACTGCTGGTTGGGATCTTTTTGGGGAACTCCCACCACCATCAATGCATTGTGATTGGTCAACTTTTTGTCTTGTTTGTTTTGTTTTGTTTTGTTTTGTTTTCTTCCTCCTATCTCTGGTTGACATGTGTCTGTGGGGGTTGTGGGGGTAAAAAAAAAAAAAAGGGTCAGTATCATTTATGTATTAGTAAATGGATGGTTTACAAACTAGATTTCTTGATGATGGGCTGAATCTTTGTCTTTTTTTACTCACAAATAAAGTTTTTAGTGTACAAAAGGGTGTTTTTTTCCAAAAATTTCATGACTACCATATTAATAAGAAGTTTTGGAAAGAAAATAGTCTCTTTTTGCTAATGCCGCTGACCCAATCATGACATCTCAAGAGAAGAGGATCATCTCATCTGAAGCCCAAAAAAGATTAAAAGCAAGGAATCCATAGGGGAACAAGATATGGAGATCATTGCTGAAGGCACATCGCTTCCGAACCCCCCAAACCCATCTGAGGCTATATCGGACATCCCCTCTTCTTCGGAAGATGCCAAACCTGCAATAACCAAAGCAAAATCATTCAAGGAAGCCCTAGCAATACCAAAGAGCAACAATTTCTACTTTGATGATGCAATAAACACCTTACTTTCTGATGATGAAGACGAAGATGGAGCTACTAACATCCAAGAGGATGATCACCCCACTAAGCCTAATGGCATACCAAGAGTCTCTCTCCCAAAGAAACTCCTGCAGCAGATAAGGAAACCATGGACCAATACTCTTATTGTACGACTTCTAGGTAAGAGTATAGGGTACAGGATGCTCTGCACTAGAGTTAAGACCCTGTGGGCAATCCAAGAGGATTTCGATGCTATAGATCTAGGAAATAACTATTTTTTGTTCAAGTTTTCTTCCAAGGATGACTGCAATGATGTTTATACGGGAGGTCCATAGGTCATCATGGACCATTACTTTACGATTCAAAAATAAGAGCTTGACTTTAAGGCATCGGAAGCCTTTGAAACCGCTACTACTGTATGGGTAAGGTTTCTGGAGCTTCCGATTGAGTACTGCCAAGAAAAGGTCCTCTATATCATTGCTAAACAGATAGGGAAACCATTCAAAATTGACCTTACAACTACCATGGCTACAAGAGGCAAATACGCAAGAGCCTGCATCAAATGGATCTAAACAAACCCCTTTGCTCCAGATTTCTTTTAGGTAAGAAAAGTTATAATATTGAATATGAATCTATTCATTCATTTTTCTTCTTTTGTGGTAGAGTGGACCATCGACGGGAGCTATGTTGATTCAAAGCAGCAAACCAGTCTTCACAAGCATCTCAGCCCACAAACTCGCCGCCGGCTGATGATAGGCTAGCTGTTGCAAAGAACTCTCTAGCGGCACAATTTCAAAACAATGATAACCGAGAAAGTTCAGACGTAAGTGATGTTAACTTTGGGCCGTGGATGTTAGTTACCAAAAGGAGCCGGCGGCCCACACCTAATACGAAAGTCCAAAACAATAAGCCTAATCCAAACTCCAATAGATTTGCTAAATTAGGCCGCTCCACTTATTAGGATGAGGAACTTAGCAGAGGTAAAAAAAACTAATAGATTGGGCCTTGAAAAAGAGGCCTTCCCATCATATAATGTTATAACCCCTACTGGGCAGGAGATTACCATAACTAACCAAAGGAGCAACCACACCAAGAAACCTAACCACTCTGAAGGCCTAGGCAATTCCCCAAAACACCCAATACCACATATACCACCCAACTCACGTGCCAACCCAACCTTGAGCTCAGCACTCCATAAAGAACAAGACAATACACACAAAGAGTCCACTCATATACTGAAGCCTGAAACTCCTATTCTGAAGGAATCTGATAGCATATTTCTAGAAATCCTAATGGAAGTGACAATTGAAGTCACATCCAACTCTCACCCACCAAACCCACTCCTTTTAAACCAAACCATCTCTTTGAGAGAAGGGAAAACAAGAGCTCAGAAACCTGCAGATCCAGATTTCAAACATGGTAGATGAGATGAATCACTCGAAAGTTTTAGTCCACAAGATGGAAGGCAACATTGGGGTTGTTGTTAGAGACAGGGACAAAAGCAATTCACGAAGTAGACACAATCTGGTGGATAGAGCAAATAAAGTTGAGAATAGAACCAGGGTGGAGCACCACAGCCATCCCTCCACTTCATTCGTTGTAGATGGCGTCCATGAGGTCAATCGACCAGGATCATCGTAGGATCCGTAGCCTCCTACCAAGTCTTGTTGCTAATCCTCTATCCTCATTTCCCTACATGGATTCTCTAAAAATTCTGATTTGGAACTACCGCGGGGATGATAATAATACCTTTCAACGCAACATGCGTGAACTTCTCTAGACTCACAAACCTGGGATTCTTATTCTCATGGAAACGAAGGTCACGTATAGCTCTATGGGAAATTTCTTTAGCAATATGGGATTTTCAGCAGCTACCATTGTTGACCTAGTGGGCAAGTCAGGTGGAATCTAGTTAATTTGGGACACTGACCAAGTTAATGTTCGAGCCTCAGTTGTCTCACCAGTACATCCAAGCTACAGTTCATAAAGAGGACTATGAGGAATGTGTTCTTAATGCAGTATATGCCAGCCCCAACCCTTCTCTGAGAGAGGCACTCTAGGAGGAACTTGAAGACACAGCGAGGAACTTGAACAAGCCTTTGCTTGTAACCGGAGATTTCAACGACTATGTCAACCAAAGCGAGGAGGAGCTTTTCACACACCCATAACCAGAACAGAACCCAGAGGTTTATGGAAAGGATCAATAATTCTAATCTCGTTGATTTAGGGAGTGTGGCCCTCATCTCACATGGACAAACAACTGTCAAGGCCTAGCTAACTGTATGGAGAGGCTAGATCGAGCAATGAACAATGATCAATGGCGAGCCCTTTTTCCCGAAGGCACAGTGAGGACCCTCCCTCGAACCTACTTGGATCACTCTCTACTGGCGTTATATACTCAAGGTATGCATCCCTCTAACCCTCAAACTAGGCCTTTCAGATTTAAAGTGGCCTAGCTTTGCCACCCTAATTTCTCTGAGGTTGTGCATATGTCTTGGTTAAATAAAGATTTTAAACTCATTGAAGCCATTGATAGTTTTACTCAGAATGTTAAAACCTGGAACAAAGAAGTCTTTGCTAACATCTTTAAATGCAAAAGAACTCTTTTGGTCCATATAGAAGGAATCCAAAAAGCTCAAGCCCAGGACTTTTCTCATAATCTTCACATTCTTGAGAAAGACCTCATCAAACAATTTAATATGACCCTTTTTCAAGAAGAGATTCTTTGGTTCCAAAATCCAAAAACAAATGGCTCATTATGGGTGACAATAACACCAGATTCTTCCATATATCTACCTTAGATCATCTCCAACGGTGAACCAAAATTGACATCAGATTCAAATTTTGATAAAAAGGCACTTTTTTATGCTCCAACCGTTGCACCAAATGAATATCAAAATGAGAATTCAGCAAAAAAAGTATCAAACTGAGAACAAGATAGGGATTTTACCAAATCACTGTTACTGACCGTTGAAAGAGGTACACCGGTCAACCAGCTGGTTGCCCGGCCGGTTGACCAACCGGTCAACCGGTTCATCAGATTATGCGACGGGTTTGAACTGTGACGGGTTTGAACTGGTTGAACTGATGGGTTTGAACTGGTCCGTGGCCTGAGCATTGTTGATGAACCGATCAACCAGTCGGTTGACCGGCTGGTTGACCATCCGGTCGCCCGGTCTAAGCATGGGAATGGTAGGTTTCAACTGCTTTCAACAGGTTTGGTTTGAACAGGTAGAATTTCAGATAGGTTTATTTTTAGATAGCTTATTTTGTGGACTTGGAATAATTTGGAATAATTTGAAGGGTGATATAAATTTTAATTTCATTGAAAATATAATTCAAATTGTTATCTTTTATATAAATATTTTAAAATTAGTCGTTTCAGTAAATTTACCGTTGGATGGACAGAGTCTTTTGACAATTTGCCATTGTTATCTCATATACATATTTTAAAAGTAGCTGTTTTAATAAATTTACCGTTGCATGAACAGAGTATTTTTAAAATTTACCGTTGATAATGTGTTCTATAAAATATATCAGTTTTGTATATCAAGATGACAGAGTATTTTATTTTGAGAAGAGCATTACATTGTATGTTGTGAATTTTGTTTCTTCTGTGATTTTTCTCCTTTGAAACTTTAATTTATATGATCTGACTAAATTATCTGATTCTGAGGTTCAGTATTGATTATATATCATTCTAATATTTTTTACTATTTTACATATTGTATGTACTGTATTTTTTTGAAATTATGGAAGATTTTCAAATGTTTGAAGAATCACAAATGTTTCAGCACAACACTAATATTAATTTTATGTCGGAACTTCGCGAGAACAGAATACGCAGAGCAGTGATAATCATTTCATTTCAGAAACTTCTCGTGTTTCTCGTGGTAAAGCATTTAAAATTATAGAAGATGAAACTTTGTGTAGATCTTGGTTTGCAGTCTCTCAAGATCCCATTACTGATAATAGTCAGACTATGGTTATATTTTGGGAACGAGTACTTGTTAATTTTAATTCACAATTGAGTGGTGAATCAAATCAAAACCGTATTTCTTTGTCTCACCGTTGGTCTGCCATGCAAAAGGCAATTAATAAATTCTGTGGTTTTCTTGAACAAATTCAACTGAGGCAACAAAGTGGAACAACTGAGGCAGACATAGTAACATTTATTTGTGTTATTAAATATCAAATTTCTTCTCTAAATGTATATTTGTTATTAAAATTGTTGTAATTTTTTTTGTAGGTCGCTGAAGCAAAGCGGATGTATCATGCAATACAGAAAAAACACTTCACATTTGATACATGTTGGGATATTTTGCGCCGAAGTTGTAAGTGGGATGAATTTCGAACACAATCCAAAAAGAGTACGCAACATGCTTATCCATGTTCTAATCCACCAACTGGAGAATCTGATGCATTTCAATCCAACCAGAATAATGTTCTGCACGAAGAACCATCTAATCCATCAACACGACCAATTGGTACTAAAGCAGCGAAAGAGAAGTTGAAGAATCAAACAACCCACGATAGTAGATTTGATGAAATGGCTGCCAACCAATCCAAAATTGTTGAAGTGTTATCAACTATTTCTGCTAGAACTATTGAGCGAGATGAACAAAAGGCGATCGACCGTGACCAGAAAGCTGTAAACCGTTGAAGAAGGGCCGAAGATAGGGAGGAACAACTAAAACTCCTATCTATGATGAATGAAAGAGAACAACGAAATGAAGATCATAAAATAATGTCAATGGACATGACAAATTTAAATCCAATGCAAATGGCGTACTACGAAGATCTTCAACGACAGATTTTATTTCGAACAACTAATAGATTGCCTTGAAAGGTTCTGTATTTACTGGTTTCATTTATTGGTGTCATCTATTGGAAAAGGAAACGGAAAAACTATGTACAATTATATGAAATGTCTCACTTGCCTTTTCCATTTATGTAAAATTAGAAATTAATTAATTTGTTCTCAGTTTTTGTTTCTTGAGATGGTTGCATTCTATTCTCTACTGCTTCTTTGGATACCATATTGATTGGTAAAAACAAAACACACCAATTGCTAAGTAGTTATCATGAATGAAATTCTTCTTCATGGATATGTCAGATAAGGGGCTCATATTTTTATTTTTCTTCTATAATTTCCTACAACTATCTAAATGGGTGTTGTTCTTCTGTTACGCAATCAAGTCCAAGGGCTACATCTTCATATTGTTATAGATGATTATAATTCCAAGGTTTTATAATTTCACCCTTCATTCAATCTGCGTCTTATCTTCATCTCAATGAATCTCCTCTGTCTGATTTCTCAAATAAGAATATGTTGTACATGTACATACAGTATTACAGATAACTACTTACATATAAATACATCCTTTATTCTTTTCTTTGGTTACCATTACACCTTTCAAAAACTTTCATACAAATTTAAGTAATCAGAAACACTAATAACATATTACAGATTATGGTATGAATGAAGCTCGAAAAGATGGTGCTAAAGTATTACCAAGGCAAGATCATTTTATATCACATAATATTACAAAATCAGTACATTCATAAAAGAAATTTACCTAACAAAAGGTTGTGAAAATAATACAAGACAAAACAATGGAAACACATAATGGCACAACGATCAACAGTCATTATCTGGTTGTGGTGGAGGAGGGAAGTAGTGATGGTATATGTCATTTACGCGATGCTCAATTCTATCAATGCGATTGTTTGCCACGTCATGACGTCTTCCAATGTCCAAACGGAACTCACCAAATTGTTCAATTAATGAGTTCTGTGCAGTGGCAAATGTCTCAAACTGAGTACCCAACGAATTGACCTGATTAGCCATTTGATGTTCCCATTCAACGCGTTGATTATAACGTTGTTTTTCTATGGCCAAAAAATCAGTCCAATATTGAGGTGGTTTAGTTGATGGCATCACATTGACAGGAGGATCTTGTGGACCATCATCTGGTGGGACTTCATCCTCTGAATCTTCTGCAGCATTATCATTTCCCATTAAATTGGCGGCTGCACCAGCATGATTCACAGTATATTGCGTAATGGGTGAACGGATTTTGATCTCCATTTCATTTGCAAAATGAACCTTAAAATATTTGAAAATTTTTGTCAAGAGTGCCCCAAACAGTAATGACCGGCCCATTTCTTTATTTGCCAGCACCATTTCTTTCATAATTATGTAAGACAAATCTAACTTCTGCCCAACCTCAAAACAGTATAACAAATAGGCATTAAAATATGGGACCGCATCATGATGTCCTTTTTTCGGAGTGACATTTTCTACAATCCACCGGTGGAGGATCCGAAGATAAGATTTTAAATGTCTTGCTTGTAGACTAGTTCCAGTAAATCTGTTCTGACATATAGTAGTATATGCATCAGTACCATTACCGACAATATTAACTAACTCAGCCTCAGTCTGAAAATGGGTATTTTCATCACCTACCTCAACTCCAATAATGCGTGCCAAAGTAGGAACATCAAACTGTACGCCATTTCCTTTCACATATGACAAAAGAGTAAAATTTCCATCTTCTTCATGAGTAACTCTTAGGTGAACATAAAAAAGGGATACTAGCCGTGGATATACCTTTTGGGGTAAATTAATTAAATTTAGCCATCCCATTGATTCAAGTTTACTAACTAGTAGTGCATCATATTGAGGTGGCAGATTGACCCTCCTCCCTGTTACAATAGGTCGGCTTGAGAAATTTTGAAAGGCTAGTTCATGACTTTCACTGAGAAATTCATCTGTAGGATATGATTGATTTTGAGGCTGCTGTTGTTCGCGTCGTCGAGGGTTAGAACTTTCACCAGCTTCTGTTCTCACTCTTTTAGTTCTAGGCATGATGTGAATATCTGTTGAATTTTAATAAAAATGTGCTATAATGAAGTAATTAACATAAACACTGTCTTTTAAAATGCTTACTGAAAACATGAACTTAGAATTAAAATGTAGACATGTATTTTTAATGAAGCATGGCCACTGAAAATTTAAGTAGACATGTATTTTTAATGAAGCATGGCCACTGAAAATTTAAGAACATAGTAATGTAGCATAAAGCATGCAGACTCTCTATTCAGTACATATCAAATGAATGTAGCTCACATTTTAATAAAACATGCACACTGAAAATTCAGTATTGTAGTTGAGGTTTTAGTAAACTACATTCATTTTATAGAACTAAAAAGTAACATCAAGTAAAAATCAAAATCTTGTTCTGTAGTTCAGGTTTTAATAAACTATATTCATTTTAAAAACATTAAAGTAACATGAAGTAAAAATCAAAATCTTGTTCTGTAGTTGAGGTTTTAATAAACTAATGTCATTTAAAAAACATTAAAGTAAACTCTTGTTCTGTGGTTGAGGTTTAAATAAACTACATTCATTTTCAAAACATGAAAGTAAAAAACATTCATTTTCAAAACATGAAAGTAAATAAACTCATGTTCTGTAATTGAGGTTTTAATAAATTACATGCATTTTCAAAACAAGAAAGTAACATCAAGTGAAACTTAAAATTCAGTTCTGTGGTGCAGGTTTTAATAAACTACATTAATTTAGAAAACATGAAAGTAACATATAGTGAAATTATGTTCCTGTCTTCTGTAAACAAGTTGAACAATTGAGTGGCATGCACACTGGAAGGGGGAAAAAAAAATAAAAAATTGAAAGGGCCGGTTGCCCAACCGGTTGCCCCGTGAATCACCTTGCTCTTTTAATGCTGCCTTCTTGTTATGTTTTGATGATCCTGCCTTGTTCCTCTGTTCCTACTGATGCTGCCTTGGTGATGATGTGGATTCACACGTGAAAATGTAGAGTGTGTGGTTAGAGGGCTTCAGTGAAAACATGTGAAATGTGAATGTGGTGATGGCAATGTTGAGCTGATATAGAGGATGGTAGGTGGTTGAATTGATAGGTGGTTCATATAATGAATTGTAGGTGGTGTGATCTTCTGAATGGTAGGTGGTTTAATAGATGATTTGCAACATATAGTACAATGACTGTAGGTTAAATGTTCAATGTGGTAGAAAAGTAGGTTGAATGTTCAATGCATCAACATCAATAATTTACGGAATGGCACAAATAATTGATGCCACAAATAATGCACAAATAATGTATGGCATGAATACATTGAATAATGCACACATAATGTATGCACAAATAATGAAAATGCATTGAATTTAAAACAAATATACATACAAATACATTGAATATACATACTGAAATGCATGCAATCAGTCCAATTATGAATATTGAAGATAAATCCTTACAAAAGCAATTATTCGAATGCACAAATAATGGCATGCATGATGAATCCCAGGAGCCAGACCCTTAATTAATTGAATGCTTCATTTGATGAAAAAATTGAATGCTCCAATCCTCATTTCTTAAAAATGCCAAACCCTTAATCATCAAATCTTTTTAAAAATTCCAAACCTATTCCCAAAAGTTTGTTTCAACAAATTTGGTAAAAGGCTTTTTTTTGCCTTGATTTGATGAAAGAAATGTAAAAGTTTGATTTAATACAAGTTTGATGTAGATTGGAGGTGATTTTTACCAAATTTGTCATCAAATTTTAATTTGATAAAAGATTGAAGATTCTTAGGAAATGTGTGATTCACTGTTTAAGGATTGAAGGGAATCAATGAGTAATGGTAGGAATATAAATACAAAACACGAGACACATATGTCTCATATGAAATGTGATGTACATGATATGAGATCCACATATAAGACTCATTTCATGTAAAACATATATGTCATATTCTATATTTGATATTTGTGTTCCTAGACTTATTGGGGAATCAATAGTGAAGCAAACTTGCAACTCCAAAACAGAATTATAGAACTCCAAAATAGAATTGTCATACTGAAATAAATTATTTAGATGATTGTCATAAATTGAACAGAGAGCAATTATGAATATTGAAGATTGGATCACCACAATAGCACATCTAATCACATAACTTCTGCGTTACTTGGTTAATATAATGCATCATAATGAAGATTACAAACAAGACAACTTTCTATTTCTTTACTAAACAAAATTACAAAATATATCTGTGGTGGATCTAGTTTTCACCGCGAAGATGCCACATATGTTCTATTAAATCATTACGGAGGGCATGATATGCATTTTTATCCCTAATACCTAAATGACGAGACAAAAATGATTCAAAGTCATTGGTAGGAGTACAGAAAAGTTGCACTGGTGTGTTGGTAGATGAAATTTCATAATCAAAATCAAGGTGCTCCTCCCTCTCATCTTCAATAATCATATTGTGTAATATAATGCAAGTCTTCATTATGTTGGCAAGCATATTTGGATCCCAAAAACGTACAGCACCACTTATAATTGCGAATCGAGATTGGAGGACTCCGAATGCCCGCTCTACATCTTTCCTGGCAGACTCTTGCATCATTGCAAAATGTTGTCTCTTTGCTTCTTGGGGAGAAGAAATTGTTTGAACCAGTGTTGCCCATTGCGGGTATATACCATCAGCAAGGTAATAACCCATATCGTAACTATGTCCATTAACAGTGTAGTGGACAGGGGGAGCCTTACCTTGGGCAAGATCAGAAAACAAAGGTGACCGGTCTAATACATTCAAGTCATTGTGTGACCCAGGCATTCCAAAAAATGCATGCCAAATCCATAAGTCATAAGAAGCTACTACTTCAAGAATAATGGTTAGCTTTTTTTGATGGCCTACGTATTGACCTTGCCATGCTTTTGGACAATTTTTCCACTCCCAATGCATGCAATCTAAACTTCCCAACATACCCGGAAACCCCCAAATCTCGCCAATAGCAAGTAACCTAGCAATGTCAGTTGGTGTCGGAGATCTCAGATATTCTACTCCAAAGATTTCAATCACTGAATAACAAAATTGTTGCAAACTTTGAATCGCAGTGCTTTCCCCAATATGTAATCATCAACTGCATCTGCTGCGACACCGTATGATAATATTCTCATCGCTGAAGTCATTTTTTTATAGGGCAGATAATCCAACTACATGAGCTGCATCTTGTTTTTGAATAAAATATGAATTGTGTGCTTCGATTGCATTCAAAATTCGCAAATACAAAGGACGACGCATTCGAAAACGTCTCCAAAATATTGTAGCTGAATACACTGGATTTGCAGCAAAATAATCTGCAAACAATCTGTCATGACCTTGCCTTCTATCTCTGCATATATACTTGTGACCTACAACAGAACCCCCTATTTTCTTTGAGCTATCACTTGACTTAAGAATCTGAAGCATACTACTGGTATTCTGCTCATAAGTTGCTAAAAGTGTGGTCATATATTCATCATCAGACTCCTCATCAGAGGAGGAAGAAGAAGAAGAGGATGAAAATGAAGTAAATATCATGGATTTCAAAGTATCCATTATCCTCTGTTTTGTTTAAGATATAATCCTTGTGTTTAAGCTATGATCCTTGTGGAGTTGTCTGGCATATAAATAATAATGTGTTTATATGAGATTTTAGAAGAAAATAATTATTACGGGTAAACCAATGGAGGGAAAAACAAATAGGAAAAGAATTAGGAACAGAAATGGAGGGAAATCAAAAATAAATAAATAAATAAATAAAGATTACCGGTTGACCGGCCGGTCAACCAACCGGTCGCCCCCTACCAGTTCACATCGGTCAGTTCACGTTGGTTGGTTCAAACAGTTCAGTGGTTGGTTCAAACAGTTCAGAAAGGTTAAAAAAAAAAAAAAAAATTCCTCTAACCGGTTGACCGGTCCGGTCGACCATCCGGTTGTCCTGAATGAGATTTGATGAAGGTGAACCGTTGGAGCGTGAAGTATCAAATTAAGGAAATGGCCATTTTTTAACTCAGATTTGGTGAAACATTAGGTGAACCGTTGGAGATGCTCTTAACCAAGCGAAAAAAGTTAAAAATCCATGTGTTAAAAGATGATAATGGTAATTGGCTTTCTAATAATAATGACCTCAAAAGCCACATCATGGACCACTTTAGTAAGCTTTTCCAATATGAGGAAACACACCTTGTGGACAATTAGTTTAACATTGCTAAAACCTTTTTCACCCCTGAAAATAATGATTGACTCCTTGCCCCTGTTTCCAACTCCGAAATATGGCAAGCCATTAAAAGCATTAAAGCCTTCAAAGCCCCAGGAAAAGATGGCCTCCAAGCTATCTTCTACCACAACCACTGGAACACTATTAGCACCTCTGTTTGCCACTTCATCCAAGAGTGCTTTAATAATAAAAATGTTCCCAAAGAAATTAATGAAACCCTCATTACTCTTATACCCAAGCTGGACAATCCCGAGTCTTTAAAACAACTTAGACCCATTAGCCTCTGCAATGTCATCTATAAATCCATCACCAAAATCATTGTCAACAGACTCAGACCTCTCCTCTCTGACCTCATTAGTCCCAACCAAAATAGTTTTATCCCTGACAGAACCATCACTGATAATATTGTCATAACCCAAGAGATCCTCCATAAACTTCGATGTAAAAAAAACAAGTTTGGTGGCATGATCCTCAAAATTGATCTTGAGAAAGCTTATGATCGTATTTCCTGGGATTTCATTCATTATACCTTTAAAGAATTCAAGCTAACTCCTGACTGGATCACTCTTATCATGAATTGTGTGACTTTTGTTAATTTTGCTATAATTTGGAATGGGGAAACCTTACCTCATATTAGTATGGGGAGAGGCCTCAGGCAAAGGGATCCTCTCTTCCCCTACTTATTTGTTCTCTACATGGAAAATCTCTCCAACATGATAAGACTCAAAACTAAAAGTGGAAAATGGAAGGGCCTCAAAGCTTCCAATAACAACCCTCCCATTTCCCACTTGTTTTTTGCTGATGATTTGATTCATTTTGCTAAAGCTAATAGAAGTAATTGTGATTGTATTATAGAAGTGCTATTTGAATTTTGTGACACGTCTGGTCAAAAAATTAACTTTCATAAATCCAAAATGTTCATTTCCCCCAACATTCCTAGAAGAGAAGCTCTTTATCTCAGTAATATGTGTGGCATCTCTATCACTAATGACCTAAGGAAATACCTAGGTACTTCTCTCATTCACAACAAAATTAGCAAAAATCATTTGAAAGACATTATTGACAGAATGGCCAAAAGACTATCTGGTTGGAAAGCAAAAAATTTATCCTTAGCATGTAGAACTACCTTAGTCAAGGCTGTCATCTCTTCCATGCCTAATCATCTCATGCAAACCATGGAAATTCCAAGGAATGTCTGCGACCAAATTGATAGGCTGAACATAAATTTTCTTTGGGGTAATATGGAGGATAGGAAGAAAGTTCACGTTGTTAATTGGCAACAGGTGTGTAAGTCTAAAAGAAATGGGGGCCTAGGTATAAGGCAAGCCAGAGAACAAAACTCAACTCTCATCTCTAAGTTGGGATGGCAATTGAGTACCAATTCTGATGAGCTTTGGTGCAAAATTCTAAAAGCAAAATATCTCAAGGATCACTCAGTCTCTAACTGGCCCACCAAGAGAAGAGCTTTACATACTTGGAAAAGCATTGTCAGAAATAAGGAGGTCCTGAACATGAATATAATATGGAATGTTGGCACATGAGAGAACATAGCTTTATGGACAAATTGGTGGTTTGGGAGTCAACCCCTATGTGTCATTCAACTAGCGGCACACATTGATAACACAACCAAAGTTAGCTTTATAATTGATGAAGAAGGGAAATAGGACTTAACCTCAATTCAAGATCTTATCTCCCAACCAATGAAAGAGGAAATTCTCAGCATATACAAACCCAAGTATGTGACTTTTAGTGACACCCCTCATTGGAAAGGCTCCATTAGTGGCAATTATTCAACAGTAGCAACATACCAAGCTATATTAAATGAAGAAAAAGAGAAAGTGAACTGGAAGTGGATATGGAAAATAAAGGCCCCTCACAAACTTAAAAGCTTTCTTTGGCTTATCATGCATGAGAGGTTTCTAACTAACCATATGAGGCTCATCAAGAACCTTTCAAATTCTGAGATATGTCCCAGATGCCAAACTGTCAAAGAAGATATGTACCATTTACTTTGGGGCTGCCCTAAAGCCAAGACAATATGGCTCAACCTCAAAAGTATTAAATTGTGGCAGCATAGCAATAATATTCCTTTGCAGGAATGGATCAAAGTCAATATGAGAAGTAAGGATCAAGTGCATAACATTTAGTGGCCTACTGTATTCTTGACAACATTCTAGAACATTTGGAAAGAGAGGAACAAGGAAGTGTTTAAAAATCTATCCCAACCCCAACCTATCCATATTAGTGTTAACTCCATTTTTAAACAAGCTATGGAAACTCAAGAAGCCTTCTAGGAAATCCTGAACCCACATTTCAAAGGTCCCAAATTAATGATGTGGTCTTGTCCTATTGTAGGTGAACTCAAGCTGAACACAGATGGAAGCTCCAAAGGAGAGCCTGGACAGTCCCGATATAGGGGGCTCCTCAGAGATAAAGTGGAAACCTGGGTGTGGAGGTACTATGGCTATCTAGGAAATTGCACAAGCCTAGAAGCTAAGTTGTGGGGCATTTACAGAGGACTAACCATTATCATGCAGAAGGGGCTAACCAACATTGAAATTGAGACAGATTCATAGAAAGCTATGGAGCTTATTTGAGATGAAGCTGAAGCGAATTCGCCTTATCGAGCACTCATTGAAGATGCCAATTTCCTTCTAAGGCGCTGTTAATACACAATCAAAGCCATTCCCAAGGAAGCTAACCAGAGTGCTGATGCTCTGGCCAACCTAGGTGTAGCCCAACATGGTCATACTATCTTTCCAGAAATCGACCAAGTTCCATCCTTTCTTTTTTAATCACTGATATGAGCACTGTTAGCTCTAGTAGGGATTGAATTATCCCAGGTCTGTATCTGTTAACTTCTAACTTTGTCTTTAACCTTCGAATGAATTAAAAAAAAAAAAAATGGAAGTTAGGGCTTACAAGATGATATTACTTATTGGATATGGTTACTTTCGCCTATATATAATGTTATATTTTTCAAAGATATCTCTTTCATGGAATAGAGAAAAATTTATGTCAAGTCATACTCAATAAGAGTGTGTAACAAGAATCAATGGACTCGTGCACAACACTTAGCCTCATTTGTTTGGCGGCTTCAGCGGCTCGATTGAAATAGGCTTGTTGTGAATCTCACCTATAGCATGTTTGGTGTTGTTTGAGAAGTTCGACTTCACAGTTTGGACAACTTAGTAATCATTCTCAGTGGGGGGATTAGCTTGGTTAGAAAACAAGTGGGATTAACAAAATGGTGAGCGGCTTCAGTCTACTCGGATGTCAGCTCGAACGTCTGGTACAATGCAATTTTTTTTTTTTACAGACATAGTCGGCCGGCCAAAAAAAATTTGGTCAGACAAAAAAATAGTTGGCCGGTCAACTTTTTTTATTATTTTTTTATTTTTTTACCTAAGTGCACCTTTTGTTTTAATATTTATTTTAATTTTTTAATATATAAATAATTTTTTAATTTGTTTTTTAAAAAATAATTTATAATCCCATTATTAAACCATCTCTCACATTATTATCAAAACAAACACACTTTTACTTAATTCCCTCACTAACAATTCTCATATTAACAATCTCTTCATTAACAATCCCTTCACTAACAATTTCATCCAACCTAATTCACCAAACAAACGTGGCCTTAGGGCCTGTTTGTTTTCAAAGGAAGAATTAAGGGGATTAATAGTGAGGGGATTGTTAGTGAATGGATTAAGTAAAATTATGTTTGTTTTAATGATAGTTGTTAGTGTGGAGATTGTTAAATTAGTTTTATATAAAATAATAAAACAAATTTACTTAACAAAAAATACAAAAACATTAAACATTAATGTTCACAACGTGCTACCCAGCATGTTAAAAAAAAAAAAAATTCCACTTGGCCAGCTGACTAGTCATATCCGATAACATCCTAAACTAAACGGACTATTTTTTAATATCACCTCCTGATTCAGGCTCGTAATCTGCTCCATTGAAACCTTTTCGAAGAGACTACCAATTCAGAACTCCATAAACCAAACAAAGCCTTCGTTTAGGATGTGGGTTGACTTTTTGGTTATAGCTTGGGACTAAAAAGCTTCATTTGGGATGTGTTTTTTGATTTTTTTGATTTTTGTAAAAAGAAAAATGAAATAATTATGATTTGGATGTGATATTTTATGGGGAAAGCACCAATAAATCTCAAATTTGGGAATGTTAACCCATTTAGTCCCGAAGGTTTTTTGTTAGACTAACAGGTCCTATTTCCCAAGAAGCTTATTATAGGCCTTTTTATGATTTCCCTTCTTTTCAAACATCAAGCATTATTCATCAAACATCAAACATTAGCAACGATTAAACATCAAACATCAAACACAGATTCTAAACCATTAAACATTAGGATTATTCATCAAATATCAAACATTATTCATCAAACATCAAACATCAAATTTATGAGTAACATCATCGAAACAACATCAAGCATCATCATCAAAACAACATCAAACATCACAACATCATCATCAAAATAACATCAAAATAACGATTAAACAATTTTTTAAATAATGATTAAACATCAAAACAACGATTAAAATAACATCAAACATCAAAATAACGATTAAATAATTTTTTCTTATCAAACATCATCATCATAACAATTTTTTTGGATCAAACATCATCATAACAATTTTTTTGATCAAACATCATCATAACATCAAAAACATCTCAGATCTCACATCAAACATTATTCATCAAACATCAAACATCAGATATATTTTTGGTAAAAGTTTTTGTGGGTTTCGATATATATAATTCGTCAACAAGAAAAAAGAAAAAGGTTTTGGGTGTGTTTGATCAATTTGGTTTGTGGGTTTTTGTAGGTATAAATTAGATTCAACAATGGCCGCAGGATAAGAGAAGAGTAGCGATTTCTATGCTGTTCTGGGTTTGAAAAAGGAATGCACTGCGACAGATCTCAGGAATGCTTATAAGAATCTTGCACTGGTCAGAAAACAAATCTTTTTTCTCAATTCAATCAAATAACATTCCAAAACAATTTGAAAAATCACTTTCTGGGTTGAAACCGTCGGATCAACTTCTTCATCGTTTTTCTTGTGAGAGAAACACAGATTCTCAGGCATCAAACACACACACACACACACACATACACACACACACACACACACGCACAGAAGTGGTCCGATGATTCGATGGCGTTGATGTTGCAGACGTGTTGCGATGTTGATGTTCCGATCTCACGATCGCTGATGTTGATGTTTCGATCTCACGGCGCTGATGTTCCGATCTCACGGCTATATAAATCGATACAATAATATATCTTCAGTTCTGACTTGTGAGAGAGAGACTTGTGAATATTTTTTCTGATGGAATGCGATGAGAAAGTCTTTGTCAATGATGGTGGTGCTGATGATGTTTGAGAACGAATTCAATATCAAATTGATTAGTGTTTGTGTAATTAAGCAGTTACATATCTGGATGGAGTTGTTTTCAATCAGATTATATGTCTTCGTTATGCGTTTTTAGGTTTATATTGGAATGTTCTCTGTTAAAAAGTTAGTATACTGGACTGGAGATCGCATAATTTTTGTGTAATAGATACAATTTAGATACAATGTTTAATGTTGTTTTGATGATGATGTTTGATGTTATTTTGACGATGATGTTGTGATGTAAAAAAAGGACTAAATAGTTTATAAAAAAATACTCAGAATTAGATGGAGTAACATTTTCCAATATGAGACTTATGAGTAATTTTTTCATATTTTATCTTATTAACTTTTTAATCAATTTTATATATTTTTTTACTATTTTTACCTAAATCGTTTATACTAAACATAACCAAATATAATTTATAAATACTATTTACCATTAAGAGTCCATTCCGAACTCTTATAACGAAAAACAAACGGAGCCGTTCCGTATAAAGGCCGGCCGCAAACACACATTTTGATAGTGGTTGCAAACGGGAGGATCAAACCTCCAGTATCCCTCCATTACCACGTGTTGATCAGAGAAGTACTTGAGTTAGACTTGGGAAGGTTAAGGGTTGTTTGAGATGATCTAAATAAGTGTACTTTTTGTCTTTTTATGAAAAGATGTGCAGAAAAGTAGAGAGGTGATGTGATAGAAAAAAGATAAAAAGATGGATTATTTAGGGGATCCCAAATCACCCCTTAGTTGAGTGGTAAATGCATTTTCCGTACTTGTTTTATTTTTTATAATAAAAATGTTGCTATAAAATTAATATGTTTGACTAATGTTAAAAAACTTATTTTGATATTGGAAAGTTGGGTTTGGAATATTTTTTAGCACAATTTTATTTGAAAAATTGAATAAAGGAAAATTAAAAAGTTTAATAAAAGTCTTAAAAAATTTAAATAAAACAATTTAATTTTATTTATAAATGTGACTTTTAGCCTAAACCAAACAAACAAATTTTTTTTTTGGTTTAAATAGCTAAAAAATGAAAATTTAACAAAACCAAACAGAGCCTTAGTCTTGGTCTTTGGGTCCTCGGTATGCGGGTGAGATGAGAATGCGTTGTTCAATAAAGGCTCTGTTTGGTTGTGAATTGAAATCAATTTTCAACACGTGAGCTCGCGCATGATGTTTGGATACGATGTTCAAAAATTGATTCTACGTGTTAATTCAAATTACATTTTGAAAATCTGTTTGGTAGCAAGTATCTCCCTTTCAACGTTTCTGTCTTCTTCATCGTCTCCCAACTTTCACGTGAACCTCATCTATACCTGTCCTTCAGATTCATCACGGGTGGCTTCTCTGTATCAAACATCCGTACTTCAGATTCATCACGGGTGAGTTTCAGAGTTTCAGAAGTCAGACTCATTTTATAAGTAATGAATCCACCCAACCCACTCTGTATTGTTATCATATTTCATAAATCAACTGAGTTACGATTTGTGCGTTGCGGACGATTCTTATTACGGGCAACCAAACAACGACGACTGCGAAGTGAAATTGCTCAATTTTTTTTTTCAGGTCAAATTTATCAAATTTATTATCGAATCCGACGAGCAAACAGTGGCACGTTCAATCAGTATACACATTCCATCACCGGCGATAATTATTCAACTCCCACTAATCTGGTAAATAAATCCTTCATCCTTCATCTGTTATCTGAAAATGATTTCAGACGAGTCGATCCTTCCTCCTGAACTGTTTCAACTTTTTGTTCTTCAAGAATAGTCAGTAAATCATTCATCTGTTATGTATAAATGATTTTGGAGAAGTTGAAATCAGTTCGTAAATGGTTTATCAGAATTTGTAGAGTCATATTTTCCAATTCAGATCAGTTGTTATTTGAAATTATGAACTGTTTGAACCTTTCTTCGATCAAAGTTGAAGCGGCAGTGCCTGGGACACCCGGCCGGTTGTCCCCCGGGTCATCCGGCCGGTCGACCGGCCGGTCAACCACCCGGTCTTCCCACCTCTCTTCCGGTTTTGTCTTCCGCTTTCCATTCCTAAATGGTTTGAACCACCGGTCCTCCCTGAACTGTTTGAACCCACCGGCTTTTTTACTATTTTTTTTCCTTAATTTCAATTAACAACCAATACTGATTTGTTTTGAATTCAAATCAATATAACACAATGTTAAACACATTGTTAAACATTGAATATTAACTGAATGTTAACATTGTGTTTTTTTTAATTCAGAATTTTTTTTTTTACATTATTAACAACCAATACTAATTTTTGTTTTTTAACACATTGTTAATTCAAAAAAAAATCACTGAATTCTTTCCTACTATTTAAACACAATGTTAACTGAATTTTGAGGCTTTGAGAGCAAAGACACCCCTAGCGCTGGCACACACGGTTAAAACCAGGAAGAGCTACTGTTACATTACCATTTAGACATATATATGTCTATATTTATTTATTTATTTATATGGTAAATAAGATTATAGAAAATATAGTAAAGTTTTTAATTTTTATAGCATTTAATTTTTTATTAATAATTTATCATTCATATGAATATGAATTAAAAAAAATAATAATGTTATCTTTTTTACATTAAAATATTTTTTATTTTGATCTTATTAAAAGATAAGTCAATATACTTATATTAAAATTAATTATATTTTTTCATAATTTTTCAACAGATTAGAATATTTATGTATGTATTTTAATTTTTTATTATTTTGAGTCATATTTTAATTTATAGAAATAAATAAATAAAATGTTCATACCATATTTTTTTTTTGATCGAGTTCATACCATACTTTACTCTCCTTTTCTTTCTATTGGTTGAAATTACATTTTGTAGAATAAAAAAAAAAGGTTTAGCAAAATTTTTTTTATGCAAAACTTTTTTTGATAAAACAAAAAAAATGTTTTTTCCATGACTAGTTGCAAGGGGTCGTTTGGGACACAGGAAAAAAAGTTGGTTTTGGGTTTATAAGTCTTTTTTTTTTTGTGGTTATATTTCTGCTATCTGAATGTTTTTTTTTTTTTGGTGATTATATTTCTGCTATTTAAATTCAATTAATCTGCTACGTACTTTTTTCCTTGAAATAAAATCATCTGTTCTTTTTCCTTTATCTGTGTTCTCCTTCAAATCATTTTGCACTGTTATTGTTGTATATCCATCGCAGTGTACTTTAAAATACTCTGTTCTGCTTGTACATTCATCCCAAACTAGTTTAAATATAATTTGTATATTTATAGATGGATGGAAATAATTCCGATGACAATGAGAACACCAAAATGTGGACGCCCAGAATTGAAACGAAATTAATAAATATGTTGAGAGATGAGGTTAGAAACAATGAAACAACGGGCCGTACTACTTCGTGGACAATTAGGCACTGGAATCATTATGCAAATCAGTTGCACAACATATATGGATTTCGGTATACAGGTGTTAAGGTGCGCCAAAAAAATCAGCGATTGAAAGCTGATTACCATACATTTAAGCGACTCTAGGCACAGACTGGTCTAGGATGGGATCCTATTATAGGCACTGCTGTTGCACCCGATGAATTTTGGGATAAGGTTTTCCATTAATCTGTACTATTTTCTAATTTTATTTTAAACATTTCATGATATATACAATGCTTAATTCTTGTTTTGTACTTGTTGTAGGCTAGCAAAAATGTGAAGAAGTTTAGGACAAAAGGGTTTGAATATTTTCAAGAAATGGCAGAAATTGTTGAAAATTGTTGTGCTACAAGGGCCCTGTCTCGTGCATCCACACAAGGACCTCTTGACTCAGAAGAAGAAGACGACATGTTAAATAAATTTTGGAACGCTGATGCTGGTGGGAGTAACGCTGGTGGGAGTAATGCTGCTGAGGCCATTCTTGTTGACTTATTCGGGGATGAGTATATGGATCTAGCAAAGGGCAAAAGTCACAAGAGGGGCCCTGCAACCAGCCAGACTGACAGTGGTCGTTCCAAAAAGTCACGGTCAAGTAGGTTTGAGGATGTGTGCGCAGCTTTCACATCCTATGTACAAGCCAAAACAGGAAATTCACGTGCACGAGAAAATGAGACTGAGGCTGTAAGTGCAGGTGGTGATGATTATTCCCTTGATGCATGTCAAGATGCATTGCTTGAGCTTGGGGACATACCACCGTTGCAGTACGTTAGGGCACTGACACTGTTCAAGGATAAGGAATGGTGAAGGTTTTTCATGCGCACTCCTACCCATTTGCACCTAGCCATGATCCTCGCTTTGCAGTGAACTGAGACGTTCTGTTTTACTTGTGTTAGCAAATCTTCTTAGCTGAACTGTTTGATCATTTCATTATTCCTGATTTGGTTTTTATTCTTATTTTTTTCATTCCATCATATCCTCTTTCCTTTTCTATGTTCGTATGTTTTTTTTTTTTTTGAACTTTTAAGTGTTTTCTGTTATATTAAAACTGCGGAAGTTATTATAATATGACCATGTGTTAAATAAATTTTGTTATCCTCTGAATTTTACTGTTTCACCAATAATGCTAACTGTTACTGCATGAATAACATATTTTATAATTATGCTTTTTCTGTGATGTAGACAAAGGCATATGTTATCCGACAGAGAAAACAATACAATGGAGCTCTCATCAGGGGAGGATGAGGTTGTTGATGATTTTATGGATTTCTTGATGATTGCTTTAATGCATGACCATATCAACGCGTCAAGTAGTCGCCGACCGCAGCGAACGTGTCCATTTAGAGGTGATGATTACATCTTCGGCCTATTAAATGGCCATCCAGAAACAATGATAAACATTATGCGAATGGATGCACAAACATTCATTTTATTGAAAGACACTTTACTCCATAATGGCTTTATCGATACTGAACATATGCATATAAGTGTGGAGGAATCGCTTGGAATTTTTTTATACACTTTTGCACAACATGATCGCCATCGAATAATGGCAGATAGATTTCAACACTCCATGGAAATAATTTGTCGGCACATAAAAATTGTTATGCGGGCATTGTGCAAGCTTTCATCATCGGTTATCAAACCACGTAACCTAGAGGACATACCGGGAAAAATTTTAAATGACAGCCGATTTTTTCCCTGGTTCAAGGTACGAACAGTGTGACTGTCCTGTAAATTTGTTCATATCAATAAGGGTTAATAAATATTATTATTTTTTAATTATGAAAGTAAAATCAATCAGTTTGTTTCGCTTTTAATATCAAAGTCTGATATCTGTCAATTAGGATTGTGTCGGTGCTATCGATGACACATTGGTGGATGCATGGGTCCCTGCTTCAAGACAAAATACATTCCGCTGTCGGAAAGCAACAGTATCGCAAAATGTACTCGCAACTTGCGACTTCGATATGTTGTTCACATTTATTAATTCTGGATGGGAAGGTAGCGCTCACGACAACGCTATTCTGGTTGACTTTATTACACGAGTTGATCTACAGTTTCCACACCCACCTAATGGTAACTGTCTCTGAATAACATACGGTACACTTTTTTCCTTGTCTGTTTTTATATATATCAATTGACAGAACTGTGTATTCATTATTTACATGTAGGCAAGTACTATTTAGTTGATGTTGGTTTCACGAACATGCCTGGATTTCTTGCCCCATTTCGGTCTCAACGGTATCACTTGCAAGAGTTTCGTGGCCATCGTTATGCAGGACCTAAGGAATTGTTTAACCATCGACATTCGTCATTACACAATGTCATAGAAAGAACATTTGGTGTTTTGAAGAAGCGTTTCCCAATATTGCGGTCCATGCCAAATTACAAGTCTACACGACAAGGGCCTCTCGTGATTGCATGTTGTGTAGTGCACAATTGGATCCGTTTGCATGCAGCTATGGATCCATTCTTTATGGAAGCTGATAATGAAATGGCCGCAGAAGTAGAAGCAGAAGCAGACAGGCTTGTTGGAGACCAAGCTGGCTACGTTGACATGTCACAACATGGGTTAACGTCCCAATCGAACGTTAGGGATGTAATTGCTACTACTATGTGGCAAAATCATGTTCACCATGGACACTGAAGATAATGGTTTTCTTAGTACATGTGTACTTAAATATGTTGTTCATGCAATGTGTAATATGCAAATTTATGTGTAGTCTACCAAAGACAATTAAATATGTTGTCATTAATATGTCGTGTGTTTCTTAGTAACCTTCAGAAATAAATATGTTGTCATTAAATTAAATGTGGTGGTGGGCGGTGGCTAGTGGGTGGTGGATGGTGGTGGGTGGTGGTGGCAGATGGGTGGTGGGTGGTGATGGGTAGTGGTGGCAGGTGGGTGGTGGTGGCGGGTGGGTGGGTGGTGGGTGGTGATGGGTGGTGGATGGTGGTGGGTAGTGGGTGGTGGTGGCAGATGGGTGATGAGTGGTGATGGGTGGTGGTGGCAAGTGGGTGGTGGGTGGTGATGGGTGGTGGATGGTGATGGGTGGTGGCAGATGGGTGGTGGGTGGTGATGGGTGGTGCTGGCAGGTGGGTGGTTGGTGGTGGTGGTAATAAGTTCACCATTTAAAAGCGTAACAAATAACAAATAATAATAATAATAATAATAATAACAATAATAATAATAATAAATAAAATAATATAAAATAATTATTATATTTTACTTTTTTGTATCACCCGATTTTATAGCAAAAGGTTATATTCACTTTTTTGTACAGAAGGTTATATGAATTTTTTTTTTCCTTTTCATTAAAAAAAATTTTGGTGATTAGTAAATGTCATTTTTTTTTGGGTACACATGTTTATTATTAAATTGTAACTTGTTATATTTCATTTCAAAACATTAATTTCATTTTTTCTATTAATTGATGCACACAAATTATTTAATAATTGTGTAATTTTTATTTTTTTATTGAAATGAAGGTTTTCGTAGACATGTACGACGTACTATTTATTAACATTATAACTGTGTAATTAAATGCTTCCAAAAAAAATCCCTTGTTCTTATTCATTACGTGAATAGAAAAGTTTATAATAAAATAACATAAGCAAAACAAAAATTACCAGAAAAAAATATAACCACCGTATGATTTTTAAATAAGTTAAGCATCCTTGTCAGGTGGTGTTGGAGGTGGAGGGAAATGCTGATGGTACAGCTGAGTGACTCGATGGTCAATCAGATCAATGCGGTTCCTTGTCAGTTCAGCACGTCTCTCGGAGTCTACACGGAACTCACCAAATTGATGAATTAGTGAGTTCTGAGTGGTGGCAATTTCATCGAATCGAGTACCAAATTGATCAAACCGAGTACTCAGTGTATTGAGCTGATTAGCCATTTGTTGTTCCCATTATAGGCGCTGATTGTATCGTTCTTGTTCCAAGGCTAAATAATCAGTCCAGTAACGGGGTTGTTCATTTGGTGGCATGGCATTGTCATTGGGTTCTTCCTCATCAGGTATTGGTTCATTTTGAAGATTAAGAGAGCCCATCAACGTGTCCGAACCACCAGCTCGGGTCAGTGTATACTCAGAAATTGGTGAAGTGATTTTGATCCATACTTCACCTTCGAGGTTCACATCATGGGCATTGAAAATTGTGGTTAACAAAGCTCCAAAAGGGACTAATCTGTAAATTCTAGAAGTGGAGAAGGAGGACCTAATCAGATGGTGGATGTCTTCTATTTGTCTAATTTTTGTTCTGTGATGTAACTGGAGAAGGTGTTTCCGAGATGGTGAAGTTGTTGCGGTAAACGGAATGAGATTCAGATTTAATAGGAAGGCTGAGGTTCAGAAGGGTGAGGTTCAGAAGCTTCTTGTAATTTTTTTTTTTTACTTTTTATTTGTTAAATATAATATTATTACTTTTTGAAAGGTATCACATATGTGTACTGAGCTGCATCCTCTGCTTTTTCTTTACCTCACTGTTGAACACAACTATTATATAATAGGGAGTATGTACTAAGTAAGTGAAATTACAATCTTACCCTTTGTATTTTGTTTTATATAATCACTTGTCATTTAAGTCCAGAGGGGCATAATGGTCATTTGGTATGTCAATTCCCACAATTATATGAGCTCAACGGATACAATAATAGATTGGATTTCTGTTACACATCTGTACTAAATCGCAAAAAATGTAATAAATGGAAAATAAATTGATAATGTTTTGTAAGATTTATATTATGATTTGTATTTTAAAATATTAAAGTTAGTATATTTATTCCTTCTTTATTAATATGTATTTTCAAAAGTTGTTGACTTTAACAAAATGTTAGAAAAAAATTAAAAACCTATTTTATAAATGAATTGATAGAAAAATTAATTGGCAGAAAAAAATTGACATCGGTTTATTTTAAAATGAAAAAATTATTTCGAAATAACAATTATTCAAAAAAATTACTAAAAAAAAATAATTGACAAAAAAAATCAATTTTTAATTTTAGTATTTTAAAAATAGTTTGGTTATTATTGTTGATAAAAAATCTGGATATGGATATCGATATATGAGTTGTGTGTTTTATGATAAATTATTGGTTGAATTAAGTTTTGAAAATTACTTTCAAAACACATCACCAAACAAATTTTCACCTTTCACATGTCACATCAAACTTCCAAAACTTAATTCAAAATACATCTTCAAAACACAATTCAAAACTCTATTTAAAAATCATAAGAGCATCTCCAACGGTTTACTTCTTTTTTTATCAAATCTGAGTCAAAAATAATCCATTTCACCAAATCTGATATCACCCATTCCAACGGTGCATCAAATGTGCATCAAATGTCGTGGGGCGACCGGTTGGTCAACTGGTGGGTTGATCGGTGGGTCGACCTGTATGCGTAAAATGCTATTATTTTTGTTTTACCCTTTTGAACGGTTTGAACCTAGCTTTCTGAACCGGGGAAGAGGGCGACCGGTTGGTCGACCGGCCGGTCGACCGGTCAGCCTATATTTTTTTTTTCTTTCTTTGTTTGTTTCCCTCCATTTCTGTTCCCAATTGTTTTTCCTATTTCTTTTTCCCTCCATTACATATATGTCTGCTATATGGATTATGCTCTCATATAAACCTATTATCCATATGCCAGACAAATACGATCATACCTTAAACAAAACAGAGCACCATGAATACCTTGAAATCCATGATATTTACTTCATTTTCATCCTCCTCTTCTTCCTCTTCCTCTGATGATGAGCCTGATGATGAATATCGTCACACTTGTAGGAGCTTATGAGCAGAATAATACTAGTATGTTTCAGATTCTTAAGTCAAGTGATAGGTCAAAGAAGATAGGTGGTTCTGTTGTAGGTCATAGATATATACACAGAGATAGAAGGCAGGGTTATGACAGATTGTTTGCAGATTATTTTGCTGCAAATCCAGTGTATTCACCTACAATATTTCGGAGACGTTTTCGAATGCGTCGTCCTTTGTATCTACGCATTTTGAATGCAATTCAAACACACAATTCATATTTTGTTCAAAAACAAGATGCAGCTTATGTACTTGGATTATCTTCCCTACAAAAAATGACTGCAGCGATGAGAATATTATCATATGGTGTCGCAGCAGATGCAGTTGATGACTACATTCGTATTGGGGAAAGCACTGCAATTCAAAGTTTGCAACACTTTTGTAATTCTGTGATTGAAATATTTGGAGAAGAATATTTGAGATCCCCGACGCCAACTGACATTGCTAGATTACTTGCTATTGGGGAGGTTCGGGGGTTTCCTGGCATGTTGGGAAGTTTAGATTGCAAGCATTGGGAGTGGAAAAATTGTCCAAAGGCATGGCAAGGTCAATATTTAGGCCATCAAAAAAAGCCAACCATTATTCTTGAAGCAGTAGCATCTTATGACTTATGGATTTAGCATGCATTTTTTGGAATGCCTGGCTTACACAATGACTTGAATGTGTTGGACCGATCGCCTTTATTTTCTGATCTTGCGCAAGGTAAAGCTCCCCCTGTCCATTACACAATTAATGGACATAATTACGATATGGGTTATTACCTTGCTGATGGTATATACCCTCAATGGGCAACATTGGTTCAAACAATTTCTTCTCCCTAAGGAGCAAAGAGACAACATTTTGCAATGATGCAAGAGTCTGCCAAGAAAGATGTAGAGCGAGCATTCGGAGTCCTTCAATCTCGATTCGCAATTATACGTGGTGCTGTATGTTATTGGGATTCAAAAATGCTTGCCAACATAATGAAGAGTTGCATCATATTACATAATATGGTTGTCAAAGATGAGAGGGAGGAGCACCTTGATTTCAATTATGATATTGCATCAACCAACACACCAGTGCAACTTTCCTCTACTCCTACCAATGACTTCCAATCATTTCTGTCTCGTCATTTAGGTATTAGAGATAAGGATGCGTATCATGCCCTCCGTAATGATTTAGTAGAACATATGTGGTATCTTCGTGGTGAACACTAAATTAACCACATCAATACATGTAATTTTGGTTTATAGTTTGGAATTGAAGGTTCTCTTGTTTGTAATATTTATTATGATGCAGTATATGAACTAAGTAATTCAGAAGTTATGTGATGATGTCCTGTTATTATATTCAACCTTTAATATTCAGAATTGTGCAGTGTATGTGTAATGACCCCAAAATGCGTATAAGAAATCACTTTTATTTATCTATGAGATGATGTGTTTGTATTTAATTATATCTATTAGAATTGGAGCATTATCAGTTGAGTTAAGGATTTAAAATTTGAATTACCGACCTTTATGGGTTCAAAAATCAAAATTGAGTACTTGGGTATGTTAATGGGAATTTTTGGAATTATTTGGGAAAATTAATTTGAAATCTAATTTTTCTGATTCGTTGATGGACGTTGGGTGATTAATTTTATACTGCAAATTAAAGGCCTTAGAAGCTTCAGAAACCAGAACAGGGGACATATTTATGATCAGCATAATTTTTAGAGTTATCTGAAAAGTTTAATTGAGATTTGATTTTTCGCGATTCGTAAGGCCACGTTTGGCTCTCTTTATTGTGTTATGTTGGTGTGTGTGTATATTTATATATATTGGGTGCTTTATGAATGGGTGGACTCATTATTTAGAATCAAAATCAAAAATATCTAGAGAAAAGGGGGGGAGCCACGTGAGAGAGGGGGGAATTGAGAACTCAACAAGAAGAAAGATGGAGAAATTAGAAAGGATTAAAGATTGAAGGATGTAAGGCTTAAGGTATGTGTAATTCATTCTAATTGGTTCCTCTCCTTGATAATTAAGTAGGAAGTTCTTCATGTTTTACAAATTAGGGTTATGTATGGAACAAGTAAGTGGTGAATGATTAATTAGAATCATGTTTCTTGAGCTTGACTATGTAGCTGAATGATCATGTGTGTATATATATGTCTATGTATGTGTGAAGATGGGAATGTTATGAAATGAAGTTATGTTTGTAAATTAAGATCAAATATTCAAATTGTAGGAAGTTGATCTATTTTATGGCTTCTAATTACATGATTTTGACCCATGTTTACCAATTAAAAGACCCTATTTTGAGCCTTGAACAAGAGCACCAAAAATTGGATTTTTTGCTGAATTTTCGAACAGCTTTCTGCCCAAATCGCCGCACGTGCGGGGCTTCTTGCCGCACGTGCGGAAGACAGCTTGTTCAGCCAACTTTGATCAAGCATAACTTTTGCATTCGGACTCCATTTTGAGTGATTCTTGAGCCTAAAATCAAGCCCCGGAAGTCTAGTTTCTAATGGCGCCAGTCTCACTCTCAAATTATAAATACAGGAATAGTTATGCCCAAATTAGTGACGACTGGTCACTTTTTATCAACCGATTTTGCCCCTTTTCTTCACTTAAACCATTTCCCATCGATTTCTCCTATTTTCTAAGGCATGGATTACACCTTATTAAAGCATAATGAGTGGTACCACCATGACTAATTGATTAAATGACTAAAGAGAATAAGTAAAGGATCGAGTATAACCTCATATTATGTGTTGTGCTTTGTAATTGTAGATCGAGACGAGGACATTGTACCATTACCATCGGGAACCGATCACTGTGAGTAGTAGTACAAGAATGTAAACTTTATATACTATTGACAATTATTGTCACTAATGCTCTGTTCTTTGTAAGTATTATTCAAACATTATAACAATTGGAAAGCAATGTGAGCTTATATGAACGCTGAAAGATTTGCGTACGTCGGTATGATTTTGGAATCCTTATATTCCGTTAATGACGAATATTAGCCTTTGTTATTTATCAGTATAGTATGTTATTTCTTAAAGAATAAGTGGAACTTATGTTCATCCTTGAAGAATGATGTTGTGTGAATTAAGATTATATTATGAAGGGACCCAAGAACGTTTAGAATCTATGATAGGAATGTAAAGGTTTACCATTAGTATGCAACCCACATAAGAATATGAATCATTCTATTTTGTTAAGTGCATGATAATGACATGATATAACAAGAAAAGCTCTGTTTTCCATTAACTTAATGATTATTCATATATGTAAAAGTATTCACATCATCTCTAGCACAAGGCCCTTACCCAGGGGTAATAATACTGTGGATCAAATAATTAAGTTACAAGTTTACGTGTGTTCTAAGTTTAAGTCTGTTATAAGTTTACGTATGCTCTAAGTCAAGAATGTTACAAGTTTTCAAGTTTAAGTGTGTTATAAGTTCATGTATATTACAAGTTCAAGCATGTTATAAGTCCATGTATGTTATAAATTCAAGTATATTACAAGCATACGCAAGTTATAAGTTCAAGTATGTTACAAGTTTAAGGACGATACAAGCGTAAGTATGTTACAAGCTACATTACATGTTTATATATGTACAAGTCCAAGTGTACTATAAGTTCACAATGTTGAGGAATTTCTTTATGGAACTAACAAGAATGCTTTTTATTGATTTGCTAGCGCTATTAAAAGGCTAAGTACAAGTAAGTATGAATTCTAATTTCTGTTAATGATTCAGGCATAATGCATATGTATAAATTTATTTCCGTTTATAGTATGACATTTATGTATGGTTTGGTCTGTAAGACTTGCTAATTATTGATATGGAACAAAGTGCTACTTGGAACTAAGTGCTACATTGTGAGCCACCGCTAGAATCCATGTGAGACACCTCTTGAGTCCATACATGTATGAACTAGGCTTAAAGCCAATATGGGCCTATGGCCATTTTGTATGATCTATTAGGCAAAGGCCATTCTGTATTTCTGGTATGGAGCAAAGTACTGTACGGAACTAAGTGCTGCAATGCGAGTTACCTCTAGAATCCGTACGAGTCATCTCTTGAGTCCATACATATGTGAAAGTTATGAGGCTGATAGCCATTATGTGCAAGCTACGCGGCCTATGGCCATTCCGTATAAGTTATTATGAAATGAAACAAAGTGCTACACGGAACTAAGTGCTACGATGTGAGTTACCTCTAGAGTCCGTGTGAGACACCTCTTGGGTTCATATATGCATGTCCAAGGGCTTTAATGCCGATATGTTTCAAGGGCTTTAATGCCAAAATGTTTTACGGGCTTAATGCCATTCTGATAAGGGCTGTAATGCCAATTTGATAAGGGCTTATGCCATTCTAATATGAAACAAAGTGCTACACGGAACTAAGTGCTACGATGTGAGTCACCTCTAGAATCCGTGTGAGACACCTCTTGAGTTCATATATTTATGTGTTTAAGGGCTTCATACCATATGTTCAAGGGCTATATGCCATTATGTTTAAAAGCTTAATGTTAAAGTGTTCAAGGTCTTAAAACCATTATGACTCACGACTGGGGCCTAAGGCCATTTAAAATGAAAACAGGAACAGTTTAACTACATGATCTTTGCATTTACTGATGCATTGTTAGGTATTATGTTTAAATTGTGCATTTATGTATCATGCTATTCACTGAGCTTGGCTCACGCTATGTTATGTCTGTTTCTGTAGGTAACCAACCAAGTGGTCAGTCCTAAAGCATGACGCTTGTTCTCTTTGGTCAACCTTTCCATGTCCAAGCCTAAGAGAAGCTGCTCTTATTTTCATGAAGTTTTGACGAAGTCTGGTTTTGCATTCTAGTTGTTGGCCTAAGGTTGAAACGTGTATAATACTTTCTTTCGAAATGTTTTGGTGTATGCCCAATTATAGAGCTGGGCTTGTGTATATGTGCGTATATATTCGATATTCAGATGTATGTTTTAGATTTTATTTGTCTGTTTAAAGTTTGTGATCCTGGCATGATAGTAGTAGCTCAATGGACTTTACTTCTATTGTCAATTTTGATATTTAATGCTTCCGTTCAGGCCCCGTATATATTATATATAACAGGTTAAGTGTCCGTTTCTGAAGTGGTCATGCCCAAACTTTTAGGGGCGGGTTTGGGGTGTGACAGTATGAACTAAGTAAAATAAAAATGATTTTCCTAAATTCTGTGTTGATGTGCCACAAATGATAATACCACGTCCATTTATGCACATTTCATAATCATGTCTTAAATGGTACTTTAATAATAATATATTACTGATGGAAATGTGCATAATCATAATGTGTTCAATTATTGATGTTGACTTGCATAATCATAATGTCTTCTTTTACTGATGTTGATCTGCATACTCATAGTTTATTAATAATGTCTCATTTATGTATTCTTCACTCAAGGTCAATTCTTAAATTACTGCATTGTTGTATACAAATTTATTGATCTTCAATTACTGAGCAACAAGTAATTTAATAATACCACAAATTTATTCAAATTTATTGATGTGGCGTTGATTTACTGATATTGATCTTCCCATTCATTTATTACCTCATTTAAAATGCTTTCAACATACATAGTTAAAAAATACATAATAAGCCATTCATTTAGTCAGTAGATAAATTCATTCCACCTACAAATCAGCTTGATATAGAAATGAGATCTATTTTATAGAGCACATCATCAACGGTAAATTTTCAAAATACTCTGTCCATCTGCTGTCCATCTAACGGTAAATTATTATAACAGCTAGTTATGAAATATGTATGTCAAATATATTGCAAATTTAAATTTATATCACCCTTCAAATTATTGGTAATCCACAAATGAACATATGTCCAAAAAAATCAACTCAAACAAGTTGAAACAACCAGTTCAAACCTATTCTTGCAAACCAGTTCCTCCAAGTTGTGCACTGTGCGGAATTGCCCAACCCGGTCGACCGGGTGGTCAACCGGCCGGTCAACCAGTTGACCGGTTGCTCTCGAACGGTCAGCAGTTCAAACCAACAGTTCAAACCAACCAGCTGAGGATTCAAACGAACCAGGGGCTGAAATGGTGCACCGGTTGACCGGTTGGTCGGTCAATCGGCTGGGCAACCGGTTGGTCGATCGGGTCCTCCCTCCAATGGTCACCAACAGTGTTTTGGTGAAATCAGTATCTTGTCGTCAGTTTGATGAATTGGTTGATGAAATCTCAATCTGATATGGATTTGGTGCAACCGTTGGAGCAGTGAACAGTAGCTTTTTCATCAAAATTTGAATTTGATATCAACTTTGGTGAAGCGTTGGAGATGGTCTAACCAAACAAATTTTCTACACTCAAATCATAATTCTACAACCCATAAACTCAAAATAAAACTCATATTCTCAAATCACATTTATAAAACACAACCAAACGCAGGCAAAACCTGCCTACCTGTTCAAAAAAAAAAAAAACCTGCCTACCCTCACAATTTTGTGGTCCATCATTGTTTCATTTTGGGCCCAATTAGTCGATTCATCCTAGAGTAGGAAAAACGGCCCGAATTTTGGGCTTTAATAAACTCATGTGAGTGCTATTTATGGTGCAAGGATCCTTTATCCTCAAATAATTCTGTTCTCTTATTCTAATTCACTCACAATTATTGGATATGTATTAAAATTTTCGCATCTTGAGATTTTCATATGATCCAATGACAGTGAGTGAATTGAGACAGGGAGTATGATTATTTAGGGACAGAGAATCCTTGCACCTATTTATGTATCGTCATGTTTTTTTTTACCTTTTCAATTCTTTTGTAAATAATTTTAAAAAGTAAATTTTTAAAAAAAATTAAAAAACCAAAAAAAACAAAAAAAATTCACAGTTTTTTGTTAATTTTTTTTTTATTTTAGAAATTGGTTGTTTGTAAATTGTTTTTTTTTTAACAAAAAAAAAATCTAAAATTTTAAATTAAAAAATTTTAAGCTAACAAAAAAATCAAAACTCAAACACCAATAAGGTGAAAGCTACATGGTTATGCTCCAGGCGCCCACAATCCCCACACTCTCCACAGTATTTGTGAGAGAGAGAGGGGGGAAGAGTGACGACAAAAAAAAAAAAGTGGTTACAAATTAATTAAGAGTTGTAATAATTACAAAAAAAAAATAAAAATTTTAAGTATTTTTCTAATTAATTAGAGGGCAATGATTGAGACCTCATTTCTCACAAAATCTTCATAAAATCCTTATAAATTTAAATAACTTATAATATAAATTTCACACATATATAAATGAACTCCAAATATATATGGAGAGTCAAAATCACTTTAAAAATGTGAGTATCATCCTAAAAGGTCCAAACATTTCCCTTAATTGGACCACGACTTGATAGTTTAATATATCAGCTACACTTACATGATGTCAGCTACACTTGGATTAAAGGCTTTGGCTGGGGTTAACTTTCTCCACATACGTCTTTTTCCACCAATCAACTCTCTCTATCAGCTACACTTGGATTAAAGGCTTTGGCTGGGTTCAACTTTCTCCACATACGTCTATTTCCACCCATCAACTCTCTCTATCAGCTACACTTGATTAAAGGCTTTGGCTGGGTTCAACTTTCTCCACATACGTCTTTTTCCACCTATCAACTCTCTCTACCTATCAGGGTCATGCAAACTGAAGTTTAAATTACTTTTAATTTTTTTTTTAAATATTTATATGATATTATTGATTGTAGATGAAAACTTAGGTAAAATAATGAGAGCATGATCCAAGTGGCAACTTAATTTTTTTATTAACGCCTCGTTTGACAAGTAGCTATTTTAGTCTAAAAGTTAAAATGTTATTAAAAAAATCAAAAAACTTATAACCTATATAAAAAGTGAAAGATTCTATTTTTTCTTTACCTTTTGTACATCTTTTCGTAAAAAGTCAAAAAATTACCCCAAACATACTAATTTTTTTACCTGATATTTTAGCTAAAAATTCAAAAATTACTAAAATAGTCTGATCCCAAACGAAGCCCAAGTCAAAAAAGGTTCTCTCAAAAGTAAATTTATTAAAAAAGGTTCAAATATATTAATAATTATTTATAATCACTTTAACGTTTTATCAAAAGTTAAAAAATTATTCAGTATGTTTAGTTTGAGTTTTTTGAATTAAATTTTTTGAAAATTGAGTTTTAGTTTTAGTTTTCGTATTTTTTTTATTTTTAGTGAATATTTTTAAAATTTTAAACATTTTTTTTACTTTTTTAGATACACCTTACTTAGATGTATCTAAAAGGTAAAAAATTTGTAAAAAAATATTTTAAAAAATTAATAAATATATAAAAATACAAAAAATGTACCAAATTCTAGTATTTTTTTTGTATTTTTGGTATTTAGTAAATTTTTAATAAATTTTTTTCACAATTTTTTTACTTTTTATCACTACAACAAAAACATACTTTAGTGGTACTACACTAGTGACATATTTTTAGAAAATGCCACAAAAAATGATATTTAGTGGCACGTTTTTGAAAAATGCCACAAAACGACGAGCATAAAAGGCTCTTGTAACATTTCAATGAACAAGTGTCACAAAACTACAACAAAAACATACTTTAGTGGCACTACACTAGTGGCATATTTCTAAAAAATGCCACAAAAATGATATTTAGTGGCACGTTTTTGAAAAATGCCACAAAACGACAAACATAAAAGGCTCTAATGACATTTCAATGAACAAGTGTCACAACACTACAACAAAAACATATTTTAGTGACACCATACTAGTGGCATGTTCTTAAAAAATGTCACAAAAAGAATATTTGGTGGCATTTTTTAGAAAAATGTCATAGAGCCACAAATATACAAGGCTCTAGTGGCATTTCAATTAAAAAAATGTCACTTCACTACAACAAAAATGTCACTACAACAAATTTACACTTTAGTGACACTACACTAGTAGCATGTTTTTAGAAAATGCCACAAAAATAAAAATTGGCATTAAATGTTTTAGAAAAATGCCATAGAATCACAAACATATAAGGCTCTAGTGACATTTCAATAAAGAAATGTCACATCTATTTTATGACATTTTATAAAATAATGACACAAAAAATTATGTTCGTGACATTTACCAACAGATGCCACTAAACTTTAGTTGCAATGGCATTTTTTAAAAAATGTCAAGACACTAGGTAGGTGCAAATTACTTTTTATGGCACTTAGGTGAAAAGTGTCATAAACAAATATTTTATAGCATTTTGAGAAATGCCACTAAGCCAAAAACTTTCCAAGCTTATAATGACATTTTTGAAAAAACAAAAAATGCCAATATATTTTCTAAATTTTTAAAATGCAGTAAATGATTAAAAATAAATGAATTAAACTCAATATACACTACAGGAAAAAGCATATTCGGCGACTAAATTTCTTGACCAAAAAAATTTGGTCGCTGAAAGTATAGCTTTCAGCGGCCAAAACAGCATTAGCTGCCAAAAGTAAAGCTTTTTGGCGACTAAACAATTTTAGTAGCCAAAAGTCTACAATTGGCGACTAAAACTAAGTTTGGTTGCTGATTATATGGATTTTAGTGACTAAAAAATTTTTAGTAGCCCAAAGTAAAGCTTTTTGGTGACTAAAAAAATTTAGTAGCCAAAAGTTTACAATTGGCGACTAAAAATAAGTTTGGTCGCTGATTATATGGGTTTTACCGACTAAAAAAATTTTAGTAGCCAAAAGTCTACAATTGGCGACTAAAAAATAAGTTTAGTCGCCAAAAGTGGTCATTTTTAGTGCGGGAGAACTAAAATCCTAAGGCGAGAATAAAATTTTTTGGTGACCAAAATTTTGGTAGCTGAAAGTGCATCTTCAGCGACCAAATCCGATTTTGGTCAACAAAAGTTAAGTTTTTTAGCAACTAAAAAGCAATTAGTAGCTAAAAGTGTAGAATATTATGTTCAATAAAATAATTATGTTTATACATATACTTTTATATTAATATGGATGTATGTACTATATAAATAATATATGTTGCATATATAATCATGTGGTGGTATAGAGGTGTAGTGGGAAGAGTGTGGTGTATAAGGTTTATGGTGCAGAAGGTTGGCGGTTTGAGTCTCCCCAAGAGTAGATCAAATTGTTCTACAACGAATTATATTAATATGGATGTATGTACTATATAAATAATATATGTTGCATATATAATCATGTGGTGGTGATGTATGTACTATATTAATATGGATATATGTACTATATAAATAATATATGTTGCATACATAATTATGTGGTGGTATAGAGGTGTAGTGGGAAGAGTGTGGTGTATAAGGTTTATGGTGCGGAAGGTTGGCGGTTCGAGTCCCCGCAAGAATGGATCAAATTGTTCTACAACGAATTATCATCATGAATGGCACTTGATAGCGTCACGAATAGTACCTACCTTGACATTAAAGTGTCACTGAAAGGTTTTAGTCTTGATGGTGTAATGACACTTACAAGTGTCACTAACTCTTTTTTTAATGGCGCTTGATAGTGCCACAAATAATATCTACCATGGCATGAAAATGTCATTGAAAGTTTTTAGCCATGATGGTGCAGTGGCACTTGCAAGTATCTACCGTGGCACTCGTATCTACCGTGGCACCGATAGAAGTGGCACTTGTTCAAAATGCCACAAGACCAAAAAATGTCATTAGAATAATAGTTTTGTGACACTTTCAAATGTCACTAAATTAAGAAAATGTTGTAGTGTTAGGTATATTTATGTTAGGTATATCTAAAAATTAAAAAAATTGTTTAAAATATTAAAAATATTCAGTAAAAACAAAAATATATGAAAAACAAAAAAGTAAAATTTTTTAAAAAACTCTAACTAAGCAAAGTGATTAATTTTTTTCTCTCTTAGGCTAAAATTTTGGACCGTGCTTAATTTAGTCATCATATATATTATTAGCATGGTCCAACTGGCAATTTAATATTTTTATTAAGTCAAAAAATTATAAAATTTATTAAAAATTAAAAATTAACATGTAACATACTATATTATTGTAAATCATATAAGAAGAAATTTTTAGATATATAAAAACATTTTCCTACTTGAAAATTGTTTGGTTTTGCATCAACACACAGTTATATTTTCTATTAATTAATTAAGGATAAGTTATATTTTTAATTTTTATAATTTAACTCAAATTTTATCTTAATTTTTATTGTTTCAATTTGATCATCCCATTAAAAAAAGGAGCACCAATAAGCATTGAACACCGACCAATACATTATTATAATTGATCAAACTCAACTGTTCCGATGGATGTATTCATTCTTAGAATAAAGAAGATCAATTCTAAAACATGCCTTAATTATTATGCGACATTTGTCACATAATGCCCCATAAACACCGAATAATTTTTCATTAGGTTGACCTCGTTTTGCAAAGCTGCCAAAGGGTCGGAGCCAAGTTCTATATGTCCAGCTAAAAAAAAACAAAAAAGGTTCTATTATTGCAAGGGACAAATTAACATGCATCAAACTAAAAAACAAAAAATAAAAAATAAAAAAACAAACTACTAGCAATTCACGGAATTAAATAAATTAGGCATTGCACACCAAAACCCATGTTTTTTTAAAATCAAATTGACCTTTGACCGGTTCACTCATGCCAAATGAAAAATTAAATAATTCATGGAATTAAAAATTATCAAATCCACGAAAAAATATTAAATAAATTATGGATTGGTTTAGATTTCGGTCGGAATAAATTATTAAATCTATGAAAAATCAAAATAATTTTATAGTACCAACAAAATATGATTGAATTAGGATTTTGGATTTATTAATTATGTAGCACCATTTTGTAATGTAAGATTGTTAGTTTAACTCATATGAATAATAATTTGATTTCATAATTTGGATTAATGGTGGGCGTGGAATTTTAGTTGTCCAATTAATCGTACAACTAAAAAAAAAATAGAAGCAAAAATCACCATTAAACTAATACCCGATTCAAGAAACTGACGAAGGCACTCTGAACGGGCGAGGGTTGCCACATCCAAGCCAAGCTTAGAAAAAAATCATCTCTTAGGGCATTTTTAATTAACTCCTTTAAGAGCCCTTGTTAACTAGTGTTAACACAAAGAGAGGAGGCTAAAACTGAACTCATAGTTATTTTTAAAAAAAAAATTATTTTATTATTTATAAACAAACATTTAAGTGTATTACACTTTTACATAAGACAAACTTTAAAAAATACATTACTAGAACACCCATTTATTTTTTAAATTAATAAATATTTAATACACAAAATTAATTTCCAATTTTGTCACTTGTTGTCATATATATATAACAAACTTTAGCATATTAATTTTTGTACAAACCCTTGAAAATGCTATTAGAAAGGAAAAATTATTCCTTCTCATATATCTTAATTATTCAACACAAAAAATCAATATTTTACCTTTTTCACTAATCATACTATCATAAAATATTACATACTCATATTCTTAAACTACTAAATAATCACTCAGAAGCCCTCTCCAGCACAAGACCACATGCATAGTGGTTTTTTTCCCAGCGCACAAGCCACCACACCACCATGTTCCATAGTTAAAACTTCGTTAATATATTAGTTAGTTATTAAATTCATTTTAATTTCTTCCAAACATCAAGAATATAAATAATTATATTCAATAAACATATTAGTGCAATATATACATATACATGTCTCTTATAATATAAAATAAATTTAACAATTATATTTTATAATTATATTAAAATTACTATACTTATATGTGAGTTGTGCCGTGCAATTAGATCCATAGAGTTTATTACTAGTTTATACAATGATCAAAATTATCTATCTTTTTATTATATGTGTAATTCATTCATTAAAAATTTTTTAATACAATAATTATACTAATTTCACAAATTTATTTTTTAATACAATAATTATACTAATTTCACAAAATAGAGTGAAAGAGCCAAATTTGTATATATTTATAAGTCTAGCCCTAAACATTACTATTGAAAGTTCTTCTATACTGATCTCTTTCATTTGAAGATAGAATCATTTTGAGAATACGTCTTTTTATAGAGAGAGACAGATACAGAAACAGACAGAGACGGGCAGAGCAGGAGAGCTATGCTGATCTCTTTCATTTAAAGATAGAATCACTTTGACTTTGAGTATAAATGTTTTTTAGAGAGAGAGAGAGAGAGAGAGAGAAACAGAGATGGGCAGAGCAGGAGAGGGAGAAGAAGATGGTCTTCCATTATTTGAAACAAGAGTAGGGAAGAAGAGTAGAGTTGCATACAGGATATTTGGGATCACTGTATTCATAGGAATATGTATGATATGGGTTTATAGATTAACCCACATCCCAACAGCTGAACAAGGAAGATGGGCTTGGATTGGTATGTTCATGGCCGAGCTCTGGTTTGGTTTCTACTGGATCATCACTCTCTCTGTTCGCTTGAACGTTACTTATCGTTACCCTTTCAAGCACAGGCTCATAACCAGGTCTTCTCTCTCTCTCTCTCTCTCTCTCTCTCTCTCTCTCTCTCTCTCGTTTATGTTTGAATCTGGGTTATGATTCTTATTGGAGTTTTGAGTTAGTTTAAGTTCAGTAATCAGTACTGCTTGATTCCTATCTATGGCTCCATTCATGTGTTAATTTGTTCAGATTTTCTGTTTTTAATTTTTTGTTTGTTTTAATGTACTCTTAACTATTAGATCGTGCGAAAATTTCACAACACGTCAATTTCAAGACATGTATTGTAAAAATAAATTGATAGAGAGAGAGCATAAATTGTGTATATATTATGATTGATATATTGATTGATGTGTTGTATTACAAATCAGAGTGGCATTATATAGGAGAGGGTTTGGGTAGTAGGTGAGGAGTAGGTGAGGGTAAATTGGTGGTAGGTGGAGTGTAGTAGGTGAGTGTGAATGGTAAATTCTAACAGCCCCCCGCAAACTCAAGGAGGATAGAAACTAACCAACTTGAGTTTGGAGAGAGGAACAAAACAAGAAAATACATAAAAATAAAAAAAGATAGGAGACACTGTATGGTCGTGTCAGACCGTTGGTGAAGATACTGAAAGCTGGTGCCATAACGTGGTAGAGGACACTGGATGGTGTGTCATAACGTTGTAGAGGACACTGTATGGTGGTGTCATAACGGTGTAGAGGACACTAAAGGGGGTGTCATAACGGTGTAGAGGACACTGTATGCTAACCGGAATCAAATGTCGGGACAGTTTAAGGGGTCATGTCGGACCGTTGGAAAAGCTAACCGGAATCAAATGTCGGGACAGTTTATAGGGTCATGTCGGACCGTAGGAAAAGTTGCACCCTCAAAAGGTGTGCCCAATTTTTCAAAAGGCGTGCCATCAAAAGGCGTGCCCACTTTATCAAAAGATGTGCCATGAAAAGGCGTGCCAGTTTGTCGGGCGGCAAGAGGCGCGCGATGCGCGTGGCTGGCCCTGGCTATTTAAAACAAGGTTGAGGCGAAGGCTATGCATACGAGTCTGAAACCTCTGAACGCTCGGAGAGCTTGTCTCTGCAAATCTTGAAACACCCGGAAACCAACCCTTCTCTGAAACACTTAGCAACTCAAAAACATGGCCTCTTCTTCCCGTCCAGTTACCCAGAACCTGCTCACGCTCTTTCCAGAACTGAACGAGCCCACAAGAGAAATAACTGGTGCGGTGGCCAGTGAACCGCAACCAAACACCTCTGGTTTTGCTCCATTGAACTTTCCGATGCGGTCGGTGGAGCAAAAAATGGCGATGCAAACTGATATTGAGGCTAATCAGTATACTCTGAAGTCATGCGTGGAAACCATGACGGCGGTCACAAATTTGTCGAACCGGCTGCAGAGCAGGACAAATGAGGTGCAGCATTTAAACTCTCAGCTGGCTCTGCTCCAACGCATGTATAAGGATGCGCGAGCAGAGATAAGCGTGCTAAAGGCAGAAAACAAAGAGCTGAAGCGGAAGGCCACCGTGATGTTCCGATTTGGAGGGCCGCCATATGCTGCAGTGGAGGAGCAGGCAGGAGGCAACTTGCTGGGTGGCCTAGGAAGCACGGAGGCAGCACCGTCAAGGACTGTCCAAGACGGAGGCAAGAAGAAAAGACCGGCGGCAGAGTAGAGAAGAAAATCCTGCCTGTGGATCTGTTTTTTTTTTTTTTTTTTTTTTTTTTTTTGGTGTAAAATGGTGATCGGGGTTGAGCCCCTGATATGAATAAAATGAGTTTGGTGTGCAGTTCGTCTTCTTTCTTTCGTTTTTTTTTTTTTTTTTTTTTTTTTTTTTTTTTGTGGTAGCGTGTTGTGTAAAAATAAAAAGAAAAGGAAAGAAAACAAGGGATGAAGAAAAGAGATAAAAAAATATGGGGAGATAGAGTATATGAAAAAAAAAAAAAAAAAATCAGTGTGGGAATCAAACGGAGGAGAGAGGGGACAAGCCCACATGGTTTGTTGGTTATTGTTTTTGTTTTTGTTTTGTTTTGTTTTTTTTTTTTTTTTTTTTTTTGTTTTTTTTTTTTTTTTTAATATATATATATAGGCAACAGCACATGGGAGGGGGGAATAAAGTGTGTTTTCAAAAAAAAGATGAGAGAGAGAGAGTGGGTGGAAGAAAAAATATTAAAAATGTTTTTCAGGCTAGGACCAGTTTTTCGGCATTGATCATGGAGGCGCTTGAGACAGTATGCACACGGTCCTATGCTATCAAGTAAATAAAACAGCACATGGGAGGGGGGAATAAAGTGTGTTTTAAAAAAGGGATGAGAGAGAGAGAGTGGGTGGAAGAAAAATATTAAAAATGTTTTTGCCTGAGTGGGTTTGCTTGAATGAGTTTCAAGAACTAGACATGGTCAGAGTTCTTCCCAATTGTGGTCATGCCTTTCCCTTGGACTGCATTGATATATGGCTCCAAAGCAATGCCAACTGCCCTCTCTGCAGATCGAGCATGTCTGGCACAACACGATATCCGATTGACCAGCTTGTTGCACCAACATCTTCACCTCAAGATCCAAGGCCATTTGTAGATACTTTCAATGGTGGTGATGAAGCCTTTGTGGTAATTGAATTGGCCGGAGCTAATAGAACAGTAATGCAACCACGTAGACAATTAGTTCCAGAAAGAAATGACCCGAGGGAACAGTTAATGCTATCAAGGGTTCACTTTCCGGGAAAATTTGAGCAGAAGCTCGGGAAGCAGGTGAAAGAAGGAAAGTTTCATCTTGTGTCGAGTATGGGTGATGAGTGCATTGATGTGAGGCAAAAAGACGATCGGTTCTGTATTGAACAACCCATCAGGAGATCTTTCTCGATGGATTCAGCAGCTGATCGGCATGTTTACTTGGCTGTTCAAGAGATCAGACGACAGAACGAGAACGAGCATCTTAGACACAGTGAGGCGTCTAGTAGTAGCAGCTTGGATCACACGGCTGCAGCGGTCGCGACGTCTGCGGCAGCCGGAGCTGGGACAGGTCAGTGGTGGTGTTGTGTATGTGTCTGGGTTGACTGGATGAGTCAAGGACAGCGACTCAAAGGGCGTGCAGGTGGTGGAAATTTCAAGGTATGTGTAGAAAATTCTAGCGGAATAGGTTGAGGTCCGGCGGGCGGCTAAGGCGAGGTTGCCGCCCGCCGGGGAAGTGAAAAATATTAGGTTCTACACCTGCTCTGATACCATGTAAAAATAAATTGATAGAGAGAGAGCATAAATTGTGTATATATTATGATTGATATATTGATTGATGTGTTGTATTACAAATCAGAGTGGCATTATATAGGAGAGGGTTTGGGTAGTAGGTGAGGAGTAGGTGAGGGTAAATTGGTGGTAGGTGGAGTGTAGTAGGTGAGTGTGAATGGTAAATTCTAACATGTATTGAAACAGAAAAACCTAGATAAATATTAAAACACCAAGATTTGAAGATGGAGAATCTCCTCCCAGCTTTTGCAACTTACTACTTAACACCATATGAAAACATATTTTCCATTGTCAAGACAGTGATGATGTGCTTGTTATAGGTACGGGGACAAATTACCAGCTGTGGACATTTTCGTCTGCACTGCGGATCCCAAAATAGAGCCTCCGACAATGGTGATTAACACGGTCTTGTCGGTTATGTCATATAATTACCCACCTGAAAAATTGAGCATTTACCTTTCGGACGATGGCGGGTCGGAATTCACATTCTATGCTCTGATGGAAGCCTCTCAATTCTCCAAACATTGGATTCCTTTCTGCAAGAAATTCAGGGTCGAACCAAGGTCCCCTGCAGCTTACTTTTCTCAGAATTTCAACCAGCAAGATCCCAAATTAGCAGAAGAATGGTTGGCCACTAAGGTAATAGTTAAAATGCAAGTCCAAATTAGTCTAAATGAATTTCATGTATAAAGAATTTGTTTGTGAATCATTTTCGAGATATATTGATTGTTTTCTTCTTCTTCATCTTCTTCTTCTTCTATTAAAGAAACTCTATGAAGATATGAAATTCCGGATTGAAGCAGCTACTGAAAAGGGTAGTCTTTCGAAAGAAGTAAAGGATCAACACAAAGGGTTTTTAGAATGGAACTCTCAAGTGACAAAGCAAGATCACCAATCAATTGTTCAGGTGATTATTATTGCATAAAAACACCATGTAATTAATAGTACTATTTTTTGTCATCAGAAGATTTGTTACTCTTCTTGCTTGTTCTGTGTTGTTTTGTTTTCAGATTTTAATTGATGGTAGGAAGCCGAGTGCAGTGGATGATGATGGACATCAATTGCCAACACTGGTGTACTTGGCAAGAGAAAAGAGACCTCAGTGCCCTCACAACTTCAAAGCCGGGTCCATGAATGCACTGGTAATTAAGCCGGGTTCAACGTTTTATACATAGTGCATCTCCAACAGACTAGCTAAATCGCTAATCATTTTGAACGTGCAGATAAGAGTATCGTCAGAAATAAGCAACGCACCTATTATCCTCAACTTGGACTGCGACATGTACTCCAATGATTCGGATGCAATAAAAGAGGCTCTATGCTTCTTCATGGACGAAAAACATGGCCACAAGACCTCGTACGTGCAACACCCACAGAGTTACAATAACATCACCAAGAACGATATTTATTCGAATGTTGCCAGTACAACTCATTTGGTAAGTGTTAAAAATAGTAGTTTTGATTTTTTTTATTATTAAGATATGAACTTTGAGTGATATATATTCTAATCTTGGTCACAAAGATTGAGCTTGCCGGCATAGATGGATACAATGCAGCCTTGTACTGTGGCACTGGATGCTTCCATAGGCGAGAAAGTCTTTGTGGGCTAAAGTACTCTGAAAATTACAGAGGAGAATTGAAGAACAGTGTGTGTGATACAAAGAAAGATAGAACTGTCCATGAATTGGAAGAAGGGTCTAAAATTCTTGCAAATTGTAGCTATGAGAAGGGTACTCAATGGGGAAAAGAGGTCTTTCTCTCTATCTATCTAATTATATAAAAAGCCTACACTTGTGTTAGTGTAGGTTGGTCATGCTTTTTAATTTTTGTCCAAATTACCCCTGATACCTGCTCAGATCAAATTATATTACTTCTTGCCTCATGTAACTGCTTAGATCAAACTCACATCAAAATTTTCACGCAGATGGGACTGATGTATGGTTGTCCGGTGGAAGACATAATAACCGGATTAACCATCCAGTGTCGGGGATGGAAACCGGTATACTACTATCCGGAGACCAGAAAGGCCTTTTTGGGGATTGCTCCAACAACACTAGATCAAGCTCTAGTTCAGCACAAGAGGTGGTCTGAAGGCATGTTTCAGATTTTCTTGTCAAAGTACTGTCCATTCATATATGGTCATGGGAAGATCAAACTTGGTGCTCAAATGGGGTACTGTGTCTACCTTTTGTGGGCTCCTTGTTCCTTCCCTACTCTGTATTATGTTACCATCCCTTCTATTTGCCTGCTTCGCGGCGTTGCTTTATTCCCTGAGGTACCTCTCTCTCTCTTCTCTCTGTCTACCTATGTAGTTGTTGGGAAAAGTCGCCAACTAAAAAATGTCTGTTCAAAAAAAAAAAAACTAGCAAGTGTCTGAAAAATAAAGGGTATGGTGGGTGTTTTGAGTATATAGTAAAAAGTTGATTTTTTTGGTTTTTTTTAGTAAAAAAAGTCACAAAAAAATAAGCTATTTTAGCATAAAAAAGTCAAAAAGTCACAAAAAAGTCAATTTTTTATTAATTTTTCAAAACATCACGATATGAGAAGTTATTAGTTTATTCACGTAGCGTCACGAGCTGCTTCACATGTATTATGATTGGTGTAGAGGATATGACTCATAATTTTGTATTAAATAATTGAGGAATATGGAGATGTGTGATTAGTCTGGGATATGGCCACACGGTGGCTCATAACCAACTAATAATTTTTTTTATGATATAATGTAAATTGGTCATGTCAATATAGGCCACCCAAAATGAAGAAAAATTATTAACTATTTTCAGAGTATCATGTGTTCATATTTTTTCACCAATTATTATTCATCATGTCTTCTTATGTTCCTTAATCACCCTGTACAAAATCGTAATATCTTACTTTTTCCACCAAGAGTAATGCTAGAGATCATGAAATGCTTTTTGAAGATTTTTCATCATTTGATTAGTGTGTAGTATTTTATTATATGTATAATTTAAGAGGAGAATTTTCATGAAGTATTTAATGATATTTTTTTCATAATCTCTAATATTACTCCAAATCATAATACCACAAAGTACCATGTGGCCGTACGGCGGGAGTATGATTTATTCCTTTGACTAGAGTTTAATTTAACTTCCTTTTTTTTTTTATTTAAATTTTTTACAAAAAAAGAAGAAGTTAATTTAACTTATTTTTGTTTTAGTGAATTTTAATTTTGAGTTAAATGTTGTTATTTTTTATGTCCGTCTAGATTAAATAATAGTAAAAAGTTTAAAATTTTGAAAATTTCCTCTAAAAATAAAAAATAAGCCAAGTTTTTAAAGGGTTTTTTTTTAAAAAAAAAAATACCAAAAATTGTTTTGTTTTCACCTAGAGTGAACTTTTTATTTTTTATTTTAAGATTGTGCAATCTAGACAGACATAAATAATGAAAAAAATTCAGTCGAAGTTGAATTTTTTTACCAAAAACAAAAATAAGCTTAATAAACTAACTTATAAGTTAAGCTAATTAATGATTTATGGACATTTTTGTCGAGGCCAATTAGTTTGTGTCGCCAAATGTCTATAAAGAAATTTTAAAAATTTCTTATGTCAATAATCTCCATTTTCCGAAGACGTTATTAAGATCTCATTTTATTTAGGCTTCTCGAACAAATTTAGGCCTCTTCTACGGATCAACTTTTGCTTTGAGTTTGATGGCTTGATATCTTGAATGGAGTACGATTGTGTCAGGAAAACTTTATATTTTTTCTTCTTTGTGTAATTAGAAAATGGATAATAAATTGTAAAATACAAGTAATAATATAACTAAAATTAAAGGCACAAAAACAATCACAAAATATAAATTTACAAGGTTTGATAAAAATGCCTACGTCCATAGATCGAACTCTATTATAAGATATCATCTCTAGTCACAACTAAAGATATACAATCATCGAGAGAATATTCTTGAATAACTAATTAACAATTATATCATCACTATAAAAGTGAGTTTTAATAAAATCAATAAGAGATAAAGTTTAGGTCTCACCAAAGTGGATATTTCAAACTATCAATTCAAGATAGTTTTGACAAGATCCACTCCAATCAAAATGTAGAGTTTGATTCCATGAACAACATGCTAAAATTTTATCAAGATCAGATAAGAAATGACCATTCAATCTTAATTTGAACTATAGAGAAAATCCTAATTTTTCTCCCCCTCTCCCTCTGCGCACTCTGTTTTTTTTTGCTGTTGTACTAAAAAAAATAGCTTAGACCCGAAGGTCTTATTTCATTCTTCTTGTTGGAATAATATTAGGAATCATGAAAAAAAATCATGAAATGCATCATAGAGATTTTTCATCTTTTGATTAGTGTGTTGTGTTTTATTGTATATGTAATCTAAAAGTAGAAAATCTTTTGTGATCATTTTGATAATATTTTTTCATGATCTCTAACATTACTTTTTTTGTTGTTCGATAAGTACCAAGACAAAGCTTTTTGAGAAACTTTATAAACTATAACAAAAATGTTTTAAAACTCTAATAAAAGAGTTCTAGGAGCTCTAAATGGGGTTGATCTCTAAATGTTTTAAAAAAATGTTTGTTTGTTGTTTTTTTGATTTTTCATATCATTAGAGCTTATTAAAGTTCCTTCGTTTAGGAGATGTATTATTGTTGAAATTATAATAAAATAAACAAATAAAATACTCTTGGTTGGTGTGGCCCACCCATTCAAGGAGGGATCCACCGAACAGATTCCTCCGGTGATGTTGTCCGGAGATCTCACGGTCTCGTTTAAATAATATAAATTGTTTATTTTGTATAATTATATATATATATATATAATTGAATCGATTCAATAATTATAATTTATTTAATTTTTCGTATGCATGTCAGGTGTCAAGCCTATGGTTCCTACCATTTGCATATGTATATCTAGCCAGGAATGCTTGTAGCATAGCAGAGTCCCTGACCTGTGGAGACACACTCAAAGCATGGTGCAACTCACAACGAATATGGCTAATCCGAAGAACAACTTCATACGCTTTTGCCTTCATCGACACCATCATTCGCCATCTAGGATTGTCACAGAAAGCATTTGCCATCACAGCCAAAGTAGTTGACGAGGACTTGTCGAAGAGGTACGAGCAAGAGATGCTAGAGTTTGGGAGCTCCTCAGTCATGTTCGACATCATAGCAACCTTGGCAGTGCTCAACCTCTTCAGTTTTGTAGGAGGAATCGTGAAATTCAGTCTCGTCCGAGGTTTGATTCCGCAGATTGTTCTGTGTTGGCTAGTGGTTGTGGTTAATGTGCCCGTGTACCAAGCTCTCTTCGTCCGGAACGATAAGGGACGCTTTCCATTTTCAGTTGTGTTCAAGTCTATTGTTGTTGCTTCTTTAACATGCATGATGTCTGTATATTGAAATCCGATTGTGATACTTTTCATTGCATATTTGTAATAACGACCATCTTTTTAATTTAAAATAATTATAAATTTATATTTTCATTTACCGTTAAGTAAAATTAACGAAAAAATAATATTTTGGTCATAAAATATCTCAAATATCTATTTTCGTTAAATTTAATAATTAAAATATTATTTTTTTATTGATTTTATTCAACAGAAATAGATTATGGTTTAGATTGAAAATAAATTAAAATATTAAAATTTAAATTAACAAAATAATTTTTTTTTTATTACATACGTAAGTTTTTTTTTTTGTTTTTTTTGTAATTTGTAATTTTTGTTTTTTTTAACTTACTAATGTATTATGCTGCATTATTCCAAGTCAACGAGAACGTGCTGTAGACTTTAGTGTGTACCAAACGGAAGTCGTACGTTGTTGCTGCATCGCCGTGCATTTTCCTTCTATTAGGCTAAAAACAAAAAAAAAAATATTCTTCCTATTTTGAAAAGATGTTAACAGTCAATTTTTTTTTATTTTAAAAAAATATATATATAAAAAATATGAGAAGTGATATGACTCAAAATAAATTAAAAATTAATTTTTAATTTTTTTAACTATTTTCAAAAGAGCCCTTCTAATGAGTAGAGCTATAGCCCCACATAAAAATTTATTTATTTATTTTTTATTAATTGAGATTAATTTCATATATAAACATAGATCTTAGTCACACATCAATTATCTGGTTCAATTCTAATCCCACCCGTTATTATTTAGTCTGATCTAGTTTAGTAAAGTCTAAAAATAATTTTTTTATAAAAAAGAAAATTACAAAAAATGAGACTATGTATATTGACGTAAATTTTTTGAAATAAAATTTTCAACTTGTAAAATAATTCCATTCATCTTATTTTTCAATGTTTGGTAAGGAAAGGAATTTACTAGTCGGGGGAAAAAAATCATTGCAACGCCCACTGTCTAGGAGTATTCGAGTATGTGGCATTCCCTTCTATGTGGTGTCAACATAAATTGTAAATTAGCTTACGGAAATTAAATTCATAAATGAATTGTCGTAACTTGTTGAAAAATGTTTTTCTCCAGCTTTGACCAATCAAACACTAAAAATTAGTAAAAAAAATTATTTTACACTCAAACAAATAGAGTTTAAAGGCAAAAACATAAAATATAAAAAAATTTCAAAAAAAAAAAAAATGATATGCAAATAAATTTTTTTATATAGAATAATATGACATCTTGTTGTTCTTTTATGTTAAATCAAAGGATAAATTACATTGACATCCCCTGAGATTTATATTTATTACAGTTCTCTTCCTCACTTTTTGAAAATTATATCTCCCTTCTTGAGGTTTAAAGTTTCATAACAGTTCCCCTTTACCGTAATGATCATCATACATAAAATTAAATTAATAAAGGAGGATCAGTGTAATTTTCTAAATGTGAAAGGAAAAACTGTAATAAATATAAATATCAGGGGATGTCAGTGTAATTTATCCTAAATCAAAAGGAGTAACAAAACACCCATTATTTTTTATTTACAATTTTAAAAACATTATTATGTTTGTAGGTTATTTTTCAAAAAAAATTGCCAAACCGAGCCTGTGCTTAAATCTTAAAATTACACCAAGGATCCTCTAGAGTGATTTTTCCCTAAAGTTTCCTAGAGTGTAACATTGTGTGGTTGAGATTTACTGGCAAGTCACATCAATTTTTCTGATGTGACTTGCCAGTAAATCTCAATCACACAATATTAGAAAACTTTAGGAAAATTTCACTCTATAGTATCCTTGCTCTTAAAATTATCCCCCTTGGGAAAAAAGACTTGTGGAGCAGTACTCACCTCAAATCCAGGTTGCTGAACACAATTGCTAACTATCTTCACTTTCTAAAGAGAGAAAAATTCAAAGTGCAAAGAGAGAGAGAGAGAGAGATGGGCAGAGATGGAAGAGGAGAAGAGGGACTTCCATTATTTGAAACAAAAGTAGGGAAGAAGAGTAGAGTTGCATACAGGATATTTGGGTTCACTGTATTCATTGTTGTATGTGTGATATGGGTTTATAGATTAACCCACATCCCAGCAGCTGAACAAGGAAAATGGGCTTGGATTGGTATGTTCATGGCCGAGCTCTGGTTCGGTTTCTACTGGATCATCAGCCTCTCTCTTCGTTTGAACGTTACTTATCGTTACCCTTTCAAGCACAGGCTCATAACAAGGTCTTCTCTGTTTCTCTCTAGTAGTCAATTTGACATTATTGTTTTGATATTTGAATATTGTAAATAAATGATATGGTTGTTGTATAGGTATGGGGACAAATTACCTGCGATTGACATTTTCGTTTGTACTGCGGATCCTAAAATAGAGCCTCCAACAATGGTGATTAACACGGTCTTGTCAGCTATGTCATACAATTACCCACCTGAAAAATAGAGCATTTTCCTCTCTGACGATGGTGGGTCGGAATTCACATTCTATGCTCTCATGGAGGCCTCTCAATTCTCCAAACATTGGATTCCATTTTGCAAGAAATTTAGAGTTGAACCCAGGTCCCCTGCAGCTTACTTTTCTCAGAATTTCAACCACCAAGACTCCACATTGGCACAAGAAGAATGGTTGGCCACTAAGGTAACAGTTCCGTAGAAAATATTTTTCGCCCAAACAAACCTTGCGTAAATTTTATTTTGCATTGTGCTAGTTTGGCCACTCCGCATTGGTTTGAAATTAGACAACCCTTTGATTGTTTTCTTCTTCTAAAGAAACTTTATGAAGGCATGAAATTCCGGATTGAAAGAGCCACTGAAATGGGTAGTATTTCAAAAGAAGTAAAGGATCAACACAAAGGGTTTGCAGAATGGAACTCTCAAGTCACAAAGCAGAATCACCAATCAATTGTTCAGGTGATTGTTACTGCTCTCACAAAAACTTTTTAACACCATGTAACTACTACTAATTTTATCAACTGAACTTGTTCTGTTTTCAGATTTTGATTGATGGAAAGAACCCGAATGCAGTGGATGACGATGGACATCAATTGCCCACACTGGTGTACTTAGCAAGAGAAAAGAGACCTCAGTGGCCTCATAACTTCAAAGCCGGGTCCTTGAATGCACTGGTAATTAATCCATGCTCACCATTTTATATGTAAAGCATTTCCAGTAGACTAGCTAAATAGCTAATCATTTTGAACGCGCAGATAAGAGTATCATCAGAAATAAGCAACGCACCTATTATCCTCAACTTGGACTGCGACATGTACTCCAATGATTCGGATACAATAAAAGAGACACTCTGCTTCTTCATGGATGAAGAGCATGGCCACAAGACCTCGTACGTGCAATACCCTCAGAGTTTTAACAACATCACCAAGAACGACATTTATTCAAATGCATTCAATACAGTCAATATGGTTAGTGTTGAAAATAAGGGTTAATTACACAAATGATACTGAAAGAATGCGTTATGTTATACTTTAGTTAGTAATGTTTTAATCTTACTCATGAAGATTGAGTTTGCCGGCATGGATGGATTCAATGCGGCCTTTTACCTTGGCACTGGGTGCTTCCATAGGAGAGAGAGTCTTTGTGGACTGAACTACTCTGAAAATTACAGAGGAGATTTGAATAGTGTGTGTGATATAAGGAAAGATAGAACTATCTATGAATTGGAAGAAGGGTCAAAAGTTCTCGCAAATTGTAGCTATGAGGCGGGTACTCAATGGGGAAAAGAGGTCTCTCTCTCTCTCTCTTTATATATATATATATATATATTCTTTCCATTTTCTGTCGAAACAAGTAGAGCGGTACATGTACATTTATATTCTATAACAATGACAAGTATTGTGTAAAAATTTGTAGATGGGACTCGTGTATGGGTGTCTGGTGGAAGACACCATAACCGGATTGAAAATCGCATGCAGGGGATGGAAGCCGGTGTACTACTATCCACAGAACAGAAAGGCCTTTGTGGGGATTGCTCCAACCACATTAGATCAAGCTCTTGTTCAGTACAAGAGGTGGACTGAAGGCTTCTTTCAGATTTTCTTGTCAAAGTACTGCCCCTTCATTTATGGACATGGGACGATTAAATTTGGTGCCCAAATGGGGTACTGTGTTTATCTTTTGTTTGCTCCTAATTCCTTCCCTACTCTATATTATGTTACCATCCCTTCCATTTGCCTCCTCCGCAGCATTCCTTTATTCCCAGAGGTACCTCTCTCTCTCCTCTTTACATAGAGTAGTTTGGAAAAGCTACAAAAGCCCATAAAAAAAGTGTGAAGAAAATGATCTGTATGGTGTAGATTGATCAAATTGGTGAGGTGTAGGCGACACCTGAGAATGAATTTGATATTCGTTTGCCTGCAGCTTATACGTCGGATTATTTTTGTTTCAGTGAACTTTTTTTCAATTTTAAGTCGCTTTTTGTTTGATGGCTTATTGAATCTTGAATATGTGTCTCAGGTATCAAGCCTATGGCTCCTACCATTTGCGTATGTATATCTAGCCAGGAATGCTTGTAGCATAGCAGAGTCCTTGGCATGTGGAGACACACTTGCAGCATGGTGGAACTTACAGCGAATGTGGCTGATTCGAAGGACTACCTCATTCACTTTTGCCTTCATCGACACCATCATTCGCCAATTGGGATTGTCTGAAACAGCATTTGCCATCACAGCAAAAGTGGTGGATGAGGGCGTGTCAAAGAGGTACGAGCAGGAGATGATGGAGTTTGGAAGCTCCTCTGTTATGTTCGACATCATAGCAACGTTGGCAATAGTCAACCTGTTTGGTTTAGTCGGAGGAATTGTGAAAATTGTTTGGGAAATGGATGAGAGTTTGATTATGCAAATTGTTGTTTGTTGGCTGGTGGTTATGGTTAATGTACCTGTGTACCAAGGGATGTTCCTTCGCAGCGACAAGGGAGGCTTTCCAACTTCTGTTGTGTTGAAATCTGTTGTTGTGGCTTCATTGGCATGTCTGATGATGCCTGTCTATTGAAACTACTTCATGGATGTTCTTAGCTCTGTTTGTTTGTCTGTTTGTACTTGTGTCGCACATTTTTAGATTTTGGTTGATTTGGAGCTTCATAAACTGGTGCAACCTCGTCTAAGAATATGTTTTTCTAGTAATATTTTGACTTTTTAGTTAAAATATGATGTAAAAAAAATTAATATGTTTGAAATGATTTTTTAATTTTTTACGAAAAGATATGTAAAAAGTAGAGAATTTTTTTTTTAATTTTTTGATATAGGTTGTTGACTTTTTGATTTTTTTTTCGACTTTTTAACTTTTAAGTTAAAAAGTGATATTGCCAAACGAGTCTAAATTTCCTCAATAATTTTTGCCCCATTTTCCACTTAAATGTAATTCTTCCCTCTCATAACTAAGATCATCTCCAACGGTTCATCAAACCCAGCATCAAATTTAAAATTTGGTGAAAAAGTTACTATTTGATGCTCCAACGGTTGTACCAAATCGATATGAAAATGAGATTTCACCAAACATTTTATCAAACTGAGAACAGGTGAAGCATTTCACCAAATCACTGTTACTGACCGTTGGGGTGATACCAACCAATCGACCAGCCGGTTGACCAACCGGTCACCCAGTAAAAGATTCAAACAGTTCAAAAAAAAGTTCAAACAGTTCCCAAAAAAAAAAAAAAAAACCCTAACCGGTCAACCAGCCGGTCGACCACCCGGTCGTCCTGGAAAAGGTTCAGAAAGTTCAACAAAAACGGTTCAGACAATTAAAAAAAAAAAAAAAAAAAATTCACTCACTGGTCGACCAGCCGATTGTCCCGGGACAGATTTGGTGAAAGGTGAACCGTTGGAGCATCTGATACCAGATTTGGTGAAATGAGTCATTTTTGACTCAGATTTGATGAAAAATCTGATTCACCGTTGGAGATGCTCTAAGAATAATGTTATATGCACCAATTAGTGTACTAAGGGTTCGTGTGGAAAGTGGGTTGGCTTTTTAACTTTTTAGCTTTTTGGCTATTTTAGCCTAGGGCTAAAAAGTCTCGTTTGAGAAGGATTTTTTGACTTTTTTAACTTTTTGTGAGAAAAAGAATGTAATGATTATAGGGTAGATGTAATGTTTTGTCTTATTGAGTTAAAAAGTCTATTTTGTCTTTTTGTTACTGAAACTAGGGATGTAAGAAAAATCAAAAAAACCGATTGAATCGGACCAAATCGGCTATATATAGTTTGTTTTTTAACAAGAATTGGTCTGTGCGGTTTTAAATTTGATTTTTTTTTTGTTTTTGATTCGGTATTGGTTTAAGCACCTTGTGCACCGATCTAAACCGAAACCAACCATTTTAACATATATTGTATTTATAATATATATATATATATATATAATCTAATAATATAATGATATTAATAAGTATAATAAATTATTAACATTAATTAATTAACCTTATCATTTTTATAATCTAAGTTTGTAAGTTCTTATTATATATAATTTTAACTTTAATTCATTATTTTTAAAACTTTATTATTTTTAAACTCATTTTTATTTTTATTTTTGTTAATTTAGGGATTGAAAAGTATGTATTAAATGGATGGATGGATTGGATATATTTGAAATGATAGACAAATAATTAATTTAATGTTTTATATATATATATATATATATTAATGATTATATTTAAAAGTAATTCAAGTTTGAAAAATTCTAAACCGATTAGGCTGTACCAAACCGAACCGTTTCAATTGGTTCAATTCGATGCGGTTTGATGAGAAAAGCGATCTGTGTCGGTGTTCAAAATAATAAAATCGACATTACTGGTTCGGTGTAATTTTTTACCTAAATACCGACCATACCGAACCAATTACATCCCTAGCTGAAACAGCCCAAAACCCACCCATCCCAAAAGTTACTTATTAATTTATGGATAAATTACAAATATATTTCTTGAGATTTACTTAAAATACAGATTGTCCCATGTGGTTTGAAAAATTACAAATACCTCATCGTTATAAAAAATAAAATTCATAATTGTTCTCCTATACAATAATAAAATTACATAAATTATTAATTGAAATATATTTATAATATCATTAAAAACTGTTAATTGACTTAATGATTTATTAATAAAATAAGCACTTTGTTATGAAATTAAAAATCTCAATAGGTGGAATATAATTTTCAAAATTACAAGAAGCAATTCATATTTTAATCAAATTTCAAAGAACATATTTTTAATTTATTCTTAATTTATTGACTTATTTAAATTATACAAGCTCTCTTTTATATATATATATACTAACATATCACCCGTGCTATGCACGGATTATGTTTACAATTATCTATATATGTGAATTGTAATTTTTAAATCTTTTTTTTAAATGTCTTCTTTTTTTCCTTTTTTATATTATATTAAAATTTAATATTTTGATAATAATCATATATGTTAGATTTTTCAAGAAATTAAATGTCGTTTTTTATATTATATTATATTAAAATTTAATATTTTAATAATAATCATATGTGTTGGACTTTTCAAGAATTTTTTTTTATATTTGTTCTTAATGCATTAAAGTGTTATATGAGGGATAATATTAATAATCATATGTGTTGGGACTTTTCAAGGAATTCATATGTGTTGAATTTCAAAGAATTTTTTTTATACTTGTTCTTAATGCATTAAAGTGTTATTATGAGGGTAAGACTTGGGAGTTGAGAAAAGTTAATAAATGCTAAGAATTTTTTTTTTAAATAAAAAAATCAAAAAATTGAAATTGAAAGATTGGAGCTCCCACAAGGTTTGGGTTAAAAACACCCATTTTACTTAATATATAGTATATATATATACATATATATTTTAAAAAAGCCAAAAGATTGGCTTTCCCGATTTTCCAAAGTGGAGAAATAAATGTGTACTTTGACTGACAGTCTGACACTAAAAATTTTAATTGTTCAGTAGTGCTATATATATTAATTAGTATATTAATAATTGTATCAATATTAATTATGATATTATTATTGACTCCACTTATTATATAAATTATAAATATCAAAAATATCTTAAATTATGTTACATCATCAATTGGTATCCTAATTAGGCTTCATTTGGAAAGAAATGCTAGGTCAGGTTTGAAGCTATTTTTGCTACAGAAAGACAAAATAAGATTTTTAATATAATAAAACAAAATATCACATCAACTGATAATCATTATATATTTTCTCTCACAAAAAGTCAAAAAATTCAAAAAGTTATTTCCAAACAAAATTTTTTAACCCCAATCTAAAATAATAAAAAAGTTAAAAAGCCAAAAAACTAATCACCTTCCAAACCAACCTCAATGTGTCTTTGTGAAAATAATTTTAAATTAATTATTAATTTTATAAATATTAATAATTAAATATTACTGGTCTTTTCCCCTCCCTTCCAAAAAAAAAAAAAAACTATATTAACACTCTTGAGATTTGATCCAATTACATTTCACTCCCTTGATGTTTTAGAAATTATATTTCTACCCTATGATTAATAGTTTTATTTTACAAGCTCTTACTTATATAAAAGGTAACAACTCCTAATAGAAAAATAAAAAAAAAATTACATTGAAAGAAAAAATAAAGAAAGAAAGAAAATAAAGTAAAAAAAAAAAAAAAGAGAGAGTAAAAAAATTTAATATTTTTATTTCGTCTAAATAATTACAATAAAAGAATGATTAGTATATTTTCCCAACAGTCAATAGATATATATTAAATTCAAAAGAGTGTGAGGGTAAGTAATTTATCCCAAAAAAAATACATATATTACTGGGCAACAATGATTTATCCCATTAATTTAGGAGCATTAATAGACTACTAATGAGGTAGAAATTCAAAAAACAAAAAAACACCAGAGCAAAACATTTCATCATGTGAGATCCACACCATTTTAGAGCTATTAATGCTTCTTTTTGCAGTGGTCTCACTCATTTTTGTATTACTGGTAGGGGTGGGCGCGGGTCGGTTGCGGCCACGGAACCTCCAATCCGCCATCCGTCCGCCAGATTGACGAATTGAAGAAAATCAATCCGCATCCGTCCGCCAATCCGGCGGATGTGGATTGAGCGGATTGGCAGTTTGGCGGATGGATGCGAATCGGTTTGGCGGTTTAAAATTTTATAAATTTACAACATAATTCAACTTGTGCACTTCCTCAAAAAAAAAAAAAAAAAAAAAAGGAAAGTATTACAGTCAATGACTTAAAAAAATATTACAATCACTGTATGCCTTATCCAAAGAAAGAAAGTTTGAAACTTTAGAATATCACGATCACTGCATCTCTCATCCACATATTACAATCACAGCATGATTCATCCCTATAAAATATTACAATCTGTGATTCTTAAAATATAATAACAATTCAAACCACCAAAACCATGAACAGAGCAGTAGTAGAGATTCAATGTCTCTGTATTGTTACATCTACATATGTTTTTGAAAATAAAAACCAACCAGCATATATCATATTTTCTATTTATTATTTTTAGAGTTAGATTTAAAAACTAAAAAATATAGATGAATAATACGTTTATTTTTTTCAGTGCAAAAAATATATTCAAGTTGAAAACTTTTTTTCAATAGAATATTTAAATTCTTTTTTAATTGAAAACACAAACATAATATTTAAACAAATTGAAAATACAAAGTCTTATAAATTATTATGGGTGCTTGCGATTTGGCGGTTTGGCGGTTCGGTTGCGGCCAAAAAATCTCAAATCCACCATCCGTCCGCCAAATTGGCGGATTGGAGAAAATCAATCCGCAACCGTCCGCTCGTCATCACGCATCCGTTCAAAATGCGGCGGATCGGTTCGGTTCGGTCGGTTTTGGCGGATCGGTATATCCGCTGCTCACCCCTAATTACTGGGCTCGGGTAGAGGGATGATGTCGTAGTATTAAGGCCAAGTGTGGAATATTGTAAAAAAGTCAAAAGTTACTAAAAAAAAGTTAAAAAGTTAACATTATTCATTAAAAGTCAACAATTACGGCTGCACAATTCTCAATCCTAATTTTTCCCTACAAATCAATTTTTATAATTTTTTATTACACATTTTTTCATAAAAAAGTCAAAAAATTAACCCAAACATCCATATTTTCTTCCTCAATTTTTAGTTTAAAAAGAAAAAAAATACACTTATTTAGAACATCCCAAACAACCCATATATATATATATATATATATATATATGTATGTATATATGTTTTTTCAACAAAACACAAACACATTTTGAAGGCAAATATCACAAAGGGTCGAATCTCACAGTTGGGAACAGATTAAACACAGTTCGTCTTCGTTGTTCGATCTCCAACTATTACTTCAATAATACCTTCTTCTCTACATAGCCATAACTAATCTATTCTATTACATACATCTATATAATATCTATATAGATCAGCTTCGCTTCCTCAGATTCTGTCAATACAAAAATGGTAAATTCTGTCTTCTCCCCCCTCCGAATTCTCGCAATTCCCTTTTTTCATGATTTCAAATTCCATTTTCTTTTCCGTCGAATTTCAGAAAAGTTCTTCTTTTTCTTTTTTTCTTTTTTCTCCGGAAACAAACAGGGTGATTGCGAAATTTTCTTTCCATTTCTTTTTTTACCCTGTCAATTTGTGAAAGTAGTTTTGCATTGTGATGAATAATGATTTCGTGCACATTTGAATTTTAATTCAGATGAAAACATGGTACCTTGAATTCGCCATGGTTGCAACACTGGCAATTTTATGGAGCATTCGAGGGGTGATTGGGATCAGATTTGTGATAGATAGGGAGGAATGTTTCTCGCACAATGTGGAATACGATGGGGACACCGTTCATTTATCGTTTGTTGTAATTAAGTCCGAGGGATCATGGCATTATGCTCCAGATGGGGTTGATCTTGTGGTAAGATCTACATTTTTTTTTTTCTTTCTGGTATTTGATTGTGTAAACCACAAAATTCTTACCCAGTTGGGTTTATGTAGTTAGTTCACAGCTATTTGTTGGATTTTCGTAAAAGAAGCTGTTTGGTAAACTAGCTATTATGGAATGAAGGACTGACAATTTGCTAGAAATGTCATGGTTTTGGTCCCTAAAGCATTGTTTGGATCTTGAATTTGTCGAGGGAAAATAAAGGGAAGGGAAAAATGAGTGAAATAGATCCAAACATAGCGTAAATTTGAATTCCTGATCTGGATGAAAATTAATCATCATTAAACACAAATTAGTTGAATGTGTTCTCGAAGACATTGCTATTTTCGGTATTATATGTTTTGAATGATTCAAACTTGATGTGAAACAGATCTTTGAACTTAGTGGCAAAAAGTTGTGCAAAGATGGAAAGGTCTATTGTAAAACCTCAAGGTTCAAACCAACAACCTCAAGGTTGATAGGCTGAGTTTTAATCACTGAACCAGCGGCCCCCTTTTGGGACCATTCGATTTCACGATTCCATTCATTCCCACTTTTTTTTTAATACAAATCCAGATAGTAAACATCAGTTTTAAGTGTCTTCTATGTTACTTCTTTATCATTAGTATTCTATGTTACTTCTTTATCATTAGTGAAATAACAAACTAATGTTTCTAATGAGGACGAAACATATAGTAACTTCTTATATTAGTCATCTTTGCAGTAAAAGGAAAGCTTGCTTGATTGAGTGGATCTCCATTCTTTTTCTTTTCTTGGAAAATTTTATGCGGGCAATCTAATTGGTTTATGCATGTATTGGTTCTTTTTCTGCAAAAAGGCATGACTGATCTTGCAAATTTGCTGAGATTATCAGGTGAAGGGACCTTCTGGTAATCAGATTCATGATTTCCGTGACAAGACGAGTGAGAAGTTCGAGTTTGTGGCTCATCAGAGTGGAATCCACCGTTTCTGCTTCACTAACAAGTCTCCTTATCATGAAACCGTCGATTTTGATGTGCATGAAGCCCACTTCTCATACCATGATCAGCATGCAAAAGATGGTGAAGCCATTTTTCCATGCTTTTTATGTACTATATATGTTTCTTGATCTGGTGAGCCCTTTTAAGTGTAGAACTTATCATGACTTTCATGTGCATCTGCAGAGCATTTGAACCCTTTGTTAGAACAAATATCGAAGTTGGAGGAGGCTTTATACAACATTCAGTTTGAGCAGCATTGGATAGAGGCTCAGACTGAACGCCAGGCGATAGGTATCTCTTAGAACACTAAATGCATTTTCATGCTAATTTTGGCTCTACACTAACATATTTCCCATTTCTTGGCATTTTGGACTTCACTACGTCAGTTTTTGTTCTGCTTCAAAAAATTTTGATAGGAAGAACATTATTTCTTGAAGCATTTTGAATTTTCTAGTTTAGCATGCTCAAAGCCATGTTTGTTTGTGCTTAATGAACATACCAAAACTCTGTTTGATGCTAATTAACTGTGCTAGAAAGTTAACTAAACTTTGTCGAGCTTCCTGTGCAACCACTGGATCCCAGGGGGAACATATGTTACCATACAACGAATGAGGGTGAAACAAACTTTAATCCATTTTGGTTTTATATAACCATCAAACACTTGTCTGAGGGGCTGAGATAAACTTTTAGTTGACTTTGGTGTTATATACAATGTGTCTTCGGGCCAATCAGTCTATGTAATTTTAGTTACAAGGTGATCATGAAGTCCCTCTCGAATAGGCTGAGTCAACTTCTTCCTATTATAATCTCCAAAGAGCTAGGTGCATTTGTGAAATTATTTTAATTTATGATAAAATACCCACCGTTCATCTTCAAATTTGATAGGATGAAGGGATACGATTGTCTGTAAAGCTCAGAAAAACTTACAACACAAAGGAATATGAACTATTGCTTGTTAGAGTAGACTGCTATGATTATATCAGTTTTTTTGGATGAAATTGTTTGAAGACACATGGTTGCATAGTTAACTAAGTTGATTGTTATGTAATTTGACTATGCTTTTTCAAATTGGAATGCAGTGAATGAACAAATGAGCAAGCGGGCAATTCACAAAGCTTTTTACGAATCAGTTGCTCTAATCGGGGCTAGCGTTCTCCAAGTTTACCTTTTACAACGGCTCTTTGAACGGAAGACGGGGATGTCCAGAGTTTAGGTTTAGTATAGTGTTTGGATATTTATTGTTGTAGAACCTTGGAACCAAAACTTTTGAGCTTTGTTGTGCCTTCTCTAAAGATTTATGTATAGGGTCACCCTTGGTAATTTAAAATGGAGGCTTTGTGACTGTCCAATGATTAAATTAAGAAAACCATCATTAAATATTTTGCTAGTTTGTTGGTGTTTCTCTGTGTTACATCTTTCTCAGCACTTAAAACCAGCCTGGGTAAAATATCAGTAAACCATAGCTTACTTTGTAATCATTTTGGCATTGCTGCGATGACAATGGGACTATAGCTATGGCGGTCCAGGCACTAAAATGGTTGCGACTGTTCCTCGTGGTTGACTATTGGTTTGTTGGCCACCCAAGAGAAGGAAGGTCTGTTAGATAACAATCATGCTGGGACCCAGTGGGGGGTGACCCCCAGCACCCCCACCTCCACGTGGGAGGCTGCAAGTGGAAGACAATAAAAAAAAATATATATATATATATGGACCAATCAAAAAACAGTGGAGGTGGAGGTGGGGGGTCATCCCCACTTGGGGGTCTGGCGCATTTTCCGTTAGATAAATATCACTCATATGTGTAATCACGATCAAGCATATTATGGTGTCAACAATCATGGGCACAAATTTAACATACAGAGTCACTCACCCACACGCCCACACACAAATTTGTGTAATCAGAAAATGAAAACAAAAAACATCCACCAACACACAATCTGTGTTTCCAGGAAATGAAAACAAAAAACACCCACCATGTCCTGATGTAGAAAAGGAATGAACCAAAAATACTCCAGAAAACAAATTAGACAAGAAGAGTTTTTTTTTTTTTTTTCCTTCTTTTTTTCTTTCAGAAAGAAAAGGCAAAAAAAAAAAAAATCAGAGAAGAAAGCTCCACAAACCATACCACAAGGTAGGGAAACAAATAGTAAGCTTCATATGGTGTAAGCCACCAAATCAGTACACATATAGATACACAATACAATAAAGTCTCGTCTTTTTTTCTTTTTTTTTTCATCTTTACTCTTTCCCCACACCAACACAGTATTATAGCATTAAAAATGGATTCAAGACCATCATCACTCTACAGCTCCTATCTTTAGGAAAATATGGTGGGGCGAACAATGAACACGCTCTTCTATTGAAGCTCTTGCACAGAGACGACCTCATCAAGATTCTGCTTGCGGTTGCAAGCAACAAAACCATTTTTTCTGTAAATCGGTACATTTTCGATATAAGAAAAAGCTATGTAAATGAAATTGCCCCATGAAAAAGAAAAAACACGCAAAAGAAAAGCTAGCTCTCGCCAATGAAGTTCTACTGCTACTTTTGTGTGCTGATGATTTGAGAAAGGTTCTTCACCGTTAGTATTAAATTAATCACATAGCATCAATATCTGGAAAGTTATTTTCCAAATTTTTTTTCTAGTTTTGTAAGTTTTCCTAAATTTTTGAAATTCAAAATTATTTTCCAAGAAACAAAGCATTTGTGGCCAATTAGAAATGCAAACTGATGGTGCAACAGTGAATAAGCAAAGAACGACTCACAGCAGGAGGCTTGACAGGTTCCACTCCATGATTAAGATTAGAATCTGCCTTTGCTGGTGACTCAGGTTTGCCACCAGTCTTTTTCTCATCCCTGGCCTTATTAAAGATTACAGTAAATCCCTCAGCTGATGCAGGATCATTCACATCCCACTCGCCGAACTTCGGCAATGGTTGTCCCTTTTCCTGTCAGAGGGAAGAAGGAAATGGATAATTTAGACCCAAAAAAAATTACAAATACTCCTTGCAAAGCAAAATTTCTAATTCACTGTTGTTTTCATGAGAAAGGTTAAGGTTAAGGTTAAGGTTAAGGTTCCACTGATCAGACACACTAAATAGAAGCCGTTTAAGGTTCATATTTAATTTGGTGCGAAATGGCATCAAACATGGCACATGAAGAGTAGAGCATGCTTACTATGGGGCATGATTTTTAAATTTTTACATTATTTAACAAAAGAAATTCAAAGTTTATGGACTATTGTAAAGGGTTGTTTGATTAGGCATCAAAATTCTTTTAGCAACAATAAGAAATTATGAATGCATTTCTTCCATAACTTGAAAAATATAATGCCTGCATGGTCATTGATACCATGAAAGTACCCATGAAAAAAAGATACAAGAAGCATAGAACAACAATTCATTAATTCATCAATTCCTTTTCTTGAGAACATCAACATACAAGACTGGGAGTCGTCGAGTAAAACAATACACGCATCAAAAATTAGAATCACCAAAAAAATGATTTTTCAAATAACTACGATCATTTAACCAACCCACCCATGGGGAAAAGAACTTTGGCGATAATCAAAATTTTACGAGGTGTGAGATGGAGATGAAGATTTTTGTCTTCCCTAGGCACGAGGTGCATTCCGCAGACAGGCACGCTCACACACACAACATATTTTGAATTTATCAAAGAATAAAAAAATTTGAAAAAGAAGGTCAAAAACAAATTTGTAAAAACACACAGAATAACTCATAAACCAATTACTTCCACTCCCCGATTTAGCATACTCCTAGAACTCCCAAAATCTTCACTAGGCATGGCGAAGTCTGCGTCCACCGAAGTAACTAGTCCAAGTAGATCATTGATGTTCAAGAAAACAATTCAAACATAACCACCCATGTTATGCCCTCAACTGGTTGCTGCAAAGTGCAAACTCCCAAGAGGATTTTCATGGTCAATCCAATTGATCAACCTAATTCCACACAAAAATCTCTGATTGTGCCCGAACATAACAGTCAACAATCTATCTCTTGTCCAACTCAAAAATAAGCTTTTTCTCATCGCTATAGAATTTTTTTTCCCTTGGATCAAAAAAAGAAAAATAAAACAAAATCGAAAAAAGAAAAAAGAAAAATAATAATAATAAAAGAAAAATAAAAGATGTAGCAGGAATAATCCAGTTGCAAGTATACAACTTCTGCATTCACGCAGGAACAAAATGATAAGATCTTTGAATTTATACAAATTAGATGTTATCAATTTGGAAAAAGCGTTTTAATACAAAGTGAAGGTACTTAACAACATTCTTATATATAGGCATGGATTAGAAACAGAAATGCTCAGAGATCAACCTAAAAAGAAGTAGGAGATATAATAATACAAGAAAATAAGACATAAGTAACCTAACCCATGTCTTGTTTGCTACTCAGAGATCAAAGTTGGAATATTAGACATAATAACATCCATTTGGTGGGATTGTCAATTGTGGCACTCTATTCCCTCCTCGGTTCGTCTAAATTTTCTCGCTAAATTGGCCAATACCGTGTAACAAAAAGAAAAAACATCAGGAAAGATCTCCAACAAAAACTCAAGGAATCATCAAAACTCTCAGATCATTATATAAGGCAAGTAACTATAAAAATATAATGTATTATTATAACATGGTTGAAGTAACCCAATCAGTAGGGAACTTTTATTTTTAAATTTTCAGTCACTAAATAGTGAAAATCATCAGTTTCCCATCCAGAAAAATACAACAAACAATATCAAATCAATCACATTTAATCTGAAAAGACCAACATATTAAAGAAACAAAATGATGAAAATTACACATAACAATTCTAGCAAATTGAAAAAGATGAGAGAAGATAAAAAAAAAACACACACACACACACACAATCGCCAACTTCACAATTTACAAACCACAACCGAGATTTCAAAGTAATTCAACTACATATAAGCAACGCGTATATCTCATTACAACGAAACATCATTAATCACCAAACCAGCTTCAGATTAACTCTTTCTATCCAAATTAACACATAGCAGGAATAAATCCATAGCAATCGAAAGATCAATAAACAGCCAAATCGAATCAACAAAGACAAAAAAAATCTCAAGAATCAAAAAGATATAGAAGTGATCGAAAGACGGAAATAAAAATCGAGCCATAATAATTAAGATGAAAAGGATCAAATTAGGGCTTTTTAGAGAGAGAAATTGGAGTACATACAGACATGAATTGGCAGCAAAGATTTATCTTTCGCAGAAAAGGACTATTACACGAATACGAGAGAGAGAGGGGTCTGAAATGAAATCTGACTGTGTGTGTATGTATGTATGGGTGTGTGTAATTAATACAGTGTTACTTAATTAATTAACGGGGTCTACTATTAATATTTTATGCAGTGTATGCATTAATATATTAATAGATGGTATGATATAATTTTAAAAATTTTAAATATTTATAATTAGTATATTAAATAAGGTAATTAATGATATTATAATATTAGTTGATATATTAATATGTATATTAATTAGTGCATATAGTATTATCGATTAATATTGGTGGTGTTATATATGTATTAATTAATATATATTAGTGTATTAATTAGGAATAATGCTATATGCACTAATTAATATACTAAGGGCTATTTTGGGAACTTGGCTAAAAGTCACTTTTTTTTGTTAGTAGCAAAAGCCAAAAGTTGGCTTTTTTGGCTTTTTTTTTATTTGGCAAGTTGGTTTTTAGCCAACGGTGCAATTACAATTTTACCCCCTCATGGGTCACAATGTGTTACATAGATTCAGTTGTAAATATTTTAAATAAATGGAGGTAGTTTAGTCATTTTATTACGATTTGACATCATAAACAAATATTAATCAAAAAAGTCAAAAGTCACTTTTTACCAACTTCCCAAATCATTTGTCTAAAAAAGCCAAAAGCTTGGTTAAAAACCAAAAAGCCACTTTTTACCATCTTCCCAAAACAACCCTAACTAGTATATCAATTGATGATGTGACATAATTTAAGATATTTTAGTATGTGTAATGTCATTAATGAGTAGAGTTAATAATAATGTCATAATTAGTGTTGGTATATTATTTAGTACATGCATGTAGCACCACTAATTAATTAATATTATATTATTATTACTGACTCTACTTATACAAATTATAAATATTTAAAACCTTTAAAATTATATTACATTATCATTTAATATATATAATATTATTCCTATTGGTACATGTAAAATGTACAAACAACGTGTAGGCACATACAGAGAATACTTATGAAAATAAGGTCAAGTTTGACCAGTTGCAAAAAAAAAGGTTAAAAATTTAAAAAGTTGCTCAAAAAGTTAAAAAGTTATCATTATTAATTAAAAGTCAAAAAGTATGACCAACAATGATTCATCCCACTAAAAATATCACCACTAATAGCACTAATGCATTAAAAAAATAAAAATAAAATATAACTCCAAGACCAAAACATCACATCATTAATGACGAGATCCACTGCCACCTAATTAGTGAGAGCACTTATTAGTGCCCCCAAACATTTTTCGAAGTGGAATGGTGTGGTGTGGCGTGGCGTTGTTGTCGATGACACTGACGACCGTTCTACCTGTGAAAGCTGACACTTCCAATTTTCAATTTCTAAGGATATATTTGAAGGAGCTTTTCATGTACTAAATAATATATCAACAATGATTCATTTCACTAAAAATATCACCACTAATAATATTAATGTATTAAAAAAATAAAAAAATAATAAAAAAAATACAACTCCAAGACCAAAACATCACATCATTAATGGCGGGACCTACTGCCACCTAATTAGTAGGAGCACTAATTAGTGCTTCCAAGCATTTTTCTTAATATATTAATATTAATTATAATTTTATTATTAATTTTATTTATTAATCATATTATAAATTTTAAAAATCTCTTAAATTATATTATATCATCAACTAATACATTAATTAATATATCAATTGATACATATAGTATTATTCTATATATTAGGACTGTGTGTTGTTTATAATTATTTATTTAAAAATATTTGATATCATTTTTGTATATAAATGTCTTTTTTTTTTTAAAAAAGTCTAACACATATATGAATTAAATGTTTTTTTTTTTATTATTATATTATATTAAAATTTAATATTTTCATAATAATTATATGTGTTTGACTTTTTAAGAAATTTTTTTTTATGTTTGTTCTTAATGCATTAAAGTGTTATTATGAGGGATAATAATCATATGTGTTGGGACTTTTTAAGGAATTCATATATGTTAGATTGCAAAGAATTTTTTTCATGCTTTTACTTAATGCATTAAAGTATTATTATGAGGGTAAGACTTGGGGGTTAGAGAAGTTAATAAATGCTAAGGTTTTTTTTTTTTAAATCAAAAAATCAGGAAATTTAGATTGAGAGATTGGAACACTCACAAGGCCTGGGATTAAAAACTCCTTTTTGCTTAATATATAGTATAGATATAGATATAGATATTAATATTAATTATAACATTATTATTAATTTTATTTATTAATCATATTATAAATTTAAAAAAAAATTAAATTATGTTATATCATCAATTAATACATTAATTAGTATTAAAAATTAAATTATGTTATATCATCAACTGTGTGTTGTTTATAATTATTTATTTAAAAATATTTGATATCATTTTTGTTTATAATTTTTAAGACAAATAAGTTGGAAAAAAATAATTATTAAAAAACAAAAGGAAATATTTTTAGTTTTTTTTTTTTCAATAGATGAGTTTATTATCTAATAGGTTCTATGATAATTAATGATATTTTTTATCAAACACTATTAAAAAAATGTCAATAATTGTTAATTTTCAGTGATAGTTTAAAAATTCTGTCACAAAAATATCATTAATTATAAGTTTTAGTGACAGAAAAACGTTACTAATTGTAAGTTATGACGCCAATTTATAAAAATTATGACAAAAAAATTACTAATTATTAATTTTTAGCAACATATATAAAAAATTGTTACAAAAAATTATTTTTAGCGATAATTTTGTTAGGATTTTTTTTTAATAAGACTTAATGAGAATTAAATCTAATTATTAGGACAAATTTTGTTTTTAGTTATTGACTTTCTGTTTTTTTAGAAGTTGCATCAAACAGACCTAATATTTTTATCTATATAGACAATGGCAAATGGTGCTGTGAGTCTTCTAAATAATTAGTTCAAAATTTATCAATTGGGTTTAAAAATGGTAACATGACGGTGTATCATCGGATATATATATTATTCCTATTTAAATGGAAGCATTTTACATATAGATTTTTTTGATTTCTAATCAGCTTATTTTACATATAGATTTTTTTGATTTCTAATCAACTGAGAGCTTAATATCCAATTCAGAATTCATTGAAATTCAATCATTTTCGAATTCAAATTCGAAACAAATCTTTTCATGATCAAGTACTGTGCCATAATTCGAAACAAATGTTTTCATGATGAAGTACTGTACCATTCACGGCACAATGTGCAAACAAACGGAACTTCATTTTATTAAAATTCAGAGTGAAGCCCCAATTCCCCAAATACTACTAAATAACGAATTTATTATAGAGCAAGCATGCTGAACTCATATTTTTGGTTCAAGCTCTTTTTAAATTGGTTCATTTAAAAGCATTTCCAATGATCTACTCTTAACTCATCAAAATAAAAAATTTAAAAAAATTGAATTCTTGTGATTTGGCATTTTTTTAATTCTGGTTCATTTAAAGCATCTCCTAAATTGAGTAAGGGTAAGGAAAGATATATCTATAAAATAACAAAAAAGGGCAGCACAACGATTTGTTTTTGTTTTGCCTTTGTCTGTCTTAACTAGCTAGCAACAGCCAAGATTGATGAGATCGAAAGAGACACACCCTGGGATTGGCCAACAACGTCAATATATTTCAACCAAACCCTAAACCCCCATAAACCCAAAAAAAAATCTCCGCCATTCATTTGTGTGGCCGTATATGAGTCATACAAATTACTTCATAACATGACCGTGTCAATGTCTACATGAGACTCAAACGACCAACCTAGAAGCCCGAGCCTTGATAACACACTTACTGGTAAATGCTGATCATTTTTCTCAAAGAAAAAAAGTCTCTCCCTAACTCTCTACTATGATTTTATCTTATTCGTATCAAATCATTAACCAAATAACTACCAAGCTCCTACAACACGACAAAGAGAGAAGAAACGAAAAGAAAAATATCAAATACTCAGATTCCATTACGAGTCAATACCTCTGAACTAAACCCAGAAAGACTGGTCAGAATGCAAATTGGCCACTAGATCCATAAATAAAGAATATATTAACAAAAGACCAAAATAAAAGCTAAGATATACAAAAGGGGGCCAAAGTTTCTCCCAGGCATTATCAGCATTCTCTGAAACTGTGTAGAGATGGCAAGAAACTACAAAAGAATCGGGTTTCTTGGCCATAACACTGAGGAGACCAGCATTCAACAAAAAGCAAACACATCATCATATCATCTGCCATTTAGGCGTGGATTAAGGCATCACTCCCAATAATTACAGCACAGAATCCTTCAATCTTGACACGGGCCTCCCTATGCCATGTAACCTGGATCAGTCGCTCTTTTATCTGCAAAGATAAAAATAAATAAATAAATAAATTAAACGTTTAAAATCATGTTTTAAAAGTATGATAGAATGGCGCGTAACCTAGATCAGATGCTCTTCATCTGCAATAAAAAAAATTTGAAAAAAAAGGTTCAAACAAAAGACCTGTTTCCACAATGTTGAGGCAAGGACACCCACACAGCAAATTCACTATGTATACCAACTCAAGAATGAAAGCATTGCTACACTAGTCTATTGAGGAAAACCTCTAATCTATCGAGCCACAGGTGATCACTTATTTCCTCAAGACCACACCGAACCCATTACATGAATTCTCAAAATTTTCAGATATCTAAAAGCTCAACCAGAGTGAATATTTGTAAGTTGAATGCACAAATTAGCTTCATCAATCGGCAATGTTATCATTGTAATACACCACTCCCATAAATGAAATTTCTCACAATCTTATAACCATTTTTCTCCCTCAACACAGAGGAATTGAATGAATAGCATGATTTAAACGCAATTTATCATTTCTGATTCCTTTGGTTACTATTGACAAATCTCAACATAAATAAAAGCAGTATACTAAAATTCTATTAGTTCTCAATAAAAAAACAAACATATAAAATAGATATCAGAACATGCAAATTAAAGGAGGTGTCAAACTGACATGTACATTGTAATTGGAAGTGCTGGCAGTATTGGAGTGATGATGCAATGAAGAAATTCTCAATCAACCAAAGCCAAATCCTTCACTAGCTTCATGGATAGCAAGGACCAAGCGCTCTTGAAGCTGTTCCTTGGAAGTATACTCAGGAAGGTCTAGTTGATTGAAGCTGGGGAAAAAAAAAATCACAAATTTTCAGTTTAAGCAGCATTTCAAAAGAAAGGATAAATATATTTTCAGACAGCAAGTAGATTAAGCACTAACCAGGTATGAGCTGATGGTAGCCGCTCAGGAGCTCCATATGCTTTGTGAATTTGAAACCTCTGAGGACCAGAAATGCCTTGCAATGCTTTAAACCCCTCTAAAGGAACCTAAAAAACCAGAAATAAAGGTGTTTAGTGGCATAAAAGCATGTCGATTATCACAAGAGGTCCATATTTTCCATTCATCACCATCTGTAACAGAAAATAAGACCTCATTTATCACCATCACAAATTTTCAGTATAAATTCTCAGGATGGCGCAATTTTTGAGCCACCGAAGTCATATTTGTATCACAACTTTTAGAGAATGAAACACAATCTTATTAATCAGATAAAATGCATAGCCTAGCCATTAGAAATGATAAGAAATTAAGCATGCTAAAGCATATCTTAGTTGCACAAAGCAAGTGGGGGAGCAGAGGCCCATAGAAAAGTCTGAGGTTGGGAGCACCTAGGGGAGCGTGACTGTAATTTTATACATAAATATATTGTAAGAAATATTTGTGTTGCTTAGTTGTAATATATGTATATATTAAATGTCTACATCATACTAGCACTTAAAACTATTCAACATAAGCATTCTCATTACAAAAGAAACGATGCAGCAACAATACATATATCTTTATCGTCAATCGTCACACCCAAATTGAAAGATTTATCAACATATTTCCACCACCCAATTCCTAAGAGGAAAGATAATCTAGAATAAAATATATGTTCTCTACAGATTTTCGTTTTTATTGGTAGCTTTTCCATTATTACTATGTGACTCATATGTAGTGGCCCTATCAATTGGAACTGTGATTCTATCACAGGAACGAAGTTCTGACAAGATTCTTAGTTTGAACCATGGAATTGCATTTCTAGAGCAGAAGCATATATTACATGCGAAGGAAATTTTGTACATATCACAGCCAACAAAAACCTTGCAGTCATAAAGATCGTATCAATAATTTGAGATGTGAGAAAAGAGACCATATTCTATGTTTGTGCAGCAGTTACCTTTGATGTACCAGTCACAAACTGCAGAAATCTTGCCATATCTTCCTTGTTAAAAGCCTTGACAACCTCCCAAAACCATTGAACAACACTAGACGCTACAGTGTAGCCAGTATACTCGGTGTTGGCCTTCAGATCATCCACTGCAAGCATGATAACATCAATCAGATATTCTGAAAAATACACCAAGTATGTTACATAAAATAAACAAGTGCAAAAGCACCCAACTTACAATCAATTTCTGGAAGCCCACTGATTAGAAGCTCAAGCTCTTTATCATTGAAAATAGAAATAAGTTCACGATGTATCAATTCATTGAAACCATCCAGAAAGGAATTAATTTGAGGGCGGATAGCATTTGTCAGAATATGTTCAGCCACAAGGTCCACATACTCATGCTTTGTTTCTTCTGTGACCCTCGTATTTCTTCCTCCAGGCTTAAGCTCATAATCAGTAACCTTTCACAAATAAATTACAAAGAACAAGTATGATCATAAAGAGGGTGAAACAGATGATCAGATAAAACTTCAGACAGAGAGAGAGAGAGAGAGAGAGAGAGAGTTGTCAGAAACCACTTCAAAGTAAAACATATTAACAATAAAATATGATGGAATAGGAATGAGAACAGTGCATAAGTAGGAAAATCAGTAATACCTCTGTTTTCTCATAGAGGATATGCTTCTCCTCATCCGCGTCCATGCTAAATGTCAGATCAGGTATGTCGCTCACATCATTCTGATACAGCAAAAACGCAAGAAAGGCAAACCATCATTACTATAAAAATATTTGTGTTTCAGCATTGGATGGAGGATCTTGTTAAAGTGACTAACCTCCAGCATCCACTTCAAGTTCTTATAGTAATCGGGATCAACAGCCTCTATGTCATGATAAGTCACCTTCACACCAAGAATGTGCTTGTAGAAAGATCGAGTGAAATAGACATCCAACAATTGCCCGTCAAACAATGCCTTAGCAACCTGCATCACAAATACATAAAATATAAATATAAAAGAACATAAAGCTTCAACAACCTTTAATGGATTGGACCATAATAAATGAATTTTACATTAAACTAATAAAGAGATAATACTACGAATGGTCTAGAAAACTTACCACACGACCCACAAATTTAAAGTAAGAAAGATGTTCAGTCTGGTAGTCGGAGTTGGGATTTGGTTGGAAGGTTGCATTGTTTCCCACCGTAGTGAAAAGCAATGCTCCCTTGTCAAATATAACCCTCGACAGTAATTGATACCACTCTCTCGTCAAACCACCAGCATCAATACCCTCTTCACCTTGGAAATGTACATTCAATCTACTCTTTAGGTCCTGATTAGGTCGCATTCGCAGTTGATTATATGAGTCCTCTAAAACATATGCCCGCCGAACACTTATCCGCAGTGGGCCAGAGAGGTGCTGATCATGCTGCTGCCTGATTCTTGAGCGAAAATAGGATCTTTTGTTGTCAAAATCAATCAGCCTCGGGGCTTTCAGCATCATAGAAAGGGATTTCTCCAACAAACCTGGATTCTGCCTGACAAAAGCATTGAGTAGGCGACGATGCTTATCAGCAAACTTTGCAAATGTTACAGCACCATCAAGCCTTTTTTGAGAATCAATTCCACATTTGGTGGGGGATGGAGCTGAAGTCCCAGCAGACTCTTTTACTTCTCTAGCAGTGATATTGGCATGATCCTGCTGCATGATGGAATTGTTTGCTTGTAGTTTTTCACTCAAAACAAAGAAAGCCTCAATGAATGGCAACAGTCTCTGAGTTCCAGGCGGAAGAGGAGACAGAGATGAGGACCCAGGCACATGCTCCCCAACATTTGCATTTGATAAAATTGAAGAGAAAGAGCTTTGCACCAATTCTGCCTCAGTAGTGTTTATGCACTCACTTAGTTCTTTCCACAATGGCTCGAGTGCAACACTTAAATTCCACATAATGGCATGCTCTTCCCGTTCCCCATCAACCTCAATACCCTTATTCCCATCGACACTAGGTGAAGTAAGCGAATTAAGTGTCTGGAGCACACGAAGAATTGCAGGCCCAGCCATAGATCCTGCACTCAAACCCAGCATGTGCGTATTCCTCAGTGTAATGAGCTCACAGACAGCTGAATTGCTCAAACTATGAGCTAGCTCTGAAAGCTCTGAAACAAAAAACTTTCTATGGGGGGCAACAACCAATGCCAACTTCTTCAGTACCTCTCCAGCAAGCGAGTAAACTTTGTCTGACAGCCTAATGAATGAATAGTTGCAGTTAGATTCCTGCATTGCAGCAGCAAAGAAAGGAAGGAAATGGACAGAGACTACTAACAAATTTTCCATTATTTCCATCAAAATGGCCGAAATGTTTCCATTTTGTAAGAGACCAAAACAAATCACTAGTGGAATAATGAAATTCTTGTGTTTTCATCAACACATATATGTACATAGCACATGAAAACACAATGAAACATACCCAAACAATAAGGTGTGTTGACAAGAATTTATACTTTTTTTCTTTTCTTTTTTAGAATCTATAATTTTTTTCATAAATGTTTTTACAATTTTTTTTAGAAAAAATACAAAAGTTTGTATTTACTACAATAAATATTATTAGTCATAATATAGTAATACCATTATTAGTTATGTCCAAGCAAATTTTAGCCCTTATTTCGTTGGAAACTTGCACACTTCTAGAATCATTTATAACAATAAAACCTGAAACAAAATTTTGATCAATGCTACTAAGGACAGGATTCCACCGACTAAAATTGAACAAAGTTAATCCCAAACCAAATTAAAAAAGTTAACAAATAAGTTAATTATAAATGTAGTTCTTTATTAACCTAGCTTCAAAAACAGTAAACAAGTAACACAAATTTCAGGCAACATTTAAAAATAAGTACACAAGCATAATATACCCCTCATGGCCAAGAAGACTGCATAGATTGTGCAAATCAGCTTGTGGGAGCTGCAAGAAGATATTATAACTGCTGACGCTTCTCTGCCCATCTGATGTGGATAACTCAGCACTGGCACTCTTATCATCTTGGTTAGATTCCACTTCTGACATAGGTATATCTTTCTGAACACCATCTATAGCTTCATCAGGAGATATATTTTGGGAATTGGCGGGTGCTTGTTCAGAATGAGATTGACGGTCCAACTTTGATGCTGCAGTATCGATAATTACTTGAATTAGACCCATGACCTGCACCACAAAAATGAATGAATGACAACCAAATTAATTTAATAAAAACAATATAATATATAGAGCAAGAGCATGGGTCAAGCGACTCTACAAGGCTCAGGTATATATCAATTTAACGAGAAGCTTCCCCTACCTGCTCAAGATGAGCACTGCTGTGTAAGAAAAGCGGTTGACTCAAAAGTTTCAGGAACAGTATTAAAGGAACATCACCCATCTCAAAGTTCCCTAAAGGGTTTGATATATCATCTCCCCCTATTTTCTCCTTCCCTTTATCCTTCTTAATCTCTGAAGATTTTGGATTCAAATAATCTGGAACAAGTGAGGTATCAAAGTGGAACAAGATGTTTGCAACTGCTGAATGGTTGTTGGCCAGATAAGTCAAAATCTCAAGTATCCGGCGCAGCACCAGGGGGGGAAGACCTGTAGACAGAAACTTTTTACATGAAATCAACGTGTATAACATGAAAACAAACGGAAAGTTGTCACATTAAAAGAAAGCAGTACCATCCAACAGCTGAGATCGACCATAAACAACATTGGACTGACAGCCATAAAGCCTCTGAGAATTAACTGTTGTCAATCCGCTGGCTGGGCTTTCAGTCTCAGGCTTGATCATGTCGAGTAGAAGCCAAACTAGAATTGACCTTGTAACACTATTCGCACATAAATTCAACAATAATCTCTGTAGAAGGCCTTTCCCAAGAGGCTAACAGCAAAGAAGAAAAAACAGTAACCAACTTAATAAAAATTCATTAACTCCTCATACAACAAAAAAAAAACCTCATATTAGAAGCAATAGAAGAAAACATTACATTTCTGTATTTCACATTAGAATAAGCAGAACTAGTAAGCTGCTTCCCCAATTAGGCTCCATTCTACTAAAAGGAATATAGATTACCTGTGCTAATCTTAGGAGTCGGATCAATGCTTTCAAAGCATATGCATCCAAAAGAGGCTCTCCTTCAATTTCCTTCAACTCCAAGCTCTCTGCAAGAGCAGAAGATGCCCTTCGGCCTATCGTAACTCCGACACCTCTGTCCATCACTGTCTGCCTGTCAAACCCTAAACCATTCCTCCGATTATTAAGCCTGTGACCACTTCCAAACAGGCTCCGAGCCTGATAATGGCTCATTGCTCTGTCCCTGAGCATTTGAGCTTCAGCAAGTAATGGAGAGGGCAATGCTGACAAAACTGCTTCCGAACTAGTCAAAAGCACCTGAAACAAAAGCAGCCACTAGGGTTGTTAAAATTCAATCACGGTGTGTGGCAAGCAGCAGAGTTCAAGATGCAAACCTCTTCACGTAAATCAGCAGGAAAAGTAGCTATGATTGAAGCATTGTCCATGTCAACAGGTTGTCCTTCTGCCTGCTGTGTGACTCTCCGTGCTCGTTGTTGAGCCAAAACTTCTGCTTGTATATCTGGAGGGAGAGCAGCTAAAAACTCTGGATCAATATCCTCTGCTGAAGGTGGAGCATAAGTCGGAGCTTGTGAAGATTGAGCTTGCTGGGAAGCTAGAACTTCTGCCCGGAGATCTTCAGGAAGGGCCTCTAAGAAGGTTGGATCTATACCATTTGCATTAGAAGCCTCATTATTCAAACTAGTTTGATCAGTCTGACCTTGAGCACCAAGAGAATTCTGTCCTGACGATAGTTCATCCACGCTAACCTCAGTAGAAGGTACGGGTTGCTCAACTGGAATTCCTTCCATGGCCACACTGTTCATATCAACATCTCGACTTCCATTGACCGAAGAATCGTGACAATCACCTTGATTAGAAATCTCAACACCAGAAGTTACCAATGCATAATTACTGGACTGGCTATCTGCTGCTGAAGATCCATCACGACCAAAATCCTGAAACAACACAAAAGACAGATTTAAAAGAACATCGGGACACATTTCACACGGTAGACTAACATGAGAGTTCGTGCATGTGGTAACACAATTTGGGCTTGTCTCTACCTGCTCATTGACGGTGCTATTTCCTTCCCCAATTTCCATGCTATCATGGCCATTTAAAGCACCATTCTCAGCCATCACATCACTTGACATAGATTCAAGTACCTGTTGGTGGCATTCATTTGCTTCAACACCCTCTGGGTTGACTTGTTCTGGAGAAGGAACATTTTCAAGCATTTGATTAGTTTCATGATGAGCAGTTTCAACACCATGCTCATGATGTTGATCTTCAGTCTGCCGATCACCAGTGTTTTCATCAACTACAGGCATTTGGCTATTTGTTAAGGGGGCATCTGACTGTTGTGTCTCATGCAGTTCTGAGTTCTGCAACTGCCTTTCAGCCAAACTGTTGGCAGGAGCAACACTGCGTAGTTGAGATATAAACTGTTCCTCTATTGCTTGTGCAATAGCAGCAGCTAGCCCACCTGCTTGTGGCTGACCATCGTCTGTCCATCTACCATCACCTGGCCCTCTTCTACCTGGCAAACGCAAGGACTCCAGACCCACAGAAAAATCAGCCAATGGCGGTGGTGCTGCACCACCCAATCGGTCACCAAAAAGACTAGCTGGTACATGATCAAAGGGAAGAACGGGGGCGTCAAACATGTAGAAATGAGCTACATCAAAGCTCCCAGCAGAGGGTTCCAAATCCCTGGATGAATTCCCACCAGATGACCACATAGAAATGAGATCCCCGGACTGGGATGGCCTCAAGAGGAGAGGATGTTGAAGACCATTTCCTTCTGCAGCAGATCGCTGAAAGGAAGTCCTACTTGTCTGCCGGCGACGTTCAAAGCCTAGAGGCCTACGAAGACCAAATAAGTCATCCACATTCACCCCCTCAAAGGGTTCAGCTGCAACATCAAAGAGACCACCTGAAGCTCCAGGTTGACCAAGCACCTGCAAATGATCTAACCCATCAAGGGCTTCCCTCCATCTTACCTCTATCACACGATTTTCATGAAAATCATCATCCTCTTCATCAACCATATCATCATTATATTCATCTCCCAAACCAGCATCGTCATGATCATCACCATCTGTATCAGCTAGAGACATCAAAGCAGTACCATCTTCTGCTATATCCTCGTCCTCATCCTCCCCCTCATCATCATCCTCGTCATCCTCACCATCATCCCCCATGTCGTCGTCGTCATCACCCATATCATCATCTGCCCTGTTCTCAACTCGATAAGTCAACTCAATTTGGTTTCTATTATGTATCACACCACCTTCTTCAATTTCTTCACGCATAAAATCCATCCCAAGCTCCATAGGTGGATTAGCAGTCATAGTCTCTTCCACCTCAATTCTCATATCCTGCTCCAGAGACTGATTTGGAGTTGCATCATGATCACCTTGATTCTGCTGCAGTTCGGTATCTACAGCATCAGTAACTTCCTGTTGACTGCTCTGATTCTGATTAGGGTCTACTGTCTCAGCAACTGCGATTGTAATTGTTTGATCATCCGACCTCCCATTTGAACCAGCAGTTTTTTTCTTGTTCAGTGCATCAGATTTGAAGACTTGCTCGCTAGCATTGGCAGCCCAAGTTAGGCTTTCTAAAGCCTTAAGTATAAGATTCACAAGTTTGGGAGCACCAGGATGGTCCAAATCAATCACCTGAAGAATGCTGGTTAGAGACTGAACCATTCCACCATCTATCATACTTTTTGCAATGTCAGGTGAGCACCCAGAACCAGGTAAGTTGCTGGAGGATGAATTTTTGGACAAAATTGAATATAACAGATCAGCAAAAGCGAGAACCCTTTTATCTGGCAATAAGCTGCTCTTGGAAGAATTGCTCTCCAAGTTTGAAAACGTAGATAAAGCTTTCACAAGTTCATTAATTACTCTTCTACGACCTTCACTAGTACGACCACACAAAACTACAAGAAACCATGAAGCTTTTTCAGACAACTTGCTTCTCCATTCATCAGGTCCAGCACTTTTATCTGCAGACAGGGGAAGAAGATAGTGTAAAACATGATGCAGTATCCCACCATGTCCAGGAGTTTCTAAAATATTACATCCCCGGACTTGACACATTTCTGAATCTCGTCTCAGTATAACCCCAACTGCATGGACATACATCAGAAGAATGTCGCTCAACAGTTTGAGGACAAAAGTCACCTTAGCTAGTGCCGCTGATCTCTCAGATAGGTGGTCTGACTCAATCTTCTTTGTCTCATCAACCTTTGATTTACCCTTAATTTTGGTAGCAGGTTCATCCACCTCCATAGCACTTGAATAACTTGTACAATTTTCATCGCTTTTAGGTGAAGGATATTTCAAAACAATTTCAAGGAGCTGATCAATTACCTGAGTAAGGTTTGCAGGAATCTTTTTGTGGCCTTTGGTAAACTTACCAGGTGCATCATGGGTCTTACCTTCAGGAATTTTTACACATTCATTAGAAGATGCTCCAATTTCAACACCAGATGCCTTTGATTTGTCCTTTTCCTTGTCCTTTTCCTTTGATAACACCACCACAGTCCTCCCTCCTGATGACTCCAACTGACAAACAGCAGCTGCAGCTTTCATAAAAACCACCGAATCTCTAGAGATAACCGGTGCCATTGATGTCAAAAATGTCCTTGGGGAAACACGACCACCATGGCGATTTCCGCTAAGTGTTTGTCGTATCTCCAATTCCATAGCTGTTTGCAATGTATGAGGATCTTCAAGCAAATGCCGAATGATTGCAGATGCCAGGGTGTCATATCCAGGAAAGAAGCAACTTTTTGGAAGACTAAAAAGAGCAACCATACCTCCATTCTCAAGAAATTGTAAAGCCAGAGAATGTGTTTTTGTCAAGCGGGCGCATAACTGTAGAACAGCTTGCATGATCACAGCTGGTACATGCTGTTTTATCAAGTCACAAGCAACGACCAGTACCCTATGACTCTCCTCAGTAGTTAGATAGCCAGTAGATTTTCCAAACATCTTCTCAAATGCAGTTTCAGATTCTTTCTCCTGGGTTTCTGGAATGGGTTTTTTCTGTGTATCAGCTTCTGAAGCTGATAATGACGCATGCTCTCCAGATGAATCAGGTAAAGCTCCTGACGAAATTCCTTCAGTGTTATCAGAAGAAACTCTTGGCCTGGACTGCAACAAATTATCCAAGATAAGAAGTAATGCACTAATGCATTTTGGAGCCAGAACTTCACTTCCTGACTCAGTCCTAGCCCTGAAGTTCACCAATATATCTATTGCTACAGAGACAATACCATTTTGTGCAGCAATTTCCCGTGCACATCCATCTTCAGAAAGAAGCAATGCTAAAATATGTGACACCATACTCAAAGCACTTGTATCCTTCGTAAATTCCATCGGACAAAGCTTAAGCTGCTGAATAA